>NC_140704.1:36412500-38931666 GCF_050655825.1 Lonchura striata
ATATTCAAGGGTGCTTAATTATGTGGGTTACTTTTGGGATGCAGGTCTTAGGCTTAATGGGGCTCCTTACAGTTGACAGTGATTGTACTCATGAGGGTAACTGCTATCAGCTGGGAAATATATCCAGGACATAGGACTCCATTGCTGCTGTCATTAGAGCCTCCCTGTCTGTACTAACCAGTACTTGTGTGTGCCACTAGGTTGAAATTCCTCTCCCATCCACATCCAGCATACTTCTGACTTCAGTAAGCCTAGATACCAACTTCAAAATATCAAAAGGGGTTTTAAAAATCCAGATTTTCTTTTCATGCATTATATTGAACATGCGAACAACAATGCTGCATTCCCCTGAGCCTCAATCCTGAAAAACACATTTGTGCTTAACTTTAGGCATTTGCCTAATCCTGATGATTTGATTTGGATTACTTAGTTGCTTATTATTCACCAGGAGCTTAAAGCACTTTGTGAGATGAAGACACATTACTGGATGTACCACTAGGATTGTTTGCACTTTGTAGTGACCAAGTGCTGCTGAATAGGACAATGGTTTCAGTAGTTTTTGTAGACCACAGCTACACTGAAATAAAATGAGTGAAAGTTTTACTGAATGAAAAGGGATAATGCAATCAGTTCAACAGTCGTTTATTGTGGTAAAGACAACTGTGGATGTAAATGAACCATACATAGTTTTTGGGGGTTTTGTTTCTGAGAGTGCCTAATGGCACATATAAATTAAACCAATGATGTGGGGAGGTCACTGGAGAGATGAATATCCAGCATGGAAGACAGGTTTTTAATAATTTTAATATGGACAGCTTTAATACTGTCATTTAACTTGGTTGCTAGGTACGCTCCCTAGAGGATGAAGTCCTTTCTCTAGGGTGAACAGTGAATCAAGGAGTGGCATAAGTTGGCATTTCAACTTCTTCATCACTGTTTTAGTCTGTCATTTGGTCTATGGGATGTAGGACGTGTAGCAAGCAGAGAAGCCACTATAGGTTGTGTTTGTCTGTTGGGAGAAAAATGAGTGGGAAGGTGCTATATTTAGCAAGAGTGAAATGGAATTCTCTGTGTCATCTGTGCTCCAGGGATTGGAGGCCTGCTTATGAGACCATAAAAGCCAAAGGGTCTGGAAGAGGGATTTCTACATTAACTCCCCACTCCTTTCAGGGTCAGCTAAGGGAAGGAATCCGTGCAACTGGTGCTAATCCAATGTTGGGAATTGCAGAGCCCTTCTGTGAGGGACTCCTGTACCACAGGAGGCTTCTCTCACAAAGGTCATCAGGACCTTTCAGCTAAGTACCTTAATCTAGTTTTGGAGGAAGAAAGGAAAAGGGTTCTTGTTTTTTCATTTGAGTATTTTTCAGATTTAATGAGCTTTTCTGTCAGGTCTTATTTAGGCGTAGCAATACGACCTGTAATAACTTAACACTCCCTAATGGGATGGCATATTGAGTGTGGATTGCTTATCACTACATAATCACAAGTTGCTCTGATAGTAAAGAGTCATATTGTTAGCACAGTGCTTGGAGGGAGGAAAGGAAGACAAAATACATAGTCTTTGGGTGCATTTTTATAGCAAAGCTCTGTCTATACACATTGACAGTAGAATTAATTTCTCAATAACCTCACAGGCGGCACTGGTAGCAAAGCTGTGGATTCCTGAACTCAAAGAATATAGGAAGCATAAATATTTCTAGTTGTTTGGAGAATTTGCTATTTATGAATTGGTTAAATAATGCCAATGTTTCAGGTTTTTCTGACAGTCTTTTTGTGAAAGGTGCACCTGTGAAGAGTGTCTTTCTAATACAGCATCCTGCTGTTAGGGCACTAGTGAGGCCCTGGCAAACTGGACACAAATTTCATTTTACTCTCATATCAAGAGCCCCCCAGAGAGATATGTCTTAGGATATTAGTGTCTTCAGCAGCACAGCCATTAAAGCAAGCACACAGGGAATCACCCATCTGCACAGGCTTAAGGATAAGAACATTGCTGTAGAAGCTGATCTCCAGACTGATGTTGCTATTTAATGTGGCTTCTAGCAAACTGTGAATAAAACTCCTGGCTTGCAGATGACAAGTTACCATGCTAGACTTGCAAGTTCTTTCAGGAAACCAAAGCAGACACAGCTGCAATCAGGCTGCATTAAGCCAGGCCTGCAGTCCCAATGGAGTGCAATGACAGCAGGATTCTACTGACAATGTCAGTGGGCACAGACATTTTTTGTTCTTATCGCATATTCCTTATTCACATGTCTTCCATTTCCTTATGAATCATAAATACCAGTGATTAAGAGCAATGCTCACTTTTTTTTTAGGGAGGTCTGGTACATAAACATACGGTGCTGCTTCATTATGCAATGGGATATGGCTCCCAGAGCGAGCGACCTGCAGACCCAGTCAGATCAAACTTCTCCTTTCAGGGCTCTTGGGATGGACAGCACTGGGGTGTCTGTGTTCCACTGACAGGGTGAGGATTAGTGCTCCTGCAGCTGGTGCAGGGGAGCTATACCAGCAATGTAGCTGTGCCTTAGGGAATGGGAAGCAGCCTGGATTTGTGCTGGGTACACAAATAAGCCCAAGACTCCTTGCCTTTATTAGGGAGTAAGTCTTTGCCAAAATTGGAATAATCATATTAAATCAGTGAAAAGAACCAACTCCCTTAAATAGGTAACAATCAATTAAAGCCTTTTTTTAACATCATAAATACTTTTTTAAAAAACCTCAGACATAATTTGTAACTGATGGTCATTGTTTGCCTGTCATACAAGGGCTGACATTTTCAAATGCGACCAGTACTTTCAGCATCAACTGTTTTTTGCTCAACTTGAGAACTTCTGCTTTTTTGGAAACTTTTAAAAGTAGCTACGGAAAACCAAGCTTCCTATCATTCAAACCAGGTACTGGAAGGAAGGACACCTGAAGTCAGTTTGCTTCTATTCATCTTCGCTTTGGAGATGGGAACACTGCTTAAAGCGGTTATGATCCTATAAAGAAGAAATTATTTTGATTATGTAAGAGATAATTGGCAGCAGAAAGTAGAAATTCAACCTTCTGTCAATACATTGATATCAAAAGCAAGTCTCTTTAGGTGGTACTTTTTTTCTCTGTTACTCAGGCACAATCATCTCACTAAAGTAATTGCAAATAGGAGCAATTTCATTGGTGCCCTCATAGCATAATACAGAACCAGGATTTTCCTTTCTTCACTCTAACTTTGGGGCAATGTCTTCTCTCTCATTACCCTTTTATAACTGTAGACAGCTGAAGCAGTGATTACCAAACTGCACTCAGTGCAAGTGTGAAAAGTCACTTTTGCATGGCTTCATGGATTGCATCTAGAGGGCCACACATGCCTATGTGAACCTCTGAGCTTTGTGAAGGGACAGATACTGGTGATCTTTACACCACGATGAGCTGAGCCTCTCTCTCTGGCCTGTTTCTCTATCTCTCCTTTTGCATACACAGGAGAAGCAAAGAAATGTTGTGCTTTCAATGAGGAATGGAGGAAATCTTCCTTCATTAGCAAACTGTAGACCAGGACTCACCAGCTGCCTAGTATGATGGAGAGTCACTATTGAACTCCTGCACAGAGATTCAGATTGAGAGAAGCATTTGTGGAAATGCCCCAGTGAAAAGGAAAGAGGCACTGTGTGTGTTTACCCCTGAGTCCCCTAAGATACAGATTTGAACTAGAGAGACTTGATTCTGAGATTCTCCCTGAGCTTTCCTGTGTATCAATATGGAAACTTCTGCTGCTATAAAGCTGTAAAAATGACTCCTGCATGCTTGCTCTGATGCAGCTTGCATTCAGGGTGTGCAGCTCTGTTCTTTGTGATGGTAGTCTGTTCTATTCTTTGCCCAGGTTTTCCTATGCAATCTGAATACTCCTGTGGGGGTGATTCCAATTTTGGGCCATATTCAGCAGCCAGCACAGTGCTGGAAATTATCACTGCAATGCAAACACCTGGCAAAGTGAGCTGAAGTGCACCTCTAGTGTTGTGAAAACTCATTTTCAGGATATCGACGATCCTTGCAATCAAGGAATATTTTTGTCAATGGGGCCTTATTATATTGCTCTCTATGATGCAGTTGGGGAATTGGGGTAGGGGGACTTCTCATAAGTTTTGATTGGACATCTGAATGAGAAAATAATTTCCTATTACAAACTATATGTGCTATTCAGTACACAAAAATGATGCGGGAAACTTTGGGGTTTTCCACACATTTGCTTTGCCTCAGAGACATCTCCTGTTTACATTTCCTATTCCACAGACATTTGTACAATTTCATTTTGCTCTCTCAAATGTTTGAGAGAATTAAGCTTTAAGCTGAAGGTTAACAGAAGGAGATATCTTTCTATCCACTCTTTTAATATGGGTGTAAGAAAATTTACTATGGTTTAAATTCAGGTAATGTAAGCAGTAGTATTTACAAAGACCCTGAAGAAATTGCCTCCTAGTGATTTCTCAGAGTATTCTAGCACAAGAATTGTTCAATGAGATGCAACAAAGGGATGATTCAGTGACAAAAAAATTCTCCTTTGTTCTTCTGGAGAAGCTTCCCACTTGAAGAGAGGAGACCCAGAGCACCACAGGAATGTGTCTAGATGCAGATGTGTGCACTTTAGATAGGTAAGGTCCTTCTCATGTACTGCTACTGATATTGCTGTTGCTTCTAGACACATATCAGTCATGTGTTCAATGTTGCTCATCCCCAGAACACATTCTGCAGATTCCTTAATTAGCTTTCATACCTCCAGAGAGAGGGTTTAGATATTGCCTATAGATATTTTACACTCTGTGAAAAAATGAAAAAAGTTATACACCTATAAAAGAACATGTGAGAAGCAGAAATAAAATAGCAGTATGTTTATTTATCATTGAAAAGTAATTTTTATTCTCCATCCAGGAGAGAATGGGAGAGAGTCCAGGAACAAATCCTTACTGTCAGGGCACCTCTCTTGACTTCATCTCCTGGGAAGTTGTAATGGTTTATTGTTTCAGTAGTACCTAAAACACCTGGGGTTTTTTACTAGTCAGCTGCACACTAACCTTTCTCTCACGGTAGTGTCCTTGAAGGCTTAGATTTGACCACCTGCAGAAGAGTGTAGCTGCCCAATAAACACTTTGTATCTTCCTAACGAGTTTTTAGGGGTTTAAATGCTGACCTTATCTTCATGATGTACAAGATTTTCCTTAATGTTATATAGGCTTTTGTAAAGAATGTGGTGGTCATTGCAAGCTTTACTGAATAATGAAATAAGAGGCCAATGCAGCTGTGTGAGATAGGGAATAGAAGAGGTGAACCAATTATTCTCCTACCAGCCACAAAAAGTCTGTTTATATATGAGTTATGTAACCCAAGCTGACACTTCACCAGGCAATACTTCAGCTGGAAATTATGAACACCTTTCCCACCTCACCACACATGCTATTTATCAAGTCCAGGAATACAAAAATACAACTTTGAGGATAGGTATAAAGAGTTTTTAAGAGTCAGGTTGAGAATCTGTGTGCATATTAACTCAAAGGTAGTTTACAGATGCCTCTGTCTGGCCTGAACAAATGTGAGGGTGATGTGTCAGGATAAAAATGAAGAATAAAAATGGAAAGACAGAATTTTTAGGTAGGTGTGTTAGTTAACTGTAAGTTAACTAACTGTAAGTACATAGTCATTGTGTTGTGAGCCAGTGAATGTCTTAGTAGCTTCATAAATCAAACTTTTAATTCGGGAGAATTTGCCCTGGACATGCTCTATAAGCCTGTGCATTGTAGTGGAGGAAAATCAGGTCTGGAAGGGACAAATCTGTTCCCCCATTGCTCACCAGTGATGTGCCAAATTGAGAGTTACATAGGGGTGGCCGGGCTGGCAGGCCAAGGGGCTGTGCCCAGGGCCAGCTGGGTCACCAGCCCCCTGGAGGGAGTCAGGCTCAGTGGGGCTGTGGCAGACCCTGGGCTGTGCTGAAATGGGGCCCCAGGCAAAAGGGAAGACAAACCATTACTCCATGCATGCCCCCCAGCTGTCTTCTTTCCACAGCTTTTCTCTGCTGAGCATGGCACCATGTGGCATGGAAGATCATTTTGGTCATTTGGGGTCAGCTGTCCTGGCTCTGTCCCCTTCAGCTTCCTGTGCACCCCCAGCCCCCTTGCTGCTGGGTCGGGGGAGCAATGGAGAAGGCCTTGGCTCTCGCTGCTCAGCAGTAACAAAACCACCTCTGTGTTATTCTCTGTTTCGTGTACCATCCAAATCATGGCCCCTTATTAGCTAGTGTGAAGACAACCTGCTCTATCCCAGCCCAAACCAGCACAGTACCACAAAGCACAGAAGGGAGATGCTCTTCAGCTACTGCTCCTTTTCTTCTCCATCTCCACCTTCAGACTCACAATGTTCTAAAATTAAATGAATGATAAACAAATATGCTGTTGAGGTGCAAATGGCAACATTATTTTAATATTACATTCAGTCTTCATCTTTATTAGCATTGGATATTAATGATAAGTGTGAAGCAATTATGTATGTAATTATAAAATTTTTTATTATTAGCATCTTTTGACAGGTAGGAGTGTTTTCTCTTGAGGAGCCAATCCACTGAAATGGCCAAAGTGACTGTAGTTTTCTCATCTAACTCCATCACACCTCACATACTTCAGAATACTATTTTCCTCATTCACACTGTAAAATGAGGTTGTGTTTCCATCTTTGATTTTGTTTTTAAAACACTTTGATGAGTTTTGGTACTTCTTCTTGCTTATGACAACAATAGTCTGGAAAGCCTGTGTCTGGTACTGTGTGGTGTCACTTCTGGAGCAGGCTGTAAGTACAGGTGGAAAGGATCTTTTTTCCTTTAGATGAGAAGGCTGTAAGAATTAACAGAACAGTAAATAAATCTATTCCATGGACAGATTATAATCCAATTAGAGACTTGTGAAGTTCTGTATCTAATTTACAACCTTTGAATTTTAAGGCAGTTATGTTTGTGAGCAAATGTGAAGTTCATTGTGAAACCTGGTTCTGGCCATCATACTGCCAATAGCTTCCACTCAACATCAGCAGCTGACCCAGCTCAACTGAAAACTTCTCTCTAGTAGCACTTGATTTTAGGTTCAGGGAAAGTTCACATATCTGTCTATTGTGCCAAGGTTCTGGATTATAATTGCAGATTTGCGGCATTTTAATTTTATTGTCTTTAAACATTATTGTATTTAGGCTAACTTGCATGTGTTTCTGCATTTTTGTATTCAATTTATAAAAAGATCAAAATAACCATTGTAGATTCATAACAGAGATTAGGGTAATATTTACCTTCTACAGAAGCCTCTGTCTTCGGATGTCAACCTGTGAAATAGGCTAAGTTTTTTCTCCCATTTTGCTTACGTTTTCTTATCTTCACATCCCGACCAACATAGCTAAGCTTTCAGAAATCTTTAGTTCCGGCATAAACTAAAACATGGGGAATTTATATGATTTTGGATCAAGGGATAAGTTTTTATAGGGTTGCAAATAAATCCTCTACTTACTGACATCTAGACTTGTGTTTTGGCATTGAGACTCTTGTTGGGACTGGAGCAGGGGGGATGTCAAAGCCTCTGGGCTCCAGAGAAAGGACCACACCCCACTTATATCCGTAAGCTATACAAATACCTTCTCTGCACGGGAAATTAAATCTTCATTGACAAAAACTGTTGAGAAAATAAAATATTGATCTTGCTTGTGAGACTTTTATGTTATTCAATTAAATTAGTACAATACCTTTCCTACTAGTAAAATAAGAGTGCCATTACTATATGGAAATATAATGTTCCATAATATTTTTATTGTGAGACAGGGGATACCTCTTACAGCACTCAGAAGTACAGTTTATACATGACTATAAAGTTAGTTGTGATCCATAAACAGCAGATATAGATCTCAGATATAGCTTTGGAAATCAGTTTAAAGGAAAGTGCCTTATTCTCTTTGCAATATCATACAAAAGTAGCATCATTTAAAAAAAATCATAATCTCTTCTAATTTTTTTATACTGAAAGACAATGAGACATCATTCTAATATTTAAATTGGAATATGAGTCTAACAATATTTTTGCTACTGCATTTTCTAAAATTAAAAACTCTTTCAAAACTAATAATGATCCAGAATCCATGTCTACCGCATCCAGACACATGAATGTAGAAATATGGGCATACAGTAATGGCTAGTGAAACATAAGGGACCTAATACAATGAGATTTGTGTGGGAGAACTGTGTTGGGATGTGACTATTTCTTTAGCAGATGATAAGATGTGAATATGACTTGGCAGGTGCAAATGGCAGCTGTGGCCTCCTTTTTTTTACCAGGCTAGTCTTTCCTTTGTCCAAAATCTGTACTTTCTTGGAAGTACCTGTAGTACCTGGTGCTCATGTAAATGTGTAAATAAGACCAAGGCACCCAGCTGTGGACATTTACTTATGGGTATGTATCCCACACACCTTTTTTTAAAAAAGCCTTTACTGAGCAAATCTGTTGCATCATATAGACAGGAAGCTACTCCATCTTGTATAAGTTGTTTGTAGGGAATAGGGAACATACTTCCAAATTAATATTTTTCATTCCATGATATTTGGTAACATATTGTTTGAAATGTGGAATCCTGGCACATTTTCTCACTGCAATTTTTCCCTGGCCATGTGTGTCCCCCTACAATTGTCCCAAACGTGCCTTAGCAGGGAAAACAGAGCATATTAGTCTGCTGGGATACAAGTAGCAGCTGCGATTATGATCAGAGAGTTCATAATATCATTTAATAAAACAACTGTTCAGTTGCTCCACTAATGCATTTGGGAGTATATCCTATACACCTACTTCCCATATAACTGATTGGCCAGTGTTCACTCTCAGACTTTCTGCTCTTTCAAAACATCATTAATAGTGCTTTCCTCTGAGGCTGGCCTTTTCGTCTGAACACTGTCTTTATACCTCTTCCTTTTGGACCAGCTTGTCTGTAGTTCCAAATTTTGACTATCCTGTTACCAGGAAGGAGCACTGTGAGTTCCAGCAGCATTAGAGATTCTTTGCTATGGAACCGTCATCCTTGACAGAGCTTAAGGGACAGGGAGGGCATCAGGACTGATGTATTTTTTCAGTGATGGTAGAATGTCTGTACCTGATATTTAAGCTACCAGTATGGAAGCACTCCCCAAGTCAGTTTTAAAGACAGGTTTCGTGATTGCAGAGTGAAATCAACAAACTCTGGTTTCAACAGGTGTAAGTTGGGTTGCAGATGCATTTTTTTAAAAAAATTGATTATGCCCTTGATCTTTCACAGTGTATATCTCTTAAAAAATCCCCAGCATTTAATTCTTCCTACCTTTTGTTTTTTTGCACAAATAAACTATTTATATGGGGGCAAAGGTTTTATTATGAAAATTGGTGCAATTTGGTAATACATTAGAGAAGGAGTAAACATTTGTAATGATAGCAGTTAAAGCACTCAGTGCATAGCAGACTAAGATTCAGCAAGTGAAAGACTTCTCTCTCTCATAATGGCATGTATAAATAGCCCACAAACAAAACATAGTCCATGTTATGGTCTGATTGGTATAGCTGTTGTGTGCTAAGTGAGTTTATTTGGCCTGTGGTTATCCTCCTCTCCTCCAATCTGTGAGATGTGGACTATTTTCCTTGAGGGGCTAAACTCAGCCCACCTCTGAGACTGTCATATTACATAGACCTTTAAATAAATAATAAGTAGAAGTGATTTTTTAAAACTATGAATTGCTTTTGGTGGTTCAATGGACAGGTGCTGATAATTTTTTCCAAATTCAAAGTCATGCAATACTATCTTTTACCAGCTTTGGACACAAGGCCTACCTGATAATACACTTGATAGTAGCAAAAAAAATTACCCACGTGCACGCAGATACATATAAAAGGCTATTAAATCAATGATCAGTAATTTAGAAAGAGTTGATTTGTATTAAGAAAAGCTACAGAAGGAGTAAGAAATGGCAAGTTTCATATATATCTTACGTCATTCTTCACATAATCTGTGAACTTGATCCATGAGCATTATCTGAGACATTTAAGCTGCTGTATTATGAAAGTATTTTTCCACAGTTGAAACACTAAATAATGCATAAAAGGCTTATTTCCAAATACTGAAGTGTAGTTGCATCAAGGATGGATCCAGAAGTATTTATAGGTTGCGTGCTACTGAAATTTTTCTTAAAATAAGAGCTCAAAGCAAAAGATATCTATTTACTAATTAGTTTGGTGCATGCTAGTTCAGTAACTGGCACAGCGTACAAGCAGCCAGCCTTCTACCAGTTGTACTATCTTATTGGCTTTACATAGTCAGAAGTAGTTTGTGTTCTTTGCTTTGAATTCTTCCTTTTATTTAATACTGTGGCAATTTAATCTCTTCCATTTGTAAAGCTCAAGCTGTTTGGCTTTCTTGCCTTGTGACTTGTATGTGTTTTTGTGACATCTTTCATTTCTTACTTTCAGCCTAGAAGTGAGAGCTGCAGTATGATCTAGTTTGGTTAACTTAAAGATGACAATAATCTCCTAAGTGTAAGAGGAGGACAAGAATTTAATTCTCTGTAGTTTTTTTTCTTTTCATTTCCCAGTGAAAAGCAAGACATTTTTCCCTTTCTTTTGAGTTATGACTCACTTCTCCAGATTTTGTTTTGATCTGAGTAATTAGTGGTTTTTTGTCTTTTATTCTTTATTTTTAGCAGCTACAGTCTATCTCCCACTTAGTTGCTGACATAAAAATATTAACAAAAAGATGTTGCTCAAAGGGTAAGGAAAATCCATTCATAAAAATCTCAGTGAGGATTAAGTGGGATTCATCCAGGAAAGATCAAGGGTTGAAAAAGATTGCTTTTAAACATGTTTATAGAGTACTTTGAGAATACTGTTCCAGTAAGCTCGCAGCTCAGTTGGGGGGAAGAGAGAAGAGCTGAGTGTTGAGGAGAAAAAGGAAGGAAGGTTCCTCAGAGGAAGGAGTTGAGGGAGGAGTGAGAAGTTATTTGGAGTATGGGAAATGTGAGATGGTGCCACACATAGAAGGGGACACAATGTCAGGAATGAGAGGAGGCGACTAAAGAGCTGAGGGAGCCTTTAACAGACCTCATCACAGTGTTGTCCCGTTTCTTTGCAAGTGAGACAAGGCGTGGAGGAGGCTCGAGACGTGCTTCTAGCTCTCTGTCTCCTTAGGGGCTGTGAAATCTTATGAAAACCTGTTTCCTTTGGAGTTGCCTTGTGTAAAAATCCCAAATAAAGTTAATATGAAGTAAGATATTGGTAGAAAAGATTGAACACCTCTGTTTTTGTGAAAAGGCCATGCACTTCATGTGTAGACCTAGTAGTAATGACACCTCATAGGCACTATCTGCTGGCATGAAAATCAGGATTTTGTGAATTTGTGCATAGACATAGATGATTCTCTGCTCAGTCCTTGAGAGTAGGAAACACAAGGCTGATTTAGCCCAGTGCAAGAGTCCTTGCATGGGGTTAGGATACAAGAAACTAGTAAGGAGGAAAACCTACCTCTACCGAGAGAGGTCTCACTGGGCTCTCATTTCTGCTGTTTGCAGGATCATTGTGCTCAGAACGTGAGGACCAGGGTGCTTCACAGAGGTCAACTGCTGAATATGAAGGCAATTAGGAGGACAAAACCCAGACAACCTTCATGTGGAGTTTCAAGATCTTAACAGCCAGGAGTCAAAATTCAGCGAATTATTTTTCCTTGCTCCCATAGGTTCATAATCTCTTCCCTGGTCCTTAAGATTTCCTTTGATGGGCACTGAGTCTCCCCTGCCCTCTATGCATTGGCAGGTTGGTCCAGGCCCTGTAACGGGGCTGGCAATCCCTTTTTTTCTGGTTAGAAGTTCCTCTGGGTTTCAGATTGGCAGAACAGCTGCTAAACCTTGCTCAAACCACCCCCTCCATTTTTGGCTGCATCCAGAGCAGCTACAAGAATACATCCATACCTACCAAGAAGATGAAAACAGAATACCCTAGCACAGAGTATCTAGAGTCCTTTACTCAGAATATGTAAATTTCTGGAATAATTACCTTATATTCTTTAAGGACTACAATAAAATAGGGTTTGTGTTTTTTTTAATGTGACCATCATGTCCAAAAACACAAGCATTCTGGATAATGAGTCAATATCTAATTAAGGACATCACCAAACTACACTTATTTCTCAGACTTAGTATCTTCCCACTGGGAATATTCACTAATCTCTCACTGATTAATTACTGTAAAGACTTATGCTTCTGGATAATTATAAGATGTGTGATAATGGATCAGACCTTTAATCCATTAAATCTGGTATCTTGCTTCTGACTCTGACCAATAGCTAATGCATCTCAGAAAGGTGAATAACTCCATGCTGCAAATACTCTATTGTGGAATGTGGAAGAAGGAGCCCTTCCTCACCTCAGCGGGTAATTGCTTTGAAGTATGAGATATAATTACCATTATCTTAGTCCATGTAACTATGTGTCATAAAATGATGAGTACTTAGTGTGTGGCAGACTGAAAATAGAAGGATCTGAAATAACCTCTATTGGGTAATAAAAGTGGGGTATGTCTAAGAGAATGTGGTTAGCTGTACCAAAACTTTGGAATCCTTTACTCAGAATCAAATCTTAACATTCCATCTAACACCTACTTTTTAATGTCAGAAAGAAATATACCTCTGAAAAAGCCACATCGTGTTTTACAAGTTTAAGGTATTTCAAAATTATTTTCCATATTGTTAACTATTGTGACTGGAGATTTGTTGCTGTGAATTGTCTCAAGGAAGTCTCACAAGGAGTGTGTTTAGCTGGTGGCTGGCTTGAGAGGCAGCAGGATGTAAGAATGTGTGGGACTGCAAGAAAGTGGTGGCTTTGCATGGCAACTCTGCCAGTGTCCACTGCAAGGGGCTTGTCTTTATTGTTGGTCTCAGAGGATGTATTTTAAAAAAGCCCTTTTGATATAAAAGAAGATTCTTTGCCTCCACTGAGCTATCATTCAGTAAGGTTTTGGTCTGTTGAGCAGAGTTAAGCACACTTCTTTTCACAACTGGAGCCACAGACTGTGGCACCTGTTTCCACGTTATTGCAGTATCCTCCATGGCTTTATGCTGCTTTATGGAAAGAAATAGGAGGGTGTATTAAAGAAGCTCCTCCAAAGCACAAGAATGCTGTTTGGGATATTGCAAGACTCAAGGAAAAGAAGAGAATAAAAGTCTCTGGATATAGAAAAGCAAATTCTTTTTGTTTAATACCCTAATTAATAATGTGAAGACATGGGGTCTTATTCTGACAGAAGGAGTATCGGCTCTACCCTCATGGATTTCATATCTACAAGAAACATAAATGCATGTTTCTTGCATTCTTGCAATCTTTGCCCACGTGACTTGCACTCCTGCAATGGGAACTGTGTGTTGGATCCTGATGTCCCATCCCTTTGATTTCAATAAAGCTTTTTTTTTTTTTTTTTTTTTTTTTTTTTTTTTTTTTCCCTGGGAAATAACTGTTTTAGACAAATGCTTTTCTTCCAAACAAGATTTTGTATACAGACCTGGATTCTGATTTTACATAGGTTTCATGTGATGGTAACTCACCTGAATTAAGTGACCTTACTCCTGGTTTACACAGACATAATTGAAGTCAGAATCAGATCATACATGTTGACACATATGGGTGACTCTAACCAACTTGCATACAGTAGGCACCATTAAAATCTTGACATTTACTGCTCATAGTAGTTATATTTACTGTGCTATTTGCAGTATTCCCAAGTCTAAGAGTAGGAAATCCTTTAAATACTGCAGTAAAAGTAAATCCCACGGTGTGATAAATGTCAGGATTTAAGGGAACCCAATTTTGTAGTTGTTTTCTTCTTTTTTTTATTGTTATGTTCAAACTTCTTGTGGGTTTTAAAATTTTTTTTAAATTGTAATGGTAAGTATTTTGAGCAGAATCTCTCCTGCCTTGAGACTGGCTGAAGCCTGCTTTGGTGGGATATTTCCATAAAATATTCTCTGTCTAGAGAACTCATTTTTTAAACAGTGCGTGCCACACAAAGGGAACTTGAGTTTGCTTTAAGATGCTCGTGAACATCCCTGCTGGATTCACGTACTTTCTTCTTGGTTACATCCTTCATGGGGACTGGAGTGGGTGTGAGAATTGGTCCACTGGTTCTCCACTGCTCGGGGCTTCCACTGGATGGAGAACTTAGCAGGGAGATGGTGTCATTGCTTTCCCAGTGCCTTTGTTACCACAACCTAGTCCACAATATTTTCACAGATGCACACAGCAGAAATTTTCCCACCTTTGAAATGGCAGAAATTAATTGTGTTGGATGTGATTTCAAGCAAATCAGGCACATCAGGCAAATCAGGTACTAGATGAGATTTAACAAAATACACAGGTTCCTAGAAATAATGATTTTTTAAATCTGTCTGATTCACACAAACTTTGATCCTTCAGTCTCAATCAATGATTTTGTAAATACTACCAAATAATTAGCTGCATCTTTAGATGCTAAAAACCTTCTATAAATGTGATATGTGAGTTAGTTTAATTTAGGTGTTCTCTTTTACCTTTATTCTCTCCCACTCCCAAACCAAAAAGAGCTGATTTAGGTCTGGGAGACAAGGAAGAACAGTAAGAAATGTGTATAAAGTTTCACGGAGTTCAGGGCTGTAGAATCACTGGTACTGACTTGTCCTATCCAAAAAGATATCCATTATGACAAGGAAGGAAAGACAAGGAAAGTGTGACAGAAAAAATGGGAGAAAATGAGCATTATTGTCATGGTTTAAGTGCACAGTCTATTTTTGGAGAAGGGTTAATAGTGCACTGCCAGTAGACTGGTTCCTCTCCATGCACAACAACTGTTGGGGATGTCCTCTCAAATCTGGCTACTGCCTGGCTAGCTGGCATGTGATATAAAGCAGGAAATACGTGTGTGCCAGGCATGTATAACTGTATGTGTGCCACTCCTGGTCCATCTGCAGAGCAATACTGCACCTGCCAGTTGCTTTAGCTGGCTGGGGGGAGGAGGAAAGGAAAAGAGAGTATGTAGTATGAGGCAGGGAAAGCCCATTGTGTTCTCATTTTTCTTTCATGGCTCTGCTCTCCTTTCCTTTCTTTTTGTGACAGAGTAGAACAAACACGACTGTTTGTTCTCCAAAAAAAGGTGTCTCTTTGGGACTGGGTATTTTTGGGGTACTGCTCATGCAGTAAAAATAGCTTGGCTTGGGTATTTTTATGAGCAAAGCTGTCAGTATATGCAGGTTTGTACACCTCCGGGTATCATATATCTTGACTTCAAATCCCATTTTTATATGTAGGGTATTATATTAATTATTTGGATCCTTTTCCACAAAAAATCTAAATTGCCTATAAAGCAATACATTTCCTTACAGCTCATCAATCATCTTTCTTCTGCAAAAATTTCCAGCACCCATTAAGAGCCTTAAATCATAAAGCCTAACTGCTCCTGAATAAATAAAATTTGGAATCTTGATATGGATGACCTACTATTTCATTCTGTAAGTGACAGAGGACTGAGTATGGAAATGAGATAAGCCAACATCAGTTGACATAAAGGATGCTCCATCCTAGGCATAAATAGCAAAATCTTCATCCCAAGTGCCTTCAGAATTTGTGGGTATTCTTGAACTGAATTTTTTGCTTTCCCAGAATTCATACTGTCTCTCAGTGAGAAAAAAAAATTTACATATTTTGTCCATCAAAATTTAAAAAAAAAAAAATGGACCTCTCCACCAGCTCTAAGAAATTCTTAAGTTTTTCCATTTTCATTTTTTCCCCACTTAGTATTTCATCATTTCCCTGCAAAAAAGATTTGTAAAATCCAGATTTTTTGTGGAGTCCAGCAATGGCATTTTAGATATAGCAACCAGAGCTAATTTCTACATCCTTACTAAGATTTAAGTTTAGTTCTTGGCAGTAAAAAGAACATGTGCTTTTGTGTCAGACTGGATCTATTGCACAAAGCCCACAGGTCTGCTTTTTCTACTATACTTGTAGGTATTTGACTCTTGTGGTCATGTACAGGAAATTGGTGTGATGGGGGAACATTACATCTGAATACACATACATTCATAGCAATCCCCTCCTTGTTGTCTTCTTGGAATGGATTTATTGATTCAAACTTTTCTGTCATCACAAACTCGGCGTACATATGCCCCCCCCCACTAGACTGCACAGCACAGCACAGCAGCCATGCACATGATATCCAAATTTGTGGTGGTGATGGTGAAATGGTGACAGGTTGGGATTACCACTTTTATTGCCAGGGAGTCAGGTTGTGTTGATTCATGAGACAGCTGTTAGAGGATGATCACATTAATAATGCGAGCTGTGAAAACAATGTGTGGCAATGCTAAAAGCTACTTCTCAAATGACATGGTGACGGCAGAGCTTTTTGGGTATTACATGATTTTGCAAATGATACATCAGAAGCCTAAATAATATAGATCATTTCTACATATTTTATTATTAGTGTGAAATAAATGTAATTATAACAGGATTTTAAAGTGCCAGGTGGCTTGTATTGTCTGTTTATCAAGTATTTTACTGCTGCTCCATCTCACGCTCATATTAAATATATTTACTCAACACCTCTGACTTCAAACAGGCAAACTCTTTTATCTGACTTCACAGCATATTCTTCTCACAGTGGTGGATGTCATCATCATTTCCTTTTGACATTGTTTTCACCATGTTTTCTTACTTCCATTACTCTCCCATGTTTCTATTGCCTTTAGTGCCTCCTGCACACATATGTTTTACCTGAGTAGGAGCAAAATAATGTTGTATGTAGCAAAAAAGTAGATATATGTCTCCACTGCTGTGACCCTGTCCTTTCTCAGCCTATTTGTTCTGATTTGCCCCTGGTATTGCAAGTTGTTTGGGGCACAGAACATATTTTTGCATCAAACTGAGAGGTAGTAGATAAAATGCAATAATGTCTGTAGACACCAGTATCTAGATCTGTTTTAGAATGAGAAAGTAAGTGCTTAGCAATTGAAGCAGTGTTTTGCAAAATAACAAATAGGAAGTCCAATAATTGACATTAAGTAGCATATTTTTGATGGGACATCATGAGACATAAAGCATTCTGTACCAGAAGTAAAGATGATAGAGTTTGTCCTGGAATAAATGAAAAATGGAGTCCCAAAATGATAGCAGACTGGTTCAGCCAAAGGTCAACTCATCTGTGAGTTAGAAGGAATTAATTTTCTAAGCACCACCAAAGCAATGAGGCTTATCAAACAATGCTATTTTCCATCAAGAAAAAAAACATCATGGTAGCCTCTTATTTGTACTTTCATATATTTCCTGTAAAAAAAAAGTTTAACCATTAACAAAAACATTTATTTCTAGGCTTATGATGCCCTTTCTGCTTATTTCTTTAAAGGCATTATTTAAAAGTACAGTATAAAGAGCTGAAGAGGTGAAATTCTAGGGAATTTAGCTCCATTGTGGCCACAGGCATCCTGACCTGTGTCATAGTGCACTCCACATACATCTCTCCTTTTTTCTCATATTCCTTAGGGAGCCTCAGAAGTGAGGTCTGGTTCCATAATCCTACCCAGATACCCTAAACTGGCGTTGAGGACGGTGTAATGCTGAAAACACACCATCTCATGACATCTGCTGATCTTCCATTAGCCACCTCCTTGCCTCTTTTTCTTCCCATGTCACTTCTCCATCACCACCACCAATTGCATTTTTGTGCTGTTATTGAGCTCTGGATATTGATACGAAGCACTGGTACTGAAGGGATGCTGGTGTTCAGCTGCCTTCCTTCTACCCTGTGCTATATAAATATACGTCACTGCCCAAATATATACACATTGGATCTGGAGAGTGCTGAAAGCCCAGCACTCTCTGGACCATGATGACAGTGATGACAGCCCAGTGGTTCTCGGGGATCTGGCTTATGACAAGTTTCTTTAAATCAGCTGAGATCTTAAGTGCTTGTCATAAGTCATTCATCCTTCAAGCGCTTTCATTTCCTCCATGTGAACTCCTTACAGACCTATCCATCTGCCTTTATATATCAGACCGTGGAGGAAAACCATGTGAGAACTAGGTCTACAAGAAGATATGGGGGTGGGTGTCCTGTCACTAGAGGAGAAATATCACCTGTTATATATAAAACAGAATTTCTCAAAGGTACTCCCTGCTAATCCCATAATCACTGTACCTCTGCCAAATCCCAAAGGCGTTTTGACAGAATAGGGTGGAAATGAAAGATTTAGCTAAGCAGAACTGTAACTTTCAGAAGCTTGCTGCTTCTGTTCTTGCTGCTCGTTGTCCATTGCTGCTTTTCAGCCTTGCAGATCTTCCTCACCGTGGCAGTGGAATTGGATTTTTTCTTAAGGTGGCCAAACACAAGCAGCCACTTGTCTTCCCATGCCCATCAACTCTTGTATCCATCCTTTGCTTTGAAAGGTGAAGCCATAACCACTTAGTCAGAGAGATCAGGGAGCTGGGCATTTCTGAAAGTCTATCTGCTGCATCAAGCATGTGCCTTTAAGTCAAATCATAGCCAAAGTATTAAGTTTTGATTCAGAGGCTGACTTGCAAAACCAAGAATTAAAATCTATTTCCAGTTGACCAGATGCAAATATATTCTCCTTTTGTTGAAGTCTACAGTATTAATTATAAAATAAAAAATGCTTCATTTTAATCCAAGGTAAAATTTCCCTTTATTTTGTGCATTTTTGATCCATTTGCTAAATTTCAAAGCAAAATGTTCCAAGCGGAATTGCACAATATTGCTTTTTAAAACAGTGTATCTTAAGAGCTTTTACTTCATCTTCTATTTTTGAGTCTTTCTATAACTGAAACTATTCATTGAATTTAAAATAAATATGTGGGTAGCTGTGGTCAACCTCAAACTATATATTTGGTGGCTAAACTGTTCCCTGGGGAAAGTGCCCCACCCTAGTTCTAATATCTAATTTCTTCTTTAGCATCCCCTTTTGACAGAAGGGAAGAAAAATAGGAATTTTGATTCTATTTATTCCTCCCAGTGCAAAAGCACTCCTCTCCTTTTCCTTTAAGAAATAGGTATTTTTCTCTAACCCCTGTGTTCTTAAACTAATGGTTTGGGAATAATCTTCCCATGTAGTGAGTGGTCTGTCTTGTCTGTGTATTTATTTTTCTCCTCTCTGGTAACCTTGTAGAAATCTGGCTTTCCTCTGCATATTGGGAATGCACAGGAATGTTTCCCCAACTTACTTTCTCCAGCTTGCTGCAAGCTGTAATATGCAGGTTTCTGTCTTTGCATTTTCTTATTTTCCTTTGTAGACTGCTCTTGTTAGTTTTAATTACAGCAGTGGAGGACAGTATGCTAAAGAGCTCCCCAAGGTGGTGGCACTAATGGTCACATGTCCCCCCTGAGTGACAGCATCCGTTCTGGTTGCAGTACTACAAAGACATGGGGGCATTTCTTGTAGGGATTGGTAAACGGAATTTATGTGAGAAGATAAATTAGCAGGCATCTGCATTTCCTATTTGAATAGGCTATGTGTGACTCAGTAAGCCTTTTGTTCACTGGGCTAAAAAATGGCATGCAACTCCTCATCAGCATTGAAATTTTAAAGCATATTAAATTACTATAGCATATTTTTGAGGAGCGTAAAATAAAAAAAAAATGTAGCAGAGTTATCACTGTGCTTTTCAAACCATCAACCCAAACACTGAAACAAAAACCTGAGAAAATATTAACAGAAAAAAAACCTGAATGGTTTGCATACAGAAATAAACTAAGACACATGTGAAATACTATTTTCAATAGTGGTTTTATTACAGTGTCAGTGCACGCTATGTGTGCATACATGCGCTATAGATTCCCGTTGCTGTTTTTGTGACTTGTGTAAGGCATACTGAGATTTACATCACAGGATGTAACTTTTGGAGGTGTTTTTATGCCAATCTCTGCCAAAATTCAGTGCGTGTTTTTCAGTTTGTACCCACTATTGCATTTGCTAGCATTTTTGTGGAGTAAGAGCACTAGGCTATGCATACTGTGCACTGCTAACATACGTTAGCTGTGCCTTGTGGCAGTATTCAATCAGATGAATAAATGCACAGTATGACTGCAATTCAGAATCATACAGAAAAGTTGGTATTGCAACATCTGCATAGACACTGTCATAACATCAAGGGAAAAAGTAATAATACCCTTCTTGTTTCTTTGGCTCAAATGCAAATAAAACAAACACGATCTAACATTGAAAGCATTTTGAAAAAATAATTTTAATGGTTTCTTAAAAATAATTTTAATTATCAACAAAAGAGAACTGAAATTGGAATGTGGTATTTGCATAGTGCATGCTAAGTCTTTGAGTGAGACTTAGTCTTTATTTACTTAGTCTACAAGAAATAGATTATGACATTCACCTCTCTGATGAAGCCATGATCATGCTTTTTTGATATTATAAAATACTTCTACTACTGTTGTTAATAGCAATTATTATTGCAGAAGGAATAATGGCATATTTATGATGTCAGGTGACATAAAAAGGAAGAACTATGTTTCTTCTGAGGGTCTCTAAACAACTGAGTTCTGTGCCTAAGGAGAAAACAAATCATCTATATCAAGATCTACTAAGAATAAAGATCAGAATTTTCCATGTTGTCCAACACTGCAATATTCTTGCTTCCTTACAATGCCAGCCGAAAGTAGAGAGGGAGGAGGTTGGGAGAGGAACAATAGATCAACAGTTCTCTCTATGTTTAAAAATTCACAGCACCTCTGCTACACCAGACTATTATGTGACAATAATGTTAGGCCTCTGATTTATACCAACAGATGCAGGGAAATTCCAAATTAAGGCTGTCATTCTCCCCTTGCTGCAGATCCTCTGTTGGTACAACTTTATGTAGCACCTCTGAGATGTGTGGAGAGATGCCAGGTTACATCAGCTGAGGATCTGTCCCACTGCAGTGCAGAGGCCTTAGCTCTGCTTCAATCAGATCCATGGTTACTGGTAACACAGTTGCTCCATACTTAATATATATTTACAACACACAGGTGTAAAACACACAGAGGAAGGTCATAAATTTGGAAACTCACTATTAAAAAACCTCCTGATTATGAGTGGATTTTTAAAATGTTCCCTTTGTTTCATCTCCAAAAGATGTAGACTGGTAGAAAAATATGCAAACACTATGCCTTTAAAACACCGAATGCAAGTGAGTTTTAATAACCTATCAGGATCTTAGTCCATCATAACATTTAATCTGCATTAGATCTCACTTCCTAATCGCTACTTTCATTCCAATTGTGAGCAGAGAGGGTGGGGAGAGATGAGAATTTCAGATAAGTGCCAGTAAAACAAGTTTGCTCTACAGCTGGCAAGCGCTGTGCACACGTTAACGGTGCCTTATGGCAGTATTCAATCAAATGATTCTATAAACTAAAAATAATCACCCTAATACTAATACCTATTATTCTTCATTGTTACTGGTCGCTATGGTGCTGCATCTGACTATGAAGAATTCACCGCCATTATTACCCTCAGTGTCTCTCTCTCTCTGAAATGTGATCTAATTGCAGAATCCACACCTGTTCGACAGTTCAATAGAAGGCTGCTTTTGATGGAAGCAGACTTTCAAGAACACACACACGCTCATGCACAGGCACACGCACACTCACAGGCACACACCCGCACACAAACGCGTGCATGCACACACACACACACACACACACCCCCTCCCAATTCACGTAAGACTTCAGCTGGAGGAAAAATAGAGTGTGAGTTGATCAGAAAATAATATTGTGAGGAGTAAAAAGGAAAAAAAAAAAAGCTTGTGTTTTGTGGTCATTGGAAGATTGCTGATGGGTGCATAAATAAAGCATGCTGGAACATCTGTTCTTTGTTGTGCATTCAGCTTTTTAATGTCTTCAAAGAGCAGCACTGACGCATCACTGACTACCACTCCCCATTCAAGCAACATTTTACCAGAAAATAATAAACCTGCCTGGTGGGGTGCAAGGAGCCAAGGCATTTGGGCAATGCCATTAATTTGGAAATATCTCTTTTTCTGGGATTTTTAAATATCTCTCCCTTTGAACGGTGTTCAAATTTTGGGATCCAGCCTGGAGTCCCTATCAGCCTGAGCAGTAAATCAGCCTGAATATTCCACTCAAGCCTTTTCTTTCGGTTAAAAAAAAAAAAAAAGAAAAAGAGGAAAAAGGAAAAGAGAAGGCTGTTATCAAGTTGAAGTTTATATACAATTTTACTTTCCTCTTAATTCTATTAACATCAAAAATTCTGTCCAGAGGGATTTTTTTTTCCTTAAGTTGCAATATTTATTTATACTGGTAAAATTCAGTGGCAGTGAGGACCCCTGACAGTTTAACAATATTGGCTGGTTATTTTGATACACTGTGCTAGGCAGCAAAAGATTAAAACCAGAGCATCCTAGGCTGAGAGAAACCAGCTTGAATTCTAAAATAAAATTTTAGCAGCATGGATTTCTCTTGCCATAGGCTATGAGGCTACTATGAATTTCAGATGCATCTCCAGAGCTGTCAATGAGGTGGAAAGATGGGATTGGCATTACAAAGATTTGTTGCAATGTGATTCAATGTAATTGCAATCAAAGGTATAGCAACATTAAATCGCAGCTGAGAAAGCTGTTTATGCCTGTACAGTATAGGAACAGGCATTTGCCCTACCACTCTAGGACCAGGACAAGATTTTTTTTTTTTTACTTCTTTCTTCTGCTCTGTTCTTTCTTTCTAGGTCACAGCTTAAAGATATTGGAATACCAATTAGATGCTGGTGGTTCACATTTATAATAAGCCTGACAACAGTCTTGTGACAGAATGCTTCAGAAAACATGAATACCTTTTGAGACAGTTTGTCAATTAGACACTATAATGTCTCAGTTTTATATTAAGAAAATTTTGGCTTATTTTTTCTTCATTTGTTCTTCTGTGACAACTGACCACTGTTGCATACCCCAGCACAGGGAGTAGAGGGTGCTGATTCAGGCATACCACTGTTATCAAGAGGTACAATTCTGCTTGCTATGGTAGTAACATAGTCAATCTCCAAGAAGCTTCTCCATTCCTGTTGCTCCTAAGGAAAAACATGTTATTTTTTTGACTGGAAAAAACATGAGCTATATACCTTCCTCCTCAACATATTATAAAGCCTGTGGCATGACTGTGTTGCTACTAATATCAAAGGGTGTGTTGCTATTGATTTTAACAAGAGCAGGAACAGTATCACCAAGATCATTAGAGTTCTCACAGTGCTTTGAGATCCTCAAATGAAATCAAATAAAAACAGAGACACAGTATTTACACAAGTGTTGAAAAGCTCAAAGGAATGCATACACGGCTCACTGAGGAGGAGGAAAAAAATCTTTCTATGGATGGCATCCTTGTCCCTGCAGGTCCTCACTGCTTGCTGTTTAAGCAGTGGATTTCACTCTCATTGCATCCCAGACAAAAAAGAAAATAAACATATTCTGATCTTGTGGCTGGGTAACTAAGACACATAGCAGTTGGAATATCTTTCAGAAATCGGTCTGGAATTCAAAATTTTGCATGCCAGCCACTGCTGGCTAGTGTTCCTCTTGCTCCTGGCACAGGCCTGACTTGAGCTCAGAGATGACTCTACCAGCATACATGTACCTGCTCAGCAGAGTTGTGAAGAGATTAATGTACGCCTTCTCATGCACCTTTGGCTTCTGTGGTTTTGTTATGGTTCTGCTCTTTAACCCAACAATTGTTTAAAAGGGGCATAAAAACAGAACAAAAAAATGGTGCAAGGAAATCTTTTTACTGACAATGGAAGCAGGACAGGTTGACTCTAATAATGCAGTATTTAAATATGTTTGGTCCTCTGCTTAGAGATCCTTTTGCAGTGCTCCATTATGCTTACTCACACAGTAATTGTTCACTGACCATTTAATTACACAAGGCTGTCACCTTTACTCATACTCAGTACACAGTTTCCAAATAGTAGCTGTGGTACAAGGAGGTGGGGGCCAGTTCACCTGGTAGCAGCAGTCAGTATGAATGGGGGAGCAAAACCTGGCCTGCAGTAATTGCCATGTAGAGACATAGTGTTTACATAGTAATTACCTTGTTATTTTTATGGGAAAATACATGATTATTTTTGTCCTCCAGACCAGAGTGCAGGACTCAATAATTACTTTTAGGCATAAGTATAATTGTACAAACACACTTTTTTTTTCTCTCCGCATCTCTTCTGCATGCACACAGTTTGATGTATTCACTGTGCAGTTACTCTGGTTATTTATCACTGCATCCTATTCAAGTCCTGAGTCAAATAGTTGCTCCCTGATACATTGGCCTCAAATAGTAAAGAATCATAATGAGGTAAATATTTAAGGAGTGGGGTGGGGTTTTTGTTTGTTTGTTTTTGTTTTTTTTTTGTTTGTTTTTATTTGTTTCCCCCCCACCAGAAAGCAATCACAATGTCTACCTAGATTTACTTTTCTTAGCTCTTGTTTCTTCATCATTGTATGTCTTTATCCCAGACGTGTTGGGACAGTGGATCAAATCCTTCTGCCTCTGGGAACATCTGCTAAAATAATACAGCAAACAGGAACTCAGAAATAGACACTATGTGCCATTGACAGATGGGGCCAGGCACTTAGTATACTCTGAAAAGAATCTATTGACTTACTTGCTCATCTTCTTTTCATAGTGACAAGTGCCTCATTGATGACGTTTCATGTAAGGTGTAAGTAGCATTGTCTGAAAAGAGAAGAACTGGAGGGAGGAGAGAGAAAGAGCTAATACTAGCCAATCAACATGCCAATGCAAAACAGGGGTCACTCTCAACCCTTAACTGACACTGTAGGTGGATTTTTACACCATTTGTGACTGTTACTAATTGGAACCAAATCTAATAATTCTGCAATATGACTCAAAAAATAGCCTAGACCAGATAAATTATTTTCCTACACCTCTTGAGCTCCATTCCTAGACGTTGACATGATTGGTGTAGCAATGAGCGAGACAACTGCAGCCAAGCCCTGGATGAGAATGGACCAAAATATCAGTTAGTGGGAATTTATGTAATGTCAATAGTTTTGTTTCAGTTGGTAACTAGAGAGGATCAGACCCAGAATCAACTCTTAAGAGCATGATCAGCTTGGTTACAATAAACGTCTTTAAGGGAAAAGCATGTTATTTGAATAACATTTAGAAAGGTTTCAGGTGAGTAACACCTGAATAACACCTCTAATAAATGGGAGACATGATCTTCATATTTAAATTATGCATATTGTTTTACTGTTCAATCTACTATTAATGCCATCTGTGAGTACCTCTTAAATCTGCTTTTCTTCCTTGTATACATTGATCATTGAATAAAAAACCAGAAGATAATACAGCACAATATCACCTAATAAACTAACCCCCATCCCTGAAAGGAAATTGTCAGATATCCTATTTGGTACTTGGCTATTTATGTTAATATGTTACCTGAACTGTAAGTAGATTTGTGTGTCTATTGCACTGAAGACATGACAAAGATTTATAAAGCTTCATCACAATGGGTAGAATTCTCTGAGAATATTGACAGTGACTAATGCTGCCTATGTCTCCACAGCAGCACTCTATACCTTACCCATTTTCTACAGAGAACAATCATATTACTACCGATTAGTTCTTTCTATCCATAAATGAAAACCCCCCTTGCTTATTGATTCACTTAGTTCAGTCATTTATGATACACTTAAGTAGATATATTCTAGTTAAAAAAGATTGGGATATTTTCTTCTGGTCAAAGATGGGGTTGGAGAATCGAGTTTGTAATACTGAGACATTTTACATCTCTAATAAAAACTCCATAATGTTTAGTGGCTTATGGAAAGTGTTTTGGGGTTTTGATCTCTGAGTTGCTCAGCACATGTAGATCCAGTCAGAAGAAAAACAAAGGAACACATCTTCTTTTATCCTACTGCATACTGTCTGCCAAAAAGATGCAATTTATTGTGTCAGATCCTTGGTATGGATGAACAGATAAGGAGAAGGAAAAAGAGGATGTAGGAACGTGAGCACAATGGGAGAAAGAATGGTAAGAGAGAAAATAAGGGAAAAACAAATCTGACGCATGGTGAGAAGGAGAAAATAATTCAGAAAATACCTTTTTAGTGGATAGTGGTATATGTAGGCTTCTTTAAAGCCTGTGGTGTGCCATCTAAAAATATTAAATATCTCACAGTCTCCATGAGTCACAGGAATTATATTTCTTACCTAAACATTGTTTACACAATTACAATTCCTACAGTTTTCTGAGAACAACAGTGGGATTTTCTAATCTGTTATAAAATTCTGGGTCTGTTTTCTACGGAGTAACTGAGAACTTCACTAACTGAATACATGTAGTAGGGCAGCAAAGTAGTTCAGAGGAGGAATATGATTTCATTTAATAGACTGCAAAAAGTTCCTAGCATGATAGGCAATTGCCAAAAAGCTATCTTCTTGCTCATTCTAGCTCAGTGTGGAATTTCCTAGTCTTTAAACGCTCTGGAACCCAGCTGAGTACTTGTTAAGAGGTCAAACCAACAAAAATAATAGTTTTCAATCATCAGGAGGATTCTATAAATAAATGAAGTTTGGAGGCCCTTCCACAGTTAAAAGATAGCCAGAACCTATGTTGTGACCTTTCAGATCTTTTCTCTTGGGATGTCTGATGGGACTAACACAGGTCCCATTGGAATAAACCTGTCTACCAACCTTTGTCTACTTCTACTTAAGAGAGAAGACTGGACTTGAAACAGTGTCAGAAGTAAAGGTCAGTGCTTTATTTACATGAGCTTTATATGCTAGAATTCTATCCTCTGCTTTTTCTTCCCTTCCCTAGAGATCTCTGCTTAAGTCACTCCATCCCTTGAACTACTTCTTAGTGACAATTCTTCTTCATCTACACCAGGGCTAAAGCAATTCTTAAGACATATTCAGGCAGTAATATGCTAAATAATGGTGTTTTGTCCCAGAGTCTGCATGCTTTTCCTCTGCTCGATGAGGTTTTCCTAGATTTCACTAGATACTACAGAAAAAAGTATGTATTTGCTGCTAGGAACAGGAACAAAAATCAACATTTCAGAGAAAGAACAGTTGAGTTTTAAATTTTTCAGGGAAGATCTGCAAACAGTTCTGTCTTTCCAAGTATTGTGAAATCCCCAGAAGAAAAGGTCTGTGTTACAAGAGGATCTATTAGACTTGAAAAACTCAGTATTCCTTCTGGAACACCTCTCTTTTCAACCATATCTTTTTTTTTTTTTCTCTAGTTGGTAGACAGGAAAACTTATTTAACAGAAATGGGGTTTCATCCAGTGACTCCTTATATCAGTGGGGATCTGATATCACTGACTTCAATGGGAGCTATGTGTAGCTCCTGAATTGCTATCATTTTCCATCTAGTGAAGACACTTGAGCATCTGGTGCTGCTCTAGCAAGCTTCTTACACAGCTTTGGTGAGAATTTTGAAGCTGACATAGAAAAAAATTTCCAGGGCTCACAAGCTCTTTGTATCTTCTCTTCTTTTTAGAAACACTCCTGACATGCTTGTGATACTGTTTGAATATGAAAAAAAATAGAAGAGAAAGCTAAACTGAGCATTGTAAAACATTCTGGGTGAGCGTTTGCTTGAGTTTAAAAATGAACTTGCTTCTCTCTGCTTATACAATTTTTTAGCACATTGGAAGAACTGAGATATCTTGGAATGTGGCATTCAATCCCCCTCCACCAGACTCTACAGGCGATACGGGTCTGCGTTGTGAAGACATAGCTATACTGAAGGCAATACTGGCACGGGCTTCCCAGGGCTTTATCTTATTGAATTTGGGCAGACAGCTTCTCTGTCCCCTGCTGTAATAACTAATTTCTTTCTTGTGGGCTGGGGAATATGGGTGACAATCTAACCATGTAGCTGAATGATGCCTTAAGTAAGGTTGGGCTGCCCAGGAAAAATATGCCAAACTTATACAAGTCTAATCCTATTTGTCTGTACTTTCCCTTTGGAAATAGTTCTCCATTTTTTTTCCCTATAAAACAAATCTTTTTATTTTTTACTTTTTAGTATTATGACATTGGTGTAGAAACAGGAAAAAGCCACATGATTTGTATGGAAACACACACAACCTGAATTTGAACATCCAGTATCAAATATTCATAGTAAATACCTGTGCTCTTACTGTACAGCAAAGCCTCCTCTTATTCTGCAATATGAGAGTCACATTTAGAAAAAAGCAGTCTGCTCACGTATATGCCATTAGTAGAAAGACTGGCAAATAAATTATCTACTGTGAATTACGCACTAATACAAGTGCCTATGTGATGTGTGCCAGTGTGAATTCATTTACACATGTCGAGGCTTATGTATGCGTATGAACATAAGTGTATCTCCTTTCTCTTTACTTCTTTTTCATATTGGTACAGCAAGCATAACCACTGCCATGTTACTCCTCAGTGAGACCCATCTTCTGTGGCAGGCCTGGGTATACTTGATTTTTTCCATTCTTTTTAATCATTCCAGTGAAGAGGCTCTCTCCTTGATATCCACTTCCAAAACTCCCACTCACTGACTTCAGAGCAAACCCAGCCTTGCTTGTACGTGTGCGTGTGTTGAACAAGCCCTCATAAAGTGCCTATCACATCATTATTTTGTTTAAACATTTTTATTTCTCCAGAGAATTTAAAATACACAAACATGTGATTCCATGAGGAAATGATCCAAAAGAGATTATAAATACAGCTATAAATGTCAAAGTTCTCAAAACATTTCACTGGCTCTATCTTCAGAAGAGACTGTTTACAGAGAAAACCCACGTCAGTGTGTTTTATTATCGTTATTGTGTGTTAAATGTTACAAATGCAATCTGTTTGCCTTACACGTAAACCACAGTCTCCAAATATCTTTAAGGATCACTTCTAATAGTCGTACTCAGAGGCAGGAGTATAATTTAGTAGGATATTAAGCAATCAGGCCACTGGAGGAAAGGTTTTTGTGTTTCATACAATTCTCATAAGAAGCACCTATCTTTCATGTCCCCAGAAATGAGTATTTTGCAGTGGATCATCACTCTGGGCTCCATGTTTGTGAGGGATTGGAACACAGAAAGTTCAAAACACAAACCTTTCAAAACTTGAGTTCTTGCAGGCTTGGAACCAAGCCATTATTGTTTATTAAGAAGGACCATCAAAGACTCCCTTTTTTTTTTTTTCCCTATGTAATTTTAAATTTCTTGCTGCATATGTCTTCAAAGTGATGCCTAAAAAACCCTTGCTACAAAAAGTTCACACTCTTCCCTTTCTGATGGAAGAGGCTATCTCCAAGAATGAATGAGTCTAACTTAAGAATGAAGCAAATAAGCACCAAATCTCTTGTAAAATACAATGTGACTAAATTTGACAGCATAAGTTTAAAATCCACAGCATGGAATGAATTCTAATAGAGAGGATTGAAGTAGTATATATCTGAAATTTGCCACAGATAGTTAACTTGTTCGGGAAAATGTTAAGACTGAAAGATCTTTTTCTTTGGTCTACTTGAATGTTGATCACAGCTGTCTGCTGCAATTATGGAAAACAAAGTAATATTTAAATTTGAAAATTTCTTTTTAAAGTCTGCATAGGAATGTTGGACATAATTCCCCCATAGTCAAAGGAACCTCTGGGAGACATTTTATCTGGGGAGGGGTCACAGAACACCCATTTTGTGTTTCACAACCTGCAACGTCTTTTCCTACATTCTCTACACTTATTTAAAGGCAACATCCACAAAATTGTGTCACAAAGGAGAATCAGGAGAGGACAGGGATATCACAAGTACACTAGCCAGCTGTGAGTGCATTTCTTAAAAGACATACTTCTGGAAAAAGCTCTATCTTACTACCAGGAAAGAAAACTTCCTCCCAACTCTGCAACAATCTTACATAGGGGAAAAGAAATCCTTCCTGACTGTAGACCAAATTCAAATTCCAAGTTATGTAAGTAGTAAATTATGTAAATGCAGGCTTCTATGTCCTTTGTCTTCTTAGTGCTGTTGTCCTTCACCTTTCTTTTAACAAGAAACAGAAAGAATTTGAAGCACACGGTGTTTCAAAATCCTTTATTACAATACTGTCTCAAATGAGACTGGTGCCACCTGACCCTTGAATTTCATCAATAGCAAAGAGTAAAGTTTTGCTTTTAAACATTCATCCTGAGGATGCCCTAAACTGTAAGGAGCTTGAAGGAGAATAAACAGAATAAACAGAAAAATCTGACCACAGCCCCCCTGGATCTGCAGCTCTACAGGAACATTGCATAAAAGGGAAAAAATCTGACAGCTCAATAGGGCCAAATAATTTGCCCTTTATTTTGAGTGGCAAAATTTATTTATTGGCTGTGGCTCACTGGCTCTATAGTCCAGGATTAGAGGTTTATCTTCTGAAAGTGGAATGTTTAATTCTAGTTTTGATTTTACCCCAAAACAAAGTCTCTGTAATTCTGGTTTTATGATTTATTGGCTGCAGTTTTCCTGAGATGAAAGTAGGAGTTCAGCAATCTGTTCTTGGAAATCCAGCATTTTGCAAGGATTCTCTGTCAGCAAACATGTGATAAGCAAAGACATTTTCTTGAGTTTCAGGCCAGTGGCTTATTCACAAGATATTTTCCTCTTTGAAAACAGGTCTTCGCTTTTACTGTGTTGCTCTATTGATCAATCTGTTTTAAGAGAAAGTGAGAGCTCAGAAAAGGAAGTTTCTTTTTTACCACATTAAATCCAGTGAATTTTCCTGAGCCAGACATGATTATGCTGCAAATGGAAAGGGTTTTACCCTAAGTATCTTGTAAGCTTTTCTGGATGCTCCTGCAGTACACAGGGAAAGGAATCAGCTAAGCTACCAGAGACAAACAACTTTACAGAACAACTCCCTGTGGCAGAGGGAATGAACACATTGCCTCCTGACACATCTTTACCCACATCAAAGAATATTTTGTGTCTGTACTGGAAAGGGAAGTAGGGAAAATTATTAGATCTTGCCAAGCCTGAAGTGCAGAGTGTATGTGAAATACACAACCTTCAGAGCAATCCCACTTCTATTGCAGCTTGTGCAGCATACGTACATAGGCACATTTATTCCCATAGCACTCAAGAGTAAGTGCTTACCCTTCAGTGGGGCAAGAACAATCCTGGAAAGATTTGTCTTCCTCTATTTTACCAAAGGAAATGACTTTGTAAAGGTTTTGTAAATCCTTGAGGCCATCCATGGAAAATAGATCCGAATACAGAGTTTTTCTTCAGAAATGAGGTTCACAGCAGTGGTAAAAAAACATGGATCTGTCCTCAGCTTCTTCTGGAATTCCAAAAATTCTTCTGGCCTGTTTGGAGCTGAGAACTTTCAATAAATCTTTTCTTTGTTCTTGTTTAAAGAATTATTTGATAGCTAGCCTGTGAGTGAAATCATAAGAGCTGTGGTTGGTGGCCTCTTAACAGAGGTGCATGACATTCTGGTTAAAAAAAAAAGAAAAAAAACAAAAAACAACATTCAAAGTGACACTGCAAATGAAATCTAATTTACCACTATACTGTTTAGTAACGCTGATATTTAGTGCTAACAAAAATTTAGCTAGCAAGCAAGGAAAATCAGAAGATTTCAATGCTTACAGAAGCCAGAGGCACATTATTGTAACCTACTTGGTCTTCAAAATGGTAATAGAAGTTTATCAACAATGGGATGCATTTATGAGACAGTTCCTTTTGCCCTCTGGTCTGGAAACAGTAAACCAGTTTCCACGCTGGACCACAACAGAAATTCCAGAGAATTGCTCAAAGACAGGGGTGGAGGGATAATATTTTCTTCCAATCATCATTCACAACCCCTGGAATACTTATTTTTATCCACTGAAAATTAGGTGTTCCATTTCTCCACACCACATTTCATCAACTAAAGATTGTTAAAACAATTTTTTTTCTCCAAATGCCCAGGATGGAAGAAGTAGGACACAATTAAATGCACTTGACTACGCGTTCTTCTGCTTCAGTTTGCAATCCTGAACAGATTATTCCATTTGCTGTACTTCAACTTTCACACTTGTGAAAACTGGAAAGAAGAGGTGTTTACAGCACTCATTTCCCTACCTTCCATTCATGTCTAAAACAGTGACAAAAACATAATGGATCACTTTGTTCATTGAATAAACAACCCACAAATGCAACTTTATAAGATACATTCCCAGGAAACAGATCTATAAACCTGGTAAAATGCACCAAGACCCCATCAGGGATGTTTGAACTAAATCTTAATTTGTCATTCATGAACACTTCACATGCCCCTCTAAATGAGTTATGCACTGCATCATCAACGGGAAATATAACAGACTGTACATTGGAGATACCAAAAAGGGCTTGTGGGAGTGTTTTATTGAGCATTGCACAGGTGTTAACAATAGAGTGGGTAACACAGATCAAGGGATTGTGCAGAACCCACTAGGTAATTTTTAAACTGTTCTTCATCTGTTTTGTCTGGTAATAAATTGCATGTCCACTCTGGCTCCTCTGTCCACCCTGTGATGACACCTCAATAGAACAGAGGTGAGTAGTAGTAAAATCACTGCTGTCTTGACATTTCAGTTTCAGCCCCATACAGTTTTTATGACAATTTAGAGTGAGTTTCAGGCTGACCTAAATTGTGATGGTGCCAGGTCTGGCAAAAAAACTCAGAGCCTTCTCTAAACCAAATAAAATTTCTCACTTTTATCAGGCCTTCTGCATGGTAGAAGTGGAACAGTGCTAGAAGACAGCCCAAATGGACAACATCTCAACATGATGGTGAGACTTTATACTCGAGTATCTGAAGGACTTCTCAGCAGTGCAAACCAGATCAGATGGAGGAATAAGGAGGAAGTCCCTTAGTTCAGCAGGATTGCTTCCAAGCCTCCAGAGATCATCCTGCAAAAAATCTGCACAGCAGTACATTAGTTTTCAGATATGGACATTTCTTTGTAACAGGTACTGATCTATGCAAAGATGTAAATTTGAGGTTACTAGGTCATTAACACAACACCATGGATCCCTAAGACTGTACATCCACCTTCTCAATCTTCCCTCCCTCCTTTTATGTCCATGCTGCAGCTGTGTTATCTGTCCTGGTTATCAAATGAGCATGTGAAAAACCAAAAGACTGGGGTCATAGTGTCTAGCTCACTAAATTGAGTTAGAATGGTAATTTAATCTGCTCTGCTTTTTCTTTTTCTTTTTTTTTTCTTTTTTCTTTCTTTTTTTTCATTTTGCAGGCTCTGTCACCCATTTTCTTTATGCTAGAGAACATTGCTTCAGATCAGTAGTCATGGTGGCAAGTGCTGGGCAGTGGGCTGAAACAATTTTATCTTGATGTGTTAAATTAAAAGTGTACTACAAATGGCAGTGACAAGGTTTCAGTATTGGCAGTCTTTCTGAAAAAAAGGATGTGAAAAATGTCTGCCCACTGGGCCCAGAAGTTGTCACTGTACTGACTGTGCTACAGAGGCACTTGTGTTTTTTGAGACCCAAGAAACAGATGGAGGCAGAAACACTGATTTTCATGTCTACATTCTGTTAACATCTTCTCAGCTTAAAGTTCGCTTCACGTCCTTGAGCCTTCCAAATAGCACAGTAATGAATATGGAAGAAAAGTGCATGTTTTTGACTCAGCATCAACAGAGTAAAACTCAGTAGTCTGTGAAAAGAAGAGTACAGTTAGAGAGCCCTCCTCCTGGAGGTTATTATTTCTGTCTGCAGAGGAGAGTCACATAGCAGGCACGTCATCTAGCATACTAGGCCTTGTGCTGACAAACATTAGGGACAATTCTTGCTCTGAAGACCTTACAAACAACTTGGAATTTTTTCTTGTTTAATAAATGAGCAACAGAGGCAAGCAATGACTGGGTGACTGCATCATATTCCAGTGCCCAACCATAAAAATTGTCTGTTTCTCATAGCTCCCACTAGCAGGAAATACTGTGATTGCTGACTTAAAGTATCTGAACAGGAAAGCAAAGTGCTTCAACCAGAAAAGTGCAACCTACGAACACATAGGACAAGAAAATGAACACACTGTATCCAGGCACTTGCGTTTTGAAGTTTTGAAAGTGGATTTTTTTTTTTTTCTAGTCTATTAATTTGTTCTTCCAATCAGCCAGTTCCACAAAGGCACAGCTCCCCCGGCACACACCCTGCTAGCAAACCTGCATCTGCAGAAGGTCCTTCCTTATGCTATATGCAAATCCTTCTGGAAGCTGGGAATCATTTGACTTATGAGGTTCCTGTCTCCTATACCCAAGCCATTCATCTAATTTACATGTGTTCAGCTGCTTGTTTGTTTGCTTAGCATGCTAAATATCAGTTTTTAGAGAGATTCACCATCTATATATGCTCTTTATAGGATGTGCTCATGTGCTACACAAAGACTGTTTTGCTCCTTACCTCCTGCTGACTCCCTGGAGAGGAATGTGATAGGTCTCCTAGGCACCATGTGAAGACTTATTTCCTTGCTGTATAGCATGTATGATATAGTGTGCTTCTTTTCCATCTTTGCTGTTGGGCCGACCCTCTTCTTGTATCGTTTTCTTTTTCTTCTTTTCTTGGCAAATGAGATGCTGACATTGCTTTGCATTCTTTATGTTCACCAAAATATACACATTATGAACAGTATGCACACTAGAAGGGTGAGTGGGTCAGAGAATTGTCTTTCACATTGCTAGGAGTCACTGAAAGAACAGCTTCATAAATCCTTCCAGGGAAAACGGTCTCCAGCCACAGCTCTGGTATAATCTTTGATGACATAAAAGTTTAAAACTCAAGTTCAGTCAAACAGAAAGTTGCCCTTAGAAAAAGTACCCACAACTAAGGGGAAATAAAAGAAAAGATAATTTCCTCTTTTTTACCCCCCTAAAGAATATATTTTAAATGTTCAAGCGTGGTACCTGAAGAACATATATTTTTGTATTTGGTACCTTGAAAAAGGCGACTAGACTTTCAGAGATGATGACTCAACTTTCCACTGATGATAATGGGGTTTGGATCAGGCCCCCTGTTTGTACATGACTTGTAGGTAAACAGAAACTTTAACATCTATTGCTTGTAATCCTCTCATACACGCAGAGAACAAAATTCACCATGTGAAGTAAAGAAGGAATAAAATAAACATACAGGTCATGCTTGCCAACAAAAGCAAACAGCAGGCCCTCCAAAGCAGCCTAAAAACCTGCCTGTGAACAGTTCTGGAGTCTCAGTGCTGCTTTAACATAACAAACCCCTTCTGAGACTTCTGAGACCAAGGTAATTGCTGCAAGAAAAATAATTTTCATCTGGTAGCTAACTATGCTGTATTTCAAACCACTGCCTAGATTATCCTTAAATACCTTTGACCCTAGGGAAATTTAAATTTAACCTTTTGTAACATTGCATTTGCCAGTTCCAAGTTACCATCCCCATTATTTTAAGTTATATGTTTGATAGACTGTGTGACCTAGTGTAGATAAGATATAATTGAGACTGGTCAAAAGTAAATGATTGTTTCACAAGCTGTTCTGGAAGCTGATCAATGTGTCAATGTCATATCTTGCAGAGCTGATTGACCAAATGAAATAAAAGAAGAGAATGAGGAAGGTTTTCATGTGCCTGCTTTAGTAGGACACCATTCCAGCCTGTACTCCACACTTCTCTCTATTTACAGCTGCAGATAACACCTGGCTGGCTAGAGAAGTACAAAAGTCTTTCTCTTGTAGAAAACTTGCTCCACATACTGGACCATAGCATATTCAGAAAGAAACTATCTATCACACTCCCTTGAGATCCAGAGGACAGAAACAGATGGTTCATATGGGATCTCTCTGGCTACTGAATAGCATCTCTACTGTAAAGTTGTACACAGGGCAAATGCTATTTTTCATAATAATAAAGTATAAACACCAGACTAAGTTCAGTAGCATTCATATTGAGGACAGTGAGAACTGGGAGAAAAAGACCTACAGCTTACGAAAGCTTGGAGAAAAAGGTAAGTGTTGTATAAAAAGAGCTGGAATTAGTAAGAATCTCCATTTGCCCTTCAGCTGTCCTCCCTTTTCTATTAAAGCTTTGGGGGAAAAATGACAATAGTTCATCTATCTTATTAACATATTTTCTTCCCAGGAGAATTAGATGGGTGCAGGCAGCAAGGATAGAGAGGATTATTTTAGGCAAGTATCTAGGGTATTGATTATATACCTAGGGTATAATTAGGGTATAGCTTAGAATCCTGGGATAATTATAGGAAATGGAAAACCAAGTCTGAATATTTGAAAAAATTCTTTCTGTCTGTACTAATCTGTAGAACTGTTGCCCAAGAGAAATGTTTATTGTTTTGCATATATAAAAGAGTGATGGACAATAAATTGGGAAATATATACGTTATAAATGTCTTAGCTTTCAAAACAGGCTTCTCATTTTAAATTCCAGATGAACCACATCTCTTGGTATCCTCAGAGATACCAAGAGATGTGGTTCATCTGGAATTTAAAGATCACTTGTGTCTTGTTTAAATCAGAAATATAAGAAATGGGTTTGATGTTTAAACTTGTTCATGTGCCTGAAATCCAGAATAATTTGCTCTTCTGTGCATCCTTTCTGCAATTATCCCTTAAAAGTATTCAGGAGCTTGTGGGCTCTGATCTGCCTCTGAATGTGAACAGGTGAAGCACGAGCAAAACCATTGTATGAAATCGCCTTTCAATGGCCATGGGGCTTTGTTCTGTGCTGCTGGAACTGACTAAGACTGGATAATTTGTGTTCCTTTTCCTCTGGTGGTACCTGGTAGTGCATACCACTTCCTTTTAACTGAGTTTTTTGAGGACAGATAAAAAGGAAGATTGAAAATCACAGCTAGTATTTTGAACTGCAGGAGAGTGTCCCTCTTTTTCTCTCCTTCTTTGCAGGAAGATAATTGCTGTCATCTTTCTAGGAGAAAGTGCCATTACAGTTGAATCTCAGGAGTTTTATAACATGTCTTAAAAACGGTTTGTTTATTATTTTGGATTTTCCTATTGTTCCTCCCCTCTCTCCACTGATTTGTTTTAGAGAAACTAAGTGTAATACACATAAACAGCTAAAAAACTGCTTGCTTTTTTTATTCCATATTTTTACATAGGTTTTTAATGACTTTCAATCAGACACAATCTGTAGTTATAATAAAACAGTGGATGTTTATTATTATTGCTATTACATTATTATTATTATACTCTACACTATTATTATTAAATTGTAAACTTGAACTCTGTGGTGCATTTTTACAATTTCCTCTGATTTGCAAGTGTTTGGGGGGGTTCATTTACATAAAACAAAAAACTGATGGAGTTTTCGTGCATCCTACAGTGAATTTTCCTTTGTAGATTTCTTTTACAAGACTAATGTCACTCATTTTTGATTACCTTAGTAATTTGCTTTGCCTCTAGTTGGTCACAATTTTAATTTAAGGAAAGGATTCAGTGTCTCAGAGACACTGGCAGATCCTGCCAGTGAATCCCACTGCCTGTGGGAAGTGCTGATTGATATTCAGAGCTTTAACACTTCCCATTTTGCTGAAGGAGGAGCTTCATCACAGACATTCTAGCTCTTTGGGCCCTATTTTTCACTTTTTTACATCCCAACCACGTGTCTCGTGCCGTGCCACAGCTACAGCACTGAATTCCTCATCAGAGAGCTCTCTGAAAGCAACATAATACTTCCGCAGTCTCAGCAGTTACTGTGTCCTCCAGGAGGTAAAAAAAATCACTTGGGGGGATTGACAGGACCTACATCCTCCTTGTTTTATGCTGTTTAACTTGGAGCAACAACCCCCCCCAGCTTTTCATGAAGAGAGGGCATTTGTTGAGGGTTCTACATCTTGCCGTGCTCTGAGATAAACACTGGTTAGTGAACAGACAGTTTTCAAACTTGTCTGGGCATCTATGCAGGTTACTGCATGAAGGACAGCAATCGTTTCTGCTGTGGTCCCAGGTCAGGGACAGCTCTGAAGGGTTTCCAGGCACACCCACACATTTGCTGTAGAGGACAGCAACTCACAAGGCCCATAGGTATGACCTGTAGCCGAGCAAAGGCAAATATCTTTTACATGTTCTTTTACTTCTGGGTGACAGATAACCCTGTTTAGAGATAGGCATTCTGTCAAGGGGATGTTTGAATGCCTGAGATGGTTTGACTTGTGATTTTGCCCTCTTCTCAATGAACGTTGTCATTCCTTATTTGTCCCCCCCCTACCTTTATCTACCAATTCTTTTTCTCCATGTTTTTTTCAGTGGGGTGAAGTTTATATGCTTCCATTATGTTCAATCAACCAGCCATCACTTCACCTAAAACCTTGCTGCTGATCTGAGCAGAAAGTGCAGAAAGCAGTGCACAGACTCTGGTTTTCCCTCTAGCACCACAGAGACAGACTTTAGAAATGTCTCCTTCATACTCAGTTTTCAGCAACTTCTTCCAGCCAGCTAAAGACTTACCCTCATATCTCCTTCTAAATATGGATGAAATAAATAATGGTGAACTTCTGATATCTCTTTGCTTTTTTCCCCTCAAGAAATAAATTGATGTGTGTCTTATCCACTTTTGGCAAAAACAAGCAAAGAAACAAACAGCTACAGTGGAAAGGTGGGGCCCAAGGCCACGGAAATTCTTGGGGAAGAGCTTCAGAAAAAGCCACAAGGCCCCAGAGGTGGGAAGAGATCTTTCACTATTTTTTTGAGATTTGAAAAGGAAAGGAAAATGGGTTTATTCTCCGGGCAGGCTATTTCTATTAAAGTTCACAGTAGAGGCAAGGGGGTACTTTGTGAAAAGTTTGGACACCTTCACTCCTCCTGAGGCTCCTAGAGGAGTCTCACCACCACAGCCTGATGCTATATGTTAGAAGGCACGGGGAGCAGGGAAGCAAAGGAAGTTGCTGAAGGCCAGCTAGAGGGAGTTAAAGCAGGTTATGAAGAGTTATTTCAGCATGACAAAGGCCTGGTGGAGCACATGCTGGCAGCACAGGGCTCCCAGAGATTTGTGTGGCAGACCTGGCAGTGAGAGTAACAGGCAGCAAGGAAGGTGAGCAGCAGTAGGGGAAGGGAGCATTGGGATCGGGAGCAGTGGTACTAGACCTTGGCTAGGGTGGTGCAGCCTGATGCCCAGAGAGGCAATAGCTGTGGAAATCCTGCACCTCCATGAGGGTAATGGCTGTAGGAGGAAAGCAGCAACTTGTTACCAATGCTGTCACTCATCCTTGCTGAGGGAAGGCTTGGACTGTGGCCAGCATGCTCCAAAGGCTGGTAGTTAGCCATTACTAATATGTTAATATTTTTCTTCTTTTTTTTCTTTTCTTTTCTTTTCTTTTCTTTTCTTTTCTTTTCTTTTCTTTTCTTTTCTTTTCTTTTTCTTTTTCTTTTTCTTTTTCTTTTTCTTTTTCTTTTTCTTTTTCTTTTTCTTTTTCTTTTTTTTTTTTTTTATCCTTTCTCCCTTTTTAAATAGATACCCTGCCATTTAAATCCATGCATTTCACTCATGGCACGTGAGGGGGGAAATAAAGTGTTCCATGTGCACCCAGAGCCATGGGTTTTCTGGTATTTCTGAACTTGGAGTTTACGCCAGGGTTTAAACATTTCGGGAAGAATTCCCTAGAGGCCCCTCACAGCTGCCAAAAAGCATCCTGGCAGATGGGTTGCAACTCCACAGCTTGATGCAAGGAGTGGGAGGAGAGGCTTGCACGGCGTGTCATGGCCCCAGCGCTTGGTGGCCGTCACCATAACCTGCCCACCCTGCTCACCCTGCCCCTCTCACTCTGCCCCTCTCACCCTGCCTGGCTCACCCTGCCCCTCTCACCCTGCCCACCCTGCCCACCCTGCCCCTCTCACTCTGCCCACACTGCCCACCCTGCCCGGCTCACCCTGACCCTCTCACCCTGCCCACCCTGCCCACCCTGTCCCTCTCACTCTGCCCACCCTGCCCACCCTGACCCTCTCACCCTGCCCACCCTGCCCACCCTGCTGCTGGCCCACCCTGCCCGGCAAGGGAGGCGCTCCCAGAGAAACTCTCCTGGCATTGATCTCACCAAGTGTTGCTGTAAACGATCCCTTACAACACCGCCTGAAAACAGGATGAAGCTGAGATTTATTGAAGTTCCCTTCCTCAAGAGCCAGGGGTATTTATCTGAATTCAGTTGGTCCACATTTGCCTGGTGACATGACTATGCAGGTGCTCAATCACTGTCTTTCTTATTTTTGCAGCAGCAGACACTTTTCTTCTTGAAGATTAGAAGGGTAAAGCCCTCTGAAACAAAAAAACTATGTCAGAGGTTAAAAAAGCCCAAAACACTAATTAAAATAAATAACTAGGGACACAGTGAGACTGTCTGCCCACAAGGCAGGTTCTTGCAAGCTGTATTTTTCAACATTCCAGAAAATAACCACTGAAAATTTTGCTTTCTTTTTTTGCAAGTGTCTACATGCAAAGTCCTTTCAGTAGCATGATAGTTTCTCTTAAATATTTAACACATTGCTGTTTGCAATAATGCAGTGAATCTTTTGTTAGAATGTTCTATATTATTTGAAGCGTTTTGCTAAAATAACAAATTAGTGCTCACCTTAGCCAAACCCACAAATATTTGTACAATTAAACAGCAGGCTTTGTAGTCAGAGTAGGAAAAGCATTCCCTTGTATTTTGTGGCGCCAAGCAGATTTTTTTGTCCCACTAGATTAAGTTAGATTAACCAATCAGATAAAATGAGCAACACCAAAATGTATTAAACAATAAATTAAAGCCTACTTTTTTAGGAATATCTAATTCATTAGCTTTGACATTTGGAAAGACTTGAAATGCTGTGATGGAGCTAAGGTCTTATCTGGGAATTATACCTATGGGGTTTAGAGGATTAGAGAGGGCAAGTCTAGTATGCAGGTGGGTCAAAACCAAGTGAACAGAAAGCAAACAAGGTGGCATGCTACCTTCTATGGGAAACTATGTCTGGGAGAAATTGCTCTTTTCTAGGTATTATGTAAGGTATTGTTGTGTAAGTGACCTGCAGTCAGTGTTCCTGCCTCCTGTCCATTGTAGGCAGCTGGGAAGAAGGTAGAGGTGAGAATAAAACAGCGTGGAAAAGGAAAGGGGTGAGATGAACTACTTCCTTGACCCAGAGCAGATTCAAAAAGAGCTCCAAAGTGAGGGCACTGTGCCAGCAGAAAGATTTCAGGAGAAAATTGACATGCCAAGAAGTGCCCGGTTGGGAGACAGTTTTCTGTGTGACGAAGTGTCCGGTGTGAGGAGCCTCTGCTGCAGGTACAGGGCAGGGTGTGTGCAGATCCTGCCTGCCAGGCCTGCAGGACACCCCTTCAGCAAAGTCTCTTCTGGCTGGAGCAGGACAGTGGTGGGATTTAGGTAGTGTATCATTGCCCACATAATTTACTATTTCCTCTGATGACTAAGACGTAGTAAAGGGGATCACTGACCATCAGAAATGAATGTGCTATTTTATGTAGGATACATAATCTTTTTATTGATAGGTATAACTCCTTCAGTCTGTCTGTAATTCACCAGGGACAAGTGAAGGCCAAATACTTCAAAAGTAATTTTTAAGTGATGCACATAGTTGATAGGACATAAGCCCTCCCCACCAACACCATTCCCCCCTTAAAAGAAACACTGCTATTTTGTGGAAAGTGTTGACATACTAGAAACTATTCCATTGCTTTAAAATAGAATTTCAGCCTTTCTGTTTCCAGGGATATTTTCATAAAGACATGGTCTTTATTGCTTGAGAGATCATCTGCTCCTGCTGCTTATTCATCACTTGCATCCATATAACACACAGTCCTCTGTGACATCATAATCATCTCCAGAGCAACTAATTATGATGCCACAATCACAGGAGTGACTTCAAGTGAGGAATAAGCAGCAGGAGCAAATGAACTTGCTAAGTAACAAATAGTCTGTTTTCAGGCAAATGTCCCCAGTAATAAAATAGGAGGAAGGGGGAAACCTACAGAAAACATGACACATGGCCAGAAATGTTCATAAATAGACAATTTAACAAAGTTTTTCACAAACGCTTCTTTGATGTCACATGCTGTAACTAGCTTCTCTGGGCCAAATCTGAAAAACTGTAATAACTCCAAAGATTTGAGTCATTAGTACTGTTAAAGAAACAAAATACACCAGACTACTTCAGATTTGCCCCAGTGCAACTGAACCTACTACAGAAATAGAATTAAAGTGAAATGGCAAGAGGCTTTTACATTCAGATCAGACAAAAGGAATTGATAATTCTCAAATAACAGTGGCATTAAACTGATTTAGTTGGATTTTGGCTTTGTGGAGTCAACGGTTATGCATACAGAAGCATGAAAGGGAAATCATTCTTTTACCTGTGCTACAAAGCTATCATAGGCTTGAATGATGGCCCTGCAACTCTAGGAAGAAAATAGCATGGGAAACCTTAGGTTTTCTAGTGAATCTTCTTGGTTTCAAATAAAGCAGAAAAAAAGAGATACTTTGGAAAAGAAAGAGTGGGTGAAGAAGTAGTGCAGTTGTTGCTGTTTCTTGTTTGTTTTTGTTTGTTTTTTTTTAATTTACAGAAAGTATACTCTATATTGAACAACAACAGATGTCCTAGGAGTGAATGCAGGGTCATAATTCATTCTCAAGGCTCTGTGGCTGTTCATAAACTGCTCAGGCGCTGTCTGACATCAGCAGAGTCCTGCAAGTGAATTATGGTCCCCTACCCACACTGGGGCCATACATTACTGCATGCGACGGGCAGCCAAGACACAGTTGGCTCATGTCACCAACTGGTTTGCAGGCTGATGGGTAGTGAAGGAAAATATTTTATTAATCAGAGGTATTTTTCCTAAACATGTTTAGTTGGGACATATTCTGAAGCAAAGGTTGGTACTGCAGCATTGGCTGCATTAACTTGAGGACTTGCTCTTAGAGTAGAAAGAACTTTGAGGACCGTATGAAACCTTCAGGAGAGAATGCTGTCTGAATTTCTTTCATTTCTGCCTGTGCAATACCATGAGAATAGGAAAAGACATTAGTGCCCACAAAATGGTCTGGGGAACAGGTGTTGCAGCCGATGGCAGGTTAAAATAGACCAGGAGGCTCCAAGAAATAGCCATTTCCCAACTCATAGAGAATAGCCCAGATGGTAGATATTCTGATATCAGTGAATCTTTAATACTATCTCATAAAGATTTAAAATGCAGTTCAGTTTCATCACAGTTATAAACCCACATCTTACAGTCATACCAAAAACTCCCTTAATACAATATGGCTGCTTGCACAAAAAGCAACTTATGCTAAGGATCACTAATAAAGAATTTGTTTCATGCTCAGTTCCTCTGAAAAAGTCTTTCCCAGATGTAGCCACTTCATTCTCAACATTTTTCTTTTGGGATTTAAGTAACCCACTATCCCTTCTCATCTTACTATATACCTAAATTGGTATATAGTGTAAAAAAATTGGCCAAAATTCTTGGCTTAAAAGGAATATTCCTGTTATTTTAGAATCCTTAATAACTAGAAAAAACCTCCCCGACCACCCAAAAAAGTTCTTTACTGCCTACCCTGTCCCTAAGTCTCATTGCCATCTTCCATAATTACCAACCTCCAGAGGCTGATTTTGAAGCCATCTATCTGTAACAGACACAGCTGAAAGGAGTGGGAGAGCAGTGACAGCACTACAGACTTTAGTTCAATTAGCTTTCTCTTTATTTCCATATCACCATTAAGAATTTAGCCAGAAAGGTAAAAATGAGGAACATGGCATGAATCAGGGCAAAATGAAGACTACAAAGAATTTTTTTTTCTCGTTTTGCTAGAGTTTTTATTTTGCTACCCATTGAGGAAGGACTGGGCTAGAAAAGCCTACCTTTTAGGTGAATCTATTAATATACGCCAGGTAGTTGCTGGGAATAAATTAGGGAAATCCTGTGACAGCTTTTATCAACACGTTGGAGAGTTATATTTTAACTACTTCTTTGTTTTCAGCACAAAGGAGCTGGTTGTTAGGCATCAAATTTGGAAGAGGAAAGAAATAGTTATGCTAATGTAATTCATGGTCAGATGATACAAAGTCAAAAGAAGTTGCAAATCTGAGTGAAGATAGAAAAATTACAATAGGCTATAGAGAGGCTAGAATCATTGGCAAAAACAGCATAAAGGGATTCAGTGTGGGGAAAAACAGTAGCTCAGATAGAACAATAGAGGCAAGTGATCCAGAACACTGAAATTCAATGGAAAGCCAAAATATGGAAAGCAATTGCTCTGTAAAAAAGGAAATGTTGTTACTGGGCAGTAATTAGATATGGGTTTGAATTGCAAATAAATCAGCCAAAGAAATAAACAAATGAAAAAAGGACAAGGGCAAGTTCAGGCTGTATATGTCAAAGTGCAATATGAGCAGAGACAGTGGTTCTTAAAAAACTCGGTTGACCCTTCCTTACTGAATGTCACACTAGCAAAGTAAAAAAAAAACAAACACCAACAAAACTAACAAGTCATTGACTTCTTTTATTCTTTTGTGAGGAACTTCAGATTTGTTTTATCTGTTGTCCTCCAATGCCTCATAATCAATGAGGGACTATTCACTCTGATTTGAAAAGTGCTCTTGCCCAAATTAAGTCAAATAGAGCCAAATTCATTGGACCAACCAAGGCCTGGCTATCCCCATCCTTGTGCAAGAGTTGAGTGTACTTCCAGGTATCTATTAAATATATTATTAAATAGTCTCTTTGCTGATATCCCCATATTAAGCCATTACTGTGGGGATTTTTTCTGACTTGAAGAAATACACGAGTCTCAAACCAGTCATCTGCATGTTAAGCTGTATTTAGAACAAATCATTTTAAAGCAAAACAACAACAGAAACAACAAAAGAGCCATGCTGGTTTTTTCCTAGATTTTTAACAAAATGTTTGATGTTGTAGAGATTTCCAAACAATTAATGTGAAATTGGGGATTGTTGTTCCCATGATTTATTTACCGTCTATAGAGAACTCAGCTGTGGTGCTGCTGCTATTGCTACTTTTCCCTCTGCATTTAGAGTTGAAAACTGGTAAGCTCTTTGTTGGGGCACATTTCCATGAATTAAAGTGTGCTGGAACTGCAAGGTTCAAGCTGCAGCAGTGTGAAACAGTTGTTTGAACAAACATGCAGCAGAGGCTGGCATGTGGGCTTTTTGATTCTTTCTCTCCCTAATGCATTGTATTAGGCCTTGGGAAGGCCAAAAGGGTCATGTTTTGAACCGTGACTTGCTTTTGTGGCAAGGGAGGTAGCACTTTGCCACGCCAGGAACAGGCAGATCTCCTGTGTCCAAGGGCTGCTGCTTGTAGCCACTGCCCTCCCTGCCTGCTCAACACTTCACTTGCAGTTAAACAGCTCATCCTCAAAGCTTGTTTCCTCTTGTAAGGCTTCAAGCTCTTCTCTAGAAAACTGAAGCAGTGAACTTGTGACATGATCCATTTGCGTCTAAAAAATGCAAAACAAACAAACCAAGGAAAGTAGGCAATTTTATTGGAGCACTCTGGGCTTGCTGTCAAAAAAGGTGCTTTTCCACAGAAATAAGAAATGGCCAGGTTGCAACAGATGCAAGGAATAACTTGCAGGATGCCCTGAATTCTGTGTAGCTTAATAAAGAGAGTTGGGCTAGGAATGATTAGTTTAAAATGAGATTTGGTAGTAGGGAGTATTTTCATGTCACATCTTTGCTGAACTACTACAATTTTGCCTCAGTACACCCATCTCAGTGATGGAGGGAGGGAGGGAGGGAGGGAGGGAAGGAGGGAGAGAAGGAGGAAGGAAGGAAGGTAGGGAGGGAGGGTGGTTATAGGTCTGTGGCAGACCATTGCTGACTCTTCAACCTTACCTCCAGCAGATCCTCTTGGACTACTTAAGACAGTAAATCTTTGTCCTGGCTTAAGAGACCTCTTTGATTACTGGTTTCCTTCCAAAACTGTTTGTATGGAGCTGCAAATGTTGAGCTGTTTTCACTGGGCTTTCCTTTGGAAAAGGCAAATATCAAAGGGAAGCCACTGGGCAGCAGCTGCTTTGTGCTTGCTCCAGCCAGAGTCAGGCCTTCCCTGGCCACATGCTTGATAAGCACCTAAGTTACCAGATTTAGTCCACCATACACCATACAATTTGCTGGTCCCCCAAGGGCAACCATTTGACTGGCTGGTTTCTATCTAAATAATAGAGGGAAGCAGTTCAGAGATTTGTGGCAGAACTCAGAGAGAAGGAGGATATTTTGTTTATCTGTGCTTTCCTCAGCTAGAAAACCATTTTAATTTTTTTCACCAACTGCTTCTAAGAATCCTATTTCCCTTGTCTCTTGTTTTAATACCGTAGGGCTGCTTTTAATGGCGACAATGTAGCCAGAATTAGATCTAATAACAGTGTTCGTATAGAGACTCCTAGATGCAGCCTCACATAAATAAACTAGACTGGGTATTCTACAAAATTGTAAAAATGAAATAAGGAAGGTGTGAAGTTAGAGGGGTGATTTATATGTGGAAAACTAGTGCCAAGAATACTGTTATGGGCCTGGCTCCTAGAGGCAAGATTTGTTAGCAGAATCTGTCTCTAAATATTTATGTTCAGCTAAATAATTGCGAAATAATTCCAGTTCTCAGCTGGAAATTCAGGATCAGGACTAGCTCGAATGGGTGGCTGAGTAGGATGGTATATTGGTGTTTTATACAGCAGTCCTCTTACTCTGTGACACTTGTAACTTTCAGGATATAATTAATCATTTATAAAGTGCTCTTCATGGCCTGTCATTGGAACACTTCTTTTAGAAGTATTTCTTTAAAATAAATGAAGCACTTAAAAGCAATATATTTGGTATTTATTTTGGAATTAGTGAAGAAAGTTGTGCTTTTCTGCTCTGCCTATGTACTCTGTTTTGCATGAACTCTATTTTTGTCAGTTAACAACTTTGTGTGTGAGAGTGAGATTATGCTATTACTGTCATTATTTAGGTTTCCACAGCTTAGGGACAAGATTTTTTTTAATGTTCTTTTTACCATGTTGGCTAATACTTACTGTGCTCAAGATTAATGGTGGGCTCCCTGTAAGGAGTTTTTTATGGAGAGACTCTAGAAGAAATTACCTCTTATGAACATACAGGGAAGAGAGAGCCTCATCACTCAATGCAGCTGGGAGACAGACATCTACAGAACAATATTCTTCTATTTTTCTCATCTCAGAGCAGTGTTATAGTGATGTGGCAAAGGGGACTATTTTGAGTTTATGATCATGAAACAAAGAAACATTTTAAAGGGACCTTGTCAAAATTGGAAATTTTGATATTGGTACAGGTCTTCTGGTGGACTGGCTTTTGGTTACCTCTGTCCTCTCTCCTAGACCATCCCTTCAAGCCCACCTGACCCATTTGGTAAATCTGTTGAAGTAATTCAATGCTGGCATTTAAAATACCCTGATCTTAGCAAAAGGAAGAAGAGTTGCTTCTGTGCCATTAGCATAGAACTGCCAGGACCTGGGCAAGAACAGTGGACATTGAAGACTCTCCTAAACTTTTGTTGTGTGATCTGAGAGCTGGGGATACCAAATGGCATGCTCTTGATATCCATGGGTCAGTGGTGTAGTGCTTTCAAAAACTGAACCCTTGTCCTCAGAGGTGAATTGTTGTGCATCTCTCAGAAATCAGATGCTAGGAAGTAGATACAGTTTTCCAAATAGCAGCTGGGGCATTTGTCCAGGCTTTCATACGCTTTGATCTCTAACTCACTGACACCACCAGACTTCTGGACAAACCTAGCATGGCTTGTCGGAGTAGAACCAAAATCTTTCCTTGTCTTTCTATCTCTAAAATCCTTTCTCTAAAATTCTGAAACTCCCTCCCCACAAGGAGGGGGAAAGAGTTCTGTGATATGAACATTTGTTCATATCTGAACAAATGACTGGAGGAAAAATGCACCCTAAAAATTTAAGACTCTTAATCTTCTGGACTCTAAGACATTATTGGATTTATGGAAGATAGATATCTTGTATCACTTGCATGTACAAAGCATCACCTATCTTCTGAAACAGATATATTTTGAATATTTATGCAGAAACAGCTCCTTTATGCATTTTCAAATGCTCCTGATCTAGTTTAATCAATTAAAACAACATTAAATGCATTTGAATATCTCAGCTCTTTCTCTTATCAATATAATTCTCAAATGTTTCCTTTTCAGAGCCCAAGGTGATGAAAAATAGATTCATTTACTCTATTACTTCTTATAATTGTGGCTTCAAGAATTTTTTTCCACTAATTTTGAAGCCACAAGAAGACTTTATGTGGCTCTAAAACTGCTGTTGGTTTTCATACCACAATACTCAAGGGCATATCTCTCCTTCAGGCTGCTATTGTTTGCAATCTGGAGATAAAGGCACACTTGATAAAACTCTTTTAATGATGTTAATATTAATACTTTGGTGGAATACTTTATCCTCAAGTAATAGCTTTAAAGAGTTTGTTGAGATTTTGTCATCTCATACATTTTAATAGAAAATTAGGTTTGTGATTAACAAGAAAAATATATCTACCTGTTACTTTATTTTACTTACAGTGTCATATAACTGCTGCCAGTGGAATAATGTATACCTTGCACCATATGTACCTCGGCACTTGTGGTGAATACTTGATGCTTCAGACAGAAAGCAAGGTGCAAACTAGCTACGAGCATAGGCCATGCTGCTCAGTGTCTGTCCCTTGGGATTTCTGCATGGATGTAAGGGAAGGCCGTGAAGCTCCTTTTTCTGAAGGAGGGAAAGCTCCCAATCTCATACGGAACACAGCTGCCTCCATTCTCCCTTTGCAGAGGGAAGGTCATTCTGTGATCTGTAAGCCAGCAGCTCTACTAGGCTCTGGAGCTAAGCCAGGGACTTGTAGTTTGTCCTTCTCTGCTCCTTTGGGAGGTTTTTATGATTGAGGATGTAGGAACAGTGGCTTGAGAGCATTTAATTGCATGCCAGTGGTGAGAAGGAAAGAGGTGTCCCCATTTGTAGAGGACTTTGTCAGCTGAAAACATGACCAGGAGCTGTGTGCGATTGCTGCTGCTGAAGTTGTGCAGTGCCACCCTTGTAAGAAAACTCAGGTTAGCTCCAGGGTAGGGAGATCTTGCATTGGCTTCATCTTCTGAAGACCTTAGAGTGCAGTGCATGGAGCACAGAGTGGTGTCTGGATCATTGCAGTGGCGTCCTCTCTAATAAAAGCCAGGATAAAGAAGGTTTGGGGCCACCCAGCTTAGGGACAGGTCTTTACTGCTGCATACTCTTTACTGAGAACCACAAGGTGCACTTTGCTGGCTCCTTTGGCTCCCATTTCTAACTTGCTTTTGCTGTATTTGTCATGCATTTCCTGAGTGTCAGCCAAATGAGCCATCCTCTGGTCTTTAGGTTCAGGCAGTCACAGTAGGTAGTCAGGTAGACAAAACATTCTGGCTTTGGAGGTAGGAATACTGATCCCATTAGCTATTGAATCTGCATCTCCAGGAGTTCTCCAGCAAGTATACAAGCAGACTAAAGTGAAGGGCTCATTAAAGGCACCTAAGTCCCTACATGAGAAGTCCTCCTATGGGTTATAGTATTGCTCACTAACAGGGTTCTTAAAAAAGATAGAAGCAGTCCTGCTTAAGGGAAATCTTTTCTGGTCAATGTTATCCAGTGCTACTGCTATCTAACAGGAGGGAGGCAGCATTTGCTGAACATGCCAGATTTACTCACATGCAGGAGAGTAGGGGATCCACCCCTGGTCCCCTTGGCAGAGGGCAGTGTTGCGTGGGGCTGCAGCAAAGCCATGTGAGAGAGATCAATATCCTTGCACAGGTCAATTGCTTTGCTTGCTATTGCATTCCCAGCTGCATAATTTATTGTGGCTGCCACGTGAGGGATAGTGAAGACAGCCAGAATGAAGTGCTGTGCCAGTAACAGCCTTGGTAAATTAAGTAGTGATGGGCCTGAGCAGTAAGATTTTGATATGGATCTGAATTTTGAACAGCTCGAGTTCAAGGGAGCTGGGATCTTGGTTTTGGGCTCTGTCCCATTTAGAATTACAGCAAATGAACCCATCACCATTTTGAACCCAATGTTTCACACTGTGATAGTGGCTGTGGGAACACTTGATCAGCTGCTGTCAGTCAGAGCAATAAATTGGCCAGCCTTGTGTCAGCTGATGAAAATGCTACAGAAAAAATGCAGGCTTTAACAGTCCTTTGGTCTTTTTTTTTTTTTTCCTCAGGCCAAAAAACAAAAGATATTTGCAATAATATAAATAAGAATGAATTCCCAGATTCCCTTCTCTTTCAAGCTGGTAAAACAATCATCTTCTCTTCTTGCAATGCTCATCAGAGCTCAATTCTTTGTGTCACAGCCAAGTATAGCAAAGCCACTGCAAATCAGGGAAAATAAACATTTTCTTTTTGCTTGTCATTTGAGGTTATCTTAACCTGATTTCAGGTGAATGACACTTTGCAGGGCCTCAACTATTTCTCCACCTGAAGAACTTGCTTACTCCAGAAAAAAACTTCTCAGAAAGGAAGAATTTTTCATCCCTCACATATGAAAGGATTTAATCTTGATACTAGATAGCATGCAGGATTCATGCTTCATAATGAGCTTCCACTGTGAATCAGGATGAGACTTTAAACCTGTTAAGGGTGATGTAATGTGGTGATGGAAGATAATCTTGCTTGGAATTCCTTAGAAAGACTTAATGAGTGTTGGGCAAACCAACAGGATTGACTGTGCTGAAAGTTCAGCCAGCTCAGTCTGCACCGGTCTGTGTTTGGGGTGTTTTGAATGTATCTGTTTATCTCCCAGGTACATTGTCTAGTGTGTAACTTTTGGGGAATGCTTAAGTGGTGTGTTTAGCCTGGGAATAAAGCTTCAATGCAAAATTCAGTGTATGTTAGTTACTTTGCAGGAGCTGCAAAGAAACTCTGTCAGGGAATGTAGCGTGACAGGAACACTTCAACTTGCATTAAGAAAATTCAATACAGGCCACATGGTAGCCTTCTTCTATTTACTGAGAAGCTGGACTATTATTTGCACTAAGCTTGACAATCTCAAATATAATAATGTCCTTGACCTGTGTTAGAAGTCCTACAGTTATGTACATGAGTAGTACTAATACAGAGCTAGGAAAAAACGAGAGATTTATTGCTGAATGCCCAGCATTCATGACAGTAACTGTTTCCTTTCTCCTTCTGCTGCCACAGGACTAATTAACAGTCTTTTCTAGACACCTAGGGAAACTACGTATCAATTCATTTATTGTTTGATTTTGCTATTTCAGATATAATTGTTATTCCCAGGGTTTCAACCTTCTTTTCAAATTTTTTCTTTCTTTGCAATTTTCTTCCATCATCATTTCTCTTCCAGATAGTTCACATTGCCCAGTGTAACCTTGCTATCAAAGATAATGGACTTTTTGAAAGACTCCTAAAGTCCCTTCTTCTATGAGTAATCCTAATTGCCTAAACAGCCCATATGGCTTCAATGAGATTACTTGTTTAACTAATAGTTTCTCTCTCTTGCCTTACTGTCTCTTTCAATCCATCTGGTAATCCAAGGTTATAAGTGGTCACAAATACTAGGTTAATTTGCTTTTGCAATTTCAAAAGAAAAACAAACATTTCATAAATGGGTCTTCCTTGCTCGCTTTGTAAGGCTATCACCCTTTGACTTCAAAAAATCTAATGAAAATTCTAATTCTAATGAAAAGCTCTAGCAAAATTTGGAAATATTTTCATCTTCTTGATTCTTCTGACTCCAGTATCTCTAAACTTCAGTTTTTCTATTACAAATCTACTGGACTTAACTCATGAATATTCATGACAGTAAGTCAGACAGTATCAGGCTACAAATATGATTTAGTAAACATTGTTATTCTGAGGAGACCATTTCTGTTTTGACAATACTATCATGTATTGTGGTCCTTCACTGTCCTACTGTGCCTTTTATGTAGTCCCTATTTTCTAGTCTCAGGAGAACTCTTCAAGTGTGACGAGGTGATAATCTGTAATAGGATTTCTGCCTACAGAGTACTCACAGGGTTTTGAAGCTAAGAACTTTAACTAAAGGTATTAAGCATTCTTGAAGGAAGCATGCCCAAAGAAAGAGTAATCTCAATTCTGATGTACAACAATAGATCACCAACTTAAAGGCTAACTGATGAGTGCAGATGTTCAGAGATCATGGCTAATTACATCACAAGCTGGCAACCACTGGATTCTAAGTACCATATGTTGTTTCTCAAAAATAAGTGATGCTTCTCCTATCCAAGAGGCCACTGTCAAGATGCTAATGAAAGAGTTTGGGGTCTCAGTGGATCTGCATTGGAGCCAATGGTGTAGCTTTGCAGATGCCACTTTGCAGATGCATTCCAATGTTTATGTGTCCAAGACCTAGACAGTGCTCCAGGCATGAGTGTGAGAGTTGCTGTCTGCTCCTCTTCAGAACAACCTTGCTTGCTAGTATTAGATGGGAAATTTGGTGCCTATGGTGATGGTAAAATGTTGAAGCTTTATTACAGCAAATACTTTACCAGTTTGCTGCTGGTTCTGTAAATCATATCAAACCTTGGAAGTTTTATCTGTTTGTTCCCTTATACACAAATGTTCATGTAAGTCTTCCTCCTGCAGCAGCATGAAGTGGATCAGCTCTGCTGAGCTCTGTACTCGTAGCTGTGCCTGTCTGCAGGCAGGAGCTGCTTCTCTGTGTAGTCTAAAAGAGCTGTACCTGTCCCATTGCATTACCATGGCTCATGTGGCAGCCAAGGCCAATATTCTGTCCTCTCCAGGGGTGGGGCTTCCCCAGGTACAAGGGTGGATTGTCTCAGCCATGGATTTAGGCAGGCTGGGCCAATGGAGAGTCTGAGCTGGAGCTCTGAGCTGGCAGGACAGTGTAGGTATGTCCAGGTTTACTGAATTTTCTTTTCCTTCAGGGAATCTTGGAATGAACTCCTGGAGACCTATGCAAACAGAGGCTTGTGGGTATTAGCTGTGAAGGAAAGAAAACATTCCACAGTAGATTTACATTAAATTTTTCAAGTAGCCCAGTTGTAATGCTCTGTATTCTGAGAGAATATTTGTGCAAGAAAAACTGCACATTTAGTATAAAAGTGGTAATTTTTACTGTTGGTTGGATGTTCTGCTTATCCATACTCAGCTACTTTGCCTCTTATATCAAAATCTGATCAGAGAAATTTAACACCTAGGAACTGTAGTGAAAAATACATAGGAAAAAGGAGGAGTGAATGCTGAGAGCTCTGGAGTTTCAGTTCCTAAATACAAGACCTCATATTCTGTTTCATTACAGTAAATGGCAACTTGACCAGCAACTTGGGGAATACAGCCGTTATGAAAGGCAATGTCGAGCATCCGTTTCTAAAAAGTCCATTCTGTATAGGTTTTATGATGCATTATTTTCTCTGGATTTCAAATGTGTCAACTGTCCTATAAAGGAAACACTTTCTTTGAAATAGATCTACATGGAGAATAAAAAAATGGGGGTTTGGCCAAGACCAGGTATTGTAGAAGTAATTATAATTAAGGCAGGAGAAGCTCTAAAGGGCAACACAGAAAACTGCCGTAATAAATGCAGTAATGAAACAACATGGAATTTAGTACTTAAAAAGCAAGCCCTTTATAACTTAGGACAGTGGTTTCTAGCTCATAGCACCTCACGTAGTGATTGATATCAAAGAAATCTTCATTTGGAGTGAGAGATGCCTCATCAGGTGTGCTGGAGCACTTGCTACATTTGCACCTTTCTGAAATTGCCTACAACCATGACACTTACTATCCTGCTGTTTACTCACATTTAAGATTAAGAAATTATTCATTGTTTAATACAGCATGTAATGCCTCCCCTAGAAAACACCTCCTCTATTCAAACATACCATGTATTTATTATGAATGAAATTCATTAATAAGTAGTGCAATCAATATTTGAGCTCCTGCAAATATCAAATGCTGGGGTTGCCTTTTGGCTGCTATTCGTCTTAATGTCAGGATTTGGAGAACAGGTTGTACTTCAGCAGAGGTATCAATTTCCATAAGTCAGAATCAGAAGTCGTGTCACCTGTTTTGCCATTTATCTACTAAATCATTAATCTGTCTCTAACACTTGTAAACACTCGCTGCAGTCACTACTTGTGGCTGCAATACTTGCTCACTTTTGCAGTTTTCCCCACCATGCCAAAGGGATATTTATGCCAGAGTCAGGAAGATCTTTTTCATCTTAGTTCCCATTCAACCACTTTCTACTCAAATTGTTTACCTCATTCTTAGCCAGACTCTCCTTGCCTTCCATATTTTATCACATGGGAGGCATTTCAGTCTAGTCCAACTCCAAAAACCTTAGAAAATGTTGAAAGTGTAAGCAGAACTGATCAAAATTTTATCATAAACCTCTGTGTATTCTGTTGGCTGTGTTTCTTGCTTTACTTTTATATTATGAACTCAGTTAATGGGGAGGGGTTTGTACATCCAGACAAATTCAGACCTGATTAAAAGCAGGGCTGTAATGTGAGAGGTGAGTGAAATGAGTATGACTAAATAACTAAATCTGTAGGAACTGAGAAATGATCCCACTGGCTCAGCTATCTGCAAGGTGTAAGATTTAGCAGAACTAGAGAAGGAATGCCTTTAGACCAGCTCAAGCCCTCTCTGAGTCTGGATGAAGGTCTCACAGAGAAGCAGCTCTGGGCGTCCTCAGACCATACCTGGTCTTTGAAGGTCACTGCAGAGATTTTGGTGCTGGACAGATGTCCTGGACTGTAGGACGAGCAGCTCCTCTGTGGGCAGCCCCTGCCTTCCCCATCCCCTGTCCTTGCCTCACCTCAGCAGAGAGGCTCATTGCCCTGCTCTGAAACTGCCCCCTGCAAGAGCCCACTCCAACACAATCACTACAAAGGCCTCAAGTGCCACCCCAAAGGTGCTTGCTGCACTCTGTTTTTCCCAGTGTAGCCTTTCATGAAGAAATACTTATCTAAATAAATAAGCTGTAAACTTTGCAGAATGTTTCCCGAGTACAGCTCTATTTATTATGGTTAGGACAAAAGTGACTGAATTCATTGCAAAATTAATTCAGCTGTTCTTCTTGCATTTCTCCTGACAGGCCTTTGGAGTTTGAGTGATGTCCTTTTGGGACACTAGAAGATTCCTTGTTTAACATCTTCTTAATATTTTTTAAGCTCAGCTTTCTTTTCTTGAGCATGAAATTACACATAGTCATTCCTTTTTTGATCTTTACCCTTACACAAATTCTTTTAAAATACCTATTTTACATGTCTTGTCTTTTTTTTTTTTTTTCTGAGACAAGAAAACCCACTGCATCAACCTTATTCTGCATAAAGCTGGGCTGAAGTCATTCTAGTATTTGTTAGGGATGATATGTTCAGTATATTTATTTTATTCAGTTTATGAGCAATATATTGCCTGACCTATTCACACACAGACATCCAGGCTCAGGCTTCATAGCCTCACTGCAAGTAAATATATAATACAGTAAAAACTGAGAATGTAGCAAAATCAAGAGTGTAAGCTGAGTTCATAATGTCCAACTGAACTCACTGGTTCCATAAAGACAGATATGCCAAACCATCACAGCAATATACGTGCATGCAATTTAATTCTGTTACACAAATATTTTGAATTGTCATTGTGATATCTTCTAAATTGAAACGTTACTTTTATTATGGAGTCGTTAAGCAGTAAAATTCCTGTGTTCATATAGCAAATGTAGGTACCGATTTCCTGGCTCATTTTGTACTGTAGATTTAAAAATGTTTCCACCTCCTTATTTTTGTAATTTTTTTCTTTCTTTAGGTATGTAAGAACCACATTTGCACAGCAGTCCAATACAGCCAGTGTAAATCAGTGTCATTCCCTCCAAACAAGCAGAGCTACACTGATTTACACCAGCTGAGGCACCAGCTGAAGATGGTCATAAATTTTATGATGGTTTTTGACTCTGGACTTCCTCCTTTTTCAAGGATATGTGTGATGATTGCTACTCCTTTTCAGAAGCTGTGTGGGTTTATGTTATGTGTTACTCCTAAAGGTGTTTTTAACTGTCCTTGATTGTTCTTCTACTAAGTCAGCAGTTACACATAGCTCTGAAAAGACAGTTTTCTTACTGTGACACTAGTTTTCTACGCTTCACTTTTTCTGACTATTGACATCCTTAATGCACGACATTTTAATCCAACGAATACTGCTTCAAGAGATACATAGCTGGACTTAATTTTTAAGGAACAATATTCTCCTCTCTTAAACATCACTGAAAGCTTATACACAGGAAAAAAAGAGAACAGTTATCTGCTGAACTGTATCAGCGTCCTCTGATATAGCCATCTTTAAAGCACTCCTTTGGGTAATAGTACTAATTAAATCCTGCAATGCTTATTCAGTCTTCTGTCCATAAAAACTCCCACTGATGGGATCTGAGAGTCCTCTGAAAAGCAGGGCTAACTTTATTTACGTGTATAAATATGGATTCAAATGCCTAACATTGCACAGTCTCTTGAAAAATGTTGGCTTCCATGCTCAAGGAACACATAAGAGATTTTAGAGATGGAATGGCAATTCAATAGAGTTTTTCTCAGCCTCCCACCAATATAAACACGCACAGAAAGCTACAGTGTATTTCTTTCTTCAAGGAAAAAAAGGAATCATTGAAAAGATTGAAAAGAAAATCAATGCACTTGTTGCACTGAGTTTGTGGGACATGAGTTCAAGGTAATGTGCAGTTACAAGAATGAACTATTTGAACTATTCATATATACACATTTGTTACAAAAGATTTGTAACTGTTCTGCGAGAAAAACTTTACACAAAGCCATCAATACCAAAGAGTGGTTTGTTGAGAAAATGTTTTGATGAAAAAAAACACATGAAAATTAACTGCACAGTAATGTGAGCTGATCCCATAATTCCTCAAAATTTTGTCATGGTGGAATGGCACATGACATAATGATGACTCCTCCATTAGATGAATTTGATGTCAGATGTTCTGTGTAGATTGCTGTGGTGTAAGCAGTAGAGATCTTTTCCTTCCTGGATTAGATCTTATTAGGAAGGGTTTTGTGATCCACCTGGATCTTACCAGGTTTTGGGGGTGAGTCCTATATGTGCACACTGCTGTTCACATGCCAGGCCATTGTGAATGTAAGCATCTTGGAAAGGTCTTGGCAATTACACTTGCTCTTGCCAGACCTAAGCACATCTGGTTTTTGAAAGTCTAATGGAAAATCAGTGGTACTGTCTCCCAAGACAGATTTTCAAAGTTGCCTGTTTACATTTCCATGATTTGGGTTTCTAAGTCCTGAATGTAAAGCATCTAAATCCCTTTGGTTTTGCAAAGCCAAGAGGACTGAAGAGAAATGGGGATGGTGTCTGTATAGCACTTGGAAGAATATCAGGTACTTTATTTTTGCTTGTTCATCCAGCTGCTCAGCCATTTCCCATCCTAATAAGTCTAAGTAGGCAACCTTCTGTTTCCCTAAGGAGTCTAGATTGCCTGTAGCTACGTGGATTGGTCTCTAATAGACAAAATATCTTATAAGCACAGGAGGTTGGGCTGGTTCATTGACATTTGCTCGGGAAGGAGAATTTGCCACAGCTGTCCATCTCCTCAGCTGTTTTGCAAATAATTTCTTTCCCTTCTGCAAAGGCTGTGTATCCCATGTGTCAGACCTCAGAGCTTCACCACCTTACAGTGGTGAGTCTCTCCTCTCTGTGGATGTGTGGACACTGTCCTGCTCTGGGATGCAGGAACTCTGCACACGGGCATGGGACTGGGGTCATGCAGCTCAGGCATTGCCCTGGAAAGCTGCTTGGCACGCAGTGTGCCTGCTCTGCTTGGCAGCCTGGTGTTTCATGGCTAATCAGCATGTGCTGCAGCACAGGCAGCACAGTTTAGAGTGGAACTGACCCCTAAATGTCCCTTTCTGGAAAAAAGCAAGAGTCAGGTTTAAGTAAATCTCACAACTGAGGTAGCTCTCTTCAGTCTTCCTCCTGGCTCTAGATGGCACCTATCATGACAAAGGCCAGCTACCCAAAAGGAAGGGCAAGATCATGTGGGGATGCCCCTGTCATCCAGCCCCTGTGGCCATGTCACTCCTGTGCAGAGCTCCTCTGGGAGAGCCAGTGCGCTGGCAAGCCCTCGGGATCAACCACGCTCACCCCTTAGCTTGCCAGGCTCCTCCTGTGGGGATAGACAATGATTATCTGATGTCAGCTGTATCAGTTTGATTTTAATATTTCCAGGAATTGATGGTTTTACAAATCAGTCATGAAATACGATTTTAAACTGATTTTAACAACCAGAGCATGCTGCCACTAGGAAATGACAGCAAGTTTTTTGACACCAGTATTTAAATGGATAGGAAAGAGAAAGAGACTGTACCTGCTGCTGAGTATTGTGTTTTAAAGAAAATGAGAGGGATTTTGCATTTTGTCTTTTCTATTTTTTTCCTTAGAGGTAGAAGATCAATTTTTCCGTCTGGACACAACACAGGTGAGAAACTCTCAGGCCTGTAATTCCCTTGAAACAGGCAGTGAGCTTGTAAAGCAATTATGGGCTTCTGTGGATTATGATAAATAACCTCTCTGGACTACAGTGTTGTTACATACAGACACAAAGTATATCTTAGAGCAATATCTGTGTGCTTTGGTCTAGCTTGAACCTGCCAAAGTCTAACTCAATATATGACTTTCTCATCAGCATAGCAAAAAGTAGACATATTTACAAAATTTCCAAACAACTAAAGAACCTCTTGATCTTCCTCACTCTTAAGACACAAGGAAGCTGTTAGGAGCACAAGGAAAGCACTTCCAAGGAAGTGCTGCTTAAATACGATGTTATGTTCTGCTGAGCACACAGAAGGAGCTGGACTTGTGTGACTGGGAATGATGGGAGACCAGCCATAGCAAAGCAAGAGTATATGAAAGAATTCCTTTTCCTGGTGAGATTTGGAAGGAATTTTAGGATAACAAAAGCCTGTCTCGGTATTTCTGGGAAGATGTCACGATTGTAGGTGACTGACTAATGGTCTGCTTGGATTTTGGCGATGGGTGGGTCCCCTGATGTCAATCCTTTACTTGAGCATCTATTATGACATTGCTTTTATTCCCTGACACAAAAATAGATGTGTTATTATCCTCTTTCAGGCTTTTGGAGAATCTCAGTGGTAGAAGTAAGATAAAGGATGACTTACTGTGTCTCAGTAGTCTTCATGGGCTCCTGGCCTCTAGAGAGTAAGAAAAAGAAAACAGAAGTATTAAAGAAAGTAGAAATAGAGAACAACAGAGTTCTCCTTTATGAGCAGCTTTTTTTCCCAGGATATGTCTCCAGCTGGGGCTGCTGGGCTGTGTGGGAATCCTGCTGCCACACCAGGGTGCTTCATCTGAGCCCTTATCCACTTACCATCATTAAAAAACCACAATCTTTTAAATGAGACGTGACTTTGCCATTACTTTCTGGTTATGTTCCAAATGAGCAATCATATTTCACACAGGTTGCACACTCTTCAGGGAGAGTTTCTGATCTATACTTAGGATACTCACTATTAATAATGGGGACCTTTGCTGAGATAGGTGACAGCTCATTAACATTCTTCCCAGGACCTTCTATGCTTAGATGTTATGTTGATAATGCTGTCTTCTGGTACAAGTGCTCAGAAATAAAACTCTACTATAATCGGCAAATTAGCTGCAGAATAATAAGCTTCATTACAGCTAGCCAGCCACTCCAGCCTTCTGCTTTTATCAATGAATTAAAAGCTCTTCATCTGCAGTTATTACTGTAACATGACACGGCAGCAATGCTGAACACTGAGAAGGCGATTTTGCTGTGATAAGCATGGTCCCCCACAGACTGTGGTTCTGTAGCTTGCTTCCCCAGCCATGGGTTTGTTCTCCATAATCAAAGATTTCATTTAGAAATAAGAGTGCATTACATCTAACATGCCTGTAAAGGCAGCTTTTAAAATAGTCCTCCAGTGTAGGACAGCGTCAGGATGTCAGTCTCAGTCTGCAGGCAGACAGGAAATTATTCAGCCTAATTCAGTCACTGCAATTCTTCATGTATTTTGTGTAGGGAATGATAGCAAAGTGCTCAGGTCCCTGCACAAAGAGTAACCACAGTGGTTAATGTTTAGAAAATCCCTAATTTATCTTTGAACTTCTGGATTTCCCAGTTGTTTTTCATGGAATGTAGGGTCTTCACTATTGCTGGTGTAATTTCCGGAGTTATTTCTACTTGTTCTAAGAAAGGATTCTAAGTTTCAATCCTTCTCCTTTCTGAGATTTAGATATTTTCATGTCAAATCTTTCTAGGATATGTTTGTCATGGTGTTTGCTAGAATCATACATATTGAAAAAGTTGGGGTTTTTTAAAATAATTTTTAAATTTGTCAGCTCAATTTTTGATTAGAAATCCCTTTTGATTTCAGTATAAGCTACCCCAGACTTATATCTGCCAGGTACCTAACTATGACATTTTTTTGCTGATTTTGAAAGGAATATTCTTGCTCCTCAGCTTTTGCAATAGCCAAAACCTGTATTTCCTGGGTGGGAAGTCCTTTGAATGGTGGTCACCAGACATGAAGACATGAGGGAGTACTGGCAGAGTAGAAACCTTGGGTGCTCAGAAACCCTATTTGAAACAAGAACTCTGCAGAAACTTCTACTATGTTTTTCCTATAGGATGTCTTCCTTCATTTCTCCTACTAATTCAATGGAAAGAATGGTAAGACATTATGCTAGCTCTTAAGGCTGGAAACTGCTGTGAGAAATGGGAAGAGAAGGTAAGCCCAGAAGAAGACAAGAGATGTTATGTAAAGGCTGGAATACCGTCACCCTCTTCCCACTGAAATATTTCTCAGGTGTAAAAAAAAAAATAATGTTGCTAAGCAGTGTAATAGCACATTAAGGAAGTGGGCATGCAACATCTTTTTCTGAGGAGGAATTTTACTTAAAAACCTCATTTTCCCATCCTATCTCAAACAAATCTAATAAACATTTTTTTGTTAGTTTTCTCCCCCTTGTCCCTTAAACTCTTCTGAAAGTGTTCTTGCATGGTACAGTGGCTGGCACACTGGAAGCAGCCTGTATTAGTTGTGTACAACTTAATACTCCCTGCTAGCACAAATGAAGGGTAAACACAAAGGTGCAAATGAATGCAGATGCTCTTAGACTATGTTGTGGTTCCAGTTCCAGAAAAGTTATATGTTCGTGAATTTAAAACTGTGAAAAAGCCAACCCTCCAATATCTGGAAAGTCCTCCTTCCTTTTGGGAAGTTTCTAGCCCTCAAGCTTCTTTCTGCAAGGATAATCATATGCATTGAGTGCACCCTGTGGAGCCAAGAACTTGGAATATTTTTACAAAGGCCCTAAATATTTTTTAAATTAAAAACCTAGAAAAGAATCTCAGCCCACGTATCAGTGGCTTTTGAATGCTTTAGACATGACTACACAGTTCACTACCTGGAAAAGAATTGCTGCTTTTTAATTTTTTTAAGCTGAGAGTTGTATTTCTAAAAAAATGCTTCTACTGAATTTTATTTTGTGTGTGTGAGAAAAGCGTCATCTTCCATTTAAAATGTTCAGGTGCTGTGCAAGAATGCTCAAAGAAAATAAATTTTTTGAGTTAGTATGACTTTTTTTGCATGTATTTTGAAATAATAGTACAAAATCAAATGCAATTTTTAATTTCTGTCATACTTGCCATGAGAAAGCAGATTTTTCTAATAAAGCAATCATTTTTCCACTGGCTTTGTATTTGGTTTTTCAGTTTTCTTTTCAGAAGAAAACATATGGGGGTTTTGTTGTGGTTTGTTTCATTTTAATCTGATTTAATAATGATTAATACTTGACATTACTTTTACTGGGTCTTTACTGGCATGTGCCACAGCTAGCACATATATTAGACATTGGCTCCAGAAATAACCAATCCAATCCAGGTAACATTAGCCTTTGCAGGTGCTCATTGCAGGAAGATCAGACAGGAAACGCTTTGCTCCTCAGACAGCTCAGCTGCTCATTGCCAAGGAGCTGTTGCAGAGGGGGCCTGGCACTGCCAAGTAGCCAAACTTCTCATCTGAACCAGCAACACTGCAGCAATGCCAGCATTTGTGGGCTCCCAGGTTTTTGGTGGCCTTCCTGGTCACTGATACCCGTGCTGGGTGAAAGCCAGCTATTTTCATCTGGGCCAGGGCAATAGTTTTCCAAGGGCTGGTCCATCCAAGAGGCAGGTGATGTCTACCGTATTAACTCCTTCAAGGAATTTCTATTCTACTCCATGAGAGCTGAGTATTGGTTTGATTTCTGCTGCATGTTTGTCTCTGTGTAAGGATGAGGCAGGACTATTTCTGCGCCAAGGAGAGGCCCATCATTGCAAGAGACAAGAGAACAAACATTCTCACAGTATAATCAATCTTATAGACCAGATGGATACAGTAATTAGAGCAAAAACAATTTTGCCAAGAATATTAACATTTCAACAGTTTATCAGAAAGGGGGTGTTGACACTGGTCAATAATTTTCTGATTATTGCAAAAACATCTTAAGTTGTTGACTATTTTGTGCAAAATAGGACAGACTAATTTTGGCCTCCTGACCTTGTTTACAGTGATGGGAGGTAGCATTGCCACCAAAATCTTTTTTTAAAACAAACAAACAAATAAACATGTGTTTTTCCAGGATTTGAAAGGTATTGTAGGGCATAAAGATATATGGGGTTTCCAAAGACCATATTTATTTATATTTTACTCAGTCTCATGATACTTGGGTGCATGTTGCAAAAAATGAAACAACTGTTGTCAACAGTTAGCACAAGTCAAGCCTACCCATTCCTCCCCCTCTTCCCATACGTGGATGAGATAAACATCATGTGTATGGACCTAAAAGAAAGAATAATAATAAAAAATAACTTAGAAGAATCCAAGTCCATCAAAGTTTAAAACACTTCCTTCACTGCAGAAGAAATATCTACTATTTGTTTCTTTTTTCTGTCTGAGTATAAAACTAGCAAGTCTGTGCAAGACATGAGAGGAAATACTGGAATAACATCAGTATAGATGAGGGGTAAGACATTTTACTGATACTAGTGTGTATTTCTGTTGTCTTTTATTTTTTTTCTATCCTCTTTTTATTATTTCTTCCACTTTTCGGAATCAAGGAAATCCGTCCCACTCACATGTTTTCTCCCTTCTGCTGTTCCTCACTTGCCTCTGATGCTGTTCTCTTGGGGCACTTTCAGTGGTGGGCCATTAACATGCTGCTACACAGGCCCAGCAGACCCATTGCTCTGTACTGAAGGATCCTCTCATCTGCCTGCTGGAAGGGACACCTCTGTGGTGCATCAAGGTGCCTTGATGTAACAGCTGATTACACAGCTAGATAGAAAATTTAAAAATAGTCAGCACAAATCTTCTGAAACAATTTCCTGACCCTACAGCCAGTCCTGTAACTCACTTTGAGGTATTGTGAAAGGACTGGGCAAATGGATAGGAATTCACTTTGTCTTTTGCTTTGCCTTAATGAATCACATGAACCAGGCTCTGGAAGAACCCAGGAAGGAGAAATCAGCAGAATGAGGGAATTTCCTTGATGTCAGGAATGCCCTTCTGCCTACCCTGCCAGACACCAGTGCTGAAGGAGTGGATAAAAGACCACATGTCCAGGCAGAAAACTGCAGTTATAGCTGCTTGACTTGCATGTGGCACGTAGCTTCTTACTATCAGCAGTTACACTTTGCAGCTATAGCTTTATATCCCTCAGCTCTGGCAGTACAGATGGTTTGATACTGATGACCAGTGCTTACAGCAAAACCAAGGAGGTGTGGGGTAGTGTGACCCCACTAGTATTTTTATCCCCAGTCTCAGTGTTCTGTGACTATATGGCCAGGAATAGTTTTCCTGTTGTGTCTCATGCCTCTCACTCATTTTCTGTCTGGGTACAAGGTAGAAAGAACTATCCCAGGTACCCTGATCTGCATCATGACCATGCTGGGTGGGAGCTAACCATGGCAATTCACCTCCTTTGCTACAACAACAGTGAACAAAGCTTTTATACTATGATGTCTAGAAAACAAGGTAGTTTTCCCCTTGCCCTAACAAAGTAGCCAGAGACCATCAGGAGAGCAGCTCAGCAGCTGCAGTAGAAAAGGGACAGCTGCTACTCAGAGCTCTTGCAGCTGCTCCGTGTTAGACCCTGTGGGTTAAAAGTCTGGACTTGAAAGTCCTTATGAGAATAATTGTCCCATCTACTGGCTGGCTGGCAGAGGTTGTGATCAACAGCTGACATATTGATTAAAGAGGAGAGACAATGAGTAAGCAGATAAACTTTTATTTCCAAAAATGAAATTTTTGAAGTGAAATTGAAGCTAAATCACTGGAAATATGCCCCTTCAAATCTTTAAATGTCAGGAGTGTGGATCAAAGATCAAGTAATCGAGGAAGTGAGAGGGTAATAAATGCCCCAAAGGGTCTGAAACAGCCTGAGTTTTGGCCTTCAAAGTTTGTGCAAAGCATCTCCCAAAAGGAGGTGGAAAGCAGGAGGGCAATCTGAAGCCAAGCCCTAGGGCAGACAGTGGCAGATGCTGCACACTGGAGCAGTGCTCCATGGGACACGATGCCAGCCCAAGGGTCTGCCTGCACAGAAATGATACATTGGATTAAGCAATTCACTCTGGCTTCAGGAATGAGCTGCATCAAACGTGAAATGCAATCACATTGCTTTGATCTGCTTTCACACTGTGCTCCTTTCGTCCAGCAATGTTTGCAAGCGGTGTCAGGCTCATGGGCTGCGTGGTGCCCCGGGGAAGTATCCCAGCAGTGACCATCCCATCACCCAGAGCGTGTTCCAGAAAACCCAATGAGAACGGGAGGAGGAGACCTGGAATCAAACCAGTGCATTCCTCTGATTTTTCTCCTGGCCATCCTGTAGCACATCCTTAAAAATCTTGGGAGTGATGGCCTTTGAGGCCTAGGTAAATACATACATTTTTATTTTTCTTTTTTAATCCTGTGTGAACCTTTCTTCAGGGCTTTTGAAGAAGAGAAATGAATGGGTCAGCTAAACCTAAATGGAAGTGGGATGTGCAGAGGGAAGGCTGAAATAATGGTGGTAAGAAGTGATAGAAAATGGCCCAGTTTTGTAGGTAAATGGGGTCAAAGGAGTCCTACTTTACTTTTGCTGCAGCTGAAGAACAGTTGTGAACAGCAACTATACTGGTACCATGGCAATGACCAAAATGATTTGGATATAAATTTTCATGCTGGCATGCGTGGGAGGGAATGTTTTGTAAATATGAGGTGACCTACTCCTCAATTAAATTATTCAAATCAGTTTTTTAAAAATCTGGTTATAAAGAATATAGGGAATAAAGTACACAAACTGCATTTAGCATACCTGATAAAGAAGACAGCAAATTTCAGCCCAATCAAATTTGTCACTTTTGTGCCTATGGAGGACTCAAAGAAACTGGCTGGATGCTTGACACTGTCCGCATGGATGCCATAACTGGGTTGCCAGTTGTCCAGTACAGGAGTGGAAAACAGGCCTCTCCAAATGAAGGTCAGATCAACTCTTTCTTTTCACAATTTCTTTGCACTTTTAAAAAACCATTTGTGCTCTTTGGTATGAAGGAGCATGTATAGCAGTGAGTTCAGCAGTTGGACATACAGAAAAATGCTCCCTTTTACTTATTTTTAATCCTGCTAGTTGATAATTTCAAACAATGCCTCTAGATGTGTTACAAGAAATTTTCTTTCTGTATTCACCTTCCATGCATCACTTATGGTCGTGCAGCAAGCTGAGCTGCCTTTTTACAAACCTTCTCTACTCAATATTTCCTCTGAAACAGCAGTGTTCAATCTTTACCCATTTTCACAGGAGATCCAGTATGTGAACCACAAGGTGGTTCTCAGTTTTTCTTTGTGGCTAACTTAGATTTCCTTTAATTTAAACTAGTCTTCTAGTTCTCCAACCATCTCTAGGCATGACTGCCTCCAGTAAGATTTTGTCTAGATATTTTTTTTCACTCCCTTTTGCTCCTTTTCTGTCTCTTTACTCTTCTTCCAGCTGATATGAAATCCTTATTAGGTTGGGGATATAGCATTTTTCCTACTAAGGCAAGCCAACAGCACAAATACTTATTTAAAGGTGCAAGCTGCCATGCTGTTAATGATAAAGAATCACGTCGCCTTCCTTTGTGAAAAGACAGCCCATTTTACCTTTCCTTGCTCTGGTTTGCTCTGAGGTAAGTTGTTTTCTAAATTGCTTTCCCCAGGTGAAAATGTTGACTACAGGTGAAAGGCCATGGCTGGTGATGGGAGAGTGAAGAAGAGTGAAACTGTTTTGGGGCATGCTATGTCCAGGAGAACCCCCTGGAGATGGGGCACATCTGAGGGACAAATAGCTGAGGCAGTGCTGCTTGTTATCAGAACAGAATCCTGCTTTAGTGTAGATATGGAAGGGCAACAAGGTTTGTACTGCAAAGAATGTTTATTTTTTAATGCAAATAACAAAACAGAGTGCCCTTTGTTTCAAATTCAGTTCTGGCAGAAGGTCCTCTACAAATATAGTAGGATTGTACATGAACTTTTCTGTTGGAACTCAAAATGTCCCTCAGACATTTTTGGACGTTCCAGGCCCTGGTCAGAGGCATTTGAGACCCTGGCAGGCAGCTGGAAACAGCTGTGATTTTGAGTTTGAACCATGGAACGATTTACCAACTTTGAAGGTGGGACAAGGAGTCACAAGTTTAGCTATTATAGTGGAAGTAGTTACAAAGTAGAGGGAAGAATTTTTTAGTATTGTACAGGGGGGTTTTAACACCTGTACAGGGGGGGTTTTACTTTGTACATGGGGGTCAGAAGTTTTAAGATGGAGGAATGTAGGCCGGTCCTGTTCCTCCTCTTTCTTCTTCTTTGCCTCCATGTTCTTGGTGATGCTGGCACTTATGGATTGGTTTAGAGTAGAAAAGAACCTTGTAATATAGGTAGTAGGTATTGGGGGAAAACTGTAAACATGGAACACGTAATATATCATATAAAAGATAGCAGCAGCCCTGGGTGGGGAGGGAGAAGAAAAAGACAGCAGACAGTGAGGGTGTCAGGGTGTGTGTGTGCCTCTGCCTGGGCTGCTGAGCAAACTGCAGTAGCCAGAGAAGACAGTCTTTTAGATAGCTTCCAATAAACTGCCTTGAGACCGAACAAGAGGCTGCAGAGTTTTCTTTGGAAGTACAGGTCGGAGGAGAGACTTTACCACCACACAGGACCCCTGAACCAGGCTGGGGCTCCGACAATTTTCTGGCCCCAAGAATTTCCAATCATTGGAGCTGATGTTTTGAGACAGCTACAGCGGAATGAAATCTCTCTCTGAAGCCTCTTGGAGCAAGCCTTGGAGCAAGCCTCTTGCTCCAAAACTTCTGATCTATGCATGCTTTATATATCTCTGCACCTACAAAAGTCATGTTTTTTCTGTTCTCTTGCACTGTGATAAACATCTGAGCTATACAACACATTTGCTGTGGCACATCTGGTCTGAGAAGAAGGAGCACTGCAGGAGACAGCTCCAAAAAGTAGGTTTGAGGCTGCAAGTGCACTGCTTGTGTTTGGATGTGATCCTGGAAGAAAATGAGAGGGTTTACAGCCTGGGTGCTACTTTAGCACATTGTATGGGTAAGCAAGTAACCCAGAAAGAGAGTCTCAGCTGCAAGTGCCATGGTAATATGTCAGCAGCAGGCAAAAAGAATCCTGCATATCCTACGCACAGGGATGGTATCAGAGGACAAACTGATAGGGGACCTCTTTAGCCATGGACAACTGAGGAGGTTTTTGTATTAAACTAGATATTGCCCTTTGAGGGCAAATCCCTCAATTGGAGACAATTGTGTGTTTTCCATGATGTCTTGGTGGTACTCTTTAGTATTTTGAGTATTGCCACAGCACGCCTTGCAAAAAAACTCGATCGCCCATGCAAGGCTAGCTATTGTGACCTTTCTAATTCTTTCATCTTTCTCTGGCACCTTCCTTCTTTCTCTCCTGTGGAATGCATGTCCCCTTGCCCCCTCTACTCCGTCAGCTCAGAAGCAACCTGTCTCCTGGTGGGTTTGCTCCAGGTGCCATTCTCTTTCCTATGCAAGTGGCTTATTCAAGCAACTCTGCAGGGCTCATGGCATGAATGGTGATGACAAAGGGTAAGTGACACATACAGTCCTTGCTGCCTCATACTAAACTGTGGCACATATACCCGAGTAATGGCAAATAACCAGGAGAGATGACATTTGGCCAAGATGACCTGGAGCAGGAAGAGTGCCTGGGTCAGCCCAAAACTAAACAATGCAGCTTGAGATAGTGGGAGGGCTGCCAGCAGCAGAGCGGCAGGAAGGCTCCCGTATGAACCTGAAAGCAAACAAACTCACTGCCAAGTAGCACTACTCCTGCTCCAAGGAGGATCACTTATTGCAGTTTGAATTATTAGCTCATTTGTTGTAGTAAAAGAGTGTGTGGACGCAAGGCACCGTGAGGAGACCAACCTAAATTACCTCTGTGTGCAAAAAAAGGCCTGGGAGTATATTTATATCCCTGCTTTTCTATGGGACTGTTATTCAAAGCACAATATAAATCATTATGCAAAAATCAAAATACCTTTGGTCTCTGCAATGTACCTGACTTCAAAGCACAAGTTCAATAAGTTAAGCAGGATTGGTAATACTTGATGTTCTAGTAGAGCCTCTATAATATCTCATTTATATGGGTCTTAACATATGGAGCATTTGCTTTGGCAAATGAACTTAGTAATATTTGGTGCTTTCCCAGCACACAATCAAAGCACTGGCTTTGTAAATCATTACAACAAAATCACTGGTTTGGAGGAATCTTTTGCTTTCTCCATTTGCTGCACCTTCCCAACTGAAAGAAAAAAGTGCAAAAAATTTACTTTTATATATGGACAGGTTTTTTTGGGTCTTATTACCAACTTAAGTAATTATACAAAACACAAATCTAAACCACTGTGCATTGTACGGTAGTGAGTCTTTATAATTATAAGTAATTTGTGGATGTGACTGGGTCTTGAGACTGTCTCTAGGCAGTCCAAGGACCTCTTGGAATCTGAGGTCTATTTGGTTTTCTTTCAGGGTGGAAAAACACACACCGGAGATTCTAGCATATACACATTAATCTTGTCAGTTAAATATAGAATAATAGGAATCATCAGAGAGTAAAAATACTCATTTTTTTATAGTAAACACTATTACATAAAACATGGTAAATACTTAGCTTCAGTTTTATAGTAAAAACGAAGTCCTGCCATGCTCTCCCAGCACTCAGTTCCCTTTTTTAGGCATTTGGCTTTGTTGCACCTTAAATTCTATTCCTAGTAATATTCCTTCCCCATTCTTCCCTAAGTATATATGAAATACTCATTTCATACATTCAGAGAAGTTCTACTCAATGAGTTTTACTAACAACTTCCCAACTAATACTGGTTTTATGTCTCAATTTTTGTGCTTCATTACAGAATTCCTGTCTGATTTCTTAATCTGTGCTCAAGTGGAAAGGTGTTAGGGTTTTTTTAGGGTTTTTTTTTTGTTTGTTTGGTTTTTTTGTGGTTTTTTTTTTTTCCCCACCAGACAGTGAGGAAAAGGAACATAAGGAACAGAAAAGAGCATAAGCTGATTTTCTAGGTGGTCTAACTGGTCCATGAGTCAAGGTGGCATATGCCTGTTGTAGCTGAATTTCCAACAGTACAAACCTCTTGCATTCACAGAAAACTGGAATCCTTAATACCCGTATCACCTTTGAAAACACTACCAAAGATTTAACAAAAATGCTTTTGGTCACATAGGCCAAGTTAAAAGACTGTACTTGCAGCCCACCCATTGGGACATAAAAAGGCAATGATTTGAACTCCTGTGCAGGTAATGTGTGACTATAGAGGCTAAACCATTTTGAAGATAACCTTAGCTACAGTAGGAGAAAGAACAACGAAGATAATGGAAAAGAAACAGCTATAATAACCATCTGCAAGCACACATGGCCTCTACTTCAGCACCCATAAAACTTAAAATGATAAAAGAAAAGGAAATTGCTTACAAAATAGCAAAGATAGCAAAGTCTACTTAATAACATTTCTTCTTATGCATTTGTAGGGTTGCCCTCTTTCTGGTATTTGGAGTGCTGTGTATATTAGCATTTAGCGTGGAGAGAGGTACGTTCAATTTTCCTTCACTTCTCCTTCTGCCTTGTATCTGCACACGTTGTTAGTTATAGTGTACCCAAGGGTGCCAGCAGTATCGTCCTGCCCACCAAATCAGCTTGCATTGCCTGGGCTACATACCTTGCCCCTCGGCTGTGTGCAGGGGTCAGTGGTAGCTCCCTCTGCATGGCTGTACACAGCAACAATGCCATTGAAATAAGGGAAGAAATCCAATCATGATCACAGTCACTTCCCTAGACTAGACTTATTTTTGTGTTTTAGTGACCAGCATAGCTTTGGGCTATCAATAATTTTATAGCTACTACAAGTCCCTTAAGCGAGAGCATAGTTTTACTGCCTTTTTATTGGAATGCAATGCCAAATTACATAGATGTGTCCCTCCTAAGGCTTATTTCCCTCCCAGAGTGGTACTAAGGTTTTTTCGTTCAACTGGACTGGATCCCAAGCCCAAGCCATGGTGCAGCCCCAACAGAGTCCTGGAACAAGCCAAGAGGTGCCACAGCTGAGAGCTGCTCAGTGGACCCACAAAGGACACTGAGACAAAGGACACCCTGCAGCAGCTTTAAAATTCCTTAGGAACTTAATGGAACTAAACCAAGACTTTTGCTAAGAGCCATTTGTGCCTTTGAAATTCATGATGAGTTTTGCAAACTTTTAGTCATTTCAGGAAGAACTGAGCTGAATCCCCATCCCAAGTCACACCGCTTGTGAGTTATTTATCTCCTAGGAGAACAACAGTGTGTACTCCATAACTTTTAGGTGCAGACTGCTCTTTAGCTTAGACATGAGCCTTGCATAAATTCAGAGATCACCAATTGTTATGGCTTTATCGAGAACCTTATTAGTGATAATTTAAAATAATCTTGCTTAGAAGGAGACTGCTATGAGCAAAGCCCATCTTTCCTATTTATTTTATGACTATTAATGTTTTTTTTTAATGCTTATACATTAGTGCAAGGAACAGTGTTAGCATAATTCTAGTGTAAAATAAAACCAGCTGTATCCATTATAAGTGCATTACTGCCAGGAACTGTAAATATGTTTATGCCTGATAGCCTTCTGACTCAATAATATCCTGCTATCTCTGTTGGGCAGGCAAGTTTTTAAACCAAGAAAAGACAGGTTATGATTTTCATAACCAAACTGTGTTTTTCCTTTTGAAGTATGTTATCTAAATTCAAATTTTAAGAAGGTCGTTAAAAAAAAATCTGCCTGTGATTTTAAAGGAGAACAAAGTGGTGACAAGAAGGTATGATGTGCACTAAGAACAAGTTATTCCTCCCAGATATACATATACACAGACAAACCCTGCCATATCATACCATACAAACAATTTTAATTGTGTAGTTACAGTCAATAACCACTCCTAGTCAGAACATTTCTGCATAAAGAAAATTGTGATACACTTATAAAAACAGCCAGCTGTAACAAAATAACTGGTGTTTTCATAGCAATAAACTCATAAAAAAGAAATACACCTTTATACAGAAAATTTATACAGCTGTAGCTTTAAAATTGATTGTAAACCAAAGGAAGACACATTGCAAACATCAATTATTTTCACATTAATTGCATAAGTTTCTAAGGTGATCTATTAGTTTTATTTACCTAAGCTTATTTGCATGATAGTAAAAATTGCATACAACAATAAGAGTGAAGCTTATAGTATGAATTGCTTGGATAACATAGAGCACTTTTTATAGGCAACTGTGTAAAGCACATTTTCTCTATTTAAAACTTTTAAGACACTTTGTTTTACTGCCCATCAAAATACATTTATAAATAGAAAAAAAATCAGTATGGTAACAAGAGAAGCAATATTACATTTAACGGAAACTTCCAAAAAAATTAATTACAACATGATGCTGCAGGATCTACAAATAAATAATGAGGACTAAATCGTGTTTCACATTTTCTTTTTCATTTTCTCTAAAACCATGTAACAATGAGAATGGAAAAAAAAAAAAATACAGTGACCTTTATTTCCAAAAGAAAACAAATCTGAATTACGGCAGTGCCATATAATACAAGGCATTTGTTGGCATATGTTATCTTTAAACTGCATTCCACAGTCTATAGTTCTTTTGTAACATACAATAGAACAAGAGTAACAAACTCTTTTTATTTTATTTTTTTAAATAAATGTGAATTTTCAAAGATCAAGTGTGGAGTGCTACAGTAATAATTAAAAAACAAGAACAAAACAGAAACAAAAAACAGTAAATCACAAAAGTTGTAATGCTTGTCTGAAGGCTCCAGAATCAAAATCACTGGTATCATGCTTATTGGGTACACTCACAGTGTATCCAGTGAACACAAATTAATATCAAACAATCCTCAACGCTTCATCTGTTGCTGCGAAGCAGTTTGTAAAATAGAGTAAAACATCTAGTGCAGTCTGCATTATCCTTTTTTTCAACTTTTGTGCAAGTTTTGGAAGATTCATTGGCCGAACAATGAATAATAAGGTTTTTGACACAACGCAAGATGGAATTTTCATTTAATTAGTAAATACCAGCGGCACTGTTGAAAGAAAATAATACTTTTAGATCAGTCTTTCAATTCAGCATTAATCTCTGTGTTCCCTTCTGCTGATAACTCTTCTTCTAGTTTAACTGAAAAAAGCGTGTTTGCATTTTTGTCTTGAATGCTGTCTTCTAAATCCTTGAGCAGCTCTTCTTCCTTGTATTCTGCAACATCCACTTCCAAACCAGAATTGTCCTTCAGCTTCCCATGGTGCTTGAGATAATATCGCTGGTTCTGAAAGAACTTGATAATGGTGTACTTGGGCAGGTCAAGCTGAGCGGAGAGAGTCTGGATTGCTTCTTCATCTGGATACAGGCCTACATCTTGTATGAAACTCTGTAGGATCCCTAGGGCCTCAACAGAAATCTTTGTTCGCGGTCGGGGCTTCTGACGATTTTCATCTTCAGATTCAGCTGGTGATGCTACTGTCGGTTGCCTTGGGGGTAGTCTGGGACCTGGTTGCTGCTGCTGTTGCTGCTGCTGCTGTTGCTGTTGCTGCTGCTGCTGCTGCAAGACAAAGAACAGCATTTTTTGGTACATGTATTCTTGTTCATATTTTGTTACTGAGAAAATCCTGAGGAGGGAGTGGGGGGAAGAAATTGCAAAGCTACAAACAAAGGCTTAGTAAGCTTAAAGAAAAAAAAGCAAGGGAAAAAAAGAACAAAAAGAATACTGTAGCTTTGCCAGACCAAAAGCACCGATGATACAACATTGGTGCAGTTTAGCTGACAAATTTTAATGAACATGCTCCATGAGTCAAGTGCAGACAAGACAAAATGCTAAATGACATAGTATAGGATTAACTTGACCAGCTTAGCCAGAACTGTAGCAAGGGCAAAGTGAGAAAAGTGCCAGATGAGGGCAAACGTGCCGGAGCTCTGCCAGCAACGGCAGCTGCTGCCCAAAAACAAGGGCTGCAACTCTCTAGCAATAGCTAGACGAATGGGCTGGGGAGTCAGGGGGAAGGAGAGCATTTTAGCTCTTTCAGTACAGAAATATCTCACGGCTGATCTGACCTCAGCGTGCACTGAAGTCTCGGCAAACTTACAAACATTACAACAGAATATGCTGGCTGGAAGTGCCTAATGCGGCGCTGTCAAACCCAGCCTCGGCAAGGACAAAGGGATCTGGAGGTAGAAAATCTGTGTTTCCCCTTCTGGATCTGATCTCTCCTGCCTGTGGTCTCTGAGCAGGCCTGCACTGCCTGTATCCCAACAAACAAACAGGGAACAGACCTATTTACCTGCCTCTGTGTTTGTGCTGGGGATTATTTAGTTAATATTTATAAAGCACTAAGATGCAAAGCTCTAAATAAGTTGCACTATTATTATTAGAAGGGAACATGCTGCATTCCAAAAACTCAGGCAATAAAAATGAGCCAATATGTACATCAGAAGAATAAGATAAAGCAAATCATGATGTAAATAATTAACAAGAGCTTAAAATGAAGTTTTGCAAGCATGGATTCAGAAACATTCTTAAAAGGTGAGGCACTGAGCCCTAGGGATAGAAATGTTTTTCTCATCTACCACCAGAGTACAGTACACTATAAGATCATTTTTAAAATCAAAAGTAAATTTATCAGTTACTGTTTGTGTTGACAATTCTTTTGCTGCACAGCACAGGAAGCACTGGTTAGTAAGATATTTTGGATCAGCAAATTTCTTGTCATATGGTACAAACCACCAGTTATTACTAAAAAACAAGCACAGCAAAACAAGCAGTTGCTATCACTTCATTTTATTTCCCTTTGAGAGTCTCCCTTCAACAATTTTTGTGTTTTGGTAGTGGTTTCCAGGCTTCTAGTAGCAGTTCTTTGAGACTCTAAGAAGCACAAAATGCTGTACAAATGGTATAAATACTGAAGGGATTATAATTTTGTCCACTTCATAGGGACTCTTGTGGTTGTGGAGACTTTGCACAGACGTCCGGAACTGGTTTAGAAGCCACTGCTTTAAGTGATCTTCATATTTTAAGATCCGACACAAATGCCCTGGAATTGGGGCTCCTTCCTCATCCCTGTTCAGGTCTTTCCATGTTTTATGGTCTGTGAGCAGTCTCATTCAAGGCTCCTGGCCTGAAGAGATTCAAGACTACTCCCAGCACATTAAATTCTTATAAGACTGGAGGCTTTGTATATACAGTTTGAAAACTTGTGTCTGAGCTACATATTTATGCATCTTTAAGAATTACCATGTAGAACAGCAGAGACAAAACTCAGGCCCAATCTCCCAATCCTTACTCTTACAAGTCATATTAAGAGATTACAATGCAACTGCTTATGTGAATAATATTTATGAGATCAAACACACAACTTTTATCAACAAGGCAAGAAAATCTAAGTAAGTGGCATAGTGGTTGAATGTTTATACTGTGCATAAGCTTCTCCTTTTATTCCCTTAAGAAGCGATTTTATTAAAAACAATGTACATTTTCAAACAAGTGCTGTTTTATTACTTAATATAGATCTTTCTCTCTCTTTTTGCTAAATCAAACAGCAAGTTTCCAGGCTTTCACAATTATTTTAGTACTTGATATCCTAAGGGATTGTCTTATTCAGTTTTCTTTATCTTTAATATACACTTGTGTTGTTTCTGGCTGTGAGATTACTCTATCCTTCCTAGCTTTGTAAATATTTTTCAGTATAGGTAATACAAGTGATACACAGGGTCTCAGCTGAGGCTGGAAAAGCGTGGGGTAATATCTGCCCTTTAAGAAGGAGCAGTTACAAGGCTGACCTCAGGCCTTTTGTGAGAAGCGATCAAAGAGTCCCCGGCTCAGAGAGACAGCAGTCCCCACTGACAACCTGGGCTACACAGCTTAGCCAGCTCCGCTCCTGCTGGCTGTGCCAGCAAAAAGGTGTGTGCAGCTCTTGGAGGAGGCCCCGCTGGGGCTGCCCTGAAGCAGAGGGCAGCTCTTCTAAGTCCCATCGTGTGGGTCTTGCATCCCCTCCTCTCTCTCCCTGACATGGTGCCCTTGTGCCGGCTCACCTGCGGAGCAGCACCCAGCCAAGGTCCAGCGGTCAGCAGGCCTGGTAGGAAAGCGCCTCTATGCTCTCCTTTCCCAAGGGTGGTGGGAGAGGGGCTCTGAAGGAAAAACAAACAAATATTGACTCACCCCAATCTGAACTGGGGTTAAAGTGGGATGAGAAATCCCCTTCCCTTCACTCCTGCCCAGGTCGAGCTGCTACTGCTGAGGGCTCTTGCCTGGTTTTCGAACAGCAGCACAAGGTCCTCCTGCTCTGCTGGGAAGGAAGGACCTTTGCCCGGTGCCTTTTGGCCCTGGTGCCTGTCCGGCCAGGAACAGCCAGCACGGGGCTCGCCCTGCCCGCACACAGCTGCCTCTGCGCTGCCACCGCACACACTGGCAAACAACCAGCGAAGCGAAACAAGAGCTGTGGGTGGTCGCACGGTCTCCTTTGAACTGCGGTGGTGGACGGCAGCGCGCTCTTATCTTGCATCGGGAGACCTGCGTTTAGCCTGACCAGGAGGGAAGAAACACTAATTTCCTTTGCTCAGTTTAAAGCTTTATTTACTTAGCGCTCTGCAGGATTGGCCAAGGTAAACTAACCTGAATCTGTTCTGCTGGCACATGGATAATGTGGGAAGGCCTGTCACCATGGTGATGAACTGCATTGCTTTCTTGTTCATAAATGGCATCGCGTTCAGGCTGAGGAAGACTGAGGAACCTTCGGATCATGGAGAGATTCTCCCAGAGGGTCCTGTTTTCTGGTGATGGATCTTCTTTCCAACGTAACAGCTCACAGAGCCACCCCTTGAAGACAAAAAAACCCCAAAACATTAGGTTTCTTTTCATCACATTGCAAGAGGCAAAATGAGGGTGAAATGTCTACTTTAGAGGTGCTGCATTCTCTCATCCTGTCACCTGATCAAAAGGGCTTTCACTGCACAAGCTGGGCTTAAAGAAAAGACCAATGCACTGAGAGGCTGCCCAGCCATTTCACACACTCTTACCAACCACAGGCATTTTGGAAAGCATCTTCCCCTTGGTCTCACACCACAATGCTGCTATTTGTTTGCTTGACTGTAGGGCTGCCTAACGTAAATCTCAGGAGTACAGGAACTCCCTAATAGCTCTTCAAAGGACAGGAATCCTATGACTAGATGCAGTCATGCAGTAACTTCTTAATTTCTGCTACAAAAAGAGGTTTCTCTGCAGGTGAGCTTATTTCAAGTGATACATAACTGTTCCCAGATTGTCCTCACAGACCCAGAAAAAAAACAGTCTCTCAGTTTTACATACAGGATTATTAGGGGCTGGGGGAAGGAAGGTGTGCTCTAGCTTCTGATATACATTTCCACATCAAGGATAGCAAGGTGCCTATGTCTTTGCGGCACATAATATGAAGTCGGCTACAGAATCCCCTGCAAGAATTGAAACAGTTGCTAATTTGATTCTGAAAGAGACATATGAGTTCATCAGGAAAATTTAATGTTTCTTTACATCTTAAAATTTGAGGATTTTTTTCTCAACTGTGCGCTGGTAGTTCTAAAAGAGGAATGCAAACCCTCTAGCTAGGACAGTGTACATCAGCAGAAATTTTCTAATATATTAAAATTTAGGAACAAAATATTACATGTATAAAACATTTATTTTATCTTCAAGGATCTGTTTTCAAAAATAGGTCCATGCAGTTTTATTTCTTAATGCTATAGGAAAGATAATATGACATTTTATTTAATCAACAAATAATATAAATGTACAGAAGCTTTTAGGTCTTTTTTATATGTACCAGTAGTGGATTAATGGTTTATCCAGACTGGTTTACTAACACATACAATAGACTCATAGATACTATATAGATATGAATTTTCTTGAAGATACTCATATCTTTAGCTAATAGTTTATAAATGCAGTGCAAAAATATTGTCACAACAGGAAGAGTAAAAGTAAATAATGTTAACACATTCATATTGTATATGAAAATATTTAGTGAGGTGTGTATAAAAATTGGAAGTATATTTGCTTGGATACAAGTGAAAAACTGAACAAATGACACAGAAGAAAATGCCCCCAAGAAACTATCAAAATGACAAATGTTATAGAGATGGTGGTAGCAGAGCTGAAAAAGCAAAAATTTAAATGGGGCCAAAATCTGCCAGGTGCTCACAAGGTGTGCAAGGGAGGGAGCAGAAACAGGGGAGAGCAGAGGCAGCAGAAGGGCTCCCCTATACCCTAGGGATCGAGCATACCCCATTCTTAGACCATGCACTAAGTGGGGAGACGACTTGGAAATGTGGCCAAATGCCTTCACACAGAGCACAACCCTCAGCCTGTCCTGGCTGGAATTGTATGGCATGTTTTCAAAACAGTAGCAAGGCTCTCTGGAATGTATTAGCAGGGCGAGCTCTCCCTGCCCCTAACAAAACCACATGTTGCTCATGGCTCTCTGCTCACTTGCATTCATGGGGATACTGAGTGCTGTACTATGCTCAACAGGAGTGTACATTTATTGCAGTAAGTTAAAAGTGGTGCACTCAGAAAGCAGAGGCAGCTTTCTGGGCACGGAGGAGAGATGATGATGAAGATAAACCAATCTAGATATTTTAACTGAAGAGCAGTTACAAAATTCCTAATTAAAGAACCCCAAAGCCACAAACCATCCCATGCCAAAGCATAAAAATCGTCCTTTGGTTGTCTGGAATCTACACTGCTTTATACTGAAACTGTTGGTTTTCTTTCTAAAGTGGTGAAACAAAGAGAAGAGCTGTCTATCATGACAGTTTGGTGGAAGTAAAAAAAAAAAGACAAGACAACCCGTCTCCACCCATGACACCTGTCCAAGGCATACACACAGGTTGGAAAAGAATTTGCACCATGCATTTAGAAGCTGCAGATGTTTTGTCTGCTGACCACCAGAATCACAGGGTTTGTTTTTTCTTAAAAATGCTGTAGAGACTCTCTAAAAAGTATCCATCAGAAAAAATAATTCCTAGGCAATACCATTTTCTGTTGATTAAATATATTTGGCAACAGCTTTTGTTAACTAAGAAATATCTTCTCCCCTGTCTTTTCTATTTATATATTTACTAGGTCAGACTTTATTTTTATTAACTACTGATAGCTAACATTGTATTTCTAACATTTTTCTCTCAATTTTTGCACTGAAATAATACTTCTAATGCCTTATCTAAAATTATTTGATGAATTGTAACCTGAAACATGTCTCCGCTAGCCTTTCAGGGATTTTGAGATAATGAAGACAGATACTTCTGACAGGGTACACAGAAAAGATTACTGTTGTACCAAAATGCCTCTATTCCACTCAGCACATTTTTAAAGAAGTAGACACACTCTGATGAAACATTTGATGGAAAACACGGCAACAAACAACTGAATTCTTTTACAATTACAAGGATAGAAACAATTCTTTGGTCTTCATTGTTTATTTCTGTACATATTTATGAAAGCTGATTTCACCAATGTTCTCATCAGAGATAGTGGATGGACAGTAGGAGAGGCTGTAGAGGCTGGCTTAGTTTGTTAAAGAGTAACAACTTTTATCCCAATATGCTTTCTTTTGGTTCAAGACAAACAATTTAAAATAGAAGTATTTTATTTAGTTTATGGTTCAGAATTCTGTACATGAAATAAAGGTAATTCATAAAAGTCACCTATATGAGAAAGTATGAAATGTTTTTACAAAATTTATGAAAAAAAATAATCCAGACTTTTTTAATGGTTAATTCTATGTTCTGTAAAATGTATGTTTTGTTTCCATTTGATCTAAAAAAAGCTATGAATTGTTGCAAATAGTCTGTTGAATTTACAAGTGAATGTAACAGGGCTAGTTTTTCTCCTTTCATACTTTTTTAAGTCTATAGCAATTTCTGCCTAATTTCCTTTTTTTCTTGTCTTTATAGTTTTACAGGAAGTGGAAATGACCACAAAATAATAAGGAAATATTTATAAATCAGATTAGATCACAGCCGGTTTATACAGTATATAGAGTACATTGTTAAGAAAACAGCATTAAAATAATGAAGCTGATACATTTATGCAGAAAGGCAAACCCCCCAAAAACTCTGCAATGACATTGGGAACAACCTTGATTTTAAAACAGAGTAAATTTGCCAGGCAACATTACACTGAATATAAAGAGAGTACAAAGCAAAATATAAACATTAGCCACATGTAAATATGTTTAGAGAACTTTCAGGATGTTACTACTTTTCAAACTGACAAAGTTTAATTTGACACCTTCTGTTCTAAAACCTTTGTTTCTATTCAAAATCACGCCTTTAGCTGCTATCAATCACTATGCTCTCCCTATTACTTAAAATACTGGCATGGGCCCTGGATAAGCTGAAAATGCCATGCAGATGAATTCTGAGATAATATGTTCAAACCTGTTATATACAACACAAATCCTGTAAAGTTATGTATTGTAAACCTACATTTATTGGGAACTAAAAGTCTTAAATCCATCTGCTACAAAGAAAATACTGTTATGCACTTTCAAGTAACCAAGTACCATCTGCAAAGGTCTTGCTACAGTAAGCAAGAAAATGGTGAAAAAAAAAAGATGCTAAACCTAAGATATTTAAAATAAATAAGAGTCTTCTGTCTGGTTTTCTGATAGGGATTTAGTAAAGAAACACAAGACATTAGAGGAAAAAAAAAACCTGTGAAAGCCGAACTGCCAAACTATTGCAGGAAAAGCGCAAAGAGGATAACTGCCAAAACTTAGGCTCTGCAATACCCATGAGCATGCTTATTTTAAAGAAAGCATCTATGCATTTTATCCATACATCCAAATTCTATTATTTTCAGTTAGACTTCTGCTGTGCTTAAATAAAATCTTCTGCTCTTTCACAGAGAGTTTCTAATAAAATATTCCTCCATTCTTTACTATTGAAAGGAAAAAAAAAATCTACACCTAAGGTGTAAATATCTACCCTAATCACATCAAAGAGGATAGCATTACAATAATGAAAAATGTTCTCTGGCCAAAGCTTTCCAAATCAGCAACAAACACATCTAGTCTGAGAAAGGAAGGCAAGGTGAAGCAATTGAACTTGTTTGGTTAATTTGTTACATTGATAATAATTTGTCAAATTATGAATATTTCTTACAGAATAACAATTACTTCAGCATTTTTTTAGAAAGGCTGTAGCTTAACTCTAAAGAGGGAAAACATTTTAGAGTATTAATGCTAAGACATGCTCAGGTGTTTTTTGGTTATATTATATTTAAGATTATTTTGTATCATTCTCTGAGGCATATAGTATAATAAAAATATATGGTGTTAAAAGAAATCAATCTAAATAGGGAGGTTTTTGATACAAACATTCTAGCAGAAAGTGTGAATTTCATTTCAGCATCTACTGTGAACAAAGACTAAGTACATAATCCATTAAACAGTACTTCTAACTAAAAAAAATTGAGTATTGTAGACTCAACTAAAGTAGGCATTTTGAATGAGCACATTTTCAGCAACTAACTAGAAAGCTAGCAATTTATCATTCAACAAATAATTTTCTACTTTTAAAAGAATCTGTAAGTGTTACTTATGCTAATGAAGACTGTTTTTAATCTGCCCACAAACATGCTAATAGAGGGCAATTTTTATTATTTACAATGCTGAAGGCACTCCAGTTTATAGAACGCAGATATGAAATTACACTTGGTAAAATGGGCTCTTAATTGTCTGAGCAATCCAAATCCTTCACCTTTAACAGGAAAGCTTATAGACAAAACAAAGGAAAAGAACGTGGGGACTAAACTTTAAATATTGACTTTTTCCCCTTCAAAAGCCATCCAGCTTGCTTTACAATCTCATTATTGTTCCAAACAGCTGCACTCATCTTAGATACTTCTATTTCTTTACTCAACAGATTCCACATATACAAAGGGCCAACACAACCACTACCATATATATAGTATTAGTCTTTAGTATTAGACTTGTAAGCTGCACATTGCACAGAAAGGTTGCTTTTGGAAAAGTCATAATACTTTGAGTGAGATACATAATGGTAGCAAAGGAGTACTGAAAGCATTTTAAATTATTTACTAGGTTAAAAGGGTGAAATGGTACTTTAAATACATCAAATTTCATCATCTGGGTCATTTTTTGGTGGCAAAGTGGTATTGATCTTTCCAAATGCTTAAAATTAACTATTTCCAGAAGGTCATTATTTGATTAAAGGCATTAAAGTTGAGGGCAAGAAATGATGCACTTTGTCTTCTTTCCCATTCAAATAATCGTGTAATTTAATCAGAACTATCCCTTCATGTCCTGTAATAAAAATGTTTGTCTTAAGATATTGTTCTTTACCTAACATATTAACCTTTAAATGTTATGAAGTTCTTAAGAATAATCTCTGCTTAGAGAAGATTCTTTCATAATGCAATGAAAGGATCTCCAGCATTTAAATTGATAAGGCCAAATTTCCCCTACACATTGATTGGAAAATGCATTAAACCCTTCAACTGAGATTTCTCACAGTGTTGAACAGTATCAAAAATTCAGGGAGTTCTGAATCAGTAAACTCATGCATATGGCATTAAGAAGCAAAAATAACCAAATGTCACTTCAGCACAAACAAATATGACCAATAAGTAACAATGGACACTGCTTATTTTCTCTGGGAAATGTTGTTTGTGCTACATTTACATTATCTGAAAAAACAGAACAGGGAAAACATGGAACACCCACTGCAGGGTAAAAAACAGAGCATTTAATTCAAAATTCATTTTCATGCTAAAATCCCTTAAATCTGACTTCTTTCTGTGTGAAATACCTGTGGGTTCAGACGTGGGAACAAGCCTATATGACAAGAGCAGTCCTTTTTACCCTTCAATGTTATTCTGGAATTTCCTGCTGCAGGAAAATTCATTCTGACTGCAGGTTTATCTTTCCTAAAATACATAAAGTGTCCTGGCTAGCTCCTATGCAAAGCTGAATAGACTTAAGGGCTTCACAGAAGAACTAAGTCTATTAAAAGAAATGCCACTGGGTATTATTATAAAGATCTGGGAAAACTAATAACCTAGTGGACTTAGCAATTTTTGATACTGACCAAAAGGTTTGTTAGAGTTCATTTTAGCTTATTTTTTCAGGAAATTTTAAGCACTAATTTCCTTCTGTGAGGCATATAATTTTGACTAATTTTAATAACTGCAGTGAATAGTCAATACTTTGGGATTTCCCTATTTTTCTTAGAAAATTGTGCATCTTGAACTTAGGAAGCAAAAGCTCATTTTCAGTTGGTTCCAGAAGATGAGTAGAGATACCAGAATATGAATTCTCTTCTTGCTATGTAGCCTAAAGTGATAATAAATGTACCCAGAACAATGGTTGCATTAGTATTTTATGTATGCTAATCAGCCTTAAGTTTCAGGCTTTGCCTTTGAGCATTGTCCTAAATCACAGAAAGTTTGAAACCTGAATCTGTCCTTTATCTCCAGATATTCCTGGTTCATCTATTTTACTGGCTTTCATTACTAGAATGTTGAAAAGGGAAGCCAGATGTGGATTTTAAGTAAATCTGTATCTACCATCATCATAGATGAGATTTGAAACTGAAAACCCCACAACCTCATATGGCTTTTCAGAAGAAAGGTAAACTTCACTGGCAGAAAAAAAACTTCCTTTGAAGAATACTGAGACAGATGATGCCATTCCTTAACTTTCTTATCCAACCTATTATTCAGCTACACCATCTGTCTGCATGGTACCTCCACCTTTTGTCTGTGTGGTGAAAAAAAAATGACCAAATACCTAGCAATGGTACACAAATTTTCAGTGATATTTTAGGGAAAAAGGATTCCTAATGTCTCTTCATCCCTCTGCCCTTTCCCCTCCCTAGCTGCAGCATTTCAAAGTTAAATACATATTTCTATTCTTGTAAACATACAAACAAATAAATAGGGAAGAGACATTTGCTAAAGCAACCTCTAAAATTCAGTGACAAGCATCTAACAAGTACAGAAGCAAAATGACATGGAGAGCTGTTGTGCTGCTTCCACAGCCTTCTCTGTCATACCACACCTCTGTTTCTACACAGAGCCATCCATGGTGAGTGGCCAAAAGCCAGTGCTTGCAAAAAACTACCCAGATTAAGGTCTGAGGCTGTATCAAAACTGCTCTGTGCGTCCCCTGTGTATGAGCACTGCAGACACCACCAGCTCATGGACAGAAAAAACCTAACCTGTAACTCTAAACCTGACCGAAAACATAAGTATCATTACTTTTTAGTTGAGTACAGAGGAAATTCAATAATCTAAATGAAGGGCTTCTCCCAAGCTTGGTTTCTCTGCTCTCAGATTCCTTCACCTTTTATTTCCCCTGTTCAAATGTATCTTTTTTACAGCATTGCCTTCAATTACCTAGCAGTGATAGATAGGCACAAGCCCTCATCAAAACCACAATGTATATACCTTTGAAAATCTTATATAAAATGCAACTACATTCATGTGGAAAAAGCGAATAAAGTAATAGATGCAAAAAATAATGGGTGCAGCTTTACTCTGCCTTCCTCTCTTCCAGATCCTTCCTCTTTCACACACACCTGATTCAACTGGCATCATAATCATGAGAGAACATCTGACAAAAATGGACTTAACAATAATAAAAAAAAACCTAGAAAGGAAAACCACCTGCTAATTATTAAATAAGCCAGCCTTAGTCTGGTACATTACTTTTTATAGTACAGTCATATAAAATGGGTCAATGGGTTTCACAAAGGGTGACTGATAATATATATCAGCCCTTTATCTTTTATTTTAGCAGAAAGAAGTACTGATTTCACTGCAATATCAATGTGTCCCTTGAAAGTAAATACAACCTTAAATTCAACCACGACCCTTAACAGCCCACATTTATTTTTTCTTAAACATGCAATCAATTTTGTATGGCAGCTATATCTGCAGTTTAGTTAGAGAAGAGTCTTTAATAGAAAGAGCCTGGCAATTTTAAAAATCTTTTTTACTACTATCAATTTACAGTGAACAGCAAATGTTTATTGTTACATTGCTTAAAGAGATTTCACATTTGCTTTGGGGGAAAAGACCTCCAGTAAAACAGTCATTGGGCCAAAGTGTCACTTTTGTAATTACTTATATGTTAACCCATCATGTTGTTATATATATAATTTTTTAAAATATTATAATTTCCCAGATGGAGCAATTTAATTTCATGGCTTCTTGTCACATGGCTTTTTCTTTCCAGAATTCATTTTGGATCAGGGGAAGATCTACCACACATTGAGGAATCACAGACTCACAGATACTTGGACTTCGTTGTAAATGCAGTTCAGCTGACAAGATACTCCAACAAGTGACATCATTCCAAAACATGCACTGCTCAAATCCATTCTCAGACATCCCTTCAAATTTTCACAGCCTAACTAAAAACTTTCATATAGATTTGAATTAGACATTTAAATATTCTGAGAAAATGTCTTGTCTCTTGCAGTTAAGCTGGATTCTGTGCCTCTCAGTTTCACAGTGAAGAACATTTAATGCCCTGATAAAGCTAAAGATGAAGGGAGTCTTAAGAAAATTGAAAAGCAACTTTTCTCTGACTTTCCTCCAGATTTTGTTAACCACAGAAACAGTCAGAAAATTAATAATGTTTATTATCTCAAAGCAGTTAAAAAAATTATCTTTAAAATCCACACCTGTGAGAGCTCGAGGCCTCCCAGCAAATGAGTGGGGAGCAGCCAGAAGTACGTATCTCACCCATGGAAAAAGAAAGGCAATGAAATCCTCAGAAAGCTAAGATACCCTTACTTGGAGCACAACTGCTTGCGGCAGAAACTTAAAATAATAGGAAAGCTGGATCAAAAGGGAAGCTGGAGAGATCAGGTTTCTCTCTCCTGGGTGGGAACCAACACAAGAGTGCTTCCAGGTAGTTTGCAGTTAGGATGAGGTCAAGAACAGCCACAAGGGAAAAGTTCCTAGAGAGAGCAGTTCTTAGTGCTACAGTTTTCCTCACTGGCCAAGAAGAGTGCAAGCCCAGCTGAGTCCCAGTCCCAGCTATATTTCCACACAGCAGTTTCAGCAGTACCTTCTGCCCTTAAGTCAGGACTGCAGGGAGCAGCATGTGTCTTCGTGTCTTCCTGCCCTGATCCCTCCCATCCTGTTCCTCAGGTGAAAAAGATCAATCCTTTTAGACTCTCTCTTTATATGAAATATGAGTAGCAAATGATTTATTGGAGGTGAAGTAAACTGGCTCCCTTAAAGCAAAAAATAGAAATAAACTAATTCAAGCCTTTAATTTTTTTTAATAACTGGTCTTACATAAAGAGTAGAAACTTCCTGTATCAGTAGAGCTTTCTCTTGAATTCATAGATACTAAAGATGCTAAGCACTAGGCTCAGCAAAATAACCAGTCACCTGAGTAAACCCACAGATATTAAATAATATGTGTGCCATTCTTGCTAAGTTGGGGTCCAAAGCTTCAGGGAATTCTGCTAAGGACTTCTCAGTCCAAACATCTTTGCTTTACAAGGATTCTGAAAGCTATATTTATATGCTTCTAAAATTCCATCATGAAGTAAGAGAACACAACACTGCACAGGAATAAAAATGAGATGGCCCCCGAATAACAATGTGCTTTCAGATAGAATCTGGCAGATTTGAAATTAGATAAATATTTGCAAATTGGAAATTTCCCCACTTAGCTAGCTGCGTGCCTGCTCCAGCCTATTCAATAGATGCCAACAGTTCAGGCTAACGCATAACCAAAAATCTGAAGTTTGACTTAAAGGTTAAATTTGAAGAAAATTAAAAAAAAAAAAAATGGATGCAATGAGAAATTTGGAACAGCAAAATAAAAATTTATCTGGAACAAATTATCATCTCCTTTCTCACCTTGCACCTAGAAATCCAGCAACATTCTTTCAAGGTGTAATGTGTTTTGAATTACACAATTTAGGGGAGAAAACACACATCTGTTATTTCCTACTCCTGCCTTGCCCAGCAGCCCTTCACCTGATTTGTAATTGGTCACTCCTTTAACAAAATACTTCTCGGCTCGTTAGTGTATATTTGTGCTTGCACAAGATGCCTTTATTCTTTGCAGTTACGTATTTAGCAGCTCTCGGCTTTTCGGCAGGAATTCTACCCTGTCATTTCCTGTTTAGTTACGGGTTGAGCTCGCTTTTGTTTTGTGCTGTTTACTTGGTACCCTGCTTCCCCCACAGCCGGGAACCACAGGCTGCTCGCTAACTCCTCAGCCTCCTCCTCGCCTCTGCCACCACAGCTTTGTTTTCTTTTATGCCTCTAGTTAACTCTCATACAGCTCACACAAACTTTCTCCCTTTTTATTAATAGTTAAAACACTGATATACTCAATCTTCAAAAACCTCCTGAATCGGTGATCTGCTACAGAAGGCACAAGCAACCTGAAAAATCAAGAGTAGGCATAGCTCTTTTCCTGGCTAAATCTGTGTCATCACAAAGAGAAAGGAACAACGCTTCACCCTAAAAGCCAGCAGTGCTGGTGACCAGTCCAGCAAAGGCCAAGGGCATGGAGTGCCCACACAGTGCCACACACACACAGGAATATGTGTGCAAAATCATGGTGTGTGTGGGGATGTGCCTAGAGTGGGATTCCAACAGGCAGGGGACAGGAGGCAGATGGAGCAAGAGTGGGTGGTGAGGGTATTTAAGGGACAGGAAGGGGTGGGAAAAGTTGAAGGAGAACTAAGAGAAGAGCCATACTGAGAGGAATAAGAGAAGGTGGTGAGATAAAAACAAAAGAGAAGGTGAGGGTATAGAAAGCAGGAAGAGAGATTAAGAAAATCCATCCTGCCAGAAAGAGCACCTCTTGTCAGGCAGACAGCAGGTGCTGCCTGGGGAAGAGCTGATTCACACATCTGGAGTATAGGAACCAGAACACCTCTACCTAAGAGAGAAAAACTAAAAATAAAAGACTCAGAGAAGGTGGCAGAGGGTGCCATACCTCCTTCTTTTGGCAATCCAGTGCTTCCCAACTGCATGACATTTTTTTAATAGCTTTTTGGAGAAATGAGTACTGTATTTCCAGATCTTTGCAAAAATCTTGTCAGTTCATTTCAGCATTGTCTCATCCAATATGAACCCTTCCTGTCCTCCTCTTCATCTTACTTCAGACTTATTTTTCCGATATCTGCAGCCACAGCACTTCCAGGGCTTTGGCTACTCCTCCAGAATAAAATTTTCACTTTTTTTGGGGGCCTGCATGGATCCTGAAGGGGTCACTAATGGAGATGCACTACCATGCAGTCAGGGACACTGATGGCACACCTGCATTGACCAACTCAGCTCTGGGAAACTAGGAATGCAGTCAGAAATGCAGTCAGTAGCTGCTGGCCAACTGGTATGAGCAAGGGTCTTTAACCTTGCTTGTATCAGCCTGGAGGGCCATCTAAATTGCCAAATTTCTTGCTACAAACTGCACCTTCAGTGGCTTTCAAAACCTGTCCTGTTCACCTTCTTGTGACTGACTTCAAACACTGAGTCTTAGCTCCCTGACTCTTGCACTTTCAATATTGCCACTGCATCACAAATCACTGCCAATGGATAAAACAACCTCTTACTAAAGCTACTTTTTTTTTTAAACCTCCCCTGGAAGCCTTATTACAGATTAGACTTGATGAATTTCTATCCAATGTACTGCTCCATTCCTCCCGCCTGACAATACCTGGAACATCTTTCGGAGATTCTGCTCAGTTCCATTCTGTACACTTTTTTTTTTTTTCTTGCTGCAAAAATTGTTTTAGAGTCTTATAATTAAAACCTTCTATCAAAATAGCATTAATTTTTTTCTCTGTGTAGAAAACTAGCCAACTGTGATCTACTAAAGAGTAGATGGTTTAAAGAAAAAGGCTTACCAAGTACTGATGGCTGTTTAATATGGGAAAGATGAACAATTTACCTGAAAAAATGAATTTATGAAAAAAAGGCAAAACAATTTACAGAAATTTCTAATTTCCTCAAAAGTGTTTTCATAAGAGAATATTTAATTTTCCATTATCTGTTTTCAAAAGAAATATGGGAATATTTTAATTTAAAAATAGAACAATTTTCCATTTCCAAAAATTTCTAAAGACTTTGAGGATTATTTTTTAAAAAGGAATCTTTTCCCCAATAGAAGAGGTACTGGGAAAGGTTAGCAAGGAGAAAAAAATCCATGGTGAAAAACTTTGGCAGAAAATTTTATTTCTCCTAAATTTAGGTAGCAGTGAAGACTACATTTTTTGGTTAGAAGCTCTTCTTAAAGTGAGGTGTTTGCTGGCATGTTATTTTGAAAACCAGCACAGTAGGATGACTTCTTTAATAAGTGGGAATAAACCCCAGAGATCAGAAAGTCTCAGAGTGAGTGACAAACCCCTGTGCAGTATCTGATTTCTTTGCCAAAACAGAGGTTTTTAATAAAGGTCAAAGATAAATAATCTCCAAAGACAGCAGTGTCTCTTCCCCCTGTATGTTTACTCTTTTATTTCACCCCTTTGTAGCTAAAGGCAGACCCTAACACACACACACACACACACCAACAAAAGGAAACAACAACCAAAGAGGAGGGAAAAAAAAAAAAAGAAAAAAGCCTGAAATTTTAGTTACACCACATGTGGTTTTCATTTGTGAAAAATGAACAAGCTGTTTGTGGTTAAACTGTCTAATCTGCTGTTATCAATCTAGCACTGCATTCAAGATTTACAGGATACATCAGCTTCTGTGCCACATTAGCTGTAAAAGGGAGAGGGGGTGGGAGGAAAAAGGAGGAGGAGAGAGTTTATCCTGAGGAATAATATTTCCAATGCAGCCACACTCACACTACATCTGGTTGTGCTGGTAGCGGCAGTTAAATTGAAATATTTCACAGCGTGTGTCAGAAACATGCAGAATGGTAATTATGACAGATCTGATTAAGCCTGAGTGCCACTAGCTCCCTGGCCAGCTCCGGTTGTGCAGGTGTGACCTTGTGCGTGCCTGCGTGTGTAAATAAAATTAATTACAAGCGAGAGGGCGAAGGCTTCGGTGACATCACAAAGCGGAGAAACTCCCAAGGGGGAGACCTAATGGAATATTTTCCCTCAGTCTAATAATACAGTTCATATTGACTTGAGGTAATTAGTGGGATCATTAAAGCAGTTTTCCCGGCGTATTTGGCTGCCTGATCAGATTAGTGAAAATGTTCTTCAGAACAAGCCCTGTGTGGTCTGCCAGAGAAGGAGGAAATAAAAAGCAACAAAGCATATTTTGGAATGATAAGCAGCGCTGGACTTTTTTCACGGCATTTTGCAGGGCCAGTCCCAGGAGCCTGGGTGCCTGACTCTCCTGACCAGTCCAATCTTTCATCCCAGGTGCACATGCTCCTGCTGCACATCACCTGAGACTTTTTAATTTTTGTTCTTCTATGCTTCAAAACTATGCCATCCCTACCCCTCAATGCTTAAAAAATCAGAAAAAAGGCTTGTGGGATCGCAAGCCCTAGAAGAAATACCTTAAGATAACTGATGGAAGGAAGAAGAATAAATATGTGATCAGATCCTCCCCACCTCTCCACAAAAGTCTAACAGAAGATCAAAGGACTGGTTTGAGAATCATTAATGTTTTCATTTCCTAATGAGCTTACCCCAGGAGAAGAAAAAGGGGGGAAAAACCCCAAGAAGTTTAACTATGACATAAAGTCTTCCACAGTAACAGAACACAGAGCCCTAATCAAGAAATGGACCATTTGTTTAAAAACAGTCTATTGAGCATGCTCTACCTTGCAAATGGAATATGCCAAGCTCTGTCACAGATGGCAAGCTTTGACAGTTCCCATCCGTAGCGTCGATACTCGACAGTTCAGCACAAGATCAGTGACATTCTGTCTCATTAGAGCCACGCTAATTATCACAGCTAGTTTCAGGGGAAACCATGTGTTGCAATGGTCAATTTGAAGGAGTCTGTGCATCAACAAACTGGTAATAAGGATCAGACACCTTATTATATGACAGCATGCTGCCTATGATCTGATTTACTGAATCAGAGGTACTGAGGCAACACTGAAGCCTGATGGGTTATGGAATTGCGTGTACACAATGAGTAGCTGAAATATGCTTTAAAAATAAAAAGGAGCTATATAGAAACAATACAAATAAAAAAATTTAAATGGTGAAGTTATAATAGGGAGTTTTTTCATTTGACATTAAGACATGCAGAGATGTTAGAGATTTTGTCAGCCAGTTTTATCTTTAATCAAATCATATAAGATAAATAATTCAAAATGAAAACTGTAAAATTATGGATTATGCTAAATTATAATTCATTCCATACTCTGATTTTTCAGTTTCAATAACATGTACCAAACATTCCTTATGTTGTGCCGTCTTGATGCTTTAACATAATTTTGTATTTTGTAAAGAGCTTTCTCTTCTTGGCTCTCTTTTTTCATTTGTACATTTAATGACTTAAACTTGTACTTCTCCTAGCTTCTCTCACTCATTTATGCTCTTTCCACCAGACAAAAACCATCCAACCAAAACTCCCCACTCTGCTGTTTCTGGACACCTGCGGGCCGCATCCTGCCAGGCACTCAGCGGTCCCAGCGCCTCCCAGGGATGCGCCACAGGCTGCGGCCGCGAGAGCGTTAAGCATTAACTCCCAGCCAGAGCAGGGCAGGTGTGCACTGCATCCCTCCAGGGAAGCTCTCCTCAGGACTCAAATACACTCCATCTCCCGAAGCTGCTACCAGTCCTTTAAACGGCAGCATTTGAACAGCTCCTGCTGCCACCCGTCTGGCTGGGAACCTCCAGCCTCCGCCGATTTGACCCCACGTGTAAAGCATGCTCAAGGAAGCACTCTTTTTCATCAGTGTGTCAACAAATCTAGCCTCTGCCTAATGTGTTGAAAGGGCTACCTGGCTCCAAGGAGGTGTTTGAAGAGGTCAATATAATCCTCTTACCAATCAAGCATTCTCTGTACCTGTTTCTTTTTTCTTATTTCTGATTTTTTATTTCAGGTTTTAATGACTTTTTCCTCCCTCCTCTACATAGATTTACATGGGCAATTACATGCTGATGTGAACCACCTTGAAGATTTTAAGGTAGTTTCTCTTCAGTGCATCTTTGTTGATTCATGAAGCTGCTGTCTGTTCTTTATTAGGGGGAACCCAAGGCTCACTGAAGTCAAGCCACTTCAGCAAAGCCATACCAATAATGTGGTATATAGTCAGGATCAATGCCAGCACTTTCTTGGGACTGTCATGATCAAGAGCCAACTAAACTAAATTTTCTACTGCCTTTCGGAGAAGTATTTTTTTTTAAAAAAAGCAACAGAAATTTCCTGAGCTTTTAACCTTTATTTCTGAGACTAGGACATGGGGCAAAGGAAGGACATGGAACATTCTTTTTTTTTTTCCCTACCAGAAACCTGAAAATCTTTTTTTCCTCTGACCTGGGCAAGACAGAACACACTATGACTCTGTAACTCGATATTTTGTGAAAGAAACAAATCAGCTCTATCTGCCAAGTTTCACAGTTTCACTGAATGACATGCCGCTTTATGGGGCAATTCTTGATCGCATGCAAAAGCCCATCTTGCTTTCTCAGTTCACACTCTTCCTCTTGCATCCCTGCTGACACCCGATCCCACCCTGACTCCTGCTGCTCATGGCACCTCTTCAACTGCCAGAGCAATCACCCCCAGGCAATGAGGGGGGAGGAAAACAACATTACAAAATAATAAAAATAGATGTTGTTGCAGCTAATGTTTTCTAAGTACTGTATGTCGCCTTTGCACCGGGGTGAGGGGTTTATTTCCAGGTGGATCTGTGAAACAGCAGACCTCAGAGTACATTGTGTTTCCACCTCGCGTCTCCCTGTGCAGCATCCCTCCCTGCTCCACAGAGAATCCATTGTACACTGAGGCTAGGGGGGTGTGGGGGGAAGGAGGTTTTTAAGCCAAGATTTAAACCCAGGAAGTGACTCAGCTGCTCGGAGGGAGACAAAGGCAGGAGAGAACTTGACGAGAGCAGGGTGATGGGCAAGGACCGAGCCCCCTCCTGCCCTGCAGGTTGCACCCCTCTGGGCAGCCTGAGGTGCAGTGCCCTGAGGAAACAGCTTTGGAAATAAATTTCAAGATCCCCTTCTAAAGCCACATTGTTACCAGAGGGTTACTCTTGGTGATAAAAAGGTTTCTTTTCCTCCAGCTGGAAAATAGTTGAATAGATTGTTCTATATCTGTGGTAATGGCATGTTACATCTCTGTGCCAGATCCACAATACCGTGCTTGTTCAGTGTGGGAAGCTGTTTAAAAATGACTTTCCTATTAGAGTATATAGCTTAGTCTCTAGATGGAAAAAGCCAGATCAAAGATATAGCATTTATAAAACTGCTGGTTAAAAAGATAAAAGTGAGATAACAGACATCAATTTTTCACTATAAATCTCTAGGTTTACTACAACATTAAAATTTCCAGTAAAAGCAGGGTTTTATATACCTGAACTCTAATGGCCTATTCTGAAAATATTTATGTCAGGAAAAGCATGGTATTTGCATGCCAAAAGCATTTTTAGTGCCAGTGTTTAGCATTCCCTTCCCATTTAACTCCTTCACATCTACTCATGAGCGCTAGATGCTCTGCCTAGTGCCTACCTGTCACATCTCCTCATGCAGCCTCCTGGAAGTGAAAACTCCAGGTGCATACAAAGACAAAAAGTCAAATGCTTCTAATTAAATAGCCACTGCATGAAACACTTGCATGATTGCTCAGGATGGAGTCTCCAGCATGGTCTGAAACCCATGATTTTACTTCCACATTTTGTACATGAAACTACTACTAATCAAAGCAAAAGCCAGGGATGGAAGGACAGGAAACTGGGCAACACAACACCACAGCTCAGAAGTAACAGGTGAGAACTCTACATCATTAGATGAGGTTTCTGTAGGTATGGGTAGTACTCCATTAGATTTATTTTAAAATCAAAGCATGATCCTGTGAGAATCAAGTGTCTCACCCTCCACATACAGGCATTTTCATTTGGTGAGAAGGGAGGGCATTTGGGACCTATGAGGCCATAAAGAACCATTGGTAGGATTGATGCTGCAGAAGAGTACTGATTTCACCCGTTTATTTCACTAAAAATTAAACTTCTTTAGGCAAATAATGCAGGCTAGTGGCCTTAATCTGTAGTGCGTGGGACTCTCAGAGGTATGGAGCTTGATATTACTGCAGTTTTTGCAAACTGCAATTTCCTAAATTTAAAAAAGCTGTAGCAATTTAACTTGATTTTCAGCAAAGTATTGCTTTCTTACCCGCTACATACTAGCACATCCAAGCCACAGCTTTTCAGGATAAGCCATAACATAAATCTAACTTCTCAAAACATAGCAAACATACAGAAACACTGCAAGTTTCTACCTGCCTTATCTCTCACGGCTCTTAGGTATGGGGGTTTTGTTTGCTTGTTTATCTGTTTTTATGGAATAAAATTAGATTTCAGCATCTGTCACCATCAAGGAAAACTCATCCCTGGCTCCCACATGAGAACATCGTAACCACTGCAGAGTTACTGAACCACTATACCTTAATGATCATTATACAAATCAACTTTTTTTTTTTAATAACAAAATTAAGAATGTGCTTCCATAATACTTGAATCAGACTTTCAGGTTACAAATTTAATAAAAACCCAATACAATGGAATTGTAAAAGTAATGTACGCCACAAAATTTTATATGTGGATTCTTTTAACTTAGAGTTATTCCGATGTGCTGATTAAATTTTAGCAAATAATACTGTTGGCATTGCCACTCTACCATTAAGAATAAACAACCTGTAAGAAGAGACAAAACACTTGGTAAACCTTTCTGTCTTCGTTTTGTGTGCATTTTTGCAAAGCTTTCTTTTCAACATAATCTAACAAAAAACCCATGCAGGCCTATTAGAAAGACAACGTACAATAAAAGTACAAGATTTTAAACATGGACATTAGGTGCTTTGCTAATTAAAGTTCTAAAACTCCCCGAAGAAATTATGTATTCCAGGAATTTGAATTGTAATATCTTCCTTACCCCTCAGTATAATCATATTAACTTTTGAAGTATGTATTTTGAATTTAACAGATTTTGAATTATTCTGTAGATAATATTTTGATCCTTAAAAACATAGAAACTTAAAAATATACAGAATGTATGCATTCCTGTATGGGAAAAGAATTCAACATTTGAAGGAATGTCCTAGCTGTCTCTCCAAACCCATTCAAACCCATGTACCAGATAGGCCCTTTCCTTTGGGAACACCAACAAGCTGCCAGCAAAGTGTACCGTGAAACTTCAAGCAGGCAAATCATCCCTCACCTGAGTCAGCAAATGAACTCTCTAACAGCGCTGCAACCTCTGCCTGACCCCATGACCTCTGCCACAGCAGGCTCCAGCACCCAGCTGCTTTGTTGAGCATCAGGTCCACATGTGGTTGGTCCTCCACAACTCAGGAGGATTTAAAAATAAAATTGTTAACGCATTATTTTCTAATATGTTTCCTCCAGACTTTTCACTGTAATGAAGTGATTATCTGAGGATTTCCAGTTCCACTCTTGCCAAGGGCATTAACACAGCGCAAGGGAAGATGCTTGTTTTTTACCTTGGTGCTACCCAAATAGAAGCTCCTGTAGCACATCATTTAGTAACAATTCTGTATGAAGTGCTCTAGTCAGCAGAACATTATCTGCAGTCTCCTGGCTCAGGCAAGCCCAGCCACCTTGCTTAGACATCCAATCTAATGTTGCCCCAAATAAGTTTATTTAGAAAAAAAAAACAAAACAAAAAAAAAAAAAACAAAACAAAAAAAAAAAAACAAAACAAAACAAACAAGACAAGGCCTTCTACGCCTTTGCCCCCTCGCAGAGCTGGTTTTGGTCACATATGATTTTATACCACAACTTCAGACTGCACTCAGAAATTAATTAAGTTTTTATATCTAAAATAAGATAAAAGAGCAATGTTCAATTTTGGCAATTTTCAAAAACAAAAATGCTAATCAACACATCATGTTCTAATATGTGTCCTTCAGACTTTTTACTATAAGTGGGGTTGTCTCAGGATTTCCAGTTCTGAATATGGAACCAATACCTCTGAATTGAAAAAATATCAGTAAGAGATTTCTCTCAAGAGAGTCTCTTTTAGAGAACATGTTTGAACAAGCCTCCTTTTGTGCAAGGGAGACTTTTTGCCCTAAGAAATGTTTACTTATACCACTGAAGAGTTCCAATGTAGAATCTTTTACAATACGTGTACCTCCTTTAGTATATGTGGCAGTGCTACATGTTCAAAGATCACTAATTGGGTTACTAGCAGTCAGCTAGTTCGAGAAGACCCAGCACAGCCTAGTCTACCTAGGAAGTTACTTCTGCAAAGCCACTTCTAGTACAAATGACATTTTAGCTAACTACAGACCTGAAAGCTTACTAGACACATAAATTAACATTACATAACTGAAATTGGGAAGAAAAATAACCCCTGAGAACACAGGGGTTCACCAGAATAAAATGGAAAAGAACTATGTGTTTGGTGTTGTTTTTGGTACTTAGTAGCAAAGTTTGTACAAGAATCCAAATTTTATACCAATGCTCAGATAATCCTGAACTGCATCCTCTGGAAGCTTTCTGGCTTCATTTTGGTTGTCAGCACTGGAAGAGCTTACCCACCTAGAAATGTTAAGGCTTTGCACTTTAATAAATATCCTATCCTAAAATATCCTAAAAATCAGATTGGAACAAAATTATGAGGGCTGATAGGTTGGCTTCATACCTTAGCTTTACAGAGGACTGCAGTGGAAAGGGGAAGGTGCAAAAAACAGACAGTTCTCTAACCCCAAGTTTTGACATGAAAATAAAGACATCTGAGGAGCACACAGGTTGGAAGCTGCTGTAACATTCTATCATAATTAGAAACATTTCAAGAGCTCTGTAATTTCCAATCAAAATTACAGTAATTTCTGATATACAAGCCATGATTCATGACAGAATTTTTACATTCCATGGGAGATTATAGTGGCCTGATGTATGACACACTGAGTACAGCACTAACATAAACAATTCAGTTTAATGTTTAAACAGCACTTGGTGTTTAGAATCCCACAATAAAAGAAACATATTATTGTTGAAATTATCACTTTGACAGTGATTGAAGGGTAGGCAGGCATGTGGCCTATAAAGCTATAATTTTTACAGTCCACAGCTTGAGTTTAATCATTTTGATACAACATTTCCAAAATATCCCTTTAAATGCTCCTTACACCATATAACTTAAGATACAACATCCTTTCTGTACAATGAAGTGAACACCAAAATGTGAATGGCACAGAAGTCAAAAGTTAAAGCCCTGTTAAAATGAAAACCAGCACTAAAATGCTGGTGGCCCAAGAAACATCAGTCTAACTGAGCTTCACTAGCATTCCCTGGAGGATGCTGAATTTTTCTATGAAGTAATTTTAGAAAAGTAAAGAATAAGTGATTAAGTGGATTTAACACTTAATCTAATATGAAAATTCAACTTTTGCAACCATTGGTGCCTTTGGGTTTATTTTAAGCATTTGTATAACCACAGTCTTTCATTTTTCTATATGTTTTTCCTTTACTTCTTGAGTACAGTCTCACTTAAATCAATTCATTCACATACTCCAGTGATCCTTCTCAGAAGACATGTCATTTATGATAATCATACCCAACAAGTGCTTGCTGATTTCTCTCTTGCCACTAAACTTGACAGAAAATCTTCAGTTAAAGAAAACAGAATAGGAAACCACAAAACAAAGGCTAAAAAACTGAATATGCAACATATACATATGCATGCAAGCACGTAACCAAGCAAACATTGTGTTACACAAAATTATATTTTCTCAGCTATAACTTGTACAACTGTTATTTTTGGGGGGTCTTTTTTCTGGGTTTTTCTGGTGTTTTGTTTTGTTTTTGTTTTTGTTTTTGTTTTTTGTTTTTTTTTTGACAGCCCACCTCTCATGCACATTCTCACCAGTGGGTATGTCTAAATAATTTTTTTTTTGCAAAAAACCAACACCCCAGCATTCCTTATTGCAGCACATGTAATTGCAAAACACCAAAGCCTCAAGATTACTTTGGAAGCAATACCCAGATCTTGACCATAGCTTTTGCCAGATGCACACCAGCTAAGAACTGATGAACCTGATCCCTTCCGAGCCACACCATGATCCATGGGCACACAGGGAAGGTGTCTGGCTGGTGGGGAAAAGGGAGTGAGAGATCTCATGGAGCTGCTTCTCTACCCTGCCTCGGGAACCAGAGGTTACCTCCAGACTCAGCAAGAAGCTCTGAGTTGTTGTACTGGGATGATACACTGACCCAGACATCCATTTTAACTCACATAGAAAGTTATCTGGGAGAACAATCACACAGGACATGGAGCTCTTTGAGCCCTGGGAATTTTACCTGGCTTTTGGTTGCTGCAACCTTCGCAAACAGTGCTTGGGACACCTTAGCTCTCTTCATTTCCTGCTGAATCTCATCATAAATGGAAGCATTAATGTTCATGGAATTGTTTTCTGGTTTTCCATTCCTCTCTGTAGCAATAGTAGCAGTTTTGACCTAGAAAATATGAGACATTTTTCATTATGAAAAAGTTATTTTCTTCTCTTTCCCTCCCTAAGTAGTTCCTCTTTGCATTTTATTCCTTTTGTCCAATCTTTCTCTAATATTCTTTCAGAGTTTTGCAGAATAAACATTATAAGTCATCTATGGTTCAAGCTACTGGGAAACAGGAAAATTCAGTGCATTGTAACAGGTGAGTGCATCTGAAATATGAGTTACCATTAACAGACCACTGCAAATTTAAATTTTTTAAATTAGGTGGAAACCTGTCAAACAGTCTTGTAGAGACTTGTGAATCCTTACATGATATGTCTGCCCTACACAAATGAAATAAAAATTGTAAGTGCAACATAAAATAATCTCTAATGAAATAGAAATCTGACAGATATATCTTGATTCATGTCTTATGCCCAGTACACTCAAATGCATGATAATGTTGAAAAGTTGTGGCTTTAGATTGAATTAGATTGAATTTTTAAAAATTTATCTTATCAGTTTGGTTCTTAAGCTGTTTTTAAGAGATATTTAGAATAATGCATACTTTAACCACTCCTTCATGAAACCAAGAAAGGACTTTCTTGAAGCTACTGATTCTAGTTGTATTTCACTTACACACATCAAATATTTATTCTTCTTGCAGTCCATATTAAATAAGCACCAAACATGTAAACAAGATAGAATTATTACAGTACCACCTTTATGCTGCATCTGCAGCATTAAGGAAAACAACAAAAAATACATCAGTAGCGACATGCTGTGCAGGAGACTATCCTTTCCTTCATCCTCTGGAAATGATGGAAGTGATGGTTCAACACCAAGCATCATCCCACCAAGGTTAGACTGCAGTTTCTGCAATATCAGTTGAGAGGTACAAAAAATCAGCAGGTACTCAGCTTATCCTACAATATTCTCAGTATTTAAGGATAACGTCTGTCTTTAGCAGTTACTATTGCAAGGCTTGCTCAAGATTAGTGGACCTAATGGGCCACTAATCCTAAAGTGGACCAGAGGAAAGAAAAACTGGATTTCTGCCAAGAACCCACAAGGTGATGATGCAAACAAAATCAAACCTTAAGATTTCAACTCAAACCTACTGATTCATACTGAGGTTACTGAGAGCTGAATTAATTTAGTTATTCTGGAGTTACACAGCTAGTTTAAGACAGTCCTTCAGGCTAATTCTAGGTCTAATGGACAGAGCCTGGCACTTTCAGAAGGTGATTCAGCCTACTCTTAAGTATGTGTCTAAACCCACACTTTCACTATCAGTTTGATCCAGTGCAAGTCAGCATCTTCCTGTGCTCTGAAGTCCCTTGAGGTTCAAAAGGAAACCATGACAACATGATAATTCATCTTCTAATCTCACTCTCTACCATCTTTCATATGTCACAGGTCTCACAATATAGGAGTTGAAGGCTTTGGATGAGAGATGTAGGCAAATCAGCAGCCCATTTTTTCTTAGAAATGCCATGCTCAGTTTGTGGTAGCTATCATCCACAGTACTTTTAATATAAAAAAATCAAGCCCAGAAGCTGAGAGTGCATGCCACTGTTACTGAACGGGATTTGTCCATCAGGCTTTTCAGGAACTGTGCTAACACACGCCCATTTAACTACAAGGGGCAAAACACCAGAAGAACAAGGTGTCCACAAGCACTTCCCCCTTGCCCCCATTAGGGCAGGCATTAGCACTTTCTGCTGTCTGAAAACAAGGGTCCTAAGTAGAAATGGAAATGAAGAAAAATCCAAGTGTGGCATACAGGTAATCGTGATTTTTTTTTCACTTGAAAACAATTAGTACTTTTCAGCCATGCCCTTTTCTGCAGCATGACATTTTACCAGAGACATTGCAGAAGAGGATGGCCAAGCTTGGACCAAAGGCTGCTCAGAAAAATTTGAGGCACCTGGCAGCAGACAGTGAGGAACAGCACCATGAAACTCTCGCCTTCCTACTGCAGAGCAGGAAAAGGTATGCCTCACACCAGACAAATCAATACGGGTCTGCAAGAGCAGGTGCATCTCCTGAACATCATACAGTGAAATAATTTAAAAATACAAAATCAGTGTCAATTTCATAACCTTTAAATAAGAAGGACATGCCTGAAGATAACTGACAACCAGTGGGGATGTTAAACATACAACTGAAGCCAGACTTATTTCTGTACATATAAAAATCAGCCTAAACTAAATTAGAGAATGAAAAAGTGATGGCTTTGTCAACAGGCCTTCTTGAACCTTGGGTTTAAAATCTGGGAAACAAATGTCAGTCCTTCACCCCAAAAATAATTTTAACTTGTAACTAATCTTTGAAAGACCCAAGAGGAAGATGAAAAGATGAAGGTAACCAGCTAGTATACACAAGTCTTTTGGGAAGGAAACACTTTGCTCTTGTGATCTTGATCAAAATGTGTCTCTTTTGTAAGCATTCTGCCTTTTTGATTGCTACTGAGCATCAGAGGATAGCTTCATGTTGTAGCAGTACTTCACAGATCACTTAACTGAGCTATGAACATGCAGACCATCAAAAACCATCACACACCATGCTGTAGACGTAATTTAAACTATGCTACTCAGTCCACACTTCCCAATGTCCAATTTAATATGGATATGCATTTAACCCAAGGGAATTACTGAAAATCCTCATCCTGGTTTGCAAATCACATCTGTCTTTATACAGGTACAATAAATTCAACAGCATCTAATATGTCATCAAAGTTAAAACAAACAAACAAACTCCTATTGCCTTCTGTTGATATTTAATTAGAGAACACTAATTGAATTCAGAAAACACAAATATCTGCATCAAAAAGCAGTATTAGCCCAAAGATCTTCAGGGGAATAAAGTCTTAAAGTTATAAAATAATGGGTTTGTGGATTACCAAGATCTGTGATTTGCAGTCATACCTTCTCCCTCTCCAATTCACTTCATTGGCCAAGTATAAAAATTTTTCTCCTGTGTCTTAATAATTTCTCTTCAAAGATCAGGTGTAGACTCTGGCTGGTCTAGATGGACTATTGGTCTGCTCTGGTCTGATGAATTCCAAGCAATAATGCCAATTAACCTCTTGGAGAATATCTATACATACAACTGATTCATAATTTATACATAAGCAGCATCTAGGCTGTCGTGTTGAATTTAAAATTGAGTTCAAGACAGAGGCTGTTTGAAGCTGGGTTGAAAAAACACCCTCCTCCTCAAAAAAACCCAACAGAAAACAAGAAAGCTCTCAACGGTGCAACTTCAGGACTTGGGAGAGGAGGTGGAAAAAGTATTCATTTTGGAGAGAAGAAAAACAAAACAAAACATAATCCCTCATCTCATCCATACTTAAGCACAACCTCCCACCCCACCTACACCTACAGCCACATTTTCTGTTTAGAAAAGAAACCACAGATCAGCTATTATTTTTTTCCAGTAACCAAATTTTGCAAATACTAACTGAAGAGGGGAGCATTATTTTACAAATGCAACACACTGAGAATCAGGAATTCAGTTGGCCATCTTCCTATCATCAATCAATGTAGTCTTCTAAGAATACTTGAAAAAAAATAACGTTTCCATCTCCTCCTGGCCTACCCAAATATATCTTCTCTTCAAATAAGAATGATTACAGCAGCAAGAAGTTCTGTATTAACTCAATTTTCCTAAAAAAAGGGTAAGTTGTTGTCATAGAAGGAATAACCAGTATGAAGAGGTTTCACAAACATGGAAGTTCCTTCTTTCCCCATCGAAACTGAAACAAAAAAATCTTATATAACACATTCTCATAAGTACTGTTTTAGCTTGGGAACAAAAATCTTCTTTAATCCTGGTTTAGCTTTTAATATTACATTGTACATTAAAATTCATAAAGTAGTTCATTCCAGGCAAAACAAACTACTTTTCAGTTCTGCTCTGCAAATAGCAGAGGAGGTACAATAAATGCTGTTGCTTTCAGAACAGCTTTTATCAGGACAAGGTTTACTACTCCATTATTACAGTGGCGCCTGGAAGTGCAGTTATAGTTAAGTGTCAGGGTTTCCATTAACTCTCCTCCATGGTGGTTTTTGTGGGGGTGGGAGGAGAGGATTGCATTTATTTTGTTCATTTTACTTTCGTTAAAATGCAACTTGGCACAAAGATGATCAACCCAAATCCAAAATTTTGCCAACTTAAAAATAAAAATTTTGCTGGTGGTGATACATGGCACATGCATATGGGACTATGATTCCAGCATAAAGTTTCAGGGAAGCTAGTGTTATCCAGAACTCCTTGCAATGGAGATTCACTGGTCCTCAAACACCATCAAAGTAGTGCTCTCCTAGATATCAGTCTTTCAAAAGTAACACCCTATCTCTAAGACCCAACCCACGATTGCTTTAACTTGAAGGAACTGTAATTTATTTGCAGTTAGAGAGACCAGGACTGTATTTATGAGATGAAGGTTTTGGTCAATGAGTATATAGAACCATGACTCATGCAAGATTTTGGCTACTTCTTAAAACATTGCTTTGTTAAAATAATACTCTGCTCTTGACATTACACATGCTCTATTTTTACACAGGATGATGATGGGCCACAAGAGTTAACACAAATTTTCTTTAGGGAATATGGGTGGCAAGAAAAATTTCTTCCTCAGCTCTGTGGAAATGGAGATTACTTGTCTTGAGAAAAAAGTGTTTGTAACTGCAGGATGGCTAAAAACCTTTAAGCAGAATATTTTGGAAAAGAAAATCTGTAACTTGGCCACCTGTCTCTATCCTGTCAACAAATTGTACAGAGGAGGGGGGAATCATCCTCCCTCCACATCCCAAACTGCCCTGACATAAAGGCCATCCCCCTAGCACCTCATCATCCTCTAAAGTATCCCCAGGTTCTCTCATTTCCACATAACATGCAATAGACTCATTCTCTCAACTTGACCTAGGAATACCCCAAAAAGGCCTCTGTGGGGTGATCTGCAAGATGAAGGTGTTGAAGAATGGGGAGAAATTATTAAAATAAATAGAACACAAATGGACTTTTTCCCTTCTAGATGTCAGAGGTTAAACAACGTCTCCATGCAGTACCTACCTGATGGAGATCCTAATACTTATAAATTCCAGTGCCCCAGGAAAGAGCCTGACAGACAGGCTTCTGCCCCAGGGGTGGCAACTCGAACAATGTCCAAGAGAAAAATCCTTGTGTACGCCGTCTCCTTGTGCTCAGTCCACCAGTGTGGAAGATAGTAGCAGACTTTTACCACTTGACCAGCTTAGAGGGCTATATATGCATCCCAAAAACTCATGCATTAGAGGCTAATGATTTGAATTAAAAAAAAAAAAAAAAAAGATTTTGCATTTTGTTTAAGTCAGAGAGAAAGGGAGAAGTAACGGGGACAAAGAGCTTCTTAAAGGAGTTCAAAAAATAATTGGAAACAATCCAGATACATTAGCTCAAGTACCAACTAGTAAGAATGCTGTAAAAATGAGATAAATTCAACAGTGTTCCTTCTAAGTCAGGCACCAGGGTTTATGTTTGGTGAGTTACTACTATTCAGTCAGACCTGCAAGGTCACACTTTCCGTTTTTGCATACAAGAGAATGCAAAATTTACACAGAACAAGCTCAGTTGCTAAATGGTTAAGTCTGCTCTACTGTCTGGCCACCAGTTGGCAACACAAAAATGCAAAATAGATCCTTTTCAGGATGTTTATTTTCACATCCTTCCGAAACTGATAACTTGCAATTGCAAAATAAACCTTCATGTGTGGCATATTAGCTCCCATTTTATATGGTTTCATAGTTTAATTGTTTCAAACGTTACACTGGTCTAAAGATTTAATATTAAATATGTTGGCTCTTGTGTAAATTCTGTTGTCAGGATAAACGGTCTGTTTTCTCTTTCAATGGTTATCCGAGAAGCTCACAGTCAAGCTGGAAAAATATTATGCTGTATTCCTGCAAAGTGATCTTTAAATAATTGCTTATAATAAATTTAGTAGTAAGGATGATAGTAGTTTTATTTCCTTAGTATCAAATATACAATAAACTGTGGACATTTTGGGGGAGGTACCACAGTAGCAGTTTGCATTGAAAATTTTGCAGTATCCTGACTGTAATTTATTTCTGCTGTGATTTGTAAAGTTTTACGTGTCAGTGTTACAACTAGGACAATGTCAGTATTATTTCAAGCATCAAGTATTGTAGTTGTCTTACCAACACAGATATTTCAATTTTTAAACTTAGGACTCTGAATGCTTAGCAGCAGGTGAAAATTGCTTCAGATGCTTATAGTGGGGAATTCTGGAAACATGTAAGAAGGTCACAAAGAATCACAACTCAGAGGTTTCTACATTCTAAATCTATTCATTAGGGAAAATGCGTGTGTTTTGCTGAATGACAGAGAACAGCACAACAATTGGAAAAATAAGTGCTTTGTTCTGTAGACCTCAAGTATTAGTCTATAATATTTACTTGTAAAGTTGCTTTCCTTTTGAAAAGAAATAAAACAAAAACATATGCTGTTTCCACTTTGAACTGTCACAATTAGGTTAACTATACTCGGGACTCACACTAAAAAATGAAATGTAATTATGAACAAGAGCACAGTAGAGACAGATAGATTTAGCCCCCCCTTTCCCACCGAATTTGAACTTACAGTATGTTTTGTCAGTTAAGAAAACCCCTAAGTCTCACTTTCTTTCTGGCTGCAAGGGATTTATATAGTTTAAAGTGTGAATTAAATCCAGTACAAGGACTACCTCTGACTTGACATCCTTCTGGAAGGTCCTGTAATTAACTCTGTTCTTTAGCTGTGAAATTGCCCAAGACCACTTGAGACAGAGTGAGACATTACCTTGGCAGAAAGAGATAAGTTAAGAAGGAAGGTTAGCCTTGGCTCTGAATTACCTGGGCTGTGGGGGCAGGTATACATATTAAAACAAACTCAAATGTTATTTTAAACACAGTTATCTCTATTTAACTATTTCCCACAAAAACATTACTATGTAAATAGATTTTTGTCCTTTATCTTGAAGGATATCTATAGTGGAATTTACAGACTAAACTCAGTTAATGATAACAAAACTACACCATTAGTAGTTTGTTTTTTCTGCTAAAAATTTCTTCTCTTGTGAAAAGTACTGCAGCAGGTCAAGGTGATCTTCTGTCCTCCCTCCTACAATTTTGTTATTCATTACTTTAGTGTGGTCCTTAGTATCCATTAGCTGAAGGAAACTTAGAAAAATAATCTCAAGAGGAATTTATAGCATTCTGAACGGGTATAGAACATAGTCACAGTCACAAGCCTATGACTGGATAACAAAAACCTGCTGTTTTTGTCAAAAAATCACCCGTCACAAAATTCCCACAATCCTAAAGCCTTGCTTTGTTTAGCAAAACTGGACTGTGTATACAGCATGATTCCTACATATCTGCAGATCAGTTTGGATTCTCCTTGCATAAGTACAACCTTGAGCCAGAGCAACGCAGAGTATTTCTGAAAATATACAGGATTTGGAGTGAACCATGTTTCTTTGTGGAAATCCTGTGCATTCCTGTGGCTCACAAGCGTTTCTCATATACCTTATAACAAGCATCAGAGTTTCCTTGCTCAACACAAGGACTGCACTATTGAATCTCTCGATCCCACTCTATCAAACTTCGTAATTTTTGAAGAATTAAATCAAAGAAATTTTAGAGAAATCAACAGGAGCTTCATTTTAACAGATACTACATAAAGCTTTAATGAACATATCCAAATCATTCAAAGCAATGGATATAGCAAGCTGTTAAACAGTTGTCAGTAGCTCAAGATGGTAAAAGCGTGACGAGCATTTTGGGATGGGATCTTCTTCCCCTCATCACTTTAGTTTCACCTGTTTGCTTTCTGGAAAAATAATTTTTAAGGTACTAGAAGGTACTCACACTTCTGCTTTCATTCCCTCTCAGTTTAATGGTCCAAATCTTTCAAAATCCCTATCTGAAGCTATAACATTAAGAACCTAAGAATTATAAGAAAAGATGACAGCTAAAAACTATCATCTTCCATGCCCAGTAAAACTTGTACCTCAATAAAATTAGCAAAAAATTCTGTAGAAACCATAATGGATAGAATTTATCTTAAAATTAGAAAATAGGTAGTAATAAAGTGGTACTATCATCCATTATATTTCTTAGATTTAATTTGCAATATGCACCACAAATAATGATTCTGCGAGTGTTTTAAAAGTGCGACAGCGAAAGGTTTCTTCTTTCTCAGAAAGGTCTCACCCAGAGGGACAGTGAGAGAACACAACAAGCAAATCCCAAAGGCAGAGAGAGCGGTTTACTTGTGGAGGCCGGCTGGGCGGTGTGCTTATGAGAGGCGCCGGGCCCATCGCAGAGGCTGCGTTCAAGCTCCTTTCCCTTTCGTCCTGGTAAATTCGATCTCGTTCTGCTTCCGGCAGCTGCAAGAAGTTCTGCATAGCCCGAAGGTTTACCAGCAAGGACTGCGAGGCAGTCTTGGGATCCTCTTCTTTTCGGAGGATTTCTGAGAGCAAGCCCTGTAGGGAAGGAAATAAAAAACTAGGCTTGAGAGTTAGCCTTGGTGAGTGTCTGTAAAACTGCGTTCAGCAAAGCCACTGCTTATCAGTCCTCATTCTTCTTACCACTAGGCTGGGAATGAGAACAGCAAATGCACAGTTCACTCCACATAGGATTATATTAATGGCATTTTAGGTAGCAGAGAAGACAGCCTCAACTGTACCCCTAATTTTATTAAGCACCTGTTTTAAATACAACATAAACTGAACCTTCCTAATAGGTCTTCCTCCTTTTACTGGCTTAACTTGCCATGCTATCTTTCACAGTCCACAGATAATCACGAGACATTAAGGATAAGTGAGATACACTGGGGGGTTCTCAAGCTTCACAGGCAAAATGCATACCCAACCTTAAAAAAAGGCTTTTCCACATTTTTAGCAACTTAAATAGATCTTTGAAAGGATGTGATATTTCACAACTAATCTGAGACTATAAACTTGCAACGTTCCTAAAGTACTGCTTCACTGACTCAGGGCCATATTTTTTATAAGTCAATATTTCTTTCTAAGTGTTGCATACTGGATTTTAACAAGTGAGGAAACTCGCTGGACGCCCCCACATTCCACCTTCTTCTTGCACCTTCCTCTCTCTTCATGAGGGCAACCCTAATCCTCAAACAGTCCATTGCCTGGGATATTTTTATTTAATGTCAACAAGTTCTTGACATCTCCTCTCCCTGCCAGATTCTCCTTCTAAATATGCTGGGCATTCAAAATGCTCTGCTGTCTTGGAGTAACAAGATGGTGATAAGAAAGGTAACTTTTGGAAAAGCAGATGTGAACTACTATTTAGAATAAATATTGTTGCCATGCTGGGAAAGAGAGAGGATTGGCATGGGAGGCTGTTACTCATAGTGTAACAAGGAAACACACATGTAAATTTCAAGAAATAAAATAACCCAATGTTTCTTTTCCTAAAGAACTGTTGTAAGTTATTCAGGATAATGGAGGGGTAAATAGAGAGACAGAAGCAAACAATAAAAAGCCAAAACTAAGATAGGCAATACTGACTGAAAATATATATTCCTAAGGGGGTACAAGAGAATGATATGGCCAAGAGAATCTTTTTGGGAAGTCTGATGCCCACAGCACCTATGGAAGTTGTCACCTCTCTCAAAGGTCTTATCCTATCAGGCAAAAGACCCTTAGGGAGTTGCTGCAAAGCCACTGCTCTCAAGCAGCTGTGCTTAGGCTGGTGTGAGCTCTGCATTTCCCTGAGGTACCAACCACTACACCTCAGCCAGTGTGGTCCTCATGACCCTGTCGGTGACTGCACGTGTAACAGGGAAATGAGATGGAAAAAGCCCAAACAATCTTTCCAGCATTAAGCATGAAAAATATTTCAGAGAAGGAGGATAGAAAAAAAAATCTTGGGGGATTCTTTCTTATCACTTTTCATGAGCCCTCCTATTTTCTGGTATCCAAGCAGAAATTTCTCAGAGGGCAAATAAGTTACTGGCAAAAGTGGCATTTGGGTGATGTTTTGATTTTTTTTCTTAATGGTTAGTCTAATAATAAATTTACTTATTAGCAAACATGAAAAATAGATTTGTGTCTATAATTTTTTTCTACTTTTAAGTACTCAAACCCACAGTTACCAATGCTTGTTAGTGGTAGGGTTGCACAATCCACCTCAAGAGGAGGTACAAAATGATTTTGTTCTACTGGAGACAAGGCAAAGCAGTCTGCAGAGCACAGGATATAGAGAACATAATAGAAAAATTTTGGTTGGAAGGGACCTTTAAGATCATTGTGTCCATCCATTAACTGTGCACTACCAAACCCACCACTAAACCACGTCCCCAAGTGCCACCTTTATATGTCTTTTAGATACCTCCAGGGATGGTTATTCCACCACGTCCCTGTCTGCCTGTTCCAGTGCTGGACAACATTTTTGAAGAAGAAATTCTTTCTAACATCCAATCTAAACATCCCGTGACATAACCTGAGAACATTCTCACTCTGTTGCTTGTTACTTGGCAGAAGAGACCAAAGCCCACATCATTCATCTCCTTATATGTAGTTGTAAACATGTGTGATTTCTGACTGCTTCTGTGCTGGAGACACCTCTCCATGAAAAAATTAGCAAGAAAAATGAAACTCAAGTGGACTGAGCATTGTCAGAAGAAAAGACTCCTTACAAACAGCCACCCCACTGTCAGCCACAGGAAAAGTCCTTAAAAAAATACTTTAGCCCATAATAAAAAATATTTGCTTGTATAAGCCTTAGCCACATAGTGGGCAGCTAAAAAAGTTCGAAATGGCTGGTTTTCTTGTATAACTTTTCCCTCTTCAGTGAAATAAGTAAATATAGTAAATACTGTTTTTTTTTTTTTAAACATCTGCCTGCATTTCCACTGCTACGGGACACCTCTTGATTAGAAATGATACTACTATGCAGTCATTCTCCTCTCTTGCCCAATCACTGTCATGACTCTGATCTGGGAGCAGAGCAGAGGAAAGCGATGCAGAGAGAGGAGGGGAGATGACAGAGCATGAAGAAGGCAAGGAGGAGTTTGCTTCTAGGCTCTAAACCTAAAGGTCAGAATATGTGAGGAAAACCCATGAAAACGAAGATGTAGGCAGTCTTAGAACACAGCTTGCCTGCTTCATATATTATTTCATTGCTACTACTTCAATTTTTGCACAAAACTTTAGCTAGAAGTTGTTAGACAAGATTTACAATGGGAAAAATTCTAGAAAGAAAATACTAGCTCTCACATTCTGGCCTGTGCTGATGCACACAGATTAACTGTTCATTTTACCAGGCTTGAACTGGTTTTCTGGGATACTAGTCTTGGTGTGATCTCCTGATACTGTACCTCAAATTGCATAAAAACTAAGCTTGTTTTGCAAAGAGATTATAAACACTGTTAGGCTCAGAGCCCTCATCACTGTTCCTCACTTGTATTCTCTTTGCAATGGAAATGTATTTTTTTAAAATATTCTCAGGTTCCATTGGAGAAAAAAAAAAGAAAGTTTACATATCATCACAAATATAATTCATTACTAATGGCACAAAAATGTTCAATAAATATTATCAAGGCTTTCAAAAGCTCATTACAAATTCTTTTAAAATGGAGATAAATTAAAGTGTCTGCCAATATGAACAAAAACACTGCCTGTCTGGACCCCAATTTGTCTCCTCCTTGAACATAATCACCGATTCAAATAGATTTTTATCAGTGTGATAGAACTTCAAAGCTTCCAGAAGAAATATGCAATTTGCCCAAAACTTCTGAAAACATGCAGAATATTCCTGAACACTATCCCTCTTGGTTGCAGGGTCCTCCTGTCCCATGTCCAGGTGGAAGATTATTCCCAAACTCCACTCCCAAGCCTGGACCCTAGCCAAGTAAGTTATAAGCAGACACATTTATCTATGTCGCTTAGTAGCAAGAGGAGACCTGTCATATAGTGTAATAGCACCTTTTTACCTTTTATTCAATAGTGATATGGATAGTGTACTTTTTCTTAAATTACACTATGAAGAATTATATGAATACAGTGGCAATTTCTGTTATACTTAAGCAGGCAAATTTCTCTCTACCACATAATTTACAGAACTCAAATTCAATAAAACATTACATGATGGTCCATTACTGTTATCAATTTTGAATAATCCATCTTCATTTTTCATTTTACTGGAAAATAAAGTGTGCCAAAGACAAAGTGGAAGGAAAAAAAAAAAAGTAGTGCCTGAGAAGGTGGTTTGTGTAAACTTAGATTTTGTTTTACAATTACACAGAGCCGTTTAGTGCATCCAAGCATTCTCCTTCGAAATAGCATTTGCCCAGAATTAGCATGAGCACAGTCCTAAATACACAGAAATTTTCACATATGAGAAAAGGCATTATACATGAACAAAAGACAGTACATCCTGACAGCTAATATTTTAAACAAGCATGGGGCTCAAGAAAGAAGGGAGTGAGAAAAGTGAGAAACACTGAGAAATATTCAGAAACCTTCAGATTAAATGTTGCCATTTGTGGGAAAAAGAAAAGCATTAAAATTCAGACACGGAAAAGCAGCAAAAAGCACTCTTCCTTCTTTCATGAAGACAGAGCTATGAGGTCACCTCTGTATAATAGCACCCAAGTCCCTGCAACAAACCTTACAGCTGAAAGTGTACACAGAGACAGGCAGCCCCCAGTTCCAGTTCCAACCACAACCCTGACTAACATAATTCCTTTCTCGCACAGTGCAGGCTCATCACCTTGCCATGCACCAGGCTAAGCTACACCTTCCAGTCAAATGTCAGACTGGCTGTGGGAACCCAAGCCTTTTGCTTCCTGACTCATGCTAACATTTAAAAACACACAACACAAATGGGAGAGAAGTTTATTTATTTGTTTAGGGCTCTGAGGGCAGTTCAGTCCAACAAATGTTGATGTTGCACTCCAGCTTTAAGAACAAAACAGAGACATCAGGAGGAACCTCTCTGCTGACAGAGGTCTGTGGCACCACACTTTGGGGGGCTACCCCAGTGCATCATCACTGTCACCATGGCTGCTTGGGGCTACCCAGGGCAACAAACTGATCACAAATATAATTTTCTAGCTTTCAAAGCACAAGAAAATACTGAACTTGCTCTTTCAAGACAGTAAAGATATCTGCTCAGTCCAATGACATCAGCTAAACCAAAATATTTTATTTATTAATTTGATGAACTGGCAACAGAAACATAAGTGTCTCAATTTAACAAAATTATCCTGGTAGACTGGTGACCTTTGGACACCTTGCTTGAGGTGAAACTCAGATCTGCCAGCGCAAGTACTAACTCAACAAAGTTTTCCACAGTGTGCTGAAAAGAGGTGCTAACAGGATTCAACCTGTTTCTTTGCCTCCAGTGAGTTGGAACCACAACTACTGAAGGACATGCAAAACTTCAGACCCTACTGTAATCTGAAGACTTCCTAGAAGGACCATAGAGAAATTCCTCCCACCAAAACTTCTGCTCCTTGCAACAGTTGTCTTATTGTGCCTGTATAGATGTGAAAGTTTCATTCAAGTTATAGGTAGGTATCTGGACCTTGATTAAAGTTTACAAGGCACATTCCTGAGAATTTAGTTTTGAAATTACCATTCGGAATGTACAGGTAGGGAGGAAATTATTCAAGAACACATTAGTCACACTCTTTCTTAAGGACACACTTCTAAGGTGTAGCTAAGGGGTTTTTTTTCTGCTTTATAGATATTTAGTAACAGTAAAAAAAGACACTCAGTTGTCAGGAGTATTTTTGCCAAATCCTTGGATTGTGGAAGGAGAGAAATATTTCTAGTTGACATTTTTGCAGCAAATAAAAAATCTTGAAAATTAGGATTAAGTGTTGACTTACACTGGTATAAAATTCCCATCCAATAATCATCACCAAATTTTTTATTCCTATTGTAGAGCCTAAATCTGAAAAACAAAAGCATCTTCAGCCAATTTCAAAGTCCATTTTATTGCCTAAATATTAAGCTAAGTAATTCTTAATTTATAGATTGCTTCCTTCCTTAACTTTTACAGTGAAAACAAATCTCTCCCCTCATCTAAGACTGTATTTTGACACCAGGACTTTCTTGCACAGAACTCCTAACTGGTTTCAGAGACTTCTTATGTCTTTAGAAACTGAAGGCATGATATGGTCCCTGGACACGGCTCAGATATGCTTATGACAGTTTCAAAAATGTCAGTGGCAAGCCTGAGTTAGCTTTCTATCTCAGAAAACACAACATGAATTTAAACAAGCATTTTCACTTTTCCAGAAAAAAAAAAATTGCTTAGGGTATCACATCACTATTAGAAAATAACTCCTCAACAGCATCAGTTATTAAAGTACTATCTGAATTTTAGCTCAGTGTTATGTATCCTTGAATAAGCTGTGAGAAATTCAGAAATACAGCAAGCAGTACAAATTTTTAAAGTTTTCATGTAAGAATTGCTGGTACCTGTGTTTACCCTTGGATATTAGCTATCACTGTGGGTAAAATTAACAATTTCCAAGTTTGTAAAGATGAAATGCACCTGCAACAAACTCCTCTGTATTTCAGTGGGGCTTTGCTTCATATGAAAAGTAAGCTGAGATATTTCTTGGCAAAACTGGGGTTGACACTCTCCAGGCCCTAGTATTTTTCCTTTTTGCTCCTTATGTTTGCCACAAAACATAACAAATACTGCAAAATCTTACCTAGCTAACTGTGAATACTAACTTGATTAGCAAAAACAACTTGTGGGATGTAGGTATACTGCTCTGTGTTCTTTCATATAGATTTGATTGAAAATTGCCAAAATATATGGGTGTATTTCCTATCACTTTAAGGAATTGTTTTCAATGTTCATTTTGGGGTTTCCTCCCAGTTCTGGGTCACTCTCAACACATTTTACCAAGCTGGTTAACCACAAAGTCTGGGGAAGAATTGAACTTTAAACAAATATTTAATAACATTTGTAGTAGGAAAAATACATAGCAATACATATTTTAATATATATTTAGTGAAATAATACGAATAGTAAAGAATCAGTATTTGCACTAGAAATCTTTTTCTCCAGTTGCATTTATCACATCGAAAGAGCATTTTCTCCTACTCTGTCATATAAATTCAATGTCCAGTCAAAAGCAATCATTTTTGTAATGCAGGTAACAAGTACTGCTTATGCAAAAAAAAAAAAAAACAAAAAAAAGGCTGTATGCAAAACTAGCTGACAAAAAACTGACCACTTCAGAGAGGGGAAAACTCAGATTAAACAATGTGCTTTTATGCAAACCTGAGAAAGAAGTAAATATAAAATAAAGTTTATTTCCTGAATTACTTGCTTGCCTTTTTGTCCAGGTAAGATGGCAGCTGCAAACCACTGTAACATGAAGGTACCACTATTGCTTTAATACTTTAGAGTATTAATAATTAAATTTTTAAACATTGTATGAAGCAAGACTCACTTATTTGTGAGTATAACAGCTAACACTGTCTGGACCTAACTTAATGCAAATAATTTAATGAGTTCATGTAACCCATGAAATTTGGCATGAGAGGCCAGATCTGGAAAACCTCCTCTGATGTAAAGGGGAAACACACACACACAGAGCCCTACAGAGAATTCACACAATGACTCTACTTTCATTTAGCTAAAGGAGGATGTAAAATATTGTAAGGCAATAGTAATTCAGAACAATTATAAATGACATGCTGATTCAAACATCCACCAGAGCATATGAAACAGAATTTTTATTCTCTAAGCTATGCAGGTAGAAACAAAAACATTTCAAGAGAAGCTCAATTTATGATATTTTTGTTATACTATAATCTACAATGGGCAAATTGTTCCCTGTGTTTTCATTTAAAAACAGGGAACCCAAAGCAAATTTACCTATGCCTTTTTAAAATCTTTCCCATTTTACAAAGTCCTATTAAGAAAATTTATTTTGTGTTATAACATACTTCTAAAATTTTGAGATCTTATTATTTGCATCCAATATACTGACATTTCTTCCATAATTTCTGCTTGATTAAATTCCATGCAACATGGCATTAAGTTAAATTCATAGAGCAGAATAAATTATAACAGGGTTAGCTTCTAAAACAGGTGTAAAAAATAACACATTTTAGTGTTACTTATCAGCTTTGCTAGGGCTGGCTTTTTCTGCATTGAAGAGCTGAAGTATATGTTCTGACGTGGACACCAGCAAGCTCAGCAACTACTGTTTTTGAAACAAACTACAAAAATACATGAAGAAAGTAGATGATCTAGAGATAAAGCTTTTAATTTTTAATCTTTTCAGAAGCCTGAAAAGATGCTATTAGGACTTTCACTGGGAAATAATAAAAATAAATGCAAGTACAGATAAAAGACCATCTCCAGTACACCTGTGAAAGAAGCCAGGTTGTTCAGTGCATGCAGGTGGTCAGAGCGGGTACAACTCTACAACACAAAAGGCAATCTGCTGGGTGACTTTGTGAATGGTTCTGCATAGATCTGTTAATTTCCTTTACTGGGAAAATCAGCTATTCATAAACCATCACAACTGGAGAGGAACCATGCTTCCTGTAAGAACAGTGGATATTTCCACAAACCAATCCCTGAGGATTTCAGTACTGTGTCAATATGAACAGTGATCCTGCAAGAAAGCATGGTTCCTTCATAGGAGCTAAGTGAGAAGGTAGAAGTGAGAAGACAGACTTAGAAGATGGCAATTACTAATTAGAGAGAGAAAGAAGGGACTCTTAGACTTAAAATAAATAAGAAAAAAGATGACTGACCTGAGTTCGGTTAAAAGCCACACGTGCAAATACTGCCTGTGAGATTCCTGCTCGTTTCAATTCATCACGGACCCACTGGTAGATTTCGGAAGACACCTCTGTGTTCGTTGAGACCTGCTGCTCCAACGGCTTGTTCATGGATCTACTGACAGGAGGAGGGTGGTTCAAGTACTGTTGGTTTAAGGACTGCTGGGCTAGAAGTCTGTTCACTGCATACTGCTGGTTCAGCAACTGGGCCATTACCAGCTGCTGATTTACCAGCTGAGGGCTAATGGGAGTAGATACAAGTCCAGGGTGCAGGTTTGGAAGCGGGGTCCGAACTGATGGTTGACTACCATGAGAAAGCTGAACAGGAGATGGAGGCTGTTCGGCTGTGTTCCCTGGGACTGGCTGCTGACCGAAGTTGACATGGTTGGCACCTTGCTGGGATAGTTCAGAAAGGCTATCCATCTCAACTACAGCAGAAAAGAAACATTGAAAAGGCCAACATCAGACCGAAAATCTCAACCTTGACTGTCCTCACAAGACATGCTAACAAAAATAAATAAATCTTAAATGATGCAATGCAACGTAACCATGAGGGTTGTTGCATCCCACTGTGACAGAACAGAGGGGACTTTGGACATAGCAGTAACGAACTAGAAATGGGGCAAAGACAAGAGACAAAACCCACTCTATGCTGCAGATAATGCAGGTGAAACAGCAAGTGCATCTGTGCAAAGGGTAAGGAGGGCTTCTGTGGGAAAACACGTCCCAGCCAGAGAGACAGAAACCCTCAGTGGCTGGTTTTGCTCCTCCCATGAGGTCCTTGCCATGACATCTGCAGTTCCCAGCCACAGGAAATCTGTAATAAGCAGGGTGAGGTGCAGACCTCCCTATGCTCTGCTAATTTCTAGATGCTGCATCAATTGTATGGGACTGCTAGGAACTAGTATAATTTATGTAAATTACACAGATGGGCTGCTTTATCTTGCAACCATGTATGCATGGTTTTTTTCAGTGACTTGCAACATGGTTGAATTTTTTTCTTATATTAACTCATCTGTGTTTGACACACCCTCCTTTTTAAATAACAGCACAGTTTTTTAAACTACAAGAGTTTTTCCAGTTCCCTTCCTGTGAATGATTAAACAATATAAAATAACTCAAGGTTGACATGAAGGAGTCTCCTTTTTATCAGAGTTTGTAAGATTTTTTATTCTAGAGCTTTAGCAGCTCTTGTCTGGAAATAGCCTTAAGAAAATAAGCTTTATTTAAAAACCAGAAGTCCAGTATTTTCACAAAAGTCTTGTAGTAATTTTTTTTTCTTATACTAGTAAGGCTTTTTTTTTTCAAGGCAGTATCTGAGCTTGTCACAGTACTTATGATCTCCACTAACAGTCATCAGTGCAAGGCCACCCTTTCCTTCACAAGTATCAGAGCTGGATGAAGAAATCAGCACTTGGATTCCTATCTGCATCCCCATCTTCCTCCCCTGTCTTATCACATGCAGAAATTTGATAAATAAAAAGGAAGTCAGTTGTTCTGCATAGAGTTCTGGTTTCCATAACCTGGATCAATACCCAAGCAGAGGCCCAGCTTCTCCTCACACATGTAGCTTTGGAGGCAATGCTGCCTCTTCTGCCAGTATTAGTTTACACAAGAATACACAAACACACATTTTCTGTTTGCTGGCTTCACTGGCTCCAAATGAATGGAAGATGAACCTGTCCTGTCAGACCATTTAAGTAAAATTTTGCAGGGGCTGCTCCATGCATGAGCACTGCTGCAAAGGATGTGGGAGAGGCTGCTGTGGAAAGGTCACTCTGCCCATTGGCCACTCTGCTGCCTCACACATGGACCATCTGAAACTGAGTGAAGTCTTACCACTAAATTTGGTGGTCTCAGAAGAAGGGTTCCATGTTGCACAGAAGGTACAAAGCAGATTAAGGAAAGAAGCTGCCTTTTTTCACTCAGGGAAAGTAGAGATCAACCCAAGTGGGCCATTCACTCGGAACAGTAATTCAAGCAATTATCACAAAAGTGATGCATTGTCTTCATTACAGCCTTAAGCTATAAAAGGCAAGGAACCCGTTTGGGTAGATGAATGATTTTGCCTCAAATACTGAAAGCTAAGTCAAGCTCAAAATTCAATCCAAATTGAGGTCCTATTTCTCCATTCTGTTGAAATCTGTATAGAAATTTTCTGACATAAAATGTTCAAAATTATGTGAACAGGTTTAAGAAAGATAAAAGGTATCACAGAATTGATAGAATTTTTTTCTCCAATAATTTACCTGTGCTTACTACAACAAGCAAACAATTGTCCCAACCATTATTTGCTAAAATTAATTGAAATTAGGGTCCCAAGGTTAGAGAAAGATATGAATTTATAAAATTACAGCATTATTGCTGGAAGGTAGTGATAGCTGTAGAAGTGTGTTTCTTTAAATATACATTAGCCAGCACAAGAAAAAAGATACATACATTAAAAAATCAGTTCGTCACAGTTCCAGGAACAGGTTTTCTAAACAATTATTCTGGGTAGTAGAAGATCTCTAGATTTACAGAATGACAGCTTTACATCTCTGGCAACCCAAGTCAGCTTGGCTGTTTCAATAGCAAATATTTATTTAAATGAATTCTTTCACTATATATGTACTTTCTACATCTACTCATCAAAAGCATCCTAAACTTATCGTGAAGGGAACTGGCTTCTTATATGACTGTGACAGACCTCAATGTGACACATAATGGTATGTAACCACCATCAAGGCAATTTTTTTTTTTGCTTACCCATCATATCTTTTGCCTTCTTGAAATGTTTATACCACCTTCCAAATTCCTGACATTTTGCTGCTGAGACATTTGCATAGTAAGTGCTGTTCACAATGGAAGAAATCATACTCTGTGTGAAAAGGGGAGAAGAAAAAAAAATCTGTAATACAGAGCAGTACAAGTCAAAGCACAAATTATTTCAATTGTTGAACCAATATATTTTAAAAGTTTGAGAACAATATTGCATCCTATCATCCAAAACCTTTTAAAAAACTCATTAATTGAGCATGAAAACAAACCAAGGCATATTGTAAATGGGAGCAAAAATAGCAGATGTACTAAGGGAGCAACAAAGTTATCGACCAAGAAACATGAAGCAATGGGATGGGCTCTGGACAGAAGATGCTAATCTTTAAAGTGAATTTTGTTCATCCTATTTCTGCTTTTAAATTTGATTGACCCTTCACATACCACACAGGCATACAGTTCCTACACTGCCTTTACAAATGCAAGCAGTGACCCAAGTTACCCATGTCCAGTTCCTCTGTGCCACTTATCACAAAGTAGACACCAAAAAAATCATAGGATAAAACTTCATATGAATGACCTATGAATAGGATAAAATAAGGAGTTTATAGTAGAATAAAATATGTATCTAATAACCCAAGATGAACCCTTGTTTTTTCTAAACAGGGTATTTTAAGTGATTTACAGGCTTATGAAAAGCTTATTGTCATGTCTAATTCTGTAACTGAATATTAGCTGTAACATAGACCAAAGGAAGATCAAGATAATTTTTTTTCTCAAAGGTTCTCGAGATATCAGATAGCTACAGTGAGAAATTTACCTTCTGCTCAGTTTTGACCAATTTTAAGATAGTGGAATTTACAATGCATAAAACTTTCAGTTCCAGTACATTCTTTTACAAATCAATTAAGACTAAGCCTTGTAAAATGAGATAATACTCCAACTTGAACAACAAAATTAGCAAATATAATTTCAACAGACTGAACTTTGCCACCCTTTAAATTTCTATGTGGAAAGTAGCTACTTTTGGCTTAGCTACAAGAATTGTCCAGTGTATCAAAACAGCAATGACAGTCAAGAAGACAAAGCCTTGATTATTACATTTTTTCACTATTCAGCACGTAACATTTAGATATATTTGTGCTGTCTGAAGAATCATTTAGAGCATCAACCCTTTGTTACACCGACAACAATAGCCAATGAAGAGTCTGAAGTAAAAATACAAAAAAATGTTACTGTAAATTTTCTTTTAAAAGGGTAGTTCAATTTCTGACTAAAAGTACCTTCCTTACTGATATTAGTGAAGTTCATTATAACCATTTTCTAAGGCATTGCACAGTAGCAAGCTGATCGTGGAGGCTCAGAACTGCTAGAGTGAGGCAGCATTATTTATGTATGCCAAATGTGGATATCCCCTACTCACCAGGCAGGTATTTTAATGTTTCTCCGAATCACCAAAATTTTTGCCATTTCTTGATACTAATCTGGCATTTATGAAACTAGCTAGAAGTCTTTTGTCAGTGGTATAAAAGAAGAGTGAAATTTTAATAGACTACCACAAGTCTAGCCTGAATAACCAGAACCAAGCTCAGCTGAACCCAATTCCAACTTCCATTATAACAGCATTATACTTACTGCTTAATATGTACAATATTATCTTTTAGGGTCTTTTACAGATCAAACCATCTTAAACATGGGCACACGATACATAAGGTGTGATTTTAAAATTCCTGTGGATCTGAACTGGCAAATTATATGACTGCACAGACTACTGCAGATCTGTATGCGCAAAATGGGGAACTGCACCTGTCAGAGGCCATCATCCCATACCACCTCATGTGTATTTTGCAGATGTCATTTAGACTTCAAGGTGCGTTTCTCTTATTTTACTTTGCCCCTTTCAGATGTGTTTTCCTGCCCAACTAACTTAAAGTATGAAAACACATATATTAATTTTAGTAAATTACCTGTTATTGAAGATGTTTGTCTAAGATTTCCTAGTGCTCCCTTCCATGTCATTTCACAAAAACAATACACAAATGACATGGCAGTTTGCAACACATCCCCTGCTTCTTCAGGAATACATATAATAAAGTTACTTTACAACCAAATAGGGGACTGGTCTGTTTAAGAAACACTGCTGGGAGTTTTAGCTTCTCTGACACAATGTGAATTTCAAGCTTTGATGGCTAACACTGTGATGGCACTCCTGCTCTACAAAGTACATTAAAAAAAAAAAAAAAGACAGACATTATAAACACATTTAAAAATGAAAATTATCCTGCATTTTCTTTGAGAACACTTCATGCAAACATTCAAGTGATATTACCTACGCTAAGAATCCTCATCAGGAGGAATCAATGATTTATTTACTAATTCACTGAAGGCAAAATTTTACAAGCCAGATAAAATATTATTACCTTGTTAACTCAGAAAATATCTTGACAACACTGAATTTCATTGTCTCTATTCTTTATTTATTGTCGTCAAACGTGCAGTCACATCAGTGCAGAGAGATGCACTTGCCTATAGAAATTTCCTGTTGCTATAGAATTCTTGTACATTTTAATACCTATCTACATATATAAATGTCTGGTATGCTTATGGCCTAAAACTTAAGATTAATCCTAGGAATTAGTGGTCTTCAGAGATTCACGACCTAGACTGAAGGCATATTGATGCTTTTCATATTACCTGGGTCATTACAAATGAGGAGTTCCCCACGCCTTGAATTATCAATAATCAAAATCAATATTATTGTGTTTGAAGCAGATCATATCCTGGTACTACTGCACATATCCTCCTTATTTGTGAGGCACAGAGGCAGATGCCCTCCCCACAGAAGGATGACGAATATAAATATATCATACAAATATTCAAATGCATCACATGCATCATTCACAATCAGATTTCTTTTTCACATGTTGCAAAGAAAATTGAGAGAATGCAAAAACTGTTCACAGATACACAATCTTAACTTATCTCCTTGTAGTTTATCCATAAAACTAAGTTGTGAGCCTTCAAAATCTCAAATTTCCCTCTTTTCCCTCTCCCATATCTCCCTCCCCCCAACCACATCACTCGCAGTCATGTTCTGAGAATCGGGAGATCTCATCTGAAATGGTGCCACCTTCACAGAAATCCCACTATTCTGGAATGATACCATCTGCTGCAGCCCAAGTGCTCTTTTTTTAGCCAAATAAGTTAATTATAATTAGGCATCCAACAACTGTGTGAAGGTAGGGGTAGAATTTGTTCTGAGGTTCAGCTGAGGTTCACCCAGCGTAGATTGAACCAAATCCCATTTTCTCTGGAAGATTAAATACCAGAGATTAAATACCAGACACCATCTTTTTCTCAAAGAAGTTGGGGAAGTCCCTGGGGAAATATCATAAATCTCAAGCAGGAATCGTTTCATATGCCCATCAAACAAAACCCAATAAAATGGTAGCATCAGACACCTTTTGTTTTGTGCCAGAATCTAACGCAAGGTGCATCCTGCAAGATACGGGAAGGACCCGAGCCTCTCATGCTGGCTCATTGCTGCAGCCACCGCAGCAGGTGCTTCAAGGGAGGCATTTCTGAGTCATTGCCTCTAACACTGCTCTTCAACCAGGTGAAGTGCTGCTTGATCATCGCTAAAAGTATACTGTTGTCCTTTTTGCAAAACAACAAAAACAATGTTAATCAGGTTAATTCAATCATCTAAACCAAAACTGTTCATGCTTTTCTGCCAAATCAACCAACCACAGCAAAATCTGTTATCAGTGATTGCTCAGCTTCCAGTCAAAAAAGCTTTTAACCCCCACAGTCCCAAAACTTCCACTAAATAACCTTAAAATTATTTTTATATGGGCAGAATAAGGTTGTTTTCATGCCTCATGAAGGGGTACTTGGGCTGCAGTATTTACACAGAGCAAATACATGCTAACAGACTTAGGAAAGAGTAACAGACACAGCAGCTTCCTAGAACAACTCGGCTGAATTAGATATCAGGGATTCCTTTGCAATTTAAACATTTTTCTCAAAAGAAGCACTGCAACCAAAACTTATTTAGGCCTTCCAGGTTGTTTAACTAGGAGAAAAAAATCTGAGCTTTTTCGCAACTCGTTCATTGGTGTTTAAAGCTTCAAGCCTGTTCAGTGGAAGGGGCAAGGGCTGCAACAACTTATTTACACAATTATCTAAATACGATTAAACAGCTGATGGACAAATATTAAACTGGAAAATGTATAGTCATTTCAGCTTAATGTAATCCCCTTTCTGTAAACACCCAAGATGATTTTTTTCAACCAGAACAGTCCTGACATCTCATAAGCCTAAGGGTGAATAGCAAGAGATTGTTTTTGATAGTTATAAATATTCAAAAGACATGCAGACCATCTGCTTTCATAATACAGGTAAAGCAAGACTGAAATGGTGACTGCTGTATAAAAATGGTTCTTTTAACAAAGTCTTCCTCTCCTCGAAAACTATAAAGACAGATGTCAAAAACTGTTTACACAGGGTAATCAGGAGCGTGCAAAATGTAATATTCCTTTTACACACAGTGCTTGCTAAAGAGATTTTTTTTTTCTTTTTCTTCCCATCTGTGTGTTGCAACACATTTCTACAAGTTAAAAACATTTTTTCAAACAGAGATCTCATGAATACCCAAAAACATGCTATCTGGTTTCTGAATGCTAATTAATTTCAACTAAGGAATCTGATTTTTTTTTTCTGTAGAAAGGAATGTAAGCTTTTGAAATGGAGTATTTCAACAATGATAGACACTGAAAACAGAACACCCTACAAGTTTAATTTTGCAATAGTTTGACACTGGCTATTTTCACAACTGTTTTACATGCAAACCTGCATCTGCTAAATCTGACTATAAGACAGGCAGCAACTATCCTCTCACTTTTTAAATGAGATTTACGTTTTACTATTTATCAAGTTTTTCAGTATAAAGCCTTGTAACAACATAATGGTTTTGTAAAGTGGTAAGTAGAAGATACCTCAACTTATAAACAGAATATGAACAGTGCTGCCCGTAAACCCTACAGTCAATTTTCAGAGCTGAAACACTAATCTTGACAGTACCCTTTTAATGTATTATATTAATGGTACAGAGGCATTAAGCACCTTTTTTATAATTCTCAATAAAATGAACATTTACTGAACAATCTGTCAAACCACTGGCTCCATTTTTTAAAGCCAAACTTTTAAGACTTTATTCTATTTTGTCTCCCATAAATCCTCTGCTTTACATCCCTAGACACCAACAGGGAGGCATGTTCCAGTGCTGAAAACTTAACATGCTTTTTAAAAAAAAAATTAAAAGAGAAAAGCTATGAGCCTTTGTCTCTAGACCTAGTTTAAATAGTGATAAAGTTGCAGAACAGAACTTAAAGATTTGGGGGCAGATGAGGGGGGATCTTTTCATAAAGGACAGAGAAACTTTGTTTCCCCTATTCTAGCCACTATCAGTGGCTTTTGTTTGCATGGAAATAGCAAGCATCAGCTATAACAGAAGCCAAACTCTTATGAGTGCTTATTTCTCAGGAGGCTCCATGTCAACCTTTTTTCAAATGAGAAGGGAACATTGAAGCCCCAACCAGATAACACAAGATTATCCCCAAGTCAAAAGATTTTAGCCTGCCTGAGCCTATGCCAGACCATGTACTGCAAAAACCCAACCAGGGCACAATGTCGTTCCTAGTGTTATGGCATGGCAGAGAAATATCATCTGCCATTCTGAATAAAAGCAGACCAAATATATCCAGCCACTAGCTGTTTTTTGAGCAAGAAATCCTGACACAGACAGTTTAACTGCATACAAAGAATTATGTTAAATTCCTTGGTCCATTAGCTTGAACTATAGCAAATAATGCAATGGAATTTGTTGTCATATGCCCTATAAACATGTAGGATCAGAGAAAAACCCACAGATGGACAGAGAAGAAAAAAACTTTTGTTTGTGCCTTTGGCACTGCACTTGGATGGCTTTCTGACCTCCATACTGTTGCCAGGGTCAGGAGAGTAAGGATCTGCATGGCAAATGCTGGTCATATAAGTTAAATTTAATAAAAGGCAGATTTACAGTGATGGCACAAGCATTTCTTCCAATACATTAGTATGCCTTTCCTCCTTTCTCCTATCCTTGAAAAACCGAAATTATCTCCTCCTCCTTTTCTGTCTTACGTTGTCTTTAAGTATAAATGTATGTATTAATGTAAACATAGAGCTACATTGGTGTAAGGAGGGAAGATATAAAACTAAAAGAACCCAAATTATATATACATATATACACATATATTTATATATGGATAGAAATATACCCACACATGGGAAGATTTTGAAAATCAGATATGAGGATTCAGCATCTGAAGGAACTGATCCCTGCACTATTTTTACCATTCTGTAATGTAAATTCCCAGTTGCTGCATGACAGAGCAGCATTCTCCCAATGTTTTCTGAGCATCTCCCACTGATGGATATAAATAAAGCTCAAATAAAAAGCTGCTTCCCAAGATACTACTCTTATATCTACAAAGGTTAAAAGCTTAAAAGAGAAAAAGATAGGTAGGTGGGAAATGTTAATTCAGATTTGAAGAACTTCATAACTGCGTTACAAGCTTCATGGCACAGTGCCTTAGACTAAAAAAATTTAAAAAAAAAGAAATAAAATTAAGTCAGAACCTCAACCTATAAAAGATAAGGAGACATAATGCATTTTTGTCTTCATTGTCAGATGTCCAACACAAATCTTTTCAAGAATCCTGATTCTACTGCACACAATTTGTACATGGCAGATCCTTAGTAGTTGAAGTCCTGGCTAAACCCTTCCTAAAAACAACCTGGATAAAATACAGAATGCAAAATAACCAGTATTTAATAAGGTAATTCTTGGTTTGCTTCACAGAATGAAAATGAAATTGAGGGGTGAGTTATTACACCCTAAGGTTTTGATTATGCAAGTGCCTTTGCCAGCAAAGCCCTGAAATTTGAGAGTTCCATGGGTAAGAAATGTGCTATCCATTTCAGCCAGGAATCCATTTGAAAGAGCTGTTATGAAATGAATAGATTGCTTTAAACTTCTCTTTCAGCTTGAGCTGGGGATGCATGTTTTCAGGAGCTCTCCCTATTGGTGCCCACCACAACATTATCTTGTACAGGCAGAATTTCTGCTGGATGAAGACAAACCCAGGAGCCGTGCTCCAATGTGGGCTGGCCTTTAAGTCCACAGAACCAGAATTAAGCTACTCCACAGTAAGATACATCCCTCCCTACCAGTTCTGTGTGGTGGCAGCCTCAGCCTCTCTCCAGAAGGCTGCTTTTCCTACACTAGGCTATGTACTACACAAAGCCTGTGCACCTGCAGTCACCTCTTCTAGGGATGCAATGAATGGGACTAGGGGAAACTAGAAACCAAGAGGACAATCCAAAGAACCCAAGATACAAACCAGCATTTCTTTTATGGGAATAGAGGTAGCTGGGGTCTTGGAGACTGCACAGACTGGTTTGGTGAAAATATGAGACACCTTCAGCATTCCTCTCTGGAGAATTGCTTTTCTTTCCAACCACTGTTCCAGCCAGGTCAGAGCACTTCTGCCTAGTTTCAAATCTGGGATGATCATCCTAAATGAATGTGCTTTCAAATACTAACCTAATGCAAATGCTTTGTGTGATACAACACATTTTAGACCTATTAATGCATTAAAGTCAGCTTTGTGTACAATAAAATTTTCTACAAACCTGCAGTATATACATACTCCTGATAGAGATGTTGATAATTGCATTATCTTCGCCCAGCCACAATGTTTGTTTTCATTTTAGTTTTTGCTTAATATTACCCACCATGTTAAAGAAGATTTCCTTTCTGGGAAATAGGACATGATTTTCAGCAAGTCTCTTCTCAGATTCCACTGTTCTGCTAAGCAAAGCATCAAATGTCTGGCATGAAGTTGAGCCCTAAGGCACAATGTCCAGACAAGAAGTCATCAGACTCAGTAGCACTAACAGTTGTCTTGCTGAATTTCTTTTAGTGCTAAGGATAAGCCTTCACTTTGATCTCTTTTCCATTTTCTACATAAGTTTTTGCAGATTTTTAAAGTCAAAATAGGCCATTTTGAGCATCCATTTTGGAATCTACATAAAATGAAATCCTAGAATTTCATCCAGCAATTCCCGAGTTCAGCCAAGTTACTAGTGGCTGAGCTAGAGAAATCATCAAGTATTTATCTGAAGACTTCTTGTGCTGGATCTTTCATCACATCCATTGTAATCTCTTTTTGTGACCTCTAAATGTACCTTTCGTGCATCTTTTTTCTTTCTTTTTTTAAATGTATGACTAGCTTTTTGAACTCCATTGATTTTTGCTCCTAGAGAGTGCATTTCTCATGCCTCTGATTGCTTGCTTAAATACCCCTCTAGTGCCAAATGTAACATCTCTTATCTATCCTTTGTTTACAGGGTTAAGTCTCAGTTTTACTGTTTCACGCCACATGCCTCTTTATGAGCCACATGTATAGCTGATTATTCTTAATCGTATAGACCCAAATTCTATGAGGGATGTGCTGCTAAAAGCACATGAACACATTTCTTTCTGTACTGAGAAAACCATAAAATTTGTCAGGAGAAAATTAATTTATAGTATGAAATTCACTATGGATTCTTAACTTTTGCTATTTAAAATTGTAAAGGTGACATTGTAAGCAGCTGTGTTAGTCCATGTATTAGTTTTGCCTCTGTGTTGCTATCTTTCACTAACAGGAGTTTGTGAAAGTATAAATGCCCTGAAGAATTCATAAAAAGATCCAAGATTCAATGAAGGTATCTCAGAAGAGAAATGTTCCAGCTAGCTTTCATAAGGAATATGTATGTGCACTTTAGGGTTCTATTCTAGGGTTCTACTAAATGCTTTTTTTTAGTAGTCATTGCATTAACGTTAAAATATACAATTTTTTTAAAAAATTAGCTGAATTAAGACTTAGCACACAAAGATCCTCCTTACAAGAAGTGCACAGTAAGGAACACACCTTTAGGAGCCTGGGGATGTGTGAGCTGGCACATATCTCTTGGTGGAATTTTATTGTGAGATATATATAAATACACACAAAACCCTTAAAACTCTAAGGAAGTCCCAGTATACTGATTCAAATACAAACAGCCTAGGTAAACTTATGGAGCTGAAATCTTCTCTGTGGCTCTAGAAAGGCCATTGATACCAATGATACTATCCTTCTGATGGGTTTTGTGATGATGAAAAACTGAGACACATGCAAAGGACATTGGTATCAATGGCCTTTCTAGAGACCCTGACAGTTTACTGTAAATTATCAAATCCCTTGGAACAGAGGCACAACCAGGCACACTTTTCCCTCTTCTCGTGCAAGCTTATAGAAGAACTGCAGTTCTGAGTGTAGGAAATCTTTGTACTTAAAAAACAAAATAAAAATAAATGAGACAGGTGTATATGAGGAGAACATTTCATCCTTTCCCACCTCTGGGGAAGAGAACATTTCCCTTTTGAGCAGTTTATTCCATGGCTTTGAGTGAGGCACATCTGAGGTTGCTACTGTCCTGAAAAACCTGTCCTCTGATCACTGCTGCAAGGCACCAGTGGAATCTGATACCATTTGTGCTGTTTCTTAAGGAAGTATCCGAAGAGACAAAACTCACCCTTGCCTTAGAGTTCTCCTACCATTGTTATTGGATATAAAAAAGAAGAACTTAATTAGTAATTTAAAAAGGAAAAAGTGGTGATGGTGGGGGAGCAACCTTTCAGAGTTTTGCTCAGTCTGAGAAACTCATCTCTTTTCTTCTAAGTTATGATTATAGCGAAGGCATGCAATGAGGCCGGTCTGACAAGGTGAGAGTTCCATGTCTCTGAGCACTGCCTCTCAACAAGTGGGTCCTGTTTGCTTTTGCTTCTGCCAGGTAAAAATTATTACCAATGCAAGTAATTTTTCCCTGGCTCATCTTTATGCCTACACCCCTGCGTCCCCTAACACAGATGTACCTCAGCTTCAAATCTGCTGATAGTGACGCTACAGCACCTACAGAATTTGCTCAGCTTTTGGGTAGGTTTTATAACCACGCTGATCCCTGTGCCTCCCACTACTGCTAGTAATAACTGAACCAGTCAGAGAAGGTCTCTGCAAACCAGTCACAGCAGTGATTAAGATGTAGACATACGTATCTCCTCGCCCTTTAAATAGAAGGCTTAATTGGCGATGTGGATCGCAGCTTTCTAATGGACAGAAATTAAACTCCATTTAATTCCTGAGCAGACACTTCCAATGCACAAGGTTTACCACACATTTGGAGTGGGGAGGGAGGGGGGAAGGAAGGAGCCGCATGCACAACTCTCTCTACCTCTGACAATCACTGAGGAAAAGCAACATGAGGACCAGAATGGCATAAGTGTGGCAGGTGTGAATTGACCTGCACTGGCAAAGCTGTGAGCTGGGAAACTTGCAAATCACATGATTGTGCAATACTTGGCTCCAGTCAGTGCTATCGTGTTCTTTATTAAAAAAAAAAATCTTAAAGACATGTACATCAAGTTAAGGGATTAACTGTCAAGTGACATTACTGAAAATAGAGACAATATATTTCTTTATTGTTAATGAAATTCAGTTAAAAGTGAAGGAAGTGATAAAGAATGTACTGTTTTGTAATGTATTTTACATAAGAACGTAATATAGAAAGGGAAGTGCAATTAAATCTTAATGTGGAGTTTTTTATTTTTAGTTTATCATCTGGTTTACATTTTGAGCCCCTTTGCAGCAGTAAATTATGCTGGCATTTCTTAGGGAATAACTGCCATTTTAATTTAGTTTAATAAAATAACTGACAGAAAAGGGGGAAAATAAGCAAGAAAAGACAGTGCTCCCCCCCCCAACTCCTTATCTTTAGCTAAGTATTCAAATGCTTTCTATATGAATTGTCCGTGGTCCAACTCCAGTACCATGTAATAATACAATACATTACAACACAGTACAATACAATCTTGGGTTTCTGTAGCGCCCTTCATGCAAGCATCCCAGGGTGCTTTACAATCATTATGAGTTAAAATTAAAACTGAAGCACATACAATTCCTAATAGAATAATTTTAAAAATGCTAAACAGAACAAATAACTTTTAAGTCTAGATTTAAAAGTCCCAACAGCCAAGCTTTCCTTACTTCAATTGGCAATGAGTTCCAAAGCTAGGGAGCAAAGCGACTAAAGGCTCTCTCATGTTATGTTAAAGGATCTCTCATGTTGTTTATACTTGTGCAGTACTCCACAGCCAAAAATTTGCCAATAAGAAGAAAAAAAAAATATTTATTTGCAATCTTGCTTTAAAGAACACTGGAGAAGTGGTTTGTTAACTCTCTAGTAAAGTTATGGAAAAAATAAATTAATCACTTGGCCATGACTGTTGCTAAGAGTTATGCAAGAAACATGAACGAATATGAATGAATACAAAATCCTGTAAAGTGCATTATTTGACTGCCTCTTAACCCACTAAATTTACCCAGAAGAAAACAAAAAAACCAAACAAAACATGGTAATGTGTATATGTGTATCTACAAAAAGAAGAACATCACTACAAATACTTGATCTATATACCATTCTCAGGAGCACTGAGTGAAAACAGAAGTCAGCTAGGGCTCAGTTCTACAACACATGCATGCTCTAGGAGGAAAATGTATCAGAAGAAAACGTGCTGTGTTTCTTTTGCATCCCGTAACTTCCCTAAAACTTGAAGTCCATATGATGCAGATACTCATTCATGTAACAGTTCTCAAAATTGCCGAAATACAATAAAAAACGGTTGGTAGTCAAAGTTGGACACAGTCTCAAAAAAGCATTAATTTTTTACTTTTCACAAGAGAGCCTGGTGGAGGACAAGTACTTATAACTCCTGAATTTAGGAGTGTAAAAACAAAATTAGAAAAAAATAAAACAACAAGAACAGCAACAAAACCAAACCAAAACAACCTTCAACACTAGCACCATTCCTCTATTGGACTCCTCCACTTTTCAGAAGCAGAAACAGAAGACCACATTACAGCACGGATACCAAGGGACACGCTGACATCTTACAGATTCCCCTGAAGTCAGATACTGCTTTTATTTGAAGAACAAAATATGTTTTCCCCCTCCTCCCACAATAATTTCAGGCCTCATAACTGATTTGGAAAGTGACTTAATATCCTTGTTATACTTAATTCTAATGAAGAGGCAGAAAAAACCAGCTATATATTTTTGCCTTTAATAGGATGCTGCTACACAGATAAAACAGTTGCAGACTGGCATAGCTTTAACCCTGAGATTGTTTAGGTGCATCTAAAGAACATAAATCAATGATCAAATGATCAATTGATTGAAAGGTTAAGTACCCTGTGAATATCCTCACACAGCTCTACCCAAACACCTCTTGCAAACATCTTGTCCATCCCATCAGCAATAGGCTCTGCATTGCCTATTCTATCTGGAAGACTAAAAATTCTAGGCACAAATTTTAATAGTTAATTGCAAATGCTTTAAAAATCCAGATACCATGTCAGCTTGAAGAGACATCACAGTGAATGCTCTTGAGCAACTCGGGGGGTGGGTTGAAAAGCCCTGCCTGCCAAAAGCTGAGCCCAGGCCCTCAAGGATTTACTCCCCCAAAATAATTAATGACATCTTTAAAATCTAAAGTACAGTAACTTCTAAAGCAGAAAAAAGAGCTGCATTCCTTACTCAGGTTATTAATTATTGGGGGAAGGGAGGAAGACAGAAGAGACTTACAAGCAACAAAGAAATCCAAGGACTTGATCTCAGGTCTAGGCAGGTAAAATTGAAAGGGGAGAGGGCAAAAAACACCTTTCGGTTTAGTAAAGCATGAATCAAAAACTGCTCATAAAAATTATATATTCTGGCAAGCCTTAATAGCTCATTCCTTGATTATCTATAGGTACAGAAATTTTAATTTTAGCAAACGCAACTTTTTTGGTTAGGATTTTGGAAGGGTAGATCAGAACAGCAGTGTGGAAATGTGAGAGGATTTCTATTGAGCTGACTATTTGCTATGATGGCCAAATGCTTCACATCAGGTGAACTGAGAAACACTGATGTTCCAAGAAAGCTTTCTGTCTGTTGTCTCTGCCAGATCATATAAAGTCTGAACAAAACAGCATGCAAATTCAGGGCAGGGTATTTGAACAGAAAGGAAAATATATGATCTATACTGTGCCCATGTCAGGTAAAGAGAATCATTCACTACAGCCTGAAAGCTCATTAAAAATGCAGTCAGTATAGTTATATTTGTCACAAGTGCAAAGCTATGCAGACTTGGGTATCGTACCAGCACTTGTACTGTGCATGCATACGTTTCATGCAATGCAAGCATACATCCCTCTGACTGAAATAACGCTATTCCCTCATCACCAAGAGCAAAATTATGTAAATGACATTATAAGCGGGGGAAGGGGGAACACACAGATATCTTCCAAAAATTTTAAAATAGTCTGTAAATTACTATGTCCCCAAGTATCACAGCCTCTGGATACATTTTTTTTAAATACTGCATGTCCCCTACAAAATACTGAACAAAAAGCCATTGAGATTTCAGATTCTACTATATATCAGACCTGGAATTTCTCATCTATAATGTACTGACTTGTGGTTGTCCTGAGAGTCAGACTAGATAAAAACACTGTCAAAGGATGAGCAAAAGGGAGGGGGGAAAAATCCCCAACCAAATACATTCACATTTCGGGATACTACAGGGTAAGAAAAATAATACCTTGCTTCAGAAGTGCTTTTGCAGTGCTTTGTCAGTGCCTGTTTGTGAATACTAACAACAATCATTTAGAATATCTTTTTGTAGAAAAAAAATCAGGCAAGATAATACCAGTAAAAAAGTCAATGTCATTTGATCACTGTCATATTTTTAAAGCAGTGCCCAGATACTAATTAATCTCTACAATCTCTTCATTTGGTAGGTGACTTGTTATCATCTTTTCATGGAAAAGGTTGCAGGAACTCAAGATAAGGGATACATCTAAATGTTCAAAAGAACACGATAAGTTTGTTCTAGAATTATCAAAAGGATTTCCTGTTCTTTTCTTAGACCAATACCCCATGTTGCTCTCCTCTTCCTCATAAAAGTTGATCAAACCATATATATAATACTTATATAAATACACAGAGAAACAAAGATAATGTATTAATTCAATAGCAGCAAAAGAGAAAAAAAACCCCTTATTATTATCAGAATAAATATATAATACAATAGTATTTCAGTTATTAACTGTGGAAGTAAGAAGAAACTTCTGCACTAAAAAACAAAACAGAGCAAATCTGTGAAAGTGAAATATGAAAATGCTAAGAGTAAGTCAAGACATTGAAGGACAAACATTAAGTAAGTAAATGCAACTCAGCTGCCTGCTTGCCTGATAACTTTAGAGCAGCTCCCAAAAGGCTGGAGTAGAGCTTCTGTGCAAGGGTTTGGAAATAAGAATTGATGGTAGAACAATTTCTTTACAACCCTTTGGAGACTGAAGAGCCAAAACTGGAGGGAAATGAGATCTAGGCCACTCACGAGATAGACCAATTTAATGGAATGCACAAGATGGCCCAAAATTGAGCCCTAGATTAAATTCCAAGTTACCTTCCCCATCAAGAGAGGTCTGGAGAGGAAACAGAAATGAACCAAGCTGTGTGTATCAAATGCAAAAGGTCGTTCAGTCGGCATCTGCACATGCTGCCAGTTTCTAGCAATAAAATCACAAACCTGATGTAAAGAATGAAAATATGCACTTTGGTGCATAATTCAGAACAGGCTTGGGCTTTCCATGCAAAATTTGAAGTGTCCTTTTACCTTGACTGCTTGATACCAAAAATCTGAGGCTAAATGCCTGAACGGCTGTTTGCAATTCCACAGCAGTTCAGAGGCGCGCATTTGCTCCGGTCCATCCTAAGCACTCCAAGTCATGTTGACAGGGATTTCCCATGATGTGGGCTCATACACTGAGCAATAAAACTGACCTTCAGGAGTGGCCACACAGTCACAGAGTGAGAATTACAGCAGCTTCAAAAGGACCATGTATTCAACTCTCCTAATGAGAGCAGCGGTATTTTATCAAGTCATGAAGAGTTCCTACCTTTACACCTCAAGGTTTTAGTTGGACAAGAAAATAAATGGCTAAAAAAAAACCAAAACAAACAAAAACAAACAAACAAAAAAAAACCACCAAAGCCCTCTAGAAAATAATAATGTTAAGTTTTCAAGACTCTGTAATTCAAACAGATTGGTTATCAAAGTTTTGTTCATGCATTTTCAAGTTATTAAGTATGTCTGCACTACAAAATAGCTGGCTTGTTTGCTTTTAGGTTTTTTCAGTATATAGAATGCCAGTATTCTGAACAAATATGAGAAATTTTTAAATATACAAAATGCAAGATTGCTTCAGAAAATAGAGTAAGCAAAGTGAAAATGGGGCTTCAGAGATGTCATGCATTGAGCACAACGGCCTAATTACTTTAAAGCAAGTCCTCCCATACCTACACAAAACAGAGTATTGCTAATGACAGTGACAGAAAACGATAACTACTCTCGTTTCCACTTTGAGTCATTTTTCCGTGGTTAATAAATTATATCCATAACAGTGTTAATAAGTTATGGTACAATGTCACTGCATTAGTTTGCATTTATGATGAAGCACTTCATATGGCATTACCTATACCCATGGAAGAACATAACAGGAGAAAGCCTTTCTCTGCTCTCAGAAGAATTTCCTATGCTGGCACTTTGATTGATCCCCTAAATAAATGCTGTCTCCTGGCCTCTGCCTTGCTCTTATTTCTCACCTCTGCTGCAGGAGCACGCCATGGCAGGGCAATTCAAAAACTTTAATACCTTTAATAAAACATTGGCACTCTTAAATCAGTGCCCTTTGCATAGGAATGATATACAAGGAGTTAGAGGTAAGGCAAATATGGGAAGTATTCAGATCAATTTACTCATGTGAAAAGGACACTGTCAGATCAACTCATCTTCCATCAAGCTCCCAGAGGGAAACAGGAAGACTTTGACTGATGGGCTCGTGATCAACTACTGTAAAAGCTTGTTTTTCCAAAAGTTAAGAATAAATAAATATATGTACTTTAAGCTTAATACAATTTGGTTTTTAAAGAAAAAAGAAAAGCAGCAGCTATTTAAATTCTTGCAACCCAACTATGGCAGCACTGGTGAAGATAGAGATGGCAAAAGTAATAAGCATGCTTTTAACAACAGGAAGAAGCTTACGGCTTTAAGTATATTCTTTTACAAGTAAAGAAATACAAACCAGCAAACACACTGTCCCAAATCAGAGTTCTGTAGTGTGGAGTTTTAGTCATCTCAAGCATTAACTTGAAGAGCTGCTATTAAGATAGGTGTTTTTTTGTCCATTAAAGTTATTACATAAAAATTCAATATAATTTCAAAGAATTTTTTTAGAAGAATGCAATTATTGAGTTGTCTCCAGTACTATGATACTTTCTATAGTAAAGTAATCCTTTTAAAAGCTTTTTTTCTGTTTTATATATAAAGAAACTCCTTCATGAAACACAATATCCAAATAGAAATTAGATATTCCACCTCAATAGAAATTATTTGCTTTCCATCAGTATCAAGTAAAAAGTAGCACTATTAGATTAAAACAGAGAAAAGTCCCAAGTTATCTGCAGTCTCCATAAACCAGCAGTGCAAAAGCTTACATGCTTTTACAGTAGGTACATATAAGATAACTTTGTAGACATATTACTGGAATGGTTTGCAACCAGTGAAGATAATTTTGATTATTTCCACTTCAAAACTTCCTATATTGGAGCCACATCACTGAAAACAACCTAACCGTAGGGGGAAAAAAATGTGATGGGAAACAAGTCTGCTAATCTCTTCATGAAAACTAGACAGAGGAGGAGAGTAGTCTCCTGTAGATTAACTGAAGTCTTTCAGAAACAAAGACTCCAGTATCCTAAGCAAAAGAAATAACATCCTTATAAAAATACCTTAATGTAATTTCTCTTTCTCCCTCCCTGCCACAACTAGCATCATTTATTTGTATATTGAATTCATCTCCACTGTGCCACAATGAAATACATTTTAAAATTTAAAAGGTAAAAAAAAAAATACCACGTTCCCACCACAGCATCATTGGACATCATACTGCATAGATAAATGAGTTGTGCCTTTGCAGTAATTTGACAAGAGAAGAACAAAAAGAATGGCAAAAATAGAACAATACAACTAAGGTTTGAGGAACACATCAGTTCAATATTTAGCAATGCATAAATTGAGGTTTCATTTTTGTTTAGGTATATTTTGATTAGAACTAATAAATGACTGATTTTTCTTTGGTTCTTTGCAACAACAACATATCACCCGAAGAGCTTTATTCTTTATTCCCTTCTCATATAGCATGCCAAAGACTGTCTCAGTTTATGAATTAGCATTTAAAACTACTGTAGGTTATCTAACAAGTATTCAGATTCAATAGTACTTTTGACAGCAGTAAGTAAAGAGCCTTTTAACATCTTGAACACTTGTGCTTGAAAAAAGTAGTTGCATCAAAGCAGTTCAAAGACTGCAGACAAAAACCAGTTAAAATCCAGTTTGCTGTGAGATGATTTTAGTGTGGTGTAAACAACCTTTCACGACTCCCCATGGGAAATGTTGTAAGACTATGTTCAAAATGAATCAGGCATATTTATAAAGATCATGAAGTGGTCAAATGCATTTGCATTTTTGGCAGATCCACTCTACGGGTACTACTTGCTACAGTCTGTAGAAATCTCAAATCTCACATCAACGTTGCCTATATTGCTTTATTATTTATTACATGTTATGCTAAGTACCTGCGAAAGGGGACATTCCTTGGCCAATGAACTCTGGTTCATATCCTTCAGTAAGTCCTTCAGAGCATTTCTTACTGTTGTGTGAGACCATTGTTCAGGAGGCAAGTCTTCTAGTTTAGGGCAACTATTTCAAACACAGATTAGAAAAGGGATTATTACAAGATTGCATCCTGCTGCAGAACATTCCTTTAAGACAGACAGATTTCATTTTGCGCATCAAGCAGATGCATCTGGAGATTGCTCTCGGTCTCCTGATTGTTCCGATTAGTTAATTACTTTATACAACACATCTGCTGTATTGATGCATGAATTATACATCAGCTGCATGTGGCGACTATTTTTTCATGTTACTTCTACCTTCCTGCTCTGATGCGCTTGGTAAAACAATTTAAGGTGTAATGCTTTCTCACGACTGATCATGAAAAACATTAATATATTAACCATTTTTTCTTTTTTGTTGCTGTGAAATTTAAGAACCTAGACAGCAACAATAAGTGCGAGCAAGTCATTCTTTTACAAAATGCACACAGATGGTACTGTTCATGATATGCAAAAATATTTTTCTCTTAAGTAAACTTTATGTAAAATGCCTTCTTGTAATGCATCATTTAATTGACTAAAACGCAATATAGTTTTAATGAGATATCCAAAGAAAATCTATGTATCAGAGCTATAAAAGTTTTCTGCAATAGTATACTGTAAGTTAAAGAAGAACTAGAGTAACTAAAAATTAATTTAGGCAAGCCTTTGTACTTTGAGCACAAAGCACAGTGGGAATTAAATACAAGCAATATTAACAGTTAAGAGCAGACAAGTAACAGTTCACATCCCAGAACTGTATATGACTTACCTGTGTAACTGGATTTTCAGTGTGACCACATGATACACGTCTTGCAGCATGTCTGCTACCGTAGCATCGGGGGCATCTGTCACATAGGAGAGTGGAACTGGATTCCACTTCCCAACCTGGATAAGCCCTGCAGGATTGTAATTTTCGGAGGGGAGGGGTAGTGAGCAAGAAGGGCAGGAAAAATGGAAAGAAAGTGATTTACTTAATTCCTAAGGGCAAAAGAAATATCTGATTTTAACAAGATCACCACCTTTGTTTCTAACCTCTTAAATCTGGCAAAACAAAAGAACACCCCCCCTCCCCCTCCAAAACCCCCACCCACACACCACCAAGGATAGGCCTTATCTATATTATGAAATTATACAAATGCATTGCAGTAGAGATTTTATTAATATGTATAAAAGTATATTTTCCTAAGTTCCCATGAATTCAATAGGACATGATATAACAGCATTCCTCTTAACAAATTAGTAAGAATTTTGCAATGCAAGAATTGAGAGAAAAAAAATTACTTTGCAGTCTATAAAACCATCAGACACAAAATAAAAGAAACAGAGCTGGATATTCAGTCATAAATGCAAGTTGACTCTCAACAGTCCATCTGCTCAAATATGCTTTACACTTCCTTGTGGATCCTCAGTGGAGCAGATTATTAAGGTCAATAAGCATACTAATGATTCAGTTGAATTCTTTTTTTCTTCTTTAAAACAAAAAAGAAAAAAAAAGGAATTTACCTCCATATTCCCCATGAACAAAATATGCACTAACTAAATAAAAACACATCAAGGAAAAAAAATACAGACAGAATCTGCAAGAAGTTTAAGAAGTAAAATCTGCATTGCATTCCTGAAAGAAATCCTGCCCATCCCCCAAGACCCCACAAACAAACACAATTCATTGTACAATTTCATAATCTTATTTACCTTTTGCTTGGGCAGCAGAGCTGTGAGAATATCCAAGAGATAGCAATGCCATTTCAATCAGCTGGTTGAAAAGCATATCCTTCCTCACCAACACAAATTCTGCATGCTCCTCCTTAGAATCATACTCAATGGCATTTTCATAATGTTCCACTACACAGAAAACTGGAAGCATACTTCCTATTAAAAAGATTAAATTTAACATATTAAACTTGAGTTATAGTAGAGTAGGTGGGTCTATACAGAGTTATGTAAATAAAACCTGTACGAACAGGCAGAGGAGGCATCAAGAATCATCACAAATATTTGATCAACATATTCCCTGAGTCCTTTCCCCTCACCCTCCCCAAAAAAAGAGAAAGTTCTATAAAACATACATCTCCCTGAAAGGCAGAAATACAAATTTATCTCCCTTGATCAAATGCAGATTTAAAGAATTACCTTCTATACAAATAACAAGGTTGACTGAAGAGAAGTTGATTCTCTCTGTCCTGCCTGATTTGTTGTGAGTAGCAGGCAGCATGAGAACCTAAATACATACTGCAGATGTCTTCACTGTAAGCCATTTTAGTACCAGCCACATAATTTTGTTAACATTAAAACTTTCTTAGTCCTGCCAAAAATATTTAATTGGTTTCAACATCAGCAACAAATCACCTTGTGTGTTATATATTCACTCTGAAAAGAGTACACAAGGAAAGAAGGCAAAAGTTAACACTAATTCGTGCTTCATTCACTGAGTGCAATTGAGCACAACTTTCACTCGCATCTTTAAGGAACAAATCATGACTTTAGTGCTGCTTTAAGAAGTGTACCTGCAGTTTTCAGGCTTATTTTTGTTGTTCTTCTTGTTGTCTCCCGCACCTTACATCCCACAACACTATTTTAGCATGCCTGAAAGTTAATTACTAGTGTCCAGTTTTGTAGCATCATATGGCAAACCCTTCCATACACTGCACAGAATATTAAGCAAATCACTTTTTTTCTTTTTGCCTTTTTTTTTTTAATTTAGTTTTGTTTGTTTTTTTCCTCTCTTTTGATGACAGAGAGAGAGAAGTAACAAACTACCCAAGCCGGTTTAGGGACAAACTCTCTCATAGCAATCAAATTCCTGGACATTATGAAAATCCCTCCCAGCCTCCCAAATGGACATGGATGACACAGTGACCTGTGGTTTTAAGTGCCAATCCTGCTCTGCTGTCTGCAGCAGCACAGGTTAGGATCTCTTAATGACAGAAAGCAGAAGGGTTAAAAGGAGATGTACAGAACTGTCTTATGGCAGTCTGCCAGAGGGGTATCATCTTTAGCATAAATGATGACAAGGGTTATTTTAACAGGGCACCCAGGAACTCCAATTAGTCCTACAATGTTAATGCCTCTATAACCACTGCCCTCTAGACTTATAGAAACCTCCTAACCTGCTAAGGTGCACCAGACATGTTGTAGTCTAAAAGGAAGCTTTACTCTTGACAATACAGTAAGACCACATCTGCTGATTTGTGCTCTAACGTATAGTAGGAAATCATGATAAAAAAGATAGCTCCTAAGCACGTATATTTAAACTACATCTGTTCACCAGAGAGCCAATCTCTGGCAAACAAATCCCTTCAGGCTTGCAAGGAAAAGCTCACAAACTCACTCCAGTTTGCCCAATAGGCTCAGCATGAAAGACTGAAACACAAGAGAAAAAGCTTGCCAATATTTATGTAGTGCAGGAAGGAGATTTTTTTTTTCTTTTTTCTTTTTAATTTTATTTTTTTTTTTTGTAATCTGAGTGAGACTGGCCAGGAAGGGAGAGAAGACCAAAGCAAAAGCAGTACATGCAAAGCAGTGTTTATTTCACTGGTTTTAAATAAGCTGTGGACACATACGATTCATCTGCAAAAAGGTGGTGGTTTGTTTTTTGGGTTTTTTCTCCCTTTCAGGCTCTCACAATTGATGTTTCACCTACTACCATCTGACACAGAGTAAGGGCTCAAAATTCTTAAGCAGTTTCACCAGTAATTCCTGAAGATAAAGTGTAAGCAAAGCTTCATTCTAACAAACAGCGCAGATACATCCTAAACCAGCTAAAACATATTTGTTCCTCCCCTTATCAGCTCCTACAAATTAAGCTATGATCAGACACAACATACATGTACTTTGCTGCTTATCAACTCCTTTTTTTTGCACGGTACATGGTTTCTTCAGTTGCAACATTTTGGGAAATGTGTTACTTTAAACAATACAGGAGAGCCTCCTGGCCAAATTTTGAGGCACAGCATAGATACACAGAGGTGGATCCCAGTAGTGTGACACAGGTATCATCTGACTACAAATCAAGCCACTAAATCTTTTAGCAAACTGTCACTAGTGTCCTTCTGTTAATGTGAAAAATGTTATACAGGAGAGCACAATCTCAGCTGGCTGATCACTCCTGCTAGTACTTGGCAAGACTTCCAAGTGCAGCAACTTCATAACCTTCTAGTATTAAAGGGGAGAGCATTGGTCAGTGCTCCCTGCTAAAAATACAGCATGATTTAAACCTGAAGGCAGTGTTAGAGCTTTTGCTGAAGGTTTACAAGTCTGTGTAAACAGCACGTCTGCCATAAGGAGCACTGAAGTCTGTAGAATCCTTGTCTAAAACTGTCCTGGCATTAAAGTTTGCTGTGCAAATATCACATAATACCAGAGACAGCTGAAATCTCCTATTTAGGAATTTATGGAACTTATATGTTTGCAGGCGTCAGAAAGTCCTTTTTATACAGCCCCACTGCTTCACTGTACAATGTTAATGCACTCTGCTTGAAAAGCCGTAATAAATTATATTTTTAATGCTCTTACCCTGGCTTTCTTAAGATGCATACATTCTTGGCAAACAATCAATAAATAGGGTAATCATGAGCAGAGGCCAAAGAATTTGCTGAAGTGCTGTTTTTCCATTTTTAATAGATAAAGATCTAACAATACGGACTGCTGTGTCTGTTCATTTCAGGATCAATATATTCTTTGTTTTCGCCAAACCGAGGAAAAAAATAAATGATTGTACGATAAATGTTATGCATCAGACACAATGAAATTCCTCTGCCTTCTAACTTTGTGCGTTTAATAGTCTTGGTTGCACTTTGCTTAGCAAATACAAGAAAAATCTGGATTATAAACATAACTGATTACACTAGGAAAAGTAGAGGCTGTTTTAAGATATATGTCAAATTACATGCAGCAGATTTCGATTTAAATTAGCAAGCCTGCAGGACATGGTCAAAAAGACTTACAAATTTTGATAAGTAAAATTTGCATATTATTGTCCATTAAAAGTATTTTTAATGCAAACAAAAGCCATCCATATACAAACATCAATGATTCTAAATGTGCCTTTTCCTTGTGTAAATGTCTAATTACAGCAAACCAACCACTGAAAAATATGACACCCAAGTTGTTCATTGTTCAATAATGAATTGTACTTAAGAAAATAAACTGCGAAGATTGACATCATAAATGACTTTTCCAATGTGATACCTAAAGATTTACACTCTCTCCTTTAAACCAACTTGCAACTGCTATGGAAATACTGCTGCCCTTCCAATCATAGCACCATCATTAGGAGGAAAGGCGAGAATTTGTTTTGGGGGTTCAGTATTTACTCTTATATATTTTCGCATTTCTTAGCCCAGCGCTTACTCAAAGAATTAATGCACCAAATTACTTACATTTCAATGTAAGAATTTGCTTTAATCACAGCAGCTAGCCATTACCTTAACAAAAATCAGACTCCACCCTGAAAAGCAAGATGCTCCACCCAAGAATGAACCTTACATTTCCCAAATGTGATTTATATCAGAATTGGGAATAGATAGTATTTTAGAATGGAGACTTTAATCTTGAAATATAAATGAAGTAGAGTCTGCAAAAGTATGCTTTCCCCCCGAATATTATAAATCGTATTTCTCTAATGCAGAATTATCAAAAGTGTTACCTTTTCTAATATTAGTTTTCATCAGGTGTCCAGAGTGTTTTAAAGGCACTCCTTGCATTTTAGTTCCTGTACTTCCAAGTCTTCCTCTTCCTAATGGGCTCCCATTCTGTTCCAAGCGCGCAATTTTGGCTGGTGGACCCTTCGGATCGCTTACATTGTTAGACATTTCTGAATGTTCTTTCCCCTGAGTTGCCTCGTTCAAATGATCCATACTCAGTCCCGCCTCTAAAGATCACCTGCCATGATTAAAAAAAAAATATATATGTTGTACACGTGTGCGCATATGTATACGTACACAGCCTGCACATGTACAGAGACAGATATATATGTATCACAAGCTCATAAAGAAGAATAGATAACTATTTTAACAAGAAAGAAATGCTTTTTTAAAAAGAAACAAACTTATTCTTCAAAAATTACCTCATATCCCAGCTTACAGAGAGATTGTATCATAATCTAGTGGAATGTTTTTTTAAAAGCCAACCAGAGTACCTCTTAAAAAAGAATTTTAAAAAAATCTTTGGAAATATTCTACTAAAACCAAGAGAGTCGAAAACTCATATAAGTGATGATGATTGTCAAGGTGTGTGCTCCAAGACAGCAACTGCTACAAATCTCACAGAAAGGTTTGTTATTAATCGCGGATATTTTTATTGTGGAGAGAGAGAAAGATTCTAATGAAAATTTTCTTTATCTATTTGATTATAAAATGGATGAACAACAATAGAGAGATTGTTAAAACTTTAGTTGAAGAAGCAACAGATTTGTTAAGAGATGTAGACTATTATCCATTTACAATTCCTCTCCCCCTTAAAAATAGAAGTTAGAAAAGAATTTGACATTTAACTTCAGAAAGCAGTGGCGGGAGATGGTAGCTTTTGAGTTTCCTTACCAATACTACCAATATTACACAAAGTTTATCAACTTTTGCAAGGTTCAATATATGCAATTTTTCAGATATTAAGCTTCAAGTGTTAAACAGAGTAGTTTATTCAATTAAGATAAATAACTGAATTGTTTCTCACCAAGCATAAAGCTGGGGGAAAATCCTCCACAATTTCTACAGTACTTTTGATGCCCTTAAATATAAAAAAAACCCCAAAAACTGGGTGATGCTGACACAGCTATTTGAAACCAAAAAAACAGAATTTCAATAGTGAAGTAAGAAAACACACGCTTGTACTTCCCATATTATAAACTTTGGAAACCTCTGTCCATGAATAACAATTACAGTTAAATCACTAAAAATCTCTCAAGCCAACAACATAACAGAGTAAATTTTAAGGATTTTTGCCATTCATCAGAACCTGTTTTGCCAACTATATTAAAAAACCTTGCTGAGAGCAAAGGCATCTTTCTGGTTATGATTTCACCAATCAATACTGTTCTGATTGTTAGATATTTTATCTACCTTTCCCTGACAGGGAAAGGTATAACTACACAGACAATTATGTTTTTTATATATATATATATATATATATATATAATATAATCACTAAGGACAGGTCAACAGACATTAATCTTTGAACTAGTATTTACATTAGCAAGTACAAATACTAACACTGGGGAAGTCATATTTAGAAAGACTGGTGTGAATCGGATAATTGCTACTTTTCTTTCAGTTGCCTAGTAATTCAATACATTTTCTGCACATTTCATAGCCAAGTTATCAGAGCCTAAATATCTTGGAATCTTTATATATATATATACACTTCTATGTCACTAGTACACATGCCAGTGATAATTTTACAGACTATTTTTTTTTCTTGTTTGAATATCACTCTGTTTTTCCCGATACGGTGAAGAAAAAAGGCAATGTATTAATTTGAACCTTTATAAGCAACCTCAAGAATGCAACCAAATAGACAAAGTTCAGACAATCATTATTTTTCCTTATGCTGTTAGGTGACAGGCTAAGGTTCACCATTCATCTTTATCGCATCTGTTTTAGGTCATCTGTCTCATTAACAGTAAACATGCCTATTTTAGCCACTTTTCAAAAAGAATTTTTTTAACTGTGCTAAGTGTAACCTAAGCAAAGAATTTCAGACTCAAACTGTTAATATCTTCCAATATTTCTAATAATGCTAACATACCACAGAGCTGCTATTCTGAGACTCGTCTATCTCAAGAAAAAGAGGATTAACAAAAAAAAAAAAAAAAAAAAAAACCAAGAAAACAAAAAGGGGTGTTGTGTGGGGGGGAAGAGTTAAAGAAAACACACAGAAAAAAGCTACGAACAAGAAATTCCTCATCACTTTTGGCAACTTCAGAAGTACACTAAGGCAGGAAGGTTCTTTGCTACAAAAAGTATCTAGTCATCATGAGTCAGAATCGCACTACATCATGTATAGTGAATAAAAGTGATAGATTGCCACTTAGTTAATATACTGACTGCAACCAAAACACCAAATGGGTCATTTTCGCTTGGCCTGAGAATACCCACCCATCGGCATCCTTTCACCGCTTAGTCATCTTGTAAAAAGCTTTATGTTACAAAGCAAAATTACATGCACATAAAACACCTAATTTACTCATTTAAACTCCATGCCCAAGGCTAAAGTTCACTGCAACCTCAGTTTGGAATAGTGATGAGCAACAACCAGCATGGCCTGCCCAGGGAGAGGGTGGCAGGAAAGACCTATCATCTCCGCCGGTTCCAGGCCAGGAGTTTCCCCGGGTTTCGCATTTAGGCATCTTTCACAACTACAAGTTTTCATCACAGATCAGTGAGAGAAGAGCACAATTTCAAGGCACAGTTTCCCGGAGCCAGCGTACACGTACAGGCACACCGCGCAATTTCTGAATGAGAGTCGGTGCCGTATCGCCTTTTGTCGCGATGTAACGCTGCCGGTATTATATTATTTCTTTCTCTGCTCCTGAATCAGCCCCCTCCCCATGCCTTTCCCCTCCTCTTCCCTCCCTCCCCCATAAAAACCCATAATCACATTTGAGAGAGGCTCCGCACTTATCCGTTCCATATGGCTCTCACAATCCAGGCCAAGCTTTCCCTGTGACCTTTTAAAGAGACAAAGAAGCAAAGTACTTATCTAGAAACAGAAACACTGCAGTTTTCTGAGTGAAATTAGCAAAACCGACCCGAAACTCACCACTTCAAAACTTGACAGCATATAAGTAACAAAAACAAAGGAGGTTTCCTTTGCAGCCCGAGCTCTTGAAGAGGAAGAAGTTCAAGACTGATGTTTTTAGGTTCCCCCCCTTTCTGAAGGGGGGTGGTGGGGGGGCCAGCAGACCTGAGGACTACTTCCCCTAATATTCTCTTATTTTTTTCTTTTTTTTTTCTTGTTGCTATTTTCCTCTAGGCGGGGAGGGGCAAAAACAGATAGCGAGAAACAGAGTAGCCATGAGCAAAAATGGCAATGGACAAAAAAAATAGAGATTAAATATCTTTTGAGAGAGCCAGTTTTCGAGGTTTAGCAACGGAAGACAGAGCTGCAGATCAAATTGATCAGACAAGTGTAACGCTCAAAACGAAGAATTAATAATAATAATAATAATTTAAAAATAAGTAGCAGGTTTAAATTAAGGTGGAGGGTGATTTAAGTCTAGCTATCCTTTCAAAAATAAAACCAATGCATAAATGATCAAGTGAGAAAGGGGGTTATTAAAAAAAAAAAAAAGCAAAGAAAAAAAAAAAAAAGGCAGCTTTTCTATCCAGTGTGAAGAGCAGAAAGTCTACTTCTAGGTTGTCACTTACACTATTATTCTCCAATAGGCACCCAGAGGAGCAGCACACACAGAAGGAGCCCGCTCCCCTCCCCCTCCGCAAAAATATACACCGTAACAGCCCCCAAACTTTCTGCGGAAACCTCAGCCCCAGAGATCGCTACTGGAGATAAAAAGAGAAAAAAAAAGTGGCGAGAAAATTGCAGGAAAAGGCACTAAAATGCCACTTTTAATCTCGCCTCTGCGGTCCGGGGAGGGAAAGAAAAAAAAAAAAAGAAAAAAAAAAAAAGGCAGAGAGGACCTGTCTCCTCTCATTTACCGGGGGCTGTTGTGCGAGTGACGGGGGGAGAGAGGGAGCGAGAGGAGGGGAGAGAGAAAAAGAACAGAGGGGAGGAAGGAAACACACAACAAGGCACACCACCACCACTACAAAAAAGTGACGAGGTTTCACTCCCTCCGAGTCCAACACCGGGAGAAATTATAATTTAAAAAAAACACCCGATCCTATTAGAAAAAAAAAATTAAAAGAAAGAATAAAAAGGAAAAAAAGAAAACCAACAACAAAAAACTGGTTCTGCTTCTGCAAAGAAAAAAAAAAAAAATCTGGGAACTCCGAGAAGAGTTACTCGCAAGAAGGGGTAAAAAATATAAAATAGGTTGCAAAAAGCCAACAACAACAAAAACCAAGCCAGCAAAAAAATCCCCAGTAACAATTAAAAAATAATAATAATGGTAGGCTTTGTATTTTGTCTTTTTTTTTTTTTTTGGTATTTTTTAATTGTCGTTTCCCCTGGCTGGCTGGGTATGGTTGTTATTTAGGCCGGTTTGGTGGTTGTTGCTGGATGTTACATGGATATGTGTGTGTATGTGTGTGTGTCCCCGGACGGAGCTGCCTCGCTCTGCTCTGCTCCCCCCCCCTCTCTCCCTCTCTGTTTCTGTCCCCATTAAATTATTAGTTGACTCATCACTACTCCTCCTCCTCCTGCTGCTGCCGCCGCCGTCCCCTGCTCACAGCCTCCTCTCCTCCTCTCCGCTACCGCTCGCTGCCGCTGCTGCCGCTGCTTCTTCTTCCTCCTCCTCATTTTAATACAAAATAACACCGAGGCCACCGGCTTGCTTTTTTTTTTTTTTTTTTTTTTTTTTTTTTTTTTTTTTTTTTTTCCCCCACAGCCTGAGACGGGAGGAGGACGCAGCCTCGCTGCTGCTGCCCGGAGCCCTTCCCCAGCGGCCCCGGATCATCCGACGCGTCCTGGGAGAGAGAGAGAAAGTGGCAGAGGAGGAGGAGGAGGATGAGGAGGAGGAGGTGGCGGTGGTGAAGGAGAGAGGCGTGGGGGAGGGGAGGCCGGGGAAGGGGGAGGGGGTCGGCAGAAGCGCGGTGGCGGAGGGGACCTAGCGAGGAGCGGGCCGGGCCGGGCCGGGCCGGGCCGGGCCGGGGGGCGGCCGGCGGCGGCGGTAGGTGAGCGGGGGGGCCGGGGGAAGAGGGCGTGCGGCTTCCGGGCGCGCACGAATTTGCAGCTCGCCGGGTGCGGGTGAGGCGGCCCTGCCTGCGCCGCGCACAATGCCCGCTCCGCGCCGCCCCGCGCCCCCCCGGCAGATGGGGCCTGCGGCGGACCGGGCGAGCCGGGGGACGGGCATGGGGGCACAGCGGCGGCACCAGCAGCGGCAGGAGGAGGAGGAGGAGGAAGAGGGGCGGGGGTGAAGGCTGAACAATATCCTGCCGGCGCTGCCGGGTGCGCCGCGCCAGCGCAGCCCCCGCCCCTCCGCGCGGAGCCTGCGCCGGGCAGGTGCACGGCGGCCCCGGCCTCGCAGGTGGGGGCGCCGCGGGGGCCGCCCCGGGCAGCCAGCGGCCCACGTGGGGAAAGAAGTTTCTGCTTCCCTCCCCTCGCCTTCGATACCGACGGGGGTGGAAGAGCAGCGCCAGCCACGGTTCTGAAAGGCGGCCGAGGCCGAGTGAAACCGGCCTCGTTCCGCGGAGGGCATCGGCCGCCGCGGTCTGGCGGCTCCGGTGGGCGCCGCGGCCAGCCGGAGCAAGCTGCAGCACACCGTGGCGGAGAGCGATACATCGCTCCGGGCTCGGGACGGCGAGATGCCACACCCCCACGACACAAAACTGCCCCTGTGTCAAGTCCGCAGCGCGGGACCCAAAGCCAGCCCTGAAAGGTGAAAGCTAAAAGGTGGTAAAGTATTGACAAAATAAGTATCTGCGAGACAGACATGGCTTTTTCCCATCATGCACTTGGGAGAAAGTAACCCAACTAGACAAACTTGAAAGCAACAAGTTTGTACAAGCTGCGCGATAAGGGAAAAATTAAACTTCTTTATTGATAAAATGCATAGTGTTTGAATAGACTATGTCTAAAGGGAAAGTTGCATCATCGACCAGAGAAAACGTGAATTACTGCATAGACAGGTCTATAACCAAAATGTTCAGGGCAGTAACTTTAAAAAAACAGACAACAAAGCAACAACCAAATACAAACATGAGACAGCAGCAAAAGTGAATAAGAAGGCTAATACCAGTCCTGTAATACACAGAATAGTATGGCCTCTGAATAGTTTGCCCTCTGAAAGGGCAAATCATTAAATCTATAATGAGAAAATTTTGCCCTACACATATTACTTACTATTAAAGAAGAGGACTACATCAAGACAAGGTAAAGAATCACATTAATGTTTACTAAAATAAGCACAAACAGCATATAGGACATGCAGGAAAAAGAAAATGGTAATAGGGCTAAACGCATGAAATATTTATCATATTCTGTAGTGCATAAAATAGATTATAATCTCAAAAGCAAAGAAATGCTGGGTTGGAAAATGAATACACTGTTACATAATACTATTATTCAAAGCAGAGCAAGTGGAGGTGGCATATGTATGAAACATGAAAAGTTGTACCTATGTTGTGTGTCTTGAAAAGGCTTACTAAGATCATTACCGAGACTGCTGAAAAGGAAAAATAAAAACCAAAACCCAAAACCAAAGAAACATGTTTCACAAAGAAAAACAAGGGAAAATGTAGATGACATCTTCCATAACATATGATCAAGGGGTAACTGTCTAGCAGGTTGTTTGTTTAGAAACCAATCTTTTTTCAACAAGATAAGAGTATTAATCGATCCCTCTTAAAAAAAAAAGTATATATCTATGTATTTCCTAATACATTTGAATACTTGGAGGAAAACTGTTAATTAATTGAATTCAAACTTTGTGGGCACAGTGGAAAATATGAAGGCATTATGTTTTGAAACTTTTCAGAAAAGCCTGATAAGGTAAACTTAAACTTCAGCAGTAAGCAACACTGGCCATAAAGAAGAAAATCATGAAGGATGTGAGAGTTTCAGCTGGCAGTATGCTACCTGCAGTATGATGGAGGAAAAGGACACTGAAGATAATTTAAGAGAAACAAGAGCTGATTAGAATAGAGCAAATATGATCTGGAGCGAGATTTGGGACTAAAATACCACCTTATAAAAATGATTACCAGATATGACAATATAAAAACCAAATAACAACAGCAAAAGATTAAAATCTTTCAAAATAACTTTTGCTTTGGTGTTCACAAATCATTCTGTTCCTGGTTAAAAAAAACAAAAACAAAAAACCAAACCAAAACAACACAATGTTTGGATTAAAATGATGTGATTAATCTAAAAAGCAGAGATGGTGAATTAAAGGAGCAGGGAGATAACAATCTGATAATACAGGAGCACAGAAGGCCTAATAATGATATTATTACGCACATAACCAAACACTGACAAACAAATATTCTGTTAATTATATAATCGTGCATATGCTTCCTATGCTTGAGATAAATGATTATGGAAAAGAACTCTCTTCTTGAAATCGCATATATGCACTAAACCTTATAAACTCCCTACCACATGGATTAATCTAATTCCCGTACACCACTTATGCCTGGTAAAGTGTTTACTACAGACTTGGAAAGCTGAGCGTGAAACCCTTGCTTTGACTAGAAAGCACGAATTACTGAAGGCTGCTACATCTTGACAGATAGACAACAATCAGATATCTCTTATCAATACCGAACTACTTGGAAATAATTCAAGATACAGATATCTGATTTTCATTTGACCTATTCCAATTTGCACTTCACTGTGTCAACTTTGATATTAAAATGTTCAGCTAGAATAAAGATATTTATAATAAAAACATATATAAAGAACAGAAGATGAATAGATATTGTCATGGATACATATGCAGGCAATCATTTAAACACGCGGCAATAGTTACATCACATTTTTCATAGCTTCTAGTCAACATACAACAGGCAAATATATGCTTAATAAAGGTTATTAATCCTTAATAAAGTTGTTGCACTGTTTTTATTATATATAAATGCATTTTGCCCTAGCTTACGTTGAAATAAGACAAATTTAAAAAGTTGGGCTGCGTATTTTCAACCCCATGGTGAATTAACTCTCGAGCAGCAGTCTCAGTAGCTGCAAAGCAAAACAAATTCTCCAGTGTGGCATGCTGCCTCAGTGCCTCCTAAAGTCTCTGTTCCAATATTTTCTTGTTCAAAATAAATTAGGAAATATGGGCCCAAATCTTGAGGCTTGGCTCTTGTGCAATGCAAACAAAAATGACCTGGCAGCAGAGCAAAACCAGCATGGCTGTGTATTCTCTTTTATCAGATTTCTTTGGGGAGATCAGGCAGATTGGCTTTTACATATATGTACTTCTGACAATGCTGAAGCCCTTTGGGCAACCTGTAAGCACTACCCCATGCTGGAGGTGATGCAGAGCGGGACAGCTGGGAAATTCTCTTCAGTGGGAATTTGAATGTATTTCCTCCGCTGCAGGCTGTGATGTGTGCACATCTATGGGTAATGGTAACCGCTGGACAGCAGGGCCATGGCAGTACCATTCCGTGGCTTTCTGAAGGTGAACATCTGTGGCCGGAAGGTGGGTGACGCCCCGGAGGGCTTGTGCCTGCTTGCCACGTGGGTTAGACAGAAGTGTGGGTGAAGGGGAAGGATGCACCCCACAGTCCTTTCCTACGTCTGCCTGTGCAAACCTCAGCGTATCACCGCTGTTGTGCCAATGCAGTCTCACAGCCATACGAGTTTTGCGCCTCGGACTGAAGTTGTTTTTCAGTCTCCTCAGACTAACTTCCCCTTTGCTTTGCCCTAAGCAACAATAGTTGCCTGACACCGCTCAAATGCTTCAACCAACCTGACTGCAGCAATTGCAATTTACATACGACCCAAGAATCCAATGCACACCAATGTGAATCACAGCATTCTGCGACATCCCCCACACTGAACTCAAAAGTTACATACCAACCTAGATTTTTTTGACTGCAACCTGCCCCAGCCTGGATAGGATGCCTGTCAAAAAGCAAAAGTGCTATGAAATGAAATTCATAGCACTGAAAGGCATCGCACACAAGCTGTCGTCCCCTCTCACATTTTGCATGAGCAATTTTTGCTCGTTTGTGTTCTCTCACACACCATGTCCTGAAACAGTTACGTAAAATGAATATTTAACTTACGATAGTCAGCTGTAAACTGATAGTCAGCTGTTGAACTGCACTTTATTGGTTATTAAGTGAAGTAAATTATCCTTACCATATTTGTCAGAGGTGAAAAACCTACATATATGGCTACATGTAGTGCATTCATTAGTTAACAGACCCCAAGGCTCCTGGGAAGTATCAGATATCTACACAGTGTCCCATGGTGCAGCATTTTTTAACTGGATGTCTCAGCTAGCTTGCAGATATGTAAAATCATATACAAATAGACATCTCCCTATTGATTGCTTCTGTGATGAGGCTCGTTTACTCCTGCAAATATTATCTGCAATGTACTTCAATCATGGAATCTTTTTTTAAAATGGAGTTGAATAAGAATATGCAAAATGTGATTTTGGATAAAACAAGTTACTTTTAGTCAAACTACTGCACCATTTTGTGCGAGTCATTTCATAGCTATATGTCTATTTTGACTAAGATGCTTGTGCAACTGAAGTAAATGCATACTTCTGCAGATGTGGCCCCAACAGTTATTTCAGTTCACCTCTTGGTGAGTCATGGAGAGGCAAAATACTGGAAGACAATTATGGAGTAAAATCCAACAAATGTTTGGCATGATGTAGTGAAGGGTGAACAAGAGCGCCAATTAGCATAGTTAGTCTTTCACCCCTGGTTGCCACAAGAAATCTTAGCTGCTTAAAATTGTAATGGAGAGGTGCTCACTTTCCCATAAAAGATCACAGCGATCAATATTAATGGTTAATCACATAAATCTTACTCTGTTGTACAGTCTCTTGTCTGCTATGTGGACAAACTGAGTTCACTTTTTGCTATCAATAGTAGGACACCAACTCCCACAAACACTACCTATATGTTATTTAATATAAGCCGTTATGTTTTATGACTGTGGACTTCAGAACCACTTCAAATAAAAAGCTTCAACTTTAAAAAAAGCATTTTGAAGACCATATTCTCTTCCATCCTTAACACTAGACTAGGACCTTGATGAGTCATGCTCATAATTTCCATGTGGCAACTACAGCCAACTACTTCCACAAAAGAGAACAAATAAAAATTGCAATAGAGCTTTATATAATAATATTTTATGCAATTAGGCAGCTTGAAGAAAGGAGGAAAGTTGGCATCTTAGGATCAGCCAAGTTTCCCATGTCATAAATATATGTTCAGCAGGTCACTAATTTCACAGCTTTCTCCCCAGAGGTATAATTTTTAGGTCTTTCATGTGAAGATGCTTAATGTGGGACACTGAGAGATGAAAAAAGAGTGGTTCCTGTTAAAGCCCTCATCATCACAGCACTGGATAACTCCTAGGCATGAGATGGGAATATAATTGTTACCTAAAAGAGTCAGTTGATAAGTGGTTATTTTAGGGATGTGTCTGAATAAAAGCTCTATTAATTTAACAGTATGTAAATCATGATCCCTGGACATAAAAAGCCATAGTTCCTGTTATTTTTACTTGTTAAAAGGAAAGTTACACCAAGTTACCTCCAAAGTGTTTTTCAATGTTGTTTGCAATTTTTTTACTAGTTCTGCTTATTTTTTTTTCCATTTTGTGACTCATTTTCCCTCACTTCCAACCACTATGCTTCTATCCCAGTTAGTATGCTTTTACTAATACAGAAATTTGATCGAACAATTCTGGGTAAGGATGAATATCACACTGCCGAGCAAAGCTTTGCATTACAGTAGAAAATATCTGCACTGTTGCACTTAGCCCTATAGAGGATTATTTAAATATTATTATCTACAGCTTATATGTTCATGCTGTAGAGCTCAAACCACAGTGCGTTCTTACATAGGGATTCTTCACCAACTGGAGAATCATCTCTGTCACTGACCTGATCGTACAACTAAAAATCTAGTGACACAAACTGAAAACATGGAAGAGTTTTAAGTCGAAGGAAATGGTTAGAACTGATTGATGAATTGAACTATGTCAAACTTTCATTATGAAACACAAAACCACATGAAATGTCCTGTTTCCAGTTTCATTAACTCAGAACTCTGCACATGTTCTGCTACACTTTTTCTAAGGTTCAAAACCTTTTAAGTAAAACTGTGCATCTAATTACGGCCAAACTTGACAGGAGTCAATATTCACTGTACATGAAATACATGCAAAATGTGTGGTTTTGGCGTAAAGCAAAATGAAAGTTAGTGGTTTTGGCCAAATTAACATTTTATTCTAGGGCTCCTTCCAATCTCAAACTCAGATGATTCCACAGTAACAAAGATTAAATGAGTTTTTCAGTTCTTTTCAGGAGCAATTAGCTGTTAATATTCACAGCTCTTTTAAGGAACAAGATACCTGTTAATATTACCAGGTGCTAACTAAAAAAGGTTTAGCATATGCAGTGTTACTAAGATAAAGGTCATTTATATATGTGTCAGAGTATGCTTAGTTTAATGTAAACAACATAAAGCAAAACCAAGTAACTTCAAAATGTCACATATACTTGTTCTGATTAAAAAAAAAAAAAAAACTGACAAAAACACCAAAAACCACCAAAACAAACACACACGCACAAAAATAGAAATTAATAAACGTATTGAAGTATTTGGTGTATATATTTGCTTAAAGCAACTATGTTTCTAGATTTCCTGCTACAAAGTGGCTACAATGGAAACAAACTGAGATGGAGAGCAGCAGTTGGAAACTCACTAGCACACAGTATTTTTAGGGCAAAATTAGGTTAATATTTATGATAGTAATTTGTACTCATGAAAACACTTGAAATGCCGTAACAGATGTGTAAAAAGTTAGTTCCTGTGTTAAGTGCAAACATTTGTGGGGAAAGATGTCTTCTCTGTAATTTGCTTCTGGCAGGTTATACTACAAACTCCTTCTTATATTTGATTTTTCCTTCAGAAATGTTGATAAAATGAAAAGTTCTGGAATATTCTGCTCATGAAAGATGCAGTACATTCTCTCAATTCATTTTTCCTTTATGGATGTACAGATGGAAAACCTCTCTGCACCACATCTGCAAATGTGCCACTTCCAAAGTGGATGGGGCCAGGTGAAGAAATGATCCAAATTATTATAGTCATAGAAAAATAACATCCAAATCAACTTACTCCCTTATTTTTCAAAAACCTTCAAATACAAGCATTGCTCAATATGCTGCCACAAATTAACTACACAGAAACACATCTCACATCTAAGCCCATGCTTAAAACTCTTTTAGATACTTTTGTATAAAAAGAAAAAGAAAATATATTCAGATCTTCATTTACTTAATACCAAGTGGTCATTGCTGTGGGCATATCAAAAGAGTTATTGTCATTTTTGCTTGATTGAGTTTTGAAAAAATCTTTCCATGACCAGAAGAAGTATTGCGTTCAGTCCATACTGAACTTTTTAATAAAAAGCAGTAAAGCAATCTACTTCATTGTCAAATGATTGAAAGAAATTTAATTAATGCCTTTGGAGGGAACGCCTATATAAGTATCACAATCACAAGAATGTGCATATATGCATATATGAATACATATGCCCAGCCGCAGTCTACCCTGTTGCTTTAATGTCATAACACTATGGTCCATGAGCAGCTGAAGGCAAAAATGAACTCCTATAATTTAAAATATCGTGCTGACACAATTTTAAGGTCAAATTACATTGTGTAGTTTATTAGAAGATTAAATGCTTGCTTCATCACAGGACACTTCATCCCTAGAAAAGGCAGGCAGTATAGAAATGCTCACAGACAAACAAATTAAAAATAGTAAGTTATAAACAGGGGAAAATAAGTTTATGCCACACCAACAAAACCAAAAAGAAATAAAAAAACCCCAAACCCAAAAAGCAAAAACACAAAGATGCATGAAAAGCAGTATGATATGTTAGATGTTTATCTATACATAAGAGACAGGTGTCACAAAAACAAAACAAAAAAATCACGAAGCTAAAGAAAAACTTTAACTCACCAGTTTCCATCTGTTATATCTGAATTCATGCATAATTGATTATCCATGACTGGTAAGTTCTTTTTTTTCACTAGCCTAACACAGTTTTCTAAACATTATGTGTTAAATCACCACCAAAGTAAAGGGTGTTTGAGAAACCGTAAGGGCAGAATAAAAATTTTTTAATGAAAAATAACATGTCAGTTAATAATAGAGCTGACCTATGTTTAAGAGAGAAATTTTAATCATGTGCATATTAAATATTAATAACCTATTCTGTTATTGTTATAATAAGGTTAAGTAAGCTTCTCCATGCTTAAGGAGAGAGAAGAAGTAGGAATATATAACAGTGAAAAAAAAAACACTGAGAAGCAGAGACATAAGGAAAATGTGTCAACAATAAACAAGAGGAAATGAGAAAGAAGGAAAAGATGAAGGTGGAAACTAATCTCTATGTGTCATTATGACTGCCAGAGTACTGGCAAAGCAGCAGCATCCTTTTATTTCAATTTTAATCATTTCTGAATTTTAATACCCTGCTCCTTTTGTAATTCTCCTGGCATTCCCTATATGCATCCATCCCAGCCAAAACACCAGTGTAAATTAAATGGCACACAACCACACCACTGATGTAGTTCTCCCCGTAGAACCAATTGAGTGACCAAAAAGCAGAGAAGGTATGACTACTTTGTATCCCCACAGACTACTAGCCAATTAAGTGACTTAATGTTCTTCAATTCCTTTAATTTTGAAAAGAAGGGCAGTGGTTAGGTAACCCAGCAATATAGAGCCATTAAAAAAAAATAAAGCAAGCCAGTAGTAATACAATAATCAGTGACCATCAGGGCCTGGAAAAATGAGTTTGCTCTCACTGGCACTAAGGAGCATCACATGATTATTTAATTACAGCTCTAATTTTTGTCTCGTGGATGGCAACATATCAACAATTAATAGGGCAAATAGAGGAGACTGCATTTTTAAAGAGACAGAACCTATATGAAATAGTGCTTGGTAATGCAATTTATCAGACAGTATAATGCCTCTTACGGCATATCTGTCATCCTGCCAAACATATAAAAAAATTCTACTGGTTCAATTCTCCTGCATAGTATCCATAAAATTCTTCTGGAATGCTTAGAAAACAATAACTACACCTATGAGTATCCTAAATGTCATTTTAAGCAGCAGTGCAGAAGTCGGTTACTTGTAGGGCTCGCAGCCCAAATAAAGTAGTCGAATCACAAGTTTCAAATGCAAACACACTATAGCATTTTCTTGAAAAGACTATAGCAAAAGTCATCAGGAATGGCAAAGATGATTATAGTATACAGTGATTCAAGTGAAGAAAAACGAAACAGAAAGTCAATAAAATACAGTCAATGGGACAGAGATTGATTCTGACCGATTGACTTTATTCTGAGATTTTCTTACAAAGCATACTGAAACTAGGGCCTCAAAACCTATATCATATTGTTCCTGCACAGGACTGCTAGATAAGAAATGAAAAACAAGACCTAAAAGAAGATGTATGATGCATATTATCGAGTGAAAAGCTCTACTTTCAGTTTAAAACAGGTTTCCCTTGTGCCTCATCCTGCAATGATGGCAGTGCGGAACCTAGGAACTGTGGGAAGTTCACTACGTCGAGAAGCACTTTTCGCAGTTAGGGGAATCTGGAAATATATCAAAAGAAAAACTAATTTTATGCACCTTTTTGCAACTGTACTTACTTTTCCATAGCAATGAGTGGACCAAGCTACAAACTCCATAAATTTATATTATCTAGTGTATGTTTCAGACAATAGTCAATATCTAACATAGCAAAAGCAAGCTCCAAATTTCCTCTCAGCAATACACTGTACCAGTGAAAAACCTACCATACTATGCTTAGACGGTTTTTTAATCCTACTTCTCAATATAAAAATTAGACATGCTTTTTCATTTGATATTCTAAAATCTACCCTTTGAACAAACAAAGAAATGCTGGGTTTGGGCCCTTGCACAGAAAAAAAAACCCACTGCTAAACAGCAGTTCAAGTATTATTGCAAAAAGTGTGACTAGAGAAGTAGTACTATTACAATAAATGCTCCATTCCTCCCCAAAATTGTGTCAAATTGTTTTCATTGAAGTCATGAACATTCTGGATTAGAGATCTTAATCTATAATCTTAAAAAGAAAGCTGGCAAGCAAGAGCTTGTATGTAAAAGTAAATATCATTCTTTTTATGCACTGGTTACTATACAGATAACATGTCTCACAAAGACTGTAATTAAATGTCTAGTGCAGAAGTAACACTAAAAAGCATACAGTATTATTACATTACAATGAATCCTTAGAAGCTAAAATTGTCATTTTTAAGTTTTAAGATGCCTTTAATTATTCTTGAGACTTCTTATATTTATCAAGAAAGCCCACCTATGATGAAAAGCACTAATTACTTAAAATCTTTCTAATACTCCTCTCCACAAAAATATTAATTTAATGTTTGATTATAAACATTTTAAAACTCAGTCTGGAATTCCTCTCCACTTCAGTTTTTGCCTTTGGTCCTTCTGAGAGTCTGCATGCATGCATGCTCTCTCCCACTCTCTTTCACCTCCTCTCTTCTCTGTCTTTTATTTAATGTAATAGAAGTAGGAATATAGGGTGTGTATGATGTTTAGAACTTTCCTCCTTTTCATTGAAAATGTTTTTAATTACCTGGCTATTATGACAGACATATATTCTAAGTGCAGTTGCTGAAAAGGAAATACCTTTCTCATACCTTTGCATGTGGGTTTGAGTTCAGAGCAGCAATTCCTGGCACTTCTGTTGGAAATGTTTTCCACTCTAGGACTGATTTACAAATGTAAAGAATTACTTACTCCTTCACTGTTCTATGAAACACATATACTACTAATTTTATAGCTGGGTAAATAAACCAGGAGCATATTAAGGCCGCATTTATAAAAGGATAATGTGCTGTAGCTTCCTTTTCCTTCATATGAAGTTATGTGCTGAGCATTTTCAAAATCAGGGTTACAACATCAAAGATGGCAAATATGGCATGGACAGTTATTAACCAAAAATTACACATTTTTTTCAGGGCTGAAACCAGAACCAGGAGTAAAGACACCAGAAAAGATTATGAGACAGTCCTCCAAACACAGGTGGTCTGAATGCATCACCACTTCGTCTAGCGAGCAGCAAGTGTAAAGACCCACAAATGATTGCTGCTGGCCAAATAAATCCTGTCAGAGCAGGATCCCGGGAAGACAAGATGCACTTGAGGTTTAAAGCACCTCCCTCGTCTCCTCAGGTCACATCATGTCATAATGCGCCACGGGAAAGAGATAGAGCAGATAGTCCCTGGAAGTTATGTAAGGCCAGCGCAGCTGACAGACATGGCCCATCCTGATGTTTTGCACCCAGGTGCAGCTGGGGTGACAGAGGCCAATTCACAGGCCAGCAGGCTCCTCTCGCCTCTCTAACCTGCAGTTCACAGCAGCAAAGCACGAGGTAGTGAGAGATAACTTCTGTGAGCCTACAGCTGTGCAGAGGTGCCACCAGCAATGCTTTACCACAGCTCAGAGACAGCAGTTAGCCTGCGCTCCGGTGAAAGCAAGTCTTACAGTCCCCATCCCAGCAAACACAAATGCACAGTGTTTCACAGGGGAATCAATCTCCAGAGAGATTGCTGTGCATTGGTGTTCTAAATAAATAGCTGCAAGGTGGACCTTGGTGCAAATACTAAGTGTTAGTGTGTCCTTGAGCCCATCCGAATGCCTAACGCTGATCCTCTACAGGAACAGCAGAGGATCAAGCTGTGTAGTGACACACCAGTGTGCATGAGAACAAAGTCAGGCTCAGCAAGTTTAAAAGGAAATATTTAGAATTCAGACAGTGCCTGAGGTATGTTACTACACTCTACTACTGTACTCTACTATTACTATGCCATTCCTAGTACACTGCACCAGATAAAACAGATTAAGAGTAGGTTACAATTGATACAGGGCACAAGGACCAGTTCAGAACATATGTACAAGTTCAGAGCTGGCAAGTCTCCTTAAAATTAATCTCTGTCAAGACTTAAACCTACTGAGAGCAATCCTGTGCAGAAACCATGAGAAAGTTGGCTTTTGCAAAGCAATAGAATGGCTAGCTATTATGTAATGAGGTGCTGGTGATAACTGTGGTAAACTTAGATGCCACAGGATGGCAAATGTTCAAAACCACCAGCATTTTTGAAGGGAACATCATAATATATCCACTTGGAAGTAACAGTTACAAGTTGTGGTCAGGGCTGTTGACAGTTCATGATACCACAGACAATGGAACTGACCAACTAGCCAACTTAGTGTTAGGTATAATACTTTTGAGAATCTGAGGGAGGAATTAACCTCTCAGGTAAAAGTTATTAATGGAGTCCTTCAACAGAGAATTTAGAGAAGCTTTTTGCAAACTGTGGGTTATTCTGACTGCAGTTATCTTCAGTTCAAATGCCAGATATTTGGACTCACCGTTCCAAGATTAAAAGTAACATCAACAGGGCTTTCTGAGACTGACTTTATAAAGTTGCAAAATTTCCGTATAGCAGGCAGTAAGAACTGTAAGTTACTCTTTAACCGTCAAACTGTTTTACTTCTTTCTTTTTTCCTTTTTTTTTTTAGACTCAGTAGCAACTTTGTGACAACTAAAGTTTAAAAAATGCACTTGATTGCATAGTGACAGATTTGCAGAACATTTTTCATCACACACACATATGTGCTTTCAGTTATTAATAAAATGCTTCTGCCCTTAATCTGCCATTGCCTGAATATACAATTACAGTGTCTTGGATAGACAAATACTGTTAAGGAATTCTGTTTTCCCTGTTTGAGATGCAATTCAATTACATCAAGTAAAACTGAATACTATGTCTTTAAAACTGGCTTCGGCTTGCCACAGAAAGGAATACTGAATCACTTTTCTATTAAGTTCCTCTTAGAGTGGAATGATAACAAAACTTTCTTCTCTTCCTCACCCCCACCTTCCTTTTTTGCTTGTTTTAAACAAGGAAGAGCCAGCTGCCCTGGGTAACACCACAGGTAGATATTAAAATGGAGACAGCCATTATTTAGTGGCGACAGGAATATAAATACAGGCACTAACCTATAAACTGGTGTTTACTTCAGGAAAGTAAGTCATATTTTTTCCTCTGATTGCCGTGCTGTCAGTTTAATGCAGCGTAAATAAACAGTAGGTGCATGATAGCTTTAAGTAGAAAGTGTTCATTCCACAAGAGGAGCAGATTACTGAAGCCTGATGCCTATAACGGCAAAAACAGAACTTCCATTTTACCTGGCTAAGAGACTTGTGGCTTTTCTATTAAATTAATTTGTCAGAATTCTATGAAAAATATTATGCACTCAAAGAACTTTACAAAAAACATTCATTTTTGCAGCCCTCAACTTGAACCATTTGAAAAAACAAAAGCCAATCATTCCGCTGTAATTTCATCATCCCATTGCTCTAAATGAAAGCTTTATATAATCAACCTAATATAACAGAAAATAAAATGATATATGGAATTGCCTATACTTTGAGTTATTTTGTTCTTATAAATATATTCCCTGACTGAAAGTAAAAAAATTCCCCTTTGGAAAAAGCAATGATGTCTGAGAAGATTGTATATACACTCTACATCTATTAACATAAATTATAAGAAAGTAAAATGTTCCAGATGTGTTTAAACTGTTGTAGAAGGAAAGTTTGTGGCTTCACTGGATATATATTAAATATATCTAGAGAGAGCAATGGCAGTTATATACAAGAAAGCAATAAAATGCTTCACTAGAGTCTATGTTAAAATACCATAGTTCCTAGAAATATGACTAAAACATTTCAGAAGTCATATTTCCTCCAGTTTTAATTCAGAAATCTACTTTAATGTATTTTTCTATATATTATGAACTATTTTATTAATAAAGTAATCTTCTTAATTTTCTTTTTATTTCAAATACAGCTGGAAACCTACGGAATTACTTCAAATTCCTCTGACAATATTTAGACTAAAAAAATAGGTGACATTAAAAAGGTAACAGTACTTTGAAAAACCAAGTAGTTGATACGTTTAAAAGATTTGGTGAGTTTTTTGTTGGTCTTTTTTTTTTAACAAGATCACCAGACTTCATCTGATTATCTTCTAAATGGCAGTTTCACACATGTAAAACCCTCTCTATCCCAAACCTGTAATGTGTGAGAAACATTTTCTTTAGAGAAACCTCTCTAAAGAGGTTTTCGTGCTGCAGGGGTGGATGTGCCCACGTCCCCAGCAGGGCTGAACGTGGTGGCTGGTGCCTGTGGGATGCTGGCAGGGCTGCAGGCAGGGCTGATGCTGCCTTGGGAAGCACAGCCACAGAGGGCAGGTGCTCATCCTCTCACCCGCTGGGCCTACGCTGCAAACCAAAGAGGTGCCCTGCTCGTGTACAAGCTGGGGCTGGCATGGCAGGCTCTCTCTGCTCCTGATACTGCCAAAGCACCGTGTCCCATCAGTGAGTTACAGAGCGACTCTGCTTCACACTGCTTTCTCGGGAGCACAGCAGCAGGTTAGGATTCACACGAGTCGCTAAAATAGCATGAGAGGGGAAACTGCGAGAGTTACTTTGCTATTTAAAGTATCAAGAACAAAGAATATAAAAAGGAAATGGCCAGTTTTTCAAAATTCATGCACAAAAAGCATTTCATTTAAGTATCTTTTTGTTCCAGTAAACTATTTTGCATACAAAGGACTTATTTATTACATATTTGAACTTGTGGGAAAAAGGGAAGGAATGCACTGATTCCTGAAATAACTCTACAGCCTTTTTGGAGGCTTTGCTTTTCTGTGCTCTTGTTCTACTCTGAACAGTTTTATTGCAGGGACAGAGGAATTCCTTGGAGTCAGTTGTTTCTTTTCCACTAGCTGTACTGAAGAGTGGGCATACATAGCATACTAGCCAAGGATTTTAATTTCTCTTCTATTGCCTTATTATGTGTGTGCGCTATCTGTTCTGACGCATGCTTATATGTGAACACGTTGCATTTTCTGCCTGCTCATTTTTTTACCTACTCTACGTTATTTCACATTTCCTTGCAAAACCATTGCTTCAACTTGAAAAGCAAGGTAATATCCATAACGATCTCAAATAGAAAGTGAATTAGAAAATTAGTGTGTGTATATGTATAAACATATTAAAGAGCATATAGGAGTACGGGACTGGAAAGAGCATTCTCAAATTCTACAAATACTGCTGAAAAGTAATTAGAAGATAGAAATTACAGAGAACATGCTATATTCATGTCTATACACTCTACGCATACAGTTTCGAGTTGTTTTTGAATAGTGCGCCTGATTTGACACATTTCTATCTGGTGATTGTGTTAAATGCTTGATAGTGAAATATCCAAGCATTCCTTGTGCTAACTACAGCTGAAATTTTACACTTATTGTAACCTTTCCTAACAATGTGAGAAAAACAGAGTAAATATATTAAATTTGTTTCATAACAGATGCTTAGGTTGTTAATATTTAAGATGCCTATTCATGCTATTCCTGTCTGCACATTTGTCAAAAATGTAAGCTTGAATGCTAATGTTTGCCAGCAGACTACAGCAGACAAATATATGAATGCGCTGTACCAAAATAATATAAAGTAGAAATAAGGGGCTGCTACTAACTCCCACCCAAGCAGCACGGACCAGAATGAAAGGGCACCTCCAGATCACACGTCTCTGCATCTGAATTTGTGAATTATTTTCACAGAATCGCTGCGCTCACTTGCACGGACTAAAACCAGAGGAGAGCTTTTCTCAGTTTAAACTCATTTCAGCTTAGGAGCTGGTGCAAAGTGTTTCAGAAAACTTAGATTGTAGCGAAGTTTCTCCCGCAGTCAGAAAAAGCTGGAGACTGGCAGAGGGAAACTCCGGGTCGGGCAGGTGCCTGTCAGGAGCGCTCCCCCCGGCAGCCGGCGGAGACGGCGACAAAGGGGCGAGGATTTAGCAAAACCTCGGGTGGCGGGTTCGGAGACGGAGTAGAAAAATCAAAAGTAAATCCTGGAGCACACAGACGAGCTGCTGGCGCTGCTCCCCGCGACAGCGGCAGCCCCGGGTCGTGCCGCGGGCGGGCGGGGGGGACTTGCCACCCGCCGCCACGGGCGCGCCCCCGGCTGGGGCAGCCGCGGCCGCTCGGCCGCCCGCGCAACCCCCGCGCCCTGCGGAAGCGCCACCCCGCGACCCCCCCGCCCCCCGCCCGCGACCCCCGGCCCCGCCGCTTCGCCCCGCGCCGTCGGGGGCGCCGCCGCCCCGCGCCCGCCGCTGCCGGGAGGCGCGCGAAGCTGGGTAAGAACTTTGCCAAACTTCTGGGGGTTTTTCCCTCTGCCCCCACCCCCGCTTCCCCCCGCTCCCCCCCGTGCCAGCGGCGGGTGAGGCGGCAGCGGGCAAGGGAGCGGAGCGGAGCGGGGCCGCCGACCGGCAGCGGCGCGGCGGCAGGTGTGAGCCCGCGCCGGCCGGGAGGCTCCGGCAGCGGCAGCGCCCGGCGCGGCCACCCGCCCCGCGCCTCCCGCCCGCCCGCCCTCCCGGGCCGGCACAGCCGGGTAAATCGCCGCGGCGGCTGCCCCCGGCACGGCTCTGTCCCCCCCGTCCCCGAGGAGAGACGCCGAAGGAGCGGGACCAACTCACTCATGGGAGCGCGGCGGGCGAGGCCGGCGACACCTCCGGCTTCCGAGGCGCCGGCGAAGTTAATTGCACTGAAGTTCAAGTTGTCTTTTCACCCATCAGGAGTGGGCGTTTAAAGGAAGGAGAGCGAGGAGGAGGAGGGGGAGGGGGGAGAGTCTCTCTCGCTCGCTCGCTCTCGCATACACACGCGCGCACACACACACACACACACACATACACAGAGGCACACGCATGCACGCACGCACACACACACACGCACACGCACCCGCCCGCTCGGCTCCGCTCCCGAGCTGCCTCAGCAAGGAGGAGCCCGGACGGAAAACACCAGGGCAGCAAGGTACCGGCGTGGGGCAGCCCTGCCTCTGCCTGCGCGTGTCTGTGCGGGTGTGCCTGCGCGTGTGTGTGTATATGTGTGTGAGCTGTGTGTGTGTGTGTGCCCGCGGTCCCCCCGCCTGCTGCCTCGTACGGCCCCTCCAGGCGGGGAGGTGCGCGCTGCCCCCGGGGAGGGGGCGGCGGTGCCGTCGGGGCAGCGCGGCCGCTGGGGGCCGGTCCGACTGGGGCCGGGGTCTCCGAGCCCTGCGCCGCCCGCTCTGTTCCGCGCCCGCTGCCTCCTGCCTGCGCGGCGGCGGTGGGAGGGGGGGAGAACCGAGCGGCGGCTGGAGCGCAGCGGTGGCGTGTGTCTGTGTGTGTGCGCGGCGGCTCCTTCCCTCCGGCGGCTCCCGGCCCCGGGGGGCGGTGGGGCTGACTTGGTGCAAGTGCCGGGGGATGGTGGTGTGCGTTTACTCGTGCCTGCCGCGTCCCCCTTCTCCCCGGAACTCGGGTCGAAACCCTCCACCGTCCCCGCATTGCCTTCCCCGGCACCGCGCCCCCGCCCCCTTCTTCCCCCTTCTCCATCCTTCCCCCGCTCCTTTATTTCCACAGCTGTCCCCGCGCCCTCTGGCCGCCCCCCGCCGCTACTCGCAGAGCCCCGGCGGCAGCCTCTTTCGGGCAGGCAGCGCTCCGCGGCTACCCGCGATTTGAGGTGGCTGATGGAGAAGCTCCGCTAGCGCGCTGGCGGTCTCCGCGGGCTGGGGATGCCCGGGTGCGGGCAGGCATCCCCCGGAGGCCTCTGCCTGCCGGCAGTCCCGCTGCCCCGTCGGGCCGGGAGCGGGGCCGAGTCCCGCATCACTGTGCTACGCCTGCCTGGTGTTTCACCTGGCACCACGTGCTCTGTAACGCTGTTAGAGAATTGCCTTTATTCATGAAACTTCTCCTAGGGGAAGTACTTTTCTCTCCTTTTTTTGTTTTTAAGACCTTCTTTCCCCTCTTCACTGATGTAGGATTGGAAGTGGAGCTACTGGAGAATGACCACTGAACGCATGTTTCCCTGAAAGCTGAGGCTGTTTCTTATTCCCAAGGAGACTGACAAGAGAGGGGACCCGGATGTCAGCCCAATCTCCGTTTTTTATTTGTCTCAACTTTGAGGCAGATTTTTGTCTTTCAGCTGTGGGAACTGACAGGTACAATTCCCATAGGCACCTTTCCATCAAACAAGACCAAGGCCAAGAAGTTGATTCGTCATTGCTTTTCCTAGTTAGCCAGCAGTATGTCATTCTATTAATTGCTATTAGTAAGTTAACCTTGTAGCTCAGTTATTGAATAATCATTAATCCATGGAGGATACACAAGCCCAAAGGTTAATAATAGGAATAGCAATTAATAATATTGACCTTGCCAGTGGGGAGAGTATTTTTGTCACAGTTATTAAAAGTCACTACTATTTATACTAGGTGCAATGGTGCGAATTTGGACTCAATATGTTGAATACCAAATTACTGCAACAACACCAGAAATTAATTCACCCTTTTATCTCCATGTTAACAGTCCTCTGACTTTTTCTCTATTTAAAACATATCATCCCCTACTTTCTCATTTTAAATAAAAATCCTAGGTCTTTAATAAATTCTAACATTTCCACTAGAAAATAACATCGAGCTCACTTACACAGATAAAAATTTATTTGCCTGCAGCTGATTTGTTGTAGTGCTTTGGATGTCTTCATTTCTCAGAGAGGACTTAGCTTTTTATTATCTTTTGATACCATGGGGTAATAAACAGGAGATCAGTACAAAGGGGACATTCTCTCTTTTATAGGTCCAACTCTCCACTCCCTGGAGTTGCCTCCTTGCAGAGCTACTCTGACTGACTGACTGACTAACCTACATCCTTCTACTGTCAAAGACCCATCTCCTTTATTTGTATCACATTTCTGACTGGCTGGTCAGTAAGCCCTAATAATAATCATGTTTCATGTCTCAGAAATCTAATAATCAAGTTACTCATTGCTACAAATTGCAGCTAAGCTATTTGGGTTAGTCACGTTATCCCCACTTTAAAGGCAGGGAAACTGAAACAGGAAAATTAACGCATTTGCCTGAGGCTACACATGGATTTAAGACCAGATCCAGAACTGTAACTGAATTTAGACCAAGATCCCTTTTAAAGATCCTCAAGTGCACTATTGAAAATCCTTCTTTAAAATAGAAATGTAGCATAAACCTTATTTTTCATCAACTTTGTATATTAGTCAAAACACACACACTTTTTTTTAGGTCACATTTTGTTTTTAACAGGTAAGGTTTATTCAGCTTTTTTTAAAAAAAGTGTGGTAATACTTTTCAGCTACATCAGGCAGTTTACTTTGGAAACAAATATTTAATACCAGACTGTTTGCAGTAATGGGAATAGAATTGCTTGTCATTGGGCTACTGTAAACAATATTAGCTAAATGTTATGGTATTGTTACAAAACAACAAACTATGATGGGAAGTCCAGCATTAGTATAGATAAGGTGCTCTTGCTTACCTAGTGTGCACTGGTTTTCAGCATAATGCTCCTTCAGTGCTTTCAGTATCAAAATACCTAATATGAGTCTAAACACCGAAATACATATGGGACAACCATATACTGTGTTTGAGAGTTACAATTTATGTCATTAAGCAGTGAGTTTTACCAAGTTGTGTCATTCATGTCACTGAAGCAACACATATACTGCCTGCTCTTTAGCTGTGGCATGTCATCAAAGCATGCCTAAAAGCCAGATGTACAATATAACTTTCCTATTACTGACATGTAGATATTTCCTCTTCCTCAATTCCCGCCCTAAATGTTTCCTTGCCCAGCCTTCTACATGCTCAGAAAGGAGCTATAGATGCTATAATGCTTAGAAAGGAACTATAGAAAGTCCTGTTCATCCTGCTCATCTCTGATGTCTGGAATTGTGCAGCTGAAAGCCTATACAGAATAAGTATACATTCTTTTTAAATTATTTTTTTATTTATGCTGACAGCTCCTTTCTGAGCATTTTTAGAGTCCTGATTTGAGGGAAGTGGGTGCAGATCTCATTCAAATAGTCATTCTCCAATACCATTAGCATTACCTGCCAAAAATGAAAGTGGCATATGAATCACAATAAGCCACTCATGAATTTGTGGATTTAGAACCTGCCAAGGAACAGCAGATACACACACGATTTCAAAGACCCATCAGTTTTAGGTACTTCCAGCAGTGCATATTTATCCAAAGACCATCCTATTGATGGCACATCTTATAAGGCCTACAGACATAACTGATTCCAGGGAAGGATAATACTGACTGAAAATATTTCTGTTCCAGTCTTTCTTTTACAAGTGAGGTAGTGAAAGTGACGAATCTGCTAATCATAACCATGTCAGAGGCCCTTCCTGAGGTGTCCCTTTTATTGAAGTGCCACTGTGACATAATGATCTGTTGGTTTTCTGTGAGAAGAGCTTTAAAATCCTCTGGGAAATATCACAGTTGCTTTCCAGTTCCTTTCAGACATGTAAATACCTTTATGTTTAGACATGAGTACAGAGGGGTGGAAAGTGAAGTTCAGCAAGGACTAGAGTGGGGTTAAAAGAATCCACATGGATCCAGTGACCAAATACATATATATGTGAGCTTTTTTCTGTATCTGATATTACCTGGGGCTTGAAATGAAATGTTCATTTCCAAGAAGGAAACGCTGTAGGAACGTGTGCCTACTTGAAAGGTATGTTGACCCATCGTTGACAGAGAAGGCCATCTTCTGCCTAAATTATACATGAGCAACAGAACTCTCAGTAGTGCTCAGATACTTGTGTCGTTCTCAAGTAATATGTACATTATCAAGTATGGTTTATTTCCAGCTTGTAGTGTGTGGATAATGCTATATCAGTGAAAACCACCACATGCCACCTATCATTCGTTGTAATTGCTTGCTTTCATCATGGTTTGCTTAAGCTGAGCACATCAGAAACTGAAAATAACATTTGGGTATTTTTTCCTTCTTAACATAGAAAAGTTCCAGCCTACATTTTGAAAACTATTTATATGTTATTATTTGTGAAACATAGCAAAGAAACCTGCGTATTGGCATGGAGTACACATGGATGTCTCAGCAGCTTGATGAAATGTTAAGACTTGGTTTGAACTATGTTCCAACCAGTTCTAAATGTTATCTGTTGTAGATGAAAATGGTAATCAACAGATACAACCATGCTGAAGTAGCCTTCTGTGAATATCTTAAATGCAAGTGGCCATTACTGTCTGTGCCACAACCTTTTTGATGTTTCATTTTGCTAGTGGTTCAGTGGAAGATAGTCAGATGTCTTTTTCTGAATATATCTTTAGTGCGTTTCTGCAGTCGGTTGGTTATTCTGTTCTTTGTTGGTCAGACACCAATCTCTTGAGCTCAGGCCTATGTGACCTTGCTACTTGAATGTCTATTCTGAAAACTTCTTTACTGAAGTTGTCATCATGTCAATAGTAGCATATTCATTTTTCTGTCTTCAAACTAGTTTAAGTTCTCTCCAATCATACAGTGAAGGTCCATGTTTCCAGGCCCTTATGCTACACAGTACCTCAGTCCATTTGGCCACTCTCCAAGATGGTAACTGCTTTCTGCTCCACATCTCTGTTACAGGAGGTTTTTGGATTACCTAAAAAACTAAAGTGCATCCTCATAAAACTTAGCTTTTTGGAAAAGTAGATCAAGTTTTTGCAGATGCATCAGTGATGTCAGACTCACTTCTGTTTTGCCTGGCTGCTGTCTCCTTCCATCTGAAAGTCTAAAAGTATAACTTTTAAAGGTTTGAAGGAGATATATCAATATTTGTGTGAACCACTTTTACTGCACGTTGTCTCTTCTTTTCTACTTCCACTTGTCTTGGCTGCTTTTAAAAATTCTGTTGCCTGTATTGAGACACTGCCAGCTTAAACCAGTGAAGAGAAACCAGGTGACTGTCTACTTTTATGAATATAGGTTGTGTATAATAAATTCTGTTTTTACATCTATGCAAATTAAATCATATGATTCTGACTACATGCATTTTTTATCAAATATGGCATATATTTCACAAATTATATTTAACTTGTAGTCATGTTGCAATTTTGAATACCTAACTAGGAATTACAAGGTGTGCCACTAGATCTTAGTAAATAAGTGTACAAAACCAGAATAAATAGGATAAATTTAGCTTTTTTTTTCTTGTATTCTTGTTAAACCTAGTGAAAAAGCTTTTTCTGCTATAGGTGATAATATAAGCACCTCATTACTGTGCTGTTTAGAGACAAAAGTACACTTGGTTTCTAGAAATGTAAAGATTCTGTAAGGGCCTAAACAGAATGTGCCCAGAATAAGGAAGTTTCAGAGAAACAAGTCTTTGGTCTGGAGTTTACAGTATCTAGTTAATGAGGCCTTTTATTAATGTTTCTTGTCACAGAGTAGCAGACATCAGTCACAATGTCAAAATAAACATTTTATTTCTGCAAAGTTACATTTTCACCTCAGGAATATTGTGAAGTGAAAACGGGATTTAGCATAATTCTTCCTGTGGACAGACAGGGCAGTTTAAGTGTGAAAACCTAAGCCTTGCAATATGATTCCCAACCATAGGTGCACCAGACTTTGAATAATCAGTCTGTCAGATAAGCTGTGGCAGGCATTATTCTGTGAAGGTAACCACTCAATGCTTTCAATGTTGATGATCTTCAGTAACTGCTGATGTTTTTTTCCTAAATAAAAAGATATTTTGGGAGCACAAAGACGTCTCTGTCAATACTTGTGTTTTGGTCAATAAAAGGATGTGGATGGTTGAAATGTGGGAATCGGGTAGAATTCAAACATGTGAACAAACAGCTGTAATTCACAAAACCTTTTCTAAGAAGTTGCCTAAACCTCAAAGCACTAGATTTGCCTTAGAGTTAGTTGCTTTTCCACTTGGGACTCCTAAGTGGCCATTCAGGACTGTTCATGCCCACCCAGGTCCTCTAGACCTGCAGTATTCTTCTGCTTGAGTGTCTTGGTCAGCTTGGCCTCCTGGTTACTCGTGGAGTGTGCTCAAACTCCCTAACATGACTGCATTCTTGACAAAATGCAGAAGGGTCACTGTGGTAATAATGGGAACTTAATCCCAGGACTATTTTTATTTTTACTCTTATTTTTGTTTTCGTTTTTAATTTTTTTAGGGGGATATTGTATGTATTTCACAACAATTTAACATAGTGAAGACAAAAATAATCCCGAGAAAACTCAGTGTGTGCCCCAGCCCTGGGAATAAACTAAACATAAGATTATGATCTAAGGAATCTTGAATTCGTTTGTGCTCAAGGGCACTGTTTCAGCAAAAGGGTCGAGACTGCCTCTTCTAAAATAACCATCAGCCTGGTGGCCAGAGTCCTCCCTGGGGTGAGAGGAGTTGTAAATTGGGGCCTTTCAGGGCAGCAGAGATGAATCCCATGATTGCATTAGTGCTCTAATCACAGAGTTGTTATATAGAGGGAGATGGGAAGCCAGCTTCTCCTCCAGCTATGTTTTAATAAAACATAAGTTTTGAAGGAAAGATCACAGGGACCTATTTTCATAAAAAGAATGAGGGTGTAGATACTGAGTGGATGGAGGCATCTCTCAGACAGCCCTGGGTAGAGCCCTGTCTTTAGAGGTAACCCTCAGGTAGAGCCTTTGCTTTAGAAGGAGGCAGGATTGTAGATTTGGGACAAACCATTTTTCCCCTGGTTAACTCCAGTTGTCTTATGTTGAGGTCAAGACATGCTGTGCTGGCTGTTTTCCAGGCCACCCAGGTGTCTCTTCTGCTGCGCTGCAGGAAAGTAATGCTTTCAAAACATGATTCTGGATACCTGACAAGGAACCATGGGACAAAAAAATTCAGAGTTGGAGCACCATAATGCTTTATAGGATTAGCCACAAACTATATAAATCAGTATCTAATTATTAATAACAGTTTATTTCATAATAACAGCAATACTTGGTATCTGCTGGGAACTGTTATCTTGGTAAAGTTTATGGTCCATTTTTATTTTGCATCACAAAGGACAGCACAGGAAACTGTTGGATTGCATATTACTTATAATGAAAATTCTCTCTGTAAGTGTTTCCCATTAGAAGCTCTAATGGCTAACATGGCTAGACACTCATATTTATTTTAAGTCCTGTGGGATGCAAGGTTAAAATTATATTTTTATAGAATTTATCTAAATTAAAATAGAAATACATACTAAAATGTTGGCCTTTTCTAGGAAAAGTGCAATAATATTCAAAGATGCTTATTTCTTCTTTTAAAATACTTTTATTTTGCCTATTTGAAAGCTTCCAAAATCAGAGGACAAAAATTCCTCCAAAGACTTGACAGCAGTCCACTGCATGGATTTCATCTGCCACAGCATAACTGACTGCTTTTGCCATATAGGATGTATGGGCACAGTTCAGACAGTCTGCCCCATCTGTGTTGCCTTCCCCAAACCTGCTTGATATAACTGAAGAGTAGGTTACAAAGCTGTCCTGGAACCCTTCCACTTGTGATCTACATCCTACAATATGGAATATTCTAAATATCTTGGGCTTTCCCTAGCTAACAAGCTGGTTATTCTGGCTATGCATGAAGATACAGATTTGGGTCTTAATTAACATCTGTAGTTTAATCAAACCATTCTCAGATCCTGAGAAATCTGAACTGTAGACTTTCTGGTTTTTCTGATGACAGACAAATACTGTGAACTAAAATAGTAGTTTAATATATAAAGCATTTGCACCGGCTCTATGGCCATGGTAACTTTTGTTGAAGCGTGAGAAGTCTGAAGATCTTTTTCAATGTCTGATGAAGAATTCAAAGATAATAGATATGAGATCAGATACATTAGGGACTTGACAAAATTTTTTTGGTCTTTAAATTTAAACAGCATTCTATGCCACTTTACAGGAGCTATCTCTCTTGTGGTGACAGTCCTGTAAATCTCTGGCTAGGCCCAGTTTTATTATAAAAGAAGTTGGCTGGCCCAAAAGAGAAAATATGGAATAAATTGCTGTGAAAGTGGCTTGGCCTGTTCAGTCTGGTGACCCAGTGAAACAGTGGAGGACCTTATAATCTGCAGTGCAGACAGGTCCTCATTGTTGAAGGAAGCAGGAAGTGCTAAAAGGGCTGTAATTGCATATTCTTTAATAAGAAAGATAATTGTTGCTTTCACCAAACAGATTTGAGACAGATTTTAATAGCGTGTACACATTCAGAAGCCTCTGGAACACACCTTTTTACACTAATTTGTTCATATACATTGATATATTCTAATGTATTTTCACCCTCTAAAAATGTAGTCCATGTGGAGCACTTCTGAATTGCAGGGTTCCTTACTCTTTTTTTTTTTTTTTTCATTTTTAGATTGACTATGATGATTCAGTAAGGCAAAAGAAGATCCTGTAGATGTGTTTCTTTTAATAATTCTAAGTTTCTATCCTAGAATAAAGGCTTATGTTTGCAATGATTACAGTGGTCAGTTTGTACTACACTGTCAGGGCCTTGTCATCTTTCATTGTGCAGCATGATTAAAAAACCCACATAGCCCTCAATATTGTATTTTTTTTCAAAAACTTCAAATTAGGAAACTACATTTGTGATGTAGTGTGATTTTCTTTGTTGAATCTGAAGGGATAAAATCTTGTGTTGTAGCAGTATCAACATAAGTTTTGGTCTATAGGAGGAAGAGCAGTGTTGTGCAAAGCCTATCACAACCACTGAATGCGAAATCAGCAAAAGGAGACATGGCCTTCTTACACTGCTTAAGGTGGCTGAAATTCAGTTTCTCTTATTTCACATTCTATAATCTTTTTGAAGTCATTGTGAAATAAATAGTTTTCTTAACTGGCATTAGGTGTACGGCTTCCTGTGAACCATGGTAACTGAGGCTTGAGTTTTATGAACGATTGTTTAGTTTTCACCAAACTCCCTCAATCTGTAGATCTAAGCAAAAATCACACCATATGTTGAAAATGAGTTCAGTAGTGACTGTCTTTCAGCAGCTGTGCTAAATTTGTATTGTTCTGCAGTGTTATGGACAGCTTTTTTCAAAACAATTGAGATCACACATATATACTTAATTATTTTTATTACTGTTGAGTATCACATTTTAAAAGGCTTGAAATCTTTTTTCTGTGAAAGATGAAGCTAGGAAAACATTTGCTTTTTATCCCAGGATACTCATGCTTTCAGTTTATCTGTACAAAAGGTAAATCATGGATAGATAGATAGATAGATAGATAGATAGATAGATAGATACATACATACATACATACATACATACATACATACCTAGATGCTCCATGACTACCAATTCTAGAGCTCTGCACCATAAATGTCATGTATTTTTTGCTTTACTACAAAAAAAAAAAAAGAAGAAAAAAAAGAAAGAAAAGGAAAAAGAAAAAGAAAGTGCTGCATTGTGTTGTAGATTGGACATTGGCTTTAGAATACAATGCTTGACTAATAGTAACTCGTGTGAGTTCATCAATTCCTTTTATATTGCCTGCTAATGAATCACACCCTGTTAAAGTTTTCCATTGCTCAGGTGGCCTACATGTGAAGTATCTCACTTTAGACCCAGGGGGGTATTCAATATCATTAATCAGATCAAGGAAAGGATAGGACAGTCTACAATATCTGCTGATAATATTCAAACAGCTGAAGTTTAGGAAGAGATTTTATTAAAAAGAACATCTACAGAAAGAAGAAAAGTACCACAGTTCATATTTGTCTCTTTTAAAACCACATGTCAAGGTAAGTTGCATCTGTATAAGGAGGAAAATGAAATCGTGGTTTGCTACTGCTTGGCAATATTCATGCAGTGAGTCAAGTCAACAATACTGAGGTTGAGCAGAACACAAACCAAGGAGGCCGCCCATGCAAATGATACATCCTGGTTGCTTCCTCATGAACTCTTCCATGAAATCTTGCTGCACCCATCTTGATTGCATATGCTAATCCCGGCTTTTAATTGACTCATAACATATTTATCTGGATTTCCAACTTCCTCTTCTCTTTTGAATGTTAATTAAAATAAAAAAGATTACATTTAAGATATTCATTACAGTAGCAGAGTTTTCTGCTAGAGCTGTTAGAGCCAAATTTTGGTTTTATTTAGATGGGACTATTTAAAATCAATCAGCTTAAGTCTGTTTTGCACTAGGGACCTCTTGATACCCACATAGTAAAAAATGGCCTTAGCAGCAATTGAAGAATTTATAATGTTCATAGAGTATATTTTCTACATTTTACCTCATGAAGTAAAATTGAGGAAAAGCCCCCACCTTTTAATATAAAATACATGTAGCAGTCCAAAGCTAGTTTTTTTGGATAAAAATAAGCTCAGAATTGCTTACATACACTTGTAGATTCTCCCTGTCTTCCCCTAAATCACTCACTATCACTCTTAGACCTGCAAAAGTAGGAAAAAGAGGACTTTGATATCCTCTGTGTGGAATATGGAGATTTCAAGTCATGTCTCTAGCCTAAACAGATAATTTTCCTTTGGTATTTTCTAAGCCAGATGCAGAGCTTGTTTATTTTAAGTCAATATTTAGGAATACTTTAAATAGTAGGGTTTTTTTTTTTGGTTTTTTTTTTTTTTTTTTTTTTTGTCATATGGACAAAATAGGACTTAATTCAAGAATAGAATGCAAATTCCCTTTTTTTTTTAAAGAAAAAAAGCAAATCTCATTCCTACTGTAGAGTTGTACAGGGCTTTTCCCCCTCCCATTTTTGTTGTTGTTATTGTTTTTGTTTCTCTGTAGTAAGCTATTTTGTTGTTACACTCTTGCTTGGCAACCCACCATATTGTTGTTGTTAATTTGGGGTTTTTTTATATTCAGTAGATTAAATCATACTATCCTATTTGGGATCTTCCCACCATTACAGCTTTTGCCACCCATAACCTTATTTTATGATCAAAGGGGAAATAAAGGGAAAGCAGTCATGTTAATAGGCTTTCCCATGCAGTCTCTCTGGGAATGGTCTTTTTATAAGTGTCTTGAACTTGACCTCTTCAGAAGGCCCAAAGGTCCAACACACATTTTTAAAGTTGCATTTAAATTTTAATATTTTTATTCTGTGAAGCCATTTAAAACCTGGCCCTCAAAACACAAAGCATAAATCTTTCAGGACAGTCATCCAGTAAAATTGATGTGTGCGGAAGAGAAATTCCGGAAAACCCCTACAGCTCTATTGCTTTGCTTTTCATGTTGTTTTATAGATACGTTCCCTACAACACTACCAAATAATCAAACAAAATCCAATGAATAATATTGTGATTTCATCACTCTGGCATTTGAACTTGCAAATACAATTTAGCAGTGAATTAGGAGAGGAAAAGTTTTGCATTGCCCCACCCTCATTATAAAAATGTTCTTCTGAGCCAAGCATTTGAGGCATTGGAAAGATTTACAGTAATAATATAAGTAGCAATAATGAACTTGGGAACAAGGGAGTCTTGTAAGGGGTTCTCAGAATGAGAGAGAGGTTTTGTAAGCAATTCTATCAACACTAAATAAATATTTAGGAAGATTGTTTTCTCTTAGTGAGTCTGTATAATAATTGTACTGCTAATAGGAAGTATATGATTTGGATATGAGAAGATACGTATCTCTGAGTCCATTCAACTTGTTTGTGTGTGGGTGAATCTAGTTCTCATTAAAGGTACTGGTTTGACTGTCCTGATTGCTACTGTCTTCTTTCCATGAAAATTTCAGCTTTGTCACCTGCTGTGCAAGGTTTCCAGCCATCCCAGTTCATCTGAGGGCAAGCTTTTCTATCTACAGTCTCTTTTATTTTGGAATGGTCAACAACGCAACCAGATGTGACAGGGCAATTTGATAATATAGTTGGTAAGGAAAAAAACATGTTTTAAGTGATTGAATTTGACCTGTAGGAGAGGGTCACACTGTTGCCCATCACCATAATGTCAGTGTACAGTCCCCACAGGATTCATGTTTAAATTTCTTCTGCATGTCCTACCCCTGCATTCCTAAATTCAAGTCTCTGACTGTACCAATAAACAGAAAAAACTGGGGAGCAGGAGAAGGCAAGGCATGAGGGAGGCAGGCAGGGCTGGCTATTTGTCTGCCTTAGCTCCTTGATCAGTGTCCTGCTGTGAAGGGAGCAGCCAGGATGAAGTCTGACCTCTTGTTCCCAATGTTCACCCTGGCATCCCAAGTGCACGGCTGAGCTGAGGATGCGGGCACAGAAACAGGGAATCCCGTTGGAATTGCTGGAAAAAACTCTCATTAACTTAATGAGATTTGGAACATTACAAGGGAACTCCAGCTGGAACCAGATCTGAACCTGAGTGCGAAACATTCCTGAATACACTACCACAAACTTGTTTCAAGAAGAATATGTGCTCAGACATACAAATGGCTAGATTCTGATCTTGGTAATACCAGCGTGAGTGTCTTGACTCATACAAACTGCACTTAGAGGACTAGCCCTGAAGACTATAAAATGACGATGCACACATGCCACAGGAGACTGCAGAAGGAGGGTGGAACTATGAGGATTCAGCCACACACCTTGCTGGAACACCTTAAGACAGGTAGACCTGGCAGCAGTTGGCTGAGACGAGACTTTCATCCTGCATAATCACTACTTTCCATAATTAAGTGCAGAGTCTGACTGGGTTCACACTTCATTGTACTGCAGTCTAGCTACACTCACATCCTCACTACCAGACTCCTTGGCCAGCGCTGTAACAAACACTCTCTGCTTTCATTTCTTTAAGACCAGTAGCTGAGCTGCCATGACTGCTGGTTTTGAGGGAAAGAGCTGCCTTGTGAATATCAGAAATATAGATGGAGGAGAGAAGAAATAGATTCTCCTTTCAGCATAGTGTGATATGGCAGCAGGCTGGTCTCAAAATAGACAGAGGAAGTGCTGAATGACCCAAGTGATGACAGGCTTGGTGGCATTCTCCTGCATGTATAGAAGACACTTGTTTTGTCCATATGTCTCCATATCCATACTGTAGCTGAGAAACTACTGTAGTGTTCTTCTGGAGTGATATTCAGACCACAAGTTTAGTCTGAAGGAGAAAGCCAGTGTGTTTCCATCTAGTTTATAAACTGTTGAAAAAATGTCAGTAGAATAAAGATCTTGACTTTAACTAATTTGTATTTTTTTCCACCTGTGGAAGAACCCAAGCTCTTGGTTCAGTCAAAGTTAATGTGAGATTTCCTGGAATATGAATTGGCCCTTTAGATAGAGCTTTGACTTGTCACCTATTTAAGAGTGTTTTCATTATTTTCTGATTACTTACCTGGCATTGCCAAATTTTACTTTTCTTTTATTAAGTAATTTAATACTCAGAGCTCAGAAAAAACTTAACATGTCATCCATCTCTTTCAGCTTAAATGATTAAAAGCAAACTCCATTTCTTAAAGTAGGTCCTTTTTTTTACACATTGCACATCTGAACTTGCAGTGAGACTAATACCAAACAAATAAAAACTTTCTTTTTTGAAACTTTTGAACAAGTTAAAACACATCAAAAACTGCATTCTCAGTAATTGATACTAATTAAAATGCTGAAGCTGCATTAACAAGAAATGAAAAGAAGTATTTTGGGTCTTATCTTTTGCAACCTGAATGTTTTTCAAGCTCAGCTTTTCATAACTGCAGAAATATTATACCTTGTATTATTTCCATGGAAAATGCTATTGCTGCTTGGTATTTTATGGGGTGTGGTTTATAATTTTATTAACACCATCTGTTGTTTAAAAGATAATATAGAATGTTTAAAAATTACCAAAAATGATGGTGTACACAGAATTAGGAGCAGCATTTGCAGTTTGCTCTTTGCCTGGCAATTCATCTGCACATAAAGCTGATTCACATTGAAGACAATTGAATTTAACTCCTTATGTTTGGTGGGATGCTTTAAATATCTCCATTGGCTTGTGTATTGAAACACTGTTAGTATCATGAACACATTCTGTATCTGAAACAGCCCTTGCTGCCAGATCTTCTTAAAAATGCTAAAGGGTAAGAAGGGAAATGAAAGGCCATATTATGAAAGGACTAAGAACCCTGAAGATTACCTTACACAAAATTGCAGAATTACATGGCTTTAAAAGGCAAAGGCAGGCCAGCAAGATGGATGAGAAATCGAATGTTTGCATGTCTTATGCTCTGCTAGAAGTGCTTAGGCATATCCAAAGATAAAAAAGAGTTTTTAATTACTGAATAAACCTTTTTTTCCTGAAGCTGAATGGAAACACATCATCATGGGCAGGTGGTTTTACACATTTCTCTCCACCCACAGCCTGAGAGCAGAGCCAGTTGAAATACAAAGGCAGGAGAGGTCATAAATACAGGAGGTAAGAAATGCCTGAGTGAACTTGGAGAAAGATTGGTGCTACAGGACCAGGAGAGATGCCTGTGGCTGGCTGGTGTCTCGGCCAGGTGGAGAGCTATTTCAGCTTTGCTTAACAGGAAAAGCATCAAGGCTTTCTCAAATCTTCATCTATTACCTAATTGCTTAAAATAAATAGCCAGTTGCATTTAGGGAGAAAAGAGAGACAAAACACTATTAGATAAGAGTTTGCCAGTCACAATATGATTATTCTGGATTTATGGGCCAGAGACAATTGTTCTTTTTGCTAGAGATATACAAAAAAGAAGATAATTTCCAGAATGATTCCATATTGTTCCAAATAATATTTGTAACACTTTGGCTTCCAGCTACATATTTCCTATCTAAAGAATATGCTGGGGAGGACAAGTCCTCCTGTTACCAAGGAATGGAAAATCCTTGTCAAGGAAAGGCACATCAGCCTGTTACTGGCTGCCAACACAAATATTTTGGACTGAGAAAAACTACATTTCAAACTAACAAGAATCCAGGTGACATATGCTTTATTTAACTTAATATCATAACCTCATCTATAAGGAAAAATTGACTGACGTAGCTATTCTAGGGGAAAAAGAAAGTGTTCTAACTATTCATGTACAGAATTCATATTCTGTGGTAAAAAAGCCAAACCCCAAGCAAACAGACAAAACCTCCTACATGGGTGTATATACTTTATCTTGGAATTAGGCTGGGTTTTATTTTAGAATAATTATTCCACTAGTCACAATGCATGGTAATTATTCCCAAATAAAGTATTTTTTTTTAATTGCAATGAAATGTCCACAGGGAGCTATCACAGAGTAGTTATCCTGGAATTGCTATGCTGCTTAACTTTCCCCAAGTAGATAAGCCTTAAGAAATCATATCCAAAAGAAGATCAAGGAGGAAAAAAGTGTCTCTGCATGTGTTACAGCATCAAGTGAGTGAGTGCTAAAAGTTATACATTGTAATGTAGATGCTGTAAACCACACATTTATCCCAGGAAGGTACACAGTAATAGCAGCAGAAAAGGATTTTGTGGAAATGTGTAATAAGAATTTATGCCTTTTCTTTTTTCTTTAAAAATTGCTTTCAAATATTTCAAATTTGACTTTCATTTTTATTCAAAGCAGATGCATTGTTTACTAAACAATTTTATGGTATTCCCTCTCTGGATCTGCTGGGAAGCTGTGATTAACAGTGATGTGCAGTCTTTTGGAATACAGTAGCCATGGTGTGGTGATGGGTTACAACTCCTTAAATGAGCTGAAATGCTCAACTTGTAGTAGGTGTCTCAACAACAAATTAAAATCAAGGATGAGAATGAGGAGTGTTTTATAAGCTAAGCTTATAAATAGGAGCTTATAACATCCTATTATATTAATACATTACTGAAGTGCACAGCACTGTTCAGCACAGTACTCTTGCTTCAGCTTGACTGATGTATAGTATAGTTGTAGCTGAATCCATTACATTTAGGTCATATTTTTACAGTCTTTGAACTCGTAAAAAAAGCCCATAAAAACTATGTATAAGGCAGAAGACTCCTGGAGTTTGTGGTTCTGGGCAGAAGTTGAACTATCCTGTCACTATATGTCAATCTCAAGGTATCTTTAACTATTGGTGACCCAGAGAGAATCATGTCTCTGGCTCCTGTAATTTCCTAATGAGAGAGATACCCTTGCAGTGTCCTGGACTGTTTCAATGTCATCCCTGTGGCACACAGTGTAACATGCCATTGGACTTGTCCCCAGTCCCATAGTCACTGTGGTATCCTTGGTAAAGCCATCCTAACACTTGATCCCATGTGAAGATCCCACCAATATGAATGCTCACTGCAGTATATGACCACTCACAGGGCTGGAGAAGACAGGGAGGAAGAACACAATGTTCCAGCCTAGAGTAGAAAATGCTAGTTCTGTTGGGAGCATGAAAACCAGCTGATCAGGCACTATATCTACCAAAGAACCTTGACAAGCACCAGTGTTAGCTCCATGCATGGTGCACAGTATCTGGCTGGTGAGAGCTGCTACCTCTGAGCTCCGATCCAATATTCTCAGCTGCTCTGGGTGCTTATCACAAGCCAAATAATGCTGCAGTGGTCTCCTAGGTAAGGAACAACTGACCATCCGCCTGTAATTTTGGGATAGGTGGAGGAGCACTAGTGTTTTTTGATTTTCTTTTTCTTTATTTTTCCCGGAGCAGACAAGTCGCTCATGCCAGGGCAAAGGCTGGTAGGCACTGTCTTCTGGAAGGTCACCAGGTAGCTCTCCCAGCTTGGGGGAGAGCAGCTTGCTGTTTGCTAACCCACTGGCCTTCCAAATCCAAGCAACTGTGGGGGGAGAGGGAGGTCTGCAAGGTCTCTGCCAAGGCTTGCTGTGACCTTAGGTGCTGCCTCAGTAGACACAGCTCCGGCAAGAGGAGAGCCATGTGCAGTGCCATCTGGACCCACGCTGGCGAGGTGACCCTCCCTCCGGCACTCTGGTCATGGACACCTGTGCCTGAGTCTGCCTCCAGAGCCCCAGTCCCTGCTCCTCTCGGATCTCACCCCAGGAACTGCTCAGGCATCTCCCTCTGTCCCTCCTCTCTGTGGACAATGGTGACAAGCTGCTGTCTGTCCACCCCAGCTAGTCCAGGGCTCAGCAACACGCACACTTGGGATGTGGATCTCTGTGGCTCCTGTACAAGGAGATGTTTGTGCAACCTCCTGGGAGCCTTATTGCCTCTGCAACCACCCAACAGATGTAGGCACCACCAGGGACTGGCTTGTCCTCTCTCTCACAGCCCTCTATGGCTGTCCCAAAAAATCAGGTGAAGCAGGGGAATTTGCCTTAATGTCCCTTTCATTTCAATAAGTTTGAGAGGACACACTTGGCAAGTATGAATAAATAATATTCTAATAAATAAGCAGCATTGAAAAGAATACTTGAAATAATGTAGCGATATTATCCTCAATATACAAACACTTATCCTAAATTCTTGTTTGGAGAAATGGGAAAAAGAAAAGAAAAAGATACACCAAAAAACTGTTGGGAGGATTTGTTTGTTTTTGTGAGTCTTCTAGCTCTTCTTGTGTTTTCATCTTGCTCAGCAGGACTGCCAGACCTTTCTCTTCACGTTCTGATACTTCCTCTTTGTGATCTGGATGAAAACAGTAATTGCAGAAACATTTGAATTTTTTAAAAACATGTTACTGAACTTTTTTAAAATAATTGTCAGTAATGTTTGGACTCAAATTTGAGAGCTGGCTCATGAATCCCATGCTGGAGTGATAATATTTGTATTTTTTGGCACCACATACTTGTTCCTATTGCTTTCAACTATTTTCAGGCAGGAAAATAAAAAATTTGTGCTGTTTCTGACAATCAGCCTGTTCCTGCACACTTTCTTAACTGGTATATTGCTGGGGATAATCTTGTTACCCTTTCAAACACCATGAGAAATGTCCCAATTAATGCCTTTGCAATAAATGGGACAGTCTGTCCACAAACATGAGATATTCTCATATTCCCACTTAGTTTATTGTCTTCATAGTTTTTCTTACTGCAATCATGATCATTAGCACTAGAAAAATGAACTACACTATAACTTAGTCTAATTACTGTGTTTTAACGCATTTCAAGTAAGAGTAGTGCTGTTTAATCCATGTCAGCAGGTTGCACACTGATGAAAATATAATTCTGTTTTTTACTCTGTATTACTTGTATTACTGTCCCCTCAAAACCTCCATTGTGTCCCATATACCTCACCTTTTCATGAACAGCCTGCCTTGGTCCATCAGCTGTTGTGACTGTAATAGTAAGAATGTTAATTATTTAGCTATTAATTCCCTTGTTTTGTTTGTCCTCAACCTTAGGGTTTCTTTGTCACATCTTTCCAATCTAAAGCATTTGGGAGAAAAAAAGAATAAATGCTTTTCTTTGTTTTAAAGCTTGTTTTGTTTTGTTCTGCTGTAGATCAGGAAGTATATCACTCCAACACCATAAAAGGTCTAGGTAGTATGGAGGCCTGCAAGAGAATACCTGCTGTGGTTTTACTTTGCATGCCTGAAAGAAAGGTCCTTTCCTTCCAGCACATTCCCTGCATTTCTGTAGGAGGCTCATTTTCCAATTGCAGCTTCTGTTGACATTCATGTCCCCAACATTCTTTTACAGAGACAGGCAAAGTGATCAGCCTGATGTCTCTGGGTCTCCAGTTACATCGGGGGGTTATGGTTGGTGTAGATGGAATGATCTTGGCCTCATGAAGATCAATATGAGGATTGCAACTGAACTACATTCCTTTTTTTTTTTTTTTAATTCAATTTTACAGAACCTCATTGGTCAGAATTCTGTTTTGATCCTGAGATGAAACTGGCTAAGAAAACTCGGCCTGGATTTTTAAGTTGCAAACAACTGGACAGAAATGGTGGCCAGGAATCCCTTGCTGATGGACCTTACATGGTTCACATCATTCTTAAGTTCTCCTTGGCACTTAATTAAAAAAAAGCCCAAAACAACAAAAACCAACAAACCAAACAATGAACCTACCAAATTTAAGTCTGATGTTTTTCTGAAACAGTGTGTTGCCATGTGAATCTACTGGCCCAATGAGAGTTACATGGGCTGCCTATGTAGAATAGCTGTGTGGAGACACCACAGTCGCTATGGACTGCCAGCCACAGAGCTAAAAATGGGATTAACCCTGGCATGGCATCTCATGTACAAAAAAGAATATTTGTTTTGGTGGAATGTCTGTGAGCCCCTTTATTCTTTATTACTCTTGGTGTTTCACCTCCGGATACTGAGGTATGTCAGAGTATAAAAATAAGTTTCCTTTGTGTACTGGATATAAACAGAATCGATTTAAATGTGCCATTTTACTCTCACAGACCCAAGAAAAAGTCCCTTATGGTTTAGCTTCATCAGGTGTGTTAATTTTACCCAAGACCCACAGCGCTGACAACTGTATGATTCATAAAGAAGCATACCATCATGAACCTCAAGGAGTAGAATTTAGATGTGGCTTGAAATACAAGATAGAAATTGAATGTAATAATGAAAAGCATTTGATTTTCCCATAAAAGTGGCAGATACAAGGTCAGCAAGTGAAAGATGTGTGTGGGTACTAATTTCAGTACTTCAGTCAGGCTTCCAATCCAAAGGTTTTGTTCAGAGGCTTGTGACTCATTTATAAATATTTACCAAGCTGGCAAAATTGTCACTGAGGAGCTTGGGAGGTTTCTCTAAACAAACATTTTATCAGAAAAATAGGTGTTCTATCTTGAACCTTTGTGAAATGATGGGAAATTTCTACTCTCAGTTGGAGTATCCTAACGCAAAACATTTGTAGGTCTGCAAAAAAACAAATGCAGAAATTGACAGTTTTGCATTTAGTTATCCTGTTTTTTCTTTAAACCAAGCTTGGATCAAAACAGATTTCAAAGAAAAAAATAACCAGTTTTCAAATACTTAAGAATAATTTAAGGACAGTTCTACTTAAAGCCATCTATCTTGAAAATGGTCCAGTCCAGAGCTAACGAGGTCTGTACACACCACTCTCAGCTTTCCAACTAGTTGAGCCCTGAATTTTCAGGGGAAAAAAAAGTGTTATAATAAATCTCAGAAGCATTATTTCACTTGGAAACACATTTGAGATAACTGCATGTCCTCAGAAGTGCACTCACATTAGTAGTAGTTCATTAAATGGTTCTAACTTTTTGAAGCGTGTTAAGTCTGCAATATCTACCCATGTGAGGTAAAATTGCAGACTGAAAAACTTGATGTCTGATAGTACAGAAGTTACTGCTGTTATAAATCAGTCTTTTTTGTGGTTAAATGATAGGGTGGAGAAGGGTGAGGGTGAAACAAGTAACTATCTCTCCTCTCCATCTAATTTGAAGGAACATTAAAAGATGAATGAGAAAAGGGTTTTCTTAAATTTAATTTTACAGCAGCTCCACAGCTCTCTGAGTTTATCTTTTTTTTGTTTTCTTTTTTTTTTTTTTAATTTTAATTTTCTGATAAAATTTGCTTTAACTGAAAGAATGTTATATGTGTAAGATAATGCCTGAAGAAGAAAATTTCCAAGCAGCATCTGATGCTGTTTGGGAGCAGAGTCCTGGCTCTCTCTGCTCTATCTCCCATATGTTGGCTGCTCATGTTGAAGGACACTAATGAACTCTAATTGACCTTAATGATGAGAAAGTTCTGCTGAAACCAAAGGTATACACAGGACAGCACCACTTCTCTCCACAGCAAGACAAAAATCAGAAGTTATGTGCAAATGGCCACTGGTAGATGCTTGTAAGAGATTGATGACTTTTTTTTCTTATATTTTTTATTCTTTTTTTTTTCCCTAGCAGTCCTTGGTGGCTTCCTAATTTAGATGGAAAAATGTAAATAGAAAATGAGTCCTTAATTGTAGGGCTGAACATCCATGATCCTCACTTTTAAAGAACAGCTCATGGCCAGTGTCTCTGAATATTAAAAAGATTTTATTTATGTGTCTCTTTTTGGGAAGCTGTAAGAGTGTTATCTGATTTACCATGATCTGTGAAATTGCACCCAGGAATTGCCTAAACTTTTTTTTTTTTTTTTTCCTCCACGATTGTATATTTATTATTTAACTGCTGTGGAGCATTTGGTCAACTAGTAAGATTATATTTACATTCCAGCAGTGATATGTGACCTCAGTCAGAGATCAGAGCTACATAATGGGCTTTTTTAGGAGTTGCCTTAGTTTAGTTAAATTAATAAGAAAAGAGGTTATTCTGACCCAGCAAGTTTACAAGTTTACATCAGGATACAACAAGGTGCTGAGACAGATGAATAAGAGGTAAATGTGTCAAGAGGAAAAGGAGGAGGAGGAGAAGAAAAGCATATTTTTTTCCATAAGAAATAGTAATTTCCTCTCTTTACCTGTTTAGTCACTGTTTCTTCTGGGATATAGATTCCAGGACAGATTATTTGCAAGTGAATGAGTCCTCCGTCCTGCAAAAACCTGCACAGGTGACTAAATCCATACATTTGCTTTAGAGGATTGAGGCTTCAGGGTTTTACACTTTTGCAACTTCAGCCTCATGTTTGATTCTGTCTTTTGATTACCTTCTTGGCTAATGGCATAATGACAAAATGGCAATCAGGCACTTCTGCTTTTATATTTACAGTAACTTTGAGTGATCATATGGGGACTCACACAGGAAAGCATAACTTACTTTGAACCTCCTACCCTTTCCTCATGCATGGTTTAAAATAAGTAGGCACAGTTATCAGACTCTTGTCAGGACTTGTAACTTGTCTGCAATAACAAGGTTAACCAGCAATAGCTGTCTGTGCTCTGTGGTTGCATGCCAGTAAAACACTGACAAATTGAAAACTGTAATGAGAATAAACACATTATGAATATACCGAGCACATTGACACTTTTACATTAGAAACTGCGGTCATGGTAAGTTGCCTTGTCCTAACCAACCCCTGCTGTTTGAAATAGGGCCCCATTTTAAACTTATCATGTGCTCTAAAACAGTGGTAATAAATGTGTCCTGTGTGCCATAACCCTAGGTTTTCGAGACATGGTTTAAAATGATTTGCCTGCTTGGTGTATTCCTACTTCCCTCAGTAAACAAGACTGAAAGTTAATAACAAGAATGGTTTCATAAATGAAAACATAAATTGTCACAGAGCTGAATAGACTTATAATTTATAGACAATCAGAATTTTCAAGCAATAATTGTTCTATTATTTTTGTTTGGGCTTCTTTTAGAATTTTGTTTTCCCCCTGCAGATATGATTTGGCACGTGTAGATTAATAAAAGATTCACCATAAATCATTTTTCAGCACTGAATTATCTCAAAATGTGCTCAGTGCTGTTCTGTAAATCATGCAGAGGATTCTATGGACAGAAAAGTGTGACTTCCTGGTTTGGTATACAGTACATACACAGGTGGTAAAGATGCAAAGGATGTGTTACTACGTCAGGACTGAGAGACGTAGGCCTGAATTTGGCTCTCTGTACTTAAAAGTGGAGTGAACGGGGTGGTTTGGCTATGTGTGCATTGCTCGGGAGCGCGGCGCAGTCGGTGCAGTGGGCAGCCCTGGCACGGGCAGCGCATCTCTCAGCAAGCAGGTGTGTCGCAGTCAGGAGCGAGCTACATTGGCAGCGCTCTGCGGGGAAGTTTGTGCTGTGGTTGCCAGCGCTGGCTGGAGCAGTCATTATCTTTCTGCTTTACGTGAGCCTTCTCAATGGCTGTTTAATCTCACCCCGCTTCCTGCCCCTCCAACAGGTGAGGTTTGGCCAGCAGGGGACATGAGATGCAGGAGTGGAATGGCTGGCTAAGAAGGAAACTTTGGACCCTAGAGTAATTCAGGTAACCCAGTGGCTGGAAAAGGAAGGAAATGCTTTTGAGTCTCCAGAGCTGTGTGTATTGTGGAGGATTTGCTCCCAGCTGAGCCTTGGCATCCATGCAGGACCTGACAGGTTGCCTTGTGGGTGTCCTAGGCAGCCCAAGAACTATGGTAGCCTTTGTTGTCACTCAGATTTGGGGAGCAGGATGTCAAAAAGGCAAAGGAAGGAGGTGGGGCTGTAGACCTATTATCCCTCTTTATCAGCCTGTGGAGCTGGGCCAGTACCTGAGGGAACAACGTGGCGTGTGATTGCTCACCTCCCATGAAGAGAGGGTGCATGCCTTGAGACTGTAGCTGGGTGGTTTTACTATCCTGCCAAAAATTCAGAAATTTCCCTTTTTGTATCAGGATGAAACAAGTGTTCTAAGGCAACTCTGGAGAAGCCAGTAATGTACAGGATATTAGGACACTCACATAGAAGATGCTAGTGTCCCATGCTTCAAGCCCTGATTTTGCTTCACTCTAATTGAAGATTCAAACATGCCAAAGGCCATGTACAAAACATGCCCTCTTTTCACCATCCTAGCATTTTTCAAGGGTGGGATTTTCCCCACCTCTCTGCACAAATATCACCTCCACCCTCTGCGAATTTAAATTAAGTGCAATTCACAGTCAGACAGGCCAAGCAGAAGAGGTGAGATCCAGCAGCCTGGATTGAGACAGCCTGAAGCTGCAGACTTCAGCATCAGGCAGAGTTTTGCTACTGCCTCACTTCAATAAAGTTCTCTCCTGGACGAGGACAGAAGTCAGCAGAGGGAAAAGGACTCCAGCACTGCACGACAGTAGACTCAATCCCATCCTAGTCTTGGTGGCAGCAGTGAAAGGTCACTAGCACTGAGGAGAGGATTTGTTTTTCCAGGGGTGAATGGACAAAACCACCTGTCTGTGTAAATACTTCCTGAGGGCTGTAATCATGCTCTCTAACTTCAGCACCCTGAATTAACTGATGCAGGTGCCTACATCTTTCTGGAGATGCCTAGATCTTTCTGGAGAAATTAGGCTCTCAGATCAGTTTCCTGAAGGCAAGAGACACTCTCCTGTCACCTGCCTGGCCTTAGCTGCTGCAGCAGAAGGGCATTGCTCTCCTATACAGTGTCTGTGTTACACCTGCCAATCAGCCTTGGGCTGATATCTTAGCTATCCTAACATATTCCATGAACTTGATGCCTAATTTGGAAGAAAGCCATTTAATCCTGGGTTCCTACTTTTAATTACCTTGAATTGCAACTGGTCTAGGTGTCTAAAGTAAAGCATGCCTATACATGACAATCTCCTCCCTTACTGGAGTCTGTGTAGATCAGCTGGGAGCCCTAATCTTGCAGTCCTGGCACCCTTGAGAAGAGCACAAACTTGGTTTGGAAAACTCACACAGGTGCTCCCATCACATTGGGCTCTGCTGGCAGAGGTCAGATGGCAGGTCTTATACCATGTTTCCATTCAACCTCTTCTTATGCTCCTGTTCATTTTCTCATCTCTCCCTGATGACTAGACTCATCTGTGATTCCAGGCAAAAGCTTACATTAATGCAATTTCTCACCTTCATATTTGACTTCTTCAATAGGAATATTCTATTTTCTTTTATCCCCAATCAACAGACATAAATGCTTTTCATTTCTGTGATTTACAGATTCAGACGGCATTGAACTGGCTCCTGGAAAATGCTAAACGAAGTAGATAAAAATGTTGAAGCAACAGTATTCATTTACTCATTTTTCAGTCCTAAGCTGTTAACTACAGAAATGATGCTCTAGAATAATTTTCTTTTGAGTGAGCTGAGGTTTGAGCTTTTACCCCAGGAACAACATTCCTAAGAAGACTAAATTGTTTTAACTCCTGGTTCTGTCAGGTCATCTGCCATATTGATGTGTTTGGCACACATGTAATCTTTGTTGCTGCTAAAGAAAGCCTTTCCAGTGATTCTCTGCTGTTCTACAGTGCTGCCTTTGGCTACTCTTAGTAGCCAAGCTAAGGGTAAACCTGTGCTGCAGACACCAGCATCGCATGGAGCTGTGCAATAATGCAGAGCTTCATGGAGGTTAATCTGCTCTGCCAAATAGACTTTGGCTGAACTAGCCCATAGCCACCATCTCCTATTCAATTTTATATGATTTAGTCCAAAACCAACTGTCAATCACAGTAGGGGCTGTGTTACTAAACTATCAGTGCACTGTCAAGGAAAAAATGCTTCAGGTGCATGGCAAAGTGGTACCCACACAGTGCTTTGCTATAATTACATGGATGTAACTAACGAAGGAAAAGGTGTTGTGAATCTTTTTCATCCAGCCTTTTACTGTTCTCTTGTCTTTCTCCAAACAATGGTCACAAAAGGCCTGGAATCTAGATAAAAATAACAAGCATTAAAATTCAACATTTAGAAGAAATAAACATCAGTAAACTGAAATGAAAATTGCCCCTTTAACTGATGTTTTCTTCCCAACATTTAGGATTATATTAGCATTTTGAAAAGATTTTTGATAAATATGGATGTGGGAAAGAAATACTGCAAAGGTATCTACCACATACAGCTTAGAAAAACCATGTGTGTATTCATGTCAGAAAGAGAAATATATTACCTGGCACCAAGGCAAAGAGCTTGCAGAAGATATGAGTGCTCTAATCTGCGTTCAAATTTTTTTTCATTTAAATATTGTTTTGTTCATGTTAGATTAGGTCTTAGAAGTTATGGCTGAGAACAAGACCCTAATGAATACGCAAAGAATAAAATGACACTCTAAAGCAAATAATATTATTAGAGCTAAGCAATAAATTATTTTGAAATGGCACCAATATTCAAAAATTGTATTTCTGTTCCAGAAAAGGCTGAGCTAATAATCTGAAATATCTGAAGTGTCTCATTACTATATTGTATTGTTGATAAGCCTTTTTCTGCTACTACTTTACTCAAAGCTGTGGCAAGGTTATAAAATTCCATGCAATATAGAAGGGTTCAGTAAATCTGGGTTTATTTTCTGTTTTGTAAAATGCAGAGAATCTCTCACTCTTCTCCTAAAATTTCTCTAGAAAATAATAGATGTTTTCCCACCACTAGTAGCCAAACAAGTCCCAGCTACCTACGGTGTGGGGGAAGATAATCTAAAATGTAAACAGGTTAATACTGCACCATGATATCTGGTAGTGATGAAGCTGAAAGAAAGAGATGGTTGGAACAATGCTGATGAAAACTTGCTTCAACTCAAGCAGAGGAGCGAAAGTTGTTCAAGTAAGTGAGTGAAATGGAGAAGCAGATGAGAAAATTATGCTGCAGGCTAAGCTGCAGGAATCAAATTGAAATTTCCTTGAATAAGTGTTTTGTAACTGTGATCTCTAGTCCAGGAAACTAAGCAGACTGAAAATAGAAAGTTGCAGCATTCAGGTACAGGACCAAAACCCCCTTTTGAGACTACTCTTTCAATCAGGGCACTTCTAATAATTTTTTCCTGATTATCTTGTCTTTCACAGACAATTCTTTAAGCGTTAAAGAATAAACAGCATAATTTTCACAAGTATTTTATGAAAGTAACAGAATTACAATACAGTGCTAGTTATGCAAATAATTTAGGAACCAAAATGCCACTGCCATATTGCTAAAGGACCTGTGCCATTACCTACCATGTCTTCTCTTTTGCATCACTTTGAGCACTGGTTTTAAAAGTTATCCTTGCCAAACATTTAGACAGACATTGATTATTAGGCAATCTGCTTATTCTCTTGTTTGCTGCTTCACTTGTATGAAATGCACAATTTTCCATTTCTGTTTTTTAGCATTATTTCATCCATCTTTTTTAACTAGGCAGAGACATCTTTAGCAAGCAGCAGTAATATGTAAGTGGGATAAATTTATCTTTCAAAAGCTTACACTTGGTCTTGCATGTTTTCTTGTTATTAAGGTTAGATCTCTCTTTCTCATTTTAAAATACTCAGTATTGCATTTTTAGACATCCTGCCAATCCAGTTTTAGAGTGTCAGTTTTTACTTTTCACTCAAAATTCAATTCATTTGTTCTACATGAACTTGAAATAATCTTCCTAATGCTTAGTCCCTTCTGGCTGTAAAAAAATAAATCTATGAATTGATAAAAGCATGATGCACTGCTTTATAATGCTTAACAATAATGCTTTTCTGATAACACAATTAATCATTTATTTCTTATTTATTTTAAATAAAATAAACATTAAAATTGGTCTCCAAGAGCTCTGCTAGAGTTATACTTCATTTGTAGACTTCTGAAGGATTATTTTTACTTGGATCATTTCAGGGATCTGGTTTATTTCACAGCCCAACATCTAGTGGTGTCAGCATGACCAGGGGGAGGCAAACTGTGAAGTGGGGAGTGGGAAGGAGGAAATAGAAAGTTTCTTCCCTACCAACTCCTCTGTATCATTTAATGACAACGTGCATCACTCCCTAATTTTTTCTGCACCTGAAACCTTTGACTCCAAAAAAAGGGTTAATTTTCATTAAATGACCAGCTGAATTAACTAGGCAGGGCACCTGGACTCTACTTGCATTAGCCTTTCTGCAGTGAGGATGAGTCTCTAGCAAAAGCATTATGTGCTTCTTCTCAAGCCTCCCCACACATCCACAAGGTCAGATAAAGGTTTCCTGTGGTTACTGGGAACAAATCACAAGATAGCCAGCTCATCACACTTTAACTAACGTTTTCTATATAACTTTTACCCATATGAACAAGGAGGAAAGAAAAGCCTTTGGTTTTGTGTTGTTTTGCAATGTGGTTCTCAGAAAAGCGAGTTTAATCTGAGTCGTCAGGTATTGGTCACCAAGACTACTTTTGATATGGCCTCAGAGTTTCCATCTCTGAAAGACACTGATTTAATCACTATGTTCCCTTCACAAACACTTGGATGAGAAATTTACCGTAAAACCCCTCAGAGTGCCTAACCAATGACATATACAGCAAAACTGATGAGCATCACAGAAGCCACCTCTGACACAGATGAAAATGTTTGCTTGTGGCTCATGAGTTTTGCACATAGTGGACACAAAGAGATGGCTCTTAAACTGCCTTTTTTTCCCATTGTTTTTTTAATTGTATATATGACTTTGTATACATAAAGTACTCTTACTGCAATTGTTTATGGGAAGCACAGGAAAAAAATCATTTTTCAGAAAGAAACAACAACAAATTTATATTCTGTGAAAGAAACTAAAAACTTGTTTGCATTCAAAGAACCTGTAGGATAGCTTTAAATGAAACTGCAACACTTGGAGAAACTTTAATTTCATCAGGTGCTGATGACACATAAAACTTCTTGCAGCAATTAAGGAATCGCACAAAAATGATGCTGCCTTTGTGTTTCTCAGTGAAAAGAACATGTAAATATGGACATAGTTCATTACTTCTAAAAGGAAGACTATCAATTACTTTTAACAACTAAGTATTTCCTCACAAATACAGAAAGTTCAGGTTTGTTTTTTTGTTTGCTGCAAGTATGTCAGAGCCTACAGTTTTCAGCCCTTTTAAATTAATGGACAAGCTAACAAACATTTCATTTTCTGAAAAAGAAGGATTTCCTTATGTTGTACAACTACCACACTTTTTATTTAAAATCAAATAGTTGTGAATATTTCTTTACTATTACCTCCTTTTTGACTCCTTCCTTATGTAAATGTTGGTAATTAAATGTTGCAATGGTATTACTGTCCACTACAATGCTAAGAAATGCTGCTCTATATTACCTAATCATTTTCCAAACCTAGTGGTTGTGATTCACCTCAAAAATTATTCCAAGAGTTTTCCCATAATGCCTTTCACAAGCTAGCAGCATTATTCTGATAGCAGCAAAACCAGCTAGATCTGTCCTGGTTCCTATTGTTATGGCAAACATTTATGATATATATAGATACACTGATATTTCCAGCATAGTGTGAAGTAAGTGGGTCAACTGGATCCACGTTCTGCTGGCAGATGAAGTACATTGTGCTAAATGATCTGCATTGACTAACAACTGACAACACAAGGATGTGGGCATGGGGCATATCATGGAGAATATTATTCACTTCCTACATACCCAAAGATATCAGAAAAGACATGTTATGAACCTTAGTTTCCCAGAGCAGGCTTTTGGGAATGTGAGTTTAACATCACCAAGCATACATCCAGCCCAAGAAACACAGGATAGGTAGACATGAGGATACAGATGCAGGCTGGTTGTGGTAAGACCTGGCTGTGACAGAGCTGTTACTGACAGTGCATCACTTCTCTTCCTCATAAAACTGACAAGCTCTTCTCTGATGCATGCTGTTGCGAGCATCTTTTTTACTCCTTGCGGACTAAAATTATGCCATGTGTCTTTTCCAGTGAATATAGTTTTTCAGCAACTATAAATTAAATTTGATCCTGAACATATATGTGTAAAAATGTGGTTAATAATGATTTCACAACATGTTTCTATAAAATATACTATATTAAGGTTGCAGTACTAATGACATTGCTGGTTTTCATTGCCCTTTTTCATTCTTGGATGTCTGAAACTACAGCTTGATCCCTAGACTTCTGAGTTCTGTGAGGGTCTTCCCTTGGCATCTGAAAACTTTGAACCAGTTGTGTCAGTTCATCAAGAGAAAGATCCTATCCTTTGAATTCATCAGTGCTCAGTAAACAAGGTGAGTTTGCTGGGTCAGGGACAGATGGTTCATGTGAGTTCATAAATGTTCTAAACTACACAGTGGAGACCTTGCTCAAATGGTGGTTCTATGAATAGAAAGAAATAGTAAGTGAAATTCAAACTCTGAAACTATACAATTAATTTCTGTTCTGGAGAACTAAGAGACTCCAAAAAGAGTGAGTTCTCAAGTACTGAGGTGACCAACATTTCTAAAATACACCAGCACGCAAGCTTTTGCTGAGTAAACTATAAACTCCCACGCTATTGCAGAATGACTGTCAGTTCCTGCCTCATAACATCTGAACACCACTTTTTTTTCAAAGAGTTAATCAAAGTACACCACCAAGAATAAGTAATTCCAAGAAGTGTCATCAACGAACTCACTTGAACCCAGCTGAGGTGCTGCCCTACGACTTCAAACAAATGCATCACTTAGGCCAAGCACTCTTCTGTTCCTCCCTGACCATCACACCTCTCTGGAGCAACTGTCACAGGCATAGAAAAGTCTAGAGAAAGACTGACACCAAAAATGTAGTATTCCTTTCTTAACATACTAATCTTGTTTTTGCTAACAGTGGCTGGTATACAATTTTGCAGTTTTCTGTTCCTGGCTTGATTTTAGATCACCTATGTCTAAGGGCCATGTATATTACAATGAAATAGTAGTTTTGGTTTGTTTGTTTATAAAATCTCCTTTTTTTCTGGACTTTTAAAATGAAATTAAAATCTCTCTGCCCACAGACAAGCTGTAGTAACTTTCAGTGGGAAAGTAACTTTCTGTCAGCAGTTTTTTGCATTTCTTCCCATGTTCTGAAAAAAGCTGCAAACCTCACGGTTGCTTGCAAGAAAAAGAAATTGGAATTGATTCCTACAACAGAGAAAAATTTCTTTGATATTTGCACTATTCACAAGGAGTTCATCCCTGAAACAACAGCACATCCTGGAAGCACACTCCAACACTGTCAAAGCTTTTTATACTAAAATAGACTAAGGGTGAAGGATTCATGTAAGTGGACAAGAATGTAACTCATACATTAATCAGTGATTGTGAATCAAAATTATTCTGGGTAATTAAGTAACTCTGAAGGTGTTTTAGTACACTAAAAGGAAAAAAAATCCCACCTAAGATACTATAAAATACCTTTGGCCTAAAGAAATCATAGATCACATTAATTTACCCTTCAATTCAGCCCAGACACTGCTTACGGCAGAGTACTATGTAAACCTACAAAGCCAACTACTACAGGCTCTCAGTTTGTTGAATGTTTTAATTAAGGGGATTCCATCAAAGTATTTCTCACTATTAGGAGAATATTGTATACAAAACAACTAGAGATGGGTGAACTCATTTCACCTCATTACAAGCTCATTCAAAGACCACTTCTAATCATGAATATTGTTCTTTTTAGAAGATGATGACATAGAATAATACCTAATGATAAAATAAGGAAAGTAAAGAGAAAAAAGCAGCATGGGAAAAGAAGTATCAACACTGTGAAGAACGAATCTGATAATATGGACAGAAGAAAGGAAATACTAGCAATAGTAAATACTAGTAAAGGAATACTAGTAATACCTTCTATTCATGGTCGAAAGAAATATCTGGCAGATTAGGTAGCCATATGAGGTTTATTTACCATAACCTACCTACAGTTCCAATTCCTATATGGGGAAAAAAATAAAAAAGGTTTAAGTTACATCAAAGAAATGTCTGCAAAGTCAAGCTAGCTCTTCAAAACCAGAAGAAGGTTCTTTGGTCCAGAAGAATAATGTAAGGTGTTCACAATGTTCACAGACACTGAGTTTGCTCAAGACTAATGATAATTCCTCGTGAAATGCAAACTGAAATTTGTTTGCCTACCAAAACAACCCTAAACTACCCTTTTCCTATCCCCTTTTCCACTCACAGATGCTGGCATGTGTTGGCTTGTTATTGTAGTTTATGAATGTTGGCCTTTATTTCTGTGAAATAAATGTTATCAACTTCATTTGACAAAATGTAAAATTATATGCAAAGTTGACAGACTTGGAAAAAGTAATAGAAATTAAACGGAGATAAACATAGCTTCTGGAATATGTGTTCTCTTGATCAGTTCTTTTACTCTGAAGGGCTACATAATTATACCAAGCCATATGTGTGTCTTTTTTTTTTTCTTTAATAAATATTCCTGAAACTGGACAAGTGCTAATAGCACTGCTCAGAAGAATGACATCTATCATCCAGAAACTTCTCAATATAGCTTATTTTATCAGTTCAATGATGAAGAAAAAATTAACTATAAATCAGAATCTCAAATGTTTTAGCTGAATTTAAAACAATATTCTAAAGTCTGCCCATGAAAATATGGGATTCGGCTATCCAGCCACACAAGATGTCACCTCTACTTTACCTGGAGATCTAAGTGATGAATTATATATACTGTTCCCACACAACACAGGACAGGTGGAATTTGAATGATACATCCCATAGCGTATAAATCATATAATATAAAGTAAACACTCCATAGGTTATGGGTTTTAGTATTCTGGAATCAAGTCGCTTATGCCAATTGGTAGCTCTTTATGTCCTTCATTGGTCTTTTAATAACAAGCTATTTGATCTTTCTGTCTAATTGCTCTCATGTTAATAATTATGCAGGATTAGGAAAGCTCTAACTTAACTGTGCATATGGGAGGATGTATAGTTATGACATCCCTGTAAAATCTTTGTGAGAAAGACATGACCCAGGGCAGTGAGGAAACTCTCCCAGCAGAGCTGACAAGTTGGGCACAGTGCCACGCTGACGTAGCTGCCCTGTGCCAGCTCGCTGTGCCAGCATGGGTGGTGGCCACCCCTCAGAGACAGAAATTTGCCCCAGAACCCTGTGTCTGAGGGTGGCAGGGGCAGCTCTAGTGCTTTTATGGGTTCCATTTTAACTATATCAGGGTATGCCACAGTCTTTTGCTTACTTGCTGTCTCAGGCAGGGAAGCTGATTTTGCAGGTGTCAGTCTAAGGTTCCATGGGGCTTTGCAGGACTCCCTAAGAATCACCAAGCAGGGACTTGAAGTACATGTCTGTATCACACACAGAAATGACAGGAATGCTTTCCTATGACTCTGATCACTTCAGCAATGGTGGAAACCAGCAAACATCATCTTGGAAAATCTGGCTAAAGAATGCTGCCTTTCTTCTTACTCCAACAGCTCCATGAGACAATACAATGGATATAAATCTTTTGAGGACAATCACCCTATTTTAATTTTCAAAGTATTTCTTCAGGCTTGGCTACTTCAGCTACTGCTTTACTAAGCAGCTCCATAAAAACTTGCACAAGATGACAGAGGGGCAGAGGCTGATACAGAGGTAGGAACATGTCAGACCCACTTTGTTTCTAGTCATATGTTGGAATAACAAGATCCTTGCTGTTCTTGTTTAGCCACACTGGCTATTGCACTGAGCAAGCTGGAAAGGGAGGAGGAAGGAGAAACTTAATTTCTTTGCCTTCTCCCTGACTGCTTAGGAAGCTGAAGCTCCTGGTAGGAAGATTCTACTCCTCCATGAGTCTTATGGCCAGTGGCATGGCTGTACAGCAGGCATGGCTTTTTAGACATAAAATTTTGCCCCTTGTCTGTTTTAGCTGATTATGGAAGGATGGATCTAACGATGAAGACCAAGGTGGACATAAATGTCAAATTAATTTGGGCAATCAGCTTCTTCAGTCTCCTTCTTCTCCTGTTAGAAGATAAGGGGTCTGGGGAACTCCTGTTTTAGCCCTGTATGTGTAGGAAGCCATTTTTACTCCCCTGTGCTTGAAAAACAGGTCTGACAGGTTACTGGCTTGCAATGCTCTGGAAGAGCATGAGGTATGATTTCCTCATTTCCCATTTCCTTATGCTTTTTGATCCACTAAGTAAAAAACAGGGTTGCAAACACCCTGGTGTACTTGGGAGCGAGTTGATTTCTGTTTCCTTCCTGCAGCCTGCTCAGGTGTTCATGTGCTGGCCCCACTGTGAGGAGAGACATACAGCAAGAGTGGAGGGAGCTCCAGGTGCTGCTCTTCCTACCTCATTCCTCACAGCCCCTCCACATGCCCACTGGTTAGAAAAAAATAATGAACCACATAATCAGAAAAAACCAACCAACCAGACAAAAAAAAACCACAACCGCCCCCCCCCCAAAAAAAAAAACAAAACAACAAACCAACAAACAAAAAAACCCCAGCCCAGTCAAGTCTTTTCAGCAGATTAAACCCTTTTCGAATGAGCCATTCTCGAGGTGTTGTTTGTACTGTACTCAGTTTTGAGCCCCTCACTTTAAAAAGGACATTGAGGTGCTGGAGGGTGTCCAGAGAAGGGCAACAAGGCTCATGAAAGGTCTAGAAAATGTCTTATGAGGAAGAGCTGAAGGTGCTGTGGTTGTTTACCCTGGAGGAGGCTTGGGGGGAGCCTCATCCCTCTGTGTAGAGTTGTAACTCCCTGAAAGTAGAGTGTAGTGAGCTGGGGGCCAGTCTCTTCACTGTGACTGCAGTGAAAGGACCAGAGGAAATGGCCTTCAGCTGAGACAGGGGACACTCAGATTAGGTATTATGTAAAATTTTTCACTCTTAAGGTGGTCAGGCACTGTAATAGGTTGCCTCAGGGAAGTTGTGCAGCCACCACTCCTAGAGGGGTTTAAGAGGCATTTGGATCTGATGCTGGGTGTGGTTTAGGGGTTAGGCCTGGTTTAGTGGTTTAGGGGTTACAGTGTTGGTGCTGGACTGATAGTTGGACTGGATGACTTTAGAGGTCTCTTCCAATCCTGATGATTCTACGATTTGTCAGTGTAGTGATTACTAACTCTCCATGCAAAAGACACTATTTTTTCATATCTTTGTACTATTCATCATAAAACAGATGATGTGTGTTTCACAGAACAATTTTCTTTTCCCTGGAATGGTCTTTCCCAAGCTGGTCTTTTCTTTCCTCCCTTCACAGCGGCAGAAAGGGATGGTGCGAGGATGGGACTTGTGAGAGCTCTCTCCTGCCTCTGGTCTCAAGCAGGTTGTGACTGTTCCCTAAAACAAACCAAGAACTTACACCTGAGGACTACCTTTCTCCATGCCAGCAAAAGATACTTCTGCCAGTGTGGTCTGCCTGCCCCTCCGTGTTCCAGCTACAACAGCCCATGTGGTCTTGCACCGGCACCACGGTGACCCAGAACCACAGAAGCGTTCGGGCAACGCTCTCAGGCATATGGTGTGTGATTCTTGGGGATGTGTTATGTCGGAATCTGTGGTATTGATGTGCCCTGGACTCCCACAGTGCTGAGCAGAGCTAAGGCTGGACACGCTGGTGCGTGTGGGTCCCTTCCAGCTCAGGCTGCTCTGTGATTCTCCGCTCACCCGCAGGTGTGCGCGGCGGCGGCGGGCCCGAGAGGGGCGCGGAGGGGCGCGGGGCGGGAGGCGGAGCGGGCACGGCTCCTGGATCGGCCCGGCTCCCGGGTCGGCCCGGCTCCTGGATCAGCCCGGCTCCCGGATCAGCCCGGCTCCCGGATCGGCCCGGCTCCCGGGAGGAGGAGCGCGGGCCGGAGGGCGGCTGGCTGCCGTTCCCGGCGCGGGCCACGAGGTGGCTCCGCGCGGGTGACCCGGAGCCCTCAGAGCCCCCGGGGCCGCGCCGGCTCCGAGCACAACGTCCGCGTTTCTCGTTCTGTCGCATTTCACAGGCGCTTGCTCATCGCCGGGTCTGCCGGAGGACAGGCACGCCCTCCGGCAGAGCTGAGAGCTGTGCTTGGGAAAGAAGGAGGCGGCCTGAGCTGCCCGGGGAGGCTCGGGCTGGGTGCGGCTGGCGAGCGCCCGGCCCCGGGGGTGTCCCCGCTGCCGCCCCCCCCCGCCTGCCCCCTGAGAGCGGCGAGGCGGGCGGCTGGCTTCCACGGTGTGGGTCCCTGCAGCTTATTTGGAAAATAAATATCTACCGGTAGGAGATGAGTGGGGTGACTCAGTAGGTAAAAGTGAAAGAGACATTGCAAAGACTTTCAGGGCTTTAAAAGTTGTAATAGAAGTTTGGTGGTTTTTTTTTTTTTTTTTTTTTTTTTTTTTTTTTTTTTTCCGCACTCCTTTGAGGTGGGCTATTTTTATGAAGAAAATTCTGCTCACATTACAAAAGGGGGATGTCAGGGGGTTTGACTGTCATTGAAGTTGAAATGAACTTTGTCACCCTGTTTAAATATTTAAGTCTCCTGACACAGGCAAATACATCACGAAGTGCTAAAAAATATATTTAAAAATACAGCTGCCTTTGAGATGAAGCATTTCTATTCCCACTGTATCAGTTCACTTTGCTCAAGCAACACTGAGGTACAGAGTATGGCAAGAAACTGTGGACTGGATAGGAAGATCCATATCAGAACCTGTGCATTTGAAGGGGTAGCATTTTGTTTTATGCTGTTTTAGCCACTCTGTTGATTTAACTGGTTTCCAAGAGCTTAAACATCTTATCAATATGCACATGTATCAGTTTCTACTTCCAGTCATATTATGTCCTATTCCCTTAAGTAGCTGTAGTTTTATTATAGTTTCATATTGTTTTGCATACCAGTAATGTATAGGGGATTTTTTTTTTTTTACTTTCTCTTAACAGTCTCACCTTCCCTGCACACATACAATGTTGCTACTTTTATGTCTACTTTGGTTGTATTAAAAGTGCTAATTTAACTCAGAACTCAGGAGATGGTCTTCAAACCTTGCTCTGTAACAGGTCTTTGCTTTGGATGCAATATTGAAGAAGATAATGGATGTACTTTAAAATAAAAGTGAGGGTTTTTTTTAGATTGACTGATAAAATAATTGTCATGTAAAAACTTTAATGTGTTCAGGGCAGAAACTCGTTTTACCTTGGTGCACTTTGTCTGAGGTGATCTCAAAGGGCACTAGCTTCCTGGGCAGCTGTGAGTATGCAAGGCTAAAGCTGGAGGCATTTGTGTGAGTGGGAGTCCTCAGTCATAATTTAAAAGCAAACCATATGCACCACGTTGACAGTCTCTTTAGTTTCATCCTTTCATGAGGTGGTGGAGGGTCTTATGATCAGCACAATGTTTTCATCTCCTGCAGGCCACAAAAGTAACTCTGAGAGGCTGGGACTGGGGATTGCCATGAAAAAGACTTGAATGAGCTGAAGGAGACCAGCTCATAGTGGAAATGATACCATAAAGGTAGAAGAGCCCAGCATGAACAACAAACCTCCATTTTGCTGATGGTTTCTCCAACTCTGGCCCCGCGCCAGTTTGGTTTTGATGGGCTTAGCTGATAACACAAACATCTTCCAACCTCCAAGTGTGTGAAGGATGCTACCAAATCCTACAGCTGTTGAGAAGTGAGACATTTATACATTCTTATAGGTTGCTTTGTACATTCCTTGAAGACAGAAAACATATTCAAGATAGATTGCTCACAAATATTTTGAGTAAATCCTTCTATATCTGAAGGAGAAGACCACTCAGGTTGTGCCCTACCCTTACAACTTTTCAGTTGTTTTCAGAACAAGTGAAAAGCACATATGCAGCACCTGCTGGGGTAAATAGGGCTGAAAGTTCTCCTAGGTATTGAAAAAAATAATCATTCCAATTTTCTTAGTACAGTTCTTTTTTGAGTCTGAAACGATATAAACTATATATCACATATTGACATTTATGTCCTTCAGCAGTGTGACATCACTTGTCACTTAATGTAAATTTGTCCAAGTCATACAAAAGTCAAGTATCTGAAATCTGAGCTCCAAGTTACAAGGAAATATACTCTTACTGACTGACTCATATTTTTTTTGCTCTTATGTTCAAGCTTGTGGAAAATGAATATGCAACCAGGAATTAAGACAGTAGTTAAAACCTACATAAAGAATTTTAAACAAACTGTGCAAACTCTACAAATCTATGCCCAGATCCCATCTGTTCTCAGTCACAAAAGTATTCACTGTATAAATAAGCCCTTTCAATGAGCACAGTGGGATGGGGTTTCCTTCAGTGTGACACTGATGTGTTTGACCTGGGGTTGGCCTACAGATGTGTGCCCATGTGTGAGCAGTGTGGACACTATCTGCCTGACAAGGTATATGCAGGATAAGCACATTGGGCTGGTGTTTTAATCAATTTGAAGATAAGTTCTGAGTATATTTTTTAAAGCTGTGACTTTGGTAAAGAAAGCAACTAATGTTTTTAGTCTGTCACACCCCCAAAGACATCTCTTTGTCCGTCCATCTGGCTTGCTTTGTTTTCAGGCTGTTTTGTTGAGAAAGTGTTTTTAGGGATACCCTGTGGGATATATGGTGTGGGATATGTGGTGAGATATATGTTGTGCTTGAGGTGATCACTCTGTGGTCCTCTTGTGCATACCAGAAGTGAATTCCTTTCTAATTATGCACACCAGCTGCTGTCCAAGTCCTGTTTCCTGCACTAACATGTTTCTGCACTGGGAGAAACACTTTGTTCACATCTTGAGAGTAGCTGATCCAATGAGTAGAGTATTGATTTCAGAGGACAAATCCCAAGCATAATTCAGACTAGTTGTATATGTGGATTTGAAAGTGCAGGCTAAAATTGTAAATATTACCTTGCTTTCAATAGGATGCCAGCAGAGGAAATAAAGTAATGGTGTGATGTCTTCTCAGCAAAGAGGCTGTTCTCACGTAAATCAACTTTCTGAGATTAGTTGTTGTAAACTTGGATACTTGGATTATACTTGTGAATTTTGGTCACCAAATATGCGTAAATTAAATCTAAGAGTAATTAGATTTACTCAGAGGGAAGAGAGCATTTTTGAAAACAAAGATGAGTTGTGCAAGGAGAGAAGGAAGCCTGAGTCTAGGCCCATCTGTAGTGATCTCAGAGGAGATGTGGGAAAGGGAGACATTGTTGTGTGGGTGATGGTGATGTCTACAAACTTCTCTGATAAGGAATGTGATCACTTCTATGTCTCTGCATGAATGATCAGCATTAAAACAGAAGGAACATTTGGGAGAGGGCAGATGTGAGTAGCTCAGTTAAGAGGATAGTGGAAAAAGAGCTAGGAAAATACTATAAGTGTTCTTCAAATAGGAAAAGGGTAAAGATAAAGTGTTAGGTCACATTATTTTGAGTCATGCATGGTTTGTTTTCTTGTGTTTATTGGAACAAAAAGAAGATAGAAAAGTAGAAATTCTGTGCTGAGCTCATGAATCCTCATATATAAAACAGCTGCAAGCTGGGAAGGTGTTCTCAAGCCCTAGATTTGTAACTGTGGTAGAGGTGCAGACAACATAAAAATTGCTTTTTATTTTCAGTTTTGGTCACTGATGTAGATAAAAGTGAGTGTATATGAACATCTGTGTGTTTGCCAAGTATGTAAGTAAAATAACATACAGTGAATTTACCTCAAGTTTTCATGAAAGTGTCACCTAGCTTTGCACAGCAAAAGTACATGTGAACAGAGTTAAAAAGGACAAAAAAACCTTAAGTTGTTTTACTTCATTGTTAACTAAATGTTTTGAATGTTTTGCACTCAAACAGCATAGAACATTATTTATTGAACTTTGGATATATGGGGGAAGGGGTTATGGCATGTCTTATTATAGGTCAGTTGCAGAAATCACATCTATGGATATTCTAATTTCTGTCCAATTTAGATTCCAACTATTCACACTATCATAACATTTTATATTTTTTATTTTAAAAAGGAAAAGGTGAAAAGATTTGACAACGCAACTTAAAGAATGTTTTTGGACTAAGTTACAGACCTAGAGTATTTGAACCATTGCACACCACTGAGAACACAGTGCCTCCTTTTAGATAATAGTGATTTTATACTCATAAACAAATACTGATGGTGGGACCCGGGTACTGTCCAGTACAATGATATGGAAAAGAGTATCAGATAAGTTATTTTCTTATTGATTTGATCCTGAAAAATCAAAAATTCAGGGGAAATTCAGTTAGTTTGTTCAGTCAGTGACCATGTGGATGTAGTGAAACTTTTGGGGACAAACAGGGTGAGAAGATGTGCACATCTATATCTGTTTCAGAGTGCCTGAGCAAGTACAGAAAGTCCATGATACCACTCTTGCAATAAAAAAAAAGTAAAAACCCCATTCTTAAGAAAACCCAGCAGCAATGGAATTTGTTTGGATTTAAGAAAAACTAAGTAAAGAGCATAGGACTGACTTCATTCATAATCTGAGTCAAGATTTTGTCAGTGGGGTTGTCTAATGAGTGGGAACGCATGGGTATGGGAGATCCTGTGTGGGGCTCCATGACAATGGAGACTTGGTGGCTTTACTTGGCCCTGAGATCTCTGTCTTGGTAGGAATTTTGCCTTCCACTAGTATGAGACCAGTTTCTATAACTGTGCTCCTTTCCTCAGGAAAACTGATTGTGTTCCTTATATATCTTTGACATACATACTGATAGCCAGAATACCTCATACCACTTTCTACAGGAAAAGTGCATGAAAATGAGGAAAATTACCCTCTTGAGTTTGGCTACATGATCTTTTGTCACAAACAAAAAGTTTCACCAGCAAAATCACAAAGCAAAAATCTACTGGCCTTTCACGAAATGAAGCCTGTATTTGGCTAAGAAAAGGCAGAAAAAATTCAGACTAATTTGGCTTGATGAAGTTGTGGTTACCACAAGCATAGATGAGGTGTGAGATTCAGCACTGACTACAGTCAATGCAAGCAAATCTCACACCACAGGGGCAAAGATGAAAGTAGGCCCAAAGAAGCTCATGTCCTGGTTCAGCAAGTTCCAGCTTTGTCAGCTTCAGGGGCAGCAACCCACCTCAGGATTCCCACCTCAAAAGTTAGTATTTATGCTGGATTTCTGGGTGCTGGGTAAACAGATAGCCTGTTTTCTTCTCTGCCATCTTCCTTTCTGTCCTGCCCAACATAAAGCAGGCTGCAGTGAGGTTACTCTCCCTTTCTTTGCTGACATTTGGAAGCAGCTCCACCTCTGCCACCTCCTTCCACCCATTCTGACTCTAAGCTGATTTCCTCCCTCTTTCCAGGCTGTAGGGGTTGTGTGTGGGCAGGGGTGTCTATCCTTCCTTCCTCCTTGTTCACCCTCATTTCCTTGCAATAATGCAGTCACCTGATGGTCTGAGTCAGCCACACCTTTCTACCTCCCAGAATACTCCCATTCTCTCTGAGGAAAAGTCAGGCTGACAAATGAGAGCTGAGTACCTCCTGTAGACCAGCTCTTGGGTCAGTCTAACCACACGAACATGATACTTATCAAACATATAAGGGACAGGAATTTGCTAGGAGTCCAAGGTGAGGTATTGAGATATGCTCAGCTCTCAGAATGAAAGCTTTTCCTAGACTTTACAAGATATGCCTTTACAAGATATTTTCTTGAAGCTAAGCATATGCTTCTGAGCAGGGTCCTGTCATTAAATGGTCAAATATGAGAGGTGTGTCATCTCCAGCAATAAGAGAAGAAGATGGTTTTGGTGAAAATATCATTACTCTTTAATATTGACTTGTACTTAAGGAATCCAGGTTTGGAGTAATCCATTTGGCATTCTGTGCTGTTTGCTTCTTTTGGCCAGACTTTTTGCTTTGTTCACAAAGCTTAAAGGAAGATAAATATTAACATAATTTTAAATTCACTTTCCAAGGAAATTTTACCTGAATAAAAGGACATAAAAGGGAATATGACTTGTGTTCGTTTGGTTTTGTTATATGTTTTATAGCTTTGTCTGATATTCAAAGACCTAAGCAACTTTACTGGGATCAATAGGAAGCACTGATCCATCCCTCAACCTTGCCCAGACTTCTCCCTTGTGGCAGCTCCAGAGCTTAAACACTCCAGGTGGACTGTGTCTGGCTCCAGGTAAAGTTTGTCAATACTTTTAATCTGACACAGTATACGTAATTTTCATATATGTTAAAAAGGTAGGTTCAGCAGTATCAAACAAGTCTGAGAATTTGATTTCATTTTATCAAGTTACTTGTCCAACCAACCAAAGAAAAAGTTACTTCCCCTAAACTCCATAAAATAAATTGGAAGACTTATTTTGATTTTTCATTGTAATACCTTAAAGTAAATGGTATCTTTTTCTGGTTTGAATATACTATACATGTTCAATTTTAATTGAAATGTGTTTTTAAAAAGTAAATAAACTCAAAATCAAAATGAAATGTCCACTTGATATTAAGTTAAATATTTAATGTAGTTTAAAATGTTGTTAAAAAAAGCTTGTATTTGCTCAGTGTTTTTCACTTTTTCTGATTTTCCTGTGAATGGAAGCATCAACAACCACAAAACTTTAATTACTGACTCTTCATTTAACTTCATTCCTGGAAAAAAGGCTGCTTTTCTGTCACTTATAACTAGGGTCCTACAGTCAGTATTAGTGCTTCTTTTCCAGGATTTTAGGCTGCCAGGTACATGTTTTTAAAGGATTCTTAACAGATTAAACATAGAAGTCAAAAGACAGAGTAATTCAAAATAGAGGAATACCTACTGCTATTTCCTCACTTGGTTGAGTCTACACTTTTTAGTATTCTTTAGGACTCAGTCAGCCTTTTTTTTTGTGAGCATCTCTGTTTATTCTGACCCTCCTACAATTTCCCACACAAAGTAACTTTTTAACTCTATGATCAACTCTATATCAAGATAGCATCAGGGGGTTCATTGCTCTGCAGTCTAGACTAAAACAGAAGCTTCTTTTTTGGCTTCAGATGTCCATACTGATCTTACAAGTAAGGCACAGATGCTTAGGATCATTCTTTTTCAAATTAGCCAGAAAAAAACCCAGACACATGCTGCACCATAAAGCCACCTATACATCATAGTGTCTGAAAAAATCAATCTAGAACTTGAAAATCATGTGATGGGTTAATCCTGGCTAGCAGCCAAATGCCCAGTCAACTGTACTACACCTCCTCAACTGGACAGGGGGAGAAAATAAGAAAAAAACAAGAATGAGAAAGCTTGCGGGTTGAGGCAAGACAGGGAAATCAATTGTCAATTACTGTCATTGGCAAAACAGGTTCAACTTTATAAAATGAATTTAATTTATTGCCAGTTGAGTAGAGGGAAATAAGAATACAAATACTAAAACAACTCCTTTGCTTCCCCCATTCCCAGGCTTAACTCCCCCCCTTTAGTCCTGACTTCTTTCATCGCCCCACTGAGAAGTGTGGGGAGGATGGGGAATGCAGGTAACAGTTAATACGTAACAGTTTGCTGCTCCTTCCTCCTCACATTTTCCCTTGCTCCAGTGTGTGTCCTCTCCATGGGCTGCAATCCTTCAGGAAGAAGCCTTCTCCAGTGTGGGCTCTTCCTGGGTTGCTGTTCCTGCGAGAATATCTATCCCCTTTGGTATGGTCCTCTCCTCGGGCTGCTGTAGAACCTCCACTTCTGACACTGATGTTTCCTCCATTGTTTCTCACTCTTTTTTTCCCCCCTCCTCCTCTGGCTGTCCAATGTTTTCTTCCCATTCCTAAATATGTCTTCAAACACAGCCCAAATTCCCTGATGGGCTCAGCTGTGTCCTGTGGTGTGTCTGCTGGTGAGCTCACTGGAGCTGTGTCCAGCATGGGGCATCCCCCAGCCTTTTCTCACAGAGGTTACCCCTATGAACGTCCTGCCACCAAACCCTTGTCAAACACAACCAGTGCAGTGGTTCATAGATGGATTTACCAAATAATCCTTTCCTGTTCTTTTCTTCTTCCCAGGAAACTGTAGGAACACTGCAATGAAGGCTGGCAGTGCTTGTCACGACTCCAGCAACATACAGAGGGAGAGGCAATGAGAGAGGCATTTTGTGTGCATGTCAGAGACTTAAAAGCTCCCCAGATCTGGGAGAGTTATAAGTTACTGAAATTAGCTCATGCTGAAAAATGCTTGTTCACTAATGGCAATAACAGCTATGTCACGTGTTTACCCCTGAGATGCCCAAGGACACTCACCTGTGTTGTACTAAAAAGGAAGAGCCCAGAAATGTATTAGTGTTGTATAGATAAAATATTTAAATGGTTATAGCTAGATGGACTATAGAGATATTAATCTCATATGTATGCATACACTGTACATTTTTATACTAAAGTTGCAGCATAAATGACCCCATTAAATCGTGTTACTTTCCTAATCCAATAAGCGCTTAATCTCATTGCAAGTGTTGGAAATAATTATTCATTTATACACTTGTTTTTGCCACACATTTTATGTCAACAAGGAGTGTGCCTTTCACTAATCAGTTAAAACAGCTGGCGGATAAAGGAGTGAACAAGAATTGAGAATTTGCTATTTCTGGGAAGAAGACTATTGGTAGTTTTTCTTTGGTCTGAGATGTTATTGATTCTACAAGAAATGTTGTATTACACACAAAGAAAAGGCTCTACTCAGTGTTAACAATCATCAGGACAAAGGTGAAAATCAAAACCTTTGTACTACTCAAGCTGCCTCACCCTGCTGTCTCTTACTTGACCCTAACTCATTGAATTTTACAGCTGCGAAGACGTAGAAAGACTCCACCCTTTTTCAATATTCTGCACTTCTCTTACCTCTCAAGTGTCTGCCATACTGAAGAATGTCATATAAAAGACAGATGTGTGGGCTTTTTTGGTTGACAATTCTTTCCCAAAAGAGGAAATGCTCTTTAAGACCATTGCAAAGATAATCTTGTTCTTCTATATTCCTGTGGGAGCTGTAGTAGATAGAGAGATTCTATTCTGGTTACCAAGAACCAGCTTAATGGTCAGGTATTTTTAAGTTTGTTCAGTTCAATGCTCTCCCATTCTTCTTCACTCATCTTGGGAAATACTTCACTCCCCTCTTTATAAGCAGTTCACGTGCATGCCATGACTCAGGCTGGGCTTAGTGTTCCACCCCAGCCGTGTTGTAGGACACTGGGGTGAAAGTGGGTTCCTTATCTCTTGATGGACCATATTAGCCTTTCTCCAGATCAATATGGTGTCACATATGGCAACTGCAACTTATGTGAGGGCAAGGAAGCAAAAACCAAATGAATAATGTTGCACTGTGTATTTTTTCATTCCAATTTGTCACACTTCGGTCTGTGTTTATTACAACTGTAGGTGCAATTGTTTTGTCACTGAAGAGAAATACTAGCCTTTGTCAGAAGAATGGGAGAAAAAAAGATGATGCTTTTGCTGTCATAGTTGTGGTCTGGAACATTATGCAAGTATTAAAGCATCGGGTAAGAAAAGAAACATTTTAAAGCTTAAGGAATATTTTGGAGTAGAAAAGTTTGAAGTTATTTTTAACACAGGTGTTTCTGTAATGCAGCTATGCTGTATGAGGAAAGTTCTCAGTTCTCCATGGCACTCACAATAAGTGTAACACCTTTGTAGAATGATTGCTTAGTAACTCTTGCTGGAATGTAATAAATTTAGGAAGACTTGTAAAATCTACTTCTGCTAAAGATATTTCCCTTTTCACAGTCTGTTTTTCACATAAGTGTTTATTTCAGTATTTGTACTAAAAACCTTCTTATAAAAAGAGTAAATCAGATTTCAAATTTTAGGTTACTTTCTACTTCTCAAGTAGCACCACTGCAAATGTTAAGAATAGGAAATTAAGGAGATGTACACATTGAAAAGGATGTGTCCCAAGGTGTGTTCATTAAGACAAAACTGCTGCAAGGAATTATACAACTTGTCCATCTGGTCCATCATTTATAACCAAGAAATGAAGGAAAGATCCAACCATCACCTGTCTCAAAGTACTGTAGAAATGGCCATGATAAATATGCTATTTTAGCTATTTTACCTTTCAAGATCAATACTGACAAGAAGTCAAGAAGAGGGACAATACTGAGAAACGTTGATAAAAATTTCAGGAAGTTTTAGCACAGCTCTTATACCTTTGAGTAGAAAAATTGTGCTCTTTAAATCTTTATATCGTCCCATCACATTCAAAAAATGTTTTTAGAGTGAATGCTGGGTAAAACTGCAGGTTGTCTTTCATACTTTCTGCCTTCTGTGTAGTGTAGTAAGGCATCTGAAAAAGGAAAAATCACATTTTTCTTCCTGGAATCCATAACATGTTACAGACATGCTTCCTGAGGATAAGTGGTGTGACAGTATCTCAGATCAAAACCTGATTGCACTGAAATCTAGGGACATGCTCTGCTGAATCACATATTCTCCATGTGCACAAGTATCCAGTGCTAGAACACAGTGGTGTGACACTTGAAATGACACTGAAAACTATTGAAAGACCCTGATCAGGCCTTAATATTGTGAAATGCTGGAAGATCTTATTTGTGTTCTTTGTAGATGTAATTGACTGGTTTCCAGCCAGATTAAATAAATAGAAGACCAGATTTGGGTCTTGGGTCAATGAGATAATTCCTCCAACCTCCTGGCAAATTTAGCTGAATTATGTTGTTCACAATATGGTCTGTGAATGTTTGTTCCTGTTTTAAGATATTTAAATGGCAATTTAAAATAATACAGAATTTTGGAGACTTATGGGCAACTATCATGTATCATCTGGCATGCTTGTAGGTCATATTTCTGAAGGGTAGTTCCATGTATACATATTTAAACCTGGAAAGGTGGAATGCTTGGGTTTGCATCTTAAATTCTTTTTTTGGGCACAAATCTACAGATTGCTTTAATCAGGACTTGTCAGTGCAAGTTAAAACTTTAAAAAGTTGGTAATTAAATATGTGTATCCTTGTGCAAGTATAACAGTCAGGAAGAAAATTATGAAAGCCTAGATTGCATGTGGAAGAAAAACCCTTGACATTAGCCTATAAAAAGTGATTCCTCTCAGTGGCTTAAGCACAGCTATTAGAGGGACTAGGTGTCAGAGCCCATATTAAAATGGAAAATGGAAAGAGTATGTGATTGGTTAATCTGCTGAACAACACTGACTCATGTTAATAAGGTTAGAATCCTATATGTGGCCTTACAAAACCAAGACTGTTTGCAGCTCTGACCTTCCCCTACTGTGTGACCTTGAGCATATAGCATTGCCCAGTGCTTGGGTTTTCCTCTTAAAATGGCAGTAATATTTCCTCACCTTTGTAAAACTCTATGAAAACAGTTAATAAAAAACTTTTCACATGCTTTGAGTATTATTCTTACTACTGATGTTTTACTGTGACAATTCTTGTAGGTTATGAGGGAAGAAAATTCCTCTGCAAACATACAACCAGGAGAGAACTTGTAGCTGCTGAGTGGTTTGAGGTCAGATCAGCAGTAACTATAGGTTTTCAGAAGTCTTAAAAGCTGCTTCTTTTAGCAGGAAGGGCAATGAGTATCCCAAGGTGGGGGGGAAATTGTGGCAAACTTTCCTTGTAATTGGCTTGCATCAGTCAGAATACCGGTGAAACACAAAGGTCAAGCAACTTATTAAAAAAAAAAAAAACCAAAAAAACTATGTGAATCTAAGATTAGTCTTGACATTTTCAAAACCTCAGAAAATTAGGGGAAGGGCTGCAGGCCTGAGGATTGTGGTCCCTTAGGCTGACTGGAGGAAAGATTATACTAAACATTTTGAGACCTGAATGATCCATTCTGTATTAGAGAAGATTTACAAGATCCTCAGAGAACACTTAAAACATCTGACTGAGAGAGAGTCTGTGGACTTTCTGCTTTCTTGGTAGGGATTCTCAAGGGCACCATTAAGGAATCAACTATTGCGATTGATGGAAAAATAAAGAAATCGAAGAAGAAATGAAGACAAACTGCAATGTGGACTTTTTCCTGCAGTCCCATGATATCTTCAGCATTAAGTGATTTTGGCAGATAATTTCTACTATGAAGCATGTGGATAGCCAGAAGGCTATTAAGAGAGAATGATGCTGTAATATAGCATGGAGGATTCTTATAAAGTGTATCTTTCTTTCATTCAAAGTACATGATGAAAAATGATGTGTCCAGAGTGCTAACAAATTATAACAAAGCATAAATTTTCCACATGTATATATTTTTATGCATATATATATAATGCTAAACCACCTTTACTATCATAAGCCAACATTCTCTCCCCCAGCCTGTGCTATTTATTTCCTATTTATAAAAGTAATTCCAACTGCATCTTTTAGCTAATCCTAGCTAGCTCCATATGCAGGCTGACAATATGCCTGAGGTGATAATATGTCTGGTCAGTTAGACCAGTGTGTGGTAGATGTAAAATCCTTAAATGGGAATGTAGGATTCTGATGGAATAAGACCCCATGTTCACTTTGCACAGATGAAAATGATCTCATCATGTGCAAGATGATAGGGGATAAGGCTCCTCCTTTCTTCCTGGTACAAATTACATTTGAGTGATGTAATGAATATATAAACATGCAGCTAGATGGATTTGCTCTCTCCCACCCATCTTTATTGTTTATAGACTCATCTTACGAATTTGTCTTTCCCCGTTCTATGAATTGTTTGTGAACAGATTAATTAATTTAATTACTTTTAAAAATTCATAATTGTGTTTGTGAAACTTTCCTGAAGAATGGTTGTGAGCCTTTAGATTACTACAGAGCTGTGCTCACTGTAGTATTACTGGTCACCTCAGCAGCATGAGAGAGCTACCAGTTTTCTGCCTGAACAATTCCAAACACTGTGTAAATATAAAGCTTCTATTTCTATCTTTAGAGAGGTTTATGTGCCCAAAACATCTGGATTTTTTCCATGCTACCATAGACTTGTTAGAAGTCTTTCCTTCTCCCTGTTAGCTGTGTCAAATTTCTGTGCTTTGACTGTGATCATTATGAGAACATCTCACACCCCAAAGCATGTTCATTTTCCACATTTTCATTTTGCCCAGGGAAAGACTACAAGACCAGTTTGCAGAGCTAGATGATACAGACTGGCATTCAAAATGCCATTTTGCTGGTGCTTATTTTAAACCTTGTTCTTCCTGGGCCAAATCGGACTGACTTCAGTCTGTAACAAGCTCCTTTCAAGGTGTATCTACTTGCATCTGTGCCAGTACTCTGGGGAGGAGTGGTACTAACTACAGTAATGTCAATCTGTGTTATGCTGTGGCCTTGGATTTAAAAAGCAAAAACCAAACACGATTCTTCCTCATGACAGAGATGATGTCAGGCACAGTACAGAAGTGTTTAGAGTGTCATTTTATGAATTTATTGGTACACATTTTTTCCTATCGTTATTACAGAACATGTATTGAAGAAGTACATGGATCAACATTCATGAAAAAATGCCTAGCACTTATTTGGATTTCCTAAATAGGAATAATTCTGGATACTAAATAAAGACATTTCTAAGACCCTGTATTTGCAGGTAATAAGGGAATCTGGCTGGAGCCAAGCAAATATTTTTGTGCTGCCTTTGTTTAGATCAACTTTGTTTGCTCTGTATATCTAGGTTTCCAGTCAACTTCACATACAGAGAGCAGACATACAAATCTTGGGGAGAAATGGAGAAGATTTAGTCTGTTTGCTTTCACAGAAGGAAGATGTTAGTGTATGCAGAGTTGGGATAGGTTCCTATCGTGACAGAACAAAACTGACTTTTTGAGCTAGTGCCTTACCATGGCAATCTGCTTCAAAGGAACAACTGTCATTTTTGATAAGGATAGTGAGAATTACTGTCATCTGGAGAGATCACTATGCCTCTGGGTTGTATAGCATGTTACAACAGAAAAATTATTCTTTAAGAGATAAATAATTATTCCACTAAAAAATTTTATTTCTGGTTTAGAAAAGATGCAGTTCGTACCCTGCATTATTATAATATAGCTCCTTAGCTAGCTCTCTTTAAATATAAACTTGTGATATGCTTTTTTAAAAATATATATATATATGGCAGAGAGTCAGGCAGAAAAAGCAGCTAGTTAGTGGAAACCTTCACAGGGCAAGTGGAACTGGGGAGCATGCATGCACACCACATGCCTCCCCACAGCCAAGAGCCAAAGAAGCAGCTCGCAGTCTCACAGAAGCTGCGCAGCCAAGCGAGTTATTATGGAGAGCTTCTCTGTGGCTGAGCCAGTAAGAGCTGGGTGCTAAACTTGTTTCCGCTTGAAGTTGCTCTTTGCATACTTGTTAAGGCAGAATGTTCTACCTTTTCACCTCTGCAATACTGGGTGTGAAACATGAGCCTCTAGGTGTTTCCTGGCTGGCAAGAATTCAATGGTAATAAAATTACTAGTAGAATAAATGTTTCAGAGGCAGTTATCCTCTCTCACCTGTTTGTAATTTTTTATTAATTATTACAAATGTGTTTAAGTACTCTACCTGATTTTAATCTGCTCTATTCCCAGGATTTACATATAAAGGTCTTTTTCCCACAGAATAATGAATAATCACATATGTCAGGGTGTGGTGTTAAAATGCTGAAGGTTGGTGATACACCTACTAGCAGTCGCTCATTTTGTAAAAGGCTGGGTTCTATAAGTAGTTTGCTTTTTATGGCTTTGATCCAAAATTCTGTTGAAATCAGACTCTTATTGAGTTAAAAAGCTACGGATCTAGTCCCAAATGTTCTTTTATGGGAAGTGTTTGTAGTGCCATTGTTAACAATATATGAAGCACTGGGCATGTGAACTGTATAAGTAGAAATTTTACTTTTCCCAAAGCTCCTGCTTACTTTTATGCATTCTTTGCTCAAGCAAACAGCAGGTGGCTTACATGAATAGTGGGGTTAATGAGACTACTTAAGTGAGCAAGAGTGGAAAAAAAAATTGCAAACTGGTCCTCTATTTCTGAGAATTTAGTATTTGCCAGATAGAGCTGAGAACTGTAAAGGATGGATATTATTATATATTGAAAGAAAACTGACCAGGATAGAGGTGGCAGAGGGGAGGAGGGTTTGTTGTTCCAGGAACAGCAGAGCTAATGAGATCTAATGCTTTTGTTTCTTAATCCCTTAACTGAATTAATCTCCATCCCTTCCCATGTGACATCATCCCCTAGGTGCAGGGAAGCTGCAGGGCAAGATGCAATGCTGCCTGGTCAGCCAAACAGAGGGTGAAGCAGCCTAACTTAGCAGTGCCTCCCCTTAGTAGAAATACTAACCTTGTCCCTGCTCTCCTACCACTTTCAATTCGCACAAGTTACGTAGAAACATAATTATCTTTGGCATTTCAGGTTGGAATGAAATAGGACAATGAGCTCCGAAGTTATTTGGGAGGAGAGAAGAAAAGATAATACAATTGTGTAGTCCATTTTCTTACCAACAAAAAAATTTACCCTGAACTCCGCTTGGTTGAACATGTAGTTCTCCATTCAGGTCCCATAACAACATGGCCTTTATGAATTTTTGAACACTTTACTTTCAGAATAATATACCTAAAAAATAGTAAGCCCTAATGAGATGATTAAGTATTTGTATTAGGAACTGGATCACCTGGATAATATTTGTGATTTCTCATTATGCCATCCTTATGCCTATCAGCATGTTACCTTTGCTGCCAAACTAGGAAGATGAAGATTAAATATTTTATACAGTTTTAGGGTTTTTTCTCTTTTTCAATTTTCTCTTCCATCTCTATATTACTGATTTGACAAGAAATACCAGTATATTGCATAAGTAGATTTTACACTGGCTCTATAATATCTGTAAAGGAAACAGTTTGTAAGTAACTGAAGTCTTGATGGAATTTGAGAAGACTGGATTATGAATGTCGATGGATCTCAAACTGCAGCTACACAGATAGATGCATGTGTTATCTGGGCAAGTATCAAGTAGGATTTCACAGCATAGTGGCTACACAAAAAATTCCTAACACTCTTGCTAGCAGACAAGATTTATAAATATGAACAGTTAGTGTTTGAAAGTTAAGGAAGTCACAAAGACCCAGCAACAAAGCAATCCAACAGAGGAATCTTCTTCCCAATTTTAAACTCAGAAAGTGATTTCTCTCAAGCAAAAGTGACATCAAATGCTTTTTTAGATAAAAGGCAGTACAAATAAGAAAGATCCTCCAGGAGAGGCTTTAAAGTGTCTTTCAAAATTAGCAAGCACAAAAAGCCCATAGGTCAAGAATCAAGTCCTCTCCTGTAATCCGTATTCACTCAAGACAGCATTTCAAGCTCAAGCTCCTGGAACTGACCTTCAAAAAGTCATTTCTTCATGAAATGCATGTTATACTATTGTCACTGTTCATCCATCTCTAAACACCTGGCATCAGGCAAAGTTCAAAGGAATCAAGCAATGAACTGACCTCTTGAGGGGAAAAAAAAGGTAAGAGCAGCACGAGGACTGGTCAGAATGCTGGAAAATGGACACTGATATGTTGAGCAGTAAGTATTGTGTGGTCACTAGTCTTGACAATTACTAAGTTTGGAATAAATTGTGCTATAAAAATCAGTGTACTCGTTGTACATGTATTATGTGTAAACACAAGAATTTTCTTGCTGATGAGCCTTGCATGTTGCTTGGAGTTAGCTAATATAAGAATTAGTAGAAATTGTATCCCTAACAGTACCTCCTTCAATTTTATGCTTGAAAACAATTTCAACAATTTATGAAGTGGAAATACACAATAAAGGTAACTTGTAAAAATTACTGACTCATAAAAGTGAGCAGAGACAAAGAATGATTTCTGAATTTTATATTTTATATCCTTGCCATGTGAATTGCTATTTCTTCTTACTGGAGGCTTTCCTGATGTGCAGCAATGCAAGCCTCAAGTGACTTGAGTCTGGGGAAGTCCTGACACAGTTTTCTGAAAATCTCTTTCTATTTTCCATTAACAATGATGACAGCTCCGATCTTCCCCACAAGATCACATTTAAGTATTCAGTGGCTATTAATAAAGACTTGATTGGATTCTAGTCACAATAGTTGTCATAAATGCAAGGTTTGAAAGCTTTGATCCAATATGGATTAAGATGTCAAAGGTCAGGAGACAAACTGAAAACAAAGAAAATTCATCACAGATATAATATTTTTTTTTCTGCAACTAAATACTATAGTACAATTATTGAGAAATCAGATTCATGAATATTTAAAGAATCCCAAATGACCTGAAGGGCAGAAATCTTTATTTGCTAAGAATATAAGGATGGGATAATTTTGAGCTCCTGGCTAGGAAGGCTCTGGAGCTTTTATCCTTAGGAAGACTGATCAGTCAAAACCAGAGTATGTGCAGCTCTTGAAATGGGCACAAAGATTGCCATTTGTCTTATTGACTTTTAACCCACTTTAGCTTGGGAGGGCTCAGAAATTTCACTTTACTACCATTGCAGCCATAAATTATGTTGGATTTTAGAAGATGTTTGTGACACTTATGGCCTTGTAGACCTGTGGACTTGAAGACCTTAGAAAAGGTCCTGTCATGAGTAAGTGCCCTTTTATGTGCTACCACCACCATATGAAAATTGACTTCTGTGCTGAAAATTTGTTTGCTAGCACAAAGTTGGTGGATATCTTCTGCACTTGCTGCCTTCCATTTTCCAACAGAAATATTCCACTGTGGATAATAGAGCTGTGTTAGGATGGTAGGACATGATCTGTTTACCGAGATACTATGACAGAGCAGAGCTTTGCTGGCAGAGGCCTTGGTAAGAATAAATAAAAAAAAATGGTTGCTGGTTGCCACATCTATCTTCCTCTTATGATACAGAAATATCTAGAAAATCCTGGAGATATGTCCTTTAAAATCATCAGGCATTAACATTTTCCTTTTTTCTGTCTCTGAAAAGTTGTTCATACCTTGAGGGAATTTGATGGGATTTGTGGGCATAACCCTGGTTTGTTAATAAGAAGTGCACTTTTAGGTTTTCATGAAAATCTGATGCTTAGTTATATTCCTCAAGGGAGATTTAAGGGAAAATTTTTTTTAGTGACACAAAAAGTATTTTGTTGCTTATGTTCCCCACTGAGTAATGTGTCTGGATTCCCTATCATTTAATGAGGAATTAATGGCTCCAAAGAATTAGAGTAGTAAATGTCAAAATACATAAAACTAAATGGAGACTAATATTTTTTATGGACATCAGGTATCTTCAGATACAGTATGTGCATTAATGCAGTCCTCTGAGATATTGATTAGGTGATTAAGACAAACTGTGACAAATAAAAAAGGAATGCATATAGAAAGATAGCCAGAACTGGATGTTTCTATAAAGGTTTAAATGCAGAGTAAAACTGCTGTGTCCAACAAAGTTGCTGAAGACTCATTTCGGTGTAAGTTGAATTGGAGTCTGTCTCTAAGAGTGACTTAACAGTGACTCAACATGCTGAATTGTTGCTCCAAATAGTAGTTATCAAAGGCATCTTGCCTTTGCGTAAATGACTAATATAATTAGCTTATACCATCACCATAGGCATTGGCAAAAGTAATCATCATTACTATCCATTGTGTTCACAACATCTGAACCATTCATTTCAAAGCCTGTGGAACTGAAACTTCTATCCATCTCAGGAGAACTTTGTTTTCATCCTCTACACGTTTTCTGCAGGGGACTGTTTTCCATGCCTCCCCATCCTCCTGCCCATTCTTACTGCATACAAAATGTAATTAGCATTGTTCCTGCTTGCTTTATCTTATTTTTTTGTTTTAAGGAGTGAGGCAGAGATGGGAATTTTTTTTTTTTTTTACAATAAAATCAAATACAAAAGTCCTTTGTGCACAAAACCCTGTCCTGCTTGGTTAGCTCAATTAAACATATGTAAAAAGGCTCACAGAGTTGGCCCTATTTTGTTGTTAGTTTCATCCATACAATTCTGAAGTTATACGGGTGTAACCAAGGTCAGAATTTAGTCCATTGTATGCTTAAAAAGAAAAAGAAAGCACTGTGAGATTTTGATGTTTCACTTTTCTAGCAAAATGATGTGCTTCCGTAGCCATGAAATAAGGACATGATTTGAATGAGTTACCATCTCTCTGATACTGAGATAACGAATTTGAGATTGAATGCTGCTCTTTTTCAGGAAAAATGAACACAATGATTAATAGTATCATTGGCAGCACTGTTATTTGGTATGTAATACTCTCTTTATATTATTAAATGTTTGTGAAATTGCAATTAAAAGCTTGCCTTGTTTGCTAATATCCTCTCTTTAATTAAAGAACTCTTGCTGTGATCTTTGCCTTTTGTGAGCATGTTAGAAATGGTGTTAAGGAAGGGTTTAATCCTTTTAGACAAAGAGTCACCTGTTCACAGGCCCCTAAAATGTTTGTCACATCTCATTTAAGACTATATTGCTCAGCATCTTGTAGGATTAAGCATAGGCCTAACCTACCTGTTTCTCATTTTAGTAACATGTAGCAGAATACCTCAAGTAATAGCTGAAACACTGCTTCTTCAAATATCCAGGTAGCAATTCAGGTCTATCCACACTACCGGTGTTGATTGGTGCTCTAGTCTCCTTATCAGTTTCATGGCCCTTTTCTGCACTTGTTCCAACAGTTCCTTGTCTTCTTCTGTTGGGGCACCAGACCTGCACGCAGCATTCCAGATGGAGTCTCTGTGAGAGCAGAGCAGAGGGACAGAATCTCCTCCCTTGACCTGCAGGTCACACTCCTTTCGATGTAGCCTAGGATTCCACTGGCTTTCTGGGCTGCAAGCACACACTGCCTGCTCTTGTTGAGTTTTCCACCATCACCCCCAAGTACTCCTCTTCAGGGCTGTTCTCGATCACTTCTCTGCTCAGCCTGTAGGTGTGCCTGGGTTTGCCCTGTCCCAGGTGTAGGACTGTGCACTTGGCTGTGTTGAACTGGTTTTGAACTTCAGGTAAGCTGCATGTGTGAAGTAGGTCAAGGTTGTCTTCTCTCAGCTCTGCCTTTACAGCTGCACTAGCTCTTACCTACTTTGTACTCTTCTTTCAGTTTTAACTCCTTTTCCTCCTCTTTCATTGTCTCTTTGAGCCTTTTAGTAAAGGATGATATGATGGATTTCTATGGCACAAGAAGCCCACTTGGGATTATTCTCTTTCCCTATTGATTAATCAGAATACTCTTGAGAGCAAACTCTGCATGTAGCTATCTGTCTTTCAGTAATCTTCATAAGTTAGAAAAAAAAAAACTTTATTTGTTTGAGGGCAGGAGATGTCCTTCTTTCCATTATTTATAGTACATGTGTTGTGATTAGAGAAACTGCCACTGAGGTGAGGCTTCTTTTATTAATAATGCAAACCCTCTACTTATTGCTTTGCTTATAATCTGCTAAGATTTTTTAAAGGGCAAATAAAAAAGGAAAAAAAAGTTTTGAAAAGTTTTTGAAAGTTCAGAGAAATTACCAACAGATAGGTGCCCGATGAAAAATTCATTTCTACAGGGCTCTCAAGAATCCTCCGATCCTTTGTTCAAACTGCCTATTACTAAACACCTACACTTTAAAGACTGGGTATTTTAAGCTGCATGCCTGTGTTATAGACACCAAAACTCAAGACCTTACTTCCAGACTTGCAACATATTCAAAATCCACAATCTGAATAATTCTGGAAAGAACTCAGTAGTCCTTGAAGCATCCCACGAAAACACAAGGATTTTTAAAACTACATTTTTATCTATAAACAGAATTGCAGCTTCAGGATGAACAACTCCCTGTTTTCTTGGGTTTGGCTTTGCATCCTTGTTTCCTTGAAATAATAAAATAATAATCAAAATATTTGTCATGCAGCCCATGATGTGGTGTGATGGCAGTAAGCCAGCTAAACCAAGGATCCTGCCAGTTCGAGTCCTGCTTGGTACTGAGAACTGCTGCATCTCTGCTCATGGCCAGCAGCACATCCCTCCATCCTAAGACACCCAGCTGTCTATGTGGGCTGATGACAAGCAACTGAGCTTTAGAGCAACCTGAGTTAACATCACTGGGAGATTGGTTTAGCTCTCAGTTTAAGAGTTGGGAAGTGGCAGTTGAGAGCAATATGCATAGAACAGGCGTATTTTTTGATATCTTTTTTTTTCTTGAGCTGAATATTTGAATACAAAATCTGATCTTACATATGAGCTCAACTGTGGAAGTGTAATGCAATAGCATTTAAAAATAGTGACTGCCAAGAAGCAAATTAACACAGAGGAAAACCATTTGGAGGTGTTTGGTGATGGTTTTCACCAGGCAGGCTATGCACAGTTTTTATATAGAGTAGGTTAGCATTTCCAAAGGGCAAAGACAGATGAAGAATAAAGGATAGTCTTTCGTTGCTTCTAGGCATGTGATCTTTGTGGATGCACATTTGCTATTGGAGAGCCCAAGCAGCACTATCTTTCAGTCAGGTCTTGCTGTACTGAGATTTTCTTAAAGTGTCATGACAGAAAATTGACATTAAGAACATACCTCTTTATGTGCTTTTTTAAAAAGAAATAAGTTAAAACCCCATTCCATATTAAGCTTTTGATTTCCATATCAAGCTGTTTATGCCTCTGACAAACAATGCAGATATTTGAAACCTGCCCAGAACATGTTTAAGAGCTATACTCCTATAGATTAATAGATTTGTAACATATTTTACTCAGATTTAGCTCTGCTCGTATGCAGTGATGTATTTTTCCCCAAGAGCAATACAGATAAAAGCTGAAGATTACAGTTTGTGTTAGAGTGGGTATGTACAGATAAGGATGTTTCTCTTTGTGGAAGATGAAAAAAGTAGAAGAGCCTAAGAACAACAAAGACGATCTTTCACAGCAGGGAATATATTTGATGACCCACACTAAATATTATAAATGCCTGAAAGTGCTTTTATATACAAGTATGGCTTTGTTGTAGGCACTTTGTAGTATGCATTTGCTATTCTCTTCCAATACAAATAAATATCAGGCTAGAGGAGAGTTATAGAACCATAAGATTAGGAAGATGATGAAAGTGTAGCACTGTCATTAGTTGCAGTAAAGACCACAGTGGTCTAGCAGAGGGATGAGACTCCTCATTGATCTGCTTGCTACACTGATGTTTAGGACTAATGTAAGCAAGTAATATGTAAGTTAATTTGGGCATCAAGTGTTAATTACTGAGTATATGTTACAGTGGAATAGAATGTTATGGGGCAAAGCAGTATAGCAGTTAAAAAAGCAAAAAGGCACTTCAATGTAAAATGAAAGTCTGAACTGCAAAATGAATTTCTACCTATGGGGTCACATAGGAAGATCCTACCAATAATTCAGAAATCTGTTACTAGAAATCTATTTCTAGGGACCAGTTTGAAGACATTTCATCTTTGTCTTGAACAAGGGGCAGTAAAAGATGGCCTTATCATTTGGGAGCTCTTGGAGAGCAAATTCCCAAAGTAAATTCCTCAGTGGTGTAGGGTAGGCATCTAGATGCTTTTCTTTGTATTGTGGGATATTGTGAAGTGATGAAAAGGAGACAGAAAGGAGCCTCTTAGTGCCTCCAGCTGTAGGATATCACATAGTTCTGTGACAAAGCAACTTTAATTCTGAATTCACTGAATAGATCCTGTTTGCTGGCAAGATGCTTCCAGAAATCTAGAAAGAGAGGGCAACATTTAAGGACTCATGAGAAGGTGGAGGACTGGATGAATCAGAGTCTTAATTAAAAAAAAAAATCATCAAGAGTGCTTAAGAATTTGAAGTACTGTATTTTCAGGATTCCCAATTCTGATAACCAGAAAGTCATTATCAGGGCTCAGACCTAGTAGCTCTGGATACATGTTGAAATCCCAGCAAATAAACTCACTGGGGAATTTCATCCTTTCTGTTTGCACGTATATTTTAAAATGAAATCACCTATGACCTTTTTTTCCTATGTTTCAGAGTTTGCTGCTGTGCTCATCATATCCAGACATGCTACAGTCTGGATATGATGACCTTGTGTTCAGAGTCTGGATAAGGGACCTTGTGTTCAGAGTTTCAATACTCTCTCCACTTGGTTCCTGGGAAGAAGTTGAGGCTTGGCTTTTTTTGAGGCTGGTAGGAGATGACATGGCAAACAGTGAGAAAAGTACAGGGTGAAACTCAGAGGAGGTAGCCATAAATACTCCTCTCTTTGGGCCACTGGTTCTTTTCAATAGCCCATTCTGCTCCTCTGCATTCTGAAGCAGCAGCAATATTATAGTAGGCTGACTCTGGCTGGATGCCAGGCACACACCAAAACCTCTCCTCAGCTGGACAGGGAAGAGAAAATATAGCAAAAGTTTCATGGGTTGAGATGTGGACTGGGAGAGATCACTCATCAAATACCATTTTGGGCAAAGTAGACTCAACTTAGGGATGTTAGCTGAATTTATTACTAACAAAATCAGAAAAGGAGAATAAAAAGTAAAATAAATCTTAAAAACACCTTGCCCCCATCCTTCCCTCCTTCCCAGCACTACCCCAGCAGTGCAGGGAGACAGGGAATGGGGACTGTGGTCGGTTCATCACATGTTTTTTCTGCCACTGCTCAAGGAGTCTTTCCCCTGCTTCAGTGTGGGGTCCCTCCAACAGGAAGGAGGAAGTTCACCTTCCACAAACTTCTCCCACACAAGTTCATCCTACAGGGAACAGTTCTCCGTGAGCTGCTGCAATGTGAGTCATTTTGCCATGGGGCACAGTTCTGCAGGCACAGGCTGCTCCAGCATGTGCAGGACCCATGCTTGTGACCCGAGTTCACAAGTCCCATCAAGAAACCTGCTCTGGTGTGGGTTCCTCACTCCATGGGTCCACAGGTCCCTGCCAGGAGCCTGCTCCAGAATGGGCCTCCCAAGGATTCACAGCTTCTTTTCAGGCATTCACCTGCTCTGGCACGGGTCTCCTCCATGGGCTGCAGGTGGATCTCTGCATCCTTGAGGTCCTCTGTGGTATTGTCTTCACCATGGGCTGTAGGGAAAGCTCAACTCCAGTGCCCTGGAACACCTCCTCTCCCTCCTTCACTGGCCTTGGTGTCTGCAAGGTCACAATTCTGTCTCTTGCAGCTTTTCTCTGGTTGCAATTACATCTGCACAATAACTATTTCTTTCTTAAATATGTTCCCACCGTTTCTGGTTGGCCCAGCCTTGGCCAGTGACAGGTTCATCCTGGAGCTGGCTGGCCTTGGCTCTGTTGGATATAGAGGAAACTTCTGGCAGCTTCTCACAGAAGTCACCCCTGTAAAACTCCACTACCAAAACCAGGCCATGCAAACCTTTGTGCTTTATCCTTCCCCCAAAACAAGAGGTGAAACAGCCCCTGGGCAGATTTCATTGATTATAGTCCTAAAAGTCACGAGCCTAGTGGGATGAATATATCTGTTGAAAAATGGGGAAGTGTTTGGGGGACTTTGCCAGTGACAGGAAGAGATCTGAGGTCTCAGTAGAATTTCGGATGTCTCTGTGGAACGTGTCACTCTGGTAAGCCAGACTCTTGGGAGAGGCACCTCCACAGAAGCCTGGAAGTAATGCACTGTGAGATTTTATCATGTAGGTGTGATCATATCTTGGCCGTGAACATAACAAAGATGTCACAAATTAATAAGTTATTAGGGTTTTTTTTCTGTTGAAGTTGGCATTGTACAAGAGAACAGAATACAATATTATACCTGCAAGAAACACTTAAATTCTAATTTGTCTGTTAATTTTTTTTGTAAGTGAAAGGCTTTATTCACAGTATAAAAATAACCATAGCTTTTGCTGAAAAAAACTTGTAATTTATTTTTTAAATTTTAATGAAAGCTAAATGGTCATCAGCCAAAAAAATCTTCATATTAATAATATTTAGTTTCTGGTTTAAAAGATGTATTTCTTTTTGAACCAGATCTGATCAATGTCTTTTGCCAAAGATTTTTAAAAATGCTTAACTTAAAATTGTCCAGATTTTTTATCAAATAATTTGGAAAAATGTATCTGGTTTGTTCTCACATTGGGGAAGGCTTTTCTCCATTTTCTCACTTCTCTGTTTTTCCTGTCTTTTGATGAATCCTGACTCGAGCACTCCATTTAAAGGCTTTGAGCATCCCAGAGCGTGGGAAGCCTTCTGGGGCTGCCGATACGCAGCAGAGTGCACGACCCTGCGACTGCTCCCTTCTCTTCTCGCCCACTGTGCAGCACAGGCTCCCAGACTTCTCCTGAGAAGTGTTGAGGCCCTGCCAGTTCTAGTCTGGGAGCTGGGTCTGTTTAGTACCTCTGAATACTAACTAGGTTGTTTTTACCCAACAGTAATATGTGACAAATTAAACAATATAAATTTTATCTTGATCTTAATTAAGGCAACAGCAATATTCCCATTAACTTCAGTGGGACCAGAACTATATCAAATATTATTTAAACATTTATAATAGCATTAGATAATGGGGTTAGAATAATTAAGAGTCTATTGAAGAAATTTAGCTTGATCGTGGAAAGGCAAATTATGTCAAATGAACGGGAACTGTCATTTATGGAGGCCTATTGAGGTAGTCTTGTTTATTGAGGGAAGAGAACGAAGCTCATAGAAATCTTTCAGGGGCAGAATCTCAAGGTCTTTTTGGGACTGAGAAAGAAGTGTGGGAATATTAAACAGATGTGTGAGGTGGGAACAGTGTTTCTCACCATCACACAGACTCAGCAGTCAAGAGTACCTGAAAATTAATTTTCGATTGGCAAAATGAGATCCTAGAATCAGTGTAGGCTGTTTCAATTAGGTCTGTGCAGATAGACAAAATTAATGGGTCAAATAAGTAATTAATGGTGTTAATATATCAATCACTTTTCTAATAAAAGTGTCTGAAAGAGTCAGGGGAAAAGATCTAATAATTAATTTGAAAACTGCTATGATGCTCCAATTGATTTGGGGCTGGGATAAAAAAGGAGAATAATTAGTAAGGATCAAAAAAACAATATTGCATTTAGTCCCCCGAATGGGGAGGAAAATTAAACAGAGATGGGATTGAAATATCATTTTTTATTCTCTTAAGAAGATTGGGATTGTCAACTATAGTGAAATCATATTCTTTATTTTAAAGGACCTATATATGCCCTGTCCTTCCTCACTTCTACTCATGTACAAGGTCGTGTCGACTCAATGAGGAAAGTCAGTGAGGCTCTGTGTGGGTGTGTTTTAGACTTTCTCCTTAACCCAGACCTTTAAATCTTAAGAAGCTCTTTTCTCTGTTTGCTGCTATGATAAAATTATGAGCTAAATCCATAAATGTATTTTTTTCCCCCAAAAAAGCATGCTCATTTCAACAAAAAATGAAGGTATTAGTCGAAGTGAGCTCTGCTAGACTGCTCATTGAACAGGAAGTGAAAGAGAGGGGGCATTGCATGAAAGTGTCTGCCATAAAAATAGGCTATGTGTGAATTTTTTAATTTTTGGAGGAAATTGTTGAAACTTGTGAATGCTAATTTTTTGAACAAAATACTTTTATTGAATACACTAGTGGACATGCAAAAAGCATAAGTTCATAACGGTTAAAAAAATATAAATCCGGGATTTCCATTGGGGAATTTTGTGACTGGCCACACAGTGCTGCTGAGCTTGGCTTGCTCAACCTCTGTGTTATTGAACAAAAATGTATTGCAATTGCTATGAAAAATAGTTCTTGTTTTGCCTTTCTCTTCCAATATGAAAACCAACTAGCAAATCAGCAAGAAACATCCACAATTCCTTTCAACAAAAAACTAGATTGAGCCACCTTTTCCTTGCAAGAAGCTGCCTACCAAAACAATTCATAGAATTAGACCTGCCTTAGCTGATACCCTAAAGCTGCAAATGAAAGGCAGTAGTTAAAAGTACTTGAAATAAAAGGAAAATCAAAACAAGTGCAAGCTAACTCAATGCTTTTGAAAATGGCACTCTTAAATAGACTGTGGACTAGTCTGTTATCTGTCATTACTTTAAAACTGTAGCATGGAAGCTCATAGGAACCAGAGATGTAAGTATTGGAGTACAAATGCTAAACGTCTAGGAAGTATTCGAGGAGTGGAACTAATCAGACTGAGAATTCATACTGTAGTAGTTCAGTGTGTTTCAGGGGATCCAAGTTACCCTAAAAAGTTTTTCAGCTAAGAAATCTTCTTTCCTTGCAGTAGGAGTAGCTATTCTGTCTTTATTTTAGTTAAACTTACTCACCATACACCTTTCCTCTTCTTGGTAATGTCTGTTCTAATGACACATGCACCAGTGTTGGTGGTTGTGTTTTTTTGCTATATTAAAGTTTTCTTTATATTTATTCCAGGCCACTGCTGCTGGGCAGGATTTGACAAGCGTGCTGGTTTGCAAGGCTGTGGTGTACACAGAAGAGTGATTTCATTCAAACAAGAAGTTGTTGCTAGGTAGGCATTTTATTAGCACTCATGCAGAGTAGCAATTTGCTGTAGTCTGCACTTTTTTCATCTTTAAAGTACACTTAAAACTAGATCCCTGAACAATGGGCCAGTAAGTTGGAAAACACATTTGGACTTCTGAAGAAATGCACTAAGTAAGAAAAAAACTAATCCAAAATTACAAAGGACAATATTTCAAATAGCACATGGTAGTATGGTGTTTAAAAATTTGTCCTTTTTTACCATATATTTCTTATCTATAGATTCTCTTTGTTCTTTGTAAAGTACACCCTCTCTGTCACTTTAGTTGCTCCTTATTCTCTTTGTTATTTGTAAATTTACTGGTACACCCTCTCTATCACTTTAGTTGCTCTTCTCTGTGTTGTTTTTTTAGGTGGGTTATTTTTTTGTTTGGTTTTTTTTTGGGTTTTTTTTCCTAATTCTGGTCTGTCTCCTGCTCTGTTCTGTCTTAGATGCACAGACCAGAACTGCAAATGCATTAAAAACATGGGTGGAGCAAGGTGTCCCCAGTGGCAAAATTATTTTCTTCGTTTTGTTGTGACTCTTTTTCCTAATGACACCCAGCATTTTATGACTGGTGTTGCAAACTTAACTCAGAATTGCAAAGAGCTGTTATTGATGACTCCATTAGCATTTCCACTAATGAAAACTGTTCTGAATACAGCGTCAGGTAAGCAAAGTCTAGGTTGTTCTTCCCTTGATACAGAACTTCACAATAATCCACATGGAAGCTCACCATCCCCTGAGGGTTGTGCGCACTCCCTGGATTGGGTTTTGGAGTTCCTTATGGTCCGTGTGGCACTTGACTATCTGAAAAAGGCCCTGCTGTTGTCCATACACTGCATTCTCTAAATCATCGACACAGATGTTGACTAAGTCTAATTCTGACAGTGGTCTCTAGGGGCTCCTGAGTTTTATACTGATGTTCCTTGCACATGCTTATCGATGCATTTTATCACAAAATGCTTTTTAATTATATTCACTATTTATTATGCTTTATTAATTTTAAGTGCATTTGAGGTGCAAATCCATGGCTCTTTCAGACTTCAAATGCTTTTTCTGTATTTACTTCTGAAATATTTACAAATAGTTTGGCTTAATGGTTAATCTTACAAAAGCATTGTCTCCTGTGAAAGGCTGTCCACTTCTCTAGGTCCCAATGCTAGCAAGTAGACTATGGACAGACATAAAATTGGCAAATAAAATTTGACTTTTGTGCAAATTGAAAATACCGAGCATCTACCTCTCTCTGTCTCAGCCTGGGCATTATGTGACATGTCCCTATCCTGGCAACAGAAGTAATATCAGAGAAAGACTGATTTGATAGTATCCCTTTTGCCTGGAGTTAGGAAAGCATCTTTCCAATTTGTTACGTTTTGACTGTCATTTAGTCTGCAATTATATAAAATGTGCTCTTGGATCTGTTCTTCTTTGGAAAATGTCAGTCTGTGCATGACATTTCCAGATCATACCTCAATCCAGTGATTTATTGAGGCAATATATCATCCAAATAAGGTCCTTTAACCATGTTTTTCTCACCAGATGATACCATCCAGAGAGAAGAAAATCTGAGTCACTGTTTAGTTGTGTAATAAAGGTATGTCAGGAAGCAAGACACTCCTGAAACACTAGGCATGTTTGCCTCCAGGTATACTGGCATCCTTGCACCTTCTTTCACAATCATGTTAGTGAGCTGAATAGGCCTCCATACCTGGTCGCTAAGGTCTTGGTCTCCTTGACAACTAAACTTTTCAAAGATCACATGAAAAATGTTTTCTCTACCCCTTGAGCTGTTTTAATGCTTTAAAATATCAGGGAAAAGATCCTTTTGTCCCAAGAGTAAGGAAGTGGTGGTAATGGAGAGGAACAGAATATTTAAAAAAAATATTTTTTAGACCAATAGAGTAATATAGCACCACAGGACTGCTGAGACAGAATGCTCTCAAAAGGGATGATCTGAATTTAAACTTATTAATGAAAATACATTGCTTCAGAATAGATTGGGTTGAAAAATGAAATATTTCACCTTTAATTTGCCCCACTAAATTCAGCAAAAGTTGGTAACAGCAGGGACATGTTCTATGGCTGCTACTGCATGATAAAATTCACAGGGAATGAGCTTCAGTGTTTTCTTGGTGATTTTTGTTGGAAACATGGAGTTATGTTAGCTGGCAATCAGAACCACTGTTTGGGTCAGGATTTAGGGTATATTTGACTCCATGGTGTACTAATTCAGGTATTGCTGAAACAATGAGTTGGTTGAAATAATTACTCTTCTGTGTGTTCTGTAACAAGCTAAATATCCCTGTGCTCACTGTTTAGCATGAGCATTCACATGCACAGTCCCTAACAGGACATTGTCGAAGGTGTAGGAGGGAAAAGAGTAAAATGTTAGGGGAAGTAGAGACATCAAGGTGTTTAGGAAGTGGGCCTGGACAGCAGTAGGCCCTGGCCAAAATTGGCACTCTGGAGCCAGCTCTTCTAATGGGTGGTGGAGCCTGCAGCACTCTCCAGCAAGTGAGACCTTCCCAAGGAGTATCTTCGAGGGCTGACAGGGGCAGAAGGGACATTGATTGTTTTTGTGACTGGGAAACAGAGGAAATGAAAAGGCAGGAAGCCTAAAAAAGGATGCTACACTGAGGGACTAACAGGCCCCACAATTTGGACTTCTTTTCCAGCAGGGCTTCCATACCATCAAGGGAAGCTAGTGGTAACCTCTTTTTGTAAGTGGTTGCCAGTGCCTTAACTGGCATCATTTGAACCCGTATTTATGGAGGTGATTAAGAAGGTGGTGGTGAGGCAAACAGCTGGAAGGAAATGTTTGCTTTGGGTTCAATACTTGCAAATTTGGGGAAACCTCCGCTGTCTATAACCCACAGATCCATCTGTGGAAACAGTAGCTTTACCCCACTGTTTATTTTCCACACTGACTTGCCTATTGGTTTATCTCAGTTATCATTACAATTTTGTGGCTTCATTTTTGCTAGTCTTCAAATGCTGAGAGTTCCAAAATAAATTGAGGTTTTTTGCAGCTTTTTCAAATTAAGAGCCATGGTCTAAGATCTAGAAACAGGAAGGCAGGTGAAGGGTGTAAAGTGCGTGAATGGTAGTGAATTTGCTCATCTGCATCATGCTGTCTTTTTTGGTTGGTTGATTGTTGTTGCTTGTTTTTTCAGTTAAAATTCGTCTTATTCTATGTATGTGATGAAAGCTGCTGTAATTTCATGGGCAATTGCAGTCCATTGTCTGAAAGACGACTGCTGTAATTTTTTGACTGATGCATTGACTCCCTAACTTGCCAAATACCATAATTCAGGTTAGTGGAGTGCCACCCACTGGGTAAACAGTGAACTCTTGTAGATCAATCCTATTGCACAAGACGTGTGATAGACTGATGGCAACTAATTCTGCCATAAGAAGTTGATTTTCAGTTACAGTAAAATTTGTTGATGATTCTTTCTTTTGCAAAGCTTACTCTGATCAGGCACCTAGATTTGGTTGATGTCTAAATTCAACATAGAATCATAGAACCATTAAGATTGGAAAAGCCATTAACCCAGTGCTGCCATGTCCATCACAAAAACATGTCCCTAACTTGCAGAGGGTGCACTCATTCCCCTTATCCAGATAATTCATAAAGATATTAACAGGCCTGTCCCCAAACTGAGCCTGAGGAGTGACTCTTGTTATTGCCTGCCAGCTGGATGTAATTCTATTCACCATCACTCTCTGGGCCTGACCATCCAGGAAGTTTTTACCTGTCCAAGCCATGAGAAGACAGTTCTCCAGGAGAATAATATGGGAAGTGGTATCAAAGGCTTTACCTAGCCCAGGTAAACAGCATCCACAGCCTTTCCCTCATCCACTGCAGGTCACCTTGTAATAGAAGGAGATCAGGTTTGTCAAGAAGGACCTGCCTTTCACAAACCCATGCTGTCTGGGCCCGATTCCCTGGTCGTTCATATGAGCTGTGTGATGGCATTCAAGATCTACTGCATAACCTCCCTGGCACTGATGTCATGCTGGCAGGGGTGTTGCTCCCTGGATCCTCCTTCCTGCACTTTTTGTAGAGGGGTGTTGATTTGTTAGCCTCTAGATAACTGGGACCTCCCCAGTGAGCCAGGACTGCTGATCAATGATTGAAAGTGCTTGGTGAGCATTTTGGCCAGCTGCCTCAGTACCCTGGTGAGATTCATCCATCCCCAAAAATGTGTTAGTGTCTAAATGGTGTAGCAGGTGACCACTGAAGATTCAGGGGGATGCTTTCTGTTCCTGTCCCTGACTTCGAGCTATGGAAGGTGAAAGCTGCATACTCAGAGGACAACAGGTTTTACTGTTAAAAACTGAGGCAAAGAAGGCATTAAATACTTCAGTCTTTTCCTCATCTTTTGTCGTTCTGTTTCCCCCTGCATCCAATGAAGGATATCCAGAAACTATTTGAATATAGATTGAATTCTGGATTTCTAAACAGTCTATGCTGTGCCTTTTTTCAGTTCAAGTGTGATTCTAGAGTCAACTGATAGCTCTCGATTCTGTTCTTGCCTTTTAATGCTGAGATTTGTATTTCATGATTCATTATTCAAAACTAAAGTAAATAACTTCTGTTTGAATTTAAAAATATTGCCCCATCATGCTCAGCAATTCTAGGTTCGTCCACTGCTCTTTCCACAAATTCTGGTTCAGTTCAGAGTATTGCTCTTTGATTTCTTTTGATTAGCGTATTTGAGAGAGACATGGGTTTCCTTATAGCAGGATGCAACAAAGTGGAAGTTTTATGTAATGGCTGGTGCCTAACACTGGAGCCACAAGCTGACGAGACTAATTGCCTGTGAGGTACTGAAGTCTTTGTTGTAGGAATATTATCAGAGGGCAGATACCATGCTTCACCTGTTAACTTCAGGTCTGAAGCAGTGCTTTTTGGCTCTAGAAGATATTTGCCATCTGAGTCAGAAGCTGGCAATACATGGGACTACCTCATTTAAAGAATTGCCAAGGAATTCCCATTTTGATGCCTTAAGTGGATAACCATACTTTGTCAAATAAAGTTCTGGCCTCTTGAAGTTTTTTGGTAGGTGACTGAGCCCTGCTCTAACCACAGCTGAGAGTTAATAGCCTCTGCATCTTATTAATTAACTATTTAAAGCTCTTGAACAAGCATGCCTTTTCAGGGAACATAAACTCATCTGACAGGCCTCTGAGAGCAGATCTCTTTCTGCAGTTGGTACAGGTAAATCCTGTCCTATTCCTTGTCATTCTAATGCTCTAGCAACATTCCAGCATTTTATTTACAACTTTGAGAGGAAGATGTTAGACTAGGATGTAGCAGCATGTCTGGATGACACCCACATTTATTTTGGGAGCCCAGAAACAACACAGTTGGCATGTTCAACTTGTCCTCAAATGCCTCCACCATAATAACCTGTTTGCCAAGCTGGAAAAATGTAAATGTGATCAGACGGTTGTGGAATTTGTGGGCTATGAAATTGCCCTTGGGGATGAACTGGGGAACATTCTTCATGAGATTGCTGCTGTAGTTGGCTGGGGGATATGTGAAGGATATTGTGTCTGTGGCTCAGAGTCCTCTGACAAATTTCACACACATTTACCCAAAATGCAGAGATCTCAATGGGATGAATTAGAGCCTGGAGAGCAGTCTCACTATTCCCTCTGTTTAGGACAGTGCACACTTTTTGTTCAGATAAACTCAACCAAACCCATAAAGAATCAAACAATGTGTTCTGTTGTTCATGGAATCTCTTGATTTTTCAGTGTTTTCCATGTTTTCCTCTGTGCTGCTCATGACAAAATTTGGGATGGGTTTTCAAAATGAAAATATAAATTAATGTGTAGTAGCAGAGTGGCTGTTATCTAATATGCTCTCCTTTATAAGGAGTCTCAACTTTGGTGTTCTGGAACATTGCATAAAAACATCTATAATAATTGACTGTTAGTGAGACTCTGGGACAAGCAAGGGGTAGATGGCAAAGTGAAAATTACCTTTCCTTATGTTTTCTGCATTTCCATTCTTACTGAACTATTGACTCTGTTGAATATTTTTCCACTTTATATTTCATTTGAAGCCTGTGTGGCTTCAGGAGGGATAAACACTCAGACACATCGCCAGTATCTTGTCTCCTCAGCAGGACTTCCTTGAAAAATGTCACCATTCACTATTTTCTAGGACATTGTGTTGCTCATAAGCCTCCAGCTTCTCTCACTCTTCTGTCAGGATTTTCCACCTGTCCAGGAATCATCAGATTGTGCAGTTGGGACCATAGGAAGATGGGCCTTTTCTTTCTATTTCCGTCCCCCTAACTCCCACTTCTGTTTTGGTAGCTTTGATATTCTGAGTGGAAGAAGTTTGAGAACCCCTGAAGGAGGGGAAGTGTCACTCTGAATATGGCTGTATGGGGAGTTGCTCATGCTCCACATCAATTTACATCTGGTTTAAAGTCCTCTGAAAGGGTTATAGGGTTTATCTGATAGAGACAGAGGGTAAAAATCTTCTACGTCTGAATTGCTGATTGATTGCATACAGTAGTACAACAAATAATTCATATTATGACTCATAATTCACCTATGGGGTTTCCCATGAGGCTTGAAAATAGATTTATGTGTGTTGCTTGGCTTTCCTTTTCACCTCTGCTTAGGAAGGGGAAAAAATTCCCATCTATATCATTGTTTTCAGAGAGACTTTTCTTGTATAGAACTACTATTAAAGCCATGTTTCCAGTTTATAAAAACTGTCTGGTTTATATTGCTGTGACATGGAAAGCTATTACCTCTGTTCTCTGTATCCGTCTTTCTCAATATATGCTGTGCAGCAGGGGACCCTGCCCCAGCTACAGAAAACCTGTAAAACAAGGCATATTACTGCTTATCTACAAGCACTTCATGTCACAAGGAAATTCTCTGTGTGATTAACACCCAAGTATTAACTCCTTCACTGCTACTAACACTGGAAACTGAGCTGGCTGTAGCAATTAAGTACTTTTGTGACTCTGCTATTCTGCTCCTCAATAAAGACATTTTTCTCCCCGGAATTCTCTTTTGTATTAATTTGCTTGAGACACCTTAAGCTTTTCATTAATTTAAGCATCTTTGTTGCCTTTTGGTGAAGTGATTATAAAATTACAGATGAAGTGGTAACAAAATCATTCAGCTAAAAAGTGATTATTGTTTCTTCTGTGCCTTTAATCAATAACATTTTTCTCTGAAATATAATTATATAATGGACTTTATTAGTAACTAGTGGATGGGCATGGCTCTTTTTATGGTTAATGGGTGATCTAAGAGGTGTCAAAGGGAGAATAATACCTGCCAAAGACAGCATCAAAAGCCTGGGAATATTCTCGTGTTCATCTCTTTTCTCTAATTACCTCACTGATCGTTCACTGTAGATTAGATTGTATCTTGTTGCCTTGTTGGAGGTACATTGGAGCTGCAACACTAAAAAAACCTCTAGGAGACATTTTCTCTGAGTTCCCACTTTAACTGTGAAAATGGACAATGAATTGTATTCCTCTTCTGCTGCTGGACAGCAGAATAGCCCATAGGAGTAGCCAGCCTACCTTATTTTGCCTTATGTTTTAATTTGCTTGTAAGACCAAAGCTGAAGGAAAGAATAACTTCTCTTTTCACAATTGGTACACTAGGAGAAATTGAGAGTTTGCTTCATAACCTCCCCTTATAAATCCTAATACTCTCTTCCTTGTAAACAAAATTACTTGGTAAAACTTCAGGGGCAGCAAAAGGTTTACTCTAAACAAGGGCTGGCTTACAATTTCACTCTATGTTTGTTTCTGAATGAGAAGGATGAATCAACAGCACAGGTATAAGAAAAAGCCTACATCACTGAAAAAGTAGACCCTTCTCTATCTCTCCTTCTGCCTTCTGAACAGGAAGCCATGGAATTGATACTCAGTGTGATTGTGCTACACAGTTTATTCCTCCACTATCTTTGTGGCTGGTTGGAATACAAAAAAGTTTTTCTCCACTCAGTTCTACTGAAGACTTAAAGTAATACGTTGGAGTTTTGTCATGTTTGCCTGAGAGTAAAGGTTTGATTAAAATGCAAGGATTCCTTGACTGACATCCACAGGATCACAAGCACTTAGGTGCCTGTAGTTCTGGTTTACTGTTTTGGTTTTGGGCTAAAGTGATAGTAAAGGCTTCAACCGTTGTGAGGTTTGCCTCTTTTTGTTCAGCTGTCTCAACAGCCTCTGAGAAGGTCTTAACTGCTGGAAAAGATTCGTATCTTATGTCAGAATTGTCCAATAAAATACATGCCACAAGATTTCCTTAGGCTTTTTTATGTTAATAAAACCTACAAGTTTTCGAAAGGAAGGTGAAGCAGAAAAGGCAATTACTGCTGAAATTCAACAGCTACAGAGATCTGTAGTCCCACTCCTGTTAGGTACATACTCTGTTCACAGAAAGTTACCAGCTTCTACCTTCAGAGGTTTGCTGAGTCAAAGGACTGTTTCTGAACCTAATTGCAAAGAATACTCAAACCTGCTTGTAGAGTCGTTGCACCTAATATAATAAACAGAAAGACAATTAACTTTTCATAATTTAACTTTGATCTGAGAGTAGCCCTCCAAATGCTTCCTGTTCCCATTAAACAGCAGAAGGCACTACAAGGTAATGCTGGGGAAGTGGGGGGAGTTTACCATCTCTCTGATTTTCTTGTTCCAGGTCCCATAGTGAGCCAGTAGCTCAAAATTGGGGTTGAACTCTAGTCTCTTGACCCTTACCTCCTTGCTCTAAACAGCAGAGACTTGAAAAAAGTTTCCAAATAAATGTAAAGAGAAACAAAACCGGCAGTTTATTGTCTGCTCACAAATGCCTGTGTGCAAATTTTGTAACTGGAAGATGGCCAGTGAAGAATTTTTAGTTGCTATTAAGATAGCAAAGGCATTACTGCTTTCTCCTGAAGTACACCCAGAAATCATGGCTTCCCTTTATCTGGTGATTCAGATACACTGAGTTAATATGGATAATTTGAAAAGTTTACACTAGCGTCCTTCCTCCTGCTCGAGCTCCCCTGCCTCTGATCCCGTCCCCCACTTTCTTCCTGCCTGCTGTTCACCCTGGCCTGTGCTTTACAGTAACTGTTCTCTCTGTGACCCCCATCACTCCTCTGACTCCCTATTGCTTCTGCCTCTGCTTTTTCAAGATGTCAAATAAAACTCGTTTTCAGCCCTAATCATACCATAAAACAAGTCCTCAGGTAACTGACTCTTTTCCTAGGATATAGATAATTTCAGTGCTTGGTTAGTGCATGAAAATATTGTGTATACTTTCATAGTGTATCGGAGAGAGATTTCTTGCAGGAGAAATGAGCATTTTCTCTGTCTTAAAAATGTTCCTGTGCAATGCCTAATCTCCATTAGCTTTAATGGACAGAATATAAACCAATGGCAACAGATAAAACAGTAATGCTTTAGCTTTGTCTTTACAAAGATAACTGTGATTACATGCCTTGCTTGTACAGCTGTGAAGAATCCCAAATAGCTGTGCAGAGGGTAAAGAGGACAGATGAACCCCGTGATGCCTCCTGACTGCTGACACATCCCTTTCCACAAAGTCACACCTCTGTAGGTCAGGGAGAGCAGCCCCATGGGAAGAGGTGCAGGTTATGTCCACAGGGTAATGAAGAGGTTAAAGTGGTTCTTCAAGTGCAGGGTGTGACCCATGAGGTGTCATATTAACACATCTGATACCTGTACCTTAGTATGAGCAGAACAAGTAAAAACCTGCTTAAAAGAAATTAAATTAAGCAGTTGAAGGAAACAGCCATTTTAATAAGGAGCTTCTATATAAAAAAAAAAAATCCCAATACTTCATTATCTATTTATTCTTTCAGTCACTCAGTTTCATTTTATCCTTCATAATTGAAAAGGAGACAAAATCAAGTTTTTAAAAATAATCTGATGCCATGGTTTTGTGTAAACAATACTGGTAGAATGTAGGACTGGATATCTAAACTCCCAGTCACTAATAATATTTTAGCTTTCTCTTTATTCAACTCAAAAATATTTTAGTAGTCATCGGAAGATATTGCTTTGTGGCTTTGCTAAGGTAAATAACAAGTTTTTGTGCAGATTTGTGGATGTTTCAGAACTCAACATATTGAAATATTGCAAAAGGCCACTATTTCATCAAAGCTCTCCCATGTGTTACTGGACATGTTGTCCCATTGATGTGAGTTGTGCAAGATTAAAGTTCCTGAAGCTAAATAGGGCTCTCAGGAGAGAGGATCTCATTTTCCACTGCCTTTACTGTCTGTGGGCATCCCCAGTACTCCATGAAGAGTGTGCACAGCTCAGGGTGGATGCTGCCTGTATGTAATCATTTTCCAGAGGAGTACTGCTTAGCAGACTCGAAATGCAGGGCAAAGATAGGCCATAAAAACTCAAGAGTGTTTATGTGTCATAAACATCTCTTTCTCCAAATCTTCCCTGTGCTTGTTTCAGAGGCTCAAGGGTGAGTTGGGCTCTGAAGAGGCACATGGGGAGAGGCAGCATCAGGAGAGGATGACTGAGGAGAGATTTTGTGAAGTTTCACCTTCTCTGAAGTGGAATAACTATGAAGTTATATCAGTTTGCCATGGCTGAAAGTCTGACCCAGATGAGCAGAAATGCAAATTGGACATGAAAACCCAAACTTAGCATACTTGTCTTCATGCATGAAGGAGCACCTGGCAATGGGCTGGAGGGAAAAGTCCTTGAAGCTGGTGAGAATCCTCCTGTCGCTCTGCTGCCTCCTCAGTGGTGCTACAGCAGAGGCACAGGGCACTTGGCCTTATATTGCTCCAGCAGATTTGTTCAGGAAAAAGATTGTTCTATTTTGCAAAGTTAATATTCATCAAATGTTAATGAAAATACATAACAAATAATTATGACAAACATACCATCTGATTAAGATGAAAGATGATGACAATTCTTGTGAATTTTTAATCTAAAAAAATAAAGAACATTACATTAATAAGACTTAATTATATCATTAAATATTTAAATTTACTTTCCATAGTAGATTTTATTTTTATTTAACATATTTTGTTTTTAAATATTGCTAACATTTTTATGAGATTTGTTCATAAAACACATAAACAGATATGGTTTTGTAAGGCAAGATGAATTTTAATGTCATGTATTCATTATATTGATCACAATTTCAATTTTATTTATTTTAAAAAAAGCTAATAGAATCCTTTCACAATTTATTATAATTCACAATATCTCCAGCTATAGATAAATATTTAATAGCGTTACTAATGCATCATGCACACAGTATTTATTAATTAGAAAATATGAATTACTAGTTGTACATTTCAATAATTTGCATTTAAAATTAATGCTACATTTTTCCAGGAAACTGTGATTAACTTTGGGAATCTGACTTCAGCTGTCTGAAGACAGGCAATCAAAAGTGCATATTGCAAACCTAGCTTTCCCTCCATGAGCCTGTGAGTGAAGAGGACTCTGAATATGAGAGGATGCCACCAGAATGATGCAAACAGGTTCTCTGCAGTGCAGGCTTCAGACAAAAGGAGAAAACAAGACAAAGTTTCAGCATTCCCTGGTTTTCCTTGATGAAGCCAAAGAACAGAGTTGACAATGTGGTTCTGCCATGTAGTCCTAGGTACAAAATTCATCAAGTATCTTTGTCTATCCAGAAGCTTTAGGGAGCAGACTGCTCAGCTTTCCTAGGCAAGAGATGGGGCCGGAGAAAGCAGGGCTGGGGGACAGAGGTGGGACAGGAGAAGGGGCAGAGCTGGCTGATGAAAAGGAGCTTTGCTGGTGCTCCAGGAAGCCAATGATGAAGATTCAAGTTAGGTTTCTCATACTGTGTCAAAATTATGCAAAGTATCCTGAGACTTGTTCCTCCAAGACACTTGTTTAATATGTAAGCAAGGTATTTAGGTCAGGAGTTAGACTGTAACTTTACCTTCACTTCAAAGGTCAGTATCTGCCAAATCTCTGTTTTCTGTGAAATCAGACATATTTTTTTTTGCAACTAAACTACTGTTTTTCTTTTGGTGGATTTATTATTTTCAGCTAAAGTTTCCAGAAAGTCATCAACTTCCTGATTTGTTAATTTAAGAAAAAGAAAAAATCTACTTTTTCTAAAAGAAGAAAATTATGGCACTAGAAACAACTTCTCAGTAAGAAGTCTTAAATACAAATAGCCTTCCTGGAACTGTTTGTCAGGCAGATATAGACATGACAGACCAACCAGAATCCTTCCTTAGAGGTATTAATCAGTTAGATTAATCTGCAGTAAGTATACATTTTACTATATTAAGTAATAACAGATATGAGCTTGTCAGTTAGGGCATGGATTGAGTATTTTGGAGCTCCAGAGATGGTTCATTAAATGAAGAGTTGAGAAGTGGTATCAATGCTTCACATCTTCTACCAGAAGATTTAAAAAGGCTTTATAAAATCTGCATTTTTACAGTATTTACAGTCTTTACCTATCAAACACTGGACTGCATTTGCTGATAAAGCCACTAACAGACCCATGTATGTAAAGATTTCTAATTTGCTTTGCTTTTGCTATGTGTTTATGGAATATTGTTGAATACAGCCTGCAGCAAATACATCAAGATGTTTGCAGCTACTGCAGCTGTACAACAATGTATTTATAAGTATGTGTGCATATTGCTCTGTGTATGTATGTGCATGCACAGATATACAAATATACCACAGCACTAAAATCTGCATGTGCATATGTACACTGAGCATTTACAGTCACATGCACTCACGTACGTGAAAAACAACTATTAAAATTTTACAGTAAAAATCCTGCATGTGATGGTCAATATACCACTCCCTCCCATAATTTTATAATTACAGTAATAAAAGAAAAAAACCAAAAAAGCCAAACAAACCAGGCTTGCACAGCCAGGAAACAAAAGAGAAAAACCTCAGGCTGGTTAACACTTCACTTCTGTAGTGACTCTTTGTTCGCACATACAAGCACACACATGCAGTTTCTGATAAAACGAATTGTTTCTCAAAAGACAGTGAAAAAAAGAAAGGGCTGATGAAACCCTCAAGTTGTTCTTGAAATTACACCTATACCTGTTGTCATTTTCAGGAAATCTACTTTGTTTAGTTGGTAAACTTGTTTTGACTTTTCAGTGGAAATGCTTTGCTGGCACTACTTCCTTATCTGTAGGCCAAATTCTGACCTCGGTTTCATGTGACTCCCACTGCAGTTGATATAGGTTGGCTGTGTAAGGCATGATAGGGCCTTTTTGTCTACAATTGTAAGAGCACTGAAAGGTGTTTTGTTGTTATTACGGCCTGAATTGGTAGAACTGCATCTGCAGATGTCTATTTTAGGAAAGATTCAGATATGGTTAGACTAAAATTCTCAGAAATATTGAAGTGCATACACAGAAAAACTGAAGAGAAAGAATCAACACAAGGGATTTGATTTTGGCTGAATTCATGGTATGGCATCTTGATTTTATACTGGTGTGTGAAAGCATTGACTTGCAATGATTTTGGTGTAAATCACAGACTTTGATGTGCAGAAAGGTTATGGAGCATTTTTTATGGAGTAATAATATTTAGTAATTCTATTGAACTAATTATCAGTTACTTTGACATTTAATGAAATAAGTAACACTAAACATGATGTGAGGGCAGCTTTTATGGACTTAAACTTTAATCAATTGAATGCGAGTCAAAGGTGCCATTTTTTGCTGATGGTGGTGAAAAATGGATGATGACATTTGCTAAAAAGCTTCTTGTCTTCATTATTCTAGATTGAATAATTGCTCCTAGGCAAACTGGGAAGAACTTGTTCAAGTTCTTAGTGACAAGAGGAAGCTGCAAGATTGTAAAAAGCCCAAATCCATGTTATTTTTCGTTGCAACCACTTGTTATTGAGAAGTATATGCCTCTTTTACAGAGTTCTGATTTGGAGCCCTTCTACAGGTAGGATTACAGTTTGGCATTACATTAACCTGAAGTTGAGAGTCATACTTGATGTGAATTCTTCTTCCCAGCATCTACGTATGCCTCCCATTCTGATCTGAGTCAGGAGAGAGGCAGAATCTTGCCAGGCAATTCAGGTACAGCTTAAGGGCTGGCTTGTCTCAAAGACAGGATGGATTCAACTGAGTCTAGATGCTTGGCTCTTCAAATGTAAATCTAAATATAGCACTGTTTACATAAAACTCACATAGGAGAAGCATATAAGGTCTCCTTGGATTTGTTTCTGAAGTAGGCAGTTGCCTCAAGGGCTGGATGATCCATAAAGGATTTTCCTTCTCTCCTTTCCCCTTGAGAGTAATTGGTACTTTTGTGAAGCATGTGATTTGTACAATGTGATTCCAATGTCCCATGCTGCACAAAAGTATCATTGACGGTTTTTTACAAATTTCAGTAATGTGATTCTGATTTTATGATTTTACACTCAGGATACATAGACTAGGGAATTTCTGACAAGAGCCAAAGGTGGAGCATGACCTAAATTTGTAAAAAAAAAAAAAAAAAAAAAAAAAGTTGCTCACAGTATAGTATGAAAACAAAAATACACCACATGGAAGAATAAGTAGTTGTGCCAGAGTCAGTCATGCTATTCTCTTATCATGTTCCTTATTCACAAGTTGGTGGAATTCAACCCAGTTACTCACATTTGATCCAACATTGCTGTATAATTGATGATGAAGTGGAAGAAAGAAATTGGAAAAAATATTTCTACATGAAAAAAGGAATAGTTTTGTTTTTTTTTCATTGTGGAAAGAGATTAATTTTCACATACTTGGTTTTATGTTACAGATCACTGGCACAGCAGTATGGAGAAGCTTGTATGAAGGCTGTCTGCACAAGCCCAGCTCTGCTGGGCTAAAAGTTGCTGCTCTGCACTGCTAAAAGTTATTAATACTTTTAGAAATTTTTAGAAAGAAAATTAAAAACTTGCTCAGACATATCCTTTCTGATGTTTTTGGAACATCCTGTGCCACAGATGTGTCCAGGAAAAAACAATGAGTTTCATCATTTAGAACTAATCCCAAATCAGGTTGGATTGAGCTATTAATTCCTTCAGCAAAAATTCAAAGGCCTGGCCAGACCAGAAGGACATACATTAATAATAGTGATAAGCTCCTTTCTGCAGCCAGTTTGTAAATCTGGGTCCAACGTTACCAGGCCAATAGTAATGTTGTGAATGAAGTTATTGTGTTGAATCTGTCCATGGAGCATGCTGTTCTTGTGCCATGCCATTCCTCCAGTAGACTCCATCAGCTGCCAGGCAAGAGGAGTTCATGTTGGTAGAGAGTGAGATGCCAACCCTCACTGACACTGGTTGACACTGGATAAAAGAGAAGGGGAAAAACACCAAATGGGAACATGGGTTAATGGCTGCTATTTTAGTCTCTTGGGGACACTGCCAGCTGCCATTAAGTCAAAGTAGCCCTCAGGCTCTACTTGGTTTCATGATGAATAATTTAGGCTTTCCTGGTGCAGAGCCAGGTTGCATTGGCTTTGTATGATAGATTCTACAGATTTCCACTGTGAGTACAGGAGTGCAAATATATGGTGGCACATATGGGTGTGATAGATCAACCTACTGTGTTCTGCTCAACAGCAACAGCAATAATCTTTATGAACTAGAGATTCTGTATATCCTTACAGATGTCCTCCTTCAGATCTAGATACTTTGGTTTTGTGTAACTTATTTCCAGTCAAAATCTTCTTTGATATCAATTTATTTTAAGGAGCCAACAATGGGACTGGACATTTTTCTACCTACTGAAAAAAAGTAATGCATATCTGAATAAATAACTGAAAGTGGCTTTTTACTGTTCGGGAAGTACAATCAATTTGAAATTAGGATTATGGAAACATCTGTGGAAATTCAAGTGTCATCTCAATTTGGGCTCATTCAGATCCTGTATTTTTTCTACTTCCCAATCAATGCATCTAAAATCTAATCCTAATTAACACACATAGTTTAATTATAGCCAACAAAATATTCTCCTAAAATTGTGTGTGGGTAGCTGGGGTTTGGGTATGGAAGGAGGAGGCAAGGAAGAAACAAATGTTCACTGATTGTAAAAATCCTTGTTTTGTTAGTAATATATATCTTTAAAGACTTTAAACATACAATGAAATCTTCCTCTCATGAATCAAAGTGGCATAAAAGTGTGAAGCGAGCACTCATACTCTCTTTTTCTCCTTACTCATTTCTTGGTAATTTGAAACAAATGAACTGCAGTGGAATTTAAAACTTCCCTTTTTAAATTGATTTCCTCATAACTTATCACATAAAATATACAATGCTGCTGCAGATAGAAAAAAATAAATCATGGATTCATGGACAGATCTTGGGAAGATTTTTAAATTTGAGACGAGCATTGGAAAAGCTGGGGTGGTCTGCTACTACAAACTTTGTTGTACATGATCAAAGTGGCACTACTGGATGGTTTGGAAGTCCTATGAGATTTTCAATACTTCTGAATTGTTTTATCACAACAGGTCTGAAAGTGAAAGCATCATATTAGGCTGTTTTGGATTGCTGATATTCTTCAACCAGATCTCAAAGTATCCCAGTTTAGGGTTACTGTAACCCTTTATGGACAGTACTCGGGACCTTTTTGTTTGAAGGATCTGTTTACCCTGCAGTCAGATTTCTTGCCTGTGCCCTTGAGTGTACTTTGAGTCCACTCAAAGTCCAGATCTCCTGGTTCCCCAGCACAGTGTTTCATAGCCATCAGGTCTACCATGAATTTGCACAGTCATTTAGAGTTCTGCTCTGGCCACTGGTAAGATACTGTTTCCTAGAGATATTGGGAAAAAGTTGTTGGGATGGCAAAATGGGCATCAAGAAATGTCAGCCTAATGCTTCATTGAAATCAAGACTGTACCCTATTATTAACTTCCTCTAAGTCACACCATTCCTGCTTTGCTCTGTTTTTACTTGAGGCTGTGTTAATATATTTTATGTCACAAAAAGTTCTCCATGTCAGATGAATCCTATAATGGCAAATGTCCTCAAACTTTGATCAGCACTACTTCTGGTGCATTTCTTGTGCAGGCTCTTACTGTTTTGTCATTTACATGCATCTTTCTACTGCATATTCTGTATGAAAAAGTTTTCTTTCACAAGGTTGTCCTAGTGGTCATGTGGCAATAAAAATTGATGGATCTAGACTTCTTATTGATGTCTTTCCAAGAGGTGTCAAGATCAGCAGTTTTCCTGCCCTAGCAGTAAACTTAAGGAGAATTCAACAGCCTTGGCTTGACAAGGTCAGATACTTTTTCACTTCATAAAAAGATAAAGGAGATTAAAATAAAAAATGGACTTGGTAACATTTTTTAATATGTCCCTTTCTGTCAAACATGACAATGGAAACAATGAATGACAAAGTTTTTTCTCCTTTTTTGAGTCAGATTTATTTCTGCTTTCAGCAGGAAAAGGTTAATCTTGGGGTCAGCAGTAGCTGATCTGAATTTTCTTTTTTTTTTTTAAGGGTGACTTAGGAGATTAGAAGACATAATTTCTCTAAGAATGAGTTAAACTCAGCTCTAAAGTAAGGCTAAGAACACAATGTAGACAAAATTTGGACCAACAAATTAAATTAAAATAGGAGAGTGTTATTACAGAAATGGACCTTTTCCTCAGCTGGTTCCCATACGCTCCTTTGCACTGTATCCACTTGACTGAAAGTAAATTTTCCTATTATACTGTGAGCTCTGTGACAGTCATAGAAGATTGATCTGGGATCTCTTTTACCTCATGTTCCACATCTCATCGTTGGAGTGGTTCTAGTAGCAGTTGCTTTATTAGCAGTTCTGATGGAAGACGCAACAAGAATATTCAGATTTTCAGATCTCAAATGAATTTTAAAGTATAGACAGTGACTAAAATAATATTTTTATTTCAGCTGAGCAAGTTTATTCCTAAAGAAATATGGAGATTCACTTTTAAAACATAGGCTTTGATTTTAAAGACTTTGTTGACTATGTACGGATAGCATTTTCCTAATTTGGAGGTCAAACAACATAAGATTTTTTCCTAAGTGTATATTTTATCTTGAATATTAAGAGTAGGTATTATAGTAGCAGTGATAGTTTGCTTTCCTTATCCTTCTGTCCCTGCAGTGAATTGTAACAGATTCTTCTGGCAGTGTGTTAACAGCAAGACAACTTGGGACAGAGCTTACAATACTGTTTTCTGAATTCTCTTGTTACTTGAAAAAACATTTCCCCTCATCATTTTTGCAGGTGCTGTGTTGAAAGAGAAGTAGGAAGAACACCTGAAAGGGATCAACCATTGCTTTTGTAAACAAATACCAGCAATTAAGCTAGATATTATTGCATGGAGAGGGGGTAAAACTTGCAAATTTCTGCTTCATTCCTCTGCCTCAAGATTCTGGGGATGGACTGGTATTGAAGGTGACTTAAACTGCACTTAAAGAAGTACAAAGAGATATCAATCATCTGCTGTTTTGTCTGAATTATGAATACTCCTAGGTGGCAATCATTCCCATGCCTTCTAGAATATCAGTGATATGTGGCTACTTCATGTCTATCCAGAGTAAGGCATGGGAGCAAATGTCACTTGCAATTCTGAAATATCTAATCTTAGAAGCTTCTGTCAGCTCAGAGGAGAGCAGCTGGTGAAAGTACATGATTCCTACCTTCTTGTCTCTGTACAGAAATGTCAGAAACATCAGGAGTTTGGTTTTAGTATTTTAAATCTTTATGTATGGGTTTTAACCAACTTAATTAAGGGAACCATTCCATCTTCCCTAATCAGAGTAGGTCAGCAGAAGAAAGGGAGACATACAGCAGCATCTGAGTCAAGGCTGTCACTTTCAGACATCATGAGGATTGACTCAGGGAAGGAACATGGATACTTAATTGCCCATAGCAAGGGAACCTGACTAAAGGATGTGTGACTGTAAACACAGCTTTAGCCTTGCTACTCTATGATCAGAATCATTAAGGGGGCAGTGCACCAGCTGCATCTTTCTCAAAGCTATCCTAAGTCTTTCTTCCCTATACAGATAGTGAGGTGATTCCCGATGTTCTTCATCAAATGTTGGCTCTTAAACTGACCCTTAGCTTTTCGCCCTAGATATTTCTCTTCTTTTCTCAGTTAGTAACTATTCAGAGAAAGAATAAAGCTGTAATTATTCTTAACTGTAAATCATAGATATGGCATTATATGCCTTAAGAAAGACATGGGATAAAAACTGAGCTGGAAATATACACTGCATCAAAATTGTGGACAGTGAACAAAAAATAATAAAATAAATTGCACAGCTACACACATGAGTAATTAAAATCATATGAGACTTATGTATTCAGAACTGCAAATGCTTTTTCAACATACTAAAACACAAGTGGGTTAAATTTATCATCTTCCATTTTAATTTAAAAGATGTAGGAGAACATGTAGCTGAGGATTTTCTAAAAGAAGTAGCAATTTGAGCATGCTGGGGGTGGTGGTGGAATTGCTTGTAGTTTTATTCATTTAGGCATATCTTATCACTCCTCCTTTTCTTCCTTCTTGGAGGGCAATGAGAGAACCCAGATGCCAAGCTGTGGAACATGTTCTTCTGACACTAGCATCTGGCTCCTTGGCAGAATCCTCCAACTGTCATGCTGACAGCTTTCCTGTTGTGTCCTCGTATATTTTTATGTAAGAAAATTGCAGATGGGTTCTCTTCTCAAACTAATACGCTATTCTGTTGACCCTTATCATGCAGAAATGTGTTGGTTTTATCTGTTTGTGAATGAGACCTTGGCCAAATATACTTCAAAAAGGATACTTCTCTGTTCATCTCTGAATTTGTCTGCAAGCTGTCTGGGAAGATGCCAGAATCCTATTACACACCCTTTTTGTGCCTTTAAGCAGTAAGTCCTTCATTCTCTCTGCTGTACAAATAGATTGCACTTTTTGCAGCAAGCACACTGGTAAAATACAAGCATATTTATTTAATAGTTTTAGTGGGAAAAAAAAAAGAAAATAAAAATCTTGCTTAAAATGGAGAGAAATGTGGTTTTGTTTGTTGTGGTTTTTGTTGTTGTTGTTTTGATTTGTTTGGGGTTTTTTTGCTGATGGAGTTTTTTGTTTATTTATTTTAAATTTGACATTACCTAGTATGATGCTGCTGCCTTGATGGATTTTTTTCCCCCAGACTTATGTCAGAGACCACCAATCCAGAAGGCTTTATAATGTTACTGCAGTTGCACTTCAGTGCTTCATTAAAAAAAAATTAAAAACAACAAGGATTTCACTTATTAACATACTCCAGGACCTCCTGGTATTTTCTAAATGGAACTTTCATAGTCCCACATCACATTTAGATGCATACCTAATTTATGTGGATCATCACCAGCAGTCCCAGTGACTTTACAGTGAGGCACAATTGTGTTTCAGTTTAAGGCTGTCCACAGAGGGAGTCTGATGGATTTTTGACTTTAGGCTTGTCAAGATGACAACAGGAAATACTAAAAGCTCCCACGTAGCTTCCTCTTGCTCTCCATCCCCTTACAGAACTCTTCCTGTGTATGTCACATATATAAGTACATTTGTTTTTTAAAAACAATTCAAAAACATGCCCTCTTCCCCCAGATCTTTGCTTGTGTGAAAAAGATAAAATACAGATAAGAAAATATTGTAAATGCATAAACCAAAATTGATCTGGGATCCTGCTCAGTAGAGATTGCAGCTCCTTGGGTGTTGTCCACAAAGGTTCTTCAGGGCCTCAAACTGGGACCCATTGAGGTTGTTTAGCCACGATTCCTAAACCCACTCAGACTCTGACCTTCCACCTCAGCTCCACTAGCAGAAACCTGAATCCAAATAACTCCCTGATGGTAGTATGGAAGATTGCCAGCAACGATGAAGCCAGGTGGATTCCACTGAGCATGTTCTCTCTGACCACACTAGGGGAACATCCTTGGAGTTTGAACGCTGTAAGTTTCTCCTAATTTATGCTCCTAGCAACAGATTGTAAGACTTGATTGACACTGTTTTCGTTTGGTGCTTTTGCAATTAATAAAGCCACTATGAGTATTTTTATTGTTCTCCCACCTCAGTTATTCAGTTTGCATAGCTGTTCCAAGAAAAAAATCCCAAACCCTCAAGTCAGCATTAAAGGAAGAAGAGGTAAGTTTCTACAGGTTTCTTATTCCTATTATCACAAAGAAGAATCTTCATAAATTTCCAACAAATGCAAGTACACAGAAGCAAACAGGTTTGTGCATGACTCTTATGCTGATACATTGTCCCATATCATTTTCTCATCTCAAAATTTGTCATAAATGACATTAGAACTATTCAAGAAGGATCATAAATATCAAGAATGAATTTCTGCATTAAGCATTAACTTGGATAGGGCTGGGACTTCAATCCTGTTACCCAGCGTAAGTAATTTCCTGCTGTTTTCTTGTTTCTGTTTCAAACATTCTGATTCACTATTGGGTTAATCATCTACTAAATTCTGTCTCCAGGTGGTTTGGGTTTGCTGTTGTTATCTCTATGGCCTCAAGGGACTATACCTTCCAAAGAAGTGAGGGGAGCCCAAGCATTGATATTATGCAAGAAATAGAAACAGAAATACATCAGCAACTGTATCAGCATGCTTTCATTTGTACACATTCTGATCTGAACATACGTGCTTTATGAAGCACTTGGCATGCACCCTGAAGTCTCAAGTTGCTTGAGATTACGTAAGCAGGTAAAAATTATATTTGTTAAAGAGGCACTGAGTATCAGGGGAAAAAGAAGTGCCTTGTACTAATGGGTGGAGTACAATTAAGAGAAACTGGGTGGGTTATGGTTTATCTTTCATATTTAGATGACTACTATTGTGCCCAGTGCATAATTTTGTCCCATATTCAGATTAAATTTGAATAAGAATTATCACATGTATGATGTTTTGAGGAATGGATTCTGTAGGCAAAGGACTAATTTTACCTTATTGTCTTTCTGTAAAACAGGGAAACAATTTTCCTCTTACAGAAAGGAAGCAGAAATTTAAAAGGTAGCTTTACCTGTGAATGTGAGATGCTTAACTACTACAGTGATAAAGGCTGCAGTCAAAGCTTGGGATTTTAGAAAGGCAAATTTGGGATACGTGAGGAATTTAGTTAACAGATAGAGAAGTAGGATTCCGATCTTAAGTACTTGAATCGTTATCAGAAACAGCATTATTTAAATTCAAAGGGGTGATGATGCTGTTAAGTGGAAAAACTGTAAGGAAGAGTATAGAATTATTTGGATTAACCAAGAGTTTACAGTTTGTGAACTCTACTCTCTAAGATGTTTGTTCATTTTCAAACAGTCTCTATAGAAATCAAATTAAATTATTCTCAAGTCTTTCTGAATTAGCACAGAAAATAAATGTCTGATGTTTGTTAATCATATAATCATATAAACATAATCATATAAACCACCTGACTGGAGCTAGTTCTTCTATATGCTGATGCTGGAGTGTCAAGGAAGGAGGTGAGGCTTAACAAGACTGGATCAAATACCAAATAAATATTTTCCATCAGTTTTCAATGAAGGTGATGGCTAAAGAAATAATAGATTACTACTCTTCTCTGTGCCTATCCACCACAACCATTCTTTCTTTGTAAATTCAGCCAGTGGTTCTAGGGAAGTTGCTTTTCCTAGGTACTTGTCATTTGCTAATTCCTCTGAGGCCATGCCGATCAGGAGGTATTCTGTCATTGGTTTTTCCCTAATAAGTCTTTGTATTATGGTAGACCCATTTCTAGAGATTAAATTTTGTTTTGACTCCTTGAGCAATGGTTCTGAAGCTTTTAAATTTCCCAATCTATTTCTGCATGAGCAGCAAGAACTTTTTTCATTATTCTATATATATATATCTAAGAACTCAATGATATGTTTCATTTCAAAAGCCTTCTGAAGTTGAAAATTTTCCAGAGCTGCATGATTGTTTTGAAGAATTTTAATCTAAAAAAAACAAATGATATCCAAAGGAAATGAGAGTAAAGCAATAAAAATTACATCTTAGCAGAAGCAAAAATTAATGTTCTGTACTTCAGAATTGTAGAATTTGGACAACATCCAGTCTTTATACTGACAGTCTATATGGCTTGGACCAAGAATTTTTTAACATACATATTTACAAGTCCCCTGCAAAGATTAGATTAGATTTCATAGACAATGACAATGGGCTGAACTTGATTGTTGGTGGTAGTAATTATTTTTTACAGGAGAACTATCAGAGGAATAATGAATTAACTATTACAAGTGCTTTCATGATTGGCCTTGGGAATGATTCCATTTAACTTAGTTGTTCGTGATATAGGAGATACAGGAATGCAAAGCCAATGTGTAATTGTGAGGTGTTCAGATAACATTAAATGGGGAAGGATCATAACAAAGGATTTGACCACCAGGCAAGGCAAGCCAGATGTTTCTGTTGATGTGGTGATGAGATGACATGAAATTTACCACCAGTTTGCAAAGCCAGGATCTTAAGGACCTTGGTTTTGAAGAGAATATGCATTTATCATTTAAGATAGTGAAAAAAAAAAATCAAAATACTATTATATCTGGGTAATGACTATAAGTTGCCATGCAGAACAACTCTGAAAGTATACTGCAATTTTATAGCCCATTAGAATTGTAAGATGTGCTATCATTTAGGCTTTTTCATGTTATTACATTGTTCATAGCATTGACAAGGTCTCATTTAATTTATGCAAAGTCTTGGTCACTTGTGTTCAAGAAAGATGAACTTAAAACATAAGCAGAGAAAGATTATTGGCATGTTTATGGGAATGGAGAATTAATCTCATGAAGAGAGATTAAATTAGATGGGTTGTTAAGCCTAGACAAACAAAGGTTGGGAGGGGAGAAGATGATTCTTCCAGGAGTAAGTGTTAAAGACAAAGAACGCTATTTAACTGAAAAGGTCTTTGTGGCATAAGAACTATGGTTCTAAAATTGCTGTGAATAAATATAGAGTGGATATTAGCAGAATATTTCACACCATGCTTGGAGTTATGTTTCCAGATATAATAACAGTGTAAAGAACTGAAATTACTTGAATGTGATAAGTTTTTAAAGAGTCTGTATGCTTAAATCAGTGAATTTCTGGAACAGGGAAACTGTGATACAAGTTTTTGGATATCCAGTAAGGCAGTGTAACCAAAGGTGACTAACCTAAGACTGAACTGTGCTTTATGTGCATCTTCTTTATATTGCAGACTATATTTCAGAGTTCCTATTAATTTCTTAAAGGGACCAAGAAGAAAATTCTTTGCTTCATCCTTTCCTAGGAGAGCTCATTTGCTCATTTTCTCTCCCTCCACTACCTACATAGTCAGGTTGGCAGGAATATGTTGCCTTTCTCTGAATTTTGGGGGTGATTTTACTTACTAAGATCACTGGGCTCCAATACCAACAATCTGCTATTGGAGAGAACCTCTCGTCTCCTCTTCTTGCAGGACTGCACATCTCTGTAAACTCATGTTTGATCTCAAGTTTGTTAGAGCATGCAAGGGAGTTTTGGGCAGCTTGTGGAGCCTGGTGACATGTGGCACAGAGGTTATGTGAAATCTTCCAAATGAAGCCTTGACTATAAGGGTGTGTCTAGCTGTAGTGGATTTCTGCAGTCAGGAGGTGTTGCAGGTTTCATATGCCTGCACGGATCTTCGTACAGCAATGCTGCAGTTTGGCTGGTGCAGGTAGTGCCCTGCTGTGTTGAACTTTTCTCCAGAACACTCGTATCAACATATCAACAATATGCAGTTTCTTCTCCAGACAGAATCAAGCCAGCTACAATAATAGAGGTCATGTACTTCTGGAAGGAAAAAAACCTGAGGCTTCAAAAATGTTTGTTAATTTAATAGAACCTTTTTCCTTTAGCTTTAAAGGGAAATTGTACGATATAATTAGCTCTTTTTTTTTTTTTTTTTTTTTTTTTTTTTTTTTTTTTTTTAGTGAAAACCAAAACTAAAGTGATTGGGGTTTCACATATGCTGGAAAACCACTAAAGATGCAAACTTTTCATGGTATATTTCTTTTACCTGAAGACAGTTAGACTTTCACAACTCAGAACTGGCCATTTTCAGCATGAATCATTTGTAAATTGGTGGTTTTAATATATATTTGAGAAAAGTCTAAATTTCAAACTGAATTTTGGCTTCTCACAGTCTCAAAAGGAGATCGTTCAACTATGAGAAACAAATCTGCTACACAGATTCACTCATCCACATGTAGATTGAAACCAGAGGATTTTGTGTATCAGTGGGATAAACTCATCATGATCTGCTTAGTAATACTTAGCAGAAATTTTTGAAATCACTTATTCAAATTGTAAAAAGACATCACTCTAACAGAAATGGAGGTTTTTAGATGGACTGAAGCTCTATCATCAAGGCATCAGCAGTAATGTGGAATTAATTGTTCATACTTACATGATTATGTTAAAGAAGACACAATTCATTTCTGGTCTCTTGCCACTATCACCCTGCCTCATAAATTCTATATCCATGTAAGTGTCTTACGTAATGGAGCCCACTGGAAACTTGCAACTCTTACTAGCTTCAGGAGTTCTTTTTCAATTGTTCCAGTATACCAGTCTTCAAGACTTGCACAATGTTCTACTGGCTGTGTTTTGTAATGGTTGGTGAATTATTATATATAAAGCACATTAGAAGCAGATAAATAATTTTCAAACCTCCATTTCATGTGTCAAATTAATCTGTATCAAGGACAATAGCATTGTTTTACATATATACATGTTTGTGTGTGTGTGTGTGTGTGTGTGTCCTGCTGTCCCATAAGGAACCAAAAAATACATCTTGTAAATAAGAAATCAGTAACAAGTCAAATTATCATGCAAGAGGATGTGTTCATGAAAGTGGATGTGTTTGGAGGTAAAGTATTTTTCCAGAAAAAAACCTTCTAATATTCATTAAATTTGCCCATCTTAGATCAATAATCATGTGCTCTCTTTAAAGTGTCTTAGCCTGAGGCTAAGTCCTAGTAATATATTACTGAATTCTCTTTATTTTTAATGGTGAATACATAGTAGAGACCACTGTGGTAAAGATGTCCTGATGTATGAAATATTTACCACTAGAAAAATCTTTCAAGAAATGGTTACACACCCAAGTACTGTAAAAAGTTTGGTGAGAGAAACCACAAATGCACATTATCAATTATTAAAATGTATATATTATTATATACATATTTTTAACTCCTATTTTTGCTTGAATAATAAAGTAGTTGTTGGATTTAAGAATTTGACTCTTTTCTCTGGATGTTGAATTAGGTCAGACTCCAGAAGCTTGTGTGTGGATTCAATAGCAGATAACTTCAAAAGGGGCACAGACTGAGTTTCTTAAAACTTACAGTACAGGTGCTTGTCAACTCTGAAAGTGCCTGGATTTACTGGGTATCTAACTTTGAACTACTGAGTTTATAATTGTACCTAATTTTTATGGCATGAGTAAGTGTGTAAATGCTCCTTGCTTAGGCCTTTATTTCCAGAAGGGTCAAGGAACCAGACCAGGTAGAATTTCATCGTGTTTTTAGCAGTGCAGCCCAAATCCTTTTCTGTCAGTATTTATTTCAGCAGTTCTGTACTTATCTTTTTGTCTTCTGCAAATTCTATTCAGAGGTCCCAAATTTTCTCTATGCAAACAAGACATGCCAGGCTGCATAAATTTCTAACACAGTGTCTAAAAGTTAGGTATTGGAAAATTTGTAACACCTAGCATTTGTCAAATCACTTTGCATATCTAGCCCCAGTTCTGCATGAATTTACATAGCAATACTTCTTGTTGTTACAGGTTGGATGGACTAAAAATAATAGTGCATGCACTCCTCTGGACCAAATCACTACTAGGTATTGAAATCAAAGGGGTTTATGAAGTTACAGATGAGCAGTTTTAGGCTGGCCCTTTTTTCAGGAGAGAAAATGAATTCTGAAAGTGTTAATCAGTGGTGTGATGGATACTTAAAATTAGACCTAATTAATTATTTGGTAGCACAGATAAGTAAAGTAGAATGAAAGGTGACATTTTGCTACTAGCAGCTTTCTACTCCAAGACATTCTCAGAAGAAGTAATTGAGTGGGTACAGGAACACACAGCCAGGGAGCCACCACACAGCATCTCACAGGTAACTCACATTGTCACACTGAGTGTTTAGGTAGAACAAATATATTTTTTCTTAACATGTTTCTGTAGTTATTTTTTAAATCTCAGGTTGCCTCCTGCTTTTATTTGCCCCACTTTACCTGCAAGTGCCTTTTTCTGTAGAATTCTTCTTTCCCAGAACAGAGACAGAGAGGAACAACCACAGTAATGCAAAAGCTGAGGCAGAATGAATAAGCAGCTGGGGCACTGCAAAGGGCATTGAGGAAAGAAGAGTGTGCAGTTGAGTCTTGAGCTCTGTGGTAGAGTGGACAGACTTGCTGCTCACAGTTGAGAGTGCTTTAGAGAGAAGGCATCTTGAATGTGGCATAGTTCTAGTTCAACAGTCAGGATTTAGGTACTCACAGACCTTCTATTGCATTAATTTAGAGTAAAGCTGACATCCAAGCTCAGTTTTCCTGGCTGCTCACAGTTAGAATTTGGCTCACCCTCCAGACTGCTTCTCCAGATGGAGAAAGTCAGCTGTGGTCCAGGGCTGACTTTGTTTTGAACTATGCCTATGAAGGAAGAATTTATTTGGCAGGTAGTAGGTCAGACTTGAGTTTGTTCACCTGTGAATCATCTAAGCTGGTATGTAAACTCAGGCACTTGAAATTTGTGATCAGAAAAGGGAATATAGGTGTACAGAGCCATGGGGTTGAAAAACTGTGTACACCAGACTGGTGTCCCTCCAAGGAAGGGAGTTGGCTAGGTTTTGATTACTCAAGTGATAATGGCTGAATCACTCTATCAGACAACCAAGCACTTTTGGCAGAAGAGAAGATGTTACTGTTAATCCATAAGTAGGCTGCTGAAATTTTAGAGACTGTTGTGAAAAGGCAGATAGAGAGTATGAGTCATGCAGTAAGAAAAATCAAAGAAGAGATTTATGATCATGAAGAGATCTGACAGTGGCTCTGCTTAGAAAATGAGAGCTTAAAGAAGGTTGGTGTGTTCTGTGGGACTCTCATTTTGCTTGAGATCCCCAATTGCACTATGGAGCAACAAAGAAGATTTTATTGCCTCACCTGACTTAACAATAAGGTTGTTGTCCAAAGTGCTACACACACACACACACACACACACACACACACACACACCAGCATCCCATACTTTCCTTAACTCAACAACTATAGCAATGCCACAGCTGAAGAGTGAGTCACATCAATAAATTAACTGTATTTTTTTGTTAATTTTCTGTCAGATCAGTGAGCTGAACTGAATCAGCACTGGATACAAGTGAAATATCAGTAAGGTATGCTTTGGCAAGGGAAAGGAGAGAGGCAGCAATGTGCAGTTAAACTGAATTTAAATCCAAAAGTGAGGCTGCATCCTTAGATTGATGAAACCAATGGGACCAGATTAGCAGCTGGTTTAAAGTCATATAGCTTAACTGCTTATAATAGCTCTACTCTAGTTTACATCTATTGATCTAGATTGGTTTAGAGGCATAAATTCACAAGCTGGTAAGCAACTAGGTTCTCTTCCTGTTTTCTTCCTGTTTTTCAGCAGAAAGTTCTGATTTATCTGCTCTTTCAGAAGAGCCTTTAAAAGAAAAAAGGAAAAAGGAAATTCTGCGATAAATCCGTAAGAAGCTTGAACTCAAGTAAAAAAATGTCTTGGCAGCTAATTTTATGGGGTTGTTTTGTAATTGTCTCCTCTTCATCTGGAGACGGTACTAAGAGTTTGGACTTTTTGTGCATGCATGTTTATACATGTATGTCTGTGACCATGCATTCATGTTGCAAAAAATGCCATATATTAGCACACTTTCACTAGTCTTACAGTAACATATTTCCCAGAAAAGAAGAAAAGAAAGTGAAGTGAGAATTCCGTGATAGGAAGCAAGAAACTTCTAATTGCAAAAAGCTTAGAAATTAAGTCAGTAATTTTTACTTTTATTTGTTAATAATGAAAGCCACAGACATTACCTACTCTTTTTGTTGATTATTCACCTCTCTATGAAAGGACTTTACGATTTGAGAATACTGAAGTAAGATGCACAGACAGGTAGAAATTTCTATGGGGTTTCCTTTCTAGGTTAAAAGAAGGGGTATCTCCAACCTCAGCATGTTCATAGAATGTAGGGTTCAGAGATGCTAATCACTGCTACTTTTATCATGCAGCTTTATTAAGACCAATATTTTTTGTTACCAAATTACAGCAAACTTCAGAGCAGTTATTAACACAAGTCCACATTTACTGAAAGAACTGGGCACCTTCACATGCACTGCAATAGCTGGGAGTTACACAATATCTATATCATTTTTCACAGCTTTGTCATTAGCTGGTAATGATTTGATTATTTTGCAGATGAATCACAGTATAAATCTCTTTCACAAACACTACCTTCAAGTATTAATCAAAACCATTAAGGCAAAGCAGTCAGTGCAAATTAAAAAATTTGCATGTCTAAATTAAAAATTACAGTAATACATCATAAATAAATCTTTTAAATTCTCTATGGTCTGTATGAGCATCCCCTTTTTGTGCCTGTAATGAGCCCATGAATACAGCTCCTTTCCCCCCCACCCCCCATCTTTAATCAGGCTGTAATCAAATTTTACAGGTAGAATTCAGGTCTTTCACTTTGAAGTCCATGTTGGATCTTATTTGAGAAAGAAATTATTTTTTCTCTTCATTTTCTAGAACCCAGCAAGAGAGAGTGAAAGACACAGACTCAAAGACAAGTGTGAAAGACAGGAGTTCAAACCCATCACATATAATCTGCAGTGTCTTTGGCTATAGCAAAGTAAATATTTGCAAAGGGTGATATATCTTATGCAAATAACTTTGAACTATGAAGAAAATGACTGAGTTGTGTTTTAGGTACTATTTCATTTTAGAACTATTAACACCTTATTTCCAGCATGGAAAAGATTAGAGGAATTCTCATTAATATAAGCCACTACTGAGATATAGAACACACTCTGCTTCCCTATAAATACATTCAGACATGTTTAAGAACAGCTCAGCAACCTTGCATTTTTCAGCTAATTACTGTCCTTCACTTGAAAAGCAGTATTCAGGCTACAGAAGTTTGCTGGCCTGTTGCTGCAATTTTATTTACAATTTGATGAGGTTGCCTTGATATATGAATTTTTTTCATCCCCTTACATCTGGCAAAGGACATTTTGGGAAGAAATTTGTTGTAAAGCAGCAAGTACAGATTTCAAAGCATTTGCCAGTTGATACTTTTCAGAACCATGACCTCTTCTGCACAGAATTTGCTGTGACCAATTCCAGCATCAGCCTCTGTTTTATCTGTGACCTTTTGGCTTTGCTGCCTCACAGCAGTCTGATGGCTGAACAGCCCACTCGGAAAAGAGACCTTTTTACTGACTCTGGAATGACCCCAAGAAGGAACTGGAGGATCCAAAAACTTTCCCCCTTCAATGGTTTCCTTTCAAGGTCACTAGCTTTTCCTTTCCTTGAGGGTACACAGTAAGAAGTTAAACATACAAATGTAATCCTAGGAAGAAAAAAAGAGAGGTAATTAAAAGCAGAGTAAAACTAATTAAAAAAATGCTTCTTGATCTGACTAGATTTACACGTAAATGACACGAAACATGAAAAAAACTAAACAAAAACAAACCTTGCATGTCCTACCTTCCTCTGCTAATAAATCTTCATGGGAAGAGACATGGGCTTAGTTATTTATCAATTGCTTGCTGTGCCATTTGAGTGGCTGAAGACAGAAAGACTTGTACAAAAATTAGCAACTTTCCTTTGAGAGAAACATACCTAAGAATGTGCTTCAAGACAAGTCTGAATATGTGCTCTAGGTCACTTCTGCATTGCTGCTTTAAATGGTTCATTTCTGTTGCATTCCACTGTACTTACATATTACATTTGGAGTTCAACATTAGATTTTCAAGTTAAGAGGGAACCCCGAAGTCTTCAGAATTGCATTTCAGGATGCTTTGCTTCATGGATGATTTGATGTACCCTTCCAGCCCACAGACAAATCTAGTTCCTAACTTCTACTTAGATTTAGAAACTAAAAATCAAGATTCAATATTTTGAGCTAGTGCTTTTAGGTGTGGTGAAATTTTAGATCTGGTGTTACTTTTCTATTAGATAACAATTAGTGGTTTGTAATTTGGCAATTCTACAACAATTTTAATTTATACCTACAAAATAATTTTCAAAGCATTACATTTCATTTTGTCATATTTTCAAATTATAATAACAAGAGTTTGCCTGTTTCAGGTAATATTTCAGACAGCATTTCAGAAAATATTTTAAAATTATAATAACAAGAGTTTACCTGTTTTACATAGGAAATTCAGATATTGAAACTGTTCACAGCTTGTGTCTCAGCATATGAGGTCTATTAAAAGATGTGAACTTAGGATCTGGTAGTGCTCATTGACCATTTGGACAAAATAAAGCAAACAAACAAACAAAAAAACCCCATAATGCCATAAATGCACTAGATATGAGAGAAGTAAATAACTTTAAATTCACAGCTCACTAATATTGTTGAAACAAGAATGAGAGAAACATTTTTAATTTAAAAAATTGCATTGAATCAATCACTTCAGTTAAGTTCAATAAGGACCATTCAAGTCTGTATAGGTGGAGAATCAGAACCTGCCTCTTTATATTTACCTGTAATTGAAATATCCTTGGTTACTTATTTGTCTTTTATTTTAGATTCCCTTGGACAAATTGGAGATTGTATCAAAAGAGCCTTAGAACTTAGAAAACAATTTCAAGATTGTTGCTTTATCAAGGCTCAAAAGAAAGCTTCCAACTCTTCCATTGTGATATTGACTAGAACTTGTATTGGGGAAGTATAAGAAGTAAAATATATTTTATCTCTACAAAACCTATGGGAATATATACTACCATAATAGCAGTGACCTCACATTCCCACACCAAGACAGCAGAGGGAGGAACTTGCAGTGCAGTTGACCTAATACTCAGAATTTTATTAATAGTGAGAATTACCTGACATTTTCTTCTTATGAGGATATCTGGGGAGATAAAGGTCTCCAGACCTCCAGATCGAGGTTTCCAAACCAGTATAAGAGATAATAGAATCTTACACATGCACACATTCCCCTCAATATGAATTTACATACCTTTGCTTTACATAATCTCCTGCTTCTTATTTATTATTATAGGGTTTTGTTTTTTGTTTCTTTGTTTTGGTTTTTTTTTTTTTTTTCTGTAGTGGAGACTTAATGTAAAGCCACTATATGAGAGAGCAATTGATTTTCCTATTTATAAAGTCTCCTAGAAAGCAAGTTCTGCTTAAAACATTTCATTAAAGGACATTATGACTTTACTACATAATATTTCTGTTTATAAAATTCTGTGCTCCAAAGTTTTCTTTCTACTAACTAGTCTATGTATGTGGTAATCATAGAATCACAGAGTGTTTTGGGCTGGAAGGGACCTTAAATATTATTAAGTTATCTCCTTACTGTGGGCATAGACACCTTCCATTGGAACATTTTTCAGCCTGGCCTTGAACATTTCCAGGGCTGGGGCATCCACAACTTCTCCAGGCAACCATTTCCTGTGCCTCAGGTATAGATGTTCATATATGTCATGCTTAGCATCAGGTTTACACTCACACGTTCATTTAGTTTGCAGATTCCTTATTGTAGAATCTCTTAGGGTTAAAGGAAGAAGGAATTCATTTACTTGGGTATAAATGGGCAAAGCAGAGCAATTTCAAGATTTTTTAGAAGTATTTAAGCATTATGTGCTGTGGCTAGACTGAGAAGCATTGAGCTCCCTGTTGTCCAGTCTGCTGTGCTGATTTGGAATCTGGTAAGATTGTCAGGCTGTAACTCACTCAGGTCTCTTTCTAGCAGAGCTAGTATTCTGGCCAGAGCTAATATTCAAAAAGTGCTACTGAATCCACAGGCACAGTGAAAAGCCCAGATGATACTTAAATCCAGGAGCATACATACCTCTAAATCATTAGTCATTCTACCCAACAATTTTTTAAATTAACATTCTAGTGGTTGAGTGGGGAAATTCTTTTTATTTACCTCTTTAATAAATAGTATTTTACTAAATGCCTGCACTAAAGAGCAGTGAGGCATTTTCTGACAAAAAAAATTCTGCTGAAATAGAAAGGCAGTGAGGAGTCTCAAGCCAACCTGATGATGCATGTTGATATTTTGTTTCAAACTATCCAATAAAATTGCTCAGATTAACAGGTCACTCAGACTTTTCCAGGCTTTCTTTGTACTGGTGGGACAGGCGAATGAACTAGATAGGCTTTTTAAGTAACTGCACAGATAAAGTCTGGACAGTTTTAGTATATCTGACTTGCCAGCTCAAGCAGAGAGACTGACAGTGTGGAAACAGCTTGTCAGAGCTCAGGTCATGGTTAAAAACTGCTAATGTTAATGCTGACAGCCTGTAAAGTCCCTGCTATCCATGATACCTTTAGTCAAGTTATAAAACACTCTAGAGGATTCTATTTCTTCCTCCTTCGCTATTTTATCCATTTCTGTCATTACTGAAAATATTTAACTAATTCTGTGAATATCCCTTGCTTTACGTGCATTATTCAAGCCCGTCACTGGTACCCAGCACTGCAGCATCCAGTGCCTTTGTAAAGAGGAAGATGTACCTGCAGATAGCTGAGAATGGCTATTGCCCCCAGGACATCCTGCTCCGTGAGCCTCCCTGGGCTGCATAAGAATTCTGTCTGATTTAGCTGAGATTTGCTACAAATGAGGTCATGGAGAGTGGCAGGCAGGTGATGACCTCAGTGGGTACTAGGAAATAAGCATTATTGCTCAGCTCTGGTGAGAAATCATGAAACTGCAAGAACTGTATTATCTTCTTGCTGAGCCTCTTTCCACACAGGTCCACAGAAGGAAGTTGTACTCAGAAGCCTGGGTGCTGAGGGCACATCTGTTGTTCCTCCTTGCTGTGAGACAAGCCTTATATCCTGCATACAGTCCAGCATTCTGTCTATGCAATAAAACTTCTTAAACCAAGTTGTCTTGTTATCCTTTTAATCTAGGATCAAGCTTTTGCTTCCTCTGTGTATTGATTAGTGTGCTCTATTATCACTAAGTCACCATCACCATTTATCTCTTGCCACTAGAGAACCAATGTGCCCACTCCTGCCATACACCCGATCTAAAATCTCTACATTAGAAAAAGCTGCAACAGGAAAGATCAGTGGAAAAGTTCCAGTCTGGTGTTAAATCTGTGCAAGTAAAAAAGACTGGGAACATTTTTTGCTTTGTTCTACTAGAATTTGAGAAGTTACCTGCAAATTTATCAAACATACTCTTAGCCAAGGACAAGGGAATACAGAATGGAAATAGTCTTATTTACTGCAGAAGTCACAGAGACAAAAAATGTCAGGATACAAATAAGAATGCAGGTAGAAATTGAATACAATAGAAATACAGTTTAGAACAACAGAAATAAAAGGATCAGGGCATGGATTTCAAAACCAAGAATCACCCCCAGTTGTTCTGGAATTTTCCCCTGCCAAGTGAAATGCAGTAGTGCAAGTACTACAGAAATAAAAAGCTTGCAAGGTAACTCCACATTGTCAAAGACATCTCACTATCAAAAAACCAGTGCATGTTAGAGCAAAAGTGGAGTTTTGACCATTTGAAACTGAGCCGAACTTTTGCTTGAAACAGAGCATACTAAAAAGAAGACAGCTATTCCTTTGAAAAGATCACAGAATTACAGAATAGTTGAGGTTGGAAGAGACTTCCACAGATCATGTGGTCCAGCCTCTCCTGCTCAAAACTGTCAAGTTTATCTGTTGATAGGTGTGGAAAGAACTGTATGACAAATATTGGGTGAGTACTGTGTAGAGACAAAGTCTAAAACATCCTCAGTCCATATACCTGCTTTAAAAAGCTCTCTGAGAACATGTTACATGGCCACCTGATCCATTAAGGTGCTTAGATTTCAGGACAAAGGAGCTTGTTATATAACTTCTCCAAATTAGGATACTTTGTCATTAGTTGTCAGCAATGAAAACAATTTAGAACTTACATCATTACCTGCTTGCAGCCTTATACCAATATCTCCTGCAGTAGTCAACTTCTGTTTGGTCTCATAGCATAATTAAACAGACTCTTATGTTCATCATATCTTTCAGTTAGGTAGAAATTATCTATTTTAGAAAATGTCTATATTTTTAAACTTTTTTTACCCCTTCGTCCTTGTTTTCCATTATAGTTAAGCTATAGTTAAGTACAATAAAAAAATGATACTGAAATAATCAATTAAACATGGCAAGTTAAATGTTAATTATTTGAATATTGTCCCATGTTGACTTTCTCATCTAAGCAAATGCCATATAAATCACTGAAGCTTGTCAAGTAACTTCCTATTCTGGCAAACTTTTAAAACACTTTTACTTTTAGAATGCTTGCTAACACACAGATGTTTGAATTTGAAAAGCATTTTTTTTTCCTTGTTTAGTTTGTCAGTGTGCCTTGCTTCTGTTTTTTACTAGTCTGACATTCTTTCTGTTATTCTAGATAGTGCATGATTTTCACTCTGACTTCTAGTGCCTTTCTTTTTAATCCTTTTCTTGAAACGTTCATAGTCCTCTTCTGATTTCTGAAACTTAAATAGATTTCATAAGATGCAAGGTAGCTCCTAGTACAGTCACAGCAAAAGAAATTGCTAGGAATCTGACATGTAATGTAAACAGGAATGAATCTTGTATGAGCCCTGTAAATTTTGGTCTTTGATGAAATATGGTTTGTTATATGTTCTCTTATCATAACTAGATACAACATTTGGACTGAAGGAGTCCTAACTAGCAGCGTTAGTTTTTCTTTAAGTTTCCTTTTTTTTTTTTTAATTGACAATGTTGCTGAAGCATCAGCTCTGTCTCCTGGTGTAACAAACTTCTCTGCTATAGTATGAAAGTGTGCATGCAACACCACTTCCTTGGCAGAAACATGCTAATTCTGTTCCATTGCAGTAGAGCTACAGTGATTTACACGGCCTGAAAACTTTGTCCACCTTGTATATTTAACTAGACAAGGGGCTTTTAGCTTTTTGTGTGGAAACACTTAAATTCTCTTTCCTATGATCTTTGAGTAATCTTGATTGCATGCTTTTGCCCTCAGGCAAAACCAATAGGATGAGCATAGCTCAGAGAGTTAAGAGCAACATGTTGCCCATGAGTTGAAATACTGTGGCACTAGGAGCAAATAATAGAAGGAAAATTCCCTGACATAATTTCCTTGGATAGCCATGAAGAAGATTCACATGAAAATAAAAGTATGTCTGGCATAAGTTAACATTCTCTATTGGGGCAAATATGAACACTTATGTGCACTACTAAAGAATTTATCAGAGCAAGTACAAATAAAGTTGTCAAAGTTTGTGGTATCTGACAAGATAAAAGGAACAGTCAAAGTAACAATATGTGTAGGGCCAAATGTTCATGCAATTTATGTATCTAATTTGATTCTATAAGACAGAATCTGGCACTGTAAGCAACATACTTGCTAAAGAGAAATTACATACTTCCTATGAAAGGTCTACATGATATTATTACTATTTTACTCAATGCTTACTAGATTTTTTTTTTTAATCCTTTCAGTAGGCTACACTAGTAAAGTCTGTTGCTCTGTATTTAGATCACATTTGGATTGTGGTTATGTTTTTTTTTTCCCTTTTTTTTCCCCCTATTTTTTTTTCTTCTTCTCCTTTCTTTTTCTTCTGTGGATTCTCAGCTGTAGGTGACATTATTGTGATGGCTGCATTTCAAAGACCTCACCTGCTCTGTCATCTCTGAATTTATGTTACACTTCATGGTATCAGCTCTAACGATCTTATTCTCTTGCTCTTTCTTTCCTTTGCACCTCTACTCACTTCCTGACACTTGACACAATAAAACTCTTTTTCATTTAGAAACTGTATTTAACCCCTTTTCACCAACAGCTTTTTACTCAAAGAAGAAATAAAAGTATATTAATGGGACACTACAACTTTGGGGACTCAATTTTTTTTTTTTATTACAAAAAAAAATTTATATATTCTTTTGTTTATACCTAGCCAGTCTTTGTAAGATTTACCTGTGCATATCTATCTTTAAAAATTCATAAATGAAATGTGGGCTCTTTTTTTTTTTTTCCATCAGTCTTTTATAATCAGGCTTCATTTCCTGGCAGTTAAGAAGAGAAAAGAAAACAGCCAGAATGATGAAGACAAACTTAACTGCCTCGTGGAGATCCTTTCAACCAATGAAAATCTTCACTGTTTATGACCTAGCACATTTTATTAAATGCTATTGCATCACTTACATATATATTAAATTGTATTGTTTTAAAAAAATTAGTTTAAGGAGATCTTGCCTTTAACTGTACCTTATAAACAAAGAAACACAACTTGATAATCAGAAATTCTAATGAATGAGTGAACAGCTTATTTTAAAAAAATAACTTTTTGAACATGTAACTAGTATCTGCAAGAAAAATATGTATGTAAAAGCATAGTAATAACCATCCATAGAAATTGCATAAAATCCTTACCTATTAATTTCATTTCCCTTTTACTGAAGATGTCATTAGCAGACAGTTGTCATTCTTTTAAAGTAGTTAAAATTTCTAAGTACTTAGTGACTATTTTGAATGATCACTATTTAGCCTATTTGTTATTCATGTGCTATTCAATATAGCTATGTGTAGTTCTTTATTAGTAGAAGAGAAACGCTGAATTGAATTCACATAAATATGTATTTTTGAATAGGAAAAGATTATGCAGAAAAGATTTAAGCAGGTTGGGTTTTGGATTTTTGGTTTTTGGTTGGTTTTTTTTTCAAAGTGGGTGGTATATGTTTTTGTTGTACCCAATCTATATTATTTTCTATTTCTTGAATGCACTCATTTCTGTATTTCTGATGAAGAAAGGATCATAAATACATTTAAGTAAGTTAAATACAGACTTCACAAATATGGGTACAAAGAGATATGTAAAATGCTGTGTCTTCAGTGAACAGATGGACCAAGAAGTTGTTGTGAATCTGGCTAGGAACTATGGTGAATGATATTTCATTAGCCCATATCAGTTACAGATCTGTTGAACAAAATAAGACTCCAGACATTTTCTGAATTACTCTCTTATATAGGTCAAATCACAGTTGTAAGAGCAAATGTTCACAAACGGCCACTGATCTGGGTGGCCCAGATTTTAAAAGCCCAGCTGGAAGCATTTTGGGTCTGGTGGAATTGTAGAGTACTTTTTTTTTTTCTGAGACCCAAACCCAAGGATATCTCAAAATTGAGCTTCAGAATAAAAACCATAATGTAGGAAATGCCTGTTATTAAAAGTCCTGTTTCTCCCTCATATACTTTCTTTAGTATCATATGGACATTATGTCCTCTGGAAAGGTGATTGTTTCTTATTGTGCCAGAGAAAGTGAATAAGTGATTGTTTGGTCTGCCATGGACCTCTGTGCAACCTTAAACAGTTCCCTTGATGTGCCTTTGTCACCATTCCTTACATATACAATAATAACAGCTATCTCTGTATTGTACAAAATAAGTGTGGCAGTATTTCACATCAGTCAATTTCATTTTGAGCAAAAAAACAGATACAAGAAGTATGCATATCTATAATCTAGGGCAATATGGCCTGAATCTTGAGTGCTACTGTGATACAAGTAATTAACATTTTCTTCCTGGAATGAAGGCTGTCAACACATTTTTTAATAGATTCCATGAATTAAGTCATGGTTTCAAACAATTTGGTCTGAAGTTGTGCATTAAAACTGTGGTGAGCCATTAAAAAGATGACTTACCAACTGTCAAAAGCAAAATAAGACTTAAGAAGGTGAAGAGGGAGAGTGTTGTGTGACAGCCACCATAGATTTTCCAGACTGAATGCTCAGATGCCTCTCTACATATGGGTCTGATGGAAACCTTCAATGCAGGTACAGAATTCACACCTGTGTCTGTAGCAAGAAATCCTGATTTCCTCTTCAGTCTTTTCTTATCACTTATGTAAAAGATTTAAGCAAAGAGATTCAGCCTGATGTAAATGCTAATTGCAATTTTGCTATAGTCATTGCAAAAAACAGTAATGAAATAATCTATTTTTGAAAAACTGAATGCAGTAAGCCTAAATTCTTTTAGTGAGAAAAACTATTTTGGTTTTAACTTTCTCTCAGGTAGACAATTACATTCCTCTTTCAACTATAGACTGAAATGTATCACCTATTTTTTTTGTCATAGAATTAACTCCCACTGCCTGTTTAGTGATTCATAGACACCACCACATGAAGCTGTCAGACTGTAGATACAGGAGGGTAAGGGAAAAGACTATATAGCCCTTCATATATATTGAGGGAATTTATCACTGCTTCTTTTTGGAGATTGGTACAACCTCCTCTGAGCACTACAGTAGCTCTAACAAGCAAACAGCCATTGCCTTATGTGAAAATCAGTAATGCCTCACATGGGTGTTAGAAATGCCTGCAAAGTAGCAGAGGTACTCAGCCATAACTACTAAATGCTACTGAAGGAAACCCTCACTTTTCAAAGCTACATGAAATCATTCTTCTAATCAAGTGATCATTTTCTCTTACTTGTTTTGTGACTCCTGTTCATCTTTACTCCCTGTGCTGCTGATAAGTAAGTGACAGGGCACCACCAGTAACCTTTTACCCTGAGGTATGGAAGGCTGAAAGTAATTCAAAAGGCTATTTTTTTGTTGTTGCAGTAAATAGCCTGTCTGAACCAGATACAAGCTTCTGATGTAACGCTGTTTGTCTTCAAGCACCTTCAACAGAGAAAATCTGCTTTTGTTTTGACATTTTGCTGTCAAATTTCCTGAATGCATAATTACATATATATTATAGAAATATGAGTGCTACAGTCAGGTCTGCTTCCCAGTCATAGATAGATAATTCCATGAATAACAAATCCATTATCACCCTTGCTACTGACAGCAACAATAAAAAAATCATTGTATCAACAAAGAAAACAAATGATGCTAACATGTACAAAGGAATATTGTATTGACCCAGTATACAGGTAGCCATACAGACAAATATGCTCTTCTATATATATTGCTTTTGATTTTTTAATTTTTGGAGTAGAACAGGAATAACTCTTTAGTAAGGGTAAAAGCCACAGACCTACCTACTTGTTTTTACAAAGCATCTATGTGCCAGTTTCTCAATGGGAACAAAACAAAAGCATTATATTTTAGTTTGGAAAAGCCACTGTACAATCTATGGTTGTGGTGAGCACGATACGCTTCATATTAGTGGCAACTTAACTTCAGTCCTCACATATTAAAACACTTTCTCTTCACATTAAATGCTTATTTGTTGCTGATTTTATTACAGTTTAATGTGAGATACTAAAGTTTGCAAATAAGTTTACTGAGATGTGATCTAGACTGACCTGCTGCAAAGTGTGAAGAGCTATATGTTCCTCATAGAACAACTAATAGGCTTCAAAACCCTCCCAGGTTATTCCACATGACTTTGTTCTGGGGTGCTGGGGTCAGCTCTTTGCTTACTTGGGTGTCCTATATGGCTCTCACACTGTTCTAACACTCGTAACAAGTCATCTTGCCTAAACACTAGAGCTGAGATGGGATCTCCTTATATGACCCCAGTGTACAATGGTCATGCCTGAAATTGTATCATATGTGCCATATGTAAATCCTATACCAGGTAATTCTCCAGCTGGGCTATAATACGCCAAGTAAAACCTTGAGGGGGATCATATGTTTATTTATGGTTCCATCCTATGCATAAATAGTTTTCCATTGTCCTATCACAGTCATCAAAAGAAAATAAAATTCATATCACAACAGAAAAATACTTCTTTTTCACTTATAGCTTCACTATCTTCCCTCTATTCCAAAATCTTTCAAATAGAAAATTTTAATCCCACATCCATTTGGGGTGTAAAGACCTTTACTCCTGTGCAGATAACAGATTGAAATCAAACCAAAAGGGCATACTTTTAAATAGTGTATATTTAAATTGTGCAGTTCCTTGGCACAGGAAATTGTGGATATTAAAATATTTTATTAATTCAGAATACAACTGGACAAATGTATCTAATAAGTCTCCTTTGACATTTTTCTAGCATTAAGACATTTCAGAGCTGGGAGGGGAAGCAGTATGACAGTTTTGTATTGTTCTTAAATGCTTTCCAGAATATCTGAACACAGACTTGTCAGAAACAGGGTGATTGGTCTGATACAGCTGTTCTTATGTATCACTGTGCAAGTGTCCAACAAAGGATTTATGAGCCAAGGTTACAAAAGATATTTGAGATCTTCTGGATGACTGGGGTAAAGAAGAACGCCTTAGTGTTAATGCCGTCACAGCAGAAATTTTATTCTATTCCTCACATTAAAAAAAAAAAAAAAAAGTGGATCTTTTATTTTTTTAGAACATCCATTTGAATAGTAAACTAGTACTGATTAACCAAGTAATGCAATACTGTAAATCATCAGCTCTATGTATCTGAATTACAAGGGATGGAAGGGAGCAGGTCTGTGTTGAAACAGTGGTTACAGCATAATTGTATGACCCTAGCTATATGAACACTTTCATAACTGCATCTGTGCTGGATTTCATGATGTAGGAAAACAGTATTCAGAATTGCGCTCATTGCTGCTAAAAAAATTGTGGTGATTTATCTGCCCTCAGCAAAAAAAGCAGCAGGCTACCTATTGCTAAGTAGCAAAACATTTCTTGAGAGCTTTCCATGTGATTCTTCACACAGAGGGGAACTTATACATAGATTTCTGTTAGTACTACTCCAGGAGAAACCCAGCACAGTTCTAGAAAATTGGCTTTTGACATCCTAAAGATCTGTGACTGATTACCTGCAGCACTAGACAGATTTTGCTGGCTGGACCTGAAAGCAATATACCAATATATTTACTTGAAGGAAAAATGTAGGTGGAGGAATGTGTTTTCAGTGATCTTGTAAGCCTTCAGCACCCTGAGGCACAGGCCATCATCTCATGACTATATATTTACTGGTGCAAATTTGTTTATATTAATTTAGGGAGACTGTGACATTCACTGATGTTCTGTCCATGTTACTCAACTACTCTGAAAATGGTGCTAGCACAGCTGAAGTAAAAACAACCATGGGAAACATCTGTCTTGATCTTAAGCCATGCAAATGCATTAACTTCTGAATGGAAATTGGAGCACTGTACACAGAAACTCCCAGGGCCTATGAAGCAGCAGGGAGCATTGCAGCAGAGCAGAACAACTTGGGGAGACCAGCTACAGTGCCTGGGACCTATCAAAAACACTCCTGTGCTCTAGACGAAATTATTGGCAGGAAAAATGCTATAAGTGAAGCACTACAATGCAGTGAACCTACATAACCTACTGGGAGTGCCATGAGAACACTTGACCAATCCCTATTTTTTATACTAATGAGGTAAATCCTGTTACGTATTATCTCCATATCATTTGGCATGCACTGCTCATGGAGAGGATTTCTTCTCAAACAGATGTGAGAGAAGACTGACTCCCTTCGGTTGCTTGGAATAAAGACAGGGTATGTGACCTTGAGCAAATGTGTTCCTCAACTACATACAAGCAGTCATCTCTCCAGGATGCTGGAAATGACTAGGTCCATTGCCTGTACATATTTTCCAGTAAAATACATGCTACTTTCTTAAACCAGGGACAGTCTTACTCAAAAAATTGTATGTTGTACTTTAGTGAGATAGTATCACCTGTAAACTTCAGTGTGTGTTATATACAGCCCATGACAGATGCGTGTACGTACGCACTATGTATGTGTGCCGGTTGTAAACATCTGTCTCAAGGAGTGTGTTGACAATGAATTACTCAAGTAAACTTGACTTTTTCTTTTAGTGTGAATTAACAGCTTCTTGACTTGTTACTACATCAACTGCTAATTAGTTCCTGAGTGTAGTTCAAGGTGTTGGCATTCATTACAAAGCTTTCTGTGGTTGTTTGGATCTTTATCTGCCTCAAAGGCAGAATCTTTAGGCAAAAATAGTTCTTCAGGATATACAGAGCAGGGAAAGTAAAGGTGGGCTGTAAGGTCAGGAATTGGTGTTAAAGACAGCACATCACCAAGATTTGGCTCCAATAATGTAAGAAGTACTTAAAATTAGGTGAGGACTTTAACCATCAGGACCAAGAACAAGATTAATTGTTGGAATAAAGATAAGGAAATCAGAACTGGGAACTTCAGGAGATTACTAACTCCAGTCAAAAGAGGCATGCAACATGTATCCCTTGATTCTGAACAAAACCACAAATATATAATTCTAGGTGTCTACATGAACAAAAATAGGTGTCTGGATAAACAAAGTTATGAGAACAAATACCCTTAACAAACACACAGCAAAAATTTGAAATCATGACAAATACAACGTATTTACTTGGGAACAGTGAAAAAGTTAATTCAGGGAAATTTATGAGTCTGTAAGCTTTTCCTTTATAGTATTCATGAATTCAGGTTAGAATTTGTAAAGTAAGATAAATACATGGAATCTAAATGAAAAGGCAATATAATATTTTATACAGGATAAGAATCTGTGTTTTATTTGAAAATTGACTTCTATCAAGAAGATGTAGCAAAATATATCTCTCCTGAAGTTTTTGAACTAATTCCACATATAAGTACTTAAAGTAATTCAATTTTGTGAAGTCTTTAACACTCAGTTTCAGATGAGATTTTAAAACCTTGACTTTATTTAAGTCAGTTAATCAAATAGTTTGTTTCAGAAATATATGATTAAAGAAACACTTCGGAGGCAAAGCTCAGCTTACTTTTCCTAACCTACTTACCTTAATACTAATGCTCTAAATCCACCTAGATACAAGTATGAAGGCTTACACTATTCACGCATAAAATACTGGGCTGTGTTGTCCTTAGAAAAAACATATCCAGCTGAGAAAACAGCTATGTAGAGGGAAAAAGTCTAGGGTTCATCTAGCTGTTTCAAGATAGCAACACCCTAATGTGTCAAATGTTTCAGATGCTCTAAAAGGCTTGTCTGAGCTGACTTTAGTTTGTCTCCATATTTTTTCTTCCTCTTGACTTTCAGGAAAGAAAACATTTCTTTAAATACCCTGATCATAAGCCAAGAGAAACCAACACTTATGCTCATTTCCTGTCTCTCTGTTTCCTTTTCTAGACTTGCTCTGCCTATCACTCTAAAAGCCTTCCTTTTAGGGTTTCATTAGCAATTGCAATTGCATTTATTTGATTTGCAGAAAAGTTCTACTACATTTTGCTAAGTATTCCACCAGATTTCTTTGTTTGGCAGGCTTTTATTTTTTCAAGTTACTAATTTCCATGAGTTCAGCCTGAGCAGAAGAACTGATGGCTACTGTTAATATGTGGCACTAAAGAAACTTCTCTACAGAAGGTTTGAAAAAAAACCCCAAAACACTGGCATGGTGTCACAGATAGGGTGGTTGACTACATAGGAATATTTGCATGGAGCACTGTAGAGTTCTATATGTGCCACACTCCTCTTACTGTAGAAATTCATAGATGATGGGTGCTTCCTTTCACTCTCAGTGATAGAAAAGTGTTGACATATATTTTCAAGCCTGGCATAATTTTTCATGGGACTGTTTCATGGAACTACCAGTAGAACGCTCCTCTTTGTTGCTCTTCATCATCTTTTCCTCTTCCACTTCTATATATATATTTTAACAGAGGAATCGCAATAGAAAGTCCAAGGTCTGAATTTTGGTGGTGGTGCTGGGTGCTCTGCAGATAACAGTAGGATACTCATCAAAAAACAGCGAAGGATAAATGAGACTAGTTAAGGGGGAATTCTATCCCTTTCTTTTGAGGTAGTGAGATTTTGCCACAAAGTATTGAAATTTTAATCTATGTGTGAAACTAAGAGACTAATATAATTTCCAACCTATGCATTTCCCTTTAAACATAAAACACAAACAGGACTGCTTCATCTTGATATCAGAAATATTCTGATGTTAATTAATTCATTATTCTGTGAATGACTAATGATATAAATATATGTTTTGCAAGCACATACACCACATTATGTTACATATGTAAAGTTGTCAGTGGGTAAAAGAACAAGGAAACTTTGTATACAGTTCTATGGTACCTGCTATGTTGCTTTTTTACCCATCATTGAAAGAGAAGATATTTTCTCACAATGTCTGTGCATACTCACAAAAAATGAACACCTCCACACTTCTTGTTTAATACCTTTATTTCTGTGTATTGTGTAGATTAACCCAGTCAGCCCATTGATGCCAAGCTTCCCGGCTGCCCTGCTGCCCTTCCCCTCAATCTTCTGTGGTCCTGAGGGACATTTTTAGAGCCATGTGGCTGGGGTGCTTTGGAGATGCAGTCTCCTCTCTTTCCCTGGATCAACCCCTGCCTGAAGATGCTGTCACTTTCCCCAGAGAGCTGGGTCGGTTACTTCACAGCCCAGAAAGCATAAAATGCTCACAAAAACGCCTCATAAAAATGCTTACATTGGAAATGTATTCATCTGTTGGTATTTGCACCCTATGTGCAGGGCAGGATGGCCTGCACACACACTCTCAGGAAACTCTCCTGATGGTTCATGGGGACAGCCTATGCATGTGACTGAACACAGCCAGAGGCAAGAAGGGGCAGCCATGCAGATAGACCTTGTCCTCTGGCCTTGAGGGGGGTGGGCTCTCCTCGCCCTCCTCACCTCGCCTGCCCCTGCCCTGTGTTGCCAGATGGCCCCGTTCTGCCTGGCAACACCTTCCTTCATAGGTGTCTGCACCAGCTGATGGTGGATCACAGCAGCAGCACCAGCTGGGCTGGCAGACATTTCCTCACTTACTGGTGGCCAGCCACAAGCCCTTGGTGTGGGTGATCAGCCTGGGCTTAGCATCCAGTGTGGTATTCACATTCTCTGAACAGAGAGAGACGTGATCCTCTCTCCCAGGATTTTCCTGGGAAGTTGTGACATGCAGTGAGAAAGCTCAGAGAAAGAAGGAAAACAATTCTTACCTCTATTTGCTGCTCCTGTTGTTTGGCACATGTGGAATGTGTTATGGAGGTTGGCTAGCAAAGAGTGATTTGTTAATTGGACATCGGTGAAAGTTGTTTGGATTGATTGGCCAATTGGGTCAAAGCTGTGTCGTGACTGTCTGGAGACAGTCACAGGTTTTTCTTTAATATCTTTTTAGTATGATATAGTTCTAGTATAGTATAGTATTAATGAATGTAATTTACCTTAATAAAAGCAATTGATCAGCCTTCTGCAACATGGAGTCAGAGCACGTTATTCCCCATGCAGGGGGAATATTCCCCATGCACTGCTTCGGTACATCCAACTTTTCCTAGGGGAGATGTGCTCAGGTGCATCGCTTCTGAAGTGGTAAGAGGCCCACCTGCATCCAAAGCCAGTGATATGCTGAGAGAGAAGAGCAGTCACTGATAGCTGAGAAACTGAAATTGATATAACCTTTTGTTGAATCATCCAAGCCACTTTCCCAATACTCCCTCTTTTAAATCTCTGACTGGCCATGCTAGCACAATTTCACACCACCGGCAGCTTATCTTCTGACTTGGTGTTCTTGCAGGTACCTTGCTTAAAATTCACACTTTTTTCCTCTAAGAAAGCTCTATGAAGTTTTTCTATCTCTCCCTTGAGGAGTCTGGTGGGCTCTGCAGTTCTAAGACCAAGTTGCAAAGCTTTCTTCCAGAGAATGTTCAGGCAGGGAATGATGGAGGGTGACTTTGGGACATGTTGTTTGTCCCCTCTCCAGTGGGAAAGGCCATTGTGTTCAGTGAGGGATTCAGGCAGGCTGAGCCTGTGGGGCTAGTACTTGTTCTGCTGTTTTATTGCATGCTGCCAGATACAGGTATAGACAGTTCTTTGGAAACTGGTGAAGGGTAATAGCCTAGGGGTCTGGATTCATGTTCTCTCCTTCCTTCCCACATTTTCCTGATAAACAGAAGAGCTGGTAGGTAATGGTGAGAGGCAGACAATTACTTACGGCAAACAGCCTGAGGGCTTCACAAGTGGGGCACAACTCAAGGGCTACCTGGGATTTCTCAGGGGTGCTAGAGAGGCTTGTTGAATAATCAGCATGTCTGAAGCAACCCGTGCCTGGGTCAAGCAGCATAGATACAGACATGGTCCCTTCACCCTGGGGCACTTTCCCTTAGCTTTTGTCTAAGGCTGATCTTGGCTCTCAAGAGAAAGTTGACAGAGCGGTAGGCAGGTCCCATGGATATAGTGGATGTTTTACACTTATGCTCTGTGCAGCTGATATAGAGTGTATTGGGCTTGTCCTTACAGGTTTACTTTCTTATTTACTTTCCCATCACTTCAGCTATCAGGACAAAACTTACCAATGTGGTTGTGTGTAAATAGTATCCAAACAGACATGGGTACTTATTTCAGAAAAGAGAAATTGTATTTTCTAGGTGTTCTGTCAAACTTGTAGTTTTTCACCGAGCCACACTACTAATAAATCACTATCAGTGTCCTCTTCTTTCATCTTATTGCTATAAGAAGATGTCATGACAATAAAAATGAGACTTACCAGTATGTCAGGATATCCTTTTCTATTTCTATAGCCATTTGATATTTTTCTTTAATTCACTACAAATCATAATCAGTCACAGAATATTTGTGCAGCAATGAATAAAAAGGTATGTTCAGTAGTTCATACTGATTCATGCATGATAGGATCCATTTGTTTCATGCTCTAAAAATTCCATATTAATAACTAAAAACTGTTTCCATTTTTAGATTTTTTTTTTCGTTACATAACAGACATTTTCAGTCTTATAATATTTTTTGAAATCTACTTTCCTTTACAAATGCCAATCAAGCCCCATGTTTTTTTCAAAGAAGCAAAGAAACAGCAGCTGGAAAATTGTTTCATCAAAGGTAGTTAAGGTAATATGTTGAGGTAAAGGCAAGAACCTCTTAATGTGAATCTGAAGGAGTAACAGCATGAGCAAAAATATGGCTATCCACCATTTTGTATAATGACCTTTCAAAAACAAGACTAACTTTAATTCAGTATAGATAATGAGGCTTCAGTGCCCAGTAAACCTAGAGTTTTCCAAGCTTGAATAGGAATAGGAAAATTGGAGTGACTCAAATAAAGAAGTAAAATTTCTTTCATGGATTTGGTTACTGGGAATATTGCTTTAACATCCTACCTTCATTTAGGCTGCAAATGAAAAGAAAGAAATCTATTAAAACAAGGATAATAAATGAATTATAAGGAAAATAAGGAAAAAAACAGGTTTCTAAAAGGAATCAGATTGACTTCGCTGTATATATCCTTCTACTCTATTTTCACCACTGGAAGGAAATAAACCCCAGGCAATTTCTACTAAACTACACCATATTGCCACACAAGTGTTCAGAATCAAAATTCAGGCTTTTAAGTAATGAGATCAGCTTAAAAAGTTGCATTATTTTAAAAGCATATAAAAGCTTTTTTGTAAGTGTGCACATGTATTCTTTTAGAATAACCTTCCAGAATTTGAGATGTTATCATCCCCAATATTACTCTTTTTATTATTTTCCCTTTTTGTTTTCTCTTTCTCCACAAAATAAGAGGGCTAATTATTGTGCAACTTACAATAAAATCACAAATATTGTTGATGTCGTATCTCCCCCAGGACTCAGTTAATAAATACAAGCTAGTAATAACATTAAATAAATTCCCAGGACAAGATCAAACCTCATTTTTCTGCTGTGTTACCACATGGGGTAAATAGTGGGTGGGGATGTAGGAGGGTGCACAATAAAATACAAAATAAACAGAAAGTCATTAAATTTGAAAGAGAAAAAAAGTCCTAAACATGTCTGTATTTAGTGAGCCTTGAACAATGAGTATGGCCAAAGGACTGGAGCAGCACTGGTGGTAACCCCTGCCTGCTGCAAAACACATTGCAGGGAAAATGGAAAAATTGTTTTAAAGACTTATTTTTCTATTGCCCTTCAGCACAGGCAGGCAGCTGATAAAGGGGCTCATGGTAGTTTCATCACAGGTGGGCAGGGAGAACTGATCAAGGTTTTCCTCTCCAAATCAAAACATTAATAATTCTGGTTTTTTGTGGGTACTTGTATAAAATCAATGGCAAACTTTCAGCTGTATGTAGGAGAGTAGTATTTTTGCCTAGAAGTTACCTAAGACAGAAAGTCTATTCCCTTTCCCATTGAAAGTATGTGGGTTTGCTGTAGTACAATCACAAAAGCCAAACCTGAGCAGTTTTTTTGTTAAGTTCTGATGACTTTCCCAAAACTGTGTTGGCTTGTGCAGAATGACTTCACTGCTCAGCATCAGGCACATGAAATGCAATCAGTCACTGCAGGTGCCTGTAGCCACACACTTGGCTATGCTGTAGTGCTTTTTAGCATGATAGAAAATATCATAGAACTTTAGAAGAAATGGTTACACCTGATTAAACTATTTAAAATCTCTGGAGCTACATCTATTTTTATGGCATTAAATTGACTTACCTGTTAACTTGGGGAGTATTCAAAATCCTACTAAAATTTTATTGTATTTAAACTATAGAGGCATTGAGAATGGCACAGTGAATTATGAAACAGCGCAGAGACATACCATTTCTCATTAAAAAGCCTTTACCACAATTAGATAGATCTCAGAAGCATTTTTCTATTTGTATTGCTGTTCAAATGCCATTTTTACTATTCAAATGTTTTGAAAATTGATTTTAATTTCTATTACCTTTTCAATGTCATTTCTTCTGGGCTAAGGGACTACTAACAAGAGAGAAGAAGCACACAGCAATAGGACAAGACTATCTGGCATAAAAGGCTACTGAGTTCTCCAGAATTAATATTTGCAATTTCCACTGTTCAGATTGCATTTTATAAAGGGGAGAGAGTCATCTTCTTCCTTTTTCTCACAAAGTTGATGGGAGAACTTAGTTCCTTTTGGTGATGTTTTGACTGGCAGTGAAAATTTTAAAGAAAGCAGAACTGTCTTTTGAAAATACCTTATAACAAGGGTTTTTGTTGGCAGTGATTTACTTGGTATTAGCAAGTGATATACTTAGTATAAGCAATTATTGGAGAAAATAAAAGACTGGTTCCATAGCTTTGTGCACTTGTCCACTCACCTGTCATGTATAGATGATTTTTCTATTCCCATTTCAGGGTATAGTTTTTCTCAGAATTTGCAGTAAGAAAAAGTCTGAAAACTCAAATATTTATGAAACATTTAATATTTTCTGAGTACCCTGATTTACTCTATGTATTATGGCTACATCTATTTCCTCAGGCTTTTCAGGTAATCATTCTAGCCAGCAAATAATTTGATATAATACACAGATCAGAACAAGTCTGCGTTTATTTGCTGTTTGGTGCCATTGTTTTTTAGCCTGGTACCACACATTTAAATTCTCTCTTGGACAAGGCAGTCAAGATTCCCCTTTGCTCATGTGGTCTAGAGTCCTAATAGCCAGACTTAGGAATTTTCCCAAATAAATCCTCAGTCCTAGGTTAAAATCCACAAATCAGCTTGTTAATGTTGGCCAGTAGACAGGCACAACATATATAAAACTATTCATTTCAGATATAAGGACATACATATCTTTTTAATTTACTTGTTTTTCAGTGTTAGTCAGAGATATTTGCTTATTTGCACACATATAGAGAAATATCTACACCCTGAAGTAGGCAGATGTAAAGATCTGATTTGCATGCATATATCATACATTTGCAAGAATGTATGAGGCGTTCATGTCTAAAATAGCAAATCTGGCTTAAGGTATTTTTCGAGTCTGAGAAAATTTTATTTATTTATTTCACAGATGATTAGCAAAGAAATCTACAATGACTTTTGACTTTGCTACCACTTATTTAACTTAGGAAGGTTTTGGTTAGAAGTAATCAGGTAAGAAAAATACTTTACTCCCAAATTCTCTCTTTAAGATAAAATCCTTGTCTGGCTATACACAGGTGACTAACAGCAGTTTTCTAGCCTGTGTTAGGAAAGTCTTTTTTGTGTGTGGTAGATCAAATGAGACAGCTAAACCTAAAAGGAAGTAATCATAAGAGAATTTGGTAATGGAAGCGAAAAGCTAAGTGGCAAAATATTGTGGAGGCACTGTTAAATAATATGTGACGTATGGGACAGAAGGCTGCTGACATTCAGATCAAGGGGACTTTCAAGTGGAAAGTGTCCTTCTGCCATGCACTGAAAGCAATACAGGTGGGATGGTAAACCTCTCCTCATAAGCATTATTAGACATGAGTACTTTTAGAAAACATTTACTTGAAAAAAAGTTTCCAATCACTTAAAAATAAAGAAACCTATGGTATTTAAAAATTTATATATTTATTGAAACCACTTATTGGGGAGAATGTTGCATGTATTTGGGAAATATGCTGGATTTGTTGATGAGTACACAGAGATATTAGAGAAGAAAAAAACTGCTTGATTCCCAAAAAACAGATTAAAATAATTCCTGAAGTTAGTTTACCTATTTTGCTATTGTGCTCTTAAACTACAAGTTTAAGATATTTTCCTCTGAATTTATTGAAAAACATCTTTGACCTCTTCTCAAAGCTACTGTTTTTTTAATCACACAGTTGCAGGTGTCTAGATGTGTTCCTTTTGTCCTCAATTAAATTTAGTTGTGGTGAAAAGTTGGTTATTGTTTCACTTTAGTTTTGGATTCCTCAGTGTTTTCTTTCCAAGTGCATAGTAACTTAAGTTGCACAAAATATAAGTAGCAATCCCAGTTGCACAAATTTCAAAACATATATTTGTCACCCATTATGGTATGTTTCGCTTCTGTTAACACAGGAAATCTCACACAAACAAGTGCACTGATAACTGTGATAAACAAGTTGGTGTAGTGCTTATTTTTTTACTGCTTGCAGATTTGAAGACTGCAAAGTATATCTCGGTTAAAATGAAAAAGGGGAAGAAAGAAAAATAGAAATGACATGTGTTTCTTAAATGACAACAAAATTCTGTGCACTTTATCCCTGCATGATCAGAACCAAAACCATAAAAAAGAGGTGTCATTTTTTTAAATATATATATACTGGAACTTGAATTAACAAGAACAGGAGTCAACCCCAAGCCTTGGTTTTTGAATTCAGACTTTAGATACTCACTGAGCAATGTGCAATATTCTGAGTTTATAGCAACTGACCATCAACTGTCAAGGTCAGATTTCCTACTCTCTCCCACAAGGTTTGTGGGTACTTTTAACCACAAATATTTTGAGAATCATTCCAAAAAGAAAATTATGGGAATTGCCTTCCCAGGTGTTATAAATGTATGAAGTGCACCTGCAAGCATACCACACCTATGGCATACTTCATACCTTGCCTCTTTTTGTCAATCGTCTTCCCCCAGGGACAGTGTGAGAGACTTTCATTTTCTCATACTTTCTTGTGTTGGTTAATTAGTGAGTTCATATCAGGAGTTCTTTAGCTGAGACAACGTTGATCTAAATCAACTTAAATCCATGACATGTTCCTTAGATTTTTGCATTATTTTATATTCCCTACTATTTTCAAGTATTTAGGTGAGTAATAAAAACTGTTAGGCAAGACTAGTAGTGATTTTACAAGAGCTTCTCCTGATCCTCCCTGCCCTCTAAGAGGAAGTATAATGAAATTTATATACCTATAGTGACAAAATTAGGGATAACATCAACTAGATTTTAAGTCTGCATTTAAACAGTAACATTAAAGAGAAATTTTGGTGAAACAGAGAATAAAAAGTGTAGTTCAGAAGGTGCAGAAAGATAAGAGAAATGAGCTAAATGGTTCAATTTTTTCCCTAACTTTGTTTTTACCAAAAAGGGACAATTCACAAACTACAGAATATTCTGCTTAGAAACTTTACTAATTAGAAATTTTCAAAGAAAATTCTCCACTATGTTGAAACTTCTCCACTATGTTGACTATGAAATAGTTTTTGTGTCTTAGGTAAACATGAAAATATTAATGAACAAACTTTTTTGTCCTTGTCTAGAATAGGAATATTTCTCAAAATTGGAAAAATTCTGCAATTTAGGTGTGTAGGTTTCTTTGCAAAACCAAATAAAAAAATAACATGCTACTCTCAAAAGATGCAATTTTTGTAGCTGGGACAAACTGAGCTCTTCTGTTAGGAAACTTTATTAACATTTCTACAGATTTTAGAATTTTTGAGTAACATGTATAAGAAACAACCCTTATTTATATGTACCAAAATATTTGAATATGTTCTCATCTCCTAATCACTGGAAAAACATTGTTTTCTCTCACATGCATTTGAAGTACCGCTTTAGAAATTCTCTTGAGCTTCTTCACATCATTCTGCTGTCTCTCCTTTTTCAGTTACAATTATCAGACGCCTGGTTTGGCCAAAACTGTCCAAAATTTTTGGTTTATGCCACATTTTAAAGATTTTCCTTTAATCACTATTATATATTAAATTTAGATAGAGGACATGACATTTTTCCCTGAGTTTAAAATTTCAGTGGAGTTATGAAAATAAACACACAGAAAAAGGCAGAACACTGCAGTATCACCCAGTATATATGGTTACAGCAGAATTATGATGTAAGTTTGATTGCTGAGTCCCAACCTCTCCTTTTTTTTTTTAATGATCAATGTATATTATAAATACAATTTAATAATCTTTTAAGGTTGTCCATGCATATGAATTATCTTAGGCTTGCCTATTATCTCTTCCCATAGTCTAGTGAGGTCTGAGAATGGAGCAAAGCTAATGCTTACCTGCTATGTAAAACAGATTGCAAATCGCAGACACATCCCAGAACAGAGGTGGGCTGTCCTGACTGCAGAAACATTTCAAGACTGTCCATTTACAAGATGAGTGTTAAGAGATAGCCTTGAACCCACTGAACTAAGAGTTTAAACCAACAGTAAAAACGGAAGATAGGCAATACAATAAAGATTTTTTTCCATTTTACATCTTAGAAGCTGAGTCATAAAAAGATTAACCTGCCCAAGGTTATAAGGATACTTAGTGCCCTACCCTAAGCTGATCAACACTCAGTTTATTCTTTTACTCTTCTCTAACGCACAATATTAACTTAGTATGAAAGAAGTATTCCCATATCAGAAAAAAATATTTCACTGTATATTTCTGGGCTAAACTGTTTATGAATGGATTTAGTTTCACTTGCTGAGAAACTTTAGAAACATAGATGTTATCAAATGAACTGTGTCTGGCAGAAGCAGTGTCTGCTGATGCAAAAGTCTTAGAACATGTAAAAACCAGAATATTTGTCTTAATAAGAGCACCTTCATTACTCTTAACATTAAACTATTTCTAAACAGAAAGACCTAGAATATTACTGTTGTTAATCTGCATAACACACATAGGTGTCCTAGACAAACTCAGTTGATGTGATATATTGTGACCTTTGGCTGCTGGTGGAGAGTAGTATGCTTAACAAATGGAGCATGAAGCAAATGGAGCTCTGGGAAACAGCACACGGTGGGTCTGTGGACATAACAGGGGCTGTGATGCAGAGAAAGCTGTCTGGGGAACATGTGAGAGAAGAAAGGACTTATATGTTATTTCATGGAAGAAACTATTTTTGCATGTTATACACCTATGAAAATAAAAATATATACATCAGATAGCTATATAAAATGCAGGGAACCAGGAAACTGGGCAAGAGAATTGGATGTAGGCAATATTAATTATCATTTTCTTTTACCTATACAAATGCCATATCAGTTTGCATAACGTCTTTGTGGCAACAAAAGTATGACCAGAAAATAATTACTGAAAAAATTTTGCCTGTATGAAAAGATCATAGTCGTATTCCATAATTTTGGTTCTCTATGCAATAACTAGCAGAGAAGGTTTTATGCAGTATGGCAAGATGCATATGGCTCACATGTAATAGTTCATCTCAGTAGTGCAATTACAAAATGCTGATAGATATGTGAACTTTTCACCTAAAAGTAAAGCCTCTTTTCCAAGTTCTGAGTTCATTGTTTCCCTGTTCTTCCGGAGACACTCCTCCTAATGCCCTAGTTAGCTTGCCAGAGCTTGCAAAGAACAAGGATGTGGGAATAATGAATTATTCTATTCATTTTTTATTCTTGATGAATAGTAAATTATTCTAATAACATTTACTATTCTATTCATTTATTACTGGAGAATAATTAGCCGGGAATGGCTTCTAAGAAGTTTTTCCAAAATTAGACTTCAATGGTTTTACTGTGTTTATCTTTACCTGTATGAAAATTTCTTTGTAGCTCTCCTCACTTAACTGTTCCCAGCTCCTCCCCCACTCAGACATGTATCTGTTTCCCAAAGCTACTGTACTGTTAAAAAAATTTTAATCTCCTCTTCCAAAGACCCAGCCCCTTCCTTCACACAGCTGAACTCCCATTGCAGACAGAAACCCTTCTCCTTGTCAGATGCATCTTCTTTCTGCTAATGAGAAGTGTATGTGAGTGGGGGAAAGACCTGAATGAAGATCAAAGAATAGGTGTGTCTGGATGAGAATAGAAGGTTATAGGTAAATGAAAGGAGGTGATTATGGAAAGATATGAGTAAGGAAGAGATGCAGCGTCTGCACAGGTGTTATATCCAGCTGGGATTTTAAAGTTAATGGGAGTACAGAAATGTGCTCATTTCACCTCATGCAGAGGTCTTGATATTGTTGTCTTTGACCACTGCTTTTTTTGGGTCTGTGGTGTTTGCCTTTAGTAGATTTCATTCTGCCATTTGAATCCTATACTTCTTTTCCTGGTATTTCAAGTCCCTCATTTTAAGAAAAGAATATTCCCATGGGAAACCTCCAGATGTCCTTTCTCCTTGTCAAGGCAGGACAAACTGGACTGTGTTTTGTTGTTTTGCTTTAGAGCTAATGTGAAGGAAGGCTGTTTTCCTGCATAGTTACCTAGCCAGACTGAATATTTGTCTATCTCTAAATAATTTCCATATTTGACTAAATTCTATATTTAGCCAGAATCAATGTTTCATCTTCTCTAAATTATTTTCCTTCTTTTTATGGAAACAAGGAACATTCCATCCCTCTCTTCTTTATAGAATGAATACAGATTCTATGAAAGATTTAAAATATATATTTCACTGTGAATATTATGCCAAATAATACAATGAAAACTTCCCTTCATGCTACTTTATATCCAGTCTTCTTTTCCAAACTCTCTTCACTTAACAGTTTAATTATTACTGATATAAGTAGCACATATGAGGCTGACTGCCTAGTGCATGACCACTTGCATATTTAAATTGGACCTGTCATGGGATCCCACTCAACTTCCCAGCCATTTTGTATAAGAACATCCATTAGTCTTCTGAGTCTCAAAGTATGACTTCAGGGTATTATCTTGCAATGCTACAAATATCCTTGCTTGTGATGTTGTATTTTGGAGTTCAAGTGGACCAAGCCCAGAATAGTTACCACAGTACTTTATACCTGCTCCATCTAATCTCATATGATCTGTCTGACTGGGACAGTAGAAACTACCCAAGGAGAGAGATGAGAAAACAGTAAAGGCATAGAATCTTTAATCTCCTGATCAATCTTCCCATCTCACAGCAAACAATATCGTAATTTAGCCATTGAATGCTTACATTCACTGTCCAAACATGCCTGTAGGTGTACGCTTAAGTACCCATAAGCCTTAAAAAAACCTTCCCCAGGCCTCGCTCTAAGCAGATCAGAGTTTCATCTCCCTTTGCAAGGATCTCTGGGTTTTCTCAGGCTCATCAAAAAGAATGCTTTGCTTCTTGTGAGTCTGTGAAAGTACATTCCTGATTCAGTCTAGTGGGAAACATCTGAGGAGAAAATAGGCTCTTGCTGTAACTCAGGATGGTGTTGCTCTTCATAAAAGTCAACAGCAGAAAAAAATTCATACAGAAAGACAAATTTGAGGAATCATATTTGCAGCTAGGGTCTGCCTATTTCTTTTTAACAGTGTTGAAGAAGTTTTTTGTAACAGTGTTTTATAATTAACAATAGATATTGTAAAATTAATAAAGCTGTTTTTCCCTTGGTAAAAGCTATTTTTCTGAGGTCCAGGATTCCCCACTTGAGAGCACTTTTTTCTCATTCATTTTTTGTAACTGTAGAAGTAACAAAATAAAAATATTAAGAATAAAAGAAAAATTTCCTGGGATGAGTACTTATTTTTACTGTAAAAATTGGTTTAAATATATCTGCCAAACTTAGGTAGACTATGTAACATGAAACACAGGGGGAGAAGATTATCTTCTTCATCTTGTCAGTGGGAGAATTTCTCTACCCCAGTACTTATATTGCAAAACTTACTTGTTTGCACGTACATCCTCTACATTTTAAGAGTTGCTTTAGGCTGTAAAGAGAGAAAAATAAGTTAACAAGTCAAAGGTTGTAATGCTTCCAACAGTTTGCCTGGGCAGGTTGATAAAGATGGTGAGAGATGTGTAGATTTGATTTGTTTGGCACGTAAAATGGTCTTGAGATGGTAAGTGAAAGGAATTCTTTATGCAGTCCTGTCACTGTCAAACAGAACCAGTTGGGGCAGGGTAAGTGTCTCCTTTGACATTGCAAAAGACAAAAAAAAAAAAAGAGATAGGAGATTGAAAATGGTTTGCACTTATCTAATATCGCTAATGAAACCACAGTGATGTCAATTCTGATCAAGCTGTAATCCGAGTTGCTGATTGTGTGATAACAGACTTCCTTTTTACGTGTTTTCTGCATGTTTGCAGTGGAAAAGACCATAAATGATTAACTGTGGGTGAGTGGAAATAGTATAGAAAAACATAACTTTGCCACAACAACAACAAATGAGAGAAAGAGAAGACTTCAGAGTGAATGCAGAGAGGAAGGGGAGGAGAAGGGAATTCTGAGTATTATTAAATATGTGAAAGAAGACTCATTTACTTTATAAGAAGTAGATCACACACAGACACATTCACAACTTTGTGGTCATTGAAATTTGCGTAAGTGCTATTAATCAGCTCACCACAGATTATCATAGCTGTTTCTTTGGAAATGAAACTTGAATTCAAACCCAGTGTTAAAAGGGAAAGCAGTAAAAACATGACTCAAATAATAAGAAAACCCAAAAGTTTGCTTAAATCCTTTTGGATCAGATTTTGCCACCTATACTCAGAGTGAGTAAAACTTCACACAATTTAAAGTCTTTCCTGAAGCCAGTGGGGTCAGAAAAGCAAGTGTTTGATGATAATAAAACCAACAAAACATAATCCTTAAATCTACCTCACACTCCCAAGACTCTTTTAAAAGTTATTGCACAGGAATCTGTCTGCTGGGCATAAAATAAAGGATTACCCATGGGTAGATTTATTTGGGGTGGATAAGCTAGTCACAGACCCTCCAGTTAGCACTGCTGGTTCGTGTCACCTGACTTGATTGTGGCTGCATCTCTGTGTCACTGCTCCCTTTCACAGTAAGGCTGGATCTCTCCCTGACATTGTGATCAAGGTGGTAGATGGGTGACAAACAATAAACCTGAGAACAAACCACAGTTTTAAGAAAATGTACTCAAATAAAACAGAAGTGTAAGCAGAGTGACTGTACTGGTGAATATTGTTGGTCCAGCAATAATTGATTCTGTCAGCCTTTTTCTAGCTGGACCCTGTTGCTGCCTGGAGAGGAGATCACTTCAGCAGATTAGTTAATAAATGTGCTTAGCTGGGTAACCACTGATCTCAGACCCTTTAAAAGAAAATACAGTAATTACTTTCAGTATAAAATAATAATAATCACTCCCTTTTCCAGTACCAGGAAGTTTTATCAGTCAAGTATTCTGAAGTAAGAAGGTAGGAAGCTGTTGCTAGTCATCTCTTATATTTTTCTGTTTTCTGTTTTATTCTTTCTTCTCCTCATAGCAGGCATAGTGGTCAACACATGTATAGAACAGACAGAATATTGCAAATACTATTTTTTAATGGAGACACATTTTTTTATGATTAGGGTTGAAGTCTTCACAGGTATATTCCTACATACATCTTAGGCAGCTGAAAACCAGTTTTGTTTCTAATAGTAGGTGAAAGAGTAATTTTTGACCTCTTATTTGTTGGTGTGTGTTATTTGGTTAATGTTTCTCTGCAACATTGCTTGGATAGCATTCCTTTAAATGGAGAAGACCTTTTGGCTCCAAGTCTGACTGAAAATGATGCTATCTACAAAAATTTGCTGAAACAAATGACATATGTGTGACCTGTATCATGTGTGGGCATGAATGGATGGAGCTAAGACAACACTTGTTACCATCAAGGGGTGGACCTGTAACCAGTTTCCCCAGTGCTCTCTGTAGTTTAATACAGTCATATTTACTGCATTTTTTATATCCTCTAAAATCCATCAGTGAGACAAATTATCTACAGATATGTGGCTTCTTTTCAATGGGAGAAAATTTGTTCTTGTTACTCCCCACAGCTAAATTTGCAGAGAAATAATGGGCACTGAAATGACCTCACATTTTTTCTACACTTTCTCTGCAGCTGTTGAGGCAGCTAAGGTGCCTGTGTTCCAATGAAATGAGACAGACAGAAGGAAAACATTTTCATGATAAATCATAATTAAGGAGAAGACATAGTCTGTAAGCTTCAGTCTTCAACAGGACTTCATATGCATATGTGTATATGTACAACTATATATGTGTGTGCATGTAAACATTTTATTTTTGTACATTTTTAATGTTCCTTCATGAGCATTGTTTTAAAAGAGTAAATTATCCCAAAAAGGATTTTTAAAAATATTCTTCTCTACATTCTGCAGCAGAACAGTGGGATAAGTGAATTTTCTAAAGTAGATAATTTTTGAAATATGAACTGATGCCTCAGGGCAAATATGAGACATATCTGTGAAATCCTTTTGGACGTTATCTCTCAGAATTGAAGGCTAAAAAATGACAAGTCCTTTCTGTTGGCCAGTGTTCGGTAACTTTGTCATATTGAAAACTGTGATGGATATTACAATAATAACTTAGCATCCAAGAATAACTTATTCCCAAAACAACTGAAACACAAAAGAAAGCAAAACTTCAATGATAGATTTTTCACTTAACTAAAACATCCAAGAATATTTTAGAGAACTTGTACAATTAAATTAAAATATGCGTGATCTTTACTATTTTTCCTCTAAAGAAAAAGACAGTAATATTTTGAACAAAATAAAAATCGAGTAGCAGCAAAGTCTTCATTGAACATTCGAGGATAATAATGGAACTCTGAAATCATAAAAAAGATAGTGTAATATGGCAGTCATTGCTTTTTTATAGACTTTCTTGTATATTTAATGTATATGTAAGAAGTAAATTAGCACTGTTTTTTTCTGATTTTAATGATAGGAACTTTTCAACCTAGTCCATGCAGTGTCTTGCTTGCTTTAATTACTATCAGCAATTATTATTGTTCAGCAAACTCATTATGATGAATGTCTCCCTGTGCTCTGCCAGAATGGAAAGATAGACAGCTCTTGTCTTACTCATGGAATCCTTCATCTAAGGTCATCTCATCTCCGTTTTCTCTCTTTGTAGGGTATTTTGAAGTGCTGTTAAAGAAAGGACACTTCTGTGAAGACAACTATGTTGATTTCTGCTGTCAAGTGAATGAGAGCATTTTAAGTCCTGCTGTATCCAATTTCCAGGTGATAAAAGAAGCTGTGGAGATGCAGTTATGATGGGGAATAAGTGGCAAACAAATAACTGGCAGATAAAAACTGGTTTAGAGATTAAATGGATGCATAATCTGACCCCAGGCTAGGCTAGGAAGCAAAAAGTTATTTAAATAAGAAATTTTGCACTAGGAAAAAAAAAAAAAACGGAAACTCAACACTTTCTCATGCTTCATAGAATGAGAAGAAAATGTTTGCTGCTCTGAAATTGCCCAGTGAAGGGAAAGGATGTTGGAGAGCTGGAGATCCTTGGAGATTTTGCTGCTACTGAGAGCAAGAATATATCAAAGCAACTGCTCTTGTTCAAGGTGTTTTCTGTACAGACATTTCTGATTTGTCCTGGACATAGCTAGGTCTCTAATTTGATAAGGCACAGTATTTTTGGGCTGAGGCATAACAGGTCAGCCAGTAGAGAAAGCTGAAACTTGTGGGAAATCTGTTTTGTTTCAGGATTCTTTTAGAAAGTTTTACTAATGAGATTTTGATTTTGCTATTGTTATTGAGGAATAGCTAAGAATTTACCAAAAAATTGATTTTGATTTGTTTTACATGATTAGTACTACAATATAATAAATAAAAATATAAATATTGCTATATATAAAAATATTACTCTTTAGTTTGAAAAAATACTTTTCCTTTCTTTTTAATAGTATTTACTCTGTCTTTATCTGGTTGATTACTCATGAACATACTGCTTACCTCTTGCAGTTTTTTCAGTATGTTGTGTCAGAAACTAGTCCTGTAAACCTAAGGACTTTCAACTACAGCTTTTAAGCAGACTTTTTGTATTTTGAAAAAACATATTTTTCTTGCTTTTCTGCCCATTAATCTTGCTAGCATCTTGATTGGGTTTTTTAGAGTCATCTTAACCCACACTTAGCCCTCATTTAAAAAGAAAAATCATTTTTTTTTATTCTTTACGGAGTATTAGAATCTCAGAATGGTTTGGGTCAGAAGGGATCTTAAAGCTCATCTAGTTCCAACCCCTCTACCATCAGAATGGACACCACCCACAAGACCACATTTTTCAATGCCCCGTCCAACGAGGTCGTGAGTCCCTCCAGGAACAAGGCATCCACAGCTTCTCTGAGCAACATCTTCCAGTGCTTCACCTCCCTCACAGTGAAGAATTTTTTTCAATATCTGATCTAAACCTGCCCTAATTGTCAGAGTTTCCCCTTTTCCTGTCACTACATGCTCTTGTAAAAAGTCACTCTCCAGCTCTGTTGTGGTCTGCCATCAGGCCCAGCAGGCTGCTCAAGGGTCTTCCACGGAGCTTCTCTTCTCCAGACTGAAGAACCACAATTCAGTCTGTTTTCACAGGAGAGCTGCTCCAGCCCTCTGATCTCTGTGGCCCTCCTCTAGGCTTGCTCCAGCAGGACCAGACATTGCTGTGCTGGGGAATTCCAGACTGGATGCAGTGCTCCAGGTGGGGTCTCACCAGAGGGAAGCAGAGGGGCAGAATCCTCTCCCTCGCCCTGCTGCCCACGCTGCTTTGGATGCAGCCCAGGACAGGATTGGCTTTTTGGACTGTGAGCGCACACTGCTGGCTCATGTCCAGCTTCTTGTCAACCATCACCCACAAGTCCTTCTCCTCAGGACTGCTCCCAATCCATTCTCCACCCAGCATACATTTGTGTTTGCTTTAGGTATTATGATCCTTATTAAAAACATATTAGAGCAAATAAATATAGATGTCTGAGGCATTGATTGGGTGGAGTCTTTCAAGAGTGAAAACAATATTCCATTATAAAATTCATAAATATTTTCCGAAAAAAGATCTATTAGTAATTTTTTTGTTTACAATGATTTTCTGTTTCAGTATGCTCTGAAAGCAAGAGAATTCTCTCCTCATTTAGATACCTCTTTGTAATCCTAATGGAGATTTGTTCTTGGAATATATGCTTCATATTTTATTTATAGCAAGTCCTAATAACAGCAGAACAATTCCCTCTGGGTTTCCATATTTCTACCATTATGACTGAGCCAGATATGTTAATCTATACACAATCAAGTGGTTTGCCTGGGTTTTACAGAGACTTTCCCCTATTATTAGGTATTTAGAACACACAGAATTGCATTTTTCAAGCTAGATGGGAAATTTTTAATTAAGTGATGGGTCAAGAAAACAAGTTTGCTTGTTGAAGTAATAATCTGGAGGAATTTCTATTTTTAGATTTCTTGTCAAGATGAAGAAAATATATTCTCCCTCGCTCTAAAGCTCATCCTTCTAAAGATTTTTGCTCCATTCTCAGTGGAAAGCACATTGGTTTAAAAGCATCTTAAATTTGTCAAATTATCTGTTTTTGTAAAATGTTTGTGTATTTGTAATTTGTTGTCATATCCACAGGGTTAAAATACACATTGAGATACTGGACTTTTTATGGGATGAACATTCTGATTTTTTTAATTAGTCCTACTTTTAAAATGAGATAATAAAATTATTTCTCATAAGATATCTTTGGTGGGGGCACATATTAATATGCTACTTTTGCCATAGTCATATGGCAGCTGGAAGGCATGGCAAAGATCATCCACTAAAATTGGTAGAGTCAGGCTAATGTTGTCAAAACAATATTCCTAGCAGTAATAGTGGGATCAATTACAAACCAGTGTTTTAGCTCCTCCTCTCAAGAGAAAAATGATTGCAATAAACCAACAGATTTTAACAGATTTTGAAGTAAAATAGTCAGTAAAAGTGATTACTAAAAATGTTGAAATTGTCATTCAAAACCAATTCTGTTAAAAGGCTTTTATATATCTCACACATTTTTGGGAGCTAATAGAAGGGTTGTTTACTGTAGGAAAAAACCCACAAAGAGAAGCAATTAAGAGTCAGGGATGATTCTAAGCTTTCCTTAGTTTATCAATTCTTTGTGAATACCAAAGTATCAGAAAGCTATTTCTGATTTATATTAATGCTAGCTATTTACCCATTATAGTGGGTAAAAATACATTGAGATCTGTCTTATGCCCTGTTCTTACTCATTGCTTCTGCTGTTCTTGTAGGAGAAATCAGATCAGCAGCAGGTATGGGCAGTAGGACATGGAGGTAGGAATTATACTCTTCTACCTCTCCTACAGAGAAATATAAGTCTGATCAATATTAGGCTGGGAGGTTTTTCAGAAGATAAGCTAATGGAATTACTTAAATGCCTGATGTTCTTTTAAAAATAGTTAAAGGCATAAAAATGAATATTAGTCCTAAAATTACATTTAAACCTGTGTTAACAAATACTAATAACCTTTTCTCTTTGTAACATCCCATGAGATTTGTTTGCCACAGTAGGGATTGGCCTCTCTGCCACCTCAGGATGTGACCTGATACAGCTGGAGCACCTAGTTTGAAGAACACTCTGTGGCCAATGCCGAAAGTTCGATAGTGTGCATGGACAGCTCACTGCAGGAGTTCTGTGTGGTAACTTATGCAAGAGCAGGGCAACCCCACAGTGTATGTCCTGTGAGTCCAGCCTGCACACAAGCAGAAACTCTACCTAGATGTGTAGATAATGTAAAATATCAGTCACCACTACCAAGATACAACAGCTTTCCCAGTCAGAGGCACTGCAAGGACAATCGGTAACATCACATTTCATTTCAGTTTTATTCCAGTGGTGTTAGCAAGGATTCCATGCGAAGCAGATTTTGCCTCTCTTACTGTGCAAACTATCACACTCTCAGTATTTGGCACTCCATGATCCTTCCTGCTCTCAGGAAATAGTTACTGCAATCTGAGCAGCAAGTGTTGCTCATTAGTTACCTACTGCAGTCTTGGTGAGCAACATTGTGCTGTGAATAGTAAGAGCCATACCTTCCAAAAGGCAAAGCAACTTCAGCATCTAAGAACTGAGATCCCCATTCTCCAATTTTACAGGTCTTGACTGTATATTTGAAATATGCCATTGACCTAAAATAAGGAACAAGTGTTTGCACCAAAACCCTGCAATTAAGCACATTTGCAGAAAGTAAGACATTTCTTTCTCAAAATAATTATTCGTTATTCCTATCATTTTGTGCTGATGAATGTTAAATAGCTCTTGTTTCTGTCATCTCTGTCTAGAATTTAATGTTCTGCTTTTATTCCTACCTCGGTAATGTTAGCCAACCATACTTGGTGACTCTGTTTTTCTGCAAGTACCTTGAACTTGAATTTTTGTTCATATTTGGTCTCTTCATTGCTCCATATTACTTTATAAGTTGCATACATTCTGGCATTTTTAATTCTAGTTTGCTGCTGAAGAAGAGGGGAAAAAAGCAGCTTAATTTCACAGGAAAGAATATTTATCAAAAATGTGTATTTTCATAAATTCAGAACACCAGAAAAATAAAAAATAGGGAAAGAAAAGCAACAAGTTATTTTTAAGTAGGAAAATTCAAATGGAAGGCAATTTGAATTAAAGAACTGTATAGACAGTAAAGTAGTCTGGCTGGTGATCAACATATGGCTTGGAACATGGCATTACAATTGCAAACAATGGTGGAATTTTTGTGTGCAGGTTCATCGGTATTTTGCCAGAGTTTATTTTTACCTTTAAAGTTCCTGACAATCAATACTTTGAGGTCATTTGAACTGACTGTATCATCCATGACTATTAAAAAAAAAAAAAATCATGATCTTATTCTGGATAAGATGATTTCCTTGTTTTAATCTTCCTGTGATTCCTTGTTTTACTCTTCCTGTGATCTAAACCCAGTGCTGCACTAATACTGTTGTGTTTTCAACTATGTCATCTGGGCATCCTTTCTGCAGGGTTAGAATCCAGTTTTTAAAATATGTCTCTTAACAGTTGCATGGAAGATCACTCCCAGATATGCCACTTGGATTAAAACAAACAAAAAAACAACCCCAAAAGGATGAGTAAGAGTATTCCAAATCACCCAGGTGTATTTTAAAATGCATCATAAAAGATATGCAGAGATTATTCATTTCAACAAAGGGTTTCGGAGTGTGACAAAACCCCACTAATTTAATTTAAAATGATACCTCTTCATTTTTTATCAAACTTTTAATCCAATAATCAGTGTAATATCTATCTTTAAAATCATTGTTCATAATGATTTACATAGTGTAGTTGCTCTTATGTCAATATCATTCAGCAATATTTACAACTCACCTGCATGTTTCAATGTATGTTTTATTGTCCAAATCTTCCTTTGTGAAACATTGCCTATGGACTATCTTGTCACAGAGAAATCTAAACATGGTGTGGCTTACTATTTCCATAACATCTGTCTTTTCTAATATAGATAAGATTAAAAATTATGTCTTAAATAAAAAAAAATTTAAAAAAAGAAGGAAAAAAAATTATTCATCTTAGACAGCAGTATGTGATACATATATATCAGAGGAAAAGGTCTCTCCCACAGTGCAGCTGGTAGGGTGCACACTTTCCCTTCTCATTGTATAAGAGAATGCTGTATTATGTCTATTACAAAATGATTATTGGGGGTGTGGGAAGGGAAGAGAGAGGAGACTCCCATCCTCATCTTTCCATACATGCAAGGCTTTTCAATTGTGTTAAGCAGTATAGCAGAAGGATTTTTTTTTTTTTTTTAGATTAGTGGGTTTTTTTTAGATTAGTGTTTAGCAATGGTTGCTGATGTGTACATGTAATACAGTTTTAATCAAATCCCAAATGCTGAAGACCTTTCAGCAGTATCTTAGGCAGCACTGTGCAATGCTTATTCCACTTGAAGTGGCCACTAGGGAGGTACAATTAGCTGTTCCCATGGAGAAGTTTGTTATACTAATAAATAATAAGTAGTGTAGGTAGAGATGGAATCAATTAAAGATATTTTTGACCATCTAATGGTTTATGGGAATACTAAATAATTGACAACAAGTTTTGACTATGTGTTCCATAAGAATGTTTTATTGTAACTGAAGTGTTACCGCAGAGCAAGAAATGCCTGTGTTGATAGTTGTACAGGTTAACTTATACCACTTTCTTAAACATCACTGCTCATAATGTTCCCTGTTAACCCTTCCTAGAGAGTTAAAATGTAGACATAAGTATGAATGTATTCCACATACTGCTGCAAAAAAGCTTCTTTTCCTTATATTTTTAAGAAAACCAAAAAAGATGCTTGAAATGTTAGAAAAAACAGAACTTATTGCTATCTCTATTTTCATGTGTTTTCTTGGATAACTAAGAATTAATTTTGTCATTTAAGACTGATTTGGCAAACTTATTCAAACCATAGCTTAATCACTTTTATTTGCCTGAATTAAAAATATTGACAGAGATTCAAACCAAAACAGCTCTAGCCATCCCTTTGGGGGAAAAAAGGATTTGTTCAGTAGTATTTGCTGAAGGCAAAAAGCAGAAAATAAAAAATCAGATTCACCAGCCCTTTAAGTCTGATTCGTTCCACTTCAACAACAGCTAGTTTTTGAGGTTTCACTCATTAGAGAATTAATGGATGACCTGAACACTGTCATAGCTCTTATGCCTCTTTTTTTCTCTTCATATGTGTAGAGACTTTAATGGAAATGCAATTGTTGGCATAGCTACTTGAAGTCAGAAAGCAGATGAAGTTTTAGGACTGAAGCTAAAATGAAAATATGCAGTATGCAAAAAATCATGGCTCCTATTACACTTTAAACTCTTCAATATCTGCTGAAAAACCAAAAAAATATGTAATTTGGCAACAGTCCTATTTTTTTTTTCAGTTAGAAGGATAAAACCACTACTGTTAATAATGTCTCAGAATATGATGGTTCTAAAAATGGAATGTCTGTTGTAATGATCGATCAGTAAATAAGCTGAGGTCACTCAATAACTGATGAAGACTTGAATGAAACAAAATTTTAATTTTATTAGAAAAAACGTTACCTCTGCATTTTGTGAACAAATGTATCCACTAATGAACATTATTTTTGCACTTAGTAAGGACTTCTAGAAAGCTGGTATTGTTATTAGCACAGTTTCAATGAGAAGTAACAAAATATACAACTTTGAGTCCTTTATTTTTCCAACAAAGAAAATGCCATTGCAATTCCTTCAAAGAACAAACAGTTCAAGCTACCCAAAATTATCATCAGCTCATGAGCTTATTGTGACTACATTTTCTAGTTCTGATCAGTGTGCTACAGGAGGTCTCTGTTAGAGCTAACAACATTAAATCCCATGTACTTCTGTATTTGATATTACCCTGGGTCATGGTAGATAATATGTATCGATAACATGTATGGATGATATGATGGATAATATGTACTGCTTTAGGAAATCATCTGTAAATACCTTTCACATGCCGTTTCTTGAGGAGAGTTGTATTTTGCTGGTTTTGGAAAAATAGTAATTTTTCTATTTGACTTTTGTTTCTTTTTCTATTGTGTCATGAAAAAAAATCCACGTTTTAGAGATAGAGAAAGTTAAAGTTTCTACCACATACTCAGAAACACGTAGTTTGTGTTTCCCCCTTTAGGTCCCTAATAACAAACCCTACTCTCTCCCACGTTACTTCCTACCAGCATGATCTATTTAGTGATGGATGCTTTGAGTTCTGGTGCCCTAAAGCTGAATCAAGCCTTTGCATAAATACATAACTCTGGGATTTTATTCCAATCACCTTGAGAAACCCTTCTTGTTATTGATCCTGCAGGTTTCTAGCTGTCTTTTGACTTCCATCAAACCTCCTGGATAAGCCATTTTGCTTCAATCATAAGAGGAACAGTCATTGGTAGATTTGTTGCATAACCATAAACTGTGCTTTTATTTATCGTCTCTTCAGTATTAGTTATTTACACTGGCTTATTATCATGTTTGAGGAAACAGTCTTGTTTGAAAAAATGTCCTTGCTATTAGCCAGAATTAAGCATATAAGTTAACTTAGAATTTTCATATGGCAACTCTTAAAAAAGAAGGGAAAAATATCCTAATGTTCTAGGCATTAGACACAAGTGACTAGACTAATTGATGCACCACTTCCAATTTTCCTCAGAATAAATATGGCAGTTTTTGGTATGTTTTTCTGTTTTGAGAGAATGAGTAGTCTATTTCTCTGGAGTCAAAATAAAAACCAGAGAGAATGCTGGTGCTATTTCACACAACTGATAAAACTCTGCGTTGAGTATCCGAAGGCACAAGATTCAGAGCTGTAGGTGAATAATTTCAAGATTATTCATGGTTGCAACCCATGGAACATCTATTTTTTTTCACTACTCATTTAAAAACAATTGTTTCAATTAATTTTTAAATTCATATTTTCAATTATCAATGAAACTATTGAGTTTATTGATGGGAGTATTTGAGGGAAAACATTTTAATGTTAAAGAGTCATTGAGAGAAGTCAAATTTTGAACTGGAATGTGTGGGCTTTCTCAAGCTGAATGCAGTTCCAAATACTCATTTGGGATCTATAAATAAAATTATTTGGTAGCATACAACTGATAAAAAAAAAAACAACCAAAAAACCCAAACCCAAGTATTTGAATTTATGAAATTTAAACTCGAAAGCTTGTGCAAGTGAGAGCCTAGGAAATGTGACTCCATTAACAGGGCATGTAACATCCAAGAAGAGTACTGTGTCTCCATCTGCTGGTCTGCAGTATAACCCTCTGCCTTCCTGGAACTGGGGCATAGTAACCAAAGCCCAAAAGGCTTTTGTTCTCTCTTTTGTCGTCAGTGGGTATATTAGTTTGAAAAATCTCATTTCCGATACTGAAAGGACTTTGAAAATGGCAGTAACCAAAGGGACCTACTCCACAGTTTACAGCATAAATAATTTTTTTTATTCCACTATTCTAAAGTCTGGTTCGTTATCATCCCCATTTTCCTTTCAAAATGGATTAGATTTATACCACAGGGAAAAAAAACCCAAACAATGAAAGTCACTCATTCAATTCAAATTTGGAGAAAATTGCAACATTTCATTTCAGTTAAATCATTGAGAAAGGAAAATGTTCAAAAAGTAATAGGGATAATCAACAATTTAAAAAGATTAAGCAAACACAATGTTTATTCAAAAGGTTATAATTTCAGTAGAGTGATTTGTTCAGATTAAGGGATTAAATTCAGCCATTAATAAGAAAAGATGTGTAAACATATCTTGACTATAGCATAGGCTCATTGTGAGAGAGTCTTTCACCTTTTTGAAGAGTTAAGAGTTCTCTTTGTGTTTGAATTGGTTTGGATCACCAAAGGGAAAATGTATTATATTTAGGTATGCTTAAATAGATTTCTTCTGTCAGTGGCAGAATTTTTGGTGTCCAAAAGAACCCATTCAACTTAAATTGAGTTTTTTTTAAATTGATGCTTTTCAGAGAAGAAGATGCAGGTTGAAAATCCTATTCCATGTCTCTCATTCTAAGAGTCTCAGATCTAGGTCTTCTGTGGATAATTTTCAGAACTACTTTACAATCATTATAAAATTAATCAGGTTTAATGGATATTTGTTTCTGAAAATGAACAGAAAAATTCTTAGAGGAGATTTTGTCTCTGTAATTAGTCCTCTAGTCTACCTGGGGATAAAGGAGACCCATCCACTTCTCTGCTTGATATAAAACATAACAAACGTCCATGCAGGCTCCTTTAATCAAAGCTGTCAATCACAACTAGGCTGCTTTCTGGTCACTCTTGTTTGCATAGAAGAGTTTCAGAGGAATCCCCTTTTACCCCTTTCTTGTTAGCTCTGGGATACAAAATCCAAACTGACAGAATTTTTCATGAAGTTCTGGTTGCCTCTGCTATGTATCACTCTCAAGATTTCACACATCCATAAGTTTCCTCTTGAATGGTAGTTAAAAAAACAGAGGAAGGTTGGAGCATAATTACTGCTTTTCGATGAATGAAAAAAATGTCAATTAGAAGTTAATATTAAAGATTGCAAGCATTGGAATCCTTGTACTCCAGTGAAAGGAATTACTTAGTGTACCACTAAGATTAAAACCTTTGGCAGATATTGTTATTGTAATTTTTCATTTAGGTTTATGATATGCCCTTGTGCCAGGGCCTTGATGTCAGAATCAGCTTTTGGATCAAATCTTGAGCTGGCATAAGCAATGTAGCTCCATATCGTTTTACATTTATTGCAAGAAAGCAACTTATGGCAGTAAAAGAGTGTTGTAAGTTATAGCAAAAATCAAAAGCTGTCATGAAAGTTTACTGAATAATTTTCAGTGCAAAGCTTGGCTGAAACAGTAATGAACTGAAATGTCCCACTTACAGCTGCTTCAGTTTTAAACAATGAAAGCTGCTGCAGTTTTTCATAGCAATGAAATTATTATATGAAGCAGATGCATCTGTAGTGACACTGCTAACACCAATCTCAATTCTGTCACAGTTGTGTAGAAATACCAAAAATCCAATTTTATTTATTGAAAAATTCGGATACCTAAAGTGAAGTTATCAGTGGTTTGACTAAATTTTATGTTACAACTTCATATTTTATATTAAATATGTAATTGAAGTGTTTTATGTACTGTTTATCATTGCAATGAAAAGGTAGTGAGAATGAACTTCTCTAGGCTGTTAAACTGCCTTTTATTAGCATTGAAACTATATTTGCAGCACATTATCTTAGACTAATTTTTTTTGTATAAGGAAATTGCCATCAAAGCATAGTTAATCTGAGCTGAATTAGATTATAATTGGAGTCTTTATGAATGGGGATTTAAAATTATTCTGTATTGTCACCGAGTAACAATACATTATTAGGATATTAAAAGTAGTTGGCAGTGGTATCATAAGAATATATTTCATATTAACACTTTGTGCAGAATTCACTCGGTCCATTTCTTTGTTTGCAGATTTTTCATGTATCTCCTGTTACAATAAACTGCAGAAATGTCGGTGCATTAAAGGTTCTCCAGCTTTAAAAATGCATCACATATTAAGATATAGCTTAAGAAAGGAGCCTTTTGAAGTCAATTGAAAGACTGCGACTTCAATGAGCTTTGGATGGGGCCCACAATGTGCTTGTTGCAAAGTAACAGCTGTGCAGGCCTTTGTTTTGAGGAGAATCTGAAGTCTTATATTTGATGGTTGGGATACAGTGAAAAGCAGAAAAGAAGAAAGATGGAGGCAAAATAATACATAGCATTTAAAAATGGAAATGAATGCTGTTTGTCTTAATTAGGAGATGCATCATAAGCCTTTGGCTTTCATTATTCAACTGAAAATATTTGAACAAAAAGCATCTGAAGAGGTCAGGATGTTTCTGTGAAGTTTTTGCAGGAGGGCATACGAGCATAATCTTGTAACCAAAAGGGAGTAACATCCTTACAGCTCTTTCATATACAAATGAAGAATGGCATATCTACTTGACTTTTTTATTTCTCTAACATGTACATTGGGGGTAGTGGGGGGGTGGTTTACTTACAGCTTACAGCAGAAGGAAGTACCAATGACTCAGAACTCAGTTTGTTGGGGAGTGAAATTCAACTACTTTTTCATGTCATGTATGATTACGTAGTTGGTAACCTTTAGAAATAGTTAACATGGCAAACATTGGCATAATGCAGTCAATTCTATGCCCAGTGAGTAGAAATAAATGTGAGAAATCAACATTGTCAGATAAAATATATTTGAATAGCTAAATAGATGTGCCAGCTGATGCTTACTAGATTCGTGTGTGCATATATATATATATGTATCTCACTTTAAAGAAATATAATTATGTAAAAGTCAAATACCTTTTGACTGTCATTTGCCATAGCTTTTACTCAACAAGGCTTGTTAATAGTAAAACACTACAATTTTTTAAATTTTTGTTTTGTAATAACTGTCTCCATTACTCCTGTTTTGCTCTATATACAAGACACTGATGAAGAGGTAGTGGCAAATGCAGCCTGTACATTTCAGATGAACGAAATTAAGAGGGAAACATAGAGGCAGAAACAAAGAAAGGTTGAAGCATTGGCACCACTCCCCTGTTATCAGAGTGTGCACATAATATAATGCCTTAATAAAATGATCAAGATCTATCAGATATATTTTTACAATCATTGCTCTACTTGAAGGATGGTTCCAGATGCTCCTTGCTGTAACACTGTGAAATATCTTTTAATTAACAAAAGAATTTTACTCTTGACAAAAACATACCAGTTTATTTTTTTGACAATATAAATTTTAACATTCATTCTTTATGTTTACCACCACTGTACTTCCTGATGGCAGCATACACCTATCTCAGCCTTTGTTTGATTAAAATAAGCGAAGAAACCCCTCTCACCATTCTCACACATTTCTTGCTTATTACATATCTGCTATCTGTATATTTTTGTAGTTTGAATTTCCTCTTTGTTTTTGTAGACATAAGTCTATATTTTTGGTTTTCCAGATAAGATCTTACCAATATCTAGTCACTTTCCTGACAATTGTGCAAATACCTTGACTGTAGCACATCTACCCTGACTGCTCACATACACCTTTTCTTTACTGCACCACAGTGGCTGTGTGTAAACTCCAGGACACTTGTGCCTTTTGGCACACCACATGGTGGTCCTGGCCTTCTTGAAATTCTGACTGACTACCATACAGAGTACAGTTTAGATGTGACTAGTGAAATTAATTCTATTAGCACAGCTGATGACTGAAAACAACTGCTGCTACCCTATCAACCTCTACAGAAACTGTATTTTCAGAGAAGTGCACTGAGCCCTTAGAGCCGTATAGAAAATCTTCCAAATGGTAGCTGAATCTATACCCATGTAAGGCCAAGCATGCCGCAGACATGAGCACAGGACAACTGTGGTATTCACATTCTCTGAACAGAGAGAGACGTGATCCTCTCTCCCAGGATTTTCCTGGGAAGTTGTGACATGCAGTGAGAAAGCTCAGAGAAAGAAGAAAATCAATTCTTATCTCTATTTGCTGCTCCTGTTGTTTGGCACATGTGGAATGTGTTATGGAGGTTGGCTACCAAAGAGTGATTTGTTAATTGGACACCGGTGAAGGTTGTTTGGATTGTTTGGCCAATTGGGTCAAAGCCGTGTCGTGACTGTCTGGAGACAATCACAAGTTTTTCTTTAATATCTTTTTAGTGTGGTATAGTTCTAGTATAGTATTAATGAATGTAATTTACCTTAATAAAAGCAATTGATCAGCCTTATGCAACATGGAGTCAGAGCACGTTATTCCCCTTTCAAGAGTCACAGATAAACTGTGTATGTTCCTGTCCTCTTTTAATTTTTATTAAGTGTGAATGCAAAGAATAAGTTTCTGGATGAGCTCATGAAAAATACATTGAAAATTGCATAATCAAACATAAAAGAAAAACGACTAGGAAATATTTAGATTTTATGGAGTCCTAGGAGGTTTGTTCACTGACATTTTACAAAAAACAATACAAAATGTTGCCACTGCACCTGTTTTCACTGAAGAAATGTTTGGGTTTTTTTGTGTGGGTGGGGGAGAGGGGACCTTTTACAATCCTTTACATTATGATATTTAAATACTCTTAAAAACTTATGCATAGAACTGAATTATGGAATATTCTTGCATCTTTCTTCTTTTCTGTGTACTTTCAACATCTTATTGAGTATTATGGGTCAATAAAAACCCCAAAAGTATATATTATAATATGTATATTCTGACCAGAAGCACAGAAGTCGCTTGTCTGGATACAGTAGCACCATAAATTTATGAAAGATTATACCATGCAGAGCATGTGATCATTAAACACTTTGACACTTTGAGGAATTTTGTCTAATGTCTCTGTTAAAGGACAACACTATTTCTTCAGTCATTGCCTGGGCCGGAGAGGGAATATTAATTTTCTCTATAACTGGTATGATGCTTCCTTAGATTTGGGAAATAAATCATAGTCTATATGCATTTCTTCACTTCAGAGCTGACTGCTTCTACTCCTTCATGACTGCAGCAGCAAAGGGAAAATCATGCAAAGTCTCTTCTTCATAAGACATTTTAAAATATTACTTTTTGACAAGATTTTCTTTTTTCCTTTTCCTCTCAGCTTTGGATGGCTAAAGATGTCAAAGGCAGGAATACTTTAATAGTTTTATTTGTTTCATGTTACAAATATCTTTACCATAAGTAGGTGCTGTAGAATGTGCTTCTAAGCTTTTTAATGTATTATCAATGTCAGCCTAACACTCAGATAACTTCTCTGCAGCTAGCTAGGACTTGAAATAATGAGCTTCTTAGAGCATTGAATCAGGGCAAAAAAGTATTGGAAATTCCACTGCGAATATTGTGCTTGCAAAACAGTCTTGGCTGCCTGTAATTTAGTAAGAGTACCAGGCAGTTTCTTTGATCTTAGTGTTTAAATGTCTCTAAAGAAAACTTTGTTTAGTTTTATTTATTTTTTCATTTACACCTGAAGTAATTTTCTTTTCTTTCCTGTTAAATGTTCAATAGAAAATTAATCTGTTTTGAATCAGGCACATGTGCATTTATTTGGCCTTGCATTATTCATTAATAGAATTTATTTATGTACTTTCTAAACAAGGAAACATGCTTTTTCCTGTGAGACATATTTCCCAATTGTATTAATATTGTTTATTGCTTATGTTCAGTGGAGAGACAGGTACACATTTAAACATCAAATCACCTAAATTCAGTGTGACTTCTGGACATTCATTAAGGCCCAATTCACAAAAAAGCTTAGAAAATTGAATAAAGTTGAGGTATCTGGGAGCAGAATTCAATGCAAGTTTTTACAACAAACAGAGTTTTAGTTGACCCAGAAGTGGCATTATGATACCCTGCACCCCAAAGTGCAGTCAGCTAAGCCCACGTGGAAGGAATGCTTAGGGAACAAGTATTCCTGAAAAAATACCAAATTCAAAGAAACCTCTCCCTGCTTAGCTGCATCTGTCACAATGTAAATTCAGGGTTTACAGCACTCTCTCGTGGACTTAAATGTCCATGATGTGCTCTGTGATTTCACTGTGGCTCTGTGTCTTTTCAAGCAATAGCAGTACAAGTTACATTTTGTACAATAGTCTCAGGATTAGAACTATTGACTGCCAGAAAACAGAAATTACAGATTGGTTTTCTGCATTACTGCTAAATAATTCTCTAGACATACAAGAAGTTCATTTCTCTTCACATGGATCACCTAGCACTGGCTTTCAGCTGCCACCTAAATCTCAGTTCAAAATCTTGTGAGTATCAGGTTTTTTTGGAACCTGGAAGAGAAGACATATGCAAACCACTTAAAAGGCAAAATGTTCTATAAGTTACCAAATATTTTCACTGTTGAACATGATCACACTGGCAATTTGTTTGGTACTTGAGACTATCACACTTCTCCATGAGTTTAAAGCAAAGAGTAGCCTATTTTTTGAGGTTTGAGAGGTTTTTCTTCTCGTTTTCAGGAATTAAATTTTCTGATTCCTGTTACTCTCATCACTTCATTGTAGATAATGGCTTGATAACTTGGGGCAAATGGTGAGCTTTCTACTATCAGAAGACACTGCTGAATGCTAGAGAATCAGAGGGAATACTACTCAATTTGTAGAGTTTTAGGGTTAATCTCGTTTGTACCTCAATCTAAAGTTCGTAGTTGAGGAAACCAAACAGATATTATGTGTTTCAACAGAAATTTCAACCCATTGGTTTGGAAGCATCCTGTTTCTAAATCTCTCATTAGACCAACAGGCTGCTTCTCGAGAAGTTTCTGCTTTGCCTTCCTGAATGCTAGAAAGCATACATGAATCCTGCAGGCACATCAGAAGATTTAGACAAAGTTATATCAAAATAACTGAGGCATGTAAATTGAAAACTGAAGAGTATTGCCACGATAAATTTCATAGAAGACAGGAATACACAGAAATTTTTTCTATGTTGTCATTCAGTAAAAAGTAAATACAAGAAGAAATGTGACAACGATACAGAGAATTCTATGCATTAATAGGGCTGATGGATTTTCTAATGATCTTTAAACAGAGAAACAGGCTCTGTGTTCATCACTGATGAGATCAGACTGCTGGAACATCGCTAATATATACTAATTCTCACTCAAGTGTCCTCCTACCTGTTCTTGAGCTGGTAACATCACTCTTTTTTTTTTTTTTTCTTTCATTGCAACTCACTTTTCTGTATTTGAGGATGTATAACTTGAGGTGAAAATGGGCTCTATATTTTTCCCTTATTGCCTACCATGTAAGCAAGAGTATTTCAGAGCAACTATAATTTCATAAATATGTGTTATAAAATGCTTAAAATCATGTTTGCCAACAGCAATTAAAAACTTTTCATACAGTTACTAGTTTTATCAGGAAAGTTACATAGAGCAAAAGAGGGATGCTAGAATATATAGAAATTTGTGTTAAATATGTTGAAATTTCAGAGAAAAATATCTTTGAGTATTTCTGTAGGTTTTGTGAATTTTCAGCTCATAAATATGCCTTGTGGACCCCATTTTCTTCAATGTGTAAGAGCTGTGCTACGAGATACAGCACAGAAACAAAGCAGTAGCTTTTGATCAGTCTGATTCAGCTTATAACAAGAAGTCTTGACAGCAAGCTAAGATTCCTTTTGTCATGTTATACTTCTTTTCTCAAACTTTGACTCCATTTTCAATCTATGCAGTTATCCCCAGGTTCAAGATAAAATTGCACTATAGTCACACTAAATATACAGTGTTAATAAAGATTCAGGGGTAGGATTTCTTTTAGTAGTTTCTGCTAAGCTTCAGGACTGCTCTATAATTTTAGCTACAAATTCTTACAAATTTATATTTCATCAATTTCCTTAGTTACAATCATGTTATTTGAGCTTCTGCTTTGGAAGTTATTCATGATCAGACACACAAACCCCTGTCAAAAATAAGAGATATTTAGCACAGTTTTCAGCAAATATTATTTTAAAAATAATTTTATAAATTCCCTGAGAAGTCATATAATTTTGAGGCATAAAAAAGATACTCTAATGATGAAGATTTTGTTTCAAATAAGGTAATTACTTTGATGCAAATACTCCACCAATATTCTCAAATAAACTGTTTTTTCAAACAAATAACTGAATGTGCAGGTACTAAGAAGGATGGGAATCCCAGGTTTTTTTCTGCACATATTGATCTCCTGAACTGAAAATGTATCTCAAACTTTCATTTAAATGGTGTGTTTCACTGAGTTTTGGAATTACTGTTGCTGTTCAGTTAGCACCATTATTGAAGACTGGCTTTCTTTGCAGAATGCAACTCACATTTTTAATGCATTTTTTAAATTGTTCCATTTACCCTGAGATGTAGCAAATAGTTTTAAGCCTTTACATTATTCGAAAATTGAAGGTATATAAAGGTCATTGGTTGTAAAATACAAATACATACCACCAAATGAAGGCAGATGGTGACCCCATACATCACTGAAGACAGACTAAATAGTGTCTCTTTTGCAGCAAACCTCAACTTTAACCAATGCCAGACCAGAAACTTTGACCAGAAAAAATGCAAGACACAGAGTTGCTACTATGTAATATTTAAATTTATGTTGACTGTGTTCAGCCATTTTGTAAACTTCAGTTCAGTCTTAGAATATACTCTCTCTTGTTTTCACAGAAAAGGCAAAATATCTAAATAGGGGATCTCAGCTAGAGAAGTTCTTAGGATTTTCTTTCTCATATTGAAAACATCCATGGTGAAATCTGTGTTCTTCTGGAAGTCATTCCTATGACTTTTAGCTGCAGTGAATTCTAGTTTACTATAGGACATAGCTGAACATTTCTGCAGCTAACAGGCAATCATATGTGAAGGATTTGCATATTAACAACTTTATTCTGTGCACAAAATATATAAATTAAATAAATAAAAGTTTAAGATTTTGTTAGTTTTCATTCCACTCCGATGACAATTTTTCATCATCCTAAATATCTCTAAACATCAGGACAATGTAAATTTTTGTAGTGGGATAATGAGGCTAGCTGAATTGCCCTTTTCTAAGAAGGGAAAACGCAGCAAGGAAAAAGATGGGGTTTTGTTAGTTAGTTAGTTTTGGTTAGTTAGTTTTTGTTAGTATTCCCTCATTTATTTTCTGTATTTGTTTTATTCTCATGCATAATCTGGGTAAGTTTTCTAATTGATGGGACTGAATGAAAGGCGTAGCATTGCTGAATATAGGAAATAGTGTTAGGAATGCAAAACTTTTAGCACTTTCCTCAATTCTGGAAAGAATTGAAATTAATTATAAAGGGCAAAAAATTGACTCTTTTTTCCATACACTTGGTAGAACACTTTTTTTTTCTGTGTTATTTGTAGTACTAGCTACTTGGATCAATGGATTGCTAATTAGAAACTGACTTTGGAAGGCTGCAGCATGCTTCTCAATGATTCATGTGTTTGCATTGATTTTTGCATAAAAGCAAAATCTAGCTGTAATATTTAGCACTTAGAAATTGGTCCTCAATGAACTATTTGTAGCTTAATAGGCTTGATAATACTTGGAAGCTCATTATTGTGTTTTTATAATTATTTCTTGGATTAAACTATATACATACACACATATGTATATACACACAACAGTCACACTCGCATACGGAGCTGTATTAAGCCAAAAGACAAGGTAGGCAGCAGCTTAAGGCAGCAGACTGTGTGCTTCCTCTATGCCAAGGATGGGGCCAGGCTTTCCAGCATGAACAGCAGGTCTTTGTTTCCTGCCTGATACAGCCATCTTCCTCTCCTGCTGTTGCTAGCACCGAGTGAAGAAACAGGATGCAACCTAGGGATGTGCAGCTTCTCAGGGAAAGGATCATCACGTTTCTGGCTGCCTGTCCTCCAGGAAGGTGTGTGGCCCAAGTCCTCTGTGACAGCCGTCCCTTTCAATGTTCTGCTGTTGCTTATCCCAGGGGGAACAAGCCTTGCCTCTGTGGGACAACTGGACACTGCAGGCTTTCCTATCAGGAAAAGGGATGTGGATGAGGATGGGTCCATGGGTGATGAGTAAGGGTGGATGGTGTTTTTCTAGGCTTCAGAAAAGTTAGGAAGAGGAAGATTACCCATGAAAATAGTCAAGATCTCAGAAGTGCAGAGGGATAGAAGAGCTGTGGCTACCCTGATAACACAACCCCACTAAAGCCTCTCTTAGCTTCTCCAGCCTTTTTAGTCTTCTCAATCACTTTGTACCCAGAATATCATGGACCTTCATTGACCTCTGAGTTGCAAGCTCCAGTCTTACTCCAGAAACCCCATTCTCTCCCCCCACTACCCATCTGTTCTGTCCGCTGAAGCCTCCACTGAATCTTTTTAGCCTCTTTCTCCCATCTGCTGTGACCCATATTGCTGCTTCCATAAAACCGATTCTGCCTACACTGCTGAGAAGCCTTCAGCTGAGTTAGCATATACAATATGGATTGTTGGTGTCATATGGCCTATATATGTATGTGTCTATAAATAGATTTATTGTCTGGATATGCAGCCAACAGTTCAGCCAAGGTTCCTGTGAACATTCTTAACTTTTTGTCCATGAATACTTAAAATATCAATTTAGGCACCTGCTAAAGTTCCTTGCAAATCTAGGGAACTAATATCCAGATGGTTAGTTACAGGATCTGTATCTAAGATTCAACTTCATTCTCAATCTGTGGACATATTTAAGGCTATTGATGAGATCTTTGCTTCCAAATCCATGAACCTTCAGAGAACAAGTTTTTGCACTAAACTGCCAAGGTCACCCTGACTATTTTATCATATCTTTATTTATCACAGCCAAGAGATTATGGATTTTTTTTTCACTCCATTTTCCAATTCTGTTTTAAATTTTGCAGTATATAAGTCTGTATTTCTTCCTGAGAAGAGGTTTCCAATTTAAAACTTGCAACACATTCAAAATATTTGAAAAGAATAGCATCCAGACTGACTATTTAGCAAATCTCTTAAGCAAAATACTGATATTGTAGTGATTCCAGATTTAGTTTTCAACTTTGAAAACTATTTCTTCATGTCCCCGTGACTAGCACAGAAGCTGCACTAAACCAGAACAGTATCAATTAACCACAGACAACCAACTGTAAGAGTTCTTTAGCAGACAGGTGGAATTGGACGAATTATCATATAAGGTTACACAGAAGGAAAAAAGACCTGCAGTCTCTCTAGGAGAATTACAAGCCAGAGATGGCCCCCTCCCTTTGCTGCAATTATCTCCAAATCACACCTGCCAATGCTTCCTGTAGGGAAGCATTCCTGTGGTTTGTGGCTAAGAACACAGTCAGGTAAACTGTTATTTTAGGTGGATTAGATACTTTGACTTTTTTCAAAGAATGCTATACTGCAACTCTTTCTGCAGGAAAAGAGACGCTATCAGTAAAAAAATAATACATTAGAAATTAACCTTTTTAAAAATTATATAAAGGAGTTTTAGGGTGAGATACCATTTAAATATTTTAATCTCAGAATTAGAGAATTAGTAAAAATTATTCTTATCATCGTGGATAAGTTTAGATGCTCTTCCAAATAGATATGAGAATGTAGTGCCTCTATTGAAGGAGACCAGGATCTAGAGACCATTTGTGCTAAACAAAAAACTTGCTCAGTTTGTAAGAAAGTGGTGTTAATACAAGACAGAAATTTCAGGGCCTGAATCTTTGGAGAGATAGATGAGACATCTGAGAGGTGGAATATCACCTCTTGGGATTTTCAGTGGTGAATCTTAAGCATAGATGGTAAGTCACCTTTTTCCTAGAGGTCATGAGAGAGCAGAGTTTATTTCAGCTCACAAGTTTGCCATTCTAATGTGTACCTTGGATAAGATGAGTAGTGGAACCTCTGAGAAAGATCACCACCCTTGTTAAGTCCCTTATCACTGTTTCATAAAAGTACTTTTGTTCACAATTGTTACATCTGTTTAAATATTTTGAAGAGCGATGAATTCAGAAGTATGGAATCCTTCAAATTTTTATGGCAGATGATTTCTATGTTATAATTTCTATGTTTCTATATTCTAAGAATCCAATTCTCTCTGACTGCAATAAATTTGCAACAAGTCTTGCTGATGCTCTTTTAGAAGATGGAAAAATTGCATGTGTACAAATTATTTGAAAATAATAGTTTTAGATAAATTAGTTCACGCTAGTTTTAAGAGAAAATGTTTATTTTCTTGAAAGAAAATTGTGTTTAATGCAATTGCTCTCATTCATTTTGTCTGCCTGAGTACATGGAAAGACAGTGAGAAGGCAGTACTCTATGCAAGCAGTCAAACTCTATATATAGGAGAAACAAAATTATAGCAGTTATTTGTATGATTGAGTTTCACATGGTTGTGCCACGTCCAGTGTTTGACTCTTAGCTGCAGAGTCCAGATGGTATCCTATGAACAGCCAACAGTCCAATCTTGAGCACTGGCTCACTTTTTCTACAGGTCTAGAGCTAAACCACTGGATAAAAGATCTGAGATTTATGCTTGTGGTCACAAGATGGTCTAAAACACATCTGGACTCGGAGAACTGGCATGCAGACATAGCTGCTGTAACTCTAAAGAACAATTATCTGAAGGAGAGTGAAAGATGGGGAGATGAAAATAAAGAACATTGGATTTCAAATTTTATCTTGACAAAAAAATAGATTTATCCTCAGTTATTTTTAGCAAATTATCAAAACACATTTTCATTGCAACTTAATTATCGTCAATACATTAATTTATTTTACATGATAAAAATATTATACATATTGCAGTGTTCATAAAGTATTAACTTAGATATAAACATTTGCATTAATTCATGCAATGGTGATCCATGATGCCAGCATATTTTAAAACCAGTCTTACATTACACATGATCTAATTGCCTCTATTATATTGACAGATATCTAGAAATTAATTTTATTATACCATTAAGCTATTTCAGAGATTCATATCAGAAATGCTCAATAGAGCCCTAGTGATGTTATTGGAAAAAATTCCTTTTTTCAGTTTTTGTGTTACCAAGTTAGTAAAAAAGCACATCAGTCAGAGTAGGGGCTTCTCCTATAATTTTTTAATCCTACCTTGTCGTCAGGCCTTATGACTTTTTGGTGGTTTCTCTTTTTTTGGAGGCAAATTGGCTGAAAAAAGTACACTTGGGAAAGTGGCTTATAATGTTGGGTAGAGAGAAGCATGCTTGGTAATGTTACCATATCCCTTTTGGAATCTGTTGTGAGAATTAGCTGTGTCCAGGATAATACAGGGGTTAGGTCAAAGGTGAGAGAGAAGTTAAGCAGTATGGGCAATCAAGAATCCAGTTTTCAAACACTCACCCTATTTTATTTGGCAGTGTAGGTGTACCTAGAGAGCTTATATCTGAGTTTCCCTGTCTTTTACATGGGAATTAAAGATGAAAAAGGTATGATAAAGGCAACAATGGTCTATATGGGATCAGCTACTGACACAGCTTTCCTGTCATGCTGTTTTTTCAAGAAAATATGGAAATTCAGAGCATTTTCATAGTCCTGCACTTTAAATGTGAGGCTTATGGTTATGTTAAAGTGCAAAATTGCAGTGTAGTAGAAAGAAAGCTGATGTTGTGTTATATGCATTGCTTCAGGTTCTCACAGCCCTGCCACAGGAGGTGATCAACTTCTAAACATTCTACTAGAAAAGAATACAACTGGCAATGAATTCCTTCAAACTTTTACTGCATTACTCTGGACTTTTAGACAAGGTTTGGGCCTGTTCTTCATTTACATTTTCCTGCATAATTTTTCTTTTACTTAATCACAGCCAGTCACAGACAGAATTTTACCAAGATATCTAAGGATTCTCTTTCCAGATAGTGTGATTATAGTTGCTGTTTCAGGCAAAGGGCTAAATTATTTCTTGTCATAGTTTTCCTTTAAGGGTGAGAAGATGATGGTAAGACTGAAAAACTTAAGCAGGAGTAGACCTGTAATTCAAATACAGGTTCTCCCCTCCATTCTTCCTCTGCATGCACACAAAAATCCATATTTTCCTCTTAAATCCATGCTTCATCCCTATGTCCTTCATCTCTGGTCCTCTAGGTTTTCAAAACCTTCCCACCTGCTTCTCATAACATGGTGTTTACACTTATTCCTTCCAATGTGTGAAATCTTCATGGTGAAGCACGTCAGAATAAGCCATCTCTTTATTGCTTCTTTGTGTGGATACAATCTACTTGATAGATATCCTCTGAAATGTATGTCTGTAGACTTATGGGAAAATTAATAAAGCAGAAATTAAAACTGACAGCTTTGAAATTATATGCTACCCTTAGCATATGGACTACCTCACATGAACACTTTACAGGATTTGTATCAGGATTATGGACAGTAACTCAATAGGGGATAACTTCCAAACTATATTCCTAAATCTCATTTGACAGGTTTTGGATGCTGTATAATTCTTACAGTATTACAATGTCATGTCAGTGATGCTACAGTCATCATTAAGATAGTCCTTTCATTCTTAGTGCTAATTTTGTCTTATAATTGCTTTTGCAGTGAAATTTCATATGCTTTTTCTAAGCAGACAAATGAGCTTCCTTAAAAAAATTAAATGCTTCATTCTCCAGTAAGACATGCTTTCAAGATCCAGTTTCCTCAGAAATAGGCAGCTCTATCTAGAGAAGAACAACAACAGCCACAAGAATCCTTTATGCTCTGAACTTGTAAATATATACTAATGATTTACATATCAACTTTGGCACCATTAAAAAATATGCTAGGAATTAAAAATAGTTAAACATTAATTGTGTTAGGATCCAATCCTAATTTACTTGCAGTGTTTGTATACATCAAGGATCTTATATCTTTAAGGGAGTGAATGAAAGATTGGGACAGGTTTAATTAAGTAAGACAGAAAGCAGAGTCCTCTATCACATCAAAATCCCCAACCAGTGGTTAAGTAATTTTCTTGAAATATAGAAATAATAGCGATTTAACCAGGAATATATGTCTTCTGGCTATCCTGGTTGATATTTTGTGAAGTCAATTTGCAAATGTTGCAATTTACTCTTCTCCTCTTGGAACAGAAGTATGAGGAAAGAAAGGGGGTGACTACCAAAATTCTTCATTCAAAGCAGCTACACCCTGAAATGAGAACAGTGAACTTGAAGTGAAAGAGAGATTGCTTACTGTGAATTGAAAAAAGCATTCTTTTCTGCATAGCCCTTACTAGTTTTGCTGGATTAACCTCTCTGAATAATTTTATGCAGTCTTCCTGAAAAAAATCAAGTATTGCCACTGGTTTGGCATAAGGATAGTGGATATCTTCAAGCTTTGCCAAGCATTTCTATCTATTTTCTGATAGAAGCCTTTGAATTATTTGCTTCTTCTCATTCTGTAAAATGTACCATGGAGGTTTGACTGTAACTTGTGCTCCATGCTTGTGGTCTACATAGATTAGAGCTAGCTTTGAAATATATATATAAGCTGTGTTTTGTACTGTTTGATTACCTTTGCTCCAGAGTATGCACCTCCTCTATGATTATTAAAATATTCTAGAAACAGGTTTTTGCTTTCTTTGGAGACAGATCCTTTCCTTTCAAAGACGATTAGCAACTACTTTTAAGCTATATGGTTTTGTGAGCAAAAAATGGAATTGGTTCTTCACTCCAGATGAAATAATTTTATTGCTAGTAAATACAATTTTTAGCTTATTTCAGCAAACATTTTTTGTGTGTGTGTGTTGGTTATATTCCAGCCATTGTGCTGCATCACAATCTAAACAGCTTTTGAAGCTCAAGCAGAAGGACTTGGTGAGAGTGAGGGAGAAGGAAAAGCAAACTGCAGGTCACATGCAGTAGCTAAAAAAACAGTTAATGGAAACCTGTGCAAGTGTCTCTGCCAAGAGGGGACTAGCATGTTCTGTACAACATTGAATATTCTAGCTCTTTATGTTTTCTTACTTTCTGTTCAGAGGCAACAGCATAAGGGGTTTCAGTTAATTTTGACTGCCTGCAATGGAGGCAATGTAGTCTCCACTAGTCCTGTAGGAATTCCTGTTGCACATGTGCACTATATGCATATCCATATAGTACATCTTATCTTCTAGCCTTGTTTTATTTTGTTATGGAAGTATATTTGAATATATATGAAAAAAAAAAAGGTGGATTGTCAAACATATGGCTGATCACAAAACAGTGAAAATGGCATATAGAGGGTTAAGGGAATGATGAGGCAAAAAAATGCACTGCCAGCAGAATTCCCCAAAGGGTAAACAAAACTCTTAACTGTTGCAAACAATAAATTGTCAATACCTTGTAGAAACAGTGGATAATGAAAAGTTATAATGCCTATAGTTAGTACCCTCTTTAAAAGAATTTACACAGGATATGAAATTAAATTCTGTGCACAGTTCTCTTAATTTGCCCTTAATTAAACAATACTCCATAAATGGTGCATTCAGTGACCAAATGTTCAGAGACAGCAAAATGGTGGGTCCCAAGCCATTAGGAATGAAATAAAGTCAGTCCCCTGAGAGCCTGCTAGAATCTGGTCTATCTAAGTGACAACTGATGGTTTAGGAAAGATAATTAACTTTGCAATTACAAACCGCAGCTTTCACCAATGCTGTTTCTTTCAGTATTCTCTTCTAAATGTTCTACAATTTTTACAGTGAAATAAAATGCTTTTTAAAAATGCTGAGTTCATAGGGGCCCATTTTTCCTACACAAATATAATTTGAATATTTTATTTTAAATATTTCAGATAATTGATTATATGTACAGTTATTTTATAAATTACAGATGATAAATATTATATTTTCTATGATTTTCAAGAGTTCTTTCTTTATTTGAAAGATAAAAGGGACATGCTGCATGAAACAAATTTCTTTTTTTTTCCCTTTGGTAGCAAATCCTGGACCTAGCATATCTAAATTAGGCTTGTTCTTTAGCTATGTAGATTGAAATTCTCTTCAGTATAGGGAGCAACAGTTCTAATCTGCTAATGTGCCTTCATATTCATAAAAAATGCTTGTATTGAAGAGAGTTTGCTAGTTGAATCCATATGTCTGTACCCTGGATTATCTTTACCATAATGTCTCCTAGCATGTAAATGAGTGTATTTTCATGCTGGCATACGTGTCCTGAAATCTTCAAATATGCCATACGCACATACTTACATGTACAAGCATTGGTATTTCAATATGATGTATTAGAGGATTATGAAGAAGCTCAGCTTAGACTGTGAAATATTATGTTCATCAGTGGACTTTTGTTTTGACTGTAGATGTCTCTATACTGAACATACTTCCAAGTAGGCATAGACACAGGTAAGGATAAAGTCAGAATCAGGACCTAAACTTTGTGAAAATTTTCCTGTAATTATATTTGCTGTGCTTTCACATACTATATATGTCCACTGAATAACTTTATAACTGGCTTTAGAAAATCCCAGTTTTAAAAAAACTGACCAAGCTAATTTAGCTTGATTCAAGGGACCAGCTCCATGCATTGATTTAGTAGGTGAAAGCAAAATTTAGCCCTTGCTGTAAGTGTAGCTGCTTCCTTATAATCACCTGCAGACTGATGCTGATGCCTGTTGCCAGACAGCAGCAAATGTCCTGACACTGTTTTCTGGGATGTCCCATGGAAATTTGCTTCTGGAATCAGCTCATCATTTTGCCCATGCTTAGGGGAAGCTGATTTATCTCTCTATGCCACCATGACAAGTGATAAGGACATTTTTCTCACTCCATTTGTGTTTGAATTGGAACCTCATCAGAAACTTTCTAGCTGTGCTCATGTACAATCAAGGATGCAACACTCTCGGATCTCAGTCACTGACTCTGGATGCCCTGTAAGAAAAAACTAATTTAAATTATGTATAAATTTTTGGTAAGGGTTCATTTCTATGAATTGTTTCGTATAACTCCAATTGCACTAGTCACGCCTGTGTGACTTCACATTTGTCACTTACATGTAGTTAACCTTAGAAAAGTAAGGAAAATACTGTGATATTTAAATTACACTTGTTTTAAGTGGCAGTTTCAAAGACTTTAATGACTGGCACTGTATAGTGACATGTAAATTTGTAGATTGTCAGGGAAAGGGATGTTCTTGCTGATAATGTGTATATATATTCTATTTCCCTAACCAATCTTACTTCATGAATATGCTTTAACATATTAAGCTGTCTTGTATGTCATTTTGTCCAGCTTTGCCACTTGTGAAGTGTTACACACATATGCTTCATCACAGTTAATAGTTCAATTTTACCAGAGGGCTTAGGGTTTTAAGGTAGTCTGAAAACTTGTATGAAAGGAATCATTGCCTATAAAATGCCTGTTTTTGCACTCACTGATTCTTATATGGGCATCTGAATGTTGTGTTGATATTTGTGTTTAACATCTCTTTCCACTGGAATATGATGCAACTCTCTGTATCACCCTTAGTGGGGCATTTAAAATTCTTGTTGCTGGGCATCACATAAGCTGCAGTGTTATTTTCCTGTCCTTCAGTGTTGATACCTCTGAAGATAATACACAGAATAAGAGAAGGATTTTTGTGGCACACAAAACAGTAAAGACTTTATTTGAAAGTATCAGAATTTTTCTTTTAAAAATAATTTATTAATATAAAATGCATGTAATTATTGTCAAGCACTGGTTGCAGTTTGATATTTAGCATCAACTTAAGAAATTGCATTACTTAAATTCATCACAGGTTAATAGAAAATGGAAAAATTGTGAGATCTATGGGAAAATTCAGTTGATATATCTAAATTCCTACAAATATAAAGAAGGAAAATGATACTGCTTTTTAAAAAGAATTAACTATAGTCCTTGATCTTTGTTTTTTCCAATGTGTTTTAGTAGTTTTAATTCTAGATCTTAGGTTGGACTACTGCTCCATATGGATTAAAAAAAAGATATTAAGAGATGGATTCAGGTTTTCAAAATCATCAAGTAATTTGAAAGGAAAGTGCTTCACAGTGTTAAGTTCCAACAATTTGATTTGGCTGTTATTGTGGAACCCTGGTATCCAACACTGAATTTCTTCAGAGAGGAAAACTTTATCTCCACCCTCTTTCATGATGTGTGATCCAAAATGCCAATCACTGGGAATGGAATACAATTATATTCACTAATATGTCTAAAATAGAAACTCTTGCTGTCAATATATACTCATTAGTACTGAGTTGCAAATGAATTCTGGAATTGTGCTCTTATTAATTAGGTGGCAGACTAGAAAACTTCTTGCTTCTGTTTAGCCAGATGGAGGGACAGTGGGTGTAATGACCTGTGTTGGGCCTTTCCCAGGGGATTTCTTTGGTGTGTCTTGGTGTCAGTATGGGTCCATCTTCCATTTGCCATTTAAAATAAACAACCCAAAACTTGTGCAAGTGTACATTTCAATTACATTCAGAAAAATAGATAGTAATTTTGTTTAGTTTTAAAATTAGTTACGCATTACATTCTTAAAATTCCAGAGGGACTTGGGCAAACAGATGCAAAGTGAAAAATATTTTTTAGTAAAAAGTAAGTCAGTCTGCTTTTTTTCCCTGTTACACTATCCTACATAGTCTGCCTCCTAATCCAGCAACATAGTGCAGTTTGGTTTTACAACTCTGTTTCTTGTTTTTTACTATTTTTTTGCTGTGTGAGTTGTTCTGAATTCTAAGAGGATTCAGTGATTCAAAAATGGACTTCTGGGGGAGCGGGGGGGAGCAGGGGAAGTTGGTAATCAGCCCACATGAAAAGTCCCTAATTCTCTAATTGACCCTGTATATTCTATATTCTAAAGAGTTGTCAAGATAGTTAAATGTGTATCTTCATTAAAGGGCATGAGTAATACTGTGAACTGAATGGAATTACTCATGGGTTTTAAGTTTTATATGAATCAACTAGTAGCCTACATAAGAAAATATTTGTTAAGATTTGCAGAAGATGTTTCAGCTTTGTCAGCATAAAAAAAGATTTTTTGAAAGCTAGTCATTTGTTTTAAATGAATAAGAAATAGAAAAAACCACCTTCAGAATAATACATAGCATCAAGTTGTGGTTTGTCATGGCTACAGTTCTGTTCTCAAAGTTTTAAAATCTATGGCACTTGAGTTAATTGGAAAAAGAAATTTTCTCTTGACCTTGTGGATGACTAATTTTCCACAAATAACTTTATTCTGTGTGAGCTCCCAACTGGTGTTGGTTCTGTCAAGTAAAAGCTAATACCAAGCGAATCAGGTGAGCACCCTCATTTCCCACTGTGTGTCTCTTCATCTCCAACTGTGTTACTTACTGTGCAGACAAACACTGACAAGCTTTATGTGCATCTGAAAATTTTCTGTTTAGATGCACAAGAATGTGCAATTTTTGCTCTCTAAAGAGGAAAAATTATTTGCAAAGAAATCTGGTAAATGATTTCAGAGAAAAAAAAGGCCTAGATTTTTATTGAATAAACAAATAGAGAAATATATTTAACAACTTATTCCTAGTAGATTATTCACTTGGTTTTACATTTATAGAACTTCACTTGGCTTTTCATTTATAGAAATTTATTACAGAAATTGTGAAAACATTTTGGATTTTGGAGTATAGAATCACACATATAAATCATATGGTAGCTATAATTTGATACAGGAATTAAAAGCTTGCATTCTCATATCCAGTGTCCTTAGATTCCAAATAAGATGGATAATTATTTTTTATTTTCTTGTGTGTGTCTTCTCTCTGCCTTTTCCCTTTCAGGAGATGCAAAGAGGTTGGCCCAATGAGCTAGTGATTTCCTTCCCCTCCTTCTGAAATACAAGGTGGACAGTAATGTGATTAAAATCCCTTGCAGGCCTAGGAACTATATATACCTGAAAACAGCTGGGATCTGAGCATTTAAATTTGGAAGAGAGGCAGAACTTATGATTGAAGCAATTATGAAGGTCATGTGATGTACAACAGTGTATTTGACCTCTGCATTATGAGGGCAATGCAATGAATTGCCCTCATGTGACTGACTGACATATGACTGCAGTGGTCCAGTATAATCCCAGTTTTTTTACCTTGAATGAAAATGATGAAACAATTAAGAATAGAAAAGAAATAATGTTGCAGAAGGATACAATGTGGCTTTAACTGCAAAAAAATAGCAGATGAGGAGTAAGCAAGAGGGTATTTTTAAATAATTCATTTTCAGAACACAGTTGTAAAACTTCAAGCAGTTTTACAGGCACAACTCAATGAGCACCTGCCTGAGGCCAGCTACATCAACTTTGAAGCCCTCTGAAAGCTGATGGGAGAGAGACTGGATATTAGTTGTTGGAACTTTTCAGAATATTAAATATAAAAGAGCATGAGACCCGTGAGATCCATTTTTTCAGATCCCTACACAATAGGTCACTTTTTGAGACTGACCCTCTATCAGACAGAAATAGTGAACGCACAAGAGCTGTCATCTATCATATCTGCCCATCATGTTCAAAGCCAGATGAAATAAATTTCTTTCTCCTTTTTCCTTTTATGCTTTTTATTTCCCTTCTATTCTTTTACTTGCTTTTTTTTAAAATTAAAAATATGCCCTGCTGAACTGTTAAATGCCAAAGAGTACTAGACCCTTAGTGTTCTCTTTGTAAATTTTGCTGTAATTTTTAATCAAAAAATGCTAATGAAGCAATGAAAATATATGCAAGTCCTTATTTAACATTTAATGATATTTCAACATTTTAAAATACTTGTCTGTTCAAGATGTTTATGAAGGCTTTAAGTCCTTAAGTATCTGAAGGACCACTTTATCAAAATCTAAATAAATACATTAATATATTCTGCACTGTGAAGTAGGTTCAAAATAATATGTACACAGTAGATAATGGAAACATGTTGACATTCTTAAGGTTATAAACACATTGGAAGTTATCCTAATTGTAAAATTGAAGACTGTGAAGTGCAATGTCCCTGAAAATCCTAGAATGGCATCTTTCTCATTTTTTGATTGCTCCAACACTTGAGATCTCAGTACGATGTTTTTCCCTCTGCACAAATGAGCAAGTGGAGGCCACGGAACCTCTTTAAAAAAGCAGTTGTATTAACTAATTGATTTAGAAAAAAATTAGTGGCAGGACTAGAGTGCAGCTATTATGACTTATTGAGGTCAGGTTTTGGTGGGTTCAACTAGGTGTGCAACTTTTTTTTCACCAAAACACACAAAAAAAATTTGCCAAAATTGTAATTTCTTCTTGGCACAATATATCCCAGTGCTGGTATCCATATATATCTGTGTCCTATGCTTGATGATGTGAAATGGCTTGGGTAGTTAAGGCTTTGTGTTCACTTTGTGCTTTTCTGTGTCTTTATGCAAGGATGAGCCTCAGTTCTCTTCGGAAATCTTAAGAAAAATGTTATAAACTTTTATGATAGAGAATGCTTGCCTTCTCTGTTCTTACACAAAATGCTCCATTTTCTTTGCTTTTTTCTATTTTTTTTTCAATTAAAAACAAGAAACAACTTGCAACTTCTACAAGGAAGGAGCTGTTGCCAATCACTGCCTGATAAGAGAATATCAGGTGTTAATTTTGTCTTGTCTAGCAACAAATCAACAACTAGGAAGAGGTGTAATATTAAAATTTACTGTTACAAATAGGAGTACTCTATGCCCCTTTTTGTTAGAAATCAGAAGTGTGGACTTCTTCAGGTCAAACTGTAGCTACTGAATGCTCTGGGCACATATGTCTGGCCCTCATAGCAATGATTGTAATAGAAATGAATTCAGATAAAGTAATCAGAATATTTCTGGGGAAAACAGTCCATGTGGCAAAGCATCTGAAGAAATCATCCCTGAACACTCTGGTGTTTCTGAAGCCCTCTGACTACTTATATCCACTACTTCAGGCAGAATAATCTCCTCTTCATCCCCAGTGGTGGTTTCTCTGCTGTGTATTTTGAAACCCCCATGGAAAAAATGGTAAGGACTTTGTAAACTCACATCAGTTTTTACAGAGTAATGATATATTTGAGGCTGAAGATTAAGAAAATCAATAGAAATCACTGCCTTAGACAAAAATTCTCTGAATTGAGCAGAATGATTTCTTACAACTGATTCCCATGGGGATAAGCAAAAACAAAGGCTCCATGTCATCTGAAGAGATATTTGGTCAGTACGGAACCTGGATTATTACTGCCTCCATGTAACTTCTCAGTGATCTTTTCTTGTACTGATTTTCTTCTCTTGTCAAACAATGACCACAAAGTATCCTGGAATCCCATTTAAACTTCAACCATATCTTGTAGCAGGGCTTCCTTAATATCATATTCTTAGAGAAAATATAGGAAAATCCTTTTTTAATGACTAAAGACAAGAGAAAATTTTTAATGCAAAATCCCTCAAGAACTTACTATTTTCAAATTTTCAGTAAGATTTTTGAACATTAGGATGGAAAATCTTGTATTTTTCTAGCAAACTTTTTTATTATGTATCATGCACATGGTTAAAAATCCATTTAGAGATGGTGATCATTCAGCCTATTGTGATTGAAATAGATAAATGGCTGGAAATCTTTGTTCACAGCTGCCAGCAGACTACCAAAAAAGTGATGATGCATGATAATAAAGTTTGGAGACACCCCTTTATGAACAAGGATTTCTTAAAATTGCACTTCAGTCTTTGTATTCAACCTTGTATTAGTCTCATTGAGATAACTTTTTATTCTAGTAGTAGACAGAAAAAAAATTTTCAGTTTAGATATAACTAGCAGGATTGCAAGGTCTATAATATATGGATAACATGGAGGGAATACACTGAAGGAGTTAAGCATTTTGAATATTTTTTAAAGATGATCCAATTGATTAACATAGTATTATATACCTGAGGAAAAACTCTTTTTAAACTTCTCTGAAATTTGAGAGTATTTCCAAAGTTTTTCTCTTTGAAATAAGTTATTTTTCTAGCAAAGTAATCTGTAGAATATGGAGAAAAAGTAGAACTCGCAGCAGAGAAGTTCTTTGGGGAGTAACCTGCCTGGAAAATTTTCAATTGTGTCTTCTGTAAACAAACATTGTACCACTGTACTAAAGATCTAGTAGAATCTTTTAAGTCTGTATAATTGAAAACTGAATTTTTCTGCTGAGGAGTTTGTGGATGTGGACTCTGAAATTTAGAATTCATCTCCACTTTTGCTGTTTAACTACATTTTTACCTTGTGCAATGCGCTTATATCTGTTTATGCACTGTTTACCATATTTGGACTGCAAGTGCTTAAGATATCTGGACAAACGATTACAATTCCTTAATAAAATGCCACACATAGTGGACCTGTGATACAGCAAAAAAATTGATTTCATGCAATATCCGTGGCATTCAAAGCTCTGTGTATGAGTGGAGCCTCAAATGCACATTGGTTAACTTAGCCAACAATCTGAGTAAAGAAAGATAGGAGATAATGACAGAAAGATTTTTCACAGTATCTTAGAAGAGAAGTATATATAAGAAGTATATTGGTGTAAGGCAGTTGGCCACATAGCTAAAAAAGTAACTAATGGAACACAGCAGGAGGATCCAGCATGGAAAGTAGTAAGGTTAGCAGGGTAGATATTTTCTATTGGTAAGGGGAAAAGAGAGACAATGAAGGAAATATTTGGAGGTAGGCTGTCAAAACTAGAGATGCAAATGCAAGGTAGAGACATAACCTGGAAACTAGGTGGTGTGCTTGCTTTGATCCATTCCCACCCCACTTGCTGTTTGGAAGTGGAGCTGGGTGGAAATATTAATCTGTCTCTGTTCTTTGTATTCTTACATGTGACAGCTAAGGACTGCATTGAACACTCCAGGCTGATCATCAGAGCCATACAGAGATGCTGTGCTCTCTTCTAGGATGTATCTACTCCTCAGCATATTTTTAACAAACAGAGTCACTTGAAGTGCATAGAGACATTGCTGCAGTCATCCTTGTCACACTTTCAGCACACAGCCAGATTATTGCCTGGCATTAGCAGATTGACAGACTCCAGGATCCTGGGAATGTTGCCCTTTGTGAATACATAAAAATCTTAATTATTTTTCCAGCAAAATACAAGGCACTGTGAACAGAATGTAATCCAAATTCTGAATGCCATCTCTGTGACAGCAGCATGCACATCTCAGCATCTGGTCTGAGAGATGTGCCAGAGTCTAGGGCTCAGTCTGGGATGTGAATGTCTGCTCCCAATCTAACCACAGAGCCCTGTGGTTCTCTGTAGGTAACTCCTGGTACCTGGCTGCTTACTTAAAAAGAGTGTTCAATAAAGGTACGTTTTGCCAAATAAACTTCTTCCATAATTCCCTTGGCATTAGGGGCAAGGGCTGCTTGGCCTGCTGTCTCCTATTTCTCTGTACTTAATGAGTCTAAGGAAAAATAAGTCCTATTCTTGATTTTCTGTCTTTCATCTATCTTTCTTTTCTTCACAGGAATCTTGTCTCTTCCCCCATGCTTTCTCATTTGCCTCTGGTGAGAAACTTATGGTTAAAACTCATGTTCTTCTCGCTTCATAACTGAGCAGACATGTGGTGTCTCAAAACAGAAGTGTTTTTTTCACCATTTCTGCTCGATGTTTCTATTATGAAAGTGTGACAAAATGAGAAGGGCAGCTCTAACCAATGGAGAAAGGCCTGAAGGAGGGGTCTGAAGATGAGGTGCACCTCTGGATGCCAAACTGGTTCCACATCTGTTGGACAAATTAGAAGTGGACAGCTTGCTGTCCAGAGTAAAAAGAAACCACAAAACTCCCTCAAACAAATAGGAGTCTGTGAGACAGAATGTGGGTAAAGGGATTTGACCAGCAGGAAATTGGTCGTACTGACCAAGTAAAGCACTCTGTAGGATGTTTATAAAAAAAATATTTTGCAGGCAGAATTCAGTCTACCTCCTTCCACCCTCTCAGGGCTTATGACTGTCTCCAGTGTCCAGGAACAGCATGGGAAGGAAAGTAATCACTGGGGCAAAGAGTGGCACTTTAGTTATGACTCAAGCAGTAGCCTTAATAATATGGATCATAAGAAAAATGTATTGAATGCCAAAGCGTGATCATGTTCATCAGCCTCTGAAACTGATAACAGTTGAAGAAGGATATTGAGATGAACTACATCACTTGGGATAGGAGCTTAGATACTTAGGGTGTGTTTTATTGATGATCTGGGGTAGATAGTCATGTCTCTTGGGTAGTTAAATCCTGACTATGTGTGGATGCTTAGGAAACATTTGCCAAAAATTTAATTAGGGTAACTCCTCTCTCTTCTTTCCACACTTTTTTCCTATAGGCCCTGCATAATAATAACTTGAGTGCACCAGTGACTGTTCTGTGGCACTGAGGGTGACTGGTGTGGAAGGGTTTCAGTCACCCTATTCAATGCTCTTATCCTTCAAAACAGGCTGGCGGCATGAAAACTTCTACCTGGGAATGGTACCTGGGTTTTGCTAACTTTCCAAATGCACCCAGATATATATAAAAATGCCAGTTTATTCAGCACTTTTATTTTTTTTAAACTGAGTTCCCACTACTGTAGTTTGACTAATCACCAGATTTTTACTGATTCACAGGTTGTTTTCCTATGTATATTTGTTTCATATAGAAGTACATGATCTTTTATAAGCAATGAGACATTAAAATATTTTGTTTTATACTTTAGGCAAAATATTATAGCACTTACACTAAAACATAATAAGAAGTTGTGAAACTTCCAGAAAGCCACATAGCAAGTAATGTTTATTTGTTAACATATTTGCCTGTTGTAACCAGTCTACTAAATCTGATTTTACTTCTTTCTCTTCCATCAAATACTCATTGCATTTCTTGTTACAGAGTCTGACACTGGGGATATCTGGCAATCAGCTTACACATTCATTGGTTTGCATAAGGGGAGGAGGCAGAACTGCACAGTGGCAGCAACTATGCAAACAACTCATTTCATGCTAGCTCCCCCAGGTAAGACATTCTTTCAAAGGAGATCATTGAATTTGTGTGTTTCATATTTCAGTCACCATTGTCTGATACCCAATTGCACATAAAGCATCTGGTGTAAGCAAAACTAATTTGGATCTTCTTTTGTAAAATGTTAGCTGGATTAAGGGATCAGGTAGCCTCTTTCCTTATAAGAATCACTAGAGGGAACCATTCTGTGAAAAAGAAAAAAATAATTAGGACAGCAGAAAACAGGCAGCATGGATCTCAACTGCAAATGTTCCTGTGTAAATTCAGCCTATATAATTATATTAGTTTGCTTATCAAGCAATCTAGCTTATTTTCAAATTTAATAGCTATCTGTATTACACTGACTGTATTGACACCTGTGACTATTGTATTCTAGAGTTTTCCAGCTCTTATCTCCAGTTATCACACAGGCAAAAATATTAATATTCGAGTGTTTGAAGTGTTTCAATGCTTCCAGTGTTTCCAGTGCTAATATTCAGTGTTTGAAGTAATTTTGAGGGGAAAAGGCAACATAAACTAGACTTTTTCAAATGCAGGATGTAATGTTCATATTTATAGTAGAATAAACACTACAGAAGTTACTAAAAGGAAAGCTGCTGGCCAATGTTTGAAACATATTGCAAATATTCCTAAGAAGAACCATAATCCAGATAATTAATAGTAAGTCACAAGAACATACCAAAGTGTTAGATACTTTTAAATGCATATTTTTATTTTTATGTGTGATCACAAAATTCTACAGAAATCTACTGTGAATTTTTGAAAAAGTTATTAATTGCATGTTGGTAGCTATTATTTGAAATGACACATTGCACACAGTTACTTGTGTTGTGTTAGTTTGTATGATCTTCAGTAGATTTAGGGTTTTTTGCCCTGCACAGTCCCAATGTACCCAACAGGTTTTCAAGCTCATGTCAATACTAGTGCTGAGAAAATCAAACATATAAAGAAAATAAAATTGTTTTCCTGGAATGGCTAGTCCTTTTTAGAGTGTAACTAACGCTTTTTCTAAGATAACCATAAAATATTTTCACCACAATTAAGCAACTCAGCACACTATTACTAAATTAGTTGGAAATTTTTGAAAAACTTTGGCCTAGTACATTTTTGTATCCTATAGTGCTTTACCCATTTGTAGAATATGATCTAACTTCTCATATTTCTTAGTCCATTACACAACTTTCTACTTCTGGGAAAAGAATAAGCAAATATGAAAGAGTCTTTTATCCATCTAAATGACACTCATTACAGAAATGCTCAGGCTTTTCTTTCTATATGATATGCTACTTATTTCTTTTATATTTCTGCAATATTATAGTTAAAACTTTCTGTCTTGCTGTTATAAACCTTTGCACTCAATAGCTTGAAATTTACTCCACATGGCAAGAAAACAATGTAATGCTTTAAAATACATTTACTTATCTTTATAAACATGAATCAAAACTACCACTTTCAGAGACAAATGCCAACACAGTATTACAATCAACCATTAATCTTCCTGTTCAGTCTTCAGAATTCCCTATAGTCTCAGTTACCACCACTGCTCTGAACTTGGGAACAGCAAAATCTCAACTGACTGCTCTGTTTCCTTTCATTTTCAGGGAAGAGTAATATCCTAAATTTAAATGTTCTCCTGAACACTTGATTTTTTGAATAAAAAAGCTTCAGACTTATGTCCCAAATTAGAAAGTTTCTGATTTAGAAATATTCTATAGAGTTTGGAATAAATACATAAGTAAAAACAGTGGAAAAGACACTTCTGCATTTTTACTTTGGTTCTTGAAAAGAATAAGTCAAAAATCTACTGAGGGGAGTTCATGGGTCATAAAAAATAAAGGTATATTTCAGAGCTGATACTGGTCCCCATATACTAGATGTTCAGACCCCCTCTGAGGAGGAAGAACTACATTTTTTTTGCATGGGGAAGCTTACTAGACCTTTCAAGTGATTTACCAATGTTGTATTTGAGTGTGTCACCTGATGCAGGGGATAGAGTGAAGATGGAAGCTGTGGAAACATATTAAATTATTTCTATACTTGAGATTTTTCTTCAACTAGCTGAAGCGTCAAGGACCTGTAATGAGGCTAAGCAGCATCAGCATGGATGGGCTGAAGAATTTAAAGAAAATGTTACAATGTTGAATGTTGCAATAACATTTTTTTACCACAAGATGGTATAAAACTGTAGCTATCATGGGTACCCGTAAATGATCCACATTCCTAGTCTAGATGTCATTCTCATTGTGCTTTGCTGGGATGTATCTCCTTAGTATCACTGTGGCTGGAAAACCAAGAGGTACCCTACTACCAGGTGACAGAGAACCAATTGTTCTCTGTAAGGCTGTCCTTGGTTGACTGTATGATGCCTTTATCCCCAATCGTCTGCCCTGTTCATGTTGAATAATAAGTTTTACACCTCTAAGGCTTGTTCCAAGAGTGAAGGGTGGGGGGAAGAAGCGCGGAGTTTGTTTTCAAGAACTGCACTCCCCTCTCCACATTCCTGCTCCTGGACTGGGTTGTCTGCGTACGGACAGACAGCGAGACAGAGCTCTCCTTTGCTCTTCTAGTTAGTTTTAGCTAGCTGAGGCAAAGAAGTTCCCTGGACTGTGTTTTTTATGACCTGCTCTGGATGAACACCAGGAGAGCAGCAGCAGCAGCACCTCTGGCCCAGCGTGCCGGGCCTGGGCGTGGCATTTCCAGCTCTGGGGGCACTGATGATCAGAGACTGAGTGAGCCGAGCCACAGCCCGCGGGGTTTTTCTGAGTTTGTCTTTCTCTTGGAGTGGAAAGAAGTTTTATTGTTTAATATTGTTTCAGTTTGCTTGTTTAAGACATAGTTTTTTCCACTTTTCTCCAAGGAGGTATCTTTCTTGAACCGGTTGGGGGGAGAGGCTGATTGAATCTGCTTCCTAGAGGAACCCTTTTGAGGGTTCTTTCCCAAATTTGCCCTGAACCAGGACAAAGGCGTAGGTTTCCAGAGCAGTGTTGCTTTTCCCAGTTGCCTTGTGAGAAGATCCTTCATTGCAGACCACTAAAAAAAAAAAAAAAAAAAAAATTTGGGTCTGGATGAGTTTACCTCATGTAAGAAATGACCACTTTGACTATTTCTGAATAATGTCAATATCAGGGACCTAAAATGTGAGTCTTAATATTTGTGTTGAACTTACTCCAACAGAAGATTCAGGATGCCTTTTATGTAGCTAAGGTCCTTTCAAGAGAGACCTGAAAGTAAAGTTGGTATAAAGGCAACACATACTCTCTAAATCACCAAAACTATTTCCTCCTCTGAATTGGTGTCTCTTGAATTTGGACTTTTTTTTTGTATTGTTTTTGATTCATGTCTGGTCCCACATCCTGTGCAGCTGCAGAAGAATTCAAACAGGTTTTTTTGGGGTTTTCTCAAAGGGTTTTTGTTTGGGTTTTTTTTTTATTATTTTTTAAATTTTATTTTCTTTATCTCTTCTGTCATCTACAACAGCTGTAGATAGTTGATTAACACCTGTTTTGGACTGGAAAAACTAAGTGTGCTTTTGATTTTTTTGTTATGTGAGACACTTTGTAAAATTTCATGTGAAAAATGCAGTTGCAATGAAGTTACAAGAGTAAAATCAGAGATCAAAAGTGTGAAGATTTTGTTTACAGCAGAGTATTTGGGTGAAATGAGGTTGTATTGGACTTCAGTATTTCTACTACTGGACTATTTTTGTTCAAGGAAAGCTCATCCTAAATAAAAATCCCTGATGATGCTTTTGTCATAATCTTCTTGATTATAGCTCACATAGGCTGGTTAACATTTAAAATTAATAATTTTCTGCTATGGTGTATATGAGTCTTAGCTGCTAGGGTGGGAATGGTTGTTTTGGAGAGTGCTAGGGTGAAATCCAGCTTCTGGAACTATTCCTGAAGAGAGAGGCTTCTTAAATTAAAATAAATATTAAGCAGCTCTTGTATTGAAAATTCCTGCCAAAGTTACACATAGAAAAGAAATAATGATTTTTTAAAAAACAAAACACCAAGAAACACTAATTCTTTTGTTCATTAAGCATGTAATGCAGATCTAAATATAGGTCTTGTCAACATTCTCATTCATATTTTATCTTCTGCAAAAATTTAAAATTGCTTTAAAAATCTATCTTTTTGAAGAAAAAAAAAAGGATGACTATACAAATGTCACAGTTCAGAGGAGACAGTGCCAGAACCACATTTCACTGGTTTTTTTTAAATATTTTATTTAAGTTCTATTTTCATTAGGAGTTTCTATGTATTGTTTTAACACTTCTCTTTAAATTGTAAAGTCAGCCACATTTGTGTGTTCTGTAGTGTACAAAATGGATCGCTAAAAAATAGGGGTTTTTTTTCAGACAGAAATCTCTGATCTCAGCAAAATGTGGGACTAACAGAAAACATGTCAGGAACTTTAGGAAATATGAAACTATGGCTGGCAATCTGTAGTTGAATAAAATGTTTATGCTAACTTCATATGCATTGCCAAAGATATAAAGCAGAAGTTGTCATTGAATTATCCTAGTTCTTAGAAACCCAGGATTAAGAGGAAGAAGAGAAGAATGTTGGTTGACAACAAGTGCGCTGCCCCATGGTTGTTGATGTATCTGGCTCACAACTGAGAGAACAATGTTCTTGTCATTTCTCTTTCTTCAGTCATGTAGCAAGGCAGGACAGACAACAGGTAGTTCAGTTTCTCTCTAAATAAATCTACAGCCATAAAGTATTCTGTCTGGTTTTGTAGTCTTTCCTACATGTTGTTTTATCTGATTTTTTTTCTTTAAAATAAGGAAACCGGATTTTTCATTTCATTTAAGCACCCTCAAAATTACTTAATTGTGTTCTTTCCTTCCATGCATTCCTATTGACCTGTCTGACTGAATTCCCGATTGTCCTTTTACCAAAAGCAGACAAACAGATTGAAGCATGGACTGTGAAAAAGGAGGTAGAAAAAATGCAATAATTTAGTTCAGATTCTTGTCAATACTCTTAGAACCAACCATTTTATTACATTTTCTTAGTCTTCTTCAATGACTGTGGCTATTTCCCAAATTTCTCTGTTAAGTGGGAGTAATTATGCTTCTTTTCTAGCTCAAGGATACTGTGAAGATAAATGCACTGGAAATTGTGAAATATTCTGATACTATCTATAAGAGAAGTTGAATTAATTTCTGAGAAAGAGAAAAAATTTAAATTACTCATAAATTAGGTTACTTTTAGAGGGTGCTCTTTTGTAGCTTTACTGCTTTTGTAGTGCAGATGAAATATACTTGTAGGACTTCAGCTGTGAAGATTTTTACAGCCTCTCTTAGGTCTTAGCTCTTTCCTCATTCACTCTGTTGGTTGCTGTAGATTGCATTCTTAGGCCCACACATCTACTCGGCTAAAGGTTATGTAACATGGAACTTATCAGTCTTTATTGATAAGACTGGACTCCAGGGATCTCTGACTCAGAAGTCCAGGGTATATGAATGCTGGGAGAAAGACCTTCCCTTGGTCAAGGAAAATTTAGTCCGACAACACCAGAATGAGCTTGATATCTACAACTCCATGGGCCCTGATGATATGCACCCACCAGTGTAGAGAGGATTGGTGGACATCATAGTCAGGTCACTCATAGTCATCTTTGAAAGGCCATGACCATCAGGAGGGGTGCCTGAAGGTTGGAAGAAAGCAAATTTCACCCTGGTCTTCAAAAAGATCAAGGAGGACCCAGGGGCCATTCAGCCTCACCTCAATCCCTAGAAAGGTGATGGAGAACCTCATTTTGGGGGCCATCTCTACCCACATGGATGACAAGAAGATGATCAGGAGTAGTCAGTGTTGATTCACTGAAGGTAAATTATTCCTGACCAACCTGACTTCCTTCTGTAGTGAAATAAATACCTGGGTGGATGAGGGGAGAGCAGTGAGTATTGTCTACCTTGACTTCAGCAAGGCTTTCCACACTGTCTCTCACAATATCCTCATGGGCAAACTCAGGAAGTGCGGACTGGATGAGTCAACAATGGGGTGGATTTGGAACTGGCTGAACCAGAGGGTTGTAATCAGTGGCACAGAGTTCAGCTGGAGGCCTGCCACTACTGTTGCTCACCAGAGTTTTGTTCTGGGCCCAGTATTGTTTAACTTGTTCATCAATGGCTTGGACAATGGAGCAGATGTCTCCTCTGCAAGACCACTGATGGTACAAAAGTGGGAGAAGTGGCTGATATCTCAGAGAGTTGTGTGGCCCTTAGGAGGGACCTCAACATGTTGAAGAGATGGGCAGAGAAGGACCTTCTGAAATACAAATATAGCCAATGAAGGTTCTTCACCTGGTGAAGAATAACCTCAGATACCAGTATAGGTTGGGGCCAACCTGCTGAAAAGGACCTTGGGATGCTGGAGGATAACAAGCTGTCCATGAGCCAACAGTGTGCCCTGGGCTGCATTAAGAACAGAATTGTCATCAAGGGAAGTTATCCTGCCCCTCTACTCAATTATATGTGGCCTCCTAGTGAGGCCATATCTGGGGTGCCATGTCCAGTTTAGGGCTACTCAGAGAGACATGCAGCTCCTGGGGCAAGGGGCTGTGATATGTATAGGATTGGAGTCCCTCTCTTGGGAAAGTCGGAGCTGGGCCTGTTTAGCCTGTAGAAGACTGAGAGTGGACTTTGTCAACGCGTATAAGTATCTAAAAGTTGTCAAGTGAGTGGAGCCAGACTCTTCTTGATGATGCCAAACACTGGGACAAGAGGCAAAGGGCAACTGGGACAAGAGGCTCATGCACAGGAAGTTCCACCTGAACATGAGGAAGAACATTTTTCCTGTGCCAGAGATTGTGGAGTCTCTCTCACCACAGATTCTCAGGAACCTTGTGGATGTGATCCTGTGCCATGTGCTGTCAGATGACTCTTCTCGAGCAGGAAGGTTGGACTGTGGTGCCTTCCAACCTTACACATTCTGTGAATTTCTTTTATTTTTAAAATAAGGGATTTTTTTTTACTTATTGTATTGAGTTTTATTTCAATTTTTGCTTTAATAAGGTTTGATTTTTTTTATTTCTTTAGTTTATTTATTTTTATTTATTTTTATTTAGTTTTATCATGGTGTTTTAATGCTAGGGCTTCTTGTTTGGAGTTCTGTGTTTACTTTTTTCCTTTAAGGGTTTACTTTGGGGCTTTACATTGAGGTTTGAGATTAATTTTTTTTTTCCTTTGTTTTATGTTTGGTGGAGGGCTTACGTTATTTTATTTCTATTCAATTATATTAGAGGGCTTTTTTGTTGATTTTATTTGGTTACTTTGGTGTTTTATTTATGTTAAGCTTTTTAAAGTTTCTTTTTGTTTACCTTTATTTTCTGAGTGGGTTTAATAGAGTTTTCTGTTGGGATTTTGCTTTTTGTTTCTTTTGTTTTGTTTTATTTGTTTGGGTTTTTAATTTTTATTTAACTTTCAGATTTCTTTTCATGTTGTTGCATGTTGGGACTCTGAAGGTCTTTCCTATTTTTTGTTTACTTTTGTTCACCTTTTTTCTTCTTGGTTTTATTTTGGTATCTTTATTTTTGTCTTATATTTTTTATTTTTGCTTAACATTGGGATAAATTTTGGGGGTTTTTTTGTTGAAATTGGACGTTGATATTCTATGTTGGAGTTCTACTTTTTGCTTGTTTTGTTTAATTTACTGGTTTTTTACCTTGATTTAATTTAGTTTGCTCTTTTTTCTTTTGGGTAAAAGGTTGTAGTGCCCACAGCAATTACTGAATCTACTGTCATCGTAGTTTTAAATTACCTTCCAACTAGTCTTCACCTTCCAATGGCAATTACATGGCAAAAGCCAGACTTGTATATCTGCAGGTATAACTCTTTTAGGATTGCCTTCTCTTCATATATGAGAAGATCTTTCTGTCTGAAGGGTAGCTAGAAACATTTCTGGAAAATGTGGAGAGTTCATGAAAATAAGAATGTCAGTAGAAATTGGTACTGCAGAAGTAACAAGGCTATTTTGTGGCATTCTTTTCTACCTTGTCCTGGTACCTTCTGCAAGCTTTACTTATCATGACTTTGTAGCTGAATTTTAAGCTTATACTTTCCTTTTGGTACTAAATTAAAATTTGGATTTCTTTTTTATTTTGTAATTTCCTGAAACTGCAATCCATTTTTAGTACAGACTGTTACATATTTTAATATTCTTCAGAATAGCACTCTAGGGTCTTCTTTTGTATCACAGACACACAACAAGAGTACCACAAATGAGGCATCATTGACCAGGTTTTATGCTTTTCCTTGCCATTTTGCAAAAATGCTAAATTACTCAATGTTGTCTTGGCCTTTTCCATAAATGCTGACAGCCCACAATTTCCTCTTCCACTTTTTAAGTATCACATTTTTTTACAGTAGTCTATAAACTACATCGTTAATCAGATAGTGTAAAATCCAATTAGAGACATTAGAATCCAGAAATACAAGTGTTAAGGAATTTATTTTTGATTGACAAGAAAGCCAAATAGACTCATCTATTTAGAATCTTAGCAACAATTAGCTGCCTTAGTTTCATTTATTGTGACATAAAAAATCTGGTTTATTGAGAGCTCTATTGAATAAGATTTCTATGATATGCACCATGAGAAAATATCTTCAAACTAAAATGATTGTTTTGCTGTAATAAATTGAACCATATGTACACTATGTTATTCAATCCTTTTTCTTCAAGGCATAAATTGATATTAAAGAACATTTAAGTCATAACACATGGTTATCCAGGCATGAACGAGGCAATAACCCATATAAGTTGTCAAGGTGAAGCCAAAGCATTTATTAGAGGTTTGTGTTGTTTTTGAAAAGTGCATGGTTGGATAAACATGGATTAGTGCTATTATGCTGCTACGATGACTCAAGTGTGTTTTTACAGTGTCAGTAATTTTTATGTTTAAAAATCACTGGTGCAGTATATTAGCTATAATTTATGTTTATCATCTTGTGTACTCTAATAGGTTTCAACAAACCATTTAACACTTCAGCTTGTGCATATACATTACTTAATAGGTATTTATCTTAAAAAAGAGATACTTAAACGGGACTTTCAAAGCTTGCAACTGCATGCTAAGAGCAAATACTGCAGTCAGGCACATTAACTTTTTTTCCTCTGGACTGCATTTAACTTTGAACAGTGTGACCACACAATTTCTTTGTACATTCTGTTCCTAACCAGAGCAAGAAAGATATATCATCTCTAAACCCCATCAGCCTGAATGACATCGAAGTCCCTGACATGAAGTGTCCGTCACACCTACTAAGTAGAGTAGATGTGATAAAGCCTACGCAGCTGAAAATGCCAATAAGTTCCTGTCATCAGAGATTGCCCTTTCAGGGTAGCATAGCACTTTATGCTCTCCTAGTTATGCTTTCCTATTGCTAATAGCAGACTCTATTAATTATATTCTTTTTGATATTCTTTTTTTTTTTGGTACCTTGGCTTTCTTATTTTTGAAAATCAGTTAGCCATTCTCATAACTCTCAACGCTTGGTTTGGAGAACAGCCTCACCTCAATATAAAGGAGCTGGGATTGGCAAAAGAGAGTAAAAGTTCACTTGGGGAGGGCTTTTGGGTGGCACTGGAGGAGCTGAACATAATTTATGATACTATTGAGTGCTTCCAACAATAAGTTGCTTATTACATGGGTTGTGATGATGGTGACTTTCTGTTCTAGACAGTCTAGGTTTGAATGACTGGTGTTTAGTGCTTCCCTAAAAGAGATTGATGGCAGTTTAAAAATCATCACATTGGTCTTTTCTTGGGGCAGGAGAGTTCTCCTGCAGTTTCCTGAAGTTAGATATTAGTCAGAAATTCACAGAAAAAGTCAGCCAAACAAATATTGTTGTAAATTCTGTTTACCAATCTCATAAAATGCCTGATTCCTTCACTAGTGAGGTCATTTCAGAGGAGGAAAAGGAGTTGATGCAGAACCCTGAGATTATGGACACGCTGATCTGGTGTGTAATAGATTTTTTTTACAAAGACATTATTAATTCTCCTGACTCAGTCAAGCATGTCTGTTGGCTGAGTTAGCAAATAGGGAGGATTTATAACTCACATGGGAATAATTGACCAAGATGGACTACTTGTTATTGCAGACTGCTTTTTTGGAGTAGCCTCTTTCTTAGACATAATTTTAAAACTACTGATATAATTTATTGAACATTCTAAAGTGCCTACAAACAGATAACTTACTCATTCAAATTTAATTTTTGTGGAAGTATATTAAAAAGATTTCGATATCAATTGATACCTGTAATAATTGCATATGCATAGAAATGACTTTTTCTTTAATATTCACCTATTTAATAATGGACTATTAAAAAGTAATATTTTGCATTTTATTACACCTAGACAACAAATGCTTTAGAGTACACCTTTACAACACTTCTTGTGTTGCAAAATGTACTGCTTGCTTCCTTGTTAGGCACCATGCAAGTTTATTCTGTTGACATTTTTAGCAGTTTTAATGTTCTGTGCAGTAGGTGGTACAGTGTAGTCCATGTTTGATGTGTTTCCTGGAAGCATTACTTATTTATTTTGTTACAGAACTCCCTGAAGACCACATGGGAATGAGGTCCCATTTTCCAAGGTACTATACAAAAGCATAATGAAAGAGTGTTTCTGCCCTAGGGATTTTACAGTTTGACCATTACATATTTAGTAAGAATTGAAAGCATGATATTTTCCCTGGGGAAGAAGGACAAGGAAGTCAGAACTACATTTTTGTGGAGGTCTGTAGTGTCTCTTTCATTTTTCATTTTTTGTTTAGTTTAAGAAGGAGCGATTTCATATATCACAACAGAATTAAGGAAGCGACTCTGGAGCAAAACTGATATTACTGTCCTCAAACTAACATGGCTTTACAACTTCCAGAGCAAAATTCTTACAACCTTTCTCTGGGAAAGAGAGTTCAGATCCTTGCTAGTACTGCTGTCTCACCTGGACAGCTTTTCAGAGCTGCTTTTAATCCTGTGCAAAAATTTGGAGGCTTTCCTGTGAGTGAGGATGCTGCGAAGGCCAGCTGCTGTCCATGGCATGGAAAGCTCTTAGCCGAGGGCTGAGCTGCCACAAGGACATGAGGGCAGGTTCATCACTGGCTACAGTGGGTCAGAGCTTGGCATGATGGCCAAAGAAGGTACTCATCAACCCAATTATCGGGCAAGATGATAATCAAATGCATTTATCAAGTTCACTGCTATTGCCAATCTTAAAATGATAAAAGATATTAGCAAATCTCTTCTTTATTCTTCTCTGATGATGGTAATGGCCATTACAAATGGCTGTATTATCAGTGTGATTTTCTACTCACTCTCTGATGGAAACTCTTCTATTTTTCTGGCCATGGTGTTAGCCATGGGAGTAATGGATAAAGAGCACATCATATCTTCTGCTGTTATGCACCAAAGGCCTCTGGTGGTACTGACTTCTTACATGACTATCACTGGAAATACTGTCCTCTTTCTGTCCCAGTGACTGTTTAAAGTAGCCTCTTCTCTATAGAACAGATAAACAAAACAGGTAAATTTGAAACTCATGGAGAAATGAAGGGATAAGGCAGCAAGTTGCCTTATTTTTTGTTACTCGCTGGAAATGCTTTTACATTGCCAGGGTACCCCAAATGGATTTATGTTTCAAACAAAAAGCTAAACCCCCTGCATCAAAAGGTTCTGTCTAGTCATAACTCCATGGCTCAGGAAGAATTTTGAGAAATTGCAGAGGAGTCAGAAGAAGCTTCTTAATACGGCTCAGGTTCTCATGTACACGACCGATTGGGAAAGGCTGAGAGGTTTGGTTTTATTTATTCTGGTGTAATGGCTGTGAAACAGAGATCCAGCTGAAGCCTACAGCTACTCGAATAAAATTATAAACATGAAGCTGTTCTTGGTACTGACAAATAATATGGCAAGGAGGAAGAGTCATACATTGCAGTTTAGAAAGTTCCATCTGAACATTAAGAAAATGTCTCAGTGAGTGCTACGGATATGTAATGTTTTCCCAAAGACCATGGTGTCTTCATCCTTGGAGGTTTTCAAGGCAGGAAAGTAAAGACATGGCTGACCTGACCATGTGTTGGCAACAATCCCTCTCTGAATGGGACATTGTGCTAAGTGACATCTAGGTGCTTTCAGACAGCATTTGGTTGATCAATTAAATATAATCCTCCAGTTTTCAGCTGGATTTTTTGTTGTGTTTTTTTTTTTTTTTCTGTAGAGATAAATTTTTACACATTTTAAAATTGTTTACTGTGATGGTACTGTTTCTAGGTTTCCTCTTGTCCAGGATTGAATAAAATCCTCATGAGTGTTCCTTGACTTTAAGACCTACCATACAGGTTAAACTCTATTTGTTTTACAAATATTCTTTCTCATTTTACCCTTTCCTCATGGGAAAAGATTGTTTCCAATTGCTGATGAAAGCCTCCTTTGAGCATGAAGGAGGTAGGAAAATCTTGTCTCTAGAGGGTTCTCAGGGTAGAAAGCACACTAGAAGGATATCGGAGGATGCTTTTTGCTGAAAAGTTTTTTGTAGTGCTGTGCCTGTAAAACTGGAGACATGGTGTATTTCCACGGTAAAAATTGTAGGTCCAGTTAGGGTTAAATCTATAGCAGAAATAATTTGGGAGGGCTGGTAGAACTGTTATTGTAAAACCAGCCTGAAAGGCCTAGCAAGCATGGTTCTTATGAGTATCTGGAACTTATTTTTCTCTATGTTATCTCTTTTTTTTTTTTTTAAAGATCCTTACTAATTGAGATAATTTCAGTTTGGTTTAATATGTATGTTTAAAATTATGATAATCTTCTAGTTCACAGAAAGCTTAATGTTATTAAAGCTAGAGGAACTGTAGGTGGAAGCAGGATAGCCAAGACCTTGATGTCAGTCCTATTCTTAGTCAATCAAGATTAGCTATAATGGCTTTTCATATGACTGCTGATAATGTTATAATTAGATGAGCTAAAAAATAGGGGAAAGAAAGTAAATATTAAAAGCAAATTTTTAAATTGTTAATTTGAAAAATCAAACCATTAAACAATTAAACAATTACATTTTCAATGTTTCAATTAAACAATTGTTTAATTGAAAAATCAAATAATGAAAGAGTTTGGTCATAATTTGTTGTACTTACTTAAATGTATATATTTAGATTTTTTTTCCTGTGAGATCGGTAGTTTGCATTTACATTACTGTTATGTGAGAAATTTAATCAGCCAAATTTTTTAAAAAGGATTTTGTTGCTTATTCACTACTCTCAGTGATGAAAATGTACTGATATTTTCACAAACAAAAGAATGGATGCATATTTCTTCAGTAAGAACTTCTTTCTCACTATTATGCAATTTCTCTTTGGATACTGCCTATTTTAAACTCATTTTTGCATTACAGAAGAAGAGGCAGAACAGTTTTTTTAGGAGCAAACAGCTCTAAAAAAGAAATATACCTTCAGCTCTTCAAATACATATAAAAATAATAAACATGCATGGATATATACACATATATAAATAATGTGTATAGAAAATAAGTGAAAACCTTCCGATCTCATTCATTTCTTACATTTTTTTGTCAGATAACATCTTAAAAATAAATCTTTATTTATGCACAGAGTGTAAATCTAATTCTGATATTGATGGTCTTGTACCAAATGAAGTGAAGATGGCATTAATATTGAAGGAAACTGAATACTCTATACCTTACTTATACCATCTTCCCTGATCAAACTGTATCTGCTACTGGGTTATTATTTATTTTTTATTTGTTTGTGGCTTAGGACCCCTGCTTAATAGATCAAAACTGTCCCAGAGAATTTTAGGTAGTAATTTGAGGAAAAGATAAATTTCAAAGGTTAAGGGTAAGGAAAAAGGAGAACCATTAAGGACAATAAAAGTCACAGCAAGTGTTTGAATAATTTTTTTTTCATTTTTTATAAAGGATCTTAGAGGGTTTATAAAATCTGTTATTTCTACACACAAGTGACAATATCTTAAATTATTGCAGCTGTGCTCAAGTACAGCTTTATACTAATACAAAATTGTTTAGCTCTGAGAAATATAATTTTCTTAAGATATTTCTTCTTTGGATAAAAGCATTTGCACTTAACATATCTGGTTAGCTCAATATTCAATACAACAAAACTGTCACAGACTGGTTAAGCCTAAATCTGAGTTATTTTTCTAAGGTAGCAATCTGAAAGCTGCATTACATGAACTGGCACAAGACAATCCTCTGCTTCCTGATACTTGTGTAAGTCTACTCTAACAAGTAATACAACACATAAAAGCAAACTATGAAAAAAAACCCACGAAAGAGCCAGTCTAAAGGACTTGTTATTTGCTAGTAATTCCTCAGAAAGCAAGATTTTTTTCTTCTTTCCATTTTGCAAAGCAGTTACTTGCTCAGCTTGTGCAAATCTCAGACAGAACATTGAAACCACAGTTTGGCCTTTATGCAGAAAATGTGTAGCAAGATACCAGGCAAGATATTTTGTCTGAATTCCAAGGTAGTAAATTTTGTACACTTGTTCACTTATGAAGATTTTGGCTTGTATGTAGTCATTTAATACTCAGAGTTTAGATTATTTTCTAAACAAATACTTATAGAAAACTATACAAACTAAGGAACTATCAGTCCTAACAGAAGCAATTCTGACAAACAATTATTTTCATTTTAGCACTGACAATTATGTAAATGTGTCTGCAACAGCAATGGGCACCTTAATTATGACACCTAATTATACCAATTTATTTATACACCTCCTTGAACAACAACATTTTATTTATAACTCTCCCACTCATTCAAAGACAAGAAAAAATACAGTGGAATTTCATAGATGGTTGCTTTATCATTGAAACATAAACACAACTTGAACTATTTGAACTTGAACCTTCACATATATAGCATGTCCACATTGTGTTACCTTCTTTTTGTTTTCCATCTTTCAAAGAATGATAACTTTTTACATCTCAGTATGTAAGAGAAACACTCTTTCATTCCTGGTACAAATATTTCAAATATGCACCACATTTGGAAAATGCAACCCAAAATTACCTACATTCCCTTATTTTTTAAATTTTTCACAATCTTCTTGCTGAAAGTTACAGAATCATGAAGAGTTTAGGTTGGTAAAGACCTTTAAGATCACCAAGTCTAACCATAAAGCTAGCGCTGCTGAGTCCACCGCTAAACCATGTATGTCCCTAAGTGCCAATTTACATACCTTTTAAATACCTCTATGGATTCCAACACTACCACTTACTTCCCTGGAAAACCTGTTTGCATGATGGATAAACCTTTCAGTGAAGAAATTTTTCCTAATATCAAATCTAAACTTCCTCTGGTACAAATTGAGACCTTTTATTCTTCTTACTTGGAAAAGGAGACCAGCCTCCACTACACTGTTCTTTCAGGCAGTTGCAGAGAGAGATAAGGTCTCCCCTGAGCCGCCTTTTCTTCAGTCTGATCAAGCCCAGCTTCCTCAGCTGCTCCTCATAGGACTTGTGCTCCAGACCCTTTACCAGCTCCACTGCCATTCCCTGGACATGCTCCAGCATTTCAATGTTTTTCCTGCCATTCCATACTAATTTTAATACTTTGATATTTTGTCATTGGCCTTCTTGGCCACCTGAGTGCATGCTGGCTGATGTTCAGCCACTGCTGACCAGCACCTCCAGGTCCTTTTCTGCCAGGCAGTTTTCCAAGCACTCTGTCTTCTCTGTGGCACTGCCTGGGGTTGTTTTGGCTGAAGTGCAGGACCTGGCACTTGGACTTGAATCTCTCACAAATAGCCTCAGCCCATCTATCTAGCCTGTCCAGATCCCTCTGTGGAGGCTTCTCACTCTCCAGCAGATCAACACTCCTGCCTAATATGGTGTCAGCTGCAAACTTACTGAGGGTGCACTCCATTCCCTCATCCAGGTCATAGATAAAGATATGAAAGGGGACTGGCCCCATCACTGAGCTCTGGCAAACAGCACTTGTGTCCAGCTATCAGCTGGATGTAACTCCACTCTCTGAGCCTGGCCAGCCAGGCAGTTCTTTATTCAGTGAAGAATATATCTGTCCAAGCCAGGAGCAGCCAGTTTCTCCAGGAGAATGTTGAGGGAAGCAATGGCAAAGGCTTTACTGAAGTTGAGGTAGATAACGCCGACAGCCTTTCTGTGATAAATGGATCACCATGTCATAGAAGGAGAGTACCACAATATACATGAAACCAAGAGTTATAAAAATATTTTATGAAGTGTAAGATCCCAATGCTCTGCTTGAAAAAAAGGATACAGTCTTCCTTCTGTATTATTATCATTTGTCCTTTCCAAGAAAATAATGTTTTTCTATAGACAAGCAGGACAATTCTATGTAAATTAGTATGACCCGGGTCCCTGCTTAGGATTTGCTTAGGACTGGGTTAATGCAGTTAATAAATAACAGAAATAATAAATCAATGAGAGCATCTCACCTTTCCAGTTAGGCTGTACTTTCTGTATTACAGAAGGTGTCTGTATGTCTCTGAGTCTTTCCATCACTGAATTATCTGTATGGCCTTGGGGTTGAGCACAGAGAGCTACTTGAACATAAATGTTTCTGGGAAGGAACACCTATAAGTGGATATGCTCTATTGTGTTGTGGTTTTAATTTTTTTTTCCCTGCTGCAGTCAGAGAAATGGGATTTTATAAATGTTTTTTAGAAATCATAGAATCATAGTATATCCTGAGATAGAAGGCACTCACAAGAAGTATTGAGTTCAATTCCCTGTTTCAAATAAGAATGACTGCTGTGATGCATACACCTGATACCAGTTTCTTTCCCAGAGGGCAGAGCCCCAGGCACTGGCTAGCACTACTGTGTAATTCCCACAACATGTTCAAAAGAGGTTGTCAACCTTAGCTGTTACCTTATTATTACCATTTAATTTCTTTGAAGCATTTCTTGTCCAAGATTAGTAACTGTGATCAAGCCCTTAGGTAAATTTCCTCACTGTTTTCTATCCAAGAAAACAGTGATAGTTATGTTGATTGTTTAGGTTTGGGGTCTTGGAGGGGAGGGATTTTTTTGTTCTCTAAAATTGGTTCAATGTGTGGTGTGACTTTGGATAATATAATTTTTAAATTAATTTGTTTGTTAAAAAGACCCTAATTTCTGTGTCCCAGTAAAAATGATGAAATATAGATTTTCCATTTGCAAGCATTTATTGCACCCTAATCTCCCTTGTTTTTATTTCCTGACAATGCACTCAGTGTATCTTTATAACCCTCTTTCAAGTTATTCTGTAAGATGTTCCAGCCATGTTGTAATTTAAAAATTATAGGTCAGGGTGTTGCCATTATCCCTAGGATTCCTAGTATAGAATGAATCACACAGCCAAAGATTTATATTTTAGCAATCATGACTGGCACAACTCTTTCTAAAATTTCAGCTGTACATTCAATATGACTAATAGCTTCTGGTCCCCAAACTTGATATATTTCTTCCTTTACATGCAATTAAAGTTATATTTTCAGGCACAAGAGTTCAAAATTACTTCACCAGCAAGTGAGATCACTAAAGATGGATAAAATAGAGATGACAAAATTGTACCAGGAGGAACCAGAGGGAATTAAACAGATTAAGGAAGTGGAACAAGACTGAGAACAAATTTGACCAAGTTTGATAATGACAGAAACCTTCTGCTTTTTTCATCCCACTCATCCTCTCTCATTTCTCTCATCCTTTTTTGCTAGAGCTTTGTTTTCCAGTGAAACAAATCATACACTTTTCATAAGTGTTGCTTGAGAAGCTCAGGACAGAATTTCACTTCAGACTAGTCATTTTAACATTTATAGGAGAGTAGGATTCAGAAAAAAACACAGTGTCCTAACTTAAGATATGAGTTCGGATCAGAGCCCGAAACTTAGAAAGTTTGAATGGAACATCACAGTCAAGAGACCGTGAAGTCAGGAAAGTTCTTGATCTAAATCTTTAATATGAGGAATGCAGGAATGGACAGTAAATGAGTACTTAAAAACTACAGGAAGCAGTACTATTCTAAGAGGACTAGTAACTGGATCCCGCTTCATTTTCATATGAAATATGTACAGTATATTCATGAGTATCCTCAGTGGGGCTGATTCTAAGACAGAAGCACATGGTTGATACCTCCCCTTTTGGCAGATTTGTTTCCAAATTGGTATCAGTAATTTGGGTCCATGGAAAGAATAATGTCTAGGTAAATAATGGAGCTGAGACTGAGAGTGCTGAGTTTGGAGCCCTAGAACAACACAATATTTCTGATGACTCTCAGCTGGATGGTGGTATTTTCCCACATAAGTGCTGTAAAGATACATGAAAGAATTGCAGAGCCTTTCAAAGCTCTAAACAACTTGCTTTCTGCATGTCATTAAGGGTGCTGGGGATATCTACCATGCATCTGTTCACAGGTATGCACAGGCTTCCCTGAGAAAGCTTTATATCCTATAACCTGTGACTGTAGTCTTGAAGTCATAGCAATGTGAACTTCAGCTTCCAAGAACCTGTCAGTCTTCTGCTGGGCCTGTGCTGCCTGCTATAACAACTGAACTGTTTTGGTACACAAGCTAGTTGAAGGATGCCCACATAAGATGCAATTCTATGCACCTGGAAGGCAGTGAACATCCTTCACTTTGTAGCTGCAGTGCAGATCATAGTACAAATCCCCCCATATGGGTACAGGGTAACATTCATAAATAGAACTAAGCCATCTGCTTACAAGTTTGCACTGCATCTTTCCAGTGAACAGAAGCACTATCACATCTGCCTTGTGGAACTGCTTGTAGCTGCTCAATGGCTGCTCAGTTCACAAATCCATAAAACTTCTTATCCCAGTCCTTGCACAGAGGAGATGTAGAAACAGGGAGGAATGCTGGTGACATGGTAGTCTAGATGTCTTGACTTGCTTGCTCAGAACCACTGTGATTTCCTACATTCTACAAGAACAGCAGTTTTTGAGTTTTGTAATGGAGCAGGTAGATTTTGTTTCTATGTTTACACCATCAAGAAGTTGTTATGTTAAACACAGCTTATAATTTAAATATGGTCTGCTTGGAGCAAGACATATAAAAGAGTCCAGAAACTTCCTATTATTAGTGGAACCAGAAGAATATATTTAAAATGTCCAGTTCACTCAGAAATCCCCACTGATGTCTAACAACAGCATGCATTAAAACCATGATGATTACATACTGTAATTTCTGGCATGGCACTAAAAATATCAGAACTCTCATTAGGTGGGGGTTAGAATGGACACAGTTTCAAGAAAAACTGAGTGTCCAAGTACCTTTAAGTAGTTGTGGAAATTTCAGTAATGCAGTCAAGCCTTATATCTTTTGAGTCACTGACATACATATTACTCCCTTCACTGATCTGAAGAGGAAAAGACAAATAAAAACAAAAACAGCACCTCAAATTGAGGAATTTCTTCAACAAGGAATTTTAAATGTGCACTCATTTGGCAGCAGCCTTATTGTAAGATGATTATACAGTGTATGAATGTTTATTGCCTGACTTTAAGATGCAGAATGTAAGATTAACAATTATAGGGGTTTTTTTTTCTGCAAATGCTGTATTTCTGCTATTGTGTTTGCAGAATACGGCTAGATAATAATTGATTCTGTGACAGGGATTGGCTAATTTGCCAACAGTATAGTATAAAACACATTTATACAGTCAATTACACCCAAGTGCATGGCCTATTTGCTTTATAATTTCATAAACTTGCCAGCAATTTAAATAAAAAAGTTCCATTAAATTATCATATCATGTGATAGAATGATATTGCCAAGTATATTAAACCATGTGTGTTCAGCCAGAATTAATTAAATAGTATTACTTTTTTCTTATTAACACATTGAACCTATCCTTCCTACTCAGTACTAGAAATAGAAGCCTATTAGTGAACAAAGTAAACTTAAGGGCAAAGTTTAAACATTTTCCTGAGGGTGCTTCATTAAAATTCCTCGTTCTTTTGTTTAAACATTTGCTTATGCTAAATGTACTTCTATTGTGAAAATATTTTATGTTCTTAGATATGAATGCTGGAGAAGTTTAAAGGTAATACTTAATAATAATATTCAGATATCCAGGTCAGATCTGATCTTACTTTTCTCATCCAATTTTGTTTTAAACTTCATTCCCTACTTATTTTTTGCATTGTTTTCATAACCTTATGAGGTAAAAAGTAATATTAATGGTTCAGCATGACCATTTTCCAAAATCTCATTTTCCTATGCCAAACAGTGAAATAAATAAGAAATACCTGTACTATGTGAAATATATTAACATGATGGCTCAGGAGAACTTCTTATTTGAAGAAGGTGACAACAAACAGTGAGAATTAACATTTCCATATAATTTTAATACAAATTGACCTGCTGAGTTACAAACCAAAAATTTCTCAATAACCTGCTCTGTATACATGCAAACATGACTTCTCTCCCTCTCTCCCTGTCTCTTTCTCTCTCTCTCTCTCTCTCTCTCTCTCTCTCTCTCTCTCTCTCTCTCTTATATCAGGTGTTGTGATATCAGGCACTGTTTGAGATCTCTTGGTTTTAAAACACACGGGATCCTTTTAGGGAAAGCTTTATCGTCTTATTTTAAAAAGACTTTTAGAAAGCCTCAAATTTAAAAAGTGCAGCTTTGTAATTGCTGGCATGTATTTAGTCTAATAAGATAGTGTGTTTGAAAGTGGATAAGCATATCTTTAACAGCAGTCTACCAGGAATCAGCAGAAATAATTACTGTCAAGATTTAATTATGTCAGACAAGAGTATCTGTCCTGAATAAGTGTCGACAGTAGAAGCTGGCATTGCTGTATGTTCAAGCCAGCTCTCTGTATACTTCTGTTAAACAAAGTCTCAGCTATTCTGCTGTGACTCACTTCAAATTAATGTAATTGAACATATCAAAACAATGGAAAAATTATGGATGATAAAAAGAAGAAGAGAGGAATATGAACAAAAAGAAATTTTTCAGAGAATTGGGGTTGGCCTTTCTCTTACATGCAAGACATTGATCAGAAACACCTCAGCATGTTAATGTGGGAGCAATGTGGTATGACTGTATAAAAGAGTTCAGAGGTGTATGTGTCAGAGTCTCTACCTTCTCTTAAGAGTAACTTCAGAAATATACAAAATTATTTTGACTGTGATGTTATTGATTTTCTGATTTTTAAGGCAGGCTTTCATTAGAATGTCTCCAAACTACGCAGAATACTATAGCTTGTGTTGCAGCCAAACCAAAATACAAAGTTTTTGATTAATCAAGCAAGTGGTGTTATTGAGCAAAGCAAATCTGTAATCTGAGTAAATATTACACAGTATTATTAAACAAGCTTAAAAAAGGAAGAAAAAAGAATTGTACTAGACTTAATTAAGGCTTCAAGTAAAGATTGCTTTTATTGGCAATTTTTTGTTGCAGCAAGAAAACTAAAAATTAAGAGGATGGTTGGCAGCAATATTGATATGCTAATGGATAAACATGCTAATTTAGAAAAAAACTAATCAGCAAAGACATTACTAATGGAAATGTACTGGAAAATGGCTAATGCTGTATGCAGACCTGGTATCTCCCAAATTAAGAAGAACTCATTTTGTGTTTATAATTGTAACTTGGAAGCTAAGCCTTGATCTTCTCTCTGCTTTACTTTGGTTAATATTCAAAGATATTTCAGATGACCTGTCCTGGTACCATGACACCTGTTCAGCTTCTCTATAATTATGCTGCTGAAATTACATGTTCTATTTATTGAAAGGAGAGCTAAAAGTCTTACATTTTTTTCTATCTAATTTACCAGACACTTTCTCTAGAAAAAGAGACCTTTCAAATTAAAAACTATGTGTGAGTCCAGTCTTCTGACTGAGGTGCTGCAGAACACCTCTGATTATCAGTATTAGATGTTCACTGTCTCAATAATTGAAAGATTAATGATACATTTAGGCACTACAGTAGGACTTTTAGAACGCTTAGCATGATCAATGGCTTTATTTGCAGCTGAGTTAAACTAGTTCTGAGTCTTTTCTTTCATTCCACTGTCACTTGTATGTCTACTTGTCTTTCTTCCTCCCAAGATGGCTGTTCCAAATACTTTTTTAGAGGGTACACACTATCTTTCTAATTTTAGTCTGTATTTTGAGTGTACAGCTGTAAAACAGGTTATTTTATCAACAACTCATCAAAGATTTCAGAGGTGTTTTTAAGTCTAATAAGCTTTTCTGGTTGGAAACTGTCATTCACAGATATCAGTTAAAGAATTAAATAATAAACATGGTTTTGAAACAGTTTTCAGAATTTTCCACTATGCTGAGGAGGTATGAAGGACAGTGCTTAGAGTTTTATGGACTGTGATATTGAAATTGATTGAAGATTGGAAATGGTTCAGTTTAGTGGGGAGGTGGAGTTTGAAGATCCGAGTTACATGAACTCAACATCCAAGGGAACATTTGTGTGTGTACTTCTCAAACCACTTTGGATTGTTTTCATATAGTTCTCATGTATTATTCTTATATCCTATACATTTGAAAGAAACAGAAACAAGATAAACTGGGATTAAGAGATAAAAGATAAGATGTTTCAAACAGCACAGATGTACATACATTTATTCAGATTAATACCTTCTTTTAAAGCAAATTTATTTCATTTTCAGAGTGTTGTTGCATGAAGATCATAGAGAACAGGTTCTTAAATTGAAAAACACTTATCTTAAGGTGATATGGATGTATTGCATAGAGATAAATAATTTCAAATCAATTTAAATCAGTCAGTCTGCCTCATAACATAAAGCAAGATCAGAAGACTTATTGGCAATAGAAAATTGCTCAAGTCTAATGTTTATAGAATACACTTAAGATGATCTAAATCCCCAAGAATTCTGTAAGTGAAAAGAATTCTAAAATAATTTAATGCCCTAATAATTGCCAGGATTCCATGTTTTATGTCCTGACAAATAAAAAATCAATTAGTATTACTTCCCTGGCTCTGATTGAATACATAGTAAATTGTCATTATTTTTTTTAAGGATAAGTGAAGATATCTATGAAATTTATATTTTTATCAGATTGGCACAAATAAAACTGAGATCTACAAGACTATTGGAATGAGGGAGATTTACTCAAGCCTTTATTATTACCTTAAAAACAGGAACACTTTAGCCCTAAGAACAAGTGGGTCATTCACTTTGGAATCAGACATAGCAGTTGAACAGAGAAAGACAACTTTAGGACCATTTTAATTAGACAGTACTTGAGCATAATGTTAAAGTTTACATAGCTTAGACTATTCATTCAAAATAATAAATTATTATTGAGTGCAGAAAAATTCCTTCCCCCTACAGATCAAAGCACACAACGTAACCAAACTATTCACTGGTGCCTCAAAATTTGTAAATTTTACTTTATTTCCCCACTTATTTACCAATTAAAATACATAGGAGAAGAAATAAACATCAAGAAATTTCTTTTCAATAAATAAATAAATTACATCCAAAAAAACAAGAAAAGTAGGAGGAGTTACTGCTATTGCCAATAAAATTTCAAATGAAAAAATACTACTGTTATGATGAAATTAGAATGCCCTTGTATGATGCAATGAATACACTTCATCATCTTCAGATGAATGATATTATTTGGAATGGACCATCTTCCTGAGGCTACATGTTTCTAACTCACATGACTGAAACTTTATTGATAAATGTACTCACAAACATATAATATATTAAATGTGTGGGATAAATTGCTCATTTCATATGTTGTGCTGATTTCTTTCATCCCAAAATTGATTTAATTTGTCTCATTCAGGATATTCCAACAAAGATTTTTTTTAAACAGAAGATAAATAAAATTTGTGTCTGGCAGATAATTATCAGCAAATAATAATTCAAAAGTAACAAGCTGATGCTGGGCCCTGGAGAAGCAAGATTAGGTGTATTTGGAGATTGTAATCTGAAATGGCTCTATTGTTGTCTTAAGAACTAAAGACACCTTAGTAGCTGGAGTAAATTAGTTGAACTCCTGAAGCCCAGCTTCTGGTTTCTTCCAGAAAAAAAATCTGAATCATAAGAGCTCTGGCTATTTCATGGCTCAAAAAAAAAAAAAAAAAAAAATTTAAAAAAAAAGCAGACTGGAAAAAAAAACTATACTGTCCTGGTTTTGGCTGGGCCAGGGTAGCTAGCTGATACAGTGTCGTGTTTTAGGTCTACTATAAGAATAATGTTGATAATGCATTGATGTTTATTTGTAGCTAACTAGTGCTTAGTATAAGTCAAGGACCTTCTGGTTTTCTGTGTTTTCCCAGTGTGGAGGTGAACAAGAATCCAGGACAGCTAACTCAAACTGGCCAGAGGTATAGTCAGTGCCATAGAATGTCATGTCCAGTATATAAATTGGGACGTGTTGGATGAATGGCAGAGATTACTGCTCAACCACAGGCTGGGCATCCATCAGCAAGGGATGAGCAATTGTAGTGGCCATTAGTTGTCAGTCTTAGATTTTCTTTTTCTCTCTCCTTTTCATTATTACTATTATTACTGATATTATTGGTATTATTATATATATTTTATATTATATATTTATAATAATATTATATATATATTTATATATAAATATTATATGTTATATTTTGTTTCAGATTTCAAACTCTATTTATCTTAACCCACAAGATTTACTTTTTCCAGATTTTCCTCCCAACCAGGAAGGGGATGGGAGCTGGGCAGGGGGAAATGGGTCAGGGGAAGGACAGGAGAGCTCTATTAGCAAGTGTGTGGCCAATAGGTCAAGACAAATTACCCTTCTCTGTTCAGCACTTCTGACATTACTTCCGAAATATTATGACTGTTTCCTTCAGCACAAGAAAGGTATTGATTTGCTGAAGTGAGGAGGACTGTGGTGGCTGTAGTACACGATGAATGAAGAAAGTATGAAAACCCAGGTTTGTTCAGGGTTGAGAAGAGAAGACTCAGGAGGAATCTTATTGCTTTCTAACTAGCTGCTGGGAGGTTGTAGGGAATACATAACCAGTCTCTTTCACACAATTTTGGGACAAAAGATAACACACAGGACTTGGAAAGGTGGAAATTCTGACTGAAAAATTTAAACTTTTTCTGACTGAGAGTGGCCAGTCACTGGGTCAGGTTTCTCAGAAAGATCTGGGATCTCCATTTTTGACATTTTAAAAACTTGACTTGAAAAAAAACCCATTACCAATCTGATCTAAGTGGCCCTGCCCCAAGTAGGTTGTTGGATCCCCAAAAACTCTTAAAAATCTTAATTATTTTATGGTTTTGTGAGTTTTGGTACGTGAGGAACAGTCAGAACACCTGATTTAAAAGTCTGTTCCTGTTTTGAAGTGAAATGTTACTGTAATGTAATACTGAAATGTTACTGATTCATGTAATATTTTTCTAGTGAGTTACCCTTGAATTATTCTAACATTAAGGTGTTATGATACTATAGTGTATTCCCTAAATTCAGATTAATTATTGCTTGGTTGGTGTAACTGCAGGTCAATTGAGTCAGTACTATGTGTTCTGTAATGGGCATTAGATTTGGCAATACTGGACGTATATAAATACTAAAGTTTCTAGATGTAATTGGACTTAATTCTACAAAGCTTATTTTACAAGATAGTGTCTGTATCTCACCCACATCTGATAGGCAATGGTCACTTTTCACTTTAAAACTTCAAAGATGTATATAGAAACAGAGTGCTCAAAGTACAAATCTCATCAGCAATATAATTGAAGAACTATTGCTTCAGTCCACTTCCAGAAAGTCTTTTTGGTAGTATAAAATACAGGATTGAATCATGAATGGAACCAAATGCTTGCCAAAGGATTGTTCAGCCCAGTTGGAGATAATGAGCCTTAGTTTATTTAAAAGTGCTTATAAACAACTAAATATGAGTCCCAAAAATGCATAAAAATCTCTCTGTTGTATTCTGAACACAGAGAACAATTTTACTCACACTGTACACGTAGGGGGTATTTTCATTGTTGGTGTCAGTGGATTTCACCTTTGGGTTTAAATAAGCTGAGGAGATCACTGAGATGTGTGGTGTCATTGATTTACTGGAGGGAAGGGATGCCACCCAGAGGAATTTTGACAGGTTTGAGAGGTGGGCCTGTGTGAACCTCATGAAGTTCAACAATGCCAAGTGCAAGGCCCTGCCTGTGTCAGGGCTATCCCAGGCACAGAGATGAAAAGGATCCACCGAGACCTTAGAGCAGTACCTAAAGGGAACCTTCAAAAGATCTGAGAGGGACTTTGTGCAACAGCATGAAGTGATAGGAAGAATGGAAACACAAAATATCTAACCTATGGTTAGGTTAGATATTAGGAAGAAATAATTTACTGTGAGGATGTTGAGGCAATGGAACCATTTTTCCAGACAAGTTGTGAAAGCTGCACCACAGGAAGGCGAGGATGGATGTGGCTTTTAGCAACCTGATCTAGTGGAAGATGCCCCTGTGTCCATGGCAGGAGGGTCTGAACTAAGTGATCTTTAAGGTCCCTTCCAATCCAAACCATTCTATGATTCTATGAAATTATCAAAATATTAATACTTAGCATTGCTTCTTCCTATGGAAATCTAAGGGTCACTTTCTTTGCAACAGCTTCATGGACCCCATGATCTATTGTGGGCCCTTTTGGACTTATTTTTTATTATTTCTAGTGAACTACCTTCTTGTCTTTATCTTATTCTTTCTTAGAAATAGAATAATATCGCACTGAATAATGAGTTACATTCTGCCATTTAAAATGATATTAAGTATAGTTGTCGCTCCCCAAAATTGTAATTCTATAGGTACTTAAACAAAAGAAATACTCTAGACCTTTTTGAGGGATAATTTTTCAGGAAGGTGACACATACATTACTGAAGCATGAGAAATACAAATAGCTTTAAGATATTTATGCTTTTTACAGGCATTCTAACCTTTTTAGAAAATGGCTATAATTTGAAGATATAATGTGAAGGGAGTGTTCTTAATGTTACATTAATTACAAGGGCTCGCTTTCATTCCCTCTTTGCAGACATTTTTGTATTTTTGTATGAAAAGATGCATATAATATTGTGGCAATAATGAGCTTAATGTAACTGGAAGCTATCAGCTAAGATTGTATCAAAATTTCAAATACAAATAGCACCAGCTATTGTATGCCTGAATGTCTCTCTTCACAGCTCATATATTGAAAACTTTTTCCTTGCCACTAAGTGGCACTGTATTATTGTTAGTTGGTTGTTTAGATTATATTAAAAAACCTTTGGGCCAAATTATTCTTGATACAGTCTTATTAAGTCAATGGAATACATATTAAGTGAATTTGGCCCACAGTTTTAACAGCACTTAATTCTAAATAATTGCTGTACATTTCCATTGTGAAGGTTCAGAAGAAAAATAAAAATCAGTTTGTGTTTAATCTTGCAAAGAGCTGACCCTTTCATTTGGTGTTTAACTGTTTCATTATAATTTTTTTCTACTGAATTAGCCCTAGTTAAAAAAAGATCATCTTATCTATTTCAGTAGAATTGCCAGTAAATTTTGATTTAAAAATGGATGAGCTCTGTGATCTCTGCATTAACCCTTAATTTTAATCAATATCATATTTATTGAAAAGTGTGTGTGTCTGATATTGAAAACCTTGTTATACTCTCACAAGATATGTCAAGAACAAAATCTAAAGAAGATTAGGTTTATCGAATGTCACAATTTAGTCTTTTTTTCTCTTTACAGTGATAGAAAAGTAAATAGGCTCGTGAGAATTTTCAAAACACTGCTTAAAGTCTTTTTTCTTTGTCTTATCAGTCTGCAGAAAACAGAGAAATACGTTAAAGCCTTGAGACACCATAAACTTTTAAGCAAAACTGCTTACAGCTTTGGCATAAGACAATCCTTTCCCTCTTAATATATATTTAAATTGTTTCTTGCTTAGATAGTAAAAGAAAATTACAGCTATTTTCCTGAATTGTAAGTAAAAAGGTAGTTTATTAAATCCTTTATATATGAACTGAGAGACTTATTTGAGAACAAAAGGCTATGTTCACATCCAAGAATATCTGTCTCATTGACTTCATACAGACCAAATAAGGTGTGTATGAGAATGGAACATGGCACAAGAAGTTTGGGGGACACCAATATCATCTCAGTTTTACACAGTCTTTTAGGATATTAGAAGCAGAATAAATGGTGATTAAAACTGTCTTGCAATGTGCATGGAAGACTCTGAAATCTATCTTGCACTGAGTGACCAAACCAGGAACTAGTGGGTACCTTTCAAATATTGTTTCTTTATTTTATTTTTAAGCTGGTTTTGAAAACACAAACACATGGAATAAACTTAAATACCAGAACAGTTCTTTCTCTGATATGAGAATTTAGAGTACTGACAAATATTACTTTTGTGTGTTTCTGGCTGGGAATGTTGCTAATTTGGTTTATTATTAATAAATATATGAACAACATGTACTTGACAGGGTGACAGTAAAATATCTTGTAACTACTTTCCTTTTAGAAGTACAGTCTGTTCATATCTGTTCTGATTTAGCTACCAGTATTAAGCAGAATAAAGTAGACATCTTGGGAAAAAGCAATGTCTTGGAGAATTAGTCTACTTTCTTCCCAACTTCTAACAAAAACTTGGAAACTGTAAATACAAGTTAATGTGAACTTTTGTAAATATTAAGACAATTTTCTGTAAGGTATGCTTAAATAAATGTTTTAAAAACAGCTTAAGTTTGGAGCAGCTGACTTGGGTCTTACAGTTCCTATCTCCAGCAGAAAATCTGCAAAATATTTGTTGGTCTAGTATGTACCTACTGTGTGTGGATTCTAGCTGGACCCACATGAATCAACTAACTTTGGAACTGGAATTGTGCACATACTGTGAAAGTCAACACTGCAAGTGGTGTAGTCTTAGAACTGTTGATGACATACTGCAGAGAGACTTGGTTTGGTTTATCCAGTAAAATTTTTACCATCTCTGTACTGATGCCCATTTTAATATCACTCTTGACAGTGTTTTCTGCATGGGTAGCCTCCTGTTTTGTGATGCAGTAACTTGGAGATACATCCTTAGTTACCCAGGCTGAACCTGGAAGAGCAGTAAATTCCATCATGTTTCCTAAGTTTACTTACTGGAATGCTTCATGCATAAGGTATCATTGTGCTATTTCTCTTGCTCGGTACTTTTTTCATTAGTCTGAGCTACTGCAATCTTATTTCTGCAGAGCACTTATGTACTAGGTATCACTACCTTGGAGCCCTGACAATGAAAATGCTGCAGTTTAAGGCCATTAATAAGGCCAGTCTAGCAACTTTAAAGAACTGATCTATTAGTTCATTGCTGACATCTCTGTTCATGAACCAATTGCCATTTATAGATCCCATCTGACATTTTCAGTTGATAACCATTTTGCCACTATGATGAGTCCTATGAGAAAGTTCTGAACACTCTATTTATTAATTTTTTCCCTTCCCCCTTGTTAAAAACAAAAAGCCTTCAGGTTCATTATTTTATAGTTGTAAATGTTGAGGAAAAGAAATATTATTTTTGTACAGACCATGAATGTACTTTTTTCCTAGTGCTTCTCTTTCCCATCAGGGAAAAAAAGTCCCCTCATCTATAGCTTGTTATAAGATATTTTATTTGTTTTGAATCTGTTGACTGGCATAGAGAGTGTTTCTAAATAGGGAATAGGATGTATGGACTTTTAGATTTAGTATAGTCAACAATTTCATACAGGTTACATAGAGATGTTTTAAATTAAGCAGAATTTAATCCCAGCTATTAAATATGTCCTTTTATAAATCACCCATAAAAATACAAATAAAATATTTCTCATATAAACCTGCATAAAATAATATCATGTCCTGTAATTATTATTTAGTAAAAAGCTCTTTATTCTCATTTGCAGTAGAACTCTTTTTCTTTACCATCTTCCACGAATAAGAACAAAAAAGTGAATAATGTCTACAGTACTTGGCTCATGGCATGTAACAGTAGTAACAATATTTATTAAAGAAACAAAGTGTACATTCTCTAATTTATCAAAGAGTTAATCTTTCAGCTCTTTGTCTTCTGATAAGCATCTGTAATTCCATCTGAACTATCTGGGAACTTAAGTGCATAGTTTTGTGGAAGTCCTGAATGTGAGAATACCACAACTGGGCAAAAAAAAAATCTACTGCAAGGTCAGCTGGTGAAAGGGTACAAACATACCATCTCTGATTAATGCAAGATAGAGCATATCAGTGAGAAGAAGATGCCTATGTTTAACCTGTAGTTTGAGATGTTTCTATAAAAGGAGCCTTAGCCAAGCATTAACTTCATGTTGCAGATAGAAAGGATAATACAAAATGTGACTTGAGTTTGTTTAGCGGTAAAGGGGAAGATGGCACACCACCTTATCTGGAACGCCAGATTTAACTCGTCTCTGCCCCACTGCTCATCCCACATTGCATTCTATATGTGATCCTTCTGTTGACTGCACGCTATGGCTGCTATCTCCCATCTGTGGTAGAACATGCAGATCCTACCCTTCATATGTGGTAATGAGAGATTTGTAGAGGATTCAGTACTTACTGAGATCATACATCTCAGAGTGTTGAATCCTGGCTCACACCGAGTTTGTGAAGAGGCTTGGAGCCTTACCCATGATTTACAAAGACTGCAGCCTACGCACACCTACAACTTACCCACACTTAGAGAGATCATAGAAATCTGAGTAGATGGCATGGTAACCTAAATATGCAGCACCTGGGGTTTTGCACATTTTCTCAGGGACTTTTAACTGCTTCTGTAGATCTTTGTTGCTGTTCTACACATTGGCTGACCAACACGTGCATAAAACTGTGAGATGTACTTATCGTTTGCATCAAGACCAGTATCTCACACACACACCTCCATAACTAGCAATGACCTACATAAATCCTTACATAAGTTGCTTTAAATTACATGTGTCAAGCTGCAGGTGTTTCTGCAGTAGTTAATATAGGGCTTTTTTTTTCCAACAAAGCTTTTGGTTTTCCTGATTCTTTCAGTTCAGAAAGCTTGATGTAAACTTTCTCTATGATTTTGCAGAAATTAATGTTTTGTAGTCTACTATTTTTTATGCAAGTTGATGATGGTTTAATGGCATGCCTTAATTGTTTTAAAACAAAATTGAGGGCTGATAATTGCTGCCCAAAAATATTTTTTGGTACTACCTCTCCAAACCAGGATATCTCTTAACAATTTAAAATACAGAGATGAGAAGTTCAGTGCTGGAGTTTCTGTGAAAATAACTGTAGATCACAGCTCAAAGTGGTTTTTGAATCTCATTTTTTAAATAATTTATTTTATATAGTTCGTTGTTAAAATGATAAGCATTTTATTAGTTCTTTTAATCTTTCATAAACCCCTATGTTTTCATGAATGCTCTTTAGTGCCTGTGCAAATGCTGACACTAGGTCTGCCTTTGACTTGCATAGCCTGAGTGGCAAACTAGGCAGTGGATTATGAAAAGATCTAAAGAATTTCAAAAACACCCTTCTAAGGGCAAATTTATTTTTTAAACCTGTCTCACCACACTCACTCTCAGGTAATGTGTGTGTTCTGTCATTTGAACTTGTCTCAAAGTCTAAAAGGCAAATATTAAAAAATAGTTGTTCAACAGAACCCTCATTTAAAATTTTGCAGAGGCTTATATATAGAAAATAAAGGTAGGAATGACCAAAATGAACTCCACCTATTGATGGACTTGAAAATATTTCAGCTAGTATTCTTTCAGTTGTGCTGATTAAAAGTAAAAATTCAGCATATTTCACTTTTGTTCCCTGAGTCTGATCTTGAATACAAATGAATGCTGATGTTGTACTGAGGTTCACCTTATAACACTGATTTTTATCATGGGCTTTAGTGGAGTTGGAAGCAAGCAAGACTGCAGTTGTCTTGAGTCAGATAATAACCAAAGGGCTTAAAAGTGAATGCGTATGTTATTTCAAAAGAATATTTCCAGGCATGAATTTTCAGTTTCCTTCTAGACAAACAAAAGAATAACAACTTGGACTTGGTCCTCCCCTTTTGAAATCAGTGGGTGTTAGAGTCTATTTTAGCAGTTTATATTATTTGAAATTAAATATGACAGACAGTAAAATTATCCTTCCTGATGGATCACTCATTAAAAAAATTCTTCCAAGGAACCAAGGAAAGGAAGAAATGAGAAGGGAACAGGAATTTCTGTGCTTGTTGTGCCCTGAAGTGTTTTTGGTTTGTTTGTTTTTTTTTTTTTTTTTAATTTAAAACTCTTTCTTGTTTAGAGGTCAAAAATGTCACTCTATCATTGCATTGTATATAAAGCAGGAGACCCCTAGACATCTGTCTTCTGATGGACCCTGAGCACAGCAGGAGACATATAGAGCTGTAAATTTGAGTGTTCTCCATGAAAAATTTCACTTGTCCTAGTACTTCATCTCCTTTTTCTACCAAAATATTGCATTTTCTCTTCCCATAAAGATGTTTTATAATGGCAATAAGGGGCTGTAACTCTAGAAGGTGTTATTGCTCATATTTTCTTTGTGCCATGCAGCTCCCACTCCATTATGATAGCATATGTTACCTCTCTGTCATGAGTTATTGCCTAAGTGCAGCACATTTTTTATCTATATTTAGGAAACAACCTTCTTCTCTCACAAAAAACCCATGAGCAATACTAGGCTGGCCACATTGCATAATGGTTCCCGTGCTAAGCAAAATAATTGTATGTGGCACTTCCTACTTGGGTTTTGCTTCCTAAATCCTTAATTGGGAAATATACATCTTAAGTTCTACAGGCATTTGAGGCATTTTGCCATCCTGTGTTGAAATAACTATTCAGGCTGTCTTTGTACATGTGAGATCTATAATAAGAAAAATTATTTTCAGTCCATGAGAAAAACAGCTGAGGTCAAATAATACCAGTTCCAGAAAAAATAGAAACATTAATTTCCAGTCACCAACTCCTCCACTCTTTCACAAATACTGAAAAGGAAACTATCAAAATGGCTTGTCTTTGATATTTTTAGAGCAGATTTTGTAATCCCACTGTAAAGAAGTTGAAGAAAATAGGTAAGGACATAGTATTGATTTGCAGCAGTAAAAGTCCTACAAATTCTGAATTTGTGCTTTGTGTTGAATACAATACCAAAGCTGGCAAATTATATGTAGAGTATTTTGTATTTTCTAAATATAAGGACTCTGCACAGACAACATATGTGTGTTTAGGTATTATCATATTACTGCTTAAGAAGACTGTAGTTGCTTAGAGACTTTTTCTTAATTTCTAATTAATGTGGAGTATAATATTTAAAATTTGCTTATAGACAAACTTTAAAAAAACCTACTGAAATCTCAGCAGAAGTTGAATTATTGCCTAAAGGTAATACATTTGGAAAAATACTTTAATCTATGTTCAAGCCAAGGTTCTTACTTGACTGTTTCTTGGAGGCAGTCATTGCAGCCTGACTGTGGCTTTAGAAAGTCCTTCCATGTGGTATTTTTTTTTTTACCTTCTACAGATAATTCAAAGCATCAAGCTCTTAAGTTCCTTACAACAGCAAATATCTTATTGTATCATACATGCATACGTTATCCTGAGCTACTGTTGACTGAGGTGACTGAATCTCAACATGAATCTAAACACACTGGCTGTGAGTCAAACTGTGTTGATGCAAGCCTGCACTCAGGCACAAGGTTTAGATAAGCTTCAGAGAGTGAAGATAGGGAGAAATCTTCTACCCATTCCATCCTGAATGAGGATTCTTGCTCATATGTCTACCTGGAACATAACTTTAACAGCTTCACTATGTTCAGTGTGACCATGGCCATACTTTTTGTCCTCTCTGCACATGTATCTGTCCTTACAGTTTGTGTCAGAGCTGCAACTTTGTGAGGGTCTCTGAGTAGAGGTTTTTAAAAAAGTAATTTCAAAGCTGAAAAATTTCATAAGTCATATAAATTAAGAGCAAGAAATACAATATACTTCAGGCAGTAGTAATTAATTTCAGAGATCTAGAAGCAGAGAAGGATTTTTTACAATTGGCAAGTAAGGGAAGGGTGTTCCTATCTCAACAGTGGGAATCGTAAATTTTTTGAATACAAAGGAAAGTCAAAAGTCTATTCAGAAAGATAATGTGAATATGTAGCTGAAAAGAAGGGTTTTCTTATTTCAAAGTAGACTTCTGGATACAGAGAGAACAAGCAGTGGAAAACCTACTGGCTGTCTAATCGGGAAATTGAGAAATTAATGGAGATCACAGATTTTGCACAGTAAGGCAAGGTAGGTTTCTGATTAAGCACACTTGGATTTGAATTAATGCCTGGAAACGAGACAGAAGCAAAAAACCATGAAGCTGTTTCCCACAAACTAAGACAGTATGAAATATAATGTATGTGTGATGCACCTGTAATTTCTAGAAGTAGTGATGGAAATGTAATAGGAAAGCATATTCTCATTCTTTCAGATGATAAGTAAATCAGAGGAGTCTTACTTTGTGAATAGAAACATCATGAAGAACAAAACAGTAACTTTTTTCATATCACTCTGTAAAGATTGACTGGTCAAATGCAAGACAAATGTGAAAGCAGGGCTGGACATGATGCTGTGGTAATTAATGAGTTCATGAAGAGATCAGCTTTTAATTCAAGTCCTGACAATATGTCTCTGTTAAAAGAAAAATAATAACAAAAATTATGTGAACTGGCTTGAATTTAGTAGTACATTTAGTTATTAAGTAGTATTGATTTGATATTGGTGTATAACATTAACCAACATTTTACTTTTTGTTTTACTGAAACCAAATATTTTTAGTAATGTTCCTAGTAGTATTATATATGGTTACTGATTTATAGGTCCCCACTTTTTGTACACATGTCATTGACTTCAGTGGTTTTCTTGGGCAAAAAATTATCAGCTATTTAGAATTTAATAACCACAAATAATCTTTCTGCCTCTACTGGAGAAGCCTTGAAAATCTGACTGTTTATAGACTGAACAGACACGGTTCCATTCAGTTTTTCCGAGGTAATTTGTAAATATATTTGTAAATATATGTAAATATAGAAGGCATTATTAAGAAAAAAAAAAACTCAGTTCTAAGCAGCAGGTTTTTTCTACAACCATTAATTGTGACCAATGGAGTTTTTTAGCTTTTTAAGAAAACTGAAAACCATTTAAATTGCTACAGTCTTTTTTATGTTCATCCCCTTCCTTTTAATTAGTAGCTGTTGTATGATGCAAGAATTCTATTTCCATCCTAGCAGAAATGCCTTAAAAGCACAACTATATTCTTGTATTTCTAGGTAGGTCTCCAAGACATATGATAACTTTAAAACCTGATACAGAGACAAATATATTCTTTTTGGTTTGAAGTGATGAAGCTCATAAATTTATGTAAAGTGTAATAAAAAGGAAAAGTTGTTGCCATTATCATTAAAAGTAGATTTACCAGATTGAGCTGAACCAATTGCTTTTGACAGCCCAGAGGATATTTATATTTTCAGTGAACTTTTTATATCAATTTTTCATCACTAAACTATTTACTCTTGCTGGTTTAGCTAGATTTTGACTCCCTTGATTGTTCATATGGGAAGTAGATGATGACGTTATATTTGATTTTCATTACTCCTGTGAGTGTGTAGAGTTTGAGATGCTCAGTGTGATGCAGTCTATTCATATCATATTACTTTAATTCCCTCTTATCCCTAAGTTTGTATTTTTGTATTTTTATTAAAAGTAGAAACTTCCAAATAGGAAAAAAAAGCATTAAAAATTTGACACAAATATGAAAAAAGGGAGTCTCAGCTACCAGAAGATGCCTTTTTTTTTCTAATGAATGATATTGTCTTGATCCAACACACAATCAGTACTCCAGGTTTGTAATAACTGAAGTTCCTTTGCTAGCCAAGCAGACATCCAGAGTGAGAAACTTAAAAGTGGATGCATATGCTAAACAGAATCTGAGCATACTGTAATTCATTTTAAGCAGAGATTTTATAGACCTTTTTAACAAATTCTATTTGGCTATATTCCATTTACTGTTCTATTTATTTTCCCCAAAGCTGTTTCTTACACAGAAGAGTCAGGGAAAGATATATATTTATATATACACAAAAAAATATATATATAGATGCACATACCAAAAATACTTCAAAAGTCATTCAATCAAAAGCTATAATAGTATCTGTGATTTTAAATGACCAGTGCAGCTGATTGGAAGATAAACTTCAAAGGCAATACAACCAGAAGAACTGTATGCAAAACTCTTCTACTAGCTCTGCTGTATGAGAAAGAATATTTATTCATATCAATTTCACAGGTAATTATGCTCATCATCAGTTCTATCTTCAAAAGTGATTACTGTTGACCAGTGACTTGTGATTAAAAAGAATGAAAGGAAAGAAAAGCCATATCCCCTGAGAGAAAGATGTCTTCTGAGCTCAGATAGGACTTTCAACACTCAAAGAAAATTTGGATTTATTGGTTCAGACCCAGGGAAACAACATAGCAATCTGAAATACAAGTGTTCCTTTCTGGAGGAATTTAGTGGAAATTGACTGAAGAATACTGTTGGAGAAGGTTTCAGCTGGCATTTACAGACATTTTCGTACTATCCTAGCTGGAGGAAGGTTGAGTCCTCACTGATGGCCCTGATAATATTATGAGAGGTGGATAGTAGGCATTGTCTAGAAGAGACAAAACATATTTCTCAAGAGCAAACTCTTGCAGTCATTCTATTATATGTTTACTTGAATACCCAGAACAATCTATCCATGCTATGAGCAGTTGCAATTTCTTTGGAACTCAAAATCTGCTTATGTTAAAGGAGAAGGTATTCTTTAATATTTAATGTAGAAGGTCATAAGTGAAGACAGCTCACATACACATACAAGATTATTGGAGGAAATAGACGTATGTGGATAACACCTTTTATTGTCATACTCATGCCACTCATCTTCTGAGGGAGAATGAGAGAGGTGAAAACCTCTTTTTAAGGCACTGGAAAGAACTGTGGAACATAGATGAAGGACTGACCATAATACCTGAGTGAAATAGCAGTGCTTGGTACAAAAGCTCTGTCAACATGCAGGAGAAAATCTATATAAAACAATATTTATAGCCAGTAGGAGCAAACGAGTAAAAATTTTGGTGAGATAAATGTTTCATGCTTCAAGGAATGATATCCAGTGTGAGGGATAAGAGAAGGATTATTTAGCCAGGGACAGATGTAAGGCTCAGTACAGAAAGTCAAGGAAAATAGCTCCCAATCTTTTATTCTTTATGTCATGTTTATGATGTTCTCATTCCTGATTTTCAAACATATGGACTAGATGTTACAGTCCTTAAAAACGTGACTCTGGTATTTCTTGAGGGGACTGAAACCTTCCTTCTGCTGTGTCAATAAGAAAGAATTTATGAGAAAATGATACTGTCTGCTAACAAAATTAATCCAATCCCTTCAGGACAGAGTAGGACGGAAGCAATCCTTTACAATAATCCAAGGTCTTTGCAATACTACTGGACAATATGAAGTCCAATAAAATAAGAAGATAATCTCAGATCTACAGACTGGATATGTGGAGGATCAATCCACATGGCTTTTAACAACATACCCATTTCTCTACTGGGGTCAATCATCCTGCAATAATAAAATGTGAACATTCAGAAAGGAAGTCTGATGGGCTGAGTGTCCTCTACCTCTTTACAAAAGGAAAAAAAAATGGTAATAGAAGAAAGCAAAATCCTCTTTACTTAATGTGGACCTCTGTCTCTGGTGTGCAAGTCCTTCGTGTCCAAAGATAATTAGCACTTTATAATGCTAATTATTATAATTATGTCTGAGAAAAAAATCATTAAGGGGTAGGGCTGTTCAATGATTTTCAATTGCCCCCTCTATTAAAAAATAAGGTCATTGTTTGATTAGCTAGTTTTAGAAGCTAGAAGATGGAAACTGTTTTACAGAAAATCCTTTGGTTGTTTATTTTCTCATCTAAGATATTTGGTAAATAATTTAATAAGAAAAAAAATAGAATAATGTCATAAATTATAGCTGTCATAAAATTACCACAAAATTTCTGGCTACATGATACCGATATATATAACAAAAAAAGATTTTTTTTTTTTTTTTTTTTTTTTTTGCATAATGTGAAACCAGAACTAAAAGTAGCTAAGAGAAGTCACCTTATAACTTCTTCTGTCACATATTGATTGGAAATACCAAGGGTAGCAGCTGAAAATTGAAAAGCATATGTTATAGAACATTAATAGGAAATTTACTTTTGGACCAAAAAAAAAAAATTTAAACTGGAACATTTTACTGGGAGTGAAAACAACCAAATGAATAGAATTTCTTTGGTTTCCCCCCCACCCCCCCACCCTCCCCCCCAGTCAGCTTAAAATGTGTGCAGGTATATTTTAGTTGCCAAAAACTATAAGTTTCAAATTGTATTTTTAGATGTACCTTCAAAGCACCCTAGAATTAACATTATAACCAGAAATTAAACTGTGAGTGATGTGTCAAGTGATATGTTTGTTCTTGAATATAGTAAATTCATTTCACTGCAAACCTAGAAAGATAGTGAATTCATTTGGCTTTTGTTGCTGAGCAGGCAGCCAAGCTGGAGGGTATTTTCCCAGCAATATATAGAGATATGACAGAAGGAAAATGGTGATGCTGAGTAGTCTGTACTGCAAAAGGAGCAAAAGATGTGTTGATTTTAAAATATGTAATAGATGACTTCTAGAATTGATAGTACCTTAGCTGTCAATTCAGAAGGTGAAATTAGTTATGGTACCTTTATACCAGTCAATTCGAGTAGACATAGGGACTAAAAGGAAGTGTAATTCCTTATTTTTCCAAATTAAGATTATAGAATTGAACTAAAATTAGAAAATTACACTAAAATCTAGCTTCTGTTGCTGATGACCCATGTTCTCTGATTTGGGCTGATATATCATGTTGTTTTAAGTATTTGAGGGTAGAGAAAATATGACTTCTGACATATGCCTTAACTAATATTTGGTGAAAAAAAGCAATTTAATAATTTATATTCCATATACCATAAAAAAAAAAAGGCCGACAATTTTCCCACATAAAACTGTGGTGTGAAAACTCAGAAACACCCTGATGGAATTCTCCAACATTTAGAGACCATTTTTGCGGATTTGCTTTAATGTGGAACCTAAGCTGAATTAAAATGCTTTTGCACTCTGGATCAGACACTTCCCTACAGCTCTAGAGACAGCCCAGATTTAAAAAAGAAAAAAAAAAAAGTAAGTTATTCAGGAGGAAAATACTTCCCTCCCCAGGCTGTGAAGAAGAAAGATCCTCACTGATGTCTCCAGATGGAAATTAGCCCTTCACATATAATTTGACATATTAAAAGGAAAAGCATCCCAGGAGAAAGAAATATATTTGTTGCATAGATTGAACTCTTTAAAAGAGAAAAGCTTGAATGAATTTTGAGATGGCCACTTCACATTTTCAGAAGATGGGTACTGACAAAAAAGAAATGTAATGAAAATACCGCACTAATATAAAAAAACAATAATCTGTTAATGTTCTCTTTCTAAACACATATGCAGATTTGTTTTTAATGTAATGACAAAATATGATCCATTGCACATGTGTGATATTTCTAAAAGAGAAGAAAGAAAACAAAATAACACTGGAGAACACTGGCTTAATTGTTTCAGAAAACAGTTTAGGCAAAGTAAATATCAAGTTAATGTATGATAAAAGTGATAAACCTTCTATTTTTCTCCCCCCCCTCTCAGAATTTCCATTATTATGACTTCAGGCAACCATCAGAAATCCTATGTTGAAATTCATTTTAGTAAAGCACTCAAGTCTGTTCTTAATTTTGAAAGCAAATGAAAGTAGCAGAATTACTTGCATGCTTAAAGTTAAGCACACTCACAAGTACTTGTTCCCGCCAGAGCAGCATCCCTTCATCCCTAATGAAATTAAGAGTCTCTTATGCCTAAAATTAAGATGCTATACCTTTTATCAGTATCCTGTGGATACTGAGGTCAAAAGCTGATCTGAGTGAATGGGGCAGTCAGGCATCCCAAACTGCCTAGAGCTAACACTGATTCTGGGGTGCCTTGATTTTAATCACCAGTAGAATGTATAAGTAAGGATGTTTTTTGACTTAGCTCTTGCTGTTCTTGGCACTCTCCAGAAAAGAGAATGAGACCTCAGCCCAAGCACTCTAGTCATATATGATATCAGTTGCCATCACAAAGATGTTTGACAGGCACCAGCTTAAAGCCACAAATTTTTATCATTTAAGTGACCTTGGTTCATCAAGCTTATCAATGTTGAATACCTAAATGATTATGAAAAGGCTATGTTGAATGGGTCTTGGAGCAATTTGGTCAAGTGGAAGATGGAAGTGGGCTTGGAACTAGGTGATCTTTAAGGTTCCTTCCAACCCAAGCCATCCTACAATTCTATGATTCGATTCAATGATTCAATGATTCAATGATTCTATAATTCCATGATTCTATGATTATATGATGAAGGAAGGTGGGCAAGATTGATTCCTTTCAGTTAAATTATAGCCATGACAGGAACAAATCTCAAAGAGTTATTCATGGACCACTGGTGATATCATGGTAGGTAAGCCTGCACCAACATGCAGATTTAGTGTGAGCATTTTGTTAATGGTTCAGCTAAAAAGTTGATGATAATGTTACTTGCTTGCTTGTGAAGAACTGAAAGGGATTTCTAGATTCAAAGAGTCTAAGGAATATAATTTGTTCTACTACAGACAGATTTTAGCATGCAATCACAGAATCACAGAATGGTTGAAATTGGCAGTCATCTCCGGAGGTCATCATCCAACACTCAACTCCAGGTGGGTCACATAGAAGCAGTTACCCAGAAACATGTGTAGGTTTTTTATAAATCTTCAAAGAAGGAGACTCCACAACCTCTCTGTAAAATTTGTTGCAGAGTTCAGTCACCCTCACAGTAAAAAAACACTTCCTTGTGTTTATGGAGCCTCTTATGCTGACACTGAACATTGTAGATTTGTCCTGTGTGCATGATCTCTTCAGGTATTTACATACATTTGTAAGATACCCCATTAGCTTCCTCTTTACGAGGCTTAATGGTTCCAGTTCTCTCAGCCTTCCTTACATATGAGGTGTTCCAGTCCCTTAATCATCCTTGTGACCTTCCAGTGAACTTAACAGAATGTTGAACAGAGTTCTGTTGATAGAAATATTGGCACTTTTACATGCCACAAAGGAGAATAAAAAATAGACTTTCAAAGGAAATGTCCCTGTGTTTTGCTGTAAAGTAGTGAACTCCAAGGCATGGTTGGAAAGAGCCATTTCACACCTGAACTGAGTTCTGGGAAACATGTAATTCAGTCATAATCAGCTGTCTTTTATTGGAAATATGATGTGGGTTATATAGCCAATTGATTATAGTGTCTTCTATTTGAGTAGATGTTCTGACCACCATTCTAATCAGCATTACTCAAAAGTAAAGGACTACATAAAGAGGTAAGAACTTCTAATAAAGGCAGATGGTAGCTAGACTGTAAAAAATATTGCTTATTAATTATTTTTTCCTTTGTTTCATATAATGTTTCTGCTATTGCAGGCTGGGTGCCAATAATTTGGGGTGGTGAGACATGGGACTAATACAAAATGTGTTCAGTTTATAGTTGGGGTAAAATAGAAGCAAAGTTGAAAACAAGCAAAGTTTAAGTCAGGCAGATTCAACTTTATAAACTTCCTTGCTCTAGTTTTAGAAATATTACTTGTGATGAAGCAAATCTGTTGGTTCTGGTGGGTGTAGAGCCCCCAGTGCAAGCTGTGAGATCTCTAGCCCAAAGAATCAATAAATCTTCTAATTGTGTCATGCTACGTCTGTGATTTAGACTGCAATATAGTCTGTGATTTGTTTAATAAACTTGCAAGCTTAAGTATCATGCTTTTGTGGGATGCTCCCCTGGGATTCATCCTTAAGGGTGTCCAAATGTATCTCCTCTTCCAGTGACCTACGTAGGAAGTGACATGAGACATGTGGTGGTTTAATTAGCAAAATGTTGGCATCAGATTAATAAAGAAGAGAATATCCTTTTCTAGAGTTTCTGTTTCATATAAATATCTCTCACAGAGCTCTGGTTCCATATGGCAATTAGAAGTACTTGTTAACAGTTGTTTAGGTATATGAATAATGAAGGTGAATTTTCTCCAAGATTGAAAGAAATAAGGATGGACAGATTTGTTCAGATGGAATCCAAACTCATCAATCCACAGATAAATACTCAATGATTTTTTAAAAGTCAAACTTATATTGTAAGCTTCTAATATTCTCATTTCTGGGCAGGTTTTTCAAATTTTAATTACTATTTTAAATTATTTTTTATTTATTTTCACACTGCTAATCTTGGAAATAAGAGTCATTATTTCATGAGAAAAATCAGCATCTCAAAGAAGGACTCATATAGGAATTGGAAATTTGATTATCTGCATAAGTTGAGTATAGTTTTTAATAATAGTGAAACACTGGGTACTGGATTAAAAAAAAAAAACAAACACACAAACAATAACAATAGTTCATTTGTTCAGTTGAATTACCTTCTTGCTTTGTGACACTTATCAGAAGACAAAAACAAATTTTGAATTTACATATATTCAAAGATTCTTTCAGTCTTATTGTTTGAGAGGTGAATTGCAAAAGTCTGCATTTCATCCATAATATTCAATATTTTATTGATGACAACAGAAGTCATAGAATAACAAGATTGCATGTTTGTGCAAACTAGAACTGCAAGAGGAAAAATCTTTAGGGAAACATCAGCGAAGAAAAAACTCTTGAATTAAGACTGCTCATGTAAAATTTTAAAATTTTCCTTCTTGTTTGGAAAAAAATATATATTCAGTTTTCTTTGGTCTAGGAATCCACTGTCATGCTTTTTATGATTGACACTAAGATTGCTAAGAAAAAGGAAAATGGAGGCAAAACTATGATGAAATTTTTTCATTTTTTTGTTAGCTCAAAAGTAGAGGTTGGGGGTATCATAATCCTCACTGCATTAGGTTTTAAATTATCTTTTGCTCTTCCTTTGCTTATTTTAACTTCTTCTTAAAAGACAGGAATAGTTCTGTTATTTGCATGTCTTCCAAAGTGTGACTTTCAGCAAGACCTTATATCAGAAACAGATCTTGACAAATAGACTAAATATCCAGACAGACAACTGATGATCATGACTGAAAAAAATCCTTTATAAGAAGAACACATCAGTTTTTTGGTCTTCTATCATCTTCTGCAATAAGGCCAAAGGCCCACTTGGAATTGAGTCTGGCAAGGGATATAAAGGGCAACAAGAAGGGCATCTACAAGTACATCAGTAGCAAAAGGAAGATTAGGGAAAATGTGGGGCCACTGCTGTATCAAATCGTCATCCTAATAATGGAAGACACAGAGAAGGTGGAATTACTGAACACCTTTATTGCCTCAGTCTTTACTGCTGAGGTTGACCCTTGGAGTCCCAGACCTTGGAGGTAACAGAAGGCTGAAGAAAGGAAGACTTCCCTGTGGTTGGGGTGGGTTAGAGATCAGGTAAACAGACTTAATACCATAAACCCATGGGCCCTGAGGGGATACACTCATCAGCACTGAGGTAACTGGCAAATAGCATTGCTAAGCCATTCTCCATCATCTTTGAAAAATGGAGAATGGGAGAAGTGGCCAATGAATGGAGGAAGGACAATGTTAGTCCTGTCTTCAAAAACTGCAAGAAGGAAGATTGGGGAAACTTCTGGCCAGTCAGCCTCACCTTCCTTCCATCTCTGGAAAAAAGATGGAGCAGATCACCCTGGAGGTCATCACCAAGCACATAGAAGAAAAGAAGGTCATCAGGATAGTCAGCGTGTATTCACCAAGGGGAAATCATGCCTGACCAATCTGAATAGCCTTCCATGATGTCTTGGCAGAATGGATTGATAAGAGAAGAGCAGTGGAGGTTGTCTACTTTTACTTCACCAAGCCTTTTGACACTATCTTCTGTAACATCCTTACATCCTGTAAGTTTGGGAAATGTGGATTAGATGAGTGGACAGTGAGGTGCTTCAAGCACTGGCTGAGCAGAGAGTATCATGATCAGTGGAGCAGAACCCAGATGGAGGCCTGTAGTCAGTGGCATTCCCCAGGAATCAATACTGGATCCAGTCTTATTTAACTTGGTTTTAACTCACTGCTGAGATGCCTGGTGGTGGGTCTGGTGTGAATAATATGACAATTACAGTTACATGTCTCCATGCTTTAATATCTCCAATGTGCTTGTCTAGACAAACACAGTGTTTTGAGCCACTCCTTACAGGACATTCCTCAGGGCTCATCACCAGCTTTGTTGCCCTCCTCTGGACTCATTCAAGGACCTCCACATCCTACTTAAATCATGGGGCCCAGGACTGCACACAGTGTCCATGGTGAGGCCACAGCAACGCTGAATGCAGTGGGGTGGTCACCCCTGACTGGCTGGTGATGCTGTGTCTGTGACACATCAGGATGGGGTTTGCCTGCTGGGCTGACAAGGCTCACTGCTGACCAGGACTCCCAGATGTCTTTCTGTAGGAATGCTCTTCAGCCACAGTCTCCCAGCTTGTGCAGGAAAATTTATACTGGAGCCTGGCATCAGAGTTAATTGTGGTTGAAATCTCCTCAATATTATTTATTTGATTTCATGTTTGTTATCGGAGTGGTTGAATGTCTGCTGTAGAATTTCAAATTGCTTGAGCAATGTGTGAAATTCTCTTTACATGTGATGAAATTGTTTTATTCTGCAAAGACTGTGCTCCCTAAAAGGAGAGGAAGCCCACTTTTTTTGTTCTTAAATGTATGTAGTTTAGCAAAAACAGTCTTCAAAGGATTTGAGTGAGACTTATGGAACATATGCAATTAAATTATGATACGTGCAGAATTCTTCAAAGACTGTGCAACAGGATATGGTTTATATTGTTATCTAGGTAAAACCATAAACACAAGGAGCAACAGATCTGCAAGAATTATTTTCTCAGAAAACATGCCACTTATGCAAGCTAGACATTCAAAGCTAAAACATTGATTTAAAATACTTGGGGTTAGATTTAATGAAAAGAATAATAAAGAGTCCTCATGTTGGTTAATACAGACAGGCATAATGTAGGCTTCCACAATTTATTTCATCTATTCACCTTGTCCTGCTGTTACACCATTGCTATTTCAATTTTGATCTTTGTGAACAGAGGCATATCCATGTTCTGAGCTCTACTGGTTAATATAACAGTGATTCTGTTACAAAGGTAAAAGGAGAATAAAATTATCAGATTTGCTTTTTTTTTTTACCTTGTAACCTCCATGTTTGAAGCTAAATTCCAGTAACAGAAAGGTTAGTATCTTCATTTAACAAAGAGGTCTTCATGGACTGACTCCTTTGAAATCAATGGGAGTTTGTGAGAATCATAAATGGCATTGGCAGGGAGTAATTGTAGGGTCAAGGAACAGTGTGTCAGAGCACTTACTCTGAGATATTTCTTTCTGCCTATCTGTTAGCAGCAACAAAGAGAATTCCTTTCATTTTCTTACAGCAACTGGGCTTTTTTAAATAGAGGAGGAAAAATAAAACATGAATTCATTCTTACTCAGATTTGAATTGAATGAATAGAACTAATGTATAATCTTCTTTCTGCAAAGTGATAAATATTTACAGTGTGTAATGAGATTTCTTGTCAAAAATTGATGGTATTTATTGTGTTTTAATAAAAGCAGATTTGAAAATGTTAGTTTTATTAGAGAAAAGAAGTGTTGGAAATATTGCCATTTTCACATTTGCTTTTTCTATGGAGACCTTATATGCAAAGACAGATTTTGAGCTAACTATATTACTATGGAAATCAGTCGCAACAGAGTAGAAATGGTATGAAATAATGAAAACATTAATACTTCTTTACACCTTGTTTCATTTATTTATCAGTTACACTCTCCTTTTTTCTCTTTGCTATTAAAGCTTACACATTCCAATAATAAAAAGGTTTTCCTTCTCTTTTCCTTTTCTTTTCTCGATTCAAATTTCTAGAATTTATAACAAGAAACATACATTTCATAGACAGAAATATGGAATTTAAGGGCACTGCCATGTAGGGTGCTCAAGTTAAGTGCTACACAGAGATTTGTGTCTCAGTGAAGAAATTCTTTTCAGCAATATGTTGTTAGAAAGAAGCTGTATCCTCTCTCTGCTCAATGATGAGTCCAGTCATCAGTTGCTTCCAAACTGACTTATGGCAGTACCTTAACAAATGTTGCCATTAAGTAATCTGCTAAGTCAATAGACCTCAGCTTTCTTGGGGATTTAAGACACATTAGTCAAAATATCAGTACACAGGTGCTGAGTGCTTGAAAATATCTATGTGGTTCCTTCCATTTGTATAAAACTTTTAATCATTTAATGTTTGACAAATAGATGAAGCAAGTGATCAGGCTTGTTTTTAAAAGACTAAAAACTCTAAGCAAACTCTAAAGTAGTTCAATAATATTTAGTTTCCAGGTCATGTAGCTTCAAAATCCCTGTTGGCTGGTATTTATGTTAAATTAGTGAATGATTTTCAAAAGGATAAATGTAGAAGGAGTTTTGTTGTAAGTTAAAAATATAAAGGAGGAAAGGTGAGGACAAAATATAGTAAGATGTGAAATTTAGCCTATTTTGTGCAGTAATGATTATTTTAGATTGCATGTATGTAACATGAATGTGTATATTAGCATTTGTAACTCCTAAGATCAGCATTTGTTCTTTAGGCAAACAGAAAGAAACCTCTTACAGAGTCCCTTTAACTGGCATGAAGCCAGCCATGCTCATTTTCTGCAGCTGGCATGAAAATAAACTCATTTTCCAGAAGTGACCCCCATTATTTCATTTTTCTTAGCTCCCAACAAGTTGATGAGCTATAATACAAAGCAAAGCAATTAATTGTTATATGGCATCTTTGTTAGAATAGTAGTGGTGATCAGCAGTTGGGGAGGAGGAAATAGTCTTGAGCATGTAGTAAAATACAGATTTTCAGCAGAATAAATAAGTAAAATGGCTTCAGATAGAAGTTACACACTGTTTAGTTATGGGTGGAGAAGAAAAGAAAGGTCTTATGCAAAGCGGACTAGATATTTTCCAACTAATTGAGAGAGCTTTGGGGAGCTTTTCTGTGTTTTCCTGTATTTTTGTTTGTTTTCAAAATTCTAAATCTCCCTTCTGCACTTGAAATGCAAGCTTCAGCATTGGCAAGGATGGAACTCTCTTCCAAGAGGAGGTCTTGCTCTACAGTGCTGCTCTGCCCTGGAGAATTACAAACCAGAGCAGAAAGTCATCCAGTCAATCAAGATTAAATCTTCTGTGGAGTGACACCAGACATGGCTTGGGCTTCTGTCTACAGTGCAGCTGCACCCAGCCAGTAAATATTTGTTGTATTTCTTGTTGAACCTTTTTTCACTCTATATCAGTAACTAAATATTGATTGAAGTTGCACCTGAAGTTCAGCCTCTTATCCTATTTCAGCATTGTGAATATAGTCACCGGCTGTTCTGTTGGTAATTGAGGTCTCTTCCTTCTTTGTCACACTCTTTCTCTCAGCACTTCCCATAATAAAATGCACAGAAACTTCCAGGAAATTTTAACCTCTTGCAGACTAGATTCTTCCCTAATTCTAGTTCTGAACTGTGGACATTTTGTGGGAGGCCAAACCAGGGAAACCCATGATAAATAATAAGGTATTATAAAGCAAGTCAGTGAGGCCATTATTGTCACTGGAAGCAGAGATTACAATTCTGCTGTTGTAGAATACTGCCAAAGCTGGGAAAGATGAAGGGAGAGATTTTACAGCAAGAAATGAATGACTAAGAAGACAGACAGTGCTTCCTAGACAGAAGGTAAGAGTAGGAGATCATTAAAGTAAAAATGGAATATTGCAAATTTTGGCACCTGATATTTGTCAGAGAGATAAAGAGAAGAGCAGCAAGATGTCATGCTGTTGAAGAAGGATGAAAGAGGCAATTTTGTTCTGGATCATCATCTGGATTCCATGGAAATGACAATGAATTAAATCTACTACCTATGTTACTTTAGAAGATACAGTAGAAAGGGGAAAGGTTTGGGGAAACAGGAATGCAAATTGAGTAATTCTTTTTAGCAGCAGTATGACTAACACAGTCAGGTTAAAACAAATTGGTTTCAACAGATTATTTTTAATCCTTGCCAGTTCATCACACAAGGTCCAAAATACCTCTCCAGTTAAGAACATTTATCTTACTGATTTACTACAGGTCTTTGGAAGGTTATCAGAAGCTCCTAATACAAATGATATATTAATGTTTCGGTTGTTACCTGCAGAAGGACTTATCTTAAACAATAGTGATTTTATTTTTCTTAAGCCCTTTCTTAAACTAGAGAGTGAGTAAGTCTTCTGCAAACCTGTATGTCAAACCTGGGCTAGAAGACCTTACTACAGGCATAAAGGAAGCAGTCAGGTGTCTACCTGAATGTGAGGCTCTAATTCTCATGTTCTGAGACAGCTGAGCTGTAGCAGATGTCATGGGTATGTATTGTCTTTGGAACATCTGCCTTCTTCAAGGCTATCTGAGAATGAGGTTTTCTTCTCTTTTCATGTTGTATCTTTTGATATACCTGGCAAATGCAACAACTAACTCTGAACCATTAACCACTTGAATGGTATGCATACTTGTTTCCCATAAAAGACAATGTTTTCTGTCTTGCTGAAAACTGTTTGAACTAACCTACCTCACTGCAGAAACATGCAAGTTTGTGAGAAATGTGTAAAGTCTTGGTATTTCTGTACAAATGTAGGAATGATAGTCACTATGTAAAAATGAATTGGTCAAGAAATACTGCAGCAGCAACAAACAAATAATCTCTGTTTGGTCCTTAATTTTGCGGTAGAAACTACCTCCCCAAGGAACTAAAATAAATATCTTGAGAGACAGGAATGAATGGAAAGATGGATCTTTTGGATAGTCTCTGATGGAAAACAGTTGTTTCCACCTATAACAGAGGACAGCAGGAGACTTGAGAGAGAAAGGAGGGGAGACAGTGCTGTCTATGAATAAAATGTTCATGAAAGAACAGTAACTTCCTTGTAACATGGCATACAAGGAGGAAAAATGCACAGCACATTGTAACATGGCATACAAGGAGGAAAGAAGCACAGCACCTCTCTATCAGGAAATCCACTTAGAAAAACCAACAATTATTCAGCTGAAAACCCACAACAAGAACTCGGTTAAAGGCTGCCCACTGGAATGGCATTAGTGATATTGACTGCAGCCTTCTGCTTTAAGGGAGAAAGGAAGAAAGACTGCTGTAATTGGAACAGTAATATCTATTAAAATGTTATTAAATTTTGTTAGCATTACAATTCTATTTGGGAACACAGCATGTTAGATGGCAGGACTTCTAAAACACTACTAAGATTGACTACCTATTGTAAGGCCAAAGTCCTGCAAACAATATCTGAGGAGAATATATGTGACTAGTTTTGTGAAGACAGGCACAAGAACAAATCACATTACATTTGTTGATCAGAAAAAAACATAGAATGAGGACATGACAATGTAATGAAGAAGAAGCACACATACATACTTGCAAAAATATTGAACAGAGTCCGAAGCCTATATTCTATGCAAGAGAAAAAAATTAGAAAGTCTTGTTTTTATGATTTTAAAATATCTAATAGTGAAATTGACTTCCATGTTGTTGAAGAATATTTCTAGGCAAGTGATGGCTCCACAACTCTTAAATTTTGTTTGTATGACAATATTTTTATAAACATGTTTATAAACAGGAAAAAAATCTGAAAACATTATGTTAAACCATCCATAATATTTTTTGTCTTATGTTTTCTGTAAAATACAGTTAATGTTGACCATACATTGAGTAGCAGTGGCAAAGGTATTTTTGTTTCAAGATATTGCAACATGGCTTTGATGCTGTTAGTGCCAAATCCATTCTAAGTTCAAGAGACAAATTCACAAACATGGAAAGATTGTGGAAACTTTAGCCAACCAGTGATATAGCTGGCCTGCATAAATCATATTCTACTGAATATCCTTACCTTTCTTGTCAAACTGAGATTCACCACTGGATCCATCGAATTTGTAATCTTTTACTTGTTGGAATAGCTAATACACTATAAACATTTAACAATAACCATGTCAAAGGCCATTAATTTACTTAGCAGTGCTTCCTGTAGCGATTCTCTTTAACCTTTCTCCTGATCATTTTATCACATATAGGTTACGCATTTTGTTCTGGTCCTGGATATAAATCAAACTTAAGTCCATTTCTGCAAAGAATGATACAAAAGAGATCAGTGCTATGTGCTAAGACAGACAGGCTGACTGTCTCAGCTGGCATAAACTGGTGTTTAGCAGGAGGGCTAAGTTATTTTACCCTAGATGAGAATCTCTTTATTGTGTGTCTCAGAATAAGCCTTTATTGAACCAAACCCAAGGGGAGAAAGGGAGAGAAGAATGATGCAAAGAAGGAGACCAAAAGGTACTCAGGGCAGAAGCAGACAAAACCCTCTTCCCCTATCACTGATTACAAATTATTATACAAGCTGAGCCCCATATTGTATACTTCATTTACAGTAATTGTACAACAGCTGTATAATAGGTGTAGTTTAAGGTATGAGTGTTGCTCAGAGTGTAGCTTAAATGTCCACAGTGAGATGTGAATATGAATATGAATGGTCCTGACTGCATAGTAATTGGTGGTATTATGGGAGTGAATGGAAAAGCTACATATGGATGAATGGGTGGGGCCAGGGAAGGGCGCAGCACAAGAGACTAATGGTAGATTTTATTTTCTCACATAGATGGCTTTTCCTTTCAATAATTAGCCAGCGGCAGTAGAAGCAAATGAAGAGAAAGAGAAGGAGACTAGTTTGGCACATGGAAGCTCTATACTCATTACATTAAATCATTCCAATTTCCCTCTCTTCAACCCACCTACCTAGACATTGATTCATCCACATTTAACTTGTAACAGGTTCCAGCCTGCACAGGGAAAAAGGTTTTGAGAATGTGATAGCGTTAAAGCAAAAGCATGGTTGTACAATATACCTTAGAACTCTTAAAAAAACAGCCAATAGACCCCCAAAAATAACCAGTCTGGAATGGAATCATTCTTTTTCACGCATGATACTGGTTTATGTGTGTTGCTGTTGGGGTGTTAAAAATGAGAGGTTCATGTGCTGTGAAGGAATGATGACTTTGGAGTCAGAGCTAAGAACAAAATATATTTGCTCAGTTTTCATATTTTGTTACAATAAAATTCAGAAAGCATTTCTCTGGTTTTGCTTGGGTTTTTTTTTCAAATTTTTTTATTTATTCTTTTTGTGAATTCAAGTGCATGGCAATCTGATCCAACTGAATATATGGTTTTCAGCCAAATTATGAAATTTTGACTGCTTGGGTGATTTGAACAATTTATTGCTATATCCAAAATTCTGTAAGTGCAAAGCAAGAATAATACTTCATGACAGGAAAGAGACTTTAAAAAATCTTCTGAATTATTTTGCAGTATCACAGATATCCACTTATACTGAAAGTTCATATAAACTCAGAAACTGATCCTGCAGATGTTAGCACTTCAGAAAACTTGAATTCAGTGTGATTTGCTCACCCAGTACATGTGCTCAAATCCATGACTGTTTGGGGGTTCTCCCTCCAGCCAAAGCAGATTAATCTGATTTTGCATTTTAGGTTGTAGTGCAAAGCTATACAGTAAGAAGTAGCAAATTATAAAACAATTGAAACTGATTATATATCACATTAAGACAGAAAATATATTTTGTGTTAAACACTTGACAAGTTGGTATTATGCATATTACTGATCCTCCAGGTCCTTGTCTTTTTGATGACTATTTTTTTATTTTGCCAAACATGATTTCCTAGAGAAGACATTAAAACCAGAAAGCCTAGTATTGCATCATGCCACCTATTTATAAATTCTAAGGAATAAACACAGCAAAAATTAATTACAATTATTCATGTTCTTGAAAATGACAGTACATCTTGAAAATGACAAGCAAGAAGGGTCACTATTGCTCACTTCTTTTTAAAAACAATCTTTGTTTACCTAGTTCCCAAGTGTTAAGAGCCAGTATGGTACATTTGCATAGGATAACTAACATCTACCACACCATTTTCACGTCTGCAAGTACACGTGAGTAACCGTAATTACACGTGACACCAATTACTCTATTACTTTGTATTAAATTATAATGGAAAATTCCACTAGAGAATTGAAGCCTAATTGCATCTTAATTTGCATATTTTTGCATATTAATTACATCTCAGATGAATAATAAATTTCAGCAGATTTTTAATTTATGCATAGACACAAAAACAAGTGGAGAAATAATTTACAAAAAAATACCAGCAACTATTACTTAGGGCATTCAACTAATTTTGCTTAGTTTAGCAAAACAAAACTTGGTTTGTTTAATATAGCATCTTTAGGCTGATTGCTGTTTATTGCACAATATGTCAGTTTTGAAGCACAGAGAGAAGCTGAGTCTTTTTAATAGAAATATAAATGTTAATTCAGAGCATTTTAAGTTGAGGGATTTTACATTTTTGAACAAAATGTTTGGAGGACATTGCTATTTAATTAATTTGAGAATAGGCTTAATTGAGATAGTTTTTTTACATATATGACATCTTATTTTGTTGCATTTTTTAATGAAGGAATAAAAAATAGGATATTAAAAAAAAGTCTCAATGAGGAGGTTTCCTCTGATAAAAAAAAGGTAGAATGTTTTCTTGTTTAAAGACAGCAGTTAAACCACTACAGTTTTGATGACTATTAATTTCAAACAAAGGGCAAAATTAAGGCCAGGAAATGTGTAACATTTTAAATCAACGTATATTTAAATAATTCTGGACGTATTTATATTACAAAAGTTTGTTTCAGTGTAATTTTATATACAGAAAAATAGCTATGTAATCAAAATGCACAAAAATATCATACTTAAGCCTGCAAAGCTTTTCTTAACTTTAAAGACAAAATAATCCAAGTTCCCCCCATTAAGTTCAGCTGGACAACTCACTTATATAAAGTTAGGAAGGTAGGAAAAGGCAGAGTCAATAACAGTGTTTGCTCTTTTTGGCTTAGCAGTTCTCAAATCTGTATTTGAAAATGAAAATATATTTTACATGTCTCTGTAAAATTTATTTAACAAAAAAAATTAACAGTACGAATTTCACAAAAAGGCTTTGCTTCCATAAATTTCAGTCACATTAAGCCACTTACTGCTTTTCAACTTAGTCTATAAAACTGAAGTCCCTTTACGCTGTCAATTCATCCCAAAGCCTAATCTGGTATGATGCCTTTTGTACCTGCTGCCGCAGTCAATCTGAGACTGCCTGCACAAAGAATAATTCTATTGATCATTTGCCAAATTGTACAAAGAGAATGGATGTCAATGCTCTAATAAATCAGGAGACTGTCAAGATGAATGAACACATTTGTCTTCTCCTTTGCCCGAAAAAAAATTTTAAAAACCTACACAAAACCACCAAACCCTAAAGAAGCACATATTTTCTAATTTGTTTTGTGGCTCTGCCACGGTAGCAGCTAAGCAGAATAGAAGACTGTGTAATCTCCAAGAGTCCACTTTATATATCTTCTGGTGCAGTAGTCTGGATTTTGCCAGGTGAAATACTTAATAGCTTATGCTTACATTGCACCAGTTACAAATCATTATTTTTACTTGCCAAGCAGGAATCTGATGAATACTGAGCTATTCCTTTTGTTTTACCTTGACACTTTTTAAAATTAATATATCCTTAGGAAAAGTTTTCTTTTTCTCTAGAAAGCACTGAATGTAGCAAATGTGTTCCTGTTGTGATATCTATTGCTATCATGTCTCTATCATGTCTCTGGTGTCAGGTGCCTGTCACTTGGTTCCATCTGCATAACACACCAAATCATATTAGCAGCACCATCTTTAGTACCCTTCTTGCTAAAAGTTAAAACAGCCTAGCTTTCAAAAATAGAGTTCTAATGATGATCAGGGTTGTTCTTTTACATTCTGAACATCCCATTTGGCAGGGTTCAGATAAGCAGAGGGAAATTGGGCTGAATGAACTGAAGTGGGGATTATGAATCTTCAACTGTTAAACAATAGTTCCCTCTCATGGTCGTTGGGAGCTACCACAGTTTGCAAAACGTGGCTGGAAAGTGGCAGCTTTTTAAAAAAAAACATTGCATTTTACTTCTTCCATGCACCAAACAGGAGATATTTGCTTATGGAAGGAAGGAGAAATGGTCCCTACAACACTAACCATTACCCTAGTCTATGGTAAAGGCAGGTGGGAATGCAAGGTCTTTTTTCCATTTTGCAAAGGAATGCACTTTTTTTTTCTTTTTTTTTTCTTTTTTTTTTTTTCTGTAAGGTATTTTAACTAGGAGAATACTTACAAAGAAATTTATAATATTATGTATTGTTTATTCAGTCCTCACCATAACAGAAAAACATAGCATTTTATCTCAATAAAGTACAAGTTAGTGTAAATAACTTTTGTCAAATGAGATTATAATGGATCATTTATTTTGGAGTTATACCTAAAATCAGTCTTTGATATCTTGAGATTGGGTTTGATCCTGCAAGATAGTAAAGTCTGTGTCTCCTTTTGGAATTTGGAAATGCAAAGTAATCCCTGTAATCTGCATGGATGTGAGAATTCTCTTCACACAGCACCTTCCCTCTCCCTTGAATGCCCACTGCAATATTTCAGGAAAAAAGTTATCTACTTTTCCTTAATTGATGTTATTTAATTCCTGTGCTGCCTGCTTCTGTAACATTAGTTTGCTTTTTCCCTTTCCAGTTAAGCACCACACCAGATATCACACAGAAAGCAGAAGAGAATTTGCCAATTTATTTTCTGTATTTACATGTCCTAACAAAATGCCTTTTAATCCTCTGCAGATCTATTTGGGCTTTGAATGCTAACATTCTCCTGCTTTATTTTGGAAATCAAGACCAGCTTGGAACTGCACTCTTGCAGAGATATGTTTCCAAATCCTTGAGTTATGTCTCTTTCAGAAGCATAGTTTGATCAACCACTTTAGCAAATGCATACATAATAGGCTGAGGACAGATGACAAGTGACATTTTTCCTGGATACAATTTTCAGTATTTGACCTATATCCATACAACTAGGATATGCTACTCCTTAGATTCCAAATTTATCTTGGTACAAGACATTCTTTCAGATGTTAATAAGAATTACTCTTAAAAAAAAATTACTCAAAAATTACACCTAATTTCAGAATTGCAAAAGACCTAATGAAATTTTTAGAATTAGGATGGAAACAGAAATTATTTATCTATTAATTTATTCTATCATCTTAAAATATTTTGGAAAATTTTTTTTCAAATCCAACACAGCTCTCAAAAGTTGTTTGTAAGGGGGCATTCTATTGTGACATGTGTGAAAATATTTTCTTTGATTCTCCAAAGTGTAGGAAATTTGCAAGGAAAAGAAGCTCATTTAAAGTGAATTTCAAAATTGAAGTAATGGACAAAATTTTAAAATCAATCACTCAAATGTTTTTGACATTTGTAATATAATGTACTACTGTATATTTGTAATATAATGTAATACTGAGTCTACGTAATGTTTGTAAAAATATATTGCATGTACGAAATGAGAAAATAATAGCGAAAAAGGCATGATTCTGAAAGTCATATCACAGGGCTGTCTGCAGGCAGAAGATATTGATACAAAGGCTTGAGGAATAATTTCTATTTTTTGTCTATAAAACATGTAAAAAGATGTGTCAATGCTTTTCCAGACTGCTTTATTCTTGTTCTGATTAACTCAAAATTAGAAGTTAATTCTTGGCTTCTTTTCAGAAGGTGAGCTCTAAGTATCAGTTCACACATTTATATGATGTGGATGCCTGGCTTCAGGGAGATGAGTTAGAATAACAGCTCATTTCACACAGAAGTATCATACATATAACTGAATCCTAATTTCTCTCCTTTTTAACTCTAATTGCCCCATTTCACTGTGCTATGCACCTGTAATGCTAGAGATAAATAGGCTTCTTTGAGGCTGTAATGGTAATTTTTGTCATCCCTGTCCACTTCAAGGAGCAACAGAAGATGTCTGTTTCCACTAGCAACAGAAAAATGAAAAAGATGAATGGCAAATCTGATGCAGCCATGCCTTGTGTAGGCATGATCTTGTCCAGGTGGCCATGCTGGAGTAATCCCAATGAGTTCCAAAATTCACCACCTACTTGATATATGTCACATTTAGGATGTTGCTGTGATTTCCTCAAATTTTGTATCCTAGATGCCAGGAATCTGCGTGTTTTGTCAGGTGAGATTTCTCATGTGCAATGCAATGTTGTTGAAGGATAAGCTGAATTTGCAACACAAAACATAAATCCATCAATTCTGGAGTCAAAAGACTATAGCAGCCAAGTGTGACCTGTACAGTCAGGAACTGGCTACCAAGCCTCAAAGGAAAGTAGACCCAGGTCATAGATCCCCAACAGGCACAGTGGTACCCAAGAAAACTGAGCTGCTCTTGTGTTTCTATAGTGGATTAGATTAACACCTGTGGCTCTAGGGTTGACTTTCCTATAGTAATCTCCTCTACCCCATATAGACTGAATCTGAAACTTTGACTTCACAGAGCTCTCCCTGTCCTATTTGGACCTGAGCATCCTGACTTTGAGGTAATATTGATCTGTCATCTTTAGTGTTGCAAAAATTGGTTTTAACTCAATGCTGATATACGTGGTGTTGGGTCTGGTGTGAATAATATGACAACTACAGTTACATACTTATCCAGGTGCAGGGAAATGCAGGAAACTTTTACTTAAACATCTAAATATAAGGCAGGAAATGCTATAGAGATTTCAGGTAATCTTTTGCTTTCATTTATTGCTTTGGGATATTCATATGTTTTAGTATCACGTGTACTTAAAACAGTTTTGTACTTTGTTACGTCATTCAGGAAAGCTTGGAAGTAAAAACAGGAGAAAGAGATGCTGAAATAAAACTGATCCATTTCTCTCCTTTACAAGCAGATATAAAGAATAAAATCCATGTGATGAACTGATTGCTGTAGTTGTGATTTTCTTTGACACTTTTCCACTTATTTACTTGCAATGCAGAATATAGTAGGAGAATGGCACCTCTGTCCTATTTAGTTAGGGGATTGGAAGGAATGCTCAATGTGCAAGATATGAAGATATGAGTATCTCTCAAATGAGTGGATCTTACTTCAGTCTTTGGAGACCTTGGGTCTACTCTTTTCCTTAAATTAGACTCTCATTCCTTATTCATAAGATTGCCATTTTCCATCCCCGCTTATGCTTTCAAATCTCTGCTTTGGGAAGGCGAGGTTTGCTGAGTCAGTAATTTTAACTGGGGTGGCTTGGTATTTAACTTTTCCCTGTAGTTTTTTTCTTTATATCACCCATGAATGTTAATCAGGATAAGAAAGTATTGGGGAAACCCTAGCCTTTCTTTAAATCAGCAAAGTATTAGATGCAGAAGAAAAAGCACAGTGTGATTTGTAGCTACCAAAACATTTTTGTGTTACTAAGCTGCTTACCATGTTCTTTGTCTCCTATCTGCTATATAAAAAGACTGTTTAAAAACTGTGTGAAAATTTTCAAAAACACCTTTAAAAGATTCCATTACTTAAAGTGATTTGGATAATTGTGTTCAATGGTAGCCATTATTTAAAAATATAATTAGTTGCTGAACTCAGAGAAGGAGGGAAATTTCTGCAGGTGTTTCTCATTATTTGCTATGCATACAAAATATCTGCATAAATTACCATTATTATTTCAATGTATACTAAGAGACAATAAAGCATTAGCAAGCAAAGGAAAATGTTGTTGACCCACAATCTCTGTTAGCAGCATAGAGTTTTGGCCTTCAGTGTTTTTGAGGCACATGTGCAACTGCATTCAAGATTGAAATTACAATTTTGCACCTGTAACAACATTAAATATGTAACAAGAGCGTATCAGAAGAATACTGAAAATGCAAAGACATTCAGAGAAAGACAGTAGCACATGCTACATGACTTTGCCACACAAAACAACCATTGACAGGCAGAACTTTCTGTTCTGTATTAAGGCTTCAAGTAAAGGAAGTAATTCCATAATGATCTGAGACTCCAAGAATATATTTTTAAATTTATTGATGCTACTACAGAATTATTTGTATGTGAAGTGCAGAGATCAGTTAGGAACTTCTGACTTTTAATTCTGGTTCTGAGAAAGACATTCTGCAACTTTGTGAAAGTTTCTATTTCTTATTCTGTGAAATGGAGCAGTAGTAATAATAAGAGATGAACAATAAGCAGAAAAAATCAAGTTCTCTACTAGATCAGTAATTTTGAATATGTGAATTCTTTATGAATACAAGTGAGAGGAAATTTCAGACAATCTTGAATTTCATAGAAATTTATTCCGTTTTAGAAACTTGAATATTCGCTGCTTTTATATGTTAGTTTTACAATGAGCCCACACAAAAGTAAGCTTTGATTAGTTTACTGGAATGTTGATGTATAAAAAAGCATTTACTAATTACAACAAAAGTTTTATATTTCCTAACTGAATGTGTTTTATTTTCATCCTTTTGTTTTTAAAATGTTATGCAATAAAGGGGAAATGGTAGTAATCTGAAGTCAATGCATACCCATGAATAGTAAATAAATTTTTCTCTCTTATTGATTATGAATGCTTTGCCTCTTATCACAGTAAGTGGTATTCATAACACCCCACCAGGTAGAAAGAGCTGCCTTGAAAGGAGGAATAAGATTTTCTCACATTACACACTCAGGATGGAATGGTGTCCACATCAAGACTTTTTTAACAATTCAAAGTTCATGATGAACTTATGCTCTGAAGTATTTATGCTGTGAGCAGACTTTGCATTTTACAATACAATCCTACTGTATTTCATTTTAATGAGAGAGATGCAGTCTCTCTGAGACTCAAGTCCACAAAAAGTCTAGAAGGGCAAAGGATCATAACTAGAACTCCTAACAGAAAATATTAATACACACTTCAAATAACCATTAATGGTTTTTACACTAGAACAGAATTTTTAAAATTAGTTTTACATCCCTCTTTAAAAAAAAAAAAATCAGAGGATAATCTGGTGGTACTTGACTTGCATTTGTTACTAAAAGACTGTGATATGTATAAATGCAAGATAATAGAGCGTGAGTAAAAGACTTCAGGAAGACTGAAATGATTCAGTGGCTATCTGCATAGGAACAGATTTCAGTGTTCTCCATTCCTTATTCCTGAGATAATGCAAGACCTTGGACAAAGGTGTATAGCAAGTGACTCAGTTTTTTTGGAGAAATCTGAATTTGAGTGTCTCCAAAGTTCTTCCATTAATTCAAGGATGAAAATTGATCTTTAAAGTCTAGGAAAAGCACCTTAATGTTCAGGTTCAGAATCGATAGCAGAAAATATAATGGTTCAGTTATGTCTTATGGGAATCAAAACTTTTCAAAATTTTTGAAAATCTGCTGCATTGGTAAGTAGTCAAGTTAGAAATTTTTAGTAATCTGCTGGTAATTTTAGACCAGTTTATTCCATAATACTTACCAGGTTTCAATGAGCATTGTCTTCCACTGAGAAATACTCTTCCATCCTTACTATTCTAATTTCCCTTGTTTAATGTAAAATATTTTCTCTTCTGAGTAGGATGTTCCTTTTTGTTTTGATCTGTAAATTCTTTTTAATTTGGAAGGCCTGTCTTTTTTTACTATTGTGTACTTTTTTTGTACTGTTCTTTATGGTTTCCTTGTTTTTAACAGGAAATAGGTAAAAAGTTTTTTTATAATTAGTTGAAATATGGTTATCCAAAAACATAACAGTTGCAAAGAAAAGTAAGAATTCCAGAGCACATGACAAGTGTAATGATATACTGTGCAAAGGTGTCTGGTCAGAATGACTGTGCTGTGTGACAAAGATTGTTCATTTAGAAGGAACCACGTCTTTCATTTACCTAAAAACTAGCTCCATTTAATGAAATATTGCATTCATAAAACTATTCCTCCTCCTCCTAAAAAAGTCCTGTAACTTAAAATTCCATGTGGCAGATTAATACTTTTAACAGTTCAAGAGAATAGCTGAATACTAGCCTTGAAATTTATAAGAACTCGGATCTCCATAATTTTGGTGGTGTATCACAGTAACATGAAGGAGAAGATTTATTAATTCTTTCTTATGAGATTAAATGTAATTGGTTTAAAGAAATAATAATTCTTTTGTTTGAGTTTTATGCATTTCTTATGAAGAGCTAACACATTTTTCTGCAGTCTGACAAAGTGTACGGTCTTTTATCCTCATTTCCCAGTGGATAAATACTTTGTTAATTAATAAAGTATTATACTAGCACTTAGTGTCTGCATTTAACAGTGGAAGGATTTTATTCAGATTATGTTAATAGATTTTCTGCTTTATTTTTGCATTAATTGCAACCTTTTCCTGTGATGTTGTCATAAAATAATTGTCCCTATAAATACAGGGGATTGTTTGGATTATTTTTGTTTGACTATTCTGAAACAATGCCTGTTATATATTGTTATTTATGCTATTGAGCTGGATGCTTAATCATATTACTCACAATTACAAAAAAATTGCAAATTCAACTTTTCTTCTTCTTCTTAATTGTTTACAAGTATATCCTGATATACATATATAAGTATTTAAAGCATTTACAAATATCAAACAAATTTGTAAGTATCTTAGATTTTCTTGGTGCATTTTTTTTCTGATATTGTGACATTTCTAATATCAGCTAAATAACATCCTAGAGTGGTACAGGTGCTAAAGAAAATGTATGAGATTTCTTGTTAAGGATGATTGAAGAATGAGGAAAAATAATAACCAGAATGAAAATAAAATTTCACCATAAATACTTACCTTTGTAACAGTATTGTAATTCTGTACATAATGCTGGATTGAGCTGGTCCAGAGAAATGTGTAATTGCAGTGGCAGGTCTTTGCATCTATGAGACAGCGTATGTATGTATGTATGTGGGAAAGGGAGGAGCTTCATGGAATTGTAATGTAGGACATTCTTAATTAGCCTTTACCTATGCCTATGTCTATGGAATGAGAAGAGGAAACAGTTTCATTTTCAATGTCTTTTGGACACATTTCCTTGGAAGGGGAAATTATTTGTTCCTATAGGAAAGCACATTGTATTATTTGCTTTTGTACTTCACATTTAACAATAGAAAGAGAATTTCCTTGTTGGACATTTAAAATTAGTGAAACCTCATTGCATTCTGTGGGAGTCTGGTCATACTGGCCCGTAAAACGTGACATTTTTAGAATACTCAAAACGAATCTAGATGTCACCCAGGGAATTAATTCTACAAAAAATGTGTTTTAAAATATACTGCAATTAATATTTTTTCTCCATTTCTCAATGATTCTGCTGAACTGCTTATACATTGGTAATGAAGGATGTGCCAAGTTTTCTAGGTTTTCTAGTTAACCTCTTGTTTATTCAGCTTGTTCTTATTTTCAGATAAAAGGCTCTCTAAAGGCATAGATAATTTAAAAAAAATCTATCTGCAATCATAATGAAGATAATTACTACATGTTCTTCATTAAAAATGTCTGAGATATGTTAGTGGAGTTGCAAGTTATAACTTGGCTCAGGTAGCTCAGGTGCCCATGACTCAGAAGACAAATAACTATCAGTGGTTTATCATTCTGCTATCCTTGGCTTTGGGGTTTTTTTGGGGGATTTTTGGGTTTGTTTTTTTTTTTTTTTTTGAGGGGGGGCTGTTGTTTTATTTTTAATTTTATTTTTTCTATTTTAGAATTTTAGGTATTTCCTGCAAGACTAAACAAACAAACAAATAAATGAATGAATAAAGATCTAATTTTCCTGTGTTAAAGCTGATGGTCTATATATCACTATCTGCTACCATGACATGATTCCCAGCCCTTCTCATACACCCACCTGCAGAACCTTACTCACAGTGCTCACAGTGTTTTAGGACCTATCTAGATCTCTGTTGCTGCTTCTTCTATTGGTGGCATCAAATTCAGCTAGGAAAATAGGTGAAAATAAAAAGTGTCTTCCAGTATTTTACATCATATAAGACAACACTACCCTCTAAATATTGCTGGTTTTATTTACTTTACTGACCTCACTCGAAAAAATCCCTCAATTGAGTGTTGGATACAGGCAAGTAAGTTCAGGCCCAGGAAGTCTTCACATTGGTGAATCTGAAAGAAACTTTTTTTTCAATTTTTGAGACATTAGTTTGTCTCTTAAGAGCTTGTAGAATTTGGGATGATAAAACATGAAGAAGCTTTCAAAGGCATTTTTCTCAAGATCAGATCATTCTTTTGCAGTGAATCACCCAGTAATCCCCATTGCCGTGATATATGCATTTTGGAGTGGTTCAGACTTGGAGATGGAAATGAAACTGAAGTGGAAGTTGCACTCCCCAGTGTGTATTGGAAGAATCACCAATAGTGTTCATGTCAGATGTTCAGCAGCTACAGTTTTGTTTCAAAAATCTGACATATGACACAATTTGCCAATACAGACTTGGCCAACTGTATACCTCAGAGGATCTGCTAGCAACTGGACACACAGATTGTGGGAAAGAATGTCATGAGCACAAAAGCCTGCTACTCACTCCAAGTGGGAAATTCGTATTACAGAAAGGCTCTTAACCTTCTGCTGTTTTCCAGGGGGATTGGTGATCCTTGAGAAGACACCGTGGACAGCACTGAACATCTCCCAATTTCTAGGAGAACATACAACTCACGATGCTTCTGGATCCTTTCCCCAGTCTGAAAGCTGCCTGCTTCTGGTGACATGGTCCTCCTTCATGTTGAAAACACTGTAAAGTTTTGAAAACACTGTAAAGTTGTAAGAAGAAACTGAAGACATGGACAAGATTGACAACTATCTAGTGGAAGATGCTCAGCTAAATAAAAGAAGGTCCCTCACTTTTTTCATCACTGAGAAAAACAGGTGCATAAGGACAGCTTTACTCTACTAACTCAATGGTGTTGACTGAAGTGCTTGCTTGCAAGAAAATCAGACATACCCAGAAATTAATGGTATGAAGGTGACCTTCTGATAGTACAAAATCTAGTTTTTCTGTGGGACAAAACTGAGAAAACCAGAATGCATTTGTTCTTTGGAATGAAATAATGCTTTTAATTATTGTGAAATGTTTAGAGAAACCAGCAGACCGGTATTAGCAACTTTTCCAGATAAACAGGAATCTTTGTCATTAAGCATGTTAAAATTTGATGCAAACACATTGCTACCTTTAAAGTAGAACATTTTTCTTTATAAAACTCTAAATATTGTGATAGCTATCAGCTGTCATTCATTTAAGTACAGCGATGTAAAATGGCTGGAATTTCAGAACCAAATCTGCAGAACCTATTATATTTTTGTAACATATTTGGATGCTTTCCAAGACACACTTTCAATATAAGACTAAGATGGGGAGTATTATTGGACTATTTTTTGATAATGCAATTTAACAGTTTGTTTGGAAGGCCCTGAGCAATTTGGTTAGTGCTGTTTGATGGAGCAGTGTCATCAGCATGAAGTGGAACAGTTCTGCTTGTAAGTGTCTGGCAGGAGATCCGAGCTTCTGAGCCTCATACCGGCATAAGCAATAAACAACATGTTATTGTATGCTCCATTTTATATTTTTATAGCTGAAGAAAATTAATAATGCATGAGCATCCAATAGGTCTCCATAAGACTCTGCCTTGAAAATAAAAATACAAACTACAGCTTGTGGTAGTATAAATGTCTCTACTTCATATCTGTGAGCACACTTTCCTGTCTCTCGAGACAGCAAGAACCTGGACTGAATTCTGGTCTTGCTGAAGTCAGAGCTCCACTAGACCCAGATGTGCCAGCATCTCACCCTGGTTTGCAGTGGTGAATTGTGGCAATGTTGCTGCACTAGAGACTGCATCAGGTGCTGCTGCTGCTAGGCAGTGCAGATGGAGAATAATCCCTCTTTATAATGCTCAGCTGCCCTTTCGTTCCCCCATGTTGGGCTTGAACAGCAGATACTGCACAGACATTCCTTATCAGAGGATATATTTTAATTCAGCTTTCCCTGTACCCATACTCTGAAAATTTATCCTTATTTGCCTTGTATCCTTTTTTCTGCCAAGAGAAGTCTTCCAGATTATTGATTATCTGAAGCTGTGGAAGGACAGAGGTGCAATGGGGCTGTTGACAGGTGAAGAGATGATAGGGTCTGCCACTAACTGTGCTTTTTGGTTCAGAACTGCTGAAAACACATGAGAGCTGGACTGCTGGTTGTGATGGTTTCCATACCAGAGCCAATGTGTGAACACTGCTTATCTGAAACTTTCAGGTAGGATTTACTGGTTGATGCAAAACCAGAAAATGAAACACCTTGGAATTGAGCATTATATGTCAATAAACTTGAAATTGAGCATTATACCTCAATAACTAGATAAGATTATTGCCAAATTAATAACTGAAGTATTTTTAATTTGCATTTTGCAGACAAACCAGACAAACCTTTCTTTGATTCATGAAATGCAGTTGAAATGGCATGAGCACTTGAAGTCATTTTCTGGTCTTTATGACACAGCTGCAGAAATCCTAGTTGGTTATCTGCAAATTCCTGGATGCTCTGCCATTGAATTAGATCAAATATTGCTTTTCACTTTGCTTTACCCAGGATCTATACAAACTTTACAACTGCAGTTGTATAGTAACAGATTTGGGCCTGTGAAGTGCAGGATTACTTCAGAGTATACACCAAAGTAACCAAAGTTAGGGTTAAATTGTCCAGCATACATAAATCAATGTTGATATTGGTTGTGAGGGGGAGAAAAAAATCACATTTAGCATAACAGTGGAGCAGTGTAGATTGGTGGTACTTAGTCTAGGGATGTTGCCTGCCCGGAAGACATACTTCCACAGTGTTTTGGACAAATATCAATATGAAAAACATATTCTAATTTTGGTCTTCATATTGTGGTTGTGGTGTTTCTACTCTACTTTGTAATGCTCTGAAACCTGATTTACTTTATTAAATAAGGTAAATTAGAATAAATAAGTTCAAAGGCAAAGCCATAATCTAGAAATTCAGCCTCACTTCACTGCCTCTGACAATGAACCAGTCTTGGCTGTATAACTCACCATTACCAGAAGTCAGGCAGAATTCAAATGTTCGTGGTAATATATAAAAGTCCTTCATTTGCCCTTCACAAGAGCTAGGCTCTAATTCCTTATTTTTTTAGTTATTGCTTAAAGAGCAACTATAAGCTGAAACCTAAGATGCAGAGATTTAATTTTCATTTTTAGTGTTTGATTGCACAGAGTGACACCTGATGGCTGCACAGCAGATTGTCTTTGTAATGGACATTGTGATAGATTAACAGATTCTCAAGCCAGAAAGATTCTATTAATATGAGCCACCTGGAAATTAGCACAGGCCTCATCATTTCTCAGGTGATTCTGGTCTAGCATAACCCTAGTGAAACAATGCCATTCATTGCCTGGAAACACAGTGAATCCTCCAACATGTTAAAGTGATTCTGTAAAAGGATATAAATTGAATTAATATGCCTTTGTTCTAGGGTGGTTAATGATCTAGGTGACTATTCTAGTCTCTGCTTTCCTATATTGTTTGTTGTGATTTTGTTAGATTAAAGCTACTAAGGTGTAGAAAATCTGCAGCTTCCATGGGTAAATTCTGTTATAGAAATAACTTTGTGATAAACAAATGGATATATCTTCTTGGCTTATTTTCTCTTTCCACAAATTTTCTAGTTTTGGCTAGAAATTCTGGAGCATAGATATCATCATATGAGTTTTTCAGATGATGCTTCTTCTAAAGGTCCTTGGGTGAAGAGGTGATGGGGTATTGCAGAGAAGGAGAACTTGCTAGATGTTTTCAGTGAAGGCTAGAATTCCTCCTAGTTGCACTAGAAGACAGGATTTAATAATAAAATATAATTTTGGAGGTTTCCCTGTTCACATTTGGTCTCTGTGGCTGTACATTTGAAGCAGATCTGGGTGTCTCTTTCATGTAGTGCATGAATATTCACTAGGAGCAAAGTAATAATTCCTAGTAGGCCAACTCTGTTTCATTAGTCTAATATAATCAATTGCATTTCAGATTGGGGATTTAGTTTAAGCAAAAGAAAATTAAGCTCAAAACCAAGGAAATAAGTTTCAAAATATGGTTAACTTTGTCTTTATGTGGTTAGAAGTCTGATAACTTCTGTGGTTAATGAAAGATTACGTTTCTATACTCTTAAGTATTATAGTACTTAAAATACTTCTTGGATTTTATTATTTAAATTTTCTAAAGTTTTTAGCCAACATGACTAAATAATAGATGGAAGAGCATTTAACAATCACATGACTTTAAATGTCAACTCTTTTGAACTCCATAGAAAAAGAAACTTGGTCAACACTTCCAAGCTTTATTTCACTGCAAAAATTAAGAGAATACAATGAAGAGCCTTTTATACAAAAAATATTATATTTGCAGAAGCAGGGCCATGATTTTCACATCAGTAGTTTCATGTTTCTTAATTTGTAGGGATTTTTATAAGTAGCTGTATGACAGCTTTTATGATAATATAGAGATCTGCAATGTTGATAAGGATTTAGATTACTAAAGAGAGAAAGCAAGCAAGATCAAAAATATGAGGGACAATGCAAAGCAGTGTCTTAGTAAAGGCTGCCTTTATAGCTCATCAGTGCAAATTTCTTGTTAAAATGCTCCTTGAGCTAAGTAAAGGGTTACTTATTCATGTGAACACCTGACTTATAAAATCAATCAAGCACTGATATCAAAGATGTCTGGCTTTTACATCTATTCAGGTTGATGCTTCCATTAACTTAACTTCATACTCTAAAAGCGTATTTCATTTCTAAATATGCTGTGTATAACTCATTAACATCAGAGCCCCCAGCAGTAATTGCTTGAAAGTGAGTAAAGAAAATCGGAAAAGATGAAGAGCTGAATTGCCACTTAATGAAAGGAAAAAAACCCACAGACACACACTTAAATTGGCTATCATGCAGTAGCAAGTCTCTTGTCTATGGAAAACATTCAGACTGCATTTACAGTTTGTGTTGAGATGTTCAAAAATGTGTTAAGTAATACTAAATTCTACTTAAAAGCTCAGTGTACTCCTAGATGGAATTTTCCTCAGAAATTATGCTTGTTAATGATCTTTTCTTTATGTTTACAATATTTTATGCTTTTTCACTCTACATATTGTAGTTATGTCAGCCTTTAGAAAGATCTTAAGAATGGAGTGAAACTCAATTTTGAGAAGGTATGAAGTAGCAGAAATCTGTTTTTCAGAAAACTTAATTTCAGGCAAAGCAGCACCACCACTTCCATTATCTGACTGACTTTTGGGAACTGAAGTCTTTTGAATCCAAGATGGGCCTGAGAATGTGCTTGCACATGTTTTTTGCTTGTGGCCACCATGTAACAGAGGGGATGGCTTCTCAGTGGAGTCTGTCAGTATGGCTCCATTGCCTTGGTGCAGCTGGACTGACTTCCATCAGCTGCAGATCTGTGTGGGAGTGTGCAGGAAGAATCATGGAGGCAGGCAGCAGCTTTAAATATTTTAACATCATGAAGGCAAATAAAGGTGAGGACAACTTTTGTCAGTTTATTAGGCTACAGCAATAAATGCTTGATTTGATTGTTATAATGCAACACAAGGAAGTCTTTGCATGTGTGTGCACTACTAGAAGCTAGATTAAAACATTTTGTAGGAACTGTTGGATTTGGATTGAAAACTAATTGTTGTTGGTCAAATTTATATTGATTCCTCAGGTACTTTTACTCTAGCTTTGCGACAAAATATTCTTATTTTCAAGAGAGTTCTTCCAAATTCCTTCAGGTAGCTGTTGGGGAGAAGAAGGTGATACAGTGCACTGGCACAGCTTAACTCTAAATCATTCACAACTTTCAGGGACTCTTGCTACTGGATGAATATTTGTTATTCTTATCCTGGGAACTTACATTTCAGTTTAATAATGCAATAAGATTTCTTTTTATAATATCTATGTAGATGTGATCAAAGTTAGAACTAAATACTTAGGTGCATATATGGTGTGTGCTAAGGGTGGATAGGGATGAAAACAATCACTGAGAAAGCTGCTCTACCACTGAGGTATAGAAGGATAGCATCTAAGGAAGATAAATATTTTACTGGAGTGATATGGAGATTAATTTCTCCCTGTTGCTTTACAGTGCATTATTCAAAGAGATTCCAGGTAGCAAGTTTTGGGTTGGATTTCTCTCATGGGAATCAAACTCTAAGCTTGACAGGGTCAGGATGGAGGAAAAAAAAACCAGCATTTTGTTTGGCTGCTGAAGTTAAAAAAAAAATCGGGTATTTTCAAAATAATGGTGAAGTTTACTTTTTCACCTTAGCTATGAAATGAGGAAATAAAATATTTATTTTCACACTGCACCTGTTTCTGAACACCTTCCAGTCATGAACAATATGATTCCTATCAGGCCACATGCCACTACTGATATTTAATCTCCCTAGAATGACAAAAACACATATGCATGGTATTTTAGGTGTGCCAAAGCTGTGCTGCATGTTTTTAGCAGCAAAGGGAGAGTTGAAGGCTGATAAGCCTTTAACAGAAGTAAACAACAGCAGAGTTTTCTGTTTGTTCTTTAGACCTACAAAGCCTCATTTTGCAGTTTTCAATGTGCTCCACCACAAGTGTGGTTTTTTGTCTTGCTTCTACCCTCACTAATTCCTGTTGAGCCTAATTAACCACTGCTGCCATGGGAAAGGGCTTCCTCTGTATATATTTCTTAAACTTTTCTTGTATTTAAATGTATTTTTAATACTTCACAGTCTCGTGGTTTTATATTGTACACATTCCAGAAATCCATGGTTGGTAATTCCCCTCCTTTTTAGACACACCATTTTGGTAAACCATTATGACCATTTGCCAAAGCACAGGCACAAGAATGGCAGAAGTGTGCCTTGCTCTGGGACCAGGTCTTGGTGGCGTATGCATTGTGGAGTGGCATTTTGCAAAGACCTGATGGCACATGCTCCTATGGAGAAGGCAGAGCAACCTTGTCTTTGCCACCTCAACAATGCATTGTTTCTGAGCCTCAGTCATGTATGGACGCTTTTGGAGATGGCATGGGAGATGTGGAGTGAGAAAGTACCACTGTTCCTGTACACTGCTCTTCACAACAGACAAATGCCTGCTTGGTCCTGTACTAATGGGTGCCATGGAAACAGGATTTGTTCCTCACCACAGTCTGGGTTTACAACCTCATAGCTTGTATCAGATAAGTATAAACTCAAGCATAAGGTTGGACTCATACTTAAAATCAATAATGAAGTAGCCATAACAACTACTCCACTAGTAGGCTGAGTTTTCAAGAGCTACTTTGTGCCCCAAAAATGTGAACACTGCAGAATGTTTCCTTAATTGGTAGGATTTGTATGTACACATCCTGAAAAGGCTACAGCTTTTTCCAAGAATAGAGTATCCACACTGAAAGACTAATAATTAATTTTATAGGAGGCAAAAGTCCACAATAAATGAAGTATCAGGACTTAAATAAATAAATAAATAAATCTATCAGTCTGCCAAAAAACCCCCACACTAATTATAAAGCTTATATAATTCTTTATGGCACTCATTAATCTAAATTGAAAACATGGGAAACAAATTTGAGCTTGCCACAAGTCAGTAACCTGTTACCTTTTGTTTTCATTATCATCTGCTGATTTTCTATGCTCAGAAAAATATTTAATCTGATGTCCAAGTATTTCCTAAGAACTTAGATGAGTAACACTCTTGTTCCAAGGAAAACATAATCTAACATGGAACAAAGCATGAGTAATTAAGAGGAGCAAAAAGGAGATTATAGATAACATAAATGGGTTCCTGCTGCTTTCCTATGATATTTTTGCTTCATTCTGAAGTTGTCAGATATTAAGTGATAAATAAAATCTGTTATTTCCAACTGCTGCAAAAACACGCCAATTGCAGTTTATTGGGCTTTACTGTTGGACCTGCCTTTGTCATAATGATTAAAGGGGTCAGTTTTCAAATGAATAGTTTTGTTGTCAATTTGGAAAATATGTTACAATAGTGAGTAAGTGCAGAATTAAAATCTGGAAATGCTGGAGAAGCTGGAATTGGAGCATTCAAGACCAACACCATTAGTGGAGTAGAAAATGTGTGCCAGTGTGCTTGCATAGTACAAGAAATATTGTGAGACAGGAAAAAATGGGTTGCAGAGGAGAAAGGCTTGTAAGGGAATATTTTAGGCAAAGACAAAATAGAAGTAGAATTAGTAACTAAAGGTTAATGTAGTGTATTTGGCTTCATTGGACAGTAGAAAATGACAGAGAAATATGGCAGATACCACCCATACTGCCTGTGGGAGGCTGGCAGAGGGACCTCAATTAATTGTGTGTTGTTTGAGGGTGAATGTTTAGGTATTCTAGGGACAGGGCGCCAATGAGACTTCAATGCTAAACCGAAGATTGGGCTTGTTCCTGAGAGTTCAAGGCTTCAGTTTCTAATACTCACGCAATTATCTGATATGTAATCATTCACAGTTTAAAGTGCTTTATTTTTTTATAAGTTTCTAAGCCACCTAAAAAAAATTTAAAAAAAAAAAAAAGAGAGAAAAGATCTGGTTATGTCTGTTTCTTTTCTCATTCTCAGTTTTCTGAAACACGCAACTGCAATTTTGCGTGGTATCCTGTAAAGATCTAAAGCAAGCCCTGCTCCATCCTGCTCTACTTAAACACTTGCACTACATACAGCTGCTGCGCACAGAGAGATGCACAACAGATCTTTCTGGGCTATCAGACTTCACCAGTTAATACGTTCATAGAATTTGGTGGGAGGTGTAACAACAAGGCACGCGGTCAGTTTTTGCTATCATTGGCTTCTCACCATTCCCATCCCTCCCACCTTAAAGTCAAGCCTTTTCTTTTTGTATTACCCCCTCATCCTCCACGCAGCAAAGAGGAGAGGAAGACAGCCCCTGTGTAAACCTCTGGCGCTGGATGAAGCTGGCAGAGTGATGTTTCAAAGGCCGGATGGCGCTGAGCTTCGCCCGGCTCCGCGGCCCTGCGACAAGGAGCGGCCGCGGGGCGCAGTGCGGGCAGGCGCCGCCAGGGGGCGGGCGCGCCACGCCGGCCGCGGGAGCGCCGCGGTCGGGAGCGGCGCTGGGCTGCTCGGCGGCACCGAGAGGGGAAAGCGGTGCAAAAACACCCGCCGAATGTTATAACAAGAATATTGTTTGTTTGTTTGTTTGTTTTTCCTGGTCGCATTAACCCTGCCTAAATAAGAAGTTCTGCAACGAATTATTGGAGAAAATATTTCAGGCGTGTGCAACAGGAGTTTATTCGTCGTGAGGCGCAGTTTGTAACCCAGGGTTTCTGAGCGGGGTACTTAAATATGTGTTAGGCTTGCTGGTTCTCTGCTTCTGTTATTGGCTTGGTTTTGTGCTTACAGCGGAAAATAACATTTGTCAGTTCCTGATTGATAAATAAGGCTTGTGAAAAGAATGATACTACAGAACCAATTAAAACACTTGCTCCTTTGATTTAAAAATCAACACTACTGTACCTCTAGAGGGAGTTAACCCTATGCCTGAAACGGGTCAAAATATTTTTTAAGTGCTGGAATGCTGTATCTAAAAGTTAAGTCCAAATACGAATTTCTGATTTGGGATCATTTTTTTTATTTGTAGGATATTTGAAAGGCCATGCTAAGTAATAGGTAAGGTGGGTGGATGTGAAAGAAAATAATACAGTGAAGGGATTATCAAATAGACATCTAAAAAAATTCTGAGTTCTACTTCAAATGAGGTTATGAATGAAGGATTCAAAGTATAAATATTAGTGAAATATTCTGTCTCTAAAGAGCAACAATGTTGAAAATCTTCTTTAAAGCCTTAGAAAATCTTGTTATGGAGTACTTCAGTGTTCAGAATACCTAATTTTGCAAGGAAAACCATCTAACACTAGATAAATATATAATTTTCACATTTGAAACAGTAGGTTTTACAAGACAAAATTGGTTTTTAGGTAATGAGGCAAAGTATTAAAGCTTTAGGGTTTTTTCCACTGAAAATCAGATTTCAAAGGCTTTCCTGGAAATGGTTTATAATGTCCATTGGAAGTAAATGCATCAATTCATTGCCATAATGGCTGTTAATTTCAGTAATTAGGATTGTGCGATTAAACTTCTTTCTAGGCTTCTTCTTTCAGTCTTCCCTCTGACAGTCAATATTCAGAATTCTTCCACTTGCAATCTCAAAAAGTTCACTCCATGGGCTAACATAATGTCATGGTTTGATGCTGGCCAAATGCTATGAACCCAGGAAAGCCACTCATTCACTCCCCTCTGCAGCTGCACAGAGGAGAGAAAATCTAACAAAGGGTTCATGAGTTAAGAACCAGGAGCAATCACTCATCAAATACCATCACAGGCAAACCAGGCTCAACTGAGATGTGAAATTAATTTTTTTTATAACTAAAAAACTCAGAGTAAGATAATGAGAAGTGCAAAAGACCTAAAAAATACCTTTGCCTCCCACCCCTCTAGTACCTCCTGCCCCTCCTTCTCCCCTGACCTTGGTGTCTGCAGAGTTGTTCTCACTCTGCTCTTCTCTAGACACAATTGAAACTGAGCCACAACTTTTATTTTTATTTGTTCTCAAATCTTTAATCACAGAGGCATTGCCACCATTTCTAATTTGTCCAGCCTTGGTCAGCAGCCTGTCCATCTTTGGAGCCACCAGCAATTGCCTCTGCTGTACATGGAAGAAATTTCTAGCAGCTTCTCACAGGAGCCACCCTGTAGCCTCCCCTCTGCCAAAATCCAGGCCATGCAAAACCAATACACATAACTACCCATAAAAGTGGGTGAAGCACAGGAGGCCTGTGCTGAGTTTTTGAACTCTCACATTCACAGAGTTGTGACTTTTGGGCCAACTCTAGCTGTCACACATCAGAGTGGTAAAGTTGTTTCACTGAACAGTTTCACACAGTGTTTTCCTGTAGGTCACTTCTGGTCCCTTTATGCATGTGCTTATTATGGTGTTTTCTTGATAATATCATCAGAAGTCACATTTTTGAGCAAATTCTGAGGAAACACCTATGGCCAGCCCCATCCAACACAAAAATTAGCAGGCTGTGTCTGAGTAAGACATGGAATTATGCAAATGTTCCTTTTTTATCTCTGAAGGAAACCACTGTAGGCTAAAGTAATTCTGTAAAGAACCAGAAATATGAAGTTTAATTATTGCAATTACACTCCTGAAACAAAAAGTTCTCTAAATGACCTGGGGGACTGGGGGTTTGGTGGGTAGATGATTAGATGCTAGACTAATCATGGTCATGTCTTGGTTCCTTAGAGAGCTGATAATTGCAAAGTGAATGACTTTGCAAAGTGTTTGTTGTTGCATTTACAAGTTGTGGTGTGCTTAGACATTGCAGTACAGCTTGATCCTCACACAATTGTCTGCATGCTTTTGAAACTTGTGTGATTGCCTGGTGATTAATGTATGGAATAGATGGAAGATTAGACATACGCTTAATACACTCCTTATGTATAATGTAGGAGATAAGACTTTGTTTGTATTTTCTGAACCATGCTGTTGGATGGCTAGGAAGTACTTGGTATTACAGCCAGGCTGTAATGTGGTGCCTTTCTTCCCCCAAAAGAGGCTTTGCATTCTGCTTTTAAGGTCTTGATTAATCACACAAAACAAGCTGGTTATTTTAATATATGGTATGCTAATAAAACTTCATCCTGTTGTATCTGAAAAGTTAACTTGTACAGTGAATGATAGGGCTTTTAGATGAATTAAAGACATTCTTTCAATATCCATTACTTGCTGACTGTGGTATTTTAATTCCAATAAAATAAATTGTCTGATTTTATTACAAAGGTGGCACAAACCTAGTTTAAAACTAGTTAAGGGTAGTGGCAAAGTATTTTCCTGCTGGCCTAAAGGTGTGCAGGAAGCTCAAAATGGTCTCAACACCCTAAGAAAATCCATAATTTCATTCTCTAGCCTCTAAATCAGTATGTTTTTCCATTATAAACCATCATGTCTGAAAAATGCAAGTGCTGCACTGAGGAGTTGCATGCAGAAACACAAATGGAAGTGGAGGGTGCCTACGCTATTTGTGTTCTCTGTTCAGTACGTGTGAAAAATATAAAGCATTTGTCCAATAACTGCAGCTCTTTCCTGAATTGGTCACATGTAATTTAAATGCGATAGAAATGTCTTGTTTATTTCAATTTTTGAGCAAAGGATGACTTTAAGAAACTTGCAGACAGAAATCTTGTCACGAGACCTTCTGCTAGGGAACCATGTCCCACACATGGTGCTGACACAGATTTTGGCAGGGCTACAATATAACCTGAATCAGAGGAAATATACAGGCTGGAATAGGAATTTGATTCCTGAAGGTAACTCTGAATCTAGAAGAATTTGCTGATTTGATTCATTGAGAAGCTATTAAACAAATTCCACTGCCAAAAGTAGAGGTAGAAACTCTTCCAGGGAAGCTAGGAGCACCAAGGAAGGAGCTTGTTAAGTTGGTTTTGTTTGCTTTAGGTTTCTTTTTTGTTTATTTGTTTGGTTGATTGTAGTGGAAATGGAATTTTTTCTTAGATTATATGAGAGAAGGCAAATTTGATTATATGAGAGAATGCTCTGCAGGTGGGAACATTGGAAACATTTATGTACATTTCTAGATATGTTTCTAGCCAGGTTTGAAGCATAAGGTAAACTGCCTAAACTGAGTAGATAGATTACTTTTATTTCTTATATCCTTTTCCTTTTTCTCGCCCCAAACTGTAACAGACTTAGATATCAAAGCAAGAATCACAGAGTTGCCAACTGAGCAACCAATCCAGAGCTTTTGAGCCAAAGACTACCTCTGATAACTTCAGTAAACTGGAGAAGAACTTGGCAGACAAAAATTAAATTTATGTCACAAGGTTTATGCTACTTTCCGTAAGTATAACCTTAACTTTGGAGTGCCTGTGCTCTTTCAATTAACTGTAAAGAACTCTGCTCCTCCAGCAGTAGAGCACCAATTTTTACATTATAAGATGTATGTGAAGCTCTTTTCTGAGAACTGGACTTTTGCATCAGAATCATGAAACATTAGTCATGATTGCTTCCAGGTTACTTTATGTCATTAGGAAACTAGTTTCTCTTATATTTAATTCAGGCTATTTAGCAGTAGGTGGCATCCTACTTTAAGATTAGAGTGAACTGTAGACTTCCTAGCATGTGTTGTCACTCAGTCTAGAAAGTTCTTAGAATTTCTTTTCTATTTGTCATGTGCAGTATTACCAAGGAAATACTTTTTTTTGGCTTAAAATAAACGGGAATGTATATGAGTTCTGATGTGAGTACTATATACTGGAAGCTTGCTAGGACCATGCAGTGAAAGTCCTAGTTGAAACTGAATTTGGAATTTGTTTTGCAAAACTGGAGGGAGACCTTTATAAATCAGGAGAGATGAGGAAAATCAAATTATTAAAGGCTTTTATGGGAAGCTGGATTGGTTTCAGCCTTCTCGGATGCTCATTGTGTTCTGTCTGCAGTACCAGTGGGAAGTGAAAATAATTAATCCTGAAAATTAGATTGAACGGCTGTTCAAAGCAATAAAAGGAAGGAAATTAATTGCTAGTATTGATACACTATCCTTAAGTCATCTCACTCAATATCACAACGTGTCAGATTATGTGCTTAGGTAGAAGCTAGTGAAAAAATATAACTCAGATGTGTTTAATGGAAAAAAATCTAAAACAAAGTTTTGAAAGGAAAATAGTTAGTGATGGCTCTAAGTGATAATGCAGAAGGAAATTGGGAATGGTAAGAGTCTTGGGAGGTGGATGACATGGAAATCAATCAGTAAGTGAAGCTGGTTTTGTGGGATCTTAATATGCTTCACCAGAAGCCCTGTGACTTGGATTAGCTATTCTCTTTTCAGACTCAAAATATATTATCAGAACTGTTTTAGCAGCATCCAGAAATGTTCCTAACTTCCTTTTCCTTCCTCCTAATCCTCCTCCCCCGCCCTGAGGTTTTTGTGTATAGAAATACACTTTCAGTACAATTTAAGTATAGATTGCTGAGGTATTCCTGAGTATTCTTTGAAATGCCAGTGCTCAAGTTTGAATGGAAACTACCAGAAGTAGGTAACATTTGAGACTCAGTGTCCCAAACTGGGTGAGGTACCTCTTTTATTTTAGTATATATTTATTTGTGTGGATTTTGACCAGGACAGATTTACCTAACAGCTGCTCATTCTCTTTCTAATATGATAATTGTATCATGCTGAAAAGGAAGAATACTCAGTGCTTAAATGTTTTTGTGTATCTGGCCCTTGTGATGCAAATAAGCAGCTTTTGTAATATTCAATATCACATGGGTGCTCAACACAAAAAATATTTCATTTATTGTCTAATCTTTTCTCTTTAAGCTGATCGCTTGATTTTGCATAAGCGAGCAGCTCTGTTTTAATAAGTGGTAAAAGATTTAAGCCTTGTTAAATGTTCCATGAAAATGTACAAAGACATAAAAGGTTTTTAAACATTAGTTTGATATGAATTGTGTCTTTAACTTCATTATAATAACTCATTTGCTTAACATCATTCACGTACTTATGTAACCACCTGAAAGTGGGCTGTGAGAGACAGGTTTATGAAAGAATTTTTATGGCACACACTTTCATCTCAGTATTTATATTTCTGAAAGAAAAATATTTCAGTAACATGATAGGTCTTGGGCCAATGCACCTTGGGTATTGTTGTCTCTAGAGCCTTCTTCCTTACTGATGTATTTGTGAAATATATCACTTGCACATTTAATAATAAACAATAAAACTGAGTTACATGTAGTTCTGTATTGCAGATGAAGCCTTGTAATGTTAGAAATAGTGTTTGGTGAATGGGAATGGTACTCCTCAAATAAAATAATATCTTCCTGTTTATGTTGAGCTCTAACTAATTTACCATCCATAATCTAATTACAAAATAGGCAGATATAGTTAGAAAACAGGACATGGGATTTCAGTATGTGTAGGCTGTTTAAAAAGTGAGACTACTAATGAAGGAAATATAAAGAGCTTCTGTGAGACAACACGTGTGCAAAGCATATAAGGGAGGAAACACCCCCCCCAGTTTTAGTGTCAATTTTATGTTTAGATCATAGCTGGAAATATTATGTTTATCTTTTGTCAATTTCAAATGTTACATAACAGTTGTTGAAACACTTTCTTAAGGTTTTTAAAGAAAAAGAATGGATTATTGACTTAACAACATCTAAATGAAACTGCTAAAACAGATCCTTCTTTGATAAAAGTAATTCTGTGTACATATAAAACTTCATTTTTAAAGCCACATCAAAATAGCCAAGTGAATTAACTAATCATGTCTGGGTAGTATTATTTCAATTTTTAGGGGTTTTTTTAAATGTTCATCTTATCTGGGTTCATGACACCTGCAGTGAAAGCAATAGATCCTGTGGGATCTCACAAAATGTGTATGTTGTACAATGTTTAGAGCCAATGACTGGAAGCTGTGTTGTATCTCCAGTGCCATCAGTATAATTACACCAGCAGAGACCTTGACTTTTTGTCTATTCAGGCTTTAAAACATATAAATAATCAGGTCATGCTCTGGCTGGAGGCAAACATTGACCACAGTCCTGGAAAAATGCATGTTGAGAGTTTAATGCTCAAGTATGCTTATCTTACAAAATACACTGCAGCAAGTGCTAAAGGTATTTCACTAAATAGAGCTTAATGTTAAGCACATTACCAGTCCTATATTAGTATATGTTTTAAGTGCTTTGCTGGATTAGCTCTGGAGAACATTAAGCTTGTGCTTACAGTACTAGAGCATTGATTCCAAGTTCTTTTTCAGAAAAGTAAATTTAGGAAAAAAAGCATGTACTTACTTGAGCACATGTTGCATTCACAATATTTGCAACAGTTGTGTATACTACTGAATTGAAGTGTGCCAAAATATGCTCATACAAGCTCCCTTCCTGTAATTCAACCTGTAGTCAGTAAAAATACTAATTTGAACAAATTTCTGCTTGTTGTAATATTCAGAGTAGCATATTGCCTGACTAAACTAAGAAAATGGAGGCACATCTAGCTGTGAAAATAAAATCCAACTTCTTCTACCACACTTCTATAACCCAAAACCACATGAATGATGGAACTGGTTAACAATCAGCAGGTCGTTAACTTGTATTTTCACCTAAGGAAGCAGCTGGTCCAAATTAATACTTCAAAGCTTTTTTTTTTTTTTTTTACTTATTTTTTTTCCAGAATCTTTAATGTGCTTTTTATATTCTCATTAAAATTGCTTCATTCTTTGTGGTAAGGCTTCTCTTTTGGTGATGTAGCTACACTGGAGGATAAGGGCCCAGATTATGCATGATGCAAAGGCCAGACTTCCAAAGAGTTCAGAGTCTGACTGAACAGCTTCTTCTCCTTCAGCAGCTGCTGCTGGATGGCTGAAGAGGTTCCTGCCCCTAATCACTCATCTCTGCTCCCTGCTGACCTGTCCCACATTGCCTGGGATGGTGGTCCTTGGAGCAGCCTGCCTCATTCATATTTATCAAAATGGGCTGCGTAAGCAAAGGTGAGGGAATGATTACAGGGAGATATTAAGACTGGGAAGAAGGAGAATTGGAGTCCTGATGGCTATAAATAATTTGCTTCACGCACAGTGGAGGAGAAAGTGAGAACAACTTCTCATGCCTCCACTGGGACTTAAAGAAAAAAGCAAGTGGTCCTCGGGAGGCAAAATTACACAAAGCAATTGAACATTTTTGTAAATCCTCTACCTTTCCCACCTTCTTTTTTAATCACCTAAAAACCTTTTAAAATTAGATCTTTAATTGTTAGTACCTTGAACTTAGTTTTTTACCTGACCTTAATTGAAATTTGAACAGGCTGAAGCTGAACCTTGACCTTTATTTTACTCTATGTGATATTGCAATCTCAGCTGTGATATGACAAGATTCTCTATTATAATTCTTGTAATTCTCACCTATTAGTCACAAAATGTTTTAGTAAAGATACAAATATTCCAAAGACAAACAAAAATTAAATTGCAAAAATTATTTAATGACCTCTTCAGAGTAAGAAAATGTGTTAATACTTAATGTGAAATGCAATGCTTGTCCGTGTTTTGGTTTAAAGAATGTGAAAATCCAAATGCAATCTTACATTTTGTGCTGTTTTAGGTAGGATAAGAGGCCCAAATATCAGAGGTGTTAGAATAAGCTTGTTACTATGTGAAATTGAATGAGATGAACTTTTAAGAGAAGGACATCAATACTTAGCAGCTATGACAAATGTAGAATATTCATTTCAGAGTCTGGAAGTGTACTCAAATATGCAAATATTCCAAATTTGGAAGACACATTCAGAGTTTTGAAATTAATTGTTTGTGAAGGACAACAGGATTAGTCAAAAGTTATTACAATAAATCTGAGAACCACAGTATAAATTCATAAACTTTGTGTGTCTTGTCAAAGAGGAAAGAATTAATTCCAAAGGCAGATTGGCAGTTGTTAGATGACAACTTAGACATTGTATTCTGTTTTTCTCAGTTCTGTACAAGGAAAACACTAAATGAAAATGATAGAATAAGGCAATATGACTCTCCTTTTACTTCTCTAATAACTTTCTATGGCCTGTTGATTGTCAAATGCTTGTTTTTCTTGTTTACCATATGCTATAACAGTTATATCACTAAAAACCTTGGATTTTTCAGCAGGAATTTTCATGGACTCTTCACTTATTTATTATAATAATTCCTTTTGTCTTGTAACTGAAATAAACTTCCTAAACCCTGTTTTTTGCAATAGTTATGATTACGTTTCAGTTCTTTGCAAGTTGTTCAAGTGTTTATTCTGCACATAGTTTACCATAAAATATAAGCAAAAAAGTATATGTTTTGAAAATTAGGGAGGAAATAGCAAAGTGCTTATCTCAACTGCTAAAAGATTATCACAAACAAAAACTACTGTAACTAATTAATAAAAGATAATTCTCAGCCCAGGGCAGTAAACTCTAGAATGTTCCAGATGTAAATTTATCTTTCCAACCATTTACATAGCATAGATAATGTCTGTTTCTTAACTTGTCTAATAAATGCCTAAATTTTGAATGAAAAAAACCATCTGTCTAGATTGCAGGAGCCTAGAAGTATATATTTTAATAATATTAAATTTACTTAGGAAAATTATTAGCTAATAGCAATGAGATAACACCATAAACTGCATCTACATGTTTACCTGTGTATATATAGCTTCAAACAAATTGTATAATAAAGGTTCCCTTAATTTTCCATGTTCATCTTCTGACAGATGATAAAGAGTGAAAATAAACATAAAGGCCGGTTCATAATATTCATATATATCTTAGTGCACGTGATGAAGTCTGTGATGCTTATGATTGTGAGGCTTTTAATTGTTGTTTCCTGTGGATAACCTGGTAGAACAATTTAAGTAAAAAAAATGGTACCAAAAGGTGGGAAAATTAATTCTGTTCAAATCCTGAATTCCAACCTGAATGTTTCAGTTCACTTTGAATTTGATTCCACATTATTTGATCCCACTAAATCACTAGATAGAATAATTCCCATCTCTGCTGTTTGACACTAGATCAAATACTTGAATATGATCACAGGTTTCTGTTCCTTAGTATGAAAAACATTAATTTAAATCTTAATCTAAAGAGGTTTTTTAGTACAAGCAGCAGAATAAGATATTATTCCTTGGAAAATAAATGTGCTTCAGAAGAACACCTGTGAAACCATTTCCATGGCCATAGAATCTCAAAACAATACTTATAAAGTGCCCATGGATTTTATATTGTTCAGTTATTATGAGCTTGGAAGGAGCTGTGAGCTTTTTTCTGGACCATTATCTACTTTAATGTTTTAATTTCAGCTCTTCATGGGACAAAAAGTGCTGACACAAATTCTGTACTGAGCTTTAAACTGCACTGTAACAGCAAATGCCATCCTAGATAAAAGATTAGTCTTGAAAATTGTACCAAGGATATACCAACTAGTCTATGCAAAAAGGATAAGGATATTAATTCAACCTGACTAGGGAGTAGATTATACTATAAATAGTACTCTGAGGCTGCATCTACTGCAAGGCTGGTAATTTCCTACAAAATACATTGCATGTATATGTGCCCTAATCCTGTAATATGATTCTCAGTCTAATCCTTACATCTACCTCTTATGCCATTTTCCTGTGCATACCTGAGGCTTTACTTGCTTGGATCCATTGTAGGATCAGAGCACTTCTTATAGATGGAATATATGAAGTATAAGAAAGATTTTATATAGAAGCTAAGCTAATAGAGGACTGATACCACTGAAATCCCAAATTCTTTGAAATATTGAAAAGAAATTGGGACAGATCAAAATTGAAATAAAAACAAGAGTTCTTCAGGTTCAAAGTGTCATGCAGACTATTTTGCAGTGTATTTTGGATCTGACTGGAGGTCAAGATTCATTTCTTCAGATAAAGTCCAAAAGGAACCTGTTTCTCTGTTTCTGCCCTGTTGGGGGTTTGCTGAAAGAAGAGCACACAAAAAGTAGATGGATGTGATTGCAGTATAAAACTCCCCTTAATCCTGATTTTAACATTCTTACAACTGTTTCAGTTACAGACAAAAATGCTGTATTTTTATTTTTTCTTTCTTTTTTTTTTTTTTCCTGGCCTCTTTATGATTAAGCATTGCTTGAATCTTCCTCTTCATTCTTAGACTTGGTATGCTGCCCACTCTCCTCTCCCTTGATTTCATCTCCTCCTACTTAAACTCTGTTTTGCCTGTTGTCACGAGTGCTGCACAACAGATTTATTCCAAACCTCAGTCCTGTGCCAAACATGGTAACTTTCACCTATTAGATGTTTCTTTAACTGTTTACTTCCATAGAACGTCTTTGCCAATTCTTTGCCTTAGTCATTGACATTCTTTTTCTCTGAACAGTGAAACTTCTTTCCTGTAGTCTTTTTTGTATATCTCTATCCTTTTGCAGTGTTCCTCTTTACAAATGTCTAACTCGAAGTACACATTCAAGGAAGACACATCAATGAAAATATCTCCAAAACAAGGGAGTAAGTTATACATTTTTCTAAGAAGGGTGAAAATAGGGTTGTTCATATGATTTATTTGTGAAGACTTGGAGTATCTTCCAGACAGAGAAACATTTCTTCTGACTACTGAAATATCTACTGGTTCTTCTGTTTCAATGGCCTCATGAGAAGAACAACTAATGAAAATCTTATTAAAATGGAAAAGAAGTTGATGAGTTGGAGAAGATTAAAAAGCAAATCAATCAGTATTAAGGCTGATCTGTAACAGCCTTGATGGATCAAGTTAGACTCTTTTTCCTTAATTACTTACTGTTTAACTGCTGTCTTCTGAAGAACTTGTTATGTAGAAGTAAGATTTACTGCAAAACAAAAGGTTGTTGAGGACTTTTTGTGTTGTAGGGGTTTTAAATTTATTTTTAAACAGTCATGCAATTGACTTAAGTAGAAGAAAATTCAGTTATCACTGTTATAGTCAAAAAGTCATGTAACCTGAACTGTAGTTAACAAAGGTTTTATCTAAAATCTGTGGAGATGGCACTTTTATTCCATTTCTGAAAGAATGTATGTATTGCATTATCTTTACCAATTTTACCTAGTCTACTGATGCAAGGATTCTTGGAAAAACTCTAACCCACTTTAAATATTTTTAAATCAGTACTTCTTTTCTTTCCTTGTCCCCTTCACTCTCTTTCTTTAATTAGAAAAAGGTATTACTGCATTCACTGGCCTGACAAATTTATTATTGCTTCTATGAACTCTTGGCAAAGCATTTGATCTTGGTGAGTCTGTACTCATACTAATAAATCATCTTGGGGTTTTTAAGTGCATTTAAACTTTATAGACAAGTATTTTGGAACTATAGTAATATATTTTTGAGTTAAACACATTTCTCTCTAACAATTTGGGAATTTTCTTACACTAGTGCTCATGACATTTTAATGATACATCAAATATACTTTTTTATCTCTGTGCTCGTTGTAGTTACAATCTTCTATGGCAAAGATTAAATGCCTCAAGATACCTTAAAGTACATGTCAATTAAGGACACTTACTATATGTATTGAAGTAGAAGGTACATTTGACCAGCCATAAGTATTGATCCTGAATTATTTCTGTGTAAAACAATGCTGAAAGAATTAAGTTCACATCATCCAGTTATTGCTCAGATATTATGAAAGGTACTAAAAAATATGCTGATTACACTTACGTAATGGGAAGAACTTCAGTTTTCTCTGTTGGGAGCTTTCAAAAGCAAAAATTAGTAACTGACTTCGAGTTATTGCTGACTTCTGCAAAGCTTGCCAATTGCACCTTAGAGAAATGTGCTATTACTGTTAGCACCCAAACAAGCCATATAATTGAGTGGTATTCATATTTACCATCAAAACCCCTAAATATACGAGAATTTTCATCTATGTCTCTCTAGGAGGATGTTTTTGGTAGATAAATTAGATGTCAGGCCTAATTTAGATATTAATATAAAGGTCTGTTAAAAGTACATCATAGCATTAATTTCTGTGTCTTTATGATATGAAGTGATTAAAAGTACTTGTACATTATGAGCTTGGAATTTTCCAATGCTTTTAACTTGTTTTAAACATTAATCTTGTATTTTAATGTTAGATTTTTACTTTTTAAAATGCAGTAAAATCTAAGAGAAAAGAAGGAAGAAGACCTAGTAATGCCACTCAGGATTTTTATTAATGAATTCTCTGTCAAGGCAATTGCACTGATAAATCTGAAGATGACATCTAGTGAAGTACTATTCTATTTCCTTTTGAGTATTCTTTATCTTGGTAGTCTTTCATGACTTGCAGTGATTTATAACAAACAATGTTGCTCTCACTTCCTGCTCTCTTGTCATTTCATGGATGGTCACCAAAATCTTAATTCACATCAGCACTACAACAGTGCTAGGGACCAGCATAGCTGTACTGCTTAATTCTTTCAGCATTATCCATGGTGCTTTGCAGGTCAGAAAAATTAATAAAGTCAAACCAGCTGGTGTGTCTCATCCTGCTCTTTATTGAACTGGTGCAAATCGGGAAAAATATGGCTGAGTCATGCAAGTTATTTTGGAGATGTTGAAGATGTTTCAGCACAATATAAATTGTGCTCAAAATATATCGGGTAAGGTACAGAAGAAATTATTTTAGACTGATCTGATTTAAAGATTTTTTAAAATAGGTGTACTTATGAAGGGATTCTTTTCTGTCTTTGGAGTTGCTTTTCAATAATGACATTTAGAATGTAATCATGAAATTTAGATAGCTATTTCCCAGTATTCAGGGGATATCTGTAGAAGCATGGTAGCACAAATTCTAATTAACTTGGAGGGATCTGTGGGAGGAATCACTTTTTTCACCTGCATGTAGGAAGATGATGTTTAAGGCTTAAGAGAAAATCCCATAACTAGAGCTGTGCTTGCAATTATTCTGTATTCAAAGCATCCCTCCATGTCTCTTGCTCAATCAGTATCAACCATTAAACTTTTGGACTGAATTCTCCTTGGTTTTCTCTGAGTACAATCTTACCTTGCAAATAATTCCGGTATTATATTCTTTGAATTCAAGCAAATAAATGGTAATGGATTACATTTTATAATGAAAGTATTTTAAACTCTAGGTCATAAAAAAGAGAAGTTCTCATATTACTGCAAAGAATATTGTCAACAGCTATTTTGATATTCATTAAGTGAATTAATTCCTTTTCAAAAGGAAGAATTTGGAACAAAATTAACTGAAATCGCCACTTTTTTGAGATGTGGAATAATCTAAAACATCCTTTAAAATCAACATTGCCTCTAATGCCACAATGAGGGTGAAAGGCTTATGTCTTTCATACCCAGTAAATACAAAATAAGCAATTACAATGCCTCAGTCTCTTCTGAATTCAACTTTATTTTAATCTTTATTTTATTGCAACATTTTTAAGAAGAAAACTTTGTTTCTATTTAGTTAACTATGAGGTTTGTCACCAGAACTATAGTGTAGCTATTTTATTTCACTTATTATTTAATAATAATAGTATTATTTTGGAGGGCTTTGTTTTTAGTTTGCTGGGGGTTTTGGTTTTGTTTTCTAATGAAAACCAAATTCCACCCAAAACAGATATTGTTTATTCAGCTTTGGATGCAAATTTTGTGCATAGAGGTACATATCTCCTTTATATAGTACTTTTTTCTGATAAACAATGATTTTTTCCCCACATGATGGTGCTCAATTAATGTTAGAGCAATTGAGTGTCTTCTTAATTCGTTCTTGTTTGAAATATGATTCAACAACTTTCTGAATGCTATCCAATCTTTTCAATAGCAACTGCTAATTTGTTACTAACTTTATCAGAGCTTTTTGTGAAATTTTCTTGTTTTGTGAACATTAACAATATCCACATAATCTTTGGAGGTGAAAGTATGATCCTGCTTTTATAGAAAGGAAAGTGGAAAACAGAAATTTTATACTGTTATTAATTTTGAGGTCTGATAGTTTATTTATCATTGAATCAATTTTTTTGTTTGACTACAGAGCTACCTTTAGATCTTAATTCATTTTCTACTTTGTAAAAAATGAGACAGCATCTTCTCTCCTTGTAAATCCTATGGACACATGAAACCTGGGTCTGTGAATGTATGAAGAGCTTTCTAACCATACAAAACACAAATCAATATTGTATAAATCTTTAATCTATTTAGTTGAACAATATGTATAATGGAATTAAGCATCCATGATTACCTATATATATCAAAAGAAAGCAAAGGTATAAATTGCAGCCTAATATGATAGTGATATCAGTATAATTAGAACCTTGTGCATCCACCACAGTGCTTTTTCAGTATATTAGTGAATGGCATGTCTCTGAACATTAGGTTTGCATCCTTTAACACCAGTATTAAAGAGAAATTAGGCTTTTGCCAAAATGTTTAATGGGTGTCTGCCAGGAGCAAAGGAAAAGTGAGGTTTGAATCTTTAACTTCATTCAAAGTACCACCAGATAGGGATTCTTCTGTTTGTTTGCAACTTCTTCTGGTTTGCAGGAGTTTAGTCTCCTCCTGAGCCACATGTGCTGGCTTTGCATTGAATCTTCAACACAAACTGTCCCTTGTTTGTCAGAGTTTTAATTATGCAGCTGTATTCTTGAAAAATTTTCTTGTTGGCTTATGCACAACAAAAGGCAGGGGCCAGCATTTATTGAAGCACAATAATAATTTATCAGGATAATATTAACACACACTACTTCAGACTAACTTAATCTGTTCATTGCAGATAGCAGGAGGTTGCCATTCTTTGCTATTTCCTAGTGTTTTCAGGCTTTTTCATGATTCCTTTTTTTTTTCCACTGGACGCCAGGGTTAACAAACAAATAAGTGGGTGGCAATTTCAAGCACAAAAGTAAGCTACAGGCAGTCCTTGTTAATTTGATTTTCACGATCTGCTTTGATTTGCATAATTGTAGCAGGTAAGTTGAGCTCAAATGGTTATGCCAGGGAAGCAACTCCTGACTTCTTGCTTCATGAGGTAATTCATCATACTGTGGAATATTAATAACAAAATTTGGGAAAAGTTATATTGGTTAAATTGCAAATGAAGAAAAGTTATGAGCAAAAATGCTACAATATGCTGCTCCTTGCTTGTATTTTATGAAAAACTCTGCCCGTGCCCACATTTCTGGGTAACAAGCAATAATACAGATGATACCATGCCTCACAATGTAATGTGCTGTGTTGAGTGCCCAAGTAGCTGTGGATAAGTAGCGGGAAATATATGGTTGAGATTTTGTTAATATACTGTTGAGTAATTTGAAGTGGCAAACCTTATTTTCTTAGATAGTCCTTCTGGTCTAAACTCTAAGACCCTGAGAAAATTTAATTTGCAATCTCTGGATGCTAATGGCATCCTGAAGAATAGCAGCAGTGCTATCAGTACTTAATTCCTCAGCTTTGGTATTGTTTATCTGTAACTCTTATCCATATATTTTTACATATATTTATGCTTTTTAATTCAGAAAAATGCGCCACAGTGAAAAAGAAAGGAATATGGGGAGCGGGCTATTTACATAAATTGGATATAGATTTATACACAAAAATCAAAGTTAGATTCCAACTCTTGCTTACCTGTCTTTTCCAGCAAAAATAAGTATTCTATTAGGTACTATGTCCAGATATTCCAGATATTAGAAATTAATACAGCAAAATTGAAAGCTGGTTTCTTGAAACAAGATAAAAATCACCTGAGTTTTTAATTTAATTTTCCTTAAACATTTATAGATATAGATATAGATATAGATATAGATATAGATATAGATATAGATGATATAGATATAGATATAGATATAGATATAGATATAGATATAGATATAGATATATATGACTATTCAGAGTCCCTAGTTTGCTTTCCATTTAAAGGTGAAAAATAATTTTTTAGGACTTGACTGCAAACTTTCAGCTGCTCCTTTTACCTCCTTTTTACATATACTCAGCTCTTGTCTGCTTTTCTTAATTATTTTGTCTTTGCTCACTGAAATTTCAGCCTGTTAAATTTGTCTGCTTTGAGGAACTTCTGTGTTTTGCAGTAAACTTTCTGAAGTACCAGTTTGGATTAAGGAGGATTTTACTTTTATGAATAAAAGTCTCTAGAATGTGCTCAATACAAGTGCAAAATAGGATACTGCACTTTAATTTATCATCTTTTGTATTTCGAGCCTTTTTATGTACATTATTTTTGTAATATATTTTATTCTACTTCAGAGGCATTTGAGTGGTTGTCTTGTGATACACAGAGCACAAACACAATTTTTAGGAGCTTATTACTAGGTGTTCATGGCATGTAGCCATTTTCATAAGCAATTTATTACAGTATGGCATGATTGTGAGTACTTCTGAAGAACAGCAAACTTTCTTCCTCTTTCCTGAAGTTCTCAGTGATGAAGAGGCTTTCAGCAGCAATTGGTATCCTTCCCTCTTGTGCATCAGCAGAATTTCCCTACAGGTAAAGCTTTCACTGCCATGGCTATCACATCTCCCTGGCTAGTGTTGAATTACAATAACTAGTTTGTGTTCACCCCTATCAACATGGAATATGCCATGTAACTACTATGGCACTTACTCATTTTTTCTGAGCTGTGTGTTTGCACAACTATTTGGTATTCTTTGTTAAAGGTAACTCCTAAGGCTTTATTAAAACATTTTTGTCTCATGATTAAGAAATTTCCATGAGTTCTTAATAAAGCTCTGAACTTACTGAAGCTGTTACATCATACAGCCATTAAAACATGATTACAGCTCAGACTCAGTGTGGCCATTTATGGGCTTGCAGACTTTCCAGGCAACAACTTGACTCCCTTGGAAAATTGTCTCTTTTCCCTTTTGTGATGAGCAAAATTGAGACATACACTTATATGTTTAAATGTACATACGGGTTTGCTTCTCCTGACTGCCTGTACTAGGACTAAGAATTAATTCCTTTCTCTTTCACTGCATCCCTACTTAAATGGTGTTTGTGCAGGCCATGGAAAAAAATGCAAACTGAAACACAATTACAGCACCACAGGCTACAACATAGGCAAGTCTTTTGTAAGGTTTCAAAGGTTTGGATTTATCTTAACAATGTTTGTTGCTGAGCACTTTGGCAGAAGTAAAAACCTGATCATGCTTTTCAGGTTTTTCCAGGTATTGAAACAGAATTTTCTTTATTTCACTAATGAGTACATGTACCATCAAACCCAAATAGCCAGAGAGAATAAATGGAAAACTAAGACTAGAAATTAATTTTGTGACTCTGCTTATATTGAACTAGAAGATATTAGAATAATAATGAAAAATTTAAATTGCTGGCATTAAAAATTGTATATTTTAAGGACAAAGCTTCTGCTTATATACTTTAAGGACAAGGTTAACTCAAAATTGAAGATTATCAGGTAGCTAGAAACTGATAGTACTTTGAGACCTTGAAGACTTCCAAAGTACTGTACAGGCAGTCTCTCAGTTCATGTGCTCCTTCTGAAAACTGATCTGGCAGCTCTATATCAACTAGTTTGTGAAAGGCTTCTAGTACAAGGGCAACTGGACAGGTTCATGATCTCAGCAAAATACTGCTACATTCTCCAGAGCCAAGGTGAGGTTACCGTGGGTAGACTTTATATTGTGCTAGAAACCCTATGTATCAGCATTTTCTGAGGTTTGGGGGGGTGGGTGGGGGGGTGGGTGTTTATGTTTCATTATCTAAGACCATTCTTTTCTCTTTTGTAACCTCTCTCTGCTGCTTATGCTAAAAAATGAGAGTCAAAGTCTTCTAACCATCTGGAGAAAGAGAGAATCCTAAATAAACAGGAATGGCAAAATGCACAAATATCAGTACTCTAAAATAGCAAGAACTCAAAAGGCTTCCTCTGCACAGTGACTTTGTAGATTAGGGTGTGTACCCCCGCTTCTTTTCTCTAGGGATTTATAATCCTGAAAGAACATAGGGAAGTTTCCCATTGCTGCTACAGTAAGTGAAATGACTGTACTATGGAGTTATCTGACAGTATTTAAAGAACCATGGTATCAGTCTGAGCAGGTTACTCATCTGAATATGGAATGTCACTTCTTCATTACTATTGTTACATATTTATTTATTAGAATTTCCACCTTAGACCTTCTAGGCTAGGATATGTATTCATTCACCCTTTGGCTGGCAGAAAAAAAAATTGGGAATTTTTCAGGGAAGAATGTTGAAAGAATGCTATAGGATGTACTAAAAATCACAGAAAAATGCCTATTCCTTAAATAAATGAAATAGCCTAACCATGCAAATAATGCCTGGGGCCACACAGCTGGCGGAGAATCATCCATGTCCCAGACTCACTGTCCAATGAGCACCTCCAGAGGCATTTGCTATCTACCACGGGTGTTTCTTCTCCTTGCAGCAAAGTAAGCCTGTGCTTCACCCTGCAATATTGTTACTCATATAAGAAGGTCCCTGTGAGCTGAGATGCTTGGGACCCTTCTCAGATGCTAGAGCCGAAACGTGTCTGGGTCTGCCGGGGGCTGAGGACGCTCCGTAGCCCCCGGGGCCGCCAGTCCCTGCGCTGCCCCGCCCCACCCGGCTCGGCTACAGGTGGATAAGGGTGGCTCTTTCCCAGCTCCCCGCTCTCCTGCCGCCCGTCCTTCCCCACGGGGCTCTCCACAGGCGCCCCCCTCCCCCTTCCTTTGGAGGGGCGCGGGAGGGGGAGCGGGCGCGGCTCCGCACCTGTGCGCGGCTGCCCGGGGCGGGAGCGCCGTGCGGGGCCGCGGCTGACGAGCGGGGGGCTCCCGGCGCCGGAGGCGGCGCGGCGGCATCCCCATCCTCCTTCTCCTCCCCATCCCTCCGCCTCCTCCCTCCCTCCTTCCCCCGGGCGCCCTCTGCACTTTCTTCTCGAGCCACCCTCGTAGACAAACTTTGATGGGGAACCTCGCACCGCGCTGGAAAAATGCCGGTTATGAAGGGATTACTGGCACCCCAGAACACCTTCCTCGACACCATCGCCACCCGGTTTGACGGCACACGTGAGTCCGGGCAGGGGCTCCGGACTCCCGGAGAAGGGGATGCGCTGGGGGCATTGCGCGTACGGGGGGAGCTTCCTCCTCCCTCCGCCCCGCCGGGGTTTCCCTGGTACCAGAAGCCGGCAATGAGGAAGGCGAGGCGAGGGAGCTCTCTGCCTCTCCCGCTCGCCTGCCTGGCTTCTCAGCAGCTTTGCAGACGAGGAGGGCGCCAGGTCCCCCCGTCTTCGCTCCCCTTCGCGGGGGCTCCGAGGAGGCAGAAGCCCGGCTCCCTGCAGGAAAGTTGCGCGCTGGACTGGGGCTTCCCCCGCGCCCCGGGCAGCCGAGAGACCGCCAGGGAAAGGCACGCTCAAAGCCTGGGCAGGGCTTTGGTAGGAGGTTTGGGGAATTTATTTTGTTAAGTATCCCCAGCCTTGAGGGGGTTGGAAATCTCCCCAAAAGCTGAATTTCTGTAAATCGGGCTCAGCAGTGGCAGCAGCTGTTGCAGGGCGTTGGCGGAGGCAGGCAGCCGGGGAGGGAGCGGAGCCCTGGGCAGCGGCTCTGGCAGCGGCGGGGCCGGCTGCAGGACCACGGACAGGGACAGGTCCGGGCTGGGCGGGCCCCGGCCCGGCTCCGCTCCGCTCCTCCCGCTCGGCCCCGCCGCGCAGCTCCCCGGCCAGGCGCTGCCTTCCCCGGCTGGCCTGCTCCCCCTCCGGCCGTGCGGGAGGACCCGCCTGTTTCTTGACTTTTGTTTCTTCTTTAACGGGGCTCGTGCATAATAAAAAGAGCAGGGAGATAGCGGATTTGGGCCAAAATGGACTGCCTTCCCTTTAATTCCCTTCTAAGAAATCTAGACATCGATAGTGGAGAACAAACTCAGATTTGAGTTGCTGTTAGCTGTTTCTTGACTGAAAGCATTGCTATCTTGTTGATTATTGGCATTCTCTCCATGGTTCAATTACCGTGTGATTAAGACAGCTGAACTGTGATTACTGAATCAGCAAGTTCTAAAACGTCAAGAAAATGATGCAGTCACAGAGATCAATTGCAGAGAAGCACAGAACAGCATTGTAACTGCTCTGCTAGTCTGAGGATACACAGATAATTATGATCCAGGGTTGTGTGTAACTGATACTTCACTACAAAGCAATCGCTCATAAGACTACTTAGATGTACCTTTAAATTCCTTTAATACAGAACTCAAAGTCCTTTGCCCCGCATCCTCCAACCTTTTATTTCGACAAAGTGTATGAGTATTATTTACTGCATATTGAAGCATGTGGCTCTTATTGGACTTTTGTTGCTGATACTGCCATTTGCCAGAAAAGCAATTCTTCCCTTTGTGCTCAGGACCCTCCCCCTTCACAATGGTTTCCTTTCAGAGGATGGAGCACACAATCTGTGAGCTGCACACACAAACACTTCACATATTCTATACTGTTCTTCAACGATTCAATTTAGCAAGTAATATTAGTGATGACATCCAGGTCTCTTATTAAAGAAAACACCAGAAAAATGTCTAATCCCCATCTTCTCAGGGACACCAACAGGCGAGTGTGGTAGAAAGCTTATTTCTTAGCTGGATTCTACATCCATATTGAGCTACCCTTTTAAGCCAGTGATTTTACTGACTTCCATGAAGTGAAGGACTGACCTTTTCTTAAACAAAAAACAGACCCCGGTGTCTTACATTGAAATTTAATGCTAGCAACTAATCTACTTTTTCCTGGGATATAATTGAAAAAGAATGTAATTAGGTGTTTAAGTTCACCAGAAAGTACAGCACATTATCTATTTATTAGAGTCATTGAAATATTTCTTTTTAGTAAGCTTTCCAGAATCTGGCTTAAATATTAAACAGGTGTATTCTAGAAGTTGTCATTGTACAATTATTAGTATGTGAAATATTCCAGGACATTCATACAGAAAGATGCTTTATGTACTATGTGGTTTTACACCTAGAAAAACTTTGCAGAAAGATGCTATTCTATGGAAAACTGCTGGCATGTCTCTTAAAATACAGAATAGCGTAACATCTCCTTTAGAGTGTTAAAGTGATGAATCAACTTCATGTCATCTGAAACAAAGTTTCAGAAATAGAAAATAGTTCAGAAACAGCTCATCTGCTTTGTTGCTTTGGAAATGCTAAATTTAAATATAAAATTAATACTTCTTTAACTGCCCAAAAAATTAAAGAAGCACAATTTTTCAAAATGTGTGTACATATGTGACCATCAAGTTGAAAAATTAAAACTAATTTATCTTTCTTTTAAATTGCCCGTGTGGCTGGTATTCCTGAGCTTGCTCAGGTGGATAAAGCTAGAAGTAGTAGGCATGGCTAATCCTTGCAGGAATCAGTCCCATGCTTTACTAGTTTTACAGGTGATACAGCCTGTAGAAAGAGTAGGATTGACCCATGGCACCGAACCTGAGGCTATGTTTCACTAACTTGGACTTCCCACATGATGATATTTAAATGTTAAAACACGGTATCATATCCAATGTCCTTTTTTTTCCTTCTTTTTCTTTCCTGTTGTTTTAATACGGTCTGTAGTTAACAGACCTCTTTCCAGTTTAAGCCTCTGGGAAGGATATATTATGTTGTCATCAGCGATAGACTAATCCACCAATGCATCTTTAATCCAGAAGAGGGATAATTCTAATTCCGGGCAAAAGTGCAAGAAGGGATTCCAGATAATATTAGAAAATATGCTTTGCTTTGCACGAAATTGTCAAAATTTCATTGACAGAACTTTTTAAACTACACTATTGCAGTGATTTATGTCTAATTAGCACCTATAAATTACACTATGAAATACTACATATCTCGGAAAATGTATAAAACAAGTTCTTTGCAGGTGCTCGGAATTCTCCCAGTAGATATTTTTTTTTGCACTACGGTACACATAAGTATTCTTTACATATAAAACCAATAACATGTGCTAAAGAAAGCAATTAGTTTAATTTTGGTGTTACTATTAGTTGTGCAGGAGATTGCAGAAGTCTCCTGCAAATTTCCCACTACCTGTGTTGCACATGTGGAAGAGCAGCATTAAAGGTTTGCTTCTCTGCATTTCCAAATCAGAGCACTTGGCTCTGCCTATGTGCTTTTATGCTGACACCTTCTTCCAACTCAAAAATAACTTTTGTGCACCTGACATCACAATTTAAGTTAATGGTTTCTCACAATGTTTCCCTCTCTGTGCAAAATGTAAACACCAAGTCATCCAAAGACTTTTTGTCCCCTCTGTTAACAATGTGTTTATTGCATACTTGGAAAACAAACAGAAGTATTTTCAAGTGAGTGGTGTGTGGTTTAAGGCTTTTGCTTGGTTTAGTTTTGTTTTTCTTTTTATATTTTTAAAAAAATAGCATTTTCAAGTGTGGAAATATTTCAAATATAAACCTATAATTAACTCCACCACCAAATATTATGAAACTGAATGTCTGAAGTGAGTTATTTCACTTCAAATTTTGAATGGGAAATTTGCATGTTGTTGCTTCTTAACCCTGTTTAGATTAGGCAAAGCATTCAGAAATGGTTGCATGGTAAGAAATTATGTTCTATTGTTTTCACACACACACACACACACACACACACATATATATATATATATATATATGTACAAAAATATTCTGCATGCACTATTTATTTATTTAAATAGATTAAATATACACTAAGGTGGTGGTTTCTGAAAATTTGTGACTTTCTCAGGGAGAAAAGTTAACAGAGATTCAGTAAATAGCCTTATTAATTTATATTTTAAAAATAAAAACAATTCTGTATATGGTTATACTATGAAATGACAGCTGAAGTTCTATAATTATCTCCTGTCTGTCATATGTGATCAGATTCCAAATTAAGCATGTACTTCATATTTTTATTGACAATTTTACACTATCCATCTAACCTGAAGATCAAGCTGAGTAAATTCCTTCTTGCTCAGTGTCAATGGTGATAATTTGTTAATTCTCTATTTACTGAACAACTTCTACATTCAAATATGTTTTCCAATTAAAATCATGCTCAAGTACTATCAAAAGGATCTTTGCACCTAAGCAGCAATTTTCATAACTGGTGTTTTTTTCCTTCCTGATAAAATGGAATCAGTTTTCTGATTGTTTTAGTTACCTTGAGGTGTGATTGAAAGGTACCTGATGAGAACATACAGATTTAAGCATTCCAAATGTGATGTCAGCATACTTCTGCTGGCACTGGTGGGTAGAACCAGGTTGTCTCTTTTGCATCATTGTCAGTTGGTACAGACTGAAAGCCTTTGTATGCAGTGATCTTTCCAGATTGCAGGGTCAGATTCCTCCCCCACTCTTTCCCAGCTACCCTCAGCACTTGCTTTTCTGTCTCACAAACAAACTGGTGATGTCTGCTAAGTTGAGCCAATGAACTAACACTTTCTGCAACTTTGTTGTCAAATTCTGTCTCATTCAGGATGAATCTGTCCTCTCTACCCCAGTCAATGTGCTGCTTAATAGTATCACAGAAACTTCAAAAGCAGAAAAGTGCTTCTTGGCTGCCTGGGGGTTCTCTCTCAAACAGGCTCAAGAATTGCAGCAGTGTCAGATGTAGAAAAGCAACAACTGAGTTTCCAGGGGTGGGGGGAAAGCTTTTGATCAGACTCCAGGATCAGAATGGTCCACCTGACAAAGACAAAATATGCTCCAATCACAGACCAGGAGCAGAGTGACTGGAAAGCTGCCCAGCAGAAAAGTCCTTTGGGGTGCTGGGTGGCAGCTGGCTGAACATGAGCCAGTGTGTGCCCAGGTGTCCAAGAAGGCCACTGGCATCCTGGTCTGTATTAGGAATTGTGGGGCCAGTAGGACCAGGGCAGTGATCATAGCCTCATACATGGCACTGGTGAGGCTGCAGCTAAAATACAGTGTCCAGTTCTGGGCCCTCCAAATCAGGAAGGTCATTGAGGTGCTGGAGTGGGTACAGAGCAGGACAATGAAGCTGGTGAAGAGTCGGGAGAGAATGTCCTATGAGGAGCAGCTGAGGGAGCTGGGTTGTTCAGCCTGGAGAAAAAGAGGCTCAGGGGAGACCTTATTACTCTCTACAACTGCCTGAAAGGAGGGTGTAGCCAGGTGAGGATTGCTCTCTTCTTCAGGCAGTCAGTGACAGGATGAGAGGACACAGTCTCAAGCTGTCCTAGGGGAAGCTTAGGTTAGAAAGAAATTCTTCACTGTCCCTGGAGGTGTGTAAGAAAAGACTGGATATGGCACTTGGTGTAAACATGGTAGTGTTCAGTCATAGGTTGGACTTGCTGATTTCAGAGGTTTTTTCCAACTGAGTTGATTCTGAGATTCTGTAAAATCCTGTGACCAAGGAAGGGTGACTCAAACTATGATAAGCACTAATCAAAGTCAATGAGACTTCAAAGCAGTGACAGTGTAAAATCTGGTGGTCTGTCAAACTGTCCCTCTGAAGGAATAAGAGAAGGGAAGCTGGTCAAGTTCTTTGTTGTAGGGATGGGGTGAGTTGGCCAGAGGGAAATTTCCAAAGATGCTTCTGTTGTTGCTCCTATCTTAATGCAGAATTGTTTAGTGCTTTTACTCATGTCCTTGAACAAGTAAATAATGGGGTGTTGTGAATTAATCATTTGTCACTGGAAAAATATATGGTCAACAACTGGAAAGAATATTGCCTGTTCTCATCTCAGAGCCCCAAAAAAGCAGACCTTACCTCTCTCTACTTTTCTCTGTGAGATGTGACCAGCACTGCACCTTGCTGTAGCTCCATTACTAAAAAAGGCCAATATGTGTTTTAATACAAAACAGGGATTGGATGTTGGAACCTGTGTTGTGACGTTGCTCTTTGCTGGAAGTAACCAAGTGGCTAGATTAGGCAGCCAAATAGAAAATCTTCTTTTGGCACAAATTTTGGGGGTGTAGAACTTCATAATTTAAGGTCAGTTTATCTGGTTTTCTTCACTTTCAGCAGTTAGAGTAACTTCTGATTCTAACTTGAGCTGAAATTAGACCTGAAAGATGGAATTGGAAAGGTTTCAAGGCATCATAAGACCATGTTTTGCTTAATTTTTGAGTTCTAGTCCTAAGGATCTGATTCAAGCAAACAAAAATGTATTCAGGCATTACTTTTAATGTGCAATCACTTTAAAATAATGAAAAATAGTCATTACTGTATATTGTATTCAGAGTCCATGTTATTGCTAGAGAAAATACTGATGTATTCAAAGTTTTGGGTGATGTTGTCTTATTTTTTACTAGACAGAAATAAGACAGGATTATAATTTTGTAGTTCTTCCATTCAGAGGCTATATAATTCAGTAATCACACTAATCTTAGATTAGTATTATAAATATAAAGTTGGACTAATAGCACACATCATTACTTGAGAAATAAACCCTACATTTGTATTCAAGGCAAGCATTTGAGATAAGAGTGAAAATATTCTTTAAATAAGGGACTTTTTTTCCTGAGTGACAAAAGAATATTCTGTATTGATTTTGAGTAGAAACCTGATACACAGTGCAGTAATCAAATCAAGTCTGTATATTTGAAGTTACATATATTTGAATGAACATGTACTTTGTGTGAGTGGAAGAAATTTTTTAGGGTTTCCAAACCATAGATGATTATCTGGATTCCCATTAGAAAGTTTCTGTATATGTCCCTTTATTCCCTTCCCCAAACATTACGTTTTTCTCTGTCTACGCATTTCAATGAGTAAATAGGTTTATCCTGAAAACAGATTTCTCTTATTGTTATAATTACATTTGTACATTCAACTTCTATTTTATGAATTTTAATTTTATTTGTGCAGGTAGCAGTTTTATACACATTCCCAGTCTTTTTGGATGTAAAGGAAAGACACTCAGAGTATTTTTCAGTGCAATAAAGACAAAAACAGTGCCTCAAGCACATTTAGAAGTGTAATCAAATAGATGTATATGAATATGTTAAAATAAATGAGGTAAGATAGGGGTTTACAGAGCATTCACTGCTCTTAGTACTAGTCTGAGGAAATGAATTTTTGAACAAAAACCACAGTACATATATTACATATTCTGTAGCCTGCAAAAGTTTAACAAAGGCAGTTGCTACAGCAGTTTTGCATTATCACAAGCAAACTCATCTTACCTTGTGTTAAAGTGACTAAAAGAAAAAGCAGGTAAGGAAAAACCTGCTCACAGAGTAATTCTGTTTCTTGCCCACTCAATCTAAAAATATATAAATAAGAAACAAGGAAAAAAAGAAAAGGTGTCAAGGGAAAGAGGTGGAGGATGGGGAGGCACAGTAAAATAAAGAAACAAATGCAATATTCTCAAATCCCAGACAGCAGAGAGATTTTATAAACAGTAAAAAAATAAGTCTTCTTTTGGACTTTATCTTGCCAAGAGTTTCTGGCTCCTTCTGTTTTCTGGGACTGATAGTAGTATTCAAAGACTTTGTAACAGGTGTTGTTCTTAAAATACAAGCACATTCAACGTTGAATTTGACATTAAATATCGTCTGAGCATCCCTAAAGCTTAATGCTGGCTGTCAATCATTTCAGGGACAACTGAAGACAATTGTCTTATGGAGAAATATGTCGTCTTCCCTGTTGATCTTTTGAAGAGGAAACAGCTTCCAGTGTGCCAGCACTCAATTCACTTTCTCCTCAGGCCTTATTTCTGATGACTAGGAGTATAGGATTATTTTGCTTTTTTCTCTTTTTTAAACATATAGAAATACAGAAGGATTAATCTGAGCCAAATAGACCTGAAATTCATTGTTACAGCTTTTTTTGGTGGCCTTTTCTTTTTGCCTTCCATCTCACTCAATAGCTAGTTATGATATGTGACTAGGAATCTTATTCCAAAGGTATGAAAAAGAATTCCTTTTGTCATTTATTTGAGGTTTAGAATGAGAAAATTTTCCTTGGACAAATAGCTTGATTTCCCCCCTGCCTCCCCCCAAATGTCAGATAACTCCTGGACAAGTATTTATTTTTTCAAAAGTTCTGTCTTTTCTCATATTTTAGTTAGGAATTTCTCACAATTTAGTTTAGGAATTTATAGTGATAGAAAAATAATGGGGAAAGAATATTATTTTAGAGGAAAATATTTTTGCAGCAAAAACAATCTTCTTTGGGGAAGATCAAAAGAACTCTTGGAGAGTAAAAAACCTTCAAAAGTCAATAATAATCAGTGTATCAGTGACAAGCTGTTCTCTCTTCTTTTTTTGTGTGCTTTTTAATGGTCGAAATCAAAATACATGGTATTTTAATCCACATATTTCTTTTCACTTTATGCATTATGTTTGTGAGATGATAAGATATTCACTACATTTATTAAACTGGATTGTTTCTCTATTGTGTGGCAAGATCTTGAGGTTTGGAATTTGGACTTAATATTTTATTTTTTTCACTTTTAGAACAATGGGAAGAAAAATGCACCTCATAAAACCTGTAGTTATAGAATTATATGTTAGTGATTTAAATAATTAAAAGCTCAATGTAGAAAAGAATAGTTAATAAATATTAATGAAAGGTCTTGAGCTACACATTTGCCAAGATTAAAGAAAATTAACAGGATCCCTGATTTACAGGGGAATATATATATATAGCTGTAAGTTGTGTCTGCTTCAGTGCTGTAATAATTGGGTGATGGAATGGGAGGAAAAAGGTGAGAGAATAGTGTGGTTATGCACTATATTTTGGGGGCCTTTCAAGGTCTTACTGTAAATTAGTGTTTGGGATTTTAATGGCCATGGTTTTAATGGCCTTCTTTGAAGCAGAACTATGACTAAATTATCTTCTTAGTCATGCTCAAGAGTTGCTTCTGCACTGGAAACAGAAACCAGGATGCATTAGAAATCCTGACTGTCTTTGCTACCTCTTTGTATGTTTACAAGAATATTTACCCAAAGCTATTGGTGTGTTTGGGGGTTTTTTAGTTGACATATATGAGATGTTTAGACTTCACGAGGAGAGTGACTCTACTGCCATGCCTTGCAGAGCATGCACCTGAGAGTGGTTAGAGCAAGGCATGGTCCGTGCATCTGTTGCCAAAAACTTCTTGCCTGGAATTAGGCAGGTGATGCTCTTCCCTTGTACTGCACTGAGTACTTTCCCTAAGGAACGGGGTGGGAGGCTTGGCTACCCACATCAGTCGTGTGAACTCACTGCAGTGCAGTGTGGGACCACAGACAGGATCCACCCTTTACATGCTTATAGATTAAAGATTTTCCTTTGATAGGGTGGAGGTCTGCATCCAACTATTTTCAATTCCCTGTAAAAGCTTGCCATTTCCCCTTCTGAATCAGCGATTTTTTTTTTCCTCAAATTCATTTGCAATTACAGTTAATTTTTAATTAACAAATTTTTGTACATGTAAAGAGTAGCCATACGTGATGTCTGAATTTTAAAAAAGCAGTCTCTCATCCTTTGAGAACCTTTAAAAAACCCAGATTATAAGAAACCTTAAACACAAAATTGATTATTTTTTTAAAGTTTACTTACAGGATGAACTGCAGAGGTGATTGATTTTTAGAGGTAAGGGATAGTCCTGGGTGGTAAAGTGTGCAAGTGATGTTTGGCCAAGAAAGGAAAGAGGAGGGAGCAGCTGTGAAAAAGCAGAGATGGATTGACTGATGGGGTTGCTGAGTGAGCAGCAGGTATTGCTCTGGAATGAACCAAATGCTTCCCCATGCTGCTGATCGATCCCTGCAGCAGAGGCAGTGATCAGCAAGAGTCAGATGGACAGGTGGAAATTACTGCAGACATTTAAACACATCAGTCGTGATTCTTATATAAATAAGACAGACAGGTGTTGAACTGAGTTCATAGTGCTGTGAGCAGGATCCAGATGGGGATTTGGGATTTTGGTTCCAATTAGAACTCAGTTTTAATCATCAAATTAGATAGTGGGAGCAGTAAGTCTTGGAGAAATGCAGACACTGCTGCCTGCATCCAGTTGGAGCTATCTGAATTGCAGTTTTTTTTCTCCTGCTTTTGTTCTGATTAAATAAGACAGTTATATATCAACAATGTGCTTCCTTTTGACACCAAAGTATCTTCAGAAAAGCAATTATCTATCTGGACATTGCAACACTTTGTATTTCAAATAATTTTATAAATAGAGAAACATATAGGCAGGTGATAACCTGCTTTAATTACAGAATAAGTCATGCTTCAATAGGATAAATAGTTCATTTATTAATTTTTCTGCTGATGTTTGTCTCGTGGGAATGATTGATTGAACTGTCAGGGGAGATACAGACCTTCTGTTTGTGTCTTTTGTAGTGAATTATTGTAATTTTGCTAAGTTCTGCTGGGTTTTTAATGGGTATGCTTTTTAAAAAGAAATAATCACCACCTGATATTGTATCAATCTCACCTGGAATATATCAAATTACTGAAGCAATAACTTTATATATATAGATATGATCACTCAAAGAAAAAGGTGGAAATAAAACCAGCCACTTTATGCATCAAAAAGTCAGATGTGAAGTACAGGTAAATAATTCAACTGGCACTCTCACAAATGATGAGCATGAGGAGTGTCTCTTCCAGGGGAGCAGCAGACTAAGTTCACGGAAATAAAAGTAATTTAAATAAATAAATGATCTGGAATTATAGTAATTATTTTGCAGTTTAGCTTTATTCTTTATTTTAAAGCAAGTTTCCCTTTTATGAGTTCAGTGTAGGCAAGGTCCTCTCACTTCCTCTCACAAGGAAGACAAAGGCCAGAAAGCCCAACATTAGAAATACTGTGTGACCCACACCATGATGGATGGATCTTAATAAGCTGAGTTTTAGGAGCTGAGTGAAATAATTGCAAGTAAAACTAAGAGGTTAGAATTAATTGGAAGAATATTATTAGGTTTTTCCCCAGCCTGTTATGGTTGATATGTCAGTTTATATGAGCTGTCATTGAAAATAATGTTTCCAGGTGCTCTATTAAAGGTTATGAGACATCTTCTGCCACCTTTACATATTCTGTTTTATGGTATGACTTTCTAAGAGAAACAAGAATGAAGAAGGAGGAAGTTTTTTACATTTATAGAATTAAGACATTGGCTTCTAACCTTTTTGATGCTCAGAAGTCTATAAAATTGATTGTATGTAATTAAGATGTACATAACTATTTATTCAAGTAAGTATTTTTCTAAAGTGAAGTTAATGAGAAAGAATCCTTATTATGGTGTTCCATAGTTTGATAGTAGCTGTTTTTCTAGCTATTAAATTTTGGCATATTGCTGTGCTGAGAACAGTGATTTTATTTCATCTGTTTTAATGCTTAGAGTATTGTAGCAGTTTGCACAGCACTTGAATGTTTTTGTGTTCATTTATCATGTCTAATTCATGGTTTCCAGGGAGAATCTGTGAATGGCACAATAAACTAAATGTAATAACAGAATAGTTTCCTCTTGAAAGCAGGTGCTTCCTGATAGGTTTTTCAGGCTTGGCAAGCAAAGTTCGTGGCACCAAAATAATGCAGTGAGTGTTCTAATAGTTTGGCTGTGCAAAAAAATGGGATTCTTCCTTTTTGACAGACCAGCATTTTCTTTGGCACATAATACAATGCCATCTTGGGCCACATGATGCAGAATATCTCTGGGGGTGGTGATGAAAATTTGGCTATATCTTGCAGCCAGGCTCAGTACAACTGTAGGGCTTGCTGTTCTGCTGCAGGGAAGCACCAATACTTCCCTTGTTCTGGGAAACTCTTTTCCAGATAAGTCCTTGAATAAAAAATCAAGTATCAGAACTGGCATCTACATTAATAATTTGCACCCCTGACAGGAAAGGGTCTAAATTACAGCACTGTCTGATAGTCACAGGCCTGTGTGTTGGGATTATGAGGCAAAAGTCAAGAGTTTCTCTCTGTATTATCCAGAAAGTAAAATAGTCCCCAGAAATAAATCAAATTTTCTACAAAAATTTAATTTCTTTCTGGTAGCACTGCTGCTCCACATTAAGGGATATGTTTGTACATTTGTTAAATCCTCAATAGTGCCTACATCAATTTATGCTTGCACTTAAAATCAAACACGTGGTGTAATTATAGAAGATAAACTAAAACATATTTATAAAGCAAAAAAAATTCTCTTCAGTTTTTAATATCTGAAACTTTGGATCAATCCTGAAATTTTATCAAGTTTTCAGCTTTAGAAGTAATTTTTAGTCGCCTTTTAACATTTTACTCAAGAAATGTCATGACGACCAAAATAATTTTAAGATCTCTTGTAGCATCTAGGTATTATATGTTAAAATATAGTGCTACAGAACATAATAGCTACAGCAGAAGAGAAATAGAGAAGTAAAAACAGTGAAGGCTGTATTTTATTTTCAGAAGTCCAAATTACTATGAGAGTTACACTTCCTATGAGACATTCACCACTAAAAACCACTCTTGTACCTTATCTATCCTATTCTTGCCATGAAAGGGACAAGTTTCACACTCTTAATCCTTCCAGATAGTTCCTTTATATGAATGGATTGTTGCAGATGAGAAGCATATTTCCATCCTGACCCTGTGTTTCCAAAATTACTCTTATAAAATGATATCCTGACAAGACCAGACTAGCTGGAAATATTAAACTTGGCTGAAACTATACTGATGACAAGCAGGAAGGAACAAAGCATGGAACTAGATAGTCTAGGCCACAGAAACTAATCTTGCATTAGAAACAGAAAATATCTCACTTTTTCTAATCTTGTAATGGTCTCAATCACAGACTTTGAAGAAATGAAGAGGATTTTTCACCACATGAAATTTGTAACAACCTACACTATGATGAAACAGCATGTCTATAAAGAGCAATTCTATCTTTACTTGCAATGTGTATCTTTCAGAACATTAATGCTCAGTCAGCAAGACAAAAACTTTTCATCTAAATGTAGTTTTAAATGTCTAGGAGGAAAAAACTGTTCCTCTACTTTCCAAAAAGTTGTTCTAATGACACAGCTTTCACACAGCTTTCAGACCAAAATGAGAAAGAAATTGCATAAATGTTTAAAAAGAAAAAAATGCTTAAAAGTAAAAGAGGAACCCAAACAAACTTACATTGGTGAAAATGTGGCAATGATTTATGTGTTTTATCACATTGATATATTTTTATTTCAGAACTTCAGGATTGCAATATTGTGTTCTACCACATTTTGGGAAGCATCAAAAACAGAGTGGCTTTTGCTGGTATTAACTGCATTTTCTGAGGGACAGCTGAATTTATTTTCAAACTACTGAAAGTAAAAATAGAACTACTATGAATAATCTAAGGTGTCATGGTGTGTTTCCTGCTTTAAAAATCATCAAGACCAGAACCTCCTGGCACTTCAACCAAGTGCACTTAGCTGTTTCTTCAATGTAGTATCTTTCCCAATTCCTTTCATTCCAACTGGATGCCAGTGACCCAACCTGACTTTCTCTCAAGACCATTCTTGACCCAGCTCAGATCAGTAGGAAAATTTCTTTTGCCAAGTGTGAGAGAGTTGTCCTTGAAGTGTGGGGACATTGAGTTACTCCCTCATTCACCAGGCTAACTGTAAAAGTTCTGTGAGGTTTTATTTCCATAAATAATTCACAGGTTCCAAACTGTTTTGTGAGAACAGCAGCACAAACCCAAGTTTTTCTCCATAACCGAAATATAAAATCATTGATGAGAAATGAAAACCTGTAAGCCCTAGACCTGGACTGGTCAGCTTTAATATGCAGTGAACATGGTACCAATTGAAATGGACATCTAGAAAATTTCTTTGGATAGTCCTTTTCTCTTTGTTTTTAATTAATAATTTTTGGTTCCTAATTTCACATAGTGCTGAAATTCTAACATTTAATATTTGCTACAGTATCAGAGAAAAAAAATCTCTTCAGCTCTTGCAGTTGCAAGAATTATGAAAGGGATAAAAAATGATTCTATGTGCCAAAGAATCCTTGTTTACTCTTGCAGTTGAGCTGCTATATGAATATTCTGTAATCCAAGACTGTCAAACCGATGCTAAAATTTTGTGAAATTGGGGCACAAGTAATTTTTCTCCTGGCTGTTTTATAAAGCTTATTGTATCTCTTCTTCCCTGATAAATATTGCTGAAAATAGGCAGGGGATTTAGTGTTGAGAAGAGAGAAGATGAGGAGAAGAATCTGAGGTGTATGGGAAATGCAGTCACTTCAGTCCTGTTTGCTTTATTACAAAAAGCAGCAGTACATTAAAACTTCCTTGAGAGATTCAGCAAGCATGAGCAATCCATAGCAGCTCAAATATCACTCTTTAGAATACTCTGAAATAGACATCTAACTGATTCTGTACTGAAGCTTTCCAGTTTAAGGCTTTTTTGGCTTCAGGAACCTAAAGTAAATGTGATGCATTAACTCTGTGTCTATTGCAGTGAGGGAGAAAATAAATCAGTTGAAATGCTCGGAAGATAGTCATATATGCTATTTGTCCTTCTTACTATTTTAGACAGGAGGTTTTTTTAGCACTGAATACCTCTGAAAGGTATGGTGAACATGGCACTATTTTTCTTTGCTGAACTGGTTCAAGTTATTTGCAGAATGGAGTACAGGAAAGTGCTTTTCTTTCTTTTGTCTGCAGAGGGAATCTTGCATTCCAAATCTTTAGTGCTTCTTGGATGCACTCTAATTAGAGGTCTAAAATAGACTGTATAACTCCCCTTCATAACTGCATAAAACTTATAAGAATCTCATAATAGTGCCTCTCAAGTCTCTCATATCTGGAAATAGTGAAACCAATTATGTTTGAGAGTTGCCTTTTTCTGCTTTTATGGAAGGATCTTGCATAACACCCTGAGAAGCACACCTCTAAAGAACTGATGCAGAAAGTGAAAGAGTGGTCAAAAGCAGAGCTACCTAATTTCTTGTCTTGCATTTTTTTCCATGCAGATGGACTTGAACTAATTTCATCCATACAAATTACTGCCCAAGTGGAATAATTTATTTGCTTGAGACAATTTAGAAATAAATGACACTTAAATGAGTTTTCTAAAAACATTCATTTTTACACTGTTTCAGCTAAATCATATATTAGCACACAAAATGAAGCAGCTGGAGATAGTTCTGACATTTGAGAAAAGACCCAAATTTATAGCAATAAATTTAACCCGTCTGGGTATGATGAATATTTTTTCAGATATGTGTGATATCAGTACCAGTCTTAATATGCACAAAATGGTTTAATTATCAAAAAATACATTATTTGAGTATATATTTAGTTATTTAATATCTCTAATATTGCTGAATAGTGTTTTGGTTTTGCCAAAAAATGTACTTGGGGAGCATGAACTTATCTGGTTTTGCTATTAGAATCAAAGTCTGATTACTGTTTGCTTGGAGTTTTTTATATACTGAAATAATCACTAATGTAACTGCCAGTGAATCACACCTTGCATGATACTCCAAATCTTTCATGCAGTCTTTTGTGGTTTTCCCATGAAAACAATTTCTCCTTAAAATAACAGCATTATCTGGTATGGAGTCTCTGAATATCATGTACTTACTATGTTCTCTGCTGTTCTATGCAATGGTAAAGATTATATCAGAGTAGTTTCCATATAAACTGAACCATTGATTTATAATATTTTATGCCATTAAGTATTTCAAAATAGTTTCATCCACTGGTAGGAAGAGTTATGAAGTTATGCATTTATAACACAAAAATCAGCAGAACAGAAATACTTTAAAAAATTCATTCAGAACCAATGATTGCAAAAGGCCTGAGCTTTATCATTAACAATGAAAAATAACTCTCCAGTTTGGTTGCCTTGGCCTGCATTCATATTTCCATGAGTAGAAATTGGGTAATAAGGAACTAGGCCCCCTGACAGATATCAAAATACAGATACAAAATTATTTTATACGTAATCATCCAAGTCTGATGAGTCACCATGTTCTATATAACTTGCAGTGCATTATTTTTTATAAATGACTTCATTCTTGGAAATATAATTTTCAGATAAGTCTAAGGAATGAAGTAAATTTTAAACTAGAATTTGAAACTTCTGGATGACCAAATGTTTTAGTGTCTTTATTAGGAATACACTTACTAAATGGATTTCCAGACATAGGAAGGGGACAGGTGAGTCCAGATGGTGTTTTCACCATCTGAAAAGTGTCCTTCTCTCCATTGATTAGAATACAGAAATACAGAATAGATGCCTGAAATTTGATAAGACAAAGGGACCACTAGTGGTCTTGTTCCACTGTGTTTAAGTGGTCATAATGGCCACAGTTATGAAGTTCAATAATTGAAGACTATTGATCATTTTAAATAATTTAAAATATATTTGTATATATAAATATAATATACATATATATATATATCTGCTGTTATATATATCTATATAAACAGCAAGTCCTAATTGCTGCAGTGATTGAATTCAAAACCAGTTCAGAGATAAAATTTCTTTCTGACAAACCTAGTGTTGATATTTGAACTTAAGTCTACTGGCTATATTTATCATCACTAGTAGGTTACATCTGCAGAGCAATGTATTGAAAGCTATGTGCCAAATTAAAACTGGGAATGTTATTTCACAGGGTTGCCCTGATTTTACTCTAAGTCTGAACTTAATTCTGTTTTTAATGAAGCTAAATTGCAAATTAAAACTCTTGTATAACTCTTGGCTTTTGATGCTGAGGTAAATAGAGTAGATGTAGAAACAGATGACCATGAGAAGCTGCCCACTCTAGGTTAAAAGGAAACAGGCGAGTCAGGAGTGACTGGGTTGTTGTTTTCCACTTACCTCACATTTATTCATAATGCTGTAGGCCTTTGGGTGATTACTGTGGAACTTAACAGTCCTGTAACAATGCTTCACATTTGGTAGTAATCAGGAAAATGTTTCCCAGTAAGCAGAATGAGCTCTGTGCACCCACCAAACCATAATCCTTTTCAGAGTAAGCCCTCTCAAGCTGGAAATACTGGCTGCTTGCCACTGCATGCTCCCCTTCACTGTTCCTCAGGAACTTGCAAGACCAGATTTCAAAAAGGAAAGAGGGCTGAAAATGTCACTCCACAGATCAGATTGTTCACAGATAGATTTTCCATGGGAATGTTATCTTCATCTCTCTTGATACTGCTTGCAGCTGTGCAAGGTGTTTCATTGAATAATGGGAAAATGCACAGGCAGTAGGTCTATAGGAAGTACTTGAATTTGCTTTGTAATATTATTACTTTAACTCAAACTAACATACATCATTGCCTCTTATTAATGAGTTTGCATTAAAAATGAGGTGTGGTCTGAATAGCTCATAACAGTGGGGCTGGAACTTCAAGGTCCTTTTGAATCCTAATCATTCTATGATTCTAAAAATAGATCTCCCGTTTGTCCTTTAATTTAGATAAAACCTGTATATGTGATCCCTGTATGGTATCTGCAGCATGTTTCACATTTGCTGCATTGATGCATTGCACCAAGCACAGTGCCCTGCTAATTCCCCACAATCTGTGAGACAGGAAGAGTGGGCATGGAGACCTGGTTCATTCCTGGTCTGGAATAGCAGGAAGCATCACTGACACTGTGCATGATGTCCTGTAGCAACATGCCACACCCAGTGAGACCACAGTAATATGCACAGTAGACTGCATTTCTGCAGTTTTCCAAAGGTGATGATCCACATGTTGCATTGGTGCTCTGTCCCTCAGTAAAGGCTTTGCCCATTATTTCTGGGTGTCCCATGGTCATGCTTCCTTTCTATCATGTTCCTTCAGAATGTACTGCACAAAAATATAGGAAATTAAATACTTTCCAAGTAGGAAGACTGAGTGTGGTATGAGGGCAAATCTGAGGGGAAATTAAGATATGTGATAGTTCTAGATTTCAGTATAAATGTAGCATCTTGGATGATTTAAGTTATACCTGCATTCTGGCTCTTGAGGCAGTTACAAGGATGAGTAAATAACAAAATTCCCTAAATCAGTTTTCTTCCATCCTTGAAATAAGACTTTATGTACACTTAACTTGCAAGTGAACTCTGAAGAATAATTAATGCTTTTAAAATATCTTCAAGATATGCAATGATCTGCAAATATTGGCTATCATTCCTTAATTACTATGAAATTATTCATTTCTCAAATCCATTAGCACTTAATTTTTCTTTGATTACTGCTCTGAATGAATGTTTTTTCAAAAAAAGATACCAATTAAACTTAAAAAAGGGAATTGTTTTTACTCTGGTCCAACCTAAACTTCCTTTGGGGTGAGTGGCCAATTCCATGGAAGTCCCATCCCTGTTTGGCAGAGCAGTAAGGTTGTGCTAAGTTCCAGCTGCTGCTGGGTATGTCGTTCACCGAGTAATACTGACTTCATAATATTGTTTGTTTAACTCCAGCTTAACCAAAATTTTGGGTTTCTCAGTTATGATGCCAGTTTTGTTTCCAGAAGATTTATGATATCTGTGCAGTTTCATGCTCTCCAGATATCATTGCCAAATTAACTGAAACAGAAACATATTGTAGAAAAAAGGTTTATTTATATGTTCTTTGCAAAGTTTATATATAATGTTGCTATTTCTTCTTATCATTTTGTGCCTCAAATACTCCCTTTTTGTTTTCTTGTACATTTTTTTCAGTTGGAGTTATCCAGTCTTTCTTAATGCAATGTAATTTTTTTTGAAAACATCACAAGAAACAAATTATAAAAGATTCTTATTTTTTTTCTTCTTTTTTTTTCTAGGTACTTCATTGTCATTTTAAAGTTACAGTAATTACATTTTCTTCTTTTCCATGTGTTAGTGCTCCACACCCACTTTCTAGGAGTCAGAGTGGCCCATAGATGGGACAGATCAGAGAACTTAATAGCTGGAAGACCAGAGATTCTATTTGCTAAAGGCTGCTGAGTCTTAAGCCAAAAATGCATATATATTACTCTTTATATTACTCTTTCTGAGACTCATTGAAGAGAAATCCTACTATCATGGACCTATTAGAATGCCTGTTCTTGGAATTTCCATTTTCTTCCTTTCCTTGACTTCCGAAAGTCTCTTATTTTGGTTTGTTTTGGGTTTGTTTTTGTTTTTGTTTGTTTGTTTGTTTTTACATTCTTATAATGCCCTTTTTGCTTTCCCATAGAGACTGGGTGAACCTGGGCAATGGAGAGCATGCTCACAAATGCCCTCCTCTATGGCCTTCACCCTTTCCAGCTGCACAGCTGGCTGTCACTCCAGTTGTTCAGTTATCACATCCACTACTCATGTTTAGGAAGAACTTAATTTTCTACTGGCTCATAAAGAAGTGTACTCAACCCTGCTGACTCCTGACCTATCACGGGCCAGGGCTCAGTCTCTTCTCCTTTTTCGTGCTCTATGAGCTTTTTCAGGCTCACTCTTTAACTGTTTGTGTATAAATCACAAGAGTGGTAGCACTTGATCTTAATGCATTCTTTAAGATTTCACAAAAAATAGTCTTTGAAATATATCAAAACAAGGTTTTATGTAATCTTAGCAAGAAAAATATCTTCTGAACTATAAAGTAAATAATTATTTCATGGGGATAAATTCCAGAAGTTCACGTTTATTTGAATCTTAACATTTAAACCCTTGGGGGAAGGAAAAGTATCTACGGGACACTACAGCTCAGCAGTTGCTTACTGTTCAGACTCAAATATTTAAAAACTTCTATACCTATGTGCACTCAAAAAATATATATGATAAATGGTGAACCTTAAAGCAGATTTTTATTTACAAGATGATAGTAGAAAAAACATTTTTAAGAAAAAAACATTATAAGTGTTGCTTGCCATCCATTTTTAATAATAGATTTTCATGTTATGTGCTAGAGTTTGTGTTGTTTCTTGAACAATTTCATACAGACTTTCAGATCAGGATGTGCCATAAATATCAGAGTATAAATAATCTATCATTATACAGACATTTCATAAATAATGTATTGCTGTGACAAGAATGAGCAAGCATAACTTCTAAGGCAACCTTTTGAAACACTGATAAATATATTAACAAAAATTTGTAAAATTTATTCTCAGATTGTGACCGATGTAGTAAGGAGATGAAGTGAATGGTTAATACGCAGAAGAAAAGAGTATTTTCAGACACTGTTAGTTGTGAATACAGATTATAATTTTCTTCTAGGCTATTACAGTGTTAGGTGAGAATATTACTACACTATTAGTAAATTAACTAAGGAAAAAAGCTGATATATACCCCACTTCCAAACATCATGATGTTAAGTAATGGTGCTCTGTGCTATAGTCTATAAAAACTTTTTTGGATGTATTATCATCAGATGATAAACATATCAAAATGCAAAAGTATAATAAAAAATATTCTGCTAAACTATTGATTAAAAATGAAAATTCATTTTTCCCCTACTGTTATTGATTTATCACAGAAAATAATTTTTTCTTTTTGTGTGTGAATTTGAATCCTGTGTACTTCTTTGTAATTAACTACTTTGATTTCTTAAGCATATTTTATATGTAGAATTTCTTGATGAAAACCTTTCTTTTTCCTGTTATCTCTTCCAGTGATGATATGTTCCATTCACTTCTTAAATTTTATAGACTGTAACATTTTCTCCCTGAAAAGCTTTTGATAATTTTAGTAGTTTATCTTCATATTTTCATTTTTGCTTTGAAAAAATACGCAATTTAAAACTAGAGGCAGAGGGAAAAATAAGTGGGAAATTTATTATAAACTGAGTTGTAAGTTAAGTTTTCCTAAATATCACATATGATTATGTCTTAGGGTCTCTCAGCCCCATTAGATGACATGGAGATAACTGATTTTAGTAGAGAACAAGAAATGTTTAAATATCTTGCATTATGCATGTTGTTAAGTAGGCATTTATTACACTTTTATTTAATCAATTGCAGTTACCAGCAAATGATGTCATATCTAACTTCTGGTATAATACTATGAGGAAAACTATGATCATGACATACTTTAATGACATGCAGGGCTCCAAATGCTCCAATTGTTTATCGATGTTGGCAGGATCATTCCTCTTCCTTTTTTATGTGTGATTTAGAAGCAGTAGGTCAGATGTGCTTTTGAAAAGTGAAGCAGCACTAGGCACCTTCTACTTTCCTGTACAGTCAGATTATTAATTTAGATTAATTATTGTGTAGAAAAGACACTACAAAGATATTCTGTTTATTACTAGTTTTTAAATGCTGAAAGGAGTAACAACAACCAGCAAAAAGTGAAATTATCCTTCTAAGTGTTTCTAAAAGTTGTAGCAAAAAGTTGCCCAGATGTACATGTGGCTCCTGAATGTAACAGTATTTCTCTACCAGGGTGTGCTATGCGTGCAAAATCAATGTTGGGGGAACACTCATCTGGGATTGATTGCACTGAAAAGCACAGTGAAATCCTGCATTTTTAGGGGGAAAAAAATGGGGCTCTGATTATTTTGTCAGAGGATAAATTCTTTGCCTATGTTCTGTGTCCCAGTGGCTGGTTTTATATTCTGCTCAGCAATTTGGTTCCTTTGATAATTGGCCTTGTTATCACTGACTTCTCTCACAGAGTTGTTTTTCTTTTTGTTCTTGATGCTTTATCATCACACAAAGTATCTTCCAGTCTTCTCTCTGTAGGGAGTTTAAGAATAGGTTTCTGTACATATATCAGATCCCAAGGGAAAGGGGACATCTTTGGGATGATAAATCACTTTTTTTGTTTAAATTCCTTACCAAAACCCTGATTTAAGAAAGGACTGAAGCAGAAACTTGAGAGGAAATATATGTCCTGATCTAGAGTCTTTATTTTTTTATTTTCTCTTTGTTTTCTTTAATTTCTGCTTGAGTGGAAAAGGAAGAGCATTACATTAATTTATAGGCATGTTTCTTCTAATTGTGACTCAAGCTTTTGGTTTACTACTACTATAATGTCCACTCAGCTTTTTTACATTTGTTTTTTTGAAATGTGGAAATTCAGAATATAGGTAATGCATCCCTTTATTTCATCAAGAAAATGATAAATATTACTCTTGTGGCCATTAAGTCTCTATTTTTTACCCCACAAAATAGATGATCCTCCTAATATAGGTGCCTGATTTTTCTTTTTTTAACTTTTCCATATTATTGAACTCAATGACCTTGGGTGTTTCTCAGTTAGTCAGGGTTTGTATTGCTTTGACCACGATCACAATTTGATTCTATTTATTGTGTATAAGCCTATATGCATTATGTATAAGCATATTATGTATAAGCATATATGTGCATTTCATAACTTCATTTTGTATAACGGAATTTATATGAAACACTAGAAACGAGCCTATGTAAAGAATAGATTTTTTTATTTGGGGAGCCTAATAAAATTAAACAAAAAAGGAATTCTGGGGCTTTTTTGAAAAAGCTTCAGAACTATAGTTATCTTAAATGCTTTCACAATATTTTGAACAATTTTTGCCTTTTCAGTCATAATCTCTGGGATGAAACCAACAACAGAATTCAACCAATAAGTGGTGATAACTCATGAAAACATGGTTCAGAGGGCACTTGTTACTTAACTTACATTATTGTTTGTAGTTCAGTTCTTGTTCAGCCTGGTTTCAGTGACAGAACATGTCAGAACCAGTTTCCTGGCACATGCTTCATCCTAGGGTTATCTTCTGCACTGCGGTGTGTCTCAGTAATGATGGAATAACATCCCCACAGCAATTACACTAAGTAGTGTTGCCACTGTATTTAATACTCTCTTATCTATTTTAATAGAGTGTAACAGGTGGAAATTGGAGGCAACCTGCCGTCAACACAGCAGCCCAGCATGATGTTTTAGCATTTCTGTGAGAGCGACATAGATGGTAGACAGATCATAATAAATGCAAATAATTATAGGAAGTTTAAGAAACTCTGTCAAAGCGGAGATAAATCAATAACATGATGGTTGTTTTTTGCTTCAGATATGTTGAATAGATATGAAACTAAAGTGTCTTAAATGACAAAGGTCTCCTCAAGCAGGAAAAAATCTTATGATTTGGTTTAGTCCATGATGTATGATTATTAGTTTCATTTAGGTGTAGATCCAAAGATTTGTTTAGAAAATTAACATGTGTACTTATGAATATATAACTTGAATTAGATTATATTTTTATAATCTACTTTAAAACCCATATTTAATAGACAGTAGTCTGTCACAAATATTCTGATTTGGTTAGATAAACTTTAGAAGGAGGTGCAAAGTCTGTGAAAAACAGACTTTAAAAAATATAATCATGAATAGTGGTTATAAATTTGTATCTTTAGGAAGGTTCTAAATGCTGATAACGATTAATATTATTTTCTTTTCTATCCTGTCTATATTTTAATTCTATTTTCTTTTTTGTCTGAATATATGAAATTTTCTCATTTTGGAACAAAGTTTCCTTTAAATTATTTTAATTTGTTTTTTTTTTCTTTCATCCCCTTTCCATACAGTTCTGATTTTTGAGTTGTAAGCTAGCCACTGCAAGTCATTTACCTCAGCATGCAAGCTAGCTCTTTAAAGGTTCTTCACAGAACTTTCCCTGTCAATATGTGGTAAAAGGGGCTATCTCAGCACACTGCTGGTTGTAATTTCAGCTTCAGCTTGAAGCATGCATGGCATTTCTACAGAAAAGGACAAAACTTACTCTTCATGTCAAGTCTGCATTTCATGTACAATTCCAGCAAGCTAACTCTGCTGGAGAATGGTTTTAAATTAATTCCAATTTCACTAATAGTAACAACAGGGCCAGAGTCTGCAATTATTCCCTTCAGCCATGGTCTAATGATTATTTCACAAACATCCATGTTGATTTATAATGCTTGTACTCTCTCGGGGGTGATTAGTATCTTCACAGTGCAGCCAGTGTAATGGATATTATTAGTGTTCTTGATATGTTTTTGTGCAAAAATCAGCCAACATAGATTAATATAATTTCTGCCTTCTTTGTAGAGAGGTGGTGAGGAATACTCAGGAGAAATATATGGCAACTGAGGCCAGAGATCATGGTTTCACCAGGTGAAGACAGATTCAAAGAGGAAGGCAGAAACTGAGTACTGATCATCTTGTAATGACTGTTTACTACCATATGCCACTAAGAACTCCTTTAATTTCTGTTTTTCAGAAAAAAAAAAAAAGCCATTTTCAGGGCAGATATACCCCAAGACAGAAATTATGAGGATGGACAATGGCAGTCAATTATCTATGTGGGACTCAGTTTCTACCCATTGTGATCTCTTCCATTATTCCCAGTAGAATCCCGGAGGAAGAAAAACAATTGTTTTGCTGGTGCTGCTCTTCTTCAGCAGAGGCAGGCAGGCAGGTAGTTAGAGAAAAATAGTAAGGAGCAGCTGAAGCCTTGAAAGCTCCATTCTCTGTCATACATCATCAACTGTAGCTGAGGGAGAAAAAAGAAAAGGTTTGACTCCTCTTTCTTTCCTATGCTCCATTTCCTTTTATAAATCCCAAAGAGAAGAGGGGATAGAAACCAGGTTTTGTATACTGGAAGGAGCACTTACTAAGTTCTCTGACTTATTTGCTGTAGAAGGAAAAATGCAGAATATGGTCCACTGGTTTTTAATTTTGGGGAAATAACTAAAGTAAATTTTTTGTGGTTTTCACCCTTCTTTAATTACAACACAGACTGCTTCAAATGTAGTTGTTGCCAAATCTTTTTGCATATTCAGTGCAAATTAAATTAATCATCCTGATTATCGGACAAGATCTATGTACAGTGATTAGAAAATAGATGGAATATAGTATTAATTTTCTTACTATAATATGTTGACTAAAACAGAAGTGTTGTGGTCCCTGGAGTGATGTATGGGTAAATATTAATCTATGAACTTGATATTACTTTTCCATACCATGCTTGTAAGTCACAGGAAAGTACATAAAATATTTCCTTCTGTCTTTTTCAATTTTGAGCAGAAAGGTTATGAATCTGTCACTTGTCATTATGATCACTAATAAATGAAGACTGTAGTTAAGAAAGAGTTTTGGAGGAAAGTAGTCCTAGAATAGTAAGATAAACTTGTAAGAGCTTTCTTTAAAGAAAGCTGAAAATGTGAAATGAAAGACATATTGGTTACATACATATTTTAAGAGGATAAATAAGGGAATTACTCATTTTCCATCTAAGTGTTTGGATGTATCATCACAGAGAAGAATCTGGCTGTTGAATGATATAGTCATCTGAACTCTTCCTATTTAGATTCCACACAGTATTTAAGAAACTTAGCACTTTTTTTTTGCTTGTTTTTGTAACTTGAAGACATGCTCAGCATTAAAATAGTATTGCTGAAAATGATTCTATTGGGCAAAACAAAGCTAGTTGTGTCATTTTCAGCTGACTAAAATGCTATGTAAAAAGGGAAAATAATTATTTTACATAATGTAGATATTCTGATGCAGAAACTATGTTTTTTTCCCCACTGTCTTTATTACCTTCTTTAGTTCCTTCTCCATTTCAACCCAAATTTTTTTCCGAGAAGTACACAATCTAAATTTAAGGCATGGAAATATCTTTCCTCTATACCTGTCCTAAAATTATTGACTCAAAAAAGGTAGGAATAAGGACTGATATATCCATTATGCTGAACAGCAGACTATCAGCAATTATGTAGTTGCAAAAGATGAAGGAAGAACAGTGGAAAAATACATTATGAATTACATGCTTTGGTGAATCTTTCATGTCAGTTTTATTTTGGTACAACTTAATTATTTTTCAGTGGAACTTGTTTACACAGTATTAGAATAAAATTTATTTTAAAATTCTCTGTGAGTACTGAGTAAAGTGCTTAAATCAGCAAGCTGGCATGTAAGATGTTCACGCAAATGAGATTTTGTGTCTCTAAGTAAACACCTCTACACATATTCGTAGGTTTACAACATATGCAGCTATGGTTACAAGTATAATTAATGCAAGTACTAGACAAAGCACAGATATTCACAGTTCCATTGAAGAAAATGGGAAATCTGTCTGCTGTTACCAGCAGGATTTGCCTATTCAGATTTCATTTAATTTCTTGTTGGCAATGGTATCAGTCTCTGCTCCTCTTCAAATGTTAAACCATGTGCTCCTGGCATAAGTAGGGGAAATGAGCAGCAACTGCAATGGTCAAACACCTGCTGGCAATGAGAGGAAAGAGCTACTGGAAACTGCCTTGGTAAAAGCATCATGAGGTGCCTAAAACAGCATCAAAAACAGCATCATGAGGTGCCTAAAGTAATACCAGTGAGGCACCTTGAGATTTTGAGATAGGGCACTAAATTTAAAGACTTTATAAGGTGTTATGCTGAGATTTTTTTAAAAACTATAAGATTTACATTTTAGCTGAATTTTAGGACGTTTTAATAGGTAACTGAATTGTGTTTAAAGGATTTTGGTAGATTTTATTTAGCAGAAATTGCTAAATTCACATATTTGTCATTTTTCTAAAGCACTTAAGATTAAATATATATATATATATATATATATATATATATATATATATATGAATCTGTACACCTCTTCCTTCAACCAACAACATCATCAACCAATTCTTGCAGAGCTGCTTCATCAGGCACAAAAACATTACTTAGTTTAATGTGAAAAATCTGTTGTGCTGGTGCAAGGAACACTGAACAGATAGATTTGAGTTACTACATCTCCTACTGTGCTATTAGAACCGGGTGGAGAGAAAGAATTAAAATTGATTAATGTTTGCTCTTGGGGATAGTCTTTCTTAGCAGATGTTATATGACAGTGAATAGACATGCTAAACATTATTTTTGATGAAATTTGCATCGTAGTGTCAGGTAAATTGTGCTGGTGTCACTAGGAGATCTTGTGTTCCGAACAGAGCAATGGGCAAGGCTGACCTGGGTTTTGTTTATAGAGGTCCTTTCAGTCCTTTCAGAAGTTCTGTAGACTCAAGCATTGCCTTTCCAGTTCTGCAAGCATTAATAATCACTCCATTACAGATCTTATACCATGTCTTTTTTGCTTTTTCTTTTTTTTTTAGCATTGACTACTTAATTTAACATAACAAAATGCTATACAAACAAGAGACAAAACAATAACCATACAAAGAATGAAGAGTCTTGCAGATGTAAGTTTTGCTACCAGTCTTTAAAAGGTGTATTTGTGAGATTTTATCTTTACTGCTCCCTCTTCATAGATCCATTTTTAAAAATTACTTTGAATTCTTGTTAACCCTTCGAGAAATCCATAATTATAACCTTTCTTATTAACTAGTGTCTTGAAAGATTTAGTATATTGAAAAGGAGGAAAAATCCTTTGATATATTTTCACATTATATAAAAATGTCTTGGATTTGACTTGGAGAGCATGCTTTTCTTTTAAAAAAAAATTGTGAGTGACTTTGACAGATTACATCATGCAGAAGAAAGAAAATATTACATGGATTAGAGACGATGGAAAGTTTTCCCCATTGTAAAGATGAGAAATGTTTATAAAACAATAGTTTCTGCCTCTCATCTACATATAATTTAGTGACACATGTAGTAAAGTACTGTCCAGTGAAATATTTAGAAGTGGAAGCATTGGTCCAATTAAATTTTTTAAGAAAGTTTAAGTGTTGACAGACTGGTCAATTTTAGCTGTTGATCAGGAAAAGATGCATTTTACATTAAGGCATGGAAACTCTGAACCACTGTGGATAACTGTGATTAAGCAAATGCAAATGCTCTTGGAGAGGTTTGAATAGAAAAACACAAAGCCCAACAGCAACAAATCTACATCCGATTTTAAGGGTCAATCCTTTCCCTAATGCCTTTCTGTTAGGATAGCAGACCCATTTGGAAAAGAGGTGCTGACTTCCTAAAAGAAAATTGAATAGCTTGACTGTCCAAGATTGCACTACATCTGAAAACTCCTTTGGCTGGTGATTCAGCCTGTAATAAACCACTTAAAACAGATAAGATTAGGCTGTGAACCAAGAGTAATATTCCACCAACCCAGCTGATTGAATATGCAACTTGCTATAAGCATTTTGTGTTTATTCCTCTATGTATTCAAGGAAATATATATGGGAGAGAAATGTGAGAACAATCCTATGTGTTTAATATAAATAGAGAACAGGATTGGATCATGCTAATTGAACGTTCCAGTCATGTTCCAGACAGAAAAATGTTCAAATTGATGAGGGAAGAAATTTGCAGGAAATTGCTACCTAATAAGATCTTTCATTAATTTGTTCATTCCAGGCAAACCTTTCACTGTGCTTCACTTATTAGTAATGAATTTTTCTACCATATGCAATAGAATTTGGTCTGGGTTTAGGCAAAAGATTTACAACAGAAATCTCAAGTCATGTCTTTGAAGTTCTTTCCTTGAAGGTATAAAATGAAATTTCTTCTGAATCCACACCTCTTTCATAAGCAAAAATTCACTAAGGAAAACATTCAGTTTAATCTACTGGTGTCTATCAAACTCCTACATTTCTTCCTCTGTTGCTAGCTGATTCTTTATAGAGTGTGCAAGATTAAATAAAGTTTAAGGTATCTTTTGTAATTAAGTAAATTAACTTGCAAAGGAAATAAATACATTAATAAACTGCACAGCTAAAGGACTTTTCTTTTCTTCTTTCCACTATGGTTTTTGATGATAATGATCAGGTAACAAGGAATAAGGTAGGGCACTGTGGTGTAACAGTTGAGTATTGACTTGTGACTGTACATGTAAGTAAGATGAGCCTCTGTGTCATGTTGGATAATATCAATTTAAGAGCCACAGGGATAGAGAGAATCATTCCCTTTTAGAAAGAGGAATAAGGAGGGTTTATGCAAGTCCAGTATAGGAATGAGTCTGTCTTTTTGTCAAGAGGGTGAAATGAAAAGTATAAAAGTCAATGTCAGATTTAACAAATACAAATATTAGAAGCAAAACTTTTGTTTAAAGTAGATGACAAAATCCCTTCTGTCTATACATATGAGATATTAATGTGTCTTACTATGAGCCAAAGAGTGGTTTTGGATAAATATTGAGTTTGGGATCACTAAGTTAAAATACTCACTGTGACCCTTGGTATAAACTGCAATTTATACATTTGCTAAATTACTTTATGTTTCTAGATAGTTAAGATTTTTCTAATTCTTCTTCTTCAGAAAAAATTGTATTTCATTAGGATACTATGAATGAGAGTTTCGAATTTTCATCTTTCATCCTATATCAAACTCCTCTTCAAACTATTTAATTTTTTTAAATTATCATAAGTATAGTGAATTTTCCTGGTCATGTGTCTTTAGGAGCAAGAAAGGATTTGTCATACATGAAGAACGTTACATAAAATTGACCTATTTTAACATAAGTAATAGCTATGCAGGCAAGTCAATTCATAAATATGAAATTATAACATATTTCAATGAAGTATTTATTTTATGTGCTTGTAAGTAACTACACTTACTAGGAGATAATCTGTGACTAGAGAGGTATTTCCAAAAGTATAATTATTGTTAAAGTTTTTTTCCCAACGCTTAAGAGAAATAAAATTACACTGACATTCTGAAATAGGAAACTCAGGAAGCTATGACACAGCTATATCTTCAAATGAGTCTCCAGGACAGAAATACCAGCCATATATTTCAGTAGTACAGCATAATAAATTGGGAAAGATCTGTTGTATAAATACAATCCAAGCATATTTAAATGGAACTGGCATGACCCTGTGAAACTTGTAGTTTAAGCAATTTGAAGGAAAAAGAAATGGTATTATAAAAAGTTGAAATCACCTATGTTTGTCATCACAAAAAATATTTGGTCATAATTATCAGAATGGAGCAGTGGAGGCTCTTTTTGTCTTGGTTTGCCAGTTTGGCTGCATTCACCAACACTATCTCTAAAAATAACTCAGGAACAGTATAAAAAGACTTTAAAAACAAATAGAAATCCTCTTCAATGATATTCTGCATTATGTATTTCATGTAAGTGGTATAACATTTACTGTTAAAAATTCTGTATTTATATGAAAGAGCACACAACTACCCCTTTGTACTTCATGTGCCATAGAGTGGAAAATTCTGCAGGATGCTTCTGAGTTCTTAGCACCTGACAAGTTCCATGTTCAGTTTTCAGCATTGGATTTTAATGTTGCTGCTCTTGTTTCCAGACCATTTTCTGTCAAGGAAATGGAACACAGGTCTGTAGGTACTTGTTTGCAGAATCTTATCTACATTTGCTTTTATGTGAATTATATAATTACTTCACTGAATTGAAGGAAATAGGATTATTTTGGTTTTGATTTGTCACTTTATGTGCAGTTATTATTTTCCTGATGTCTTGTATTGTTTTGCAGGAAAATATAAGGCTGAGGAAAATCTTTCACTCATTTAAATCTGAATTTTCTTGATACATAAGGGTAAGAAGTAAAATGTCTGAGTATATTAATTTGAATGCATTAGAGTTTTTTCTAAATTACTTTTTCATTCATACTTTTTTGACATTTTTCTTTTCAAGATCAAGGAGTTGATTTAGTTGCCTTTAGGAGTTCCTCTGTGGTGCCACATAGGTGCCACTACTTTTCTGAACTTTGCTTAGGTCTTGTGGCTACTATCTGAGTTCAGGACCAAGGAGATGGATTAAGGAAAGCTACATGCTGACTTCTTTCATAATCAAGCTCACTGTAAATGTCTTAATTTAAAAGGATAGCATATAGTATTGTCCCATTGAAGTTTATGGCCCAATTCCCACTGATCACTTTCAATACAGCATCATCTCAAATACACTTTCAATTTACTTACCAGGCAAAGAAGTGAAAAAAAAAAAAAATCAAGTGGTATTAAAAAAACCACCTTAAACTTTCAAGGCAGCTATGGTCCATTAATGAGTCAGAATGTTACAGGAGGCTGAGGTACCTGCTGTCTTTTCCTCTGTTGCTGCTGTGGTCCATTTCAACTTTTGTTGGTTTACTCTTGATCAAGTTCTTCAGGGGCAGGTAAGACTGTATAGATTCTTGGACTAGGTATTTTTCTGATTGTTGAAGCTTTTTTTTTAATTTAGCATCTTAGACTATTTCCTAGAATGTCTCTATTTTTGATGTATTTGTGGGGGAAAAGAGATATCAATGCCTTTTTTCTATAAGTAATGCATTGGCCTTTCTTGTCATTAGAAATGATATGAAATTACTACAATAGTGTAAGAACATATTCAAAATAAACATAAACCAGAAACAGCTGAAGATATCAGACATATTCAGTTACAGAACCTTTTGCAGATAATTAAGGAAGATAAATTATCACATTTTTTGTCTTTTTCACTGGGAGTGGTTTAATCTGAAGATGGAGCAATCATAATTTATAAGCCATATGCAACCTTCTAATTCTGAAAGCGTTGTTTTTGTCTTGGTGTAAAATAAAGCAGTTAAAAGGATGTTTATGTGAACTTTACAACACCTGCTGAAAATTAACATCACATAGCTGCAATCTCCACTTTATGCTCCCTTCAAACACTTTTTCTGTCCAGGGTCGAAACCTGTAACCTATCAATACTGACCCTGTTAATATTTGCTTGAGAGTCAAGAGAGAAAATCTTGCCTGGCCAGCATTAGGCAAAATCTGGTATCTTGTTGTAGGCTGCATGTTAAGTAAACAGGGAGAGAATCTCATTCAAATATGAATAGGTGATGATCTTCCATAAATGTTTTAGTTGAGAAATTAAATTTTGAAAGCTGATTGTACTTAGGCTCAGTCATAAACCAGGAAATGCTTTCTCAGTGATTTTCTTTTAACACTGAAACCTTCTAATCCAGTTGATCTAAAAAATGGCATTGTTAAATAACACAGGCTATAGCAAACCTGTGGCAGGGTGCAGCCCCCAGTCAGAGGGCTGAGGTAGAATCTTTCTGTTCAGTTTGTGTATGTATATTCCTTAGGTTAATGGTAAACTTATGCTTTGTGATATATAACCAGGAAAATAGGAATTGAACATATATGCAGATATGCATGCCTCTTAATCCTAATAAACTTTACATGGATTTTATTTGCTTTCATTTCCTTTTCATTTTTGAACAGTAATATAACTTAACAGTGGCATTTCACTTCATTTTAGAGGATTCTTTATAGTCTTTCACTAAAATCATTATTGCTACTGTACTCTTACATTGAAAAAAGAATTGTCAGCAAATGTGGAATTAATTTCCTCCCTATAAATCTGGACTCAGGATGACATTAAAAGAAGAGTAACTTATAATAAGTAAGATTTTAGATTTTTATTTCATTGCAATATTTCAGTATAATATCACAAGCTACTACAACTGCCTTGACATTTTCAAATATTATTTTTATGGATGTAAAGTATTATCTCTAAGAAAATGTGTGTGAATCATTATTTCACTGTTTTTTTTTTCATTCTTGGTTTATTTTTTTTTGTTGTTGTTCTAGATTAGATAAATCCAAACCAAACCCAAAACAAACAAACAAAAAGCACTATCAAAAAAACCTGCCTGTATTTTAATCAGACTGCAATTAATTATTCCTCATAAGTATTTTAAGATATAGTTTATTTCACTAAAATTCCTGAAAGGTGTTATGTTCAATCATTACTGAAAAGCGAGAGGTTTCAGAGGATGGTACATAATGTCCTGAGCTAACTATTTGCTGAACATGATTCATCCAAGCTCTCCCTCCTCTTTGGTTTGTAGGTGTAGAGAGTTCTTTCCAGAGAAGACAGATCTTAATTCAGGATGCTTGGTGTATCTCACAAATAGCCTTATATGTTAAAAGTATTTGAGGACAGAAAAGGAAATGTGTTTCAAGTGTGTTCTCAATAGCCCATATACTCTCTAGACTGATGGGAAAGCCAAGATATTGTCAGTGAGCACAACCTGAAGTTTATTGCATGCTGTAGGTGACTGTGGGAATCCAAGGCATAAACCTGATTTTGTGTTGCTAATGGAATGTGTGATGCTAAACAAATGTAAGGCATGTTTTTTTTTTGTTCTCCTGTCTTCTTTTTTCCATATCTAGCTGGTTTATATACCAAAGCTCTAGGTTCTTTAAGGTCAATCTTTTAAATTAACTTATTTTCAGAGACCTTGGTCAAGATAAATCACAGCACATAGCAAACAAGGCCATATATAGCTAAAATTGAGTCCATTGCCTTTTCAGGCCTCATACTGCCTGTAAGAAACCATTTTCTGTAGGACCTGTTCTGCAAACAGTTTTACACAAGGGCACATTCAGAATTTCTACCCCTATTTATAAACAACCTGAATCATACGAGATGACTCATGAGAAAAGCTGCATGTGGAAGTGTGAGACTGTACTGGGTAAGGTTAGGCTGCTGGCTCTTGCTCAAGGCAAAACCCTAACTTGTAGATTATTTGTGTGCTCTCTTGGCAATGTGAAGCTGTGTGCTATGCCAGTGTGGAGTCTGCTGGACAAGAGGAATCAGGTATCCAGGCCAGACAGGCATTTTCTTTCCAAAATATCAGGAAATCACTATGAACCAGCAAGCTTGACCATGCATATTAGCTGGTGCATCTCTATAGATTGCATTGAAGGCTTGTTCCAGGACATAGTCAGATGTGACCTCAAGTCAGAAGATGTTTGAAACATTTTTGTGTTTATAGTGGAGTAGAGGAATCCTGAAATGATTGTGCAGGTGTCTTCTGTAAACAAAAGTAGGCACAAAATGGAACTTAACCTTTCAATGGATTGAATTAAAATTGCTTTTAAGTTTCAACAGATTTTAAACTATTTCACTCTTTAAAAATTTGTTATCCAGATTTCCATAGACCATGTTTTACCTTCTAAAAGAGTAGTAGAGTGGAATAATAAAAGGGAGGTGACTTCTGCATTTCCATGACTTTTTGGACTGTATCAAATATGTTGCTCCTCTTATCTAAATATCCACCTTAAGTTAAAGCCATCTTCTCCCTTTATAATTAGTGGACAGAAATAGACAACTTCAGGGCATTTGACCTCTCTGAGACATCTACATTAAAACAGATGAATAGTGACCAGGAAACACCCATCATCCTTCTAGATGTCTTTACTAGACCAGATGTCTAATTCAGATTTGAAGTATATCTTGACAGGTGAGACTTCACCAAGGTTTAAGGAATGGACTTTTTTTTAAAATACACTGAATATATACAGTCTACCTTTTCTTTCCTGTATGTGATCTGTTGTCTAGGTATCTCTGGGGAAAAAATAGCTTCAAAGACTCTGCTACGCAAAAATGTCAGAACATACTCTTAGTGGGTGGCAAGGGCATGGAATCCTGAAGTCTCTGTTCATAATACTTATTTCATAATACAAAAATTGTAAAAAAAATAATATCAAAACTAATAAACTCTTAAGTATTTGCTGTTTCTGTCTTAGATCTTGCAATCAATTTTATAGTGTCAGACCTGTGAAGGAGAAATAGGAGTCTAGATTGGCAGACATGTCACAGTAGGAGGTAATTTAAAAGAAAGATAGCTAAAAGTTTCCTTTGTTCCAATTAATAGTACATTTAAAACTATGGTGGTGTCCATCTTCTTAAAAAGAAGGCAGCTTTTTCTCGTGTACACTTTAAAAAATTCAGTCAGTCTATTAACATTAGAAAAAATTTCTGGAGAAAGAAGAGTTTGGGGTGACTAAAACCCAAAATGTGTAATATCCTGGGATATTGGTGACTGTGGTCAGCTCAGTCACTCTCTGACTCAGTGAATATTATCTTTCACGTGGGGTAGAAAGGACTGAGAGACAGAAATTGAATATGAAAGTCAATAATCTGGGTATTTACAGATTTGATCCATTTGGGATTAAATCCTGCATGCTGGATAAGTGTCCAGTCTTCTTAATTTCTGATTACTGGTAAAAAAGAAGGAAGGCAACAAGGACAAAGATGCTCCTTTTCTATTAGGAAGACAAGGCACCTCACATTGAACAAAATCTGTATTTCCAGACTACAGAATTTCTGATTAAATTGGTTCTCTGTTCTCAGGCTGCTCAGTTCCATGGGGCTGTGAGTTTAAATCTTGTTGCAAGCTTGCTAAAGTTATAATTGACAAATACTGCTGAGACTCTTCTATGTATGCCTCATGTTGCCACTCAAGTTTGTGCTCCTACAGTATAATAAACTTGAATCACTGCATCTAGAGACCACTTTCAAAGCATGCTTAATAAATGCAGCCCCTCCATAAACACTGCTTTTAAATTGGGACTGGCAGAGTAGAATACATAATAAATGTTTGCTTAGTTGATGGAATTACTCTGATTTCATTCACTCATAGAATGAAATCCAGAACAAATAAATGTCAGTTTTAGAGTAAGGAAGTCCTGTTTGCTTGCTCTTTATCCATAATGGGAAGTCTGCTCATTTAGAAATATGCTGCCTTGTCTGACTCAGTTTATTGATATTTCTGCTTATATCACTCATTTTACTTCAGATTATTGTTGCATTCCTACATATGTCTAGAGTGTATCCAAGGAAGGCCAATAAAGCTAGGGAAGGGTCTGGAGCACTAGTGAAGGATCTGGAGAGAGGCAGCTGAGATTGTTTAGCCTGGAGAAAAGGAGGCTGTGGGGGGACCTTATCACTCTGTGCAACTGCCTGAAAGGATGTTGTAGCCAGGTGGGGGTCAGCCTCTTCTCCCAGGTAACAAGTGACAGAACAACCAGAAATGGACTCAAGTTCCAACAAGGTTTAGATTGGTTGTCAGGAAAAAACGTCTTCACCAAAAGGATTGACAAGCAGTTAAATGGGCTGCACAGGGAAGTGGTGGCATTATTATCCCTGAAGGTATTTAAAAGACATGTAGATATGGTACTCAGGGACTTGGGTTTGTTGTGGATTTGGCAGTAATGGGTTAATGGTCAAACTCAATTTTAGAGCTTTTTTCCAACTGAAACAGTTCTATGATCTAAGCTTTTATTCACTGATTTGGAAAATATAAATAATTGGTAAGTAGTTGTTGCAAGTGACATAATGACTGCTTAATTAATACTTATTTTTTTCTTGTGCTTGAAGAAATATAAGTACACATTTTCAGTTTAAACCAACTTCCTTTATTCTAGATAGTATGTTTTTAATCTTGAGGCTGAGCACTATGTCTCAGCTTAAAGTAAGTTATAAAGTTCAGTCAGCTTTTCCCAGTCTTGGTGAATCTCTTCAAGATGACAATCTTCTTGCAAGTCAGAGGAGGAGGTTAGTATTGACAAGGAAAGCTGCCACATGTCCTGTGTCTATACCAAAGATAGTGGATTATAAAGTTGGCTGTCAGGAAGGCTACTTACCCTTTGCTCTCTGAAACTGTAATATTTAACATTATAACTGGCTGCATGAACAGGTCACAAACAATTAATTTCCAAGCTCAAAAATAATACACAAAAACTAACTCCCATCTTCAACCTTTTGTCTTAGTTGCAGGCAGCACCTTTGCATCCTTTTTCAGTAATCTTCTGACTGAGAATGTGGGACTAGAAATGGCTTGTACTGAGCTAGAGAAATTAGTCAGGAAAACATAAATGAGAAAAATTAGAGAGGAGAAAGGAGAGAGATGAGAAATCAGAGAAGTAAAATAAACATGAGAGGGAAAGATGAAGCATAACACTATCCTATGTGACAAAAACCCAGAACTATCCTTGTCCCTAGTATAATAATTCATATGAATCCAGTGAAGTGTTTTTGGGGAAGACTGAAACCCATTTTTACATAATTCAGTCTGTGCACTGATTCTCATTAACAAATCTACTATAATTGTTTCTGTGTTTTGATTAGTTTTGAATTTCATGTTTATTCAGGTTTGTTTTACTTAACTTCTGGTCAGATGCTAAAATTGCAAAATAATTTTTAATAACCAGACTTGTGCAATGAGTATTAAACAACAGTTTCTTCCAGCAGGCTCTGTATGCTGAATCAGGATCAACTCAGACAGCAGTTTCATGCAGAGGCAGGTCACATAACAAATCCATCAAAAGTTCTCTTTTCTTTTAAAAGTAATAATGAAGGTATTGTTTTGCTCTCTGAAGTCTCTTCATATTTCTGCTGTTAGTGATTTTCAGATAGATGCAAAATTGCAGAACTTTGACATTAATGAATCTTGAATTAACTTCTGATCTGGCGTCAGGGAAAATCCTGATTTTGTTACAGTTCTTATAGAGAAAAAAAATGGGGATTTTTAAGGAATTGAATCAAGGGAGTTGATACTCAGTATGCAATTCCAGGACAGACCTCAGAAGACACAAAAACTTCATTCTAAAATTTATATAATGCTCTGTGCATTTATTATTGGAAAAATCATGTTATAAATTAAATTTCAAAATTTGCAGAACACTTCTAATCTCTCTGGAATATTCTTTCTATGAAAAATCTTTTGAACGGTCTATTAATGTATTGTAAATGCAGGTGAACCCAATGGGAGGAAATGACGATGTCTGACTCAAATCAGAAGGCTGAATTATTTCTTTATTATAACTATGCTAAAATACATTAATATGTGATATAAAGGAAGATACTAAAACTACATACTACTTTCTCTGACTCTAACACAACTCATGACCCTCTCTCGAGAGTCCAGCACAGGTGGATTGGATTGGCCATCAGGCTCAAACAATCCTTACTAGAATCCAATCAAGAACTCATTCCAGGTAAACAGTTCTCCAAACACATTCCACATAGGAAAAACAAGGAGCAGAAATATAAATTGTTTTCTCTTTCATTTCTCTCTGTGCACCTCTATGAAAAGTCCTGAGAGAAGGAGAAATGTGTTGCCACATTAATGCACTTTTAGAGAGATACCATTGACATTGCTTTTCTTTTATAGTTTATAAATATTCTAATTGTATTAACTTATCAAGCAATTAGTCCTTTTGATATTATTGTAATATCTCTCTTTAACAGATAAATATGAAAAACCTATTAATACATGTTTCAACCTTTTCACATATTTTCATATTGACAGTTGAATGCTGTTTGGCACCCTTGTTTTGCAGGGAGAAATAATTTTGAAAATGAAACAACATCACACTAAAAATAGCAGGAGAATAATAATGTAACATCTGTTGTAAAGTGGAACAAAACAGTTTATAAAGGAGAGAATGTGGAAGTTTAGAAACAAATTCTATTTATTGACAGTAAAACAGCAACCTAAAATGATTATTGCCTTAGTTGGTGTTTCACTGGTTCTCTTTTATAACAATATTGCAATTCAATAAAATTGGTTAATTGCTAGATTGTGATCCCAAAATCATTGTCTCTCCTTTAGTATGCAGAGAAAATATTTTGTACAAAATGCAAATGAATATTATTGAAATCAGAATCTAATTTGCCAGCTGCCAGGGGAAAAGTGCTGGATTCAAATGAAATGTCTTTCAAAAATACTAAAACTTAATCCAAGTTTCCAGATTTCCATCTCTTCTACAATAAGATAAATTTATTACTGTTAAATGAGTTGCCCTGGAGATGTACCAGGGTAACTGAGAGCATGGAGAATGTGATTTTAAATATATATCTTTCTAAAGATGAAGATTTGAAAGTTAAAAAAAACCCATATATAGATTAAAATGACATTAATTCCTTCTCATTATGAACTGGTTTTTAGGGAATCAAGGAGAGGAAATTATGGTCCTTATCAGGAAAGGGTTTTAGTTTGGTTCTCCCCTCCCACCTTGATTCTTACCTTTTTATTAAGTAGTAAAGTACATTTCAAGTAGTACAGAGAACCATGGAACCACAGGATCACAGAATGGCTTGGGTTGCATGGGACCTCAGATGGAAAGATTATTTCATTTTAACCCTTTTGCCATGGGCAGGGTCACCTTTCACTAGACCAGGTTCTCAGAGTCCCATCCAACCTGGTCTTGAAGCACATCCAGAAGTGAGGCATCTACAACTTCTCTTTGAAATCTGTTCCAGTATCTCAGCACCCCTTAGCAAAGAATTTCTTTCTAATATCTAAGGGAAACTTACATTCTTTCAGTTTGGAGCCAGTCCCACTTGTCCTGTCACTACATGTCCATGTAAAAAGTCTCTCTCCATCTTTCTTGTGGGCTCCCTACAGTTACTGGAAGGCTGCAATTAGGTCACCTTGATCCTTCTTTTTCCAGGTTGAACAATCCCAGTTCTTTCAGCCTTTACTTATAGGAGAGGTGTTCCATCCTTCTAATCACCTTGGTAGCCTTCCTCAACAGGTTGATGTCCTTCCTGTGCTGGGGACCCTAGAGCTGGATGCAGTGCTCCAGGGGAGAATTGCCTGCCTATCCCTGCTGGACCCTGGGCAGCACCAATTGGCACAGAATTGGCTTTTTGGACTGTAAGTGCACCCTCCTGGGTTGTGTCCTCTCATCCAGCAGCACCCCAAGTCCTTCTGGACAGAGCTACCCTCGATCTGTTCATGCCCCAGCCTGTGCTGGTACCAAGCATTGTCCTGACCCAGGTGCAGTGCCTTGCTCTTGGTCCTGTCAAACCTCATGTGATTCCCAGGGGCCCACTTCTCGAGCCAGTCCATCTCTCTCTGGATGGCATCCCATTCTTCAGGTATGCCAACTCCACAGCTTGGTATCATCAGCAAATTTGCTTTATTCTTTTTTTGATAATGTGATTTTGGTCTGCGTGTTCATGACTCCAAAGAGGCATCATGGAAAACCAGAGAGGTTGCACTTGAACAAGCTTTTATCAGGATCCATTCAGGTGAGTGTTTTCAAACAGATTCAGAATCTATTAAATGGAGAGTAACTATGGGAAGAAAAAATATAGACTTTAACCTTGAGTTGCTAATATCACATTGACAAGAATAATCTTTTAAAATGTATATTGTGACAGAAAAACAAGATGATATGAGACAGCTTTTGCATACATTTGGAATCAAGGTAAAGAAAAAGAAAAAAAATGAGGGAGAAAAAATGATAATGGGAAATAAAGGGGACTTCGGTGCTTTCACAGCTCCTGCAAGAATCTTATGAAGAATTGTAACTACAATTTACATATCTAGTCAATAGCAAGCTTGAGAGTTTCTATTCTAGCTAACTACTTTTTAGTTATGGATATGGTGTCTTGGTCAATGGTATTTAGTTTTGAACAGAATAACCATCCAGAGGAAGAATTAGGTCCAAAACTTCACATTTAAAAAAGCAAACAAGAGACACCACCCACAAACAAACAAAGGACAAAAACCACAAAACCAAATAACAACTACAAAAAACAGGGAGGGGGTTTTGTCTAAAAAGTCACTGGCTAAAAAGCCCAGTGACTGAAATAGGAGAGCCACATTTGATTTGGGCTCTTCTGCCCAGTAAAACTACAAAAGTATATACACTGGACCATTATATTGTGCAAAACATGGTACAGCGGTGATAAATCTAACACCTCTGGATGAGCAAAACCAGCGTATTTTAACAATCCCAAACAAAAGTAAGCATACTCTTTATCAATGACTTTACTGAATCTGAATTGACCTAAATCTATATCAAGAAAACAGTGTTGTTTAGAGATTTTCACTTTCATCATTTTCATTATGCAATACCATTGTATCATCTTACAATTCTGAGTATTAAAATTAATATCATAATGCAAACACTTCTCTTTGCCTTGATTCCAAGAAAAAAAGATGCGTACTGTATTATTCTCTGTCAGTTCTCTTTCCCCAGGAAGTAATCTTGGGAACTTGCTGGATTAGTTAAAAATATTAAGTTTGTGCAACTGGCCTGCAGAAGAAACAATCAGAAGCAACAGAAGCAACAAAAAATATTCCGAGCCATTTGTTTGGCTCTCAGTGCCTGAAAAGTTTGACTTGGCTTACTCACCTTGAGATAGGGACCTCAAGAAGACAGGGAGGAGATGGGGGAATTGTTATGGGAGCATGTAAGAAAGACTGCAATAGAGAAAGAAGAGGATTTAAGTACCATGGCATAAGGAAAGGAATTAGGAAGATGTTCTTTTCATAGTGGACTGCAGTTGCAAATTCTGTGGCTAGGAGCTGCATATCCATATACCTGATGATCCTAGGGTCTTTTCCAATCTAAACAATTCTATGATTCTATTATTCTACATCCCATTAAAGAAAGCCAAATTTTTGTTTCACAGCTAATCATTAAGGAAAGTCTATAACTCACTTGCTATAACTCTATTGCAAAAGGCCACCATAGGATTTTTTTTCCCCTTGCAAATATTCCTGAAATTTGAAATCAACTCCAGGAAACACAAGTGCAAAGTAGAAAGTTTGCGTGGACCTCAGTTTTCTTTCAAAACAAACATTGTTTGGGTGAAAGCATCACTGATGGTGCAGTCAACCATCAGTAATTCTGTGTTCTGAGATGGGGTTATGAACGCAGTGGAATATCAGTGGGGCACATCTGTTTCACAGCTGAGAAAAAGGCTTCTTGTGAATTATCATGTTCCTGAAAAGTTTTATAGATTGCATATTAATCTTGTTATGAATGTTGTCTCTGTTTATTTGTGACTTTGCAGACAAAAAAAATCCTTTTGGACATGAAACACCTCAGTCACAAAAATAGGATGTCATGATCAATACAAATCTTGCTTACATGTCCATGTAGCAACAGAAGTGTTTGGCTAGATATGGATTTTTATTTTTCTCTAAGTTTTTTTTAGAAACAACTCATACCGGTTTGGAAGGGAAATAAAATAAATAGGCCATTTGTCTCTTCTAGTTTGGTTTGAGTTACAGAAAGTGAAAACTTACTCTTTAGTTTCAGCAGCTGAATAGGACTGAGTCAATTACCATCCGCTCCCTCTTCTTCAGCATAATTAAGACCAGTACTTGAAAATGTCTGGCATGTCAGTAAGAAATGGAGAAATTAATAATCAGAAATTGAATATTCAAATAATTGCAAACAAATATATTGAGAAATGTGAATGTCACTGGATTTAATTGAAAATGTTGTAACATGGTGTATACTTGTAAAGTGAAATCCTTAACATTGCCTCTTTTTACAAAGGAAGATGTTAAATGTAAGTTTTATAGTTTCCTTCACTTCTTGTGGAAGCTGAAATATGTACAAAAGATTGTTAGGTTACTCACTTTTCTACTGTGGGCATGCAGTTGACAGAATAATCTGGTTTAGTTGTATCTCTTGAGGGCTGGGATAAGATCAAGGGATTCAAACTCTGAGGCTATTCATTCTTTTCTAGGAAAGTCAAAATGGAAGGAAAGCTGTTCAGGAAGAACATTAGTTGTTAAATGCTGCAAAGGCAAAGGTCCACATGACTAACCTTTGTGTTATAACCTTTTAGTAACATAGATTGAAGATCAAGAACGTGTGATTCTCAGATCCTTGCTAAATTCAAGTTTGAGGCAAATGCTATTTCTGTTCCACTCTCATTATTTCCTATCTCCTAAATCCAGTCAGAGAGAGGTACCATAATAATCAACACAAAGCCCCTTTCCTAGGGATTCAGACCACCCAAAGAAATAGTGATAGTTCTATGAATTGCAGTTGTAGTGGAGGCCAGAACAGCTGGGTGAAGAGATTAGAAATAGGTTTGACCATTGTTTAAAGCAGAGGGCCTGGATGACCTCTACAATGGAAATAAACTGCTGAGGATTTCATTCCTCAGAGAATTCCATTCTCTGAAGAATGAAATTTAGTGCCTATGGCATTGAATTTGGTCCTCTAAATGCCATTCATACATTGCCAATTTTCTCATTCATTAATATGTGGGCATAAAAAGCCAAACTGAAAATCCTTTACTGAAATATTATCAATGTACTACTTTCCAGAGCTCCAAACATATTTACTTTCTTGCATGCTACAAAAATGTTGGTTAATGCATTATTGAGGCTATATCCTGAGAAGAACAAAAGCTTTGGGAAATGGTTTTCTTTATTTCTTTTCTTAATTGATTTTTTTTCCCTGTGTGCTGTTTTATATTTTCAGTACCATGGTGCATGAAATGGTAAAATCCTTATTACCTTTGGTTTCTTCTTATTTTTTTTTCATAAAGCCATTTTTCATAATAAAAATTCATTTTCTTGAAACTTTGATTAAATTTTTATTTCATTTAGTCTTAGTTTAAAATACATGGATGCATTTGAATAATTTTTTGAAGACATGCTCTTGCAATGTAGAGATTATATGACAAGGTATTTTTAAAAGCAAATTTAAATGTTAATTAAAAGCTAGTTAGTAGTACTTCCAGAAAAAATACATAATACGCTGCCTGCTTCTGAAGAACCCTTTAAAATATAGTCATTTAGTTGGTGGGCTGGAAACATGGGGAAACACTGCTCTGGGACAGGTCCAAAACTTAATCCTGTGACAGTGTTCCAATTAATTTTGAAGGATTCTAATCAATCACATATTTTTATATAGTGAAAAATAAACATCAAGATATTATTTAAAAAAAATACCTCTTATGATGGCTTCAATAATAAGAATATCTTAATTATATCTAAAACTCACTGTTTTTACACTTTCTCTTTGGAATATCTGTAATGAAGTGGACTGAGGAAGTGAGGCCAAGAGGTTAACAATCTGACCTGTGCAGACATCTGTATCTCACAATGTCCTCTGGAACTGGCAAGCCAATTATGTCACTAACATTTTTCCTGATTTCACCCTCATTTTTAAATAATTTTTCCCCCTATTTCTATTTTTTTTTCCCCTCTGTGTTCTCTTCTTTAGTGTCTCTTAATTTAAATTTTGGTTCGTGATTAAAGCCGCTCAGAAGACTTTTTTTTAATTTTTGTGTGGATGTGCTCATAAAGCACCCTAGAACACAAGCATCTAACAAAGTGAAGGTATTTAGTAACACTGACAAAGCAGCCACCTTGGAAAGCAGTGACAGGATTTATTGAAGAGCTCTGGGCAGTTCTCTAGTGCAGTGGTTAGCAGTTAGGTAGATTTTTCACCTGTTTTTTCTCTATTGCTATTCACTTTTATCAGAATCTTGTTTAACTCTCTCTTTGTGGTTATCGTTAAGTGATGGCATTAGTGCTGATTGGTGAATTAGCCAGCAGTGATGTGTATTTATTACTTCTTAAGTTTGTGCATGTACATTTTACAGGCTAACATTCATTGGTACATAGATCAGTATTAATTACTTGCATGTGCACAGTGTTTCAGTTCTGTCTAATAAACTGATATCTTACAAAGTGAGATAATGTGGTAGTTGGAATGGAGGGATCATTCTTAAACCACTGTTAGGTGCTTACTGTGAGAGGCCATAACTATTCAGCCTTGCAGCAAGAAGTGTGGAATAAGAACTTCAGTATGTGGAGAATAAAGTTAAAATAATACTACAGAGGCTGAAAACTGCCTCAGTAATGCAAGTAGAGGTTACAAATCCATGGTTACTGGCAAGGCTACAACTATGGTACCTAAGATACCACAAAATATTTGTTCTTATTTCTGATGCAAATCCACTGTGTCATGTTTTCTATGCTTGTGTTAAGGTTATTTGACTTTAAAGGTCATCCTTCATACCTTTTGTTTGTTATTTTTGACCAAGACTTGTAGATTTTGTGAAGTTTTGCCCAGAGTTTTCTTTATTGCTATTATAACTTAAAAAAGTTAGTTTATGCTGTTTAGCACAGTCTGTATAATTACCCTATTTACTTATATTTACAAATATGGAGTGGTCTGAAATCGAATAATTTTGCTACATCACAATACAAGCCACAAGTTCAGACTCCTACTTCACGCACTTTATTCAATTAGTATAAAAAGAAAATCACCAAAACCAGCAACAAAAATGCACCTTTTATCTATTTTCTCAGAGTAATTTCAAATCAAGAAATTAGTTCTTCAGTATCTCCCCTACAGATGAACCTACAGATGTTCTTTGACTTTTATTTGCAAGAAGGAAAGGCATGGGCACAGTCAGGTGCATTTACTCAACATTTAGATCCTAGCTGTGTAAATGTAGTACAGAAGTGTTCTGATTTCTATACTGGCTTGATGTTGATATTATCCACTTCCTGTGCTTTAAGATGATGCTAGACCTGAAGGATTTTGGGCATCACACCCTCCACATATGATAAATATAAGTACTTATTCTGAGCAACGCCTTGAAGATGTCACTTCCTACCATTGCAGTGGAGTTGAACCTCCTGACCCCAATACTGAGGTTAAAGGAGAGGTTTTACACTGCTTAGATGGTTTGGCCACCTGTTTTACAAATAGCATTTTTTGCTGATGTAGAAGATGCTGTTGGTTAAGTTCTCCAACTGATTTTTAGTCTCTGAAATATTTTTTTACTTTCAAAACAGTATTTAGAGCAGCAACGAATTTCCACATTTATAGCATCAGATTGCATAGGAAATGTGGCAGTATAATCATGTTGTAATTTATAGCTTTCTTCTACTTTTGGTGTTTTTAGTAAGTGTAATTTGTGGAACCTTATTTTCGTATTTTTAGTATTTTTCGCTGTTTGCTCAGTGCCACTTTTACTTGATGAGATAAAGATATGAATATCTATCTTTCTACAAATAATTTCCAAACACTCAGAATGAAAAAAAAGATATTCTCTCTAGCATGAAAACTTTGCAACCGGATACAAGAACCTGATGCCATTTGGAAAGATACTTTTCATCATGTTCTTCAGATTTGGCTCCAGAAAAACTAAGCAAGACTTTGAACTACCTCCCATAACAACACTGGAATTAGACAGCAGCATTCTTATACCTTATTCCTGTAGCACAAAAAAGTTGTGTTGCTTTTATATAGCAAGTATAGTGCCAGCAACTGGTTGTTTTTTGTTTGGTTTTTTTTTTACTTTAAAATATTTTGAACCAGTTAGAGGAATTTCATTAAAAACCCTAGTGGAATTTGTATGTTTTGACTGATAGAAATCTCAGAAACATTACCTGGTTCCCTAATTATACTGATTCACTGAAGTACAGTTAATAGATAACATTTTCCTGAGATTTTGGAGGTTTGGGACTTGCATTAATTATTGAGCACTGGCCTATTCTCCTGAGAGTCTCTTTCTGAAATAAGGTTTGGGTTTTTTTTGTTTAGGTAGCACTTTGGGGAAAAGAGGTGGGAAGGGGTATTGGTTTTTTTCCATGGCAGAATAAGACTTTTGCTTTAGAAATGCCAAAGGTTCTGTGATACTTAGTCTCTTTATTTCCTGTAAAAAATAATTAGAAATAGGACAAAGCAAGCAGACACAAAAAGGTCTAGATCTGGGTAACTCTCCTCAGTCCTGTCATTATTTTGGTGTATTTCTTCTCTTGTCTGCACTGTTTAAGCCCTTAGGAGTTCGGTTCATTGGGGTTTTTTTATAGCAATCTCTTTCTGTACCTGTTTTATTTCATTGAGAAAATACTTAGTCCAAAGTTGTTCTTTTCTTCTTCAAAGGTGCTCAAAACCCTTACAATTCCACTGTGTATTTATATAGGTACTCCTTTATTGCAAATAAGTCCCAGATGTTTTGTATCTTCTGATCATATTCATTTCTTCAGCCAAAACCTGGATTTTTCTCCAGACCATCTTATGGCAGTGTTCACTTCAAGACTTTCAGGTTCCCCAAGCAGCTTCTTCCATAGTTATTTGTGTATCTTGCATAAATCAGGAGGTCCAAGCTCAGGTACTCCTGATGTAAACTGTGCCAGTCCTTCAGGAGGTCCGTAGAAACTTTATTGTAAGAAATAATAGCCCATGTCTACTTCCCACATCTGCTTTTCCATTAAGGTTATTCTACTTGTTTATTCTACAACAAAACTCATCCTTCCACATATTTTCAGCATTTTTCCTCTGGATTTTTTATGAGATCATTCTTAGTTGAGAAATCCACTATAGGACAATTAGTTTTCCTTTGAATATGATAACTTAATTACATTCTCACCTGTAATCTCTCTCTCGTAATTTTCCACCTTCAAAGTACTGGTTTTTTACAGATCTTGCTCAAGACAATGCCAGTGATCCCTATATTGAAATTCTTAGGATATTTTTATTCAGAAAGGGTGAGTTTGAGATATACTGAGTAATTCTTTATTATGGCAGATAGTGCGGTATGCAGCTCTCCCCTCTGGAAATGGCATTTCCTGGACACTGTTCCTTATTTTATGTACCATTTTTAATATGATTTGTGTCAATTTTTCAGAAGAGCATTCTTGGAACGGGCTTTTTTTCCACTGCATTATTTCAGATTAGTATTCCTACTCTCTGTGTTCAGAAATCCTTGCTGTTTACAGAGAACTCATTTCGCTGGAATAGGCACAAGGGAGTCTGCTTTCTCTCCCCATTAAAATTAACTCAAGATTATCCTTTAATTTCAGGGATTGAGAGATAAGCATATAAACTACAAAGGTTCAAAATGGTTACTATTAAAGTTCTGACACCATAATATTGAAGTACAATATTTATAAGGGAAAATCAATAAGTAAAACTCACCACTACCTGTCATGAAATTGTCATGGGAGTCATAGGGGATTATAAATGAGACAGTGAAAAGCCCAGAACTTATGTATAAGGGCTAGTATACATGAAAATCAGCTTTGAGCCTCTTTGAGTAACAACTTCAGGTTATTGTAGCACTTGTATAAAATAGAAAAAAGTTTCTTATTCAGAGAATATAATAGCAATATATGGTATCTGAAAGATAGTGGTTTTGACATTTTCATTTCATTTTATCAGAGGATAATTACTATGTTTATGATTCGTGACTCACTGGAGTCTCTCCACAGGGGATAGCTTGGTCTCTTTCTTCTGTGGTCAGTTCCAGGGTTGCAAGTGGAATTTCTCCTCCTTCATTCTTGGGAATGGTGGCTGAAAATTCTCTTTGCTCAGCATATGAACAGTTACTACCTTCTGGCCATGCATGGTAGAAGCAAATGGAAGATATATATAATAATAATAACAATATTATAATTATAATATATATAATAAATATTTTCCAGTCTCTTTGTACTAATATCTTTTTATATTTCTGTGTTGAAAATATTTGCTTTATATACTTACTGATAACATTATTTTATATAGGATTTATAGAAGCCACACTTTTTTTAACAAGGTCACTTTAAAGGGGAAACAAATTTCCATGAAATCTCAAAACTAATTTCAAAACCCTGGCAATTTTGCTGTGTATTCATAATATGTGATTCTTTACTGAAAAAGTTCTGGACACTTTGAGTCTTCCAGACCATATCCACTTCAAATGACAAGATGAAACTTTCCCAATGATAGGTAAATAGTCCTTGAACTCCACATCATCACATTATAAAGAAATTTAGTTTCTGGTTCCAGTATAGATGGCATCAAGATATTTTCCAAGCCCCTTAGCTACCACTCCATAATTAACACAGTCTCATAAGAAGAAAGAAGCATTAGATTTCAAAGAGCCAGGAACATGATCTTTCAAAACTATTTCACACTGGCTTCAAAATGTCTAGCTTATGTTCTTCCTCTCAGTTGTGCAAGAATAATGACTGGTAAGTCTTTTTTCTTGTATTCTTCCACTGGTTCTCTTAGCAGAATTTGTGACATATGGCTGGTCATATATTGCACTATCAGTAGCAGTGCATACATTGAGTGCAGATATTCAAAGGGTTATCCACTGCAATTGCACTATAAATAGGTTCATCAGGCATGTGTGTAGTAAAGGCAAGTGTAGAATACTAAACCCACAAAATATTATGAAATGGTGAAAATTTAGTATGCCTATAAACTGAGCACCAATTTTGAGCAGGTGACATAGTACTTAGTACAGCTGTAAACAAAACAGCTTTCCACTCCTTATTTCATTTCTACTCAGACAAGTGACAAAGGAAGGTATGGACAGATCACAATAAATATATCTTGATGTGGCCCTTGACTTTGAAAATATTTCTATTCAGGAAAAGTATTGTCTGCACACCTTTTTCTCAGTTGAACACTTGGAAGCAAGTCATGGTCCCAGGCTCTTAAATCATTGGGCTATATGATTTGAGCTTCTGAGGACCCTAAGTGTTAATTTGATTTATAGCAATTCCTTTTCTAAATTCCAGGTAAATCTTAACACAATGGAACAGTTGGGAAAAAAACCAAACAGCAAATCAAATATAGCTGTGCTAAACAAATGGTTCTTGTGCCTGGGGGATGGACTTAAAATTTCCATGTATTTTAGTGGAGAAATTCCAAAACATGCTTCTCTTGGAAATGTGAAACTGTGCACCCTGCTGTGCAGTGGGCACTCACAGAAAGAACTGAACAGCAGCTGAACTCCCTCATGAGGGATATAGGCTTTAGTTCTGTCAGAAAAACAAGCACCCAGCTAGTAACTTCTGGATGACACTGTGCATTGTCACAACATGCTGGTGACACGTGAGTTGCTGTATCTCTTGATCGCTAATGTCTTCGTTTTTCTGTTTTTTTCCCCAATGCCATGTGCTGTTTTACCTGCAACATGTCCATAAAACTGGCATTTAAATATTTGACATCTGCAATATAGCATTTTTAGCTATATCTGCACAGTGCATATGCAGTCCCTACTCAATCAATAACACAAATAAAGTTCATCAAATATAATGTAATAGTCTTTTTACTGAAAAATAAAATTTTGTTGATATCCAAAAAGTTTAAGAATGGGAAAAGAAATATATTGTTGCAACCTTGATTTAGCTGACATATGTAAGTTTGTAATTCCAGGTAAATAAAAAATCAAAAGCAAAGATTTACTTTAATTAATATTGCCTTCTGAGAAAAAGATGTAGCTATTTGCTTCTGCTAATTGAGCTTAATTTTGAAGAATTTGAAAGTCATCTCTACTGAAAGTTTTTCTCCTTTACTATAGTCCACCCTTTACAATTGCACTGATTGTTTATTTGAAAGGTGCTCTGTGATGATAAATGAGCAGCCACAGCAATACTACTATTCCAACAAGTCCTTCTCATTCTTATAAATCAGAGTTTAGGTAGATTCAAATGAGATTGGAAAAGCAGTAGGAACATGCACAAAGATTTCTAATGGAGGAACAAATTATTTTTTTTTCCTCGCTAAGATGCCAGAAGCCCATTTCACCATGAGGTTCACTTTCACTGCTTTTGTTTTTCACTTTGTTTCTCTCTGATACAGTCTATCTTTTTGGTCTGCTTTCTTATAGGAGTAGGTAATTTTACAGGTCATGCAGAAATCTGCAGTCATTATTCCAGTATTGACCTGGTGCATTAATGGCAATGGAAGCTGGGTTGGAGATCGCTAAATACCAAGTCTCTTAAGTGGCTTATGATCTTGTGTTTATCAATAAGACTGGGAAATTATTTAGCAACCAGATGCCCAAAGTGCGCTTAGGTATCTCCATGCTGAACTGCATTGCAGATTAACTCTTGTAGCTATAAATATTGTATACTGTAAAGCATTTTCACTGTCAGACTAAATATTATTTTGTAAATACAAAGTGAAAGGTTTATTTCTTAGCTGCTGAGCTCAGAACTTTTTTACTTATTGTAAATTATTCCTGTCAGCTCAGGTCAAGTCGGAACTCTGGAAGCTCACCCCTTTAGCTGAGTCCATGGGGCTGGGTACTTCAAATACTGATTCATAACTCCACATTTGTAGCTATTACCCAATTTTATGAATCCTTATAATGAAATCAGTAAGCTAATTCAATCAATTATAAAGGTTACAATAAGTTACAGTGGTAGGTCTTTTGTTCATCAATCCATACTTGTACTTTATAATGCAATCGTTTTTCCTCTCACTGTACTACTATAATTTCATTGGAATATTAATTAATTTTCAGAGAAAAGTGGGAGAAAATATCAGTATAATCAGCATTTTTTCTGACTTAGATCTATATAAATCCTCACCTCACATTAGTGACCCAATCAACTGTACTGAGATTTTTCAAAAGGAATTTTAATGTCTAGAAGTGTATGCATTATAAAAATCATCTTGATCTTGATCAGATTCAAAGAAGATAGCTGGCAAATGATTTTGAGCTCTAATTAAATTCACTTGCATCTAAATGTGCTGACATAAAGCTAAATGTTTTCATGCACTTTAATCATTCAATTAATCAGTAGTCTTAACTGTTAATGTGGTTGTGTTCTCTGTCATGGTAATTTGAGTGAACCTGGAATGAGGTTTCCCTTGTTAAGTGGACTGTGTACAATCTGTGGAATCAAATCTAAGTGTAGTACATGCTTTCATCTAGAAGAATTGTGGACTGTTCTACAATATGTAGAGTAACTATGTGAGTCACTTGCTTATTTAATGCAGCTCTTTCGATTACTGAGGATTTTTTCTTTTGTAGGATTTTTTCTTCCTCTTTAATTATTAAATAATTTAACATTTAAATTTAGAATGGTTGTTGGCTTTTCTCAGTTGCAAAAGAAGTCAGGTGTTCTCTTCACGAAAACTTCTGGACTTTGAAAAGAACTGTAAAAAGAACTGGGGAAGCACAATTATGAGATTTATAGCAGACATAGCCACAGTATTAAAGCAAAAATCCTTTTGTCATTTTTTGCTGGATGTGACAGTAGGATTCATGAAGGGAGTGCAGAGTATAAATGTAACACTGTCATTACAAACAGTCAGATAAATTGTGGACATTAATTAGGAGGAAGAGTATTGCATAAAGCATTTTTCTTTATCTCATTTCTAAAACTCTATCATGGGATGTTTGCTGAATAAGATTCTCTGTATCAGATGTCATGAGATCTAAATCTCTGTTGCTCCAGTTATGATTTTTGGGTATCACATCATTGAAGCAGGACAACATGGTCTAAGCCTGTGATTGAAGGTATAGTTGTCATGGTTCTGGTTTGCCTTATTTGATTGTCTCTGGCTTTATGCTGTGTTTCTGGCAGAGATTTCTGAAAACCACATGAGTCTTCCATTGATCAATGTCCTGTCCTCTCCAGTATGTTCTATTTCTGAAATGAAGGCAGGCATGCAAGCTCCTAATAGTCTTCCTTCAAACTTTCATGTGAAAAAGTAACTTGATCTTCATGGAAAATGAGCTTAAAGTAAAATAATCACAATTGAAAGAAATCTCCTTTTAAGTAGTACTGGCAAGCCAGAGACCTCTTTCATATTCCTCCATCTTTGCTGATTTGGTGCTAAAGAAAAACCTCGTGAATGTTGGATATTTTGTGTTTAGGCTTCTTTTCTCATCTTAGCAGAAGCACTTTTAAATCATCCTTCACACTGCTCTCCCAGGCTTGGACAAACAATCAAGAATTTTTATCCAAAGCTATTATACAAACATCCAATTTGAATTTTTAAAATTTATTTTGCAGAGACTTTAAACACTTATTTTCTGAGCTGAAAACCTAGAATCGAGTGGTTAAAAAAACATCCAGTCTGCCCATTCTCTGGAGTCTCTGTCAGTCTCACTCCCAGCTCAGAGAATTTCACTGCTGGCACCGCGGCCCCTTCCCTGTGGGTGGCTGCAGTGACCTGACAGGTGCCAGCTTGACTCCCCACACGCCCACATCCACACAGCCAGACCAGGTTTCCCTCCCAGATCCACCCCAGCTTTCCCAGAGCAGAGCTCAGCTGACTCTTTCCATAAAGACTTTTATTCATGGCACAGCAGCACAGAAACAGCCCCAGCTGGTGCCTCTGGGGAGGACCCTGAGCAAAGGAAACCCAAGGATTTTATATCCTCACAGTCTCTTCTCACACAAGTCTCTTTCTCCTGAGTCCTCTGCTCCTGCTGTGTCTCCCAGAGTCCATCCACCCAGCTGGCACCACCCTTCTTTACACAAAGGGTTGGCAGCTCATGGTCTCTTGTTTCGAGTTCCCACCTAGAGCTCAATTTGCATCTCAGTGTGCAGTTGGCAAACTAAGTTACCTGCACCAGATTTATTCCTCAATACTCCAAATCCGTTCTTTCTTACACAGATTTTCAGCAGCTCTACTCTGTTGTTGTAAAGGCTCAGGGTTACATCTTTCTCAATAGGTCAAATATTTTGCTTTGATGTATTTTCTTATCTTAAAATAAAATTAAAAAGAAACATTCACCAGTAATCTAATATTGTCTGCTGATCAACCAACCTGATCAATAAAATAACTTAAAATTCAAGCCAATGTGCTGAAAGTATAATATGGAATTCAACAACTTCTCTATTATTATGGAAGTGTTGCAATCTACACACAAACATATACCAAAATATATACACCAACAGGTTTGTATCACTCATTGCAACTGTCCTATTACAAGTTCAAAAATAAAAAAATGTGTTGTCTTCCAGTCCATAAGTTTCTTATAAATTATTCTCAAGAAAATGTAATTTATTTTTCTTTTTGAAATATTTTATAGCATTTTACATATATGAATAATAGCAAAGGTTATTAAGGATTTGAAGGCATAAAAAATTACAGAACTAAACAAACTTTTAACAAGAATATTTTAAGGTATGGGCTTATTGGGCTTTTATTTAAATTTGCTTTATGTAATAGGTAAATTTTAATTACTTTATAAATGTTACTGAAGAATTGGATGATACATGGAATTACTGGGCATAATGTTTCTTGGTCCTTTTTAGTATGACAAAAAAATTTTCAACAATTTAGATATGTCCCTTAATTTGGGATTATAGGTGCATCTCTCATTATTTTATTTGAAATTCAAGCTCAAGAAGAGCAGCAAATATAATTCTGATTGTATTTTCCTGTTTCTTTGCTGTTGTACTCAAAAAGTTCAGTAAAATTAGGCTTACAAGTCTTATCAGACACGTGGTGATATTAAGAGAAAGATTGGCTGTTATTCTAGCTTGTACTGGATTGGCATTTATAAGTAAACTGGTTTATTCCATGATTGTTAAAGCAACCACAATTATTCTGGGTTCATTTTGGTGTAACTGACAATAGAATTTAGCTTCCTTATATTTTTCATCGAACCATGGTATGCTTGGTAAGCTCCAGTGTGTTCCTGTTCATAATGACATTCATTCACAACTGCACATCCTCCCCACCTTTTGTGTACTTTTGGTGTTCCTTATTCTGCTTCATATATCTCACAACAATTAGAATTATAAAGAAAAACAAAATCCCACAGCAGTCTTTGCATCACATAATTGTATTGTAAACAACAAGAATCAGAGAAGTAAATTAATTTACTAGCTACAAATATATTTGATATGAATGATCTGCTGGTCTTGCACCGTCACACTTTCATTATGCACTGCAAGCATATGATTTTAATTCTTTTGGCAGTGTGGAGATTTAGTTTTGTGTTGACAGGGGGAGCAGCATGTTAGTGCATGAATGGTAATGATACTTATTCCCCAGTTAGGCAAATGAAAATGACAGGCTAAGTCAAGCACTGCACTGAACCAGAATGCATTTTAGAAACACATTATTTGGTAAATTGGAAAAGACTCTTTTAACATAACAATCATTTATTGAAAGAATTTAATTAAATTTGTACAAAATGTGGATAACTAAAGGAAAGTCTTTATAGAAAAACTGATCACTTAATAAACCTCCATTGTCTTTAAATACTGAAAGCAGTATAAGACATAGTATTTTATCCCTTGGGTAATTAAAGAGTAACATAGCTGGTTTTTGGGATTTCACAGATGTAGAACTCTGTGACAGTTCAGATTGAAAAACAGACTTATTTTTCCTCTATTTTAGTGTATGGATTCTGTCTCTCCCTTCCCAATAATAGATAATATATCCCTGTATGGGGATTAGGTATAGCAACCTGAGTTTTCCATTAAAATAATTCATTTCTTTCTCTTTAAATTTATGAATATTTATCAAGGGATTACAGGTTAGTTAATAGTATTTCCCCTTAATACCCTTAATACATATACATGAATTCACTTGCACATAAGTCTGAAAGATGAGAGGTGTCTGTCTTGGGACTACACTTCTCCTAAGCTCCTGCTAGCAAGCTGCAAGGTAAACATTTCTTAATGAGCAATGGACAAAAAATAGTTTTTCCTCACTCAATGTGAAATGTAGACAGATTCTGCCCATAAAAGGTTTTGGTTTTTTGTTTTGGGTTTTGTTGTTGTTGGTTTTTTGTTTCTGTTTTTTTTTTTCACTTCAAGACAAGGAAACACAGGCAAAACACCTGTATGAGAAGTTCATATGTTATCTGGAAAGGGTGTCCCTGAAAACTGAAAAATACTCTAAAGGGTAAGAGCCGTTGATATGGGTTGAAGATGAAGTTCTGAGGTGCAAAGCCTTCAAAAGCATTTCAGAGAGGGATGGGAATAAGCTATTAGGCTGCCAATAGGTTAAATTTTTAGATTTGCCAAACATTTGAAATCAAATTAGGACACTACATTTATTTGATTGATGTCCATGTCAATATGCTACTCTTGAAGGTATCATACATTATAGGTGCAACTTAAACAGACTGAAAAAATATAGAGCATTAAGTATAACAGAATGGTGAATCTTTGATGTACCTGTTTCATATGGGAGAAGTATGGTGTGGCTCCAAATGACAGGGACTGATTTTGAATGAAATCTTTTTTCCTCAAAAAAAAAAAAAAAGGAAAAACAAAGAAAACAAGAAAAACCAAACAAATGGACAATAAATAAAACAAACAAACCAAACAAAAATACTGTAAATCAACCCCACCTCCCATAAAGGACAAATAATTCCTTGTAGTTTAGAATGTCCCTAATTACATGTAGCCTGGTGTGTCACTCAACTGTGTTTTTAAGGATTCGCTTGCAAAATTATATAGAATAAATTAGTTTGTTGACATATGTCAACATTATCTTATTGAGACCATGGAGATTTTTGTGTTTTTATGATGTAGCTCTGTCTGTTCAGACTGCAGAGTAGTCTGAGTGACAGCATAACTTTAGAATTTTTTCCAAAATTTAGATATATTTCACCAGTCTTTGGTCAAGTGGTTGTTTTAGTGTGTTGGTATCCATCACAGAGGCTACTATCAAAAAGTATTCCTTGAGAAGACAATGAGGCAAACTGTACAAAGCCATGAATAACTATTGAATATGATCTGTGGACTAGATCCTTGACTTAATTTCAGAATACTAGTCTGAAATCAGAAGTTGGATCCTGGTTTGCAGGCGGCTGGGACTTTGCTTTTAAGTATCTGTCTGGTTGCATCTGTCTGTGATGCTAAAGAAAGTACTGTGTCAAGCAGTGTAGATTTTATACTTTAATTCATATTTTACTTTTGTGTTCTTCTGCAGATAGTAACTTCATCCTTGCAAATGCTCAGGTGGCTAAGGGATTCCCTATCGTTTACTGCTCTGATGGCTTCTGTGAACTTGCTGGATTTGCACGGACTGAAGTCATGCAGAAGAGCTGCAGCTGTAAATTCTTACTTGGTGCTGAAACAAATGAGCAGATGATTCTTCAAATTGAGAAATCGTTGGAGGAAAAGATAGAATTTAAAGGAGAAATCATGTTCTATAAGAAGAATGGTAAGTCTTTCTTTCCTGTTCTGTTAGTCATAAAGAATGAAACAGCATAAATGCACATAATATATACTGATAATTTCTAAGTACTAATTTAGTGTGTCTATCATCAAGTTTAAAATAGTAGATTTGAATAATGACAGTAGGCTACACATTACGACCATGTTTATATTGATGTTATTGATTTTATATAAATATGTTACAAAGCTGAATAGATGAAATTCAGGGTGTTAAACTGCATTGTGAGACTTTTTTGCAGTCAATATGACACTGCTTTTTCTGCTTTTTCTTATACTGAATTTTTTGCCTCTTACTGCTAAAGCTGGAATGAAAATATTCATGTTCACCACAAGAAAAGCTGCATAAATTTTTCAATGACATCAGTAAAATGCTCAAATATCTGAATGAGCCAAGTGATTTCTTCTCAACAGCTACTACACATAAACATAATAAAAATGTCTTTCAAAAAGTAAAAAAAATATATTCAAGTAGGTATTGTCACATAAAGAAAATTTACAGGCATTAAGCAACTCCATAGACCACAGGAAATTTCAAGTTGCGCCAGCAAAGTTTTCACTCCTATGGTAAGGCATTTATAAGGACATTTTCATAGTCAAGATGCATGAGGCATGGAAGAGAGCAGCCCATGATGCAGACTTCCCAGCTTCTTTCATTTAAATCAGGCTCCTTCAGTCTGCCTATTCCATATATTCCTATTGCCACATTCATGTGATCTTCAAACAGGTGACACTGAGATAATGGCAGGATTTTAACCAGGGTAACAGAAGCAGAGTGATCCACGGACTCAATGGATCCATGGGTGTTGAGTATCATTTTCTCTTTTATTATATGGCTAGAGTTTATAGGCATATGTCTAGACCACATCTCTCTCATATGTCTTCTCTTCTTAATTATTTATTAATGAAACATTTTCCTTTCAAATAATATTAATGTAATTATATGCTTTAAGAAGTTATTATCTAAAAGTGATAACTGCATAATGACAACAAAGTGATTTGGAATGTTAGGAGAAGGCAGCTTCAGTTTCACTAACAAAGAAAAGGAAGAATGTTCCTTAGCTGGCTGGTGTTGCTTGCTGCTCCTCATAATATGAAAGTTTGAATTTAATATGGAAACTTCTGCTAAATGCTTCCTTGCCTTGACTTTTTGGTGAGGTTTAGGAGTATGTGAGTGTGTTTGGTTTTGTTTATTAGCATACAGAAGAGACTCACACAGTTTCTTGAAATGTTTTAAGGAAGGTTATTCAAATAAAGTAGTTCCAAGTTGTAAAACATGTCTGAATATAGGGGGGAAATTGTTTTAACCTGGAAGGATAAGAGCTGCTTTTTTTCCACTTTTCTATAGTGATAACTGGGTATGATAAGAGGATATTTCAAGGTATTTAAATTAAAGAAGCTAAGACATTCATTTCATTGTCTTTGTCCTGAATGATAAATTGTGATTACATTTTGAAGGGGTGCTTCAAATCTGTAATAGGTATGATTAACACAGGCAGAAAGAGATTGCAGGTCAATTATCAGAGAAGTAGCTGAATCACAAATAAATAGATAAAGAGAAATTGTAGAGGCAAAAAGAATTCCCAGTATACATCGTACATGCATCCCTCTGTATAATTTAACTGGAAGCTTCCCCAATACATTTTCTGAATAAGAATAAATTTCTCCGACTGCCCATTATATTTTTCATTTCCATGTGTTTCTGTACTACTGGGAAACAGAAATGAATAGGTATTAAAATAACGTGAGAGTTTCTTATATAAAAGCTAAATTTATCCTAAGAAATAATCTTGGTTTTTCAACAGAACTGCAAAGAGCAGGCCCTGAATTTGACAAATCAGCCATTTTAGCTAAATGTCTTTTGGGTTGGGTTTGGGTTTGGGTTTATTTTCAGAGGAAAAATTGAACTTCTGGATCTGTTAAGCTTATCCAACTTTTTTTTTTTTTCCAGAGAAAGTTTTAAAAATATTTTAAGACATAAGAACTTTGGGAATAATATCCCTGAAAAGATAGTATGGATACATTCCAGTATATCCAATATGGAAAATTGTTGATTTTTTTGGGCTGGTATAATCCCAGGAGCATGGGTCAGTGGGAGACAAGTTGCTACTAATGCCTAGTTATCACAGGGCCATATTTCAGTGTCCTGTTAGGGCCTTAGGGTGTCAGAGGGGAACCCCCATCTGCCTTTAATCTGCTATTTAGAGCAGCCTTGGTTTGTAGGCCTAGCTACAAGACCAAACGAGCACTTCCAAGCCTCAAGGGTAATTCTGAGCTCACGAAATTCTTCTTGAAATTTTAATAGTTAGTAAAACATTATCATGAAAAATTACTATTAGGGACATGGGTGTATGAATACAATAATTTATTCTCAATTTGTTTTTCTGGATTTGGTCATGCATCTATTCCTCAAGTGTCACAATTTTCAATATTTTAAATTTGATTTAAACTTATTTCAAAGCTGATTCAGTTTTTATCATTAAATTAGACTGTTCATTCTAAACAAGCAGCTTTGATATGAATTTATTACACTTGAATATGGAACTTTCACAGCTATTTAACCATCATTAAAGAATTCACATAGCACCTTTGCTCAGTAATTGTTAATTAAAGGAATGATTGCTATAACTAAAGCAACCCCAGCAGTCCACATGCAATTTCATGGAAATTGCAATCATGCTTTGAGCTGATTCTGCAGCAAGAGTGGTGTGCAAGGAGTTGCATGAGAATCTGAGTAAAGTGGATTTTCTGTTTGTGTTGGATGAACCGCAGTATTTCCTTGTCTTTGTCATTTGGGTGTAGATTTCAAGAGGAGAATGATCTTAAGAAGTTGTGCTCTGACCAATCCTTTTGAGACCACAAGTGGATAAGAACTTTTTTCTATGTGTGTCTCATTTGGGAATTTTAATGAATTCATAGTACAGGATAAACTGGTTGTAACTCCTCATCCTGAACATTTTCTGCCATACTAGCAACAGAGCAATATTAGAACCATGGCAGCAGATACAGCAGCTTCAGAGAGGGACGTCTTTTGAAAATTCAACTCAAAATATACTTTTCATCATAGTTTTAGTATTTATTTTGGTTCCTCAGAAAGTTTCTTGCTTTTTCTTTGACAGAACTATAGTAGTTTCTTGAAGACAATCAGAAAAGGAGACTATTAAAAGACAAGGAATTTTATGATTTCTGCATTCTTCAGAAAGTTTGAAAATTATATTGCTTAGGAGTTGATTTTTAAACTTTTTTTCTCTTACTATTTCCTCATTTTCTTTAAAACATCTGCAACAAATTAACTTGTCAATTATGATAATAGAAATGCAAATTAACCTTTTGGAATTCAAATGAGTTGTGAAAAAAATGCTCATTCCTAGAACTCTTGTTTAGAACAATCTAAATGCAGTTGGACACTATGCTGAGGAGCTATATTTAAATAAACCCTTCTTTTTCTCCCTGTCAGACCTCTTCTGAAATATGTCAACAGCAAGTACAGGTAGTTAAATGAGGTCTTCACATTCCCTCAAACTGAAGTACAATTAAGCAGCTGTGTGGAATTTTTCCTTTTCTGTTACAGCCTAAGATAATGCTACAATAAGCCCTATAATCAGTGACTTAGTCCAGTCTAAGCTCTCCATCTTCAGTCACTGAGAAGGTCACAGCTTGGGTCCCCTATGACCCCATTAGATCTATTTTCTTTGTCTCAACATTACCTTTGTAGTGTTTGAAAAGAGGTCTGTACTTACACACAGCCCTTTAAAACATGCAATAGCTCCACAGCCCTCTTTCACTGAAAGGAAATTGGCCTCTTTCTGTGTATGTCTAAGCTGTGTGAAAAACAGTGTAATCAGCAGTGGCCACTTGTAATCTATGGACATTTAAGAAACTCCACTGTGTCGACCATCATATGTGTGCATCCCAGAAAAAAGGCTGTTTGCACAAGCCTTTGTGCACAGTTAAAAATCCCCACTGTAAGAGGGCTGGAGCAAGTGGGTATTGCTGGGACTATCTTCACAAGGTGCCTTAGGACTTTGTTGGAAGAAGAGTTTGCTTTGTCTGTGACAGTTAACAGGACTCAAGGGACATTTTGTCAGCTTCTATGTGTACAGTGATTTAAGCACTTTCTGGGTTATGTCTTAGGCATGTTCTTGGTCCCTAAAGGTTTGGTAAGTAAATTATAAGGTCAGGAAGATATGATTTCTGCATTTATTTATTTATTTCTTCATTTATTACAAGTCAGTAAGATTAAATCAAAGTATTTTATCCCTTCTCATCACTGCATGAGAATATTTTTGATAAGGCTGTCTCCATATCTGGAAGGTCGGGATTAAGGTATTTCACATAGGCAGAATATGAGTAGAGAAAGGGTGGAAGTCAGACCCTCTTACTGAGCTCCTGGATTCATCAGGCTGTTTGAAGTCTGAGTGTTCTCACATGAACAGCAGTGACAAACATAGGTAAATTAAATAAGGCTCAGGCCATGAGACATCATCCATTGCCTCTGCCATGTTTGTGGCTGAGTAACATGGCTAAAGAATAGCAAAGGCTACACAACATCATTTATATTTAATGCATTTCTTGTGTGAGGAAAACAAAAAAGGTGGTTTTTTTTAGAAAAATAATTCAGTGTTATTTAAAACTGTAGAAGAATTATGAAGACATTGAAGAGAAATTAATTTCTTTTAAAAGGAAAGAAAATCGGGTTTTCCTCAAGCTTCCCTACAGAAAGTATCTGCCTTCTTTAATAAACTCCTGAAATACACCATGTCTTTTGGAAGTTAAGCCCAGCAGTAAGAAAAGAGGCATTTATTGGAATTTTCTGACTGTAAAAAAAAAAATCTGTACAGACACCTCACTTTTTTTTGTGACTACTTTCTACTATTTTTAGTGACAATTCTCTACTTACTAATGTAGAGAAAGCCCCTTGACAAGTTGCTTGACAGAGCAGTTTGTAGCAATGTGGCCTCACTGCTGCTTCACTGCTTCTCTGCCTTGAAAATCTCATCTAAAAATAAGAAAGCTAAAAAGCTTTTGTGGTTGGCTTGCTAAATTATAGTACGAATACAAGAGGAGGGAAATAAAAAAAAGCAAGTAAGACCGAAAGATTAATCTGGAGGTAATATCTAATTGCAATTAACTGAGCCATAAAAAAATTTGTAACTTTATAAAAGAATATTTTATATTTTCTTCTTTCTTTTTCTCTTTTCTTTCTCCTTTTCTTTTCTCTTCTCTTTTTTTTCATTTTTTTCTTTTTCTGTTTTCTTATTCTTTTTCATTTCCCCCTTTCATTTAACTCATTAATCATTAAGAAATTTCATTGCTTTTTGGGAAGTCTTCCTTGTTAAAAAGCCTCGTACCTTATATAGACAGAAGACATGTCCTTATTTTCCTCTGTTTCACAGAATAGGGAATTTTTGTCTCCTTTTCTCTCCAAACCCCTCATTTTCTTGGCCCATGGCTTCTGATGAGAGGCAATGTGTATCTCTGAAACGTTTTGATGTTTTAGAAACAGACCCAGCTTCTGCAGCACAAGAGGAAGACAGAGCAGGCTTGTGCTCCTCTGTGGTGCCCTGGCTAAAACTTTACAGAGCCTGGGTGAAGTGGTCAGCAAAAGCCTGAAAGACAGAACAAAGGGATAAATTTCAGTAACAAGAAAAAAAGAAACGCAGCAAAATTCCATGTGCAATGTGATCTAAGCCATCTGAGAACCTTTTCTAGAATCTAACAAGACATCAGAAAGACTCACTGACAGTGCTGATACTTCGTTCTGATACATTCACAGTGATATTGGCTAATAGCTTCTTTCAGCAGCAACATGATGCATTAAAAGCATAATTCACTGGGACAAGACTTGTTCTTCTAGAACCACATTGATATGTAAATAAATCTGTATGAAATTTTCCTGTTCCTTGTTATATTGCTACAACTTGATGCCCTTCACTGCTAACAGATGCAATTAGTGTTTCCACACAGTCTCCCTGGGCTTCCAGCTGCACCTAACATGAATGGCTGTTGGTACTTCTGAATGCTTCTTTTTTTTTTTTTTTTTTTTTTTTTTAGATCTTTTTTTAGTTTTTAAAAGACATTTCATTGTGCTACTTCTTATACCTCCATTTTTAGTAAGGGATAATGGTATTAATTTGGCGGTAGGATGTTCGTAAGACATTTGACTAGTCATGTTTTTCTTTGAATTTTTCTCACAATCTTATGACCATACTGAGTCTGCTGTCTTTTATTTTTTTATGAGATTTAAATCAAGCTTTGACCAGAAGCTGACTTGGGTGCCTGTGCTTCACCGTGAGTTAGGCTGCTCTTGGACAAAGAAAGTTCGAGGTGTCATTTCTCAAGATGGCCATATGCCTCTCTTCTGCTGCCATTTCCTTATTTTGTCCCTGATCCCTAAATCCACCTTCTGGATTATGATGCAGACTATTTGCCACCTCCTGGGCTGACCACCATGATGGCTTCTTGATTTAGCTCCACAGTTTTTTTGGAAGGTGATGGGAGGCTCACCTTAGCACTGCCTGCTGAACCCTCTCACTGATTTGGGCAGGGAATTGCAAAAGCAGCTTGAGTTCATAGAGCAGTTGAATAACTAGAAGGTTAAAACCTGCTGCTTTCCAGCTAGTGAGGTTACTATAATTTGTTTCATTGGCCAGGCTCAGAGACTGTTTACAACAAGTGCTCACATGACTGAAGTGGTGAATTGGGAAGATTAATCCTCTCTACAATGTTACATAATTGTTCAGTGTGTGTTTCGAAACCCTTCTGTACAAAAACCTCAAACCTGATAGGATGGAATTATCTGCTCATATCCATGACTCAGCTCCATCTCAGGTCCCAGCTTTATCTCCCTCTTTCCAGAAAGGTGCCCACAGACTGCATATGAAGTACAGGTTCAAGTTCTTGAATCACAGCCTCAACAGAAAATCTCTAAACTTGCTGAAATGTTCTGAATAATATTAACAGATAGGACAAGGATTACAGACAAGTATTATAAAGCAAAATATTCTCTGATCTAACCCTGTGGGAGAAGCAGTGTAAAATAAATTGATCAGTTTCTAAAATGTAGCCTTTCAATGTAAGTGGATGAGTAACCAGCAGAATCCCCGTTTTCTCCATGTCATGCCTTTAGAAAACTTTATGAATAAGCATGAGGTTGCAGCCAGCATCTCTTCCAGTGCTGGGTGATCTCCCATTGTGCAGACTCCAGACTTCTGTTTCTAGTGGCTGCCACTGCCAGAGACACTAAAGTGAGAATCACAAAAATATTTTGCAGATATTATAGTTTATATAATTATCACTTGTTTTTTAAACCTGAAAAAGTGATTTTTTTTTTTTTCATAGGTGTAGTGGTCTGTTTGGTGATTGCTGGGTTTTTTGATTGCAGTAAATGTCACATAATCTTTGAAGTCTCTCTTTTCAGATTATAAAATAATGAGCCTAAAAGCAAAAGAATGTAATTTGGAAACATGGCTATATTTAGGTGAATGTGTGCTTTAACTCCTTCAGATGTGAAAATATAAGATGAAGTTTCAGAATAATAAATATGTTTTTATTTTTTATATTTATATTTTATTTTATATTTATATTTTTATATCTATATCTATTTATATATATATAAATATATATCCAGATATACATAATTTATATGAGAGATCATCCTGTTTTAAAAAAAAAAATTCTTGCCTTCTTTTCAGAAGTGCATCCCTCCGTAGGCTGAGAAAACATATTTACTGCTGTGTTTATATCTACATGTTGACTCTGAAAGTAATCAATGGAAAGAAAATTTGGCTTATTTGGAAATTGCTTGAGTGAAAACAATGAAGTAAAGATTAAACTGATCAGGAAGGATCAAGCCTGACTATTTCTGAAGCAGTCTGTATAAAGCTATTGAAGAAAATGCATTTTGTTTTGTTTTCTGTTGCTTTTGTTTGGTTGGGTTATTTTTCATTTTAGCCATAGATATTGTATATTTGTTTATATAAGTACATTGTCTCAATTATTATTTTCCCATGAGTTAGTTGACAAATGCTGAATGTCCTGTACTAATATAACTGTGACAAAGTAATTATCATTGGAAGGAGAGGGAAAGTAAGTTGCAGACTGAAAATGTTTATAAGTCTGCCCTGAAGCTTTTTGCACTTAAACAGAATACATCTCACTGACTTAACTTAGTTTTTAGATAATCCTGTGTGTTTTGCTAATTGTCATAACTGCAATCCAGTAAATGTATTGCATCAGGGCAGTACTTATTTCCCTAAATGTCATTTTTTTTCTAATCTGGATGGAGATAGGAAAAGGAAATTTGGGCAGACAAAAAGAAAGTGGTACGCTTAAGGAAATGTATCTCATAAGGCATTAAAAGCATTGCTTAGTTCTCTGCTTTTGTTCAAGGAAACTCAGGGTAACTAGAGGATTTTGAAATGGTTTTATTAACTGGGGAAGATAGTGGAGCTATACAAGGAAAGACCAGAAAGCTGAGTAAACAAAGCTGAAATGTAGATGTGCTGGAGCTCATAAATCAAATTGTATAAAACATTCACTGCAGATTGTACTAGCTGTTGCATGCAGAGACTGTCCCATTAAGGCTGGAAAAAACACACACTCAAACTAGGAGCTGCCATAACACTGACAGTCTATGTCCAAAAAGTGACAAACAGAAACTCTGGGGGTGTGAATTAAGCTTCTCTCAGCTTAACATTGGCAGTTAGCAGGAGAGGCAAGGATAGGAGACTGCTGTGTTGAAAGGGGTGTTCTCTTAGGGCATCCTTTCCCTCTTTTCATCTCTCCGTCATGGCAGCAGTGGAAGAGAAAGTTGGACATGCAGGGCAATGTGAGACATATGGCACACGAGGCACTGGATTACCTGGGAGCAGAAGGGACAGAGCATAAGTTGAAGCTAGGCACAGAAAAGGCTGGGGAGATATGGAGGGATGGATTTGTGTATCTCTGATGAGATATAATAGATTTGAACAAGTGCACATGGTACTCCATAGGGTATATTATCTGATTGGGGAGCTATTTTTAAATCAACTCCACAGGATTATTAATTCCATACTTATTCATACTGAAATAGAATTTTTGCTTCATTATTACAGAATCTTACTATCATCTTTCATTTACCAAATTCTTGGGACACAACTGTATTCTGCTTTGAGAAATAAATTTTCTAATGAATCCATTTTGGATGCATTAATAAATTAAAAATATATTTTGGAATAGATCTACATTGACTGTTCAAACTTGTAAGGAGACTTATTTCCAGGATACAAGTGTGATCTTGTGATCACACAGAAGTAGGGGAAACAAGCTCTTGAGTCTTCCTTACCACTCATATGAAAATGTTAACACAACCACCTGTTCCCATATAAGTCAGTTTCATCATTGCCCAGATGAGTTCTTAATTTTGCAATTTTTTCTGATCAAAGACTGTCATTAGGTGTATCAGATAAGGTAGCATCTGCAATAGCAGAATTTAAGAAAAAATAAATAAATAAATTTTGTTAACTTATAAATTTGATTTTTGCAGAGATAATGGAGAAGAATGAGGTGATCATTTTTGCTTAAAGCAGCAGAACTTTGCATTAGCTGTATTAATTAATCATAGTTAAGGTTATGATATTTACAAAATAGAAAGTACTTGAATGTATAGCTATAGTTTTTGCAGCTCATTTCCTTTCCTGTTCAGTCCATTTGCAATTTTTTAAGCATTGTTTTCTTTGCACTTTGCTCTCCTCAACAAAATGTTGACATCTTGTCAAAAACACTTAACTTTCAAAATTATATTTTATCAGTGAGGCTGGGAATTTTTGGGTAAGCTGATAAAAGAGAGAGTTTGGTTACCTTAGACAAAGTCTTTGGCATTCTAGTCTGCCAGTCTTGAAGTGCACACTTTCTGTCATGGAAAAGTGGAAATGATCAGGCTCAAATATCTCTGGTGTTATGATGCAGGTTTATTTTGCTAATAATTAGTAACCACCAATGAGACACCATTGTAATGCTGAGGATTTAGCATCAATCTTGTTGACAATTTATTACAGCTATCTACATGAAAATATCTTTATCTTTGTCTTCTACATAAATCCCTGGAAATAGGTTGATATGTTTTAATAATTTTCTTTAAGGCTTGATTTGCATCTCCCTACAAAAGCATTTAGTTTACTAAATCACCTACTTAAACAAGAAGAAATATTACAGATTTATGATGGCTTGTGAAGCCTAATTCTACCCTCTTATGCATATATATAATTATTCCTTGAAGAGCTATTGTTTTGTGCCACAAGAATTTTACATCTAGTATGCAAACCATTTTAACTTTCTTTCTTCAGATATTTGGGCTCAGTCTAGGAACCATTGCATTTAGTTAATTTGATGTATTATGTGCAGAGTCAGAGCTTCTCAAAAGAGCATAATCCCTCTTCCTTGTGCCACAGAGAAATGGAGATAAATCACAGAAAATTGTGTGTTTCTTATTTCTTACCCTGAGTGATGGAAGGGACTGCATAAAATATCTCAGTGTCCCTCTGGAGAGCAGTGGGGCAAGAACATCCTGAGGAACTGAGGGTCTAGAAGTGGATATAATCACACCAGTAAAAAGAAGCCTTAAGCTTTTCTTCCTGGACAAAACTACTCCCAGACTGTCAAGAGCAAAAGCAAAAGGAAGCCACAGCTTGGGATGAGTAGCATTCACTCCAAGTATTTCTTAGATATTTGTATCATTAAAAAAATATGAGGTAAAATTTTAACAAGATGGGTGTAGAGTTTATTTATTTTGTTAAAGAATTACATAAACTTTGCAACCATCATCCCACATCATATCTCTATTATTAAACCTATGCGATACCCAAATATCCACCAAAGATATTTCTGTTCCAAGTATTTCATTGGGCTCTGGCTGGGGTGGATCAGATCACCTATTATCATATGGTGAGTGCACACAGCTCATCAACAGAGCTAATGGTCTCAGTCTGTCCCATGGTTCAAGCAGGCTTTATTTTCTAGTGAAAAGAGTGTTTGATTTTGAAGGCTACTAGCATCCTAATGACAGGGTTTTGTATAAAATCTCCCTTTTAAATGCCTTGGTCTGTTGACCCTTGTTTTGATTTCAGTCTGAGGACAGACTTCTAGCTGTCAAAACAAGGAAAGGTAAAAAGGGTGGTTGAGAGAGTGACCATAAAGCACTCTCTTTTTTTATATATATATAAAAGGTGGACTATGACCAAATTGCCTTGTGATAAGATTATGCTTCATTTGGTTTCTTTTCTCCTTCCCTATGATGTGCTTATATAAGCCTTGAGGATATTAAAATATATTTTGACCCTTCATAATGCAAGATAAAGATTAGACTCTTTCTCCAAGAGTGGTGGCTTGAAGCAATAAAAATAGTCTGTATATAAATAAACCTCCAAAAGAAATTTCTTTGATAGGCGACTCTTGAAAATACAGAAAACCTTTGTATGCACCATCTGAAGCAGGGAAGGAATTTCTGTCTCACAGACAAATGGATTCAGAAGAACTGTAACAAAATAGGGCAGTACTTTTTTTGATGAGGAGAAAGTTCTGCTTTTGGTTTATAGAATTATGTGATTCTGGCTTTTAGTAAAACTATGTAACAGATTTCATTGCAGTTTATTTTTCTGAGGATGCTCCTCAATAGTGAAAGAGAGAGAGCTCTTCTCTTCCTGACAGAATGGAATCTTATATTGGCCTAGTCCTGACCTAAAACAAATCATCTCACCCAGTCTAAAAACTTCATATTCATTTGCTCCTTTCAGAGAAAAGGCAGGAAAACCAAATAAAATTAAAACACAGAGAAACCACCAAACCAACCAGTTCTGATTTAGAACTTCTAAAGATTCAGTGTATAAATACAGCCAGAACTGACAGCCCACCACACGGGGTGTTAGCCTGGAACTCTTCACAAGAGAAGTTGCCTGTGCATGTATTGGATGTGTGTTTTCTTTAGAGGCACACACCATATTTTACACATATTTGCTTTGCTTAGTCAAAATATTTTCAGATATATTTACAGAGAAGGAGAATAAGAAAAGAAAACAAAAGAAAATATGATTGAGAGAAACTAAATGATGACAGGGTGTGGAACAATTTCAGTAACAAACCTCTAAAGAATTCAAATGCATTTTGATTAATCAAAAGAGCCAATGCATTAAATAATTAAATATTAAATTGATTTTTCTCTAATGATTAAACATGTTGTAATAGCTCCCTTAAACCTACAAATTACCATTTCTGACAATATTACTGTAACTGAGTCAGGTTTGTTTGAAATACCTGATGTCTGCAACTTTCTTTCAGGCCTTAATTGCTAATGTGTGTATGTGTTTGTAGAAAAGACATGTAGCAGTTGAAAAGAGTAAGATATTCTTCACTTCTGGAGGAGATAGAAACATCTTCTTAAAAGACCATTGGCCCTCTTGGTGGTGTTTAGAAGAAGGAGTAGAGAGAGATTTCTTGCCCACTGAAACAACTGCTAGAATGCAGCTGGGTAGAAAGTAATTTTACCAGTAGGAGTTTGGACAGTTTAGAAGTTATGATGTATTTAGTAAAGATTTATGTTTCTATTTTTAAGCAGCAAGGTTTCTTAATGCTTCTTCTCCTTGAATGGACCACTTCATATTCGGAGAGTGTGACTCTAAAACATTTCAGTAATGCCACTGAGCAGTTTTTCCCAGAATTTTTAATAGAGTCAAATCTGTACAAAAAAAAAAAAAAAAAAAAAAAAAAAGAAACGGACAATGGAGAATGGGAGAAAGAACAATAGAAATGCCTGGCTTCTGATTCTGACATGTGTTACCTTCTTTCAAAAGAGAATCTTTTCTTGCTTTGTCTTCAAAATAAGAATATTTAAACCCAATACAAAGACAGTCTGCTTCTTTCCACTGGTTTTTCTGTCCTCTACTTTTCCTTTCTCTTGTTCCAATTTCTCCATGTCCATTCTTTAAATACCTTAAGTGGAAGTGCTGCCAGATTGCTGGACTAGTAATGTTAGTCTCCAAGGTGCCTGTGTGACTCTTGGAAAGTTTGATCGGGGCATAGAGGGCCAGATGAATTTCTTTTGAAGCAAATTTTTTACCTTTAACTGTCATGGTCCTTCAAAAGAAAAGCTGCTCTTTCACCTATCATGCTCATCTACAGTGTTCAAAAGGCAGCCAGGGAACTTCCACTTGAAAACCTAAATTATAAACTTAACTGTGATCTTACTGTGCCCAGTTCTTTTTCAGAACAGGAAACTTCAGAAGACAGCAGAGCAGGAAGTGGCTGGTCTGCTTGCTGTTCCCAAGGAGCCCCCCAAAGCTCAGCTGATCATTTGGCAGTCAGCTGGGGCAGGAGTGGTCCAAGGAACCAGTCCTGGGCTTTTTTATGAATTTAAGTAGATTTTTATTTGTAAATTAATGCTAAGAATAGGATGTTGTGAAGCAGCAGATTGTGGAAGTGTAAAGATACACAAAAATAAATTTTAAAACCTCTAGTAGTACTTTAAGTAATATTTGTGGGCTGATGGTGGATGGAAGTAGTTAGACTTGATACCTAAAACCTGAAAGACACAAAAGTCTGGTACTGGGCTGAGTTACCCCAGAATGGATGGGAGTGAGATCTAGGATGCTTGCATTTAGGCATTAAATATTTTCTTCTTCCAAGTGGACTTGATAGGAAACTTATGAATATTGGAATTGAACAATATATCCTGCAAACAGGACATGTGACACAAACAGTAAGAATTTATTATAAACTGCATCATTATGTAGCAGGCGTGGACAGAGAAAAGTTGACAGGAGTTAAAAATATTGTCAAACTCAGTTTTGCCCAGCTTCAGTCTTAAAAAGGTGAACATTATGAAAGTAGATAGCTGATATTAATTTTAAAGCTGATGTGTGGTATATATCTCACTGTCTGTGCAATGCGTTTATTTGAGTTTATATGAGTTTGTCTATTCTAGGTCTGATATCTAATTAATTTTAATATCTTTGAATTAGTGAAATGATGCTCTGACTATCAGGTCTTCTGTCAAGAGGTTTTAATGAGTATCAAGTCAGATGATTAAGGTAGAATGATTCTATAGCAGGCATGAATGCTTTAGATGCCAAGTTAACAAAGTGAAAGCTATTCCAGGAAATAAGCAAAATCAGTTGAGAGTTCAAAGGAAAGCATGGTTTCACAGGAGTAAGCAGCTTCATTAAACTCTATTAATGATCCCTGTAGATAAATTTTGCATTTAAATTAATGTCTTGTGTCTGAAGAAAGCAGTATTACAGAGCTTCAACCAATGATGCAAAGTGATTTACATGAGCTGAACATCTGTGATTCCCAGACTACTGACCTCCTAAATCAGTAGTTCACTTCCCTCCCCTCCCCCAACCTCTGCTAAAAGACAGCTGTTTGAATTAAATTCATTCTTTATCCTTGCAGGGTCTTCATTCTGGTGCTTACTGGATATTGTTCCTATAAAGAATGAAAAAGGAGACGTAGTGCTCTTTCTGGCCTCTTTCAAAGATATAACAGACACAAAAGTGAAGATTGCTGCAGAAGACAAAAAGGAAGGTTTGTGAGAATTGCAAAAACATAGATAAGAACCAATATTTATATGTTTTTAAGAATTGTGCCTGCATGAGCATTCTCTCACATATACACTATTCAATATAGAAACCTCCTAGGCTTTCCAAAAAATAAATTAATATATGACATGGAATGATAAATTATCTGTTTGGGTTTTTTTATTATTTACATACTGCTACAGACTCTGTAAACCTGAAGCAGTATGTAAATTCAGGAGGCATTTAGGAGACAGAGTATTTTGTCCTAAAAGTTAAAATTGTTTTCATGTACCATGATTTAATGTATTTATTTTCTGGATTTACAGAATTATTATTTTGGTATTTTGGAGAAGCTTTGGACCTTTACAAAAGTTCCATCTACAAATCTGATTTCAGCATGGCTGAGAGTAAATGAATGTATTTTTTCATGTTTTCCAATAAGCAGAATTTAAAACAGCTTTAGAAATTATTTTGCCTATTGACAAGGATATATTTTCTTGTGTCATCTCATTTTCATTACACTTTAAGTTATAAGACTTGTTATGTCATCAGAATTACCCAATAGTATAGAAAATAATTTCTCAATTTTGTTTGCTTCTGAAAGGAAACACTGCAAAGATTCTGTTCCATGAATTTGGAAAATTGTTTTATGGTAATTGCTCACAACTGCCATAAAATAATTTTGACTGTATAGTGTAATTAAGGTTTGCTAAATTTTGCTAACACAAAACAAAGTCAGTGTAGGGGAATGAAAGCTGTGCAGTGAGCATTGAGTTGTGCATCAAAAGCAGTGAACTTATTTCAGATTTGCATTTTGTAAAAGTATAGTGAACCAACACTTTAGTTTTGTAATTTTTCAGTCTCTAAGGAGCTGCTTAGAAAGAGTTTATCTGTAGACAACAAGAGTGGGTCTCAGAATTCTTTAAAATGCCATTTATGTTGCATTTTCCAACCTGGTACTGCTCTGGGATTGATTGAAGTTTTTCACCCTATGACAGCCATTGATCTCTACATAGCTCAAAAACTACACAGTTATGGCCCTTAGAACACATTTATCCTCATGGATTTCTAAAGTAGGGGAACAATTAGTATTCAACTTTTTCAGGTTTTAAATGTTCATTTATCAACAAAAAAGTTATATTTTAGTTACAGAGGTGTGTGATTCAGTATTCTTTTATGAAATTTTAGTACTTTAAATGGTAAAATATTATGCTCTCTTGTGCTAATTAATACTTATAAATTAACATTTATGCTTATGATGTCTGCCTCTTGTGTACATTTGGACAAATAATTTCTTCTTTTACTTACTTTTCAAGCTCTGAATATTATAAGGTTTTTTTTTTTTGGGGGGGGGGGGGGCGGATTTTGCATTCTTCACATTTTGCACTGAATATGTTTGACAATTTCAAAGCTGGAAGACTGAAAAAGGGTTTTGAAATAATACACAAGTACATTTTACTGCTTTTCCTTACACTCAATTTCAACAAATTGCTACCTCTTGAAGTAAGAAAGATATTAAAAGTATGAAAAATATTTTACTTTTTTTCTCCTTAAGCCTCAGAAAACCTTACTCTTATAAAAGTTTTAGGAAAGTAATTTATTAAAACCTGATATATAGAACCAAGTAGGAGAGAGATTGTCAGAACATCTGTGCTCTAAAGGCTGATGATTTACTTACAAGTGATATAAATTTTCAGGATAGATTCAGTGAGAAATCACATTAAGTATGCCAGTGATGACTTGAAATAGGTATGTTGCTGATTACTTGCAAAATGACAGCTATTGTTTATCTGATAAACATTTTGTAGCTGCGAGTTTATTTTAGGATGGATTAAGATGGTCTTTTGACGTGGTTTTATGTCAAATTATAAATCTAAGGAGATTTTAACTCCTGTTTCCTGTAGCACATTTACAAATTAATATGATTCTGCTGTGTGCTGACACAGGAATGCACTTGTGCAGGGCTGAACTACACCAGCAAATGCCCATTCAATTGCCAAAGAATGAATATCTATACTTGGCTTTCTTCCATGATATAAGTTTTGGAGCACCATCTTGAAACTTGGTTGTTCCATCTCTTCATCCTAATTTTAAAACCATGACAAGCATTTCATGTTATTAGCATCATGGAAGCAGAAAGTAGCACTTAGTGTGGGGCTTTGACAATTATAGTATTTTATTAGAGTGAGAAAACAAATAGAATTTAACCATTTATTCAATTTTTTTCTGTTAAATTCAGCATTTTAATTTTATGTACATCTACTTGACTATATAAAAATAAATATAGGGGTATACCAGCTCTTTTTAAATAACATTAAATTTCTTCCTCTGCAGAGTGGTTTACTAATCCTCCAGTCATGAATATAATCTCATTATTTTTAGAAAATAACTCCCAGTACAATCTGTGCAACTCATTCAGTAACTGAAATTTCAGAATGTTTAACTTCTAGAAGTAATTGGTGCTTCTTTACTTAGACCACAGCTACTATCAGAAATGTACAATGCACCTTGCATTAACAAAAACTTGAGTTGGTGTTTTGTTTGGATGTATGAAAAAGCCTTTTTAATGTTCAGAAATTTATTTCCTTTTTCAAGGATTACTGAATTTTTCCTTTCAGATATCTAATATTTTTTTTAACTTGTAGCTGAAACTGAGACATTGCTACAATGTAATTGCCATTATGCACAGTTTTGTATTGCCTTTTTAGCAAATTGGTTGAGGTTAGACTGTGTATGGAAGGAGAACTTAGATACAAACATTCTCAGTGTGAAACTATTCTGCCCATGCAAGGCCCCTTACCAATGTTTTTGTTTCAGGCTCTCTCTTTTGTTTTCTGCCCAGAACTGACTTTTATAATTTACATGGGTCTTTAATAGTTATATTCCATCTCACTGTAATTTCTAAACTCCTTAGAAAACTTATCTAACACAATTCTTTCATGTTCCTCTTCTCCTAAGTCTGCCCCTTTGACATCCCACCAGCACTTTATGGTAGCACACTGTCGCTGGTTGTGCCTCCCAAAGCCTTATCCAGACTCCGACTTCCTCAGGTCTTTCCTACTTTTGAAATCACCTGTTTCTTCTATAAAATCTTGTTCTCTTTGTACTTTTACAATGACATCTTCCTGAACTTTATCTTCTGATTTTATGGCCTCTTTCTTCTTGCGCATTGTGTATTTACTCTTGCAAATCTCAGGAGCCAATTCTGTCTGATTTTCTGCAGACATTTTCTTATCAATTTTATCTTATCTGTTCACACAACTTCAGTTGGTCCTTTGTGCCAATGTGCCTTGCAATAGTCCACTTTTTTACCTTATTTTCCTTTACCCAACCCAAATGTCAGATGTCGTCTGTGACCTTTTCTTTTGAATGTGTCATTCTAAATACAAATTTAACAGGGTTTTTACCTGCTTTTCTTCTCTCTATAAAAGTTTCCAGTGAAAAGAGCCCTATCAACCAATGAGAGAAGCAGACTTTGTTCTAAGACTTTCACATAAGAAAAATGGAAAAAGAAGTTTGACAGTCATTAAGAAGTGCTGTGACTGTCAGCAACTTTCACACTACTTTGGTTTGGGTTGGGTTTTTAAGTCAATTTAACAATATTCATAAAGGCTTTGGATTTTCAGTATTGCTAATTTGTCTTCAACAATACATGTTTGCCCTACCTGTTAGTTTACTGTAGAAATATGCTCTGCTTTCCATCTGCTTAATAGTACCTGTAATCATTTTGCTGTTGTGAAAAGCAATTTTTCTTTTCTTCCTAAAACTGTGCACTTTAAGCACAGTTGTCTTTTCAATATACAGGAAAAGGTTTGTTTGGTTTTTTTCTAAACTGTTTCTTAAGTAGATTTATGGGAGTTTTATTTTAGCATCCTAACTTACAATGAGCTACTTTTTGGTAAACTGTTTTGAAGTTCCATTGTCCTTTTGGAGGAAAAGTGATTAAACTGAAAATTCTATTCTCCAAATCTGGACTCCAATGTGGCATGGCTGGGTCACTTCTGCATATGACACTAGAACATACGCAGGAATTTAGTGGGAATACAGGAATCCAGGTAAGAAAATAAGAAATTATTCTGTGACTACTTTTAGCCCTCTTCTCTGTGTGCTAAGGTGGAATAATTTAGATTACATGGATGTAAAGTTCCACTGCAATAGTCACTGCTAAAATTCCCCTGATTAATTTGATTTATTTCACAAAGCTATTGGTAATCTATTTGCTTTTGATTTATTTTGATTTTTTTATTGTGAAAATTTTGAACTCTTTGTTTGAAAGCAGTTATTTTAGGACATATTTTCTTAACTTCATTCCAGAATTATTATAAAAATGTGTGCAATATATAGTAACCACAGAATCACCCAATATTTGAGGTGGTAATCTGGAGATTATCTGGTCCAATGTCCCCTTCTCAAAGCAGGGTCAGATTGAGTGAATTGCCCAGGAACACATGCAGATATGTGCTCAATAGCATGAAGGGTGGAGATTCCACAACTTATCTGGGCAGTCTGTTCCAGTGTTTGACTCCTGATAAAAGAAGAAATAATGTTTTCTTAAACAGAATTTCATGTTTTAGATTGGTCTGCCTGTTGGCAAAGATGCCTTCACTCTTGAAATAATGTGAATTAAAAGTTGGACTACACCTTCTGCCACAACAGATTCAGCTAAGATACATGTTATGGTTCAACTGTCTGGCTTTTTTTGGCTTCTTAGTAATCCTTAGGTCCATATGAATTTCTGAGGAGACAGATTTATTTTGATTATAAATCATTTGTTGGAGGGAGGAGTTGTTCTTTTTAGCGTGCCAGAAGTGAAATACCATGTGCCAAACATTTTACATTCCAGACTTTTTATATTGAAAATGTCTATTTGGAGCAGCACTAGTCTCTTGTAAGAAATTCTGCAATGTGCACTTTGATTTATTCTGCTTAATTAATGTCTCAGCTACTTCATGATTGCTCAAGCTACTGCAGTGAATATTCAGGAGACAATTTTTCATTTTAAAGCTTGTTATACCTGTCAGTATGTTGGGATGGCGAACATAACCATACAGTCACCCAGACTTACAATAACCAAAGCAGTTAAAATTGTTTTCAGGATGCACAGGCACCATTCAGTTCTAGGGATGGAGGATGTGGGATAGAAGCAGAGTTTTACTCCAATATTCCTGCTGCCCAAAGGAAGAGCACATTGAGGAAGGTTTTATTCTGCAATGACTCAGTTACATCCCCCCTAGGATGACTTTGCTCCTGGTTCACCATCACAGTCAGAAGGGTCTGATACACTTCTGCCATCATTTAAATTCCTTTCCTCCTGGTCTGTGGGCTATAGTTTTAATAATTAAGGGACAAAAATAGAGCTGCCTTTCTCTCCCTGTTCCTTTTTGCACATAGATTCTCTCCCTCTCACCTTTTCACCTTCTTATCCAAGCAAATAAGTTTTATTTGAGCCTTGAATCTTTAGAGATGTATCGATCTTTGTAGCTCTTGCTTTAGCCTTGCACCAAGTGTTAAATGCAAGTGGTAGTTCCATTCCAGCAGCTCTCAGAGAGGCACAGGGCATGCTCTGGAGCTAAGGGAAAAGTGTCCTTTATGATATATGGAGAATGAAAATGACAAAAGACAAGCAAAACCTGATTCTTGAGCAAATGCAAAGCAGCAGACTATTCTGGGATATCCTGGAAGGTTGAGAGAATATATAAATATTAGCAACCAAAAAGTTCCTAGATAAATTTATGCCATTGCTTCCAGATTTTCCTTAGAAAACAAGGTTATCAAGGTGCAGGGAGAAGGGAGAAGTTTTTTTTAGGTTTCTGTTTTGTTTTGTTTTTCATTTTGCTGGCAGATTATTGAAAAGTATCTTCAGACATTGCTTTTAAAGTTTAAAAACTCAGCCATGTAAAACAGACCAAAAAAAGCATGGAAGAAACAGAGAATATCTTCAGTACATATGTTGCTAAAGAACTTTTCAGAGTTGTGTGTGTATGGTACGTGTTTTTTTTATTGAGTCAGACAGTTTACAACCTTCCTACACAATTTACAACCTTTCTTATTTCTATGGGGAAAAAAATTTGAAAAGGGAGAAATATCTTTAAAGAGTTTTACTGGCCTAGACACAGTCTGGTATCTTACATTTTATTAAGAGACCATGAGGACTAGAATGCATATTTCATGTGTACTTTGTGTTCAAACACATTTAGAAGGCCTTGGGCCATTTGCAAAATTTAATTGTAATTACAGTTATAGGGCATGTAGTTTGTGCTGTAGCTCCTCAGAGCAATTCTGAGGTCCTGTAATGACACAGCAGGTGAGATCTCTTACAAGTGAGTTTTACATAGCTGTAGAACAGACAAGTTTACAATATCCATCCTAAATTTTGTACTTACAATTTTAAAACAGGTTGGGCTTAGGGCCAGTCACTCTCAGAGTCTGAGAATATAATTCCTTGAGGGATAATCAGAGATACTTGCTGGGTCTTCAAATGACCACTTGCAACATATACACATACACCATAGGATTTTGAACTTATATATTTCTTAAGTTTAAAAATTATTTTTAAAAAATCTATTCCATTTCCCCCTGCTCTTTTAACTCAGGGCAAGTTACATTGACCACAAAATATTTTTATGAGTGACTTATCTGGTTCTATATTGTAAATAAATCTATTAGGAACACGTCTTCATTCTCAAAAGACATGCTGCCATTACAAGATAGGAATTTTTCGGGTACCTATATTACTATTTCTGCTTAAGTGAGCAAAGTGTACTTTAACATCATCACCTGTGTAATTTTTTAAAATTATTTTTGCAATTAATGACTTTGAAATTATTATAATCTTTTTCTGAATATAAAAAAGGGGAAAATATCAATAGGTAAAATACATTCTTGAATTTTATGGAACTAAAGGAAAGAAGAAAACCCTCAGGTTCCATGAGAGTATGTGCTAAAATACTACACACTTGCAGAGGAAGAGATAGTAACACTTGCTGAAGAGAATGAAAAATTTCTTGGTGACTTAAATAGTTGGCATTATTTCAGTTCTAGGGGTTCTTGAAAAATACTTCAAATATTCTCTTCATTATTACAGTTAAGTTTTTATTCATAATGATATATAAGCATATCATTGTCCCATGAGCTTTGTGGGAATTTGGAGGAAATGCAAAATGTTCCAGGAAAAAACAGTCACTTTAAAAAGAGCTGGAAGTGAGCGATGACCCAGCTGTAAATTCAACACTACACTTTATTCTGTAAGAATAATATATGACCACTCACCTTAGTTGAATCAATAGACATGTCTCAAATTTGATGACATAATAAAAATTACAATCTTCCAATTTGTGAGAAAATTCTAGAGTAGTAACAGTAGAAAGCTGGTAAATAAACTACTTTCACACAATTATAAAATAGCTATTTTTGAGTTGGAATATTTTACTTCATTACAAAAATTATGTAACTTTTGGCAGTACTGTTGATAAATGAGAAAATAGTTTAATTCACTTTCAGTGTTCTTCTGGTGAAACTATTAGTAGCAGTTGAAGCCTATTGGATGCAGTTGAAGAAAACATTGTCTTTTGTAAATTTTTTCCCAATTCTTTGTATGAGTTTTATGAGATAGACCCAAATACAGGTATCTAAAAATGAAAACTTATTTATTTATTTAGGGGTATACACCCATCAACCAGCAAAATGGAAGAGGAGAAAGAACCTTTCATTTGACTTTGCGTGTCTCTTTCCTCACAGCTTTTTTTTATTCATAGTGGAAGAATCAGCAGACCAAAATGTGGTTAAGGATTTTTATCTCATAAACTGTTTAAAGGTCTTTCTAATTCATAAAACATTAATAGTTATGTATAATATTCCTTCTTTTCTTTTTCTGTTCAAAGCTGAATTTTCTCTGAAGGCGAAATACTAAAATTATGATAATCATACCATTGATTCTGTGTAAAATTTGCCCCTTTAAATAATGTTCTGTAATAATGCTTACAGTGTATAGCTGGTATGTGTGTTAGGTACATCTTCTTATTGAATCAATTAATCAGTTAACAGAATTAAAGAAGCAGCTAGAGGCTAGCCTGGATCCACCATACAGTGAAGAATTTTGTGAATTGTTGGCTGCTGTTGACAGTGAGAATGTGTCATACAACCAACAGAACTCCTACAACCTATTGCCCATGGTAGTGCTTTTATTCTGTCATTAGAAGACTTTTATCAGTTTTCTATTTATTGGCAACTGCTGATGTGCTGTCCCCTGAATAATAACTGAATTTTTTTCTAGATTTTTTTAAAGCCTAGAAAAAAATTATACCAACTTTCCATATAATCTGGTTTTAGTGGGGTTTTTTGTGTTCATTCAGAGTTGCTTTACCCTACTTGTCTCCTTAAGAATTTCCTTGCTGGTCTGCTTTTCTTGAGGGCTGCCTATGAAATGTCTTTTGTGTCAATGATAGTGGATATGTTTCAAAACCATTGTGTTTCCTGTAGACAACATTTTATATATTTTATTGCTCATGGGTTTTCATGGGGGCCTATTTGAAGATCACACTTTCTGTTGGGCTATTCCTTACTTTATGATGCAATTGATGAGGGTTTCTCAAGACATATTAAAAGGACAAAAAATCCTTTATTGCACTTCTTATAGGAAGCCTTTTATAAATGGAGTTGTAAGACAAACAAACAATGGACAAATTCTTTAACAAATCATTCACTGAATCTAGGTTCAAAAAGAAACAATTCAGTATTTGTAAGATACTCCATGTAAAAACATCTCTCTGTGTGACTGGGCTGTGTGGTTGTGACAGCATAAAGATATACACAGGAAAAGTAATGGGAAGATTTATTTCCCTGCCTGATTTCAGAATAGAGCAGCAGGAGAGACCACACAGGTATGATAATATACCACTGTGTCTTGAGCAGGGAAGGGTCCAACCAGCATTAAAAATCACAACATTAACCTGGTTACTATGCATTTTCACAGTGCTCCTTCTAGCGTGTACAGGGAGCAGCATCATGGATTTCAAGTCTGTCTATATCTGGATACCTTTTAGCAATGGAGTCCATTTGTCCTGTTTTACTCTGTTGTTGGTGTTATTGTTCAAAAGGAAATCTAGTTTACACACTCAAAATGATGTTATTTCTATGATAAATTTTCTTAGGTGGGAGTTGGCATTACTTGCTGTTTCCTCTCATAATTGACTTTAATTTTGTAAGCAATGAAATAAATGAAAAGTTCTTATCTACTATGCCAACTTACCTAGTCCTTTGAGTAAAATGCTAATAAAACAAAAATTTTATCTTTTTATTCCTCATACTCTCTCCTGGCTTAGCTTTCAAAATAGCTAAAATGGAGTAATCTCATTATTTTATGGAATATATTTATAAAACTGTACACCACGCTGTTAAATAAACATAAAATTTAGAATTTTCACAGAGAACACCCACTATAGAGTCCATGTAAATCTGGAACTTGCTGTTTTTCCTCAGGACTCAGTGCAAAATATTTAAAGAGATCTATATCTATACTGCCTTTCCTACTTTTACCCAGTCAGGGTTATTGAACCTCATTACTTCAGATGGTCATATTTGCACTCTTTGAAGGGGATAGTCAATGTGCCTGAATAAGTCTTGCTCTAAGCCTAACAATCCCACCTGCCAAGCAAACAGGACAGTGGTGGCAATCAAGTAGTTGGGGCTGGAATATAATTTTGAGCATGGAGCTAAAATTCTTGTGAAAATATAAAAAAAGCAGTGAAGAGTCACGGTCCTGTCACTTAGTGGCATCCCTTTCCTTGGCTACTGTACTGCAGAAATACTGCTTAGAGATCCAGGTCTGCAGCCTCACAGCTTTTAGGATAACTCTGTCACACTGGTTATTGGTAGAGCTGACATCTCTGAATAAAGTTACTCAGTTATGCATGTGTTTCCATAACTAAACTCCCAAACTAAGCTTTATGCATGTGTTTCCATAACTAAACTTCCAAAACTAAACTTTACATCATCCCTCTCTTATTTCATTCACATATTGCCAGTATATTGTATTCTGGGTTAAATTTGAGAGGTGCAGGTTGCTTTTATTCATTCTCTATGTTTTAAGTAAACACAGGCAAATCTCTTGGATTTTCCTGTGTCATATGAATGAAATGATAGGTCTTAATTTTCTGTTTTGTGTCCATGCACACTTGTATTGAAAATTTTCAGTACAAAATCATGGGTAATGATCCATGATCAGACTGGGAGATGTATCCATACAAGAGTATGTTGGGTATGTATCACACCAGAGAGAACTATAGGCAGTGGTTTTAATTAATGCATAAATGAGAAAAGTGAAAGGAGTTCTTTTGAAAGGATACAAATGAATGCTATGAAGAATAGGGAAAAACTACCAAGGCTGAGACTTTTTTAGTAAATAAAGTGCAAACCTTCTGACCAGAGTAGGTTAGTTCATTCTGGTATTTGGAAAAAAATGCATTTCCTGGTCACTCTCATGCCAAGGGTTGTCTGCTATGGAGTGAGCATAGTGCTTCTGGGTCATATCACGGTTACTCAGTCTTCACTAAGTAGGTGGGGAGGCATTGGAACAGCTGAGAACTGGAACAGAGAAGTGGTGAATGTTCCATCCCTGGAAGTGTCCAAGGCCAGGTTTGATGGGGCTTTGAGCAACCAGGTCTAGTAGAAGGTGTCCCTGCCCATGGCAGGAAAGTTGGAACTAGATGATCTTAAAGGTCTTTTCCAACCAAACCATTCCATGATTCTGTGATTCTATAAATGTGTCAGACTTTACCTGGAGAATGAGAACATTATAAATCATAAAAAATTCTGGACTCTCTCTAATGCTATGCTCTGACTATTCTTATGTTAGGAAATAATTCTTCACCAAAAGTGCTATCAAGCTTGGAACAGGCTGCCTAGGAAGCAGTTGAGTAACCACATCTGAAAATATTTGAAAGATGCATCAGAGTGGCACTTGGGGACATGGTTTAGTGGTGGAGCTCACAAATTAGTGATTGCAAATTGGTGATCCTGAGGGTCTTTCTAACCTAAATGATTCTATGATTCAATGAACTGCTTAGAAGGAGAGCAGACAAGCATTTGGTCTCAATTTAGTCAGTAAAGCTGATTTTCCAGTTCTTCTGCATTGCTAGAGCAGCATATACCTATGAAAGCTTGTCAAAAGTTGTCAAGGTTTATATTTCTGATTTATAACTAAGAAGTGGATCTTTTGTGTTTTTCCAAAGGGACAAGAAAAGAGTTATGCCTCCCCTTTCTATTAACCTTAAATGGATGATTGAAGCCTCATGTTCTTATAAAACACAAGAAAAGACAAGCATTACAAAGACATTTTTGTCTGGCTGTGCTTTCTTTTACTGCAACCTTCCCTCACAAGAAGTCTTAAGCTGTTAGGAAGCTAATGTTAAGCTTAGCAAAGTGTTATGTATTTTCTTTTCTTAGAAAATATTTTGTAATTTTTATGTCTGATGGCTGTGGTACTATAACTATCTTCATTTGAAAGAAGAACAACCAGGACATCAGTCAGAGTTGAAAAAAATATTATCACTTCTCTGATAAAAGGGAGATAAGGCTAAATTGCAAGCATCCTTTTTAAGAGCTATCTTGGGGAGGGGTTTACCATTACACAGGGAGGCGTGTGTAGAAGCACCAGGAAATAGACCCCAAAATCTGGGATTTTTCTAGAACAAGATTTCTCACTGTATTTGGGTAGATAAGAAATCCTTTTGATTTTAAGCATAAGGCAAAAATAAGCCAGTTGTATTAAGGTGACTTTTTGTTTATGATTGATTTTATTCATGGATCTTTTTTTCTAAGATCAGCCATGGGAAAAAAAAATTGAGTCTGTCAGGTACCTAAATTTTTGAAGAACTGAGAGAAACAGATGGGAGTTTATAAAAAATGAGCTGTCTCTTTGTCATGTTTTGACACTGGCACAATGCCAGTGCCCCCATGAAAATGTGATTTTTACTTTGAATGCTGTGAAGTGGAATCTAGAATAGAGTAAAGCAGGTCTAAGCTTAATAACAGGAAAAAAACTTTATTAAACTACTACTACTAAAGAAAAGAGAAAACTAAAGAAGGGGGGAAAAAAATTACACAAAGATTAAATGAAAACTTTGCAAAACATTCCTCCCCCTACCACCCAACTTTAACAAACCACAGTGAGATACAATTTGGACCCTAATCAGGTTTCTACCCTCCAAGCAATCGATACTCAGTCCATCGAGGGAACAGAGTCTTTCTTGTGCTACAGACCCCCCCAAGAAACACAGCTCTACATTCTGTGTTTTCATGTCACACATGGCACTGCCCGGAGAAAAAGTTTGCCATGGTGACCCTTCTTTTTTCCATGTACAGTGCTCTCACTACTAATGTATGGATGGTCAGACTGCCTTTAGGATTTTTCCTTTCAAGGATGCCCTGCCAAGAGGGGAGAAAACAACAGTTCAGTTTTTTATTGTTTGGGACCACAGTCCCCCCCATTTTCCCCTGGGGCCGAGGGCTTAAGAACAGAGATTTTCTTTTCTTTTTTTTCTTTTCCAGGGCAAGGGGGCGCTACCATAAATCCCCTAACCTTTTCTCTGTTCACTCCAATTTTGTCTTTTTCTCAGCTGAAGCAGGTTTCTTGACTCACTGGCATTCTCTCAAAACACAGTCCCTCTTGACGGAGAAGATTTGGTTCAGGTTGTGGCTAACACGGAAAAGTCCAGCCAAAGCCACTCTTTGTCCCCTTCCCATCCAGAATTCTTCCTTCCAACATCCCATCCCAGGGTCTAAGGTGTTCCTCTTTCTCTCTTTCAAACTGAGGAGGGGAAAGGAAAATTTACAAAGCTTTTATTTTCTCAAGAAAGGGTTAAAAGTTCGAACTTCCAGGATGGCTCGATGCCCGGACATCTAGCAACTCCCACACAACTGGGCACTTTGCAGCAGCTCCCCCCGCTCCTCCTTCCTTGCGGCTTTCTTTCTCCCTCTCGGGAGAGGAACTCTGGGGGGGGAAATGGAGACATTTCAGATTTCTTTCACCCTTCCATCTGCAGGGGCCAGCCCGGTTCCAGTCCTTTCACCACCCTTGGGGCTTTCGGCCTACCTTTCTCAGGCCATGGGCTTCCCCTCCCCCACCCAGCTCGTGGCTGGGCGGGGGAAGGTCTGCACTGCACGCTGACCGGAACTAAAGAGAGCGAGTTCTCCTGGGAATTTTGCTTTCAACCCTTCTGTGTTCTCAGAGGCGTGTCTACTTTCAATTGGTCAATATTTAAATTGACCCCTTCCTTCCGGAAAAAATTATCTTTCCGTGTCAAACCACGACATTCTACCCTTCGCCTCTGAGAACACAGACTACAAAAAAATCATTATCAAAATTACATTCAACACATTCTACATAAAACAGAAACTTACACTAAATCTCTACCCCAATTCATCTCAAAACCCAACACATGCTTTGTTCTTATTCCTCCTGATCCTATTTCACAACATTCACCTTATCACCATTTTATCTTATTTTATCTTATCTGATCTTATCTTATCTTTTCCCGGTCAGGGAACCAAATGTCATGTTTTGACACTGGCACAATGCCAGTGCCCCCATGAAAATGTGATTTTTACTTTGAATGCTGTGAAGTGGAATCTAGAATAGAGTAAAGCAGGTCTAAGCTTAATAACAGGAAAAAAACTTTATTAAACTACTACTACTAAAGAAAAGAGAAAACTAAAGAAGGGGGGAAAAAAATTACACAAAGATTAAATGAAAACTTTGCAAAACATTCCTCCCCCTACCACCCAACTTTAACAAACCACAGTGAGATACAATTTGGACCCTAATCAGGTTTCTACCCTCCAAGCAATCGATACTCAGTCCATCGAGGGAACAGAGTCTTTCTTGTGCTACAGACCCCCCCAAGAAACACAGCTCTACATTCTGTGTTTTCATGTCACACATGGCACTGCCCGGAGAAAAAGTTTGCCATGGTGACCCTTCTTTTTTCCATGCACAGTGCTCTCACTACTAATGTATGGATGGTCAGACTGCCTTTAGGATTTTTCCTTTCAAGGATGCCCTGCCAAGAGGGGAGAAAACAACAGTTCAGTTTTTTATTGTTTGGGACCACAGTCCCCCCCATTTTCCCCTGGGGCCGAGGGCTTAAGAACAGAGATTTTCTTTTCTTTTTTTTCTTTTCCAGGGCAAGGGGGCGCTACCATAAATCCCCTAACCTTTTCTCTGTTCACTCCAATTTTGTCTTTTTCTCAGCTGAAGCAGGTTTCTTGACTCACTGGCATTCTCTCAAAACACAGTCCCTCTTGACGGAGAAGATTTGGTTCAGGTTGTGGCTAACACGGAAAAGTCCAGCCAAAAGCCACTCTTTGTCCCCTTCCCATCCAGAATTCTTCCTTCCAACATCCCATCCCAGGGTCTAAGGTGTTCCTCTTTCTCTCTTTCAAACTGAGGAGGGGAAAGGAAAATTTACAAAGCTTTTATTTTCTCAAGAAAGGGTTAAAAGTTCGAACTTCCAGGATGGCTCGATGCCCGGACATCTAGCAACTCCCACACAACTGGGCACTTTGCAGCAGCTCCCCCCGCTCCTCCTTCCTTGCGGCTTTCTTTCTCCCTCTCGGGAGAGGAACTCTGGGGGGGGAAATGGAGACATTTCAGATTTCTTTCACCCTTCCATCTGCAGGGGCCAGCCCAGTTTCAGTCCTTTCACTACTCTTGGGGCTTTCGGCCTACCTTTCTCAGGCCATGGGCTTCCCCTCCCCCACCCAGCTCGTGGCTGGGCGAGGGAAGGTCTGCACTGCACGCTGACCGGAACTAAAGAGAGCGAGTTCTCCTGAGAATTTTGCTTTCAACCCTTCTGTGTTCTCAGAGGCGTGTCTACTTTCAATTGGTCAATATTTAAATTGACCCCTTCCTTCCGGAAAAAATTATCTTTCCGTGTCAAACCACGACACTCTTCCAGAATAGTGAGCTGTGAACTGAGTATGACAAGAAAGAGGAAAGTTACAGAAAATGATCACACACATGTAGATGCACACCTGAGCAATGTAGTTTGCTAAAGCTCAGGATTGATTCCTTTCCTAAAGGCATAGGGAGACCAGAAAGCAGGAGAATTCACAAATGTCATTTACTTATTTATAAACTACTGACATGCTCTGAAGGCATCTTATCTTTACAATAAATTAACTTTTTTTTCACTTCTAATAACAATCATAAAAACTTTTTTGCCATTTCTGGTAAATAAGAAAACTACTACTTCATAATTAATGTAATACTTTTCTTATTGATGCATGCTTTTCAGTCTCTAGGATTTGACTCCAAATATTAACACAGAGGTAGCATTAATCCTTTGCAAATAGTGTAATCAGCATGTGATGGAAGTCACTTGCTGTGAAACTATGCAATTGGTGTGATTCTAAGTGCCATATCAAGTCCCACAGACTGCAGGTTAGTGACTACAACACCTTAGTGACTGAAACTCTGAACCTAGGTAGGAGAGATGGAATCTGTGTAAAGCCAAAAATTATCAAGCTGCTGGCACATAAAATTTAAAAACTTACAAGGAACCTGTCCTCATTTAAAGAGTGGATAGAAAGTGAAACTCTGTGTCAGTAAATATATGGGGGGGGAGAAAAGGAAACAGTAACTGAGTATGTGTACATTGACTGTTTCCGTAGTCTCAGGGCATTCAGAAAAGAGATGGAATTGTGGACAGCTTTCAGCTCAGCGCTCAGCCTATGAGAGAAAGGCACATGTGAGGCTAGGAGTTATAAAGAAAAAACCTGAAGGCAGGAAACACCATTGTACCAAGCAATCATGTATGCATAACTTGAAAGCTTCATGTTCTGCAAATAGCTACTGAAAGGATACATTTAAAGAATATATCTTAAATGGCATGGGTGATCTAGCCAAGATAAAGAGAAGACTTCCAGGGTTGACCAGAGGTAGGGAGATCCACTTCTACACTGGAAGGCCTTGTATTGCTGGGGATGCTGAAAGAATTCAAGGAAATTCCACCTGAAGGTACCAGGCCTGCCTTCTGAACACAGCTCTGTGTGGGTCTCACAAGAGATTCACACCACCAAGGCTGTTTTATCTGCCTACCAGGATGGACCACCTCAGGCTCTATAGGCTAAGGACAAGGACAGGTTTTAGATATTTATAGCATGAGGATGAAGCCTTTAGCTAAAGCATCTCAAAAGCATTGCTGGCCAGAAGCTCAATAAAAGTCTTTTCCCAGTATGCCTCCTAGCAGATCTGAAGCCTCTTTTATTGACTTATTTTGGATGCAGTAGAGTGAACAATTTGCCTTGTACAACATGGCAATTTAGGTTGAGAAAGGGAAAAAAGAGAGGCCTGTAAATGCTTTTAAAGATAATTTCACACATATGACAAAAACAGGCTACTATACCTGAGCAATTCTACAGTGGAGACCCAATTCAATTGACAAATTCATTTTTCCTCAGAGAAAGAGATAGGCATTTTGTTCTTACCCAGAATTTAAGAAGACTAAAAATTTATTTTGATTTTAAATAATTTGATGATTGAGAGAGTTATTTTTTTAAAAAACATTCAGTTGGATCTTTTCTGAAATCATGCTTTTTGTTCTATCTCTCTTCATTATGGCTGATACCAATATGGGTGAGAGATGGGAAAGTATGAGGCTTCTCCATCTGCCCCCTTCAACTTTTGAGTAGCTATTTGGCTTTGCAGTACAAGGATTTTTCCTTGTTTTTTTTACTTTTTCCCCCTTCTCTTTGCTGACAAGTTAAAAAAAATCTTCAACTAGAGAGTGCTTTTGCATGAATTACATGAAAACTTCTTTACTGAAAAGTTTGGAAAACTTTTCCTCCTACACATTTTGTTATGTATGGTTCTGTGCTGTTGAGCCAAAAATACATCAGTCTCGTATAATACAAATCTTTCTTGCTTTTCTAGGCAGGTTTCAAAATGTAGATATTTTCCTTGCTTCCAAATTCTGGCTCTGCTAATTAGTTTTGTGTTTTGTTAATTTTTTTTCCCCTCAATTTGTATGCATTCAATTGACTTTAATTAAACCTCTTTGACAGACGGCTTCTTCCTTTAGTCCCATAATTTCTTTTTTCTTAATCCTGACACATCACAAAAAGTCTGCTTTCATTTACTCTGGCATCAATTCACTGTAATTCCACCAGAGTGACTGGAATTACTTTGAATTTACTGCTTTATAAGCAAGAACAAAATTTGTCCCCATGAGTGACAATTACAGACATCTGAGTGGAGGTAAAAAGCACAAACCTTTCCAAAATAATGTTCAGTCTTTACTCTTAATGGGTTTCATGTCACCAAGGAATATGTCACGCGGTCTTGCCAGTGGCCATGTGGTGGGAAAAAAGAATCCAAACACATTAATGCAAGAATTGGTTATTACTAATGAACAAGCTTACAAATTAGCATATTCTGACATGATGGAAGCCTCATACAAGTCAGATTCTCTGTTTTTAAAAACTACAAGGAATTTTTTTTTTTTTCTTTCTGTGTTTCTTTCTGTGAAGTGAGAGAGAGAGCAGGATCACCTCAAGGATATTTTCAGTGATTACTTCTAGACATTCTTCCCTCTGGTCTGAAACAGTAGAGAGTACATTTATCTTATCTGTGAAATCAAATGTTGCAATTACTTGCTTCTGAGTTGTGTGAAGGTATTTGGCAATTAAAACTTTACAGTGGTTTTTATTTGCCCTTCAGGAGAGGAGAGTTTTGTTTCTTTGCTGCAAAAGATTAAGCAAAAGAAAAAGTGTGCATAATATTTACATTTCTACCAATGTCTGAAATGTCAGTAGTTCAGGTCCCAAAGCTTAAAGTGTTATTTCCTGATCTTTAAAGCAGTCTCACTTCTGTTCTGCAGAAAAATGGAAAGGAAGAGGAAGAGCAGGATCGCACTTTGAGTCAGCACGCAGACGGAGTAGAGCTGTCCTTTATCATATCTCTGGACATCTACAAAGAAGAGAGAAGAACAAATTAAAAATTAATAATGTAGGTGAAATTCTTTTCTTCCCCTATACCCACCCCAGAAAAAAAAAAACCAACCTTTGCACTAACTTTAAAAAAAAATTGAAAGTGCTATAAAAGGTCAGGGAGTACTCGAGATGTATCCTGATCACAATTTTACAGCAACAAGGATTAGAATGCTTCTCACTGAAGCATATTTCTGCCTGCTGTGGGGTTTGTTACCATAGAGCAAGATAGTGCATTTAATCATACTGTAAACAAACAATTAATGCCATGAAAGCCACATTATAAAATTTCTCGGAATTTTAGTTCCAATTTACCTTGTCGTCATCACAATTATTTTATCTCAATTATTACTATTTGCCTATTTGCAAAAAAAAAAAAAAAAAAAAAAAAAAAAAAAAAAAAAAGAGAGACTCAAGGTTTTCCTCTAGCTGAAACTCTTAATCCTGTTATGCTCCATAGGTCACACTTCATTTAGGCAAGTTTGCATGTAAATTTCTCCAACTTTATGCTGTGATATTAATCTTTTAATTTCCTAATTGAAGTAGTAATGTTTCTGTCTTCAAATTAATTCTGTATTCCCCCAGTAACTATAAATAATGAGTAACTTCACAAAACATGCTGTGAATGTTGCTAACACTAAATCAAACCATAGACAAACCAACAATATAGCACAGAATGACTTCTAAAGAAATGTTAATGAGAAAAAATAGCTCTCCTGCTTTGTGCAGTACAAATTAAAAGAGGAATAGACTTGCTATATATTGAGGGCATGAAAATACACACCTGGCATATATGTCATAGGGCATTCAACCACTTCCATTGAATTTAAATGCTTAAAAAAAAATTAAATGTTGAAACAATATTTTTTTTTTTAAGTTACAAGTCTTTCATGTTGAAGATGCATAATAATTTAAAAAACCCTAAAAAATATGGGTCTTCCAGGGATATTTTCATTGCATAGTAATATGAAAATATTTTTTAGGAACATGACTCTTAAATAGTGTTTGATGCCTTACCTGTACTCTCAAAATGCTAGTGCAGATGTTATTTTACCATGTTAAAAGGGTTATACTGGTTTAACAGGGTAAAGTAATATACTGAGACTAATTTACTAGCTTAATACATGGAATTTTGGAGCTTTGGATTGGAATTAACATGAGGAATACTTTTTTTTCCATGATTAAAAAATGGGCTGACTCTAAGAACAGTGAGAATTCAGCTGCTTAAATTCATGAATAAGAACCAAGAATAGAGAAGACAATGACATCAGTATTTCAAAGGAAGCACAAAGAGAAAGGCTGTGACAGACAAGGCAAATGTAGTTAAGTCTATGGTTATGCAGGTTTTGTCTTTTTAATTTCATAGTGAATAACTCCAAGATCAGAAGTGCTCTTAGCTTGCTGAATGCACTATATTGTTTTGGGAGGCTCTTTGTTACTGGAACAGCATCAACCAGAACATTAACAGTGAGCAAGAGTTTTGTTAGTAAATAATGCAAGATGGGTCACATCCCACATGCTGCTTTTGGGGGAGGGTAGGTGTTTTTTCTTAAAGCTATGATAGGTGAAAACTAAGAATTTCTATAGCTTGACACTGAAATCTTGGTTACATAAAACAGTGGTAAGACACAGATTCAAGACAAAGCTAGTCTAGTGAGAAAGGTCTGGAGCCATATCATGGTAGATAAGTATTTTGACTTAGATCAGGAGTGCAATTTTAAAGAAAAACAAAAAGGTATTCCTACTAATTCTGCTTTCATTCATGTGAACTGGATTCCTGCAGATAAAATAAACCAGGAGAGGTGTTCCAAGTACTGGAGCTGTTCAGTCCATAGGACCAGGCTAGAGATAGTCTGAAAGAACCTTCTCACAACTCTGTGTATAGGATGTTTTTCTTCAATACCAGTTACTTCTTTCTATATGTTCCTATTTACAGTACTATGTCTTTGTGTATACAAAGATCTCACCTATCTGTCCAGTAGAATAATATTGCTTTGCAGTGAGAATTAGTTCAAAAGAGGAAGAAAATGTTTGCCAGATGCAGTCCCCTCTTCCTCCATTTAATCTGTAACTTATTAGTCTTCTTCCTGCCTCAATTTTCACAAAATTTATTCCATGAACATCTGTATAAATGAATGTGAGGTCTAGGTTAGAAAGAAAAAGTAACATTTTTTTTTGCCTACATATGTTATTATGTGGGGTTTTTTTTACAAAAACATCAATCACCTAAAGGCTGTGTTGCAAGAAATGCATCTGTGTAACCAAATTATTATTTTGTCTCATTTTCTTTCTCTCTTTTTCAGAATGTTTTCGTAGATAAACCAGCATTTCCAGAATACAAAGTTTCAGATGCAAAAAAATCCAAATTCATATTGCTGCATTTTAGCACTTTTAAAGCTGGCTGGGACTGGCTTATTTTACTGGCAACGTTTTATGTTGCTGTGACTGTACCTTACAATGTTTCCTTTATTGGCCATGATGAACTGTCTACAACTCGAAGCACAACTGTCAGTGACATTGCAGTGGAAATTCTCTTTATCATCGGTAAGATTTGTTTGGGAGTTGTTTGGGATCTCTTTTCTGACATTTAGGATTTTCAGAAAATGAATAATATTGTAGAAAAGGAAATAATTATCCCTTTAATGACTTTAAAGAAAATCAATTTTAGCTGTATGGCATATTTTATCTGATCACTTTTTTTATTTTTTTTTTTTTTTTACTTTAATTTTTTTTGGGTATTTCTGCTGTTATTCTAAAGGGACTTTTGTTTTCATGGAAGATTGAAGCCCATTGTTTCACTTGTTTCACCCTTGGGATTCCTCAAACCTTCCCAATATAGGGATGTGCCCTGGAATTGCTACAGATTTTTCACAATCTATGGGGTTATTTTTCTATTTCACACTTAGAAGAGTCATGGACCACAAGCTAAACATTTTTTTCTTAAAAAACAATATAAGATTTAAACTTGCCAAAAAATTTAAAAATTTAAGCCAAGTTGGGTATGTCCTTCTTGAACATGAAAAGGGTTCGGATGGGTTTTGAGAGAAAAAGTGTCTTGGTTTGAAAAGACAGGTGTCTGCTAAGGAAGGGCAGGTGCCTCTCTTGAAATAAAAGTTGTAAACCCCCTCCCTCCAAATTATAATTTTGAAATTAAGGGGCTCCCAGGTAAAGATATGAGAGTAGGAATAACAGTTCTTTATTAGGAAAAATGAAAGGAAAAATAAAAATTAAAATGCAGTAATGCAAAACAACACTGACAGAGTCAGAATACCACCTGGCGCCCTGTTGGCCAGGGTGTTGGTAGCAGTCTCATTAAATGGTGGCTGCAGCCCTCCTGGAGTGTCAGGTGTGGTTCTGTTGCAGCAGTGATCCTGCAGAAGGGTGTAGTTTTCCTCTGAAGGTTCCATGGTGGATTAAAAGGGCCTGGTCTTCCTCTGGGAATACAGTGGAAAAGGCTGCTCTGGTGTTCAAAATCTCAGATTATATCCAGGAAGGAATGCTTGGCTCCTCCCTCTGGGCAGAGCTTCTCATAGTGGGATGATGTAGTTTTATCAGTCATGCAGTGAGATTCAATGACCCATCAATAGAAGATATCTCCTTGGAGGGAGGATTGGTTGTGGAAGAGATCAAAAAAAACCCTGCCTCATCTGGTTCTAACAGATAGCAATAGAATACATACCCCTGGCCACATCTTGCATTTGCAACCTAAGACAGAAAGATAATAAAAAAAAAAACCCAATAAAATAATTTTCAGGTTTGAAACTTCTTACCACTTTAATCTTCCTTATTTTTTTTATGAAAAAATACAGCTTAGCTCAAACATTAAAAGCAATGTTACAATCTTCTCTAGAAGAACTGAAGAAAATTGAAACACCATAAACACTTATAAATAATTCAGAAGATTTTCTTATAAAAATTTTGAAAATTTTACTCCTCTTCTCTGTCAGCTTTATTGTAGACAGTAAGACTGGTAGGTGATATGGCTGATGGAAGAATCAAATCTTATGATGAATAACTATTTGTATGTTCCTTTGGTCATTGTTTTGTCATTAGACCGAAGGTCTACATTTCCATTTTACCCTCACTATTTGATCTTGGTGGACTCTTTCACATTAATCCAAACAATTCACATTTAAAGATTCTCAAGCACTGCAGTAAGAAACTTGCATTCTGCAATGCAGATCATCAAGGATCATGCTGTGTCTTGCTTAAAAAAAGTGAGGTTATGACTCTAGTCAGTCATAAATTAATGCTATATTAAGAATATTAAATCAAATAAACCCACTTGATGTACCTGAGTGACTTTGTAAAAAGGGTAGACTCAAGGTTACAGTAGGTTGATAATGGTGCAAATAACTGGTTTGTGTTATAAATGTGTTCATTTGAATATAAGGACAAGAGAGTATAATCTGTATCTAACTGTTTTATCTGCTGTAGTATTAATTTGAAACAAGAAATAATGCGGCCTGAGGCACGGGGTTCTGTCTGACCCCCGGCTGCTGCTGCTGTGGGTGTCCCATTATAGTGCTGGGCTGCTTGGCTCAGCCTGTCTGCATCTCTCAGGCTAGCTCCCAGCCACAGGCAAGTTAGCAAGCACCTCTGGAGTGATTTCAGCTCCGGTAAATTCAGCTCTGAGTGATTTCAGCTCTGTGCTCGCCAGTTCCTCAGCAGATGCATAGGGATAGAGAGAGGAGAAGTCTGTATGCGGTTCCACAGCGGTGCCCTTTAATTTTAGCTCCTGTGAAGGTGGCAGTGACAGCTCTTCTGCAAAGCTGGGCAGAGATGGGGGTTGATATAGGGTACAGGGGTGTTGGAAATTGTCCAATGGCCAGGGTTGAGGAGAATATGACCTACAACCTTACAGAGATAACAAGGGTCCTAATGCGGAAGAGGGGCTTCTTTGGTGCAGTCATCATGACTGGGCATTTCTTATCTTAGGCGAGTGACCACCAGGGAAGCCTTGCAGGGCCTCTGACTGTTACAAAGAAAGATGGTGAACTGTTCAGTGTTGCTTTTCTAGTTACATATTTTGCTGGAAATATGGAATCTTTATATCAGTAAGTCAAAAGCAGATCTCTATGATCAATGGAATGGCTGAGTAAGAAAAATAAAGCAAAGAAGATTTTCTGTAAATTTTACTTTATATTTTCTAGTAAGATTTTTAGGTCTGTAGTCCAGGAAATGACACTATGGCTGTAGCTCAATGCACTCAATGAAATGCTCATGGAGCACTAGAAGAGACTTTGACCAATCATGTTACTGGTAACCACAAACAGTGTGCTGTAGAATACCAATATTCCTCCCCCAGTTTGAATAATATCTCAATTTTCCCCAGAATATTTTTTTTTTCCAGAGTTATTATCTGATTTAAATCTCCAGCTCTGAGGAAAGGTTTATGGAGTATTTTCAGGAAATTTTCATACTGCATTTAAATCCCTGCAGTGAATTTAAAGAAAATAATGTGTTTATCATCATCTCTCCAGGGTCCCTTGTCTGTTAAAATGTTGAATTAATGTGTCTCAGAACATGTATAACTATATTGAAAGTAGTAAGATTGACAACATAACTTAAATTTAAGCATAAGTTTCTGGGCATTTGTTGCACTGTGGCTCTGACAAGCATATCTTTGATGGATGATCTAAGTGCTCTGAGAAAAGTCAATGAGAAATGTTGAGAGAAATTCTTTGTATGATGCCACTGCCTCAGAAATACAGTGAAGAGATATGTCTGACATAGGATCATCAGTTTTATTACAGCTTTGTAGCCATGGATTGAATGAATAAGGTCTATCTACTTTGATTTTATTCATATTTCTGAGAACATGGAGCAATATTCCTCTTATGAACATTATTTGCATAAACAGTCATTTAAACTTGACAAGGTCTTTGTTTTTAGCTGTGTTATCCAAGTCTGACTATATGGTGTGACTCTAGGATGGTTCTATGGATGGCCTGGGGACCCTTGCGGGTCCATTGCACCTCAGCTTAATGAGTGACATTGTGATGTGTGTTAACAAATGCTTAAGAATTATAAAAATACATATGGAAGTGTTCTTCTGACTTGGGGTGCTTACAAGTAAGAGCATTGATATGAATTAAGTTATTTATGAGAAACGCATCTAGCTAGAGGTTTAACTGCTTTAGCCTTTAAAGTTCTCTAAAACACAGGCAGGAGATAAGCAATAATAACAGCCCATTTTGTGACATCTTCAGGGAAAAGGATGAAGGGAGGACATAATTAGGTTTTCTCATATGAAACTAAATTTTTCACTTGATGTTTCTTGTGATAACTTCTGTGATGTTGCATTTGAATGTACTTCCATTATTTTTTCCTTTGTTATGTGTGCAAACCTTCTCTAACATCCCTCTGTAAATAAATCTTTTGCTTCCTCTCATCAAAGATAGTTCGTCTAGTTTTAGTTTTGTTTTTTTAAAAATTATTGAACATCTTGATTGAAGAAAACAATAATATCTGAAAAATTATCAGTACTTTATTGTCTACTCACACGATTATTTGAATAGGAGGCCTTCAACAGGAATTGAGATCAGTGCAATGGTTTAGTGAAAATACGCACAGGCTTTCTGGGTAATGGTAATATATTATTTGCTGAATAAGATCAAAAGGGTCTGAGTATTTAGTATCTAAGGTGGCCAGGAACAACTAGAGAGAGAAGAGCTCAATTTTCTATTTGTGGATCATTTAGTTTTTAGTGGAAGACAAATACTGGATACTAATTATGGCTATAAAATTATACTTTTTATGAACAGACTGGAGAGTTATTTTAAGTGATTTCCTGCAGTATAGTCCTTTGCCACCTGTGGGGGAAAAAACCCATTCCCATCCCTTCCTCCACTCTGCACACACACACTGGCATCTGAAGACTTGATCTGTGGTTTACACTTTCAAGAGAAAAAATAGATCTCAATTTACACTGAGATCTCTTTCTCTTTGGATGTATATTTCTCTCTCTCCCATTAAATATTATTTAACACAATGTTTTATGAGCAATTTAATTTTTTAAAGCAGTATGTTTAACAGTGCTAAAGCTCTGATTTGTGTGGCATGACACTGTAGACTAAGGGGACTTGTGTGGCCATTGCTATCAATCACAAATGTAAATGACTCAAAACCTTTCAAAAACTGTTTTAAATCATATGAAGTCCTTGAACCTCACACATTTAATATGTAGAGATGTAAAACTATGGTATAAACCTTGTAGTAATTAATATAATCATTCATGACTTACACAGTAATTCAAGTATATATATTGTACTGAAAATACCATATGTTGAATGAAATTTGTTGGCATAAGATGAGGAAGTATTAAATGCTATAAATTTTATTAGATTTCTTTAAAATGGAAGACTTGTTTTATTTTTTCTTTCATCTTCCTATTCATTATTATAATGATGATCATTTCCTATCTTTCCAAGTGCAGAGAAGTAAATTTAAAACAATTTCTCTGTCTGGGGGACCTCACATCTAAGAAAACTTTTGTATTTTCAAAGGAAATGGCAGTGTCTTGAAATTTTGAAGGTGTGGTTTCAGATTGTAATAATCTAGAATTCAGGAAAGGACCAAGGGAGTGGTTTGAAATTATCTCTGGGAATTTATTTCTAAGCAACAAATGATCTCATCTGTGAATGCACATGAGCAGAGTATGTGCACAGGTAGAGTTACATTGTTGATACAACTAATGTTTGTAAGAGAAGTTCATAAGAAAGTGTTCATGCTCTATGGATTACCTAGCAATGTGAAAAAACAGTGCAAAATATTTATGATGAAAAGCAGTAGTGAGTTTCCTAAAGATATCAAACTCAAACTCTATTTCCTCAAAATATCAAACTCAGGTGGGCAAGACCACTATAATGTTAAAAATTATTCCAGTAACCTTCCTTGGATATTTGTAAGGAGAAGAGATGTTGTCTGCACACAAAATGCTGTTTCGAAGCACAGAAACATCAGCCTCAAACTAAAGGAGAAAAGTGTAAGCCACAAGTGATTATTTCATGGAGGTATTTCTGTATCTGCAGGTAGATGCAGATAAGTGTTATGGTAATGGAGGCACCCTGAAAATTTTACTTATATTGCTTCTACTAACTCCTCTTTATTAGAACTACAATCACAAAAGTATTTTTCATTTACTATCCCATAATAGTACAGTGGTAATACAGTATTGTATTTTTCAATAAAACCTAGAGGTAATCTAATCTAGGCAATTTCCATGGAAATTACATAATGCTTAGTAGATTACCACACTTTTTGTGAATTAATATGTTGTCTTTTCTACCCTTATTTTGGTATGATTTATGGCTATTATCCATATGAATTGCTGCCAAACTGCACTGGGTAAGTTCTGAAAAAGATAGTTCAGGTTTTCCCTTGGAACTGGTCAAAAATTGGAAATGAATGAAGCAGTTATGCCACTGCCCACTGAATATTTTACTGATTTGATCTTTGCTTTGTTTCCTGCAACATTTGCGTGAATTAAAATCTGTTAATTAAATACTCAACACCTATGTCTTCTTCACATAGGTTGAATTTAGTGAAAAGCTACATCATATGATTGATGCTTCTCCACTTTTTGGAATTACTTCTTTCTGCCATATTTCTGCAGGTTCTATTAAGAAAATTGTCCAAGTAGAAATTTTCACACTTCTGCAGTCATACCTACTAGCTTCTTTTCAAAGCAGAGCTAAAAGTTCATTTTTCAGAAATATTTCCAGTTCCTTGCTTTTCTTTCAAGACTCCAAAGTCTTTCTTTGTAGAAAAGTCAATAAAATATATTTTAGTTATTCAGTATGTTCTGGGATTGAGTCTGTTTTCAAAAGATACAGCATCATTTATGAGAAAAAAGTCTTTACACTTTAGTGTGCTATTATAATGGTCATGATATATGATGGTTTTCTGGTGTGTCAGCTACTATGGGACTGAGATTACCTAATAGCAGTTAGGCATCCTCATAGTCAAAGAAAGCAACTGAAAAGGGCAAACCCCAAAGGCTAAAAATCAAAGAAGCAGGTAAAAGAAATACCCCCCCTGTCTTGCCATTGGGGTGCTGGTCATTCATGCCTACAGCAGCTACAGTATGGAGTTTGATAGAACATATTGTGTTAGTGCATCATCACTGACCATGTCCTTCTGGAGGGAGTGACTTTTTATTATAAAAATACACTCAGAAGACGCCTTCAGATTTGTTTTTTTATATATACGAATGGGTAATTTATCCAAGAAAAAACAGTATTTCCACTTGGATGCAACTTCAATATTACATTACTTTCTACTGTAAGAACAAATAGTAAGGAAGAGCAAATCAGACTGTCAGCTACAGATGGATTTTGGGAGTCAGTTCTGCTATGATCCATCACACCCAAAAATGGATTTTCTTCTATTAAAATCACTTAAAATGTTGTTTATTTGACAAACTTGAATGAATCAAGGCTGAAAACATACATCATGGCACTGCCCTAGGACAGGGGCCGTGCCACTCTTCATGTACTGTGCAGTGACAAGCAACTTGGTGTCAAATGGTAAATAAACTCTTCTCCCTGGAGAAGTTTACCTGGTAAAACAGCTCAGTGTATTCAAACGTGACTTTAGCTGCAAAATCTCTGAATTATAGTTACTGCATGCTAGCAAAAATCTCTTATTCAGAAGTCTATCATGTTCCATAACATCTTGTGAACTGGGGTAAAGATTTCAAGGATTTGTAGCTTTTAACCATTTCTGCTGTCCATCTGAACTCTAGACATCCAGCTAAAGCCACAAAACTTCTAAAGAAGAGCTTCTTTCAATTGAGGTGTAATGTGGCTCTAAAATGTGTTTTCCAAACTCTGTGACTGCCTGCACAAACTAAATGTGGTTGTTTGCACAATATTCTGAAGTGCTAGTGACCAGGAGAAAATGGTATTTGGGGTTGTACCCAAAGGAAAATAAGAGGGAGAGGTATATTTGATAGCCATATTTTATATTTTTAAATGTATGGTTTCTTAAGGGCTAATTCTAATCCATTTCCATAATTTTCTTGAATGATAATTATTCTCAATGAGATTTTTTTTCTGTTTAAGCAGTGGAAGAGAACAAATTTTCTTACTTAACAAAACACCATCTTGATAGTACAATGATGGGTATTGATATACCATTTTAGATATCAAGTTCATTAGGATCTAGACATCATATCTTGGGATAATTAATTTCTTTAAGTTCCAGCAGCATATAATTTGGTCCATCTTTTTCCTTCTTATTGTTTCCTACATCAATGCAATATACCTGAGACTTTAGTTATATGTAGTTTTGTATGTTCTTTCAGTTCTCAAAGATTCTGACAAGAGCTAGAAATTTTTACCATCTAGTTGAGTCTTAAATAGAAGATGTAATATTTAACCTGTGTATAAAGACACTATATTTGGGTAAAGAAGGTTTTCCTGAAGGACCTCAACTCTTCTTCAAAGATCTTAAAGAATCCATAACTCTACATACTTATGGCTCGTAAACCACATATTTCTATATTTGGAGGGTTTTTTCATCAACCTGCAGAAATGACATCTCTTTAAGTGTTTGGCTTTTAAATTGTTGTTACCTCCTGAATCTTATTTTGGGCACACTGGCTTTTAATGTAACATCTGATATGACACAACTTTGCTTTGCTGCTTCATTCCAAAATTAGATAAGAAGTATGTATTGAATACATCTGGATTTTCTGTGAGATTACTATTAGCTTCTCTTGTAATGACATGAACCTATTTATCATTATCCTTACTATTTACAAACGAATTCAAGTTTCCTATTAGTGTTTCTTTCCTAAAACTGTAATTTTCCTTCATCATGGGCACTAGTGATTTCTTTCTCTTTCTCAAACAGACCTAGGTTTTCATTACAATTTTTCTATAGTTTATATCGGTTTTTACTTAATATCTGTTCACGGTTTGATATAACTTTCTAAAAAAGAAGAAAAAAATACTGTTCCTCCACCAGCTGCAATAGGCTTTTATTAAAACATAATTTTGATTATATTATTTATGTAGTATGTGTTTTATTATTTTTAATATATTTATTGCATGAAATTCATACATTTTAGTACTTAGTTTATTGGTGCTTGACCTCTGTGGTACCATTTTTTTTTTTTTTGGTTGCAAGCTTTATTTGATTTCATAATGGCTCAAATATGATCCAAAATGGTATAAGATGTGCATTACTTTCTTTTCCTACATAAACCCAATTCCATCTCCCTCACCTGATCATGTCAGCCTCTGAAAGAAAATCATCAAGTTAATTGTGTGTATAAATGTTTGGAAAGAAGATGCTGAATTGAAAAATCACACTTCCATTTGAATAAATTCTTCCTAGGCAATTCACTAGGAACCTCTATGTTTATCTCAGGAGTAGAATGAAAAATAAGACTGTATATAGGGACAGATAAATTGCTATTCAAACAATATGGCAGTAATATTTCCTGGAAACTTTCCTAAAAGCTCTCTGGCCAGATTCTAATATCATTATCCTTGTATCATTAAATAAAATTTGCTAAAACAATCAGATAGATGAAAGAGCCTGGACTTTGGGGTAAATATTACTAGCTAAGGACAGTCAATGTAAAATCACATAAAGGAAAAAAATACAAGACATTAAAGATGAGTCAGTCATGCCATCAAGAAGAGGGAGATAATGTAGAAAACTGTCTTCTCTGAATATCAGTGGGTTTAACATACCTAAGCCATCTAGTTCTCAAGCACAGGTTTGAATGACTGAAGTCTAATAAAACATCATTTCTTATATGTATGCCACTTGCCCTAAAGGCATCGGGTTTTTTAATTTCTTTTAGTTTCCAGTGAAAGACAATTAAACTGAGGTATATTACATGGCCTTTTCTAAAATTTAAGACTGTGTTATGAGCAGTTATTGAATCATCTGCCTAATCCTGAAATGTTATTCTGTTATAACTTTATCATACGTTTAATCCCAGCAGGATTTATTTTTTAAACAATCAAGCCTAAAGAGAGAAAAAAAATATTGTCACAGGGAAATAATCTGCTTCAAGTAAAATAATACTGTTTATGAGTAGAGTGGCTCAGCTGGCCTCCAGGTAGTGATTTTTTTTTTTAACAGGGATTAGAAATTGAGATTACACAAAACACATATTGCACTTTTAAAATTTTACAAAGGGAAAACATCTTAATGATTAATAGGTTAGTTTGATGACTACCAGCTTGTGGCTTTTGTTCCTTTTATATCATTTAGGAGATAAATCTGCATTGTGCCCTAAGTAGAACCTCCATTTTTTTAATATAATTTTTTCCCTTTTTTGAACACTCATTTGAATTGGTGTCTTCATACTATTCACTGCATGAATGTGTCTGTGTGTGAATGTGTCACATAGTAGAAATCTAGGAAGAGGCAATGTGGCCAAGGATGTAGCACATCATACAGAGCTTTAACCCAAGAGAGGTCACCAGTTTCCAAACCTTATGAGCTTGCTTAGATTTCCCAGCTCTTTTATGCCCAGCTGTGAAATAAGTTGCCTTTTCTTAGGAATTGAGCATTGCTAGGGCATGGATTTCACACTGGAAGCTTGTGATAAAGCAAATAGTCACCAATAGGTGAGTAAAAGCCATTAGAACACTCAAATAATGGAAGTAATTGTTTAGATCTTTCCAGTTATATCATGTTATTGGCTAGAGGTATTTGGAATGGTAATATCACAGACTCACATAGACATGATAATAACAAACTTGGAAGACATTCCAGGACCATTATTCCAGGTAATAATGGTCCCTGTGTTCTGGTGTTTATTCCTGTGAATACTGTGTAAGAGCTTAATGGAAGCAAATTATATAAATAAATTAGGAACTGCAACTTTATATAGATTACAATTTTAAATTCATTTCATAGCTGAAAAAGCTAAGGTTTGTTTTATAAAAATGCATTTTCTATAATCTTTCAGTGTATCTTTGCATGAGTTTTAGAGATATCATATCTATTACAAAATTTTCTTTAAGGGATGTGTGTCCACCAGTAGTGGAAATAACAGACTGAGGGAATCCATGCAGATGGAGCTAATTAGCTGTGGGATCCAACCAGGTGAAAAATCACAGTCATGGTTTCACAAATTCACTGTTTATTATCTCTGCATGCATCTTAAGGACTTAGTGCCTAAAGGGGCTTCTGGTCTGTGTTGTCTTGGGTTGGCAGGGAAAGGTGATCAGAGAGAAGAAGGACTCAGAGGAACAGGACTCAAAAAAGCAGAAAGTAATTGCATCAGCAGGGAGCTGTGAACAGAGGGTGTGTGGAGCAGAAGCCCATTTTCCTACACAGTGTGAAAGGGTGACATCTTTCTTAGTTCCAAGCCTCTTGAAATTGGAGATTTTGGGTTCCCCCTGTTGGGTGCTTTCGGGTCAACTTTATCTTTGTGTTCAACAGACAAAAAACCCCCTCACAGCTTGGAAGGCTGACACTTTTCTCAAGGTTCACACACAGCAGTGTGTGCAGAAATGAGTGGGGAAGGAGGAGATCATGGCTGGTTTAAGACACATCGGTGTTTGTTAGCACAATGTGTGTCTGTGTTAAACACAGTATAAGTCTTGTGGAAAAGGCCATGTAGTTAAACATTATTTAAGGACCTTTCTTTAAGTCAATAGGAAAGTCTAGATTTTATATTGAGCTTTAATTTGCTTGAATCCTGGGCTTTTGAAATTTGAACTGAAATTAAATTATGTAACAAAATAAGAACTCAAATTTTTCCTAATAAACACATTTCACACTTCTTTCCCTCTCTACATCAAGAAATATATGGTACTTTAGATATGTGTGTGCTGTGCTTCAAGACAGGTGTAATGTCTAAGCAGTTTGATATTTTCTGCTGTTCTTCCTGCTTTAGTTTTAAGCAAATTTGTAATGATATTTCTCATGTCAGAGACATTATTTAAATGCTCTATTCTGCTTTCCTGAGCCCATGACATGTGTGGCTCACAAGACCAGTTAAAGTGATCCTTTCCTAGCGCCCATTAAAAAAATTGCAACAAAATAAATTCAGACTTTTTTCTTTAGTAATAGTCTTTGTTTATAATGTTTGCTGAGAGCTGCTAAAGCAGAAGAGAGATTGCAGTCTTTGTCCCAGCCTGAAATATTCAAACACGGCTTTAAATATGAAGTTCACACAGGCTGAAGTTTTTGTTAGAGCATACTTAAAGATAGTATATTCAAACGTATCTCTTGTAAAAAAAAATAATCCACTAATTATCCAAATATATTTGGGTCACTTAATATATGATTTAAGAATCAGCTGAGAGATTAAACCACCTTCTTGCCTGGTTTATAGGCATAAACTTATAACTGTTGTCCTTTATGTTGTAGGAAATAATTAAAACTCACCTCATCTCAGAGCATTTAGAACAAACTCAGCACTAGAGAAAACCATTAGTTTTGAAGCTCTCAAGTTATCTAGAATCTCCAAAGCTTTACATTATTGATGCTTGTGTTGAATTTCAGATTGTTCTTTTGTCATCAGTTTGTAGAAACTACTGTACAATAAGATTAACAATTTCTAAAATATTAAATAGTGCATTCATATTTACTATTTTTGCATTAGTAAAGATATTATTAGTGATAAGAAAACATTTATTCAAAAAAGGAAAAAGTAAATCTTTTTTTAACAGAAATCGCCAGAAAACTGTGGAAGATATTATTCCTAGAAATAATACAATCTCTCAGATTAAATGATCATTTCTAAACTTGTGTTAAAGATTTAGTTGTGCTCTTAGAAGTTTTTTGCCTCAGGAGTTCTTTTCTTGTGTTTTCCCTTACAGGTTTCTCAGTAAGTAGTTTAGCACAGCAGTTAAGCTGTAAATAAGATTGCCCAGATGAAGAAACTGTTTACACCCGAGTATAGCTCAGAAAGTTGTTAAGAAAAATAAGATGGATCACACTTACTTCCCACCTTCTGGACTTTTATCTAATAATCTGGATGCAGAAACAAGCACTTAGCAGCATTTCCTTTTTTTTTTTTTTTTTTTTTTTTTTGAGATAGCTATTATCTGGGGCTGTTGCCTTAAATTGCTTTGATAGGATGGCAGAAAAGAGTGCAGAGCAGAAAAACCTCTAATCTCTTCAATCTTGAGAAGTGAATTGCATATGCACATCAATAAGCCTTCGGTGTACTGGATGTACTTACATTTAAAGCAAGAATTTATCTCCTTTTCTATTAAAGCTTTAGTTGTTTCCCAGACGCTAATGGGTAATAAATAAGAAAATACTTTTTCTAACTTTGATAACTATACTTTTGAGTTTGTGACACAAATGACAATTAGCAGTTTCAACATACTAGTGATGCAAATATTTTTATCTTTCTTATCTCTATGAAACAAATCTTCACAATGGTGTTCTGTATGTGTCTGATGCTGCCATATTGATCTGGAAATGTGGCTAGTAACCAACTGTCTCTATAAAGCACCTGTGGAGTCAAACTCACTGCCTTGCTCATGAACCATGTGAAATTATGCTATATTCTCATCTTATTTGTATTATTGAAAATTTCATAACATATTTGTAGCTTTAAGAATGCAGGGACAGCTGAGACTACTTCATGAGGTAATCTGAAATGATTATATCTCTGATTTTCCTTATATGTTGTATTCATTTTGAGGAGCTGGTTGAAGGAAAGCATTAGTTCATAAACTGTGAACTAACCTGCAAGACCTCAGTCCATGAACCAGATACCTGCCCTTGTGTGTCTTTACGGTTTTGCACTAAATCCTAAAAAAATTGCAGAATCACCACTGTGCCAAAAAAATGGAGAAATTCCCCAAAGATTTCATTAGTTTAGGAGACTTGACTGCACTGGGTCAAAGGGTGGGAGTGGCCAAGGTCAAACTGTTAGAAATACTATAGGTTTATTACTAGCAAAGTACAGGTTAACTAGTATGACAAATGTTCATACCTGGCTGTCTAGCTTCCAGCTACAGAAGAGAGCATAAAATTTTTCTGCTAGTAAAACCTGGCAAATTATTATTTTTCAGACTCATAACATGAAGACTTGCAAAATTTATCCTAAATGAATCTTTTCTGATACCCCAAAGGAATGACCCAGGATGATTTTCTCTGTGTGCTGAGCCTCTCTCTTCTCTTTGTCCCCAGTGGGGAGGAAAAAGATTTTTTCCTGTCTTCTTACATATTATGGTTAGCAGGCTTGAAGAAAAGGTCATGCTTTATGCAGTCTTAGTGTAGCCTACCTAAAGAACTTCTAGGGAGAAATGCAAATCAATCTCTTTTTTTTTTCCCCTAAAGTTATCTTGCTGTAAAACACCAGTCTTAATGGCTGGCTGCACTCTATTCTGACACTGTTAAAGTTGCACAAGTAGTTCTCACTAATGTTAGTAGAAACGGGGTGCATAGCTTGAGGACAGATTATAGTCTTGGTCTTGTAGGACATGAAAATAATTGTTGTCAAGACCTGAGTTTTTCTTCAAGTGCAAATGTGTTTTGGCAAGACACGTCAAAATTACATCTCATACTGAAAGACACTCATCCTGGAATGTTAGATGGGAACAAAGTACACAAGTCACCAAGCAATTCATATCACATTTATGATCTCCACCATAGCCCAAAAAACCTTTTGTTCAAGTGTGCTCAGCATTTTTCAGTTGATAAAAAAAATGGTTATCCTTGAGGATGACATTTGTCATCTGTGCTAAGTAGTTATCACTAAAAGAGCTTAAATCACACATTTAAGTAAAATAATGAATGATTTTTTAATTTCAAAATAATGTAACTAAATTTTATGGACAAAAATAATACCCTTTTTTTCATTTAGAAAAATACCAATATTTGTACCATTTAAAGATCAGTGTGTGTGGATGTTGGTTTTTAATTCAGTGAGTGATAAATGTGTGAGTGATAAACTCTTTTAAGTCAGTGAGTGATAAATGTTTTAGACATTTTGTTTACTCCTTGAAAACAATAATGCATTCATTGAATTAGCTCTGTGTATGTGCATCTCTTACTACTATGCTTTTTTGTTTCTGTATTAGAATATTCACCTGGTATTTATGATGCAGAAGAAAACCAATCAGTATTATTCTGAATTCCTGGTGTTGTGCCCAGGAATTAAGAAATCACGGTCTCTGATTCTGTTCATTCTTTGTCAAGCAGATATTATTTTAAATTTCCGAACAACATATGTCAGCAAGTCTGGCCAAGTGATATTTGAAGCAAGATCTATTTGTATCCACTACGTGACTACATGGTTTATCATTGACTTAATTGCTGCACTTCCTTTTGATCTTCTTTATGCTTTCAACGTCACTGTGGTAAGTAATAACCTCTCCTCTTAATTGTTCTCTTTTTTTCAAGAGGGGTTTGTTTATATGGGGGTTTTTTTCCCCAGATCTGGAGACTGAACCTAAATTAACTAAAATACCTAGGTGTCTTTTACAGCTTTGTGGTGTATTTTCATCCTGGATGTACCAATTTTTTAATTGAATTATCTTTGCTTTGTAAAAATGCATCTATGTTAGCTTCTTGTTTAATTACTTTACTCAAATACAGTTTGCTATTAATTTTGTTCTCTTATGGGGCATAAATTCAGTCCTTAATTTTTCAAGAGTGATACATTTTTACTGTGGTAAAGTAAATCATTGTTATGATCAGCATGTTTATTTAGCCAGGAATCCTTTTTGTCTTTACTTGTGGGAATTTTCATGCAAAAATTACAGCCTGACCACTAATTTTTTGTATGTTCTAACATGTATTGCTTACAATTATAATTTACTGTGACTTTGGTTCCAACTCATCTTTTTTTTTCTTTTTTAGGAATATAATGACAAAAAGCTTAATCTGCTTTGAAAATATTGCTCTAAAAATGTTTGTTCTAAAATAAGGTGATGTCACAGTCATGATGGATTACATTTGCCTTGGCTTACTTATGCTAAGACAAAGGTTTTTATTCTGCTAGCCCTATTGGATTTTGTAGTGTAAGGATCCACAAAGTAAAATTGCAATAAGCAGCCAAGCAAACAATCCCCCCCCCGCCTAAAAAATGCAAAAACCTCCTAGTCCTCTGAATTGAAAAGTTTAGTTTTCGAAAAAAAGTGTCAGCAGAGGTTTCTTAATTTTGTGAATTTTTGCCATAAAAGACTAAGGCTTTCAGCTGTCCACTTTCTAATTCCCAGAATTTTGATCTTTCATTAACAGATGCACTCAATCTCAATTTCATTACAAGTGAGTTACAAACAAGTACAGAAATGACAGGATAAACACATATCAGGAAAAAAATTAACCATAGAAAAACACTAGTCAGGAAGGGTCGCATATAAGGCACCATGTTTCATTTTGTAATTTAATATCAGTTCCTTCAATGAACTCCCTTTTCATGTCATTTATTACATAAAGAACCATCAATCTAATACTAGTGCAGATGCTTTTTAGAACCTGATTGTTAGTTGCACATTGTTCACTGTTTCTTTATAAAAGCTGGGTAATCTATTTAAATATGTTACTATCTCAGTTTATCCCTTACACTCAAACCAAACAGCCAGTATAGTGCTATTGGTTTAATTTCTATTAATTTCATTAAATTGGCTGTGTTTACTTTCTGTCAAAAAAAAAAAAAATTAAAAACCTGAAAACAAATTTTTGTCCCCACTGGAAGGGACTGATAAGATTTCCATATTTAATTGTGGAAAAGAAAGTACTATCCAATGATTATTTTTACGGTTAAAATGTCACATTATTAAAAATACTGCCATAATATGATTAATACACATCTCCTGTTGTACTTTTAAACTTTTTCCCTCAAAAAGACCTCTGTATGATTCCTTGATGGGAACACAGTGCCTTACTGTATCATATCTCTTGTCGTGACAAGACTTGGCAACTGTTAATATAAACCTCAAGATAACAATGACTTGTCAGCTGTCTCAAGAATGGGGGGAGGTGTTAATCACACGACACTGTTTTCAGACTTCATGATTTAATAAGCCATTTCCTCATGTCTATTCTCAGATTTTCACTTCATCGACTTTCAGATGTTGCCTCAACAGAACGGTGAGAAGGGGCATCAAGGACCATCTCAGCCCTTTGCTCCTCAGGCCCCGGCACAAAGGCCAAACCTTTAGGGATGCTCTAAATTCTGCAAGCCATAGGTACAGTGCCATACATACCTATGTATGTATGGCACATATATGTCATACCCCAGCTGGAAGTTGATGGAGCCAGAGTGCATGTAAATGCTGTGGAGTCGTTTGCTGGTTTTGTACATATTTTGAAAGAAACAAAAGTTAAACTGTATGAGTTGGCTCTACTGCCTTTACACCTTACCTGGATTCTGCCCTAGCATTAAAATCAGGGGCTCTTTGGAGATCTGAGACCACAGGCACATTCCTGCCTATCCTCAGTGCATGCCAAAACCCCAGCTCCTTCCATCCTTGTGTTCATCTGACATAAAGGTTCCCTTAATTTGGGACAATATGGTTTTAAAAGTTGCCATAAAACCCAGGCCATTAAACACTAGTTATAATGATTGAATTGCTCCTTTCTGAGTAGCTATTGATGGTTATAGAGCACAAGTATCATCATTTCAGAAAAAGCAAACAACCAGGTGGAAGAAAAAATATTAAAAATCTCTTCCACTAGTCATTTCTTAAAATGTATCCTGTTTCTTCATTAATTCGTTTTTTATGTAGGAGATGATTTGTCCAAGCAGAGAATTTAATTGCTGGTTTGTAGCAACTTTATTTTTTGTCAGTATTTCTCAGGACTATGCTGATTGAGTTTGTGTTAGTCTCAGATAAAATTCAGTCCCTGTCCTTTTGACAGAAAAAGGTTAACCCAGCTAGTCTAAAATGATTAACAAAATGGAAATTTTTGATGATTTTATATCTGTGGGCAAAGGAAAATCTATGCAGGCACAAGTATGAGTGCTGACACCTTATTTTGTCTTCCTAAATTTGTGACATAGAAAAAGAAGCTGCCTGATGGCATTTTAGATCTTCCAATGACATATTGGGCACAATACCAGAAGAGCATTTGGCATGACTAATGAGAAAATTCAGTGCAATAATACATGATTAACTACATCTGTGTTCAATTTTATGAAGAAATTATTTTGAAATTCGGGAGTTCTTAGGCCTTGAAATGAAACCTGCTTCCACATTAAAAAGAATATTTATGATATATGATTCACTGTTTTTATATTTGTAGCTTAACAAAAATGGTCCGAATTTAGGCAAGACTGATAACTGGCAGGGCACACAGAGAATTATAACAGTCATTTTGCAATTTCTTATTTGTAGGAATATTTAAATAAAAACTATTTCACCAAAGCTATCATTATTTAATTGTGATGTTTTAGAACACAGACTCTCATGGGAAGATGAAGGCTCCAAGGTGTAGGCCATAGTACATATACAATAATTATATACAAAATCATTATACAAATGTTTGTATGCTACTGCTACACCTTAGTCAGTCATTAATAGGAACCCATTTATGTTATAAATGCAACAGAACCATGTTTGGTTCAAACAAGCTGATGAGAGAGAAGAAAAGGAGACTTTGTGAAATTAATTTCCACTGAAACAGAGGCAGTTGGTACAATTTCATGGCGATTAAAGAATAACTATAAATTAAAGTTATATGACTGTAGTAATATAAACATGGCAATTACTTCAAATATTTTGCAGCCTTCTGTCCTAGATTTGCACTTATTCTTGGGTTTAAGGCCACAGACAAAACTAATTCTCTGGCACTGTAGATGGAGAATGACATAGAAATGAAATGCAAGAAATGACCTTGTAAATGTTTGTGTGCTCAAATATCAGATCTTATTTTAGCAATGTATTTTGGAAAATGCCATATTTTTGTTGATTTTCTTTTTTTTTCCCTTTTGTGTACATGAAAAAAAATGTAAAGGTTCTTGAGAAGAAAAACCCACACTAAATAATGAGCTGCAAATATTGCCCTTTGAAGAGGCTCATGGGAGAATTACTTATGCACTACCAAAACTGTAGTGACAAAAAAAAAAAATAATGCTTGTAGATTTCTTATTTTCTTCTTTGCAGGTTTCTCACATAGTTAATTCCGGAGAGTGGAATATAATCAATGAGTTGTTAAGTCTTTGAACAAATAAAAAACACCTGATGTTACAGAATATATCAGTCACGTCAAATCTAGCTGTTGGTGAAGGCACACCAATAAAATTTAGATTTCAGATTTTTAGCTTTCGTAACAAAAAGGCTGAGCTTCAGGATATTCTGGATTAGCAAAAACTAAAGGATATTGATTGAGCTGTATTTTTAGACTTGTTTTTGAGACAGCTCTATACTGTGCTCTGGGAGTGCTGTGGCAAGACACCTCAAGTCTCATGTTACTTTTCCAGCTCATGTGGATATCCTGCATCAACCTTAGGCCTTAATCCTACTGTCTCATTAATGAAAGAAGAGAGAAAGAAAAAAAGCTTACTCTTAATAAAAATTATGGCTATCTTATCTTAGAAAAATACAATAAAACTGTTTGGATCCTATTCTGTATATTGTTTTCTAAGTCTAGTCAACAGCTGAACACAAGCCAAGCACATTCCCTGCAAAACTGTAAGCTGTGCATAATAAATATGGTATGGATATAGGTTGCAGGATGCTCTGGAAGGGTTGGGGTCATCTAGAGACTGTTTGTTTTATGCTGGAACTCCTCTAAAGCCAGAGCCATATACTTCATAAACTGATGCATACTTAGGGTGCTGAGCAGATTAGGTGCTACTTTTCCCACATAAACTTGAAAGGCAATAATATTTTAGTTAAGGAATTTAAGAAGCAGTATTAAAAGTTTTAATGAAAGCTTTTATGGAGTACTACTTAGTGCAGAGCAGTAAAATATGCCCAGATCCCTGAACACAGGGTTAAATCTCAAGAACAAATATGAGCCTCCTCTTAACTTCTCTGCTTTATTGTTCTGCAAAATATCTGATATTTTTTATTGCCTCTTCCATGCTAAATTATAGGCTGGTTTTATCTCATACATATTTAAATTAGTTATGCTGTTAGCTGAAGCTGAAAAATCATTGTGTGCTTGGAGATACTTATTTTGTGGTTTCATATTGCAATCAAATGATCTTTGGTCAGTTTGACAATTGTGTTTCTCTTCCAGAGCTGGGAAGAATCAATTTTTTGCAAACACAAATTTTTAAGCTAAATCTGAAAGAAGACTGCATGGAAAAAAGATAACGTGAAAGATCTAGTATTTCAAGTTTGTTTGGTTTATATCAGAACTAGTAATTGTGTGTTTACACATCAAAATTTCACACTTTTTTTTTAAGCATCTTCTTTGCTGTTCTCTGCTGTCTTTAGATTTAGTCTAGTCAGCTGTGCAGCTGAATGAAGAATGGGCAACAATTCATAGAGCTTTAGAATTTCCTTTCTTGAAACAAGAGAACTGTGTGGTAGAAGCTGACAAGCTGTTTAGATGCTGATGAGTGGTTTTCTCTGCCTGTTCTCCCAGGTTTCCCTTGTCCACCTTCTGAAAACCGTGCGGCTTCTGCGCCTCCTGCGTCTCCTGCAGAAGCTGGATCGCTACTCCCAGCACAGCACAATCGTTCTCACACTTCTCATGTCCATGTTTGCCTTGCTTGCTCACTGGATGGCCTGCATCTGGTATGTCATAGGGAAAAGGGAGATGGAGCAGAATAACCCCCTTACTTGGGACATAGGTAAGTTCTTCCTTCCCGCATGGACATATACACACATGTGTATATATCCATAAATGTATGTAAATATATAAAAGCGCGTGTATAAGCCGCTCAAAATGTTAGGTTCTATTCAATCTTATACCACTATTTAGTGCTGTTTGTAGAGAAAAGGAAGAGACTGGCACTCTGAATTTCTGATCAATCTAAAGAAGAGGGTTAAAATAAAAATAAGTTAGAAAAAAATATTAAATAATTATAGATTTTTAAGAGTGATTCAAAGTTTGGAAAATTCAGGATCTGTATAGGAAATTACTAGATAGACTGCATAGAAGAATAGATTAGACAACTCATCCTGGTTTTGCAAATTAGGATCATTCATCAACCAAAACATTCCCTCAAGTGAGCAGATTATTTCTTTCTGTGCATTGAAACAGATAGGCCCTGAAATGTCTTCAAGTGAAAAACTCCCTTTGAAATTATTGTTTAGAGGATCTGCAGGTTTAGATTTTTGCAGAGCATATGAGGTGTTTATCAATGGAATGCTCATCTTTTGTCCAATCTTTAGTTTCTACCCCAACCCCCATACTGATCTGAGTGTTCCACATTAACTCTTCAGAGTTCATGCTTTTCATTTTTTTGTAATGAAACATCTTCCATAAACAAAGTTTATCTAAAGGTCAAATAGTTCCCCAAGAGAAAAAAATGTTTGGCATGGGGGAAATAATGCAAACACCTGTGACCAAAGTCTCAGTGATCTGCATTCAAACTGCAGATTGCCCTATTCTTATTTCCTTTAATTTTTTGTTTTCTTTTATCCCTATTATCATCTGTTTAAATATTATCTAATTATGAGAAATTGAAAGGAAAAACAACAATCTTATAAAGGTGCTTAACCTCAGAGAAGTGAGGATGCTGGGTCAGGAAGAGAAAAAGTAAAAAGAAGATAGTTCAAGAAATGTGTTTCTATAGGTTACTTAAGGATTTGTGGAGTCTTCTTATTCTTCTAAATTGATTGTTGATTTATCTTTTCTTTTGCAAACCAGGTCTGTGACCTGCTGCTGAACTCTTTATAGAGAGCAAACTTCTGACAGAAAACACTGCAGCTCTAGGGGAGAATATACAAAGAAAGCCCACTGTTCAAAAATTGGTAAAATACCACTAACAGAGAAACAAATCCAGATAATAATAATAATGATGATAATAATGGCTCTCTGGTGGGAAGTAGCTCGGAAGGCACTTTGTCAGCTTTTGTAGGCCACAAACAATAGCTGCTTTCAAAGCATGCATTGCAGTCCAAATGATGATGGTGGGCTGCAGCCTTGCTCCCTGGGTAGGGCTGTTGGCCACGCTCCCCATGCTCCCTTTTCCCCTGAATCAAGGACATGTTCAAAAAACTCTTCTCATATACCCTGGGGCTCTTGACATTTATTACTACGAAAACATTAACCTTCACCCATCAGTTTTATCCTTCCTTGGACAACAGTAGTAATAACCAAATGTCCCAACAACCTTATAGAACCAATCCCAGTTTAATTGGAATGGAGACATATCCCACAGGTCCCATTTGTATTTCAGTGCAGAGGGTTGTATCTGGGTTATCACAAACTGATCATCTTCCAGTGGGTTTCCCAGGCCAGAACTGTTCCTTAACAGCCCCCCACCACCAACTTACCTTAACCTGTGAAAATTAGAGGCATTCCCTGGACAGCTGTAGGTAGTGCGTTTCCACGTTGGATGGGCCAAAGCGCTTAGTGGTGTGTGATCTCAGACTTTCACTTTCTACATGGGAAAAGAGCTTTTCTATTGTGCTTACAGACAGGGAATTTTTTGGAATCTTTCTTTCTTAAAGGTGTGAGTCTGCATTTTTGCCTAGAAGGCTCTTCCACCACCTTAGTGGATGGTCTCTAAAATATTTAGATGCTATAAATTTATAATAAAAATTATACTGCAATGACTCCTGTAATGCTCTTACAGATATTAGTTCTAGAACTAAGTTAAATAATTTATAGCTTTGGGGATTAGTTTGGATTTTTTTTTGTTTGTTTGGGGTTTTTTAAAGTGAAATGGTTATAAAATGTTGAAGTTTTAAAATGTTAAAATATTAGATACTGGCTTAAAGAAAAGAGCTCCGAAAATTCCAGATATCTGTCATGAAGCTGTTGTTTCACAGGGACCAGTCCAGCACTGACAAAATTTCTGGTTAAATTTATGTGTCACATATATGAGCACAAAAATTTAGATTATGTAATTTTTTCAATCAGTACAAATTCTATTGCTCTCCACATGCAAATTACTTGCTGATGAAAGACAATGAAATTAAGTCTTGGTCCTCTGTGTATCTTTTGCTATTCTTATAATTATATGTAGCCAGCCTTTCTTTGTCATTTAAGAGAACTTCAAATGACAAGTTCACTACACCTCATAGCATCCACACTGGGGGTATTATGAGGGGAGAATAGTAGGTGTAATTTAGAGTATTAGGGATTAAGCAAAGTAAAATGAGGTCTGGAAATCATAATAAATCATAAGCAAATAATGCACACAGGAGAAATCTTGTTTGGAGTATAATTAAGGTAGTATTACTGTAAGGCACTGAGTACATCCTGTTCTCCTAAAGGAAGACCTCAACTGAAAAATCTGTGTTGTTTTGCAGAGTATATAAAAGAGGTTTCTTACTCCAGGCAAAGCAGTAGAATATGATCCATATGAGTGTCAAACCATGATACTCTTATACTTACAGGTTTTAATTTTTTAACTTTTAATTTTGATATATTAATACCAGAACTGGAGACTCAAGTTTCCATCAATGCATAATACTCAGAGTTTATTCCAGCCATTTCTAGTGGAAAATATTAAAAAAATACCATGCAAAATATATAATTCCTATACTTTTTTAATTAAAGGAAATGTTTCTCTTCCTTGGAAATTCTACTTTTTATTCTTCACTGGAATGTCTCAGGTGATGTTCACTTGAAAACAGTATGACACCTTGTATGGATGCTGCAATGTATGGAATAGCTGAAATATAGGAATGGGTTTGTTCTAAGAAAGGAAAATTATGTCTGGAATGAAAATATTAATTTGCTTTTTATGTTTACTGCTATTTTTGGGGGTAGAGGCAGAGGGAGAAAAAGGCTGTTAGCTTTTACTATCCCATTTAGTGCTTCCTCAGAAAGCCTGTAGCACAGATTTCAAGACTGAGGTTTGCTAACAGTTAAAGCAAACATTTTAAAGCTGCAGTACTGTTAACATAATACTTTGAACCTTGCTGTGCCATCAGATATGCACCATGGCCCAGATCTAGCAGCCTTTGCGTCTGTGTATCTATTTCTCTAGCTAATTTAAACAAATGTGATGCTTAATTTGCATTTGAATTGGGGCAATGGGAGTGATAACATTGTTCCTATGAAAATACCCAGAACAGAAAATGGTATATTGCTTTGTTCTTACTGGACCTAATTGTAAGCCTTTATTTCACTTTTTGTCTTTATTCAGGCAACATTCCCATGGCAAATAATTCAAAAATATGGTTACATTCACAAATTTAGCCACGTGGTTGCACAGTGAGAAAAGTGAACTGTCTGGGTCTAAAATGATGAGCTTTCATGATGTAGACCCATTGGGAATATTGTTAAAAACTGGACCTCTTGCTTAGCTCTGGTATTGCTAGATTTAATTGATTATGTGATTGGAAGATAAAGAGCATGGGCATTGGTTTTAGATGCTGGAAACCTTTACATCAGCAAGTTCTCTCATCTTAGGAAAGCGTTTTTTCATGTGCAACATTTTAACTTTAGTGTCTGATAAAACCATGGCTCTTGGACATATCATTCTCACCCACTGAAGACAGTGGTACAGTTCTTGTCCTGCTTTTCCCTTCTAGCATTTTCAGGTCCCTCTCTGTTACATTTCACCTTGTTCCTCTCATTTGTTTTCATTGGTGAAAAAAATGTTTCCCTGAGATATGGCATGATCTTCAGCAACTTGTAAAAATAAGATTAATTTTCTGTTAGCTGGCATGGAGTAGAGGCTAGAGTGTGTTTAAGTTCCTGGCTGATCTTAACAGTCCAATTCCATTGGCTCCCATTTCTATAGTTCAACTGGCATCAGATTTAGGCATGGGCTCTTTATTTGCAGGTTGCTGTTTTGTATTAATATATACTGAGCTATATACTATACCCCTTAATGATCTTATTAAACATGAGAAAATTATTCTTCTACCTGTCTCTACAGGAAACAAGTAATATTTAAAATATTTCCTGTTGCTGAAGGCACTCATTCTGTGAGTACCATGTGAGTTGTTGAAACCCAGCTGTCTTGAGTGTAGCAAGGAGATAAGGAGAGAGCCAAGAGTCAGGATGCTGGCTCCCTTAGATAATAAAAACTGTCAGGTATAATTTGTGGCACTGTCTCAAAAAAAATTCCTTCCTGTCCACCAGAAATTTAGCTGCAACTTTTTGTTGTTCCTACAATTCTGGATATGGGGGAGTTGTTACCCATGCAAAATACAGTAAAAAAAAAAAAAAAAAAAAAAAACCCTTTGTTTTTTTATAGTTAATAAATGTTTTCTTTAGAATAAGCTTTAAAATCAAGCCTGTAAAGGGCATTGTTCTTCAGCTACTTAAATCTTTATTTCAGGTGAATACCTCGAGTTTCAGCTCAGGTTTTTACTAATTTTCTATTAGCTTTTTAATGTATGGCACTTTTGAAAACAAGAACTCAATTGTGACTGAACCACATACTCTGCAATATAAAACTTAGACACACATTTTGTTTATCACACTCTTGCAATCAGAGCCTTTAAAAGGACTTGGATCCTGACTCCCAGTGAACACCCACAGTTAGCTGTCAGTGTCAGGGTACAGAAAAAGTTGCTCAGAACCTGAGTAATGCCAGTAGAAAATGCTGAAAATAAGACTGTGCCTTTCACTCAGGTGTTATATGTCCCATGTTGGACTGAAGTGAACAGCCTGAACTGCAAAAACTATCTTTCCCTCTGAGTTCTTCAGTAAATTTAGGTGCAGAGACAAGGTGACTCAAAGATCCCCACCTGGTGCAGATAGGAGGGAATCTCCAAGTGTCTTAATCATGTAAAGATTTTGGTGCTTCTGGCCCGATGCAGAAGTTGGCTGAAGTGGGTTTTCCAAAGTGCAGGTGTGCTACATCTTAGATGCAAACTTTAGGTTAAAAATCCTGAGTTCAGGTTCCTAAATTCTGCCTAAATCCTTTGTGGTCCCCAGGTAGCTTCACTCTTATCAGAATTTTGTAAGTCAGCATCAAGCTGGAATACCCATTAAGACAGACATTTACCTGAAGTTCTCTTGAGATTCAACAGCCTGGAAAGTTTTAGTGTCAGGAAGCTTTTTCCTAGTTAATGCTAAGAAACCAGATGCAGGTGGTTTTAGTTTTCACAAGGTCCTGAGCAATTTTGCCAGGAATTCTGAAGGTACAGATTAAAGCAGATCCTTGACAATAGATACTTGTGGCATCGGTATTATTCAGGTTAAGACTCAGGCTATCCTCTTTTCAGAAGAAAGACTATTTTTAGGTATGCGTGCATCTGCTAGTTCTTCCACAAATATTGTAGGTCAATGAACTAACAATTTTCTGGTATTCTTAGACCTGGCATAACCATTAGGTAAATAACAGTAGAAATCATATTGGAAAAATCAGTGCCATTACTTCCATTCTTGATCAATACAATACATAATTTGTCAAAGCAATAATTAACTTCTGAATCCCAGTGTTTTCATATTATAGGAAGTCTCAGAATGTACTGTAGAAGCAGGCAAATGTGAATGTGTTTTTGCAAAGAATAATTACTTAAATGGATAGACATGAGAGAAGGCTTGGTATGAAAGCTGAGATAGAGGCTTGTTGTTTATTTTTCTTTTTTTATATATGAATTATCTTCCCTATTAATGATCCTAGATCATTCCAGCTTTGTCCCAGTAAAATACTTCCTTCTGCTAAAGGATTAAAAACTTGGGTTTGAACGTGACATGAGCACTTTTTACTAAATCTAAACATTCAAAAACATTTTAAAAATATGAAAAATAATGATATTTTTTAAATGTGTTAATATCAGTCTACTTTTGAACCCTCTGAGACTGATGTTTGCAACATATTCTTAGCAACATGGTGACCAGGAACTTAGATTCAAAAAAAATAAAAGAAAACTGAGATTTTGTGTGATCACAAATCTCCAGGTAGTAGGGCTGTCAGGAAAATCAGCTAACAGAAGACACGTGGTAAAACTGTCGTGCTAAAGAATGATGAGGTTTTGGACGCAGATTATGGAAATATTTGGTGCATGCGGGTACGTGTACCTACTTCTGTATTCCAGACCTACCTTCTGGAGTTTGAGCCTGGACCTACATCAAAACAGCTTCCAGTAATTTCAACAAATGTTCAGCTTATGAAAAGCTGGTTCTAATGAGCTACAACTGGAGTCTTGGGACAGGCTGCAGCTGGCACCTGCTCTGGTGCTGTCTGGCAGATGGCAGGGCTCAGCACAGGTGCCCAGCACACCCTGGTCTGCTTTAGTGGGAACATCAGTTCAGTTTGTTTTGTGGCGCTGTAAGAACTAAGTGAATCCTCCTCACTGCCAGAAAGAGCACTTGTAAATTTCCAAGGATCTCAGCCAAGAGAACTGTGTTCTACTGTAAAATATTGGTCTGGTTTCACCGCTCCAAACACACATCCATCAGGTTAGAACTGACACGTGTAGATTTATGAATCCTTGTGCAGAACAAGAAAGAACATCATGCTGACTACACTGCACACACTGTACAGATATTATAGCGTATAAAATATTACAGTGCTAGCTCATTCGCTAGAGGTGATCAATTGCTCACTTCAGTCTGTCATCTCTCTACCTGAATGTTTGATTTTAATTTCTTTTCCAGTCTCCTTCATTATGTTCTCAATTATTGGTTTTCTTCATTTTCAGTCATTAGTAATAACAGAACCTGTTCCTCTGGAACTATGGTTCTGGTTTTGAACATGAATCTTTAAAAAAAGAGTTTTTAAAATATACTTATGTCATGCATGACTGCTAGTATCTTCAATTTAGCAAAATTAATCATAATGCTCTCTTGACCTGGGGTACCTGCATGGAAGGTCCGTTGTTGTATGGAATAGAAATATCTGTATACTCACCTGTCTAGTTTTTTGGTGGTTTTTTTTTTAAGAAGCAGAGCTGAAAATTCACTTTTAATTAATATTTGAAGGAAATTGTTGATCGTTACCAGTCTTGTGAAATATTTGGGGTATCAATATCTGGGAGACAGCCAACTAGTTTGGTGGTTTCTTGCAGTATTATAGAAAATAATTAGCCCCTGGAGTGTCATATAGAAATAATAAATAGGAATAAAGCAGACAACCAAATGATGATCACTTTGAAGCTATGAAACTTTTCAAAGTACTCATCTTACGAATTTCCTCAAACTGTACTTATTGCATTGCATGTACTTTGAAAAAGACAAGGATATACTGATATATTCTGAAACATTACATGGTGATGAAACACTCTAAAGCAGTTCAAACAGAAAATTTTAATCCCAGGAGAATATCCAACATTGGAATGCTTTTAAATAATTTTATTGACATTTTTAATCCTTACAAGTTTTAGTCCTCTGTGAAAGTAATGCTTTTATTGTATGCAATGTGTACATTTTCCATTAATTATTTGAGTGGTGAAAATAATATTTTATGTAAAATACTATATATGAGGCCAAATTTGGAGAAGCTTGTGGTGTGAAATATTAATGAAAGAAAAAAAATTTTTTCTGTAATTGGGTTAGACTTTTGAATAAGGAAAAAAATGAAACTTCATCTGGCTTTTGAATACATCCTATTTGCAGATAAATATAGTTATTATTTTTAGCACAACAAAAGCAAAGGCACATAGTATTTTCTGTGTCTGTCAGTCAGTTAAATCAGACACAGATAAATTTAACTGCTGCAAAGGAGATTCATTTGCAAAACTGGAATCACCAGACCATGAGTAGGAAGTATGTGTGGAAACCCATCTACCCATGGTAAAGGCCTACACTTACAAATTAAGGTCTTGGAAGGGCTTGGCCCTGTTTCTCTGTGTTTTGTATGTTAGATACATATTATATAAACAAATATATGCCATATATATCAATATACTTTCTACAACAGATTTTCTTTATTAAAATCTCTCTTTTCAAACCAGTGTATACTAGATCTTACCAAGATCTAAAATATTCATAGAAATTAAGTTTGTGGGAATTATTCATTTTCTGTTTGTAAACCCAAACCAGTGTTTTTGAGGTGCAGGTGTGTGAAACTAAAATATCATTTATTAAGCTGAACTGAAGCATTCCTTTTGCATTTAGATTAACATCAATTTGTATTTTAGCTGTTCTGAGCCTTTGTAAGTTTTCCCTGCTGCTCTTTCCTATAGGCTTAGTTCCTTGATTAAACTGTGTTTTCCTTTACACACCATACTTTGCCTTCTGATTGAACCATTTTAATCAATCACCAAACACCCCAGGACGGAGATACCCTATTGGATTTGTAGCCCAGAAAAAAGCAGTCATGAAAGTAGCTTATTAAATGGAGTGTGATGTTTTTGATATCATTATTAATACACGTCCAAGATTTTGTAACTAGTAAAAGAAATTTTGGACAGTTTTTAAGTCAAAGGTAAAAATCTGCTGCGTGGACAAAGCCCCTGAGATTTAACAAAGTGTCCTCCTGTGTTGAACCACAGATTACCTGGGTATCATTTATTAATTCTACAAAGCAGTTTTTATCTGCGTGGAAAAGCTGTATCTGGACCAATTTCTGCAGCCATGATAGAAATTCTCAGTGCCACACGTAGGGGAAAAATCTGCCTCATAAACACCTAGAGGAGGGGATGGTCCCAAGAGGTAAAATAACACCAGCATCTTTCCACGTGGCTTCTGTAATGGGAACACCAGAGAGTATAATTAATTGCAAGTTGAAAATATTGTGTACAGAAGCTCTGTTCAATCAATTTGAAGTTACATCAGAGTCTTTAACCCTTAACTGTACTTGGAGCTGTAGATCTCTTGGCTGCAGAGAGCTTCTGGGGTTTATTTAAACCCGTCAGATAGCTGAAGCAGGACTATCACATGCAGTAAATTGGGTCAAACACAGCTTGCTCCATCCTAGTCCTGAAAACATTGGCTGGGTAGCTTGTACTAGGGTTACACTACCCTCCTCTGAGAGCTTTGTACAATTTGCTAAAACATCAGTGTCTCCTACGCATTGGTGTATTAGGACATTCTGTTAGGACTTGGAAATTTCTACTTCTACTTTAAAGCTCATGGCTTGGCTGTTCAAAATATCTTTTCAATCCAGTTTAAATCCATAAAGCCTTTGCTATGTATTTTGAAATCTTTCCAGCAGCTGCTTCAATCTGCGATTGGACTGCCTCTCAGCCCCATCACATAGGTAGAGATCCTAGGGTGCTAGAATGCCATGTTGCATTCCAGAGACATCCCATGACTAAAATAACATTTCTTTTCTTTTGTAGCACAAGAATGCCTCACATGTTTAATGTAGAGATGTCCTTTGTATATATTCCTATATTCTATTTATTTATCCTCTTTTCCCTGCCCTTTTCCACAGCAGGTGCTTGATAAAAGAAGGATTTTCTGCTGCCAGAATAGAAAACCATTTCTGTACAGAAATGAAGAAATTATTCAAGAGTCTTTTCTTTCCAGTCCCTCTTCCATTTTCCTATACCCTGAAAAATGTTTCAGTTCATTTTGTACTTTCAGGTGATAGTGCTTAAAGTTACCTAGCATTTACTTTCAGTCAAAGAAGCCAATGTGAAGCTGGGAGAGTATGTCAATGAATTCTGCAGCATGTAAAGTTTTTCACAAGTCACATTCTGTAAAAGTAATTATACCTAATTATTTTAAATTGTTTTTCATTGTCAGGTTTAAGAGAGCTGGAGGTAAAAACACTAATGCTTAGGGTTCCCTTATGTCACACTTCAAAAAGGCCTGTCATTTCTGCAGACACAGATGTATTATTTCAGAACTGCGTCAGCTTTGAAAATGTAGTATACTTTTCCATTCAGACACCACTTTCTTCCTTACTTTTTACTCTTTCTTTGCATCAAGCCTGTATTACACTGCAAATTCTTGGGGCTTTTTTATTATCTTTAGATATAATTCAGAGTAATAGATCTCTGTTCCTGATCTCTCTCTCACAAAAGCCAAATATGTTTGGATCTAAACTTCCTTGATTCAAGTGGAACATAATAAAAAAACTAATTGAAAAATGTTACTTATGTTGTAGAATCAAGAAATAAAAAAGCTAAGAAAAAAAAAAGCAAATAAAGTGCTAATACCATTTATCATAGGGCTGCTTGTCAGAAGCAGGTCCCTGTAGAACACAGTGGCTCCTTAGATAAGAACACAGAGGAGAATATTTAGACAATGCTGTAAAATCTATGGAGCAAGCAGGGAGAGGATTGTAGCGAGGGTTAGCACACTTAGCTGTTATCTAACCAGCATGGATGTCAGCAATAAAGAAGACAAGGAGAAATGGATGTCATGTAGGCTGCAGCGGTCTATGCTGACCCAAACTGAACCCCATACTGTCATTACCATCTCCTGTGTCATCATGCAGGCCATTCAGATGGAAATTAACATGGTTTTATTGCAATTCTGCAATTAACCTTTCATTTCATTTCATTTGCAGTTAGACCTACAAAAGGAAACAGGTTCTGTGCTGAGGCTTCTGCCCCTGCTTCAAGGCGTCTGCCCCTTTTTTGCCAAACTGGGAGACTGCATTTGAGCAGGCAGTAGGTGCTGAGAGTTGGCTCGATTTCTGGAGTGAGGAGGTTGGTAGGAGAGGGGAAGGTACCACCTGTCAGTGATCATTTCTTGCATTACTCAGATTTAAAAAGCAGAGTCTGGAAGTAAACAACTCTACTCTTACAGGCTGCTGGTTGTTACACAGAATGAAAATATCAAATATGTGTAGTAAATTACACTGATTTTCTAAAAAATATAGTCCTCTTGATATCTTGCTCTTGCAAATAAACAATACTTTTTTTACAAAGGTTTAAAGATATTGATTACCACTTTCACTACCTCCATGAGAATTTATTTGCAGAGTCTGAGTCAGAACTTTAATATATTAACTCTTAGGACTGAGAAATAGTCATAAGAACTGAAAGACTTCATTTTGTATTTCTCTGACGGTGAGACCTGAGCAGGTGAGAACAGCAGGGTGGAGGTGAGATTAATTTACTAACTATGCCATGCTGCACACACTTAGACTCAAAGTTTTGCTAGCAACTTTAAAACTTACATTCTGCAAGGCTGTGTTGTGTGGGAGATTTTGGCATATTTTGATAATGAAGCTTTCATTTTGAAGTCATCTCCATTGCTTTCGGAGGAGAGTGCTTATTTCTTTAAAAAGATATGAATAGCCTGCCTGTAGTAGCTCAAAACCTTTTTGGCATGATTTGGACTCCAAATACATAAAGCTGCAAAACAGGATTCTAACTCTTTAGCTGACACCATAAAAAACACTCCTCATTACTATAAATTATATTGCAGGAACACCTGGGGTGCTACTTATGGGTCAAGGCCCTCTTGTCTCCATTGCTGAATTAAAACAGGATAAAAAGGCTGTTCTTGCCCAAGAGGATATTACAGTCTAAATATAAGATCAGAAAAGCTCCAACAGATGGGTACAGACTGATGGAGCACAGGGAAGCAAAGAGGGCATAGATGGACGTGCTCTTTGCACTGAATGGACGGCCAGCACAAACATGTCTAGCTCCAAACTTAGCTGCAAGGCATTTAATAGTCTGGGAAAGGACAGTAACAGCCAGTTTGCCTAAGGAACAGTAATGTTAAATACTGAAACTCTTTCTGCAGTGACATCATGAGCATTTCCTTAAAGAAGACAATATTCACTTTATTTAAATGCTTCTGATTATGGCCTTAAAATTTTATCTCTTAAATTGCCTATATGTTTATATTTGTATGGTTTACCTATAATCTATAAATTAAATTAACATTATACTATATTACAAAAAAAGTAGTTAACTTACTTATGCTATTTTTTTTTAAGTGTAAGAACACCAGGAAAATATAGTGGGTAGAACAAAGCAAGATAATTTTCAAAAAATGAAAAAGTGTTTTTCTTCACTCCAAATATGATAATGGCATTAGAGCTGTTTGTAAACTATTCCTCATAAAAATAAAGCTTCTAATAAAAATAGTTAGCTATATTAAGTGCTTTGCATGTATTGCATTCAACTCTTGCAGAAAGTTGATATTGAAAATTTCCCCATCTTGTCCTTTCTTTGGACCTCATGATCTCCAAGGTCTTTTCCAACTTATTTGATTCAGTGATTCTGTGATTCAATGATGTGAGGAAGAGAGACTTGCAAAAGCAAGAGGGATTTAAATCTGCCATATATTCAAACACAGTCATCTAACAAATTACTATTGAGAAGAGCTGTACTAGCTTATCACAGAGAAGAGTTTCAAGAACATTCCTCTTCTAAATGTACTGACTCTTTGATAAAGGAGGCTGAAGGGAGTAATGACCTAGTTTCTCAGGAATGCAGGTGCACTGACCATGTATGCTGGAGCTTCTTGGCAACAGTAAGTCTAAATGTTTAGAGAACTGTCATAAAATATCAAGTGGAATGTGTTCCTTTCAGATCTGCTGAGTCAACTCTTAAAATCCTTATACATAGCTCTTATATGTAATATAGATAGGTTTCTACCTTGGAATAAATGTATCTCTACTGTAAGGGGAATCTTTATTACATTATACTCTGAGACTGGGATGGAGGTGTATTGGAGTCTTCCTCATAAATATGAGGAGCAGATCTGTCTGATTTGTTTAGCTATGCACAGAATACCAGCTGCATGTTCCAGAGATGCAATCTGCAGCAAGGCAGTGTAGGGGTGAGGAGGACAACTCACCCAGAGCCTTTTGGAGGTGATAACCTCTGTGTTCCTGCAGAGCATTAGCTGGCTTTTTGAAGACTGTCTTGGAGCTCTGCCCAAAGGGCTATCTTCCCCCAGTACCACTCCTTCCTTTCTTCTCTCACCAGAATAAGCTCAACTTGTAGTCATGAGGTAACTTCTCTGGAAAGACAACATTTTGCCACATGGTGGAGAAGAAATGTAAATAGATGATTCACACGAATTATCTACCAACGTTAAGCATCTAAGGGCTCTGACAGTGAAACTTTATCTGGGCTCTTCCTCAGGGGTTTCTCACAGTAGAAGAAAAAGTTCAAAACTTTATTTTGCAGACAAAAGAAGATAGGATATCATCTAGAAATTTTAAGATTTAATGCATCAACTATAGCTGGATTCTGGCTAGAAATGTGCAGAGCTTGAAATGTGTGAAGCTGTTGGTAATTCATGTACACTGTGTTTTGTAGAGTGTTTATGTAGCATTTTGCATTAGATGGAAGATATGCCAAACTCCACAGTGTTCTAACTTGTTGCTAACTAAATGTTCTAAAATACATCTTTCCAACATTGTTTTCTAATAAAATGCTATCATTGCAAATATTTAATATCAGGACTTTTGCTCTACTGTTTTTAAGCCATGAACATGCCCAGCAGTGATTAATCAGAGGCTTTTTGCATTATAATTCTTATTGTGCCTTTACTGGAGTGGATTGCAAGCTTCTCATAGGACATACCTCTCCTTGCACTTATGGCTTCCCGAAATGAAAATGTATTTAACAGACCACACCTTGGCAATGACAACAAATTATTTCCTACAAGGCAGTTTTGTCTATATCTCAAAGGCGGCAGCAATATTACCATGAGAAAAGAGAAATGCTACTTTTTTATTCTAAAAAGAGATACTTCCAATTCAGACTTGAGTTTTATCAGATAATTAAGGCCTAATTTTCAGGTTTTCAGCACTTTTGTGGGCTCAGCTGTTTTTCTTGTTATAAGGAACATTGCAATTAGATGTTAGATTTTTTTTTTCCTATTTTAACGCCTTGACTGAGCTCCTCTTCCTACTGAAACTGATTACTTCATGGAGTATTTATTTCACCATGAAGGTTTCATTTTCAATGAAAACAATGGGTCAGTATCTTGTTATGACTTTGTCAAATTAGATGAGTTAAAGCTCTGCAAAATGTTGGTGGTTTTTTTATGCTACCTTCCAAGCATACATTCAAGTAGAAATACAAAAGCCAATTTATTTACAAAGAGTATTCTTTAGCCTTATAAAAAAATTCATGTTTCAAATCAAATTAACTTTTGATAGACCTGACAGAGGTTAGGCTTGTATCTAAAAATGCTCTAACACAACAAGGAGTACACATTTAGTTTGGAAAGCTCTATGGGTTTTGAAAGTATTTTAAAAATATCTGTCTCAACGTACATCTCTAAAACTTTCCCTAAGGATCTTTGGGATGATTGAGTTTCCTCTAGGTTATTGTACCTGCAAAGGGTAAGGCAGGCATTCAAAAGGAACCAGATATGAAAATATTAATGTCACCTACCTGCCTTGGACTGCAGAGGTTTGTGCATCTTTAATGTCCAAGCCTCATGAGCAATACAGGAATCTTTAATTTTCACCTTTGTTTTTGTCTTCTGACTGAATTAAGTCCAAGTTCAAACTCTCTGGATGATGTTACAGATGCTCAAAAATCAGTGGTAAAATTCCCCAAATCAGCAGAAGATTACAATTTCATCTGATATTTGATCCATTTAAAAAAAATGTAGATGCAAGGGTCTGAATTGTCAGCTTTATTAGGATGTGTTTGTGCCTTGGATTCTGGCTCATGATGATCTCTCACTTCATGTGCTAGTTTGGGAAGCGATATAATAAAAATTCTATCCAGTTTCTCTACAATGGAAATCAAATGGCCAATTTATTGAATCAAGATATTCCTAATGTTCACCTGAATTCTAATATGACGATGATCCTCAAAGTTGCTACTGGTGGATCTATAATTTTGTAGAGATGTCTCATCATGGTTTGTTTCTGAGAATGATGTGGCTTTGCAATTCTCAGCTATTTTACTTGTAATTTTAAAATATTCCATTTTGTAATTTTCAGTGTTTGCAAGCTCCGCAAAAATATGCTGTTAATATTTTCACAGGGATATTTAAATGACATATATAGCACCTACATGAAAGACTAGAATTTTTCTTTATGGATTAGACTTTAAAGAAGTTAACATCTGAGATCTGAAGTATGAAATCTTATAAAATTTGTTCTCTCAGCTCTGAAGATTTTATCTGCTGAATAGAAAGAAGCACAGAGTACTTTATGCAAAAGGGATTATCTTTCTCCTCTTTGATTACATATTAAAGGAGTTTTTGAGGTGTTTGCTTTTTTTCTTACATATTGTCCGTAATGTGCACATTCAGCAAATAAATGTATATAACCTTCCATATATGTCTCACATTTTGGCACTTGAAAATCTAGCAACAGAGGTTAAGTATAATCTGCTGGAACAAATTCAACATAGCCCTTCATTACCTGATTAGCTGATGTAACCAATACACCAGAAAGTTGCCAGGGATTATGACTTCAACATAGAAAAATGGGGGAAAATACTAAAATAGACATAAATTAGATGTAAAGGTATACAGATAATGGGTTTCAAAAGTAAGAAAAAAGCAATGCTATGATGTGTGGAGGGCAGATACCCCTGCCTTGCGTTGATCCAAAGCACTAATCCCATCCTTGCTGCACACATGGCAGTTCCAAGTCAGCACAGCTGGTGTCTGGGCTCTGCTCCCAGGGTCACACAGGGCAGCCTTGAGAGTGACTCTACCACAAGGACTTCATTCACAGGCAATGGAGATAAAATTATGCTTCATATAGGCCAAGTTAGACCTGTTTCTTTTCTGTGTTGTAGCAAAAATTTCCCTCCACAAAATTTGAATACTGCAGTAGTGTTCCTTTACTTCTGTAACACTACCACTCTCATTCTGGCCATGTTACGTCTTTCTAGTTTAAGGATAAAACAATCATTAAATTCATCATAATAAAGAATATACTCTGATCAGTTAATTCAAAGCTAAAATAAGAGGTATTTAGAATAAATTCTTTTGAAACTTACTTTAATAGCTTTAAGCAGTCTCAGTACTTGAGAAATGTGTTATTTTCTTTAGCAAATTAGTTTTCTTTCTCATTTTAGGTGTCCACTCTTTGCAGGAAAGTGTGTTGGCAGAATAAAGATCAAGGGAACTAGATTAATGCTAATCATTTTAATTGTCCTGCAGCCATTATGGTTAGGTCTGTTGTACTAATATTGAAATCACTCTAGTTTAAATTTCATGCATTGCTAATCAACTTTTACTTGTCTTCAATACCAGCTAATTTTCTTCAAATATAATTCTCTTGGTGAGAGCTGTTCCTTTGTACCCTGTACTTGTTGGCATATCATATAGACACACCTCTGGTTTCCTCTTACATGCTTATTTATTGTCTTCATTTTGAAAAAAGCATAAATTCATGTCCTGTATTTTACTAGTGTGCAATTCTGTCATTTGAGTACATGTGCTGGAGCTGTGTTTACACACTCTCACAACCTGCAACTGTGTCACATGTTCAGGACTGTGTCTTGGTCTTGGTTTCTTGTTTTTTTGCTTTGTTTTGGACGGGGAGGGAAAGGTTGTGTGTGGGGGGGTGGTTAGTACCTTTTTTATTTTCCTAAATTGTGAAAGAAAAGCCCAATTCCTATTTTGCTTATTGACCCTGTTCAATAAGATCTGTCACATTTACTGTCCTCCAGAAGCAATGGTATGATTGCTCTTGCCCTCTCTGGGGTTCTTTAATCCTAAAACCATCTGCTCTGGTACCTGAGAGCCTCCCCTAACATGACAGGCAAAGGCACCATAAATCAAACCTGTAAACAAATGATCAGGTTTTGTGACAATGAAAGAGTAACAGTGATATTCCACAGGGTGAAATAGTAGGAATGGTGCTGTTTGGTCTATTAATAGCCTGGGGAAAAACTACAAATGTTTTAGCAGGGAGAATTTGTACATGTCAAAAACATTTTGGCTAGATAGGGATAAAAAAGGCTTTGAAACTCTTGTGAAGAACCTGAGTAATCACCATGAGAACAGAGGCAATAATTATTCAATAATGCAGTCATACACACAAGAAGTAAAATTATTTCCTCTTCTTATACACCTTTAGATCCTGAATGTACTATATCAGTCATCAACATCTAGGGAGTAATTGTGCAAAATTTTTTGCAAGCAATCTTAAAAATGAAGCTACTGTTTTAATGTCTAATGAATAATAACTGGGATTTGATATGGTAAAATGTATTCATTATGCTGTTCTAAAAAAATCTCATCTCAAATACAATATTAGCTCTGGCGTACTCTCTTCAAATGAACTTTAGCTATGATACATTCTGAAGAAGCCACATAGTTGAGGGAAGTGATGTGGACATCTAAAATCACAGAAACTGTAATCACAGGTGTTTTTACCTTAAAAGAAGGAAATTCACCTACTTGCTCTCTCTGTTCTGCCTTAAGGTTTATTTTTGTGGAGGTAAATACAAAGAAACATACAGATGGATACAGCTGAGAATCTTGGTTCGTTGACATCAATAGAAACTTGGACTATTTTCCCCCATTCAGAATGGAAATATGAGGTGTTTATTTGCAGATCAGAGGGTGCTGCTATGTGATGAAAGGGAGGTGTGCTTTGCTGTGCAAAACTATAGCTTCTGGCTGCCTGGCTCTAGACGTGAAATTAGGAGCTATCAGCAGTGATCAGGGACTACTGCAGTGGGAAACAGCACAGCTCTCAGGCTACAGAGTGATTTTAATTTAAATATATATTCCAGTGATGAAGGATCTAATTTCTCTTGTATAGTTTTTATCTTCTCCTTAATGACACTTAACAACTGTTCACTGCAACACACATTAGTAGTCATAGGATAGCAACTTCTGTGTTGAAACTTACAATCTATTTATATCAGAAGGCTGCATGTGCTCCAGTTCAGGACATTTTTCCATTATTATTTCTTTTCAGTTGAGTCAGAAAAACAAAATTCAGCCTCAGACATACTCCTTAAATATAATCTTCACTAAATACAATCCACAGTGTCCTTTATTTAACTCCAGCCTTTCTCACTATATATTCTCTTTTTCTACTATCAGCTTAGTATTGCTTACTCTCTCCTCACTAGCATGACAGGGCCAGGTATGTTCTGGCCCTGAATAAGGTAGAAATACTGTTTAAACATCCAAAAAAGTGGTTATGTGAGAGCAGATAGGCTTTTATACCTTCACATTTCTCCTAGGAATACTTGAAGTCCCTAAATTTGGTATGAAATCATAGCTGAGAGAAGCTCGGCCTTTGTCTCATACTTTTCTCTTTTAGCATCATCACTGCTATTGCTTTCAGTCATTCAGGGATGCTCTCAGAGGTACTCCTTATCCACACCTCTTTATTCTTCCTGACACTGTAGTGTAGAATAAACCAAAGACTTTGGGTCTTTTTTTTTAACAGGTAAAGAAAATGTTTCTCTTATTTTTTAAATAAGCGCTGTAGTTAGTTAATGCATTAGAAAATACAATTAATTTCTAAGTTTTTGAAGTACCAGACAGTATTTTGGTATGTTAAGTATCTGGCATAAAAGGAAAATCTAAGTAGTAGTATAGAATAAAGCTGAAAATTATAGGGAGCATTGTACATACTCAGTGCAGAGAAAGCACCAAGCCAGGGGAAGGACTGATTTTCTGGATGTCTAGTAAATGAAATAATGTTATTTCCATCCAGTTAAAATGTATGTCATCTATGGAGGTTTAAATGCTTTTTTAGGCTTCTGCTGATACTTGAGACTTCCCAGATACAAGTAAATGAAACTCAATACAGATTCTTACAACAATTTTCAAAGTAGCCTAATGGAGCTAGATATCCAATTCCTATTGACTTTTCCAATGGGACTTGATTACTTAAGTGCTCTTTTTCCCTTTGAAAGGCTTTCCTCTTAATTATGCTAATTGGTGCTTTAAAATGTTTTCAAAGTCGGAGTGCTGTGCCTAGACAATGCTAAGTCTGAACCAGACAAGATTCATAATGCTAAATTCTAGGAAGCTCCCTCTGGCTACAAGGTATATTTATTTTTCTCTTCTTCCCTGAGGGCAGAAATTAATTACTCAAGCTTGCCAGAGAATCTGCTGAGAGCTGTTACCTACGCGAACTGAAAAGGCACTAGTCAGTGATGCTACTTCATGACTACTTCCATTGGAAGTATTTACTGATGGAAGTATTTACATGCAACCCCAACCCTACCTCTACCCTGAAACTGAAAAAAAAAAAAAAATACAGTGGTAGCAACAAATAGTACTGTTGGTCTGGACAATATTGCAGCATTTAAATAGTCTGGCTGAAACACCACTTTATATAATTTTTTTCAGAAGTTCCTGATTAGGATAATCTCTGCCAGCCAAAATAGAAATGAGGAGGTGTAAACATGGTCTTATCTACAAGTCAGTGAAATATATTTTTGGGGTTTTCCCTTTCAGACATATATTTTCTCTTCTAAGTCTAAATCTCTAAATGGATTTACTTCATAGCTTTTCTTACATTGTGGGCATTATTTTAGCAATCATTAAGGATTGCTTATCATTGCTAACTGCTAGTGGTTTAGCTTAGTGATAAGCCATATATCCTACTGAGGGGATGATTTGTCTGACCTTCAGTTATACCACAGAACTAGACAATGAATACTAAACTCATATCAAATACTGGTATCTTGGCCAGAAGTGTTTGCTAGAAATTATAAAATTATTATATTGGTATTTTGGTAGTAGAATTTTTGTAGAGATATTATAGAGACTTCTGCTGATTGACACAATATAGACACATATTTTTGTACCTTACTTTTACTAGCAGAATGAATCCTTTAGGAGCAATAATGTTTCGGTAGGGTTGGATGAAAACCTTGAACATAAAGTGAGCTGTAAAGGAGAAACCAATTCACATATATATCTCAGTTAAAGAATGCAGCCATCCACCTTTCCTGGGTAGCACTGGAAATGCATGAAAAGTGAGAAAAATGGAAATGGCCTGAGAATCAGTGGATTTTAGAACACTCTGAGGCAAGAGATTTTCTCCTAAAAGGCATATCAGTTACACTTCTTTAAAATAACTTGTTTCAGTTTTGCAACTGAAACAATCTTGAGCTGATCTTGAACTTTGTGATTGTATTGCTTTACACTAGGTTTAGATAGACCTTTTTTAACTTTGTCTCCTCTCTGCCAGATATTTTATTAGGTTTTTATTCTGTGTTCTTTAATGTTTATGATTACATTCCTTACTACAGAAATATAGGAATTAAATCTGCCATACAAAGGACCATGCTACTGTCGGGGAAATGTAGTGTAATCTCATAATCTCAGAAAAACAGTAGTGCACAGAGTGCTGGTATTGACTCAGCTAGGATTTTTTCTTTTTTTTTTATTTTCCTCTTCCCATTTTGCTCTACTTTTATTTTAAATAATTGAGAGCCACAAATATAGAATAGCCCCACTTGATTAATACCATCTATCCGGGCAAAATCAAGGGGATCATCATATGCTTTCCTGTCTGTTGGCAAGGTAAAACAATCCTACTCAGTACTGCCATTGTATGGCAATGCAGATTGCTTTCATTTATGCTTTTGATAAAATTCCCTGTCCTGCACAGACTGGATCAGTAGGGCCATGGCCAGACCTTGCTGTGCCATTTCCCAGCCCTTCTGGCTGAGTTTTCTTTGGAGAGCAGCATGCCAGAAAGCATGGAACTGAGCACAGGAGCAACCATGGTTCATCAGATCTACTCTAGGTGCTAAATTTGTACAGATTTTTTTTCCAACTTGATTGGAAGTGCTGGGACAGATACTCTAAATCTACCCCCTACTTTTGCAGACATTCTGTGCAATGAGATTTCCCCCAGTTCATATTTGGATTCACCCAAATGGATGCTGACTGAAGTAGATAGAGAATAATCTTCAGGAGGTGATTCAGTCTGTCAGGTCCCAGCTTACAAAAGGTGACCCCCAAAGAATTTTTACAAAAATAACACTCTGTCTGTCAGCATTATTTTCTTTTGGCAGTTCTCCCTATATACCCAAGAAAGATTCCAAATCTCCCAAGCAAGCTGTTCAAAAAGCAAAACTGGGCACACAAATAGATTCTTATCCTTCTTTTTTCCCCAGTCTTGATTTTTGTGAAGCATTGTGTTTATATAATTCATTCAGGTTGTGTTTTCCAGCTGGATATTCTTTCCTGCATTGTTGCTTTGGGGTCGTTTTGTTGTTTTTTTCAAATATCTGAGGCAGTAGCTAATTCTGCTTTCTGTGGCACACATAGACCTGTTTATCAAAATGAAAGGAAAAATTTAATGAACAATTTAGAAAATACTTACTGAAGCATGTTTTGAAAATTAATTCTGGTTTGTAAGTTATGTTTAGTTCTTTGAATCTTTTCTACTGTAAAAAGAAACATGTGAAAAGCTCAGAATATGTAATTACTATTATAATGATTTAGTCTTAGAATGTCAAAAAGCTTTCCAAGCATTAATTAATGGAAAGAATCAAATGATGTTGCATTGTTACTGCAGTGCTATTAGGTGAAGATTTTTTTCTTTTTAGTGACTTAATAGATGCTATAAATTATATAATTAGACCTGTAATATGCAATTCAAAACCACTTGATTTCAATGCAGAAATGCAATTCTTATCATAAAAAAATTGCACATAAAAATAAATATCTCAGAGACACAATACTTAATGTGTTGCATAAATTCCCACAGTTTAATGTTCTTTTTATTCTTGGAATTGTGTGAAGAATATAATGTTTTTTAAGTTGATTTTGGGGTTTTTTTTTAGTATAATGTGAAGTTTTCACAGTGTTGTCAGTATTATTAAAAAGTAACTCTTTTTATACTTTCTTTTGCAGGTTGGCTTCATGAGCTAGGAAAACGAATTGAATCTCCTTATTATGAGAATAATACACTTGGAGGCCCATCAATCAGAAGTGCCTATATAGCTGCCCTGTATTTCACTCTTAGCAGCCTCACCAGTGTTGGCTTTGGAAATGTTTCAGCCAATACCGATGCTGAAAAGATCTTCTCCATTTGCACAATGTTGATTGGGGGTAGGTACAATTAAGTGTCATTTAAAACCTTTTCAAGGAGTAGGAAAAAGTCAAATAAAAGCTGAAATTTTGATAGGTTTCTTTAAAGAAACCACGAACCAACACAGTGGAAAACTTAATAAATTCAATTTAAAATAGCAAAAGAAGGAAACTACTTTGTTTGGTTTACACTAGATAAACTCTCTCAGGCAGATATATTTCTTTTGTTCACTTATGATGATGAAAGATGGTGTTGCCCATTGAAATGCAAGTTCACATTATTAACAGTGGAAGTGGCCCAGCCATGTGTTGGGGATTTCAGTCACTGGTGACAGACACTTTTCCAGACAGTCAGGTATGATGTGCACACCAGCTGCAGCTCCATCCCCACAGCAGCCCTGGGAATGGTGATGAGGGGAGGTGGGCAGCCCACAGGACAAAGTGTCTGTGAACTGGTGTGTATCCTCAGCTGAAGGACCAGACCAGAGAGAGGGACAGAACAGAGCCAGGAGACTGTTTGGTGAGCCTTAACATTAAAAAAAAAAAAAAAAAGAAAAGAAAAAAAAAAGAAAAAGGCCATTCAACTATCATTGATAAAAACTTGTTTCAGAATTGAATCAGAATGCAATTTTTTTGTCATATTTGGAGCTCTTAGTAACATTTCTGTTTATGCTGATTACCTAGTTGTACTGTTGGAGTAAACCACATGCTCATTCATGGCCCCCTTCCTTCTGCTGAGGCACCTGGGTACAATAAACAGAGATTTGTAAGCCAAGTTCTTTAGAGAAAGCACCAGAAGCTCTGTCTTTTCATTCATCTTCCACAAAAAATCAGATGTGCTATTTCATGATGTGTACATAATACAGCTCAAAGATGTCACACTGGCCATGAAGGGTAAAAGCAAGTCACTGCTAGAGTACTCTGTTCTCCCTTTTTCTTTCTGCTGGCTAAGTTGTTCTGGAAATACTAGTAGGTGTTTCTCCAGGGTTAGTCAGTAAAACCCTGGGTGTCAGCTTTGCATGATAAATTCTCCTGGCAACAATAAATTGGAAATTTGACACTTGAACATCAGGAAACATGATGAATTACCTGTAAGCTATATATTTGCAGCATCAAGTGGTAAAATAATTTTTCAATGAATTATTTTCATTTTCCTCAGTCCTGAAAATGAAAGGCAATAATATAACAAACTATCCAAGAACTAAATAATTTTAGTTTTCACAATGTCACAAAACCACAAGCAGCTCATTAATTTCTTTTGGTGGTTGCATAAAATTATAGTTTTAAAATACACTGTGGTCTCTGTTCTTTGGGGATTTCAAGAAGTTTTCATTTCTATCAAGAAATCAAGATAACTCTTGTATAAGGCAGTGATGAATATTTAATTCACTTTAATATGGCAGAGCTTTCATAAATATAATAGAGTAGAATATAGAAGTATCCTATATATTTATTTAGTCCAGTTATAACAATTTCAATTTTATTTCTTGCAATATGCTTGTACATTGAATAAATTGTGAAGAACTAGTCAGGTGAGTGGAGTAAAAAGGAACTGATGACTGAAAGGTGAAGTTGCCTAAAGGCAAGCAGGTAGGAGAATGGATTTATATCTGCAAGGGTACAGTGAATAAGATATGTCCAGGTAAAGAAAGCAGAGCAGCCTGATCTGCAGCTATTTTCTTGAGGAATTATATTTTAGATACTATTGAGGAAAATCAAGGAAACATGAAAGAGTAGAATGATACTGTAAAGATTGGTGAGCATGCCTTAGAAAACTCTGTTAGGAATAAAATGTTAATCTGTATAGTTAGGGACATTATGCCTCATCATTTCTTAAAAACTATTTTAGTGTATCTTTTTGGCTGATATTTAATTTTTAAATTTCCTAATGGAAAGTGATGTTCTGAGAAAAATTGGTGTAAGTTTTTCAGACTTTTTGATCATGCCATTGGTTATTGAAATTTCAGGTGTAATGGCTGGGGTGAATTAGTTTAATGGCAGGGTTTTGGTTTTTTTAACTCTTTAATGTATGACACTACAAACTGAAAAAATTAAGTAATTTACTTAAACCTTGAAAAAGTTAGAGACAGGAAAAAAAAGTGTAAACTTAGCAAATAAATTATATATAGAATACCTTTTTCATATTTACTGGCCTCTTCACATTAATTTTTATTTTGCATACATTTGAAACTTAAATTTTTAACAAGTCATATTCTGAAGATAAAATATCTTGTTCAATACACAGTAAGTCTTCTTAAAGTTGGAAAGAAAATTTACTTATTAAAATGTAACCGGAATTCCTAGGACACACAGCATTTCTAAAATATTGATCAGATCTGCCCTCCAGCAGGTGATTATACCATATTCTGTCTTATACTCTCCATGTTCTTTCAGCAAATAATGTGTATTTTTGTATTTAAGAGATGGGAGGCCCACTCTCATAGCTCTAGTCCTATATGGAATCAGAGGTGTTTCTCTGTTCCCTAAGCAAAATGTGATTTAAAGTATCTATTAAAATAAAGGCCACTGCATGAAATACATACAGTTCCTAGAAGTTTTGAACTTGTCCTACTTGAGTTTAGAGAGAGGCATAATCGGTTTCTTACAGAAAGTAGGGTAAGTGTATGATTATTTGATAAAGAATTCTAATGCCTGTCACTGCCAAGAATAGCTTGTCGTTATGAGAAGCAGTTGCCTTCCAATGTATATAGGCAAAGACAGAATCTACCACAGTGATAAAATTCTAGATTATATTTGTGCCTATAGTAATGTCACTGAGATCTCTACACTGTCCAGCTCCTAACCTTGGAGTCTGATGAGGGACTTAGATCACAGGTTAGTCTTATATTTGCATTCATACACCACTTACCGCTTTATTCCACCACCTTTTTAAACTGATTATTGCATCCTTAAAGAGGTTACACTATTTCTTTAACCTATTTATCTGTGTCTGGCTGAATTGTTCCAGGCCTAGCTGTCATATTTCTAATATAATATTCTGGATCTACTATTGCACCACTCCCTCACATTTTGTTGCTCTAGCTTCTGACATTAATGACTTAGCAATTCACTGCACCATCATGAGCAGCACCTAGTTGAAATAGCTGATTATTTTTAGAAATAAATTTCCAGTTAGCCCTACTATTTTTACTACATCCATAATCCTTTTTTTCCCTGCTATTTCTACACTGCAGTTCTTTATCTATTTTTCTGCACTCCCTTCAAAATAAGGGCATAGATATTGATACTAGCTCTTTTGCATTTTTCTCAGCCTGTAAAAGTTTTCTAACACTCCAAACTACAGAATTTTTATATTTCTACCATTTAAAAGTGCATCCTTTCCTCCTCCTGTTCCCCCTTGTTTCTTCTCACTCACATTGGATTTCTGTAAAGAGACATACAAGGTCAACAACCTGTTTGTCTTGTTTATAAACCAATTCCTTTGTCACTGTGAGAAGTCCATCTGCTTTCTTTCAAGCACCTTAAAGACAGATGTCCCTTTAGAGAAATAATCAAGATTTCAGTATTTTTTTTTAATAAACAATTTGTGGATGTGTATGTTCTATACATCACATATATACATGTGTACGTTCTAATATCACATGAAGACAATTTAGCAGTAATTCTTCCAACTCAAATAAGCAAACATATTTCTGCACAGACAAACCCAGATGACCTATTATCTGTAAAAATTTCTTCAATCTTTCTTCTGGTCTTTTTATTCCCAAGCCAATCACTAATTGTAGACAAACTCCAGGATGTCAGAATGATTTTAATCATAACTAACCCTACCAAGCAACATAAGAAATCAGATTGTTCCTTTGAATATTTCTTTTATCAAGAATTTCTGCTTTATATTTTTTATGGAGTTTTTTTCTGAACTTTTTAAAAATATCTCTCCCAGAATATGATACATTTTTAAATGTTATTTACAACCTCATTCTGCTACACATGGTCCCCATTAGTAACTGCTTTTATTTATATGAGTTCTCTGAAAATTACGCTCTGTGTAGTTTCCAACTGACCACTTGAGTCTAGTTTCCATACTGATTATTAGCATCTCATTATATTCTGAGCATACCTGCCTACATGTGTTCCTTCCTGTGCCTTTTGCTAGGGCCTGTGGTGACAGCACAAGTGGGAATGGTTCAAACTGAGCGTATGTTTAGATTAGATATTGGGAGAAATTCTTTACTATGAGGGTGGTAAGGCTCAGAAAGATGTTGCTCAGGGAAGTTGTGGATGCCCCATCCCTGGCTGTGTCCAAGGCCAGGTTGGGTGAGGCTTTAGCAACCTGGTCTAGTGAAAGGCAGTGACTGAAACTAGATGATCTCAAAGGTTCCTTCCAACCCAAACCATTTTATGATTCTAGGATTCTGTGCTCTGTTTTCCTTTTCTCTTAGACTATGGAAAATCTTTATTTGACTTAATTCTTTTGCTAGGTACCCTGACTAGATAGAATAGGTTGTTGTTCTACCCTGTCCCATTATGGTGGTTTGTAATGTCTAAAACACCAGAAATTGATAATCATATTAATACCACAGTATTAATATACTATTACTTAAGGAGTTTTATATTCAAAAGCTTTCTTATAGCTCTCAGTCAGGAAATTTTTGCTCTGTGAAGATGCTGTTTATTTTCTGTGTTAAGTTTTGTTGATCAACAAATCACTTCACATTGTATGTAATTTCTATGCTTCTTAGCTCTGATGCATGCCTTGGTGTTTGGCAATGTGACTGCCATAATTCAGAGGATGTACTCCAGGTGGTCCCTTTATCACACAAGAACCAAGGATCTGAAGGACTTTATACGGGTCCATCACCTGCCACAGCAGCTAAAGCAAAGAATGCTTGAATATTTCCAAACCACGTGGTCTGTCAATAATGGAATTGATTCCAATGAGGTAACCAAATGAGGGGGGATTTGTGTTTGATTGTTTTGACTATGAACTATGACTATGAGTCAAGGAGGAGGGTAATTTTTCTTTTATCGTGCTGTGTTTTGTGTGGAGTTACATAGCAAAGAAAATTGTGCCTAAAAATAAACCTGGATTATCCCAGGAAGAGTGTATACCACTGAAAAAGCAGGTTTAAGACATCAAATAATGTAGTAAAATTCAGTCCTCTGTGATTCTTAAATGCTTAAGAGGCATTCATCAGAACCTTTTAGATGATGCCAGCAGAAATGCTATAATGAGTGTTTCTGTCTTTCACTAAACAAAATATCTACATGGTCATTTTAGGTTCTTTTTAGGATTCTAGGAGGGTCTATGATGCCTTTTCTTTCCTCCTGCATCTTATTTATTGCAATACTGTAAACAAATTATTTAGGCTGATTTTTTATGTTATTTATATCACTAGATTTTTAAATATTTCACAGTGTAACTTGAGTGTGAAATCAAAAGACAGATTTCTGGTGGTGTCTGTGCTTGTTTGTTTTAAATTACTTATCCAGGTTATGTGTTACAGTACTGCAGGAGAAATAATAGCTTCTCTCTGCTGGAGTGTTATTTGAATGGAGCACTCCCTTTAGGTTTCTTGTTATCTGTGTTATAAAACTCACTGGTCTCTAAAGATAATGTGGAAATAAGCAGAAAGATTTGGGGCTTGGAACCTTCTTTTCCTGATAAATTCTTTTTGTGTTGTGCACAACACAAAGAATGGGATTTTCAACAGCATCTTAGCAACAGAAGGAGCTTAGTAAGATTTACAAAGATACAAAAATGAGTTAGATGTCAAAGCTTTCCCAGATGTGGTTAATGATCACCTTCAGCTTTTGTACCTTCTGTACCTTTAGTCACACTGAAAGTGAGTGACTGCTGTACTACAACGACAGCTCCTGGAGAGGCCATCAGTCTTCCATTATTTCCCTCCTAGGGACAAAGCACCTTGTCTGAGCCCCCCTGGTCAAGCATTGGCTGATTGCACTGTTCAGATGCCACATGGCCTCAAATTACAAAAAAATCCTATATTTGTGAGCTTGCAGCTTGGAAGGAAAAAGTGAGACCTCGTGGTCTTTTAGTTTACATAGGTTCTTCCATTGAACGTGCACCTTGTCTCCATTCCTTTCCCACCCCTCCTTCAGTGTCCAGTTACATTATTAAAAAAGGAAAATAACTAGAAAGAAACACATTCAAGGTGGGGTTTGATTTTAGTCATTCCTCTTGCAGTGGTTTTACTATAGAAGAAGTAATATTACATATTGGTGAATTTTATAGAATTCTCTGTTTTCATTGTATATATCACTGCATACAATTATATATCTGAGCAGCTTACTGTGTTCTATCACAGAGAAGAATTTGGAAAAACTTAAATTGTGCATTAGAGGGAATTCATACAAACTGTATTGTTGACTTTTTTTTTCCTGTGGTTTTTTTTTTTTTTTTCTAGAGAGGCTTTTTGGGATTTTTTTTTTTTTTGGTAGTAAAAAGGCATATATTTATTCATGTTTTTCCTGGAATGTATCAGTGTTAAAATTTCTCAAAATAGCACATCTCATCAAGAGGGTAAGAAAAATCAAAGGGAATTATTTCCAACAGTAATGTGGTGCTCCACTAAATCAGGCCACTTCTGCAAAAGTGGAAACAAATAATTTTACGGATTTTCTCTTTTTCAAAATTTTTTTCCTTCTTTCGGACAGCTTTTAAAAGACTTCCCAGATGAGCTGCGTTCAGACATCACCATGCACTTGAACAAGGAGATTTTGCAGCTTTCCCTTTTCGAGTGTGCCAGTCGTGGTTGCCTCAGGTCTCTGTCTCTGCACATCAAAACCTCCTTCTGTGCTCCTGGGGAATACCTCCTCCGGCAGGGAGATGCCCTGCAAGCGATCTACTTTGTGTGCTCAGGTTCCATGGAAGTCCTGAAGGACAGCACTGTGCTGGCAATCCTTGGTATGTTCACAATCATAGACTCAAAGAGGAAGAATTGTCCCCCAGTGCAGGAGAACCTTCACTACTAACTGGTGGCTTAGTGTGTCCTAATTGTCTGATGAGAAAGAATTTGTTTAGTTTTAATCTACAATACCTATTCTATGTACACTATGTACAGTTTTGTGTTTTCTTTTTTTTAGTTTGAACTTCCTTATATTTTGACATAAGGAGCATTCAATTGCCAGATCATTAGCTGTGCAATATTTCACTTCTGATTTCCTTATATTTATTCTCTCTTCTTTTCATGTAGACAGGTCCTTGTAACCTTTTCACACAACTTGCTGCTTTCTGCTATATTTGGTGGTGGTACTGACAGCTCAAAGAACATTGGTCATCAGTTCTTAAATCTTTCATGAAAATTAGTGGCCAGACAATGCTCCCACTAATGGTCCCAAATGAAAGAAAGTAATAAGAGCCATTCTTAGGCACTTGCCAATGAGCACCCTTTGCAGAAAAGCCATGTGGTGAAAAACAAGCATTGTTGGCTCTGGTCCCCAATTTACTTCATGCTAGCTGATGCTGCCTGCAGTTATCTGAGTATATGGGAAGTGAGAAAGGCCAGAAATTCTGTTTTAATACATTTTTAGTTGTTGTTTGCAAGATTACTGTTTTTACTTATTAAGGTTTAAGCATCTCTACCTATAAATTTCTGTGATTTGCCTCAATCTAAGTCTTACTAAAGAAATTATCTTGATCTTCAGCTAAAGGATGATTAGACCTGTCTCAGTTAATGTTTATGAAGCTTTTGGCAAAACAAAGTATATATTTTACTCTAAAAGTAAAATCATATAATTATTTTATTATGATTTTGATATCTGTTTAGACTTAAATGTATTCTTTTTAAAAAAAACTTTTAATATTCTTCTAAAACAGAGTTAAAAAGAACATTTCCTTTTTTGCTTTCCTTCTTGTTTTGTGGGATTGCACTAGACTGTTGATAATAGAAGCTTCTGCTCTTCTATAATTGAATTTCCTTTATTTTACTAGAATGCATTTGATTAGTCTTTTTTAGAAAATAAATGTGATACAGGTCCTATTTGTTTCAGAACTTTTAATTATATTAGATTGACAGTCCACATCACTCCATCGCTTGTTTTTTTCTAGGAAGTTTAAGAATCTCTTGATTTCATTGTATCACATAGATCAAAGATATAAAATATGACTTATAATAAAACATAAGAGAAAAGACAGCAAAATTTCAAGAGGTAGTCCCATTGGAACTATGATTTCATTAATGATTCCATCTTCAGGTACTTCTGAAAGTACTAATTAAAGCATCATTGTGTAATGGTGACAATCAAAACAATAAGATATTAGTGGATTTCTGAGAGAAGTTAATGAAATCATAATGCAAAAACCATAATCATAACTGTGAAATAATATTTTGTTACAGTGAATGGGACCTTCATCATTTAAATCTAATTAACACCAGCAGAAGGTGAATGCATTAAACACGTAGGTCCCTATGAGAAATTGTGTTGCTGATGTCATGTAAATTCTAGACAGCAGTTTTTTTCCTGACAATGCTGAGTTACTTGCAGTTCCCAGAATATTTTATAATTCTGTCCTGATTCTAATTCTAGTGGATTAGTTTTTGTTTACTGAACCATTCTCACTAACAAGCAATGCAGCGACAACTCAGTGAAATGCTCTCATTAAATACATCTTCGCTTCCTCTAGAGACTATTACTTTAATAATGATGATTAGGATACATTTTATGGTAAAATACGTTTTCATATGATTTATGTACTATTTGAGCATATAGCTTTGATTTATTGAAAATATTAGCTATAAGTTATTTGAAAAATATCCATAACGAGAACATTCATAACTTTAACTACATGTCCCTTATTTACTGAAAAACAGATGTGTCTGTGAAAAACATGTATATATAAGCTTGTTATCCAATTAAAGAAAAAAGAAAAGAAGTACTAAGAATAGCTGAAATGTTATGTAACAAATGTTGGCATTCAAGGTAGAATCATTTACTCACTTCATTAATTCTTCATGAAACTTCAGGTTACTACCTACTTCATGATTTTAATTTGAAAAATAAACATATATTAGCACTACCAGATCAATTTTGGCATTTCAAGCCTGAAAATACTTCAAAATTTTAACTACAATCCAATAAAAATCTAACATTTTCCCAAAATCTTTATGCAATATGGATACTAATACAGTTCATATATCTAAAATGTTTCTAATTAAGATGTTTAAGGATCAGTTTTGGTATATTTGAAATATTCTTTCCCTAGTCCACCTAGACAGACAGCAATAAATTAACACTGACAGCCCTTTGCTTAATATAATAGAAGAAATGTAAGAAATTGTTGATATTTGCAGTAAAATGTAACAGTGTATTACTGCTTAACTTTATGCTATATTTTATTACGTAGAAATACATGTTGTATTGAGCAAAGACAGATGTTATTACCTATCAAATTTCTCTTTCCCAGACTGACCTAATCTCATACCAGTTCTCAATCATACTGAGATTTTTAAGAGACAACAAAGTAGCATTAATGTGTGTATATTCCTAGCATAAGAGAAAATCCCTCCCTACCTTGAGTTTATAATAAGTATTTTTGAGAAAGTGAAACTATTCTATTTGAGAAGGTTCAGGGATGGCTGACTGATTTGTTTAACTTACTCTGCAAGCTGACAATTTCCTGTGTAATATATGGTTGGAATCACATGCTGGGTGGATTTTCCAACGTGACAGTCTTATAATTAATCACAGAATAATGTAAGATTGAAGGGAACTCCAGACCTTCAGAAACTACCCAACTTAAACCTGCTTAAAAAAGAGCAAATTTATCTCAGAGTCATAGAGGCTATGTCCAGGCAAGGATGCTGACAATTTCACAGCCTCTTTGGGCAGACTGTTCCACTATTTCTTGATTTTCATTTCCTGATTTATAGTGAGAATTTTATTACACACTGTGCCCAGTACATCTTGTTGCCCCATGTACTCTGAAGAGAAGTTTACCCCTGTTTTCTCTACAATTTTCTGCTGGGCTGTTGAAGAGAGTAATAATAGCCTTCCTTTGCCTTTTCTTTTTAAGATGGAGCAATAGCCAGGTTTTTCAGCCTCTTCTCATAAATTATATTCTTTAGACTCTGATTCTTGGTAGTCTCTTTTTGACTCACTCTAATATGTCAATATTATGTCTTCTATTGGGAAACCCAATAGTGGACACGGTGCTCCAGATGAGGTATGACAAATAGAGGGAAAGAGTCATTTACTGGACTTGCTGGCTCCGCTCTTGCTGATGCTGCACAAGAAGTCCTTGAACTTCTTTGCTGCAAGGACACATTGCTGTCTCACATTCAGCTTGTCCACAAGGACTCCCAGGGCCTTTCTTGCAGATCTGCTGCCCAGCTGGTCAGTTCCCAGTCCATACTGCTGTAGGGAGGGTTTTCATCTGGGGTACAAGACTTGACATTTGGTTTTGTTGAACTTTATGATAATTCTAGCAGACATTTTGTCTTTCATTGAGGTTCCCCTTGCATGGCAACTTTGTCCTTCAGCGAATCAACCAATTCCCCCAGTCTGGTATTGCCCATGACTTGCTGACAATGCACTCCATCCCACTGTCCAGGTCTTTAATGAAGACCATCTCCTATAACTTTTGGGGAAAACCTATGGTTCAATGACTACACTGTGGAATTTGTAGCTCAGCTCAGATGTTTATGCAAGCTTTTAATTATGAAATTTCTGTGCTCCTCAATATGGAGCACAATGGTCAATTGAGGATTTTATTAATACAGCCAGTGTTCTAAAGCAGTCGCGCTCATAAATGAAAAAAAAAACAAAAACAGCACAAGGATTCTGTCTTAAGCCATTTTTTCTTATTGACAGAAACATTAAAGTGCTACCTTAACAGAAACATTAAAGTGCTACCTTAACACCAGCATGTTTTAAGACACACACAAAACCCCCTGACAACATATTTTTTGAAAAATAATTGCACCTGCTATTAGTTACTGGTGTAAATCTTCATTTTATGCATATTTACTTCATCTCTCCCTTAAGTCAAGCAGCCAGTTACCTGTCTGGAAATTAGTTTTTGTACCTCCAATGAATTGTGTATAAGTTTGCACCTGCAAAAAAGAGAGGGGGAAAATTGACTATGATTCTTTAGCATGTTATTAATTAAACAAGTCATTAGTAACAATGGAATTTCAGGTTCAGGTATAGCAATTATATTAAACAGCTTTATGATTCAGAAAAGAAGTAAAGAATGTATGCTTTGAAGATAATTATTTTTGTATTCTCTTTTAGGTAAAGGAGATTTAATTGGAGCAAACCTATCCATTAGGGATCAAGTTATTAAAACAAATGCAGATGTTAAAGCTCTAACATACTGTGACCTCCAATGTATTATACTCAAAGGTCTCTTTGAAGTGCTCGACCTTTACCCAGAGTATGCTCACAAGTTTGTTGAAGACATCCAGCATGATCTCACTTACAATCTAAGGGAAGGCCATGAAAGTGATGTAAGTATCTTTAAAGGTCTCTGCAGTTATTGTAATCTTTCAGGTGTTTCACATACCTCAGTAATTTCCTATAATTTTGTCACAGTAAAGAAATAATACACAGATTATGTTAAAAAATTATACTGATTCCATTTGTTTGATAATTCAGATATTACCTACATGAATTTTTTATCAGTTGGTCAGATCATAAATATCAAACAACCTCTCTGCTTCTAATTTTCCATAACAAACATCATCCATGAAAGAAAATTCTTTGGTTTTTTAATATTTTTGTTTATGTCTAAAAATAATTCATAATTACGTAAGCTATGTTTCCAAATAGAGGTTTTTAGACATACCTTTTCTAGAAGCTCATGTGCCAGCCTAATGAACATTCATTTCATAGATCATTGGTTATTGCTTTTAGGAAAGAATGTTATCACACTCACTAAAAATGAAAATCAGTTTTTTCTCATACACTGCAATTAAAATGTGCTTTTCCACTTAAATGAATACTTTATTTTGGAAAAAAAATAAGGAAAACAAACAAAAATCCCAAGGAAAAACAAAACAAGAAGAAATTCCAGATAAAGCATTCCTGAAAGGCTTCAGTACAGACTCACCAAAGTACTTTCACTGATATTATATAGAAAATATGTATATTCGGATTTTAATAGTGAAAAGATTTTATGACAGCTCTCTTTTTCTGACTTTATTGTGTGCTCAAAGACAGTCATAGACAAACTTTCAAGTTGGTGGTTAACAGTTCAGGTGTTTGTTTTGTTCTTCTCCTAACAAAGTGAGAAGTAATATTGGAGAAACATGAATTTTCACTAGGATGCACTCAAAGCAGGGGACAAATATAGTGCCAAGGAAGAGTGCACCAAAGTACTTTTCAGTGCAAAACCTCCATGAGTTTGAAATATGGGCTGATTTTTCTACATAGCTTCCTATTAGATGTACTTTGGCACCAGTGTTTCCACAGCAACACTCTATTAAACCATTGCAGCAGAAAGGAGTCCATATATAAGTGTGTACTTCTGGAGAGGAAAATAACCAGGATATCTCATTTGTTTGTCTCTTGAAATGTCTCCAAACTTTCTGCTGCTAAAAACAGCAGCTGAGAGTACACAGCTGTTTTGAGAGTGTGGTGATCAGTTTGTATAACACTTTTCCCTCAGGGAGGAATGTTTGATCTGAAAAGGAGTAAAACTCCATGAGTTTGAAGATTATTGCATTCCCCACTATAGTTTCGTCATGGAACTTGATGGATCCCCTTCATGCTTTTCTGTATGGTGACAAATCTGGGGATCACCCTCTCAGCTGCATTCAGGTTTTATAAGTTCAGGGACAACTCTGCCCAATTAAAGTCAGCTGGGTGCTGTACAGACCCTCTGCTGAGAGCAAGCCTACGGCAGCCTTGAAGGCGAGTGTTTCTCAGGCTGTCTGAGGAGGATGGAATAAAACAATGTGGGACACATCCAAGTAACTTTTCTGCTTTAAAGTAGAAAATATTTAGAGCGTTTTTGAATATATGTCATATATTCATTGTCTAATCTGTTATCTTAAAATTAAGGAAATAGATATCCTGATATGTAATACCATCCAGTGTCACAGACAGATAAACAGAATCCAAGAGAGATTATGAGTGTTGCTTTTGCATACATCCTCTGCTTAACTATGCCCTCTGCTACTATTTCTCTTGCAGTACAACACCTCATTTTTTCCCCAACGATTTTACTTACCAATAAGGATAAACAGCATAAATAAGGAAGCCAAAAATTGTACCACCACAAAAGCAGGGTTTGAAAAATGAGGAGAGATATCTATGTCAGTAGCAAGTGTGCCTGGTCAACCACTCACTTTGCTTCAGCAGGAAAATACTGTGTCTTTGCTGCAGCTGGAATATACTTGTAAACAGAAGTAATTGGTCTTATCTGATGGTTGCTCTCAGAGAAAAGTAAGAAGGAAATTTTCAGATGTACAGTTTGTGGGTATGTTAATGTGACCCTTTGCTTCTTTTTGGTTTTTGGTTTATTTTAAATATAGCACTTGGGAATGGTGTTATAGGAGAGCTTGTCAGCTAGGCCTCTGTATCTGGATTCCCTCTCCCGTACAGGGAGATTTTACTTTTGAGAGTGTCTGTGACTTCTGCAGCTTTATGGGATTTTTGGGTTTGGAGAACTTTTCCATAGTTAAACAGTAGAGCTATTCATTTGAATAAGCCTGGTTTTCACTCTCTTTTTCTTGGCTGTTCTAAATGACTGTAAATCTGTAGCTGAATGTGAATTTAATACTTATGAATCACCATCAGTATTTAGGGTCAGGTGAACTGTAGGGTGTAAAAACATTAAATTCTCTACTATGACTTGTGAGGTCTCTTTCAGTCTTGACCTAACATGTTATTGCATTTTCAGCCAAAGTCCACAAAATCTACTGTAGGTTGAAGATTTATTAAAACCTTAAGCCAGCATTAAAAAGCTGAGAATGAATAAGAATTTATTCCTAGTTCTTCACTATCCCCTTTCCACCTTCATTATTCTAATTAAAATTGAATCAGAGATTTGAACTGAATTAGAAGCACATGGACAAAAAAGGGGTCGGAAGTCATCTGTAGTCTCCTTCTCTAGAAATGTCAAAATTGGATACTTGGAAGATTACATATCTTCCCTACACAAACACAAAAAGGAAGTATTTTAAATTTGTTTTCTTGGTTCATTTGCAAGTCTAAGAGGGTATATAATGATGTGGTTCATCTGCACTAAACTGCAAGTAATGACTGTGGAAAAGGCTCAAGAACTTCCATAGTTGTGTCTCTTTCCAGTAAAATGAGATGTATCCAGCTCTCCCAGTAGCAAGTAGAAATCTGTAGCTGTCTGGTTATAGCCTGATTGAGAGAGCTGTTTAGCAATCTTGGGAGAAAAACCCAGATTTTAAGCATAGGAGCAGACAACTATTTCAGGCTCTAGTGACTAAAAGTTGGAGAAACAGACTCAAAATCAGAGAGATAGAGTTTGAACAATTCCTCATGATAACTCTTAAACGAGGAATTACTAAGTGATTTATTATTAAAACCATTAATGTGTGTGTTCAGCCACATTGGCAGTGCTACTTTGCCATCTTTTTATACATTTTCATCACAGCAAGATATGAATTAAGGGAATAGACTTTTTGTTGATTTTGCATATTCTGCCCCTTGGTTTCCTTGCTCCCTTTTGATCAATAAACCAATAACTGTATTTGTAAATGTATTCAAATATTATGGACAGTTAGAAAATACTCATTTTTCAGGTAGCTGGAGTTGACATTAAAACAATTCAGCCATTTCAACCAATTTTTCTAGGTCTGTGAATATGTTGTCATAGTAAAGAAATAGTTTGCTGGCACAGATTTTGACATGTGCCTCACCCTATCTGTATAATTTTTCACTATGAATTACAGATTGCATATGTATTAGGCAGTGAGAGTGTCCCATATCTGATCTGATAAAATGGAGCACTCAGAAGAAGGTTCTTAAAACATATGTGACTACATCTATGCCCATACATTAATATGAAAGAAACTGGAAATTATTTTGTTATCCACCATCCCTGGAAAATGTGTTATTTGATGCGTTTAGAGAGTAGCAGCAGCTGTTCATAACCCTGAATTATCCTATGAATATCTTATGAAGAACTCGGAATAAGTAAATGTTTGGACAGTATCTTTGTAGGCTTTGGAAGAGTTTATTGTTTCTGATTATCTCTTATGAACACGCGCAAAATAATTTGCAGTGTAGACAATATTTTTTCAGATTAAATAAAAGGCTGGTTAGAGTCACACTGATAAAAAGAGCAAGAAGCCTCCTTGACACCTATACCATCAAGCTATAATTAAGTCCCAAAGGAAGACAAGGCACATGCAGGCACAATCTTTGCCTCACTAAAGCTCTATCTATGTGACTAATTTTCAAAAAGAAGAGGTTATATTCCTGAAGAGTCAAAAATCTCTGTTTGTAGATAGGACTTGTGGATCTACTTTTCTGTTTGTAGACTTAAAAGTAGTGTTCTGGCTCCTATAGAAGCTTTCCTTCCCCTCTCCCCAAAGAAGCTGTTCTCTAAAATGAAAACATGCAGTTTGTGAAACACAAAGAAGGGTTGATTCCATCAATGTAAATGAAGCTTAAGGACAAAGTTTCATGAAAATGTGTTAAATTCCTTCTCCAGCAGGGAACATGCAGTCTTAATGCACCTTAGCCAGGCTCCTTGATAATAAAATGAATAAATAGACAAATAAATTTTAAAAGGCAATCTAGCAACCAAGAAGCTATAAAACCAAAGAATCTGCCCACATCTTCCCTCTGGAAGGCATTGTCTGAGAAAATAGGGATTAATTCTTGTCCTTTGAAGAGGCTGATATCTGAGCTTTCTGGTTCATTCCAGCTAAGCCTTAAGTAAGTATTTTAAAAGCTTGTGAGTAATTCCTCTACATGTCATTTTAACTGCTTATTTGAAGACTTTTATCTTTCTTTGTTCTGACTGTTGTCATTGTCCTTGTAGTCATAAAATGGATAGCAAAAAATATTTTGAATGCAAGTACAAAATTCAGATTAAATCCTGCCCTGCCAGTGTTTGGTTTTCAGTTAGTAGATTACATATTTGACATTAATTCATTCTTGCCTTTTTAGTCATCCTTTTTCTACTATAGATCATCTGAATTTATGAATGCTGCTTTCCAATATAGCAATAACACCTATTACATATTTGATTATCTATTATGCATCAGCATAGAAAGTAGTGTGAAATTTCTGATTTTTTTAATGCATTGATTGTCTGCATAGCAAATAGTATTTCACTTTAAAGAAACAAACAACTTACCATATTTGCTACTCTGTAAATAGTAAGGAAAAAAATAAGGTTTTTTAAGAGTTGTTTTTAAGTATGGCAAGTTTTGTAAAATAAGAAAACTTGATAGAAACCATTACACAATTACTTATTGATGAGTTTAACTTCCAAAGTAAAAAAAAAAATTAAAAAAAAAAAAAAATCTCATTCCATGGGTATTCTCTATGTGTTTATAATAAAAGTCATGCATTGAAAAAATGAATTTCCAAATCAGCTCTTATTGTACTGCCATACTTAGTCACTATTCCTCTACTCCAGCCTAGACCACTGTTCATCCGGCACACTGTAGGACAATCACAGGTTGCAAAATATTTTAAATAAGTAATTTTCATAGAACATTTCCCAAATAATTCCAACCAACTTTTTAATAGAGAAGAGTTTTTTTCACACCACCCAGCAGTTACATAAAATGAAGTAGTTCACCTTAAAGTAAATCAATCTAACTGTAGGGCTGGATAAATTTGAGGAAAACTTGCAATTTTTAAATATGCTTAGAGCACATTAAGCACCCATCATTGTCAGTAGCTTGTCTGGTGGGGGATCATGTATTATTATTCCAGATGTAACTCACTGGTGTTTATTGTCAGTAAGTATAAATCTTGCAGAATCAGAGACCAATCAATGCCAGTTTTTGTGTTTCTACACAATTATTACAGCAGGTAGAATATAGAATAGAATAAATCACCTAAAGCAATGTATTATCTGTATGATTAAAAAAAAAAAAACTATAAAATAATTTTTAAGCTGTGAACCAACAGTTTATGATCTTTCTCTTTACTTAACGTGCACATGGTTCCCTTTGCTCTAATTTTTCTGGTAGAAGCCCTAGGTGACTGATGGCTGAACAGCCACTGCTACTGCCCAAAAGACACCATATATTAATTTTTCCTTTATACCTCTTGATATGAAGTGGAGTCTATAAACTTCTCAACTTCTCAGTGATTATAGTGTAGGAATGAAAGTGTTTCTCATACTGTCAAAAACTAAACTAATTTTAAAACTGGTAACATATAATTAACTTTGATTTCTGATATGTTCATTGGAGTAGGTCTCTTACCTGCCTCTGTGCATGGACTACTCTCCAATTAGGGTTGCTGTCAAATATAACTCAGGGCTCTCACATTTTACAAGCTACTCAGATTTTTCATTTATACTTCTTGGATGATCTGGAATTTTTTTTCCTTCTTCCCTCTCTCTGTCTCTTCCTCTTCACAAAAAAAGTTACTCTATTGCTGAACAAGGCAGCACTCACACAATGTCATTCACGCAGCTCAATTTCTTTATTCCTATGGAACAAGTAATGCAGCTGTACATGGGTGTGAGCACTGGCAAAACCAAACAAAATCAAACCTATTAATTTACCTGTTTTATGCTTCATTTTCAATATTAAATGGATGAGATGCATTTTGGGAATGAGCTCTGTCCAATAGCTCTCTGCAAGATATTCCACAGATCTCCTACTTGTGTTCATGACAGTAATTATGTTTCTGTGGATCTTTGGCTATTAAGTTGGGTGCTAGCTTCAAACAAGGAAATCTGCTGCAAGAGCCTCCTCCCTGTGCAGGGCTGCAGTCAGTCCTTTCTCCAGACCCTCAGCCTGGCAATTAACTTTTTCACTTAATATGGAGCAAGGCTGACCTGGAGCTATAGTGTAGGCCAGGTCTGATGCCTTTTTTTGTAGTCTGGTAGCTCATAAGGATTTTTTAGTAGAAGTTAGTGGTGAGCCTGATGTGTGGTGCCTCTGAGCCATCTCTCCCCCACAAGTACCCCTCAAGGTAATTGCCTCTGTTCTGTTTCTAATATATTCTTCAATATGGTACACTGCTGAGAAATAATGCAATGAAAAAACATAATTCATAAAAGACTGGTTGGCCTTTTTATTTTCTTTCCTAAAAAATCTTTTTTCATTTATAATCTCCTGTTTCATTTCTGTAGCCTTCAGTTATTCTAATATTTATGAAAATAAGGACACAGACACCTATATTGTCTGTTTTTGTCTCTAGTAATTTATTCTTCTGATCTGTGGTCATTTTCCAGATAGAAGATTCATCCCACCACAATTTATTTGAGCAATTATGAAATCTTTTCCATTAATATTTTTTTTTCATTCATTTCTGTATTTTTATAAATCTTTTCCATTTTACACCTAAAACAAGTGGCCAATTCACTGTAAGGGTGAATCACACAAGATACTGAAAAGAACAGAGGAGGGGAGGAAATAAACTATTTACATTAGTCTAGGACTATGTTAGGTATATGTGACTCATCCCCAATTCCAACTCTTTTACTTCTGTGAATGGATTAAGAGACAGAAATTATGAGCTTTACATTATTTATTAAAAGCTTTGCATTGTTTATTAAAAGATTTTCACAAGTAAACCTTAGCACTTTCTTGACAAATAGAAAAAGATTTCATTGTAACTAAAATTAACATGTTTAAATAAGTGATGAATTTTTACTTCTAATTTTAGCTTTTGAGTCTTTTTGAACACTCTCCATTGCCATTCATTTCACTTCCTGGGATTATTACATTCTGCATCAGATTATAAAGCTTAGCCCGAGCGTAACATGTTGAAAAAAATCCAGGCAAGCAAAGCAGCTTATTGATGTTTTTAGACTGTTGTATCAGGAGGGTATAAAACACTGTGTCAAACAATTTTAGACAGGAAAAACTCCTGACTTGCAGGGTATTGCCTTGGAATCTAACTATATTTCTATTTTAATTATACAGGCATGCTAGAGGATAACGTTTTTCCAATATGTCTCAGTATGCCTTAGGGAACATGATAATATTGCTTTTACAATATTAATATTATCTTTGTCCCTACACTGTGAAAAATGGAAAATAGAATTAATTCCTAATATAGCTAAACTTTAAATTATATAAATTTGGAAAATTGATTGATTGATTTTTTTTTTTTTTGTTGTATTATTATTCCTTTCATTTTGTATTGATAAAGCACTGATCTGTTGGGGACCTTAAATTTAGAAGCTCTTTTTCAATAACTTGTCCTTTTATTATTCTGGGTAATATAGGACTAATTAACAAAGGAAATTATAGTACCACAATGTCTTCTATAAAAACATTCGTTCTGAAGGCATAGACTACCTTAAGACACAATGTTTATGTTGGAGTGGCTTATGTGGTGAAGTTTCTACATGACTTGCAGAAAATAACACTGAAATGTGTAAACTAAATGTAGGTAGTCTTTGAGAAAACCTGAGCAAGCTGTGTATCAAACATTACATTTTACATTGATACAAGTGTGCATTCTCAATTTTGAGCTGGTAATGTTTTTAGTGAAACTTTTCTTTACATGTCATAGAGCAGTAGAATAGCAGACCTTGGAAAGGACCTCTGAAGGTTATCTAGACCCACTATTCTGCTCAAAGATATGAAAGCATGTAAAACCAAAAATTATTTATGTAAAAATGCAGTTTTACTGATCTCAAAAATAATACATCTGCACACTTTCTTTTTAATTACCTATACTTTCATCCAGTAAAACTAGAGCTATAAAACCTGCCTACATAAGTGCAAATATAGTTATGCTGAATATAGGTTTGATACTCAAGACATATTTTACATTATATTATTATAATCATGTTATTATTTACCACATCACTGAAAATTTTCAGTGATGCGGTAAATAACAATATGATTATAATGATAAATATATACATACATTTTATACACATATACTTTGTATACATACAGGACTGCATAGATACTAATTGTTCAGAGACAGATTCTATTGCTAATTCAGTGATCATTCCATCATTGTCCAAAATTTATATTGGATTTCTATGACCATGCTTAATTCTATGTCATGCTGCTTCAAGAAATTCAAGTTGTTCTTAAAAATTCTCCATTAATATGTTGCTGTACTCTGGGAGGCACTTGCTAGCACTCATCCCACTCATTTGTGCTGTGAGTGCTAACAAAACACCTGGCCAACATTGGGAATGTGTACAAATAGGCAGTTGACAGTGATAAATTTAATTGGAGAATATTCTTCAATATCCACTTCATTGTCCCTCTCTATTTTTCTCAAGAGGCTCTCTGAAGTTAGCTATACATATTTACATAAATACTAGAAAGAAGTTTCATTTGAAGATAAAGCTAACATTACAAACACAATTCCTTTACTGTATCTACAGCCCCAAACTGAGGAGTCTAACAGAATATCAATCAAGGCCCAGTCATGCTAATATTTATGAGCCAGTTTAAAACTTTGGAGCTGCTTGAAGTTAATCATATAAGTTTTATTACTTTGGTAGGTGTTAGCCTTTTTTGTAGTTTCTATTATCTAAGTCTTTACTTGACTGTAATCAACCTGTAGGAGTATTAACAAGGTTTCTCAACTATATCTTTTTTCTGCAGTAATCTGAAAGCTTTTCCAAAAATACAACCTGCCAGACAGTACAGTCAGTGCCAGGCTTATTGTCTGCTTTAACAATTCCTTCTTTTGTTTTCTTTTCATCTTATTGATAGAATATTCTTTTTTTTTTTCCCTTTTTTTTTTTAATTCTAACTGCTTCAGTGCTACAGATTTACTGTGAAAGATTCTTTTTCAGAGCAAATGAGACCCTAATTTCTTCTCCTGCTTTGGGGTGGGGAAGAGGGATGTAAACATAGAGAAGTAAAAATTACTAATTATACCATCCATGTTTCCCATTTATTTATTCTTAATATGGCACAAGTGGCAGAGGTATTAGTTTTTGCTTTCTGTATTATCTTTTTAACAAGAAATGTAACACATCCTGTATTGCTAATGAAACAAAGTATAATTTTTTAAAAATTAATGAATTCAATGAGGTTAACATTCAGGTTTTTAAAAAAATATATGAAAAGTAAACTTTTAACACTAAATATAAAAGCTCACACGAGACTTTTGCAACAAAGAAAGTATTCAATTGCAAAAAAAGGAAAAAACCTATCCAAAACTAACCACAAGCAGCCTGTTACAGAACATTAGTACCAAGTTAATTGCAAAGAAACAAAACACTCAGGACAGCAACTTAACAGGAGATTGCAGAGCTCATGGTAATTCACAATTACTGTCTGCCTAGGACAAAACACCTGTGACAGATCTGCAGTTCAAGTTTTGCTGCTATTTCAATGTACTCTGTATTGTGAGAAATATCAGAGAATGCTGAAAACATCTGCTTCCACAAAATATGCTTTCTTTATCTGTCTGTTAAATGGGAGAGATAAAAATAACCCTGAGAAAATATAGTAACAAGCCAATGAACAATAGAAAGTCTTAAAAAGAAAATCAAAACAAAACAAAACAAAAAAAACCACAGAGGGTGGGGATGGCAAATTGTTCAGTATAAAACAATTATATCTAACAAGCTCTTTGTGAGTGATTGAGTCTTTCGTGATTTAGAAGACGTGATATTTCATTAAAAATTTCCTAATTACAGAAACTGAGGCCTGAGCACATGAGGCATTAAGTTTTGCAGTAGTACAATAATCTCTTGTTATGTACTTGTGTCTTTTCCATTACCATACAGTAAGTTTGCAAAGAATAGAACATCTGGCATGCATTCTTGGGGTTTTTTTCCCACACTGCTGGTGTTCCAAATGGGCTTTTCCCATTTCCAAATGCTGACTAAGGACATTAATACTCCACTTTGATTTCAAATCCTTTCCTGAAAATATATTTATCCTTTTGACTCCTCAGTATAAAGAATTATATACTAAAACACATGTATTTTAGTACCAAAGATTACAAGAAAATAAGTGAAATGATGTTTTTATTTTTATTCCTACTTTTTGTGAAGGCTTCAAGGATCAGACCTGCAAACACTGGAAACATTCTATTGAGGCCCAGCAAATAAACTTACTGACTAGGCATATAATGTATTAGCCTCCAATTTAGCTGTGTATCTACATTTTTCTTTTTAGGATTTTATCATTTGAGTTCATCTTGAATTATTATACAGTTTATTACCTGGGTTGGTCCCAATTCCTGGAGATTATTTATAAATGACTACTGCCTCTTGACATTGAAAAAAATTTTCAGATCATCAGCTTTCAACAGCAAACTACTAGTTTTCAGATGGAGAAATTTTATTTTTGTGCTTCTAATAAGCAATGTTAAGGATTATTGAATTTTTTAATCTGTGTATTAAGATATTAAAAAATTGGAAGAATGTAGATTTATGATTCCATACATGGAAGAATTTTATATGAGTCTGCTTTTGGTACATAATCTATTCTTTTGTCTTGCATAATTAAATGTAATAGCTGGTTTCACAAGACATAAAGAGATACCAGGGCTGAAATCAAAACTTTTAATTAGACTCTTTGGCTGTATTTCACATAATTCATGCTAACATCAATCTTTCTGGCTTTTTTTCTCAATGCATAGTAAGTTAAATATCTGTACTTTTTCTTTCAGCAGCCCTTATACTTTGAGAGCTGTACTTCTTTTAAAAGACAGGCATATGAGGTATTTGGCACACTCTTTGCATAAGGAAAAAATAGAGCATTTTGTAGAAGACTGCACTAGTGTGTTGCCCTAAATAAAAGGTTTTAGTGTCCTAGAAACCTCCTAATTATTTACTCTGATACTACATTTTTGAAAAGATAAAGCTATGTGTATAATAAGAACTTCTAATTTACTGCACTTTGACTGGCTTTGTCCAGGTTCTTTTTCATCTTTTCTCTTTGGGACTGGAGCGAGAGACAGAGAGGAGGTGCTGGAACAAGTATAAAAGCAAAATTCTTGAGAATTCTCTCTGGGCACAGATTAGTTTCTTTTGCCAGCTTTCAACTACTAAGCCATAAACTCAGTCCCCTGTTGGGTGTGCAGGATGGGCAATGAGTATGGCCGCAGTGTAATTTTACAGAAGCAATTACAAGGCTCTTTACTGGTGATTTTGTTCTATAGGAAAGATAGCTTATAGGTCCATAGTTTATTGTTCCATAGTTTATTTTAAAATATCAATATTTTCAGACTGAAATAATCCCCAGTGGGTTAAAGGAACTAGTCTGGGGGAACAGGAGGAGTCTGAGAAGCAGCTTCTCACATCATGTGCTCTGTGTTCGTACTTACCCTTATTTTCTGCTGCACGGCCTCCTGAGAACACTCCCTCCCCTCCTTGCAAAAAGCAACCTGCCTTCAAAAATTCCTTTACCCTTCTCTTGGGTAAGGTCCCAAGGCAACAAAGTGCTGCTGCTCACCCTGTTTGCTGTGCAGCCACTTTCTCCCTACTGCAGTGACCAAGCCAGGACTAATAATAATAATAATAATAATAATAATAATAGTAATACAGGACAGACAGGGATCGGTGGGTGGCTGTGGCTCCTGTGCTGAGGAACAGCAGGGAGGTCCAGAAGCAAGGGCACAGTGCTGGCAACTGATCACACAGCTTAAAACCCACATAATGATTTCTTTGTGTTTTCAAGATGTACAGTCAGGATTAGCGAGTATTCAGGAGGGAAAAAACAGCAACATTAAAACAAAAAGTGAGGGAAATCTTCACTCACATTACAAATTACAAATGACAAGTCACTTCTAAAGCCTTCAGCAGGAAAATGCATACTTTCTGAGACGTTTTTTGTGAAGCTGCTAATATTTGGATTTGCCTGGAATTTTAATTAAGGCTGCTATTTAACATTCCTACTGTGCCTAGAAGCCAAGCAAACTAATGTCCCAAAATTCTGGGCACAGTTTTATACTAATATTTTAAACATTTGTGCAAAGCAGGCCAGTAGTAGTTCCTAATTCTGACTTTAATATTTTAGCACATTTCTAGTTTCCTCTTATCCTGAATCGTGAAGATACTGGTTTTTCAGTTGGCATAGATTACAATGCAATTATGTGATTTCAGTACTTGATATCTCATTCTCTGCTAACTCAGTACTCTGTCTAGCTTGGTAAGTACAGAGCACTTATTTTGTTTACATAGCCTCATTATTGCAGTTGCTCTGTTTGGTAGTTGTTAGAGTGCTATTGCTACATTTAATGATACACCTGCTACTGGCTTGGCTGTTATGCAGTAGGATTTCTGCTAATAAAAACTTAGAATATTCTGTATTTGTATGTTATACCACTACTAGTACCCTCATTACAGAACAGTTTTTAGGTTAACCTGAAAGACTTGGAACAAAATAAAAGATTATAAAATAACACACAATTATTATTTTTAAATCTGTGCCTAAAGTTTAAATATTTAGGAGTTCTGAAGACATTTGTCAAACAAACTGAGATGTTCAAATGACTTTCAGAAATGCCTAACTTCTACCTATGTTTGGAAAAAAATAAATTGACTGATGGGTTAAACATTTTTTGCCTTGATATGTGGGTTTAGGAAAGCTGAAAAAAATCTCTCAAAGTTTTACCTGGCAGGCTAAATTATTCATATAAATACAGTATATAAGCTGCCAGAGACTTGCCCATGATCAAGATGTGGACATTCAAATAAAAAGCAGAATTTTCATAACAGATATTACACAGCAGTTCCAGAGGATTTTATTAGAAGTAGTTACTCTTGAAAGTGGCATAATTTTTTCATTTTCCTTTTGCTTTACTTTCTGTGTAATTCAGTTCAAGTTAGACACCTCTCCCTCAAGACTACCTTGCTCCTACTTGTTTGTCCCACCACTGCTTTTGCAAATTTCTCAAAGATGCTGGGGGTGCTTAGTTCAGCTTCACATACAGACTAGGCTGGCACAAGAGCTAAAGTTAAGCAGGGCCAAAGCAAAGCACTTGTTCCTGCATTTCCACCAAACCTGAAAGCACTGAAATCTACCGGGCATGCTTTCATACACATCTACATTTATTCACAGGTTTGGAATCTTGATCTACTTTTTTTATTAAAGTAAAATATTATTTTTTTCATTAACTCACTTTTTATTTAAGATAAAACAACTATTTTTTTTTTTTACTCTCACAGCACCTGTTTGCAAGGATTATCCTTAGTTCAGTGTTATGTCACCATTTAGTTTAATATAGCCATTTTATCGTGAGTGTCTTGTCTTTAATTGACATAAATGTTTTGGTTTAGATGTTTGTATCCCATTGGAAGCCAAACTGTGCAGATGTACATACTTCCTACCTCTTTGGTTTGTTTTTTGCAGGTAATATCAAAATTATCCAACAAGCCTACACTATCCCAGGTATGTTGATCCCATTTTAATTATGCCAAGCTTCACTTTGAATGCGCACTTAATTATAACCACAACAAACTCCTTCCATTCCTTCTTGAAAACAGACTTCAATTTTTTCAGACTGGGAATTCAAATAGCATCCTGCAGATAGTTCTGCCACTGCCCATTTTATGAGTAACAGCTTATAATCTTTTTTCCTAGGTGCTAAATTTGAATTTCTTCCTGTAGCAACTACATTTTAGATACATGGCTACCCAAGCCAAATTTTTGAATATGGGTAACACTCATTCTCTATAGAGTATAGGCAGTATCAGTGCCAGGTTCTGTACAATTTAATCATCATGACAGCCTTTGAACAACTACTACAGATGACAACAAGGCTTTCCTATTTTATAAAGACATGCCTTCTGTCACAGCTTGGAATTCTTACCTTTTCATATATACCTCAAAATAAAAGATACCAGTTCACTAAATCTGTCAACACCTACCAAGAGAAAAGCATACATTCAATGAAAGTGTGTTGTAACAAAATTAAACCTATGCTGCAGAACATTTAGACAGATGCTCATAGGGGCTTAGACTATTTGGATAAATTCCCCAAATGTGTATTTCCACCCAGCCAATCTGACTTGGCCTGAATGTGGGATATCTGACTATGCGGGGTCATCTGAGGTTTTCTATCTAAAGCTAACAGTACCTTAATTATCCTTGATTAAGAGGAGTAGCCTGTAAAAAAAAAAAAAAAATTAAAAACAACTCCTCCCTTTGAAACCATGAAGTTACATTTGGTTTGTTAATTTTATCTGGAGCCTGAGTCTACCTTAGGCCATTCACCTACTACCAATAAAGTAAATTGTACCATGGGAATAAATGGAACTATTTATGAGTTAAAGTCTGACCCTGTCTATGTTGGCATGTGTTGACACTCAATCAACATACTTTTTTACCACAAAAAAAATAATATTGATATCCTATACTGTGCTTTAATTAGTACATAAATTACAGAATCTAGGTCTATGTTGCGTTTAAATTTCCATGGTTCCAACATCAAGCATCTAAATTGCATTTTATTCAAAACCAGACATAGCTCTGCTTTCTGATGACTCAATCCTGAAGCCAAAACTATCTCACTATTGGTGCACTAATAATGAAATTCCAATTCACTTGGAGTGACATGGAAAGTCTGTCTATCATCCCGGCAATTACTTCAGTTACAAAAATTTAGAAGGACACAGAGACATTGGGCTTGACCTGAACTGGTGTAAATGCCATTTACACTTCATATAAGGTTCCATGTGAAAAAGTGGTGTTATTTGAATTACCAGCCTCAGATCTCTTCTGTGGACTGCCAAGATTCTGGTAGCATAACATTCAAGAAATAATGCCTCAGCTAAACAAAATTAATCTTTTCATGTGTACATATGACAAATGACTTGTAAAAACTAGTCATGTACCCTTCTTGGTAACAAAACATACTGCAGTGAGTTTGCTGACCATGTCACAAGTGACCTGTTTTAATTTGTTTGTATTTTTCTTCTGTCTGCAGATATAGCTGAGGCTATGGATAAGTTCCAAAAGAGCTCTCTCTAATGAGAAATGAATGCTGTGTTAGATCTGGGTTTGCTCCAGAATGAACAGCAGAAAAAATGGTGTTCTGCAACATCAGACTTGGAATTTTACGCTAATATATATTATTTGTTATTTTAGACAGAGCTCAAGGGAAATGGAAATATAAAGAAGAGACTCCCTTCAATTGTAGAAGATGAAGATGAGGAAGAGGAGGGAGAAGAAGAAAGCAGCACTCTTTCGCCAATTGATACGCGAAGCACAAACAGCTCTCAGCAAAAGAAGACTGCAAGCAGCAAAAGCCACCTAGGGAGAAACTTGAAGCAGCTGGCCTCAGGAACGGTGCCCTTTCACTCCCCCATCCGTGCTTGCAGTTCAAACCCCTCAAGAGCCAAACATGAAACAGAGCTCCATTACTATTCCAAAAGGAAGGAGAAAAACCTTAAATTGTACCTGTCAGCACTGACCACCAGCGGCCCACCAGATCTGAGCCCAAGGTAATAGCTATGAATGGTCATTTTCCTATCTATCATGTGACTCATATTAAAAATAGCATTATTTTGACACTATAAGAGTTATTCTTTAATAGTTTATACTTCTGTTCATCCCACATTATTGTAGAAACCATTGCACACTAGGCAGAATGTTATGGCTTTAGAAGTTTATTGCAAACTAAGGTATTTTTACCCATAAAAAGGGCAGTAAAAAAGTGAGCAACTGCAAAAATGGCTATTCAAATAGTCTGGCCTTATGGTATCATTTTGTCTATAATATTCATTCCCCCAATAGCACTATGAAACATTCTGAGACCATCAGAGATAGAAAAATTTAGAAAGCTATGAATGAAATTATACAAGCCAAGAAAATACAAAAAATTACTGGAGTATAGAACTGTAATGGAAAACAATTGCCAAGCAATTTTGGAAAATATTTAGAGCGTTTTTTCATTAGAGACAGGAAATCTGATAATGGAAGTTATACAGAGTTAGCAAATGTTCTGCTGTGTCTTTTAACACAAAGAAGCATCATATGACAGTTTATTGAAGTATTGCTAGTGTAAAATTTAAAATATTTCAATTTCTTAATTTGTACACTACTTGAAAGTGGTTTATGTAACCTGTTGCTAAATTGCTGCAGTGCAATCCTAGTTTTAGTACCAGTTCTTTAGAGAAATCACAAACATATATATATAAAGAGATGCAGTAGTTCATCTTCCAGTTCAAATATTGTCTTCTATAAACTGAAGTGGTTTACATATTCAAGCAGTTCCTTCATTAGAGGCAGAGTGGAAGTTTCAGGAATTTGCCATTGCAAATATGAAATAGCCACAGTTTGAACAATATTTGTTTGACTCTGTCAAAGCACCACTCTATAGAGATGCAATCATAAAAAGGACATGGACGATTATATAGAACTCTTTCCTCCTCATCGTATATTTTATCACTAGAGACGCATTTCAAATAGTACCGGGATACAAAACAATTTTAGTTTTTCATAAAATCAGAGAAATCACAAAATTATTTAGATTGGAAAATACCTCCAAGATCGAGTCCAACCTTTGACGAACCACTATGCCAACAAAACCCTAGCACTGTGTGATATTTTCTCATTTGTTTTCTAGATCTCATATTATTTGGTTCAGTCAGCTATGAGTAAAGGTCATTATCATTCACATAATAAGTGGTAATTCAGGGAAAAACTATTTTTTATATTTTCTGCTGAAATGTAGTCTTGCTCATTATTGCTATGAACTTATGCAGCGAGACATTGGCACCCAAGGCTATTAAAAAATATGAAAATGTATGTTTACATATATGCTTTCCTGTTTCCATTCATAATTTTATAACTGTAGACTAATCCTGTTAATAGGCTGGAAAAGTGGCTCAAGATGTATGTTTTTCAGTCTTCTTTTTTTCCAGACAAAACATTTTCATGTTATCTCCTAGAAGGAATTCATATTATTAGGATATTTAAACTGAGAAGTTAATACCACTTTAAAAAAATAGTCTTAAGTGTTTCCTTGTAAACATTAAGGATAAAATAATATCTTAATTAAAATTCTCATTTACATTTGGTGTTGGCAAGGGAAAGATAAGAGACTGGTTGAAATATCCAGTCAGTGCTGTTCAGAGGTGTATAACCACAGTTTCTCAAGAAACTTCTGTTGTGGATGTTTCTGTGAGGAAACTAACTAGAATTCTTTACAGGTGCTTCAGGTTCTTTCATTATGCCCCACAGTGAAAGCAATAAAGCCCACAGACTGGGTCAAATTTTTAAAGAGCTCTTAATGCAAGGAACAGAGGCTAGAATTCTAGTTTCTAGAATAGAGCCCTGGTCAACTGCTTTTTGGGTTCTGCCTATGAAGTGGAAGAGCATCAAAAGGAAGAAAATACAAGTGGTAATAAAGGCAGCCCTAGGAGGAGGTTTGATGTAATTGAATCCCCTTAGAACCATACAGAGTGGGGCCTAATCCCTAAGCAACTGGATAGAAGACGTCACATGTTAAACTCTTCTGACTTTTTTGGCTTCTAAGAGTGGATTTTTCTGTCTTCAGGAGAAAATTCAGGGCTTTACAATAGCTGATTCAGAGAGGGGTGAGACTTACCAATTAAATTTGTCCCCTCATGTTTTCAATTTACCAGCTTATGTAGCTCCCCAGCCAGATCATTTTATATGAATAGGAATATTGCACATTACATGTTTTCCACATAGAAGCCTGGCACTCTCAACTAAGTATTTGTCCTAATATAATTTCCTTTGAGTCTGAATCTTTAAACACTATAAAGAATGTAGCATCTATAAATTCCAAGTCACATCTGAGTAAGCTTTCTCCTGTGTGCTTTAAAGGCAGTTAAAATGTTAGCATTTTATATAATTAGAAACCTCTACAAAAGTGATATTGGTGTTTAAAATTTGCCTTTTGAAGCAGCAAGGCCAAATTACAGTAAACAGGTTTTATAGCAAATTTCAAACAAAGTAATAGTTCTGGTTCTCTGCTGCAGATAGCAGTATAGGCCAAGGCTGCTCAAGCACCACATTTGAGTCTCCTCTTCTACCAGAGGCTGATTAAGATTAGAGTCAAGTCTAGCAGCATCCAGCTGGCATTGTGAACACAGACAGAGATCTAAACCCACACAAAGAGCTAAAAAGGATGAGAATACATGGTCTGGATACAGAGGCCTGAGTTACATGGGTCTTTCAAGCCCAATACATCACAGATAGCTCTGTGTTCTCCGTTCTTTCCTTCCCTAGACATTTCCAGTCAAGAAGCTTTTCTGAAAACATCTTTATTAGATAAAAATTCTAATGTCTATCATCACAAATTTATCCCCAGTGACTGAGAGGCTAATAACTTGCTATCTTAGCCCTTCCAGATTAGTATTTAATTCATATGTCTGCTGTAAGATAGAATGTGAAGCTTGTTCCTGAACAAAACAAGAAATTGATGCTTCATATCAATCAACTGGCAGTTGTATGACTCTTTCATTGACTTTAATATAGTTCTCTTTATATCACAATTTATTTTATTGGAGAACAGAAAATATTCATAATTATATATATATTTTAATACTGTGTATTCATTCCTCCAATACTTGTTTTCTTTGAATTCAGAATTGATTATTGTATAAAATACCACTGCTTTTTTTTTCCTTTGGCTTTCTTGACACTGCAATTTAGAGATAACTGCTATGTATGGGTGGAAATAACTGGCAAAAATACCTTTTCTAGTAATCAGATCCAATACTATTATTAATGTAACTGGTACACTGGAGACTGGTGTGCACATCTTGCCAACAAGATTTCCCTGCCTGAACTAGTTAAAAAGAAATTTAGAATAACTATTTGCATGGAAATGGCACTTTTGACTGAAGTTTACAGAGATGTTTGCATAAATATATTGTGTTCAGGCTTAGGTCTAGGTAAGCCTAATATAAGAGCTTGATTATGTGCAGGGAGATTTTAGCTTCACAAGAGCATTGTGAAGCCTCTTTTGGTTGTGCAGAAGAAAGAATAGCAAAAGATTACTGTAGATATGAGAAGCAAACTATAGTCTGTGTAGTTTTGGATTGGACCCAGAAAATACTGTAAAAGTCATGGAAATTTTGAAACCTCAATTAATTATACTTGGCCTCACATTCCTCCATTATCAGTAATTTTAATTTTTAGTGACTCACAAGAAGTTATGCTAATATAATAGGATCTGCTTTTCTCTAAACTTAATGTTGTGAAAAAGTTACCATTGTTTAAAAATGTGCCTTTTAGGAGTAATTTTTGCAACATAATAGGAACGTGATGTTTATTAAACTGCTCCATTACTCCAATTTTTCTCAACAGAATTGTTGATGGGATTGAGGATGGAAACCATAATGAAGAAAGCCAAACCTTTGACTTCAGCTCTGATCAGCTCAGGCAGGAATCCAGGTTATCTCCTACAACTGGAGGTGAGCGTTGCCTGGGAAAATCACATTTTAGAGAAAACAGTTTCATAACTGCTTTTTGTTCCCCTTCATTTCTTTCATCCTCACTAGTGGCATAAATATATTAAACATTTATTTGTACTCTGAGTCTCATTTCAGTACCACAATTGTAAAAAAAAAATACAACAAGGTCCCAAAGGTTGTTTGCTGTTTTCCTACCAAGAGACAGTCATGATAAAACAGTTTGTGGAGGGAACTGGTTTTTCATGCATTATGCTTTACCAGAAGAATTGTAGAATCTGCCTCATGCTCCCAAAGCTTTGGTCATAGAAGGTGCTAAACAAAAGGGCAAAACTGAACATAAAAACATTCTAATACCAAACTGAAAAAAATACAAGAACAAAACAAAATTTAAAAAACCCACCAAAAACAAAACCCAAAAAAAACCCCACACCCAATTCATTAAGGGCCATAAGTAAACCTGGCTCTTAACATTTTTAAAGATATTTAGAGAAGTGGAGGGGTATGGAAGTATAGAGATTTTTTAAAAGAGTTAAAACCTTGAATAACGAGGGGTTTTAGGATTCCTTAAATGGCCTACACCCTGAAAAGGTTGGTGAAATAGCACCACAAAGCAATATAACTTGTCAAGATAGGGGGGGAAAGATTTTAAAAAGAGAGGGAATGTTTGCAACATCCCCTCTTTTAGAAGTAAACAGTTCCAAATAGCTAAGTGCCTTTATCATGGGGGCAACTAGGACATATATTGTTTCTCTTAAAGCCAAGCTGGAAAATAATAATTAAAGTTTAGTCATATTTATGATTTTTAAAAAGTGTCAAGCCATCACATGGATGGCACCAAGGTTATCATCTTCCTTCCTTTTAGGTCCAGAGTGAAGCAAGCAGTATGGACTTTATTAATTGCACTTCTCTCAAACATTATAAAATGAACATTAAACACATGGTTTAATTTTCATTCTAGACAACTGAAAAACAGGTTTAAATTTAAAGGATTGGTTAAGTGCAAGAACAGTATTATCATTTCTAAGTGATCATACTCTTCTCATTTACATGAATTTGAATTATTTTCAGAGGCTGAAATTGGTGCTGCTGTGCTCGTTATCAAAGCTGAAGAGACCAAACAGCAGATCAGCAGGCTTAATAATGAGGTAACAAGATTTTGTGGGGGTTAAAGGATATTATGATTCAAGAAATGCTGGAGAAAACTTAGGAATATTATAAATGTGTTATAAATGAGCTCACAGAACTGGATGAAGTTCCTACATTTAGGGCAGTTGGGGGCTTTTAACTCATTCTCAGATTAATTTTCTACATGAAACCTACACAAAAGTTTGTGTCATGCTAGGGCTAAAACCAGAGTGAGGTTATTGTATCTGATTTTCTTAGGATTTGGTCTCTTCTGGGTATGCCTCTATTTGTCTCATTCCTCTCATTATTTCCCCAAGTTCCTTCTCCCAGATTTTCTTCTCTTGATGCCTGTTGTGCTTTTAGAGAATTTCCTTGAAGGAAATGCAAATCCATTCATGTTCAAATTTACATAAAATGATTCAAATCACTTTAGCTGTGTTCTGATTAGGATGAATGAGAACTTCATCCCTTCCTGCTCAAGCAATATGGCCTGAGGAACGGAGGGCCAATAGTGTTCAGTTGCACTTTCTATTCCTCCCTTTCAATAACTTCAAACCTGTAATCAACTATTAATCCAACAATAAGGAGATGTTCTGTGGCTAAACTGTTTCATTTACACAGCCCTGGCAGTACTTTAGCTAACAAGATTAAAGCATCAGACTAACTTCACAGTTGTACTGAAAGACTAAAATCTGTTCCCAGCCTACTCTGTCTTTCAATGTGAAAAGATTAGAGACAATTTCTTATACTTCCACATGAGGAAACATTTAAATAAGTCCCACCACACAGGTTCATTTCTTCCCTGAGCTCTTTGGTTACCAGAAATGTCTTTTTTTATTATTTTTCCCTCTTTATTGTGTACATTTAATCTAGTTATTATTTCCCACTTACAAAGTATTGGGCCTGTAAATCTCTTTCATCCTGAGTCAGCTTAAGTTGATTAGGTAACTTAAATATCCTAAGCATGTGTGGTTAGTTAGATACTATGAATGCATCATCTCATTTGTATGTCAAACTGTAGAGTTCAGACAAAAGTCTCATGACCCATTGATTATGGGTTAGGAAAAACTATGGGGTTTTATAGGATTTGGTCAAAGAACTCAAAAAAAATCCAAGATGTTCATTGACAGCACCATCATGATAGAAAATTATATTTCCTATATATGCTTTTGAAACACACAAGTCATATTGATTCATCCCTTTTGAGGATGAATTTTTAAAATAGGAGGATGTATTATGTGACTACCCACAAGAGGCAATTGGAAAATATATCATGGTGACAGATGTTCCAAGGCAGGCATCTTGTGGATTAAACAAACATTTCAACTGGAACAGTTTTGGGCTTCTCATTGCTTTTCTGGTGAAAAGTGATAAATAAATCTTGGAGCAGGGTAATATGTTAATCAAAAAAAGAAAAAAACCTCCACATGTTCAAGGTCATCGCTCTCCACATAAAATTTTAATTTTACCCTAGTAATATTATCTGAACAAAATGTTACGCAACTTATTTGTTCACATAAGCATAACACAGGCAGTAGGACTAGATCTAGATTTTATAGGTAATATTCTGGACTCAAATCCCAGAGATGGATGGGTATTCTCCAAGTCCTCCTAAGGATTAAAATTTACATTGGAAAAACTGCATGACTGAAAGGCTGCTTAATTGCATATTCTACATGTACTCAGACATGCCCCAGCTGGAGTTTCTGGAGTGATAGTACAGAGTTGGTGCTTACCCAAATGAGCCTCTGGGTAGCCTTGCTGATCCACAGTAGCTGCTGCTTGGAGTTTTTTTAGAATATTTTTAGACCCAGTGCTTTCATCATTCCATCATTCAATGATGACCAGTAATGAGGCTTAGTGCTGATGCTGCAGCAGTCTACTAATTAGTTAAAATACCAGCAGAGTAAGAAACAAATTCTCTTTTAAAGACATGCAGTCTCCTCCTGGTAAAGAAAATATGAGAAAAACAGGTCACAAGTAGCCAGCAGCAGTAAACACTGTCATTAATACATTTTCCAGTGGAGATGAGAAATCAATGGATGAATACAAAAACAACTGCTTTCATTAAACGCAATTGTATTACAACAGTTCACTAGTTAGCTTAGAAACATTTCAGCTGGTCTTGGGGGAGGGGGGAAGAGGATAGATGTGTCTTTCTATTCAGACTTTCAATACAGTCTCTTGTTAGCAAAGCAAAGCAAAAAGTTACCCCAGAGAAAAATCTATTAAATTAGCTATACTGAGTTTAGAAATACAGCTGAGCTCTTGGCAGTATTTTAGGTAGACAGCATTCACAATATAATCCAAAGGCCACTTAATTTACCTAAGAGAGTAACAGAAGTCAGTGCCTTGGTTTCACTTCTCAGAATTGTTAACTTTAGTAGTAATGGATGCACAGACTTCCTCTAAGGAGAGTAGTCTCTAGAGTCAGCACAGTGGATGTGAAACAAACTTGAACACACACAACTGCTGTTGTGCAGTTCCATGGTTTGGCTGCTCAGCCAGTTAACCACCTTCTTCACTTCCTCACCTAACTTCACTGCTCATTGAGCATTCAAGCTGATACAGGAATTTCCTTCCAGTTCACTATTGCAAGGTGGAGTGGAATAGGATGATTTTGTCTCCTACTGTGTTTATCCCTTCCTCTTAGAATAAATAGTCACTGAATAAAGCAGGCATGATACCCATTATAGTTCAGTAACTTCAGTATATGGTAGGTGAGAACTAAGGTTCAGGTTCTTGCTCTGGTAAAAACACAGTTATTTAAGCAATAGTTTCAAGATTAGGTTACTGGATATTTACCAGCATTGTACATTTGCTGAGCTGGGAAAAGCTTGATTCAAAGACCAGTTCCAAACTAGCCAGAGCAAGAATTCAGGAAGAGTATTCTGCCTTACAAGTCTGTGTCCTTCCTTAGCAGAGATCTTTACAAGTGACCTGGTCTTTCCAATGCATTTGTCTGCAAAGGCTAATCAAATGTGAACATTTAGCATATTTTCAGAGGCACCATTTACCTGATGCAATCATAGATAAGAAGCTCACAAAGTAAAAATAGGAAACCACAAAGGAGATTTTCGGAGGTATACAGGTGGACAACATATTTAGATTAAAGCACCTGCCTGTCACTGTCCCATTGCCTGTATCCCATTGGGCTTTTAACTCTCTGTCATTTGAATGCCACTGTATGAAAAGAGCAGAGAAATACTTTTACTTTGATTCAGTTTGAAAAGCCCAAACTTGAATTATTTCAAACAGATCAGTTAAAATAAGAAAAATACCCAATATTTAGTCATATTTCCCCTCCCTAATTACATGTACACATCCTCCACTCAAGAACATGGGTACACGATTTTGAACCCAGATAAAAAAGCCATCTCATACAGTGCATAAAAACAAATTCAGATTGCTTTGTCATGTCCCTTGGTTTCCTCAGATGCAACCCAGCTTCAGCACAGTCTCCCTCAGCTTCAGAAATCTGGGGGCCGATTCCATGTTTTACCACATTAGTAGATCCCACAATTACAATACTAAAACAGTATAATGAACACAGTACTCACATTTCTCCTGTTCAACTGAAAAACAAATAAAAATGAGGAAATATGAACAGGGTCAGGTTTTGAGCTAGATAATTGACTTCTATTTAGTTCCACATTGGAGCACTTAGTGGAAATTCAGCTATTTTAAATTTTAGGTTTTTTAAATGCAAGTACTTAAAATAAGAATCTGGCACTTATGCAGAACAGAGAAAATATATTCACGGGGATATTTAACTTTCATCCAACAAAAGGAACAATCATAAATAAATATGTTTGTTTTCCAAGTCATAAATTTTATGCATATATTATTTTAAAATGTATTTCAATTCCAGCTGCCAAAAATCAATCCCATTCTCCTCTCACTACAGAAATAATGCATTTTTAATATTAAAAATATATGCAAATGATAATCAAGACCACTAAAGAAAATTTGGTGAAGCCAGTCAGGCTTCTAGTTTTACATAGGGGATATATTGTTAAAGTTCAATTTGCGACTTGAGAGTTCATATAATGAACCCACTTGACTTAGAGTAATTAAATACATGTTCTTCTTAACAAGTTCATAACTATATCATCACACAAGAGAAATTACTTTGAAGCAAGGCTATCCCAGTGTTTTGGTTTGTAAAACATCTTTCAATCAAGAATAATGTGGCAAAAAGTGAACTAATGACATTTCTAGATCATGAAAACTATTAAAAATAATCTATCCATTTTGTATTTTAGCCATGTAAATTTCACATTAAAGCAAAAACATAAAACCAAGTATCATTTGTATGAAGAAATAAAAGTTTTCTAAACAATTCATGCAGACTAAATTCACTTTGCCTACTGAAAATTTTAGAAATACATCTTCTCTTTTAGCACTGGCTTTCATGTTTCCAAAGAACATTGTAGTTTTGTCTCTCTACTGTCATATTTTGATAGCTGTAGAGAAGCTGTTCCAGCTAACTTTTTCCTCTTTTAATAGTAGTTTAATAGGTATTGGCTGATGAAGGCAACAAAAATAGCTGATTCTCTAAACCTTTTATTATATTATTTAAGCAGAACACACTGCACTTACATGGCATAAGCCCCATATGCTATGATGTGTCCCTGGCACTTTTCCTTGGTGGAAAAGGAATTAACCAAGAGGCAGCCATGCAGTATACAAATCAACTGGACACAAAAAGCTGACTTCAAATTTGAATAAAAAATATTATTACCATGATAGAGGATGACAGTTGTCCAGTTAATATATAACAGGAATTTCAAAATGTTTCTTTCAAAATAGATCATCAGATCTATTTTCCTAACATCTAAATGTCAACACCTATGATATGCAAGTTATGCAAGTTCATAAATTCACTGCTTTTTCTTTTTTTCCTAGCAGATCATAAGAAAAAGTTGATTTGTGATCTCCTTCTAAAGTCAATTTATTCTGGAAACATGCTAGTCCAGCAGATCTCAGCAAACCAAATTCCTTTTGACTTTTTTTGCCCATTGCATTTGCTAAAACCCTTCACTCTTATAATTTTCTTTTGAATTGTCTTTACATCTTCGAAGTCACTGGCAAAATGCACAATGTCAAGCAGCCTTAGTCATTCCTTGTGAAGAAAACCCCCTTATAGAGTTCAATTAAAGAAGATATGCTGTTTGTATATCCTGGGAATATGATTAATGCCCACAAAGTGTCATTCAGCAGACCTCAATAGACATTTTTCTGTAATACTCGCATAGGCAGAATATTATATTCATGCCTCTGACATCTTCTTTTCAGATATTCTTTTCTTGAATTTCATATTACTGATATTTAAAAGTGAACATGAATTCCATTTAGAGTTAAAAATAAACATTAAATAAAAACAGACCAGGATATCTTGGGGTCCATGGTGTCAAGGTGACCCATGCCCGTGCAGCCAAAGAAAGAGTCTGAAATGCATAGGGTCAGCTTCTCAAGGTTGTCTATTTTTCCTTATCTATAACATTCTTTCTCTGACCTGCTGAGTCCATCTAGCAAGTTGGCCATGGCATTCTGTCTGTCCTCCAGGGCAGTGTTTACATTTTATACTAAAAATTACATGTACTATGTTTACAATAATGTGCCAATGGCTATCATTCATGTTAGTGTGTCTCTACCTTAAACCTATAGAAAAGTGTCACCAATGCACCAAGACATGGAGGGCAAGAAGAAGGAGAAGAAGGTCAGGACATGCCCAAATCCCTCCATCTTCTCCCCTTGAACTCCATTCTAAAAAGACCCAAAATTCTACTTTTCACCATGTGTTAATTCAACTATCACACTACTAAAACCTTTGTGGCTTGTAATTCCTCATACAAAGTTGGCAGTTTTCTCCATGGACTAAAATCAAAGCCACAGGTGCTTTGACTACATGCCAGGGCCTCTGAGCACCCTTCCACGGTCTTGAGACAGCCAGGGCAGCCAGAGGTATGTCCTGGGTTCTGAAAAGGATAGGGTGCTAAAAAGAATATCTTAAAATGTCCATGGATAACAGCTAGCTATTAGTCATAAATCATTCCAATCATTCAAGAATCTAGCTTATGGTGATTATGTCCCCTTCACATTTTCATGTAGTTCCAGAAGAATGTCAGGTGGACAGTAGCATCTTAGAAGTCTTCTGACAAGATGTCAATTATGTTTAAAGTTTATTCTTATATTTTAAAATAGCTTTTTCAGTTAAAGAAGAGAATTATAGTTTTGCCATGGTTTATTCTTAAGAAAAATAATGTTGCCTGTTGTCTTTTAACTATTCCTTTAAATACTCACAGAAATTGTCTGCTTAATATTTTTGCCCAATATCATATATATTACCTCAGGCTTTCTTTCATCAGTACATATTGCCAGCTTCTTCTCTCCCAGCCACCTGGGATTTCCACAATCCTCCATTTTCTCTCCATCAATAGCTAGTCAGTCAGTTTGTCCCTGGTATTTTTTAGTTCCTTGAAGTAATAATTTCCAAACCTGATTTTCTTATTGCCACCATTATGCTGACACCGTCCTGATTCTTTGCCAACCTCAAGGCAGAGTCCACATCCAAAAATCATGGAATCATGAAATGGTTAGTCTTGGAAAGGTCCTTAAAGATCATCCAGTTCCAACCCCCGCCATGCGAAGGGACAGCTTCCACTAGACCAGGTTCCTCAGAGCCCCATCCAGCCTGGCCTTGAATGCCTCAAGAGATGAGGGCATCCACAGCTTCCCTGTGCAATCTGTTCCAGTGCCTCACCACACTCACTGTAAAGAATTTCTTCCTAACATTTAAACTAAACCTACTGCCTTTCAGCTTGAAGGCATTACCCCTTGTCCTGTCGCTACATCCTCTTGTAAATGATCCCTCTCCATCTTTCTTGTAACCTCCTTTTAAGTACTGGAAGATTATTTCAAAGCCTTCTCTTTTCTAGGCTGAAAAATCCCAATTCTCGTAGTGTTTCCTTGTAGGACAGGTGCTCCGTACTTCTAACCAACTTTCCTCTTATACCACTCTGCCTCCTCTCTCCTTCCCACCAGATTCACTCCCAGTGAAGAGCCACAAATCATTATTAAAACTGCAGTTTAGGAACCCCTTTTCTAGACTGAATTTCATGGGACCCTGTTAACTTGAATATATTTAAATACTCTAATCCTTTATACTTCTCTCATTTATCCTTATAAATGAATAAGGGTATCCATTCTCTCATCTATCTTCTATCCTTAAAAGTGTTTAATAGCAATAATCTTGGTGTCCTAATTTACCCAGACAAACTGCAAAATGGTCACTGGAACTACCAAAGAGCTGGCTAGAAAGTCAACAGACAATCAAATTTCCTACTCTTACTCAGTAAAGCTAATTGCACAGCCTTCCACATTCCTGGATTTATTTCACTGAAACCGAATCATCATATTATTGCACAAATCCTATAGATTTAATCTGAAGTGAGATTAGATGCACTGATTTTTTTTTTCTTTCTGCAACCAGCTTTGCTTCTAAAGCCATTAGATCAGAAATACCTGTCTCCACAACACCAATGGCCACAGACTGGCTGATACATGATCAGTGAAGAGTCTGTCTCTGCTCAGTTCTCATTTCATTCATTAAACAATGCAGTCAGTAAGAAACAGAATACCAGCAGTTAGTAAATTTGAGCCTTCAAAGACTCATCTAGCTGAAAAGCTCCCTGACTTAGTGAAAAACCAGAATAGAAGAAGCAATGAAAGACCAAGGAAGGGAATAGAGAAGCTGCCATACGCAGTGCAAGCCAGGCAGTTCCTCCACTTTGCCAAAATGCAGCTTCCGTTTCTCAAGAAGCCAAAATTCATGTTCGCTTCTTTGGCTGCTCATAAAGAGTCAAAGAAGAAAGATATCTGGGTCTGAAATTTGAATTTCAAAGGAGAGAAAAATATATATGTACAAATGAGAATCTAATCAGCTTCTAATCAGAAAAAGTTATTTTATCCATTATTTAAATTTAGAGTTCATTATTAAAGTCACCCCAGGACATTCAGATTTATCCAGGAACAGTGGTGAGAACTAGGCATTCCAGTTGAAAATTTGTCTTTAAAAAATTAGGTATTGGGATATATAATGGAAAAAAAAAGAAATCTGCTTAGCCATTTAAATAAAAACAACAAGCAGCAGCATCATCTTACATCACACCATTCCTACCTAACTACATGGAACAAAATATTCAAACTGCTAAAAACATTAATACTGGTAGTAAAGAAAAATTCTCTTCCTTCTGACACTGTCAAAGTAATTTTAAAATACAAAATACATCTACTAGAATTTGTATTTTGACCTCTATTTTGAATATATTCTTTCCTGATAACATAGTCTACTAAAAAGGTACCAGCACATTGCTTTCAACCACTTTGAGAAGCACCTCTTGCTGCTTGAAGCTAAATCTGTATAAAACCCAGTTTCTACATCCGGAAATATTGCAGTATCTTTTTCAAGTCCTAGGAAGTGTTAAGGCAGCATTTTGAGTATATTTGGGATCTCAGAGATAATTTTAAAGCTGTCTGCCTGGCACAGCAGGAACCATTTGTACCAGTAGCTGTTTTGCCTAGCAATAATCAGGGAGGGCCTGAAAAGAGTGCAGCCTTACTGGCATGCCAGGAATTAGCCCTTTTTCCTCAGGAAGAAACCATACTGCTTTCAATTTCTCTTTCATAGACTTAAAATTCCTTTGGCTTTTAATCTCTATTCCTTTGCACTTTCTCAAACACTGTGAAATAGCTAATAGTACTGATAACATTTTTTCCTATGCAACACCTTTTTATTTGCATCTGCTCAGAGATCTCTGAAGGGTATAAATATAATAGTATAAACAGTGTAACATTGGTGGGAATACTAATAATATATAGAACTATGATAATATAGAGAAAGTTGATAATTAATAGTGATATAGATACTGGAGGTTTAATTCTGTAAATTTGTCATTGTAAAATCCTGAAAGCTACTTTTTTTTTTTTTTTCTTTTTGTGTGTGTGTATGTAACATGCAGAATGGATCAAAACAGATCTTACTAACTGGTAGTAGTGAATTAAGTTTGGCATAACTACTCTATCATAATACTGGAAACCATTAAAGCATACTTTATAGGGGTTTATCAGGTAAATTCCTATGTTGGTGCAAGAGCAAGTTTGTGAGAAGAAAACACTCTATGAGCTAGCTGATATATCAAAAATAGAGTATCTGGGCACTAAACCAAGTTGTAATGGACAGAAATTCAGGGTTGTCACAAGTGCTGATGCTGGGATTGATTTTTGCTGTATTTTCTTAATGATTTGAGAAAAGAAACATGCTAAATTATGATTAAACTTCTAAAAAACTCATAAGTGATGAGAAATGGAAAGCAAAAACATGGATCAAATCAAATGACATTTTAAAACTGTGGATATTTTCACACAGCATTCATAGTTTAGGTAAGGTACACCTCATAACGTAGTGTCAATATTTCTATTTGCACACCTGCAGAAAGCCCTGAAAAAATGATGCAAGTTGGGAAATTAGGCACAGAAAATCATTGCTGTATCCACTAGGTGCAGGGGCCATTGATGGTCCTAAAAAGAACTGATGACCAGTGAATCTATATATCCATAACTTTGATTGCCTTCCCCCATCCTTCCCAAAAAGCTTTTGGAGGTTTTGCAATATCATCTCCTAGGGTACAACAGAACATAGGAGTTCTTGTGAAGCTGATTTGTCCAGAAATCCCACTGTATTTTCTCAGAGTCTGATGGTAACCAGAACCATCACTGGGTGCTCTGACCCCACAGGAAGCCTGTTCACAGAACACTTTGGCAGCATATTTTACTTTCTCACATTAACTGAAGTTACGAGGCATTCAAAGCTTAATCTCTGCTGGCAGAAGAGGATCTCATGGTATTTTCTATCTACCGTGACTCAATTAGATGACAAGGCAGAAAGAAAGAGAAGTGCAGAGACAGAGATCCTTTCACCTGCCATTCAAGAGTCTCCTCCCTTGAAGGATTTTTTCTCCAGAGGAAGTGTGATCATTACAAAATTATTAAACAATATGTTGGGTTTGACCTCTAAGCTCAGAGAAAAATAAATAGATCTATAGGAGCTTCCTACTTTCTTCTCTGAATTTCTTTATTATTGTTGTGCCTGTAATAATGCAATCAAACTGAAATGTATTTCCAGCAGATTTCTTCAGAACTATCTTGACAGAACAATGAAAATTAGTCTGTGTAAGTCATCTAATCAGTGGTGTCTCTACTTGAGGTCAAAGAAAGGCTCCCTGAATTAGCTATTTTCTTTTTGACATGTGTCTTGAAGATGAATGTGCAGTCATGTCTTTTTTTCGACAGAGTAGCATCAGTATGAGAAACTCTGTTTTAATGATAATGATGGTGCTGTGACCTAAAATAGATTGATAACTATCATGAAGATCGATTTACTTTCTACCCTTTAAAAGGATGAGTGGTTTACTTTTATGTTTGAGCTAGACTTTTCTGTGCCCAGAACATTCTTACAAAGGCCTAAAAAATGTCCCCATTAATGTTCAAATTCCAGTCAACTTTAAAACACAAGTTCAGAATTTGCCAATCTGATCCCCACCCAAAACAGCAGTGTTGAGGAAAGACTTCGTGTGCTTTATGAAACCAAATGGATGCTATCAGCAGTTTCAGCATTTAAGAGAAAAGGTCTAATAAAAACTCTGATTCTTCCTTTTGAACATGCACCAGAGAAATCTATGCAATGAAATATTGTCTGTTATATGTAGTACCCTTTAAAGCATACACAAAAGTCCATGGAAACAAACTGTTTCACATTCTTTTATATTTTTTAAATAATTACAGGTAACAAGTGGGTTTTAGAGTTTTCAGTTTTCCCTCCTTTTTTTGTTTTAGTAGTAGTGTACAGGATTTTAATATAACTACTCTTTGCATCTAACAACTGAGAGTATGGATTTATTTTGCTACGAAGATGGCAGTAGACTTCACACATATTTCTAAACAAGATTTCACAAGACCTCCTTTTTATGTAATTCATCAGCATGAAATTGTTTAATAAGAAACTTTTATGGTTTGAAATATTTAGCGATTGATCAAGAAAATATTGATGTCATTCTGCATCTGGAACTCATCTCAGTTCTGACCCTATTACCATTTTTTATATACAGAGAATCATTTGAAATCAGGTGGATTAAAGTAGCTGGATGGACTATTTTCCACTAGCAAAATGCATCTCTTTAGTATAGTGACACTAGGCCAAAGATGAAAGTTGCTATTGCTAGAAAGAAAGGAGGGATGTATGTACATATTTTAGGCATGGTGCATAAATAAATACTGTGATATTTTGCCTTTTCACAACAGATGACATCTTTAAGTCAAGAAGTCTCACAATTACGTAAGGATATGAAGAATGTGATGCACCTTCTGGAAAACCTGTTCACGTCCCAGAAGCCTCCAGGATTCTGTGCTGTGCACAGCATATCTCGAAGTCCCACACTGGATAGTCTGCAGTCTCGAATGGCTTGGACTACACATCAGCCTTGCTCACACATGCAAGCTGGGAACTTCACTTGCACCAAAGCACAACTTTGTCGTGGAAACACACTATGTGACATTTGGAATACAAGTCTGTCTTCTGTAGGCAGCAGTCCCCAACGGACTGAACCCAACGTGCAAAATTCTATGGATGGTGAACTTTATTATACAACAGGCCTTCAAAATTCCCCTTCCCAGTATCACGTAATTCAGAAAGACAATCTGCAATTTTTGAGATGCACTTCTCCCCACTCAGACACTACCCTGACTCCTCTTCAGTCTATTTCAGCAACTCTTTCTCCTTCAGTTTGCTCTTCATCAGAGACATCACTACACCTAGTGCTGCCCAGCAGATCAGAGGAAGGGAGCTTTAGCCAAGGAGCAATTAGCTCACTGAGCCTTGAGAACCTGCCAGGATCGTGGGACCTGGAAGGAACAGCCAGCGTAACTTCTGCACTGACCCCAGATTTCCCAACAGACATTGTGACAAGCACAAGGGATGTTAAAGATAAAGACTGCCAAGCCATAGATGTATGAAAACCAGGGAAGTAGTACTCAAGGCATGTTCCACAGCTGCCAGTTTTAAATTTAGAGTACTGCATGACTGCTTTATTTGATTCCTGTTTTGGCGATCACGGAGACTTACAAACATGAAAATTCAGACTCATACAAAGTAAGAAAAGGTAATGGTTCATACTATAGGAAAAACAATAAATTTCTAGATTCTAGAAGCATGTTGAAAAACATTTTGAATACAGATATAACTTGTCTGTTTGACAGACTTTTGTGATAGTCCAAAGACCCTGAGGGTCAGAGCAGCTGGAAGTCTAGCACAAAGAACTGTCAAGGGTGGCTTTTGTTCATTGAAGCAAAGGTTTTCCCTGAGTGTCTGACTGTTGTTTCCAAACAATATCTATGGCACTATTTGCTTCAGGTGATCGTGGGTCCTGCTGGTCTTTTTGTCAGTTCTGTGAAGGCAAAGGACATTCGCTGCATGTCATCTAGACAATCAACCAAATAGAGCTGCTAGAGAGTGCTTAGATGTTGCACGTTATTTGTCATGTAAATGAAACCTCTTAATTTATCTAAAAATACTATTTTTATATACTTGATATGAAACATGTACCTAAAAATTATTTAAAATATTTATAAAGAGAATAAGAGTTGGGCTTCATTTTGGTAAAAGCTTGCAGTTTTAACAAGAAATGCACTACCATCGTGTATTAGATCAAATACTATTTATTGTTAAGATATCATGTAGTTTACAAATGGCCTCCCTTTTATGTGCATGCAATTTGCAATGGATGTACTCATTCTGGTGGAATACAAATAAATTAAGGTATTATTTTATTTAAAAAGATAAAAGAGCTGGAATGTTGTATCCTATAATAAGGTATCACTACTTAAAAAGTGAGTTGTTATACTGATAACATTAAGTACTCTTGGTTTGTGTCTTAGTATTGCTTTGTCATTTGTAAGACCAAGTCAACATTTTAAAATACATTCCTGTTTAGGGGCTATATATCTGGTTAACAGCATTAAAAGGGATGAAAACCAATGAGCAAACTGAGGAATATTAAAGGAGGAAATTACAACTTTAGTAAGTCTGAATCAAAAAATTAAGATTAAAGTAGCTACTTATTAATTGATCCTTTTGTTTCATCTCTAAAAACTAGCTTTGATTTTTAGTCAGAATTTTTTTAAAAAAGAGATACTATAGGTTTGGTGAATTATATAATTCAGAATCTGACTTAATGCCCCACCACCAACATTTTTTTTTCTGGTATATAATGTACTAGAAACATTGCTACAGTGCAATCAAGGCTATAGATTTGCATTGGAATTTTGATTTTTATATATAAAATGTGCAGTGAGCATCAAATTTACATATCCTTTAACAACCTTTCTAAAAAAAAAAGAAAAAAAAAACAAGCCAAAATAAATGTCCTAAAATGGATAAGTAAACTAAGTTATATTTAATAATTCATTCAAACTGCATGGTTATCAAATTAAAATTTTTACCGAGGACAGATTTAGGTTTAACTTCCTTAGGAGATTATTTTGGTGGGATTTTTAATGGAAACTTCAAAGATGGAATATATTTTAACATTTAGCTGTGTGTAGGAATACAAACCCCAGCTGATACTCTGTGCCCAACCTACATCCTTTCACAGCCATTTCCCTGCTGGTACAAATTAGGGATGAAGTGTCATTTCCCATTTTGGGCTACATGAATTTTGCCAGTGTGTCTACACCTCAATGTGAGTGTTTATACAGGGTTTCTTACTTTCCCTCTCTTCCAGTTTTTACTTAGTTTAAGGTTAAATAGAGACATACTGATTAAATAAATAATATCCCAGAAATCTTAAAAAACAATAAAATAATAATAGTAGCAAATACAGTAGCAAGTACAGTTCTGTGGTATTTCTGTAAAGAGTCCTGGTTCACCTTTGGCTATCTGCTGTCGCCACCCCACTTCAGCACTGGGCAGGAGGCTGGGGGAGGCTGCCTGCTCCCCTCTCCCAGGGCAGGAGCCCCACCTCACCTCAGCACCCTACAGCCACTGTCCTCTCCTGTCCTCAGCCACAAGGTGCAGCTCCTTGGGATGCATGGATACATGCTGCACAGCTGTCCACAAATCCTGATTCCTCTCCCTACTGAGAGCTGACTTACTGACTGAGAACGCATAAACACACCATGCCTAGTTCCTAATGGCATTTAACAATTTCCATTGCCCATATAAATTGGGAGAAGCATTTTCTTTCTCATTTTATGACATATAAACCATTATGTATATGCATTAAGGTTTTGACATTGTTTTGTTTTGTTTTGTTTTGTTTTGTTGTTGTTTTTTTTTTTTCCACTATAAACACTGGTGTCATGGATTAAAACCAGATATTTTTTACTGGAGTTTTTGGGTCAGTTTTGTACAAAAGTTTAAAAAGATCAGTGGAAACACAAAAAACCCTCTTTGCATACACAGCTTTAGCTTTAGTGTTGTACATTTTATTCTCAAATAAAAATTCTTAAAAAATATGTGCAGTAATTATGAAGAAATAGCACCAGGATATCTGTCCTAAGTTGTTCTTTGTTTCTGCAACTGTCAAGAACATCCCAAACAAAGCTGGCAAGCATTCTAATCTTTGTATTGGCATAATTTCAAGGAACACACCAGAATTGTGGAGATTCTGTAAGATGGGCATCACACAGGTGAGTGCACTGCCTTCCAGGGAAAAGCTCAAGGACCTGCAGAGAAGGCAAGAATAACAGCAGGTTTAACTCCAGCCAGCACCCAGCCCCATTCCACTACTCACTCATTTCATTCCTGTCAGAATAAGCAACAAAACTGGAAAAGTAAAAGCTAGAGAACTCATGGGTTGAGGTAAAGACAGTTAAACAGAGAAAGGATGTGCATGCAAGCAAAGCAAAGCAAAGCAAGGAATGAATTCACTGCTTCCCATGGGCAGCAGGTGTTCAGCCATCTCCAGGAGAGCAGGACTCAGTCATGCGTAACTGTGACTTGGGAAGACAAATGCCATCACTCCAAATGTCCCTCCCTGCCTTCCTCTTCCTCCAGCTTCAATATGCTCAGCATGGCACCATATGGTATGGAATGTCCCTTGGATAAGTTGGGGTCAGCTGTCCTGGCTATGTCCCCTCCAACTTTCTGAGTACCCCATGCTGGTGGGTGGGGGGAGGAATAGAAAAGGCCTTGGCTCTGTGTAAGCCTTGCTCAACTGTAGCAAAAACTTTCATCACCCTGTTTCAGCACAAATTCAAACCATAGCCCCATACCAGCTGCTGTGAAGAGCTGTGTGAAGCAAATTAAAAATCCCAGTCAAGACCAGCACACCTGGCCAAAATCAAGTAAAGAAAGAGGAAGGTCTTGAAGGGTTGTACTATTTTAAACTCCTGCTACCATCACAGTATGAAACTCTCAGGAAAAGCATTCCTCAAGCAGCTTTTGTTAGAAGGTATCTGCAACCAGTGTAAAAATTTCACTTTTGAAGGTGAAATGACAATTCACAGGGACAAATTTGAAGGCATATACTTTTGAAATTGAACAATATCCAAGAAAGATTACCATGGACATAATAATTCTCCACACAGATTGGCCATTGAGGATATCTGGGATTAAAGCAACAACCACTGTAATATTTACATGTTACCTTCAAAAGACTCTCAGTATGAAAATCAATGCAAGCATCCCACACTCTAACATCCAACCACCCAGTTCAGACAACTGAATTTATTCTTTTTTACACTAACCTTTACAAAAATAATAAAAACAATTGTTAAAAATTGTTCTTATCTAATTCTGCATCAGTTTACCTCCTAAATTTGCGCCATTTCCTTCCTTTCTTGCATTTACTAGCACTGTCCATTTCTTCTTCTGTAGAGTAACGATTTTTTTCCCCTTTCTATTTTATTTCTCCATCTTTTTCTCTCACTTATTCAGTTTTATAATCTCTTTCTAACTTCATCAAACCCAACCATGTCTTTCATTTCCTGGTAATTTTTCTGTTAAGAATCATCCTAAGTCTGCCACTAATAAATGAAATAGTTACTGAACTCTTTTGTACAATAGGACACCATATTTGGACTCTGTCAAGACTCAGGCAGTAAACCACTGGACTTTAAACCAAACTCTCCTGCACTGTTATATTCTCACAATGTTGTAGTTGCTTTCACTGAGAATGGAAAAAATAATGGAAAACATGAAAAAGATGCACTGGAAAACAAACAAATCAAAATACCAAAAGTAGGCAATTTGTCCTCTGCCTCAGATGCATCATTACAGATATGTACTCGTCCTGTGCCCATGGTACCTACTAGATTCAACTTAAGAAACACAGCTTATCGCTTATCACTTATCATTTTTTCACAAATCATAACCAGCTCTTGTGATAAGCTTGCTTTGACAGTTGGTTGGTTATCTACCACAAATAACTTACTCTAATTAGTCCATCTGCTATCTGCACATTAGATTTCAATACATTCCCCTTTATGAGGCAGTTTTGTAACATGCTTTGTCAATAACCTAGTTGGTAGCTTGTAAAAAAATCCTGTGTTTCACAAATGAAACCTTGGGTTGAAACAAACTGATCTCAACATTTTCTGCATCTTCTTTCCTTAACTTAAAAGCACATAGTTCTCTCATGTCACTCAGTGGGACACACTTTAGGTATTTTCTTTGTGTGCACAAAAAGTGCACAGTCACATTCCTATGTTCTATAAATATTTACTTCAGCTTTAAAAGAAAGAGGTTATTGCTGATAATTTAGGCAGCAGTGGAGTAAGAAATAAGAAAAGGGCTGGTGCTTGATTTTTCTGGATCACTCTCCTATCTCAGTAACAGGAATTTGCCCAGCTGTCATCAATTCCAGCAGCCTACATGGTACTGAGTCTTTGCTTCATTCATAAAATCAAGTAGCTTATCTCAAGAAATCTAAGCTCATCTCATTCATTATCTGCCAATTGTCAAAATAGTTAGATACTAGTAAAAAATAATTCACAGCTGCAGGTTTGTTAGATAATGCCACATGCAAAATCAGTTTTAATCCTTTCAAGATGAGCATAAAAATCACATAATGATTCCCAGATCAGCCACTGATCTCTTGTGTATTTTATAAAATTCTCTTCCTTTGTATTTTATAAAAGTCTTTTCATTTCTCCTATCATACATTGTCAGTAGCAACAGCAATGACAGGAAACAGCAATTTCTGGTTTCAAAACCACAAAAAAAATGCCACAGACCTGATCCTTTCATTTAGAGAAACTGGATTATGAAAAGCAAATTTTATCTATGTACCTTGATACAGTAATTTCCAAGTATCTGTAAATCTCTCAGAGAAGCAAGCCAAAAATGTTTAAGACTTGAAAGACCAGTGTCAATAAGAACTTGGAACCACAAAAGTTGTACCAGGAGGAAAAGCAGCACCTTCCTCTTTCAAATTGTTTTAAATGTTAAGATTTAATATGGATCCTTACATTTGTGCCTTGGGGTGTGTTTTAAGTCTATGCATTTATTTCCAAGCAATTAACACTTGAATTTGTTCTCTCTTCACAGATCTTCTGGAACCCATTTTGCTGGGTAAATCCAAAGGTTTTTTTGCTGTGGTAAATCCAAAGGTTTTATACATTACCAAGAATTGGAAAGGTAGAAAAAGTAAATAGTGAAGGTCTTTATCTTCAATTACACTGAATTTTACAAATTATGCATTACAATTGTAAATGGCTAGAATGTATTTAACCATAGAATAAAATACCAACATAATTAATATGACATGCAATAAATGCTTCCACCAACAAGCCTCTGGGAAATATTTCCTCAGTTTTTAAATTTTATTTATTATCCTAGATGCTGTGTTATCAACCTCAAATACTCAAAGATCCCTGATAGGGTCCCTGAAAGAGCTACAACTTCATTCAACTGCTTGAATTCATTCTCCTTTTCAAATGCCTTTGATCTATTACATTGATTTCTCTCAAAATGCAAAGTGGTGCAAGGGTTAACACTGTTATAAATGACAGCTATAGGAACAGCTGCATAAACTTGCAGTTTTGCCTGTTGCCAAACAGTTTCTTTGTAACTCTTGTGATGCCTCAGGGTCCTTTGTGCAGAAGAACCCTAGGGTCTTAGAAAACAATGGTGGAAATTTTAAGTAAATCAAAGAGCAGTAGAAGACTTCTCAGGGAAATGTGCAAATATATTGAGGAATTTTTTTTTTTAATTAAAATCTCACAGGCCTTCACATTTAACATCCACAAATCCTAAGGATTTTTAGGACAGTCAATGCAAATTTCCAAATGTCTAAGTGCACTTTATCTGCACATAAATTTCACATTTCATATGTAGTGGGTAATGTATATATTCACCCTGACCTGGCCTACATAGTAACTATTCTGATTCTTTATTTTTAGTGTAGTCCACCCCTGACTTCTTCATGGAATTAAATATACTATGTTCTTCTTCTGCTTACCCTAATACAAAATAACTCATGGCTAAAAAGCCACATATTTGGAGAGGTTTTGCTTTCACGAGGCATTTTAAAGAGTTTGCTTCCTGTTCAAAAAAATCAAAGCTTCCTTCAAGAAGAAGGAGACTAAAAAAAAAAAACCACTCAGTGTTAACCTCCCTATGTACAAACAATCAAATCCCACACAGCAATTCCTTCTTGACTCTGCAGTCAGACACAGAACAAAAACAGCAGCACCCTGAGACAAACTGGAAGAGCAAGCCTCCACAGGCAGTAATATTATAGACTAATTATACCTTTTTAAAGGCCAGAATTGTCAATCATTTACTTCCTGGCTTTCCTTACATGATTTTTTTAACTTAACATATATATCTAGTGCTGCTGGATTTCATTTCCCCACCCCTACACAGCACTGATCCACAAAAATACAGCTGGTATTCTTACTAGAAAAATGCCAACATTATTTCAGGAACCATGCAAATAGCTTCTAAGCAGTATCTTAAAGACTCTAGATGAATGAAGGGATTTCTTGCATTTTATTTGTTTATAGGAAAGGAAAATGATAACCTCTTTAACAGAAAATATTTTTCATTTCACCCATGGTAGTCTGAAATTTTCCAAAAGGAAATAGCAAAAATCTCTTCTGTGTCTTTGCTTGTAACGCAATTGTGGGAGGCAAGGATATGACACAGGATGGACAGGAGCAAAGCCAGCAACACACACGTTCTCTGAATGCTACACTATCTCATAACATCATTTTTAAATGTTACTGAGTCATGATTGTCAAGCAGCTTAAATGTGTTCAAAGATGTGCAATCACCTGCTTATTTTTTCCCATACAGAATTATCAGTTTTTATTACGGATTGTGCCAGAGAATCTCTGATGAATGTATATATAGAGCATAAAAATAGTTACTGGCACTTGTACCAGTACAATCACAGAGAAGGCAAAAATTCCTTATTACCAATCTCTCCAACAACATGAAAAGCTTTTTTTTTAAAAAAAAGAAAATTACTACCTGGTCTTTTGTAAAACATTATACATGTATTAGGTTTGCATGGCCAGGTTTTGGTAGCAAGGGGTGGCTTCTGTGAGAAGTTGCCAGGAGCTTCCCCCATACCCAACAGAGCCAATGCCAGCCAGCTCCAGGATGGACCTGCCAATGGCCAAGGCTGGGCCAACCAGAAATGGTGGGAATACCTCTGTGATAACAGATCAAAAAAGAAGGAACAAAAGAATTCTGGCATAGAGGGAATTGTGGCCAAAGAAAAGCAGGGTAAGATACGTGAGAGGAACAACTCAGCAGACACCAAGGTCAGCAGAGGTGCTCCAGGAACCATAGCTGAGGTTCCCCTGAAGTCTGTGGTGAAGACCATGGTGAAGCAGCCCATGGAGGTCAACAGGGATGCAGAGATCCCCCTGCAGCTAAGGGAGGGACCCACACTGGAACAGACTCCTGGCAGGGACCTGCAGACTCAAGGACAGAGGAGCCCACACTGGAGGAGGTTTCCTGGTAGGACTTGTGACCCTGTGGGGAACCCAGGCTGCATCCAGCTGTGCCTGAGGAACTGCACCTTATGAAAAATGACCCACATTATAGCAGTTCATGGAGAATTGTTACTTGTGAGATGGACTCACTTTGGAGAAGTTCAAGGAGAGCTGTTTCCAATAGGGAGCGCACGCTGGAGCAAGGGAACGATTCCTTTCCCTGAGCAGCAGCAGGAACAATGTGTGGTGAACTGACCATAACCCTGCTTCCCTGCACTGCTGAGGGGGAGGAGGTAGAGCTGGGAAGATGTTTTAAGGTCTGGTTTTACTTCTCATTACACTGCTCTGATTTTCATAGTAAGAAATCAAATAATATGCCAAAAATGAGTCTCTTTTGCCCTGACAGTATTTGCTGGATGATCTCAGACCTTATCACAATCCATGAGCCCTTCATTATGTTTTCTTTCCCTTGTCCAGATGCAGAGGGGAGAGACAGAGAAGCTTTGGGGCACTGTTTGGCATAGAGGGTCACCTCACTAGACTTTTTGGGGCCGAAACCCAGGAACAAAAGGTTTTTGATAAAAGAATGGTAATTAGGAGAGGCAAAAAGGAGCACTGCCACAGCCAGACCCAATGAAATCCTTAATATTCTCCTCCAGGACCAAATTCTCATCAGAAACAAATATAGGACATCCAAGGTGATAAACTGCCTATTCCTGATGCACACCAATATGTAAATGTTGTGTTATTTCAAATGCTGGTAAGAAAAGAGTCTTCGAGCAACCAGCTGTTATGAAAAGCTGGTGTCTATATAGCTAATTACTAGCATAAAAATGAAATATGAGAATTGTAAAAACTCTCAGGAACATTTGACAATATCCTTACCAGAGCCATAGCACAGCGCAGTCTTTTGAAGCATTGGTCACCTTTTGCTTCAATAAGAAAATTGTATTTGAAAATAAATGGCATCATATGGAGTTTAGTTTAGCAATTATTCACATTGTGGTAGAAACTGGAGCACCTAAAGGAGTTCAGGGGTCTGCTGTATTCACCACAGTGTATGGAGATAATACAAAGTTCAGAGAGCTTTCAACCTAACAAAAAACAAAGAGACAAAGGAGCATTAAAAATTTATCCAAGGTCCCACAATGGCTTGCAGGGAGGCAGGAGCAGAACAGCTGGCTGCCTGAGCATGGGTCCCTTTGCCCAGCCTGGAGGCAGCAGGCAGGGGTGGACTCCCTGCCTGCCCTCTTGCCCAGCAGTGGAGGAGCACCAGGAAATAGAGCCCTAGGAGAGCAGACTGTATTTCCAAGCATAAATGCTAAAGGATTCCCAGGACTGTGCTCTGTAAAAAATAGAGTACCTACAAACAAGACATATGGGAGGGTTGTCTGTGGTGAGGGCTGTATAGCAACAGCAGTTTTTGTAACGAAACTTCTTAAGTTTCTGGGAGCAGGTGCTTGAATTATGACAGCCAGTTTGATAATTAATTAGCTTTGTGTGTGCAAGGTAGAATAAAAGGAAGTCTCTGAAGGCCTTGCATAAGGTAAAGATTGCACCTGCAATCCCAAGGTTAGCAAGAGCATCAGAGCAGCCCCTTTCCTTAACCTGCCATCAGACATAAAAATCACATCTGAAAAATACTGACCCATGAGGATAAAGTTTGCCTCAGTCAAGTATTTTCAGGGGCAAGAAGGCAGACAGTGTGTAGCAGCAACATGCAGCACATCTGCTGACTCTGCATGCACAGCTGTGTGAGCCATACTGCTGCTACAGTCAACCTTGCAACCACAGGCAGCCAAGTCCTTGAGAGGCATTTTATATCCTGTATTTTCACCTCTTCTATACCCTTCTCCCCAATCATAGTGCAAGCAGTAGTCAGAAGATCCCAGGCCCTCTCTGATACCACAAATAAAAAAAAAAATAGGGAAACACTGTAATAAAAAATTGAACTTTTTTCTCTGGGAAAAAAAAAGAAAAAAATACGTTCAGTATTGCCTCTTAGCATAGTCTTTGTATGACTTAATAACCACTGAGACACTCGACAATGTAAGGAAAAACTGGCAGCTTTGGGAATGGGAACAAGCTCTCCCCACATCAGTAACAATTAGGTCCTTTACAGTTATTTACAGCCAAAATTCAAATTTAAAATTTGAATAAATCCCATATTGTTAACACAGTTGTATAATTCAATGTTTAACTAATTTGCCAGGTGATGTTGAATAGGCCAATGTAGAGACAAATTCTTGTGTGGATGAAGATGTTAAAACTGGAACCTGCCACTAAAAAACTGGTTTTTTTTCTAGGAATAAGGAGTTTAGATATTTTGCTGTATCTTTGATTTGAAGAAAAGCAAAACCTCCTCAGCATTCATATCCTTAGAGCAATTAGGTTCAACTGACTTCAGATTGTCATATCCATACCGTTTCAGACTTTTATTTTCCATTTAATTTAAACTCTCTACATGTGGTCAGTTGGTCCAAGGTTACCTTCTGCAATGCCCTGGTTAGAAGTCCAAAATAGACCTAGGTACAGGACCTTCCTCTTCGTTTTTTCCAGTGACCATTTGGTGATTAAATCTGCAAGCTGTCGTCTCTCCAACATGTTTTTTGCCTACCACTGTTAGTGGCATTTGTTCTCCAAACTATATTTGAGAAGTGAAAGTTTCCAACAGTGAAACAGTTCCCAGTTCTCTTTCTCACAAATAACAGCACTGAACTTTTCAGACACATCCAAGCTTTGCCTAGAGAGCTTATGACAATATCCTAATGTTTTTAGGGTCCCATGCCAGCTCTAATCTGAGTTCTGCAGGGTGGAAGAACATTTAAGGGGTTTTATCAGTCATAAATGCCAGTGGTAGAAATTAATCTCTTTATTTTTCTTAACTACAGCTTTATTGTATTTCTTCAGCCAGGGTATGACTCTCACACAGCCAGAGCTTTCCTGAGTGAGCTCTTAATTCTTAATATTGATGTGAACCCATTCTCACTTTCTACTTTCCCACTATTGTTTGGTTTAAACCAGAATGTAGTGACTTGGAAATAACCTTTTTCCTCTCCACAGGGAGAGCTCCTGAGTTTGTTTTGTTTTATCTTGTGTAAACTCTGTCATGTGAGCAACATTGGTATAAAATAAATGGCTTAATTGCAATATAAAAGGAATTCATTTTCCTATTCAGATTCAGCAAAATATTCAACACAGAGTCTAGATCTATACTTTTTAAATCGGTGCCAAATGAACGTTGGTTTTAATATTCATTGTATGTGGGTTCAGTGGCTGTTACAGGCTTTATTTATGACAGAGGTGCAAGGTGGCCTGGAACAATGTACCTTGCAAATAATGACTATGAAAAAGACATGCATTTCAGTTTGCTATTGTTCTTATTAATAAATAAAGAAACCCTCAGAGCAGTGGAAAGCAGATAAAGTAGCACAAAATTATTCACTGCTAGCTGGAAAATATTTAACAAAAAAAAGCTGTAAAACAACAACCAAAGACGGACTAACTGCAAGGGAGGGGAAAGAATCGCCAACACACAGGAAAAGGATTGCAAAAGCCTATAAATGTGAGGTTCACTAGAAATCTATGGCATTGTCCTAAGCTGGGATGGATACAAGAGCTGTCTGAAATAAATGAGGAACATCAGGGCTTAAGGTTTTAGTGCTGAAGTCTTCTCTTGTTAGTGTCAATAATAAGAATCAGACAAAAATTCTGACACCCTTGTTTTCAGCTAATGACCCAAGGAAGGCAATAACAGAAACCCAGGACCTGCCTTAAGTTGTCTGGTTGTTTAGGGTACTCAGACTGCAACTACTCAGAAAGACTTTCTCCCACTAGACCCTGTTTTCTTAATCTTGGGTCCTTGTTTTATTTTTTCCACACAGGTTCTTAATCTACATTCCAATTTGTTAGCTTATGTTTTCAAAAAAGCATTTCTGGGGGTTTTCTATTTTTTCTCTATATGTTTGGTTATTCCATTTTTCTACCTTCAGCACACATTTCCCTTTCATGCTGGTTGTTGCCCATAAGGGAAAAAAATTATTGTATATACTTCAGCTAATCAAAGATGGAACATACCTAACCATCATATTAAAGCTAACATAGCCTCTGCTTCACATAATGAGAAAAACTGATATTTTTAATCTGCTTTCTACTTATTCTTTTTAGGGTGCAAGGCTGAGCTAACATTGGCATTGATGTGACTCAACAGCATACTCGAAAACACCAGAATTAGGTGTCCACTCAAACTTGTGGGCCAAAAGCTGTAGGCTATTAACTTAAATACATGTACAGCAATGTGTTTTATGTATTCATAAATTATGAAGGTCTGTCAAACACACTTGCTACACTGGGAATTTTCAGATGAAACAAATTTAACTGGAAAATTTAGAATCACTGAGCCTGAAATGCTTTCTTAAGTTTCCACTGATGTTTAACAAAACCAAGACAGGTTCCAGATAATAAACCTGATAGTCTTTGGGCTTTCCAAGTCTGCTTTTCCAGGGTAGCCCCTGCTATACACAACACTGTGGGTACACTAGAAATTTAGATCATGCATATTAAAGAATCCTAAACCCTAATTTCTAATTTCAAGGACTTTGAGAACTCAGCTTTGAAGTTTCAGAAACTATGTCATTTGTACACTAGTAAATAATTCCATTTCAAATAACTACATAAGAAAAGATTTTGAAAAGCTTTAAAAAATGTCCTGTTTGTTTCAGATGTTGCTAAAACACCAGCTGCTGATATTTCACATTGAACAGAAGTCCCAGCATTGGACCACCACATCTCAGGTATCTTGCTAAGGTGTACTTTGCTGATGCTGCCTCACCAAATAAGTATCCCTCTTTGTTATGCTCATTCTATCCAAACATTTCAGAAAATTATTTTGAGCTGTTATTTTTCCATTAGTAACTACTATAGAATACTGGAAATCCCCTACCCCTTCCTTTCTTGATCTATTGTGAAGAGACCATTTTCTTCCTGCCAGTGCTTTCAGCTAGCTGGGTGTGTGAAGGTCAAGGACGGGCGTGTTCTCTCTGCAAGCAGAGCCAGTCTGCAAACCACAGATACCACTTTCCTATTGTCTTCTGGTCCAAGCAGAAGCATGCATTTCTCATCTATTACAGGAGTCAGAAGCAGCTCACTGTCTGAGCAACAACTTTTTGAGGACACCTGAAAAATTATATTAACCCATTGTCTAGGGAGGGACATTTTTTATAGACCTTAGATCCAAAGAGAATACTTCACTCAGATGGCTGCCAATTAAGGCATTATAATATGTAATCAATCTCTCTCTCCTCTACATATACAATCAGCATGCTACCAGAAAAAGCTTTTCCACATGATTCTCTAAAACTGTTTTTAGATCAATTTCTAATACATCATATATTATTAACAATTTTCTTTCCTTTGGTAATTCCTTGCCTTTCACTTAACAAGTGATGTGCTGTGGGGATGGGAACACAAATTTCCAACCTGAAGGTAGTTTTCTGTTTGCCTATTTATACAATACTTTTGTCATCAGGTGCAGTCCCCTGAGAAGCCTGAACTGTCTCAGCAGAGTATTTGATCAGCTAAGGAAAGAATCAGATTCCACCCTGGCCAGACCCATACAACAACAATAAAAAACTTCACCTCTCTCACCTCTGTCCCTGAACTTTCTAAGGAACCACTAAGCATCACATGGAGAAAGCAGTTACTTGAATAGCTAGTAAATGTCATTATAACTGAAAGATAAAATTGTCTGAGGTAGTCTCCACTTCAGGTAATATCACTAAGTAACACTTTCCAGCAAGAGAAACAGGACTTCTAAGACTCCAGTGCTGTATCAAACATATAGCTGTGCTGTTAAGACAAATTTCATGGCGTTTCAACAATTTCTTTCCATTAATTTTAAAACCAAGCATAGAAAGCCTAAAAGCAGAACACTGCACATCTACTTAAAAGTCAACTATTTTCAAACTTCCAGTTCAGAAAAAAATTTCAAAATTTGGTTTTGTTAAAAGTGAGGTATCCCCCAACCCAGCATTTACATTTTCAGTGAACTAAAAGCATGTTTCTGTCTTCTGTGTACTTCTGCAGCTAATGATAACGAAAATTCATTTAAGTTACAAATAATTCAGGATTAGACTAAAATCTGTGTCTGGAAAGTCAAGCCAGCCTAGAAAAAAGAAGACAGAATTCAAAGCAAAATCAAAACAAGCAGCCCAGCTGGAGCTGAAATTTCTTCCTACCTATCTTCCCTCACCTTCATTTCACTCCACACTCCATTTCACAATAAGGAAACAAACAGCCCCCAAATTAAGATTTCTTAAGGAAGCCCATTAATAACTGGATCAGCTTCCATCAAGTTAACTCAGACTCAATGGCTCCTTTGCCCACAGAGCAAGTCTTGTCATTCTCATCTGAGTACTCCAATGTCCAGGATGTAAAGGACTTTGGACATTCTTTGGCTGCCATTTTAATTTGATTCCTACCCAAAAGATTGTTAGTGAATTATAATAATCCTTCAAAAGCAAAGTCACAGCAGCAGGTAAGAAGCACCAGCAATGAACCTCCAGGGAGGGAGGAACTTCGGCTTCAAAGAGGAGAGGAACAAAGAAAACCCCATGAGAAGTTATAAGTAAAAAACTGGAAGGAGTGTATGTGTGTTTCTGTGTGTGTGTGTGTGTGTGTGTGTGTGTGTCTATGTGTGAGTTAAAAAATAGTGGCAGTGGAGCTGGTAATTGCAGGGAATGGAAAGAAGTAGGCAAAAATCCCAAACAGGAATGGACAGAATGGCCACAGCAAAATATTCTGCCAGAAAAATTACAAAAGATTTTGACAGCTGAAAATTCTCTGGGATTTTTGACAGCTCACAGCAGTGCCTTGTGACAGCAAGGCACAAATGCATAGTGCAAGCTCTGTGACAATGCATAGTGACTGGACAGTCTGTGACAATCTATACCACCAAAATCTTCCTTTTTAGTAAAGAAGATACATAAACTGCCAAAGCAGCAACATCACAGACAGGAAAAACAACTTGCCAGTGAGAGATACCCAGCAGTCTGGCAAGGAAAGCAGAAGCAGGCATAAAGTTTCTGGATTCAGAGGACAGACCCCCTCCAAACAGCCCATACCATCTTCCAAACATTGCTAAGCACTTCACATGCCAACTTACATTCAACCCACCTTGGGACCAGTGCACAACCTGCATTTTTTTAGCAACACGCTGGCCACCAACACCAACAGGACAGTCCCCTGACAGCTTGCACAAGCCATTTAAATGCTCAAGAATTACATGATCCATATGAAAATTGTACCAGTCCCCATCCCTGAGTCCCTAGTGACACTCAAGGTGAAAACTGTGGCCTCATTATCTTACTCAATTACAGTAAGAAATGGATGCAACCTCTCTCTACTGCTTTCCAGGCAATTTGCACATTTCCTGAATGTAATTTTGAATGCTAGTAACACCCAATCCCTGCCACACAGAAAGCAGCAGGTAAAATTTAAAAAGGCAAAACCAGTCAAATACACAAGTATGTGCCTAGAAGGACAAAAAAAGTTATGAGTGTCTCTATCAATATATGGATAACAGGAAGAAATGTTAGAGTGATAAGAAACCCTGAAATAAAATAAGGGTATTTAATAGGGTCATATATATCTAGATAGGCAGATTTTTTTTAATACCACATAATTCATAATATGATGGGAGCCTGTTTCTCAAGGTATCTGGTTCTGATATACATAGATCAAAAGCATATGCAGAAACTTACGTGAGTATATGCAGTGCAAAAACAGGTGATATCATGTTTATAGCATAACTTCAAACTTTTTGGGGGTTTGTAAGCAAAGACCAAGTTAATTAAAGTTAAAGCCATCACTGACAATTCTTTTTCATCCTGACATGAACACAGTGTTAAATCCAGGTTAAATCTACTTTACAGCCTCTCTTGAACACTGTAGAAGAAAACTTGCACACATATCATAGATTAGGATGAGCATTTACTCTTCTTAACACAAGTTTCCAGAATCTGCTCCTCTCCTGGCTGATGTTGTGAGCACTGTGCCCTCTTCACAACCTCCAGACTGCCACTCTCTGAAGGCCATGATGCACTGCATTACTGGAGTCATTTGCAATCTGAATGACATCCACATGACTTTTATTTATACAACTGAACTTTCATTTTCACAATAAACGCTTGCTTCTTTTGTACTAGAAGGATAATGCTGAGGTTCAAAGAAGTCGCACATTTCTGTCATGTCCCTTGAGAGGTACATAAACTTCAACAAATGAATAAAAATAATGACCATCTTTTATATTACTTTTCCTGCCTTTAGTACCCTCCCTCTTGCCACACCCTTACTACAGTTTTTTTATATAGTTATAGTATTCAAATTTTAGCATAGTATATATAGTATTTATAAATATAAATAGTAATATAAATATATATACTATTTCTTTTACACGTTTCCATTTTTCTTCCTCCACATTTTTTATGCCCAATGCTGTTTAGTATTTATTTGAATAGCAGAAGTTACCAAGAGGAATAAGTCATGTCCAAAGCCACTTTTAACTCACTCATGCATCACTAGCAAATGACTTGTAATAGTGGTTTGTAATAATACTGTGTACTGAAGCATTTTTGAGTGGTTTTCAAAAGGAACACGTCTATTTATCATCTCTCATTGTCATAGAAAATCCTGGATAAGAAAATTCTCATTTGAGTGTTTGCCACTTCTCTTAAGCTCTCTGAAGAACAAAGCAATTACTGCATATTGCCTCTGACAATTTTACTTATTTTTAATCTGCTGCTGAAAATCTATTCCAATTATCAAGAGAAACAGCACATAAAATCACTACATGAACCATAAAGGCACAGTACAAGGAATGCCAAAGCTTTTTCTTCACAGAAAAAGCAACTGGGCTTTGGAATGGACTGCCCAAGGATGTGCTAGAGTCTCTGTGCTTGGAAGTGTTTAGGGAAAGACTGGATGTGACACTTACTACCATATTATAATTGACACGGTGGTGTTTGGTCATAGGTTGGACTTTTTGACCTCAAAGGTCTTTTCCAATCTGGTTGATTCTATGATAAAAAGGAACATCCAGAAAACATATCCAGGCTAGCATATGAATAAAAAAAAAAAGAGCCTAAAAACTGAGTTGTGATGTCCTCTTACCCTTATGAAATTATTCAGAGAAATTCAGACACAGTGAAACCATGTAAACGACCTGGGCCTGCATACATAAAAAGATTTTTTATGGTTACACCTGAGACATAGAAATCAGTTGGCTGAACACAGTATTTAGATACAGCAAACAAGAAAATGCTTCCAAGGACCAGAGGCAGGCTTGGTTGCAGGCCATGAATATGTTTGCATTGTTTGATACTTTTTGAAAAGACTTTTTCATTTGTTTGAAAAGTAAATGTATTTGGCCTTCATATTAAGGTGAACTCTGCTATACTGGAGCTTCCTCCAGCAGACTGGAATGCAAAGTCAGATCAAGGCAGCACCAAACCAGACTCCTGGGGCACCTTGAACACAGGACCTCTAAATGTCTGCCCAAAAATCTTCTTCCCCATTCTGAGAAAAGTCATTATGACACACTCATTCATAAGCGTGCCATGTGCAAAGCTGCATTCAAAATAAAGCTTAGGATGCTAGTCATGAAAGTGAATCAAAACATTTGTTGACTTTTGAATTTTTTGCCAAATTTGTTTCTGCTTTCCCTGACAAATCTTCCATCTTTAATAAGGAGTAAAGATATGAAAAAGTTTTGAAGTCAATTTCCTTAAAAACTTCACAGTCATTTTTCCTTCCATGCGAAATGCAGTCTTGTATCCATTCTCTTTTTTAGAACTTCCTACATTTCCCTCCGTATATGTTTTCTTTCCCCTTTATATCTTTCTCGTAGAAACCCATCCACCCATTTGCACTCCACATGCCAAATTATTTCTGTCATCACATTACACAAATGACTGCTATAAGAGATAAGAAAAAAGCCAGAAAACCATGATGACACTCATTTCCTCCTAGCACCCTTATTATCTCCATCATACTCTATGTTTCCATATTGCAAGGACATGATTTAACACTCCCCTGTCCCAAGACCCAGTGTGCAATGTCATGTACCACAGCACACATGCAGGTCATGTAGGTCATGTATGTCATGAAGAAAATGACCAGTAGACAAAAGGAGGACAAAACAGGAAAGGTGAAAAGTGCTGCCTAGGAGAGCAGTAGAGGTCCAGCCCCTACCACTTCACTGCTGTTTCCACTCAAACAATTCTTCATGTGCCAAGCCAAGTCTTGGATCATTACAATTTTTTAATCAATTTGTGCTGCATCTAGATATTTTTAAATAATTGTTAAAGGGCAGCTTATTGATGAAATGTTTTTATAGCTGCAAGACATGCCAAACATTCAAAAGAGGCATATGCTTCAGCAGAGGCAAAGACAACTATAACTTAGGGAAGAATCTTGACTCTTGCATGACAATTTTTTACTGGATGTAATTGTGGTTTGAAAACATCTGGCTCATAACAGATAACTACTTTGTTCTTAATAATCTTTATAGCATAAATATATCTCTTTGAGCTGTGTTAGTGCAATCAGCTGAGTTACAGTACTTGAGCACATTATACTTTCCTAAAGCTTCTAATGATTGATTGTCAGAGTAGTTAGATAAGATTCTTCTGTAAACTTGCAGACTACATATATCAGATACTCAAAACTGAATAATTCATGGCCAACAAAAGCAGAATTACTTGCAATAGCATTTTACACACTGCATTTAAGCCTAACCTAAGAAAGTTATCTTGAAAGTATTGAATACTCTGAGCTGAATACCTTATCTCTTTCTGTTCTTGACATCATTTGCAATAAAGCGATTACTGACTGTCTTAAAACAGATGTGTTTGTTTATTTACCTTCTGTTGTCAAAAACATCTAGTGACTTGCTTTAGAAAACATGTTTTTAAATATAGCTTGTCTCCCTTCAATGAATGTAATCAGATTATGCAATGGAAAATTTGCTAATAGGATAGATTGAAAAAACACGTTCTTGAAATCCACAGTATTCTAATGGTGTTCAGGTGTTATTTTTAACAGTATTGTCAGGAGGTGCCATATGGCATTTGCATGCAATACATCACCCCACTACGTTGCGACCTTCTAATAGGAGACAAAAAAATCTGCCAGCTTTGGCACTCCCCACAGTGATGGCCTGTCTTCCTCATCTGTGACCAGCACCAGTGCTGCCCATGTGTGTGACCTCCAGGATTCTTAGCTCTCATCTCCCTTCAAGTAACTCTTCCAACAGGTAAGCAATAAAGCTGAGAATCCCCCTCGTTCCTCCCTTCCTTATTATACCATGAACTTCAATATTTACTCACTGACCAGGACTCACTAAAAAAATTGTTTCAGGACCGGGTGGAGTGTTTTACTTTGGAGAAGCTGAAGCCTTCAGTCTGAGTTCTTGGTAAGGCAAAAGACTGATCTCCTGACACCCTTCAGTTGCTCTTAAAGACAGATAAAAAGTCAGCCTCGCTCAATAATATTTCTGCTTTTTGTGCACCCATTAAACGAGAAGTAAATGGACATGTTTCTTCTGGCCTGGCTTCATGGCACTGTCCTCCTCACTCAGACTAGCAGAAACTCCAACTGCAAAGAACACATCAAGTTCAGAATCCACACTAAGGAAGAGAAAATCAACACACAGAAGCTACTACCATATGAAAGACCACATTCCACAGATTTTAGGAATATTTGAAGGCCAAATTTGGAGAAAAAATGAAAAGAATAAAGAACTTAACTAGAAGACAAGCCAAAAATACCTGAACAATGTCAGTCTCATACGAGCTGCTGAATCAGTCTTCTACCTATGACTCCATATCATTATTTCGATCTATGCATCCTAATCCAAATTTTTAATTTACAAGCAGATTATTTTACAAATTATGTAAGTCATGCCTTTATTTAAATTTATTAGACTGTTAGCAATTATTTTATCCAAAACTGAATTTGATACCTTTTTAACTACATGTATTTTATCTGTATAAACATACTTCTAACACCAGTTCATATTTGTAACAGTAATATAAAAATATGTTTTTTGACAAAAAAATACACCAAGAACTGTCTTCGAGAAATTTAAGGGGACTTGTAGTAGTATCTCATTCAGCTGGTTTGAGGAAAACCAGCTAAAATATATAACCCTAAATTGCATGTCTGCTCTTTCACTTACCTGCAGACAAATATTAGATTGCAGATTTAGATTTTTTTATTTGACAGAGGCATGCTGTCATAAGAAAGGACATTGCATGAGCCTACTGCATTTCCAAACAAAAAGGCAAAATCCTACTGAAACAACTAAACACCTGAACTCCCACCTTGCTACTTAGTTCCACCATGTTAAGATACAAAACACACAAACCAGAAAACTAAAAGCACCCTTCCTGCATTACTGGTATTACTGTTCTAAGAGCTGTTAATACTCATTAATTAGATGGATGCAGGCCTTTGAGGGCATGGCCTTTGTTGACTTTGCATATGCATTACACTTCCCCACAAGCCTTTCCTTTTGCCTCCTTAATGTTTCTGGGTACTGCTGACATTAGTATCAGCTTCCTTGCATCTTCCTGCTTCCCTTCAGTCCTTCTGTCAGGCTGAGAAGCAACAGCCTCTCTTTGGCACCCACAGCCCTTCATTGTCAAACACAACAGCTGTTTGTTTTTTCAGTCTCACAATCTTAGTTTGTTTTCCACAAGCAATTTTGCTCTCACATTTTAAATGCTCAAGACAATTTAATAACCATGAGTGATAACCTGACAAACTTTTTCCTACTGAAAAAGAGAGTACACTTAGAGAGTACAAGTTAGACTTACCAAAATCGAGCAATGTTTCTTCATCTTCAAAACCTATTTGCTTTACTCCTCAGATGATGAAAGCAGCTCCAGTCGCTGAGTGCTGGACCGTGAAGAAAACCCACAAGAATGTGAAAGGCCCATATATTATTCAAGTTGCTCTGAGACAGACTTGTGGTGAACAGACCTTCGTCTCATTTAACACAAACCACAAGATAATGAACAGTTAGTAACCATCCAGCAGGTGACCTATAAGTATAGAGCCCTTGAAGTGGTAAATGAGTTCAATAGAAAGTTACTCTCCTATCAGCCATCCCTTTTGTTAGCATGTGGGTTTTTTAAAGAGGCAAGTACTTTACAAATATTATTTCTTTTTAAAACCCTACCAGAAGTACTTTCTACAGATTTTATATGATATACAAATCAGAAGTTTCCTTCTTGCACTGAGAAGTGATGTATGGCCATGCAAGAGGAGCTGAAACAGCATGTGCTTGGCTCTACAGTTTTGATTTATTACATTAAGTTGTGAGAAAACAAAGGTTACCTCAAAATACTGTAGCACATATGTTCATAGAGTTATTTTTAGACCTGCATAGATTTCACCTAAGAAGACAGGTTGGCTTATGCTGTGCTGTGTGTAAACAATACCCCGTGGGCCTGAACGTACCTGAAGAGTCTATAAGCGGTGTGGGTTCATTAAAAAATTAAATGATACAACAGGGAAAGATTCATACTTACTGCTGCATTGCCAGCATCTGCCAGCAACTCTTCAATATTCTGACAAGCATCAAGATGGTATTGATGCTGTTACTTTTAATTAAACTTAAATTGATGTGTGCCATGTTTTGGAAGATGATTTTTACTTTTTAGCATCAACTGTTTGTGCTTTTGAAATCAAAATATTCCAATTTAATTTTTTTTTCTTTCATTATGGATTGCAAATGTCTAGTAAACATTCATTTTTCTTCTACTAAAGAATTTTATTGTGGAAAGGAATGATAGACTAAATAGCTTTTCTACTAGCAAATTTACTCAAGGGTTGAAATAGTGAGGATATCATTACTGAAAACATTCCATTCAATCATTTGGTAATAGGATCCAACCCCATTTTCCTTCACTGATCTAATAAAAATTTGTGTCAGTGCCAAAATTTTCAAAGCCTTGTGTTTCAAATAAAATGTATTTGTTAACTTAAGATAATACCATGAAACAAGTTCTGTGATTGTCCAGAACAAGATTGGGAAGTCATGTTTCTATGGCTTTCTCAGATTGGAAAGCTTTTCATCACAACTGAGTAAAACTTTTATTATTGAAAGCAGAGGCAATGCACATAATAGTCAAACAAACAAGTACAACTCTAAGCATTCTAGGAAAATAACTTCACATATGATCAACAGAGGCTGTTGTGTATGTGATCTCAATAAATTCTTTTTATACTGGACTTGTTCCAGTGCAGTCTTTTACAGTTTCCCCTGCATTTGTTCTGTGAAAGAAATTAAATCCAGAAATCTGCTTTCTCAATGATTCAAGCTCAAAAACCACTATTCTGGGACTAATAGAGACAGAGAACTTATGGAGAGCAAATATTGTGACATGATGCATACTCATGAGAGCTCACATGCAACCTAAATCTTGGCTTTTTCCAATTTTCACTGCTTAATTTTCAATTTAAATTGCATACTATTATATTATAGCAAAGGTTTTTTTTCTAAAACATGATCATAAAAGCATCTTTTTACCTACCTACACATGTACTTTTCAAGTTTTGCCAGCTGTCTTTATCCATTTTTTTCAGCAGTGACTCCAATAGTTCTAGCTAAGTTAAATGAGAAACTAAGTTTAAATCCCTAGTTTTGTAAATTCAGTTGCCTGAGAACACAGCTGTGTAGGCCTGTGAAGTGCCCCATTCACAGATGTGAACCTGATGTTTAGCCAACATCTAGCCATGTTCAGCCAGTTAGCCTTGGAAAAAATGAAGCAACTTTCCTGCAGGCTCCACAGGGAAGTGCAGGAGCTCTGGGCTGTGTGTTTCTTGCAGGGAACCTCAGCCTGCCCCCAGGCAGAGCAGGCAGTCATCCATGGAACACTGCAAAATGCTGCTAATGATTCCAGCTGCAGTCTCAGCCCCACCAGCTGCTGCTAGGCTAAGCAACAAACTGGGTGAGACCAGTGGAGTGATTGTACCACTGTTTTCAGTTCTTTTAACATCAGCTTGGGGATATCTACATATCATTTACAGAACACTTTGATACTATGGAACTTATTGAGGATAACATCTAATTACATTAATGTTTGAATATCTGATTTAAAGGCAATGTACCTCAAATATAATCAAAAATGTCTTGAATAAAACACTTAAACATTTAAGATAGCAACTGTTATCTTTCTTCATTTCAAAATTTCACTTTTCTGCCATTTAATTATATATATATATATTTAACGTCTTTCTTGCTCACAGAATTTCTAAACAGTATTTTCAGAAGTCATTCTCCACTCTGATTACGACTACATGATTACTATCATTTGTGAGATGGAATATTTTAAAGCATAGAAGTGTCATTGATGGTGGTATTCACTTGCTAGGAAAACAGCTAGCTTCCCATTATTTCTCCAGTGAAAACATTTGACTAATGAAACTGGTGATAGATCAGTTGTAAAGGCTCCTCTGGGACACATTTCATGGCAATACAGTGTGCTTCCTTTCAGCCCATTACTCTCCTCTCTAGATTTCAGGATGAAAATAAACTTGAAAGGAGTTCCAAGCCTGAATCTCATTTAAAAGATTTTTGGATCTCCAAAAGACTAGCAAATGTGCTTGTCTGTTAAATTCTCGCATCCTCCTGCCTCTAATAAAGAATTTTATCAGGTTATTAATTGCAATGAAATATAAATCATTAAATAAATATTAAAGCATTTTACAAGGCTTTAAAAATCTGTACATTCTGTTCTCCTCTGCCAAACAGTAACAGATGTTGAGCCAGCTTTCAAACAGATCAGTGACATGGAATCAATGTTTGTTTATACATATCAGTTCCTGAACACAAATGGTGTCAGACTAGTTTGGTCATGATCTTTTTGACAAAATATTTTAGGTCTTGTTTCCTTTTATTTTTGGTACAGATGAGGGCAAAGTGTAAGAAAATATTAATTTGTCAAAACCAAAACTGTTGGAAAGACATTACAAACTACTAATATCAACCCCCTAAAATAATTTAACGTAACTGCTTAAAATTCTTTTAGGTCACACATGAAAGTAAAATATTTGAATTAGACTGATAGGGCTTAGACACTACAATAAAACTTGTAGTGCAATTATAAATAGTTGCAGTATATCAGCCACATCAAATCATTATCCACGAGCCTGTTCTTCCCCAATTTTTCATCAGAGCAAGGAGAAAAAATTGTGACTTTGGACCACCTTGCATTTGCCAAAAGAGTTGTCCTGTATTCATCATTGTTGTTGAACCTCCAATACATAATTTACTCAGGTATCACAGTCTTTAGATGTCACTTGAGTTTTATTTACCACTTTAAAACTCCATTAGATAATTTAAGTTCCTTTTGCATTAGCCACAAAAACTGTCCATCATAGGTCAAAAGCGTTGAGAGCTGCATGCTGCAGGGGTACTTCCATGCCCCATGAGATTTTTCACTTCAGTCTACTTACTATTCATACTTGCAACTGCATAGCATCTCTCCCTCAATTATCAATCTGGCTGTCTCCCACATCACAGTGCAATGAAAATCCTGAAAACTACTTATTTTCAAATTACACATATTAAGCTATAAATATTTTTTTTTAATCTGAATGTTTCCAGCAATAATTTGTCAACTTAGGTTCCCACATGTTCTTTTAGTTTACCCAAAGACATAGTCAGTCTGCTCCTTTTTGAGATAACACCTAGTGGCAATACCTGATCACTTCACAGCCCTTCTAGTACACTCAATGGGAAAGCATGGAACAATTTGCCATGTCTCAGTATCCTCACTTTCTTTCTCTGAACCAGAAAAAATTTCTATCTGCAGCTTGGTCAATGTTGCTGATTTTACTCTCAGCAAAACTTGTGTCAGGACCTAAACTGAAAGCTACTTACTAAAGCATAGGACAAAAATTATTCCCTCAAAACCAGGAATTTGTTCAGGATACATGTAGCACACAGCTGGTCTCCTTCAACAGATCCTCTGTTGAAATATCAACAGTTTTTATTGCTGTTTAATACTCTAAGCACTCCTCCCTCTGTGATTCCCAGCATAAATGACCTCATCCTTATGGTACAGCTAGACAGGAGCTCTGGTGGAACACATGCCTGTGGTCAGTCTCATGGAGGTAGCCTATGAGCCTGCTGGCTTGGCTCAGCCAAGCCCTGGGTGCCCTTCCCAGCACTTCTGGCAGTGGAGTTTCATGTCCAAAATCAGTTGCTGGGGATGACAATGCATCAGCAGTGGAAGCTGTCTGTTGTAACAGCAAAAACTTAGATGCAGCTAGATGATAATTTTAGGTGAAAAGGACATATTGTGATCAAGGTATCTGTTAGATCCTAGCCTATAACTTGGTAGCGGAATGTGGAATACTGAATGAAATATTATTATTGTTGTGATAAGTTGCTGTAAATAAAGTTTTCTGTTCTGTATGGAAAAACAAAGCACACTATAATGATTACTGTAAACAAAAAGTGATACTTTTACTTGTACTACCTTGGAAAGCTTTCCCAGGTGAACTACAAGAAGGCATGCTATAAACCAGACTGATTCATTTACACTCTGCTAATGGAAAATTGTCTGTTTCTTGTTAGTTGTCTGAGACTGAGTTAGGTGTTAGAGGGTGCCCCTGAAATTATCAGTCCCTTCATATCTCTGCCATGGAGGTCAAGAAGCTTGCTGAAAGACAAGGTCCCTGTTCCACAGATTCACTACACAGATTTTCTTTCTAGTCTCCTCTCAGAAACTGTGATGTAAGCATTACACCATTTTCACTCTTATGGAAAAGCATCTTTTAGACTATGCAGTGATTTTAAATTGTTCCTACTTGCACCATTCTAAAAATAATTTTCTCCAAAACAATTTTAAGTTATATGATTTTCTTATATTGCTCTTTATGTTCATTATACAGCTTTTGAGATTTACATTACAGATTAAATAATTTCTCTCCTAAAGAAGCCAAACTTGTACTATGTTTATGGCACTCTTCATCTCAGATTTGTATTGTATGTGAATGAATCTCAGGCAACTTAGCATGGAAATTTTATTTTGACTGGGTACAGGAACAGAGCTTTCAGAAGCTGTCATAAACATGAGTCTTGCTATTAAGTCCTTTTTTTTCACATCTTTTCTCTCTATAGTACTCTGCCAATATGACTGCTCATCTGGATAAAACAGGATATTAAAATTGCAGCTAGGTTCTTTAAAACTTTATGTAAATCTTTAAAACTTTCTTATATCAATTTTTATTCTTCTTGTAATCCTTTTCTGGGGTATTACACTAAAAAATTATATTCCTCCTTCCTTAGATAACCAAGACCTGGATCTTTTCCCTCATTCTCCTTTGGGTTGTGTAAGAAATGCTTTGTAAGCATGTACATGGTTAATATGGACATATTTAGGGGGAATTTAAGAACCATAGTAGTCAGCAGGGATAAAAATTATTATCATGCAAGGAAGTGTTTAAACATCCCTCTCAGAGATGCTGAAGTCACTCTGCTAGATACTATAAATTTCCATTCTTTTATTTATTCACTCTTCTAAAGAAAGAGCTTAACTTCAGTTATATTTGGTTTTGAGTCTTTCCATCACTGACAAAAGATAGCAGAGACAAGTTAGGCAAGTGAACTTTAGCTAGGCAAGTCACTCAATGAAATTTATTTCTCTCCAATATGATAATTTTGAAGAACATATTTTATTAATCTCTAGTTTCAGAAAGCATTGTAACATCAGTTGGAAAGGATCCTTGCAATTCTATGACAATACAGACAACAGGAAATACCTAATTGCTATTTCACAGTATCTGGAACAGTCCCACCTTCAGCAATGAAGAATAATTTTTCACCAAAGAGGCAGTGCTGAGGAAAGTACCTGACAGAACTTAGGCAGACAATGACAGTTAAGTCCTCACAGGTAACATGTTGAACTGTTCACTCTTGTCTGAAATGCCAGGTGGGAAATTTTGGGTGAAATTTTGAGGTTAACACAGACAAGGAGATGGAAAACATATGTGACAGACCATTTGAAAATGGAAAATGGAAAAGTCTAATAGTAGAGATAAGGTTTGCCACTCATAAGCATTATAGCCTGTGCCAACCATCCTCACCTCCATTTGCAAGAGGCCTGTATTGTATAGTCCTTTCCTTGCACAGCCTTACCCTGATGCCTTTTGTTTTATTTCATTCAACTTTATTCAATTAAAACCACCCCACTGCAGATCTTACAGTTTCTGTGTAGAAAATCACTATTAAAATTAATGGATAATAAAGAAAATCACCTTTGGATGGAGCAAAGCAAAATAAGAATTGCTGTAGCAGAAACTCTCAGAGTAACAGAGCTTTTCTGAAGAGCTCTGGAAATCAGAAATACAGTCTCCAAACAGATGCTGTCACCCATGCCAACACTATTCTCCATGCCAGAAAATATGTACTGAAACAGAAGTTGTTTTTTAATGTATCCCAGGGATGAGACATAATATAGCTATAGCCTGAACTTTGAACTTATTTTACCCCTGAAGGACCTCATTGCCTCTAGAATGACACTAAAGGATTACAACTACTCTTTACTGTTGCAGAGTTTTCAGCTTTATGCATTTCCATTGACAGATTCAGTAGAATAACCTCTGGCAAGATGGAGCCAAAGAAGAGAGATTCCATTCAACCAGCAATTTTTTGCAGGAAAAAAAAATAAAAGGGTTAAAAATAAATCCATGTGATAAATGCAGTTAAAAAAAAAAAGTCATACAGAATACTTAAGTATGGGAAATTGTTCAACAGCAGCCTGTGAAGCCCATAAAGGAGAAAACAAGAAGGGTGTCAAAAGCAGCTGTCAAGTATGTGCAAAAAAGACAGAAACACCAGCCTGTCAATTGAACAAGCCTTCAGAGAAAAGAAAATAATTTGTTTATATGGTAAAGAATGCAAATTTTTAAACAGCTGTGTATAATTAAACTTGAATAATTTTTCACAGAAATTGTACACAAATTCCATATATACTGGCAACTGAGAAAGACATACATTAGCAAAACTTCTTTAAAATGTGCCTTCTGCTACAGTAACAGAATTGCAACGATTCACAGAATTTGCTAAGCTGGAAGGGACCCACGAGGATCATTGAATCCAGCTCCTCTCCTGCAGAGGACCATTCCCAAGAATCACACCGTGTGCCAGGGAATGCTTCTTGAACTCTTTCAGGCTGGTGCTGTGACCACTTCCCTGGGGAACCCATTCCAGTGCTCTAGTTTTCACAGGAAGAGTAGAAGCTTAATTTTCCTGGATAGCTTTACTTCTCTAAAGTACGGCTGCAATTGGCCATATTTGCAAAAGCCATTTGAGAAAAAGTGAAAGCAAGTCCACATAAAACAGGTGTATACAAACAACTTACAGCCAAAAGAGTCAAATAAATGGCAGAGCAAATCAAACATAGCAGGTTTATTGGACAGGAATGAGGTAAAGAGAATTATATGAATGAGCACTGATACAAAAAAAAAAAAAACCAAAAACAAAAACAACAAAAAAAAAAACTTAGCAATGATCAAAAGGGCAAGAAACAAAAATAGCAATGCATGAGGAAGAAAGAAATTGCTGCTGCGTGCAAGGTCAGCACAGGCATCCAATCAAGCAGCAGGAAACATTAGGGGTTCACTGATAAAAAGCATAAAGTTACTCACAAAAATCATAGTATCAGGAACACAATCTACTTTGCAGTAGCAGAAAGATAGAAATATGGAGGTGAAAGGAATTAATCTGGAGAATTGGCAGGGCAGGAAGGGCAATAGGAGCTTATTCACAGGGACACTGTAGCAAAGGAGGACTTAGAATAAACACCAAGATTCACAGATTAAAAGCCTGGAACAGACTGGGACAACAGCTTGTACCAGCAGGAGCAGGGATGCTGAGTGTAGTAGGTGGAATAACACAGGACAGAGAAAACAAAGTTGAATAACTACAGATGGAAGAATAATTGTGTTCATAAAACTTTCCTCATCACCAAGAGTAAAGGAAAAATATAACAAGTATTGTTATATCCAAGACAGACACAGTTGTAAAAGTTACAGACTGAACTTATACTTGGTCATCAAAACACTGTGACAGCTTTAACAGCAACACAACACATGATTTAACCAAATGGGATCCCAGGTGCTGAAAACTGGTTTAAACATACAGAGACACAATTCTTCAAAGACTCAAATGAAGGCGGAGTGTGTTCAAGTCCTATAAGAACTCAGATTCATACCATAAAGTATCTACAAGTAAAATATTTTGCCTTTTCCTATTTACCTTCTCTCTTAATTTGCTGAGGAAGAGGCAAGGAACCAATTTTTGATGCAGATACATCGGACATGTTAAATAACCCATCTTACAATTCATACTTTGAGGCCTGACAGAATGTAAACACAATGACAGCATGGATTACATTAATGTGAAGGAGATAATGCTCTTCCTTCATAATGACCTTTCAGCAATGAGAGCTGAAAGAACTAGCAAAGTCAAACATGTTTTCAGAGTATGAAAACAGGTGTCTCTCCCCAGTGGTCACTGCTGCCTCAAAGGAAAGCAAGATTTTAGCTCACATGGCACTGCTAACATAAAATTGCCTGTGCCTGGCACCTGGACAGCTGAGTGCAGCTTCCTGCATCTTTGAGAGCTGGGGGGACAGGTTATGCTGCTCTGCATGCCTAGCAACTGAGGCCATTGATGGGCATTCATGTAAGATCAGCATGAGCAAGGCTGCCCAAGCTCCCTTCTTCAGGGGGTGGGATGAGAACTCAAGACTGATCTTTACTTTTCTCCAACTCCACTCTCAGAAGTATCAAAAGGTGCTGAGAGATTTCACATATTCCAATTTGCAAAACAGCTTTAATTTATCTACATCAAGCAAGAATTTCGTGCAGTGCCACCTAGACTTAAGGTGCCAAATTAAAGCTTGGGCACAGAATCTCTGGTGGAAAGCACTGAGTACATCTTGCTTATTCCTGAATTTAATTTCTTCCAGTCCCTTGATATCTCTTTTCTTAATTCTGTTTTACCAGCATTTTTTTATCTGCCTCAACTGTTCTTCTTTGCTAGTTGCTGCTTTCCCTTAGTGCAGGTACAGCACACCCATGGTGTTTCCTCTGCAATTAAACTGTAAACTGCAGTACTGCACAGCCTGGCTAGCCTGCTGTTTACTAAACAAGAAAGCAAGCTGCTCAACAAAATTTTTTTAATCATTCATATCTTTCTGAGCAGCAGCGAAATCCCGGCACAGCCTCTCCTGTGGGCTTGTTACCCACTGCAGGTTCAAGTGCTGCTGGCACTCATTAAGAAAGAAGAATTTCATTGCTCTTTGGCAACAAATGAAAGTCATAGTTCCTAGTGTAAGTGATTCCCTGATCCAGCTGGTAGACTGCCCAATCCTCCAGTTTCACATCAGAAGCAGCTCGGAGGGTTAGCCAGGTTATTGGAATGATGAGGTACAAGCACAGAACACTGGGAAGTTTAACTTCATTTACTTCCCTCATCACATGACAGACAGATTCATCTGCTGGGCTTCTGCTGACCCAAACACTGAATACCCCAGCGGCAGCTACCACAAATAACTTTTTATTATTTTCCACTCTCTTGGGTTATTTTGCTATATCCAAAGTTCACCTGTGTACTAAATTCTTGATAATTAAGGTCAGAGTTTTTAAGGAAAGTCACTAATTTTTTTGGTGGCACAGTTAAAAGTGTGGGTGTTTTCATGGCAAGCGGTAGCCCTAAGGGAAGGAGGAACAGCAAGTAAAGGGAAAACTAAGTCCTGAGTGCCCGTTACGTAACAGGTATTGGAGTTAAAATCATTAGCATACTTTAAAACCTGCCTATAGTGAATAGAGATAAATGTTGTGGAGTCACTTACACCCTCTATCCTGAACATTCAGATCACTAAAACAGCAGAATCCAGAATTTGGGAGCTGCTGAAGCCTAAGTGGATATTAGATAGTGAACACTCTTGATTGTACTATTTTGAATCATTGTTCTATTTATTTTGAATTACTGTGGTTTTTAGCCTACCTGTACTATTTTGTAGGCTGCTGTGATTTCAAGTAATTTTTCTTACTTTACAGCTGTGAAGAGTGAGTAAAAAATGTCACTTCTAGCCACCAGTGACGTCATTTTTGTATAAACAAGGATAAGAAATAATTGCATACCTAGGATTCCTGCTCTGGACTATCCCTATATTACATTGTGCTGAGTGAAAATCAGCATAGTAGTTTTTGTTATCATCATAGACCAAGTTTCCCCATGTGCGACTGCCACATCATTCTCATTTGCTGGGCCACGATTCTCTCCTAAACCAAAACTTGCCACCACATTCCAACTATCCTTTTACCAATGTTCAGAATCTCACTTTTTTCCCAACTCCTCCATTTAATTTACCTTTTTCCTTCTGATAGTTTGTGACACTGTGAGCTTCTGTTCAGGCTCTGATCCACACTACCTCCCAGATTTTTTAGTGAACTGCTACCTGCACAGTTGTTCCTCAGGTTAAAATCGAGGGAGCATTCTCAATTTTGACATCATAGCAACTGATAAAAACATTGAACTGTATTTCTGACAGGATGGATCCCTTAAGCATCCTACTTTGTTTACTCATGCAGTCTGTCTTTTTGTCCAAAGACTACTGGAATTCTTTTTTACTAGTTACGGTTAAATGTGTTAATCTAGTTTACTTGTGGAAATATAGTGCATATCAACAGGAAAGCTTTACTAAAGATATTCAACATCTATTTCTTTTTTCTATGCAAAAGCCAGTTACCTCATCACTGGAAAAAACTAGATTGGTTTGACGTGACTGTTTTCAACAAATACGCATTGACTGTTACAAGCCAGAAATTTCCCACGCATGTCACACTGGCTAATAAGATGCCTGTGCAAAAATGACATCAAGACCTTTAGCTTTTATCTAAAAGGTAATTAAAGACGTTTCCTTGGTATTATGGAGGTAGCATCTTACTCATGTTGCATTTTAAATAGCTTTTCAAATGGTCCCAAACAAACATATGAAAGAAAAGTCTGTAGGGAGACAGAGATTAAGAGAAGCAAGCTCAAGTATTCTCAGAATTTTAAATAGTACCCGTAAACAACAGTGATCTTAACAAAAATGTCCAGATTTTAGGGCATGCAACTCTTTCTTGATCAGAGGAAAAAATATATATGTTCTCAAACAGAAAGATATTTGAAATCTGAATGCTACACCTTCACCACAGTGGACCCTAGCTTTTATTTTGATAAGCATCACCTCTGCTACTCAAAGTCACTAAACTTACCCAAATTTTAAATCAACAATGGGTTCCATTGATATCAGTGGTCTCATGGGGATTTGTAACTTGGTTTTATAATGGGCTTGATTGACCTCTGGATTACTTAGCACTCATTTTTATATTAACTGTATCAGAAAGTTTGACTGAAGCCGTTTTTGGCTGATATTATATTAAAGAATGAGAGAAGATATTTATGATTTTTTCTGAGATAGTCAGTTCTTCCTTTGTGTTTCACAGAATTCCAGAGTAACAATGGGGAGGTTGAGGTAAATATTATGTGATCTCCTAAAGCACGCATATAACAAATCAATAAAGCAATTAAAGACTTAATTCTTCTGATGTAACTGAAATATTTGAATCTTCAAGAAAATTTACTGGGCCAGATTTCCATTTCTAGAACCAAACAGGCTTTTTTACCAATTATACCACCAAAAAGACCTACTAGCAAATCCCTCTTGATACAAAGTTCAACAGTGGCATTGAGGTTAAAAAGTGGGAGGTGGGGATCTAAACAAAAATTAAGCACTCACTTTCTTGAGTGCAAAGTATTCCTAATGATCCTTCTGGAAGCACATCTGAGCATTGCAGAGGAGCCTGCTATCAGAGATGTGCATAAGCACCTTTATCTCCAAATGCAACCATGGAGGTAAATCCAAGCAATTTTCTGTGCAAGAACACTAAACCAGTCCAGATGACAACGAAAAACCCAGACAGCTTTGATTGTACGGCTCATGCTGTTGAGATAAAAGAATTGGCTCTCACTCCACTTTGCAGTTTATACACAGTAGTGAAATGGCTTCCAAAGCTGTTTATTTCTACTCCCTACTGCTCTCTCCATGGGCTTTACTGCTGCAACCAACACCTATGCCATTTTGCCTGTTCTCCATGACAACTCTTCCTTTGTTTTGAAATCAAAACATGCTTTGGTATATATTTTTTCCAGGTCTGGAAATTATTTTGTTTTAATGAAAGATTCATCAGAATGGATAGTGGGAGAGAAGGGGATACATTCATGTCTTTGCAACTAAATATAAAGGAAGATTGCCTTTCCCTCCACATCTCATCTCTCAGTCAATACAGGAAGATAAGCATCCCAGGAGAATAATTCAGAGCACCTCCTTCTCTGAAGGGATTATGTAGGTGTGTAAATTAAAACCAAGGCTTAGTTAGATACAGCAAATCTCACAGTACAAATAACTCTCTTTCCTCTTCAGAGACAAAAGAGCGTTTAGAGCTGGATGAACAAGAGGAAGACTTGCAGCCATCTTAGGAGAAGGCTGTCACACCTGTGACAGATCTGTGTAGGTGTTCAGGTCTGCTGTACCTATTCTGTGCTCCTGAATGCATCTGACTCTGCATTCCTTGCACTGAAAAGCAGAATTGTGTTAGAGCCATGTAATCTATTTAGACAGCTCTGTATTATTAAACTAGACTATGTATTCCTCTGCAAGATCACATTATAAATCCAGCTGCTCAAGAAGTGAGATTAATTCACCTAAATTCACTAAACTGTTTTAGGAAACACACTCATGGGATGTTATAGGGCTGAGGGGGAGCAATCTGCTTTCAGACTCTTAATACATAAGGGACATCCAACCAATCTTTTTAAGTTTCCCTCTATGAGCATATTTTTTCCACTCCTCAGCTGCTGCCAGATGAAAAATCATTTGCACCTGGTGGGTTAATACAATGCTTATTTTTCAAAAACCACTAGCCTATGGAGCCACACAATACTCATTCTGTAGGAAGAACTGGGAAGCAACCAGACCAGTTATGCCAGCTTTTACCACCTCACCAGGCAACCAGATATGACTTTGGGGTCACCAACCACCAGGGACCACCAAAGAGACCACCAGGACAGAAGAACACATGCACAGAGCGCAGGGAACATATGTTAATGTGTTCAGAAAAAACTATGAAAACCATGTAAAATATACAAACAGGACCTTTTTCTGTACTTAGCAGGCATGATATTTCAGAGGAGATACTCCCTCGTGCATCCAGCCAAATAAAGAATATTGGAAAAGGGAGTGTCTCCAGGCTGGGGGAAAGTCAGACAGGAAACCTAAACCCAGCTCTTCAAGCAATCAAATCCATGACCTTTAATGAAGATGAAAAAAGGGGTCCAGGGGAATCTTCCTCAGCTGATCCCCTGGTTACATTACTGCTGGGGAATGAAAAGGTAATTTTTTTCCAATTTATACAGAAACAACTTATTCAGTATTGAGCACCTGCAGAGGAGAACATAACTCAATATATATTAAAACCTACTAAGAAGCAATAGGGATGGTGGACAGCCAACAGGTTATAGTTCCACCTACTGTAATGAGGAAAATAATGGAAAAAGAACACAACAAAACCCACTGGGGCACTGAGTCTATGATCTCTAGTCTCCAAAATTTTGTACTTTGTGTGTGAATGACTGAAATAGCAAAATCAATAACAGTGAAATGTCCAATTTGTTTAAAAAAAACATCCTATAAATCGGAAAAGGTCACCTCCTGCAACAGTAAACAGGGAAATTCACCTGGAGATTACTGGCAAATCGGTTTTTCTGAATTACCTAGACAAAAAGGGTACAGGTATCTTCTGGTATTGGTAGGTACATTTTCTGGATGGGCAGAGGCCTTTCCCTCTCATACAAACAAAACTAGGCAGTTGGTAAAAATTATGTTTAAATCATACCAACCTGGGGATTTCATATATGTAAAGACTTGGAACTTTGAATTCTTGAAGGAAAAATGGAAAGGACTTTTCCAAGTCCTCCTGGTAACCAACACTGCACTCAAGGCAGAAGGAATTGAACCCTGGGTTCATCACACACAGGTCAAACCAGCAACCACAGATGAAATACAGCAAAAACAAGACTGACACTGTGGAGACATTTTTTCTTTTAGTTCTTGTGGGGTATTTCCATTGCTGTGTTTCTGTTTAGAGACATAAATTCTATTTATTGTTTTAGGTGTAGAATATATTTCTCTTGCTGTTTTCTAGCTCATGTTCCTCCCAGGGAAGGCACCATCAGGTAAAAGAGATTTTCAGTAAAACTCCAAGAATTCCACACAGTGGCCTTGACTCACACTGTTTACAAAGCAGAGATCAAATGCGAGTGACATTCTTAAAAGGAACAAAAGTGAAGAGAAGTCTGCATTGGATGTTGCTATATTGCAGAATGCCAAAGCTTCAACAAGTGTACCTTTTCAAGGGGCTTGAATGTTATTATGAGTGACATAAAATTTCAGTTTCTGCAGGGGGTCAAAGCAGTTTTTCCACTTTCATTCTTCTTTCTCTGAATTTTCTCCATGTCAGAAGAAAGGATAAATCCTCCTTTACTTCCATGACTATGCATGGAAAAGTTAAAGTTTTTGTATCAGATTATATTGCAGTAGATAATAGAAGAAAAATGAAACACAAGAGTATTCTCCATCTGCTAGTAGTGTATGCCAAATAATTTTGAACTACAGGTTCAGCAAGACAAGCCTGGAGGCTGACAATAAATTTATGTAAACCCAGAAACTTAGATTTCTATTTTAATAAAGGAGAATGCCAAAGGAAATCCCTTCCTGAGATGAGCTATTGAAAACAGGAATGTACGAGAATGAGCAAAGAGAGAAAGCCAGTGAAAAAAGAATGCATCAAGAAAGGATGGAGCCAAATATTTAAGACTCCACTCTTTCACTTAAATCAGGTGTGAACTCCCTGCTTTTAAATTCTATGCACAAGTGTGTTTGATTTTCTGGAAAACAATAGCCCAGTTTGTGAAGTTTATCCCTCCTTTCCTATCTCCTCACTTCCCTGTAAAAGCTACCACCTTTCTCTCATTCAAGGTTTCTTTGCCTCTTTGCCTTCACCAAAGCAATAACTGTGATCTTATTCAGCAGTTTTTACACTGCTTACATGAAAAGGCAACCATGGTACAGCTTCACAAACTGTTCAGGTGTGTAAAAACATTACACAGACAGCAACAAGCCAGGTAGCCAAATGCAGAAGTTGACTGATATTTTTAATAACATTTTGCAATTTTCATTCATCCTGTTATTGTTCCATTTTAATAGCTGTGATAGAAAAATATGTGTGAAAATGGCCCTGAAGATGCCAGAGAACTAGCTTTGCTGCCATGGCACTCTCATATACATTGAATTACAAGATCAAAGTTGAAGTTGCTGTCCTTCCTGGTCACATTTAGAAATGTATTCTCAGAAACATTTCCATCTTAAAATACCACCTGCAAGACTCTGCACATTATAAAGAGTTTTACGCACTGTAGCTATTATATGCATCTGGGTTTTATCAGTGATTTTAAAAAATGAAACAAAACAAAACCAAAATCCCTTGAAGTATCAAATATTAAATTTCAATCTTAGCTATGGAAAAATTGCAGGATCTAAGTTTTCAGACAAATGTACTTGCAAATACACTTGTGCATAGGTGGAGCACACAGGAACCAAAAAGCCGCCATATGATGCAAACCAATGAATCTATTTTTTCAATTTATACAAATGGTTGAAGACACAACAGTAAGCCTAAAGGAACATACTTGTAGTTAGCATGAAAGGCTGAAGGTAGTGATATACTGTAAATTAAAAATTCCAGCACAAACAGCAAAGGTTTCTCACACAAATAAAGAACAAATTTAAGCAGGAATGTTTTGGTTTGAATGCTAACTTGGAGAGATGTCAACCTTGTATTTCTGCTCACTGTCCACTCCCCAGATAAACCAGAAACAATTTTGTCAGTGGAGTAATATATTGCCTCTCTTCCCTTCACAGCATGAAAATAATACTTTTAAATAGTTTCTAAATTTGAGTCAGTTCAATTTGCATATGCCCCCTGCACCCCTCCTGCTATTCTTGTATAGCTTCAGAGAATGGGTGGGAAAGGCAACACTTAGGCCTTTTCTACAACCAAACCCAGAACCTTAGGTGTGAGCAGAAACAGATTGAAAGAGCATTAAGGCTAAAAACCTTTTAGGAGCATCAGTAATTTTTCAGTATTTCCCACACGCTTGCAGACATTACCGGAAACGTACACCTATCCCCAAGTGCACAAAAACACAGACATACTTTTCTCGTAAGTAAAAGCAACTCAAAATGTGGGAACAGGGCTAAAACAAAAGGTTCTAGGTGATGCAGTCAGGGGGATTTGGTACACCAAACACACCTGCTGAGCAGAAATCTCTAATGCTTCCCTCCTAATTTAGCAGGCACACTGCCAATTTGTCCCACATCTCCTTCCCTTCTCCCAGTCAGTGCCTGCCAGTCATTGCCAGCTTCCCGTGGCATCCACAGCAACCATTACTCTGCAGTGTGCTTAAAGCAGCAACACTATCCTTCAGGTAGTCCCCAGGGGCCAATGTTAGTCAGAAATACAAACAGGAGAAATACACATGAAGTACACCTTAATGAGCAATATCCACTCTAGCCTCTCAGACATTAATTGCTTCATTCTTCTCAAAGCTTTAGGAACAGACATTCCCACAGGATGGAGGGTTGGCACAAGGTGTTTTCTCCACAGTAACTTCTTGTTTCTATTTTGTCCTTAGTGTGGTACAGGTGATGGGTAATAGCTTGCTCCTAGGTCAAAGCTGAGATATTAAAATGGCTATCAATAGCCATTTGCGGTGCTTCTGCATCTTTACCGTCCTTCCTCGCTTCATTTCATAAGAGAAAAACACACAAGTGTTCCAGGGGGACACTCTCTGGCAGGAAGTGGGAGGCAGTAAGACTATTCTTTCTTTCCAGCTCACAAGATATTCTGGCAAAAGCAGCTGCTGGAATTAAACTGGAAAAACAAAGCAAATGTGTCCATATAGTACTGAGTAACTTCTAGAAGCTCACATAGGATGAGAGGCCAATGCCTTTCTGTAAGGCCTGATTTGTTCACAGCAGCTCAGCAGCAAGCAATAGATTTCAATGTATATTTGAATTGCCATCGAGCTAAACATAAGAGTTTGAATAGATGCATATCACACTCCAAAGGTAATATTCACACACCGGGCAAGGTTTTGTGAGTTGGTTTGTTCAGTAGAGTGATTTTCCTATTCCTTATCTCATCTATATCCCATCCTGATCCAAACAGGGTGTGGGGGAAGTCCTCATTTGGGTTTGGAATCAGTATTTGAACAGAGGGTACTGGACTGCTGGGGACAATATGTGAGAGAAATTGTCAGAAATTATCTGAGGGCACATGTGATGGTTAGTTATGGGAGCGTTGCTAAGCCATCCCACTGCTCTGGGGTTATACTCTTTCTGTTATGCCTGTGACTCTCCATAAACCCTACTTCCATAAGACACACTTGATGTCACACTGGAGCCCTGACACCTCAAAGTTACAGTAGCAAGTTTATTCACAAAGAGACTCTAAAAGCAGAGTTAATCTCATCTCTACATTGCTGTCTAAATCAGTTAATATCACTGTGATGATTTCATTTTTAAGAAAATCCGTAAGGGAAGAACTCATTTTGTCATAGAGGAATGAATGCAATTACATAGTAAAGGCAACAAGAACTCCTTCTTCCTTCCACACACACTAAAAACACTAGAATAGAATCAAGAGCTGGAAAAATTAATTTCAGATTTTGTGGAAGAAACAGACTCCTGATTTATCAAGATAAATAAAGGAGTCCTGAAAAGACAATTAAGCTATTGTTCTTTCAGTTAGGGAAAAAAACCCCAGCATATAACACCTCTTTTGAATTACATGCTTCCTTCTGAACAATTTGCATATTTTTCTATTGAATTTCAAAAGAGTTAAAAGCAAAATTAATGTGATTCACTGTGAATGCCAGGAATACAATTACAGCCCATCAAACCTGCACAAAAGAAGGGCAGAATTGATGTGCACAGTAATGCAGACTTCTTTTTTACTTCTTTTTTAAGGCTTTCTTTAGATTTAGCTAAGCACAAAACTAGAGGTTAAGTCTTTTTTATTCATGTTCTAACCCAGCTGTCCAGCTGTCCTGGTGTTATCTTACAATGTGTTTGCTAGCCTGACTTTCAGAGATCTTACATTAAAGGGCAATAATCTCTTCTTTAGCCCATCCAGACTGAAGCAATTATTTTCTCTGCTTGACATTCCTTTAATAAACATTAGTCTAAATATCCTTCCTTCTATGGATTTTTAGGATTGCAGTGCTTTGAGTAGCATCATATAAACTTGCTCAAGACAGCATGCAACTGGTTCAGGAAAGGGGGCAACAGAGTTTGGACAGTATGTTCTGGCTGTGACAGTATCTCAGTACTTTACTGAGGAAGGAACACCTGATAAGCTCATTTTAGACACCCATTCTGTCCACTCACGGGATCATTTGCACCCCTGTCTGCGTGTGGCTTACAGCACATATGCACTAATAATATGCACCCTACATATAAGTAATTTTTCGTATGTGTAACAGTCACTAATCCACCCCAGAGGTAATAAAAACATTTTCCACACTTCTTTTTAACAGAGCCACCCAACCTAGTGCATGTTTTATGGCAAGAGAACTGTTCAATCTGAGATTCTAGAAGTGTGGGCAAAGGAGAAACACCGGGTTTCTTGTTCCTGTAGCCAAAGTTTTAGGATAAAGTTCCTGTTTCTACTACTGAAAAGTTCATACAGACAGCATTAATAGACAGGTTCCTATTACCTTGATGCTTTCTTATGTTCAAGTTGTTTCTTTTATGTGAATCACTGTTTTTGACCTTGTCTATAACATTATTAGTGATCTGGTAGATACTTCCCTGCCTGCTTGAATCCTCTATTGAACACAGAAAGTATGTCTCAAATGTCTCATTTGAGGAAAAGGTGATATTCTGTTTGGAAAAAAAAGGAAAACTTTTACACAAAACTCAAAGAGTTCATCATCAGACAGCCCTCTTTTTACTTAAAACATGGATCCCTTCTTACATACTGAATCAAGTTTCCACTCTCAGCCAGGGAAACTCATCAATTCAGCATATGAAAATTCTGCTGCTGTAATCTTTATAACTCTTGCTCCAACCGGATCCAGTTAGTTTTACCAGAATGTTGCTCTGGCTGACCAATATCCCACATGGCAGCTGACAGCCTTCATACAGAGGAAGCTCAATTATTCCCATAGGGGAGGATCACAATTGGGTAATATTTAGGGTAATATTTATCTCCCATTTACAAAGCACCTGACCTTTTTTACTTATCCTAGTGCTAATAAAGGCATAAATCAAGTCAAAAACTTGCAAAAAAAATCCCTCCTTAGTTACTGGTCTGAAGTTCTCTGCTGTTTTTCCTTGTTCCAATGTTGAAAAGGGAGACTTGATACAATATGGGTAGATCATGTCCAGGTCTTTAAAGTGTAGCAAAGATTAAACTGAATTCTCTTCTGTCATTCAAGAGCATTAGTTATATTTTTTCCCCTTTAACAAACTAGTGCCATGTAATTCGCCATTTTTACAGAAGATCCATAAGCAAATTTCACTGCTGGAAGATTTGTCTATGTTGATCTTTAACCCAGTAACAGAGAGTGGAATGCCTTACCTGTAAGTAATGTATTCCTCCATTCACTTTCAGTTCCAAAAATAATTGGGATTTTTCATTGGCTATTTTTGTTAGCCTAAGTGAAAAGTGAAAACACTGCTTTTACTTACAGCATTTTTAAATGAGACAACTAAAAAAGCTGAAGGAAATTTGGAAATAAAAATTGATTAAATGTAGTCTTTCCATTAAATGTAATCTTTCCATTACTTACTACTAGTTAAGAATCTAAATTAGGTCCCCAAAGTTCATGTTTTATTTAGAGTAAGCATTTGAAAATTAATTTTCCGCTCTCAGAAGAAATTCTTGTCCTGATTTGGCTCTAAGATATTCTGTGGCGTATCTCCTTCAACAACATGTTTTTAATTTTTTCCTTTCTATACAATTATTAAATACTTAGAGACCTGTATTCACTATGTCCCTCATGGCCACAGGCATCTTATTTCTGTGGCTATTCATAGAGCCATAGAAAGTTAGAACTTCAGACAAAAGTACAAGATTTCAGTGAAGATCTTCTGTAATATACTTGCTGAAGGCAAAAAAGAGTTTGGCTATACTCTGTTACTTCTTAAGTTACAAACAAAGAAGATATTATGTAAACCAGAAAATGTAGAAATCATTTTAATCAAATTTTCCCTGGGAAAATTCTAGGGTCAGATTGCAACCTGTAATTCAAATAGCTAAGCAGTTTGAAGCAATATGTAGCTATTAAAAGAAAAAGGGTATATGGTCCCCAGTCATAAAAGGATTTGGTGATTTTCACAGCCCTTCTAGGTTTTACCCCATTAAACAGTAAAGATTTCAGCCATCACAGCAAGATAAGATATTCATCATTGCAATAACAGGTAAATTCTTGTCATGTATTACATCAAAAAGTAATAGAGGATGGCAACTCTTCAAAATGGGGGAAAAACACATCTTCCTTTGCTCTCAATAGGTGTTTAGCTGTGTTAGACAGACAGTTAAGGACCACTGCTACACACTACAATAGCCATTGTCCCAATTTTCCATGCTGCTAAAGACTCACTATTATCCTGATTTCTGATTGCTGCAGCATTAAATATCTGATTAAAGAAAAGCCTTTCCAAAGCACTAACAATTGCTTTGTTAAAATGCTGGATAGCTTCACAATCCTTGCAATGAAAACTTCTATTCTTAATTCTTTATCCTCTGAAGCATTCAAAGAAATACATTAAAAATAAAATAAAAACCCCTGAAGACTGAAAGGGCTTAAAAGGGGTGTTTTTCGCATTTTGAGAGTATGACAATAATATTTTATGCTTCTAAAGGAAAAAAATGCAAAAGTAACCTTTTAAAAACAAGCCTGAAATATTAATAATAAGGATAAAATGCCTACCCTAGAAACAGCTTCAAAATACAAATTCTGTTAAGCGTTTGCATTGGTTTTATGCAAACACTTTAGCAATAAATTTGCAAAGACTTTAAAGACATTTTACTCTTTCACAAAACACAAATACATTAACTCCCTCACAAAAATATACAGAAGTAGATTTTTTAGTGGCAAATGCCATATATAGTACAGATCAGAACAGATTATTTACTGTGTGTTGAAGTCTGATATGCATATTGAAATATAAGATTTACCCCAAAAATAATTTGATATATTCAGCATAACAATTCAAAAAATAAGAAGCTAAAGTTTTATATTCTTAAGAAATACAAAATTATTTTTCTGAATATAAAATTCTGACAGCAGTTTTCTTTATTTCTGGAAAGGAAAAAAAAATTAAAAATACACATACACACACACACAAAGAATCTGTCATGTCATAAGTCAAAAATCAACAGACTTTTCTAAGCATAGTTTATTAATTCACATAAACAGGATGAAAAAAATAAAGTTGTGTGTTTCAGATGGAAGAGCCCATAAAATAAAAAGCAAGATCTTTATCTAGCTCCATCTGTACCACTCCCACACAGCACATATAGAGTTGAACAGAACACACAGAATACTGTGTCATTCCAAAACTGCATATATTTAGGAAATTGTACATCATCATCTCAGGGCTTTGGAAGAATACTTAGCTAATACCTGCTTAAATACTGAAGTACACAGACATGTGGCTCTAAAACCAAACCATTTCCCTGGATGCCATTTAATCCCCTTCTATCCAAGGAAAATCAGAAGCATTTGAGCCATATTCAGGCTGAAGAATGGCTCTAATATAAGAAGGAGAAGCAAAGCAGCCTTACTCTGTGTCTGCTGGTGTGTCAGCAGCAGACCCAGGCATGCTGTGTGATAACACTGGAGACAGTTTTTCTGCCTGTCCCATCCATCTCATTTTTCCTCACTCACTGCAAAGCCTGCAAGAGTCACAGAAAGGGAGATCTGGTACTGACTGGTGGGCTGGTGTAACACCCACAGACCACCATCAGTGTCTACATTTTCCTCCAGAGGAACCTTTACAATGCTCTGCTGGAATCCAGCTCTTACTCTAGGAGCATCCCATCTCTGTCTGACAGCAATCATCCCATAAAGGCAATATATGTGTAACCCACCATGGGGAAAGCTGTGATGTCAGCTCTATTCAGAATTCAGTACTTTTTAACTGGTCACTTAAAAACAAATTCATCCGTTTTTTGTCACTTTCCACATCAAACAGAGTATGAAGGAAAGATAATTGAAACACACTTTTAAATAACCAAAATTAACACCCAAACTAATAAATCATTTAGGATATTCTTTTACCTTCTTTTACTACCTGCTACTTAATATGATTCAGACAGAAAATCAACTGAAATTCACACCTAGAAGTTTTTCTAACTCACAGTTAGGAAAAATCCTATTTTATTTTGCCAGTCAAAATGACCATGTTTCCTGTCTGCCTGCCTGTGTGATAGAAAGTCATTATAAAGAGAAATGGGCAACACATTAACCTGGATCAACAAATTCATAGTGGTTTGATTGTACACACCTTACATCAACAATTGTTTAGGAGATGAATTTGACTTTTCTGTATGTATACATCCACATTTCCTTGTGAACTGGCCAGAAAAATGAATCCTCACTGACCTGAGAACCTGAGATTTCATCATTCAACACCTAAAGCAGATTTCTCACCTGAAACTAGCAATGTACTGGAAGAGAAAAGCTGTTTAAGAGCAAAGGAGCAGACAGCTCCTCATGTCTCATACCATATCCTACAGTTCAGATTCCCAGGGAGTTTATCATGCTTTACATGACACAGATAAGTATTTTAGTGTAATCAATGTGTCTTATTCAGATGAAGATGGAGGTCTGAGATAGACATGCAATTGTCTGTGCTTTTCTAACGCCAGCATCAACAGTTGACAAATACCTATTACATTCTCTTCAAGGGAAAGGAAATAAAGAGTACCCAAAATTAAATTTCAAAAAATGTTAAGAAAAAACCAAAAGGGATGGAAATAAAATGAGTTTTTTCATATTGTGATAAAACACTCTGAAACTGTAATCTTGTAGTCTGATTATTTTCACCTATGAGCTGAACTGTTTTAATATGTATAAATTATAGTGCTTGTATGAGAACAAGTGGAGAGTATCAGGCCTGGAAGCATGAATTAATTTTGATTTCCTCTTTATGGAAGTTTAAAAGTCAGGTTTGCTACAAAAACAAAAGAGAGAAACAATCCGGCACCCATGGAAACTAGAGAAGGCAAGGAATTTTATAGAAGTAAAATACCCTAAAAACAAAACATACTTTCCAATCACTAAACACTTCAGGTTTTTATGGGTTTATAGATTTAGTGTTCATGTCTATCTTTTATATTCGTTATTCAAGTAACTTTGCTCAAGAAAAGTTATTAGTTCAGCAAATAAAAAAGGAAATAACTTCAACATCATTTCATTTCAACCTCTTTATTTTTAATGCAGCTTTCAGAGCTGCACATGTATTTCTTTCTCTCACTTCTGCTTCATTGGCCTGAAAGGAAGAACAAAGGATAGGAGAGAGAACAACCAGAAACACATAGTAGAAGACATTTGTTACCAGCAGGGCACAAGGCTCCTACCCACCACTCTGTCTCACTAGTTCCCTATCCTGCCAATCTAGCATTTCCTCTAAATTCACCAGTCATAAAGAGGCCAGCTTATGAGATAGATGCATTGCTCATACAAATGATACACAAGGAAATTTTACATGAGCAAGAAATTATTTATTCCAAGAGTCTCAGTTCACCAAGGCAGTTGCCCAAGACCAATACTTAAATCTTCTGCCACATGGATTACCTTTTGTAATACCATTTAACTTTTAGGCTAACTGAGGGTTGGAAGAAGGTGAAAATTAAGTTTTTCTTTTTGTGAATTCAAATGCCCTGCTTGCAATCTGGCCTAATATTGTGAGTGGAAGGACAAGAGAGGAGAGAGAAGATGGAATTTGTCCTCCAAAAGTCTTCATTGCCAGAGGCACACTGCTCTCTCAGTACCTGGATCCAAATCCTTCCATAAAATACATAACTCCTGTCTTCCCACTCTCTCTCCAACTCAGATCCCTTGAGCAGAGCATTTCTCTGCTCTGTCACTTATGCTGTGGTGGCAGGGAGAGGGATTCTGGCCAGATACAAAACAAGAAGATGGAGTAGGAAAAAAGAGCAAGAAGAGGGTAAACACATTTCACCTCCAGCTCACTTCCCTCTTCTCCCTATGGCCAGAGCAGTTTGTTTGTGTATTGCAAGAGTGCATTGCCCTGGGTACATCTGACTCAGAGAAGACAAAACTCCACAGGGCAGGGGACTATATAAACATTATAGAAGTACTGATGCTTAGCAAATTTTACAGTTTTTGACTTCACAATTCAAACATGAGCAATGGTACTCAAATATAATTTAGTATTGCTATAAGCTATACTATATTGTGTCTTTGTGAAGGGTTCTGCAGTGGTATTTCTCTGCTATTTGGTCAGTCATAAAAAGTACCTGATTATTAAATTGAACTGGTTTCCCCTTCATACCTTTTTTTTTTTTTTGTGTTACCTTTAATCATTCCAGACAGGCTTTGTGCCTGCTTACTTAGTAGTGATCCCTTTACCTGCACTCCCTGACTCTCTAATAAACTTAACTTAAAGCTTGCTCCTCTTATACTTCTCTCCTGTGGTTCATCTTTATCAGCTTCTCAAAAACTCCTTTACATGCCCATTTGTCTCCTATTTCCAGACAGTATGGGTTTTATTCTCATTTTTAGAAAATATCTCTCTTCCTGCTCAAGCTCCATTTATCAGGTTTTACTACCTGGTTGACTCACATGATGATGAGCTGCAAATTCCTTTCAAAAATTTCCAAAATATTTCCACAATACCTGCACAATTCACTCAACTGAGCAAAACCAAGGAATCCTGGGAACCTATGTATCCCTTATGACAACTGAAGTGTAGCCTTTATCCGCATATAATGACGTCCCTCTGAAAGCAGAAGACTGAACAGTGTCAATTCCAGAAAAATTAATTGAATTGCTTATGTTTGGAAGCAGTCTGAAGCTGAAAGGGAACTGAGGAAACACCAGAATGAAAGGAATCCTGAATTCCAGTGTCTAGCAAAAACATTGTTCTCTTTTCCCCCTACAGTCTTCATACATTATTCTGTGCAACAGTTGGGCACATGTTCATTGCAATATTTTGTTCTCTTGTTGTTTGGTTAATGTGAGGCTCTAATTTCCTTTATTTCATATATTCAACTTCAGTCCCAGGCCAGACTTACAGTTCCATTTCTACCAGATTTCTAGTTGATGTTACAAATTTTATAACTACAGCATTCATAGAATATACATATTACATTATCCAACTTTAAGGTACCCATCTCTACTGTCAAATTCTAGATACTTGTGGTTTAAGGAACCAAGGAGACCAAGCCTTCCTTGCACTTGTGGAAACAGTTTAAGTGGCTCATTCTGGGCTCCACTGCCAGCACCCCAAGTCACCTAGACTCTTAACAGTCCTGAGCTCTTGACTTAAAGCTCTTCAGCTACATTTTCTCCCTTTCAAACAGTATATCAAAAGACCTGGGTATCAATACACTTGAAATTGTGATTTGCTCAGCTACTCTCAATTATTCCTCTGGTTTTTAGAGGCTCTTCTTGCTTGAACTGCTGTCTTAATGCTACTACTTACTAATCTTTCCTGATTGTCTGAATTGTCCTGATTGTCTTGATTCCTGCTTGTGCAGGAACAACTTTCCTCAATGGAACTGTAAACACTCCAAATGAACTTGCTACAAAGAGCCAGCCTTTTAATTCCTTCAATTGCTGATGAATATCCTGAACATAAAATTTAAGAACATATTGGGTTAATACTACATGTGGACTAATTAAGAGACAGAGAAAAGATCCCCTACTTTGCCACACTCATAAAGACCAGTTTCATTAATAATTTGAACAAAGGTGGTTGTTTGACTCAAGAACTTCCCCCACAGTGTGTCAGTTCAGACACTGAAACTTCATCTTTGAAGGGAAGGATGCGTAAAGTAGAAAAGGTGCATCTGGATCCAGGTGTTACCAGATGCTTTCACAGGTAATTCTCACACTTCATTGGCAATTGCAGTTGCAAAACAACTCCACTACCATCTTCTAGAGCACAGATGTACTACTGATGCTGAAACCCACTCACTGCAAAACTTACTGCAGTGCAGATCACTGACCTACAATGCTCTGTACTAGTTTATCACAATAGGAACAGTAAAAAATATAATGTTGAAACTAATTCATGCAACTCTAGTAATTAGAAGCAAACAGCAAAGACAAACATGAGCATTAATCTGGCTGAAAGAGAAAGGAAAAATATGGATTATATTTTGTAACTAAACCAATATGTAAAGATGTAGTTCATGTAAGAGGGGAGAACTGTGAAAGAGAAATGCTCAGTGGCTTATTTTAAATGCAAAAGTTTTGGGTTTTTTCATTGAATCCAAACCCAATTGTTTTTCTAGTACAATGTTTCAGAAATAATCCAGTTCCTAGCAGGTGACAGCTATCAGGATAGGGACTGAAGAAGTGTGGCAAACCAGGAGAAATGTTCAGACCGTATGCTACTCCAGGACCTCAATTTGATCACTCCTAGTCATTTTGTCTAGATATTTTGAGACCTAGTCTTTTGCAGCAACATTTCAGGATGGGATACGTCCAAGTTACTTCACAGACAGGACATAGTGACTCTGTCCCTCTGACTCTTTCCTTTATTAGGGCCTTAGAAGGAAGAGGAGAGACACTCATTATCAAATTTAGATTTTTTTTAGCCTTCTCCTACCTCCAAAAACAAGAATACACCTGGTAAACCATAGACATCACAATTCCTCTGAAGCCTTTTTGCTTGTTTAGATGCTTTCTGCACAGCACTGTCATATTACAAACTTCAGATTTAAAGTTCTCTTCAGGCACCAGTATAAATGTTCTAAAACGTTCCTCATCCAAAGCCATGGGCACTAGCCAAGAAAATAGAAGGGCATTGGGTCAAAGGCGTTCTCCATGGACACCCTGAAATGCTAGAATTGTAAAATGATTGTGTAAAATTCTGAAGGTTTCATCTGTCATGCTGCACCTTTAAAAAAGGATTAACAAGTACTACCAGAGAAAGCTTGAACATGGCATTTCTTCATACTTTCCTCTGTTTGCAGGTAGCCAAAGGAATTTTATTTCTAATGATGCTATTATGCCAACTTTCTCAAAAGTCACAAAACCTCTGCAGAGCACAGAAGTCTGCAATATATATATAACTGCCACTGTGCACATTGCTAACTCAATGATTTCTTCTTCTATTCAGTGCATTGTACTCCTGACATATACTTCTATAAATAGACTTTACTCTGATAGTTTCCCTTTACAGTTATTTTGATATCACCACTGAACGTGCATTTCCCAGAGCCTTGACTTGGTGTTTCCTATTTTTTTCTTTTTCTTTTTTTTTTTTAATCTTATATGCCAAGTAGCTTTGCCTCACAGGAGTTTATCCATGATGCATGAAGAGTTTTATAACATACAGGTTTAATCATTATAAAACCAGGGAAGACAAGAGAATATGCAAAACGGAGATAAAAGCAAACTTGCTTAGGTGACTCTGACCACATAAAGGGATGCTGGCTTATGCTCGAGGGATTTTGTACCACTATGTAAGAGTGAAACTGTATTACAAGCTTGTCCTGGTTGCAGAGAAGGGGTAGAGTGTGTACTCCATTGCTGTTTTGCTTTCAGTAAATTGTTATCTCAACACATAGTCTCTATTTCTGTCCTGCTCTTAGCAGAAAGATCAGGGGAAAGAGATGTGGCTTATTTGGAATGCAATTTCTGGCCTCTGTTAAACTACCACAAATATGTTCACTTTCAGAGAGTAGGGCATGCTCTTTTCTCCAGGGGCATATTTTTGGAAGTAATATGTAACAAGGAAGTATTAATATCTGATTCTCTTTAATTCTACAGTAGGATTATATTTCAGTAAATCTTGGACCTTATTAAAAAATAGTAGTTTTCTGCAATACAAAATTAGTACCATAGAAGGGATCCAATTGTGGTTGCAAGTGTTTTTGACAGCTCAAAAAATGAGAAGAGTTGACTAGTTTGAAAAAAGAGCACAAACTTCACAAAAGCTTAAAAAATTATAGCACCAACTTGATCAATCACAATGTCATGGTCATATCAGAACGAAAAATCATTTTCAACTGTGATAAAACATTATACAATTGTTAGTCCTTAGCACAGAACTGTTTAAATTGTAGATTAGGATACCTAGGAATAGACATCCTGTTTTAGAAAATAGTTTATCCATCAAAAACTACAAATGGCTGATTCAGAGTTTTTTCAAGAATGTGTTGAGTCCAGTTCAGGAATAAATTGATTGAATAGACATGCAGTGCTATTGAGATGACTTCTGATATTCTTTCATGTAATATTTATAAAACTCACAGAATTAAACTGATAAATTAGCTAACCTCTCTCTAGCTCAGCGCATTTTCCTGCCATGAAACACATGGTATTCATGTGTTGAACTCCCTCTAGTTCATTTTGAATCAAATATTTGTCAAATTCAGAAGGAGAACATGGGATTTTAATCCCCATTTATCTGAGTAAACTTGCATTTTGGTCAGTGCTCTGACTTAGACAACAAAAATCTGTGAACCAAGCTGATCTGCACTTAATCTTGAGTGTCCTCCAGTGCTGGCTACAAGGGAGAGTTCAACACCACTGCTGCCATTGCATATGAGTGTATTCATTGCATTTTATTTAAAACTCACAGAACTAATTCTGTTTCATGAGAAAATTGAGTGATTTGACTTTTCAAGAAGGAGGAATTCCTCAACCTATTACATATGCACACAGCTGCTGAGTGCAACCCTGAGGACAACCATGACTCAGAGACTTTATTCTATTAAAGGGTAGCTGAGCAACTCAGCTGCGAACAACCTGAATTTTACAAGAGTTTTTCCTTATGAGTTGCTACTTGGAAGGAAATAAGGAAAGCTCTAGGAATCAGTCTCCAGATACCCTTCTTCCAGATTTAATCCAGACAATGTTTATGTGATTAAAAAGCTTACAAGTTTACTGGCACATGTAGCATCTAGCACAAAAATAAGTTATCAATAATCATACAGTAGATGTTTCTAGGATTCTGATGCTGCAGTCCATCCACAATGTCATAAAGGACTTTTACTTGTTTTAATTTTAATTCTCTCCTCCTTAAAAAAGGTATGACTTTGCTTCCATTGAAAAGTAGCTTTTCTGTGGAGTTACTAAAAATTTGAACATTTGTTTCAAAATACTTAAGTAGCCACTTTTTGTTGTGCAGTGCCAGAGCCACATTAGCTAAACATTTGTTCAGGAAGTCTCTAGATAATGAGGTAAGACAAGATAGTCTCAAAAGAGAATAACAGGTGGCTTTGCTGGAGAAGGGGAACAAAAGCTATCCCTTGGACCTCCTCAAATAAGTGGATGGTAAAAGATAACATTAAAAGAACTTACACAACAGGTCTATTAAGGGTTAGGTAGACAGGAGGGAAGGTGGCCTTGCTAAACATTAGGATTTGTGATGCTCTTGAATGAAAGGTTAACTTCTTATTTGGAATCAAATTTCAAGAGATGTCAGAAAATGCATCTCTCAGAAGAGGAGTCTCAGAAAAGGAAAAGGAAAAAAGGAACTGTCTAAAACCATTCAAAATAAATTTTTAGACAAACCATTGACCCTGCAAGCTTCTGATTGGAGTGTTTTGTTCAGACTTGTACAATATTGATTCTTAATCATAAGAATATTTGACTCTTCTAAATTAAGAAACTGAGCAGGATACAGAACATATTTGTCTGTCTCCAAAGCAACAGGCTGCCATGCATAAAGTCCCCTGTTCCATGAAATTCTGTAAGCAAGTTTTCTGAAGATTATATCCTGTTTTATCCAGATTTTCAGCTGTGAAACTCATGGTGATACAAGAGAGATCATTATAAATTTTCAGAAAGATAAATGAGGCATACAGGAAGGAGAGATTTCCCAAACATCACAGAATTGCTGTATGGCAAGAAACCAAACTTTTCTGCATTGCAGCCAAGTGCCCTACTTTGAGACCATACTGCTTGACAAGAACAGGATCTCCTTTGTTTAAACAGTTCCAGCCTTTCATTAGATCACTTAACCTCTCACAAGGCTCTCATGGCTTTACAGATTAGAATAAAAGTTATGAATGTAAATCAAAATTTTGCTGAGCATATTATTGCTATGTAGGGAACCATTATTTGTTTCAAAGGTTAAGCACAAAGGAGTTTTGCCATGGATTCAGTCTTACGAGACCACTTCCTCTACTGTGCACTTATGGGTACAGAATGACTGCTCCAGGGTTATGTGCAGTCCCTTCACAGCTGCTGTAAGGTTTTCCTCACCTATAAAATGCTTCCAGAAAAGAACTTGCTTGTTTACATGTGTATCCAGAAAACAAATGCAAAATGAGAGATAAGAATTCTGTAAAGTGGCACAAGGACAGATGTACTTTTCTCTCCATTATACTGTCTAAGCTCATGCCTTTAACTCTTGAGTATCTTTGCCCCAAACAGCCTTAAGTAAATATATGAAAACATGCCAAATCCATTCTTGGTATAGTTTCACAGTCCGTTGGAAACTCCCCCTTGCCTTTAGAGCAATGTAGTACTTAACCATGTTCATCTTGATAAAATTCCAATTAAATTCTAATGAATGTTGTTAGAAAGTGTGTTTAGTTGTGGGTGCTGTTTCTTATGTTCTTTTTCTAATAAAAACATTCTAAATATTCATTACCACCCACACTGCCACTCCATTCTCACAGAAAGAAAGGAAAAAATTGCTTGGATATTTCCTGTAGGCAACTATCCACAAGGCTGAAATATTATTTAATGTAAATTAAATTTGTACAGCTAACAATGCTGTTTTGAACAAGACATACTATGAAAAACAGCAAGTACATAGGAGTGGACTTAACTGGTATGCAGTTAAATCCAACGAAGCTATTGATGGCCAATATCAATAAAATTACTGATGCTTATTCTGGGAGTTAGAGTCAGTGAAACCTGCCCCATGAGAGACAGCACCACTGATTTAGCACCACTGATTTACTTTGTCATACCAGTGTCTTGTCTCCCTATTAAGAATCTCAACAGTTTAGTCCTACAGTTTATTGGGAGCAGTAAAAATCACAGGTAAAATAGGGATTGGAAAGCTGAAATGATGATTCATCTACTCCTTTATTTTCCAGACTGAGGAAACAGCTGGGGGTGGGGAAGGTGGAATTTATTAAAAAAAAAAAAAAAAAAAAAAAGGAAAGAAAACACAAAACAAGCAAAAAACCTAAAACAAAATCAAACAAATCAACATCAGCCCTCCAGAAGCACACCAGAAAACAACACCTTTAATCCTAGGGAATTATCATTCTCAAAAGGAAGGGGGGGGAGGGAAATCCTACTGCACATTTGCAAAGATCAGCTGCCTTTGTTGCAGAAAGCTTTTGACTACAAATAGGCTCCCCAGGACCCTGATCTTAGGACCAAGAATCTTTTCAGGGCTCAACTCCTACTGAGAGAGCTGAGGCTTGTGTTGCAGTGGCTGAAAAGAGATTGAAATGCAGTTTGTACTGAGAGGTGCAGCAGGATTCAGATAACCAGTAACAGGATGCAGGAACAGCCCTGTACCGTTTGTGCCCACCATTTTCTTCAGTTTTGTGCATTGTCATTGCAGAGAAACTGTTTAGCTTGAAAAATTTTCTGAACAGAGTAAAAATCTTTCGAATGGTGAGTAGAGTGTTCTTCACACTGTCCTCACACAGTGTGGGGACAGCCAAATCCTATTCAAAACTGTTATCTGGAAATGCTAAAAAAAAAAAACAAACCAACAACAACAAACACTCCCAAAGCCATGCAGAAAAACAAAACATGCAGTGACTCAGCCTACCTGAGGGGTACAAAACATCACCACAGAGAGCCAATTTTTTTTTCCATCTTCCTCTGCATAAAATCAATCTGTTAATTTGAGTGGATTCCCCATCAAGCCAGTTGACAGGTAATAAAGATCCCTCTCGTGTCCCTCCAAGCCTTGTAGCATATCATGGAGACTGTTTTCAGGCTGGCCTGGATCTCAGCAGAGGTTCAGTAACCTGAACTATAGCACAATGCAAGAGAAGCAGCATTTTTCACAATGAAGAAATCTCCAGTGGTGATTTCTTAACATCTATAAGGAACAGTAGTCTGAGAACCTTAACCCCACACTACTACCTTCAAATTACAAAGAGCAAAAGGCAGAAAGAAAATCACCCTATTTATAAATATCATAAGAGCAATGACAAAAAATTAATGATTCTTTCAATGCTAATTACCATTTTTTAAACACAGAATGTGTCACCTCAGATGAGGTAGATGCAACATCAAATATGGTAGAAAATAGCCACATTCCCAATGGAAAGAAAAATTGGAAAAGTCTATTATACTTCTAATTTTGTAGCTATACATCCATATCCCATTATTATTAAAATCAGCTAGACCAGTCTAAGCCATTGGAAAAGCATGGTTTAAGCTAGGAACATATGTCATTCCAATGCAGAAGGAATTGAGTTAGATCATATGGAGATTCAACAGCAACCCTTTCGTTTACAAATTCCAGAACTTTTGCCCCCATGAGGACATTGCTGAGTTAATATTGTGAAAAAGTGATGGATTTAAAGGTTACCTCTCTTTTTACAGACATGTGAAGCACACACATAATGTCACACAAAATCTTGAGCAAATGGATTCTTAAAGCCATTCTAATGAAAGAAAATAAGAATAAATGTCAGCCAGCAGAAAATATCTATTTTGCCTTTTAGGTGCACTTGATGCTCTGCTTCATCCTCTGCACAAATTCTGAACAAGCCATCAAAAGACAAGGATTATTTTCTTTAATCACCAGATCTTGCCTGTTGGCAGCAGTTCCAGTCCACAGGATTTCAGAGAATTTCTTTTATGCAGCCAGGGATTTACTGAGGAATATGGATCTGGCCCTTTCCCTCACCCCTACTCACTGGTCCTGCTTGATGCTGTGCATGAACACTTCCATGCCGCGGTCAAACCACAGCTGTCCCCTCACCACCTCATTTCATCAAAAACCAAAAGCCATTCACTTTTCCCAGGATGACTAACACTCCGCAGTGTGGGATAACAGAGGGTAACAGAGCCTTATCTTCATACACTTTCCAGTTAAATCCATCCTGGACACTACAAGTGATAAACATGTGATAACCAAGTGATTGCCATGGAGGTCTCATACTTATCCTTCTAATAAGTTTGACCTCTGCTACTTGTGTAAAACCTTAGCTGCAAGAACTCCTGTAGGTATTTAATCTGCCTTGGTGTTATTTAGATATTAATCACTTCCTCAAAATCTCCCACTCTTTATGCCACTTTTTAAAATTTTTATTTTAAAAAAAAGGCTGATTAAAATCACAAAAAACCCCAAAACATTCATGCTAAATATTGTGGGTTTTTAGAGACTGCTTTTTGAAATGCAGTTGTATGCAATTGATACTCTGGGGATTTTTCTCAATTAAACATTTAATACTTAGTTGTCTACAGGAACATATGGTCCTGCTCACCAGCGTCTATGAAAAATTCTATTCAGATTAATACCACATTTCTGAAGTAAAACATCATTTAGGTTTAGTTAAGTTCAGGGAAAAGGAGAACAGAGGCTTTAAATTGGGCACTTTCTACAAGGAACAGTGGAAGAAAATATAATCAGTCTTGTTACAGTAGTTGATAAAGTCAGAGGTTTGCCTTTAAGGGGGGGTTTGCTCTTTGGTTTGGGGTTTTTTGTTTTGTTTTGGAGATTGGTTTCGGAAAAGTAGCATAAATTCATTTTCTAGGAAGTTTCATATTAGGCCAGCCCTGTCTCCTGCTGCACCCCACCTGCCAATCGTCTCTGCTTCCTCAGAGAACCACTGCTCACAAGTAGCAGCTTCCATTTGTCCCACTGCTTGTGACTGTCAGCTGTCATTCTGTCACAGCAGTAGCTGGCACTGGGATGGGTTGTGTTCTCTCTTACTGCAGGAGCAGGCCAGAAGGGGTGTGGAAAGAGACAGCGACTGATGCTGCAGCTGCTCTTGCTACCATCTGAAGGCCACAGTTCCTTTATAGGTGACAGACCCAGCAAAGCACAGCCTTTCTCAAGGCAATGAAGGGCCCTGGGATCATTTTCTTCAACCACAACTTCTCCAGGCTGTAGCAATCTTGACAATTTCAGGGAGTTTCACATTGCTCTGAAGACTGGTGTCTGCAATTTATTGTTATGAACCATATCATGTGCAAATACTTCTGGAGATGCTAATAATAACAGTAATCATAAATAACCAAAGATGTATTAAACCAACCACAATTAATACCAGCATTTTACACATCAGCTTTACTGGGAAAAAATTGTTTTCTGTAAAATCCAGTTTTTAACCTTTAAAGTTTGTCATCTTCCTAAAGCAATAACAAAGCAAGGATTTTCAAGCTAGGTTAAATCATGCCTTGTGATGTTCACTTTTTTTGCAAGCTGTCTATATTTTAAGCTGACTCTTGTGGCTGTCTTTAAGAGCATGTCTCCACATCTCAGAAATATATAATTAAACTTCCTGATCCCTATGAAAGCTTAAAATGTCAATGCTTAGTTGAAGATGTTTATGGACATTATATAATGAGTAAATTCAGATATGTAACATAATCTCATTCACCCTCTCTCCACAATTTTTGAAAAAGTTCAGGCATATGTGATCAATTTAAGAGCCACACAGAAGTTTATTTCTATTTTTTTCAGAAAACAATTCCTACCTCCCTCAAAGCACTCTCAAAAAGAGGATGTTTATGTAGCCACTTCCTACATTCACTGCATTCATTAAAAAAAACCAAATATATACCATAGTCCAAATTCTTCCACATTCAGGAAACAGAGGCATACTATAATTTAGTTTTCCTTATTCCAAGGACCTTTCCAGAAAGCACTTACCCCAATGACATTCTGAATTTTTTCCCCCAAGGGCCATTTCTACAGTTCTATGGTTTTGACCATATATTTTGTTTTCTGCAGCTTCTCTGTGCTATTATCTATATATCTATATCTATATATAGATATATAAATATATATCCTTACAGGTCTATTTCTGGACAGGGTTTCAGTGCCCTTTGTTTGACAATATATTTAGAACAAAGTAACTCAAACTGCTAAAAAAGGGTTTAACTTCTTCATGAACAGTCATGACACCACCCTTGGGGAGGGTTTACTCAGTCCACAGAGAGCTGAGGAAGCCGCTCCTACTTGAAGCAGCCACAGTAGAATTTGAAGATATTTTTATCAGGCAGTTTCATTGAGGATACTACCAACCTTTTCCACATGGCTTTTGATGGATTATCATGATTTTCAGTCTACAACTAGTAACCACTCAAAACCCAATTTTGAGACGAGACTGAGAATCTGAAGCAAAATCTAAACATTAAAAAAATCCCCAAACCAACAAACCACAGAGTGGAAGGGCTGGCAGGTAACTTATAATGGAGATGTTTTCCCTTAAAGAATGAGTCAACAATTTCAGTAAGCACACAGCTTTTCTTTCTCCAAAGTTATTTTTGCTCATTCTCTGTAATGGAAAAATGTCTCTACTATGGCTTCAGTATATCTGAAAGCTTTTGTACTTCCTTGCACAAATGTAACTATATAAATTAGATATCCAATTTGTCAGCAGTATACATTATTTTCTGTTGCTGTTTAGTAAAAATCACAAGACAAATTTAGGCACTTTTTCTCTGAAAAGTATCAATTAAGCTTTGGGCAGCAGAGATGTTTGGTTTTGAGTCTTTCTAAATACAGCAAAAATTGTCTTGAAAAATAGTGTTATGTTTTCAGAAAGAGATAAAACACATGCTGCAGCTGAAGGCTCTGAAAAACAAATAACTCATGTTTCCCTGGCTTCTGCAGGAAGATACTGTGAGACCATCTCCCAGAGACTGATAAGCTCCAGAGACTGATGGCCCCATTGAATCTACAAGGACTGGAGAAATCAGACCACAAGGCTGAGCCCAAGCTGTACAAGGCCACTAGCACACACCAGCAACAGCAAGGAGCTGTGCAAAGCAGATCAGGTGGGGATAAAGCCACAGGGATATTTGTGTGCCTGCTGGAAACAAGGTCTCTAACATCTGGCAGCCTCTGGGCATCCAGCTTGGGTTAGCCCACAAAGAGTACTAGAGAGAAGGTGTGAGTGAGTTAAGAGTTGCCTACTAATTATTGTCTAATGAACAAAGGCTTTCTTAATAATGATGTTGTTCTGTGACTTGCATGCCCATACAAATGGGAAAATGAAAATCACATTGCATGCCATAATAACATATTGATGTCTTTATAATGAGAAACTTTGATCAAATATTTGCCACTGGTGGTTTTATAAACACATTTATAGGTGTACCTGGAGACTTCTATTTCAGTGTAGCACATGTATTTAGTCTCCAAAAATACCCTCTTAAGTAATTATTATTGCTAATACACTGCATCCCTAAACCTCACTGCTTTCAAGTCCATTTCACTGTCCATTTCAGAAGCACACAGGGCCAGCTTTTGTCATTCTCTCTCTACCCCCTTTAAGCTAGCAAACACATTTTGCTTTCACAACAAAATACCCATTAAAATTAAAGGAAAAAGTCCTACTTGAATACTCTGATTTGAAAAATATCCACATTATTGGATGCTTATACATCTTATTTTTATATACATTGACATAATTCCAATTTGTTTCATATCTGCTGTCAGTACATATGTTGCTTCAATAAACTCACATTGCATACAAGCTCCATTTCACACGTGAATGTAAGCAAAGACTGTCTCACTTAGCACCTCCAATCCAACTCAACAGAAAATACAACAGGCAACCTGCTTTCCATAGCACCATGCTGATTGGCATTAGCTGTGCTAACATTACTGTCTGATTGCATCCCATATCAGTCTCAATCATCTTGTCTAGTGGCGGTGTCCAGGCAACCAGCCCAGTTGCCGAGGTTATTTTGTCTATTTTGTTTAAGTGCTGATGAGATCTTCCCATTTCCTGGAACTTCTCCAGACTTGCAAGACTTTTATATAAAAGAAAATCACAAGCAATATTAATTTTTTTCAGCAGTTTTTAGTAGAAATTCTCTGTGAACATTCAGAAAAGCTTTAATAATAGTAAATGAAAATTCCTCACAGCCCTGTGAATATCTCAGTTTGATATACATTAACAGGCATCTACCCTTACTCCTGAATAGTAAAAATATGAATATTACAGATGCAACAAGCCGGTAAATAAGGTTGTGGTTGTTTGTTGTGTTACTCTCTGCAGCTCTTCATTCTGTGTTTTACACCTGCAGTTGCAGTCCTCATAACAGGAGTTAAAAAAACCTTAAAAAAACCAGAAGCAGAACCCAGAGCCCAGCTGTCACACTTCACAGCCTATTGTTTTAGGCAGCTAACATCCATTTACACTGAGTACAACACTGGAGTCACAAGTTTCTCCTCTTACACTGGAGAGGGTATGTGAATTGCTGGAGGAACACAACTATTACAAATGCTTACCTTGTGGGACCTTTGCAAGAGGCCAAGTAGAGAAATGGTGTTCTGAAACCACTAGCTGCTACATGTGGCCAAACAGCTTTTTGGTCCCCATTTGCCCCCTGAAAGTTGTTCTGTAAGTTGTCACCTGTTTAGATTTGGACATTTTGTTCATTTTGTTTTGTTCTATTGCAAATGCTGAGAGTGGAACACTTTTTTTTCCTTTTATAAAGTTTAAAGTCTGTGTTTTGACTTTAGTGGAGCATCAAAGTATTATTATAAAAGAGTCAGGGAATTTAAAAACTTTTTTCTATATCCCATATTAACCTGAGAAAGCAAAACAGGCAAGTTAAAATGCCAAACTCTTAAAGGAACCTAAATAATTTGAGTAATATTACAGGTGAATTGTGTATTCAAAAATGCAAACACCATTCCTCTGTCTTTAAAAAGAGCATCACTAAGCAAATGCAAATTGCTTGCACATGCTTTAGCTACAGCTGCTTTTTTTTTTTTTTCTTTTGTACAAAATTTGTGGCAGGCTGCTGGAAACCCTGGCAAAAAATACATTTGTTTCTGTTTGTACAAGTTATTTCTCAGTGACAGATAACACTACATGAAAGAAAGAGAAAAATTTAATATAAACTAGAGACTGACAATCCCAGTCTCACTCTAATATTTTTGTGATTTCCAGCATATTTATTCTCTTGGATGAGCAGTTAGTCTTCCAGTTGGATTTGCTGAGCTTAAAGGCCCTTTCCAACTCTAGTGGGCTGACCCTGGCTGGATGCCAGACCTACCAAAGCCTCTCTATCACTCTCCTCCATAGCAGGATGAAAATAAAACAAAAGATTCACAACTTAAGGGCCAGGAAAGATCACCCACCAGATACCATCACAGGCAATGCAGACTCAAATTTGGGATATTAACTGAATTTAGGACTGACAACATCAGAGCAGAATAATGAGAAGTAAAATAAACCCTTAAAAACCCTTCTCCCCCACCCCCCTCTCCTTCCCAGTTCTTCCTCCTCCCCTCCAGCAGAGCAGGGAGATGGGGAATGGGGCTTGTGGTCAATCCATTCTGTGTTGTTTTTCCCACTGCTTAGGGAGAGGAGTCTTTCCCCTGCTTCAGCATGGGGTCCCTCCCATGGGAGACAGTTCTCCATAAACTTCTCCAATGTGAGTTCATCTCATCAGCAACAGTTCCCCACAAACTGCTCCAACATGGATCACTTTTCCACAGGGTGCAGACCTTTAGGCTGCTTCAGCATGGGCCTCCCATAGGGTCACCAGTCCTTCCAGGAAACCTGCTCCAGTGTGGGCTCTTTTCTCCACAGGTCTGCAGATCCCTGCTAGGACCCTGTTCCAGCATGGGCTTCCTTCCCACGGGGTCAGAGCCTCCTCTCAGGCATCCAGCTGCTCTAGCTTGGGCTCCTCCATGGGCTGCGGGTGGATCTCTGCACTCCCACTGAGCTCCATGCACTGCCAGGGCACAGCTGCACCACAGCCTGCTGAGGAATCTCAGCTCCAGTGCCTGGACACCTTCTGCACTTTCTCCTCCACTGACCTTTGTCTGCAGAGCTGTTCCATGCAGAAAGCTTCTGGCAGCTTTCCACAGAAGCCATCCCTGTAGCCCCTCCAACTACAAAACTTGGCCACACAAACACAATACACCAACCATTTCTACCCTTGAAATATCAGGTAGATTTTCTTTTGTGAGTAGGAATTTTAAAACACTGACCTTTATTTTTAGAACTGTTTCAATACTTGTATTCTCAGTATTCCCCTTACTACAGAAAGATGAATAGTTCAGCAAGCTGGACTCTGAGCTGTAGCTCAGATCCCAGAATGAAATCCCCAAGTTATCACCCATTATTCAGTGAGACCCCTCTCAAGTCACTAAGGGAATAAAGGTCTATAGAGATGTAGACAGCATATGCCTGCACCTCTGACTCCAGGCTATAAGACAGGTTAAATTCCTCAAGAAATGTTAAAAGTTCAGTAAATATCAGTTTCAGAAATGACCAAAACATATCTAGTGAAAAAAAAAAAAAAAAAAAAAAAAAAAAAAAAAAAGAGTGCAGCTCACAATGCTATTTAAGCAGTAAATTAAGCAACACTGCTTCTCATCCATACAATCTTCTCTATTTTAGAAGAGAATGCCTTTTGTTATCTATTTATTGAGTAAACTGTCTTGGTTTGAAAACAATAGAATACATGCTTATCTTACAAGCCAGGACATAAACTTTGGTTAGTTTTCTCAGAGATCTCAGAGTTACCTTTCTAGGAGATTTAAGTATATGTAAGTGCTAGGGAAAACTTAAGTAGTCATGGTGTCCTCTCCACATTATCATTCATGTAGGAAATATTTTTGAAACATAAGGGTTAGCCTCTAGACATTGAATTGGGTAAAACAACAATCAGGAGGTTTAGGAGCCATTGTGCATAAGTAACATCAGTAAAACCTGCAAGGAAGATCCAGAGATAATTCCTGGATGGGCAAGATGCAGCAGATTCCTTTGCATGAAGCAATGGCTGCCTGCCTTTCCTGTCCACCTATGTGCAATGGCATGGGAACAAGCACTTTCATTCTGTTCTCTTCTGTCTCATGGGGCACTGTCAAATCACAGGTTTTATCACAGCAGTGTGACATCACTTTCCCTCTGAAGCATCAAAAAACCCATAGTAACAGCCAAAGCCTTGAGAACAGACCTAAACAAAACAAAACAAAACAAACCATAAAAGGACTCCTAATCTTTTTCTTCTGAGAGAGAAAAACTATATAGAAAAGCTATAGCTACAATAGTTTGTTTTAGGAAGCTTGATGTAAGAACAGGTGCACCATTTCAGAGTATTTGGAATCAATTTCATTCTTTCCACACCCCCCTTTAGGGAAAGGAGGCATAAACAATAATGCCTCTGTCATTTTCTTACCTAGAGAAGGCCAATAGTAATACTTTTTTTTTTCCTTTTAGATAGAAAGATGGTAAAATATTACATAAATATGGATTTAAAACCTAAGGCCATTAGTGACATTGACTGAAACATTTACCCTTGGTGAGAAATATCTGGTGTTACAGGAAAAAATTACAATAATTAAGGAACATTTCAGGAACATGTCAGCTGGATTTCTGCAACCTCATCTACAGGATGCTCTGCAATCACTTTATTCATGTGTTTACTGATTTCTCCTCATTACTAAAAAAATCTGAGCTAAAAAAATCTGAGCACCTTCTGTTCATTTTATATTTATTCATAACAGATTCACTGTTTTCCTGATATGAATGTTTTCAGCAGTTTATAAAAAGCCATGGCAGCCATTCAGTTAAATTATATTCCTTTCTCTTAAACTGAATAACCAGTGCTCAAATCTCCTAAACATATGGGGACCAGACACTGAGCTCAGAGGCACTAAATAATGAATTGTCATCCATCCTCTATCTCCTAGGATCAATCTGAAAATCATAAACTGTTATCATTCTGTACAGCTGAACTCCTCACCCAGGACACCACTGAGGACAGCAGCACTGGCTGGTTTTGCACCAATCCAGACATACTCAGCATTTGCAGCACTTGTATCATGCTTTTGTTTTAGCTAGATTTAAGGATTAGCCCTGCTCTCATATTTTTGACAACTTCCTTAAATTGTTTAGTTTCCTATAGTTTACAACCTGTTTATAACCAGCATTGCTAGAATCAGAACCAAATTCCTGACCTGGACAGCACTGAAGTGCAGAGGATTTGTAACTCAGCAGTTATGAAGGCACTTTGAAATCCAGATGGCAGCATTTTGTAGTGCCACTTATGGTGTGAGGTTGCAGAGAATAGGCAGCTGAGAGTTTCAGAAACATTGACAGTAAACAAACAAAACTGCTTAGGCGAATGAACCAAAATAAATCTTGATGAAGTCTGTTTTGACATTTGCTAAGGCAACTTCTTGGGTCCCAGTGGGAAAGCAGAAACAAGGAAATACATATCCTTGAACCTGAAGTTCCAGGCCTTTGCCTCAGTTCTATATCCTAGTTTCAAGGGTTGTTTGCCTGACTTTGAGATCCTTCCAACTCAGAATATTCTGTGATCCTGTGTGTGAATTTGATACATTTCATAGCATATTTTATAAATCATTATTAAATCATTAATTAGTCTTAGGAAAACTCTGCAATACAGTATCCATATAGCATATCACAATAATCCTTTCAATTTTTTATTTAGGGCTATAAGAATTTGAAATGCCTTCATTTAAAGGAAAAAAAAATGTCAGAAGTAAAACTTCTAGGTAAACACAATAAAACAAGAGGTGACTGGACACAGTGTTAAGTATTGCAGCTAGCCCATAAGTTCATTTACTATGGATTTCTAAAACAAAATTGGAAAAAATGTGTTGGAAAATAACAAATAAAAAAGCATTGTAACAGCCACATGTAAAACACAATAAGTATTAAAGAAATTAAGACAGAAGTAGCTTCTTATTAGTCTCAACATTTACAATATTTACATGTGTGAATTAATACTTATCTTAGTCCACTGCATCTGTTGATGATGCTTGATGTGCCTGGGTAATTAAAACCTAAAGGAAGGACATGCAGAGATCTCAATAGCAAATGTTGCTTAAAAGCATTTCAATGGAGATGAAACAAACAAGCAAAGAAATCCAGCTGGGAAGTTTCCCTGAGTTTCTGAGGTTTCTTTATGTTTTTGGCATTCTTTTCTTTGGCGAAACTAACAACAAATTATTTTGAAAAATAATCATTTTCTCCCTCATTTTATTGGGCACAGATGCCTGACTTATTCACTTTCTATTGTCTGTCATAACACATACAAAATATACATTCAAGTATTAGACAAAGCAGACACATTTTTCACAAAGAAAGATCAATGAGGGTCTCATATGTTCTACCCTCAAGACAGAGAGACATTGGTCACTCCAGTAATATCTACAAAAGCCTAAGCTCAACTATTTAATTACTTCATTATAACTTACCAGTTTAAACCCAACATTTCAATATATTTTATTCATCTTCATAATTTTTTTATCCAAAAGCCACAGTAAGCATGGAAGAGAGGATTTAGAATTATTTCCAAGGACCATACGATGACCAATGACTCTGATGCAAGACAGGCTCAAGGAAGGAAGAAGAAAAGTCCTTAGTAAGTTGGTAAATTTGTGCTCTGAGGAGAGATAGCAAAGTGAAAGTACAAGAGTAGTTTGAGAGGGAAGACATGTAAAGACAAGTCTTCATCCTGAGACCATAGTTTTGGGATACATGTAAGGGATCAAGAGTTTGCAGAAAAAGGGAAGAACTAAAATTAAGAATTAAAGATGTTAAAGATGATAGCCTTGGCAGCAAATACTTAACAGCAAAAATTAGTGAAAGGCATCATTTTACTTGTTCCAAGAGAATGGTTTCCATTTCACCTAATCAATTATACTTAGGAAGGCATCTGAATTTTCAGCAACCTTATGAAAACAGCGGGCAGGTACATAACCCTCAATAAAATCACTTCCATGTACAAGCTCACACATGGAACAAAGGATGAAGCGTGGTTGGAGTGACTTGTACAGTGGTGTGACCATGAACCATTTGTCCACAGACTAATGCACAGTGTCAGCCTGTCAGCAGCTTGTGTGTCACCATCGTCACTTTCTGCAGCACTGCCAGCGGCGAGAGCTCCTGCTAACGCAGAAACTTCTCTGCAAGGGCCACAGTGTTTTGCTGGCAATGTTTTGCTTTGCTGGATGGCACTGGACAGGATATGCTTTTGCAAGCAAAGCATGATTGCCAGTCAACCCTAAGGGTAGATATAAACTTAGTCCAAATACACTTACAGCTGTGTTTGCTCTTTCAGCTGAAATTTTAGAATTTTCACCAACCTTTAAGGAAAAAAATTAAAATATCAGGCAACCTGACAACATCAGGACCAGGACTTGATTTTTTCCCTACATTAATCAGGAAATCTAATTCACAAGTAGAGAATTGCAATGCTGGTTCAATTCCTCTGTCATTAGATGAAAGTGTCATAATTTTATTATTGCTTTATATTCACTTTTTTAAAAGCAGAATTTAAATTCAGGATCCCTTTAACAAAGTTAGAGTATGACTCACTGGAAGATTATGGATGAAGTAATATTAAGACATATTGCTTTGCTTGTAACATCTCCTGCCTACGAGTGACAACGTCTTGTTACTCTGTGAGGAATTTTAATGGCCTTTAGTTTTATAAAACACTGGTAGCCTATCATTTCAAATACCAGAGTTCTTAAAAGTAATTCAAGTAGTCCCAGAAAAAAAAAATTGAAAGCAGGTTAAATCTCCAGTACTTAAAAAGCCCCTTTGTGAAAGAACTCGTTAAACTCAGATGGGTTTTCTTTCTCCATCTCTATGCAACCTTACAGAAAGATATCTTTTGGCTTAGAGTCTGGGTGTTTGTTGGAAAAAGGAGTGTGAGATGAGGATTTAAGAGAAAAAAAACATGTACTCTCTCAAGATTTGTTTAATACAGGAACAATTTCATTGATTTTCAGCTCAATTTGTTTTGGTTTCATTTTGCTTTCTACAGAGAAAGACTGATAGGTTTTAATATAGTTCCATATCAAGAGCTGGAGATGTGGCATTTCCCAGTTCTGATCCCATGTTCTGCAACAATTCTTGGGCCCAGGTGTTTGGAGTGAACCTATTACTGTTCAAATTGGAGTATATTTTACCATGAAGAAAGCTTAGCATTGAGAAAATATTAAATATAAAAAATATGAATTATATTAAATAAAACAAATATAAATTACCAATCTGTGTTCAAGCAGCAGAGTGAATGATTCACTACTGAAAACACCATGTTTAGCATTACAGAGACAAATGCTTAGTTCAAAATATGTTTGTTACCAGTCACATCACTAATAAAATAGAAATAGTGATTTTTTAAAGTACTTTTCCATCATTTTAGTCCAAGAGTATTTTACATCATCAATGCTTAACAAATAACAAAAAAAACACAATTTTTTGTCTTTTGATTGATCAAACCCTGTATATTAACACTGAAGACATAAGTATTCCCCTAAGACATGCACTTACTAATTAATCTTTTTCCATATTTATTAGGCTATTGTAAATTGTTATTGCATTACTGCCATAAAACCTGCAGTTGCTTTTGAAGAGTCTTTTCTGGAGTTTCCCTTTTTCCCCACTTTAATTTCCATTCACTGTGGCTGCTATAGTTGTGAAATAAAAATCTTACCATTAAAGGAATAATAACTTTTCACATAACTTATATATTTCATAGATATTGAAGTATGTATCTACAGATTTTCATATAACTTTCATTGTCGCTTGCATCGGTGCCAAAATGTGATGTTTCCTGAGGATCTCTGAGCGATGAACAGTCTGCTGCAGAGAGTAGCTATGCTAACCTAACAGAGAAAAATATTCTGGAAATATGTGTGTTAGTTTAATACTTATTGAACTTGCCTGAAAATCTTCTACCTGTATGTTGAAATCCAGTCATATATATACTACAAAAACCATCATGATTACTTACACAGATGTATAGCAGGGGAGGAAGTACGATAAGATATTTATTTACACATGACAATTGTCCAGTATTAGTGAATCGCATTTCTCGCAGGGAAGGTTACACAGACCCGAGTGAACACGCAACATTCAACATCCCCAAATTACTGTCCTCCCCTTAGAATTCCATGCGGAGGAAGAGGCTACATTTACTCTGGGCTTCGGCAGAATGAGGAAAACACCGTCTGACGGCTCCGGCTTTGGAAAGCACAGCGTTAGGCGATTCCCTCCGTCCGGCAGCATCCCCGCATCCCCGCGGGTCCGGCGCTCCCCGGCCCGGCTCTGCAAATCCTGGAGCGCCGCCTGCCGCTGGCACAGCCGCTGCCATGGAGAAATAAGTAGACTGAAATCGCATCAGCCACTAAGAGCTGAGGCAACATCGTGCTACGAGACAAGCTTGTCTTTTTTTTTTTTTTTTAATAAAGTTGTAAATCAAACTCACAAATAATTCTAAGGAAAACTACTCTTTCCACATGATAATAAAATGTACATGGAAATAGAAGGCATAAATGAAGCCTAGGGACTGAGGAAGGTAAATCAAGTGCTGAGTCCAGAAACATCATAGAATCATGGTTTGGCTTGGAAGATACCTTAGAGACCATCCAGTTCCAAACCCTCTGCCACAGGCCGGGACACCATCCACTAGACCAGCCTGGCCTTGAACATTACAGCGATGGAGAATCCACTGCAACTTGTTCCAGTGCCTCAAGACCCTCACAGTAAAAATTTTCCTCCCAATATCTGATCCAAACCTGCCTTCTTTCAGTTTATAGCCACCACCCCTTTTCCTTTTATTCCATACTCTTGTAAAAATCCCTCTCCAGTTGTAGGCCCCCTTTAAATACTGAAAGGCTGCTCTAAGGTCTCCCTGGAGCCTTCTCTTCTGAGAAGAGAAACTGAACAGCCCCAGACATCCACCAAGCTCACGTTCTTAATTTAAAGAGATTCTAAATCTCCTCTTAGTCTTTGAATAGTGAGAAAAATATCTGAGAAATTCAACTACCACGAAACTGCACATCCTTCCTTCTGTTTCATGTGAAGGAACCTTTAGGAAAGTTGGTGCTTCAATAGATTGTCTGCAGTTAAGGAGAAAGACGGAGGGATCTTGTGCTTAATATCACCAATAATCCTATCACACAAATACATATCTCAATTACCATAATATTTATGTTTAAAATGAAATATGTTCTTAAATGCTGGGTAAAAAAATTTTGCATGACTCACCATTCCAGAATACCATTACTAACTTGGAATCCTGGAATTAAAGATGTGAATGACATCTAGAAATTCAAACGGGTTGCTTGTCAAAAATGCAGTGGTTGCAGCTCTCAATTCTGACAGGAAAATGGATTTGAAGCAATACAACATATCCTCCCACTTGTAAGAAAGACTACAAAATATTTAGGCAAGTATATTTTCTACATCACCCCAACAGCAGTCACTCAATAAAGTGATAATTATCAATATTCCTACTGTTTCCAAGGAAATTAAAGAGAATAATAAAGTACCCTACTTCTACTGAATGACTAACAACTTAGGGAAGAATGGTGATTTATTATTATATTGATAGAGTCATTCAAAATAAAGAATCAGGAACACACTGTACAGGCACACTGCTGTCATACAATCCAATACATGACATTCCTCTCAATGTTTCAAAATATCCTTTAATACTGCAGAACAACTTCCACTCTACAGACAGCTACAATATGTTTTTCTCTCAAACCCCTTGATGTATTTCAAGGCTCAGTGTCCTTTCAGGACTTTCCCTTTAGGGAATCACAGCTTTCTTACACTTAGGCTCTTTGGCAGACATGGATGGAGTTGACTGAAAAGTCTTTTTATACTTTTGTTCTTCTTATCAAAAAAAAGCCAAGCAAACTCCTTTTGATGCTCACCTTTCTTGAAAAGAAAAATGTGCCTTTTCATACGTTACTCATTTCCAGTTTCCCAATATTCTCCAATTTTTTTATTGTGTTTTTTTCTACTTGTTCAGTGGAAGAAAATTTAAAAGGAGACACTCTTTTCCCCTACATTCTTTTGTGATTGGTTGGTTTTCCATTCCATTCCTTCCATTTGAGAAGGAAATAACTCACAAAAACTGTGTTACAGCATACAAAACATTAATTTCTTTTCCTTTCATTCCAGAGTGTTTTCCCTACCAATTCTGTTAACTGTTAACCGGAGGGAGAATTGGACATGACACTTGACATCTTTCAAGCCCCAGGGCCAGAAAATCTTCAATTCATGCAAAGCTCTTTCCAGGATAGCAATCTGCTTCCCTAATTCTCCAGTGAAGCAGCAGTGGAAAGGGAAACACACCTCATTCATCTGAACCATGCCTAGTTTTATGAACAAATGTTTATTATGCAGAATTTTATTGAGTAATTTCTCAGTTCCTTTTGTTCTCAAATAATAAGACCAGTAATCATGACACTGGAACATTGTTAGCACATCTCTGACCACCTGCAAACACTATTAGGCTGTGTGTTCCAGCAATGTCAATCTCACAAGCCCAAAGTAAATTGTCTGAACAGAAAAGCTGACAAACATAATAAATGGTGGGAAATGAAGCAACAAATGAGTCAGTAACAAAGTACCAGCACTTTCTGTGACAACATACTCAGGCTACTGATATTGTTTCCAGCAATACAAAATAACAAAACAACAACAAACCCAACCCAAACAAACACAATTTTAAGAACAACAGCTATTATTAAAAAGATAAATACTTGGCAGGATATCTAAGCTTTTGGTCTGAATCTTATCTCTGCTACTGGCATTAGGTTTTATATCAAAGCAACTTGAGAGGCTCTCTTAGGCAAGGATGTATTTAATCATTGGTGATGGTGGTTTAATAAGGGTTTACACTGGTTTAACAAGGCTTGACTTAGCCACCTGTGTGATTAGATTAGAAAAGAGAACCAGGTCTGTGACAGACAGTTATATGCCTGCATGTACACAGAGACAATTGTCTATTGTTTTAGTAGATGGCTGCACAGCTACAAATGCATTTAGCACTTCTCAAAAAAATGGTAATACAAGTCTTTGTTTCCCCACCCATAGAATAAGGACAAAAGAAGACTTGAAAAAAAACAATACCAAAACAAACCAACAAAAAACCTTCAAATCCTACATCCCTATTCATCATGTTGCTATTTTAACTTCAATTTAAGCCTAGTTCAAATGAGGTAATTAATCACCAGCTTGTTTTTTCTCTCAAAAAGTCATTGTAATGCTTTCCTTTCTAAAGTTGGTGCAAATATGGAACTTCAAAAGACATTCTTATTGAAACATCAGAAGTCTTGAACCCACTTACATTTGGCTTTCAGCTGGACTGTCCTTTGAGCAAAACGCTGTATGAGGGATATTTTGTTATTGATCTAAATCTCCTGGAATAAGACCAAGAAATATAGATATAGCACTAGTCTACATTCCTACTGCAACTGGACAACAACAGACTATTTATTAAAGCAAAGCCATTTTATTTTAGGTTCCATCTTCCAATCTACACTTCCAAAGCATTTTACGAAAGAAAACACGTAGACTGTCCAGGTGTATAAAGGGGACCAAATTCTGTTCTCCAATCAGCATGCAACCTGGAATCAAATCTACTTGACTCAGTACATAAGAGCAAAGCAGGTCATGGGGAACTATCTTTGCAGTAAGCATACAACAATATATTACATGGTTGCTGCCCTCAGCAATGACTTCTGCCTCAGTGCAAAATCCTTGCACTCCTTTGAAACTGCCCCTGCTTCCATGTGTGAAATGCAGTGGTTATTCCTAATACTGTTACTGGGGGAAATCAACTGAGAGCACAGAGAGAGATCCTGTGGCCACTTCTAAATCCATGTTCACGGTACCTCAGAAAATGTGCTGCAGAATCAGAAACATCTCAGAAAAAGATAACCTGTCAAAAGAAGACTTAGGAATAATTTCTATGCAGGCAACAGATAAGCAAGCAGACTTAGGAAGGATGTGACAAAGGTTTATGTCTGTATCACTGACAGCATTTGGAAATTGATTTGTTTGTTGTTTCTTCATACAGCATGATCTTCTTATATCATATTAAGACCTTAGAAAGGAGGTTTAAAATAAGCAAAGGAGCTAGGTTTTCTGTTCAATATATTTCTAAAGCTATGGAAATCCATGATAAAAGATGTTGCAGAAGCTAGAGCGTCCCAAAGTTTCAAGGGTGCACTGGGGAAGTTCATGAAGAGAAATGTGTTTAAGATCTTTGAATGTTAAGAATGCTTCTCAGAAAAGTTCTTCCTTCCTTTCAACCACTTCAGGCTCAAGTAGTTGGAGCATTGTGAGACTGCTTGGAACAAACCTTGAAACACTTGCCCTGATGGGTTACTTCTCCATCAACATGTTTTTGACCACTGTCAGATGGCACACTGGGCTAGATAGAACCCCTGGGCTGCCCTGTGCAGATACTCATTACATTTTCTTATTATATTCATTGCTCACAAGCAAAAAGCTCTAAATTTTGTTGTGCACTGGGGAATACAGTTTTAGCAAAGCAGTCATTTGAGATTCTGTATGTTTGTTCTTAAAATCTGTTGAAAATTACTTAACAATAAAAAAAATTAACTGGTGACTAACTGGTACCATTTGAAAACCCTTCACTCTTATTTCAGTCCTTTGTTCCACCCCATATTTCACTCCAGGTCTGCTAGAACTAGAATAATTCTAGAAAATTCTGAAATTTCTAGAATCTGTAGAAAATATCAAGGCTTATAGGAAAACTGTTTCTAGAAGTACATGTTCTTAAGCTCCTCTGTCTACTTTTGATCTGATTGTGTGGTAGAACTTTATCTAGTGAATACACACCATACACATGATTTTTTTTTTTTTTTAATAATCAGAACATATGACCCTTATTATTGGAGGAAGAGAACCTTCACAAAAGCCATGACCAAACCCTGTCAGTGGTGCCCAGGACCTCTTTTCTTTCAGATTAAGTCTTAGTTTTGCCATTTTAATCTATATCTAGGCCCTGGAATGAGAAGCCAACTTTGAAAACACACAGAATACAGCAGATTTACTCTTCAGTTTTATTACAGAATTTAACATCTCATCTCTTAGGGTTTAATCTCAAAATACAGCTGTGCATACCTGTGTCCCCAGGAATATATATAAATTTCCCTATTTGGAATAAAGAATGTGGACCCAGGATGCACAAGTTCTCTACATCATCCAGGCTTCAGAGAAGCCACACAGGTCTGGCAGAAATCAGCAAGCACCTGTCTTAGAAAATCAGAGCACAGTGGTGACTGTTTTAATCACCTTTCCCCTTGCAAATTAGTCCTGATCAAAGATTCCAAAATCTTTCCTACAGGTTTGTATAATATATGATGACATCTTCAAAATTAGTAGGGTATTAAAGAGTAGTAAAAAAATAAAGACCCTATTGGAACTACTTAACCATGATAGAATTTAGTGTTTTCTGGCATGCCTGAGCCTGTACCTAGCTGCTAGAAAAGCACTCTGGCCATCCAGCAAGGTGAAGCCACACAGGCAGATGGTGCTCTGTGACAGACTGTCAAATGTAAATAACTACTGTCCAAAGAAATGCATCCTAATGGCAAACATCAACTAATTAGGCTGTGTAAGTCATTCCAAAATCATCATACCTGCTCCCGTGTGTTGGCAACACAAAGATTTTAATCATCTTTCTAGGCACTTTTCCCCAGTATCTTTTCTGCTTTGACATCCATTTTAAGTACTGTTCTTAGTATAAAAGATTATTAGCATTCTATTTAGCACACAAATAATTATATGCAGCTGATAATAAAATAAGCAAACAAAACTGGCCATTTACTTCAAGGAATGAGTTCAAGGACCAGGAAATTTATTTGATCAGATATATCTCTGAAAACCAGTAGTTCTTGATGTACAGAACAAAAACACGAGATCTTTTTAAGACAGATACAATAATGTTCTAGTAATAATATAGTAATAATATCAATAATCTAGTAATAATATCAAGGAAAGGCCTACATTTATTTGGACAGACATTTTTATGAAGAAAGTGGGCTGGATCTTCCAGTATCTCAAACAAAAGTCATTGCACAGATGATTTTTTTTTTCATTAGAGAACAGAAATAATAACAGTAATAATAACGGAATAATCAAGTCCAACATCTGCTTTACTTAGCACAAGTCACCACCAAGAAAGTCATGCTAGCTGTGTACATTCATATTCCCATTCTTATATATGCTAATATTCACATTCTAAAGAAAAAGAGCCACAAATACAGAATGAATGAAAAGTAATTTTGCACATTCAAATCTTCAACTTTATCTTTTACAGGTGTCTTTAGGTATTGAAAATCAGTTTTCCTGTCATGGCTTTTCAGGATTAGCAAACACTGGTCTCTATTTCTGTATATAGGAAGAGCTCCCTGCTCTGCTCCTGAAAACCAATACATCTGCTTTAAAATGAACTTTGTTCATTTGACAGAGCTGATTAAAAATGCATCATTATTAAATACATTATTCTTTGGATACTCATTAAAGTGAATCAGAGATTAATGGAGAAATAATGCACAAGTATCTGAATGTGCTGTGTCTTTTATCCAGAATTTTTATGAAAATTCTAGCAAGAAAATTTGACACAAAATATCTAGAACTCACCAATTTTCAACAAAATATTTACCTTTGCTACAATTTGCAGTTTATTAGTTTTGTCCACCATCTCAGTCAGTGATTTTTTAATATAACTGTTAACAGAATAAATTGCCTGAAGCACTAAATTTATACATTTACTCTTAGAACACATGGCTTTTGAGCTGTTTTCACGTCTCTTCCCAAAAACTTTACCTTGGATATAGCCCTTGGGTTAGTACAAGGTAGTGTGCTATCCTGGTTACACCAGCTCCATACCTAGAATCACACTGAAATATAGAAAAAAGCAAACCTTATATTTTCTGTCTTTTAGAATATATTGAAGCACCCCCAAAAATTACAGAATACAACTTGCAGCTTAAAAGCCTAAAAACATGTAATTGAATTCACATATTGGGAAGTTAAACAGACATGAAACAGAAAAACCAAAGTTCCGTGTACACAAAGTGTTTAACAAAAGGAAGCAAAAGAATTGGAGAACTCCTGAGCAGTCTGTGTCACAGTGATTAAATCATTCAGGGGCTTCCTAATCAATTTCATGATGAAAAACAAGTACCTACAAGCAGAATTACAGGTCTTTTCAGTAATTTATCTTTGAAAGCTTCAGAGGGGTAATTTCAAACAAAAACCTGAAAGAAAATCTTTAGTCTGTGGTTACAAATATACTCACAAAATACTAAACCATGATTTATCAGTCTTCTTTACTCAGAACTTATTTAGCAGACTGACCAATACAACATTAATTCCATTCCACTGACAAAGGAAAAGATTCTACTGAAAGAGGAGTGCAAGTGAGTATCTTTATGGTAGATTAAAAATAAATAGGGTTCACAGAATTTCAAGCTGCTGAACAAACACAACAGATCTCATGTATATACATATACGTATGCATAAATACACACACACAGAGATCCAGTAAGTTTTTTTAATTTTCCCCTGGCACGAGCTTGAATATTTCATCTAAAATCTTCTATTGAAGAGGAAAAATATTTTGTTTTTTCTAAAGTAATTCTCTCCAGTGCTTCTGAAAGTTTGCTGCCACAAAGGTAAAGGATTCTTCCTTCCCACATAATATGAGCAGAAAAGAAGCTTTAGATGATTTCACTGAAGGTGGTAAAATTCTAACATTATAAATTAAATTGTAATCAGCTGTACATTTATCTTTCAGTCATGGTTCCACTTGGGAGAGTCAGTCTGCTTCCTGCACGCTTCTGAGTGCATGCAGAGTTCCAGAAGGATGGGGAGGCAAGGCAGCAACAGTGCAGAATATTCATTCACAGCAGGAAAGAAGTTGCCTTCATCAAGAAGCATTTCCACCACCTGCCCCTTGGAGATACCAGAAAGCGAATTCTTTCTACTTGATGTAAGACAGCTGATGTTAATGATACAAAAATAATGTACAAAAGGGTCTGGTTTGCAGATTTTATATAGCAAGCTAGTTACATGTAAATGACCAACTCCTAGAACATCGGCAAAAAAGGAATCTTAACAAACGGGAGAGGAGAAGGAACTAAAATGTTAAGCTGGCATTACATGTGCATTTCTAGTATTTAACAAAACAAACCTTTACTTTCATTGTAAAACTCAATAATGCTTTTGGCTGGCAACATCCTCCAAATCTCATTAAGGTATTCAAATCACTAATAGGTGACAAAATAACATCCTTCTTGAAATCCTGTATATTAAGATTACATTGAGCAAGGATCTTTCATTTGAATTTGAAAGTCTAGAAGTAATATTTCTTACTGTTAATAGTGAACAATTTCCATCTGTTTTCCAACAAAGTTCAGTACTGTAGTGGAAGAGTGAACATTCCAACTCAATTGCAGGTTTTCATACTATTTTATTTCCATTGTTCATACTATTTTATTTCCATTGTTTATTCTTGTTGTACTTTATATGTATTCATTGAGATTTGCATAATAATCTTTAAGTGTTTTCTATTAATGACTCTACCTCTTCCCAAGAAACTACACTGGTCACAAATGAACAGTTGGCTCTCTGAAAGCCCTCACAAACTTTTCTGACTACTCAGTAATGTAATGCTTATTACATAAACACCTCTTAATATCCATTCTTTTTTCTTCATTGTGAAAGATGAATACTATTAAGTAATAGTCATAAGCTTGCATAAAGAATAGGAGCCCTCTGCCATAAACTGGACACTCATTTCTGGCACTTCTTAACCTATAGGTTTTTATGGAGTCTATTTCACATCTATTGCTATGTATCTTCCTTACTATTTTACTGTAAAGCACTTTGATAACATGAAGGATCAAACATCTCAAATACTTTGCCACAACAGGATCTCTGTTAACAAGAATTATGGAACATAAGAAAAAAGGGGAAAATGCCATGATATTATAATAATATTTGAGAGGCCTTGAATATATTAAACATTTATCTTTAGCATTTTCAAAAGTGTCTTTCCATTTATAAGAGAAAAAAATAAATTCAAGAAAATGCAAAATGGAATATAACATATTTGTAAATATTTGTATTACATTTACAATCATGGACCAGTTCCTATAAAATGCAATTATTCATATATATGTGCAGAAAGACAATACACATATAAATATTTATTGTTTGTTATTTATTCAGCACCAGAATTATGACTGATTTTAAATAAAAGCAGTGTTCAGAGACTGGAATCAGAGACTAGAATTTTATGCCTGATTCATGTATCTTATTCAGTATATTCCACATACTTTCTTCACAATCACAAAGCTCTTTTATCTCATGTTTTGTACACACTTGCTTCCATACTTCTTCAAACCTTTCATCTGCAGCATTCAGGCCCATATTGTGGAGAACTTGTTTAATCTACAAAAATAATACAAAATAATGCAATTCATGTAATTCTAGTCAGCATTTTGTTAAACTCTACAGTGTCTGGCTTTGACACATTTAGCAATCTCTATTTTCCAAAGAACATTTTCCCACTCTTAAACTGAAACTACATACCACATCCTGCATCCTTAACAAACTAAGTTCATATTTAAGTAAATCTGAATCTTATTGCAATGAAAGCTGTATAAAATTGTCTGTAATACAGTAATGTTGACGTACTACTTCAACACTAGGAAAAAATCAAATACAGAAGACTCAGGGAAAAGTAAATGTTTTTCAAAAGCCCTAAGTAAAGTTCTGTTTATCCACTCTATTTTTGCTGTCTGCAGTTACAAACACAAATCATATTATACTATTATCTGCATTTCACAGCAAGAGTACTATACAAAGGTCATCAGCTGGTATAGATAAGTGGGTGAAGTGACTAAAAATGAAATGGTTTACATCAGCTTTGAGCCTTGCTATAATTTTACACCAAAATAATTCAGCAGAAGGGATTTTTTCCATATTTTCTCACTTGGGTGCTTCCTGTTGTATGCCTCATTACACTGACCTGTTGACTCACTAGAGAAAGGTAACTTCAGAAGAATATTGATGCACCCTGTGCTTCTGTTAGTATCAGCAAACATTTGGCTTCTTCAATTGTATTATATGCGTGTACATGTTTGTTATATTTATGCTATGGAGACTTTATGCATGCTTTGATAAATTAAGACCTTTAACACAGTTAAATCAACCTTGTTATACTGTCTTGAATAAATATAGGCTTGATCCCCAGTACAGCAAATCTTCAGCTTCATCTTAGCCAATAAATATATGAGAGTTTGTGCAAGCTGAAATTGCAGGAGGAAAAAAAAGACTGAATTTTGTTTCTTTAAGCATAGGTGTTCTTTCAGTTAATCAATCACACTACCCATGAATAAAACAAACCAGATCTGATCCAGTGTCCTCAACAAGCTAGTGAAATATAGAAATTCAACTAAAAGCAATGTTCCTTCACAGGACACCAATGCAGGTAGAATAAAGGACTACACTCTCTCTTAATTTGGCTTCACCATGTTAAGAGAAAGCTCTATCCTGACTCATCAACTGCTGCAAAATCATCACTGACCAAACCATGGACTATTGTGTGCAGACAGGATAAAACTCAATCTCACCTATGATCAACATGCTGCATACAAATTACACACTATTCATCAACTACATAACTTTTATTCTCTTCAACAGACTAGAGAGAATTTCAGTGAACAAAACAGCAAGCCCAATAATTATTTTGCTCTTTTGTAACAAGATGAGTCACCTCATGAAACAATTTCATAGTCAGAATTTGCATTTATTTCTACCACACTGCACAAAAATAGTATTAAATTACTCTGAGCTCTCATCTAATAATAATATAATATAATCATAGAATAATTTCATTAACAATTACTTTTTTGGAAACATTAATTATACATATCAAAACAATAATCATAAAATGCCCAAATAGCCCATTTCATGAATTTAGGGTGTTTCAACAGACTCAGAGGTGGTTCTGCACTGAATTCTATATAGCTGGTATAGTCTACAATACAATATGACATCTCAGGACATGTTATAACTTCAAAGAACAGCTCTATCTAGTGCCTGACAGATATAACTGGCAGATGTAATTGGCTTCCCAATGAAGTATGAATTCCATTTACTGTTAGTTATTTGCTGGAAACACACATTTCATGCTTTCTTACATGATCTAGATTATAGAGTGGTAAATGCTCATGTACACAACATTCTGACAAGGTGTTTGATGAGCATGGCACCACACCTTCTGCCCCCAGTCACCAACCAACAACACTATTTTATATAAAATATACATTCAAGTTCTACATCAACTTTCAAAGGTGAATGCTGAATATTTAATATAATGAGTAGCAGAGAGGAAGAGGTTGCCATGTCTTCTTTTCCCATTTTAGACTGGAATTTCACATTTCATTACAATTGTCAAATAAATTGTATTTCATGTAATTAAGTTCTCTCTTCATATTTTTCCCTATAAATTGTATACAAATGTAAAAACAAAGTGGTAAACAGTACTGAAGAAACAGTAAAGTTGTTTTAGTATTTATGTGAGAGAAACACTGGTCTGTGAGAAAACAGAGTGGTAGGAGGCTGAGGATATATCAGAAAAACCACGGAGTCCCCAAGTAAATCCCTAGAATCTCATGTCCTATTTTTGTCTTCAGAATTATGAGATGCCACAGCATTGCTGTGTGACTCCCAATGTCTTCCATCACTGTACAGATCCTTTGCAGATCTGAGGCTACAACTGTGACTCAGCAGAGCACTTGAAAAATACTTTCAAGTGGTTTGTTGAATTTGTCATTAGCAAAACCTGTCAAGTTTCTCTGAGGAGAGACGCTTTTGGTAAAATCTTCCACTAAACACCCCTATGTGATAGAAATTATTTTTATACACCTGTAAAAATCTTCTTGTGGGACTTTTTAAGATATTTCATGGAATCATAGAACAACTTAGGTTGGAAGAGATCTCTGGAGATCATTCATCCAATGACATAATCAAAGCAGGGCTAACTTTACTATTAAACCATGTTGCTTTAGACCTTGCTCATAAATTTAAATAGGTTGGATCTCAATAAAATTAATATCTACCAGCTTTATGAGTAATTCAAAATGAGAAGAGTACATATTTTTCAGATAGCTGAATGGATGTAAAACAAGATGGTAATGTTGCACTATGAATTTTACAACCTGTTTACTTGATGACTTCCCACTCCCATATGGCTAGCAGAATCATTATCTTGGAAGAATATTCTGAAGAAATTCACTATACCTCTGCCTTTGGTCGCTTTTTTAAAAGATCTTTTTCATACACTCCCTTTTGACTGAAGACAGAAGGGAACATTACTGAAAAACTATTGCCCTGGTCACCATAATTAGTTGTGTCACTGAGGCGGCAAACTCGAGGAGCAGGAATATCGGAACGAATACTTGGAACACCACACAATGGATAACCTGTGAAAATCAATCAACAAGCAGCACGGATAAATAGTGCCAGGGAGGATAAAACATTTTGCGTGAAATAAGAAGAAATGGGATGCTTGACATAGGTTCAATTACAAATTATATAATTTTCTTCCTCATATCTTTTTTCACATTTATAGAAATCCTGGTTTCAGCTACATCATGAAATGTGAAAACAAGGACTCTTGCAGTAAAGTACTTACTTACTTAGTATTCCCAGATTAAAGTATTTTAGGTGATTGCAAGGAGATACAGCTCTCCCAAAATTACTAGCATAATTTCTCAAAGACATCTAGATTAATTTCAGTTTTTTGAATAGACCATCCCTTCCAACTTCCAAGTCCTAATCTAAAAAAAACTTAGCTTGGAAAATTAATTTGCTATTTTACATTAGTAGAACCTATAGCAATACTTTTTAACTTTGTTCCTGATTTTGTCTTAAATAATGCTCAGAAGTGACCAGCACAGTCCCCTGTACTTACAGGACGTTGGGATACCACCTACTACAGCATTATACTGAGAAGATGATGTTTGATAGTTTGTATATACACGGTCTGTTGATCTTGTAAGTGGTTTTGACATCTTTTCTGAGGTTTCTGGTTCTTTTAACTCAAGATCTTCCTGTTCCGGCAGTGGTTTGTCCTCTTTCTTTGTGTCTTTGGGAAGATAGGCATCTAATTTTTTCCCTATATACAAAAGTTATGGGACAACCAAGATATATTATCAACTTATTATAGACTAAGAGGCAAAAAACTGCTGGAATAACTGTAAATGAGGTAACATAATTCATCTACATTTCTGATAACGCTTCTAGGAGATGTTTTACTTTCTGTTGATCTGTATTATTAAGGAAACTTCCCAGAGTTAATCTCAGTGTGCAACGCAGAACTCCAGGATTCTGAAACATATCTGTACCTGAGACTCTGCTGGTAGTTAAATCACTCTCTAAATCCTACCCTTCTAAAGGAGCACCTAGTTTATAACATCAGTGTCCTTTCAACAGCTATCCTAAGAACAAGATCATCCTTATATTTTCCCAGTATTAAGGCATCTACCTTTTGTAATTATTTTTTCTTCAAACTCTTTAACACCCATTTTATCTTTCCAGTTCAGAAAGTTTGCAAAGTCCCAGTAATTAATCAGACCATCCTTATCCAAATCACAGCAGTCAAATAAGGATTCCAGGAGCTCATCATCTAGATTCATGTTCAGCTGAAAAAAGATCTTTCGTAGGTTGTCCTTGTGTATGGTTCCATCACCATTCTATTACAAAGAAAACAAAACAGGTGCTATATTCTGTGATTCCCTAAAAGCCATCATAAAATAACTTCACCAAAAGAAACACATACACATTTATACATATATATATATAAATAGCACCAGACACACTATTTCAATGAGAGTAATATTGCTGAATACAAAAATAAACCCTAAGTATTTTAGAAATTAGAAATCTGAAAACTGTCAAAAAGTAAATTTCAGCTTACATTGATTTGAGAGTAAAGGTGTGATAGGTTATTGTGACAAGATAACAATCTAATCATAAATGTTGGGAAAAAGCCAAGATATCTTTAAAAGTAAGACATCAAGCATTCTGTATACATTACAATTAATGTTACATATGAAATGTCAATTACAAATTTTTTTCTAGAGAGAAAAAAGAAAATATCTGAAATTCTGAGGCTTGGCAACTCAGTCAAAAAGTACACCTTGGAAGAAAATATGAACATAACCCCTTCCACTCTTTTCTCTTTACAAAGGGATGCCAAATTTTGAAGTCCAAAAATTGTTAAGATTACTCCTGCTTGTGTGTCCTTTGCTGTCTCTAACCTGGATATTCCAAATAATATTACAAAAAGCTCCAAATACTATTGTCTCTAATTCCATAGCATATCACAGTAGATGAGACATTCAATACCTATGAAGTTATCTTCACAGTTACAGTCTTCATCCATATTTACCTTGTTATGCTTGTGTTTCTTCATGACTATATCTCTACAGCACAGGAGCGCTAATGTCACAAATTCCTTTACATTTATAACTTTTCAGAGCACTAACCTTATCAAAATGTTTCAATGCTTCCAGTAACACATCAAAATTCCTATAGTCAGCTTTCTTCAGACTTTCCCGAACTGCAATCAAGATAACTCTTTCTCTGTCCTTCCCACGGAGGAACTCACACGGAACCCGCACATGAAGAAGATCATGAACGTCTATAAAAATGAACAATTCCTCAATTAGCTGAGGAATACAGTAATAAGAAATTTACAAAAAAAAAAAAAAAAAAAAAGCTTGCATTTCTTAAGAAAAGGAGAATTTCAGTTTCAAGATGCTGATTTTCTGTTCAGCATCTGTTCAGCACTGATGAACAGTTGATACAACCATTTCATTGCAAGATCAAATGGTCCATATAATATTTCCTCTACTCACACACAGTTAATATCAAAAATTTTGGAACATCATAATGTATCCAAAATCTATCACAAATCTATCCACTGCTTCCAAAAGCTTCTAAAAGCAGTAGTTTTTACTCAATGTCCAGATAATTGAGAAAAAAATAACATATATTATTGATGTACCACTTCCAGTCTGTCACGTTCCATACACTTATGACAGCAAATTTAGTATTTTGGATAATTATACATCACTGGTTTCTAGAAAGACAATGCACTATTTTTACGTTACTGTTCCCATTTTCCATGTATCCTAACTTTATCAGTATTTTTAAGCACAAGCACACTGAACTACAATCTTCATCCAAATTCCCAAGGTGTCAGTGTCACTTTCTGAAGTGCAAGTTCATCGAGAGTACAGTAACATGAGTAGCTCACCTAATCCCCCTCTAACAGCAGCATACAAGCATTATTTCCTACTTGTTGTGTACCCTTTTGTTCAGTTCCTTCTGCTCTTCTTTATTACACTACATAGTAAAACATGTAAAAGATTATGCACTCTTTAACAGACTTTCTCTGGCCCAGATTAACTGTATTACTTTCATCCACTTCATTTTGTTGCTTCCCAATTATTGTCTGTATTCCCTAATTATTAAAAACAATGTTAAAACATCATCAATCCACTATTTGAGTTGACTAGCTTTCAGAGTTTTGTCATAATGAATATTAAGAGGTTTTTTTCTTACTCTGCTTTCTGTCTCCTTGCAACTTTCAAAAACTTATTATTCCTATTTATTGCTTGTGATTTTTACTCTTTTTAGAGAAGTGCTTGAGAAATCATTGAGAGAATATACATTATTGATTTAAATAGACATTTTAGTTTGTCACTTTGATGCCAATAAGGGTTTTCTGCCATCTCCCATTTTGTTACAGATACAAAGGCTTTAAAAAAGAAAAAAGAACCAGAATGATAATCCCAAACCTAAATCTTCTTTATTTTCGACATTTACTTTTTTCTCACTAGAAACTTCAAATTCACTCGAATTTACATTTCAAAAATGTACTGTCAACAAATTATTGTACTTTGCCTCTTAAAATTTTAGAAAAATTGTATATACAACCAATAACTATTATTTCAGCAGAGTTTCATTAGCAAGGTAAGATTTTATTCTGCTCTCTAACTTACCATATTCATCTGGAGGGGTGACCAATCCAAATGTATGGTCTCGGGGAACATTCATAGTTTCTGCTATACTGTCAATAAAGACATTTTTTTGTTAATTGTCAAATAGTTTATTACTAGCCAAAATAAAATCTCAGCTACTATTTAAAAAAAAGTGATTAATAATAGAGATGATACTCATAGCTTACCTGAAATTTGTTTATCAGGAGTTTGTTTCAACGTTACCATTCCAGAAAAGCAACCCTTTACAAAGCTGACTAGAACATTCACTGTTTGTAACATAACACAGCCAAATGTAGACATTAACTTTTTGAACATTTATGTTCATTAAAAATAAAAATATTCTATGCCATTTTTCCAAAGCAAATTATAGGAACATTATGAAAAGTACTTGTAGTCAAATAATAGGAATATTTAGATAAAATCTTCAACTGAAATATCTGAAATAAGCTACTTTTGGCTAAAGTGAAAAATTGAATCGCATCTCCGCTTTTCCACACATAATTTTGCATCTACCAAAACCAGCAACCAAGCCCATATCCATGCGGAAAACTTTACTCAGTTCTGTTTTCCAAAAATTGATGGTTCTGCTTTTGACATTAAAGAACTGTTTCCTTTTTTAATTTTAAAAAGATACAATGCTCATTTTATTTTGAGTAATTAAATAATTAAACCACTTATCTCAATCAAAAATCCCCATCAGAATTTAAAATATAATCAGTGCTTTGTTCTAAAACACAAAACAAACAAAAACCCACACACAGAAATGGAAATACCACAATCTAAAACTACTATGCATATTTTTCTCTTATCATTTTCATGTCACACATAGGATGTGGATGACATAAAATTCACTAAATAAGATTAAGTTAGCCTGTATCTGTCTTGTAATCTTACTACTGGGCTTCAGCCTGTGCTGTAACCCATCCCTGACTGATCACCCTGCTTTGTGTTGCCCATGCTCCATGTCTGTCTCACAGTAAACTGGGACACAGTGACAGGGAGAGAAGAAACTGATTCATATTTGTGCTCACATGCATTTATGAGAACACTTCCCCAGATCAACTTAAGCCTGGGATCTTGAGTTTAAAATTACCTTTTGCTAACACAATGTTAGTGAGCCTTCAGATATATTTTTGCAGAAATCTACAGCATCTGCAAAGACAGCCTTTGGATACATTCAGGAGCCCTAGACCTGCAGCACACCTGGATCCTAACCTCACTGTACCTTATGACTTCGGTGGTGCTTCTTAAATGCTGTTCTGTAAAATTACAAAACTGTCCCAGATTGCTTCATAAATGTCAGTCATTCTAATGATTCAACAGAGATCAGTAGATGCTGCTAGGTAATAAAATTTAGTTCCATGTCCTTTTCCAAGGAAGTAATATGGTGAGATTACGGATGATGCAACGAAGAAGATCAAAAATAGTGCGAGAGTAAGCAAAATGGTCAAGTCCCAAAACATTAGGTGAGATGCATCAGTCCTTTCAAGCCTTCCTAATTGCAAAATACAGGGGGAAAAATGTCTTAAAGACTGCTTGGCCACTTAAACAGTAAGATCTAACTTCACTGCATGGACACAGTACAGCCCTTACTAGTAACTTGTGCACTTAGCAGCATAATTAGGTCAGGTAAAAGGTCCTTTTCTGTTAAATGAGCGCTGCACTGGAAGCATTAAGCACATAGTTATATTTTTTATCTAAGACATAAAAAGATATTAGAGAAATGGCAAAAGTGAGTGAATTTTGTCCTTGATCTATTTGTAACAGAAGGTATCTTTGCTTACTTACGGATCAAGAGCTTTTCCAACCAGAGGCTGGTATTTTTCCTTGAAATCATCACTTTGTATTGACACAAGGTGTGGTGCTCTCTTCCTAAAAATTATAAAAATAACTCCTGCACATATTTATTGAAAAAATATTCAATATTTTTTCAATAATATTTTAAAATATTATTATATATTAAAAGAAAACAGCAACTTCTCTCAACTTAGTAATTAAAATATCTTGCTACTTAAAATCAAAGGGCTTTATACAATGCTTAAGACATGCCAAGTCCTGTTATATGGTAAAAGTTATTTGGATAAACTGTCCTGAAAACCGCATCTTGCATTTTCTATTCAGTTCAATACAGCTAAGGATAGAATTGTGAGAGATACAATTTTCTTCAAATACAAAGACCTACTCTTCCTGATAAGTCATCCCATTAATTAACTAGTTAACGCATTGTAACTTACGAATCCAGGTCCAAGACCCAATTTAAGGTCTTGGCTGTATTTCGCCCATCTTCATAGTGAGGGGTTTCCATTCCATAAACAGAAGACTTGTCAAAGTGTGAGTTATACTTCCTATTGACTGATTCCCCTGCAGGAAAAGCAGGCATTTCAAAAACACCTAAGGAAGAAAAATGTACCCAGTATCTTCATTCTTAAGACAAAAAGGCAAATAACTAAAAAACCTGTTCAAATAAAGATAAAAAATTTGCATTCTCCCTGATTATTGAGTAGTTAGGAACAATCTCATTGTCCAAACTGAAGATAAAAGGTAAAATAAAAAGCAAAAACTGTGTCAGTTGTTTTTTTATGTCTGATTAAAGACAAGCCCAAGAGAATAAAAGAAACCATGTAGCCTAAGTGGTGAAGGTCATGCAAAACATTGCTTTATAAAATCTACACTTGAGCAGAAACTTGTACCATTTGATTTATTGTTTTCAAAAATGCAAAAAATGTTTTTGACATGCTGCATTTTCAGATATACTCTTGCTATGTCTTTTTGTCACAGAAAAAGCAGTCATTCTATTTCTTCAATGTCTTTTCAATCACCTTTTAAAAAGAATGATAATTAGAACTTTCAAAAATATTATTCACTGCATGTTTTCTAATAAGGGCTCCATATGGGGGTATGGCAGCATGGAATTTTTTACACTATTGCTGGGGCACATAGTTGACTTTTTCCTGTCAGTCTGCTTCTGACTTAGCCTCTCCATGCTGGATGGATGTTACAAGACAGAAACAGATAATGAATAATTCCACTAAAACACCCAAGAAAGGCAGGGAAGGGAGGAAATAAGGTTACAGATTTCGCCAATTTATACCAATACTATTTATAGAATTATTTCTCAGTGAAACAACAAAGTACCATAATTTCACATCTATGTAATAGTCTCCACATAAAATTTCCATTTTCAGCCTATGTGAAAGTCACAGAACTGGGAAAAATAGAACTGTATGCATTTTAGAGTACTATTTGTCACTCTGCTCCTGTGCAGGCCTATGAAATAAAGGGTAACCATCTCTGAGCAGACCACATCACACAGGTACAGCCCCCAGGGGCTGAAGCAATGCAGAAGCCCACAGACTCACGAGGAGGATTCTGTAGGCTGAGGAACCTTCATTCCAGAGAGCCACCCAGCAGCCTGACATTCTTCACAATCAGATCTTAATGCTAAGCTCCTCATCAGAAAGTCTGTCTGCTCTACAATTCTGTTTGGATCCTGATGAAAGAGAGGAACTAGAAGAAAAAGTACTGGAATGGGCTGAGCTCACAGTCTGTGACTTCAAATCTGAACTTGCTTTCAGTAGCAAGACAATACCAAACTCAGTAAGCAACCAGGGCATCTGTGAGTTTCTCGTTTCCCAGAAATATTTTGCTTTTCAAACAGCACTCAAAAGAAATCAGGCTTCCAATTCCTCCATGAAGTTCTTATACTGTTTTAAATGCCCATCCTGAAGTGATTGACAGTTCTGGAAATGGAGATCATGCTCTCTCAGTTGCTTTTTTTCACATAATTTTAAAAAATAATTTATATTGTATTAATACAGCGGTTAAAATTAGTAGTTTACACCTCAAAAAATAGCATACAGTAGGCACTGAACACACATAAAAAACCTTCTTATGTGGTTTCTTATCAGTCTTTTAACTTACCCACGTAATAATCCTCATGTGACAGAACATACAAATCATGTCCTTCTCTTGCTTCTGTATCCACTTCCTCAAAGGTTTTTGGTGGATTTACAAGCTCTCCAGCTGTTAAATCTGGAAACAAATAAAGAATGTATGGTTGGGGGAGCTAAGGGAGGTGGATATCTTGTTTCATTCATTCTTAATTGTAAACAATACCTTGTTAGAGAAGTTGCTAATACTGTGGAAGGACAATACTTCTTACCACATTGCTAGTCAGTCTATATTCATCTAATAACATAATGACATGAGATTAGGGAGAGAATCACAGAACTCCAGAAGAACAGAACTTTTTCAAGAAAGCTACATGGGTAACACAGATGTGATTTCCTCCGATCTATGGAGGAAAGGTACACATGTCAAGGAAGTTTCTTCTATAAGAGTTGTTGGGAAAAGGAAGGTAAGTTGACAGCTACCCTACAGTTCTCCCAGGAAATCTATAAAGACAGATCAGGAAGAGAGCCAAACGCCCTGGTAGTTACCATATGTTCTCAGTTGCTTGTATCTTCATTGTAACTGAAAAATGTTTAGGCCTTTCAGTAGCTATCATATAATAACTCTTCTCTTAAAATGGAGTTGTTGAAATCATAGAGCATGTGCTAGATACTAAATTGCAGATTATCTTGTATTTACAGGAAATATATTTTAATGTCACACTTTCCTACCTTTGAAGACTTTCACTCCAAATGTAGTATTAATTATATCCAAGCCCTCAGGTAACTTCAAAGATTGATCATGTGATTTACCCAAAGGTGCTTCGCGATTACTGGAGTAAATTGCTTCTTTCATGTCTTGCATCTTTTCTTGAAATTCACTTTTAGCAACTGGACTTACCAATGAAGCTACCTGAGGACATCACAAACAACACCAAAGGCAGGAAAACCAACAATCTTTGATCATTCACACATCACTACAACTACCCACACAAACAAAAGTTTCCTCATAAGTGTTCTAATGAGATCTTCATGGTTACACTGACATAATTTTATCCATTGAGTTGCAAACCAAACCTGTATCTTGAGAGAAGACTACAACCCTAATAACCAATGCTATACTAAATTTCCAGCTAAATAAAATACTTTTTGTGAGATATTTTTTATTCTAGATTTTCCACTTTTTAATATGTACATTTTCTGCATTTTCTGACTGCAATCTTTCTTTTCTTAGCACATATTAGAAACTATAGTCAAATTATAATGTGACCAAAACTGAAGTGACTCGATTTTTCAGGCTATCTATCAAAGTAATGGGGATTCTAGAGAAGATTTATTATTAGATTCATATTAAATATTATATAAATAAATATTGAAAAAGTAGTAGCAAATACAATTGATCCAAACTCATGCTTAGCAAATGGAATAGGCTTCTAACCCTTCCTACAGATAATATTTAATTAATAATGCAAAATCTTCAACAGACAGTACAGGTTAATCCAGTACAGATCAATCCATTCAACAAAAACCTTCTAAGAAAGGACATCAAAACCTGGCTGTCTTTCATTTTAGATATGCCTAATAAATGTCCTACTTAACATCCTGGAACACTAGGACTTACTTCCTTCATAAAAATGCACTTTACTAACACAACTGCTATTTTTAGAGATAGGAACACTAACTGTGTGATAAGACTATGGATGATCTCATCACTTGTTTATTGCATATTACAAAGATAATTTCTAGAGAATACACACAACATAGTCTGACATATCCAAACTATCATTTTTAGCTAAAAAGATCAGTTTCAATCCAAAGGCAAGAAAGCATACAGAATAATTACACCAAACTGTGAACACATTCACAGAAAACAGCTCTTTTGCTAAGAGCTCAACTGGTTTTATCTCTGCAACCTACAAAAAAAAAAAAAAGAAAAAAAGCAAGCAGAAAAATTTGTGGGAAGAAGACTGTTCATTAACTTAAATCTTGAAATGAAATTAATAATTCAGCATTCACTATGAAAGTTACATCACTGACAACAGTCACTGCACTTCAAATAGTTTCCAGTTTCAATAATGCTAAATAAGACCTATGATTTGACCTCAGAACTCAGGTAATTCACAGCAACTGTGAAATGCTGAAGTATAAATCACTTGCCTTTATCACTGACTATGAAGAAATCAGTTGCTTTTATTAAGAATGCTCTTAAGAAGTTCAGTCTTAAACAAGAGTAAATGAGTCACATTCTTACAGTGAATTTGGAGGTTGACTTTATGCCATGTGTCAAGTGAGTTGCAACGTCGGGATCACCCGCACTGCCGTAGAATATTATTTTAGCACCAGGAGCTGGATCTGTTGTATTTCGAAACTTTCGTACAGCGATGGGAGTAACAGGCTATATGTAAGACAAAGCAAAAACAAGTTTGCACCAGACAAACATTAATGAAAAGAAAATGTACTGCAGACATTTGTGTCATTCCAGATATAAGAACAAAATACGAAGATGCTTTAGGGCTATAGTACACGCATATGCTCCTGCAGATGCTGATACTGTGAGCATAAGGTCAACGTAACCCAGACTAAATTTTATCAAAACAGCATTGCTAAGTTTCAACACTTCCCATAATTTTATTTTTTTTTAATTTGGGTAACAGCTACTTCACATGCTCTAGAGGAAAACTAGATGTTCCAACTATAAATTTTAGAAGCCTTTAACCTGATTCACAGCAATTCCACTATCAATGAAGCAGTTTTCGAAATTATTTAAACCACAGTGTTGGGGTTTCTTTAATTATTGTTTAAAGGGAGACCTGCTATTTACAGGATCTATTTGTGTCTCAGTAGCCTCTGACTCTTCAGGTCCACAGGGAAGGGCCAATGGGAATCACAATTCTGGCAGGCATCCTTGTAAAGAAGAACCTCCATCAAAAGCAATAATAATTCCCAATAATTACTTTCATTGCATTACCAGAGGGAAAAACCGCCTAAAACAATTATATTTAGTCCCAACAAAGCAAGCATGGTGACTTTTGTAAAACATGTGGAATGAAAATGAACTGCCAGAAGTGATTTCCAGTCTTGCCAGCTAGCCTCTGTAATTCCATGCGATTTAAAAAAAAAATATATATATATATTAAAAAAAAATTGAAATAAACAGTAGTTTCAAAAGCGAAGTGCTGTAGAGGGAAAAAAAACAAACCAGGAGCCTCTACAAAACCAGCTCACCTTGGGCGCCTCTTTGAGACAACTCGCAACCGTATTGTCCGCGGGACTCAACTTTCCAGCCTAAACAATGCCATGAAAAAATAAATAGCGTATAACTAACCTCGTAATAATACACACAACTAGTCAAATTGGGATCTGACACTACGCACGGGACATTGTCCAAGTGTGCCCGTTTTGATGGGGGTGGGAAGGAGCCTCCCCCGTTCTGGGAGCGAAGGGGCTGGCTGGGAGATGCGCCTTCCCCTCCCACTCGCCGTCCCTCCTCCAGCCCCTTCCTTCGGCGAGACTCCGCCCCAGACAGCAGTGACAGGGGTATGGGTGGAACCTCTTTGGCGAAGGCGCTCACGTTCGGCACCTCCCGGGTCCCGTGGGGAAGCGTCTCCTCGGGACATGTCCGTGGCTGCTCCGCCATGGCCACGGCTTACCCTGCTCGCTCGGTAACGGCGGCGGCGCTGGCAGCGCTCGTGCGCGGCGCGCGGTGCCGCCGGCGCTCACAGCGCCCCGCCATCCCCTCACACCCAGCGCCCGTCCTGCCCCTCACAGCGCCCCGCCATCCCCTCACACCCAGCGCCCGTCCTGCCCCTCACAGCGCCCCGCCATCCCCTCACACCCAGCGCCCGTCCTGCCCCTCACAGCGCCCCGCCATCCCCTCACACTGAGTGCCCCCGTCCTGCCCCTCACAGCGCCCCGCCATCCCCTCACACCCAGCGCCCGTCCTGCCCCTCACAGCGCCCCGCCATCCCCTCACACCCAGCGCCCGTCCTGCCCCTCACAGCGCCCCGCCATCCCCTCACACCCAGCGCCCGTCCTGCCCCTCACAGCGCCCCGCCATTCCCCTCACACTCAATGCCCCCGTCCTGCCCCTCACAGCGCCCCGCCATTCCCCTCACACCCAGCGCCCGTCCTGCTCCTCACAGCGGCCCGCCATCCCCTCACACCCAGCGCCCGTCCTGCCCCTCACAGCGCCCCGCCATCCCCTCACACTGAGTGCCCCCGTCCTGCCCCTCACAGCGCCCCGCCATCCCCTCACACCCAGCGCCCGTCCTGCTCCTCACAGCGCCCCGCCATCCCCTCACACCCAGCGCCCGTCCTGCCCCTCACAGCGCCCCGCCATCCCCTCACACCCAGCGCCCGTCCTGCTCCTCACAGCGCCCTGCCATCCCCTCACACTCAATGCCCCTGTCTGCCCCTCACAGCGCCCCGCCATCCCCTCACACCCAGCGCCCGTCCTGCCCCTCACAGCGCCCCGCCATCCCCTCACACCCAGCGCCCGTCCTGCCCCTCACAGCGCCCCGCCATCCCCCTCTCCCCCAGCGCCCACCTCTTCTCCCCTCACAACCCTCCCACCACCGCCTTCAGCACCCGCCACCCCACTTACGTCTCACACCCCCCTCGAAAAGTATTGCATTGGGCTGTTTTTGTACATGTCATGATCTAGAAAAATAATTAAGGTCCAGCCGCAGAGGTCGCACATTCCTTAGACCTTTTATAAATGAAAGCTCCAATTTGTTAATTTAAGAAAATTTATTAAATTTACCAAATATAAATTTAGAGAATAACAACAAATAAAGAAATGCCACTATCAAAATGGAAAAAAAAGGTCAGTGCTGAGCCCGTGTGTCGGCGCTGGGTGAGACGCAGGTTTGACCGGTGCAGCAAAGGGTCTCCTATGCTCCACACCAACCCTTCTGTCTGGCCGATTTTTATACGATTTTTCTTGCTCGAGGCAGAGCCCCTTTTCTTCCTTTTTGGAATGCACGTGTTTAGTTGGAGTTCCAGGAATTCAACATTGAGATGTATCTCACTGATGGCTCTGGCTATCTCAATTTCGGATCTTTATCGCATATTTATCGCATTTTTATCGGACGTTCCTTGGCCTACTTTGATGGGTGATCCATCTTTGGGCTGACCATGTTCAATTGCTTGTGAATCGAGTCCTCCCTCTTTTATCCATGTGGTTTCACCGCCGCTGGCCTGTGTGTTTTTAAAAACTTCTTATAAGAGTATATCTTAACAGTACATAACTATAAAATATATGACAATTTTATTTGCACAAATTATCATATACACATATAACAGACCTATTGTTAAATCTTTGAAAATCTACCAGCTTTAAGACAGGTGGGTTGAATCTTGAAGTTGAAATGAGGTCTTACATGCTCAAAGATTTGATCCAACTTTGAATCTTAATTAATAAAAAATACTGCTCCTTTCACAAATGTTGTCACATGCTATTAAAATATTGGGGCTGTTCCTCTAGAGAAAACTGTAGCCCCCACCCACACATAGCTTGGAGGTGGGTGAGAGAAGCCCGTCAGCACTACCCCATGTATCAGACACGTGAGTGCTGTCACTGTTTGTCTTAAATGAGTCAACACCTCATATATCTAACCCACTGTATTTGCCTTTTAGAAACAGATGTGGATTATTTCAGAAAAGCAGTGTGGGTAAGACTGAACAAGTTTCATTGACGTTTAACAGACCCTCAGTTGTTACAAAGACTTTTATTCGCATATGACATTTAGCAAACTATCCCGTTCTTCCCAGCAAAATATCGCAATTTAATCACATCCTGCTCCATTCTCCATAGTCCTTCGATGGCAAAACCAACTTTAGATAAATATACAGACCTTAATTGTAATTGATCAAATGTTACCATGTGTCATCATTTTATTCTCTACTCTAACATTCGTTTGGTAAGGACTTCATTAAAACTAAATTCCTTCTCTACAAATGGAAAGTGAGAGGCTCAGACAGCCACAGCTGTCCGATGATGTGCTCTGGCTGTCCAGTCACCAATAGTACTTGCCAGTGCCATGATCCATGAACTTCCAGCACATATAAATGTATCTTGGTCTTCTCCAGGCAAGAAGCATCATGTATAACATCAACTGTGATCTAGCTGTGGCAATGCAGATGCCCTTTCTCAAAAGAAGTTATGTGTTTTTTTGCTGTAGACGTGGCTGCATCACACACCTAGTATGGAATATCCATGTCCACTTGGGAACTAAAGAAGCTCTCATAAAGTCTTAGTGTGTTCAGTTCTTTTCATATTTCAGTTATATTTGTTGTTGCCTGAAGTTTAGAGCATTTCTGCGAAATAAAACAATAATTTTTGGTAGTTTAATAAATAAAATTATTGGTTATGTCTTGTGATCCATTAATCTGTAAGGTTAAACTTCTATCTAGTAAAGTTGTCAGAAGGGAGATCTATGGAGAGGGAGAGCAAAGTACAGTAGTGTAAAAATTAGATGGTAATTATAGGGTACAGGAAACTGGGACTTTTTTATCCCAGAATAAAATTCAGGAAATGGAATTTTTGTGTTTGTTGTATTTCTAGATGGCTCTCTACCTGTGCTCAAGGTGGTACCATTTTTATACATTCTGTGCATTGCTGATTTATTTTTACCTTGTTTTTTCCCCAGCAGGTGGCCACACTTGCTAATTGAAATCATCCACTCAGCCCCAATGGAGTGGGTTGTGTTAAGGCATAAAAATAGGACTTGGATATGTAAAAAGAGTGCCTGTTGCAGAAACAAGTAGAGCCTTTTTTTTTTTTTTTTGCCTCTATGCTTCTTTCCTTTTTTGCAGAAACATGGGTCCCTATAAATCAATTTGAAACCTACTGACAATATACATTCCTTCCTATAATTCCTCTCATTCTGGTATCAGTGTCATATCCATTCTTTCTTATACTGAAAGTTATTTTGGCCACAGAAAGAACATTTGTGGAGTATGAAGGACTTGTAATTTTAAAGATAAGATGAAGCATTAACAAAAACCAATTGAATTCAATTTTATGGGGAAAAAAAGATTAAAACTTTCTTTACTTAAGCATGAATTTGTCATCTCCTATGTCAAAAGTAGGATCTCTAGAGAAAGCTGTTTGGAAAAAGTTGAACAAAATTTTCCATTCCACAGCAGCACTTCTTTTCCTCAACAGTACTTGACATTTCACAAGTTTCTGACATCCAATTCCCACAAGCTAATGCATTTTTTTGTGTTGTTTAGGCTAAAACAGAGGAATGGAAACTGTCTAAACTCCTGCATTTTACTTTCTTTATGAAGCGCAAGCACCCCATGTTCTGCAACACAGCTCTCACTCTGACTATGGTGCTGGCCTAGACCAGAGTCAAAACACTAAGTTTGTAGGTTCCTGAAGGTCTCTGAAGGCCAGAGGAGTTCATGTAAAACACTCCAAATGTTGTGAAACATCTGAATTACATCAGCCATGCCAATGCACTTCACTGTTACTGCCTGGTTGCTTTCATAGTTTCTTATTCAATACATTTACAGATAGGAAATTACTGTTTTCTATGTGCTGCACGCTTTCTGTATGCAATACGCAAGCCAATATAAGTACAGAGAAAATGTACACAAGTAGAGATAGGAGACTGAAAAAAAGAATGTCATAGGGAAAAAAAAGAGGGGGGGAAGTTCAAACACAATAAAGAGATTCTGCACATAAACTGCAGAGAAATGCTAAAATAGATGGAAAGCCACCTGGTGAAAACATAACCAACATAAATTTATTAATATCACCCAGCAGTTTCACTTTTGGAATGTGATATATGAACCATGATGAAATAAAATATGAAAACATGACCACAAGTAGGGGCTATCTGTGTGATTTCAGAGCTTTCCTTCAACATCTTTTTGTGCAGACTACAAGAGAAGAAACTTGTCTTCACCACTAGAACCCACAGAGACCTGTCAAGCCTGAAATACAGTAGCTGGAACTTGGTCATTTGATTACTGCCACATTCTCTCATGCCTCTCTTTCACATATTTCACACATTCACAGTGAACCTTTGGTGTTTACTGTCCTACTCTGTCAGCATCAACCACATGAGAAGAATTTGGGCATTTCACAAAGTGAGAAAGACATGCTACAGCTCTGCCCTGCAGTCAGAGAGTTAAGATAGCCAGCAGGAACCTCCTGCATGCAAAACAGGCTTCCTAACAGCAATTATATCATGTGAATAGAATTCCTGCATAAAAAATTTCATTTAGCCTTGAACTTCAGATACATCTGATAATCTGAAATATTATTTCAATTTTATTAATTAAATTCATATTAGAATTATTATTTATGTTAGAAGCATAGGAAATTTTCCTTACATATAGAATAGTATGGTCCTTTATTTTATAGGATTAAGTGAAACACAAAATGTCATGTATGATGTGTTTAATCTCTAAATTGAATTTAGTTCAAGTTATTCTAAAGATTGAGTGTGATATTTTTCCACAAAAACTGTTCATGTATGTACTGTGTCTGGCTGAGGCAGAGTTCATTTTCTTCATAGCAGACTGAATGGTGCTGTGTTGTGGATTTGTGACTAAACTACTGTTGGTAACACAGCAGTACCTCAACTACTGCTGAACAGTGCTTGCACAGAGTAAGGACTTTCTCTTTTTCCCCACTTTGTCATCAGCCCCACCCAGGAAGAAATGCTGCTGATGGTCCAGAAATGTGGGAGTGGAATACAGCTAGGACAGCTGACCCAAATTGATCAAAGGGATATTCCATCTCACACAGCATTACAATCAGCAATAGAAAATGGAGGTAGACAAAGGAGATTGTCTTCCAAGGTGGCTGCTGCTTGGAGATGGGCTGACACTGTCCTGCTTATGGGAGGTTGCCAGTGATTTCCTTGCCTTTTAACTTCCACTTTCCTTCATCTATTACACTGTCTTTATCTTAACCCACAAGTTTTCCTGCTTTTGTTCTTTCTGTTATGTTCTCTGTCTTACTGCAGGGAGGTGGGTGAGCGAGTGAGTGAGTGAGTGAGTGAGTGAGTGAGTGAGTGAGTGAGTGAGTTGAGTGAGTGGCTGCCAGGTTGACTGGATGCTGGTGCCTGGTGCTCCAATGCATGCATGTCAGGTGTGTAGTAAAACACATTTGGTTATCAGGAATCTGCTGTTTGCTCAGCAAATCCTGCAATCCAGTTGAACATATTGAGACCAGTCAATGGGTTATGGCAAATAAGCAGTGTACTAGGGCAGGATTACATGAGTTAAAGGACAACTCTTTCAAACATTTAGGAAACTCACAGCTCAAAAAAGTTTGTATACTTTACTTAAACAAACATGTTTCTCTGGAGCTAGTCTGGCATTCTACATCACTGGTGAATGCAGACTATTTTACTTTTTTTGAAGTTACATATTGGCCTTTCACAATGCACTTATGTTAAGTGATTAACTTCAACTTAATAAAGGAGAAAGGGGAAATTGTTACTCTGAGACCAAACTGGTACCAGTGGAAAAGTGTATGGAAAAGAAGAACTGATGAAGACTAAAAAAACAATCTGTTTTCATTCCATTCACTTCAGTATGTTCAAGTATTTATATGTGATACTAAGGAAGGGGAAAGCAGCGTAACACAAACCACAGGCTTTACCCAACTTGATTTTTGCTTCATTTAAATATATGTGGTTGAAATAAAAAATATATTTTGAGAATGCAACAATTTGATTATTTCCTGTGGTGGAGTATCTCAACAATCTTCATTAAATTGTATCAATTACCAAATACCATTATTGATACACTTACTAAATGTCTTACAAGTTGGTTTCTTTCTTTCTTTCTTTAAAATGCCAACTCTTAGACCTTGTTAAAGCTGCTATACTGAAGAAATGCTTATCATTATTGTTGTTTCCACTACAATCCACTTACAGCTTGTGGCCAAGTGGCCTTTATGCTGCTTTCTCACAAGGTCATGCTTTGTGCTATGAAGCAGTCAAGACTTGTTCTGGGCTTTATCAGAGACTGCTCAAAAAAGGTAAATTCCCGATGGCAATGCAGGTTTTCCTATGTAGTTCCTCCTTTCAACTCATTTGACTAATAGCTTTGGAAACTGGTTCTTTGAGAGGATTAAACCAGGACTTGTCTGTGTGCGTGATACCCAGCTCCCATCCCGCGCTCCTCAGTGGCCTCCTCAGGCTGCAGTGCACTCCCTGAAGCATCGGCAGAAACTCACGGAATAGTTCGGGGTGGCAGAAACTCACGGAATAGTTCGGGGTGGCAGAAACTCACGGAATAGTTTGGGGTGGGAGGGACCTTAAAGATCCTCCAGTCCCAACTCCCCTGCCTTGAGCCGGGACACCTCCTACTCCAGCAGGTTGCTCAGAGCCCCACCCAGCCTGGCCTTGGAAACTGTCAGGGATGGGGCGTCCTGCATTTGTCTGAGCAACCCGCTCCAGTGCCTCACCACCCCCACCGTAAGTGGAAGATGGAGGAGGCGCGGGTCGCTCCCAGGGACTCTTCCCGCAGCGCTGGGGAGAAGCGGGAGACAGGGAACACCCTACAGCCGAGTGCGGCTCGGCCGGGAGCGGGAACAAAGGGAGGAGGGAAAGGTGGGAAGGGAAGGGAGCCACGTGACGCGTGGCGCGGGCGCACCGGAAGGGCACGGCGCGTGCGGGCGTGACGTGGCGGCGGCGGAAGTGCGTGCTGTGTGTGTGTGAGCGTGTTTTGGTCGGGGCAGAGGCGGCGGCGGAAGTCGGCGGCGGGGCTGGGTGAGGCACGGCTGCGCCCCCGCCCCTCGCCCCCACCGAGGAGCCGCCTCCCCTCTTACCCCTCCTCCGCCCACCCTGCTCCGGCGCGCCCGCCGGCCCCGACCGACGCGCCCGACGGACGGACGCCGCTGCGCCGCCGCCCCGGCTCCCCCAGCCCGGCCAGGTGAGGCGGCGGAGGCGGCGCGGGGGGGCTCCGGCGGCGGCGAGACGCGCCTCGTCCGGGCTCCTGCCGGCAGCCGCTCCCCCGGCGCTGCGGGAGCGCCGTGCCGCGGTACGGGTGGCCGAGGTGGGCAGCGCGGCGTGCGGAGCGGGGACGCTGCTCTCTCCTTTCCCGGCTCAAAATGGCGCCCCCGGTTTTCCCACTTCCCCTTATTCCTGCGCCTGGAAGGGAGCCGCGGGGGAGGGGAGGTGGCGGCGGGGGATGGAGGGGCTGGGCCCGGGAGAGCGGGGATCCTCCCCTATGTGCGGGCGCTCCTGCGGAGAGGTATCGCTGTCTGGGGCCGGCCCTCAGGGCTGTGCCCCTCGAGTTGCTTGTGAGATATGGAAGGGGAGGTTGGGTGGTGGGTCCCTCGCTTTCCCTTTCGCTTGCGTCTGGAAGAAGGACGGTGAACTAGGTGGGAAGTAAAATGCTCCCGAAAATGCGTCGCCATCGGGGGGATCGCAACAGGCCTAGTATGCTGGATATCTTCTGCATCGCACGCAATTGGAACTAGACAAAGCTGGGGTAGGGTGGAGGACCAAACCTAAGCTTTTTGTGCTTTAGAGAAGAGCTGAATTGCATGAGAAGTATCAAAATGTTCCAAACGGGGCCATGAAAGGCTGTTCGCTCGGCATTTGTAATGATTTTTTTTCTACCTTATGCCTCTTTAAGAGCTTGAGGATGGTAACGAGAGGCTAAACAGCAAATTAAGCAGCTGAAATTAATACATTTCTTTCATATAACATTCAAGCAAAGTAAAAATCGTAGTATTTTTTATTTTTTCCAGTTTTATAGTGTCTGTTCAGAATTACAGTCATGCTTACCTACAGATTGCTTATAGATATTGTTCTTCCATAATGAGAAATGTCAGGAAGAGGTAGATGTTGGCTGAAGTGAGGTAACTAGAGACAATGGTATTGTAGTCATCACTTACATTTCCTGTAAGATAAACCAGTTTATCTGAAAGCAATTGCTACCATTCATCATTCAGATGAGCTTTTGAGATGGCTAATACCTTTAATTGTAGGGCTGTGATTTTTTTGCAGCAACTGTGTTGATGCACTTGTTTAACTTAGTCTCATTATGTTTCTATGTAAACTGGCTTACATATTGCAAGCATTTTGCTGGTTGTCCCTGTCACTGTCTTGAACACTACAGTAAGGTATCACACTAATTCTGCTGAACCTAGAAGAAAAATTCAGTTAGTAGGAGTGGCTAATACATAAGGCTTTTTACTTACTGACTTTTAAAACATTCAAGAAAGTCCAGTATAAAAAAATTTAAAGTAGATAATAGTTGCAGCCTCAGCATTGTATGCTTTATGTCTGTTAATGCAGCATACAAAAGTTTAGCAGTAAGAAACAGTGTTGTTTGCTATGGCATATAAAAGTGGTGGAATGTTCCAGTTTTAAATTTATCATGAATTTTTTCCTGTGGCCTTTCTATTTGATAATATGTTTAATCACATTAGTTGTAGGAACAGTACTCACTGTCTTAATCTCTTCTGGCTGGCTTTTGTCACCAGTGTTACTTTGATACTTCTTATTAGCTGTCTTGTAGTTGAAATAGTCCAGTGCTTATGCTTGCATGACTGAATTATGCCATTAAATTGAGGGTTTGTGTGTATTGGCTGGGGCTGTTCGTATTTTGTACAGAGGCTCAAGCATAATAAGATTTGTGTTTGATCTGTTAAAATACTTAGTACTCTTTCATAAATAAAACTCAGACTGTCCAACAGCATACAAATTTCTCTTCTGGAGTGAGGAGAATATGCAGCATACAGTAAATTAGTTGGTGGGATTATGAGGAGTACTTAGCTCATAATATACTCCAGGCTTTGTGTTCTGGCATTTCAGCATGGACCTGCTCAGTCATGGGGGGGATATTCAGAAGAGTGAAAGTTCCTACTTAGCATAGTGACCTATGTATTTATACCACCCAAGACTGCAAAATGGAGTTTTTATGTTAAACTCTATAAAAGTAAGAAAATCTCCCTCATTTCCATCTATCTGAAGCCATCTGTCTCAAAAAATTTTATATTTGTTGGACAATACCCTTTTCCTGACCTGGAGTTGGGGCAACTGAGAGGCATTTTAAAAACCTTTATTCCATTTTCAGTCTCATGAGAAGGGTGAGGCAGTACAGTTATTATAATTCACACCATCACAATCAGAAGCTGACTATTTCCTAATTATAATAAACCATAAGTGTTTCTTGGCCTATCAGCTTTTTGTCACGCCATGCTGTAGATGCCTTAAAGCCAATCATCTAAAACTACCCCTCGTGCATCCCAATACAGTGCATCTTTCATAGTTCTGTTTCTCCAAAGAAAACCCTTCTGTCAATCCCTAAGAAATCTCTACAAATCCATTTCCCACATAAAGTATTTTCTTTAGCAGATTTTTATACTAGTAGATCACTTCCATAACTCCCATATGTATCTGTTTAAGAGCTGTTTCAAGCCAAACAGTTGTGTACTTGCCTATGTGTAGGTGAATGAAAATGTCTTGCCCAGGTTTTCTTCCTTTACATAGTCCAAACATATTGATTACATTGCGTACAAAATTAGAAGGGGAGCCATATCAGTGGAATTTTTCCCAGGAAGTTTTTACCAGAGCTGAGTTTGTAGTGTATAGGTAGGGTACTGAATTTACTGTTCCTCCCAGGTTCTCCAGGTTTGTATTTTACTGATGAATTAAGAAGTAGTAGAATGAATGTGACCTGAGACTTGGAGTGTGCATGGGGGACTGTAGCATTGAAATTTTCTTCTGAATCTTTCTGAGGCACTGTGTGCTCAGCTCACAGATGTGCAAAGAACAGCCCAAAACCATTGTGCAGTGGCTGTGTCAAACTGCAGTACTGCTTCTCTTCAGATTAAGCAGGTACTTCCCTTGCTTTTTGTGTATGCTGCCATGTTGTGAAATTCAACTACAGAGTTTTGGCATCATCTGAAACTTCAAAAGATGATGATTTCTGTATACACTTATAGAAGGTGTTAGTGACTTTTATTAATATGTCACAATCATCTAAATGTGTTCTATCAGGTTTTCAGTCTTGCATTTTCTTTTATCCTGAGCTGTTGAAAAGTGGGTGGTATGACTAGTAGGTTTCATTATTAATTTATTAGATGTATTGAAGTGACTGTTGAATGAATGAGGTTTACAGTATGTTTCTTAGATGGCCTTCCTATCAGGTGCTGTGGTCTGCTATCAGCTTGAGAGCTGGTTATTTTTGTACATGGTATCTGACTGTCTAGGATGATTTCAGGGGAGGGATGCTGTAAGAATGTAAACTTCTGTAGCTTGGGCATCTGTAAAAATTGAATCAGATATTTTTATTCACAACCTATGTCAGCTTTGTGTTCTGAAGTAGTTTTGCAAGGGGTATAATTAGTGTTTTGAAAGTGATAAAAACCTGAAATAACAGCCACCTGTAAATGCTCAGGTGAAATTGATAAATATTATGCAATTTTTTTTTCTCATACCTCCTTTTGCTGTCAGTATGGGAAACAGCAAGCAAAAAAGCAGTCATCGGGAGTAACCTGTGCAGTGGCTTGATTTCCTCACTGTGTGTCATCTAGAAGTCACTTGCTCCCAGGAGTACTAAGTCACACAGTCATTGGATATTGTCCTTATGTTTCTTTGAATGCTGCAGAGTCTGGAGAAACATGGGGCATATTAAAAAACAGGGTTTTTAATTATTTCATGGTTGTCCAAACACACTAGAATGCTACAGCAAACGGATGGGAATTTTTTAAGTTTAAAGTCTTATTTTCTTTTCCAGAGGAAAAGATAAACAAATGGGTAACAGTATTCTGAACCACCTCTATTTTGGTTATGCCTTGCTGCATTCTCTATTGTTGTACAGTTAAGGAGAGATTAACTGTTGTCACTGATCCATTTTTAGCCAAATCACTCCACAACTTCTGAAGCATATTTCCACATCATGGAGGGGAGAAGAGTCTTGCCTGAGAACCAACACACTAGTAGGGCAAAATTGTTGATTTATGGTATAAGGATGAGAGGTCTAGTATTTTTAAAATAACTGGATCCATTCCTGTATTCTGAAATACTTCCCCAAAATTAGTTTAATGAATAAGAACTGTAGTATAGAATTAATGTGGTAGTTAATAACAACGATGGTAGGATTTGCAGGGGCTTTTTTGCTTCATCCTTTCACTGTGGAATACTTTCACACGTTTCTAAGAATATATAGCTAAAAGTTACTACTTGATGGATTGCTATACAATTTAAATTTTAAAAATACATATTTTTAAGTGTGATGTAATTGTCAAATGGGACACAAACTCAGGACAGAATGCAAAATCATTGTAACCTCCCTTAAAGAAGGTAAATTATTTTGAGAGATATGAGAAAAGGAGGAACATGAGCAAATAAAAGTGCCTCTAAGATGCTGTAAATATTTTTAAGACCTATATTCTGCTTACAATGAGAAATTAAGTATCTGTTTTTCAGCTGTTACATTTTTCAGTAAATAATGCTAAGATTTTTGTCCTCATTTACTCCATGAATATTAGTTTGCAAGGGAGTATGTTACTGAAGGGTAAGGTTCAGCTAGGCTGCTGAAGCACTTTCCAGGAAAGAAGGGTCTTCAAGACTTGGGTTGAGGGAAGGGGAGAGTTAGGAAGGAGAGAGTGGGCTTAGCATCTGAGCTAGGCCTGTAGTAAACAGGAATACTTAAGTGCCTAATCTATGTGCTGAGGGGTTTGAAATAGGAAGATGGCTAAAGACTACTACTTGGTTTAAAATGTAGTTGCTTCATCACAAATAATAAAGAACAGGGAGTCATTTGAAACTTTTATGTTTGCTTCTTTTTTTGCAATATACGAATTAAAGCCATTTTTTGCACCAGGAGCATGTACTCTAACCTAACTCACGTCATAGATGTTAGAAAAGGTGTATCCCTGCAAAATCTGCTTAATTCAAATAAATGATCAGCTGGAGTAGGACAAAATTATGAACTAATTTTGAGAGGTCTTTTGTATCTGCTGTTAAGTGTGTAAAAGCATAAATATTAGGGTCACAAGTGGTACCAGCAGAGTCTAAAGGCTTCTCTTTCTTTATGAGTAAGTACTGTGGATGGGGTTTTTTTTAAGCAGCTGGAAAGAAGAGTAAGCAGACTAAGTAATGCGCTGTTCATACTTGTTCTTATCAAAATCTCTGTTGTTAATATTGGTCTAGGACATGTGTAAGTATTGGAAATAGAAATTTATCATAGTATGGTGGTTCTCTGGTGATTTGTGCAAAGTGGTCTGGAATTCTTATGGTCATTTGGTTTTCATATGGAAGGCTTCACTTTTGCTTCTCAGTACAGTTGTTAATTAGAGAGGGTATTAGTGGTTTGTGTGTGAAGATCTGTACTTTTATGTAAGGAAACTGTGTTTGATAGATGGGATAGAAGTGAATTGATGAACTACACTTGCAAAGAAGGTACTGTGGTATTTGAGTTTTCCCAAATTGCTCGGATTTTTAGCATCCTTGAGCAGTGTTCAAGACTTTGGAATATTGGTTAGCAATAGCATAATTATGAAAAGTTATTCCTGCTTGTCATTTGTTATTTTACTGACAATTTGAAAGTCTGAATCTATTGTGTTTTAAATCAATCTTGATTTGTTAAGACATAACTGGAGACTGAGGTCTTGCAAGAAACAGCATAACTGGATTTTAATGTGCTAATTTGAAGCTTTGATGGGAAGACTAGGTGTTGAAGAAGATAACTTGTTCATGTATCATAAATTCTAGCTATAGCTGACAACTTATCAGTGATGGTACCTGGAGTCTAGACTGTTGACTTCGGTAAATACTAGGTGAAGTTATATAAAATATATTGCATTAGTGAATGAGACTTTTCTTACTTGGTTTGTAAATCTAATGCACACACTGTCTTTTCACAAACTAGGTTGTTACTGGCAGAAGAACCAGAACTCAGATCTCAGTGGAACTTGGTTTCAAAAGCTGTTGAAACAAAGGACTGCTTTCTAATTTGGACATGGCTAATCGAGGAGCAACAAGGCCCAACGGGCCAAATGCTGGAAATAAAATTTGCCAATTCAAACTAGTACTTTTAGGAGAGTCTGCAGTTGGCAAATCAAGTTTGGTGCTTCGTTTTGTAAAAGGACAGTTTCATGAATTTCAAGAAAGTACGATTGGAGGTGAGAAAATTACCCTGTTAGTTTGTTACGTGTTATGTGTTTATATTGTCCTTGCCCTTGAAAACCTTTAATGTAACAGCACTTCTAGAGTGGGTCATTGACAGCAGGGATCAAATCTGAGCCCTGCGTCACTAATTGAGAACTATAACTTTCTGAGTTAAACACAAGCATCCTTTTCAAGCGGAGGTATTAAACGTGTTCTTGAACTGCATAGTTTTGAAACCTGAGCTAAATGTTACATTTTGTTTGTAAGTGGGTGTGTGGCTCTTTTAATTGTGCTGCATGCTTAATGCATTAAATAACTGCTTAGTAAGAACTATAAGCTTCTATGAAAGTAGAAGCTAGTTTCTGTGAAAAAAACCCTAGCATTGCATCTTCCATAAGGCTTGTGTTTGTCTCTTATGCATTCTGACTTTGATTTTGGAGAACTTGCTACATTTCTGGAAATATTTTTGTGTTAATCGCAGAATTTATTGTGCTGGTTTTCCATTTTTTGATTTCAAACAAAACAGGTGCTGGCTACCAGAATTTTTAAAAATCTGTTTAACTTTAAACAGATTTTATCACACTTTTCTGCTTGACAGATTTCTTAAATTATATTGTAGTTTGTGTTTGTGCTTTGAGCTGTATTCCTCCTTGGATAAATTTAAACATTTCCTAAAACTACCTAACAGCATACAGACTTTACAAGGTATGAATTTTGTGAATTGATAAATACTCTCCAGTAGTTGCTGTTGCAGCTTGCATGAGTCAGCCATTGTAATATTTATGTGAAGGCCTTCTAGTGGTCTGTATGTCTTCACATACCAACAGTTGTTGAAGTGTAAAAACACTGGAAAGCTTACAAAAATAGATACAAGCTGAATTTCATTGCATTATTCTTTTGCCCTGTATCTAGCTGTTAAATGTATTTATTTTTTCTATCTGTCAGCATAAATAGACAACCATATATTTTCTACTTTAGCAGTCTTACTATTGCACACTTTTGGCTTTGTGCCTTTTGTCATGGCTTGAGGATAGGTGTTAGTATGAAAGTTTCTGTATGTTCTGATAAACAGCTGTGTGGTAATACAGAGAGCATTCTCAAAGATGTGTTGTGAATTAACTTTCCAATAACAACAAGGTTTTTAGTTTAAAACCAGTTAAATTTAAGTAAAATTAATTTAACCTCTGTTTAGTTTTTTCTTGTTTTAGTGTTTGGAATAACCAAAACCCTGTTACACTGTTCAAAATCTAAACAAAGGTTATACAAGAGCCTAAGTTCAAGTTCAGATGTGTAAGGTTTAGTGTAATCTGTATTAACTTGTGCCTCTTCTCTATCAAGTAGAAACAAGGAAATTCTATATAATACAGCTGAGAACTATTACATGCAGCAATGTTAGGATTCAGAAAAGTTTTCTATAGAGAAAGCTGTCTAACTCTGTGGCTTGTAGTTGCCTAAGGCATAATTTTCTTTGTATACAGAAGGGCCTTCTAACAAAGAGAGGCTTATGTGCATTGTGAATCTGGATAAAAACATCTGAAAGGGAGTGCAGTTAAAGGCAGACATGGTGGATGGTGGTGGTGTGGTTTTGCCACTTCAGATTGTAGCCAGGCCTGTTAGTTGCTTAAGACAAAAGTATGGCTGTTAAAGATGATAGACTTTCAGATAATTAACAGATGATTAATTGTCAATTTACTATGGCCTTGGCAAGGTCGAAGAAAGTTAGCCTTTTTTTCAGAGATTAATTGGCATTTTAAAGTGGTTGAAATGTTATTTTTGACAAAAACAAAAGAGGATTGAAAAGAATAAACTTCTTGTTTAATTCTCTTTCCAAGTACCTACCTTCATTTATACAGTGTAGGTACATTTTTATGTTAAGAGAATAATTCTGAGAACTTGAAAATCATCTTGTCTCTGCCTTGAAGAAATACAATATTGAGCTGGTTCTGGGGAGGAAGCCTTAGTTTAGTGCAGGATGTATGGTGTTTTTCCACTCTGTTTTGCTTCTGTGCTGCTTAGGGAGCTGCCAAGTGGAGCCTGTTCTACCAGTGTTCGGATATGTAACATTTAGAGAGATTTATGTTGATTTAACATTGGAACATCAAAGCTTTTACCTTCTCCAGCCTGCCTGCTCATCTGTGATGGATGCTAATACCCCTGAAGCAGGAGCACCTGACCACTTAAGGAGTCAGCTTCTGGTCACAGTTTAACCCCAGCCAGCAGCTAAGTACCATGCAGCTGCTGCTTACAGCTGAGACAGGGACACTTCTGTATGCTAGTTACAATGTCCTTTACAGAGCAAGATTGGCTTCATTTTGGCTTCTGTTATGAGCTGAGTTGAAGGTTGGAGCAGTTTTGGAATGATTCTTACACTATGATGTCGCAGAGTGTGTAGGACAGGATGAAATCCCAGATATGCAAGCATTAGGGGCTGGTGTCTCTTCAGTCTTTTGATTTAAATTGGCCACAGTCTGTCAGTGAGCCTAGTGATCAGAGTTCCTGCTTCAGCTAAGTAGTGAGAGTTCCTTAGTTTAGTTTTTAATACTGATTTCTGTACTGTGTGGGCTCTCACCTCCATACTTCTGATTATTCCTTAATCTGAATGGAAAACTTTTACTAGTAGTAACTGTTTGAGGACTTGGAATGAGTTAGTATTTTCTGTAACTGGAAGACCATTATTTATGGTAATGTGTTCAGCTGTAGTAGAAATGGCTGCAAGTTTCCCTGAAACTGCAGGCTGTTGAAATTTTGCTGAAGTTAATTGTTGAGATTACTTGCAAAGTCAAAAATATAGTTGCTTTGACAACAAGAACTTAGAAGAAGTGCTTCTTTCTTCAGACCTGTTAGCTAAGGTGAAGTTGTTAGGGGCTGAAAATCAAAGTTTGAAGATGATATTCAAGCAATATAAATGTGTAGAATTAAAATATCTGAACTGTTGTATTAGAGTATGATGGGGTTCTGCTACTGGTACACTAGTATACATCCTTCTTCAACAGACTGTATCTAGAAGCTTTAAGAGAAGGCTTATGGTTACTCAGATTCACTATAATGAAAACAGAAATTCTTTACAATTTTTGCTTTCTTATGTCTAACCTGAGGAATGTCCAGTTGTTTAAATAACTCCTCTATGTTCATCAGAGTCACAGACTGTCAGCTAATGCTTGCATCAAACTTGTTGTATTTAAATAGTAGGCTTGAAATGTTTTGCATCTCTGTGAGCATAACTATATATATGACTATAGAGATACAAGCAAACTTCTGGTTTCAGCACCTCTGTTTTTTTTGTAGCTGCTTTTCTAACCCAGACCGTTTGTCTGGATGATACAACAGTAAAATTTGAAATTTGGGATACAGCTGGCCAAGAGCGGTACCACAGTTTAGCACCCATGTACTACAGAGGAGCACAAGCAGCTATAGTGGTATACGACATTACAAACGAGGTAAGTACTGGATTAGGGATGCACAAAGGGGATTTGGAAGTTACCAGTCTTGCACTGATCTTTACTTATTTTTTCTCACTGACTTGTGTAAATCGATTCATCATTTTGCAGAATCATAGAATGGTTTGGATAGGAAGAAGCCTTTAAAGGTTGTCTAGTCCAATGCTCCTGCCATGGGCAGGGATGCCTTCTGCTGGACCAGATTGCTCATTTCATACTGCACTGTGTAATGTCAATTTGTGTCTCTAAACTTTTCTGGCTAAAAGACTGTTTCTAGAGTTGGGTTTTTGTTTGTTGTTGTTTTTGGGTTATTGTTATTGTCTTTTGGTTTGTTTTTTGTTTGGTTGGTTTTTTGTTTGTTTTTGGTTTTTTTGTTTGCTTTGGGGTGGTTTTCTTTATTAAAAAGAGGGAAAGGAAGAGGAAAAATCCTCTTGTAAAAGTGTTTTCTAACCCACCCTTAAATCAGTTAGTTCATGGAGTTTGAGCTGTTACTCTCATCACATTGCTGGTGGCACCATGGTAGTGAAGACATTATTTTAATATTGTATTTTTGCAAATTTTGATTAAGGATTGGAAAGGTAGCACAGTCTATTGAGACCATAACCTAGAGGTTATTAGATTTCTTTTTATTTGAACTTGGATGAGATAAGCTTCACTAGTTTCTGATAAAATTTGACTTACAACCCAAAACTTTCAAAAAATCCACAGCAATCATGTACCATAATGAACAGTCCCCAGTAATTAAAAAGTAATTTTGAGGCCTTTTCAATGAATCTTCCAGAGAAACTGAAATTGCTGTTTTCTCTCTTAACCACTTCTTTCCTTACTCTGTCTACACAAAGATCTTCCTACCTGTTTACTTCAGCATTATCACAGCTAAGCACAGTTGAGAACTAAGGCAGGAATGTTTCATTTTAAAAAGCTCGGTTGGCAATTTGGAGTGTGCCTTTGGACTAAGGTAGCAGCCTTGCATTGGCGTTTTGTGCTTGAAGTGTAGATAACAGAGATGAGGATAATAGGTGAGTAAAAAAGGATGATAAAACTCAGTTGCATCATTTATAATCATTAACAGGAGTCCTTTGCCAGAGCGAAAAATTGGGTCAAAGAACTTCAGCGACAAGCAAGTCCTAATATTGTAATAGCTTTAGCAGGAAACAAAGCTGATCTAGCTAACAAAAGAGCTGTGGATTTCCAGGTATGTACATTATTTTTTGTTCATAGATATTGCATTTTGTTTGAATAGATAGTAAATAAACCTACGGGGAGCTTATACACATAGCCTAGCTAGTTATTATGGGGGTCATGTTGTTAAATATAAATGTCAACTGAGACTAATTAAATTATACACGCTACCAAAAAACCTATTTCTGTACAAGTAATATGGAGGAATAGGCTTTTTGGAATAATTAATTTGACTTTGAGGAATAATTAATTTATTTGCGTATCTTTAAGGCTAATTGAGTATCTGTTCTTTGATGTGACCTCTTTCTGTCTTCTACCCAAAATTATCAGTAACTAGAGTTTCGGTGGATGAGATAGCAGTAACTCAGTGCAAGCTGTTCTGTCTGGCTTGTCAGCCAGAGAATTTTGATTATCATATGATACAAAGATGATTGATGTGCCTAACTTGCTTAAGCTGTACTGTTGAAGCAATGTTGAAATTTTAATGGAGCTTTTCATGGTATTTCTTTTGGTTTAGTGATTACATCTGTGCTCTCACAGATCATCTTCTAGAAAGTTTAATCAAGTCATCAGAAAATAGTCTTTAAGCTGAATTAAATTAACTACAGGTAGTTTTGGTCCATTCATGATTGACTGACTTTGAATTAAGATACTGTTTATTAGTCAGTAATTTACAGTTTTTAATCTGTTTGGTGTCACTGAGATACAGCTGCATATAATAATGAAACCTTTTATAACTCTGGAGGGTTGAATTATAAGGTTAGCAGTGGTTTAGATGTTTTTCTGCCAATTTTTTAATTTTATACTTTCATGACAATTGACATGAGACTTTGGTGTTTTATGAAAAATTGTTACATTTAACAAAAAGTTCATGCATGACTGCTGTCAATAATATAAGCGCATTTAAGTATCACAGTAGATCTACCTGTACTATTTCTTGAACAATTACAATTTCAATGTTTTTTAAATGTTAGGGGGTTTGCTACTGTGGATTTATGGACTCCTTGTGGGCTTGACAGACCTTTCTCATTGCAGATAGCAATGAGTATTTGTTAATGTGTTGTTTCAGGTATAAATTACATAGATCTTAGCAGATGACACAATTATAGAGCACTGTAGATTATTCTTATCATCATAGGTGTTCTGTAGTTCAGTTTTTTCACAGATTTCTTATTGAATGCAAAGGCAGTTACATAAGCATAAGCTGGAGATTCTCAGCTGAATTGACTAATAAGAAGCGGCAAAAATAGTAAGGTTCTTAAGAGCAGTGTTTCAGATTAAAATTCATACTGAAAAGGGAGGTAACATGGTAAAATACTGAATGCCACTTATTTGCTGGAACTGTGAATTTGTATCAGGATAATAAAACTTTTCTGATCCATCTGCCTCAGTGGTTGAAAGATTCAAGATAGTTCATAGACTGCCTTTTTCCAGGGTAATAATGGACTTGATGGCATTTGGTGGCACTTTCTGAAACTTATTTGTTCTTACTATCAGAGCTAATGCTCTGCATTGGGGCTGTCTCTTTCATAAATATTTTCATTTATTATTTAGTTTTGCATGAGATTTTTTCACCTGGATATTTTTAAGATTATTAGGGATCTTCAAGATTCCACTTCTAGTCGTTGAACTGATTGGTGAAATTTTAACTTCTCCATAGCTGGTATATAACATTGTCAGATGAGTGTTTCCACAAACTGTCTTTCTTTCAAAATGCTGTAGAGATTGTTCCTTTGTAGCAATTAAAAGTACAGTGTGTAATGATTGTATGAGTTTTCTTTTTTTTTTTTTAATGAAGTAATGTATTCTTATTTTAACTTTCAGGAAGCACAGGCTTATGCAGATGACAACAGCTTATTGTTCATGGAGACGTCTGCCAAAACATCTATGAACGTAAATGAAATATTCATGGCAATTGGTGAGTTTATGAACAAAACGAAAACTTTAAAGGGAATGGTTTTCATGTGATTCAGACCATGGCAATCCTCCTAACCTAAGATCTGTGTTTTTAATGTAAATTATTTTTGGTATTGAAGTGTTCTTACTCCCTTTCATTTGTTTAATTTTATTTAAGCAACTGTCTGAAATCCAAAAGCTGTGCCAAAGATGGCAATGTGTGCTTAAATTCAGTGTCCAAGTTATAAGTAAAGGATCCTGCATGTGAAAAGTAAAACTACTCATATATTTTTAATGTAACATAATCTTAGGGATTTCTGTAAAGATGCTAATGTGTAGTACGAAGTACAACCCAAAAACTTTTGTGTTTCATGTGTACCCAGAATTGTATTTAATTGTTAATAAACTTCTGAAAGTGGAGGAAAAAGAATTAATTTTTTAGTCTGGCCACTAATCTATTCAGTAGTAACCTTAATTATAATAGATGCTTTGCTAGTTGGTAGTAGTAATGTATAGCATCAAATAACCTCACTCAATCTGTTTTGTCTGTTGCACCTCTCTAACCTGCTATTTGTGAAAAATCATCATTGATGTTAAAGTTAAATATTTTTAAAGAGGTCTTAATCTTCTGCTTTCCAAGCCAGGAAAGCAGGAGATAATTTGTGGTGTCTTTCAAACTTCCAGCAGATGAAATTAAATTGCCAGGATAGCAACACTTTATAACAAGTACTTACTTCATATTAACTGTAAATACTTGAAAAAGGGGGATAGATGCAGACACTGTGTCTGACAGCAAAGTATATTTTTCTCATAAATGTTCAAGATAGGCCTGCATTTAATGATTAGAAATGCTAAATTTTAGTATTCTGGTGAAATTTCAAAATTATGTTTAATGGTGCAGGTTGCTTCCTGTTTAAAAAAAAATCCCCAAAAATCTGATGGTTTTTTAAATTGGATATATCAATAATAATTATTGCCTCCATATTTGAATGAAGCCTACAACATAAATTTGAGGAAAAAAATATCCAATTAGGGGAAAAAATGCCCACACAGTTGTGTGTTTTGTCTGTAATGTTTTTCCATGTCAGAATTTTACATCAGTGGGGTGAAATTCAGCTTTGTCAGTACCTCAGAACAAGATCTGTGCAGCAATAGACTCTGAATGGAAATTCTGATGAGATTATAAGTATTGCATGTCATTTGGAATGGCCTGGAAATACGGATGCAATCCTCAGGACCATGTATAAATATGATGTTAAAGCTGAGAGAAAATGAAAAATGAAAATGTTGAAAGAATTGTTGGATACATGCTGCAGCTGCTTGTAAAGTGACTGCTTCAGCACTCATTCAGAACTTCCAGTTAAAAAAACCCAATGCTAATTCAGTTCTAGATACAGTTCTAGAATCCAGAACATTACTCTGAAGACATTTTTCTTCTGGTGCATTGACCCTTTAAACTGGCTCAGCAGCTTAGTACCGTGTGGATTCTTGGGTTTTACCACAGAACTGTAGAATGGCTCAAGTTAGAGGGGACCTCAGAGTGGCTTACCCTTTTGCCCAGCACCCTGAGGTTATCTGGTACCACAACATGTTGATAGCTGCTCTGCAGGTTTTTTTGGCTGTGTTTTGTTCATTTTGGAAAAAGTTCTTTTAAAAACTGACAGAAGTAATTAATTTGGAGTGAAACATTTTGGCCAAACTGTAGAACAAGGGTGGTTGTTGGGCCCTGGTAAGATAGGCCTATGGAAGTCCTTTTGTGTAGAACTTAGCAATTTTCTGATGGAGAGAAATCTAGGAGAAGCTACTGCTCAGAAGGGTGACTGCTTTCACCCTTATTTTTTGTGTTAAGACTGAGGAGGAACCTTGTAGCTACAATGGCAACAAAGAAATTACCAGTCAATTGACTCATAAGAATTGAAGAGACAGATTGAAAAAAAAAACAACCAAAAAAAACCAGGCGTGGCTTGATCTGGTGTTGAGGGCCATTTTATATGTTGTTTGCAAACACTTATTCTGGCTGGATATCTGGGAATTGTTTGACCCATTTCTGTCAGTGTTTTGTGCGTTTTTAATGTTTCTGTATCTTTTTGCACTAACATCCTGATCTTAAAGACTTTCCTGTGTGGGTGGATTCCCACAAGAACTGTTATTTACTGGCATAGCACACCTGTGCAGATACATTGTACTGCTTGAGTTACTAATGCATTTCACTCCTGAAAATAATAAAGTAGCTAATCATTAAGAAGTGTCTTCACTTCTTTCATTCCCAATGCACTGAATCAAATCAGAATATATAAACAGTATACTGATATGTCTATAATGTGTTGTTCTGTTTACTCAGGTGATTTAATCTTAGTAAAATCTCAGGTTTAACTCTACTTCCTGTTCACCTTACAGCAAAAAAATTGCCTAAGAATGAACCACAGAATGCAGGAGCCAGCTCTGCCAGAGGAAGAGGAGTAGACCTTACTGAACCTACACAACCACCCAAGACTCAATGTTGTAGTAACTAAAAGATCAATTGCTTTAAACTGTTCTGAATATTCTTCTGCTTCCTAACTGTTAATAACCATGGAATTGGAGTGCTTAACCTGGTCCAGTACAGCTTCCAAACAGCGAAGAGACTTACGATAATAGTCAAGTTCATGATACAGAGTTTTTTTTTCACCTAAAATTTTAACATGCATGTATCCACCACTGGCTGTAATGTTTCAGCAGTAGAGGAGAGATGGAGGCGGAATAAACTTCCTTCACTTGAAAGGTTTTAAAATTCAGTTGTTATTATTAGGGGTGTAGAAGAACTACTTTCTGTGGACCTAATTGGCCAGTTCCTGTAGCCTCAGTACTGATCACTGTTATAATAAATAGAATTGGGTCTTTCCATAATTCTCAACTGTGCTTTAAAACCTCCTTAGAAACAGGGTCTAAAAATTACTTAATTGCAGTATTGATGCAACCACTTGTTTCTGCAGGTATCCACTGTTTAGTTATACATTCCATAGGTTAATAATTTTATTACAAATAATACATTAACAATCTTTAAAAATCCTATGCTTGTGAGAAAGTGGAGTTTTAGTTGGTACACTGTATGTAAATTATATCAACCCAGTTAGTTATCTTAATGAATTAGTGATGAATCAAGTCTAACTTCATTTCTAATCTGTTCAGAGGGTACAGACCAGTAAATTCAACTCTACAACTTAGGATATGGGGTTTTTTGTCCTCTACAAACTGTAAGAGCTCTTCAAGTAAAACCACAACAAACTCGGTGTCTGTGACTTCTTTCTTGTTTCTGATCATTGCTGGCCATTACAGTTTGTTTTTCCCCTAAGGAAAAAAATAGTGCACTAACGATTATGTACATCCAACTTGATTTTAAATTTGGATATTAATGTACTGTAAATAGGTACTCTGCATTGTAGTCTACATTTGTTTAATACTTTCTGTAATATTTAAGAGTTGCTTAAAGGTATACAGAATGTACAGTTACTTAAAGCTAACTTTTTTCCTCTCTAATCAAAGGGGGTTCTGAGTTCTTCCTTTATGGCTAGAACAGTAATAAATGATGCTCCTGTATCTGTAACATAAGTACTGCTGTCTGTCAGTAATGAACTTCGCAACTTTGTTTTCCAAAGTACATTTTATTTTGATCAGTCCAGTATATTGCACTAATTCTTTTAGTTATTTTCATTATATGAAATCTACAAAGTGTGTCAGAAGAGATGAATTAGTCTATTTAAATGTTGAACTGATAGAAACTTACTTGTGCAGATTTTAAATTTGCAGTAAACTGGGTTTAGCAAGAAAAATGACAGTTCACCAGTGTTTAGTTTTATATTGAGGTGCTCAGGTTTGAATAAAGTGGTTTAAAAAAATTTTGATTACTGGTTCTTATTGAGAGTTTCAGGAGGTTTTATCACATTTGTACAGTTCCAGACAAGATGTCTTGATTCACTGTATGGGTCAGCATTTAAGATGCTTACAATAAATTTATAGCACAGCTAAATATAAGCTTGTCCTATTATATTGTGGCACTCCAGTTATTCTATGATAAATCTTTAAATGTTGAGGTAATTGGGTATCTTACCATATCCATTTAGAAGTATGATCAAAATAGTAATATTGTCTCTTGAACCTGCAGCTAATGCAGTCTTTGCCAGTTGTTCACAAGGTGACTTATTGCATTGCAGTGTCTCTGAGCTGACTGTGTTTCTTCTGCAGCTTGTGATTTGTAATTGATTTTTGTGTCTTTTTCAAGCTCTGGTGGTGGTTTAGAACCCAGTGGTGATACAGTCTTTAGCAGTTCTTGACCAACATCACCTGGAGTTTGTCATGAAATGAATTAGAGTCTGTTTTTTCTGCCAGATGTGTATTTGAGTCAGATTAGATGGCATGGTTTTGTCTATTTTGGAGGCATTTTCATGGCTTTAGACCTTGATACCAGCACATTCTCTTGCAGTTCTTACAGCTGTGACTTGGACCTGTTGCAAAGAAGGTGTCGGTTTCTTCTTGCTCTGAAGTCTCACTGTGGATGAAAACTTAGATAAAATTTTCTGTCTTCAAATTGAGTTCTTCAGAGTCACCTTTGTGTGCTAGAATTGGAGTAGTGTATCTATGTTCTTTGAATTTACTTCATTGTTACTGAAAAGAGACAGTTCTGGATTAGTTTGATTTTTTTTTTTTTTGTTTCCTTATTAGGAATTCCATTTTTACTATGCCTATAATTCTTCCTAAAATATTTTCACTGATTTTGTTTCAGGTTGCCTTTTGAGTCACTCTGAAAAATACCTTTATTGGAATAAAATAGCTGTATTCTATCTTGCAGATGATTAATAGTGTTTGAGTCAGTTGTCTCCTGTGAGAGATACTAGATGCTGGCACACTAAGTCCTGTTTTGTTGAACGGCATTCATGCATTCTCAAATAATGAGTGAATGTTAAGAGTTGGTGCAAGTACTTCAGGTAGTCCAAAACCCCTCAAAACCCATTAGAAACCAAAATAAGAAACTGGCAAGTAACATTGTTAGGGACAGATGCAGTATGAGGTACAGGGGTAACAGATGTTCTTTTTACTGTTGCTCTGTGATTTCCAAGAGCCCTTGTAGTTCTCTAGTATCCCTCTACGAATCTGGTTTATTAGTGCTGATATTTCCACCATTCTGGTGTTTTCTCTCACATTAGAAGAGCTGTGCTCTTGAGAGACATGACTCCATTTTTATGTAAGACTTCATATGCATCATCTGAAGTTGAAATAGTATTTATAGTATACTGTGTTTTTAAAACATACTGCTGTTACAGTATCAGCCTTGTGTTAAGGAATGGGAAAAAACCTGAGATCATAGTTAATAATCTAGTTCACAGGCAACAATATATATGTCATTGAATCTATTTCTGGTTTTACAGCAAAGTTTTCTCTTTTTTTTCCCCCTTCCATTCTTAGAAGACTGTTCTGGAATCTTAATCTCTTGACTGCAAATAAAGTCTTATGAGGAGTCTTAGGTGACATTTAATTCAGCTTAAAAGTGCAGTCTAATATGAAGATCATGCACTTTTGTTTAAAAGCCAGTCAAGGTGTAACTTCTCTATTTTTCTCAAATTCTTTTTCTCCTATGAGAACATGTGCTTTCAAGTGTCTGAATGAACTCAGCAAGATGTTTCAGCTCAGACTGTTTCTGGCAGCCTACAAATTCTAGTACTTGAAAATAATTTGGACATTATTAGGATTTACTGTTTACTTAGAGGATACTTTAAATATCTTACTTGGTTAAGGCACCCAAGGGAGCAAGAATTCTTAGTCATTGTTGGAAGTTGAGGACTAACCCTGTCCCTCAACATTTCTGAAATAAGAGAATTAAAAGTGTTAGAAATTGTAACGGTACAGGGGGCTGATCATGTCAGATTTGAACACAGAGCATAAAGGAAAGAGCTCTGAACCAAAGTGCTGTATTGGAGATCCTCTGTGGCTGCCCTGGGAAGCCATTTCTTGTGTTAGGGGAGATGTTCTGTCCCCTCCGATGTGTTGGCATAAAGGCAAAAGCGATTCCAGGCAGAAGGAACTTGTTTGGGATGTGGTGGCTTTCTAGACAATGAAGCTGGCTGCAGTGTGTTCATTTATATTGTATTTTTAATATAATCTGGCTAGATGGGGGATTGACCTCTGAAAAGGGGTGTATGATTTGGCATTGCTTACGCAGTAGTTGTGTTTCTTGGGCAGTATTGGCATCATCGAGTGTAGGAGACAGCTAAGTGTAGTCTGTGAAGGCAGATTTCTTCTGTCTTAAATCAGAAAGGGATTCAAAACACCAAACTGAAGGACATACCTTTTTAATTATAACTTTTAGATGCCTTAAGTTGTGCTCTGTATGTTTCTTTGTGCTTGTTTCACACTTCTTCCTCTGATTTCCATGGAGAGCTAGAAGAATGTGTAAAATACCCTTTGGACCCTTGGTGCAGGACCACCAACTGTATGCTTAACCAAGGCCATAATAATAACCCACGTGGAACAATCTGCAAGAAAGAGTAAAAATCTTGTCCCTTTTGGATACAAGTCTTTCTTGTCTGCAGACCAGAGTCAGGGCAAAAGAATCAACAAAACTTAGCTGACCTATCAATGTAGGACTAAATTAAGAAGATGGCCCATGTCACCACCTCCTGCTCCTTGTATCTGACCATCCTCTTTTGTTGCTTATCTGGAGCTGAAGAAACATGTCTATACTTCTTGTAAGAACACAATCCTTGAGGAAAAATCAAGGCTCACATTGCGTGAATTTTTTTCTTTGATGTGGTACATTTGGTGGAAAATTAATTGTATTAGATTAAATAAATGTGTATTCTAGAAGTGGTTCAGAAATGTGGATTTTAATCATAAAAAGTTTAAAGTACCTCTGATGAACTTCAAACCTTAACTTGTTAGCAGAGCTTGAATTTATGGTATCCTTAATTGCAGCCAGCATGAAACCCTCTCTGTAAGGAATGGCTGGAGGCAGGTAAAAAGACCCAGAAGCAATTTGGTAAAGAATTCATCCAGCCTCAGTTCTTGCCTTCATCAGTCTCTTTGGAATAAAATGTGTTTCTATCGCACTAATGCCTCTGAAAACATTGCAGCCTTTTTGTGAGTTAATGCTGTATTCCAGTAAAGGTGTGACTGAATTTCTGAAAGAATAGATGGGCTACTGCTGAACTACCTGTTTTGATACCCGTACCAGTAAAGGTCACATAGCTGCAGAAAGCTTATTTGAGGTAAAAAACAGCTTTAACAGCAGCATTGAAAAATGGAGGTGGTGGGGTACACCACAGTTACCTAGATCAGTGTCAGTGCATGATAAAGTTGGTTTACAGTGTTTCTCAGGCTGGCAGATGAGTGCAAGTTGTTGTATTTTTTTAATATCTGGAATTGCTTTTTTCAAGTATAGAACATTTTTTTTTTTGGTCTTGACCACAAGGAATTCTCGCAAATGGTCCTCCCTTTTTCTAATATCTTTGACTCTTCATTAATTTTGGTCAAATTTCATATGGAGAAATATGAAGAAGTCTTTTACAAGATGTGTGAATGCGCACACATCACAGGAAGAAAGAGTGCTTCTGGTGTCAGCTGCAGTGTCAGTCCACTCCTTACTAGTGCCAGGGAGAGTGATAGAGAAGTGGTGTACTGCTGGGCATGTACTTCAAGCAGAGGCTGGAAGAGAATGTAACTGCAGGCACAACTCTTCACACACCAGCTTTTTTATGTAACTTTGCTTGTGCACCCCTTTGTAGGAAAGCAAGTATCTTGCTTGTAATCTCACAGCTGGTTGATGTACAGAGAGGGCTTAACTGTAACAAAAATCACCAGGTGGGAAGATATAATGACTAGAGTTGCTAGTCTGCAAGAGCTTCTTCTAATGTCCCTTGTAACAGGGGTGGGTGAAGAAGCATTAGGAATGTATCATTGTTTCTCATTGTAATAAATAACTGATTCTGTACTAAAGAAAAGCAAGGTTCTACTTCATAAGGAAACAGGTCTGAATAGTTCTTTCATAAGAGTAAAACACAATAGATTCCTATTCCAGAAAGTAATAATTCGGATTATTCAAATCATGTTTTCACTTTGCTGGTAGCAAAATGTGGTGGCACTTAGTCCAATGAAACAAATGAATTTAAATAATATCTTAAGCATGGTTCATTGACACAAGGACTTTATCAGGTAAAAAATCAGAAGCCTGTCATAAAGTGATGACACTTTACACCTCTTGATTTAAAAAAAACAATCATACTATTCTTACAGAGGTCACTTGTGTATTATGGAATGCTTCATAACTCTATTATATTAGTAAATTGAAGTAAATGCTTTAATTCAAATATTGTGCTCAGGCTACTTATCTAATAAGCTGAATACTTGTCATGGTTTGAATTGTCCAATAGCAGTTTCAGTTGTGAGGGAATTTATCATGTCTCCTTCACATTGTCAAGCTAAAGGAATTGCTGCTTTTTATCTCTAGATACCAACTGCCAACAAATCTATAGATTAATTTATGCTTACTTTTGCTTTTTTTTTTTTTTTTTTTTAACTTAATTGGATTAAGGGAAAAAAATCCTGGTGTGGAATATACTTACCTATAATAGCAACATGCATTAGCCCAGCAACACCTTCCATTCCAGTGAACTTTGGAAACCTCATTCCTTACATTCCTTATCAGCTGTAAAAATCTGCATTCTCCAAAAGGACTGAGCATACACTTTCATAATAGACTGGTCTTGTTGGTCTCCTCATTGCCTGGTTCTTCTCTTTTTCCCAGTAATCAGCCTTGATTAGTCTGGCAAAAAATTAAAGAATTTGCTCTTTGTCATTTTTATTTTTGTGGAAGGAATCTGTGTGAGAAAGCTGTTCAAACAATAAAAGTGGAAGCTTTTGTTTCAGTAGCTGTGACACTGTGACAGCCATCAAAAATCTTCAGAAAGCATGTATCTGACCTACTTTCATGGTTGTCCAGCACAATAAACCTGTCTTCCATGTCTCTCTTCCATGTGGAATTTTTATCTTAGCAAATCAGTATTGTTTTTATTAAAGAATTATTTATTTTCTTAGAAGTACCAGGATTGTTGATATTGGCAAGATCACAAAATGGTGTGGGAGTGGGAATTAATCCACAAGGAATTCAAGTGAGGAATTAATCTTCTGCCTATGTGTCTCAGAGAATTTAGCAGTGTAGAATTTAGGTACTCCAAGGACCTGACTCTAATCAGCACCTCTGCCTGTCTGCCTGTCCTCCAGGCAGAGCTTTTATTTTCCTCCTGTCCCCATGTACCTCCAATTTTTCCACTCCAGCTCCTTGCTCCAGTGTCCCCCATCAGCTCAGTCTCTCACCTCACTGTGCATCCCCAGTGCTGTTCCCTGGCCTGGCACCTGGTGCTGCAAAGCCAAGAGTCAGAGCTGTAGAGCCTCCAAGCAAGGCACTTCCGACAGAGCCCCGGTGGTGCAGAGGGACCTGTCTGAATTCACTATCTGCACATTGGCATGTCTCTACCTGGCATGGGCAAACTGATGCTGCTTTCGAAATATTGTTACTTGCTCTGATTTGGGCAAATTGACAAGAATGACAAAAGAAGCACTGCTGATGCCATTTCAGCCAAATTGCCAAGTGGTAGTTGAAAACCTGACTGTCTTGGAGCTTTCCTAGAAAAAAAAAAGACATTTGGCTTAACACATTCAAAACATATTTTCCAAATCCTATTCTCAGAAACAGCTGAGCTGTTTTACCTAGAATTTTTTCTCAAGTGATTCTGCTTCAGGCTTGGAAAAATTCAGTATGAACTGCTGCTTGCATAACATCCTCTCCCCCTAAACTGGCACGTGACATACATGCACAGACACCATAACACAAAATCCTGACACCATGTGAGCAGCTAAGTTTGCCAGCCTATACTTCATATATCTACTAAGTATGAAAACAGTGTTTATATTCAAGTTGATTATGCTTTTTTTTTTTAGTATCTAGCATATCTAGCATTTATGGATGAGAAAAATCAGACAAAAATGCATATGCTATTGTATTCTCTGTTATGAGATTTCTGTTTCAGTTAGTCTTTGTTAACCACTGATAATTCATCACCAGGGCAAAGTTGAGCAGCAGTAATACCTCACAGCCACATTACAAAACCAGCCTTTGGGAATTTCATCCTACTTTAACCTCATTCCTTTACTGGGGCTCTCTCTTTGCATTCCATACAGCCACACCTGAATGAACTATTTTGCACCTGTTTTCCAGGATTTCAGCTAGCAAGTACATTTATTTTTGATCACACTACTTCTCTCCATCACCTGTGTATTGTAAGGATTTCTGCAGTTTGTGTTTCTGTCATGGCAGTTAGATAAAATATCACTAAAGTCAAAGCCCTAACCTCCTTGAGCTCAAATTAATCCTAATACATCTTAATGAATCAAGTGCCTCTGATCAGCTGAGGTAGATCAATTACTGCCAAGGGTGATATTAAGCAGAACCATTTAAAAACCCCTTATGACAGTTTAGTATAGCTTATCCTTTCAGAGACAGCTTGCAGCTGGCTACAACTCTCAATCTGCTGTAGGATCAGTTTATAGGAAAGTCTGTCTCTATACAAGAGGTGAACATCAGACTTCTGAAAATGCTGCACCACTCTAGCAGGGAAAGGTAAGGAGGTACATGGCTAAAACCACTTGTGCAGGTCCCTTTTTTTTCTGCATGATTTGAATTTGAGACTGAGAGATGGCACAAAACTTCAGTGCTTTCATTACAATGATGCATTCAGGCCTGAGAAAAATTAGGACTAATGTATACAAAACACCTGGTAAGCTATTTTTTGTAAATCTTTTTAAATTAACCCATTTTATATTTAGTGTATATAAAAGCCCCTTGGATTAGAGACAGGAAATTGGAAACTTTGAGCAAAATTTTAGTTTGATCTCAGTAAACTGAATTCTTAACACTCACATACATTTTACATGGGTTTGTATCTCCGTAAGTGGCTGCAAGTGCTAACAAATCACATTTAAAAAGCACCAAAACAGTCCCAGTTAATTACAATATGTAAATAACCAGGATAATATAATAATTCATGTAGCAAGATAGGCTATAACTCTTCAGTTGCAATAACTTTGCTTATAATTATTAAAAGGGCAGCCCTGATGTTAATTTTTATGCTATGCATAAATTGCTTATGTTAATAGCAAAAAAAACCTTGTAAAAATAAAAATCTAAAAAAAAAACCAAAACAAAACAAAAAAATTTGCTTTGCTGATTTCTTATGAAGTAAAAAGATTAGTCTGTATGTCCTCTCCTTGCATTTCTCTCATCAGGAACAAATATAGACTGGGAGGTTTTTTGCTGTCAGGTTAAAGGATAACAGTGAGATACTGACAGCACAACACACCAAGCTAAAGTACTGCCAGCCTCACAGTGAAAGATAAAATTCAGTTTTCTAGCTCATTGCAGTTTCCCTGTGCCTATTTAGGGAGTCAAAACCCAACACAGTTTAATGCCCTGAGATTAAAATAGAAGCAGATAAAAAGAAATTAGATATAGAAGAATGCGGGGGTGAACCACTGTTTGAGATTATACATGTTTTCAAGGGCAAAAAAACTGTATTTACTGTGTATGTCAAAGAACCTCCTGGTCAGTGCTTAGTCTGCCATACGCTGGCCTGTCTAAAAGGACCAGAATGAGGCAGAGAGAGCATGAGGCTCATATGGCAGACGATACCATTGTCTCAGTAAATCTCATCTTTCTGGAAACCCTTTCTTTCTATGGCACTTGGAGCTGCTTGCTGTTAATAAGGTAGGGCAAGATTATTTTCTGTTTCTGCAGTTTGGCACTACAATCGTAATTTTTTAATTACCAAAGATGGAAGATGTTCCTGAGCTTTGAGGATGGAGGATCTGATTTGTATCCAAACAGACAAGTCCCATGTGCAGTTATCTCCCTTTGACACTTGTTCTTCCTATCTCCACCCAGAGTGCTTCTTCCTCATTTCCCTTTGACACAGTCAGAACTTAGCTTGCACAATCTCCAGGCCTGAACTTCTTCCTCTGTTAGATTTGGGGATTTTATTATTTGCTACATACTTGTGGTCTTAGAAAATGGTGACTGTTATTGGTGCTGAAACCAGTTCTGGAAAGATGCCTGCCTGCCTGCCTGTGGGTGATGGGAAGAGGCAGAGGACTGTGTGATGTAAAATGGAGGTCATGGTCTCCCTGAATTTCTCATCAAAATATTATCAGCTAGTTATTATAAACAGGTTATCAACCTGTTTATAATAGTTATATTATCATAATATATATATTATAATTGTTATATTAACATAATATAATTGTTATATTATCAACTAGTACATATAAACAGACCTTACTGCAAATTCTTGCTGAATGAGTACCAGCTTCCTTACCTGTCTTTTCCTGCTTCCTGGATTTACTTATTGCTCATGTCTCAGCCAGTGCTTCCCTCTCAGTCCTCTCTTTCCCATGTACCTGTGACACCAGGACATGGCTTCATTGCCTCCACACGTTCAGCACAGTTCCAGCAGCAGCACCTCTTCTGGAAAACTGAATGCATCACGCCCACATACAGCAACCATGACAGAGACTCTCAGCATGGCCAGGACTGTCTGTGCCTGAGCTGCAGGGTGCCTGATGCCACCAGCATCTGTCAAGGAGCCACCCTGGATGGCCAGTGAGGCATTAGCATTTGCCTGGTGCAGTGTGACTGTGCTGTGCAGCTCATGTCCCACAGCACAGTCAGAGCCAGCCTCTGCTGGGTGGGTGCTGCCTTAGCAGGTCCCAGGTTCACATGGTCATCTTTGGCCAAAGCAGCAAAAAGCATATATCTTATGTGAAAACCCTTACCAAGCCTTCCTTAAACTCATGTAAGACCTCTGAAATAGTCTTTACCTGAAAAAACAAACTTGTTTATTAACCCAGGAGCCATGCCCTATACCTTCTATATTTTTTTTTAATCAGAGTTGGCCCTCTCATTCCCTAAAAACATCCGAGGGAATGATACAGAAGGAGCAAGACATCTTCTCCCAGGTGAGTCAACTTAGGTGTGCATATACAGTCTACTTACTGCATCCCCAGAAGCAGTGATGCAGCTTCAAGAAAGTCTAGTTATGAAAGGTGTGGGAAGAAATGTAGACAAACCTGGTGAATCACAGGAGGATGCCAGGGGCAGAGCCTGCATTCAGGACTCGGAATCCTGTACTCCCACCTGTGAACCTGATAATAGGTAAGAAAGAAGGAAGTGATTGATAATTAAAATAATTATGGAATAAATTAAGATAATTAGTCTTCTTATTTATCTTCTAAAGTGTTGTCCAAAACTGGAATCTCAGGATTCCAGGCCCTCTAGTTTTGTGCCACCCTATAAAATAAAAGTCCCCATCATTAGGTCTTCTTGGGAGAGAGTTATAGTTTGTGACACTGTCCACTTGTGCAGAGGTGCATCTCCTCAGCTGGGAGAAAACTTCAAAATGGGAAATGGGAGTAGTGAAACAATGGCAAACCAGCTCTTTCTACACTCCAGACATTTTGCAGCTCTTCCTTGGGTCAGTCTCAGTAAAGCAGAAGTAGCAGTTTGCTATCCCCCAAGGGCCTGCATGGGGCAGAGGCTGTGAAACATCGAGTGGGGATGACGAGGCTGCTGGCCTTGGCACAGGAGGTGAGGGATGTGAGAGTTTGGGGACCCACAAAGAAAGCTGTGGCAGAAGGTAGAAGATGGATGGTGGTAACGTAACTGTGCGTCCTGCACTCCTGGTGACATCCTCCCTTACCCCACAAAGCCCCATCTGGGGTTGGTGCTGTACTCCTGGGGTTCCTCTGCTTTTTTCAGCTGTACACAGCGCTATTACAGCTGGTCCAAATGGAAGTTTTCAGCCTGTTTAGTTTCTGCTGCCTGGCTGAGTGGTTTAGCAGTGGTGCCTGCAGTTGTGCCTCTAGTTCCTGGAAAATCTAGGATTTCCAGGTGGTGCCCCACACAGATATGTGGAAGGCCCATGACTAGGTTTGCCCAATCAAATGTGCTTAGGCCACTGTAACTTCATCTTACAGAAATCATATCTATGTCAGTGTTGTATCAAGGGTGCTGGCTGGCACTTGCACCTTGTGTGCAGGATGGAGAAAGAAGGCCTTTCTCTCCCATCCCTGCCAGCAGTGCCTGTGCCAGTCTCCTAGGGGTATTTCAGGCTTCCAGCACCAAATGACCTGTCCTACATGGCACAAGCAGTCAAAATACATCAAGTGGAGTCCAAGAGGTTTGCAGGGATCTCTGCCACGAATTAAGGAATAGAAAGAACAGAAAAATACATTAGAGAAAGGAATAAACAAAAGAATTGTGGAGAATCAAAGAGAAGGTAAGGGAAATATAGATAGTGCATCCCATGTTTGCAAGAAGAAATCCAGAGCTCTCACTACCACAAAATAATACAGTTTAAGCCTATGCAATTACTGCTGATAATAACAGTAATAACTTCAACAAACATCTTCTGGACTTCTCATACACAGCTCAAATTGTACAAAGGCAGGAGTGACTCCAGACTTTAGTTTTCTCACTTGGTTTAGGTTAAATCAAAAGTCTGAGTGGAGTCAAGAAGAGCATCCTCTGGGTAAGAAGCATATAAAAACTGCTAAATGGTCCATCACTAACAAGAAATTTGTGTGACTGGAACAGCCATGAGTGTTGCAATGACATTTTCTCAGTTTATTTTTCTGCATTTTGCCTTTAGAAACAAGGTAATTGGGGTGTGAAGTTTCCTACCAAAGCAAAAACCTGATAGGAAGGTCTGTGTTGTTAGTCACATGTAAGCACCATGTGAAGCTGATGAGATGCTAGAGATGAGACAGCCTAATGAGCAAAACTTTTGTATTGTTAATACTTCCAGTGATTCATAAATTATTGATAGCACTCCTGAATGGATGGTAGCCAGGAGGGAGGCCACTTCACCCACAAGGAATGCACTAATGAAAGGATGCAATAGGACTTCATAGTCAGAGAAGTTGCCTGGAAGAGCAAGAGCAATGCTTTTCCTATTGGAATCGAATGGCAAGAATTAAAACAGGTGGGAGTGCTGGAAGAAAATCTGACTTGAACAAAAGGAGGGAGACAAGGCTGGGTTGGGCATGCTGGATCTGACTGGGCTGTGAGACAGGGATGAGGGCTAGGGGTAGACTCCCAGAGCTCAACTGCAGGCTGGGTGGTCCCTGTCAGAGCAGTAGCATTCAGCATTAGGCTGCTATTAACTGAGTCATTCTTTAATTTATGGGAGCAAGATAGGCCCCAAAAGCCCTAAATGACAACTCGGTAATAACCAGGAGTCCGGCACACCCTAAACTGTATTTTGATTTCTTCTTTTGTGACTCAGGAATGCAGCTGCCTCCTTTGCCTCTTTGGAACAATAGCAACACACAGGCTCTTGCATTTAAGCCTGTCAGGTGTTCACGGTGAATTCATGCAGGAGCAACAAATGTTAAATGCATGTCTGATCTGCTGGGAGCATGGGCTCTGAACAGGCATCTCCTCGGGGCTATCAGCAGCCTGAGTGAGACCTGAAACCCACATGAGCTGGCACTTGTGTCTCACCTAGTTCCTGGCTTCCCTAATTTGATGCAGATGAGTAGCATTCCTGAAGTCACCTGGCTACTCACCTGAGCTTGTGAGCTGAGCAGCACAGGCAGGATCATCTGCTCCCACCTGTGCTTCCTCAACTCGGGTTTCAGAGTCAGCTCAACTTGTGCAAACCCACTGACATGCCCCAAAGGACAGAAACTGAAAAATGTGGTGAGGGTTTTTCAGACAATAGAATGAGTTTGAATATAATTATATATATTCATGTTTAATGATGAAAACCAAGCAGCAGAGGGGTTATGTGGTGCTCAGATTTATGCATGCATTATAATTAGAAAATTAGTATGTACTGTACTTGTGCATTCAGCCAACAGAAGAAAAAAAGCTTGGATATATGCAACAATGACATGTATCCACTCGTATGTCAAAGCATAGGGGGTTTGGTTTGTTTGTCTTTTCGCTCCTTTAGTCTTGCTAAAATTTTGAATGTAATATTATTTTCACTAGAGCAGTTTAAGATAAAATAAAGCTTTTTTTCTTTTTGTTTTTAACAGCATATTTGCACAAAGTTAGAATGTGAGCAATGATCAGGCTTAATGTTAAAAAAAAAGAGAAAGGCTTAGAGTGGTTTCTTTCTAAGCAGCATCTAGAAGGTAAGAGTTCTGCAAGTGTAGTGAAATTAGTGTTTATAAATGTTACTATAGTAACTGTATCTGTAGCCACAAGCTGGTAGACTTAAATTTCTGGTTATCTGCTGAGCATCACGGTATAATGGGAAAAAATAGACATGGTATTGTAAGGCAGACATCTCTTGAGGATTCAAGAAGGAACTGCAGTAAAATTATTTGCTTCCTGACAACTTTCATCTTTGATTTGACTTTAATGGAAGTAATAAGTTTTCAGGCTTTTAAGGTTCCTAAAGCATAAGGTTGTTCACCTAGGCTGTGATCCTGTGAGCATTCACCTGTGCAGCTTCAGACATAAATGCCCCCCGAGTGGCCTCAATGCACATCAGTGGAGTGTGAAAGCAGTAAATGTATTTTCAGTATAAAAACTGTAATTCATTGCATGCAAGTGTGCACACTTAATGCTAGGTTAAATATCATTATCTACCTGGTTAAAGGAGAACCTGGTGATCTGGGGAAAAAAAAAAAAAAAAGGAAAAACATACAGGGGGATATAAAGGTACATCAGCTCCCAGGAAAACTAGGAGTCTATGTTCAGGCGGGGTTATTAAGTGGTCCATTGTAGCCAGCGTGTTGTTCCAGATGGGCTCCTTGCTTTTAACACTTGCTCCGCCGAAGAGGAATCGTGGGAAAGATGAAAGCGAAACTAAGCAAGAACAGTTTCATTTTCAAGTCCGAAAGCAGAAACCTAACCGGCATAAAGAAAATGCAAGCAAAGATCTTCTTAGGGGCTGCTAACATACAGCGGCTATTTGCTATTTTAAAACGGGATTCGGACACTTGCAACAAACATTTAAAAATAAAAGACGAATAGAATTCTCTCCTAAATTCCAGATAAATTGTATTTTTGTATCACGCTTAATTTCCTATGAATCTTGAGGCTGCTACCGCCAAGGGCAGCGGCTCCTCCACCTTAACCAGTCCGTCTTAAAGCGGCGGGGATGGCAGCAGCCATCTTACGGGTCGCTGTCACAGCTGCTGGGAAGCCCGGAGCCAGCCCCGGCCTCCGCCGCGGGCTCCCCGGGGTACCCCGGCTCCGGCGAGCCCGCGGCGGAATCCGGGGAACAGGTCTGACCTCCACCCCCACCAGCGCCCTGTCGATTTTAAAACCTCAGCAAAATAAAAATAGCAATAAGTAAATAGGGGAAACCAACAGATCCCCTTGTTTCATTAAATCCCTCATTTTATTCCATTCTGGTTTCCTATCATTTCATGAATATGCCAATTCGCTGTATAACACTATTCTTGAAAATACCCCCAGGAGCTGCGGAGGGAAGAAGGACACCGCAGGGTTTTGTCACCCACCCTTCCCCCCAAATTCTGCTTCGCATAAACCTAGAGTTATTTTTGCTTTCCCCATGCAAGCTGCCAAGGCCCTGCGCCTGCAAGAGCTCCCTGTGCGCTGGGACTTCTCTCCAAACTCATACTGTTTCTTTGATAGTTTAGCTTCACACATCAAAGAACCGTAAATCCCACGCAAACGCCCAGCCTCAATCCCAACCCTTTAAACCGTGGTGCCGTAGTACGGAATTGCCATTTGTGGTTTCTCACGGCTCAACCACGGTTTTTACATACGTGCAACGGGGCAGAACCGCCTCACAGCCGCTACACTTGCTGCTGTGCATGGAGTGCGCTCTCTGGAGCAGGGCCATTTCCTTAATTTAACTTTCAATTGAAGGGTAATCCCTTTAAGGTATAAACGGACCTGCTCTCAACACTTGTTTCTGGACACAACAAAAAAAACAAGCCCCAGAACCGTGACACGAGAAACTGAGCAGAGTTTTTGAATTAATCGGTATTTCAAACTGACCCGTACTTTTACATTCAATTATAAATCATCTTGGGAAAAAGACTGAACGCTTCAGAGGTGGCCGCAGAGTACACGGTGTGGGAAGGCAATGGTTAAGCCAAACAAAGTAGCGGCACTCCGAGTGGCCACAGCGGCTGCGGCAGCACCGCGGGCTCACCGGGGTTCGGGACCGCTTGACACCGCCAGCGATGCCGCCTCTTTTTGGGGCAACTTTGCGCGCAGCCTCCCGGAGGGCCGGGCCGGCTCCACAGCGAGTGCCGCCGCCGCCCTTCCCGCGGGGGCGCCGCCCGCCCCGCGCAGCCCCCGCGCAGGGAGGCGGGCGGCGGGCGCGCCCTTGCGGTGCGCAGCGGCGGGAGGCGGGCGCCGGCCCCCCACCCCCGCCGGCGGGGCAGGAGCCGCCCGCGGAGCGGCGGGTCCCTCCTCCCGCCCCTGGGGAGCAGCCGGCGGCGGTGGCGGAGCGGTGAAGGGGAGGGTCTAAGGCCGGGCGCACCGCGCCGCGCCGCGCCGGCTGGCCGGACGGACGGGCGGCTGCCGCCGCGCCGCGGGCATGGCGGAGCCTGGCGGCGGCGGGGCCGGGGCGGCGGGCGGCGGCGGGCCGCAGCAGGGCTCCCCGGCCGCCGCGGGGGTGGCCGCCGGGGGGCCGGTCCGCAGCGCCGCCGAGAATCCCGGGGGGCCCGGCTCGGCGCGCACCGCGGGGAAAAAGGCGCAGCTGCGCGCCGCGCCGCGGGCCAAGAAGCTGGAGAAGCTGGGCGTCTACTCCGCCTGCAAGGTACCGGGCCGGGCGGCCGCGGGAGCCCCCCCGCCCACGGAGGGTGGGGATTGACGGGAGGGGAGGGAGGAAGGGAGGGAGGTGGTGGGGGAGGGCCGTGCCCTGCCGGGCGCGGGGGCGGCCCGGCTGCCGCCCGGCGCTGCCCGAGGAAGCGGTGGCTACGGCGGTGCCGGTGGATCCCGCTCCCGCCGGAGCTTTCCGGCCGGTGGCCGCAAAAATCAAACCCGCGCTCACCGAACAGGGGACCCGCGGGTAGCGCCGCCTCCCTCCCTCCCGCCCGCCGGGGAGCTGCCCGTCCCGGCGCCGCCGCTCCGTCAGTCCCTCCACGGGAGGCGGCGGCGGGCGGGGCGGCTCCCGGTGCCGGCGCTGAGCGCTGGGTTAGCAGCGCTGCTGCAGCGCTCCCCGCGTAAACATCCCGGGCGGGGAACGGGGCACCCCTCTGCTCCGCCCAGAGGGGTCGCGGCCCCGGCCCCGGGCGAGGGCTGGCGGCGGTGTGGCAGCCCGGAGCTGTTGATGCTGCTGAAGCCGCTGCTCCGAGCCGGAGCTGCCACTGTCGCCAGCAGCTCTGGCAGAGGAGTGAAGGGGCGCGGCCTCCGCGGTTGTGGAAGTTGCGTTCCCTGCGGTCACGTAGCGCCAGGCCGGTGGCCGGTGTGTGGTGTCCGAGTGGGCGGCGGGGTCCCCTGTCCACCTGTGCCCTGCCCCAGTGGGGCTCTCTGCTCCGTGTCTGCCCGGCGCTCTCATTCAGGAGTGCTGCTCCTGGCTTCCCATCACAAGCACTTCCTGTCCACCTGCGATTTTCTTCTTGCTCGGAGAAGGAGGACTCGCCTGTTTATTGTAGACGAAGGGAGCTCGGTCAGAGCTGTCGCTCCCGCCTTTTGAGCGCTGACCGCGGGCATTGTCGCCTGTGCTCAGAGCACGGGCCGCTGCCTGCGCTGCTGCTGTCAAGGCAATTTCTGGATGCACAGCGGGGCTGACATATTTAGATTGGCAGTGCTGATGTCAGATCCTCTAGTAATGCTTTCATCTTTGAGAGTAGCTGTGTGTGAAAAAAGTGCATCTTATTTTCTCTGTTCTCTTACCTTGGCAGATATTAAGTGAAAGGCCAAACTAACAAACAAGGTGAAGCATCATTGCACAATAGCTCTGTTGTCCTGGCTGATGGTGCGAGGAGATTTAGCTGTATGCTGAGGGCATGGCGCAATGCTGCCATGGGAGGGCAAATTACAGAAACCACACATTGCAATGTCTTAGCTGTTTCCACATGTGCAGGCACCTACACTTCAGCTTTGGTTCGTGCATGGGACAGTGCGAGATTAGACCGGTGCCAATAAGATTAAAGAGCAGCTGCTGTATTTGAACTTTGCAGCACTAACTGTGGTCAGAACGTTATGGTTTGAAGCTTTCCCAGTGATAATTCCTCTTTGCACCCCCATATTTTAATGTTACTAAGGCTTGCTAATAAATGAAGCTGGCTGTGAAGTGGGTGAATTTTTCGTGGGCTGTTAGGGAAGAGTGTGTGTGTTTGAATTGGTTTTTTTCTTCCCTGGTTGGTGCTGTTTTTTTTTTTTTTTTTTCTTCCCCTCTGATGCAGCTCCAGATGATGTTTTTGAGGGTGAAAGCCTTCTCCTGTACTGCTCTACGTGCAGAGGTTGCTGTGCTGTAGTGAAGCCTTGTCTCCTCTGAAACCCTTTGCTTTTTTGGGGGCTCACCAGCCTCTCTCTTGCAGGTGCTTTGCAGTAAGGGGGATGAGCGCCATTTGGGAGGGGAGAAGGCACACTGTGGCCTGCTGTCAGTTCCTCTTTCTCTCTTGCAGGACTCTGGTGATGGGGTACAGAGAAGGAACAGCTCCTATTGTCAGTGCTCTCTTGGGTGCCCTTGCTGGCCATCATCTGTGACAAATCTTAGATGTGTGTCCCATTGGTACTGCAATGATGAATGGAGCAGGACCCATGGTCAGGGAGTCTTTGTCCTGCCAGGATGTAGGCACAGTTCCAGCACTAAACGCTGTGCTTTGTTCAGATCAAAATTGCTGTTCAACTTCTCTACAGTAGTTTGGTGGCAGGCAGCTTGCTTTCAGATCTCGTGACAAAAGCAAGTAAGCAGACTGGAAGCTTCTCGCAAGCTTCTCCGGTGGGATAAGGTGGGAAGGATGGTGCAGGATGGAAGAATGTTTTATTTTTCTTCCTGAGCACCTGGCAGATGCTCCAGAAGGATACTTCTTGGCTTGGAACATTAGTGGTTTGCTGGAAACTGTAGCCTAGAGAAGCTGGTTTGCCAAATGTAGCAGTGCAGTATGTAATTTTAAACTTTTTCTTACTTTGGGTTGCAATTTCTCTTCCATTGATTTTGCAGTTGTGGATGTGAGTGCAAAAGAGTGAGAGAAGGCAAACACTCGCCCCGTCTCTGAAGGGGACATCTGTTCTCATTCAAGTAGTGATTATACGTAGATCTTATGTAAATCTACAAAGAGTTGTGCAAGTTGGAGTGCTAAAATATGTAACGGCATCCTTAACATCAATCACCTTCTCCTACATGAATTTCATTGCAAAATTCAGCATGCAGAATTTATTAGGAGCTTAACCTCAGAGATGTTTGGAGTAACAGCCAGGGAGCACCTGTCTGCTAGGGATGAAGTCAGAACACACAAAGATGGACAGATCAGTGACTGTACAGAGGGTGAATCTCACTGGTGACAGCAGAAATGCTGAGCAGGGGAGAGTAAAAGGCACTGCTCTGGGGCAGGGTGCTTGGTCCCCAAGAAGGACCTCCTGGTCCTTCTTTACAACCCATCCCTTTTCATCATGGGAAACATGGATGAAGGCTGCTGGTAAGTATGTATTTGGTGTGCATGGATCCTGAGCAGAGTGAGCCTGAAGTTTAGGGAGCTGAGACTAGACAAATGTGGAGTTGGGTTTTTTCTTGATAAGGGAACTGGACAGGAGAGTGTTGTAGGTGTTGAGCTGCTCCACTTGACTTGTTCCTCTATGAGAAAAGTCTGGGTGGAAGGCATAGAACAAGTTCTTCTTAGTAAAAAACCTTCTTAAAAGCTCAAGTCTCAAGGAGCAGGGTGGCATTCTGAACAATATGTATGAGAGGAGTTGGTACAGTTTTCATGACTTTTGGAGGTACACAGTAGTGCTGTGAGGGGTTTTGTATTTGGCACTTGCTGTATCTGTGTGCATGAATGGCTGCATACATAATTTTGGTTTTGTCCACTGTGAAATTGAGCATTAGGCATGTGAGCTGGCAGCATTTTATATAAAAGCAGCACTGTGTGACTTACACACATAAATATATTTAATGAAGATATAGGAGGAAGCCTCCTCTGCGTTTTTTTCCCTATGGGTTTACAATATGTGAAAATACGACTTTCTCTCTTGTGTCACTGGGAGATTTTTTGGTAAATAAGGGGAAATATGTACTATTTTAGTAACAAGGTTTTCTGTAAACTTGTTTATTTTTCTTTATACATATCTTACAGTAATGCCTGGGTGTTTACAGATATAATTAGAGCCCAGTAGCCTAAAGCACTTGCACAAAGAATAATACCTCCTTGAAGAAAACTTTTTGCTTTAGATAAGCAAAGTAGATAGAGTGAGATGTGATGAGATGACTTGGCCAAGGCCCTGCAGCAGGTGAGAAACGGGCAGATGTGGAAGTAAAATCCCAGCTCCAGGCTCCAGAACAGCTGCTTATTCTTTCTTGAAGCACTTCTTCCCACTTCTCATTCTAGAGTGACCTCTAGTTTTCCCACACATAAAATAAAAAGAGTTCATAAGGTAAACTTGTACCACCTTTTCCATAATAAAATATTTTATTTCCTGATTTTTGTAAGGCAGATTAAGAAGAGGCCAATTTGGCTCTGTTACTGCTGGGCACTGTACAGTGGGAGTACAGCTCTTTGAAGCTCAACTTGAAATGTATTAAGATTGTTTTCTGCAAAAGTGTATAGGAGACAAAGAAGTCATCTGAAGTTTTCTTATCACTTTCATTGTGGAGTGAATCTGTTTTATAATGTCTTACAGGCCAAATTAAACCATCTTTCTTTAAATAGGAAATCTACCATCAACTTTACAAGGTAGGAACTGGGTGCTTATTATTAATAAAAGCTTTATATGGTAGCCTACTTCTATAAGTGAAACTGGAAAGTCCAGGGAATAAAATAATTGGATCAATCAATAAATGAAGAACATGTCCTTTAAGCTTCCCATTAAACTGCTTGTTTTGTATTGTTAAAATTAAATGGGTCAGTTAATTTCCTGATACATATGAGTGGCTCTTTGAGTAGTGTCCAGCTGTCTGGTTCTTGGGTACTTGATATATGAGTAGGAAAAATATATTATTTAAATTCATCAATGTATTTATTATCATTTATGTGATACTCTTTGATAGTCATCATTCTGATCTTGCTGCCAGCAGGAAAAAGCTTATAGGGTATTCTACATAGCTTTTGTGTTGGGAGGAAGATGTTTTCTAGAGTAATTATACTTGCTGGAAATGAAGAAGATCTGTAATGTTCTGTGTATAATCTGTTGAGCCTGTTTTGCATCTCAATTACCAAATAGGGTAACCTGTATGATTTTTAGGTGGAAAGAAAAATCCCACACAACAGCTATTTGAAACTCAGATTTAGAAGTGTTGTGATCTTTTACCTAATAATTAAGTTAGCTTGAAGTTTGCACATCTAAGGCTTATTTCACTATCCAAAAGGGGGAGGGATATTTTAGTCAATAGGTTATTGTAATATTCTTCATTTATTCTTTATTATTTGGACAGTTGAAGCTCACCTAAAATGGGCTGAGATATGTGCAATATTGTAATTTTCAGGTGCTTCCTTTTTAAATACAATACTGAAAATATTTTTGTTAAAACATGCTGTATTTTTTCACTGTCCATATTTGACCTATCAGTATATTCAGTATTCTAAAGGAAATTATAACTTTAGTTCTCCTAGAGTTATAGTTTTCACTGCCCAGAGCTACTGGACAGTTTGATTCCTCTCATTGTAACACTCCACCAAACATGGAAGGAGTTAAAAAGAAAATTAAAATTGCGTCATGCACTGCAAAATGTACATAATTTCTGCAGTGGGGTTTTTTTGCTTGTTTTGTGGTTGGCTTTTTTTTTTTTCTTTGTTTGTTTGAGAGGAGGGGGCAGGTGACAGCATGTACTTGTTGTGTTTTATTTTATTGCACTCCTCTAATGTTATTAAAACCCACCAATGAAGGGGTGGTGTTCATGGTGCCTGGGCGTACAAAGATGACGGTCATTACTTTTCAGGCCTCATTAGTGTAGAAGTCCCCATCGTTCTACAGTGGATTTATCAAAGCTCTGCAGATGTCCCAGAAAACAAGACTTCAAGGACTGGATGTGCTAGTTCAAATACTTTTTCCTTCCTTCCCTCAAAACTGTTTTGATCTTACATTAAGTTTTTGCAGAGGTGAAGTCATACTTTATTTTCTAATGAAAAGCAGATGACTGACACAAAAAAAAAAAAAAAAAGAAGAAAGGAAAAAGCTGAAGATAGTAAAAGAAAGGATTGAATGAGCAAAATGCTGTGGAACATTTAAAACAACTCAGCAATTTAAGCCACTGAGGAATGCACATTGCATATTCACTGCAAAATACTTGCACTGTCAACATCTACAATGAAAGCTAAGTTTTAAAAAGGACCTTTTTAGGTTCTGTTTCGCCTTGGTTAACAGAATATTTATGCTGATTCTGGTGTTTTATTGAGATTAACCAAAAAAACCCCACCCTTGTGATTGGTTGGTTAAGGTCTAGAATAATTTGAACAATATCAATTAACAGCTGTTGCAAAAAGATCTGGTGAGGAAATACCAACAAGAGCAGAAAAAAATTGTCATTGAGGGTGCTAGTTTTATTCTTCTGTGGGTGGGTTGATATTTATTTTTGTCAGTTTAACTGAGCTGTTATCACGATTCGTACATCTGTTTGCATCTTTGCTGTTAATTATGGTGTGACACTAAAGTTTGCATAGTTACTCACTGTTTATAGTTTTTTGGCTTGATAGTAAACATTGTTTGGTGAGATTCTGTGACATAGTGCTTCCACTCAGAGAAGAAAAATCTCAAAAAGCTTGTGCCTATTTTTAGGAAGGAGTTCTGTATATGCTTCATTGTGGCATGATTTAAGGCAATAAATAATAAGCATGGTGATATGTCAGTAATTTACAGGGTTGAACATTTGTCCTGACAGCTGTATGGGAAGGGTCAAATCTTACTTCCGTAACATATTAAATCTTTTTTTGTTTGACAACTCCTTCACAATTGTCTCTTGCATTTTGCTTGTCAATAATCTCATTTTCAGACTTTTTCTTTTTTTTAGTGACAGTTTCTTTAGCCTCAGATTAAATGCAAAAAATTTCATGGCAACATTGCCTTTCTCACAAAACAAATATATGTAGTTTATTTGGCATTGATTTTGCATTGGGGAGCTAATTGAAAATAAGGGGATTTGTGTCATCTACCAGATGTCCAGAGTCCTTGCTCTGGGGCAGTCTTGCTTTGCAGGTATCCCTCAGTCTCTGATCCCTCTAGTCCATTTACCTTGGAGGGCCTGTAGGGCTGGATGAAAAACACAACTGGCTCAATGCCTGTGAAACTGTAAGAGACGGCTTCTGCCATAAAATTACACTTCAGTTCTCTGGCAGTCATATTACTCACAAAAAACACGATAGGAAAAGAACATAAACTTCACCATAAATCTTTTCAGATTGTGTTTTATGAGACACAGAAAAAAAATTGTTTTCATCTTCCCTTCATTTAATCCTGAAGCTTCACTGATTTCACTTTATAAATGCATGGGTTGGCAGGCGGTCTGCACCCACTCAGTTTGGAGAGCCAGGAGGTTCAGACCACGCAGATTGTCCCTTTTTCAAGGAAAATAAGGGAGATGGTTTTGCTGGGCACTTGCAGGTGCATTTCTGAGTCACCCCCATACCTACAGAAAATGCTACTTGGTGCCTGCCAGACCTCCCTGGGCCAGGCAGAGGCTGTGGCACCCAGGACCAGGAGCCCAGCTGGATAAATGCTTAAGCCTCAGAGATGGTAAAAACATCATGTGGTGCTCAGCAAACTGCAGGCAGCAGTTTTCTTGGTTCTCAGGTTACTGAATATTGAAATGAGTTTAAAAGAACAATTTACCAGCCATTTACAAAGCTGTCAGTGTTAGGAGCTGTCAAGCTGTGATCCTTTCTGCTTCTCCTGGGTTCTTCTTCCTTAGGTAAGATGGGAATTGGAAACTTAAAAGGAAAATGAAATGGGTTCCTGAAATAGATCACACTAAATGCATGCAGAATCAGTTTTGAAAAATGATACATTAGTGCTGCATATATTACCATCACAATTTTTCCTACTAAGGTTGTTTCAGCCATAAATATTATGCAGCAATTGGCATACTTTCCTCACTGAGGTCTCGGCAGTGCAATTTCATGACTATCTTTTTACAACCCGGTGCACAGATATCTCTGAAGAGTAGAAAAGCAGGCTTTCTTTCCAATTAGATCTTCAAATGGGAGTATGAATGATGTTAGAACAAGCAAGATCTTTTGGACATGTAGAAGAAAACTCCCTCCTGTGAAGCTGCTTTTTGGATAACCAGAGTTGGTACTTTGCTCTTCTGAATGATTTGAGACACGATTACCAGAGTCACAACCTCTCCCTTCATGGTCTTCCCTTTTAGCTGCATTCTCTTGGTGGTTGTTTCACACTCAGTGAGTGTAAGTAAACTTCCTAGGGAAAGCAGCAGGTTGCAGTGAAGTGTCACTGTCTTTGGCATCTGTTGCTTTTGCGGCCAAGGATTCCTTGCTTTAAACAGCCTTCTCCAATAGTGCGTTTATTGTTTGGTTATTTCAGCATTAGTAACCCTGCCTAGGCTGTCATGGGCTTGGTTTCAGTTCTGTGATTCCTTGGTGCCAGTGTAGCTGATGAGGCAGAGACAAATGTTGCCTGTTAGATAATCTGTTTATCTGTAGGATAGGATACAGCAGGAACTGTAAATGCTGATTTACTAGTAAATATTTGAATACATTCTTCAGTAGAGTGAGGGCTGTTTGTAAAGGAGCTAGGCAGTGTTTTTTATGTATTCTACTTACCAAATTGTATTAATCTCTCTGCTTGGGATACTGTCCTGTTTCTGATAATTTCCAGAAAATAAAGGTTAGTAAAAAAAAAAAAGAGAAAAGTAACCTGTAATTCTTTTTATTCTTTTTTAAATAAGCCATTTCCAGCAAGTTCCTGTGTTCTGTGGCGTTGATCGATATTCCTCTGTTTCGATTTCAGGCCGAGGAATCCTGTAAATGCAACGGCTGGAAGAACCCGAACCCGCCTCCCACGCCGCCGCGGGCCGAGCTGCAGCAGGCGGCGGCCAGCCTGGCCGAGCCCTGCCGCAGCTGCAGCCACGCGCTGGGTGAGCGCCCTCCTCCTCCTCATCCTCATTCTCATCCTCCTCCTCCTCCTCACCCTCCTCCTCATCCTCATCCTCACCCTCCTCCTCACCCTCCTCCTCACCCTCCTCCTCACCCTCCTCCTCACCCTCCTCCTCACCCTCCTCCTCACCCTCCTCCTCACCCTCCTCCTCACCCTCCTCCTCATCCTCCTCCTCATCCTCCTCCTCATCCTCCTCCTCATCCTCCTCCTCACCCTCCTCCTCATCCTCCTCCTCCTCATCCTCCGGGCAACCTCGTGGGACTTCTGATTAGGTGTAAATGTCAATAGCTTCGATTGGAATATGTTTAATATTTGAAAGATATGTTTAATGTGGAAATACCCTAAAATTAGTTTTAAAGAAGACCAGCTAAGGTGCAACTTCTAACAGCACCTAGATGCAAAGTTGTTAAAGTGCAAAAGCACCATTAACCTACCAGGAACTATTTTAATACTTTGTGTTACTATGCCTTAACCTTACATAGCTTTATTTGCCAGCTGTCTTTGTTACAAGGTGAATGACTCTCTTCTCTAGGCTGTATTATGTTTCCTTACTTTAGAACAAAGTATAAAATATCCTCGAACAGCGCTAAAACAGGTACACCTACCTGCAAAACAAACTGTATCTTTTCTGAGTCACAGAAAATAAAACTAGGGTTGTCCATCTTAGCATGGTGTGAGTTATTGTGCATACCCTTTGCATGTCTTTGAAGCAACTGCTCAAAATCCACTGTTAAATACTGTTGTGGCTTTTGGTTTTGTTTTTCAGCCTTAGAATAAATAACAATTTGTTACCCACATAGCCTGAAAAACAGTGCTGAATAACTGTATTATTATTTTAAGAATTTATACTTATCTAAAATAAAAGCTGATGGCTGTTTCTATATATATCAGAATCACAGAACAGTTTGAGTTGGAAGGGACCTTTTAAAGATCATCTAGTCCAGCCTCCCTGGAGTCAGCAGGGATACTTTCTGTTAGATCACATTGCTCTGAGCCACAATCAACTCTAACTTGGATGTTTCTAGAGATGGGGCATCCATCACCTCTCTGGGCAACTTGTTCCAGTACCACACTCATAGTAAAAAAGCCTTCTTCTGATATCTAATCTAAACCAATCTAAAGCCACCACCCCTTGTTACTGTCACTACATGTCCTTGCAAAAGTCCCCTTTGGCTTTCTTGTGGGCCACCTTTGAGTCCTGGAGATCTGCTTTAAGATCTCTCTGGAGCCTTTTCTAGCCTGAACAACCTCACACTCTCAGCCTGACTTCATAGGTAGCCCTCAGATCACCATTGCCCTCCTATTGACTTGCTCTGTCATAGATCCACATCCTTCTCAGCAAATACTGAATAAAAATTCAGCTAAAATAAAATTCAGATTAAGTACTTACTATTTAATTTTTGTTGCTGCCTAAAACTTAGGACAATGAAATGAAAAAAAAAAAAACCAAGGGAAATTTCAAACCTTCACAATAGATCATTTATTATTTTACTTTTGAAAAAAATATTGTAGTTTGCATGAAATACCTTTTTTTTTTTTTGCGTGACATTTATTTTTATTTCTGATCTCTTCTTTTTTATGCTCTCATTACATGTGATTTATTTCTAGCCTTTTCAGCCAAATTTTTTCCGGATCTCCCAAATCTCTGGGTTTGCTTGCAGGAGAAGATTAACAAATGCATAGTATCACAGAAAATTTAGTCACTTTAGCCAAGTTAGTTTCAACTTTTCATCACACAGCTTCTCTGTGCTGCTTCTGTTTGTGCAATTAGGGTGGCTTGTGTTACCCATCACTTTCAATCCTGGCCTTTGAAGAAATAGCTTTTTCTTTCTTTCTTTCTTTTTCTTTCTTTTTTTCCTTTCTTTCGTTTTTTTCTTGAATTTTTTTTTAAACTTACAAGATATGCCTGTCAGTTTTCTGTTCTTCAGCAGAATTTGTGGATGCTTTGTATTCTGTAGAAAAACTCAACTCTTCCAAAAGCTGGGCTTGGTTTTGGTCTATTAAAAAGTATTGCATCATTCTTTAGCTAGGGAACCAGGGAAAACTAGAACTAACCAGCAAAGTAGTAAAACCAGCAATAATATTCTATGAAGAAACTGTATTTTTATTTACTGTTTTTTTTAGAAAAGACTTCTGACTGCAGCTAATGAGGAAGATGGTGTCATTCCTGACAGTTCATTTAAAATAACTCAAATGAGTTGCTGTGCGCTTCCTCATACTGCTGGAAAGATATGTCTTTCAGCTGTGTTTTCCCAAATAATTTTCCTATTCATCTCTTCTACATTAGTGTGTTTCTACTGAATACCTTTAAAACCAGATTTACCACAAGGTGTGTGGGCTTCACATTAGCTGTGCTGCCTTTTCTTCTCAGAAAGCCATTGAAGTAGCAATATAGAAGTGTGCTACTTAAAGCTGTACTCGAAGTAAAAATGTAGGATTTCTCTTTTTTACCTCTTTTTCTTTTCTTTTCTGATTTTTATTTATTTCATCCAGAAGTAATCCTACATACCATCTTGCTTGAGATGTCCCTTTCTGGGGGTGTTGTTTTATCTTCAAGCCAGTGCAGCTTTTGGTACATAAATCTATTTGATTGTGTGTATTATTGTCTACAACATATATATTCATCCTTTTCATGCTCAGCCCCACAGTTTGGCTCAATGTGGTTGTTTTAATGAATATTTATTTTATTATTTATTATATTACATATTTTCTAACACTGTGACTGGATTAGATGCTGGGACAATTTACTGTCCACCAGCCACAAGACCAGGTGTTGCATGGTCAGAGACACTTTTCTATTTCATTATTTCTCTTGTGTTGCAGGGTGCATTTTTTAAATTGGTAAATACTGTCAGTCTTGAATAACTTTTAAAACTAGTTAATTAATGTGCTAATACACCGTATACACATTCAGTCTCTTTTTTTTTTCCCTGTCACTGTGTTTGGTTCCTGTATCATATTTGGTTATTTCTTGGGTTTAGTGCTTTGAGATAGGCTGGACACATTCCTTGTTAATCTGTTTTTTCACTGTTTTCCTAGTTTGTGCACTCCAGTGCTTGCTTAAATTGCAGGTCTTCCTGTCACTGAGCCTTGTTCTTTCTGCTTGCTTTTTTGTGCATGCTCAAACAACCTATACATGTGATATTTAATTTTTTTTTCAGGCATAACAGCAACTGAGGAAGGGTGTACCAGTTGGGCAGTGCATTGATTGGGGCTGTGTAACTCTAGTCAAGAGTGAATGCAGTATTTGATGTCAGTGTACCAAAACTTTAATTTTAATAAAACACTTACTAACAGCCACAAAATTTGGGAATGGGCTGTGAATATCTGAAGAAAGATAGTTATTTGGCCTTGTATAAATATTGGTTTCCCTTTGGCAAATACCTGCTGGTAATATATTTAAATTTTAGATTCACAGTATGGATAATAATTCTCTAGTTTAATAAAATGTTTAAACACCACCAAGTAGTCAAGGTTCAGTATTGTTATGGAAACTGCATAGAAATGGCTTCTTATGCTGATGTTTTATTCATTTGTTGAAGGCAAGGTTTCTTTGGTAGTTATCAGTTTCTAATGTAAAGCTGTTAGAAGGATATTTATTACTTGCAAATGATCAAGACAGACTGCTGGGAATATTAACCCTTCATACCTGTCTTAAGGACAGAAGTTAAATGATTTTATTCGGCACAGAATATTTATCCTCAAAGGAGGCTCATGATGGCCATGTGCCTAAGACACTATATTATGAATTTTCATTTAAGTGGTAACAGTTGCTGACATATTTTTAAAGTTCTGCATTACAGTGTACATTTTACTTGAAGCCTAATAAAGGTATTGAATTAAAATGTTTTGGTATCATATTAAACTTCTCAAAACAACCATCTTTGCTGCGTGGCAAATAAATGTGATTGTTTTAAAGTCAAGTGTTATTTTTCCTCACTAGCTCCCCAACTAAGGCATCAGATTTCCACTGAAAAAATATGTTAATCTTAAGAAGTAAATATAGATAAAATTTCTTAAAATATAAAAAGCTAATATGCCCAAACTTAAAAGTATTTTCTTATACTTTCAGAGGAAAGGATATGCAGGCCATCTACACTGGCCTGGAGTCAGCTAAGATCATTGCTTTTTGTAATGCAAATATCTTTCTCAGAGTTGACTTTTTCTGTTACACTGATTTCCTTTTTCTCCGGGCCAGTTGTTCAAACCAGCTTGAAATGACTGTCCCGTTTTACAGGAAGAAACCTCAAGCTTTTGAAAATTACAGATGTGGAACTGTATTTACCTTTGGAAATGATAAAAGGGTGTTTGTCACTTGGAAATGAACAAATAAGCACACACAGTCTGCAAAATCTCTGTTAATATAGTGTGCACAAAGCACAGTTTGATTTTACATGATATGAAAGCAGGGGGCTTAGCCAGTAATGCCCAATTTAAAACAAAAAGGTGATTTTTGGAACTGAGTTTTTTTCACTCCCCCCAAAATAAGGTGCTGCTTATATCTAGATTACATAATTTATGTAAATTTTGGATTTATTTTCTCAAGTCAAGAATTCTTGTCTCAAATACATAGCTCTAGGACAAAAATGTATGTATGCAACATATTAATACAAGCAGGACTCGTGTAGTCAGCCTGAAGTGTTAAAAGATGATGTGATTCCAATCAGCTGCCATTCCTCAGTTGTGGAAATTGCCACCCCTGGTCAACCTTTACAAGCTGCTCTGATGCTCAGAGGTTTCAGTTACCTCTGATAAGATGTGTTCTGTTTAAGCAGGTTATTACAGGATCAGTGCCTTTACAGTTAAGGCTTAGTTGGAGATCCCATGGGCTATAGTTGTGCTGTGGGTTCTCTCAGTAGCCTTTTACAAGTTTGGGTTTTTATTTTGTTTAGCTGCTCATGTTTCTCATCTGGAGAATGTGTCTGAAGAAGAAATGAACAGGCTCCTGGGGATTGTATTGGATGTGGAATATCTGTTCACCTGTGTCCACAAAGAAGAAGATGCCGACACCAAGCAAGTTTATTTCTACCTGTTCAAAGTAAGCTGAACTTGTGGAGTATCTGCTCAGATTTTTCACTTTCTCACACATAAGCCAGTTTCATTGCCACTCGGGCGTGCATTGACGTTATCTGCCAAGACAGTTCTTCTCTAGGATGATACTCTACTGAGTAACTGTGGGCTGGATGTTCTGGTACTTGCAGTGTTCTGATTCTTATTCCAAAAGTCATCCAGAGGATTGAGGAACTGACCCTGAGTCCTTCACTGACCAGGAAGAGTCAGTTAACATGAATGGTGACTTAGCTGCTTGCATTTCCTCAGAGGAGCCTCTTGCACGCATTTCAGAGAAGGTGATTTCACAGTGAAGTTTAGTAATTACAAATTCAGATGATTAAACAAGCAGATATATAGCCAAGAGAATTCCAACACTGCTCACAGTGTGTTGCCCCCTTGTGACTTCCATTGACTCTCTGTATTAGACTAACTTTTAAAAATTCATGTATTTTTAACAGCTTTTGAGGAAGTGCATTTTACAGATGGGAAAACCTGTAGTAGAAGGATCTTTGGAAAGTCCCCCATTTGAGAAACCTAGCATTGAACAGGTAAAGATTCAAAATGTGGGTTTCACTGGTGTGTGGTGGGTTTTTTGTTGTTTATTTATATCTATTTAAATTTTATTTTGGATGGGGGTTCGGAGGCTTTGTTTGGGATTTTTTGTGGTTTGTTTTTCTTTTTGTAAATATAAGCACTGGTTTTGAAAACGTGGCATTTTTTAGGCCATTTGCAGATGTTTCTGTGTTCTGCTCAGGACAAAACAGGGGGCTATAGGAGGTTGTTCTTGGTTCTCCTTTTAGTGTTTGTACAATAGTTACATTATTTGTATTCTATTTCTCATCACTGGTCTTAGGCTTTAATGAAACTGACTTTTTTTGTGGGTTCAGAGAATTAACTTGAAATGCTACTTTTATGTGGGCAGTTCTAGTCTCTCTTTGTTTCAAGTGATGAAAAATGCTGTTGAAGTTTTGAAATCCAATATTAAAATGAAGCTTGCCTTCTGTATATCAAGAAAAATGTTACAGTCCAATTCAGTGAGATCATAGCCTTCCCTTTCAAAGGGTACACAAGAAAAAAACAAAGCTGAAACCAAAGAATAATTGAGGCTTTTGTGACTCTCAGTACATAAAGAACATATGACAAACTCAGTTTTTGGTTAAGCAAGCTCCTAAGAATGCACTCCTGGCAGACAAGTGGGCCCATGAAATCCAGTGAGAGTATGCAGAGGCTCACAGACCTCGCTGAAACAGGAGCTTGATGTTTTCCCATCCGTGGATGAATGGATATTCTATTGTTAAGCAGGATAATTTAAATGTGAAGACTGCTACTTGTAGTAATTATTTCTTTGCAGCTCTCACTTCTTACCATGTAGGAAGATCAAACCACTTCATTGCTGAATTTCTGAGAAGTCTTCACTTTAAGTTCTCCTTTGACTATAAACAAAAAATGTGTATGTAACCCCATAGGCTCCTAATCTGTAAAATACACTATTAAAAATGTTTTGTACAATGCAGTTTTTTGTCCATTTCTTCATAATGTTCAAGTTGCTTAAGAAAATAAAGCATAGAGATTAAAGGGGAATTCTTCTTACATCTTATTTTGAAATAATTTTCCCTTTAAAGAAGGCCAGTATTTTCAGTTCTGTTTTTGGCAGCTCAGCCATTCAATCAAACAAATTGTTTGCTAAGCACTGGTGTTATAATGGGTTTATAAAATATATGTATTGCAACACTTTTAGTCACCCATTTTAATCATGTTCAGTAGATTTTTCTTCAAACTGGACAGCATCCAAAGTGCAATGAGGAGACATGAGTGTGAAGTATTAAAACTTCTTGAAGAAATAATGTGGTTTCTAGACATAAACTTAAGTAGAAGTCTATAAGCCCTAATCTATTATTTAAAGGAGTTGGTGAGTTTTGAGGGTGACAGTTGATTTATGTAAAGATGAAAGCCTACCAGAGCTTTTTCTGTTCACTGACTTTGAAAAGAAAGGAAAAAAAGAATTTTTTTCTTTCTCTTTCCATCAGCTGCAGAGAGCAGGTTAAAAATACCTAGATGTATCTCCTGCTGTGTACACAGGTACCAGCCTGTGGTATCTGCATGAGTAGCTGAGCAAGGAGTTCATGGTTTCTGATATTTCTTTTCTTTCCCTTTTTCTGATATTTCTTTTCATTTTGCAATGCAAATTCATGATCAACATAAAGCGTGAAATATTGGAGGATGCTCCTGTAAAATTTATGGTTAAATTATTAAACAGAATTTTCTTACTTTTTAAGGGTGTGAATAATTTTGTGCAGTACAAATTTAGCCACTTACCCTCGAAGGAAAGGCAAACAATAGTGGAACTGGCTAAAATGTTTCTGAACCGCATTAACTACTGGCACCTGGAGACACCTTCTCAGAGAAGACTAAGATCACCCAATGATGATATTGCAGGCTATAAAGTGAATTATACCAGGTAATGCTGCTTTTGCTTGTTGGGAGTCTTCCTTACAAACAGGGCATGTACAAAAAAAGTAAACCAGTATCTTTATGCCATAGATGGAACCTTGTAAATTCTTGCAGCCATGGATTTAATAGGAAGACCTAAGGGTTTTAGTGATACTATATCAGTTTCACATGCATCCTTGGGTCTTGAGATGTGCTTTATCAGCCAAGAACGGGGAGTAGGGGCTGGAACACTTCTAACAATGCTTCTGCAAGGTCTGTGTTTGTGAAATGCTCTCAGTCTTAATATTTGAGCCTCGTGTAAGTTCCCTATTTATTATTCAACTTAAAAAGAGAGAAAATAACACTTAGCATTGTAAAGCATTACTGTTTGAAACCAAATCACAGAGGAGTTGAAAAATCAAACTAATTTTGCAAGTGTTTGAATGCTAAATGGGGAACAGATACTTGTAGGTTCCTTAAAATTATAGTTCTTTTTATGACCATTTAATGCACTGTTAGAATTTAAAGGAATAACTGAGTCGCTGGAGGATGAAGAGCTAAGATAAAAAGACATGTTTCTATTTATTTTCTTTTTCTCACGGGAGTAGTGCAGTGCCTTTTTCAGTGAGCAGTTCAGTGAGAGCATTCCAGGGTCCTGCTGGTCAGGCAGCACGTAGTTATTAACCTCTGTCAGCACGCTGTTCTCAGGAACTCAGGAACATCTCTGCTGGCCCAGGGTGAGCACCACCTTCTGGCTGCTTTCCTGGTCGCCTTTCCTCTCACACACCTCCTCTCCACGAAGGAGAACTGCAGAACACTTAAAATCTATGGTGCTCCTAAGACTGTGTTTGGTGGGTGTTTGACCTCCATTTGTTTGTGATAACTGGTGTCAGCCAGGGGTGATTGGAGTTAAATTTTACTAGGAATCAATAGCTAATTGGTTCTGGTTGTTGGCTTTTTGTTGTTAATTATTTTGTCATTTGTGTTTTCTCAAATTATCCTGCCATAGTCCCCAAGTTCTCCCCACGACCCAAAGTGCTCTTCTCACCAAATCTCACTTGTCATTGTGAGCTTCTCTCTGTGTTGACTGAGGCATTGCTCAGGGTGCTGCTGGGCACCATGGGCACACAGGAATTTTTGTGAATTTCATTTGAGAACCTGAGGATTTGAATGAAACTATCAGAATTTCACATGCATTCTTGTGTTCTGAGAGCTGTGCTTTATCAGTCAAGAACAGGGAGTAGAAGTCTGTGAACAGCTCTATCTCACAAGTCTTTTGCAACACATGTTTGCAAAGATTAAGGTGCAAGAGTCTGGGAGAACATTTTGAGACAGGCTGTACTTTGGGTCTGGATGAGGAAATGTGTGCAGGATCCAGCACAGTATGTTTGCATGCAATTCCTAATATTTTCTTTTCATTGCTGGAGCTTTCATAGTGGTTGTGGTCTGATTCAGCTAAAACTCCAGATTCCAATGACTGTTCAATTGCACACAGATATCAAAATCTTGTTTATAGGATTAACAGATACTGTGATCTACATAGGCAGTGTACTCCTGAGTAATCTCTTTGATACCATAATCTCTTTTCCTAGAAAAGAAACATGACATGCCGTAATTTTCCTTAGTGCAAATTTTTTTATGGATGGAGATACTGGTGATGAAAGAATAACAAGGCAGGGTATGATGGGAAGAAGCCAACTGGTGGAAGACCAGGGCAGGAATCCAGTTGGATTGGGATGGAGCTAGTTAAAAGTGTCATCCATTTGGCCTCTGAGTGGGGAAAGGTAGAAGTTTAGAGGGTAAAACAGGCCATGCTAAGGGTCTTTGGAGTCAGTGACAGGAGATATGAGAGGCTGAATGGATGAGCTGTGAAGAGATTCCCTGACATACCCATGAATTGTCTGTAATTTATGATTATTGTCTGGAATAAGAGCACTTTGTGTAAACTAGACTGCAGCAAAAAATAATATATGGAAACTTAAAAGTACTTGGTTGTCATTTCTGTAAAAAACTGGGCAATATAAATGCTGCTTAACTCTGTCCAGCCTTGTAGTGGAACTGATTTATACAGTCATATAGCTCTCAGCTGCATTATAAATGATGTGGATACTGGTTTTATTGCATTAAGGAATATATTGGGTGGTGACAATTATCTGGCTTTTTTCCTCTTTACAGGTGGCTTTGTTACTGCAATGTCCCTCAGTTTTGTGACAGTCTACCTCGGTATGAAACCACCCAGGTTTTTGGTAGGACCTTACTTCGCTCTGTTTTTACTGTAATGAGACGTCAGCTGCTGGAGCAGGCCAGGCAAGAAAAAGACAAACTTCCTCAAGAAAAACGAACACTAATCCTCACTCATTTTCCAAAGTAAGTGGTCACAGTGTGCCTGTATTCAGAGGTAACCAGCAACTTCCTTGTGGAAAGGGAGAAATTACCTGCAGCTTAAAATAATTAATCTTTTTATTCAGTAGCAACTAGATACTGCAACATTCTTTACTGCCATAACTTAGATTAGTGTACTTTATGTACACAACTGCTTGTTTTGTTTTGTCCTAAGGTTTACTTTATGAAAAGGATTGTTCATATTGCTGGGGGATTGTGCTTTTCGCCTATTAGCAGGTATTGTAGGTCAATCACTTTCTTTCTCTATAGTCCTTGGAAACAGTGTAGGTCCAGACTTCCAAGAACACGCTCACATCTGCTTTGGTGATGAAGCATTAAAAAAAGGCAGCATTTTGCAAAGTTTACAAGAATTTCAATTTAATTCAACATTGTAATAGTGAACAAAGTAGTCACCCCACCCTTAGAAGAGATGGGTTTATTAGAGAGGAGTCAGTATAAAACTGCATAATAGAATCCTAAACTCATAAATTTCATACTGACTATCTTTTCCAGTACTGGAATGCTGATGACAATCTCTCACAATAGAACAGCAGTAATTACCTACAGGGGTATTGAAACATGCTCAACTTTGACAGTCATTACTTTCAAACATTTTACTGGTGGTAAAGAGGGGTAGTGATGATGACAGGATCATTCATTGTAATGAATTCCTTTTGAAATAGTGTATCACTTAAAAAATATCCTTATTTTACAAGGGTAGGTTGGTTCTCCAAATCATACTTTAAAACCCTGTCTCTCCTAACAACAAATGAACTGAACCTACAGAAGACCTGGTGGCACTGATGCTATCTATACAAGTTACTGTGTTGGGCCAGAAGAGAGGTTAGAGCTCAGGGGAATGAAAAACAACATGAACTTTTCTAAGCAAAATAGAGTCAGGATTCATTGCTCCTCCTGTAATGAATAATTTATTTTACCACTTTGAAAAATATGCACTGTCTTTGGGGTAGACTGTTATGGATACAGGCCCTGAAACAGATACAAAAATGACTTGACACCCCATTGATGCAAGGAGCAGATTTGTGGAGGAAGCAGGTGTGCATATGCCCCTGTTTCCACTGCCTTTTAAAGCCTTTTGCAGTGATTTGAAAAGCATTATTATTCACTGCAATTCCTTCTGATGTTCTGCTGGGGAAAAAAAAAAAAACGAGTACAGTTTGCAGATGATCTGTGGGAAGCATGAATAACGTTTTAAATCTTTCATGGGCTGTACTTATCTGAAGCATTTGTCTTTCCTCTGGCATTGTTCTGAGTGAGCCCTGCAGAGGACCTGTGTCTCAGAGGATGGAGCCTGGTATTGGCACAGGGCCCTCCTCTGCCCTGGGCTCTCCTTTTGGGCAAAGGGAGCACCCAGGGGCTGTGTCTGTGCATACCTAGAAAGGAGTCCTAACAGGGCTGAAGGCAGAGCCTCTGTCCTGCCTGGAAATGGAGCTTTAGCAAAAGTTGAATTTGTCCTTCTGCTCTGTCACAGATGGTTAGCTCACTGTTACAAAATTTTTAGCCATTATCAGCTGTACAGACAGCAGCCAACTCTACACATTGCTTAGGTATGGCTGTCATATATACAGTACGAGTCTGTCTTGGTCCTGAAAATCCCTGTCCTGTTCAGGGAAGTTTTACTCAACAGTCCTATTGGTTTCAGCTGAACAGTTTCTATACATACAGAGGATTCCAGAGAGTAGAAATGTGTTATGTCATCTACTGGTCTGAAAACCCCTTTTGTGCAATGTAGGATAAGCAGTTGTCTTGCTGCTGGGAGGGAATTGGTGTATTAGCTCTGAGAGGCTGAGAGTGATCTGTAGAATACAATAATGCTAAGAGAGATTTAACATCGTGCTGTTTCTGTAGCTGTACCAAAGTAAGGTCAAAAATACTGTTATGCAACCACAAACATGCAATTAAAAGTTACAGCAGGACATTTAAAGGAATGAAAATATCTTCCTAAGAGCATTGTTAGTAACACTGGGATTTTATCAAAGGCAGAAAACAAATACATCTGCAAAATACTGATTTTGCCATCATTTTATAACATCAATCAACTCATAGCTTTCTCATTAGTGGAGTTTTGTTCTGTAAAAGTAGTTTGTAACTCTTTTTCTGCACTTGCAAATTAGATAACTTGTTTGTAATCAGAGGTAAGGTTTAGTAAGTGAAAACACTCTACTGAATTATGATACTTTGTGTCTACTCTGGCTTGTGATTTTTGCGCATGTGTTTTTTTTTTAATAGCATTGGCCAACAGCATTTTCTTACTGACTTAGTAAATGTTTTTAATTTAAAAACATTGCAAGTACTTATTTTGAAAAAGAACCTGTGTAGAATGATCCCATTAGTTGTTATTTTGCCTGGTTTTGTGCCTAGGTTTCTGTCTATGCTGGAAGAAGAAGTATACAGCCAGAATTCTCCCATTTGGGATCAGGATTTCTTGGTGTCCAGTTCCCGAACTGGCCAGCTGGGAATCCAGACAGGTAATTTACATTTAGTGATGTATAACACACATGAAAACTGCATGATTTAGAACTAATGTGGGGCTTATATGTATGTGTATATATATATATACTAGAAAGAGAGAGATGTTATATACTAGAAAGAGAGAGATGTTAGTCTGTGACCTTTTAAAATAATAGTTTCCTTCTCGTAATTGGTGAAACAACTTCCTCCTTTATCGAGTTTGATTTGTCCAAGCAGTCTTAGAGCACTGTAAATTGGACAGATGGAGCTGAATGATGAGATTTTGCTTTTCAATAGAGCCCTACAAAAAACCTTTTCATTAAGCGAAATGCCAGTAGGCTTGGCAGGTATGTGAAAGAAGTTTGCTTTCTTAGCTTTTGCTCAGCACTGCGATACAATGAAGCCTGATGTTTGCAATCCCTGTTATCCAGCAGTCCCCCCTTAGGCGGAATTTAATTTAGAAAAATACACTGTGATAAAGCTTTAATGTCTCTACTTGTGAACTGGTGGCATTGCTCTGTTGCACAGTGTTCACTGTTACTTTTTGGGTGGTGGGTGTCCATCTTTTTGGCAGTCTTTCCATCACCAGAATGGGTTCCATGGCCTGGTTTTTCTTGTGTGTTTTTTTTTTTTTTTTTTTTTATGTCATTGCAGTTATCAGTCCACCTCCTGTTGCAAGATCTATTGCATACAGTGCGAGTCCTTCATCTCTGGAGCAATCCAACAGTGGTAATATGAGTCCAGCTTGTAAAGTTTCTTCTGCCCTTGACCCAAACTTAGGTAATGGAGAAGGAACTTTGCCTTTTGACTTCTGTTGACATTATCAGTAGTTGCAGTATATGGTAACATTTGTCTTCACTCTACATTAGCAAACTTGAGGTATTTTTGCTGAAAGATTTGTGAACACATACCTTTTTCTCCACTATGGTAATGTTTAACTAACAGAAATCACAACTGTATTTGCAAAAAACCCAATTGGTTTGTTGAAATTAAATTAAAATGGGAACAGGTCTGGTGGTGTCAGAGGTTTTTGAAAAATACTTTTCTTGGAGTACATCTATTGTAAGCCATGAGGAGTGGTTTCATTTAAATGATGGCAGAGTAGAAGGGGCCATCACATTTGGGTTTTTTAATCTTCCAAGATACTGAAAATGAATACATTTGAGCAGTGAAAAAAACCACAGCTATACCAACTAGGTTAAATTAAAAACCTGAATGAGGTCAGGTCAAAGGTAAAAAAAAACTATGTAAGAAAAAAAGTTGGTGCATAAATCCTCCTAATAAATTGGTTTTCAAACACCTCAGGATTAATGAAGCTGTCAAGAGAGGTTGCTAGGTCAGAGAGATGATCCCAAGCTTGTGTAAAGTGAGTCCTCAAGGAAGGAGAAAAACCAAAACCGAAGTGAATTTTTAGTCTCGGTGTTCACTACAGAGAAACTTAGGGCAGCATCTAAACTGCAGTTTTCCTTAAGGTTATTTCTCAACTTGTCCCTCAGAAGTGGAATGAGTAGGATGATGAGTGGGATAATCCTCAGCTAGCAGCTGGATCTCTGTTACTGTACCTCTGCTAGTCCTTGGTGGACCGTTCTATAAATTTAAGTAGTTTATTTTGCTATATAATACATTTGGCTCTGCAGTCAGTAGGGCAGTTAATAATTAACTTGGTATATTTTGATTTGGAAATTTTATATGGCTTTTAAATATGTATGACAGACTGTATGTGCTGCTTGGTTTACAGAAGAGGTGAAGGGAATTATATGATGGATACTTAGTTCCAGTGAATCCTAAAAGGGGGGTTTCATGTTATCAAGAAATAGGCACTGCAATTTGTCTATTGAGCACTGACCTTCCAAGACAGCTGTGCAGGGGTTCCATGCAGAGGATTTTGAAGCAAAAAAATAAAACCAAATAGTTTAACTGTGAATTCACAAAGGTGTAGTGGAAGGAGAGGTATTATTTTTCTGCTTCATGCTAATACCCCAATGCAAAGTGAAAATTGAGAAGTGATAACTATTTTTCAGATTTTATTTATTTCTCTTTGTCTGTGGGGATAAAAAAACCAAAAAACAAACAAACAAACAAAAAATCCAACTAAACTACAGCATATGACAGAAGTGCTAGACTTCATAGTGCTAATGTGTGGCAGTTTGGTTATTTCTAATTTATCTGAGTTTTGTTTTACAGGGGAAAAGAGAAAAAATAATGAACCATATTCACTGGAGGATTCAAAGAGACCAAGGGTTGTAGGAGATATCCCTATTGAGTTAATCAATGAAGTAATGTCAACAATTACAGATCCTGCAGCAATGCTTGGGCCAGAGGTGAGATATGACTTGGTGCTGCAAATGGTCTGTTTGTGAATGAGGGTATGATTAGGTGAACAAAAATTTCTGGTGAAATACTTCATTAACATGAAAAATAGTTCTACCATTTTCTTAATGTGTTGTGTAGAGTTAGCAAAGAGACTTGTAAACTATTGATAGTAAAAACGTAGCTCTCAGGTTATCCTGCAAGGTGCTTTTGTTACAGAACGGTTCCAGAGTATGCTTTTTTACTGCTAATCATAGATACAGCTCATAAGATAAGGTTAAACAGGGTTCAAGAATTGCAGCAGAATGAATGATCCAAAGTTAAAACCTCTCTCTGGTGCAGAAACTGATCTAAACTGTTATTTGCTCTGTCTTCCTCAGTTGCTCATTTTTCGCCTGGAAGAGAAAAACAAACATAATTGCAGAATTGTGCCATGTACAGAAGTGCACTTTTTTCCCCTTGGCTGGCTTTTCCTCCTTCTGTTCTCTCTGCCAGGCTATGTTTTGCCAGCAGCTCATTTGCCAAGATTCAGCTAGAAACTGCTGAAGATTTGAAACCACCTACATTTCTTATTCAAACTATGTACTGTGACTGATGGCTCTGCATATTACAAATGCTGTGCCAGCCTGGCTGTTGGGGCTGGCAGTGACTAGAAACCCAGCAGCCAAACTTTGCTCAAAAAAGTAAACAGTATGTGCATACAGAGATGTTTTGGCATTGTAAAATGATCTTGAAAAAAATAAGTTAAATAAATTTTCTGCATTAATTTAATCTGCATTTAGATATATAGATGCAATTGCTAGATATGTAACAGCAAATTTTGTAGGAATTAAAATCTTTTTCTTTGGCTCTTACAGTAGTGGCAAAGATAGTGGAAAGCAATAATAAAATGAAAAAAAATTACTTTTTCTACACTGCCATTAAAATATGTGATTTGCAGTACATGTAGGCGAATCCTCAAGTCATGCCCAAGCTGGCTACAAGTAAAGAAAATATGAAGACTTAGTGGCATAGACTTCAACTGGATGAGTGCTATCCCTCAAGGGGTTTTGGAACTTTTTGATTCATAACCATTGTTATTATCTAATCTGTATCAATATAAATTCAGATTGGTCTTTCTAGACTGTCGTGTACACTTACATCTGGCTTATTTGGTGGTGTCCCTTCTGCAAAGGTACATTACAAAGGCACTCATTGGCAGTTCTGTTGGAAAAAGAGGGTGGGTTTTATTGGTTTGTTTACTCACAGGCTGTTCTGTCAGAGGATGTGAAATCTCAAAACTGTGATTTTGTTCATTGTTTGTGTGGTACAGACCAACTTCCTCTCGGCACACTCGGCCCGGGACGAGGCAGCGAGGCTGGAGGAGCGCAGAGGGGTGATTGAATTCCATGTAGTCGGCAACTCCCTGAACCAGAAGCCCAACAAGAAGATCATGATGTGGCTGGTTGGTTTGCAGAATGTGTTCTCCCATCAGCTGCCTCGAATGCCGAAGGAATACATCACCCGCTTGGTCTTTGATCCGTGGGTATCCTTGGAGAGATTGACTCCTGGTCAATCTAATTGGGTTGTACCCAAATGCCATCTTGGTGGCTGTATTAATAATAAGTGGATTCTTGTTGTGGGACTGTGCTGGGTTGTCATTGGCTGGATGCCAGATTCCCAGAAAACCTGCTCCATTGCTCCCCTCCTCAGCTGGACAGGGAAAGTACAAAGTTCTTGGCTAAAAGGACAGGGAGTGATCAGTCACTGATAAGTATCACAGGCAAAATAGACTCAACTTGGGGAAACTAGTTTAATTTTTTACAAATCAGATCAGAGTAGGGTAACGAGAAAATATAAACTACATCTTAAAATACCTTTGCCCCATGTCTCCCTTCTTCCCAAGCTTAGCTTCATTCATGATTCTCTACCTTCCCCCACAAGCAGTGCTGGGGGATGGGGAATGGAGGCTGCAGTTGGTTCCCATGTGGTGTATGCTGCTTCTTCCACAGGGAAGAACTTCACACTCTCTCTCCCAGCTCCAGTATGGGGTGCCTCGCATGTAAGACAGTTCTCCATGAACTCTTCCAACATGGGTCCTTCCCACAGGCTCTGGTCCCTCTGCAGCCCGTGAAGGAAGCCCATGCTGGAGCAGGTGAATGCCTGAAGGAAGGCTGTGGCCCTGTGGGAAGCCCACCCTGGAGCCGCCTCCTGGCAGCTCCTGTGGCCTGTGAAGAGAGTTGCCCACCCTGCCTGCTAGAGCAGCTTTGCTGGCAGGACTTGTGTCCCTGTGGAAAGGGACCCGTGCCACTGCAGTTCCTGAAGGACTGTAGCCCATGGAAGGGATCCAACACTGGAGCAGGAGGAGAACTCCTCTGCCTGAGGAGGAAACTGTGACATAGAAAATGTGGTGAACTGACCCTAGCCCTATTCCCCATGCCCTGCACTGCTTGGGAGAGAAGGCAGAGAATCAGGAAGGAGGAGGGGAAAGGTAGTTTTAGGATTTGTTTTAATTTCTGTCATCCTGCTCTGATTTTGACTGGTAATAAATTCAGTTGATTTCCCCAAGTGAAGTCTGTTTGGCCTGTGATGGTAGTTGTTGAGTTATTTCTCCCTGCTCTTACCTCAACTCACAAGTCTTTCATTATCTTTTGTCTCCTCTGTCCATCTGAGGAGTGATAGAGCAGCTTTGATGGACACCTGGCATCCAGCCAGGGCAAAACCATCACAAAAGCTCAAGCCACTGCATTGCTGCTGTCATTCCACTAGTAAAAAAAGCACTAAAATATGTACAAGAAAAAAAGAATATATAATATGTATAAAATCTTCTTCAGTGGTGACACATAAAATATAACTACACTTTGGGCTTTTTGGCAGGGGGTCACTTTTGGCACCAACTTTTTTCCCCAAAATACATCATCTGTATATTGACTGTATCATTTATATGATACTGTGCATTGAATAATTTAAAGGATGGTGCACTGTTTTCACACCTTGAGGATTGTACTAAAATTCCTTATCCTTGACATAAGAGTTGAGATTGCACCTTGTCACATCTTTCCTGGCAGTCCCTATAAGCGCAACAGAAATGGATCTTTATTCTGGTCATGATTCCAGGAGGAGTGGATGGTTAGAAATAAGAAATGTCCTCTCTTACTTCATCAGCTGCATTGGAGACTGATAGGTTAACTATGGAGAGTGCATGGAAAGAAACAGGAATGCCTTAGAAAGGACTTGCTCTCCTGTAACTCCATTAATTTCTATTTTCTTCAGGATAAAATCATCCTGAGAACTGTGCAATGGTATAGCTATCAGGAATATATTCAACAAAAGCAATATAACTTTTATTTATTGGGCTTTACCCAAGTTTATCTCAGAGTACTTGGCAAGGCCAGGAACTTGCTTTGTGATGATTACCTTTATGGTATATTGAAAGCATGATATTAAAATAACAACTCGTCTATAGTGGCTAATTTAGGAGGCATGTACAATTGCATTGTCATCATGGAAAGAAGAGAATCAAGTTTCTGAAAAAAGGAAGGTTAATGGCACTTTATGTACTATGTACATGAATTAAAGTGATTGTTATTTTTGTCTGCTCAGGAAACATAAAACCCTTGCATTAATAAAAGATGGTCGTGTCATTGGTGGTATCTGCTTCCGGATGTTCCCCTCCCAGGGATTTACAGAGATTGTTTTCTGTGCTGTGACTTCCAATGAGCAAGTCAAGGTAAAAAGAATTCTGTATTGCAAATGTTTATTAAATAGATTTGAGTCCCATTCACCTACTGCATGTGTTCCTAATATTTTTACTGCTATTGGATATACTGCTGAGTTACCAGACAGAAATAGATTTTGAAAGATACAGCAATTCTGAATATAATACACAAAAACCAAACTAAAACATGCAGATTTAGTATCATCATCATAATAGTAGGATTACCTGTCTTTAATTAATTAAATAATTTTTTTCTCAGCAGAGCAATAGTGGCTAGTAGTCTGCCATTCTTGGAGTTTTCATGCCTCTGTCCCCAGTAGTTTTGTCTCTGTGTAGTGTAACATCTCATGGTTGACTGAAATTTGTATTGCTTGTGTGGGGCAGTAATTTGTGTTCAAGCACTTTGTGACATCACATAACTTCAATCTAAATGAGATACAATAAAAAATTAAGTGCAGTTTTACATCTCAAAATAAGCACAGGGTCTATTCTGTACACTCTTTTTTGAGTCAGTGCCACAACATTTTCTCAGAATTTTGAGAATTAGCATCTGTGTTGAAAGAATACGGAGCACTATGAATACATGAGATTCCTCCAGCTTTTCCAGCTACTGACTATTCGGTTCAGGGTTTTGCCTTTAGATGGTGCTGTAGCTTCATGATGTTCATCTCAAGAAGCAAGTGCTGAGATGTGGGTTAATTCAGAGTGTATAGCAGTTAACATGCAAAAACTGTACACCCTGGTGCAAAAGAGTAACACAGTGGGATTGAAAGTCTGTAACAACTGTTAATGCTCTGGTTATATTTGTTTTTATTCAATGCTGGTGTTAGAGAGGAGCATTTCCCTGCATTAAGTAGAGACCTGTCAGCATTCAGAGTGTTTTATCAAATGCAAACCCAAGTTGTGCTTAACTGCACTTCACACGTGAGGCTGCCAAAGATGTGTTGTGATTTTCTAGGAAAAAATCTTTCCAAATAATAGAGCAGATAATTATGACCCATCAAATTGCCCCAGGGCTGCATAACACATTTATTTTTTTTTATCCTCTGGGTACTTTGGTGTATAAGTTGAGTGTTTCTGAAAATTTGCTTTCCTGCTTATCGCTCTGAGTAAGCTGACCCTGTCAACAGGGAAAAAAAATTGTTCACACATGGGTGATCTGCCAAGTCTTAGGAAAAATAAATTCCTATTTTTAGTTCAATTTGAGGCTAGAGTAAAAATTATAGGTATTGTTTTCCCATACAAATTGAGTTGGTTTTTAAGTAGTTTGGTCCCCTGTTACAAAATAACATTAAGTTTTACTGTATGTTGCTGAGTTTCCTATCTGGCAGTTGCCATATTTGGGGCTATGAAATTGTAAATTAAATCAGAAGTTTGTATTTTTTTATTTATTTTTTCTAGCTTTTTTACATAAGTAAAAATTATACCAGTTTTCAAAAACAGAATACCCAAAAGAAATCCATGTATGTTTCTCCAAGTGTCCTGTTAGTCTGCGTGATGAGAAAATTGAAACATATACAAGAACAAAACATTATTATGGGTTTACCTATCTACTTTACATTTCTTCATATCACAGCAGAAGGGGATGACTGTAGCTTACTTGGCAATGTGAATAAATGCAACCTTTTGTTAACTTTGGGGTAAATGTAAATGGAAATCATGCCTGTGTGCAGTCAGAAGGCATAGATGTTTATTTAATTGTGCTCCTTATTATGGTAACTGTTCACTGTTCCTTTTTATGCTTAACGATAAGCTTAGATAATAAATCCTTTGAGGCAAAGACCTGTTTAGCTACAGGTGCACAGAACACTGGAATAATTTCAATATTGCTACTGCTTTGTAGTTTTGAAGTGAGATGGCTCCGAAAGGATTCTCTGTTGTTACAGTATATGATTTTAATAGTTGATATTTAATTTAAAAGTGGAACGAAATAAAAGGTGGGCACCTTGAATTACAACTTCCATGCTGGGTCACAAAGGTATCCCTACAAGGCTCAAAAGAGTTTGCTCTTGAGTGTGCAACAGCAAGTTAATTAAGAGAAAAACTTTAAAACAGGATCTAGAGGAAAGATTGCATTTTGAAAAACAGTGACTTTGAGTCCACAGGTGCAGCCCCCAAAGGCTTTGTCATGGCTTTTTCTTCTTATGTTTCACAAAGGGTTATGGGACTCACCTAATGAACCATCTGAAGGAGTACCACATCAAACACAACATTCTCAACTTTCTCACATATGCAGATGAATATGCCATTGGCTACTTCAAAAAACAGGTAAGTTCAGTGCAAGAAATTACTTTGTGCAAGAAGTTTTATATCTAGCATGGTTGAACTAAATAACTGGGCATGACAAAGTAATTGGATAAAATATATAGTGCAATTTCACATGTATATTTTTTATCTATAAAATCTGCCCTCTGTTCATCTCAGGTAATGTTTCTGTCTTCTAATACATTTTACTTTGATAGAATCATCTGAACATAAGTATATAGCATAGTCTATAATTTGTCTAGTCTAACAACTAGTAAAATGTCAGTTGATTCTCTGATTCTATAAGAAGTATAAAGAAGAACTAGGCATACCTGTGACAGATGAAAACTTACCTGACCTGCACTTACAGCTCCTCCTGATTTGAAGCGTGAGGTTCAAATTCAGGAAAGATGGCAATGTCAGATCTCTCAAATAGATTTGTTAAACAGGTGTCAGCTATGTGATCAGCAAAATGGAGTCAGATTTTTCTCAGAGGTGTACAGCATTAGGCAGTGAAGATGACTTGGATAGTAGGAAATTACGACTAGGTAGAAGGAATTTTTTTTTCCCCTTTCCTCTCCTGAGGGTGGTGAAATACTGAAAAATGTTGATGAGGGAGGTGGTGGAATCTCTGTCCTTTTGCAATATTCAGGACTGGTCATGGCCTTGATCAGCCAGATATGATGAGACCTGTTCTGAGCTGAGATGGGGCTAGATGACTTCCTCAAGTTCCTTCCAGCCAGTTTTATGGTTCTGTATATAAAACTGGCACAATCTACTCTTCACACATTCAAAATGAATACAATCTCCCCTATTGCCTTTCTTAGCAATTAACTATTCTTTTATCAAGTGCCTCCCATGAAAAGGTTTATGGAACACTGAACCATCGTCTGTGAGTTCACTGTTGTATTTTTTGTATTTTAACATTATGATGAATTTGGTTATAAATCCTCATTTCTGTTAAAACAAATGTAAAAGGAAAATGGCATAATGACAATATAAGTTCTTTTTTTTTTTCCTTTGTCAGGGTTTCTCCAAAGATATTAAAGTACCAAAAGCAAAATATGTTGGCTACATCAAGGATTATGAGGGTGCCACATTAATGGGATGTGAATTAAATCCAAGGATCCCCTACACAGAATTTTCTGTCATCATCAAAAAGCAAAAAGAGGTAAAGGTTGAAATGAAATGTTTAATATTATTCTCTATTCAGATGTTTAGAAACAGTTCAGGGGGTGTCAGGTTAGCTTTCTTTGCTTTGGTGCTTAAATTTGAGTGCATAGTTTTATTAGTTAGAATAATTCCTTCATTCAAGTCCCAGTGCCAAAATTTTGTAGTTGAAGCATTAAATTCTAACTTTCTGATTTAGCAAGAACAAGACTGCTAAAGTGCTGGTATTTTGAGGAGTAATTCATAGTTCAATTTTGTGGTAGTTAACAAAGCAAAATCTTGTTAGATTTATTTTTTTAATGGCTTTATCAGTTCCTTTCTTCCCTCAGTAGTGTTCATTAGAGTAGCATTTAAATGAAGTATTTGTATTGAATGGCCTGTTTTACTTGAAAAAAAGAGGATTCTTTTTTTCCACCATTTTTAAAATATATAAATCAAGGGTGGACTGTCTTAATTTCCAGTCTGTCCCTCTTTGGAGTTTATGTGGGATATTCTTTATTTAGTTCTTAATAATATTCTAAATAATAAAGCAGCTTATTAGCCTTGGTTTTTAAAGAAATACAAGTTATAATTTGTTTTTTCAAGATTGTTCAAACCTGAATTTTTATTTTGTTAAAAAGCTTCTTTATGGAACAATCATTTTTCTTCCAATAGAATGATTTGACCTGTGCTTGGAGAAGGAAAGACACTTTCTGATGTGATGATGTTTTTACATTTAATTTACAAGGTTTTTAAACTTTACTTACCGGGAAAGTTTTCATATGTCCATACAACAGGGACCATAAGTTTTTCCTCTGTAATTTCTGCTTGGCTGCATTACCCTTCAGGCTGCTGCTGGACATGCCAGCTGCTCCTCAGGGATGGGATGTTCTTAGTGTGGATAGTGGATGTGTCTCTGGTAGCCTGTTACATCTTAGGCATGCCTAATTATAGTAGTTCAGTTCTGGGCCCAAGCCATCAATGTAACACTTCTGAAAACTTGTTAGTATTCAAAATTTTGCCTCTGGTACTGCGTTGTTAGGTTTCTTCACTCTTATTTTTTCTTCACTCTCTTCACTCACATTATTCTAAAGAACTTGGAGACACTCCTCTTGTAGATAAAGTGCCTTGGTCCTGTAGACAGCTCATGTCTAAAATTATTAGGAGGAAAGCTGCTGTTATGCATTGATCTGTGCTGTTGATCATCTCTGAGAATAATTACATACAGCTTTGGAACTGCATCTTAGGATTGATTGCCCACCTATCATTAAAAACACCAATCAGGCCTTTTACTCTCCCTGTTGCAAGGAAATTTAGAAATAGCCCTCACAGTCTGCAGCCTCATGGAGAGTGTTTGCTTGTCTGTGTATATTAAAGGCAGGGACAATGCTGCCTGGACATAAAAAGAATTTTGAATGTTGACAGTTGGTACTATGTACTGATTTTCTTCAGTGCTGGTATTGGCCAGTACTAGACATCAGACTTTTCAGGATCTATCCTTCTAGAAGTGAAACTTTTCATGGTATTTAGGCTTTTATATAAAGAACTGCAGTATATTGCAACCTATGACTGCTAAGACCATATCACCTGACACTATCAGTATCAGTACTGTTTATAGTCAGTCTGGCAAATATGACAATTCCCTCCATGCAAAGCTTTGTGACCTCCTGACTGGTGAGTAATCACTGGTACTGATTGAACAGCTTGCTTTAATCAGGAAGAGCCACTAGTTCCTAAATTATAAGAAGGGCTTAAGTTGGATGTAATAATTAATTTGAAATTATTTTCATATTATGCTGGAATCTGCTCGTGGTGCTGTTGTATATTGTATTCCTCTTAACATTTCTACGCTCTTTTGAAAGTCTGGTTTTACCTGTTTCTCTTCTTTAAGAGGAAATACTATGTATGAGGGAGTGAAGTTCCTTAAAAATAAAAACATGTCCATTTTTATTATTTCCAAAGAAAATATTCTATCAGACTGGTGGTCTGCATGGCTGTGCATTTGTTTACTCCAAGTTATGAAGTTTTGAAAATCACATATCCAGGACACACAAAGCTTAGATAAGTGTCTAAGTGGATATAAAATGCACCAAAGCAAATTGCTTAGAATTTGAGGTAATAAGATTGCAAAGTTAAACAGAGTGTATCCAGGAGTAGGAAAAGCTTTTCCCTGACATTTGCAAGAGAGAGTAGAATTTTGGTTCTGAAGAGTGTGGCATCATTCTGATATCCTCCAGAGAAAATCTTTCATGAGAGTATCTTTGTTACATAAGCAACTCCTACAGATAGATATATGAAGACTTTGAAGTGAATGGGCTTCTAATTTTTAAAATTTTGGAATATGAACATATATGTACATCAAAATACATGCATTCAATATGTACCTTGAAATTTCTGATCAGCTGTGCTGAAGCATTTCAGAAGTTCCAGCTGTTAAAATTTTATAGCCAGTTCTCAAACCTTCTTCCATAAAATTTCCTTTTCTGCCTCTGCTCCTGTCTTCCCAAGAGCTGTGCAGCTTGTGATAGTAGAACCAGCAATGACTCCTTTTTTTCCAGATTTGTGCCAAAATAGCTGACAGACTTAGTAGCTTCAGTTGCAGAATCAGTGTTTGGTCAGGTAGCTCAGCCCCATTTCCAGCTTCATGGAAAAGGACTGCAAGGTTAGGAAGTGAGAATGTTTCTGTTCATCACAATTTTGCATTAATCTTCTGGGTGACTTTAGATCAAACTAACTATTTTTTGTTTTCTCTGCTACTTTATTACAGATCATTAAAAAGCTCATAGAAAGGAAGCAAGCTCAAATACGAAAAGTTTATCCTGGTCTTTCTTGCTTCAAAGATGGAGTACGGCAGATTCCTATAGAAAGCATTCCTGGAATTAGTATGTATCAATCTCTTTTAATGTAGCTCATAAGCAGAATAGCCCAAGAAAGGTCTGAGACAAGAAATACTAATGTAGTCACATAGTTCTTTTTGATTAGAAGGCAATTGTTTTGGTCTGCTGATTTGATTTCTGTGAAGATTATTGTGTTTCCATTACAACTGCTGTCTTTGAGATTTCCCCAAGGCATGCCAGCTTGATCCTATTTTATGGACGTGTGTATAATTTTACTTATATGTGACCCCTCTTTGATTTGTATCACAGTGTAGGTGGCAGTTTCTCTCTGGCACCATTTTAATGCACTGTACTCCTGAACAACAATGATTTCTGTGCTAGGCATGAACTTAAAGGACAAAACAGAATTGAAAAAAAAATTAAGCATCATATTTTGGGGGACTTTTTTTCAGCTATGCTTTTCTGTAGTTTATTATTTGTCCCTGGGGAATCAGATTGGATAACTTTGTCATGATTATTCTTTACAGGGGTGAGTTGCAATAAAATAGGTATTGAATTATTGAAAAGAAATGTGTTTCATATAGAAATATTTTAGAATCTTTTCAGCAGTCTGGTGGAAGAGTCATGTAGGAAACTGAATGAAGCTGTGGACTAGATGGTTATGTTATTTGTTAGGAGTTGCTTTCATTAAAACAAACCGATTTTACTGCAGTACTGCTGAAATGGCTTTCCTTATTTGAGTTGCAATAACTCAGTTAATGTTTTGACCTACTGTAGTTCCCATGTAATATCTCATATTGTTGGTGTACAGGAGAGACTGGCTGGAAACCAAGTGGAAAAGAAAGAGGGTAAGTGCTACACAAAGTAAAATGTTGAAGAAGTTGGGATATTCCTTTGAGAAAAGTCTTTAAACAATGTCACTTGACATTTACTTCCATCCACTGGAAATCAAATGATGATATGAGAGATGAGTTCTTAAGTGGCTTTTTGGTGGTATTTTTTATTTTATTTTTTATTGTGGGCAAGTGTGGTTTGGGTAGTGGGGTTCTTTTTTGAGGATTTTTGTTTGGGTTTGCTTGCTTGTTTTAACTTTTATTTCTGCCATTAAATGCATGAAACTTTGGAGTTGCTTTTAGGTAAGATGCAAATTTTAAGAATGAAGATAAGGGACTCAAACTAATCTTTTTGTATCGATATTTTCCTTCAAGTAAGGAGGCCAAGGATCCAGATCAACTTTACAGCACATTGAAAACCATCCTGCAGCAAGTGAAGGTGAGTGCTAGCTCTAGTTTACTTTCTGTAAATATTTTTAAATTATTTCCAATATCTAGTTTCCATATTAGATACCTTACTTTTTTCTTTACCAAAGAGCCATCAAAGCGCTTGGCCCTTCATGGAACCTGTGAAGAGAACAGAAGCTCCTGGATATTATGAAGTTATAAGGTTTCCCATGGGTAATGCCATTAACATTTTTTAAGTAGAGTTTAAAAATCATTATAGCTGCAGACATAGCAGATAAATTTTAATCTGATTGTTTTATGGTAAAAGATGTATGTTACCTGCAGATGAATACCTTGCAGCTCTGAAGTGTCAAGAGTGTGATGCTCTCATTTGAAATTGATGAGTGCTCTGTGACCTTTGTGAAACACGTGTGGTGTACATATCTGAAATCTTAGTGTGCCCTAGAGAACTCTAACAAGCTCTTAAATGGTGCAGTCAGCTAGAAGCTTTCAGGAGTAGCTTGTGTAGGTGAGTTGTAGAGATATATTCTTGTGTGTGGTAACTGATCATTGCAGATCCTACTCACATGTTAAAAAACCTGAAGGCAAACTTTCAGGAGCACCTGAGCATTTGAGTTGCTTTGAAATACAGATTTAAGTTTTCTAAATCATATAGAAAAAACATTTTCAAAGGTCACAGGGTTTTCTAACTAAGTCTTAACACTTTGCTTCAATCTAAGTTTAGAAAAATGTTTCATGCAACTAATTTTTAAGCTAACTTTTGTCTTTATCTTTTAGATCTGCCACAATTGTCTGAGGTTACATTTATTTGTTAATTTATTTTTACTTCTAAGTAACACAGCTATTGTTTATGTAGGATTGCTTGCAAGGGAAGTACACAACTACTAATAATGTTTTTCCTTTGCCTGATTCTCTTATGACCCAGCTTCTGACTTCTGGGACATATAATTTCAATGATAATTCAGTGATACTCTAAACAAATGCTTCATTTGTACTGCACCAGATTTAAAACTGAATTCTAGTACTCATCCCTCATTTATGCAATACTCACCTCTATCAATCTGATTACAGTTTCTGAACCCTTAAATATTGTTAGAGAATGAAATACAGGTTCATGGCAGGCTACTAGCCATCATTTTCTCAGAGAATAAAAGCATTTGTTCATGTTGCCTTGCATGGACTCCAAGCCCATGTTTATCAATTTAGTTCAATTATTTTTTTTTTATATTCAAATTACTATTCCCAAATAGCATTCCCAAATAGATGTACATATACTTTATAAACCAACCCCTGGCTTCCTGTACTCCCCAAAAAATTTATTTTCTACCAATGAAGAAAAACAATGTGAGTCCCCTTCTGTGGCAGAGTTTTCTCTATCTGCTTTTCTGGACAGATCTAGCTCAGAAATCTGTTTAATCTGAACAGTGGTTGCAAATAATTTACCTGAGTTGGCAGACTCAAAGTAGGACTGTTGTCTGTCATTTCCTTGTTCAGATGCATTACACTAGAGGTAGGGGCAGCAAGTTTACTTTAAGGATTAAGCTGAGGTCTTTCGTTTAAATTTGCTTTGTTTTTTTCAGCTAAGGAAGCCAGCATGACTAAACTGTGCCTTGATTCATGATAAACTTTAGATTTCTTTCTACTCTCCCTGCCAGCATGCTGATAATGTAAAAAGTTGCCCAGACAAGATATAACAGTTGCCTTTATGTTTGTGTACAGACTAAATTGTACAGTTTTTGAGAGGTATGGCTGCAATTTTTTTACTACCTCCTAAGCTCAGTTCTCATGTATACATGCTTTTTTTGCCCGTTTTTAAGTGCTCTTCAGGTGCTGTATCAAGAAATACTCTGGGGTTTTTCCCCTTTTCATCTGCCATTCAAAAGCTGTATGGCTGAACCAAATTTTCACTGTGCTTAGAGGAGAACAGCTTAACTGTCTAGCCAGGCAACATTTGCTTTAGGGTGGGCTGAACAGCCTTCTCAGCTGGGTGCTATAATTAGTCTATGGATATCTAGTTTAGGTATTAGGTATAGGCGCCTGAATTTCAGACTTGAAGTTTCAGACAGAGCTGAATGAGCCTTTGCTTTTGCAAAATACTGTGCAAATCTAGGGAGTGGCAAGTTCTGTACCATTGGAAAAAGTATTTGAGAGTGTCCATCAAACTTTCCTTGAATAATCACATCTTGACAATTTGACAGGGTTTCCTCTCTTTTAATAAATTCAAATCTCTCTTAAAAAAAAAAACAAACCCACCCCCCAAAACCCCCTAAACCATTACCAAAACAAAAAATACAACCATATTTTTAAATCTGAAGTTAAAATGTTTAATTCCTTTGCATTGGAGGTCTTTGGTCTCTGGTGTCCTTGCAATACTCATTGACATTAAGTCAATTCAGCTACTTCTGTTACAGTTTCACAAAGGTGCTGCTGAGGCCTGGCTCAAGCATTGCTAAAAAAATAGTTGTTAGAGCATCTGAGGTGAGAAAAGCCAAGGCATCCAGCACACCTCCCACTCCTTCTATTCCTGTACTCACTCCTAGAACACTTGTAATGTAGACAGAATTTTTAAATGCCTGATGAGAATTACTGGGAAAGCGACTGTGTGGAGAACACTGAGATGATTTACATATTTTATGGATGACTGATTTTAGTATAAAGAACACTTCTTAAAGAATGTTCTGTAAGTAAATGCTTTGCATGATGCTCTGAAAGCATGTTCTTACATGATTCTTAAAAAGGATATACAATTATAAACTCTGAAGAGGTAATAAAAATATATGTAGAGCATAGAACAAATTTTATCTCTTTTTTCCAAGGCTGCAAATCCTGGTTGTAGTGTAGAGCAATGTATCTTCTCTGCTGTGTTTGCACAGCAGTAAGGATTTTAGGTTAACATACATGTTTTATGATGTTTGAATTCTTTGCCCATATATCCCTAAGGCCCCCTCCAGCAGAGCTGAGAACAGGTTGTCTCAGGACAGTCAGAAGAGCATTAGGGACATCTACTAACCAAGAAAACTCAGAGCTCTAAGTATGAGAACAGAACAAAATAAGCTTTAATGTTTAAAGAATTAAAAATAAACGCTACATCAATTCATCCTTGCAGTGAGATTGCTTAGTTCCAGCAGCTCAGTTGCTTTTGAAGCTAAAATATAGACCCTGCCTTAGGTGAAGGCAATTTCCATTCCAAATCCTAGCTTTGCCAGTTCACATTAAATGGCAAATCAGTCTGAAGGGACATTGCACACAAAACATATTTGAATCCAACACTGTTAATCTATTTTTCTTCTGTGCAGATCTCAAAACAATGAGTGAGCGACTCAAGAACAGGTACTACGTGTCTAAGAAATTATTCATGGCAGACTTGCAGCGAGTCTTTACAAACTGCAGAGAGTACAACCCCCCCGAAAGTGAATACTACAAATGTGCCAATATACTGGAGAAATTCTTCTACACAAAAATTAAAGAAGCTGGATTAATTGACAAGTGACACTGTCTTTTTTACAACCAAATAGTGTGCCTATGTTATGGACAGGGAAAGCCGTTCTATATCTGAGTTGTGGGACTTTCAAGAAACTTCTGTTTAATACTTAGCACTTTTAAAAACCCTTTTAGTTTTGCAAACATGTATTATACTGAAGTTACAAAAATTATTTTATTAAAATGCTTTATAATGTATTTAATTACGGAATATTTCTTTTGTGTGCCGATTACCTTATGTTCCAAATAAGTTTATCAGCTACAGCCTCAGAAACCCCACAAACATGGGGGAAGTTGCACATGTTTGGGAAGATGAAGAAAATTCCCAGACAACAGATGTTATAGCTTACCTAATGCAGTACCTATTTGATAAAGTTTTATTATTTTTTCCAGTAAAAAAGAAAATCATAAGGGAAAACAACAGGTGTGGGGGGGTTCTAAAACACTTGTTTCTTTGTAGAATCTTTTTATAAGATATTATTTTTTAAAAGAAACAGCTGGTTGAGAAGCTGTGAGAGAAGAGCAGTCAGTTCTGAAAAAGGACTGCGTGTGATCTTTGATAGATGCAAGTTTTTTCTATTCATTTTCAGTTTTGATAACTATTTTACCTGCAAATTGTAATCTCATAACCACTCTTAAAAAAAAAAAAAAAAAAAAAAAAAAGGAAAAAAAATCTGCCTAGGTGCGTAATGTCTTAGTGACTTGGCTTATGCAGGACATAAGTACCCAAAATAACTTTAGAGACTACTTTGCATCTACTAGACAATTTTAATTGGCTTAGTAGAGTTAAGGTTTTATGCACTTCATTATCCACCCTACTTACTACTCCTCACTGCTAAATTCTTTAGATTGTTCAGCAGAAATAAGACTATTATACACAAAGGAAAGACAACATAGGACAGCTTTGAGCTTAGATACTCGGTTCTGTGGTAAACTGGATTTTTCTACCAAGCTTTATTGTAAATGCATATTAACTGTGATTATTTAGACCCAGGAACATAGTAACATTATACAACTCTTAGTATATCTTCAAAAAGAACACACACTCATATATACATATAATATATATATACATTTTGCTGCTTACACTACATTTAAGAGGTACACCTAAATCCTTAATGGAGATGAGTACAGGCCAAAAAGCTGTCCCTTGACATTTTCTAAATTAGAGTTTGTAAATTATAACTGCTTTTGTGAAAAACAGATTAAACTTTCATTCTTGGTGTTTTATATTTACAGATGTTACACTGGTAAAATTCAAGTTATGAGACTGAAAAAAAAAAAACAATCCTGTGCTGTGTCAAAGAATCTATCCCTGCAAAATGTCTGTGCAATGTCAGCAAGGAAATGTCAGGAACTATCTAGAAGTAGTAAATGTGGGATCTATAACAAAGGTACAGTGAGTACTTTTTCTTAAATGGCCAGAACAGGATACTATAAACCTGTTTTGTAGATTGGGCCTACAGATGCACCTGTTAAGCTTGGTAACCTGTGAATTTTTGTTATTTTCAGAGTAGATTTTCTTATTGTCTTTCAATCAGATTGTCTCTTCTATACTGAAATGTGTTTTCTAATTTAAGAATTAATATTTTCATAGATACTGTGCAATAAAGTTATGGTAGGATATGTGGTTTTGCAAATGCTTTAACAGCTGATGAACTTTACATTTGTCAAATTAATATATTGTACTGGTACAGAATAGTTTTAAATTATATATGTACAAAACCCTACTTATTTTGGTCTCTTTTTTTCATTACTTGGTACTTCATCACTTCAATTTTTCAAGCTTCCTCAATCCAGTAAGAAAAATACTACCCAGACCCACTACACCTACCTTGAGTTGCTCTACAATCACCCTGTTGTTTTTCTCTCCCTGCTAAAATAGCTGTTGCAGATTTGTTCATGAAAGAGCACCTGAGGTTCACAGAATACCCTGAAGGATCATTAAATGCACCTCTAACATGAACGACTGATACAGGGATAGAACCCACAACCTTGGCATTGTTAGGACCAGGCCATAATCAATATAGTCCAACCACTCTGCTTAAGTTCCTCTAGTCCTGGAATTCCAGACTGAGATGGTAAGGCCTTGTGGCTAGAATTTTGGGATACAAAGGTAAAACTAAGTTTCCACTCAAACATCCAAAGGCTGTGTTGTGAACAAGTTGGTAGCTGCAGCCAGTATTATTATTGAGAGCCATGGAAGATGCTACAAATAAAATAGTAATTAATAGTTGCTGAAAGGGAGAGATCTTGCACCTATTGACGTGGAACAGGCAGTCTTACAAAACAAAGGAAGATCTTGTAGGTTTTGTGTTTTCCCATTAGGTGTTTAGAATATAGCTTTCATTTGGATATTCACAAACCTATTAATACTTAGGTGTGTGTCAGGCAAAGTAAAAGTAGTTTAAATAGTGGACAGTTGATAACACTGTTGTTCTCATATGCAGCCTAGTGTGCCACCAAATAGCACAAGCTCAAATGTGGTACCTCTTTTTCTGGGAAAGGCACTGGGCAAAGCAGGGACAAAATTATTATAAACTGTTATGAGTGCTCCACAACAGCTAGGATCCAAGTGGAGCCTTGTTCACCAATCTTTACAAGAAATTTGTTTTGTTTCTGTCTGGTTGATGCTAACTTGCACTCAGTGCAGGACCAACTAAGCCTAGACTGCTGGTTTTGAGAGTTGCAGCTACAGAATCAAATTGCAGCTGCTGAGTTGCTTCTAAACAGTGCTTATGCCACCACATAAGATGGGGACAGAGTACACAGGCCTGTAATGCCCACTGCTGACATTAGTGCCCTTGGAGCAACTATGGAAACTACCAAAAGAACAAATTCACTCAGAGCTATTTCCAGATAGTAAGATGTTTATTCTAAGATTCAACATGAAACTATAGCCATCACATAAACAAGATCTGTACAAACACAGTTATTAAAAATACTTGCTGCTCCAAACATTTTAAGTGCCTGAAGTTCACCCATACAATGACATTCACCATCTAGCTTATCTATCAGAGATTTCTCATATGCTCGCAGATCCATTCAAAAGGAGCTTGAATAGAATCACTTCAGTTATAAAAGTAATCAATCCATATCATTAAAAATAAGTCACTAAAACAAATCCAGGCCCCCTTAATCTGATATCCTTAGTACTAGACACACAACTATTTACATATTTATATAACATATTGTGCAACAAAATATTTAATCCAGGAAATTACTTTCTTCATGGCAGAAGCATGGTTTTGCTGAGAAACTCAAAGACAACTAACCAATTTCTCATTGGATATTTTCATAGAATCTTTCTTATGAGAATGTCGTTTAGCGTCTTTTTTCATCTTGAAAATTGGAGAGCAGAGGAACTTTGTATCTGTAAATGGATCTCCTCTCCTGAGTTTCCTGTTTGAAAAAAAAGGGCAAAACTGAGTTCTGTTCCCTATGTTACTTAAAACAATAACTTTTAGCTAGTAAGCTCCATTTCACATGAACTAGGCTGTATTACTAACTCTAGAATTTGAGTTCTTTGAGCTCTTTTTTTTAAGACCTTGATTTCAAGATCTAAATAAGCCTTTCAAATCCTCTATTGGATGGAATATCATGTACTTTATGTCAAACTGAAAAGTAAAGACACCTACCCTGCAATACTTGGTTCTTTGTAGTTCACAGTAACAGTACAGCTTCGCCGTTTGCGTTTTGGAGACTGAAGAAGTCCTTCACCTTCAGGGACAATTTCTGCATCCCCAGTGCTGGGGAGCACTGCAGCTCTATTGGTAACATCACAGAGATGCCCACGAGATCGGTCAGAAGGCTGCTCTGTGAAGAAATTAGGCACAGTTCGGATAAGTGAGCTTTAAGGAAAATCTAACCATTCTTAAAACATTACTGTGTTGGTTGTTATTAAAAACAAAAAAAAACTAAAATAAAAAAGCCTATATCTCCTAAATAATGTTATCTTTCAAGAAAACAAAACCAATGACAGAAAACTTTCTGTACTTACTAATAGACTTACGACTTGATTTGTTTTCAGTCTCTTCTTCATGACTGAGCTTCTGCTCACGCTGTGCCAAACATCTTTTAGACCTTGGCCTTGGATGGATTGGTGATGTAGGGCTCTCATCCACTGAACTTTGCCTTTTCTTTGATTTACTCTTGTAAGGCTCATAGAGGCTGTCATCTGAGTCACCTCCAGTACTGCTTGACTCAATGGTATTGGTTTCAGCTGAGTCTTCTTCACCCTCCACTTCAGTATCACTGCCGCCTGTCGTGTTTTGTCGAAAAGGTGTAAGATGGACACTCTCTTCAAAATGGAAGTCATAAGCATCACTGATGCCACCCAAGAAATTCTGCTTTTCTTTAGAAGACTCTTTACCCAGTTTTCCTTGTCTTTGTTGCGAAGTAAGTGGCCATTCCAGTTTTCCTTTCTGGCGCTTTTCTTTCTTTCGTTGAGGGTTTTCTCTGCTTTTACACTTCGGTTGTTTAAGATCAGAATTACATTTTAATTTGAACTTTGCAGTTTCAGAAGTTTTCTGCCTCAACACTAGCTCTGAATTGACCTTGCTTTCATTCAAGTGAGGAATAGCTGCATTTACATTTCCTGTAGCACACTTCTCTAGACTTTCCTCAAGCCTAATTTCCTTCTGTTCAGAAAGTTCTTCTACTGAATCAGGTAATTCTAAATGGTCCAAGACATCAGTGCAAATTACATCAGGGTTCCTCATCGTCAAAAAGCGACGTCTGGTGGATACACTTTTTGGTAACCCGTTACCAAATCCAAACTTTATACTTGAAGAAACATTTTCCAGCTCTGGTTCTGTGTTTTTCAGATGAAAATCAGATGGCTGTCCTTGTAATTGAAGGGAAAATGTCATATTAAAGGCAAACAGAAAAACCATTTTAAGATTTTGTGCAAAAAATCTGAACCTGTCAAAAATTCAGACTATTCTTTGGGTTTTCTCTACAGATTTTTATAAACTAGTATTTGGCAATTGAGATAAGCTCTGTTTAATATAGCTTCCATGCAGAAAGCAGTTAGGCAATATAACACTAGTATTTTCCTATAAACTGTTCCTTTTGGAAAGGTTATTGACAGATCATTTATTTTCCTGAGTATTTTGCTTTGTTAACAAGTTTTTATTGATTTCATAAGTGCTAACAACTGTATAAAGGCAATTTTACTTGGTTGAACTCTTTGATAGATAATGAAACTGGACTGCAGCTATAGAGAAGATAAAGCAGTTTCAAATTCCTCCCCATTTTGCCAGACATCTCCATTCAAAAATTTTACCAGCATTAGTATTTTCCCTTTATGACAAACAGAAAGTTACTTATTAGTTCCTTCACAAGCAGCAATTTTTTTAACTTGTACTGTCACATTGTTTTCCTAATTCAAAAACAGAGCAATGTCTGATACTTTGATTTAGTTACCTTCGCTTGGAATTATATTGGTAAAGGAAATGTCACTGTCAGATTCCACACAGATCTTTGACAAAGAATTTCTGTCACCACGAGCTTCCATCTCATTCGGAAGTACTGGACCATCTTCAAGAACACACTTTAAAGGTCCTCTAGAGAAAATACCAAAGATAGTGTTTACTGAACAGCAATAGAATTTAACACAAGGAAGTTTTCATTACATGGGGTTGTTTCCCTTTTTCCAGTCAGAAAATTAAAGTCCCTGTAACAGAGTTTCCAAACATAGACAGGCATTAATCAATGATACTTACACCGGATGTGTTGGTCCTGTGACACTGCAACTGTTTCCAGGACCTGAAGAAAGCACTCTCTGATTCTGTCAACAAAATAAATCTTACTGTGATGAAAAGGCTGAAACAGGCTTGCACTATCTACAAATTTTAGACAACAGCCAAGTTACCCCAGGAAGCACCAAAGAGGCCCTTAACTCTTTCTGTCTAGCTAACACCAAGTGCTGTGGGTGTTAGCCAGCCACCTTCTCAGCCTCTGCACATCAGCGCATTCATCTCCAGCTCAATCCTACAAGCGGGCAGGGGAAGGAACTGTGCATAAAATCCCAGGAAATCAGGGTGCTCCAACCACTGCATAGCAGAGCCTCAATCCCATTTATAACTTACTGACACTTCCCCACAGTGTGCACCCCTGGAATACTGGGAACTGTGGGACTACTCCTTCCTCTGAACTAGGGCTCAGATCTAAAAATCTACATGCATCTATGGTGGAAGAAGTGAAGACAATCAGTAACAGAAATCCTGCTCCTCAAGAGGAAAAGGCACTTACTAGGCCTATGGAACACAAATTCTTTGCTGGGCCAAGGAGCATGATGGAGTCCTGTAAATTCTGAGACACTTTGGAAATTATCTCATTCAAGGCTGACAGTTGGTTCTAATGGACAAAGGAAGGACAGTAACACTGTTACTATTGTACTCTATTATCAATTACAAACTTATCAGCATTATGAGATAACTAAAATCTGAAGAAACCGCTGTCAGGTGTGTTCACATGTGATAAGCTCCCCACAAAATTCACAGAAGACAGACTTTAATTTTTGTTAATTAAGATTTTATGTTTACTCTTTCTTATTTTAAATAAATGAGAAAGAGAATTGAAAAAAAAAAATTCATTACCACATGTCAATGTATCCAAAGCAGCATACCAAGTTAGGTGAAAAAACCCATTGAACATACTGAGTTAATGTTTTATGAAGCATTTAAGATCATAACGATATCTATCAATGGATTGGTACAGATTTTGATGTTCAGCTTCACTAGCTCATATAGTAATTATTAAAAATACCTCCACATGTCCTTGTTCTTGCTGGAACCTATGATTTCTTTGCAAGTCAAACATCTGAGCCTTCAAAATGTGATAATCTTTCCTTAGCTGAAGAATGGTATCTTCAGCTTCCCTCAGTTTGAGCTTGTGTTCTTGCAAGGACAGAGCCAGGTCTCTATTGTTTGCTTGAATGATCTTAATTTTGTTGGAGTTGTTGGCTGCAACACAACAGTAAGTGTTTCAAATGGCTTTGAAAAGAAAACAAATAAAAGATAAATCCTAAGATACTTGGGCATCTTACTTGCTCTTTTGGCCTTTACAGTGGAAAACTTGGTAGTTTTACCCAGTCTTGACCATTTCTGAATTCTTTTCTCTTTCATGCGTTGTTTTATATCACTCAGACTGTCTTTGAAGGACTTCCTCGAGTATTCCGCCATCTTCTACCTTTAAAAGTGGAAAATGTGAGGAACCCACGAAGCTGGGGTTGCACCACGCGCCCCCAGCACCAAAAGAAAAGGCACAGGGACAGATGAATAAAGCTCGGGGCAGTTTTAAGCGGAGGTACACACACAGCAGAGACCCACAACCAGGAAAAGACACCAGATCTGGCCACTCTCACCGCAGCTGCTGCGGCGAGGCCGTCCCGGCCGCGCGGTGCCGGAACTGCAAAGCGCTCGGTGCCCGCGGCAGAGCTCTAAACACCGGAGCCAAGAGCTCGGCTCGGTCTCCCGAGGTGCCGGCAGCCGGCCCCCTGCTCCTCTAGCTGCCGGCCCAGCGCCCCAGCACCCCGCACCGCCCGGCCGTACCTCCCCGGGAGGGCGAGCGCAGAGCCGGGCACCTCCCCGCCGGCCGCGGCCGCCGGAGCCCCGGCGGAAGCGGGAGGGCCGCACGACTGCGGGCGCAGCCGCGGCCCGGATTTTCCCTCGTCCCGCAGCTCGGTGTCCCCTCTCTGCGCACGTCCAGCGCCTCGTCTCCCCGCGGCCCGGCAGTGCCCCGGCCCGGCTGTGCTCCGGCCGCGCCCGGGAGGCGCAGGAGCGGCCGCTCGGCCCCGCGGGGCGGCACCTCCGCGCCCGCCGCCGCCACGCGCCGTTCAAACGCCGCCGCCGCCGCCTCCCATTGGTGCGTCCCGAGCCCGCGTCACGCCGCGAGCGCCGCGCGCACCCGCGCCTGGCCCCGCCCGCCGCGGCGGGGTGAGGGGCTGCGGTCCGGCGGGCTAAACGCCGTAATTTGGGGTGCTTTACTGCCTGTGGCCGCTCCTTGCAGCAGTCAGCCTCTCACTCTGCAGCTGCACTGTGAGAGTTACCCACGGCCAGGCCGCGAAGTGTAGGGAGAATGCCTTTGCTAACGATTAGACGGGTGAAGGTGTGCGTACCAAAGTCTCTGAAGTGGCTCTCGGTGTCTCTAACTTCGGGCAGCAGGTTTGTTGCGTTGCCCAGGCAGCTTGGCTTGTGAAACAGACAAGGGGCTGCATAGCCTGGACTTCTGAACTTTGGGGTAAAATAGTGTGTTCAATGGGGCAATGAATATGTGCCAGGCGGTTCGGAAAGGCTGCACCTTCCTGGTACCTCAGCAGTGGGGAAGGGAAGAGGGCAACCTGCGGCTGGGAGCTCAGGATAAAAGGATGCTGTGTCCTCCGAAACCTCAAGAGAGAAAACTCTGCATGTGTATGTCCCAGTGAACTCTATTCAAATAAACTTACAGGACTCCTCTATCTCTTTTTTGGCCATAAGCCTCTCTGGTGTAAAGTGGATTTTCCTGACAAGCGTGAGCGAATTTACATCTTCAGTGTGCTTATACACATCTTTGCGGTGTGCTGAACCACTGAGAGAAATGAGAGAAAAAAAATCACCTAAACGATGTCTTATTAACAGAATAAATGGTATTCTTGATTCTGTTAAAACAGCATTTCATAGCTGCTGCACTTTTTTTTGGTCTTACAGCTATTCCTGATTTCCTGTTTTATTCATTACAGCTTGGATGTGTTGTAGCAATCTGATTTCAAACTTGAAAAATTCTCATGGATCGTGACAGAAACCATGCTGTACATGCTTTTGTCCTTTCCTGCTCCGTGCAAGTTCATGTAATTTTTGTTTTTTTCAGTTCAGCCTTGAAGGCCTCATCTGTGTAGTTTTTACAGTAGTATAAATGAATATTTAACTTACTCTCCTACTTCATCAATTGATACCATTAAAGTTGGTGCTGCATTCCTATTAGCAAAGAAGTTGTCCTGCAAACCCGGCCCTGGATGCAATGTGACAATTCCCTTTGGAGACATGAGATCATGTAAAAAAACCATATTTTCTTTAGGATTCAGCATGAAAAATTATGAGCAATTCACACACAATATAGACACACTTACTTACTAGTAACACACAAAACCACAGCAACACACAGTCTTATTTTCTCATTACATGTATTTTCTATTTTCTTGTCTGCTTGACAGCATCTAAGTAATATCCACCAGGCCATCCTTCCAGCCCCAAAAAACTCTCCCAAAACAAAACCAAACCTCACGGGCTTGGGGGGAAAGGAAAATAAATGTTTTTAAAAACCTAACCAAGCAATCAAAAAAACCCAAAACCACCTCAGTTTCCCTTCCCCTTTCTCCCTCCCTCACCAAACCAGAAGAAAAAGCAGAGACACGGTGGACATTAAAAATCACATAGTTTGTAGAAATGCTGTTTTTTTGCTATTGTATGATTAGCTTCACATCCCCTTCCCTCAGGCCCCTTTCTGTTTTAAAGGCCATAATTGGGTGCATGCCTCTACTCAGCCACAGCAAAAAGTGTCACCTGGAGCCTTGCAAATCTCTGTTTCTAAACATAGATGAAAATATCTAGTTTAACTCAGCATCTGGGGGCTTGGAGGGTTGTTTTTCAGCCTTTTAAATTTTTTTTCCAGCTAGGCACAGCTATTCTAACCCAAAGCAATACCTTTCCCTACAAACTTTGTCTTGCTTAAAGGCAGCAGGTGTTTTGCATTTGGCCAAGTAGCAATTGATAGTTCCCAGCAATGCTGGTGAGGTGTTTTATCCATTAGTCATTTATTAGCTTGACATAAATACACTGGTTGTGATTAAATGAACCCTGTTTTGATTAAAAAATAAAGCTTTCCCCATTACTAAGTGCCACTCTTAATTTTTTTTTTTTTGTCCTGAGTATATTTATATCAAGATTAAAAATCCTCTCTTCACATTTTTTTTCATTCTATTGTTCCCATATTACAGCTCTTTTAGAAACACTTTGGACTATTTCTGCAGATTATCTTTTATTTTCTGTATTCTAATTTCTATATCCTGATAATCACATTTTCCCTGTTACTGAGGTGTGCTCCTTTGTGCATTAGTCTCATCTCTAGACAGTTTTGTTTCTATTAGATTATTTGCAGGTTACACCCTCTGTATCATTTTACTTATTTATAGTGGAGGATTCCAAGTAGTGAATTTTTCTAGCTCAACTAAATCTTTGCTGTAAGCAGTTTCATGTTTTCCTCTATAAAGATTGATTCTGTCATTGATGCCAGAGTTGCTGTGGATTATTAGTTTATTTCTAGCGGGTGTACTTGTGTGGCAAAACAGCTGCTGCTGCAACTGGAATTGCAGTATGGAAAGATTTGCTCTCATCTTAGATTTGTTGTCTTGCATTACAAGGCAAGTTGTTTCATATAATGACAGCAAATTACAAGAATCTGAACTGGGATTCCGGGAGCATTCTGGATTCTTCTTATCAGAGTTGTCTTGAATGTGATATTACATGGTGATGTCCAATACATTCTGTTAGGGCTCAAAGGAAGTTGTTTTTCTCAACTAAGCAAACAACAAGGTATTAAATATCCTGTGCAAATTTAAATAAGTTACTTCTATTGCTACCAAAACCAATGACTTCAAATAAATGGAATTTTAACTTTTTTAGTGAGTGCTTATGAGAGACATTGATAAACCAGTACTTGATGGAAAATATTTTTACAACTTCTACTGGTTTCAATAACAGGATGAAGTGTATGGCTTTATAAGAACAGACGTTTAGATTTGTTGTATCTACTTTTTCACTTGTTTTGGTGATCACCAGTAGGGCACCAAAGAGCAGCCATGATGTGGTGACCAATGGCAAGCTTTTGTTGATGCAGGCAGCTGGGTAACCTCCAGATACCAAATTTAAATACCCCACCCATCTTTTAAACTGCTCCATGTCCAAGCCTACATCAGACAACCACAGTGGTGATATTGGTACTGTCTGGTGTTAACCATCAGAGTAGCTGAGTTAGGATGGTACATATGATTAATATTTTACTACCTCTACCACAAAGAGGTACAGAGCTGGAAATCACAATGTACAGAATACAGTGCGTACTGTGTGGACAAAAGGAAAAGTGCATGCAATGTACTGTTCTGTGTAGTACCAAATTAATGAATCCTGCAAGTGTCCTGTTAGAGGACATCCTTAGAAGTGGCTTTTACACATCAGCATTATTTCCTTCCTTTAGCCGAGAGAGAGACTGATTAGTGGCACACAGGACTGTCTTGCTTTCCATTACCTTTTGGGTTTGGGAAGATCATTTATGTTTTGCTGAATCAGCTCTGTTCTCATTTGCTGTGCCATGCTACTGCTGCTGCCTTGCAGTACTTTTCTGCTTGGCCCTTGGATGGCTCATTTGTGAGCTGCCTTCAAACTGATCAGCTCTGATCAGCTTGGAGGGGGATGTTTGTAGCCATCATTGTCTTGGAAGTATCATGACAGGAGTCTAAGAATATTTGATGCGTGGGAACTGCAAGGTGCTGATGCACACCCTTCTTCCCGAAAACAGAAAAGCAGCAAACATTTTTTGAAGAAGCTGGTGCAGACATATTTGAGTAAATAAGGTGTACTAGCTTGAGCAAGTTTGGCTGTAAATCCTGTAGAAATAATGACCTGAAAAGATTTTGACGACTGGATAATTGATATTTGTCCTTCGGCAAGGTTAAAAAGAGCTGTGAGCATTTTTTGGGTGTCATTATTTTTATGTATGTCCCTATGTGCTATTTCTTTCATATTTCAGAAAGATATATCAAATTAGAGCCATAAGTTGCTAAAGTTCAGACCATTTCTATTTTGGAATATGTTATTAGCATTATATTCTTTAAGTTATCCATAACCACTTTCTAATTAAAATGCTAATTTTTTCTTTCTCAAAAATAACTTTGTTCTACTTACAAGCAAAACTACAAATATAAGAGGAAAAGAAGCCTGAGTTAATTGAAACATGAGGCAACATGGGTTTCATTAAGCTAAAATTAATTAGCTATAAATCAGCATTCCTACATTAGTTGTATCAGTGTCTTTTTGATGCAAATATGTATTCTAAATTGTTCTAAATGCATATATATATATGTAAATCTTTATGTTCTAACTAATTCTAAAATGTTTTTAATTATTAATCCGTTTAATGTAAGTAAGGATGTGAAAGATTAATAAGTATCTTGATCTGTTCATGAGAAATATTCCAGAGACAAAAATATATGCAGTGATAATTATATGCATCAGATACAGCTGTGTCTTCCACTTTAAAAACTCTGGATTATATATGTCTGAGTTGCCACCAAATCTTTCCTTTTAGTGCCAGGGAAAATCCAGAATCCCAAAAGAATGTCTTAATCCCCAGCTGTATGCAACAATATAAGTGCCAATTGGAAATCTTGAAACTAAGTGGTCTAATGAGCAAAGAGGAATAATGTGTCAAAAGTGTAAATTAAATGTTAAACATTTTCTCAACATTTCTGTTGAGTACATACCTTAATTTATCATTGTACCACCTGTCAGTAGACCAGAACCCTGACTTTCTCCAGTACACAGCAGTTCCAGACCATGCAGTCAGAAGCAGCCTCCTCCCCCTCAAATTTTCTATCCCCAAGTCTCCTGCTCATCTCTGTCTCACATTATTGAAGTGAAGCTTAGCCCTGGTTCAAGGTTACCAGGCAGTAAACTTTTTTCTTTTTAAGCTTTGAAGGGTTTTTTTTTGTTTGTTTGTTTTGAGTTTTTTTTTAGCCATTTAGCCATTGAATGGAATATTTACTGACAAAACTATTTATTTTCCTTCTACTGTTTCCACCAGTTATTGCCTAGTTTGTCCTGATGAATAACTAGCTCAGTAGTAGAATATGCCACTGTAGCATGAAGAGACAAAGGCAAAAATGACCTGCTTAGTGGATCTTAATGATTATGATGATGATAATGATAATGATACTGTCAGGTATAGTAGAACGAAACTCATTCATGGCTACAATAATATATTTTTAGCTTTTCTTAATGCTAATACACCTGCCATAATCTGAGAGGTGAATATTAACCTTATGATAATAAGTACAGAAATCCTGGATCCTGATGGAACAGAGTGCCACCAGCTTCCCACTCTTGCATACCTTCTCTCTCTAGGTGCTGAAGTGTCAGTGGGGAGGGTCTTGGTTTACATGGGCAAACTTGAGGTTAAACCTGAGCTTTCTCTTTAAACGCAACTACTCCTATGTGTACACATTACATACAAGTATTTATTTGATGCCTTGTAGTAGTGTGTACAATCCTTACTGGCTCCTAAAGCCACTGGTAAAACATGATGAGAGACAGGGCTGAAGAAATTAACAGCAGCATTTGGTATGCACGTTGGCTGGGGCACACTGGTACTGGGTAGGGAAAAAATGTCTTGACAGGCAGCATTTCCTCTAGATCAGAATATTCAGTTAAGGAGGATTTTTATGAAGTGTGGAAAAGCAATTTTCCTTCCTGCTGGGGTTATATTGCTGCAGTCAGCTCTCAGAGGTTTGGGTCATGGGTGAATGACTTTCAAAGAGCTAATCATTGTTCATAGGTAGGAGACAGAGATATAGATTGACGATTTGTTCTCTCACAAGAGGTTCTGCACAAACACTTTTTACTGACTTTAGTCCACCACAGAGAACAAGACAGGGTAGACAGGGGAAGATAGGTTATAATAAGCTATGTAACTGTAATAGCCAAGGATAGAAAAAGAAGCAGACACCATTACCCCACAGTACTCCATTCAGTTCTGCTCTAGGTATGTTGCCCATATTAAAATAAGCAGGATTGCTTTATTGCTTAATGCTTTGTGGGAAATGCTGTGGGTAACACCAGACAGAAAACAAAGGCCAAGAAAGAGTGGTCAGTTCCGAAATAAAGCAATACCCTGCAACATCATTTGGTGCTTTTGTTGATAACAGATCTACTCACACTGAGGCTGCAGTTTCTTTTGAAAAAATGAGGGGTTTGAATGACAAATACTCATGAGGAACAACTGAAATCATAACTATATGGACAAAATGACATTATAACATTTGACATTAAAATGGCTTCTAAAGTTTGAGGATGTTTTGTTTCTGTAGCTTAGCTTGCCACTAACATCCTGATGTTTACTTGAACAGTTGAAACAGATCTGTCACCAGCAAAAGCTGTAAGTGGCATGACAATGGTAAAGAGATATGGAAAGACAGCTGAACTGCTGCAGATGTGAACTTCAAACATGACAAGATTTTTGACTGACAGAAAAGTGGAGCAGAGGCAGAATTCTCCAAGGTCTGTTATCTTTGCACTTCTCTCCTCCTCTGTATCTTGGTACCTTTTATCATTCTGTTACTGTGCTTTGCAACTGTACTGTAGTGTCCAGTGTTACAGCTTTTCCTTCCCACAGTTTCATCTGGTTTTCTGTCCTTTCAGAATATATTCTCCCAGTTTTATTGGAAAAATTATAATAAAAACATACAATATTGTTTTTTTTATATTTATAGGCAGATACAATAGGTATGGTAAGAATTATGGATTGTATTAAGAAAGGGGAAGCAAAAAACCAGTATGTTGAAAAAGACTGTTTTAATGGATATTCCATGATTCTTTTAGTTTATTTTGTGTAATTCAAATATTTAAAAATTTAAGTACATTTGAAAAATTAGATTCTGTGACAAAATTTCCTTAAATCTGAACTATTTAAATCAATAGAAATACAGCACAGCATTTGTCATGATAAAACAATTATAAAATTCTGGATTACTGAAAAATAAGTAATTAAACTATTATGTCACAAATTTTAATGTAATCAGTATGTTCTCAGAAATTTTTTCACTGTAGTTAAGCCAACAATTTCTAAAATAAAAGGTTGGGAGGAGACCTAATAAAAAACTTTCAAAATGCTTTAGTACAAAGCAGTTTTATAGAAACTTAATGAGATAAATTAGATTGAAGTAATGGTTTACCAAGAAATAAGCACAAATCTAAACAGAGTTTCTCAAATTACAGTTTTCTGTGCAGATGCTATAGAGAAAATGAAATTGCAGACATGGAGCCCACTCAACATGCAATCACATTCCTACATATCTCTCCTACCATGTTTGTGCTGGAAACTAGATGTAGACTATTGCAGAAGAGTCTACGAGTTCCTGTTATATACATTTAAATAAAGATACTTATTTCTGGCTTTCCTGCATCAGATACCCTGGGTGCTGCCCCAGTCCGCAAAGGAAATAACATACAGATACTCCTGGTCACCTTAGGCCAGCTAAGAAATGATAGCTAGCTCTAGGCCTCTCTTTTTTATCTTTTTTAAAAGAAACACAGAAGTTCTAGAAATAGGAGTAAAATACTGCTATGCATAAAATAGGAGCTCAATGTGCATGCCATATTTTATCTAATTGCCTGTAGACTGAACAACCACATATTACCCAGCTGGAAACCCATTTTAATTCTATTATTTTTATATAATTTGTCTGACTGTGCATTATTTTATAGTAAAGAGGCTTAGGTCTTAGTGCATGGTCTTCTGTAGTCAACTGGAGTACTTACTAGTGAGCAAGAAATGAGGGAGTCTGCAGTTGCCATAATTCTTTTGTTAAAAATGTTTTCATATGTCTCCCTTAGTACTTGCTTATTGTAGCTTATATGTTGCCTCATGAAAACTCGCTTGGCCTTTTTTTTAATCCTGAAATCTTACACAAAAGTACAATTTAAAATCAGAATTACCAGCTATTTCAATTATTTCTTTTCTTCAGTGCAGCCTTCAGCACAGATTTTACTAAGATTTACACTTGCTTCTTTTAATTTGCATCGTATTCTACCACCTTATTGGTCTCTGCTTCCTGACTAAGCTGCTGTTTGCTGGACAGTCAATTTACAGTTTGGGATAACTGATTTTTAACCCTAGAATGGGTGTCTTCTGATGGGCCAGTGGAATTTGGTGCTGCTAGCTTTTGTTAGAGACAATAATGTTAACACTAATTGTTCAGGATTGAAAGAATTGCATTTCTCACTAATTGATGCTGGAGTCCATAAACCATAAAAAGTCTGCAATTTTGAAGGAATAAAGTCCTAGAATGCTATGGACAGGATCTTGGTGAAAATCTAGGAAAAAAAACCCTAAGATTTTTCTTTGCCCTTGTGATCTTCAGCATGGAGAATATGTGTAATTCTGTCCCCCCCCCCCCCCCCCCCCACCAGGTGCAGTGTCAGACTTACAAGGAATCTAAGCAAAAATTTGGCTTTTAGAAGCATCCTAATGTATTCTTCAAAAGGAGTCAGTTCAGATCCAGAGGTGATTTTCCTTGCTATTTTATTCACACCCCCTGCCCTTCCTCAGAATAACAGCTGGATCTAGGACAGTAGCAGCTTCTATTGGTCTGCAAGGTTGTCTGTTCCCTCCTGTGCCAAGATGCAGAGTGGAATACAGCTTTGATGTGAAATGCCTCAGGCTTTCATCTTATAATGAGTGCCCTCAAAAGATCCAAACAATTCTAGGCTAAAAAAAGCTAAACTTCATTTAAATAAATAATTGCATTTCTACTTTTTTATATAAAGAAAACTTAAGGCAACTTGAGGTGGCACACACCTCAGTCAAAGAGATTTATGCATTGTTTCTTTTCTTTTCCACTATCACTGCAGACAGACCCTAGGTTTGAGCTGCTGTGCGCCCAAAATTTCTATGTAGTCCTCTTTGCAATTTCTATATTAATTTCTAATAGTTTGAATGTCCTATGTGTGTGTATGTATTAATGGGCATTGGTTTATGATTCTTTCCAATAGCTGCTGACCCCTTGCATTGGTTTTTCTGTTAGGAATTATTCAAAGTAAAACTATGAGGTAAAAAAAGACAGATTGCTCAGCCTTTCCATAGTCTTCCTCACCAAAAATAACAACTGCATGTAATAATGATGATAAAGGAAATCCTGCTGTTTATGGTAAAATTTACAATTGATTAACAGTGATATTTAAAACCTATCAACTGCATCACAGTAGTTTACAATTTCAGCAGAGCTACTTTTTCATGCCCCTGTGTGCTTGCAAAATCTAAGCCCAGGGTCTTTGGGTGGATTCACAGAGTCAATGCAGGCAGAATCCAAAGCAATTCCAGTTTCACAGTCAGGCTTTTCAGGTCTCTCCCTGGCCACCTAAAGTGCTTTAAAAACTTCTCTTTCAGAATGTGGGGTCATTCAAAATTAGTTTTGCAGAACACATTTTACGATAATCTTCTTTACACCTGTGAGTTTCATCCCCTTTGTTTTTAGCTGTCTAGAGCATGTTCTCTTAGACCTTACATGTCCTTGCTACCTTAAGGACAGTGTAGCGAGTTCATTCATACACATTCTTGATATTACAGCAGGCTTTCTCTCATTATCTATCTGCACCCGGAAGGTGTGGAATGAGTTTTAGGAAAATGATTTACTCTCCTGCCTCCCTCCTACCTTCCTATGATTCTCACAGGTGTTATTGCTGGAGTTACTAATAGTAAACCTATGGGTACTTATTTTCATCATCATCCAGTGGGACAAGTAAGTTCCTTGCATTGCTTCAGTGGTTTCACTTACCATCTACACATCAGTATAATCTATTTAAAATGTATGATATAGTGAAGTTCAAAGCCATCCAGCAAAATCCCATGTCACCAAATTAGGTTAATATTTAGTACCCTTTTGTGTTAGGTCTGAGTGTCGACTAGCAATCACAGCAATCGTCACTTGGTGGAGCCAGATTACTCTGCAAGTGAATGTGTTTTACAAATAGTTTGCAGAAAAACTATCAAAAGACCGAATTTATAAATAGTACTTTGGAGGAAGATAATAAAAAAAATTGTGGGACTTCACTTCAATACATCCTTTTAAAAATTAGAAGCTTTTCGTCTTTGCTTTTAATTACTCCAGCACAGAAGAAATATCAGACTTGCTGGCCAAAACAAAGGCTATCTCCTTTTGCTGGAATAAAATGGAAATACAGTATATTGGTATATTTGATAACATACATGCAAACCTGCAAGGATGAAGCCATAGGTGTCAATCTTTTAAAATTCAGAATGTTAATATTTATATGTTTTTACGTTATTTTTCCATGAATACTTAAAATTTATTCCGTACTTGTATCTCTCTTCTAAATGTTCTTCATAAAATCTGGAAAGACACCTAATTTATTTCTTGTGTAGAGAACAGATTATACTTGGAGAAAAAAATGAGGAGATACCACACTGTAAACACTTTCTCTATACTCTGCTAAATATGAAGAACTCTCATTAACTTTTCCTCACAACTTGTTTCTTTTCTATCCATATGAATGGGACACTATTTAAAGTGTCAACAGTAGAAGCATCTACTCATTCTGTACTGTACTGTGCATACTGTAGTAAAGAATTTGGGGAATGTATGGTTCTCTCTGCCATTGTGATACTCAGTGATCAGAGGTTACTCCTGGGAGTGTGTGTATTTTCTTGTGGTTTTGTGTGGGTTTTGTTCCCTGTTATTCTAATTTTTAGGGTTTCTGTGCATTGAGTTCCTCTGAGATGGATAAGGATAGGTATTTTTGAGGAGTTGTTCTGACTACCATGTGAATAAAATCTTACACTTTCAATATATTCTTTAGACTTGTCAGATCTCATTTGCCAGGAATCGACTCCGTCATCTGAGCTCAAGCTTCATATTTTATTGCATATTAAATTGAGCACATGGTTCTTTCCTGGTTGGTGACCCCCTGTGCCAAAAAAAGCCAGTTCTTCCAATCAGTCATTTGATATATCTGACAGATATATCCAGCAACCAGGGCTATAGAACAGGAGAGAAGCCACAACACTGGGGAGAGGAGCTTAAGATTGGCCAGTTTATACTCTGAAATCCAAGTTAAAAGACAAAATTCTCAGTGACATAATGGCATCACAGTCCCACACATTGTATGTCTTTGCTCCCAGCTCCCGTGTGTGTTTTTAGAAGTACATCTGCTTCCCTGACCTGTCGAGTCAGATGACAGTTGAGATTTTCAAGCCTTCGAGATACTGGCAAACCTGGCACAGAGTGTTCTTATGACTTTTCCTAGCCTAGTATAAAAAAAGTGAGAAGCTTCTTGAAAATCTGATATTCCAGCTTCCTAGACTGTACATGCAAAATCATAATAGAGACATTATTCAGAACAACTTTGATTTTCTAAATAATTAGATTTCCACAATTATTTTTGCATAGAACACATTCTTTCTCAGTGAATAAAAATATGCATAATGAAAACTAACCATATTTCTAGAACATCTCCATTTATAACTGTGGGCAGCAACAAGATATATGTTAAGGAGAATTAAAACTTACTGTGTTTCTCCCTGGCAAGAGAGGAGGAAAAAAAAGGTATATTAAACCTTCATGTAAAGAACAGATCATGTTTTATGGAAAGACAGCAATGACATTACTGGTAAAAAAGAGGAAAGGTCCAACAGAAGAAAAACTTGAAATACAGAAGTGACTTTCCCACTTACAGAAGGGCAGGATGTGCTCTGTTAATGTTGGAAGATGGAATAGGGACAGGATAGATATGAGGGGTTGGTTTTGCACATCCAGAATATCCGGAAAGAACCTTTTTGTGGCCTCTTTCTGAATCACTGTCCAGAACTTCTATTCAGGCAAAATGATGGCAAGTGTTAAATTTTTCAGTGTTTTTCCAGATGATGAAGTCTGTGGAGGTTTTGGGGATGGGGGATTTTTTTTTTTTGTGGTTTGTTTCTAACTGGATAGCTCTATTTCTCTTTTATATTTTTGGTTACACCCTGTCAATTTGCATTTGGTTTCTCTGCCTTTTCTTAGGATAAGCATACTTATTACAAGTCACACAGGATGTGTGATATCCTTGAGCAGGAAAGAAAATTTTTGAATTTTTTTTCTTTTTCTGTATTTCTTCTGTGATACCATTTGAACAGCTGTTTCTAGCTCTGCCAACAAGGGAGAGAGGTTCTCAGCTGAAGGGTTTTAAAAGTTCATTAATTTAATTTATTCTGCCTCTCCAAAACAGATTTGCATTGTCATTGATATAGTAGCTCTTATCTGGGTTTTTTCCTCTTCCTTCCTCCCCAGTTGAATTGGAGATTTACAAACAAAATCCCTGATTTCATGCATTTCCTAACTGCTATGTCTAGTTTCATTCCTTTTATATAAACTACTTGCTTTGATGTGCTCTTATTTTCATTCAGTTTATTGCTCTTTTCTTTTTTTCTATTCTCCCTGTGGTTTTGTATCATCAGGAAATTTCACTTCTTCCTGAATGCATCTTCATCCAGGTTAAAAGGGAGACACAGTCAATCAGTCAGTAAATCCCTACTCCCTGGAAACACAGTCAGCACCAGCTGTAGCTCAATTAAACTCAACACTTGAATAGTTCACAAGAGAACCCATGCTTGTATACACACATTAATCAAATAAATCCATTTTAACCTGTAGTCATATTCCAAACTTTCAGTTAATATTTTGGACAGTAAAGAGTGGGCTGAAGATATGTGATGCAAGTAGCAGATAATTAAACCTTCTCGGCATAATGTTTAAGCTTAAGATGTCCTGACATACACACAAAACAAGGTATACTAAAGGAACCTAAAATATATGGAGTTTACATGCCTAAATGTTGATGAACACTTCTCCTGAATAATACAAGAAACTCAGCTGTTCAGAACCACTTGACATCTTTCTAATTTGAAAACAAAGAAAAAGATTTTAGTTTTTACTATTTTTCCCCTAGATTGTTGATGCACACTTTGTAGAAGACTATTTATGTACATCTTCTTAAGTCAACTTTAAAAACATTGTAAATAAAGTTATGTTTATGCTATTGAGACAGAATGTCTGTCTCCATTTCTTAATTCTGCAGATATTAAGAATATTTCCCGAGGATCAATGATTTCATAGTCCATATTTAAAAGAACTTGTATGTAACATTATGTGCCTAAGTCCTGCTGACTCCATGTTAATGAACCATACTGCCTTGACCATGGGACTGTACTTTACAGCCAACAGACCCCTACTAAAGGGCACTCTAGCTGAAAAGCACCCCAGTCTGTGGAGAATACAGGCCATGTCAGACTCTATTCTAGCTTTCTAGTCTCATTCATTAAATGTCTTCTGAACAGATTTCAGACAAGGTCAGGCTGGCCATGCTGATTGCTATTTAGAATGTGTTCCAAAAACAGCAATACTGCCACTGGTTGAGAATATTTTACTGAAATTACTTTTGTCATTAAGTGACTGGTTGTCAAACTGAAGCATATTTAGCTTAGTTTGGGACAGCTATCTTGACTCCATGCTGGAGAGGGATAAAGATGGACAAGTAGTTGTCCCAAACCACAACAATCAAGTTCACAAACACTACTGGGATCAAGTCCTGGCTGCAGTAAAATGTTTGAGTGTTTATAGATAACATATATATGCAACAGTTCCACCCCAAAAAACCTGGTGCTCATGCCTTGTTTAGACCAGGTTGTATACCATGGTGAACCTGATCTGGAAGTGTCAGGGAAAGCATGCTTTCTCTTGGTGAGAACCTTCAAGAAGCTTTAGTTGCATCCTCATGTGAAGTGAAAAATATTTGAAATGTGGAATTACATGAGAAAATACTTTTTTTTCACAGCTGTATTTAAAATCCCCTTTTATCAAAAGTGGTGAGGGAACATTTTTTGGTGATAGACTAGTAGACATAGCTGTGAAAATGTTTTCCTTGTCACAGGCCATCAGCAGTGATCCTCCCTTGGGCTGACAGCAGTGATACAGACAGATCACTTCCCACACCCTTTGCAGTAATTGAGTTGGATTGCTTGAAATGAAATCATGTGTTCTTTGGCTGTGTGGCTCTCGCTTGCTCCGTCACAGGGATTGTCTACGCCGGCTAGCTTATCCCCTTCAGGTGACCGGAGGGAGCCACGAGTGTGGCTGCCCCCAGCTCCTGTCTCAGAGCGCTGGGTGGCAGTGATTGCCTCGGCGTGGGTGACGAAGGCACGGCAAAGCCACGATGATCCAAAGCAAAGGAATAGGGAGCGGACACCTGTATGAGGTCTGCAGAGCTTTTATTCTCCCAAACCGGGACAGTGACAGATGTCCAACAACCTGGGGTCTGACAGGGGGTTATAAAGGGTGTGGGCGTGAGGGGGATGAACACAGAACAGCCAACAGGAAAGGATTACATCACTGCAGGGGGCCAATGAGGAGAATTTAGGGAGGGGAAAGGCTTCCAGGGACCAATACTGACAAGAACAGGGATGATTGACATTGAACTTTCTAGAAGAAAATGGGGGTGGTTTCAGGGATTGACAGGTAAAGAGGGCAGTACCACCTGGACTGACAGGGATATTTCTAGATACTGAGGGAGATTGACAACCCTGTGGCAGGAAAACTTTTGTGGCCAGCAGATAGGGAAAGACCATTCTAGGGAGGAATAGGGGACACATGGAACATACCAACATAACCTATCTAACAATTAATTTCTAACTTAATCACCAAAACCCTTATAAACCCTTGTGAAACTACCACGCCACCACATCTCCCCCTTTTTTATTTTTTAAATTTGAGGGGACGCTGGAGGTAGGTTTAAACTTCTGTTCCCGCCTGCCGGTCTCCCTCCCACCATTCTTCTTCTGTGGAGACTGCGGCGGCGACTACAATTTTTGGAGTTTTAGTTTTAGTCGAGGTCGTGGCGGAGGTGATGACGCGTTTAAGGATTCCAAATGATAGGGAGACTAAGAAAATTATTATAATAAGGTAGGCAATGTCCTTGATAATGGAAATCATCCACCCTGATAAATTCCAGTTTTTAAACATGTCTCTAAACCAGTCTTCATTTTCTTGTTGTACTGTCCCAATTAAGCTCTTTATCTCCTTGATGGATGCGTGGACGCTTTGGCTCTTAGATGACAAATTAAAGCAGCACAACTCCTCAAAATCTTGGCACCCATGCCCATGAGCCAGCAGCAGAAAATCAATGGCTGCCCGATTTTGCAGGGTAGCCTTCCGGGTTATTTCTTCGTCTTCTAGGAGGTTACTTAAGGCTGTCGATGTCAAATTTGCCTGCTTCGTAACCCAACACTCTAAATTGCTCAATTCACTCAATGCTTTGGCTGCTGCCACCCACGGCAAAAACACGGAGACAGCAATCCTTTTAGATTTGGCCCAATGATAAATCTCGGCGTCACAATGTTCGTCGAATTGGCTTGCACTCCGTTTTGAAATTTTAGTTACCCTTTTGGCATGCCGAATTGGAATTTGGGTCATGTTGGGAGAAGCCAGGGAAAGACGCCCCAGAGTGCAGGGACCTCCGAGGAGACGAGAGGGGATTCCAGGATATGCCCTATCTCCGCAGATTAGGAACATTCCCTTTTCCAATTTTCGTGCATATGAGTCATCAGTTGAAGGAGCCCCCATCTTAATAACAAACTGGCACCATTGTTTTGCTTGAAATTCGATCTTATGTTGTTTTACATCTTCATATGAGTCCCTACGAGAGCTGGGCTCATATTCAAAGTGTATGCAGTACATTGCTTTTGCAGAACCCAATAGTTCAAATTCTTGAGGCTCCGCATACTCTTCCGTATAGGGAAGATCGTACACCCACTTCCTCCAGAGTTGTAAGGGATTGGTAATGGGCGTTTTGGCAGTATTGACGACTCCCCAATACCTAAAGATTTCAACCCATTTATTCGGAGGGTTTTCATTGTTAATCTGATTTTGGATGGTGCGCAGCGAGGTGGGATACTCCTCTAACTTAAATGGAATCCCCACCAGGCAGGTGGACATGGGATTCTCTGCTGCGGACGAAGAGAGACAAATATGATCTTGTTTGAGGGCATGGGCTAAGGTTACCCATACATTCTTCCGGGGTTGTGGAACGACCCACGCGTCCGAGGACTGGAATAGAGTCAGAGGGTAGAGCCAGAGAAAGACCAAAAGTCCGAAGGGTAACATAATTGTTGCCTGAGGGGAGAGAAGAGAAACATAACACATTAATGCATAAGAAAATAATTTCGCCTGCTGACTATCTGGGAAGGCTGAAAAAAGGTTAGGGAACTCTTCCCCCCTTGCGGCGCCTTCGGTTGGATGCAACACTATCATCGGTGGGGTCTTCCATCGTGTTGGGGGAATCACTCTGTATCTGTTTTTCTTGTTGTGTTGATGTGTATGGTTTGACCCATTTTTTGGGGACCCATTTGACACCTGAGGGCGTGGACACGCAGGCGTATCCACGTCCCCATGTGACCAGTTGGAACGGACCCTGGATTTTTCCAGAGTCTGGATCCCTTACCAGCACCGGAGGCCGTTCTTTTGGCCTCAGGTGATCACTTCTCCCAAAATGTCTTAGGATTGGTGGATCTGGCCTGTCGAAGGAACAATTGAGGAAATTGATGGTAAAGAGGGCCTTGCAGAGCCTAAGTTGTGGTGATAGCATCTTGGTATCTCCCCGCTGGCGCTGGAGGACTTTCTTCAAAGTTTGATGTGTTCTCTCTACCACAGCTTGGCCGGTGGGGGAGTATGCAATCCCTGTCCGATGTTGAATTCCCCACTCTTGTAAAAACTCACTGAACGCCTTAGAAGTATAAGTAGGGCCGCTGTCGGTCTTAATGGTATTAGGGACCCCCAAGACTGCAAATGCCTGCATAAGATGGTTCTTGGCATACGCAGTTTTCTGCCCTCTGTGGGCTGAGGCGAAGACTGCACCAGAGAAAGTGTCCACTGACACATGTATATGCTGGTACCTTCCAAACTCTTTTACATGTGTTATGTCAGTCTGCCACACTTCACAACTGCGGAGTCCCCTAGGGTTCACTCCGGAAACCACCGTTGGAAGTGAGGACTCCTGGCAGTTGGGGCAATCGGCCACAATTGCTCTGGCCTGGTCTCGCCGCAGGTGGAATTGGCGGACCAGACCCGGAGCATTTTGGTGGAACAACTGATGGCTCAGCTTGGCCTGTTCGACGATGTTGGGCCGACCAGCCAGCTGTAAAGGGGCGGCCAGAGCATCCGCCTTGCGATTGCCCTCAGCAATGAAGCCAGGGAGGTCGGTGTGCGATCTCACGTGCATCACGAAAAAGGGTTGCTCTCGGTGGGAAACCAGGTAAATTAATTTCGAGAGCAAGCCGAAGATCACAGGGTTTGAGACTTCCTTGAGCACTGCATGCTCAGCCCTGGACACCACACCTGCAACATATGCCGAATCAGTAACAATGTTGATGGGTTCTGGGAATTTTTCGAAGGCCCTGACGACTGCGTCCAACTCAGCAACTTGTGGAGAGCCCTCCACAACCTTAACATCGGCTTCCCACTGCTGAGTTTGAGGGTCTTTCCAAGTCATTACTGACTTGTGCGATCTTCCGGACGCGTCTGTGAAAATTGTCAGTCCCTCTAGGGGCTTTTCGCTTTGAATGCTTTTTGGAATTAGGTCGAATTGTGTTTCAAATAATTTGTGTCCTGGATGATTAATTAGAATTTGTCCGGTGTAACTGTCCAGAGCGAATTGTAAACATTCATTGGTATGAAGCAAATGCTCAAGGGTCTCCTTAGTTAATTTCCCCGTCGATGTTTTAATGGGAAGGTGTATGCACGTAAAATCACACCCCGCTAACACTCTCAGGCGAGCCCTGGCCCGCATAATCAGCTGAGCCATCAGCTCCTGCGGAGTTGTAATGCTCTTGGACATTTGGTGACCAAGGAACACCCACTCTATTATCAAGAGAGGGTCCCGTTGGTCTTTGTCCCATTGAAAAATGAGCCCGTGAAGGTGTGGCAGTTTTCCTAGAACAATAAATCTGAATGTGAGGTCTTCACGACAGCGATGGGCTTGTCTGCCCACTATGGTGGACTGAACTTTCTCTAATGCGGTCCTGGCCTCCTGGGTCAGCGCCCTCGGGGAATCTAGGTCTTCCCTCCCCTTCAATAAGTTGAAGAGAGGGGACAGGTCCCCCGTGGTGAGCCCCAGCCAGGGCCTGATCCAGTTCAAGGACCCACAGAGCTGGTGGAGGTCACGTAAGGTGTTTGGGTTATCACTAATGATAATTTTTTGAGGTGTTATGGTTCTCTTACTGATTTCTAGGCCCAGATACTTCCAAGGCGGCAGCCGTTGTACCTTTTCTTTTTGAAGCTCAAATCCGGCCACCGACAAGGCTGTGATAGTGTCCTCCAGTGCTTCTGCAAGTACGTTGTCACTGCGGGCACAAACAAGGACATCATCCATGTAGTGGTATATGATACAATTTTCCCACTTGGCGCGCACCGAGGACAGAACTTTGGCGACATACCACTGGCAGATGGTAGGGCTGTTCTTCATCCCTTGCGGGAGAACTCGCCAGTGGTAGCGCTTCATGGGAGCTTCTCGGTTGATGGAAGGCACCGAGAAAGCAAAACGTGGCGCGTCAGCTGGGTGTAAGGGAATATGGAAGAAACAATCTTTTATGTCTAAAATTGCCAATTTCCAATTTTGGGGGAGCATAGATGGGGATGGCATCCCTGGCTGGAGAGACCCCATGTCCTCGATGACATTATTGATTCTTCTCAGATCGTGAAGGAGGCGCCACTTGTCTTTCCCCGGCTTCTTGATAACGAAGACTGGAGAATTCCAAGGGCTATTAGTCTCGACAATGTGGCCTTTGGCCAGTTCCTCCTCCACGATGTGATTGAGCGCCTTTAATTTTTTCTTACTCAGCGGCCACTGCTCTACCCAGACAGGTGAATCTGTTAGCCAATTAAGTTTCTGGGTGAGGCGCTCCTCAGTGGCCGCTCCTAAAAATCCTGAGGGGCCGGCAGTTCCAATTTGGCCCCCCACTGGGACATGGCATCTCTCCCCCAGAGAGTAAACTTAGAATTTAACACGAATGGGCGTACAGAGGCTAATTGCCCATTCGGCCCCTTAATTTGTACTATGCTCTTTGACTGCCTTGCTAATTGCGTGCCCCCTACGCCTAGGACTGCGCTATCCACGTCCTGCAACTCCCATTGTGACGGCCACTTGTGTGGTGGAATGACCGTCACATCTGCTCCCGTGTCCATCATCCCCTGAAGTTGGATGGAATGCCCCTCGTTCTTAAGGCCACACCATACGAGGGGCTTCTCCTCTCCCAGAATTTCAGTGTAAAAAATTGAGAGGTCTAGGTCATCGCACAAAAACTGAGGCACTGGAATGGCCTGTGCAATGACCTGTCCCTCCGGCAGGAAGAGGGGGGGGTGGACACAGCGCGCCATGAGGTAGAAAGTCTTAGGATCCGATGTAAGGATTGCTGGAGGAATTTCCACCTCAAGCGGGGTGTGTTTGGTGTCCCCAATGACAAGGTACTTGCAGTTTAGAAGATCCTTGGCCCTCTGAGTCTCACAGTTGGTAATGCGGGGTAGAAGCTCTGGCGATGCAACGATGTAGTGCCAATCCTGATTGGAGAGATATACAGATTTCGTTATTTTAAGCAGGTAAGGTTCTACAGTACTGTCTGTATAAACTTGGCTGCTGATACTTGGAATGATGGAATGGATTGCAGCCCTAGCAGTGATGTCCTGATTACCGTGACCTGCCCCATTTGTGTCCTCACGCGGGGTAGGTCCGCGCTCCCCCTTTAGTTTTTTTGATGCTGTTTGTCAGATTTCCCCTCCCCTGTGTTCCCCCGTTGAGGCGGTGCCCTTCCAATGAAGGGACATTGAGCTATAAAATGTCCTTCCTGTTGACAATGGAAGCATCTACGCGGCTTTGGTGGTGTAGGTTCTGGAGGTAATGCCGTCGAAGCTACTACTTTGTCTCGCGATTTTTTTGCTAGATCTTCTGCGAATAAAATGGCTTTTCGTGTGCACTCCTCAATCAGTTGTTCTAGCGCTGGCGGAGGCGATGCTGGAAGTGCCAAGATGACTCGTCGGCACGCCTCATTTGCATTGGTAGTAACAATCTCTCGGATTAGTTGATCCTGTGCTTCTTGACCTTCCACCCTTTTTTCTATAACTTCTTTTACTCGGTCCACAAAATCAGTAAAGGGCTCTGTAACAGATTGCTTAAGAGAAATGTAAGAAATAGCAGGTTCCTTGGATGGCATGCTGAGAAAGGCCCGCTCAGCAGCATCTTTGGAGAGATCTAATACTGGCCTCGGGATCCCTGCTGCTTGTTTCTGTGCTTGGCTCCAATCACCCTCACCAACAAGGTGGTCTAAGGTAATAGGATTTTGTTCTATGTCGGTTGCATACTCGGGGCTCTGCAAAATTTCTGGAAGGAGGTCACCTGCTAATCTCTTCCAGGTTCTTTCCCACATTTTATATTCAGAGGATGGGAGCAGGCAACTGAATAAACGCCTTAAATCTGCAGGGACCATGATATTTGAATTGAACGTTGCCTTTAAAATGCTCCGGAAAAATTCACTTTTGGATCCAAATTCTCGCTTAGTTTTGCAGAGATCCTTGATGCAATCGTACGAGAGGGGCTCCCATCTTGGGTGTTGCCCTCTTCCATTATACGTGACTGGGGCCAGGAACGGAAACTCGTTGTTATCATCAGCTTTCTGCCTTTTAGGCCCATTACTCCCAGCCCCCACGTTATCGTGGGAACCGGAAGTGAGGGCGTGGGAAACAGGAAGCTGGAGGGCAGGGTCCTGGAGGGCGGAGCCCTGACCCGAGGTGACGTGACTCGAGGGTGGTACTGATGGTGTTATGGGAAAAGGGGTGGGCGTAGATGACGTGGCCTCAAGGGGTGGTGCTGAGGGTGGAGCAGCATGAGAAATTGTGGGAGGGGCCTGACTGGCCGCCGCAAAGGAAGAGGAGGGGTCCGGAATAGGAAGGGAGGGGTAGGAAGGAAGGGGTAAAAATGGATTCTGGGGAGGAGAAGCACCCGCCACGAGGCGACAGCCATTTTGTGATGTTAGAGAGGGCGTTTCTACAGCGCCATTTTGTGGTGCTTCTCCAAAGGGACTAACATAGGGAGTAGGAGAGTCGAGGAAAGGATTTGGGGGAACAAAAACTCTTGGCAAACATTTAGGACTCGCAACTCGGTAAGAGGGACTAGGAGAAAGGGCAGGGACAGGATCTCCGACAGTGTGGCCAGCACTGCCAGAGCAAGGGTACCGGAGGGACCTGGGGGAGCCAGGGAGAAGGCGGCAGCTCTGTGGCTGCTGCAAACATTCTGCTCCCTGCGCCTGTTGCTGGCGGTCAGCTCCCCCCTGTATCTCCAGTCTAGGGGAAGCGGGAATCGGAGAATGCGGTAGGGAAACAGACCTAGGGAGAACTGGGGACTTTGCAGATGGATTTGTCACCGCACTGTTATCCTTAACGACATCCCAAATGAACACAAACAGCTTCATATACCCATTTTTGACTGAAGGGTCACCCCTCCTGGTGCCCTCAGTCAATAGTAAACCAACATTTCTCCAAAATTCCCGATCTCTAACGCTCTCAACAGAAACAGTGGGAAAACGAAAGAAAATTCATCTGACAAATTTTTTAACTAAATTTTTTGAAACACTTCTAATTCCCTCCCTCAACGAACATCCCTCCCTCAGGAGTCCCGCAACCTGGACATAAATCTCCCTTTGTTGTGTGGACAGCCTAACACCCATTCTGCCCACACAACTTAAAATTCCACCCACCTACTGCAGGAAATGTAAAACGTAAAAAATAGAAAGGGTCTAGAACGCCAGCGGCGGCAGTCTGCTCACGCTGTGCACAACGTGTCCCCTAACCTCGGGAGCGCAGCTGCCAACCTAAGGAGCCCCCCCCCGGTACCAAGGAGACTCACCAAAAACCGCCGACGCCTAGAAAGAAAGCTGCAGTAGGGGTCCTTGGATCCGGAGGCGTCCTCCCTGGTGCTGGAAGGATTGTGCTTCCTTCCCCTGGGAGCACCACCGGACAAAAATCGGCGTGCTCACACAGGGGCGATGGTGCTGCCAAACTGTAAAATCCCTGGGCCGATGCCCAAAGGCAACAGTCTTTTCGTGAGGCTAGCTCACGTGGAGTCCGACGTTCCTCGACGGTGTCCACGCTCTGGAAAAGCCGCACGTTGGCGCGCCACCTGTGGCTCTCGCTTGCTCCGTCACAGGGATTGTCTACGCCGGCTAGCTTATCCCCTTCAGGTGACCGGAGGGAGCCACGAGTGTGGCTGCCCCCAGCTCCTGTCTCAGAGCGCTGGGTGGCAGTGATTGCCTCGGCGTGGGTGACGAAGGCACGGCAAAGCCACGATGATCCAAAGCAAAGGAATAGGGAGCGGACACCTGTATGAGGTCTGCAGAGCTTTTATTCTCCCAAACCGGGACAGTGACAGATGTCCAACAACCTGGGGTCTGACAGGGGGTTATAAAGGGTGTGGGCGTGAGGGGGATGAACACAGAACAGCCAACAGGAAAGGATTACATCACTGCAGGGGGCCAATGAGGAGAATTTAGGGAGGGGAAAGGCTTCCAGGGACCAATACTGACAAGAACAGGGATGATTGACATTGAACTTTCTAGAAGAAAATGGGGGTGGTTTCAGGGATTGACAGGTAAAGAGGGCAGTACCACCTGGACTGACAGGGATATTTCTAGATACTGAGGGAGATTGACAACCCTGTGGCAGGAAAACTTTTGTGGCCAGCAGATAGGGAAAGACCATTCTAGGGAGGAATAGGGGACACATGGAACATACCAACATAACCTATCTAACAATTAATTTCTAACTTAATCACCAAAACCCTTATAAACCCTTGTGAAACTACCACGCCACCACAGGCTGGATGTTTCACCTTGCACCCAAACATTCCCAATTCCAAGCAGAGACACTGAAGTTAGATCCAGAGCTTACTTAAATCAGTGAGATCCTTTGGATTGGCTTTGGTGTCTATGGATCAAGTACCAGCAGAACTCTGAAAATAAAACTCTAGCACTTGACAAAATATTATTAATTTAGTGGTGAAAAGATTTGCTATATAATTAATAAATAATAGGAAATTTTCCAACTCTACCTTAAATCTTTACCTCACTGACACTTCTTAGTTCCCAAATAGTTTTTATAGAGGATTATAGTAGTGCTCTTGGTTCTAAAATCAGTGATGTATTCTTTCAGACACTCCTAGGTATCTGCTTGCATTTGAAAGGCACAGACAGTACTGAACTCTTATTAAGGCACTATTTGTGGTATGAAAAACTTGACCATCTTTTGGTAAAAGGAAAAAAAAAAAACCAACTGGCTTCAAAAGCTGCTCCAGTTCTGAAACTTTAATAGATATTTTACCATTTTTTATTCAGTATAATTTTAAATAGAAGCACTGAAAACAGTGCCATTGGCTACATAGTGGCACAGCTTTAAGATGGCAAGTGAAGTAACTTGGGGATATTTAGAAGTGCTCAACAAAGCATAAATTACAACAAGGATCGGAAGACAGGAAAAACTCAGATGCCTACAAATAACTGAATGTTTCCCTAGGGCATAAACATTAATGACTTTAATTAGATTATAATTGCTCGTGGAAGCATAGTCTTGCACAAGATAAAAATACCTGACATTGCATTTGCAACTAGGCAACTGCATGAGAAGTACAAGGAGGTTTAATGTTAAACAGAAGTTATTTACTAAATATAAGGTGGTGCACAGTATATGCTCTATTCTCAGGATATACTCATATGTTTTTCAGATGGCAGCACTGCTTCATCTATTTGGCACTGAGTTGTAGCTGTTTGAGTTAGAGATTGTAATAACTGAAAGGATAACAGATGGCAACAGTGTTTATTTAACTGAGGGTCTTTGGGGCCCTGTGTATTTTATTTTCATCAGTACACTTGCAAAAAAATGCCTCAGTGACAATGCTTGGAATACCCTCTCCTTGTGTTGAGTGAAGATCTAGATATTCACCCAATATTTATAGCTCCACAAATTAAAATCCTGATTTAGGTCCAAGAACTGAATTTCAGCTAAAATAGTCCTGTCACATTTCAGGAGGTTTGTTACACCAGGTTATCAGGCATGTGTGCAAAATGGCCACATGATAACTAAGTCCTTTTGCCCATTCTGGAAGTCTGCTGTTTTCCAACCTGTAAAAGTCACAATAGAGAAGTACAGTTGATTTTAAAAAGTTAATTTATTCTCAGTATGGGAACTGAAAAGCTTAAACCCTCAGCTACAGTCATGCTGAAACATTACCTCTCATGCAATCTTTGTTCTCTTGGCTATATGGCAGTGTAACTACATCAAGAACAGTGCAGAGCATCTCCTGCCCTCTTAACTTAGATTCAAGTGATTAAGTTTCCTGTCAAAACATGTTTTAAACCACTGATGTAAAAGAAAAATGAGTTCTACTCTCTTCCACACTGTTTAAACATACTGGCCACTAAGCAATTATGGATAGAAGAAAAGGGTCACAACAAAAACACTTACACTGAAAAGATGCAGCTGCTGCAGATTGGTTCAAAATCCTGTGCAAATCAGGGAATCCCTGCTGTCTTAGCATGGGGCAGATACGTATCAGGTGTCTTGCTGCTAGTTTCTCATATGGATGGATCATCTGTCCAGTAATGTCTGCTCTGTTAGGGTAGAAGGATCCACTGTTACTGGCATCTGTTCACTCTATTAACAAGATGAAAGATTTTTTTTTTTGTTATTGGTTTTTACAGGAAGTGGTTACATGAGGACTTCACACTTATGAAATGTTGTGAGAGAATCAAAATGGTCAAAATATATGAATCTCTCAATTATATTTTTATATTGTTAAAAACTTTCAATAAAAGTTTAAAAATGTAATACAAATATATAATATATATAAAACCTAACACTGGATATGACTTTTATCTGAAACATAGCCTGAGGCAGCAGGCATTTTCTCATTGAGAGCATTTGATCATTGACTAGCATCAAGGTATTAGCTCTGTCACAGACTCAGTTCACTACTGAGCTCCACTATTCCATGGACTGTTTCATTTAGACACTGTCTGGGGGAAAGAGCCTGTGCTCTGATCAGATCCAGCAGACCTGTCAACAAACCTGTGTGGACACTGCCTTCAATGTAAACTTGGAACAGTGTACACTTGTATATTTGGCACAGTTGAACACATGCAACCCCACTAAAATGAAATATAAAGGAATAAATGTAGATGAAAAAGCACCATGGAAGGTGCTGATTCCATGATGTTGATTTTACAGATGAATCATAATTTAAAAGATATTAGCTATGCTAAAATATTGTAGGGTTGTGAGAGGGGGGTGTTTTTTTGAAATTCCTTATCTTTAAAACCAGCAAGATTATTTAACTGACAAGGTCATTACTTTCATATGATTGCTTCCCCAGTTAGGTTAGTGTCATTGACCACTGGGTCTCAGGAATAGCTGTAGGTGTTCTCAACTAGCACAAACACTCCTACAATTAATTTACTTCTGCAAGACTTTGACCTTGCTCCTATAGCAAATACACCATTTCAAACAATTGTAAGAACATTAGTTACTCCTAATGAGAACACTATTGACTAAGATTACACAGATGCTTTACCTTTCTAACATAAAGCTGTAGCTTGTTAGTGATGATGTGAAAAATAGGTCAGGTGAAAATACTAGAGGCCTAACTCTGAGATCCTTATTTCATTTTAATGCACTTTTTTCTCTTTTTTATTTTAGATGGATCAAACTTTTTACAGAGAGATCAGTTAGGAAATTGGGAGAGAAAAATAGTTGTTAGCTCAATACTCTTCACTAATTTACATTTTAGGTAGTGGTATTTCCTTAAAGGATTGTAGGCATTTTAATCTTTTCATATGCTCTGCACTATAGCTCTTTTCATTTGCTTAATCTCAGTATTTTGACCCTATTTTCTTATTTTATACTTCTTTGACTGTTTTAACCCTATATCTGCCATAAGTCTGGACTTACATCCATGGCTGTCAAATAAAATAAATAGATGACAGTTACTGTCATACCTGTAATGGTCCAAAGACATATCTCACTTTCCCTTGCCCTCAATTATCTTCAAAGCTGAAAGCTCTTAAAGTAGGATTTGTCTCCCTCCATTTGACTCAATGGAGTCCAAAGGAGGTTTTGGCTCCTGCATTGTATGAGCAAATGCCAGTTTAGTGGGGTGGTGTCCAAAATCTCAAAGCTCCTTCCCCTTTTCTCTGTAAGTGGTGCCTCACAGCTTGGTGTACCCTGACTTGTAGATAATATGGTTGTGTTGACTGCACAGCCCATTCTTCCTCCCTCCCTCCCTACTGGCTGGAGCTGTCTCTATCCCAACCCGTGACACATGACCACTAGCATAATTTTCTTGTTTTAGCCACTGTATTCTTTCTGTATATTGTATGCAAGACAACAGTTTAAATAACAGAAAAAAAAAGGTTATCAAGATTTACAGAGTGAAGAACAGTCAGTGTAAGTACTGAGTGTTTTGAATATCGTAGAGTTGATATTGGAGGAATCACATATTTCTAGGAATATCTTAGAATCCTAGATCTTGAATCATGAATGTTGTGTCAGTGTTATTTATTGTATATTTTTAAAGAAAAAGTACTTAAAAATGTGATACAGCCCCACTTATTGTATGCTAAAACAGACTTAAAGCAAGGGGCATTATTGATAATTGATTAGCTTTAAAGTTGAGTAGCATTAACTTATCCCTTATTTCAGGGAAAAGTGAAATAAATGTGTGAGTTTAAATGCTCATAAGTTTACAATTATTGAACCATTTTTCATTAGCCATGAATAATTTTTCCTTCCTCTGTGAGGATTTATAAAACAACCTGGAATGACATGTGGAGAATTAGCCATTTTTAAGATTTCCATGCTTGAAAATTTCAATCAGCACATATGGTGAAAGCGCAGCTTATTTTTCATGCTGGCTTAACTCAAGTGACTGAATTGATTTTACTCATGCTTTCCAAAATAATTCATCACTGGACTGAGAACAGGCACAGACATTTTTGGCTTGACAGAATTTGCATAAGAAAGTTAGGAGCCACTGATGCAAAGGAGGGCTGAGCAGTGGATGGAATTCCTCTTTAATGACAGGGGTCAGTACCAGCTGGATCCTGAAGAAGCTTGATCTGCACACTCAAGTGAGCAATAATGGAGAATTCCAGCAGAAAGTTAATAGATTGACAAATACTTTTTGTGCTTGATGAACTGTAATTGCATAGGAAGGCCAAACACTAATGGTAAAACATAGCCTAACAAAAAAAGATTTATGCCATGGATATGGGGATTGTTATTTGACTGTCTTCTCAAAGCAGCAGCTATAATCAGGGAAAAAAAAGCCCCTGTCAACCCCTTAAAATAATAACCATTATGAAAAATGAACCACTGCTCATATTCTCTTTTGCCTTTTGTCCCAACATCTAGTAAACTACTAACAGAAAATTACAACTAATACATTTAAACCAAGTAAAACCTTTGGAATTTCATTTCTGGGCAGAACTCAGTGATTCAACTCTACCTTAAAACTCTGCACAGTTTATCAGTACCTCAAATGGTAAAAGGCATCTTGGCTTATCTGTGCTTCACATCTGCTTCCGTTCTGTCCTTTATGCAGTTTCACAGAGATGTGTTGCTTTTCCTGATCAATTGACTCGCCAAATGCGACTTTTGGCAAGCTCTACGGAAACTACATCATATAAAAGAGAAGTAGGGATTTATTGGCAGATCCCAGAACAAAATGGTCCATCACCAAGAATGGCCCTGTCCCCAAAAGCAGTGTCCAATTATATTAGCCTGTCTGGGGCAGCATGGGTGAGTTAACTGAATCCCTGGGCTAGGAGTTGTTGTTTCTCAGCAGGGCTATTTGCTTCAGCTGTAAAACCACCTTGATACACTTGCACTGTTTGTGGGCAGCTCTTGCCAAGGTAATGATTTTGAAGAACCTGGTTTTCTTGTTCAATAAAATAAGCAGGAGGTGGAGGCAAAGCTTCTGAGTCCAGATACACTACAGAGGAGAGAAAAAAAAATGTAAAAGAATGGCAAGTGCTGGCCTTGGTATAAAGGGAAACAAGTAAAATCTGGCCATAAGGAAAAATAGCCTTAGACTTTACAAAGGCTTGTAGCTATTTTTACAAGCAGGTTTTAGAATAGCGTGCCTATGATAGTAGGGCAAAAAAACTACAGGTGCCTTGCAGTGGATCTCCTTAGATCTCAAAAAAAAAAAAAAAAGTTTATAATGCTGTTAGTGAGTATAAGCATCTAGACTTTAAGGATACAGTCCTGAAAACCTCCCTAAAGTTTTGTAATATTTCTCTAGGAGTAGGTAAGGCAACCCATTGTAATTCAGACAATTTTGTTGCTTGCTATTCCTTACAGCTTTTCCCTAGCTGATAACTATTCAGAGCCTTGCTTAGTTATTTCCTTTCTTCCTGAAGAGCAGTTAATTCAGTTTCATACCCTCTGCTTGTTTGTACAGGAAATAAAGCAAAACTCTTGCTGGTTTGCACTGCAGAAAAATCTCCCTGAATTTCAATTAATGAATGGGTTCATTGAAAACTCCTCACTAGCTAGTGAAACATAATTATCCCTGGAATGGTTAGGGCCAGTTGACATTGCCCCTGAAAAGAGTAGTGTCTCTCTCTTCTGAAGCCTTCTGAATTCAGCCCTTAGGTATATCATTGTTGCAAGATAGATAAATTAGGGGAGGAATGAGCAATATGGGTGAAGTTTATTGTCATTTTTGGGTTATGGATTGTTCTTTTTCCTGTCTTTTTCTTTCCTAATCTACCATAACTGTGCCAAAGTATATGAAATGGTGTTTTTTCCTGGTCTGAGAACACTGAAGCCTGCTGGAATTAATAAGTGAATTAAGGGTAAATGAACTCCAAAAGCGAATAATGAGAAAAATCTCTGGATAACAAACCTTTTTATATGCCCATCAAGAAGACCTGAAACTATTAAATTAGTTGCCTTTAAATGCATACAATGTATCAAAGAAATTTTAATACCTACTTTATGCTTTAAAACATTTTAGTGCCTCATTAATACACTTGATCAGCCAGGTTGTTAAATGTCCATCACCAAACAGTGATACAGTGCAAGAAAGTGCCTGCTGTACCAATAAAGTGTCCCATGAATGTAGTTTGGAACTGGTGTTTTAAGGTTAGCAAGATAGAAATTGCCAAAGAAATTTTGCTTTTATTAAATGCAGTTAATTTTTATTCTTTCTGAGCTCTCAAAATTGTTCAAGTATGTAATATGACTCAGATTAGATGTCCAAAACTTAAAAATTTCCTTCTCTCTTCTGAAAGAAAACTTGGCATTTTTAGGAGCATTCTTAAAACTAATTTGCTCATATTTTCCCTACAGATATAGAACATGCAAGTTGCAGTTGGCTTCCAAGTACCATGACCAGTGTTTTGATCTTGTCTGTGCAAACAGGACCCAACAAGTTATACTGCCACAAGGACAGCCATGTAAACAAGAGTTTCTTCTGAGCTGATGAAAAAAACCTGTTTGGTTGGGCTTGCAAACTTTGTCTTGAGCTGCCCAAAGAATGGTTTGTGCCAACTCAAAGCAAGAGTGCACTTGAATCAGTGCAAAGGTGTGTTTTAGTACCAGGGCTGCTGACTTAAAGTGTTTTGGCTTCATCTTAGTAACTGGGCCTTAAATTTGAAATTCTAGGTGAATTGCATGCTGCAAAATATAGGCAGGCCTTAGTGTTGGTAGAATTTACCACCTTATAGAAAGATTGTATTTTATGATGACTTGTAACTTGAAATAATTTTTGTGCTATGTTAATTGTTGTGAAACAAGATATTTCAGTATTGGAATTGAATGCTGGCAATTTCCATGTGGTTGAAAGGTCACCCTGGTGATTGTCAAGCATCATTCTGTTCTGACTGGTCTCTTCTTTGCTAAGTTTACTTTGTATTTATTGAGTATGATATTCATGGTATAACAGCACTTCAGTCAAGGAATGGCTGTTTCAGTTCCACTGCCAACAGCTTGACAGTCAAAGTCAAAATTTGTATGCACTTTTAATTCTGAGATTTGTTAATAATTTTTTACTTCTGTATGCCTCTACTTATATATATACTTATATAGAGCTACTTGAATAGCCCTTCAATTTCAAGGATCTTACATTTACCACCATTAAAGAATGTATGTTTTAGATGTTTGACTGACAGGTGGATAGTTGACTTTTTAATGTGAGCTTTCTTTGATCAGTTTTTACTCACATTAATAGTCCATTGCTCTACAAAGTGGTTCTGGGATCACTCTCCTCACTGCTGTTAAGAAACTAGACATAAATTAGAGGCACTGGGATGATGTACATGGTTGATGCTTGAGGGATTGTGGGCAGACCATGGTCTGAGACTGTTGCAAGTGGGTTATTTCATATTCATATAGATGGGTCCTACCTGTCTTGCTGTAAAGTTGAACTATGAGTTGGAACATGTGTAATGAGACCAGGAAAAGGAAAAGACTTGTCTAATCTGTAGTCTCTGATGCTTGGTTACTCTGCTTTCAGAATAAGCTTCTGAAAACTATTTTATAAGGCTTTTCTGTTAAATTGCTTTTGTTCTTGTTTTCCTTGAAGAATTGCATTGCTATCCATTTTAATAAACTTGATTAAATATTTAATATTGATTGCATTGAACTGGGAGGCTTCTGATATTTCTGCTGTGTTCTCATTCTGTTTGCTGTTAACAGACTAGGAAAATCCCTTAAAGTAGCCTAGACTAGCCTAAACCCCTATAGTAACAGCCTCCAGACTCAGCTCTTTGGTGAAGAGGATGAAACTATCTTTAATACCTCCTTTATTTTGTGTCTTCTGCTTCCCTGATATAGCAAAGAGAGCAAAAGTGATTTTCAGAGGGCATTGCTTCTCCTAGTTACCTCCATGCTCTGCATAAAAATTATCTGGCCTGAGCTAAAGGTATTCCTTTGCATGGCAGAGGAAACTGTTTGTTTGTTTGTGTGTTTTTCCTATTATGCCAGGACTATATTCATGTTTATGATGGTTGCTACATCAATCCATGGAATACAAAAACCAACACAATAGGTCTGGAACAAAGACAAGAAAATTAACCATACAGTGGAATGCTGGAGACTGCAGATTTAGCAGGAACAGTTTAATTCATCTAATTATGTGTTATGAAAAGCCTGCTGAAAGACAACTTTTCTCCTCAGACAGATACTGAACAAGTATCATCAGCATAGTGGTTGACCATGTATGAAGATGGGTATGTGGTATGTATTACTAATAGCAAAAAAAAAAAAAAAATTAGTCTTTCTTGGATCTTCCCACTGTTTTCAAAATCCAGGATAGGGATCTAGAGACTAATTGGCCTATTACACACAATTCTCTTAGGAAGACTCTCTTGCTACTTGATGCACTCAGGACTTATATAATTATATATCTTAATTGTAGCATGGTGAACTTGCTCTCATAAAAAGAGAGCAGCTTCCGTTCTCCAATGTTTGCCTAGTTTTAAAGCCAAGTTTGAACTTCTAGAGTACCTTCTATGGAGGTTACCTTCCTGAGGACTGGGTACCTTAGCAGAACAAGGTGCTGCTCACTAATGTGAATATATGTGACAATTTGAGAACTAATTAAAGCTGAAGCCAGAGTGGGAGGTTAAATGTGGCTTTCCCAGTGCCTGATCCAAGCCAGGAGAGTGCAATCCAGCAGGAGACTGGTAGCATTATAATGCACCATGTTCTTGGTCAGCTAACCCCTGCCATGAGTCTGCCTGCCCCAAATGCTGCCTGGATGGACTGTGAGATGCTATTCAAATGGATAAGGGTAGAAATATATCCAAACTGACAAATTCTTCTCCAGAAGAGCTTCCTCACTGGCTTCTTTCCCTATTTAGACCAGTTGGTATAACCTCATTTGTTACCCACATGGCCCTCCATCTAACCAAGGATTTTTTATAATAAATGAATGAGTCAACTCGAAAAGAAGTATGAAAGCACCATGTAAATTTGTGACAGGATGGGGGAGGGAAGTTGGAAGAAAGCAGCAGTCAAAGCCTATTTTGATGCTTCCAAAAGTCATCTTCTGGCATGACAATTTCTGTCTAGACATAGCAGAGCATCCTTTACATCGGAGTGATACAGCCACTGTGGTCACAGGGCAGGGAGCAAAAAAATAAGGGTCTGTGTATGTTAACTTGTGGTGTGATGTCTCAGTCACATAGGGATTGTAGAGGGATACAAACAAAGCAAGAGCACCTGCATTTCCAGCAAGATGGGGGTGCAAGTAGGAGAAACTGCATCCCCAGAAGAGAATGGTGAGGGCTCATTGTCCTCGAGCCCTGTGAGAGAGTGGTGTGTATGTAACTATGAATGTGGGGGATGCTGTAACTCTTGGGATTAGTTACAGTGTGCTTAGAAATTTATAGGAATTAGTTAACATTTCATTCTAATATTGTGGTTTATAAGTTGTGAATCCTGAATGTATAGTTTACTGACTGCCAGCTAATCACATCAATATTAAATCACTGGTTTCATTGTTCATAGTTTGATTTAAAGCATGTGAATTGAGCAGTTTTTTCTTGTAATGTACCCTAAAAAGACATCCTTTGTGCAGCAGCAAGGTGATTGCTCCTCAGTCACTGCCTTCAGGTGGCTATCTTCAGCTTTGAGTAGGGAGTAGGCTGTCTTAAAATGTCTTTTCTGAGGGAAAAGACAAGCCTTCTTTCTGTCTCCCCATGGTAGTTTTCTATTTATGCTGAATGGCATATCTTTAAGTGAACACAAGATATGTCCTACAAATAGTTACTTGGGCTGATGCAATCATCTGTTTTGGATTTTAGTCTTCCAGACTAAAAAGGGAAAGACTTTATCTCCCTCAAGCAAAGACTAGGATATACTAGCAAAGAAAGCAGTTTCTGAAAGTAAAGTGTATTTAAAAACCCAAACCAACAAAAAAAAAAAAAAAAAAAAAAAAAAAGCCCCTAGTACACTTCCCTGTGTAAAATGGTTTCCTCTAAACTATATGGACCAGAAAACTAATTAATTAACCATTATATGAAATATTATTTTATTTTGAGTCTTGTTATTGCTTTTACAATTTCTTGAAGGTAATTAAAATTTTATGGGTATTAAAATTATTTTTTAACCTCCTACAAAATCCTTTTCCACAATGAACAAGTGTAGGAAGTTAGTATTGCAGGAGGAGTGTGCTGAAGGTTTGAGTACAGATGAAGAAAGCCACTGAATATGTACAAAATGTGATGCAAGGAATAATTATGAATAATTGTCCTAGTTGGTTTTGTGCATTTCCAGTGGCATGCTCTCCAGGCTAGTTCCTGGCTTTCCGGATGGTCTGTGGCAGAGCAATCAAAGATGTGGATCATAACTGTAATAGCAGATGGAGGACATCTAATTAAAATAAGCCAGGCAGGCCATGTGATACTTCTCTCTATTTCCAGGCCTAATATTAGCATGAGATGAATCGCCTCATATAATTACATACTTCCTAATGTTCTTCCAAAATAGTGTTTCATCCCACACAACGTTGTAGTTGTAAGTTCCTCCTCTTTAAAAGAGGTAAATGCAAATAATCTTTGTAAAAATTATCTTTGGAGGAAATACTTATTTGCTATGACAGCTTGGTTGTCAGCTGCTGAATTCATCCCAATCCATGTGCCTAACATGGTAAGAGGTCTCACTGGCAGGCAGGAGGTGCGTGAATGAAACTGATTTCTAATGGTAGCAGCAGCCCATATGATGAAAGGGTAAAGCTTGTAAATATTTACAAGGGAAAACCTGTATTGTGGTGCAGGTTTTTGTTCTTAGTTTCAAGCAAACTACTGATTAATCAACACATACTTAATGTTTACACCTCATTAAGTGTAGCAGTAGTCAGTGCTTTTGTTTCATGTAGACCCTGACATATCATTTGGTGGAAGTCTAATGTAACTCACTTCATGGCTCTTTTCTTTTCCTTTTTAAATTTCCAATGAAATTTCTAGTGAATAAATTAGTAAATTTATCATTTTCTCTATAATAGTGTCACATGGACAGTTTGATGAAATAGCTCATTACAGTCAATGAAGTGAAATATGAGTTCCATCAGCACATTTTCATCAAATGGAGTTACAGAAATTAGCTTGCTGTTATCAAGGACTGTGGAATACAAAAATAAAATTAAGCAAGCTATTAGAGGATAGATTTAGGGAGGGTCCCAATTGAGTTGGAACGCAACTGCCACTGTGGAAAACAGAAGACTGCTGTATGCTTAAATGAATTGTGAAGCATCACTATTAATTGTAAATGATGTACTTTAGGGACAAAATTAAATTCGGAACCACCTGAGTGTACATGAATATCACACACTGTGCAGCCACTCAACCAGGAATGAATGAAAAGTGAGTGCTTGCTGTTCTGCAATCACTGTCAAAGTTTGTAAGTCAGCTAACCTGTCTTCACCAGTGTTACTTCTATGATAACGTAACAGGCCAAATAGATGGAAATTCTCTACTGTTCCCTTTCCCCAAATATTTTCCAAAGTCAGAACGGAGAAAGAATCTGACTCTGAAGAATCTGCTGTACTCAACCTGGGAGAATTAAGTACCGAAATAAACCCTTCCATAGTGGGGTGCAGCTCTCTCCTGCCAAACAGAAAAGCTGTTGACAGACAATGAGTTCATTCTTTAAGTGCTGATTTTTAAGTCAGCAACAGTCAATAATCTGTGATCAAGTGTAATGCACTCATGTCTTCTCATTCTTGGAATACTACTCCCAATACTTAACCTTGGATCTTCAGCTGACATTTAATATTTTATTTTAATAAATTATTATTAGACTTTATTTGCTGTGTGCAGAGGGAATTATTTCAGCTGTTTCCACTTATTCATGTTATTTTTGTATGTGGTCCCTTTCTAATTTTACTCCTTAACTAGACTGGGAATGAATTCTTAGTGTCTTGATAATGATGTTACATAGACTAAACACTCCAGGCAGCCAAATGCCAGTTTCATGTGACATTTTTTGCAGGTGTCATATGTGGTAAAGTTCTTATATATGAAAGAAGAGGAGGCAGCCTAAATCCCGCCAGGCAGGAACTTGAAGGGATTAGCACACTTAAGGAAGCTTGGAGGCTGCCTGACTTCTTGTTGAAATGAGAACTGGCTCACTGTCATACTTATTTTCTCTTGAAGGTTATTGTCCTAAGTAAATTCAGTTTCACAATTATGACTCAGTCTCTAATGAATTCTAATAGACTAAACTGCCCGCTCCATTTAGAAGCATGCATGTGTAACATTCTCTCCTCCACTGAGTCATAGGACTTGCTTAATTTTGGAGACTAAAATTAAGTTTAATTTTGGGATGGCATTTCCCAAAAGGGACATGAAGCTATAAATAATGGAAAGCCATAACCAGTAAAAACTGTTTGCATTTTGATTGCCCTGTCATTTCTATTATGCAATAGTTTCAAACTGTAGAAACTCAGGCAGTTTTGTAGTTGGGGAATAGTGCATAGACCACCAAATTTAGTAAAATACCCAATTTATGTAGCATCACTTGCTTACAAAAGTAGGGTGGTATTTTGTCATTTTCACAGGTCTGCTTCAGCTATCCACATAAAGCAGTCCCACAACCATTTTTCATGTGTTTCTTTGTACCTTACTGATGGACTAGAAAAGCAAGAGATGATCTGGTAGATGTGACACCAGTTTTGCTCTTCCCCTGCCACCCTGCTCCCACATTAAAGGAAATGTTCCTATCCCTTTCAAAGGAGTCTGACTTAATCCGGAAAGAAGTCAAGATAGAGAAGGATTAAGATATACAGTCATTAGGCTAAGGTGTAAGGTGTAATACAGTAAGAGATCCATATACTTCCACTTGGAAACTTTTTTCCCATCCAATTTAGTGCCAAACTTTTAGAATCAAGTGAAGTAAGGTAAGACTTAGAAGTTGAGAACAAGATATTAGAAATCTGTTGCAGACATACAGGCCTAGAAAATAGAGATTTCTGATGGGTCATAGGATTGGGCAAAAAATGAAGATGTGCTCAGGCAGAGGAGAAATCAGTGGAAAAGTGTGACTGGTAGGTATAGATGATTGAGATTGAGATGCTGTCACGGTCACTGCCTCTTGAGAACCCTGTAATGGGAGAAGGCAGAGGAGACTGACACCCCAGCTGCTGCCCTCATGCTTGAAAAAACATTTGTATATATTTATATTTGTCACTTTCTCCCACTGACAAGTGGCATGAGACAAAGTTAATCACTTTCTGTGTAAGGGGTTATAGAGTGTATACTTGTATGTAGGCAAAGCGAAATTTAGCATTGAAAAATTTTGAGAATATTTGTCACCATAGAATCCTAGAGTGGTTTGAGTTGGAAGCACCAGAAGTACCAGATAATTCAGTTCCAATCCCCCTGCCATGGGCAGGGACACCTTCCACTAGAAAACATTGCTCAAAGCCCCATCCAACCTGGCTTTAAACACTTCCAGGTATCATGCATCCACAACTTCTCTGGGCAAACTTGTTCCAGTGCCTCACCACCCTCGTGGTAAAGAATTTCTTCCTAATATCTAATCTAAACTTACCCACTTTCATCTTGAAGCCATCATCCCTTGTCCTGTCAATGCATGTCCTTGTAAAAAATCCCTTCCCAACTCTCTTGTAACCCCCTTTAGGCACTGGAAGGTGCTGTAAGTTCTCCCTGAAGCCGTCTCTTCTGCAGGCAGAACAATCCCAACACTTTCCATCTGTCTTCATAGGAGAGTTGCTCCAGCCCCCTGCTCAGCCTTATGGTGCTCTTCTGGACAAATTCACATTTTTGTTCCTATTAAAGCTGCTGATGTCATGGATCTGCATTATAGTTCCCTGAAGGTTATTGTAATGAACAAATCTAGATTCAATTATTCAAAAGTGCTGGAATTCTGCCTGTACAATTTTCACTTCACTAATGGGCTGGGCAGATTCTGATTCTTCTCAAACAGTTCACAAATGAAGCTTAACATCATGTTGTTAACTGCTTTTATTACATTTCCCATAACATGAAGCAAAACATAAATTTTAAATGCAGGAAAATGAAAAAGTCGAATGAATGCAAGTCTGAGGTTTTGTTCAAAATATTCTGGTGTCATTATTGTTTTTTTTCATTTCGGTTCACATCATCTTAACACATTTGCATTCTGTCTGTTTATATGACTGACAGCTTAGGAGAATGCAGGGTAGGAGTTAACCTGATTGACTTCCATTTACCTTCAGATAGCCAAACTCTGCTAAGCAAGTGGTATGTTATCATGTAGAATTTCTGGTTCTCAGCTAATTTGTATCTCACATTGTTACCTCTATCAAAGCATAGTAAGCACAAAGACACTATTATTATCAGTATTATTTTTTGCTTCCACTTCATGGCTATCGGTATATTTGCAGTTTGGCCCAAGTGGCATGTTCTGTGTGTCACAGCCTTCCACACTCTGCTCCATCATCCTTTTTGTTCCAGCTCAAACTCTCAAACAGATCAGGGGAACTTTAAAGAAGGATGCCCAAACTTCTCTTCAGTTTTCATGGCCTCAATTTACAATTTCATTCTCATTTTCAAGCCAAATGTTCCACTCTTGTCCTCTGTGACAGAGGACCTTCCACAACCTGGAAATCACAGCTGAAATTGCAGCACACCTTCAAGCTTGAGCCTGCAAACGCTGCAGCCTGAGACTTGAATTCCGTAAGATCTCTTTTGGATAAATGCACTTGTCCACTGTGGTAATATGTCAGGACCAGAGGCAGGCTTTAGAAGTAGGCTGATCTATCAAGTGAGTAAGCCGCTAGTAAAACTGAAAAGAAACCTGTGGTAAATTGTTTAAATTCCACTGGCTTAATCCCTCAAGTATTAAGCAAACAGTCATGAATTGGGACTAGAGGAGGATTCTGAACAAGATGAGGGTTAGGATAAATGTTCATAAAATTAGAGTGGTAAAATTAGAATAATAAAACAAATCTAAACTGTTAAGTGGGCTGATTAAACAGTAAGAGCTCATTTTCTCCTTCTGCTATTCTAGTAATGTTATGTTCATTTTAATGACATTCCTATATCTTTCAGGGCTGTAAAAAGTTCTGTACATCTTTCTGACAGAAATAAAAAGCAAAGAGCATGCAGCAGAGGCTAAATGACCATATGATAAATTGGAGCAAATCTGGATCTGCTAGACTGGTGAGGCATGTATTGGGATTGGGATGGGAAGCCAATGCCACTGCTGGAAAATCACAACCAGGACAGATACCTCACAGTTTCCTTTGTGTTCTCTGCATCTGGAAAAAAGGGTCATCACAGCATTGTACAAAAGGGAAATTTAAATTGTGAGTTCATTTTGAGTGTTATGGGTTTCTCCCCTTGTAGGAGCTTTTCTGTCTCCATTGACTCATAGAAAGCCTATGATATTAATTGATTAAAAGTGTGCCTGGGACTGATTAATGCAAATGTTTTTGTTAAGTGGCATAGAACCATAATTCCAGTGGAGAATTAAAAGGTTTGGAGAGTTCAGGTGCTATTCTGGTTTACCTTTATCTGAATAAAATTTAAAGGTCATTACAGTAACCAACCACATACAATAATCTCTGTGGAGGGAGCCATAGTGTGTTTGTATTGTGCAAGTTTAAAGCAAGCCATGGTATTTAGTATTTCTGTCATGAGAAATCTGTAATACTGCCACAGGAATCTGGTTTACAACTTTCCTGGATTTCCATGGGTATGTGGCACTGTCCTTAAACAGGAGTGTCCTTAAATACTTCTAGGCATCATGCATCCACAATTTCTCTGGGCAGCCTGTTCCATTGCCTCACCAACCTCACAGTTAAGAATTTCTTCCTAATATCAAATCTAAACCCACCTACTTTCACTTAGAAACCATTCCCTATTTTCCTGTCACTACAGGTCTTTGTAAAAAGGTTCCTCTCCATCTTTCTTGTGGGGTTCCTTTAGGTATTGGAATGCTGCAATCAGGCCACCATGGGGCCTTCTCCAGGCTGAACAATCCCAATTCTTTCAGAGTTCCATTGTAGGAGAGGTGTTCCAGCCCTCTAATCATTTTTGGTGGCTCTCCTCTGGACTTGCTCCATCAGGTTCCTGTGCTGGGGATACCAGAGTTGAACGCAGCACTGCAGGTGAGGTGTCACCAGAGCAGAGCAGAGGGCCAGAATCACTCCCTTGCCCTGCTGGCCACACTCCATTTCATGCAGCCCAGGACAAGTTTGGCTTTTTGGGCTGTGAATGCTTGGTCATGTCCAGCCTCTCACCCACCAGCACCCCCAAGTCCTTTTCTCCAGGGCTGCATTTGATCTGTTCATCCCCCAGCCTGTGTTGATACCATGAGTTGTTCTGACCCAGGTGCAGCACTTGCATTTGGTCTTGTTAAACTGCATGAGATTCCCATGGGTCCACTTCTTGATCTTGTCCAGGTCCCTCTGGATGGCTTCCCAGTCTTCAGGTGCTCCAACTGCACCACTCAACTTGGTGTCATCTGGAAATTTGCTGAGGGTGCACTTGATCCCTTCATCATAATATCTTCTTTGCAAAACTATTGAAGAAATTTCCTGTGGTGTCCTTAAATCTCAGCTATTCTTTAAATTATGTTATGTGTCTTTTCATCTTATAGCAAGGATAAAATGATCCTGGTATGGAAATAGCTCAATTTTTTCGCTTTGTAACTTCAGGAAATAATTGAAATTTCCTTTCCTTTAAATCCTCCTTGAACACTTGAATTGCTCTATTTATACGCATTTGTAACAATATGTTTAATAAATGTAACATGTTAATTAATTCAACAGCATGGTTATTCAGCCTGTTAATTTTGTAGTCCAATTGTTCAAAGAAAGACTTATGGTCAAGGAAAGAGCCAATGACTAATCCAACATCCTGAATGGGATTCTTATTTATTTCTTGAGAGTTATGGCTGAATCACCTCATCCCCCAAAAAAACCCTACCAATTGCCCCTAACTTTAGGTGGTGTAGTAATGTTTGCTTAGATACCTTGTTATTTTTTTTCAGAGAATTTTCTTTAACATAACCACAAAAATATATGGTAAAAAAAATTAAAAAGAGATGAAATCATTCAGTAACAAGACTATTGAATAGAGATGGGTAAGAGCGAACAAGAGGAACCTAAGAGAATATAAAAGGAATGAAAAATACATACATCCTACCTAAAAAAAAACTATAACAAGCAAAAGGAGTATATTCTTTTTTTTCCTGAAAGTAAAATAAGTGTTTGAGAAGAATGATGAAAAAAATCTCCTGGAGAACCTACAGAAAACCTTCTAGATTTCATTAGCAATCTTGGATGATCGTAAGTTCTTCAATATCTTTAAAATGAAACATCTTGCAAGAAATTGTTTGAACCAAGGTTGTTGAAGCCAACCAATTTTGCCTTTTAGGAACTACTGCATACTCCAAGTAAACGCCTTCTTTATTCCTGAGATTATTCTGTCTTGTGGGTCTGGTGCAGACATGCATGCCATTCCAGCAAAGGGGTTAAGGGATACCCTTGACTTTTCCAAATTTTGACATCTGTTTTAGCAAAACAGAAGAGTTTTCCTAAAACCTAAAACCAAATAGATATGGTTGTATGATCTGGTGTTTCTTTAAGGAAGGTCCTTGAACTTCTAAACATCCAGGTGGGACTTTGACCCAGAGGGAGCACAGTTAGGCATTTATCCATGGTCTGCTTGTGGTCTTACAACTTAGGAACTAGAAAATACCAGGTTTCCACCAGAAACAAAGTTAAAACCAGAGCAGATCATTTGATGTAAAGTTGGTCAACACAAAAATATGCAGATCCTGAACTGGTCTGTTTAGGAATAAAAATATATTATGTCCTCTTTCCTGATTCTGCTCTGCTCTGCATTTAGATGGTCTTACTTTTGGAACACATGCAGAAATAAACGAGGTATTCACAAAAGAGAGAAAGAACTGGTTATGTGTGTCACTTGGGATTGATTCTTAAACTTCTTTGGGACATAAATAATTGAGTCCTAGCAGCTTTGGGGAGGGTGGGCATGATGGGTAGTATAATCTTTCAGTGGAGACAGGAGTATTGCTGTCCCATTTGCATATGATATTAAGTAATATTAAGTGTAACACAAAAGGAGAGAATGGATATCCTGGGATAGGCTGTTCTAATGGTCTGATAATTAGGGCTTTCCAGTGGTAAATATGAGTGTCTTGATTAAGATACCTGATTAAGATATGATGATATGATATGATTGATATGATATGATATGATATGATATGATATGATATGATATTGGCAGCTGGAAAAAGAGAATTTAATTTCATCTCTAAAGAAATAGTTATTTAGGAAACTGAATTACATGATCTCCCAGAAAGTACAAGGGCAAGAGGAAGGGGGTAGAAATGATAAATGTATTTTTAATTTAATTTTTTAAAACTTAACTGGAAGCATTTGCTATCATTTTATAAGCATTTATATCAATAATGTCAACTGGATAAGCACTATGGGGAAATAAACTAGTTACTAAAAAAATCTAGTTACTCTGGTATACAAAACAGTTCAAGTTTGCTGGCAGCCCTGTCAGTAAACTGGTCCCATTCTATATTAAAAATTTCCTTTCCAGAAAACCTAAGCAGTTTTATTGCCACAATCTCATCTGATGTCCCTGGTTTCTACTAATTAATTAATAATTTTTTATGAAAAATATTTTTATGCTTCTTATTATCTGGGTCTACAACTGAATACCGAGTGTTTTGGCTTTTAGCTAAGTGTCAGTAAGCAAATCAGAAAGCATCAGGAAAGGCTGGATTAATTAAACACAAGCTTTGATCTCTTTCTCTTTTCTCTGCTTTGTTTTTAAGTAGTCCTTTGGGTTTTGGTTCATTACTAGGTTTTGTTTGTAGATAAGGTTAAGGGCTAATGTGCAAGGTATTTGTGCAAAAAATAGTTGTGCTCTCACCAAGTGCATTATGGTGTTTTGGAGGATTTATAAAATGTTTAGTTACAGTGCCCACAGCTACACACATTTGAACAGCAATGTGCAAGTGCCATACAGACAATTAGTGAATGATAGTTTTTGCCTCAGCTCACAACATAGTGTGACTTTTGAGCTTCATCTTTATTTTTAAAGGTGTGTGAGACTTGCTAGTATACATTGCTGTGCTATATTTGAAAAAAATAATACATGAAGATAGTAGCATACAGTGATTTTTTTGTTTTGTTTGCTTTTAAACAGTATTTCCCCCCCAGAAATAATTGTTTAGAATCTTGGAGTAATGGAAAACCCTTAGGCTGGAAAGGCTCTCTGGAGATTATCTGGTACAAACTCCAGCTGAGAGCAGCTCACTGGACTGGGTTAAACAGGGCACTGTCCAACCAAGTCTTTAATACCTCCAGCAAAGGAGATCCCACCAATTCTCTGGAAACCTCTTCCAGTGTTTAACTGCTCTCACAGTAAATAACTTAATGTATTGTCCCGGGTTCTGCATGTTGTTTTTTCACTCTGTCACTTCCTTTGGGAGAGAGTGCTTACATCCTCTCTGTGACTGCCTCTCTTAGGTACTAAAAGGATAATTTATACTGCTCCAGTCCCATTTCAGCTGTTGGCTTTTTAACATTTTGTTTTAACATCTGGCACATTTTAGTTTAATCTTAATCAAGTACATTATTAATGATTACTATGCTCACTAAAACCAAAACTATTAAATGAAGGAAGAGCCAGTATCCCCTTTGCCATTTATAGGAATAATTCATTTCCTATGCCAGGGAATAAAACTGCAGGGGATCAGAAAGATGTTTTCCATTATATCATCTGCTTTCTGGAAAGAAAAGGAAAAGTTCATTGTAAGGCACCCTTACTTCACCTCTGAAATTAAGCAAATTCTAGCTCATATAAATTCTTCTTGCAGATACAACAGTGTGACAGGTGACTCTGACTTAGTGCTGCCCATGTCACTTTGCATTAGAAAATACAATATGACAGACAGTGATATAAAATGTCAAGTAAGACACTTGTCAAAAATGAAATTTGGACCTTTTCTGTTTAAATGTAGCAAAAGAAACTGTGTCTTAAAACCAATTTAGACAGCCTGGGTTTTGTTTGGTTCTCATTTTCCCCCCACTAAAGGTGACCTCATAATATTAACTTCTAAATAGTTACAAAGGTTTTTATAAATTTATACTGACATGCTCTCTCAGCAATGATCAGGAGCAGTCTTCATCAGTAGACAAGTAAGGGGACTTTCAGTCACATTTCTTGCTCTGTGTACACCTGAAATTACACTTTCCTGCACTGAAGGTAACAATTCCTGCATTCCTAATGCTGTCCTATAGATTGTCTCCAGCTCATTCCCATGTGAAGAGTTGTAGGAAAGCAACAGAATTATGCAGCTGACTTAATTTCCCACTCTTCTCATCCCCACTGTTCCTATCAGCAGGAAAGCCTCCAGCATTTGGATGAGATGCATAACAGTGTTTCTGTGCCCTACAGTGTGATTCCCTATATAAACCCTTGAACCAGTTTCATCTCTAAGGATATAAGGATGCTCAGCAAGTGACAGCACTTGATCTTACACAGTGTTATAGTCATAGTTTGCAATATCAAATTGTGGTCCTGTCAGGTGCACTTTTAGCCGTGTGGGAGAAAAATGGTGTCCTAGACTTTAGGGTATATAACAAACAGATTATATAAAAAGAATGTAAAGTTATAGTTATAAAATAAAAGTAAAAGAAAATATTTCAAGCGATTCACAAATATTATTTTTATTATCTGAAAAATATTTATTGGCTGAAGAACTCTTTGAGGGTTTTATTGTTGATTTTGGGAAGCTGGACTATGGCAAAGGGGAATGTCTATAAGGAAGTTTCCCTTTCGATATTCTGGACAAGAGCTTTTCCATGGCTGCTCTTGCTGTGCAACGTAGCTTCATTCTTCAGTGCATCCTGCAGTTCTGCCCTAATTTGCTCTGAGAGATCTCGCCCAGACACAGAACTTCCTCCATAAACTCTGGTTTTGATAGATTCATGGACAGATTTGTTGACTTCCAAGCAATAGAAATTGTTACTGTGTATTTGATCACATACACTTGCACTCCTCTTTACATGAAAACATTCTCATTTTCATTTATGAATAATTTTAATACTATATAAAATGATTTTTTGAAATATATATTTTGTTTGTTAGCTGAGTCCAAATAAAAAGAGTGATTTAAAACAAAGCCATCTGCTTCTCCTGGTGTTTATGAACATGAATACAATTAAATTAATTTCTAGGATGCTTTCTAGATAGTAATGGCTTTCTATCATGATATAGCTAGATAGATTTAGATGTCAAATTTAGTGTGAAGGAAGGTGTTCTGTGACAATAAGGCTGTTATGTGGCATTTAAAGTATTTTGGTTAATTCTGCAGTAAATATAAAGTGATGACAAGGAATACAAATAGATCTCAACTCCTCCTCTGGTTATTTCTTCTGCTTGCTAAGGACTCATCTCAAAAAAGAACAGGAAGCCAGATTTGCCAAAATCAGTAAAATAAAACATTGTATGAAGCATGCTGCCATCCCAAAGCTCATTACTAGTATGGCATAGGCTGGCTCATCATGCTTAAAGATAAAATGGACAAGTACAAATTAGGGAATGATCTAGCCAAGAGTGGTCTAGGTGAGGAGGCAGAACTCTTTCAGCTATGAAGTACAAATCGTGTACTATGAAAGGACCTTTGACTTCTGGCTCAAAAAAACCAACCAAAAATCTCAGGGGAACGAGAAGATTTTGAAAATACAAGCACTGCTACTTCCTTCATTTGGGTTGGAGCTGTTGACTGACATCAACATCCTGACCCATTTCATATACTAGATACTGAAGCTTGATTCTTCACTGCAGCTCCTTTCTTTCTTGTGCTCCTTATCTCTTGAATATTGTAATTTTCAGCAAGCATTCACATAGCTCTTTTTGCTCTTCCCTAATTCCTCTGTGCAAGGATTCTTTTATAGGTCAAACAACATAATGTATTGTGGTGTTTCAGTAATGCCAGCTGTGGCTCCATGTGTTCCATACCCTAAATAAAACATGTAAGGCAAGTCCTTAGGTCACACAGTTGAATATCTGTGAATAATTGTTGCCATGCTGGGGTGTATCAGTCATATACAGAGTTACAGACCATGGTAACAGCCAGCATCTTTCAGCTTGGATTATGCAGCAAGAATAATAAAATATACAAATACATAATTTTTACACTTCTTGCCACAAACACATAAATCTTTTAAGGACACTAATGTATTTCCACAACCTGATGTATGGAGTAACTTGTAAAGTATGATATCTAGAGAGGAAAAAAACCCATTATTTTTCTCTTAACACATGAATGGATGCTGTTGCTAGCAATTTTAAAGAGATGACAAATCATCTCAGATCTGAAGCAAAAAGACCAAGTGTTCTGGGCTGCAAAATCTTCATTCTCTTTAAATGCATTTTATTAGAAGAGGTTGTGGGATGGTAAAGGGGATGGCACTGAAAAGGTTATTTAGAGAAAGGGGAATAAAATATAAGTAATTTGCATTTTGTCATAAAATACTCTTTTACAAACAGTTAGCTACAATGTTTCAAGAAATGACATAGTTCTCATGCAATCAGTTTCATCAACTCCTAAAAACTGTTCACTAACCGTGACTGAAAAAGGGAAAGATACTCAGTTGAAGAAAAATGCCAACTTGTTTCAAATGTTAAGTAACTACATGTTTTTGCAGCATATGTTCCCATGACCTTTATAGCATGGATTGAAGGATTTTTTCATAAGATATCAGGATGCTTCTCATAAAGGAAGAAATGACATATTTTCAACCTGTCCACCTTCTGAATTGTGAAGCAGGATATAATTGGAGGGCCAGCAGCATAGGCTATACCATGTATAACAGAAGTACAAATCCTATTTGTCATGAGCCTCTCCACTATGGAAAATAGGTCATCCTTAAGCATTAGGATTAAGGTTCTGAAGACCTGTTTTTATCCTTGATTCTGCACCTGACTTAGTCCTTAATTTTTCAGCAAGTAATTTTTATTCCTCTGTGTTCAGAAGTCTAAAGCCATGGTGTTTGGTAACACTTAATGTAGTTCAAACCTGAGGCCATCTTCTGCTGCTTGGACAGGATCTGGTACAGTGTGCCCTTGGTTCTGTTTGGGTCACATACAGTAACCATTGGAATGCAGTATTGTTTCTGGATCTGTCTTTGCTGAAAGGACAGGCATTGGCTTAAGGCACACATGGTAAGCTTCATATATATAAAAAAGGGAGGAAGTTCTTCTGTGTATGTGAAAATAATTAAGCAATTAGGTGTGAAAGATGAGGAAGATACAGGAGAGTGAATAAAGGAGGCAGGAGCTTGAAGGCACAGGGTTTCAAGCCTTCAAGCCATTCTTACCCAATATTCAAGTATCAGCTGTATTTCAGTAGCTGGTCACGTGTATGCTGCTGGCTTTTTGCCCTGGAGAGGTAAATTCTTCTTTTGGCTGTTGAGATTCTCTCTAACAATACAATGAAGCTACATTTAAACCTGAACCACCAAATCAATTTAAAAAAAAAAAAAGTTGCAATATTTAGATTAATAAAAGTTGATGCAACAAGGAGGTAAAGAAATACCCTCCTTTTTCATAGGCTTTAGAATTCAGAACTGAAACTGTGTTTTAAAATTAGCAACCCTTGGGAAGGTTTTGCTAAACTCTAGCTTTTGGTGTATGCAGTCAGCATATGGAAGCATTGGTTATATATTTATACATTGAATAATTTACACATTTATCTTCTACATCATGCCAGTAAAGGAAATGAAGAACACATATTCTGTGAAATAATACAAGAAGCAGTTTTGTCCTAGAGCAGATGAAACATTTTTTTCTAATATAAATCTAAGGAAAAATAATACTTTTGTGGAAGTAGAAGGCAAAACAGGAGGTATTCAATGGTTTACTTCTGACAATAGCTTCTGCACATCCCATTCAAGGCAATATAAACTGTGCTTATGTCTTCAGAATCACGATGGCGATAAGCTGTGATTAATACACCTTTAATGTCCCATGCAGGAAGAGTAATTCTTCACTTTGAAATCTAAGGGCCTACAGATGGGCTGAGAATCTGAAATGCAAATTTCCTCAAAACTCTCTGTTTGTATAACCTTATATCTAACTTTTCTGATTAAAACCCTTTTTATTTTCCTTTTAATTACATGAGATTTTAATTTAATTTGTAATCAAATAAAAGTGGACGTGGTTTTTCCAGATAGGTTCTGGAGCCCAACTTCTTTACATTTTAGACAGAGTAGTTGGTTATCTCTAGGGTCAGAGACCAGATTAAGTATAATTTCTATGTTACTTTGCAAAAAAAAAAAAAAAAAAAAAAGATTTCTGATTAGAATAATGTGCATGTTCCCATAGTATTTTTCTTGATGCCTCTGAGTTTCTAATGAAAATAATTTTATCACACAGGGTCCCATGATTGTAGATAATTCTTAGATTTAGTCAGAGAGTACTCACCACTGTACATGAGGTAGCACTTACAGAGTTCTCAAAGAGGTGAATATTTTTTTTTTTTTTTTTTTTTTTTGGTGAGGGAGAAACAAGAAAACAAGCAAAATCCAAAATCCCTCAAACAAACCCCCAGCCTAATTTTAAACTGGATGTTCCACTAGACTGCAATACGTTTGATCTCATTGCAATTTTTATGCAAGTCTGGGACACTGAGAGACTGTTTGTGGCAATATCAAGAGCAGATCTGTAAATGAGAGGGGTTAATGCTCAGTATGGAGTGACAAGTTTCTAGAGTCTTCCCAAGATTAATTTCACACCTCATAATTTCTTATGGAAGAGTTGTCCAGAAAAGGCTGAATCAATGCAGTGAGATAGGTTTTTGGCTGAATAGGAACTCGGTTCTCACTCTGGACCAAAATGAACCAACATCTGCTTTGATGTAGTCTTGCTGACTTTGCAATGGTGTGTGTAACTCCCCATGAAATTAGGTTGGGCTGAAGCTGGCTCTTAGAAAATTTGGAAGGTTTGCACCTTCCCATATTTAAAAAAAATGGGTGTAAGTCCATTTTCTTAAATCCTTGCATTAACTGCTCAGTCATCATCATATTTTAAAATGAAATGTCAATTAAGAAAATGGTCGCATCTTCTGCATTAATACAGGAAAATGTACTTTCAATAGTAAAACTACATGAAAGACATCTCTGCTCCTTTTCTTACCAGCTGTGACTGTTTTCATTTTGCCTTGGTTTTTACAGCTATCACATCTGGCTAAAGATGTGACTTCTGTTAGAAAATCTAAGCAATTACTCTGGTGTCTCTTGACAGCCATATTCAACTTCCTCCAACAGCAGATGGATCAACAGGCTACTCCATGTGTGTCTGGATAATAGAGTAGGAGAGCAGTAAATGTCTAGTGGAGAGGGCATGTTAAAGGTTGTCAACTTTTAGGACAGATGGAAGACCCTTTCAAGATCATAAGTGAAAGAAGATGTTGAACTTCTTCCTCAGTTTCTTTGTTCTATATGATTTTTTTCCTTAGTGAGTACTGAGAATAACTCTTCAAAGCCCAGTGCAGTCATGCCGTGATTCCCAGTCTGGTTCTGTACAATCTAGATTACACCTGAGGCACTGTAACTATATTAATACAATGTTATGCCCCAGCTAATTAACTCTGAGCTAGCTCACACTTCTCAAAATAGTGCTGTAAAGAATCTAAATATTTACTTGTGAGGAAGAAGGCAGTGTACTGGAGGGCTATGGCCCTGCTTTCCACTTTTCCCATTAGTACCATCCAATTACTTACATTTGCCTGGGTACCTGACAGGGTTGCAGCTACTTAGCTGGCTTTGTTCACTTGGAAATTGTGAAGAGGAGGTTTTGGGTAAGCACTATACAAACAGTGAGCTTAGAGATAATTTGCAATGTAGATAGACATGTACCATATGGATAGACAAAACAGATGGTGGGTGAGGGAGGAGGAGAGTTAGGAACAGAAGCACAGAATAGAGAACAGATTTCCTCCCAGTTGTCCTAGAGTCTAGTACAGGGTCAAAATTAGAGCCCAAATTCCTTGGCCTGAAGGCTGGTTTCTTATCAGTACTGCCTAAGTCAGGGAGCATTTTTTTTTTTTATTCCCTTTACTCATTTGCTCACTTTGAGTATTGCTGTTAACTCCCAGAGAATTTGAACTGGAGTTTGTCTTTATGTCCGAAAAGTTTAGCGATTTTCTATTCACAGTCGTTCTCATCAGGAAAGGTCAGAATAAATGACATTTTTCATAGTCAGTCTAGTTTAAAACCTGGCTATGGTTCATGCATAACAACAGCAACAATTTGCATTTATATAGCACCTTTCCTCCCTTAGGACCTCACAGTGCTTTATAAACCATAGGTGGGAATAACTTCACTGAAATAACAGTTGAAAATCCTCCTTGAAGTCCTGCATCCTGGGGGATAGCTGAGGGGCAGCATACAGAGGAAAGCATTGGGAAGGTGCTGTTTCTCACTACACAATGCTTCTAGATGAAGGGAAAACAGAGTTAAATTGCATAGGAGAAAATTTGGCTTGAATGCACTTTGAGAGGACATTATCCCCTTAGGAAGAATTCTGATGAAATTTCATGATCACTGGTCATCAGGGCTTTGTTTTTCTACCTCTGCTGTAGGATGATACCTTTGACAGTACAAGATATTATTGTACTGGCTCAGGGTGAACATATCCATATAATTCACTCTTCACACTGTTCTCAGACAGTATTTGGGTTAGAAGCTTCCTAGAAGACAATGTTTGATAATATATATGGTCCCAATATCAGCTGAACCTCTCTCTGCTTCAGTCTGGCAATATTAGCATGGAGGTTCTTTTGTTACACAGTGCCTTCTCCTCCAAAAAAACCCCTCCACAACCAAACTTGTATAGTCATATACATTCTGCTTACTTAGAGAGCAATGAAGAAGATACCGAGATGAAAGTATTATCTACCAGAAGATTTACAATAAATGGAAAATATTCTGTTAAGTGGGTTTGACTTAATCAGATAAAAATGTGCATTGTTCACATTACTAAATTAATCACTTCAGTTACTGAAAAATAATTTACACACATCTCCACACCATCCTTTGGAAGTGACAAAGCAGTGAGAGAGCAAAGAATACAATGACAGACAGGCTTTCTGTGATGTCAACTTGTCCCAGTGCTTTTCAAGGTGGGTAGCATCAGGGTATTTTTTTTTTTTTTTTTTTTTGGAGTTATTTTGACTGAGTCATAGGAAAAAATAGTTTGGAAATGAGTATAGCCTATCAAATATGCCATTAAATTTGCCATTGTCCTAATCACTAATCAATTTCTATTAGGGAGCAGGAAGGGCTTGAATCAGAGGGAGGCTTGTATACTACAGCATTCAGTGAGACCTGCAGTAGTACAGCTCTTTTTTAGCATCTCAGTCACCTCTGAGGGCACTCCTCACACTGTCCTCAAGGAACCTGTGACAGTGCCTGGCTGGCTTCAGCAGGAGTTGGTGGTACTCACCCTCTGCTCTGAGTGAGCCCCCACCAGCAGGGCTGATTCAGCACTGCCACCTTTGTCATGGCACTCACAGAGGTGAGGACCAAGGTTTCTATAGGGAACTATCGAGTTATTAAAACCCATAGTGATGACAAAAAAATAATATTCCCCTGAGGATATCATTTGTTTTACCTGAGAGGAGAGCTGACAAATGCCTCTGAGAAAGACTATTATTGTTACTGTTAGAGTGCAAAATGTTGTAATAACAGTTTGAGAGGAAACTGGCTGCTTAAATGACAGGTTACCAAACCTTCCCCCATTCATAAAGTGCCTTCTTTTTTTCCTAGTATTTTATATTTTATTACTATGACCGGGGAACTCTTTATAATAACATGTTTAGTTCTTGTGACTAATTTGCTCAAAAAACCCCAAGTACCTGTAACCTATTGTTATTCAGCACTGTTTTACTTAATCCATACTTCACTTAAGAAACACCTGAAAAACATTTTTCCTCCAAGCCCTGCCTTTAAATAAATATTTTTTAGTACAGGTATGTGTTTAAGTTGCTATGTCATGTGGTATTGTTTCAATTACTTGGCTGGATGATTGAAAATTAGTAAAGTATAAAAGGAGAAGACTTCAGTATAGAAAGGGAGATAAGAGAAAAGATAAATATCTATAAAATTGTAAGTGGCATAGAGAAAAATAGAGAACAAAGTAATGGAATTCTTTTTTGTAGGGTGTTGCATAAAATGAAAATTTCTATGAGTGCCTAAAGTAAGTGTGCAAGATGTGGGAGTAAGAAAAGAACAAAATAGGAATCCCCATACATGGTTGTGTTTCCTTCATTTTATGAGGTCCCTGAGCTACAAAACACTGGGTATGAGGGTGCAGTCTGAAGGGTTGTCACTTCAAACTTTTACTGTTCTTGTCCTCTTCCCTTGAGTTTGCTGCTGGTCAGCTGGAGACAGGTTACTGGGCCAGCTGGATCTTTGGTGTTGCCAAATGTCTTGGTTTTTATTTACTGAATTTCAAGGTGTCCAGACAAATCATTCCTGCATGTCACTTTTTCAGGTGAATGTTGTATGAAGCATTGCATGACTTACGCTTTCCAGAAATATTAAAAGTAACTGGAAAAAAAAATTATTTGTATGCTTTACAGGGGGAGATTGAAAGATGGGGGATTCCTGATATCCTGGTCTAACTTCATCATGGTTCCCCGTGTTACCTTTAATGCAGGTGAACTCAATCTGATGTGAATTAAGGATGGCACAAGAGTCCTCCCACACTGAACTGACTTTGAGCAAAAGTTGCAGTCAGAATGGGAGGAGTGGGTGTCCCCAGGCTGGAATCTGACCTGGAAAACACCTCTATTTCTATTTCTGGTGATGGAATAGAGGCAGAACCCCAGGATAAACCAGTTCTTCAGAATATGATTAGGAAGAAAGTTCCCTTCTTCTTCCTTGGTACCTACCCAAGGGATCTAAATGCTTTGACTAGCTCAAGGGATACCTTGGGGCAAAGCATTGCTTGTAATTCTTGTACTTGGTGGAACAGACTTCTAGATTTCTCTGAGTTTAGAGGTGTTTTGAGTTGTTGTGTATAAAGGAATTCTCCCTATCAGCTTCTTTCTTTCTCCCTTTTCTCCCTTGTCTCTGTCTGCTTAACAGGCTGAGCCATTGGGGACCCTGGAGCTCTCTGTGGCTGTTTTATTCATAGATTTAGCCCCTTTCTCAGTGCAGCAGCTTCATAAAATATTTCTCAAGGACAACTTTTCTCCCTAAAGGTTTGCTCAGCAGCAATGACTGTCTCATCTAGGTAATCTGTTCTGATTAATTTGACTTTAGCTTTCTTGCTGCTCCAGTGGAGTCCAAATCTGTCAAGGACTTAAATATATATGCACACATACACACCAGGGAAGTTTCCGGCCGCGGCCACCCGGGTATGGACACAGGTCTTAGCTGTTGTGATAGGGCAAGGGGCAATGGTTTAAACCTTTGAAAGGGGGCTTACTTTAGATTAGATATGAAGAAGAAATTTTTTACAATGGGGATGGTAAAGCAGGTTTCCCAGAGAAGTGGATGCCCTATTCCTGAGAACATTCAAGGTCAGTTTGGACAGGGTTCTGCATAACCTGACCTAGTTGAAGATGTCCCTGCACCTCAAAGTGGGAGTCAGACTAGGTGATCATTAAAGGTCCCTTCCAACCCACACTATTCTGTTATTCCATAATTCTATCATCTTAATGTTATCCTACACCCTTTTCCCTTTCTGTATTTGCTTGTTTAGCTAGAAACGTGTCTATTTCTTGTAATCTATTCTGGTAGAGGAACCTAGTTTTTATAAATCCTCTTACATAAGTCTTTCTTACCTGTACTCCTTGCTTATAAAACACACTTGTCCTTAAACAACATTTGGCCACTTTGCTTAGTTTAGCTTATTTAAGTAGGAATTGATAATGGAATTAATAAAGAAATGAGTTAACTCTTTTCTGCTATCATAAACCAACACAAGCATCAGTTTCTTGCAGAACTAAAAGAAAAACTGAGGTAAAATGCAAAAAGAGAGAAGACAGAGCACCCTTAAAGATGCTGATAGGGTCTTGGATGATATCAGAAACTGAAGGGTTATGTGACTGGAAAACACCTTTACTGACAGGCCGTGCTGAATTTCTAGATCCCCAAGAAAATAAGTCAGTCTTCTATTCAGCTGTGGCTTTTCTGTCTCTCCTCCTGTAGTGAATGCAAGTTTGAGTAAGGAAAGGAAACATGATAAGGGAAGTGAAGATAAGCCTGGTCTTCATCATACCCCATGTGGTATTAATATTGGAATGGCTGTGAGTTAACTAGAGCACTTACAGGTGTCTTTGTGAGGCTTTTAAGCTGCCAGTGATAAAAAAATTCTCTACCCATGCCTTCAGAGGAAGTGGTTATGGAGCTCATTGTACAACTTCAGAGAAGGTGGCTATAAATTGTTTTTTGTTCCCTTTCCCCCCTTGTTGTCTGTCCCTACAGACATGTGTGCCTGACACCACAGTGTATGTGCCTCAGCTGGCCCCATGATTCAGGTCCCGTCTGTGGCATGCTTTCACTGGGCCAGCTGCCTTTGCCACAAAAGCTGTTGTGCTGTTGGTCAACCCGTGCATACCTAACCCTTGTCCTATTGGTTAAGTGCTTGATGCCCTGAGCTACCATTTAATCCAGGTGGGACTGAAAGTGTCCTTCTACACAACCCCTGAGCATGTCCAGGCTTAAAAATGTGAGCTGTGATGGGTGACTCTCAAGAAGAGTCTCAAAGCTGGGATTGGAACATCTCAGTGAAATAGGGCTGATTCCCCAGAGCTCAGGAGGGCTGAGCCCTTGTGGGCTTTTTTGTCTTGCTTAGCAAAGAAAGGCAGACAAACTTCCCAGCACCCTGACCTACAGAACTTTCCTGATTTACCATTTGGGTTGCTTTCTTCCTCTTGGTTCTAGGGTTGTCTGTAGCTTTGGAGGTTCTCCTCTCCAGGACTCTGTCTCATTCCCAAGGGCATACCAGAAGTGAGACTACCATGCCTTTTACATCACTTGGTGCTTTTGGTATTGGCACTTCACTGCAAACAAGAAGATTATGAGAATTGATTCCACCTAGAATGGGATAAGCAGACAGGGGCTGTTCAGAGAGGCAGACTCCAGATGCTTGTCTGTGTGGTGCATTACCTTTCCTTACTTGTTCAAGGGCGCTATTGAAAGGTGAATGCATTTTGGAAGCATTAGTATTCCTCCACACCTTCTGAATAATTTCACTATTTTATAGCAGTTAATTTTGTTTGAATTTCTTCCTGTTGTTTTCTTTCCCAATCCCCACCACTTAGGAGGTCAACAGAAAGCTCCAGTTTGCCTCATATTTATTCAGTTCAGCATCTGTCTCTTCAGACTTCTCACATTTAACCCCTTACTTTGGGTAGACCTTTGCTTCTAGGTTTGGAGATAATTCACTACATGTCCTCTGCAGTCTGATTATGACATTGAATTTAGAGGAAAATTTCTGCTTCACAGGGTTGAAAATTATTCAAGGGAATGTTGTGTACTTGTTTTCCTTTCTGTTAGACATTCCCACAGAACTTTAAAAGCAGTATGTTCTGTGTCATCATATCTAAGTAAAGTCATTAAAAATATCTATACCATAGTATTGATAGATTAAACCCAGGTTGTTCCCACAGGAATCAAATACTGAAATTAATACTCCTCTCTTTATTATTTTTAAGCAGCTTTTTATTGTTTAAAGGATAGGTATCTGACAAGAGTTACCAGCCAGAGCTGTGTCTTAAGTAATAAACTAGTGTTCAACAGAAAGTTGCCCAACAATTTTACATCCTAATTTTTTCTGGGAGGGGGAGAGGGGTGGGAAGGTTTGATTTTACTTCCTATTTGAACATAGTCATTTAGTAAGACTTTCCTGCTGTTTGCCATGTACTTTTGCCTTGCAACTGTTTGGGAGTCTTATTCTGAGGTGCACTTAGCTCTGAATAACTGCTCTCTGGGTTTGGGCTGCAAGTAAAACCCATTCCCTTCCTGGAATGGTTTTACTCACACCCCAAACCAATCCTTCTTGGCTTCCCATGGTACTAAATGAAAGGGAAAGTGGTACAAGACATGTAGTTGAGGTGCCAGCTCTCATGGGACCTGTGAGGTTCATGCACAGTGGCACAAGGTCTGGTGGCTTCAGGATGAGCAGGAGGCAGTAGGCAGTCCCCACTGCAAGCACAGGATCTGAAAGAAAACATGCAGTAGGAATTCTCTGTAATATCTTCCCCTTGGTTCCCTGTGTCTGAACAGGCATGATAAATCCGCTTTTTGTGCAGTGCATAGATTTTTATCCTTCTGTTGTCTGCTCAGATATGCAGAGAGGACATATATGGTAGACACAGAATTGCAGATGCAGATAATATTTTTAACCCAAAATATTTTTCTCACTGAAGAAAAAGTCTGCATTTATCAAAGATTTCAATGAAGGGGTTTCTGGATTGTCTTTCACAACAAAAGATTATGTGAATATTTAACTTTAACATTTGTTCAAGTTTTTTTTTTTTTTAAACAATGTCTCTGTTGGGAATTTGCTAAATGTTTTAAACACAGTAATCTATAAATATTGGAATTATATCAAACATGTCTGTTACTCCCAAAAAGGTTACTCTCCTTTCTAACAACTTAAAAAGGACTTAGGAACAAAAAGTTCCCATACCTAAATTTCTCTAATTTTAAGAACTGACCTACAGTGACTCTTTTAATACAAAACAAACTTATAAGTTGAAGACTCAGCTTTTATTCCTTCTAGTGCTTCTGTGGAGTGATTGTCTACAGCTAAGACCAAAATTCAAATATTATTTGTAAAATTATGAATTTGAAAATTTAATTAGGAATTTGAAATTAATACTTACTTGAAAATTTGTTTCCATTTGATTTAATCCTACCTTATTTTATGAGAGCAAATGCAACTGCAGACTGTAGAGGGATCCCAATTTTTGATTAAAGAAATTTTTTCTTTTGTTTTAAGGCACAGAAGAGTCTAGCGGTGAACAATATTTATTAGTACTGTCATTTGCAATTAGGGCCAATGTATAAGTGTGTCATCTAGGTAACTAGATGAGTGCTAGATTAAGAGTGCTGGGGAATTAAGGTCTTGATTTTAAGAGCAGTCTGTTGATTGAACAACTTTATTGTGCTTGTAAATTCAGCCTTTGTTTAGGAAGAGTAAATATTTTTACAGATGTAAACACATGGCCCATTGTGTGGTGGTAGAATTCAGATGAATACCTTCCCTGGACTATGCTCAAGTGTCCGTATTATTTTTCACTATCATTTCCTTCAAGGATGACCCTTGGAAACCATGCTGCTTTGGCCAGGGAAACAGCAACTTCCTTTCATACAGTTTCTATCTTCATTTGCAAAGAAGTGCATACTTTGATTTAGGAATTATTGCAACTTAATGATGGGGAGGCAAAAATTAATCACATCATCACCATATCTGGAATTGTCTGGAGAAAAAATACACTGTGCTATGATGTCCTCATCTTTATTATGTCTAGTGGAGACCCAGGGAAGCTGTGCTGGCTCAGGACAAGAGTTGGGAGGGGCACAGCCAAGGTCTCTGCACAGCAGGAGCACAGAGGAGTTGCTCTGCAGATGCTTTCCCACATTTCCAGAAGGAGCATGCACTGTAGAAGGCAAAACTAATGGAGGGGTCTCTTAATAATTCTCTACCTAAAATTAGAGAGTATCTGGGAGTATCCTTGTACATGATTTGTGAAATTTCTCAGCATGAATAGTCTTCTGTGGATTTGTGAAATATCTCAGCATGAGTAGTCTTCTGTGAGAATTTAAAGTTGTTTCTTGAAGCTGCCTGCATCTGTAGAATTGGTTGAGATTTTGTATGGCCCCGTGCTTTTGGTGTCAGGGATTTTTTTGGTTGTTTTCCACCTCCAAGCCCCCCCCTCCCCCCCCCCCCCCGACCAAATGTTCTTTAATTCCTAATAACCTTGTTGGCTTTTGCAAAGAGAATTTCCTACCACTCAAAGACAGATCAAGAAAAGATTTTGTTCCTGAGAATATGACATTTGACATGAAGACAAGACCACATTCTTCTGAGAATAATACAATCTCAGGACTATATTCCTGGTGCATGACTGGATGTTTTCACCAAAAAAGAATTGCTCATTTAACTTTGAGAAAAAGAGTTAAAACAACATTTTCTTGGGTGGGGATGGTGACTAATATTGCTTTTATGGCAACATGCAGCCACAAAGGAGTATAACTGATGGATAATTAGTAGATGTGAGATGGATATATGACCTTACTTCCTAAAGACAAATCCTTGCCCATTATCACTTGATCATATGAACTGTCTGGAGAGAAGCATTTGGGGCTCTGAGATTGCTGAAAACCTCCATTTTTCATTATTGTGTTTGATGCTTTGCAGAACACCTTCTCCTACTCTGTGTCTTAAGCTTACTGTGCAGAACACAGAGAGAAAAAAAAAATCCTCTTTTTTGCTACACCCGTCCTCCACTTATGAGGGGGAAAAAACTCCTTCATTCCCCTTGTCAGGGCAAGATTTATCCTGTAGAATGCAAGCTTTATGGATCTTTTTTCTTTGCCTGCTTTTTTTAACTGAATGCTAGAATGATTTCTCTAAGAATGCAGGGAGAAACCAGCCTGGAATACCAAAATATGGCACCTTCTTAATTAACCAAGCAATCATCAACTTGATCGAATCTCTTTGAAGTTTTCCAGCGACTACGTGCACGCCATATGCAAAGAGATCAGTAATGTGGAATGGCAGTGCTGGCAGTAAGGTCAGCTTCTTGATCAATAATAACTCAGCCTGAGCAGACGTTTAATCTGAAAGAAAGAGGTCATCTCCAATCAGGTCCTTTAAAAGATCAACCAACAAAATCAAAATCTAATCACTCATTACCGAATATGTAGTCATGCAGTGACCTTGGTTACTATTGTTTAATCATACATTATTAGCTAATTCCTTTTAACTCAAGCTTGTGAATTAGATTTTGTCCTAATTACTATTACAACTGTTAAAGAAGGAAGATATTACAGTTCATATGACACTGACTTCATGGACCAGAGACAGCAAAATCAAATCCAAGATGTTTCTGTGAGGCTGAGTCTTTCTGTCTCCATATCATTCCAAATAAATCTTTCTTTAGCCTTTCCTTAAGGACCTCTAGTACTGGACAATCCCCAGCTTCTCAATATAGCAGAATGTTATAACGTATTTTTATTTCATACACAGAGAGAAAGTAAGGAATATGTCCTTTCACGGGTACACTGAAGCAGAGCATCTCACTATCAAATGTCATCAGTGTTAGCAATGAACCAAATGCTAGAAGTTTCTTAAAATCAGAGAATTTGTATGTTCACATAGTGATGATTTCACTGATAACTTGGTTAATTTTTAAGAGCATGTACTGTAATTGGACCAATTCACGGTGGGTAACAGTAAAAGAGCCAGCAGCCTAAATAAAAGTGAGAGAGAATGGTGTTCAGTTCTAGATTCACCTTGCTGTTATAAGGTGACTTATTTCCCTCAGTTCTGACTGACCAGGCATGAATAGGAGATAGGAAATCACTTTGAATTTCCCAAACTCTATATCCAGAAGAGACTATTGAGAATGCCCAGAGTTAATGAAGATGCAGGTAATTCAAATTGCTTCAACCAAACATCAAAACTAACAAACAAAATAAAATAAACCCACACCTGACTTGGGATAACAATAATCTACTGGCTCACAGGGAGACAGTACTTTAAGGCCAACATTAAATCCAAGATTATGAAAATAGGATTTTGATATGATTGCTGAATCCCAGCTCTAGTATCCAGAAAGTGTTAGGTGATAACCTTCAATAAAACTAGTCTTTTCTACTTTTTTTTTTTTTTTAAATTTAGGCTAGAATTGTGCTTTGTAGTTTACTTTATTGTATCCCATGTGTCTCAAATTGTATAAAAGCATGATATGAAGATAAAGCAAATTTTTTTTTTTGTCGCTTTGGTTCCTCTTGAAGCCTATGAGAAGGTGAAAACACAGATCCCCAAAGACCAGCCCTCCTGTTGGGCATCTTTTGGCTGAGCCAGCTGCCCCAGCTGCACTCAACAAGTGGCCTGTTCTTTATCAAGCACCAAAAGATACAAAGATGCTTTTATTCTCTGACAATTTTTGGAAGGAGTTACCTCAGCAGAATCAAATCAGTGCTTCCCATGGCTGAGCAAGGACAGTTGAGAACGAGCACCAAAATGTGGTGGCATCTCAGCAGGGGGAATTCCAGCAGTTCCTGACTGTGCTTGTTCTTTCAGAAGAGCCCCTTGATGAGCTGTAGCTGTCATGGTGCTCTCTCCAAACCCCAGGGTGTGACACACACATGTGACAGCTGTGTGCCAGGTATGCCAGAGGCTCTTGTGCCAGGACCAGTGTCAGTGCTGGTCAGCAGCAGGACACTCTGTGTGCTTTTCATGTTCATATAGGAGAATCTGCGTGTCTGCCAGCTTCACCTGCACTTGCTTATTTCTTACACACTCTACTAACCCTTGCTTTTGGGATTCTGAGCCCAAAAATGTCTCTGCAGTTTTTTTGCAAGTATATCAACTGTTAGCTGCCACCTAACTCAGTGTGCTTTGCCTCTGTCTCCTTTGACCATAACTCAGTTACACAGACCTCTGTTATGTTACTCTTTGACCATTATTTCAGTAACAATAGAGCTCTACTGGCATTGTCTTCCTCTTAAGTGCAGTACTGACCCATTTCATGTCTTAAAATTCAGCAGTGATCCATGACAGGCTGCACCAGGCATAAAGTAGAATTTTTGTGTCTTTTGAAGGAAAAAAAAAGAGAGAGATATTAACTAGATCTTGTTCAATTAAAGTTGGCAATTGGTAACTATTTTTGTTTGTTTGTTTTGAAATATTGACAGACTGCTTATGTATTGCAGTGTTTTCTTTATGAGGGGAAATTTAAGTATTTTGGATCTGTTGCTCTCAGAATTTTGGGTTTTAAATTGTTATTCTCACACAAATTTAAGATGGGACTCTGATGCCTCATATCAGAGTCACACAGTTCATGGTGGAGATAAGGAAAGTGATTTCAGGTTCTTCTTGGTAATCTTGAGAGATATCACTCTACTACTTTATGCCTCAGCCATCCAACTGGGAAAGCTATGTATAAATCAAGATCACAAGCAAAGTTAAATGATGCCTCAGTGGGTATATTCTGTGCAAAAACTTATTTTCTGTATTTTATCTTTCCTTCAGATGGCTGTCCTAGTAGACAGTCACACTGGGATTTCATTTTACATGAAAAGAGAAAATAACTTTTACTAAAGGACTTATTGTGACTTAGCCTTGCAAATCTGCAAATACTAGACCTCAAATGTACTGAAATCTGGAAGATTGATCTTGCAGCAGCCAATGTTATAACCTCAAACAAATTGATATGCTGTTTGCTGTGTCCTGTGGCCAGGGACTAAAATGAGTCACATGTTGGTTTTAGTGCATCTTTTGAATGTTTTATCATCGTTATTGAACCGTGCATATGATGTTCTGATAAGCAAAGTTTTTAGGAATACTTTAAACACTGATTTCATAGCTGATAACTAATTTTAGTGATTTTAGTCAGAATTGGTTAAATTTATCCAGGTTTTCAGCCATCTGTCTAAAGTCAAAACTAGGAGGAAAGGGAGGAGTTGATCCACAGCAAGCTCTGCAAAGTTAGTTTTGATATTTTCAGATAAAATACCATAAACCTCATATAGTGTCTGATTCCACAAAAATATTTCTATGGGAGAGGGTTTTTTTTACTGTCATTTCATATTGTATGTTTTCTTTTTCTTGGGGTAATGTGTTTATTCCCTTATTGAGAGTGGAACTGAATTCTCTGTTCTCAGTATGGTTAAGGGCTGTTGTGGTTGCTCAAAAGGATTGATGCTTTTGACATACAGGACCTATCAGCCTCTGGATATCTTTCTCCTCTGATTCAGCACAGCTAAGTATTAACAATGTCTCCTGGGTAAGGGAAGAAGTAGCCTTTCTGCTTAGCTGGTGCTGTTGGAGCATCTGCTTTCCTTTTGTATTTATTGTATATTGTGACACCACAACATAGATATATAAACAGAGTGGATATTACTAGGAGCTGTGTATGTGTGTTTGCATGTCCTTGTGTGTATGTTGAATAGGATTTTTTCCCAGAAATACATTAATTTTTGTTACATTGAAATATTGGCAGGGAAAAAAAAAACAGCAGAGGCTTTAACCCTCTAGGGTGCTGTCTGTCTACATATGTGATCTCCCTCTGCAGTGCCCTGGGCTAAGCGAAGCAAATCATAGCAGGGGAGGCTAGAAAAGGCAGCAGATCTTGTTCCTGTGCACAAACCTGACATTTTATATCCCAGATGGTAGTTTTATGGGCCATTATGATGCTTCAGACCGACTCAATAGGTGAAATGAAATAAAATAGTCCTATTTCCAAAAAAAGAAAAAGAAAAAAGAAAAAGAAGGAAGAAAGGTTGTTTTGGGAGCTCAAGAACTGGCCCTCAATAGAGCTGAGTAAGTCACAGACCAACTGCTGTGATTTATGTGACGGTACAGTGTGATTAACTTTCCTCTGGATCATTAGAGACTCTCTGTGGGTGGTGATGTGCCAGTTACTGTTCTCAGCTGGAAGGAGGATCAGCAATAAACAGCCAGATGGGGGGAAAAGAGGAGAAGGAAATTCTTAATCAGAAGAATTTTTAGATTAAATCTGCACAGATTTTAGGTCAAGTAAAAAAGTACTTACTTTCTTTACCTCAGGAGCTTCAGTTGTCTTTCTCTGTAACAGCAGGACACAGGAGATCTGCCACCCAGCTTTAAGTCCTTGTCTGCAGTTTGCAGAGGTCTTAAGCAAGCTGTAGCAGTGCCAAGTACAGTTATACCCAGCCCACTTCCAGAGCCACCATGAGCATGTTTGCAGCAGAGGGTTGGGTATGTGTGTGTCACACCTGTTCTGTGGGGTGGTGGAAAAAGTACCCAGGATGTGTGGGTAGGTCGGTACTTCATTGCATGGCCTTTTCAGTGATGAAAGTTTAAAATGAAATCAGATGAATTTCACAGTGACAGGACTGCAACTTGCATTTGACAGGAACTCACAGCATCTGCTACTGGTTTACTGCTAAACTGGATTTATAAAAAAACACTTCCACAGTCACTATGGGTGTCCTTGAGCTGTACCCTTTTGTGTATTGAATATCTCCAAATGCAAAGACTTAAAAACTTCCCTGGGAAACTTGTGCTGGTGCTCAATCATACCCACAGAGAAGAAGTGTTTCCTGATGTTCAGATTATGTTTCAGGATTTCAGTTTGTGCTGAAACACAGCCTATTTCAGTTTGTGACTGTTGCTTTTTGTCTTGTCACTGGTTACTCCTGAGGAGAACCTGGTCCATCTTTATACCCTTTAGGTGTAAAAGGTGTATTCTTTGCACTCTCTTTTCAGGTGCTTATACACTTTGATCCTCCTGAGCCTCCTCCAGGCTAAAAGCCTCATCTTTCTCAGCCTTTCCATATAGGAGAGTTGCCACAATCCCTTCATACCGTTGTGGCCCTTTGATGGATTATATCCAATATGTCCATGTCTCTCTTGTAGTGGGAAGCTCAGAACTGAACACCATTCCAGGTGTGTCCTTACCAGTGCTGAGCAGAGGGAAGGGATGCTTGCCCTGCACTTGCCCAGGAAACCCACATTTGCCTTCTCTCTGGTAAGGGCACATTGCAAGCTAAGTTGTGCTTTTTAGTTAATGTTGGTTTTGAAGTTCACAGTCATGTAGAGTAATCTGTGTTCCAGGGGCCTGGGGTGTGCTGAGCTGGCTGAAAGCACATCCTGCAGCTTTTGAACACTTTTCATTGCTTCAATCTGCTCTCCTACTCGTGAGTTTGCCCTCTGCTATTGTATCTTTTGCAAAGCTTGCCTGTATATTGTCTACCACTGACAGAAAGGCTGTGGCACAGTGTAGCAGGTTTTTACATTCAGACAATCAGGAAGAGTTTAGGGAGAATCAATGCAGGAGCAGCATACTGTGAAATCACTAATAAAAAGGACTAATTCTGAAAATACAGCAATTCTTGTTAGAACATTTACTCTTGAGAAGGCTCTGCCACCTCAGCTTTGAAAGTGGGGTGATCTTTCAAATCACAATGTAACATTTTACACTGAGGATATAAACCTTCAGGCTGTATGCAGTAGTGGATGATAAACAGTCAGGTTTAGCTGAATCCTTTTTCCTAAAATCTTGTAATTACTTAACAGTATGTTGTATATTTTAATATTTCTAAGTGCAGAGATAATGATTGAAAAATCATTGTTTTAACAGTATATGGCATAATAGCCACTCATATATGTCTTTATGATATCTATGCCATCCAATTAAACTTATAAACCTCTTTACCAATTGATCTCCATCAGACGTAATTCTCTCTCAAGTAGACATCTGTAATAAATCACTGTTAAAACACCAGACCACAAAAAAAATGTTTCTTGTGCTTGTCTCAGTGTAGAATTTCAGTTTTGCATGGTTTGTTCTATAGCATCATTCATAGGGATGTCTGCAAGTCCAAATTTCCCTCCCAAGGGCTCAGAACTGAATATATTTGCATCTGGATGAGTGGCAGGTCTGAGATTTGCTGCCTTGTGAACCACTCGAGATAGACACTGCAGCTTGCTGTCATTCAAAATCGTGACTATTTCCCAACAAGATAAGGTTTTGGTTTCAAAGTCCCTATATTCAGGAAATGTGAGTCTTAGTATACCTGAATTATTTCCTATGGAATATAGAAAGCTTTAAAACTTGCTATTTGTCATTTCCCCCTATCTGAATGCTTTTATGGTTATCTTTCACTAGAGTAATAGTGCTTTAATTTATAAATTGAGAATTTAAGGAGCATAAAGACCCTAGACTTTCTGTAAGGCACATGGCTCTTCTGAATGCTGTCTTGTCATTAGATTGTGTTTTTCTCTCTGCCACAGAAAATCATGTACATTTTCCATTTCTGTTATTTTTATCTTTTCTTATATGTCACATATATCTTTTCTTATATGTCATAGATATCTTTGTTTTCTTCTGAATTTGATATGCTTCTCAAGTTGTGAGAATGATAAAACTTTAATATTTACAGTTTTAAGCAACTCAAAAGTCACAAAGTCAAGTGTAGGAAATGGAAGAACTGCATGAATATTCTTAAAGGGAATATTTAAGGGAAAAGTCCATTCATTAAAAAGTTGTTTAAATTAGGAGACAAAGCTCAAGGTGAAGTGAGACTGGGGACACTGAATAGTCACTGCTACTCCAATCAGTATTAAATGACACACATAAAGTAGAACCAAGAAGGGAGGACCAAGGCTTACTTCCCTTCCTTGCTTCCTCTTTCCTACCCTGTGCTAACACACATTTGCATCATCAGGAGCTTTTACTCAAGTCTCCTCAGACAGGAGAAAAAATGAACCAAATCCTTCTTCACTGTGGGTGGAAAAAATAAAAAAGCATATTCTTGCTCTTCCTTTTTAAATATTGCTGTGTACTTCCTTTGCCTTTTATATAGTTCATCCAAATGAGAACATTCAGTTTCAGACCTCTTGGATTAACTGTTCCAGCAGTTAATATACTGTTGTTTTTTTTTTCTGGACTTCAAATTTTTAAAAAAGAAAACAAAAACATGGTCAAACCAAATCTGATGGTGTACACCAAAGTGTGTTGCTTGATTGTGTCTCTTTTGCAGTTGGACCGTCTTCTGGAAAATTGGTAATTTGCACGGCCCTCACAGTGGCAGACAGATCCTCACTACTGAAACAGACCTTGCTGAAGAGTTCTGCATCACTCTGAACTGAAAATTGTCTCTGTTGTCTGAGCAACATTATCAATTCAAATTTCTGACCTAAGTCAAGTAAAGTCTTATTGGAATAATGGATCTTATCAGTATTGTTTGCCTTATGCAGTGCAAACGGGTACATGGCATGAGAGAGAATTAAGATTATGTTTATAGATTGCTATAAGCCTTTTAGACAACATATGCTTAGGACATGATCCTGACCTATCAGTAATTTTGCAGAGGGTCCATACCTGGAAAAGAAATGCAGATGAATTCTAAGTGGAGATACTTCATCCATTCCCCACTTACAGCTGAGCTATACAGAGTGCTGCTGTTGGTTCTCATGAGCCTTAATAATTTGCTTAGATCTGCTTTTTAGCAGACCTTGTAACACTATCCAGACAGTTTTCAACTCCAAGTCTCATCTTCTATATTTGAAAAATCATTGTTCTATCCTTATTGTGGCAGAAGTCTAGCACGGAATGGGGACGTTGTATCACTTTGTGCCATAATGGAGGAAAGGAAGAAGAATTGTCTATAATTTGTTTCTCCATCCAGGCAAGTCAAGCTAAGTTATGATGAGAGCAGTGCAGGAGCCATGATCACCTGCTGTTTTATAGCTGATGTGATTGTTTTTATGAAGCCTATAACATTTTTAACAGTGCTGTTGTGCTGATCATTGTTCTTGTCTCAGCAGAACAATATTACTACAGTCAAGTTAATTCAGCTTGCAGGCAGGGCGTGCTGCTGACAGTGTGAGAAGAAATCTCACAGAGAACTTTTTTCCCTTATTCAAATGTGGTCAGGGGACAAGAGAGTGCAGGGACACTGTTCAGTTGGTCAAACCCTTCAATGAATTATTCAAAGATTTTTTCTTATCCTTTTGGCAAGGTGACGAACAGTACTGCCACATTTCAGACAGATAGCAACCTGCCATTTAGCTTGACTCTTCAGCTTTTGTTATTCACACAGTGTTTGGGTGAAGGGCACAAGCGTGGATAAAAATAAAGACTGGAAATAAAGGTTTGGGGTTTTTTTTTCCCCATTGATCATTCTGAATTCTTCAGAGTGCTGCTTTGCAGAAGGTTGCAGAGGAGTCAGCACAGTGGTGGCTACAGCAGCCCCCCAGGAGAAGGAAAAGGCAGGGGTGTGGCAAAGAGGGGGCAGAAGTACACCCCCTATTCTTCCAGCTCCTTAGCACATGGTTTTTCTGCTGAAGTCCTATTGGCCCTCATTTGACTGCTCTTTTGATTACTCCTATTTCTCATCAAAATTGCAGTGGAACATGATTTGTAAACAAACGAGTAACATCTTCCTAGCATGTGGTGAGGTCAGGTGCTGTGCTTGCCCCTCTGCTGTGTTGGTGGTCCTACTGAAAAAGCTTTCATATCTTCTACAACTCCCCAGACAGCCCAGTGATCTTTTTCACTGTGATAAGAGTAAAGATAAAATCAGCTTACTTCTCTGGTCCTTGGATATTGCCCATGTCATCTGACTGTCTCCCTGCCTATTCCTTCCTGTTGGGAGGAAATAGGTAAAAGTAGATTTGGCAAGAAAAGAATAGTTTTTGCTCAAAGTGACCTTGCAGTTTAGAATGCTAAAAGTGTTGGTGTGGGAAAACTCCATTTATTATGCCTAGTATTGTTCATCCTCTGCCTGTTTTGAGAAGTAGAATTCCTGTGTAGGGATACCACACTCTCACAGACATGCTTGAGGTCGTAAAAGCACAGCCTTGAGATAAACTACGTGTGTGAAGTCCTCTGATGTATTGGAGAAGGCATCGGGCCCTGGCCTCCACTGTCCGCTAGGGTGAGCTGAGCCTAACGGAGCCTGTGTCCTGCCGTGGCTCTGCCTGCTGGGATGAGCTGAGCCTAACGGAGCCTGTGTCCCCGTGTGGCTCTGCCACCTGGCATTGCTAGTGAACTAATGACATAAATGTACTCTTTCCATTTCAGCTCTGTTTTGGTGGTCACCCTGGTGACCTGTCGCTGTTGATTTATACAACTCTCACTTGCTTTGATGATACCTTAAACCTTTTTGTTCAAAGTCAGTGAAGTTAGACTGTTTAAAAAAGTTTCTTATTTCCCTTATTACTTTTTCTGCAGTGTGACCTCCACCATTTTTGCTTACCACCATCTGTCTGCTCCTGACTTAAATAGAAGTCCAGTATATGCTTTGACAGTTGTCCTGGTGTTTGGGTCCCAGGAGATATTTTAAAATCCTTTTTTTGTTTTGTTTTGTTATTTTTAAAATCAGTGTTACTTAGTGTAATAAAGGATATTAATTCTAAAAAAGGGGTAATAATAGACAAGCCTTATGAACCTTGATGTTATGAAATTTGATGTTCTGGAGGAATGTGAAGAGAAACCTACCACGTTTTTCTCTTGCCCTTCATCTTCTGGGAATTATTACTGGGAAAAGTTGTTACTTTCTGAAATTCATCTGGGTTTAGTTTTTAGCTGCTTCTGCTCTCTTTTCTGTAACAGTTGTTTGGAAATGGGTATTTAAACAAACTGAGAATTCTGACCTACAAATAAAAGCACTAGATTTTCAGCAGATATAGAAAACTATTTAGCAAAACAGCCAGAGTCTGGAACTGGTAATGCCTGTGGATTTTACTGGGCTTTGCAAATTCCTGAAGGCAAAGTGTTGATGTATTTCTTAGTCTAGGGTAACACAGAAGGCAGAAGAAATCTAAGAGTCACCAATTTTAAAAAAATCACCCAAAGTTTAGTGATTTTTGAATTAAAATGTGATTTCCAGTAGCTGCACATGCAGAGAGTAGAAAGTTTTAATGGGGATAGACAGAGTCTTGTAATGTTTTTCCCCTATGTGAGGATTATGCTGTTGACAAGGACAGCAAATTTTCTGATCCTTTAGTGGAAATTAAGGTGTGAAAATGTTTGCACTGATCTGCTTTTTAAACATTTGCATGTACAGATATGCCCATGAACATTTCAGGTACATGCTTTAGAGTTTTAAAACCAGCAATGAGTAACTGGCAACATGAAATACCAGGTTGAACTCTTGCTTACACGGAGTGAGATCTAGATAGCTAATGGACACTATGGAAAGAATGAGGAGGAAACTTCTGAATTTGGCTGTTACTTTCTTCCTTTTACCAAAATAAGCTCTGACATCTAGGACTGAATTTGAACTAGCAATTGCTGCATGACTGCGCTACCAGTTTCCAAGTAATTTATTTTAAAGTGCCCGAGGATACTTGGAGTATAAAAGGTGTCACAGAAAAGCAGATTTTGTTTTATTCTGTTTGACACTTTGTATTTGAGCTTACTACGCTATAATGGTACATAGAGATTTTAAAATTTACTGAAGGTCTTGCATGTGTTTAACCAGCCCGTGTTGTATCTGGGAAAACAGAAAATAAATGAAATATGATTCTCCAAGCAACAGGTCCTTTCTACTAATTTTTAAGACTCAACATTTCCAAGTTATCCCATTATCTCCCATTAAAGCATAACAACCTGTTTAAAGTTGAAGACTGCATTTACGTAATGTGTTCCCCTATAGGGTTACTGCTTAATGATTTAATGAACAGAAGCCATATTGGAGGATAAAATTGCTGCATCCATGATGTGAGAACTTTACTTACTTTTTCCATTTATACAGTTGTATTCTGGAATATATTTTTAATGTGCCTGCATAAAACACTTGTAGATATGTGTTGCACATGTATGGACCTAGCTGTTGGACACACATTAAGTATGTCTTGGACAGAGTGCATTAATGGCACTAGAGATCTCACCTTCACACTTTTATTTTGCCAGGTCATGGGGAGCCTGAAGCTATGGATTTAACATTCAGGCTCATGGTTCTAGGAAACTGTTCAGACCTCTTACCTCTGGTTGGTTTTGCTGGCAATCCATATCAGGAACATCTGGCCCCTAATTGGCTTTGATGTGGGTTTTCCCAAGCTTTCAACATAAGGCTTTGGAAAGGCCATTGTTCTCTTTATTAAAAGAACCTGGCTGAAACAAAGACTCTTGTCTGTCACAGACTGAGAATGAGGATAGAAAGAAAGAAAAGTTGTATCCAAGCCTATGTGCCAGGTGAGTAAGTGTTTTAGCATGTCAAGGTTTGCAGAGTCCTGAGGAAGTCAGAGGTGAGCAGGGATTCTGGCTTCTAGCCCAGTGGAGCAATGGGTGCCTCTGTGACCACAGGCAGCTAGCTAAATCTCCCTGTGCCTTGCCTGGTCCAACAGGAAAACTGGATGAAAGACAAGACCTGGTTAGATATCAGAGGCTGTTTATGAGTGGAATTTTCCAAGGAGATGTAAATGCAAACAACTGTGCTTTTACGAAAGGCCTCATGCACTCTTATCAGAACATTCAAAAGTGATGTGTGAGGCTGACAGCTATATCTATTGATTAATTAGTGAGCTGCCATTTGAAAATCTTCTGTGATCTTGGAAGTGTGATGCTAGACAGCGTTTTTCACAGTGCTGTGTTTCTCCTGTAAGTGTTCCCAGAGTTCAGTATAGGGGAAGGGGCAGAATTTATTTCTGAGTCTCATATAACAGATTTTGTATCTATTTCCTTCTTTGTTTCTAAAGTGGAAGACGTCTGTAGAGGAAGAGACCTAGGTGATGTAAACATTTCTTTGTCTAAGGTTCTGTTTCTGATGTCTGATGACTGTGTGACAGAAAAGAACAGGAATGGGAAGATTCACTGACATAATTAAGGTGGTAGAGCACAACTGCTCTCCCAAATGGTGGGGGGGAGGGAGGGGGAAGTTTCTTTTTATGTGGCAGTGTGACGCCTTGCCAGCAATTCCACTGTTGAGGAGTAACATTTGTGCACCACCTCAAATATGCATGGCTACAAAAATGAGCTATTTGTAGGTCTGTGTCCAAAGCACATGAACCTGGTATGAGTGGCCTAATTGTTTTCATTATGTCCAGGATTTTTATTGTTTACAGGATTTTTTTTATAATATGTGGAAATCTATATTAAAGACAACTAACAAGTCGATGGTAATGACTGATTAGAAGAAATGGAAAATATTATATAAAACATGCACCAAGGGATGGGAAAGGAGGGTTCCTTTTATGCAGAAGGGGGTTTGATAGTTACAAGTGAAGTCATGATTTCCCTGTTGGTGTGAATTTTATTTGAAACTCTTGTGGGCCTAATTTCCTCCTCCTCTTTTAGAAGGAGTCCTGACATGATAAAGCTTGACATGGCACAAAGTGAATTGTGGCAAAACCAAGGCTGTGCCGTAGAAAATGATCATTCCTAAAAGAAAGGATTAAAAAAAAAAAGTAAAATAATCTGTTTCCATGCTGAAGCTTATATCCCTCAAGAATTTGTGTAGATGAGAAGAGTTCTCCACTCTGGAAATATGAGGGGAAATTCTGGGGTTTTGTAGCAAATAGTTTAGAGAAAACACTGGGAGTCCTCTCCTGACAAAAAGCTTTCCTTTATTTCTCAAAGTGGATCAGGATTCCTGATGCAGATCTTTCACAACATGGTTGAAACAGTGTGGGGTTTGGTAGTTTTGTTTATAGGGTTTGCATTTTTTTTTCTTTTTTATCTCCCAGTTTATCCTGGCTTACAAGGTGGGTTTTTTTTGGGGCAATATTCACTTTAGGGAAATGCAATTTAGAAACAGAAATTCACAATGTTTTCCATCCTTCCTATCCTTCTTTACTTGCCTCCCAGGACTTTGCTTAGGTATCTCAGCTGGCTATCTTTTCACATTGTTTGTTTGATTATAGAAAGAGCAAGAATCCATACCTGAAGTATGAGATGTAGTCATTACAAGCACAATGGCTCTGTAGTATAAATTATATATAATGCTGTCTTATTTAAACAACAGTGACAAAATATTCTGAGTGAGTCTCCCAGTGTAAAACAATCTGCATTTCTACTGAAACACAGCTTCTTAAGCTTTCTTCATCATGCAGCTTTTGTTAGGTTGCTTCCTGATGCTTCGAGTTTTGCAGTCTCCCACCATACTGCAAGCAAGCATTACAATTTCTTCTACAGCCACTTTTAAATTCTGGGCAGCAGATCTGCCATCTGCAGTCCATCTGCTGGGTCTAATACCTGAGAAACAGACTTCAACCATGAACACTGAACCCTCAGAAACCGTCAGTAATGAAGAGTCCATCATAATCACTTAGCATGTCAAACACCTGTGTGAGCAAGACAGTGAGGGAATGACTTTTGCAGGAGAATGGATATAGGATTAGATGGAGCGTTACTTGGGGCCTGGATGGGAATATTTGTTTACAATGAAAAGGGCAATCATTGTGGCACATTTCCTTGCAGCAAATAATCAACCCTGCAAGTCATAGAGAAGCACACATCCCATTTGGCAGTAGTTTTCCTAAAGAACTGAGGGTGCTACTTAAAACCTGGAGGTTTTTTTATGGGCTTGTCCATGACCATGCCATAAATATATGTAGAATCAAACAGAGGTCCTACTTTGATGAATGTCCCCAGTTATTTACAACCTGAACTGCAGGGATGGTGCAGCACAGCTGCTGTTGCACCATCCATCCCTGATAACCATGATACACTTAAAGCATTGTGGGATTTTTTTTAAGTAACCTGCTATGTCTGCTGTGCATATTTTCCTTTGCTTGAGCTTCTTGAGAGGGCACATGCTCACAACACTTCATTGCTCTGCCAGAAAGGGCTCCATTATTTTCAGGATGCTGCAAAGAGAGGGAATGAGCTGAGATCACAGGGTACAGTGTCTTTGCTATAAATCCTGACCAGTGTTAAGAGTTGCTGCACCTCCTATTTCTGTCACAGAACTGGAATCCTGTGATAATAAAACTAGAAGCATGTTTATTTAAGACCCTGTCATGTGCCATAGAGTGTGTTTCCACAGAGTACTACTTCTAGTCAGCCATGGCAAAGTGTGTCCAGAGCCCATGGTAGTTCCTGCAATAGCTCCAGGTAAAATGCTACTATAGATACATTGCTGGAAACTTTAATGAAAAATACCTTGAGGGTGGTACAGAAAGAAGAAGGACTTAATTGGCATAAAAAAAAAAAAAATATGAAGATAACCAGGCAAAATTGTACAGAAGAACTGCTTATTTTGTGGAAGGAAAGTAAGATACACAGAAAGTGGGAATAAGACTTTGGATTTTAGCAGATTGGAGCTTGTGCCCTAGGGGTGAGGTTTGTGAGCCTGATGCAGAAAGTGATGGAAGTCATAGAAGGATGATAACAAAAATGACCTACAGTAAACTTCTGGCTTAGGAAGTGAGACAAAAAAGCTTCTTGAAGAAGTAGAAGGTGTTATGCCCTTGGGAAAAGATAAAATGTTTAGCAGTTGAAGTAGTAATATTCAGAGTTGACATCAAGAAAAGAAACAGTTTGCCTCCCCTTTCCCTGTTATGGCTTTTCCTTTTACTTGTTGCAGATTTTGTTTGTTCAGGGTTTTAATATTTAACTTGAATAAGATGCACACACACATCATATTAATTGTATTAAAAGATCTGTATAAGATAGCATATGTTATACACACACTTAGAAAGCTGAATTTTCCCATAGACTAGAAGATATCTGGATTTGCTGAGAAAAAATTATATTCTGATCACTTTCAAAGTGCAGAGTGGTAATGAAATTGGACATAATGCCAAAGGCAATGAGGAGACGCTAAAGCCATTCAGGTCTCTACTTCTGAACAAACTTGATGGAAATATAGTTGCTTGTACCAGGGCGGCAGAAGCCATTGTTCCATGCAAGAGTTCAGCAGGACACCAGGTATGGTTCCTTAAGAAATATTCTGTGGATTCATCAACACCTTGCTAAAATCAAGGTATTTTGGATGGATTTTTAAAAAAAATATTAACAGGTAATAATAATAACTTCCAAACCGGTTTAGAAACTTAAGGAATTTCTCAGCAAAAAGAGATCTATTAATCTGGGAAAACTGGAAATTTAAAAAAAGCTTTTATTTTTCTTTTCTGTCTCTGCAAGGTTATTGTTGGAAACAAGCTGATCTCAATTGGATGTCAGGGTTGAAAAGAGTCACCAGCTGTGTAGCATTTCAGCAGCAGTGGAGATGAGACACCAGTCAAGATTATATGTCTATACAAGCCTATATTAATATAATTCTAACACATTTGTTGTTAGTCTGTTTTCACCTGCAAACCTTTAGGCATTTTTTTAAGCAGTTTTTGTGTCAGCCCTTACAAAGAGAATTCAGTCTTAGTGACAGTGATTTTCCTTTTCTTGGTTGTCTTTCACTGTACAAATGGACAGAAGTCCTCAGATTCCGTGGTTCATACACCAAGAGTGACTGATCTAACATAAAATGAATCAGATTTGTGTATTGTGTTCCAAGAAATTATTTTATCATTCTTTTCTAATGATCATACATCAGCCTTCAGCCTTGTGATATGTAACAGTAGTAAAATTTCTGAAATTTTACATGAAACTGGTAAATTGGATGACATAAATTGCTGGGGTTTGCTCTGAGTGTACTTCAGTAGCCAAAGGTGAAGAAAGTAGAATTAAAATAAATTTTTATTCTTAATTGCTACCTTCAACCTAGGATATTTGTGTGTACTTAGCAAAAAAGTTGATTTACCTAATGGTATTAGGATGGGTTAGTCAACATAGTTGTTATCCTATAGCTAGTAATACGGCAGTTATGAGCCTGTCACTGCTCTAGTTGTTAGCCTACCATCTAAAGGTTTTAAATGTGGATAAAAGATGTAGATTAGACTGGAAATTGGCAGACAAAGATGGATGTCCTCTTTTTAAGGGCCTGATTAGATTTCTGGGCCAGCCTGCTCACCTGTGACCTTGATTTTTTTTTTTTTTCTTTTTCATATTGTTAATCTGTGCTAGTTCTGAGTACATATGTTGTAATCTTGTCACCTGTTGACAGTAGCAAGTTGTCTGCTGATTCAAATTGTCTGGTCTCTTGGAGGTACAAAACTATGGTCTTTTTATTTTTGTTGAACACCTGTGAATGACGCCAGCATCATATATAGGAAGATTTATTTTTCTATCTCTGTTGTTCTGTTTTACCTCCAGAGGACCTCAAAATCAAGACAAAGTTGTTAAATTTTGTATGGGATTGAATGAAAAAAATATATCCATCACTACTACTTAAGCAAGCTGACTGAATTTCAGGTTCATTAAATAAGGTGCAGTGATGCCTGTCCAGGTACTCCACTGGCATGTCTTTACTAAGCTGTGCTGAATTAAAACCAATAATTTAGCAATTTAGAGGGGAAGTGTTCATATAAAAGCCAGGAGCATCCATTCTCCTTAAATTTTTTTTAAGGTAGAGATTAAAAACAGAGCCTTTGGAAATCACAAAATTGTGTCTAGCTTCAATAAGCCATTAATCAGAAATTGTTGTATTGGTATCTTTTCTTCTTGTTGTTGTTTGTGCCTCTATTTTATACATGACTTTTGGTTCAGAGTGTAGGTTTTTACTCTTTTGGCTTTTGTCATACTTTTTAAAGATAATTAAAGAATAATCCCTCCCTCCCTCCCTCCCTCCCTCACTTTTCTGCTTTCAAATATTTTCTAAAGAATGTGTTACCCTGTAACATGACTACAGTATGAACTTGCAGCCCAAATTCATTAAGCCTCTGAAAGAATGTGCCAGAGTATAGGGACAAAGGTCTGAGTCTTTACAGCTGGAATGTATGGATTGATTTTATTTTATTTTATTTTATTTTATTTTATTTTATTTTATTTTATTTTATTTTATTTTATTTTTCGGTTTCTTTTTTGCTTTGGGAATAAGTGCAGGAAAGTAAGTACAGCAAATTTTAAGGAGTAAAGTGTATATAAATGGTTGGGACTGAAGAATAATGAAGCAGACTTAAACTTGGTCTCTTTATGGCTGAAGCTTGGAACTTCTTGGACTGAGTAATTCACAGTATTTATATTATCAGATTTTGATCAAGTTTTCTCTAAAGAACAACATTACTCATGGAAATTTTTCAAGTGTAAAAGATGCACACAAAAGTAATCCTTGTTTTGCAGAATGGGTGGATGGTCAAACAGAGTCTTTTGGGTTACTTTTATTTTCCTGAAGGCACTAGTAGGATGCTATAGAAAATTTTTGTTGTTCCCTGCTTATCTCTGGCATCATTCCTGATGTTAAATCTGTAATATTCCCAGGGGTGGAACTATCCTCAGGTACAGAATAAGAGAAAATGCAACTTTCTAAACTACCCATAAAAATGAACAGAAAAAAATCAACAGCTCCTGCACTACTCTTGACACAAAGAGAGGTCAAGGTGGTAAAGCCTTGTCATTCAGAGCTCCATCTTGAACAGTGGGAAGGAAATAGAGCACTGTCATTCACAAAATTAGTTACCACCTTTTTTGTCAGCAAAGTTACTAATGTTAATATTTAATCCACCAACTGGGTTATGCAAGTTAATGCCCCAGAGAAGGAGTCAGAGTTGCTGTTTTAGGCTTTCTGCTGCAAGCAATATGTTAGTCACAACTGATTTGAAGATTTCAATGGCAGCTCGTGTAATATAAAGACTTTTTATAGGAAAGAGAAGACCTTATCTACATATGAACATGGCACTGAATTCACTAAATCAGCTCTCCTGGCTACAACATAGCAGAAAATAGGATATCAGCCTTACTTCCTGTCACACAATAATTGAACCCCATCTCCAAGCAAGCTCAAAGATGTATGAAGGAAAGATGATAATCAGTGTTTCATCTAAGATAGAAACATATTGGATTTTCTACCTTCCCAAGCTTTATGTGTCTGAGTATGTGTATGATATGATCTCTGGCTCAATTTGTTTACCTTCCAGCACTGCTCCCATAACATCTGGTACATTTAATACAGAGATCGCTTCATGTCAATGGACTGTACAGTAGGGTATAAATATTAACCAGACTAGCAAAATGTAGTTTCCACTCCTGTTCTCAGTAATGCAGTTGAATTAAAAAAGACAGTCTTAAGTGACATATCCTTACTAACTTACTGCTGTTCTACTTTGTATTCATAAGTCTTCTGCAATTGCACCTGCTCTGATGCAATATTCTGTCAAAAAAGCAATATTAACCAACTGCTTCTTCTCTCTGCATACTAAGTAGAGCTAAAAGAGCAATACCATGGTAATGAGATAAATTCTTATTCTGGGAACTGCCAATGTATTTTTAAGGTGGTGGGCAGAAATAACTGTTTCTGAAAATATAGTACTTATCTGTTATAACACCAGTGTTCTGTTTGTGCTACAAGATTTGGTAGATAAAAAAATTCTGGAGCTTCAGTGGATACAAATAAAACATGCCAGTTTTAGGCCAGTGACAGCACAGAGATATGGATTAGAATATGCATTATTGTTGAGTCAATAATAAAAATCCCTTCCACTTTGTAGAGGATTATTGCAAGTATTAAGGAAACTCAAGGCTTGGTGAATTCTGCCATCAGGCCCATTTGTCTTAGCCACTTTCACTAGCTTTGCAAGGGCCTTTCCTCAGCTTTATCATGGTGTCAGCTGTGGGATACATCACTTGGATTGAGTTGCAACAAAGCTGTCAAACCTGAGGGGATGCTAGGCTGTCTGTTCTGCTTCAAGCACAGAGATGCCTTCAACTGATTCCAAAGCCTGGAGTTTTACATGCTTCATATCCTGTCCTATTGTACCTGGCATGGAGGGCAGACAAAAAGGGACAGGACTGGAAAACCATGGTGGCCCTTCCTTTGTTTTGGTATCTTCTGCCTTTTGACCTTAACTCCCAAAATGCAATAGGTTGTCAGAAAGGAAAAATAAATATATTTCCTCTGATGGGTCTCTCATTTATTAAAATTGTGTTTCTAACTAAGACCCTTTCATTGCTTGTTTCAATGTATCTTGTGTCAAGAATGAATTTTTTGGCATGTGTTGGATACTCATTTAAAGAACAGACCAGTTCATAATGTACAGTTATTTATGGCTATTTTATTTTTTCTTTAATGAGGTAACACAGACAAGACAAAAAATTTTTGGGAAAAGCAGCTCTTTCAAAGCCTGGAAGAATCTGAAATATCTTTCCTATTTATTTGAACTGATTTACTACATCCAAATTTCCAAAACAGCGGTGTCCTCTATTGTTTAAAAGAAACTTCTTATCCTTTAACTTTCTGACCTCCAAAAGGTGGACAAGTCTTGACTAGCAGAATTTTAGCTTATCTTTTTTTAATTTCCAGACATCACAAAGAACGTCTCACACTGTTCCAGCCTCTGGTTTTCTCTCTTATACTAGCAGACTTAACTTGTGAGGTTAATAAGGCCACGAGAATGGCAAAAATGTATTTCAAATAGGTAATTTCTATTTCTTTATGCAGAATCAATTTCTTGATGTCTGCTTTTTAACACTGATTCTAATTTTTAGGCAAATAATCTCTAAAAAGTAAATGAGTTTCAATTACAGACTTTTAAATAAATCACTAAATATATTGCGTAAACTCTCAGTACATGCTTCTGAATAATTTTCCCTTAGGTTTCTTTCTGTACTTGCAACCTTACTTTATTTTTATTTCAGATTATAAATATTTCTACTTCACCAGAAATGGAAAATAGCTAAACTTCTTCCAATGCTATAAAATAAGTCACAATCAATCTCATTGTTTCATTCAAGCCCTTGAACTACCCAGATATTACTTCTATACTTCATTGCATTATTGTCTTGGTAGAATTAGAACCATCAATGTCACTTTAAAATTATAAAATTTAAATATAATTCCAACAGTATTTCTGAATAAAAACATACTTTTTTCTTTTTAGTGAGGACCAGTCAGATACCTGGACTTTTTGAAAATATTTTATACTTATCTAGAAATATTAATCCAGAATTATCTTGAAGGACCTTTTAAGGTAAATTGTGCATAATTCCATACATAAAGTAGGGAATATGATTATAACATTCATCATTCACTTTGGGAAGTAATTGGGAAACTTCAGTGATTTCCATAGTATTGCATATTATCAGATTTTGTGTAATAATTAAAAAAATGCCATTCCATGGAGTGGTGAGAATTTTAATTAATTCAAGTAGGTAAGATTTTTTTTTAGTACTACAATGTCCTTAGCCTCATGCCCTAATAGCAGTTCAGCTCTGACCTGGTAATTAATCCACACCAAAGCCCTTTATCCCAGAATGCCAAGCTCTTGGAAGTTCTGAAGGACTTTTGCAGACTCACCTTAAATAGCAGCTCAGGGGAAGGATCCTGACTGCAATGGCGCGGATTTTGCATCTAACCAATGACCCAAGGTAACCTCAGTTAGCTTGTGAAATCTTGCAACATCACAGCCCAAGATAAAGGATTAAGAAAACAGGAGTGGTAAGTTGAAAAAGGTAGCTTGTTCTCTTGGGGTCAGCCTCAGTATAAAAGGTTAACTCTCCTGGTCTGCCTGTAGTATTGATAACCTTGATAGAAATGCTGATGGAGTAAAACTTCTGTGTGAAGAGACCTTTTGTGTTACCCCGCACCTGGGCTGTATTTAAGACTAATTCTAGCCTGACAGAAGTTATTCTGAAGATTTCATATGAACTGTACTGGCTGGCTGCCACCCACTGTGGTTATTAAGCTGAGCTGTGCCATTTGTTTCTTTATCTCAGGTTGCATGTGCTCGAGCTTTCCCTGAGCTATTGTCCGTTTGCCTACATTAATATATCACAACCTCAAGACCGCTAATACACAACGCCATGATATAAGTTTTTGTCTTGTTGAATACTTCATAATTCACCAGTGCTTGTGTCTAGCTAGTGAATTTCAAAGACAATACATCATGTTGTGCTTTCAAAGATTGAATCCTTCCTTTGGGGTTGTAAGCAAATGCTACTCTTATGTCACACAGACACTGAAATATCTCTTGGGTTCAGGACTCGTACATCTCCCTTAATGTTATCTCTGTGCAGCCCTGTGCATAAAAAAAAAGAAGTGGCGTAACTGCACTTGATGCCAACTGCTTGTGAAAGGGCATCCAGGCTTCAGATGGAAAAGTCTCGTGCAGAAAATCAGCAGGCACAGACAGGGGACAGGCATCTCGCCTCCAGGCAGAAAGGCTGCAGGGTTTCCTTCTGCCCAGCACTGCTGGGATCCAAGTCTGCTGTCATCCAGTAGCTGCTGCTAAATGCTGAGCAGTTAGAAGCCAGCAGGTAGTTTCTGACATTTTGAAAAAAAAAATTCTTTCTGTTGGCTATTTTAGTTTATGAAGTTAATTCTCCTTTGGATTATCTTTTCAAAGGGTCCTTTTCTGGTCACTAGATCGAAAGGCATTTGCTGACTCACATGACTATTCTAATTCTCTCTCCTAACCATCATGTGATGTTACCTTGTCATGTTCAATGGCAAAGAATTGCTGTCAGAAAAAGCTGTAACTGCAAGAAACTGTAACCTCAAAGACAAATGCCTGCTGACAGAGATAACTTAGTAGTACCATGATCAGGACAAGTGACTCCCTCAGATGAAATAAAAGCCACAGAAATAAGGCTTTTTTTCTTGCTGTCAGTACAATGCAAAAAGCACCAGCCTTTCCAGAGCATTGCTCTGCAAAAACATGAAAGGAGAAATCAAATGTCTGTCTTGAAATCCTGCAATAGTTTTTAGAAGGACTTGAGAGGACGCTAGGACTGAGCGGCTCCAGCTGGAGCTTTGCTGCAGTCCGGATGACCTGAGAAAAGATACATGGTTGGATGAATGGGTACTAGTGAACATTTCTGAAGGGCTTGGGAATTGTATAGTCTTAATCCCGGAGACACAGCTGATTTTTAACATTTTTTGAGCTATATTTATCTACTTCAAGGTAACACATAATCTTTACTAATTAAGCAATATCAGATCTACAGCTCTGCAAGCAATTGACTATAGCAATTCTGCTGCTCTTGCTGTTTGGAGGGAAGATAATAATTTATCCATTAACTAGTACCTGAGAATGACATTGAAACTTTAGAAAACATTTTTATTTTTTTAATCTTATCTTTTCCCCTGCCACTAACTAAAAATGCACTTTCCAACACTAATAAAAAAAGGCTGGTAGACATACATCTGTGGCAGACATCCCAAAAATAAGCAACTGAGTAAAAGATTAAAGGTGTTTATTTGATTTAGAGACATTCCAGATGATGGAGGAAAAAAGCTTGGGACCTAGTTTTGACAGATGCTAAGTGTATTTCAGCCTTCTGTGAGCATCAAAAGAGTCACAGAGTCTGAGCCCAAATGGTCTTGATATCTGGCAATTTTGACCATTGGCCCATACTTAAAGGATTATTATAGGCTTTGCCATCCCATTCCACCACCTTTTCCCATCCCATTCTTAAGCTTCAATTTTCTAGCCTGGCTCATTCAGAAATCCAGTCCTAGCAGCAAGAAGAAATTGAAATTTTGTTAGCTCTGAGCAGTGTCACCAGGAATTTTATTGAGGGGAGTGTGTTAACCCTTGAATTAACAAGCACTTGTCATCTGTTTTGCAGCCAAGGTCACCCATCCTGAGTGACTCCTCTGAGTTGTGGTGCCCTCTTTAAGAGCATGGGTTGATAGAAGGATAGTAATAAATTGAACATAAATAGAAATAACAAATACTGCCTTGAGAATAAAATGACACCACCCTCTCATGTTCTGCAAATACCTTACACAGTCTATGAATTACTCAAATAGGATGTTAAAGCAGAAATGCCTAAGTAGTACAAAGAAATCTTAATGGCTTTCTGTGGAAATTTAATTTCATATTTCTTCATTTTATGTCTTGTAAAATACCATTTCAGGAATAGAGAGGATGGTTTACATTTATAGAAGGTGCCAAAGGCAGAGAAGAAATATGTGTTCAGTACAGTAGAGGAAAAGAAGAGAAAGCAAGAAAAATAGACTCTATTACTCCAGCTATAAGACACTATGTATTTCAATTCAAGCCTCTGTTGTCTCATGTGCTGAATTCTCCCTGATGGACTCTTCTGTAATCTTCTCCTCCCTAACAGTTATTTTACTTATCGATGCATCATTTCAGAAAGAAGACAGCAGAGATTTTAGCTAGTCATAGTTGCATGAAAACGTATCTGCCCTTGCAGATCCCAGCTCCACATGACAAACACTGAGGTCCTGTGGCACAGAGCCCCTCTTCTGGTTCAAGCACTTTTAAAAATCATTGGCAGGTGAACTGTGAGGCTTTGTGACTGATTGGCTTTGCCTGTGCCACTCCTGTCTCCCACCAGACTGGCACCATCTGCTCCAGTCCAAATCCAGTGTGAAGGTCACTTAAGCTGTACATTCTGTGAGCTGGATTATTTGGCAGAATTTGGCAATTATTAGGAATGCCATTTAGGCAGCCATGCTAAAACAAGACAAGACGTGTAATACTTTGTTAGCACAAAGATCTAACATTGATTGACATGTGGAAATGAGAAAAACCTTGGGACATATACATTCACAGTAGCCTCTCTTTCTTGCACTGGCATATCAGAGCTTTCCTACTCCCCTGTGCAGGACAGCTCGCCATGTAAGGTGTTTCTGTTTTGGTGAATAATTTTTATTTTGCAGTAAACATGTTCAATGATTGGGAGACATGAGCAGGGACGGAGACCAGGACCAATTCCCCTTCTCCTGGGGTTCCTGGTCATTATTCTGAAGCCATGCTTTGCTCCAGCTCCGCCTCTTCCTCTGGATGCTGGCCAGCTTCCTGCACTTCAAGGAAGGCCAGGCTCAGACTCTCCCAGCTTTCCTGCTAAGCTAAGTTGAACTGAATCTGGCTGAAGCCTGGACTGGAAGCAGGAGCAGAGATTGGTACCAATTCCCTTTCTTTGAAAGTTCCTGGTTCTTCTTCTTCACCCAGGCTCAGTTCTCCTTCCAGCCCAGGCTGCAGCCAGGCTCAGTTGGATTTAGGCCAGCAGGAGAGCTGGGAGAGTCAGAGCCTGGCCTTCCCTGAGGTGCAGGAGGCTGGCCAGCAGCCACAGGAAGAGGCGGAGCTGGAGCAAAGCGTGGCTGCAGAAGTTGAAGCTGCAGCTCCAGGAGAAGGGGAATTGTTCCCCGTCACTCCCCCACACAGGCCTGGTTCCCCCAGCAGCTCAGTATCCAGCCCTCTCCCAGCCCAGGCCCTCAGTGAACTGCTGGAGGAGGCAGAGAGTGGATCAGCCAGGCACTGCAAAAGGATGAGGAGGGAGCTTTGGCTGGGGAGATTAAGCTTTCTCTGTGCAATGATGAGGAAATCACAGAGCTGCACCAAGGAGATGCTTCTAGCTACCAGGACATGTGCCAAGCAGATGTTTTCAGTGAGGAAGAGCTGTCCCAAGTAGAAGCCAGCAGCAATCATGAGCTCTTTGATTGGGTTGAAGACAACAAGCAAGAGCTGTCCCTAGGAGAAGCCAGGAGCTACAATCAGTGTTCTGATGGGGAAGAATGCTTGCAGCCAGGCTTTCCCCCGTAGATGTCATTAGCTCCCTAGCTGTCTCTGACTGGGAAGAATACAGCAAGCATGAGCTGTCACCAGATGAAGTCAGGAGCTACCAAGAAGTGTCCGAGTGGGAAGAGTTCATTCTGCAAGAGCTTTCCCAAGATGAAGACTCCATCGTCCAGGAGGTGCCCAAAGGGAATGGGAACCGACCCTCCGTGCAGTCAAGCTGGGAAGATGACAGTGACAAAGAGCTCGAGCAGGACAACTGGGAAAGTGAGATCAGTGGCAGCTTCGGAGTCAAGCCCCTGCTACGGGAGGACGACGAATGGGATGACACCAGCGTCCTCGAGCTGTTTGATGAACCCAGACATCCAGTACTGGGTGGTTCTGCAGGAGACGGACTCCTAGTACCCTTCCCTGAGGAGGTTTGGGTTGAGCCCCAGGAATCTGAGCGCTGCCCTCAAGCTCCACTCTGTGCCTCCTCTGGCCTTGTGCAAGCCCAGGCCCTCAGCCAGCAGCTGGGCCCCCGCAAGAAGTTATATATATCAAGTTAAAATACCCATCGACTCATCATCTAGAATCCTGGAATGGTTATGCATGGCAAGGTCCTAAGGATCATCTAGTTCTTGACCTGATTACCTTCCTGCTCTCTTGATATCTCTCTGAGGCTGCTTTCCTATTTTTTTCCATCTCTCAAGCTCACATTTCTTTGCATGTAATGCCCCTGCTTCATGTAATACAAAGTGATGCAACAGATCCAGAATGTTCTGCATGAAACTCTGTCAAACTTGGCCTCTGCCATGGGAGGTTACCTGGGTTTTCTCACCTGGCCCAAATGTATATCAATCCACTCAGCTCTAGGTTTTTCGGGGGACCCTAGCCACCAAGAAGGCCTCATGGACAGCATCAAGGGGACGCCACTGGGATCCACAGAGCACTGAGGTTTTCTACTTCATCTGTCGCATTTTTCTTGATCTCTTTATGTCTTTCTCTCTCATTGTCCCTTCATTAAAACTGCTACTATTGCTCGGGCGTCTGGTGCCACTTCCATCTGAATTTGGGCAGGGGCATTTCTGATATATTTAATAACCGGACCATAACAAGGGGCTGGAAGCTCAAAATCCAGGGGCTGCTTCATGACACTTGCAGTGGGTTTGGCCGCTGAAGGGGTGCCGGGTGTGGCCCTTTGTGACACAGGCGCGTTGGGTCAGGGCCCTCAGTGATGCAGGACATTGTGGTGCCCAGAGCCCCTTGTGACATGGCAGAGCCACGCCCTGCCAGAGGTTCTGTCTAAGGGGCGCGGAGCCGTTGGGTGCCCAGTCCTGTGAGAGCCGCTGTGTCAGAACAAAGCAGCTCCCGGGATCTCTCTGTGCTAGACGACATCGCAGACACAGGAGGAAAAGGCGAAGCCCAACTCCCAGGTCCCCAGCCCCTTGCCCAGCTGGCTGAAAAGCAGGCCCACAGTGGGCAGTGGCTGGCGGCAGGGGCGGCTCAGTCCTAGCCCTGTTGGAGACTGAGGAGGAGGAGGGGACCTCTGTCAGCATGGACCAAGAGTGGCAAGAGCAGGTGGATCAAGAGCTTTCCCGATGGGGAGCGGCTAGCGGCCAAGAGCTTGGCATGTGGGAAGAACTACTCTTCCCAGAGTTGCCCCAAGGGGAAAGCAAACCAGAGCTGTCCCAAGGGGAAGACTGTGGCAGCAGCCAGGGTGTGTCCCAATGGGCAGAAGGCATCAGTGTCAAGATATGGGATGAAACCTTCCATCCAGAGAAGGACGAGGATGCCTGGACTGGTACCCGGGTGGAGCCCAGCTCTCCCAGCAGCGAGGGCACCCAGGTGCTGGGAGAGGCAGCCCGTGAGCGTCTCGGCGCCTCTCCTGCTCCAACGAGCCCCTCGGGCACGGAGCCGGCGGCTGCTGCTTCCCTGCTTGCTACTGCTGAGCAGGAGGAGCTCACCAGGCCACTGGCTCCCAAGGCGGAAAAGGAGCCAGCTTCTCTTGTGCACAGCCAGGAGATTCCAAGAGCAGAGACCGACAGGTCAGTCTTTGCTACACAGAGCCCCCCAGACGGCAGCCAGGCTCTGCTGGGCTTGGCCCAGTGCAGAAACTCGGAGACCAAGGACGAGGCTTTCCTGGAGGTGCAGGAAGCCGGCCAGCAGCCAGAGGACAAGGCAGAGCTGGAGCAAAGCTTGGCTGCGGAAGAAGAACCAGGAGCTCCCGGAGAAAGGGAATTGGTCCTTGTCACAGAGCTGCACCAACGATTTGCATGTAGCTACCAGGACATGTGCCAAGCAGAAGTTTTCAGTGAGGAAGAGCTGTCCCAAGTAGAAGCCAGCAGCTATCATGAGCTCTTTGATTGGGTTGAAGACAACAAGCAAGAGCTGTCCCTAGGAGAAGCCAGCAGCTACAATCAGTGTTCTGATGGGGAAGAATGCTTGCAGCCAGGGCTTTCCCCCGTAGATGTCATTAGCTCCCTAGCTGTCTCTGACTGGGAAGAATACAGCAAGCATGAGCTGTCACCAGATGAAGTCAGGAGCTACCAAGAAGTGTCCGAGTGGGAAGAGTTCATTCTGCAAGAGCTTTCCCAAGATGAAGATTCCATCGTCCAGGAGGTGCCCAAAGGGAATGGGAACCGGCCCTCCGTGCAGTCAAGCTGGGAAGATGACAGTGACAAAGAGCTCGAGCAGGACAACTGGGAAAGTGGGATCAGCGGCAGCTTCGGAGTCAAGCCCCTGCTTCGGGAGGACGACGAATGGGATGACACCAGTGTCCTCGAACTGTTTGAAGAAGCCAGGCAGCCAGTACTGGGTGGTTCTGCAGGAGACGGGCTCCTAGTACCCTTCCCTGAGGAGGTTTGGGTTGAGCCCCAGGAATCTGAGCGCTGCCCTCAAGCTCCGCTCTGTGCCTCTTCTGGCCTTGTGCAAGCCCAGGCCCTCAGCCAGCAGCTGGGCCCCCACAAGAAACGTCCCTCCCGCTTCAGGCGGGCGCTGCGGGCGCTGCGCGGCCTCTTCCGCTGCCCCTGCCTGGCACCGCAGCCCGAGGATTAGTGCCCGCTGCTGGCACCGGCACTGGCCCCGCAGATGGTGGCTGGCCCGCAGCCTGCCCAGCATCCTGAGAGAGACACACGGGCTGCCTTTCCCCCAACACATCTCTGCATCCTAAGATAAGAATGATAATTAGAAGATTAAGAAGTAGTAATAGCAAAGAAGAAATAAAAGTAGCCGTAGGAAATAAGTAGAATAATAATAAGAAGAATTAGAAGAAGAATTAGAGGAATTATAATTAGAAGAACTAGAAGAATTAGAAGAAATTGTAATAGTCGTAGTAAATAATAGGCTCAATAAGTCTAGCAAGAAAAACAAGATGATGAAGAAGTTGAAATAGAGTAGTAGTGAATAAATAAAATAATGATAATAATAATAATAATTATGATCATATCAAGTTAAAATACCCATCGACTCATCATCTAGAATCCTTGAATGGTTATGCATGGCAAGGTCCTAAGGATCATCTAGTTCTTGACCTGATTACCTTCCTGCTCTCTTGATATCTCTCTGAGGCTGCTTTCCTATTTCTTTCCATCTCTCAAGCTCACATTTCTTTGCATGTAATACCCCTGCTTCATGTAATACAAAGTGATGCAACAGATCCAGAATGTTCTGCATGAAACTCTGTCAAACTTGGCCTCTGCCATGGGAGGTTACCTGGGTTTTCTCACCTGGCCCAAATGTATATCAATCCACTCAGCTCTAGGTTTTTCGGGGAACCCTAGCCACCAAGAAGGCCTCATGGACAGCATCAAGGGGACGCCACTGGGATCCACAGAGCACTGAGGTTTTCTACTTCATCTGTCGCATTTTTCTCGATCTCTTTATGTCTTTCTCTCTCATTGTCCCTTCATTAAAACTGCTACTATTGCTCGGGCGTCTGATGCCACTTCCATCTGAATTTGGGCAGGGGCATTTCTGATATATTTAATAACCGGACCATAACAAGGGGCTGGAAGCTCAAAATCCAGGGGCTGCTTCATGACACTTGCAGTGGGTTTGGCCGCTGAAGGGGTGCCGGGTGTGGCCCTTTGTGACACAGGCGCGTTGGGTCAGGGCCCTCAGTGATGCAGGACATTGTGGTGCCCAGAGCCCCTTGTGACATGGCAGAGCCACGCCCTGCCAGAGGTTCTGTCTAAGGGGCGCGGAGCCGTTGGGTGCCCAGTCCTGTGAGAGCCGCTGTGTCAGAACAAAGCAGCTCCTGGGATCTCTCTGTGCTAGGCGACGTCGTAGACACAGGAGGAAAAGGCGAAGCCCAACTCCCAGGTCCCCAGCCCCTTGCCCAGCTGACTGAAAAGCAGGCCCACAGCGGGCAGTGGCTGGCAGCAGGGAGCGGCTCAGTCCTACCCCTGTTGGAGACTGAGGAGGAGGAGGGGCCCTCTGTCAGCATGGACCAAGAGTGGCAAGAGCAGGTGGATCAAGAGCTTTCCCGATGGGGAGCTGCTAGTGGCCAAGGGCTTGGCATGTGGGAAGAACTACCCTTCCCAGAGTTGCCCCAAGGGGAAAGCAAACCAGAGCTGTCCCAAGGGGAAGACTGTGGCAGCAGCCATGGCCTGTGCCAATGGGCAGAAGGCATCAGTGACAAGATCTGGGATGAAACCTTCCACCCAGAGAAGGACGAGGATGTCCGGACTGGTGCCCGGGTGGAGCCCAGCTCTCCCAGCAGCGAGGGCACCCAGGTGCTGGGAGAGGCAGCCCGTGAGCGTCTCGGCGCCTCTCCTGCTCCAACGAGCCCCTCGGGCACGGAGCCGGCGGCTGCTGCTTCCCTGCTTGCTACTGCTGAGGAGGAGGAGCTCACCAGGCCACTGGCTCCCAAGGCGGAAAAGGAGCCAGCTTTTCTTGTGCACAGCCAGGAGATTCCAAGAGCAGAGACCGACAGGTCAGTCTTTGCTACACAGAGCCCCCCAGACGGCAGCCAGGCTCTGCTGGGCTTGGCCCAGTGCAGAAACTCGGAGACCAAGGACGAGGCTTTCCTGGAGGTGCAGGAAGCCGGCCAGCAGCCAGAGGACGAGGCAGAGCTGGAGCAAAGCTTGGCTGCGGAAGAAGAACCAGGAGCTCCCGGAGAAAGGGAATTGGTCCTTGTCACAGAGCTGCACCAACGATTTGCATGTAGCTACCAGGACATGTGCCAAGCAGAAGTTTTCAGTGAGGAAGAGCTGTCCCAAGTAGAAGCCAGCAGCTATCATGAGCTCTTTGATTGGGTTGAAGACAACAAGCAAGAGCTGTCCCTAGGAGAAGCCAGCAGCTACAATCAGTGTTCTGATGGGGAAGAATGCTTGCAGCCAGGGCTTTCCCCCATAGATGTCATTAGCTCCCTAGCTGTCTCTGACTGGGAAGAATACAGCAAGCATGAGCTGTCACCAGATGAAGTCAGGAGCTACCAAGAAGTGTCCGAGTGGGAAGAGTTCATTCTGCAAGAGCTTTCCCAAGATGAAGACTCCATCGTCCAGGAGGTGCCCAAAGGGAATGGGAACCGGCCCTCTGTGCAGTCAAGCTGGGAAGATGACAGTGACAAAGAGCTCGAGCAGGACAACTGGGAAAGTGAGATCAGTGGCAGCTTTGGAGTCAAGCCCCTGCTACGGGAGGATGACGAATGGGATGACACCAGCGTCCTCGAGCTGTTTGAAGAACCCAGACAGCCAGTACTGGGTGGTTCTGCAGGAGATGGGCTCCTAGTACCCTTCCCTGAGGAGGTTTGGGTTGAGCCCCAGGAATCGGAGCGCTGCCCTCAAGCTCCGCTCTGTGCCTCGTCTGGCCGTGTGCAAGCCCAGGCCCTCAGCCAGCAGCTGGGGCCCCGCAAGAAACGTCCCTCCCGCTTCAGGCGGGCGCTGCGGGCGCTGCGCGGCCTCTTCCGCTGCCCCTGCCTGGCACCGCAGCCCGAGGATTAGTGCCCGCTGCTGGCACCGGCACTGGCCCCGCAGATGGTGGCTGGCCCGCAGCCTGCCCAGCATCCTGAGGGAGCCACACGGGCTGCCTTTCCCCCAACACGTCCCTGCAGCCTAGGATAAGAATGATAATTAGAAGATTAAGAAGTAGTAATAGTAAATAAGAAATAAAAGTAGCCGTAGGAAATAAGTAGAAGAAGAAGAACAAGAATTAGAAGAAGAGTTAGAGGAATTAGAATTAGAAGAACTAGAAGAATTAGAAGAAATTGTAATAGTCGTAGTAAATAATAGGCTCAATAAGTCTAGCAAGAAAAACAAGAAGAAGAAGACAAAGAAGTTGAAATAGTAGTAGTAGTGAATAAATAAAATAATGATAATAATAATAATAATAATTATTGTCATGTCAAGTTAAAATACCCATCGACTCATCATCTAGAATCCTGGAATGGTTATGCTTGGCAAGGTCCTTAAGGATCATCCAGCTCTTGACCTGATTACCTTCTGCTCTCTTGATCTCTCTCTGAGGCCGCTTTCCTATTTCTTTCCATCTCTCAAGCTCACATTTCTTTGCATGTAATGCCCCTTCATGTAATGCAAAGTGATGCAACAGATCCAGAATGTGCTGCGAGAAACTCTGTCAAACTTGGCCTCTGCCATGGGAGGTACCTGGGTGTTCTCACCTGGCCCAGATGTATATCAATCCACTCAGCTCTAGGTTTTTCGGGGAACCCTAGCCACCAAGAAGGCCTCATGGACAGCATCAAGGGGACGCCACTGGGATCCACAGAGCACTGAGGTTTTCTACTTCATCTGTCGCTCTTTTTCTTGCTCTCTTTATGTCTTTCTCTCTCATTGACCCTTCATTAAATCCGCTACTATTGCTCGGGCGTCTGATGCCACTTCCATCTGAATTTGGGCAGGGGCATTTCTGATATATTTAATAACCGGACCATAACAAGGGGCTGGAAGCTCAAAATCCAGGGGCTGCTTCATGACACTTGCAGTGGGTTTGGCCGCTGAAGGGGTGCCGGGTGTGGCCCTTTGTGACACAGGCGCGTTGGGTCAGGGCCCTCAGTGATGCAGGACATTGTGGTGCCCAGAGCCCCTTGTGACATGGCAGAGCCACGCCCTGCCAGAGGTTCTGTCTAAGGGGCGCGGAGCCGTTGGGTGCCCAGTCCCGTGAGAGCCGCTGTCCCGGAACAAAGCAGCTCCCGGGATCTCTCTGTGCTAGACGACGTCGCAGACACAGGAGGAAAAGGCGAAGCCCAACTCCCAGGTAACCAGCCCCTTGCCCAGCTGCAATCTGAATTGTATTTTCCAGGTACATTTAGAGAAGAACATCATAGGAACCCATTTCGTAATTTGATGTTGCATTTTTTATTTTAATCTGACTTTACTATATAAAGCTTTTATTTAATACCTTTTTGCCCTTCACTACAAAATTCATTATATGAAACTTATTTTTTCCTTACTTTTACCTCTTTCTCTAATAAGCATTTAAAACTTTTGTGAAGAAAAAAGGCAACCATTAGCCCAAACGATCAGATAAACCTTTCAGTTTGAAAGCTGTTAATTTTGTCATGATTTCAGTATAAAACATGTAACTGATAAATAAATGTTTCAAGATAATTTTTCAGAAAGCTCAGATTCTGGATGGACTACAAAAAATTACAAATTAAGATTAAGTGAAACTTTATTTTAGTTTTATACATATTTCACAGAGCTTCTAACTTTAAATAATTAATAATGGCAAACTACTATGCAGTGTATTCCAGATGAAGTCATTGTTTTCCATTTTTATTACACTTTAATACTCTGCAAATCTTCTTTCTTGATGGTCCATGTGCTTGTCTCGCACTTGACTATTCAAGAATTTTGAATAGGCTAGATGAAAGATTATGGTTTTTGTAGTTTGTTTAATAAATATTTTTAAATCTTCAAAGGTTATTTTTGTAGTCTGTCTGAAAACTAGGCACATCTTTTTAAACCGTGCTTTAGCTCTTCTTTTTAGCACTTTGTGCTGGGATTGCAATGTATTAATTGTTCTTTTTCCTGACCTCCTGCAACATAATGGGGCGAACATTACCTGTGCTTATGCATATGTGGTGTCAACAAGTGAACTAGTATTTTCAAATTTTTCTTAGTTCCAGGTGAAGATAAGGGAACTTCAAATCTTATGTTATTCCTAAGGTAACTGTAGTGGTTTTGTAGTATTTTTTATCAGCAGAAAAAAATAATTGCACTGAATTTTGACCTCCAAACATGTCCAGGTGCACTGAAATCTTAAATGACTCACCAAGCCAAAAGTGGGCATGAGTTTGCCAAGCAGATGAGGGTGGTGAGATGCAGGAACAGATTGCCCAGAGAAGTTGTGGATGCTCCATCCCTAGAACTGATCAAGGCTAGGTTGGATGGGGCTTTGAAAGGTGTTCCTGCCCACAGCAGGGGGTTGGAACTGGAAGGTCTTTACAGTTTCTTCCAGCTTCTATGCTATGATTCTATGAATACTACTTCAAAGATTATTCTAACTGGTTCCCTCTAACACTCAAGTGTCATTAAATAGAACAAATGCAATTTTATTCTATTCACTTTTCTTTGCAGTTTGGAAGTAAAATACAGAAAATGTGTTATGGAAATGAGATAACCTGTAGAAAATCATAACATGGTGCGGTGAGAGGTATCCAGCAGAGCTTCACTGACATGCTGTTTTTTGGGAACAAGAAGTTCTGTTTTTAAAATAAAGGATGTTAAATAGGACTTCGTGAAGAGAGTAGTCATGTTATGCCCCCATCTTAAGAGGATAATGTAGACTGTCCCTGTTCCAAGGATCCCAGCTCAGGACCAGATGCAGGAAGTTCTTTATCTCCAGCAGTTTCTTGTTACTTACAATTTTCTGTGTTCTATCCTCATGTATTTTCTGTCTGTAATCTTGTATGCAAAAGATAGTGGAGGAAGTGCTGGTGAAGACTAAAGCAGCAAGTTCCATTAAATGTACATGATCTCTGTGCAACTTTCCTGCATCCACGTAACACCCTGAATTTGAAAAAAATTTAATTATATTTTGACACAGAGAAATATGCAAAGATACTGAACAAAGATAGCAGTTTCCTTTCATATACTCTCTTAATCTGCATATTTGTTCTTTAACTTGTTTAATTCATTTGTATTCAGATATGTAGAAATTCAAGATTACCTGCATTGAAATTTGTATTCTGATCTCTGCTGTAAATATTTACAGTGCAGTAATCCAATTATTTATCCAAAAAGTAAAGTAACTGATGATAAACTAGATTTCTGTTATGACAATGCAATGGAATTTTCCATTTAAAAAATGTTGAATGATTAAAAAGGTAACCAAAACTGGGTATGATAGTGAGCTGTTAAAATATTATCCTGAAATCTCCTTTTAATTTTTATCCCAGTAATTTAAAGAGTCATTAATTTCAAGCTGCATAAAGTATTTCCAGTCATAAGTTTTAAGAAGGAATTGTGACTGTTCAGCAGACAATACATCAATGCTTTTAAAATACATTTTTTTTTTCCCTCTTCTTTGTGATAAAAGTCAGAATAAGGTTTTTGGGTCCTGTCAGAATAGAAGGTGTAGATCTTTGGAGGGAATGTGGTTCTTTGGCTACAGCAAAGTTTGGCTCATGCAAAGTAAGCTGGAATCTCTAAAACTGAGTGTAGAGGGATGGCCCTGAGTATTGTGGCTGGCCCTCTACGGTGTTAATAATGAGCTCGCACCAAGGCAGGATGTCTCTCTAAAGCTGCTTTATTCGTCGAGGGCTGGGTGTCAGCAGGGATCTGTGACACGTCCACTCAGCGACAGAGCAGGCTCAGAGAGCCCCGAGCAAGGGGCGGGGTAGGGTTTATAACCAGGTGCAGAGTAGGAGGGGCAGGATACAAAGGGTCCAATAGGAACAGGGTTCAGAGGAGGAGTTAGGATGGGATGATAGGGATACAACAAATGGGGATGAGGGAAGGGGGCGGTAACTGGGGAAGAACCAATTACAATCAGAGAACTTAAGAACATTCTAGAACAAAGGGTAAGTACAAAGGGTGATTGTCATAGAACTAAAGATGGGTATAACAGATGGTTATATAACTTGGGGGGAGTGGTAGGTTTGATGGACATCCTGGGAGGCGGGAATCTACACCACAGCCTCCTCCCATGACATGTCAGGGGGAACTCCTCCCAGATCCCCTACCACATATGAGCATGGATGGAATTTTATGAACCCATAAAACCTGAAACCTGAGGCTCAGCTTCAGACTATTTGATGTGCTTCAGACATTCCTGCTTAATTATTTTGGAAGAATACATCAACGTTTCTGTTCCTTACCAACCAAAATGCCTCAAACCTTTGAACAAATTATTCCCCTATGCATTGAAGATCTGCCAATACTGCCTTTCCTGTCCTGCAGAAAATACATTTTAGAAGACAAATATGGCATTGTTATGAACAGATTGGAAGGTAGCCTGCTGTCTTTATACAACCTGTTCTCAGTCTGCAGAATCACTGGCACGTTTGTAGGCTGGCAGTGCACTGGCATTCACTTTGAACCGTTTATTAGGGTCAGAATTGAACCTCTCTGTTCACCTTCCACAAAAGAACTTTGATAGAGAAGGGAAAATGGCAAAGATTCTGTTGGTACTTTTAGCTCTTTAACTCCTTAGTCAGCCCATTTCCATTGGCACAATAGTTAGTATTCAGAACTTTCTTGTGCAGATAAGCCTTATGCAGATAAATCCCCTGCCTTTGGAATGTGTGCATTTTCACTGCTGCCCATTAAAGTGGCAGGTATGCTGCTATCTGGTGTCACTTCAGACAAATATTCTGTGTCATTGCTATGCTCTTATGCCAGAGATCGATGCTTCTATGCTTATTATAAATTGTGAGTCAGGGAAGAAAAAGCGATCTGGTTAGGCACAGGTTGGCTGATGTGCAGTTAAGTTAACCAACGATTACTGTCGTCTAAATAGCTGTAAATGTTGCTCCTGACTCAAGCAGGGCTCACTTCTTTCTTCAAAGGTAAACCAGGTTTCCCATACCTTTTTCTTGCTGTTGCTAACAACATACAACATAAGTCATGTTGTTCAGTCTGACTGCTGCAAAATTTTCAGGACTGTGAAATTCAAGGCGTCAATTCAAAAGCCACATACATTTTTTAATCTCTGTGCAATATCACTTTTAATAGTTTGAATAGTTAAATTCAAAGTAAGCCTTAGCAAGATTTCTTACCAGAATTTAGTATGAATATTTTAGTTTTATATTAAGTTGAAATCATGAGAATCCTACCAATGCAAAAAAATATATATTAGGATGAACCGGCTTTTACTTATTGAAGTTGAAAATTTGTCTCAGCAGAGAATTAAGTATGGATGAGTTCACTTGTATAGGAAACTCTTTATAATCTCTATTTTAGGCATCAAGCCTAAGTATTCTGAATCACCTTCTCTGGAGACTGCTTACCTCTTTCCCCTGATACAGAAAAGTTAGATTTCCTCTATGCCTGAGGTGTCTATCCTCTTTTGGATATTTGTCTCAGTGAAGGCCACACAATACTAAAACTTGAGCTTCTATTGGAAATTTTCATAAACTTTTGATAAAGGAGAGTTGTTAACATATTACTGATAATATTTAAATCAAGTCTTAAGTGGACTTATAAAACTTTGTGGGAGTGTGGCAACATTTTTGATATTTCATAGTTACAAGAGAAATGGCTGATGCTGATGTTTTACTCTTTTATTTGATATAATCAGTGAAAATAGATTTAAGAATATTTAGGTAGGGAAATCACTCTGGATTGAATAATTAACATATTAGTGTAATAGTATTATTTTGTTCCCTGTTGAATCTAGTTCACAGATATAGGGGTGGCAAAAAATAATAGTATCATTATTGCCTGTTAACATAGCTCATTAACATGTTATAGCAGTCATTAACTTTGCAAGGAAATATTGATTCTTATGGAAACAAAGGCTTCAAGTTAAAAATAAATAAATGAAGAAATGTCTCCAGGAACAATCTGTGCACTGCATATGCATTTAATTCTTATAATTATTATACTTTCATGCTGTTCACTAGGCTGCTTGCTCATAGTACAAGTCCTAATGGCATAATGAAAATGCATTGTATTCCATTCTTATTTCATATTTGATGCTTTTATAAATGTAATACCATTATAAAAGGAAAACATTTCCCTATGATCAGAATCTTCCTGCAGTAAGATGGAGAAGTGATTTTTGTTTATCCCTGGCATACTTGTAAAGTCCTGGGTATAATTCTTCCAGTTTTGAGGCCTGAAGAATAGGCCTATATTTAGGTGTAAATAAGGTTACATAATTTTTTTCTGTAACTATACTGAGTTAGTATACAAATGGAGTGCATTGTGGCTATGCTTTGTTTTCAGTATTCAGGTGAATGTGTCCCTTGATTGTCAACAACGTGGGCATTTTCAGACTTTTCTCAGGGCTTTTATCAATTGTGCATACAAAAGAAGTTTTTGCATACTTGGAGTCTGGCTGTTACTCTCTATCAACAGCAAGATATGTCTGACTTTTCTCTTCTGGTTCTATTAACTTTAATCAGTGATGATGAATTCCTAAGATCTGCAGTTTTATGGAAGTTTTCTCTGAGCTATTTGAGGTCTCATTTTTTTACCATGTGTTTTTTATTTGGGGACATTTAAGCCAGTAAAATTTACTTTTCAATTTCTGCATAATTTTTATTTTCTGGAAATCCTTAAGTCAATGATTTTTATAGGTGTTTGCAGATTATCCATGTAAAATAAGTGGCTACACAGGTGCCTTTCTAGGGGTCTGATAACTTCTGATATTATTTCTCCTCATTGCCTTTAATACATTATTTTAGAAATTATAGATTGCTAGAAATTCCTCTGAAAGCTTAAATTTCACTGGTATGTGAAAGGTAAAACTTATCTCATGGTTGGTCCAAAATATGCAGCAGTAATTTACTCAAGCTAATGTGGCCTACCTGGGGTGGTCCAAAAAGTTTGATTTGCTCACAACATCCTGAATGTTTTTTGTGATGTATGATGTGTTTGTTGTTCTGTCAATGAGTTGTTATCCTCAGTATTTACAATTCCCTTTATCTTTCTTTCAGTTTGATTCCTTTCCAAACAATGATTCATAAAAATATTAAATAGCCAGGCACCCACAACTCTGCTCTGTGGTAATGCCCTTGGAAATACAGCCACAGCCTGGTACTTTCCAGTGAGATCAACAAGACCTATCCTTAATTTTTTTATGTATGCAATGCTGATATTGTGTCCTTGTTTATTAATTAGGATATTGTGCAGTGTGCAGTTAGTTGTGCCTTACAGGAATCTAATTGTATTATATAACACTATTAACCTTTATCAATCAAAAATGTAATCTCATAAAAGTATTGAACTATATTGAGATCTATTATCTATAAGAGCATTTAGATTAGTACTTCAATGTATTGCTGTCCTTTAATTGAGTCCCCTATCCGCTATTCCATTATTTTCATTTGGATCAACACAGGATAACAAAGTCTGTAATTACTTCAGGTATTGCCCCATTTACCCTTATTGTGTCTTGGCAGATACTATTTTCTTAGCTTGCTCCTCTGAAAATTACCATTAAGCATTGAAGATGAGTCTTTGGTTTCTATGGATATCCACAACAATTCAGTCTTCTCCTACACCAGTTCTTCTCTAGCTATTAGTTGAGAGTTATCTGGATGTGCTGAATTAGAACTGCTTCTGAATTAAATGAATTTAAAATAGCTTCTATTGTAATATTTTGTCTCAGTAGTAACAGAATGGGTTCATTATAACCACATAATTTACTTTCTACAAGCAAAGTACATAGTAGAAATATTTATGGAAAATCTCTGTGTCTGTGTTATTAACACTTGCCCCTTGCTTATTGAACAATATCCCAATATAATTAAGATACTGATCGTTATTAGTGTAATAAAAAGTCTCTTCCTTTGGTATTAATTGTAATGGTCAGAGACTCTTATGACTTCCAACTTTCCTCATTAGTGGTTTGTTTTCCAGCGGCTAATTTTATTCATTGCTATTATCATCCCATTTTCTAAATGACATTTTCCAAGAGATTTGTTTGTTTTCCTGTGCTTCATCTGGGTTATTAATTAATTTCTCCTCTTGTCTTGATCATAGGTTTGGAAGTTTTTGGCCTCTAGGGAAATTCCAAATAAAAATTTCCTTATTTTTTTATGTGTTATTTATTTTAAATTATTTTTCACAGAAGATACACCTTATGTTTTTTTCTATTTCTTTCTTAAAAGAAGTCTTTGAAAGCCCCAGACAAACACCCCTGATATGGACTCCACTGCTTTTGCTCCCAATGAGTATAATATTATGTACTCAGGGAACTGCTTTTTACTCCTTGAACTAATTCCTGTTTCTGTCTAGATGATGTAAACTTCACATTTTTTTCTTTTTTATTTGGAGGCAATGCTTTTTGACCCAGGAAAGTGTCATCTGTAGGTTGTGTATTCTGTGGTGCCTGTAATGGTGGCAGTATAACACTTCCCTACTGATGTCTCTGTGTGGCAGTTTAACAGTCTTTGCAGTCAAGACAAACAGGGAAGGAGCTGAAAACAGTATTCTTAGATGAGAAATTTAAGTATCATCTAGTCATTGGCGATTATGTGTTTTTAGTGCATACAGATTTAATTTGTTTTAGCTCCTCCCTGTCTCTTTAAAATATTGTGTAAGAGAATTGTGTTTCACTCTAGATTTTGGACGCTGTGACTATTCTATAGTGAATATTCTATAGAATATTCTTGGAATAACAAGAATACTCTGGAAAAACTTCTGCTTTAGTGTAGGCTGTGCTTTTACAATATTTTCTCTCCTTAATCCCTTCAGTCATGTCTTCAGTAATGAATTTTCTAAATAGTTGCTGCAGCCATAAAAATATAATGTTTTCTTTTTCAATTAGGTGGGCCCAAAAGCAGAATTAAGGTTTAAAAGTCACATCAAACCTTTCTCCTTCTACCATTTATTATTGTGCAGTTAGAAAAGTTTCCTATGTGCTTAAATAAGTTATTTCTCTCTTTTATGTATTTCAGTACGATCCCACCTAGTTCAGACATTTCAACAGCAGTGGTTGCCACCATGACTTTTTCTTCTGGGAAATGTTCTTGTAAGCTAAACCCTCATAATTAGGTTAGTGACTTTTTATTGCACTAGATATGGAAATATTCAATGAATAACCAGTCACTGCAAGAGGTTTTTCAGCAGCAATGCTCCAAAGCAGTGCACTGAAAAGGAGAATGATGTGGTTGGATTAGCAATGGCCATACCAAAAGAAGTATTGACCCACTTCCACTAAAAATTCATCAGTTACTACAGGAAGATGGATCTTACAATACCAGTAATACTTCCAGATGATAACCTTTTGTATCAAGCCATTCAGCCTATATGTTATTGTTCGAGAAATTGTAGCTTTGCATTTCTGCTTGCCAGCAGCTGGCTGCTGTATGACAAAAGCCCAATTATTCATTTCAGTGGAAGTGATTTCTGATAACACCCTACCCCTGAAATCCCCCTCTTCCTCATTGTGTTCTGGCTGAAGCATCTCTTTATCCTTGATTTATTACAGGAACGAAAAATATTTTTAATCTCTTTATTATTTTACATTTTATAGTGGTTATATATATTTTTTTAATATCTTTTTTAGTTTGGTCTACAGTCTGCATGGCTTTATTCAAATATAGATTGTAAGACCAGTTAAGGTTTTGCTGATTTTTTTTAATTGTGCCTTAGATATTGCATAGTTTCAGACCAGAAACAGGTTCCATCTGCTAGCAGTCACTGTACCCTCTCAAAACATGTTGACAACAAGCCCAAGGATCTTTGTAAATATGCCTGTATCACTATCACTTATAAGTTAAAGGCTGTATAGAAACTCTGATATAGTAAGTATATTAAAGAAAGTGCTTTCTAAAATGTTACTTGGGCTCTTAATAAACACAAGTTTTACATTAAAAAAAAATTAAAATTAGGCAGCTCAAATATTTAAAAGTAAAACAGCAAAAGATGAAACAGAACAAAAAAAGAATTCTAAAGTTGCCCATTTTAACCCCTTCTGTTTTTCAGTGATTATGTATTTTCTGCACTCAGAGCCTATGAGTCTCTCCCCACTTATCCCATAGGTTTTAAAAGAACACATAGGGAAGAATAATGTCATACAAATTTGGTTCTTTTCTGTAGGAGAAATATTGAAAGAACAGGTCTTTACTTCGTAAGAGTATAAAAGAAGTATCTGCTAACAATGATTTTGAAGAGTAGATGTGTATATGATTAAAAAATGTTGATTTCAACAATGTTGTAGTGCAAATCCAGATCTTAAATCTTACCTGATTTCTCTTGATTTAAACCATTGGCCTTACTTTCTGATTTTTAAATCTTACTATGGGAAGTTTTCTTTCTTGTTAGTGGGAAGCTTGTCAAAACAGATTGGAATGTTTGCAGTTAAGTTACATGATGTGTCAGCCTGGCTAATATATCAACTCTAGACACAGTTGGATTCAAACTGTAGATTTATTTGGCAAGTCTAAGACAGAATTTCTACTCACCTACTGCCCCATCCCTTCTATTTAAGATTTTCTGTCAAATATCATTTATGCTTTGAAAACCTTTATGGGAACAGATGAATTCTGTCCAGCAGTGTCCAGTAGAAAAGGCTTATAAGAAAGTTTCCACGTGCATTGACCAAGGCCCATCATGTCAATGCATTGTCCATGCAAAAGTGGTTGGATTTATTTTGCTTTTAAGGATGATTAATGTATAATTTGACAGTCTCAGGCTCTGACCTATAAATACACATTTTTAAAGGATTCTTCTTTGCAAAGATTTTGGGTTTTATTCCTTTTTGAAAATGTATTTCTACAAGTGAACCCAAATCTGAATTTCTATTCAATTTTATTGTGTTTGAAAAAAAAAATTAACTGCATATTTAAAATAATTTACTTACACTTACACTAATCAAATACATAAGAAAAAACATTAATCCTCAGAAGAATCATTGATAATTTCAGGGAAAAAGTAAAAGGAAAAAGAGGAAAATGCCAATGGAGAGAAAATTATCAGGAGGAACTGGGAGGGGGGAGCAGATGGGAAGAAAAGGAAAAGAAACCAATTTGGCACCTGTAAGAGCCTACATCTGGAACTGGTAAAGAATAAATTGTTTTAAAAGCTTGTGATATCACATAAAAGCAGGCAAACTCATTCTAAGGGAAAGATGGAAGCTTTTAACTGGAAAAAAGAGCGAAGGAATAGGAAAAGAGGCCTTCTTCCCGACTTGTAGTTTTCCAGTAGACTGATGTGAATACTGCAGATGCCTCAAATACTAATTATTCACATATATAATGCATGTGCTCTTTGTAATTTTTTTGGTTAATAAAGGATTTTTCTATGCTTATTGAAAGCAAAACAGAGAAAATATTACCAAGCCAATTATGTAATTTGTAAGAATTACACATCCAGCATGCCAAATTAATCTCCTCTAGAGACAACAGTTTTTACTTTTTGATTATATCCAGAATACTAAAGCTAAAACCCAATGTTCCAGGGCCTGTGTAAAAATTCCCATTATATCAGGAAGAGCAATTATTCTCTGATGTAAGTTACAGTACTGTCTTGGAATGGCAAAAAGGCTAAACTAAGATCAAAATGGTATTCTAAACTAATTCAGCTGAGAAGAGGCATTAGCAAATAATTACCATAAACGCTGTTCAATTATTATATTTGAATAGTACTTTTTATTACAGTCTCAAGCAAATACATTTGTTTATCCCAGTAACATATCTCTGTGCTAGGAGTTTTCATATTATGCTCCACAAATTTGGAACCATTAAAAAGGAAACAAACTACTGGAGATTTCATGCATGTAACTAAAAATATGAATATTAATGACTGCAAGTGTGATATTTCACCCTGAATTCTGTTGAGAGTGGATGATGCCTAGAAGAGTTTTATGCTCTTTCTGAATTTCATGTCTTTAATTTAAAGTCCATATAGCATAGATGGTACTTTAGTTTAGTATCCATGATCTAGCAACACAAATTTTGGCTTCTCTGTTTTGGTAACAACATTTTTCCCTTTTTAATCAAACCTGTTTTAAGAGACAGGTATAGCTCAAGGGGGAAAAAAAAAATCCACTGTTAAAACTGAATTCCAGTAGCAGCATCTTGATTTGTCTGGACTGCTAAAGAGGATCAGTAGAACACGTGAGAATGAGGTGAAGTGCATGTCTAATGTATATCATCCAAAGCCTGATCAGGGAAGAGAGATTATTCATCCGAATCCAGACTGCATCCTTTGATTTGAGACAGAAATATAATTTAAAATAATTAATTAAAATTTTTAATCTTTTTTCCTTCCCGTGCCTAAAAATAAAATAAGATAGAAAAAAATTTGTGATTTCCCGATGCTTCAGGGACGATTGGTTTTTTTTCAAATAAATAAGATTCTGGCTCTGATCATGCAGCTGAAGGGCTTTACAGTAAGTCCTAAAAAAGGCTCTATATAACTTTTCTCCAGTAAAGGTCTATATAAATTTAGCTGCTCTCAGCCCAAAAATCTCAGATATCTGAGATAACCTATTATTTAGATGTGTTTGACATATTCTTTATGGGAGTCTTTCAAAAGAAAAACATTACTACTGTCTGATGATCAGTTGACATTAGGGAAGAGAGGATGTAGCCAAACATAAGACTTTGATGATCCAATTTAAAAGAACCTCTTTATCTCCTATATTTTGTATTTGTATCCATTATATTTTTAATGTTGCAAACTCATTTCTTTAATTCAATTTATAGTCCTACATACAAGATTTCACATTACTGAATAGAAATGCTTAAATGACTGTACCTCAGTGGGAAGAATGAGAAAACAATACATTATATGACTACCTAGAAAAACTTCAAAGAGTTCTCCTGAATGTAAACCAGATACTTCCTGTGTCTGATTTAGCTGATGTTATGCCTAGCAAGATGCTGGCATTAAGGAAAGAATTGTAGGGAAATAAGGTTTTGACTTAATCATTATTACAATGCCCCAGGTTATCAGATATTCTCAACCCTTCATTCCTAGACTGACCTCTCAAGCTGTTTGAAAGGCAGGTTTACCATGCCGTTGACCCAAGGTAACACTTCTAGAGAACAAGAAGAGCACACACAAGAAGTCTTCTATCTAGATAAGGGGAGGCACAGCTGGGTTAGTCTGTTTTTTTACTTTAATTTGGTTGTACATACATCAAATGTAGTATCTGTGATAATATGTAATACCATTTGAACTGTCCTCATTATTTTGTAGAGTTACAGTTATTTGTTTTTTTTACAAAAAATGTTATCCAACAGGTTTATGTAAGTGATAAGACTTGGTTTGGTCTACCTTTATTATTTATAGATAAACAAAGGACATAAACCGCCATAGGATTTTTTAAGCTTTATCAATAAATTATAGCCTTTCTATGAAAAGCATGCTGTGCAAATGCATTTTCTGCTAGCTATACATTAAAATCTTACAAGGCCATGAGGAATTGAAAGTGTCTTTCTAATGGATCATCCATCTTAGAAATTATTTGAAGTCATGGATTAACTGTCACCTTTGAAAGCTTTTGGTGATTTATTTTGCATCTTAGAAGAAATAACATCCCCACTGCAAAATAAATTTATTAAAATTTTCATATTTTGCATTAGTTATTTCTGGAAAAATATTTTTATAAAAGTAACATGGAGATTCTTCCTCCTTTCCCCTTTGAAATTTCTAGCATTCCATGTTGGTAGAGGAGTTGCCATGACAAAAGTGGAAAAAAGGTTAGGCAGAGTGCTTTATGAGAATAGTGTGCATCATGCACTGAAAAGATGACACTGGCTAAATGTGCTGATATGGTGTCCCAGCTGCCAGTACACAGAACTTGGACAGAGTTTAGCATAGAACATCAAAAAGAATTGAAGTATTGTAACAAACCCTTACAGTTCTTGCAAAAGAAGTGAAAAGAAACATCAAAAGTATTTATCCATTTAACACAATCATTTAAGAATGGATTAGAAAGAAGGCTTCGTGTCCCTTCCTCCACCCCAGGCAAAGTGAAAAGTATTGATGGAGAGATGATTGACAGTCAGCTAAAGCAATAGAATGATCCTTTGGCCTTTTCATGGATTTAAATCAGGTTTGGAAACACATTGAATAGAATTAACTTCAGACATTTAATTGAAATGCCTGAGCTAAGAGCTGAGTTACTTTAAGTACCTCTGTAATTGAAGAAGATTGATAGACATGTCCAAAGGTAATTCAGCCTCCTTAGTATCTGGACTGTCCCTCTGGTACTAACCCATTTTCTCCTCTGTGATAGCTTCCAGACCAAAATTTTTCAAGTGGCTAAAATGAGACAAATTGAATCCAGGTTTAAGAAGCCAAAATCATTTTGTACTGATGAGGAGAAGGAGGGAGAATATTTTGATGGATCTAGCTTTACAGGCACTGAACACAGTGGAGCTCTGTTTGCTTTAGTTTACCTGTATTTTGGAGTGTCCAAGGAATTGTTTCTCAACTGATTTCTTCATAAAAAAGCAAAGGGGACTGATCTGTTCATCAAGTGCCTGCAAAACTATTCTGGCAGAGGAGCTTATAGGTAAAGATGCAGTCTCACTATTTTAATAATCAGGAAAAGTAACAATAAGGCAATATACAGTGATCCTTTATCTTTTTGAAAATGAAAGTGCTGGATCTTACATGTTCGTTAAATGTACCTCAGAGAAAGTTGTGGGGATACTCTAAGATTTAATAAGTACAGAGTTAAGAAAGTTAAATTTATGTTGCTGGAAAATGTAGATTGAAAAAATTTGAAACCTTTGTTACAATGAGAAGATAGAGAGAACTTCAAGATCTTCATGCAGCTCTGAGAAAATGAAGGACTAAATTTTAATGAGTTAACGCCTGTGAACAGTTTCAGAAAAGGACTGCCAAACAAGAAAGAAATATTTGTTTTAAGTGAATAAAAAGCTTTATATAATCAGAATTGCAGATTTTCTACTATGAGCTAAGAGAAAGCCTTGATGTTCTACTAACCTTTGCTGAAAGATTCAGTAAAAGCCTCTTTCAGGAGTACAGTACTGAAAATAGGAAAAACAACAGACTGTTGGTAGCATGAACAGGGTAGGGAAAAAGCTCTAATTTGCTCTAATGTCATTATGCATGTTTCAGAAACAAGTTTATTTTGAATACTGTGGTCAAATCTGGTAATTTTTCCTAGAAAGTGTTATGGAAAGAGAATTGATCTTAATATAGGAGATAAAAGTGATTGAGACAGTTGTCCACTTCATCACATGCTTTCACACTGCTGCTATTCCCTACTGGCAGAAGTTCTATTCAGACTTTGTTGGACATGTTTTTTCAATAGCAGAGAACAAAATCTTGGTTCCATTTATAACATAAGTGTTAGCTGGTGTCTATGGGTTAGATTTGATCAGTGTCACATGAGTTAATGCTTTCCAGACATGTTTCCATGGTACAGAGGACTGCCCCACAACTCTTACCTTTCTTCTTAGTCTCTGCAGACAGCTAAACACTGCTGACATTCCTGAAGTACCAGACTATTTCTTTTGCCTGGGGATGCCATTCCTTTTCTGTAGGAAGAAATCCTCCAGTAGATACTAATTTCTGGAGTAGAGACACAACTAAATTAATGATTACTATATCACATGTGAGAAAAAAAATAAAGTTAAAAACCAAATGAAAATAGAGATATGCTAGCCAGAATACCTGACTCCCAGTTTTTTAAACTTTGTTGGAACTTAACCTTCATTTGGTGGTATTGAACGGAACAAACTTGTTATGTCTTGATGGATTGGTATTGTACCAAACATAGTGCTGCTATAGAAGATAAATACCTGAAGTCAAAATATTATTCATGGTCAATTTAAAAACAACAGCTAAGCATGTTTAATACAATAATTTTATAACTTCATATTTACGTAACTACCTTGAAAGACACAGACATTTTCCCTGGGGGAAAATGAAATTTGAAAAACTGATTCAAGTTATTCTGAAGATATAGTTAACCAAGACATAAATATTTTGAACTGTTGCTGAAATAGCCTATGTGTGTAAAAATGTACTAATAATTCATTGCCTTTGCTTTGGCCAGGATGGATGAGGGAGAAAGAAATAATTTGGTTTTGTGTCAAAAAGAGAGACGGGAATTTTATTGAGTCAGTTTTTAAAAAGCTTTTATGGCTAAAAGATGTAATTTCAAGTACAAAAGAAATCTCACCATTTAAGTGAGATAAGTATTAGTTATAACTATTTTAGGATGAACTAATGCAGTCCTGAGATTTTGGAATGAGTCAGGACTGCTGTTAGCATGTTGCTTTTTAAAAAGGAAGCTTCAGTGTCTGTCTCACTGGGGAACGCTTAGGACCATGCTGTGTTTGAACAGTCTTCCCCATTTCTGTCTGAAAGCCAAGTGAATGTTTTAGTCTGAATCAAATGACTGCAGGAGGTACAGGAATGTGTGGCTGCTGGTGAGTGATGCTCTTCCTGAGGTGAGGTGGAAGGTCAGTTGTACATGTTTTTCTCTGCTAGTCTGCACCTACCAGAGACTACTAAATCAACAAGGCATCCAGCTCCCATGTAATCCTACTAGTTCAAACAGTTTTATCCAAACTGACCACTCAATAGTTCGTGTGGGATCTTGATGCTGGAAGTCCTCTCAAATCAAATTCTGAGGGGAAAATGAAGATTTGTGTCATGATTCTTTATCCATTAGTTTTTTCATTACTTTGATTTGTAACTCTCTTGAGTTTGTTCTTGCACACTCAGGAAAAGAATTATATTGAACTAAAAAGTCAGGCTTGGACTATGGCATGGGGAGTAACTGAACCGTGTTACAGGAGTGGATGATCTGATTAAAACACAAACTTTTATGTGCAGTCTGTCTCTTTATCATCTGATCAGGGTGCCTGACATTTAAAGTGAAGTATGCAACAAAACTACTTCACCTAACAACTATATGAGGCATCATGTCTCAAGTTTTAAATGAGCACTGGCACTTTAGACAACTTTTACCCTGTTTCAGCTCTGTGTAGAATGTGCACTCATGCCACATTTAAAGCTAAGGATCTCTAAAGGAGCAAATACTTCACTGTGGAATTATATGTGATTCTTTGTACAGACCATTAGCTTGGGAAAGGTGGCTAGGAAAGGGTGGGTTGAACAGCTTGATCCCCTGTTTTCACAACTGTATTAATTATCTTAACTGGTTTTGTTCATTGCAGTTCCTCATTTGGCTTATATTGACTTTTAAGATAATTAAATACATTATTTTACAAACTCCAGAAGACTTTAAGACAGAATAACGAATGGATCATTGACTAAACTGCAGTCAATAGGCTATTATAATTTTCCTTAATACAGCAATAGTGAAAGGTGTTACCTCATTTCAAAGAATACAGTTACTGAATAGTAACTGCAAAAATAGAGAAAAATCCACTCAGAATGTTGGATAATAAGGAGATGACATGAAAAATTATGGTTGTGAAAGTAATTTTCAAATTCAGTTTAAGTTGAAAGGTAGCCATCTTTCTCATTCAAAAGTAACGCTGATTCTGCTGCCATTTCATTAGGATGGGTGAACTCCTCTTGCCTAGCTTTGGATCATCTCAAACACTGTGAATTCAGAAGTTTACTTCTGAGGCCAGTTGTGTCATCACTGTATCAACATTTCAGTTAACATCCCCTGTGACAAAGAGTAAGAGGTGAGGACCCTGTGTCTGACATGGACACTCCTAATGTTATTAAAATGGGACTCCAAGGAGCTGCTCTTCTCCAAAATATCTTTCCAAATAACCCCACTGAGTCATCATTTGACATATGATGGGGACTTTTCAGTACATTTGAACAGGTTCTGAGATTCTTGGCAGAAAACAGGAAAAGCTATTATGGCCCACTGGAATGATGCAAAAAAACTTATGTTACTGTAGGTATTGTAGAATACATAAAATCTCATCTCATCTAGGAAAGACTCCCTTTGGACAAACTGAGTAGTCATGAAGAAATGACACATGAAATAGAGGAAATGCTTAAAGAGCTTTCACATACAGACTAACTTGTTAAAAGAAGGTGATTATTGATTTTGTGATTAGGGGGGAGCATTCAGACTAAATGACTCCTGTGAGTGTAGTCAGATAGATTAATGTCTGTATTCCATCAGCTGTATCTGCCATTAAATGAGTTCAAAATTAATGGAAGACCTCTTTTTGAGGCTAGTGCTTAAGAGGATTGTGTGGGAGCAAAAAAGACTAGAACCTTACTGTTATTTGATAAAGTAAAAATAAAGTATTTACAAGTTATGTCATTGTGGTGTGGGTGAATATTTTGGTACTTCATGGAATACTCAGATGTTTTTATGCTCTTTTCTGGTAGCTAATAGAGTAGAAGGGAGATAGGTAGAAAGACAGGTATAAATTCTAATAAAAGATAAAATGTATAAATAATGTGAGCAGGTGAGTAAAAACGGAAATTACCTAGAAATTGACATATAATTTACCTGCAGCAGGTAAATAGGGCAGGAAGCCCTGCCATGCAGTGGAGCTGCTCCCCAAGCTGGTCTTGCGGGTACCTCAGAGAGCTGTTCCAGCCAGGGAAGAACTAGATCCAGTGGAAACAGCCAACGGTGGAAGTGCTGTGGTCACACTCAAGAAGATGTATGATGTGCCCACTGAGCTGGAGGCAGTAGGCTTTACATAAGTGGATGAATTCCTTCCAGCTTGTGATGGATGGCTTCACACTATGCATCAAAACGGTACAGGGAAAAAAAACCTACTCAGGAAGGATAATCTACAAGATGGTGTTAAGAAAAAGAACCAAGGGATATGTTAAATTAAGCCATATCAGTGGGAAAACCTATCAAAGCTCAGTAAGCTATTTGGCAGCACTTTTCTCCCACCATGAGGTAAATGACAAGATAGTGGCAGAAGATGAGATTTATTTTAATGAAATGTTCTCTGAGACAGCCTTAGTGCTATAGATTATGGAATATAAGGAGGAAGGGCCAAGTTCCTCACCATTTAACCAGGCCTTAATTTAGGGTAATGTTGAGTAGATATTCCTGAAGTAGAATTTAACTGAACTCCTAAAACATTACATATCAAATGATGGCACATAAGTTTTGTGCTGTATTTACACCATTTTAGTGCAAATAATTATAAAATGTGAACTACTCTGAAAGTAGCTGCAAAACTTGTGTTTCAACAAGTCTGTCAAATTTCCACTTGAGGGTACTTTCAGGGTAGGAATAAATACAATTGATAATGACTTTGAAGAGATTGCAATATGAACCTTCAGAGGATAATATTTTCTTCAAACATTAAGATTTTAAGACTGATTTTTATAGAGGGGCTAAAGAATTAGTCTTCCACTTGCTATTGAGTAGAACTCAGGCACTTCATTTCCTCTAAGTAGCTTGAAATTCAGGGGTTTGTGTGCCCTGTAAAAGAAATGAGAATGGATGCAGGCAGCATCCTCAGAATAGTTGCTTTTTTTTTATATGTGGACTTGGTTTATTCTGTTTGAAAAATAAATGCCTCCAGATGACCCACCTGATTTTATATATGTTAGTAAACTCATTATTGCACCAAGAGGGAGTATTTTTAATACATGCATTTTGCTGAATCTCAGTGGTTGCTCACTCAGGTTTTTGCTTCTCTTGCATTTCAGGAAAGTTTATCTTTGGCTTATTGGGAGTAAAAATAGCCACATTCCTTTGCCTTGCAATGCTGACTTAGTTCTTCTTTACTTTCCTTGTCTTATTATTTTGTCTACATGAACTAAATATTCAGTCTAAGACACATTTTATACTAGCATTGAATCTTCGGGTTAAGGTGTATCATTTGATATTCAATCATAGGTGGAAAAAGTGTGTAAAAAAATATATCGTCTGTATGTGTACTACTTGAATACTGTACTTCAGGAACAATTTTGACTATTTCCTTTGAATAACTTTAAGACATATGCACACATTTACATGCATCTATCCCTACAGTTGCATACATAAAACCTTTAGCATCTCACTTGTGAATCTTCATAGCTTCAGCACTAGAATTGTTTAGGCCAGCAGAAGAGAGTAGGAAATTATAAGGCTGATGGTCTGTAACTATAAGCAGCTAGCCTTTGAAAACACAGAGTGAATCTACTCTTTTAAAGAACTTTGTTAGTATCATCCTGTAAAATAATCTTTTGCACAATCTTCTGAAGTCAGAATTGAGGTAATGATGGAGGTTTATTCCTGTATAAGATGCAGAAATCAGCTCTGATTAGATTATGCCCCACAACATATTTTACTCGTAAACTAGGTGTGCATGCAAATCAGATTGGATTTCAAAACCTGAAAAGTTTAGAAGAAGAAAGGAGAGGGAGAAGGAGTGGCCTTGTATTTCCATGCACTGTTTTATTGTCAAAGCTAAGGGTGTTTTTGATGCTGCTCAGTTGCATAACCATGGGAGGTAAAGCATGTCATTCAGAGAACAGTTGCATTTGAAGAGTGTTTCTCTTGTTTCTATCAGCAATAGCTGAGAAAGGCTGGAAGAGTCCAACTTATTAACTAATATCATTAATAAGGAGCCTGGATAGAGCTTCCAAAACTAATAATTACTAATAATGAGGTGCCTACAATCCATTCCTTGTGACACTGTCTTGAATCAATTAGTAGTTTCTAATCCAGAACATGTGCTGCCTTGAAGAGAATTCTGGTATAATAAAGAAAGAACACAAAAATTTAAAAAGTTTTCTTTTTTCTCCATAAGTCAAATTACTCTTCTTGAAGTGAACTGAGGAATTTAGAAACTTATATTAAGTTTTGAGTACTGCAGTATGTTTTTCATTCTCTTTTTCATCTGTTGATATTCACCCATTGAAAAGTAATTATCCTTTTTATTTTCTTCCTTCTTCTCTTCAGCCCATGGGTCATCTATTTACTGTTATTGTGTTCAACTTTTTTGTTAATGAACTACCCATGTGAAATAAAACTGTAATGTCATCACCTCCTTGTGTCTAACAGTCATGCTTCAGCTGTGCTGTAAGCCAAAAGGGGTGCCAAATCACTTTGAGGCAGGTTTCATCTCACATTGCAGTGAACAGGACTGAAGAAACTTGATTGCAGCACTTAAACATAAAGGTATCTATGAGACAAAGCACTGCTGACTCCTCAAGTCTTTCTTTATCTATTAGAGAAAGGATTTAAAATAAGTACATTGCTACTATTTAAAGCCAAACAAGTTCCCAGTGGAATTAAGTCACCATATTTTTACAAATAACATGACTAATCACCAGTTCAATTTCTTCTAATACTGCTGTTGTCCTCTGAGGAACCTCTTTGATGAAACTCAGTTGTTCATATTGGTGATGGCAAGATATATCCAAGGTATTCATTCTGTATCCTTGAGGCATTTTAAAAGATGAAATGAAGGAAAATTTCTGAAGATCTTAACAGTCAAAAAGAGTATCCCTCAAGAGTACTTCAACTTGGTGAGACTTGGCAGGTCAATTATTCTTTATCACGCAGTTCTGTAAAGGCCTGTGTATACCACAATTCTGCATGCTATTGTTTTCAGATGTTGATTTATTAGGACTTCTTGGATATGACACAGGCACTCTTTCTCAAGAGCTGATTCTGGAACACAGCCTGCAAAGAATTAGCCAGCTCATTTGCCAGGAAAGAAAAGCAGGCAATGATCAAACAGACTGGACAGAAAATTGCAAACTTCCCCAACTGTTCATCCATTTTTTTGTCAGAATATTTTAAACTTTAGTGTATGAAAACCACAGGGAAAACCATAGAATGGTGTAAATAGCATGCATGATTAATAAAACAAGCCCTCAGAAGTCCGTGTGCAGGCATTCACACATTGGAAGAAGGAAGCAAAAAACATAGCCGCATACCTTCACAGTCAAAACAACCTAGTGTACATTCCTGCATAGGAATAAGAGAAAAGCAAGCTGCAAAGAAGCCATGGGAGGGATCCCACACTGTGGATGAGGATGTTTATGCAGAGGCTAAATGTGGTAAAGGAAGTAGTTTGGGAACAAGGTATGAACTCTGATGATCTATTTGAAGGGTCACAGTAAGATCTCTTCAGACAGGATGTACCTATGGTTTGGATACCCCTGAATTTTTGTAATGACTAGTGCTGCATATTTTCTAAGGCATTCCAGAAGATTCTGCAGCACCTCTTCCTTACCTTTTGTATTTAATATGATAATGTTACAAGTAGACTGTGAATTGTTTCTTTTAGCAAGTCCTGTAGCTTGCTTATTAGAGTAACGGAAATTACTCCTGAAATGCAGTCAGTGGCGGAGTATAAATGGCTTGTGAGAATGACTTAATCTGCTGCCTTTGTTAAATGATTTTCCATGTATGGGAGGCCTTGGTAATTAATGCACTTTCCCTTGATCTGCAGAAATTGTCATCATTCCTATAAGTGATTGATATCTCTGTCTTCATAGGTTTGGAACCTGACATTAGTAAATAGATTAAAGTCACTAATATTAATTTCAGAAGAGGCTCCAGAAATTTTAGATGGATCTGCCTGTGTTTCACTTTGTGCCATTGCCTCTTGTCCTGTCACTGGGCACCACTGAAAGCAGCCTGGGTCCAAGTTCTTTACTCACTTTAGGTATCTGTGCACCCTGATGAGGTCTCCATGAGATCTGCTGCTGCTTTTTTATTTCATCTACACAGTAATATCACTGTACACTGTTCAGTTGTATGTTCACTATCACAAGCCATGATATAAAGTGTGTGTTTCCATACTGTGACCAAACTAAGTAGTTTAGCAGGGTGTGAAGTGAGATGATATTACAATATTGTAGGCATAAATATATATGTTCCTGAAAGCTGTTTAAAAAATTATCTACACTAGGCAGAAGTTTATCATGTTCTATTATTTCAAAGCCTTTTAATTTTATCTATGGTATGTCTACTAATATACTTGAATATGTCAGTATCTTATTTTAAGAGACAGCCAAAAGGTATTTTCCCATGGTTTCTGAGCCTTTAAAAGACCACAGTTCATTGTTTTCTGTTTTGTAAGTAGTTAATATACAAAGCTTTCTCTTTTATATATAAGCATAATCTAGAATTTAATAAGATATCCAGATACCATTGTGGGCTATAGCATAAAATGAACTGCCCTAAAGCATATAGGTGAGAATTATTGAAATCAGGATAGAAATATATGTTTAGAAGACAAAAAAATCATCCTGAGTTAAATAAAAACAGTTACAATCAATGCCTAGTAAATCAGGCCAATAATACCTCTTTGCTTTCATAGGGAATGTAGGATCCTCCTTCATCTTCATTTTGTAAAAAATTGAATCTTGCCACTAAAAAAGAAAGAACTTGTTTGACTTTGACAACTGATATTTTCTACAATTTTTGATCTAAAAGAAAGAATTTTGTTGTTTATGTGTGCTTTTTTTCAGACTGAGCTGGATAAGAACATGATTTGTCTGGGATATTGCACAGATATTCAGCACATCTCTTCTAAGACATAACTACTGGGTCTTTCAGTACCAAATGGAGTTCATAAGTATTTCAAATATCATTATTAAAGATTTATTTATACACTGCAGCACCATTCTCAAGAAAAGAAAAAAAACTCAAAAATTATTTTTTTAGTTCCTGCTACCTGAAAGACAAATTATTTCTAAATCAGAACTTTTCAAGGGCAGCTGCCATGTTCTAAGATGTATGCTTTGATGACTGTGTATATGACTGGAGAGAGAGAGGAGGAGAGGGTGATGGAACTAATAATCTATTGGATTATTGTTTTATCTTTAAATAAAAATATGTTGTCATTACAAAGAACTGTACAGCATCCTCATGTGTGAATTGTCCTTTTCTAATACTATATTGATAAACTAATTGCATTTGCTTATCTTGAAGCTATCATAATTTGTTATTCATTGAATTTGGAAAATGTGCTCAGCACTCTATGGGCAAAAATGTGGATTAAAAAATACATGAGTTGTTTACTCAATTGCTGAGTAAACTCTGTTTGAGGGAAAGATTTTTGATGAGGCAATTCCATTAAAAGAGAGATGAAGCAATGGCCTCCACCTTTATAATTTTAACAAGACCATTTTTTGCATTCATTGACAATGCATTCTCTAGAGAAAACTTTTCTTCCTCTCTCTTCCTTCCAAACCAACAGTATTGCATTCAACATATTTCTCAAACTTTTCAACACCCACCTCTCTCTCTACACTGTGATTTTGCCTTTTGCAGCATTTATAAAATTTAGTTGAGGCAGTTTCTTTGTCCAAAAGCTTGTTCTTACGGTTGTAGTCATGAGAAGAGCTTCCAGTGGGGTCAGACTCCATTAAGACACATCCCTTCAAGTCTGATAAGGTTGTCCAGTAGTGGTTACATGACGTCTGTTAGCAGTGGGTGCAGTTTGTCAACTGGAGATTGCCTTCCTTGAACTTGGAAGGATTTTACTGTCTTCAGCTTTCTTCTAGGTAATATAGTCATCTTTTGAGGGAAGAGCTTCATCCTGACTGTGGTAAACTATATCAGTGGATTTTTCATCTTCAGTAAGGGAGTAGAGTGATTGAAGATAAGGTGAATAATGTTAGGCATTTCCCTTTGAGTTACTTCACAACTTGTGTAGGGCATCAAGTGCTATCAGAAAGGCAAATAGACAGCAGAACTTGGTTGGTGTGTATTATAATTATATATGTAAATGCAAGATATGTGAATTTAACTTCTTGGGATATCATGCTATATGCATGCATGTCCCTTTATCAACTGACTGAATTTGAATTTTAAAATTAGCAACAATTAATGTAACCTGGTGCGTAGATATTTCAAGTTGTCCAAAAAGCTCTATTGTACTGCTAAATTGTTAAAAGCTCAGCAAATAGCAAAAAAAATTCCTCTCCAATAGACAGGTGTTGCTTCTCTTTCGACCGCCACTTTGCTCTTGGGGGTTTCTCACCGCTGTCCCCCGTCCCTCCCCGGCCCCCCGGGCTGCAACAGACAGGTAGTTATTTTTCAGTGGAATTATCCATGCAATCAGCTTTTCAACCTATCCAGGAGATTTCTTTATGCTAACAGCTTTCCATTAGTGCCAGGTGAATACTGTCAATACCAAAGGCAAATTGTCTCACACAATAGGCACAGATATGCCTTATTAGCAATTACAACAGGAAAAATGACATATGTCTTATTTTATTGTTACAATATCATTAAGAAGTACCTATACTTTCTGACTGAGAACACTAAAGTCATGAGGGTGATAAAACAGGGTTTTTATTCTTCCATTCCAATGTGATTTTGCCAGGAAATATATGAGACTTGAAAAATGGAAACATTTAGTTGAATAGAACCATCTACATTTTCAAACATTCTATTATATGAATAATTGCTGAGGTTGGGATGAAACTGTGAAGTCATTTGAAAATGAAAATGAAGTCATTTTTTGAGTCTGGCCTGTATGATTTCTTTATCTTCATAATTTAAAAATGCTTAAATGACAGACTACCATGCAGCTAACGGGCAGAATGAGATGCTGCAAGAACAACTTTGAAAAGAGAGTATCTTTGTAAGACAAAAATCCCATAATTCATTTTTGATACTTCAGGGAATCAACAACCAAAAAAATATTTCTTTCCCTGTTTGCTTAATCTCATAAAAATGCGTCAATTTATGGTAAGAAAAAGAAATAATGGACATTCCAGCTTTGGGGAAGAAAATGGCTTTTGAGTTCTTTTCATAATTCAAGATGGTGCTGTTTATATGATTCAGATTGCAGATAAATTTTATATTTGAAAGGGTGCCATAATTAAGGTATTATGAAGAATTTCTATCTTTGCATAGGCAGAGCCTCTTTGTTTGGTCTTTATCAGGCATGTAGTATAATCAGAATAATATAATAAATTTGTGTAATAAATTGTGTAATCTGGCTCCTGATGAGGCTTCTCAGGAACCACAATAACACAGGATCATACATATACATACACATAACTCAGTGTTTCATTGCCAAGGAGCCTATAGCTGTACTCCAGAATATAAAAAATATTTTCTGAGTAATTCTTCCTGTATGCTTAGGCTAAGAAGATTGTAGATACCTTCTTTTATGTGGTTCCTCACACTCCACACATTAGAGTGGATGCCACATGCTAGCATATTTGCTCAAAGTATTGGAAGAAGAGCAAAGAAATCTTAGGTCACTTTTTAGGTGTCATATTTTGCAAAACCAAAACATTGCTTATTCTCTGAAGCCCACTCTCTATCCAAAGCAGAAAGGAAAGCTGATATTATTCTAGATGGAGTCCTTTCCATTGCCTGCTTTGCCCACTTCAGCTGCCCAGGTGTTCAGTCCCTACAATGAAGTTATGAAATCCTTGCAGCAATTACAGAGCTCTTTTGGAATACTATCAGTGCAAGTCTGGCTGAGACACTACTATTTCTTGCAAACATCTGTATTGCAAATAAACTGATTAGGAATGTGTTAGGATGAGTGAGAGGCATGTCTTGCCTCTCTGGACCATGGGCTTAGTGATGAGTGGAGCAGCAGCAAGTATATGGCAACTCTGATCCCAGCAATAGCATCCTTTATCACAGTCCTAGACTGATGAACTTTTCCAACAACCATTCCTTGCCTTTAAAGATTATTAACTAGATGTTTTGGTAGTATGGGAAGTAAGAATGACAGAAGGTCTTTCAGTAATTGATATGACTTTATGTGGATCTCAGCACTTCAATTAACATTGTTATTGTACAAATCAAACGAAGATGATCTGTTCAGCCACACAAACATGGAGACAATGCCTGAGATTTATACAATGCTGAAATGAGAAGAAAGTGAGTCAAAACACTGGAGTATTCTGAGCACATTATTAGTCAATTCACTAGTCAGATTGTATTCAATCTAGATAAAAGGAATCAATGGTACATTTAATTAGAAGGGTTATTGCTTTTGTAAGAGGACTTGCAGAAGGAATTACAATTCTCAAAAGGTGTGTTCAAAGTATTTTTCATAGGACATAACATGCCTCTTTTATACCAAAGTCATACAAATGAAGGCATTTCCTTCAAATGTGTGTAATTGCATATCTGTGCAGCTAAGAGACTTGATTTTTGGAAGTGCTAGGTACTGACATTTCTAATTTTACAGGTCTTCACTGCCTGTATAAAGTAGGCCATTTATATGAGTGTCTAAATATAGATTTTTGTGCTTGACCTTAGGCTGCCAAGCTTAATAATTTTGGCTTTGATAAATAAAACAGACTTTTTAAACTGAAAGTATGGCAGTGAACTTGGCTCTATCTAGACAAAAATTGACTGTATCACAGCAACAAAATGTATATCTTTTTGCACCCCTTCCACAAAGTCTAAGTGCCATGAAAAAAATCCCAGCAGGGATGGGAGACTGAATTCTGAAACTAAACTCTAGGCATAAACAAACCCTGACATTTTGTGTTTCTTTTACCACATTGACCATTCTACTGAAAAATGTTTTGATGGACTATCAAATAGAAATTTGGTCATATGTATATGTATCTCAAAAGCATAATAATCAAAGATGGGCATGCAGTTGAATACATAGCTTTAGAAACTATATTCTTGCAAATTTTATCAGTCTTTGTACCTGTTAGGTTACTCAATGTTAAAAACTCAAATAAACAATTCAAAGCTAGAGCTACAGCTGTTGTAAATCCATGTGCCACATGGACTTCAAAGAAGGGAATGTGCTGATATAATCCAGCTGAGCCTTTGTCCTCTAGACATGAGTTTATTTTACATTCAGCACTGAGAGTGAGATCTACAGGTGGTATAAGTCAAAGCAGGTCAAATGCAAGCTAGTAGAGCAGGACTAATTTTTGGCAGTTGAGGAGCAAGAAGTAGATTATGATGACAAAGATGTTTCTCATTACCTTTTTTAAGCACTTTATTATTTTAAACAGGCAAACAAATCCACATACTCAAGTAGAACAGTATAGACTGGAAGTTTCTGCTTTAGTCATGGTTTCTTTAGCACTACTGTATGGCACTGACTTTACAGTTGTTGGTGAGAGATTTGGCTCTGCTGAAGAAAGTTTTTTGTAGTGCAGAGTGTAGGAGCACTGCAAACTTTTTTGATCCTGAAGGAAAAATTCTGCCATTGTGAAATAATTTTTAAGTCTTTAACATGATCTGTCAAGTTTAAGCTATCAACTAATGACATTTTTAATTGTCAATGATTTGAGAAATAAACCATTCCCCCCAAATTCTCAAATTTGTTGAGATTTGTGAGATGAAAAGATGAAAAGTTTTGAGCTTCTCTGAGTTCATATAATGCATTTCTTGTCCTTTGCATGAGTAGCTTCTCTGGTTTTATGGGAGCTGATGGTGACTTACAGTGGGAAGAGAATGTATCTTTGGTTAAGATGTTTAAAAAAATTGTAAGGAATTGAGGACTTGTGTATTAATTCTGAGTCACAGGCCTAGTTGTGCTTGTGTCTTAGTACATACAAAATAATTTTGTTTTGCTTGTACCAAACCACAGTACCTTTCATGAACTGGGGGGAAAAATAGGAAAAGGTAGGTGTGATGATTCAATTGATACAAAGCAATTTAAGATACAATAACTTGATTCAACACATACCTAACAAGGTTCATGTTTTAGTACAGAAATCCTGCTTGTTGGGAAGAAGGGGAGGGGATTTCCTCATCATTTTAGAATAACACACCATGGGGAGTGAATTTTATATGCTGTGTTAGTGCACAGCTGCTCTGCTCTTCCACTTTTACACCAGACTGATTGAGTTGTGCAGAGCAGAGAATGGTGAGGCCTAAGAATGAGGACAAAAGTCCTCCCATCTCCCTTCTCTGAAACCAGAGCTGCAACAACTTTTCGCCTTTTCTTAAATTCTTAGAGCATTTGGACACTTGGGATTTTCAGTCACTTTGTCAGACCTATCTCATAAAATCTTTTCCCCAGAAGTATAGCTAACACAATTATCTCCCTTAGCTTTTGCTTTAGTCATGGAACACTAATTAGGAAAACTCTTCCAGGGTCAGCCTTTTGTTCCATGTAAGTCAACAGGCTAAGACAGGGACACAGAGACAGTAGGAGCTTTCACTCAAGCCACAACTAATTTGAGTGTGTATAAGTGTTCTCATTACAGATGAGTTAATTGTATTTTCCTGGGGGAATAGCTGAGAAATTGTCAACCTTTCCCTTAAAAAAATCTTTCTTATGAGTTCCAAATTTTTCAGTGTTCTCCCATCCAGTGCAATCCAGAGGCAGCAGCAGCTCATGTGTCAAGGGCCAGCTTCTCAAAAGTTGGACGTGCTTCCACTACAAACCTGGCAGCAGTGGTATGGAGAGTTCTATTCCTGTGGAGAAGGAGGGGTTGGAATTTCGAGAAGGCAGAGAGGGGATGGTCCTCTACCTATAGAAGAATTTAATTTCTTGAGAAAAGGTCATGCAGCTATAGGGCTTGCTTTGATTTCGGGAACATCAAAGGCAGCCTGTAGTGCTTTTCCAGTGGTTCTTTGATATGTGTCAGGTACTGGATCCAGAGCTAGTTTTAATGGAACTCCAAACAAATGGAGACTAAGTTAAATTTTACAATAAAACAATCGCCATGTCTGGAGTGAGGAAACGAGGGACCTTAGCCCACGAGCTGAAGGCTTTCTTTGAAAAATTAAATCTTGGCATAACATTTTCCTTTTCATAACATGCCATGTTTCATCTTTGTAGGTACTACAGTAGGAGTTATAACCATACTTTCAAACTAATATATCAATGTGGTTGTAGTCAGGTGGGGGTTGGTCCTCTTTCTCCAGACAGCAAATGGCAGAAAAAGAGGACACAGACTTAAGCTGTGCCAAGGGAAATACAGGTTGGATATTAGTAAAAAGTTTTTTATGGAAAGAGTGATAAAGTACTGGAATTGTCTGCCTGGGAAGGTGGTGGAGTCCACCCCAAGATGTGTTTAAAAAAAGACTGTATGTGTCACTCGATGCCATGGTTTAGTTGAGGTGTTAGGGCATGGGTTGGACTCAATGATCTTGAAGGTCTCTTCCAACCCAGTGATTTTAGGATTCTAATGCCTGTAAGAAATGTATTTAATTCTGGTCCTGCCCTTCCCCCACTGTCATAAAGCAAAATTCAAACCAAAATAAACTATGAAGGTAATAAAAATCTTGAGTACTTTTGCTGTTATATTCTGATTTCAGAAGCACAATAAACCTACAGTTTATCACAATCTGATTTCAGGGATGACATATTCCAGCTCTCTCCAAGTTACACTGAGACATCTGAACAGACCCAGTTGAGCAGGTTGTCCCACAGGAGCACTTGTGTGGCTCCAGAGGCTGAGGTGGGCTGTTATGGCTCAGCAGTGAGGTCAGAGCCTGACCTTTGGGGCTGTAGTCCTTGTGGGCAATCTGGAAGCTTGTTTTGAAAATCTGCAAATTTGGGAGTCATTCTGTGGTGTTACTTATTTACCTACTCCAGTTAAAAAAAAAAAAAAAAAAAGGTGAACGAGATTAAAATCCAATTGTTCAGCTGGTTTACAACTGAATGAATTAATTGAAGGGTCAGTAATGTGGTACTACATGTGATTTTCTAGTCACAGGTCTCAAGTTAGTTGCTTAGTCAAACTGTCTAAAAATTCTCACTGCCTGACCTGTTCATCATATCAATCTCTCAAACTGATTCTCACCTGCTTATGTACTCCTGGAGTGTTCTTTATTTCTTCTCTGATTGCACACTTTGTTTTGCTGAGACTTAATTTCTGCTTGGTCTCTTAAAATAGACCCACAGAGAATGTGCAACTCAATTTGTAGTGTAAAAATCTTAAATAGAAACCTTGAAAATCTTGGGGCTTAGTCCAAATTTGGCATAATACAACACATATTTTTACTGTGTAAGAAGTAATTTGACTTGACTTTGGGTCTAAAGCAGTTTTTTTTTTTTTTTTTAGTGGAAGTATAAATATTTGACCTAGAAGTTGCTAGAAGGGAAGGGACATTTATATTTTTTTTTGCTTTAATATTTCATTCACTAAGTAATATAATGATTTTATCTTTATGATTCTATAGTAGTGATTAATGAAGGCTGCTATAGTAGGATGAAAGGTGGTTTTGCTAAAGTCTTTGAATCCAAATCTATATAAGTCTGATTAAAAAAGAACAAAACTAACAAAGTACAAAAAAGCCCTAAATTGTTTTGAAACTCTCTTCTGATGAGCTACTTCTGTTTTTGATGAGCCACTTCTGTTTTTGATGAGCCATACCAGATGAGCATTTCTAGAATTTCTAGAGCATCACCTTTTAAATTACATCTTTCTTCTTCTAAAAGTACCACTGTAAAGTTGTAAAAACAAAATGAAATCAATCAAGCTGGGTTAAAAGGTGTCATGAGATTGTAACTGGTGCCAAAGTGCAAAACCATCCAGGTATTTTCTGTAGAGATTTTTATGTACTCTGTGTGCATGGTTTGTTGTGGGTGGTTATTTTGTTTGTTTGGGATTTGTATGTTCCCCTTCTTAAATCTAGAAGGTTTAGGCCCCATGTTTTTATTCTACAATGGATGTTCCTATTCATAGAAAATCTCAAGCAACATGTTGGCTACAATGACCTGTAGTGCATCTGTCTTTTAAAAGCTTTAATTTATATTAATTTCCTATAATTATCATGCTGTAAAGTCTCCATACAAGGCACTATTTTTGATTGCATTCACCTTACACTGAGCAGGATGATAAGAAATTGTGCATCACACTAGTCATTCAAGTTACAGCTGCCTGCCAGTCTCTTAATCAAGATTCAGGCTCCTTGTAGCTTCACAATTTAAAAGCAGACACTAAAAGTATTTTATCCCTGTTTTTAGTTGTTTAGGCTGCTGAACCATTAAATCGAACTGGCTGAGAAAGTCTGATTGTATTCTTTAAAATATTGTGAGATGTTATGTAGGTATTGGATAGTTGTACATCATGTTGAATCAACCACTGTACCTTTTGGAGTGTAGTGACCTCCAGTGAGAGACATTTCCTTTGCAGTTGCTTTTACCGAGTGGTAAGTGCCTGCTTTAAATGGGGGATGTTTGTACCACCCATCTCTTAGTCTCATACAGCATGAAAAATTACTGCATTATTCTTTCTTTTTTTTTTTCTTTAATAGAAAAGAGTTCTTTTGTGATTTCTTTCCATTGTTGGAGGACCACAGCATTTTCTGAAATACTGATGGTGCTATTTGTGTTGCCCTTCAGCAATACCATGCCAAGCTGCCCAGCCTCATTGATCTATCTGTGCTCTGTGGGATTTGGCAGAGAAATGAGTGCTTCTGGCTAATGGGCTGAGAAGAGGAGATGGCTTTCAGCTTCCCTAGGCATCTCCTTGTTAGATGGGCTTCCTTAGTTGTGGTATAAATGCAAAATGAAATGGCAACCCCTGCCCCAAACAGCTTCAGTAGTGAATTGTGGCATCATACGGGTTTGTAAACTGCAGTTTGCTTAATTTACAGTTGGAGCAAATGAAGGTCTGGATAAACTTGGAATTTTCCATGGTTATTCATGAAAGAAATTGCAGATTCAGAAGGCAAAATAAAGTCTTTTACAGGACTGTATACATACTCTGTAAATGAAGGCCAGTGGCCCATGGAATATCCTAAGGAATTAAAAGACTAATTTAAGAAATACCTCTGGTAAGCATAACAGAATTCTTTTCCAACATTGTCTGCTTTGACTCAATTAAGGAATTAATGTGTCTCTAGAATTATAATATTGGGCACCTTTTGTAAAACATATGATAGCCATTGGTTCTATAGAATTTAACAAGTACAAAATTTACTTATTTAAAATAGTCACTTGTAATGTATCCTCAGACATCCTGGACATAGCAAAAAGATCCAGAGAACCTATGAGGGAAGAAACCACCTGTAGATCAGACATAGAAACTTTGTCTAAAACTCTGATGCTTGATCATAGAATTAATTTATTTAATTTTAAGCCATGTATTATATATACGATTGTGAATTTCAGAGAAAGCAGCATTGTAGAGAGCAGTGTTCAGAGCAACAGTCCCAAATTAGGATCAAAATCATGCTGTGCTGGGTGTTATACAAACACATAAATACCATAGCTAGTGCACAGATTTTGCAGTCTACATGATGGAGATCACAATTGCTGGTAGTAAGTGGCAGGAGGATGGGAGGGAAAGGAAAAGAAATAAATGAGGAAATTGAGTACCATTGTTGTCTTGGTTTGACAAGACAGGAGTCTGTGAAAGAGGGCAAAACCTCCTGTGCAATGGAGAAGGCAAACCCCCCTCCCTCCGAATTACCAGGATCTTTAAATTAAAAGGCTCTCAGGCAAAGATATGGGAATGGGAGTAACAATTCTTTACTAGGAGAAAACTAGATAACAATTTAAAAAGGCAAATGCAATTGGTACAAACAAAAACTAGTGATAAATTCCACAACCTGAGGAGTCGGGGTGTTGGTAGTAGTCCGGTGGAAATGATAGCTGCTCTTCTTGCAGTGGCTGATGAATTGCAGCTGCAGTGGTGATCTTTTTAAGGGTATAGTTTTTTCTGAAGATCTGGTGGCAGTCGGGTCGGTCTTCCTCTGCGCCGGGGTTGCCTCTGAGCTCCGCCGCCCCCGCCTCAGCGCGCTCCGGCTGCTTCGCTGCGAGTGCCGCCGAAGCAGCTGCTTCTCTGGGAATCCCCCAAAGAGAGAGCTGCTCTTCCCCCCAAAAAGGTATCCCCTTATACCATAAAGGAGTGCTTGGCTTCCCCTTCTGGGTGGAACATCTCACAATGGGATGGTGTTACATTTACCAGCCCTGCAGTGAGTCAGTCAATGGTGTATAAACAAACCTTTGCCTCTACGGGGCAAACCATTGTCTTTGGGAGAGATAACAAACCTGCCCCAACCTCCAACAGATGGCAAATAGAATACAAGCTTATCTCACAAACCAGGACAATTGTGTATTTGATGGTGAGGATCATTAACTGAAAACAAATAGCTTGTTTGAACAGCGTGAGTGCTATGTTTGTGAACTCTGTAGAGAATGACTCCAAAGGTACTGAAGAGCAGTGAGAAGATGCACTGGGTGTCTGCAAAATATAGCCTGCTCACAGTTGTCTTGAGTTTTCATCACAGTCCATAAGCACCCTGCCTAAAGCTCAGGATGCTCAGCAAGATGACTTCCAGGAATCTCAGTGATGTTTGCCTCGAGTTCTGTCACAGAGGAATGTCTGGAGCAGTTGGTCTATTTATGGCAGTAGATCCTATGGGAGTAAAACCAGCAGGATCGGTACATGTGTCTTGTTATCAAAGCTGTAATGAGTAGTACCATTCAAGGATGACAAAATACATGTATGTGTGTACTTAGCATGTGACTTTGGCATCTGTTTTATATTTCTGTTATGTTTCTGTTATGTTTTTTCATTTTTAAAAGTTTTCTCCACATCTTTATGTGATCTGTGAACTCAGAAGCCTGCTGGGAGGTTTTAATTTTTTTTTAAAGTGTTTAAAAAAGTGAGAGATTGGATTACATATGAGAGTATTAGCTGCCATTTTGTTGCTTATTATAAGGTCTGTAAAATCTTCTTAATGGATGTGAAAAGGTGGCATTGTTAATACTGCACAACTGTAACTATATCACCAGCAAGCAGTTGACCATAAGGAAAAAAAGCCCAGTATTCCTAATGCCAAAGTAGGTGGAATAACTTATGCTTTACAGCGTCCAGACACGTGCAATCATTTGGGGCTTGTCTAACTTCATGAATTTTCTTACATCTGTCAGATGAATCAGGAATCTAAATGCAAAAATTTCATTTGTATCCACCATGTGTGTCTCTGAATGATTCATGCTTCTCTTGTGGGGGTATGCTTGCAAAATCATTGTTTAGTTGCTGAAGTAGAGACAAATTCTTTTCCCAAGGTTGCCTCAGTAGGGAAGCTAATCTAATATGGCAAGGTCATTATTATACTAATAATAGTAATAATGCTATTTCTACTCATATTGTAACAGCTAGCCATTCCCACTTGTGGAGCATGACACATCTGCTTCCAGCCCAAGTATAACACAGGCATGCAGATGAAGGACATATGAAAACTGAGTGGCATGGGGTGACATGAAAGGATCTTTGGATGAGGACGTTAAAAGTGCAGTATTTTCAACTTGTTAGTAGCTGTTGTGACATAATGCAGTTCAAGGGGAGACTTGAAGGACTGTAATGGGATACTGCTCAGATGTTTTCAGAAGACAAATGTTTCACACAGCACAGGAAAAAGCACAAGAATGTTTCTTTTCATATTTAGCAGTTGGTCTTTACTTGTTGTAATCACATTATTCATACCTGTTGTGTGCTCATAATCCTCATGAATCCTCCACATAATCTTGATGTTTAAGAGATTGGGGCATTCAGTGAGGGCCTATGCATTTTACTGTACAGCTCTGAAATGCTCATATAAATACTTAAAACATTATTATTTCTTGTTGTACTGCCTGCCTATTCTCTGACGAAATGTCATCTACTACTCCTTGGTGTTCTCTTGACACATAAATTTCATAAACCAGTAGGATTAGCAAATCAATATTTCTTATAATTCTATACAATCCATTACTGACAATGTTCTTAATGGAATTATTTATGTTAGGGAAGGGATAATAATAGTAATATTTCAGACAGGCCATGGTTAGTGATACTAGCCACTAGACAGTGTCTGTTTGCCAACATAACTTTCCGTAGTTTCTTACTGAATATTCTTTAGTTGCACTGTAATCAGCAGGGACTGGTTTGTATTAAACACCTGTTACCTCTATTGGTGTCAGCGGCATTTAGTGTAATGTAGTGAACTATGAGTGAATTTATAGTAATAAATATAAAATTAAAAATTCCCCAGAGGACATCTGATCAGTCAAGGCAGGTGTGCAGTGAAATATGGTGAATATTTTCAAAAGAAGCTAAGATAGAGATTTTTTTTTCATTTGTCTTTTACCTTAGAGCCCTACATTTTCTATGGTTATTTTCTATGGTGTGAAGTTGAGTACCCAGTTTGGGGCTGATCAAGGAGTGCAGACCGGAGAGTGGGTGGGGAAGATAAAGTTTGTCTGCAAGCATGGCTGCCCTTCCACGACCCAGCCATGAAGATGGACACACCCTATGCAGTTTTCTGGCAAACTAGGATTCAGAGATCAAACTTATTTTTGAAAGCCAGATGTCTCAAACAGCAGCATATATCACTGTCCTCTTTTGAACACGTAGGCCACAGGTCTGTCTTATGTTTGATGAAATAATGTTTCCCTGAGCCCTTAATTCTGAGCAACATAATTTCACATGTAAACCTTGTTTTCCCATTTCCCCATCTCAATGATAATTCCAGCAGCTGGACTGTCTCTGTTGATTTTCCTGCATGAATATTCATGTTTATTCATTTAAATATTTTCAGTGCTTTTATAGAAGCAGAAATCTTAATATAGTTTGAAAGAATTTTAACAATGCCCAATGGAAACTTGCTCTGCTGCAGAAGCAAGGCTTCCCATTTCTCATTTAGATGCTTTAGGGAAGCAGCTCAGGAATGATGGAAAAGTGCTGCAGTTCAGCCAGTGGGATGGAAGTCTGCACATGAGCCTGCTGAGAACAGCTTCATTGCAAGTTATCTAAAACTCACAGTGTTGTAAATTACTAGGAAAAAACAATCTAACATGTGAACTTCATGGAATCTGGCTTTCTTGTGCATCAGGTGATATAAAAAACCCGAAGCATCAGCTCTGGAGATCATGAATGGTTTAAAATTTCTCTGGAACATAGAGATAGAAGAAGCAAAATGAACAAAAATTCTCCTAAGGAAACCTTCTCAAATGTGAACTTTTAATCAAGTTTAGAAAGGTGATGCATGAAGTTCAAGAGCTAGTTTCTTTGTTTCTTTTTTTTTATCTGTTGCTGTATCTCTCTACCTACCTACCTACCTACCTTTAGGTACCTTGCACTTCTACCCTGTAAATTCTGAATAACAGCGCAGTCTACCACAGTAGGGTATTAAAAAATTATTGCCTGCCAGAAGCTGCCATCCCTTAGGGTGTGCTGTATGTGATGCAGAAGCCCTGATGAGCCAGACAGTGGCATAGTTTTTGGATTTAAATTGGAGTCCCATCTGGAAATGACTTCCTGCATTAAGTTAATCAGACACAACTGAGTGGAGCTGAACTCTGGCATTACTTAGAGGTTGGGGTTCTGTCTGGCCCGAAACAGATGGGGGCCATCTACTTAGAAGATGGACAATGTGTCCTGATCATATTATTTTCCTTGATTTTTAGAGGTTTTTTTTTTCTGGGAACTTAAGATTTTAGCCTGACTATCTCTGAAAAACAGATGAGGACTCCAGTCGAGTTGTGTACTGTTTAAACTTAGAAAATATGTACTTTTTGCTTGGTTGCACAGACTTTGATTCTGCTGTGACTCCTTAAAGCCAAATGCATGGCATTTTGTCTATAATATCTTTTTATTAACCCAGACATAAATCCACATGTCCCCCTCCAAACAAAGAAACAAAATTGCAAAAGTGAAGTGTCTCAATTTTAAAGTAGGTGGTTAAGGGTATACCCTGAATTTCAATAGTATCAGACTGAAAAGCCATCTCCGTCAATTATTTTTTAAATTGTGAAGTAGTACAAGGATTAAACCAGAAATGCTCTGAGATGTCCACCAGAAATTGATCAGAGGCTTCACAAATATCTGAGTGTCATTGTGTACAGTTATTTTGTTTCCTGTTTTTTGTTTGTTTGTTTGTTTAGTTTGTTTGTTTTCCCCAAGCTTTTTCTGTGAAAGTATATTCTCTTCCAGAAGATAAGGTTGCATTCTAAGGCCAAACCATTAGTCATCCTTACTTGATGTATTAAACCTAGCCTTTACTCCTTACCTGAGCTGCATTATGCTTTCCACAGTGCGTGTCATCACTGAGACAGTAGTTAAGCTTTTCAAAGTGGCTTGAAGTAATTTTTACTAACACTGCGCATAATGAATATAAGATTCTTAATGGAGCAGAGATACTTCAGACCAGATGAAATTCTACCCAGACACTCAGATAACACCTGACAATCAATTGTATCTCAAAGAGGGAAAATAGGGAAGCAAGATCTCTCATGTATCCTGTTGAACAAAAAATTACCACCAGTTTCTTGGAGATTTCATCATCCAAGTTGAAAAAAGTGAAATTTCTATCACACATAGCAATCAGTGAGAGACTTCCAATCCTTCAGATTTAGTCAGTAATGGGTTTCTCAGGACCATTTTTTTGAATATCAGCAGAAAGGTGGTTTCCTTAAGAATACCAAAACAAATGCAGTATGGATTCAGTTTGAGTCTTGCTGATAGTTGCTGCCATATGGGGAGCTGTTTCAGCAACATAACATGATGGAATGACAGTAATGTAGAGGAGGTCCAGCTGTCCTGCTGCAGTCTTGGCAAATGTCTCCTGCCCATAGCCAAGTTTTTACTGACATCTCTGCTTTGTAAATTGCTTCATGTTTCTTTCTGTCAAATCCCATTTCCTCCCCATCCTACTTCTTAGGCAATACATGGTTGGAATTTCTTCAGCAATAAGCGCATGATTTGGGAGGATAATAACTGATTCTGAGACCTTCTGCAAGGATTGTCCTAGTCATTTTGTTGGAATCATCTTGCACTCTGTGAATATCCAGGTGCTACCTGTCTGTTGGTTAGTCTGTGCATGTGTGAATTAGAGTGGCAGTGAGAGCAAACCTTAAAAGTTCCTTGATGAAGGTAGTGCTATCACCTGCTGTCTTCCAGCTGGCTCTGTCAGTTTGTTTCATGAGACTTTTGTTCTACTTAAGTCTGGCTGACATCTCGACATGTTGATACTAACCCCAGCCTGTATAGTTGCATCTTCTCTGTCTCCAAACAGTCTTGTGTTTTTCACTTGTTCTTTGTAAATCTGGTTCATTTCTCAGAAACAGATTTGAGACCAATCAGTCAATCAAGCTTAAGGTCAACTTCTCTCAGTGCAGCAGTGAAAAGCAATGGGTATGCTAGAGGCAGTAGCATCTTTGTGTCTCAGAGGCATGCTAAGCAGAGCATAAACAGTCTTGTTTGAATGTACAAAGTAGAAGAAAAACTTCACACAGTCTGTGCTAAGCCAGACACAAGTACGTTCCACATTTGTGTTTAGATGAGAAATCCAACTAGTAAAATGTCCTGCAATTGTCAGACTTGCATGGATTCTTTTTCAAAATAAATTCAGTTGCCAGGAAGTCTGAATAATTTTTATTTCTCTCTTTCTTTAGTTTGCATCACTTATTACTTAGATGATTTTTTTTAATAATACTTTATATACTGTTTTATTATACTTTCAGGACAGTTAAAAGAAAAATAACAACAAGTACATTAAAAGCTGTTAATCAATGAATCATACTGTCATATCACTGAATGGAATATGCAATACACCCAAAAAAGCATGTTAAAATGTCCTAAATTATACGAATGATTAATTTTGTAAGGCAAACATTTAAGAGTTAGGAAATTTGGGAATTGACCTTATCCTTCTTCCTTCATGCCCATGTGGTTCTTGTGCTAAAATGAAGTCTTCAATTGCTGGGTCTCATGCTTTCCTCTCCCAAGGACCTGTAAGTCATTTGGTGCACTAACAGAATTTTCCCACTGACTTCAGTGAATTCAGGGAGAAACAGAACTTGGTTCTCTAAAGCTTAGTTTTCTCTGTATTCAGTGTATTTTTAAAGATTTTTATATATTCTGATAAATAGAGAATGAGCAAAATATTACCGCACACTGGAGGCTGTGTGATTGAAATGGAGAGAGGATGAGAGCATTATTGATGGAGAGTCATAGGGTCTGGCTTCTGCATATGCATCTACACACTCTGTGCAGCTCCAGTGACTACTCACAGAGGGTCCTCAAATGAGAGCCATACTGTGGCAAAGAAAGAAATGCCTGTTTGGAGAATGACATGATGTAGAATGGCTGTGTCAGAGGCAAGGACAGAGGCTGGTGAAGGAGCTCTCATCTCAGGCAGTGATGCAGCCATTTGGTGTCCTTCCAAAACACACTGCCTCCTCTGCCCCACACCTTTGAAATTCCTCATTAGGTAGACGGGGTCCTTCCCACACTCTGAAATCTCTGTTCACCCCTTATGCCCCAATGTGTTGTTCCTAGTACAGAAGATGGTAAAGATACCATGGGAATATATCAAGAATTAAAGATTTTCTAGTTATTTGTGTATATATATATATATAGGAACAGGGATGGGATTTTTAAGATTGCTGGACTAGCTGGGCTTTGTGGATCTGGAAAATGCTGGATATGCAGGCTTTCAGCTAGGTGAGACTTACTCCCCTCTGCATACCTTTTGTAGAATTTCCTTCTGTCATGGTTTGACACTGGCACAATGCCAGTGCCCCCATGAAAATGTGATCCCTACCTTGAATGCTGTGAAGTGGAATCTAGAATAGAGCAAAGCAGGCCCAAGCTTAATAACAGGAAAAAAACTTTATTAAACTACTACTACTAAAGAAAAGAGAAAACTAAAGAAGGGGGGAAAAAAACCACACAAAGATCAAATGAAAACCTTGCAAAACATTCCTCCCCCCCCACCACTCAACTTCAACAAACCACAGTGAGACACAATCTGGACCCCAATCAGGTTTCCACCCTCCAAGCAATCGATACTCAGTCCATCGAGGGAACAGAGTCTCTCCTGTGCCACAGACCCCCCAAGAAACACAGCTCCACATCCTGTGTTTCCATGTCACACATGGCACCGCCCGGAGAAAAAGTTTGCCATGGTGACCCTTCTCCTTTCCATGCACAGTGCTCTCACCACCAATGCATGGATGGTCACTGCCTTTAGGATTTTTCCTTTCAAGGATGCCCTGCCAAGAGGGGAGAAAACAACAGTTCAGTTTTTCGTTGTTTGGGACCACAGTCCCCCCCATTTTCCCCTGGGGCCGAGGGCTCAAGAACAGGGATCTTCTTCTCTTCTCTTTTCCTTTCCAGGGCAAGGGGGCGCCACCACAAACCCCCTAAGCTTTTCTCTGTTCACTCCACTTTTGTCTTTTTCCCAGCTGAAGCAGGTCTCTTGACTCACTGGCATCCTCCCAAAACACAGTCCCTCTTGAAGGAGAAGATTGGTTCAGGTTGTGGCTAACACGGAAAAGTCCAGCCAAAAGCCACTCCTTGTCCCCCTCCCATCCAGAATTCCTCCTTTCAACATCCCAGGGTCCAAGGTGTCCCTCTTCCTCTCTTTCAAACCGAGGAGGGGAAAGGAAAATTCACAAAGCTTTCATTTCTCAAGAAAGGGTTAAAAGTCCGAACTCCCAGGATGGCTCGATGCCCGGACATCCAGCAACTCCCACACAACTGGGCACCTTGCAGCAGCTCCCCCCGCTCCTCCTTCCTTGCGGCTTTCTCTCTCCCTCTCGGGAGAGGAACTCTGGGGGGGGGAAATGGAGACATCCCAGATTTCTTCCACCCTTCCATCTGCAGGGGCCAGCCCGGTTCCAGTCCTTCCACCACCCTTGGGGCTTTCGGCCTACCTTTCTCAGGCCATGGGCTTCCCCTCCCCCACCCAGCTCGTGGCTGGGCAGGGGAGGTCTGCACTGCACGCTGACCGGAACCAAAGAGAGCGAGTTCCCCTGGGAATTCTGCTTTCAACCCCTCTGTGTTCTCAGAGGCGTGTCTACTTTCAATTGGTCAATATTTAAATTGACCTCTTCCTTCCGGGAAAAATTATCTTTCCGTGTCAAACCACGACACCTTCTTTTGTGGTGCATTCTCGTTTAGCATATCAATAAATTATAATTGGATAGAATAATTCTCAATTATGTTGAATAAAATTTTTGTTCATGAACTTCCCACTCACACACAGTATTCTTTTAGGTGGGAAAAACAATATCCCCAGAGACACAAATTAGAAAAAAAAAATTAATTTTTTTTTTGCTTGAATGCATAATCCTTAGAAATGGAAAGAGCTAAATCTTAAAAATAGGAAATGAGATTGAGTAGAACATTCATTTTAATCATCCAGATGGAGGCGGATGAGAAGGACAATTCATCTATTAAAAATAATTTTAATTTTCTGAAGTATTTTATGCTAATTATTCTTGGACAGAATCTTAGTGCTAAAATGCAAATGAGTACAAAGAAATCTAAAGCCTTTCCTACTCCACAACTGAATTTTGGTTGAAGTTGAATCCCCTGAGGATCAGAGATTTTTATTCTCGTTATAGCTTCCATTTTTGTTTTTATTTAGGGGCTGACTTTCCAGGCTAGTTCTTGCCAAATTTCTGCCGGCGTTTCATTGCATAGGTTGCAGGGTGTAATAGTCTTACATTTTGTAATGTAAAAATAATGGTTTAAAAGACTTTCATGATTTAAGAACTTAGAAGATCCAGTTCAAAAATTTGTCCTCCCCCACTCCCCTGCCCAGATCATTCTATCTACTCTGTTAGCTGATCTTAACAGGAAGATAATTATGTGGATCTCTGCAGAATCCACTGGACTGAAATTTGAGGAATGAGTATTGGCAAGAGTTTCTAGTCTCTTCCTTTGAAAAGGAAAGCTCATCCCTGGTTTTACAGCTGTTGCCAGGTTTCAATCCAGGTATTATAAATAGATTTTTCTTATTTATGTATTTTTTAGAAGAAATCCAGATTTCTGGAATGGTCATTTTGTCCTAGCTGATGTGATCTCAGCACTAATAAGGAAATAGATCTGCTGTCCACACCTTTGAGAGAATGAATAAGGGGGAGTCTTTGTCAGCATATCCCAACATGCCTTCTCTGGCATTGCTTGCATCTGGGTTCAGGTTATTCAAGGAGCGTGAAAAAGGGTTCCTACATGCCCACTACAGGGTTTGAGAGGGGACCACGAACTTACACTTTTATCAGCCAAGCAAGATTCATTCCCAAGGGTCCCAGGAAGGTTTGATGCACTTGCACTTTTGGGGTGTCCCTGTCTTTTTAGGATCTCCCTGACCCTTTGGAGATATCCCTGACCCTTGTAGGATATCCCTGTTCCTTCTCTGATATCCCTGTACCCTTTGGGGTTTCCCTGGCTCTTTGGGGATCACCCTGACCCTTTTAAGATATCCCTGTCCATTTTAGGATATCCTTGCAGTAGAGCACTCTTTGAAAATTGTGAACTAAGTTGAATTATGTTTCAAAACATTTCCTATTCTAGGAAGCAAAAAATCTGATCATTCTAGGACTGGAAAAGTTAGAAGAATGTATTAAAAACTCTCTATAGGTTTAACTGAACATTGGACCTCAGCCTCCATTCAGAGCAATCCTTCATTAATGTAGTAGTCTGTTGGGATCATTAGTGGCCATCAAGGCAATGTCTCCTTCTGAATTACATAATGTCCTTAGTCACATCCTGGGATACAGACTATGTTTTCTAATATGGAAGTTAGAAAGTTCAGTTGGAGATGAACTGTAAGGAAGACTCAGTTGTTTTCTAGCTGTTGAAAAATAGTTTCATGCTTCCCAAGCAGAATAGTAATTAATGAGAATTTCATTATAAGCATTAATGGAGTAAGCTTTTCTTTGTGCAAGTCTTTGAAGGCTACTTCTGACCTATGAACCACACAAATACAGGGACAGTCTTTTACATGGTTCCTTTAAAGCCTACTGTGCAACATTTCAAGTACTATCCTTAAAATGTAGTCCAGAAGCCTGAATATTTTCATGTTTAAAATTCCATTCAAATCTTTCACTGGGAATATTTTCCATTGTGACAACTTAGAGGTTGTCCTTAAGACTCCCAGGGTTAATTTTAAACTAATTGTTCTTGCTTGCCATTTGTCTGCACAGAGCAAGATGGAGGAGGAAGGATCATTACTTTTTCATTAGTAAAGCCGGATGGTGATGGGTGCAATATTTGGTAAGGATTTTCTAATCTGCAGCTTCAAATGTGCAGTTATCATCTTATGATTTTTCACAACACCCTGTTCTTATCATTTTTGCACTCTTTCATGTAGGAGGAGTTTTAGGAAGCAGGAAAAAGTGTTGTAACATAGAATGTAAAAGTTAAGCTTAAGCTGTGTAAGGTATGAAGCAAAGTGCATGTGTTAGCACAAGCATCCAAACAGGGAGTCTACTTAGACTGAACTGCAAAACAAAAGCAGAAAGATAATGCAATTCTACCTCACATAGTATTGTCCAAATAAAAATAATCTTCTAAATGAGATAACTGAAGCAAAGACATTCAGGAATTTGGACCCAAGTTCTGAAGCACAGAAGAACTAAACCAAAGCTTTCACCAAGTTTACCTCATTGAGATCTTGGCTAAATTTTAGCCTTGTTCTGCTTCATGTCCACTCAGAAATTTAGACATTGGTCTAGAAAAAAAAAAAAAATATTAGAGGGAACCTGAATAATGCCTTGTCTTGTCATGGGTTGAGTTTAAATAAGATTTAAGATTCTCAGCCTCTCTCAGGTCTAGAATATCCTTTACTTGTAAATCTAACTGAGCTCAAAAAAGCAAGGCTATTTCATGAAAGAGTTGAATGCAGTTATTTCAACAAGAACATTGCCTTATTGCTTGCCTGTATGCATAATGCATATTGACTGAAATATGGTTGTTGATTTTTGCTCTTCAGCTATACTATTTCTGTTATTGGTATTAACATTAATTTTCTGTATTAAAATTCTGAGCTGCAGATTTTATTACATATGATTCTCAGAAAGCAAATCTTAACAATTGTCTGCAAGAGATGAGGTTATGACTGAGTTTTATCTTGTGTTATGAAAGATTTGAATTTAAACCTTTTACCTTCCTCACATATTTTTGTTTTCTATGGTTCAAGGGCTTTGACCTTTGTAGTAACACTTGAGTAAAGAAGTGAAAGAAAATAACTCTATAGTTTTTTGGGGTTTTTTGGGTGGAGAGGGTTAGTATGTGTGTCCATGAGGATCTCAGATACCTTAGAAATACCACCATGCACCTTTAAAGATAAGGAGGTTAACCAACATGTCAAAACATCTGACCAGGTGACCAGTCAGATACATTTTGAATATTAATAAGCAACCCAGAAAATAAAGCATTTTGCACTACTTTTCATCTATTATTGTTAAAGAGTAGTAAGGTTAGAATTGAAAACAGTTTACTATGTGCTCTGCAAGTAATTGAGGAGGAGACAGCAGAAAAGGGGTAAGAGGGAAGCTGAATTCAGTGAACAATTAAATTCCTATGCTTTATTTGCCCCAAATGGCATCATATCATAACTCCATTGGATCACCTCTTAGCAATTCATACAGGAAGGAAGAAGGGGGTGCTGTCTCACAGAGAATTGATGAAATTTGTGGAATTGTCATTTCCAGCATGTATCTTACAGCAGGAGTACCTCTATCATGACCTCAATGTTCCTCCTTTCTGTTCCAGATCTGTACGTCTTCTCACCACTGCCTAATTAGGTGATACGATAAAACAGAAATGTCCATTAGGGACCAGGCTGAAATTACCAGAATTACTTCACTTGCAACCTACTTTGAATTCAGGTCTTGAGAACTGGGAAGTGGGCAATTGTATTAATCCACATTTTAATAAACTCTTGATAATTTATTATTAAACTGGGCATCCTTCCTACCTCTGTCCCCAGCCACTCCCCACAACTGCTTACCCTTCAAATATTCTGGGACTTCTTTTGCATCCCAGGAAGGTATAATGAAAATTAATTGGTAGTACCACAAGCTTTCCCTTTCAGACTGCTTCAATTTGGATATTTTTGCAGACAGAAGCAGCCCATAGTTTATCCATTATTTAGCACTTTCTAGTACTTGAAACTGACATCAGGTATTTGCCCTCCAGGTGCCCCATCAGCTTGGTTACCCTTATAAAAGGGTAACCAAGAAAGTCTAATTTGATTTACCAAACTGGATGCTGGTGTGTATAACATCACAGACTTCCCACTATTAGCTCTGGCTGAGATGGAACTCAGCAGCTAACAAGGGCAGTTAAGCATCTACCATTAAGAGTGAGGAGAAATCCCTTCACAATTTTAAATAGCTTTGCATTTCTAAAATGCTTAGGGATCACTTAAAATCCACAGATGCTTTTGAAAGAGGCACGGTTCACTTCACAGTCAGTCATAATGTTGCCTTGCCTGGTCTGAGCACAGAAGACATATGCAGCTGACGTAGCTTTGGAAGGTCACAATTGCTATATTTACTGGAGCTTATTATTAACTGGAAACTCTATTTTTGTTATCAAGTGCTCTTGTCAAATCCAAGCTTGCTGTCAGAGGGCAGTGAAAAAGTGATATTCCCTGAGAAGCTGTCCTTCTTATGACCGTTCAATAGTATCCCTAAATGAAGATTTAATGTATTTTGAATGGAAAACAGAATCTGTGTTCCATCCATTCTGAGTCAGGAAAAAACAAAAGCATAAGCAGCACTCAGCCTTTTCTCCATGGATATATTTCTGCAGAGCAGCAGGACTTTGGCAGCAGAGCTCTCTTCATAAAGCAAGCCATTTTCAGGAGGGTTGGTGGGGTGATTTTTTTTTCTTTTTTTGGAAGAAGAAATAACCCAAACAGTGTGTTCTGGGAGGTACTTACTTTAGTGATTCCTGAAATTCTCTCCTTTACTTTCCAGCTTTAATTTTATTATCTAAGTATAATTATCTTTCCTTCCCATGTGTTGTGCATCTGCTCTACAGGCTCCAGCCAGGAGAATAACCATATGGGGACATGAAAATCTCCACTGCATTGATGCCAGAAGTCAAGTTTATGTTCATTCCAAATGGCATAAAAGGCTGCTTGTATATTTTCCCTTTACATCCCTTCCAGTGACTTAAATCTGTGGTGCTGTCTAAAGCACACAAGAAAAGAAAAGGCCTGTCAGATTATGAACTGAAAAATACTTCTCATAGTGCTGGAATTTGGATGATCAATGAGTTTTACTTTAAAGCACTTATACCACTGAGTGTTTTCTGCTTCTTTCTTTGTCAGGTAGCAATTACTGCACAAGGACGAGCTCTCCTTCTGACTGATCCCAGTACTTTTCTTCATTTTTGCTCATGACAGATTCCTTCCCCAAACCTGCATAGAGGCAATATTCTCTGTAGGAGTGAAAATCATTCTGTTAAAACTTCTCCAGTGTCTGGTGCTCTCATTAGGTAAATACCTCACCTGCTGCACTACCTTTATCGTTCAGTGCTGGTTAGAACTGGTATGAAAATACTGTGTAGGCATTGCTAAAAAAGACAGTCAACATCAACACAGCTTGATTCAAGCTGATGCTGAGTTACTGACTTGTCCTGGGAAGGGGTAGTTACTTCATGTTGGACAAGCAATTGTTGTGTACAATTGCTTGTCATAAAATGAAAGGTTAAAGAAAATTGTGCCATTGTGGACAGAATGGCATTTAGAAAAAGTAATAATAATCAAAAGTCCTGGCTGTACTCAAGCAAAAGTAGCCAAGTACTGATTGCTTTCTAAAGAACTCAAACTGTGTGATATATCCTTGTTTTTATAAACAGCTATTTGAAAACACATGCGAACTTCTGGCAGACACAGTCCTCACCTATAAGTCTGACCTGAAAGAAATTTGGTGTATGGAATTCATTTTCATGCAGTAAAATCCATTTTACTTGTAATGAATTTGTTGCTAGACGGGAAAAAAGCAATACCTACCATTCCTTTCTCTGATGCAGGGCCAGGAGCACTACTTGGTCTAGCATGGCTGAAAATCTCATGGCCATAGTGCAGTTCCACAACAAAATGCTGGTTCCCGTGCCAGCTAGGCCTACTGAACCTTGGTGCTGATGTTGCTCTCTGAATGATGACAGCTTTGAGAGATAACTGAAAATAGAAACTTTACCCTAGAAATTTATTTGGATCAGGCTGGAATTGTCACTTATTGGCTCCCTGGGACTGAGCTTCTTTGTAGTATTTTTCCAAGGCTTGATCTTTCCCGCTCACCATGTGAGTAGAATTTTGACTCTTTACAGTGGAAGAGTCAGTGTTCCAAAGTCATTTTGAGGAGTCGTTTTCTTTCCTATTGCTTTACATATTCCTATGTCATGTTCCCACTATTTTTGTTCTTCTGGAATTGTGTTTTCAGATCCCACTGACTTGCATATTTCCCAGTGCCATTTCTTATTTGCCAGATGTGAAACACAGACATCATGGTGTGGTAACTCTGAGTATCCTCAAAATCTGTGCAAATAAACACTTGTTCTGAAAGTCAGTGCTCTTCTGCAGCCAAGAAAGCTCAGGAGGCAGCAAAATGGACAAATGGCTACCTACAGTGTCAGCTCCTCATTGTATTGACCTCTGCAAGAGGTAGCAGCCAGCACAACTTCTCATGGGGTTACAGGCAGGGCTCTGTGGCTGTGGTGGGATACATGTCTGGAGTATCACTACAGCTAAAGCTTAATCTTGTCCATGTAGCATCAGGCAAGTGACAATCTGTAAAATGGTAAATTTATCCAACCTTAGAAATACATATAACCATAATCTATTTCTATGGAAAACATACCATTTTAACTTTTGTTCATCTATAATACAGCTCAATCCAGAACTGGGAACATGTGTTGCTTGTGAATCATAAATAATCGATTCAGGACTGGATGTGGTCTCAGCAGCAGGAAATTCGTGCTGGTCAATGCCTCTGAAAGGATGAGTGTTCATCTACTTTTGTGTGCTCCCTTCCTTTCTTCTCCTGTGTTGCATGTTAGCTGAGTCTGGGGAGTGAGTTGTTGAAGTATGGTTATTTATGAAGAATAAGCGAGACATTCTAGATCAGATGTGCACAGCTCTCCATAATCCTTGCATCTGTTGTATTCTCTATTAGTTTTCACAATGACACTTGGCATTTCCTTAATTGTTAAAGATGTTTTAAATCGATCTTTTTGAACTGATTTTCTCTGCTGTCACATCTGCCACTTCATGTCAGACTTCAAACATTCCTGTTCTGGCTCAACCTCAGTATCCTTACAGTACTTGATGTGTTTTTTCTGGGAAACATCTGCCAGATTCCAGTATAATTTCCTGCTATTTCTAAATGCCAAGGTTAATATTGGATGTGGCTGGGTTTAGTACTGGCCTCATTATTTTAGCATCCCTTAGAGGCTCCATTTTCTTTTTCCCTAACTTTTCATTATTTACACTAGTGAAAATACATCTCATTCTTTATGATGGTGTTGAATTAGCAGTGTAAATATCATCTTTGATTCTTTTAGGTATTATCTGTCTATTTTCCTGTTCACTAAGGAATGATTCCTTAGCTCTCCCCTCCCTTTGATCATGAAAGCTACTTTCTCATTACCATCATCAGAACTTTAATTATAAAGCCCCACTTGCTATATCTGTGAGTAGCAGAACCAGTTCTTAAAGTAATATATTTTATATTTTATCTTTTTATTTCTTTTTTGTACAGCTTTACTTAGAATTGGCTTCAGAAAGATTGTATTCAAAGGAATTCACATTGAATTATAATTTGATCAATATTCCAAATGCCAGATATTAGACTTTAGGCAGACTATATTTGTGGACTGCATTCATCAAATAGGCTGTGTATCCCTGTGCTGGGGAAGACAGGGACAGAACAGTTATATTAATCTGCTAGTTAAAGTTGACAAAAATAACCTTTAGTACTCTTCATTTATGTACATTTCCTCCTAGTTATCTTGACTAGAGAAGACAGTTTGTAGCACGGAAGAACTTTCATAAGCTGATTTTCAATAGTTGGAAAAGATTAGTGATAAGTTGATGCAGCAAGTTGTGGGCAAAAATGCTAATAATGAAATTATATATTGCTGAATATCACCTTGTTTTGAATTAAATAAGGTCTGTATTCCAACAGATATCTAGGCTGGAGATTCTGCTGCATACAGTACTGCTTCCACTCTGTAGAATGGAGCCATTATGTGGGGGAATAGCACGGCATATACAGATGTCAAGTGAAATTCCTTTAAAACTAGCCTTTGTAAGTACTGATTCAGATATGTAAGCTAGTTGAAATCTATGTGTATATGTGACTTTTTGCATAATTGCTTAAGAGGTACAAGTAATAACAATTTCATTAGTTCTAATTTCTAAAGCTTTATAAAGAGTATTTAAATCAAGCCACCGGTTGTGCTGGAAATGCAGTTATATCTAAATAACAGCTGCTGTTTTACATTAACCTCTCCTTCCAATCAACATGTAAAACTGCAGTATGAAAAAAATGTAAATTCAGTGGAAGTATTCTAAAGTCAATAGTAAACAAAAAAAACCCAACTTCATTAAAAGGTATTATTTTTTTGGAAAATGAAAAGAAATTATTCACAAGAACTTTTAAATCTCTCTGATATCATGAATTATTTGCATTTGTTTGCTTGCAAAACATTTGCTATACTGTTTTCCCATGTGCACATGCCTGTTGAATATAACTTTAAAATACCCTTTTTAATGGACTATCTTTAAGTTTTATTTATCTTAACTTCAAATGGGTGCTTCAGAATAGGTACTTGACAGATGTTTGCTGGGCTAAAGTTGAGCCTTGATATATGCCTCATCTTTTTTGAATGTTCCTCCTTTTTTAGTTTTCATTTTTCTCAGAGAAACAAAATGAAAGAACTTGGCAAGGCTATTCAGCTTGATGCTCTGAGGCATTACATGAGTCATTGGAGGAGACTGGAAGATATTCGCATTCTTGCCAGCAATTCAGCCTTTTTACAAGGTTCTTGTTTAGAAGTAATGGACAACCTTTCCACTGCAATCTCTTCCTCATGCTTTAATTCACCAATAGTGCCAGGATGATGGGCCTCACCATTATAAATATAGCAGCAAATGTAATTATTTTGAATATTTTAAAGGTTTTTCTTAACCTATTCAGTTATCTATTCATGATTTGTCAATTATTTTCATGGATAAAAAAAGGGTTGCTTCATGGGGGGAAACACAATGAATCAAACTAATTAATGTAATTAATAATGTTGGAAGTTTATTATGGTATTTCTAACCAAGTTCCCCCTGAACAAGACAACTAAGAAAAAATGCATGAACAAATTTTTTTCAGTTATTTTCTAATTCTAGATTCTATTCCTAATTCTATTTTCTAATTCTAATTTCTAGATTCCATTTCTTCTCAGCTCTGCCTTCTATTATGTTCTCTATAAATCTCTCTGTAGTTAGTGCTGGCTTGTAGTTTGAAAGATGTAATAGCAATTTGGGTTTATGATTTCTACATCAGCTTGAAATAGAATTGAAACTGTTGTGAGTTAACCTCAAATTTAATCCTTCCAAAACTTGAAGCCAGATCCTACTAATCTTCAGAAAATCATATGTTTATTTTAAACAGAATCTTATCTTTCTCCCACTGCTATGCCTTTAGCCACTGCAGTGAAACAAGGATGTATATGGGGATCCAAAACAAAAACTAACAACACAAATATGAAATACAATACAAATACCTAATAAAAAACTCAAATTGACATATTGTGGAGCCTTGTGGAGAATCTGTCAGGTGGCAAAAACAGTACCATGGTCTTTGGATTACCAAAGAATGAGGTGTAACATGAAAATTCCTGTGAAATACATTAATGTTTTTTCTTTACTAAGGTTCTTTTTTCAAAGGATATTGAGACTGAATCTTTCAGTTAGCTGATGCCCAGAGGGAAGTTTTCTTTCTTTGGTATTTTGGATTAGTTACCAAAAGTAAATGCTCCTCTTCTGCTGTCTACTATGTTGCCTGAGGCTGTTCTTCCACTGAGGCTGTCATAAATTTTGTTACTTCTAATTGATACTTATTAATGCACTTTTAATTCAGTTGCTTTATGTGATGTGTGAGAAACTTGATGTTTATTTTTACCTAGTTCTGGAGGCATGGTTTCTACAGCAGCTTTTTGTGCAACATATCAACTCAGCAGCACGGTCACCCATGGACAGCCTGCAGTCTCTGTGAGGCTGCGCAGGTTTTGGCTGGGGTAGAGTTAATTTTCTTCATAATAGCTTCAGTTTGGACAGAGCTGTGTTCAGAGCTGTGCTGCTGGGCACTGTTGCACAGTGCCTTTTCTGCTTCTCACACTTTCCCCGCAGTGAGTGCATTGGGGGCTGCAGGAGAAAGAGATGAGACACAGCCAGGACAGCTGACCCCAAATGACCAAAGGGATATTCCATACCATATGGCACCAGACTCCATATACAAAGAGTGGGAAAGGAGGAGAAAGGGGAAGGTGTTCAGAACGATGGTATTTTTCTTCCCAAGGAACTGCTACTGTTACAGGAAGCTGTGCTCCCCCTGGGGTGGCTGAACCCCTGCCTCCCCCATGGGAAGTGGTGAATGAATTCCTTGTTCTGCTTTGCTTGTGTGTGCCGCTGTTGCTTTCCCTAATAATTTCCCTTTATCTCAACTCACAAGTTTTCCCATTTTTAATACTCCAATCCTCTCCCTCATCTGACTGTGAGGGAAGTGAGCAAATGGCTGTTTGGGACTTGGTTGCCAGCTTGAGTTAAACCACATGGGGAGCCTGAGTCTGAGAATCTGAAAAGAAGCATTCCTCAGAGGACACTTCAACTGTCCCTGAGCCCACATGTGGAAGTTCATTGGTTTCATGGTCCATCAGCCTGATCTCAAAACCAGTTATATGCTGGTACCAAGCCATGTGGGTAGACAGCGCCTAATGCAATTTATTTTAAATCACAACCCTGAGATTGCTCTGTGGATCAATGTCTCAAAATATTGGAGGCTGACATGAATCCAAATAGCTGGATATATAGGTCTGTGGTATGGATGTTATTACTGCCAACCATAATAAACAGTCTGTTTTATTGCTTTCTTGGGGGAACAAAGCCCACATTCACTCAAGAAATGAGGGGTGTTGGCCATTTCTAATAAATGTTAAATAGATTTTTACCATTTGCAGTTTTACTAGAGCAAATTGATACAGTATTCCTGCCAATTTGTTACCACGTCTTTAGTTGTGAAAAACAGATGAGCAAATATAGCATGCAACAGAGTGAGAAACAGGTTCTACTTCAACAATTTTGCTGGAGTTTTACGCCTTATAACTTACTTGGTAAACTGCATGCTTGATTGAAAAGGAAATGGTGTGTTCAGTCGATGTCAGGCCAGTGTCAACATGATGTTAATGTTAATGTTAACGCAGAAGTCAAATGTTGGTTTGGGGAGGCAGACATTACTGCTTAGAGGTACTGCAAAGCATGGGAATTTACATAGCTTGTTGTTAGTTGAGTGTCAGTAGATACCTACACCAGTGTACTGAAAGGCAATCAAGAATGCTGGATGCACTAATATACCACCTCGTTTTGGTAATTTAACTGAAAACTGGAAAAGAGAGATAATGTAACCTAGGGTGAAATACTCCTTAACATCCAGAAAGAAATGCCGTACTAGAAAAGTCCAGTTAAACTTAGTGAGTTAAGCTGCTTGCTTTCTCTACTGAAACTAGTGTAGAAAAAGATGGAGCTTCTGATAATGTTCTGCTTGAGTCACTTATTTTTCTCCTTTACAATTAAGCTGCAGGAAAACCAGCTGATGTTAATGGTGTGCTGTAATGAGAACACACAAAGAGACAAGGCTTGACTAAAGCTCACTAAGCATTATTCTTCCTTTAGTGGTGACAAGTGGTGAAGGACTGAGGAAAGGTACAACAGATTAAACACATGTTTCTGCTCTACATCTTCTCAGGTTCTGTTGATCTGAGGATCAAGGGCAGAGACAATATCAATCCAGTAGTGGTTTCTCACCTTCGGAATTCTGTTTTCTCCGATTCCAAAAGCTCTTTCAATTTCTCTGTTAGGACTTACTTCCTCAGTGAGTTTTGAGAGTTTTCCTCCAATGTGTAAGTGGATGCTACATCATGGAAGGTGATTTCATGGTTTTATAGTATTTCTTTTTTTATCTGTTTGGCTCAGTCTACCGTTCCTGTGGATTATTGATGAAATATGCTGGTATTATATAGACTACTGGCAATTATGTTAGTTCCTGCTGCTCAGTTTCCTTTACCATGTTTTCCAATTTGTTAAATAGTGTGAAAACACAGTTAAAAACATTTAAGTGAAAAACTTGATATGTCATTCTTTCTTGTTGAAGTTTCTTGTAGGGAAAAACCCAACAATAATTCCCATTGAATAGAATTTATTTCTCAATTGCTATTCTTCAAACAAGACTTTGTTGCACAGTGGTAGATCCATTTTTTTAAGTCCAGAAGAAATCATTATTGGCATCCAGTCTTAACTGTTGTGTATATGGGGCCCATATTTTCTGTGCATTTTTCCTTCAGCAAGACCCCTGACATGTCTATCAGAAGAACACCTCATGTTAATTAGATGCTAAGAATAAAGCTATCAAAATGATCAAAATATGTGCCACTGACCATTCATTTGGCAAGTTATTGACTGAGTTCATGTAATGAGTCATGCAAATGATCTCTCAATGGACTCAGTGATAAAATTCTAGACAAATAGCCAATACTGAACCCATTACTCTAAGTCTAGTTTAGAAGAAATAAGAGAGGTTTGTCCATTCAAGATGGCAAAGTGTAGTCTGGAATGATTATTCTCACTTTAAACTGTCAGTAGTTTTCTACCATTGTAGTTTAGAGTCATATGACATTATGCTGTCTGCTGAAGTTTTCATCATGCTGCAAATTTTCCCATGATGTTGTCTTTCAAAATTTCTTTTAAAAATCATATTTAGAAAAAAAAAACTCCAATATGTATGAAATTGAATGTTAAAAATGGTAAATTTTATACTATAAATATTTAGAAAATCTCAACAGACCTGTATATCAATAATGTCTGTAAAGAAATACATTAAGAGAAAATTTGAGGAGTTAAATTGTTGTGGCTGAGGAACTGATGTTTGAACCATGTTTATGCTCCTGAATTTACCTCAGACTTGCTTTATTGTGTTCCCTGAACAGACATCAGCAGCCAAACAGAGCACATATACTGGGTTCATTTCTCCTGAGAGATTTCCAGTTTTCCTACTCTGACACCAGTTTGCAAATAGGGAAAGTCAATAAACTATTGAAAACCACACTCAAAAACCAAAGTAATAATGATACCAGCAATTTCTGCATTCCTCTTAGTGGACTTTGCCATAACAGATACCACAATTGCTGGGTTTACTTGTTCTCCTACAACCTCCCTGTAGCAGGAGCTAGTTAGTTGCAACAGAGAATGACTTTGGATCTTGACTTAGGTTCTTCACCTGAAGAGTAATTTGAATTTCCTGGATTGTTTCATATGTGTATTTGAAAATCTAATCTAACCCTGTATGTATTTTCAGTAGTGCTCATCAGGAAAGCCTGAAAGGAAAAACTGGTGGGCAGTTTTCCTGATGATTCAGGAGGCTGATAATTCTATTCCTCTTCCTTCTTGATTGCAATAAAGCAGTGTGACTTAGCAGAAACAGAAGGAAGCCTTTTCAGACAGCCTCCCCAGCAAAGGCTGTCATGTGAACCATGACAGTACCATTGCATTATGACAACTTCTCATCAACACCCCACCTGAGACTTGCCCCCTCACTGCAGATACAAAACAAATATTCATGGGTGTGACATGATTTGCAGTTGGGGATGGGCAAAGTGTTTCTCTAAATAATAAATCTTTTGTACTTCTAGAACTCCCCAGTCATTTATATTTAATACAGCAGCAGTATCAGTTGTTGAAGGGAAAATGTCATGGTGATATGTCCAGCAGATAGGGGATGAGAAACCCCATTTAAATTCTCTATGCATCCTAGCATAAATGTGGATTTTAATTTTCCAGCTTGCAGGCTAGCAAGCACACAGAGAAAGCTTTGAGAATTTGCTGTGAACTCTGTCTTATTTCTGTGAAGGCACATTCCCAGGGGCAAAAAAAGAACTGAGGTATGTCTGGTTCCAAGAAAGATGCTCTAACTGTGAGGTCAGAGGGTTGCTTTCTTGCTCTTGTGCTATTTTTAGAAAGCCATTCAGGAGAATGGCTCTTTTGGAAGAAGTAGAATGATTCCTGAAGAGAGTAGGGCAGATGGGTACACTTTAGAAAGTTCAGAGTCACATTTTGACTAATTAAGTAATAATACTAATTAAATAATAATACTAATTATATACTAATAAATTCTAAACTCTAATAAATACTAAATACTCTTATAAATATGACATGTCCCTTTATTGGATATTTAGCAGGAAGGGAAAGACAGTCCCAGACTGTTGGTGTGATCTGACCCTAGAGTGCATTTGAACTTGGGTTCTTTAACTAACACCTGAGCTTCCTTGAAAAGGAACTCTGCATTAATTTTCTCTCAATCAAGAGTATCTCCTATCTTTTCTTTTAAGGGACTGTTGTTAATGCTGGGTGGGGGATTTTGTACCCTGGAGTGAAAGGTGTTTCTAATTTAAAGTACTGTCCTATATTTCCTTAATTTTCAGTATGAATCAAGGTGAATCAAAACTCCACAGAATGTTCTGTCAAGGTAGATCAATTCTGTTTGCAGTGCAACAATAATTTGAAACCTCAGAATTTTAAGAAAAACTGATGTTACAAAAAAAATCCCTTTGTGGCTTAAGAAGATAATATAAGGATTCTGAAGTTTAATTCAGAGATGTAAATTTATATTTCAGACTTTGACTATTAAATAAAAATTCTTTAAGAACCCATTTTACTTTTGTAGCCCAATTAGAAAATACTATGCAAAGAAAAAGTATTATGGACAATTTAATTACTGACTATGTAGGCATGCTGTTCTTCCCACATGGTTTATTAGAAAGACTTAGGTCACACTGTATGTTCTAGCTAACCACTGCCCTTTGGAAGACCTCAACATTTATGGATGTAGACCTTCCTGGAGCAGTGTGGAAAGCAGCCAACCACAGCAGAAATTACAGAGGTTACTATTTTCTGTTATACTGAGAAGTTTGTCTGAGGGGAGGGGTTTGAACCAAATGGTGATGATAGAGAAGTAGTGATTATGTCTCTGAGCTCCTCTTGTATGTCTCTTTGAGAAAGAGCATCTCAAAGTTCAAGATTGCCTTGAAGAAAGATAGCTAGGACTTACTCATGCTCATCCTCTCATATCTAACAGTTATTTTCTGGTGTGAGTATACAGCATTAAGAAATAAAGTCTTTGATTCCTAGGCATGTTTTATGTGTGTGTGTTTTCTGGTTAGTTTAACTGCCTCCCAAATGGATTGTGACTGTGCAATGACTTTGAGGGAAATGTTCCATCCACAGATCATAGAATGACAGAGTTAGTTGGGCTGAAGGGGACTTCTAGAACACCCCCCTGCAGCAGTTTTGCCTTGGCGCTGTGAAAAGCAAACAAAGCCAAGGAATTTCTTTTTCAGGAAAGAGATTTCTTTCACACCTGCATGACTTTCCACATGTTTAAAAGGGTTGTTCTCATATTTGAGAAGGCTGTCATAACCACACACCAAAAATAGTTCTGTACATTCTGAGTAGAGAAATGATTTTGCCTGGATCAGTGAACATAGCAATAATAGCCATAAAGCTTACTGCAGTTTTTGCAGAAGAGGTTTCTTAAATAGCCAGAGTGGTCTTTCAGATGCAACAAAGCATGAACATGAATGGGGTTATAAAAATAATTCTAACATATAATTTTATTAATGCAATCCTTGAAACTCTTTTTTGTCACTGTGAAGATACAGACAATTACAAAGCACAATTGTTTACTGCTACAGAAGTAACAGAAGAACACTAAACCATCATTCAAAATAATTCCCACAGATCACTTGTTTGGGATAACAAATTATTCTCTTTGTAATAAACGAAGCATTTTGGTACAGCAAAAATTTCATGTACTGCTGTTATTATGTCATTTTGCAACCACATTAAAAAAGGCAAAATGGAGAAAGGGCAAATTACTTTCTGTAACTCTGGATGCCTCAGTAAAAAAAAAAAAAAAAGTGAAAATGTTGCTGATGCATACAGCTTAAATGAAACAATCTGTTGTCATCAATGTGTTTTTCAAGAATGTCTGAGAAGTAAAAAGCCTATTATAGGCAAGAGGTTTAAACTTGGAGATGTTTTTTCACTTATGAGTGGAAATCAGAGTGCAACTATAGAGATAATTGCTTTATTAACTAATAGTTTAAAATGAGACCAAATATACATTTCCACCAATTGTCCATTTCATAAACTGTGTAATATAGCAGAGAATTATACAGGTAGTTATTGTTGCTCTTCTTTTGCTGAGAGTTCTAGATGTTTAATTTTCTAAAGTTTGAATGAATGAAAATTTTCAACTTTATGTCCACAAGATGATGATTTCCATAGTCTTGAGCTGCAGGAATCCTAAAATAATCTCAATTTTATTAGAAATACACTGAAGATTTAGTCCACTAGGTAAGATGTGTTTTTAAAGCTCTTTAAAAATATAAAAATCTATATATATTTTTCAATGAAACATTTCCTTCATCCTACTCTGTTGTATCTTTAAACTACATTTCTAAAATTAAAACCTCTCTGTGTAATATATGTTGAGCTTTGTTATTCAATGATTTTCCACTGGACATTAAATGATACTAAAATGATTGCTGTTTAAAAATTATAAATGTAAACTTTATTTAGAAATTGCCATAGTAAAATAAACCCATAAATAAATAAATATGTATTTTGCTAGATTTCACAGTGCATTAAGTTAAACAGTCATTGTGACTCTGTGGAACACTTGGTTTAAGATAAGATGATTTATGAGGAAATTAATATGTATCACAGAAACATGTCTGTCATTTCTTTGCATGAAAAGTAGGATCCACTGAGAGATTCATACATTTTTGTTTGCACAGACTTGAGGTGTTTTAAGAAAAACTCTATTTTCTCTGTTACTTAGTCTCAGTGAATTTCTTAATACTTGTGGAAGGAAAATTTAAATGTTTTTTTAGTTTAAACAGTACTGGACAGTTGGAAAAACTTTTGAATGATAGTTCTCTTTATGCTAAAATCTAATGTTAATTTTACTTTTAGAAATGGTAATGAATAACTGGTTTAAAAGTAGCAACAAAACAAAAACTAGGTTGTATTTCTGCATTTTAAAGATGGTCACATAAAGGCATTTTAAAAACTGCATTGAAATTTGTGAGGATTTTTACTGTGAGAAATTAAAAATGGAAGAAAACTGTATGGTGTACCAAGGGCTTCTTCTTCATCAATGCTGGAAATGCATCTGTCTTAATTATTACTCTTATTTTAAGTGACTTCACTTTCACCTCTTCCCAAGAAAGAATATTGCTCTATCTCAGCCATTTCTGGTAGAACCGTCCATGGTTATAAAGGCTCTTTCAATTGAAAATCAAAGTACTTTTCCTAATAAAAGCCTTATATAAAGCCCAATTTTTACATTTTCTTTCCCTGATCGATCTGTGATCCTAAGCTCCCCTGGCACCATGAGGACTGACCGAACTACACTTGGGGGGAACACTGCAGGTGTCTTGAGAAATTTATCTCAGTTGGCAGTACATTCACATTATTACCAAACATAACCTGGTGGTGATTAGTTTGTTTATCTTCTGACCTTTCAGATCTCAAGAAGATAGTATTGCACAGGCAAAACTCCTAATTTGACATAGTATATCTAATAATCATAAGCTGTGAGATATTGTAGGGACTGTGCTCTCCAAATAGCACTGACAGTTCTGGCTGGCAAGAGGGATAGAAATAAAATTAAGTGTTACAAATAAACTCTCATTAAAGAAGGCAGAAAATATTTCCCCTTTTTTTCCCACTGTTACTTTGCTGTTTGGGGAAGGCTGCCTTATTCCTTATGGAGTCTCCAATGATTTGAAGAGCTCTAAATCTCATCCAGATGGAGTTCTATGTGATGCTGAATAAACAAAGTTGGCTATGGCAGCTGTGCTTTGCAGTGCTGTGTAAATACAGGCCAGGTTCAGTGACACATAGAGTTGCCTTCTGCAGCACTGAGGGTGCTAGATTTAGTTGTATGTGTAGTCATCCTACACAGAAATGCCTGCCTGCTCTGTTCTCTAGTCTTTTGATAGTGCCTTTCTGATAACCTGTTTGCAAAATATGAATTAAAGGGTTTAACATGCCTCTGTCACTACAAAATGTAAAGCGACATTCAGTGCTGCATACAGACAGGCTTCAGTCTGCTTATACGCATAGCAAACAATATTAAGCATTGGTAAGTTTTTATTTAAATATATAAAAATTGTGGGGTGGGGGAATGCACTCAGACTTGCAAAGCATTAAGAAAAAAAAACATCTTAACAACCAATATTATTCCCTTTCATGTTAGTTTAGAGTGTTTCTATAGAGACCAGTTTTCTTTTTACTTTGCTTTTAGAAAATCTTGTCTGACAGTCCTTTATAGGATACTGAGGATTGTAACTGCTGGAGAAGGACGGAAGAAAGAAGGTGCTAGGGATGTGAGCTATTGTGGTTGCCTTTGCTGATGACAAAGCAACATGCACACAGAAGGAGAGAGGAGGAAAAAATAACAGCAAAGACTGATAATGTAGTTTCTGCTTCTGGCTAATGCTTCAGATCTTACAGTTAAAGACAGGCACAGAACCTGGTCTCCTCACCCATTGTAATGTCTGTCAAATATCAACATGCTTAGGACCGTGATTTTATCTGCCTTTCTAACATGAGAGGCACTCAGCAGTATCACAGAAACAAATAAGGAAAGCAGCTGTAGTAGACTAAATGGAAGGATAGGAGGGTCAAAAGGAGAGAGGGAGGAAAAAAAAATAATATAAAAGGAAAGAAAAGCCTTGTCGCATGCTAAAGCCTTCTGTTGAACTGGTTCATATAACTTACGTGACTAAAGAAACCAGAAGTCTTTTTTCAATATCTAGTCAGACCGTCTCTCATCAAGGAGGTGATAAAAGAAGGATACTGATCTTGGATGCTCCTTCTAGCCTACCCACCCTCCACCTCTGATTAGAAAAAAAGTCTAAAATTAGTGGAGTAGCTCTTCTTTTCATCAATTTATTTACCAGTGTGAACTAAGCTCCAGGATAAAAGTTTTAGTTAATTCATTTTTATATCTATACGTCTCATGTTCACTAGTTATAAAGATAGCATAATTTGACTTAAGTGCCCTTTTTTGGGTTTTGCTGAAAGTTTTTTCTACCATGATGACATTTCTAATGGATGCAATCTAACAAGTGAAATTGGATTTTCATTATTTTGACAAATATTATGCAGCCCTTGTCTTAGGGAACATAATTGCATTAACAAAGCACTTTCATTTTGGGATTCTAAATAAAATTCAAAAACACTAAGTAAACCACTAATATCTCAGTATCTTTCTGAGAGCATGTTAGTGTTGTTTTTCTCCCTCCCTCTCTTATATGAAAAAATAGTACTCAAGGAGATGATGCAACTTTCTGAAGATCGTTCAAGGTGTTGGTGGCAGAGCCTAGAGCTCTTGGCTCATGTCCTTGTAATCCAGGCAATTAATTTATCTCCTTTAGGGTATTGTAACTAAAAGACAAATGTTTGTAGGCAATGTGAGTAAGACATAATTTTAATTTAAAAAAACCCTTTATTTTTAAAAATTTATCCTGGGCTCAGAAGCATAACTATATAATCTTTCATGAGTAGGTCCTTTAAAAGCCTAACTTATTTTAAAATGACATAATCTTGTTTCATGGTTGCAATTTTAAGTAAGCAAAACTAAAATAGTCATGAGGCAAAATAACCAGCTGCATAGTATTTCTGTTGGGTACTGTGCTGTTGTACTAGATGCCATTAACATTTTGCAAGTGGGATTGAATACAAAATGAAGTTTCTGTGTAGTGAGTACTTGTATTTTTATAAAGACTTGCCAAACCAATATTTTCCTTATTTTTTCCCTAACAGGTGACTAGAAGGTGGCTGGGGATCCATGGAAGTGATTATGGCAATACTGCTGTCAATTATATATCTTCTCAGAAGTTAGAACCTCTATAGATTAGATTTTGGTAAATGCAGAGGTGGAGTTTGTTCCTTAATAATATGCAATGCGCTGACTAAAATACAAGTGAATAAGAGATAAAAATCCTTTCATATTAATATTAGCATATTAAAATTGTTTGTTGTATGGCAATACACCAAAGAGCAAGAAATTACTTTACTAAAATTAATGGCAGGTATTTCAGTTTAAAAAAAAACTCAAACAACCAAACATCAGAAAACCATTAAGAATAAGATGACCTCATAGAAAACTAAGTTACTCTGTCATAATTCAAGAGATTTTCTTTCTTTCTGCTCCTTGTCCCTTAATAGAACATAGAAATAGGTGGGATATATTGCTAGTTAAGAAAATAACTCTGTGGATGCTAAACAGTATCACATCTTTGTTTTGTAATGACTAGTGATGTGCTGCCTTCTAGCCCCTAGCTGATTATTATCAGTTAGATTCATAGGTGGATTTGACTGAAAATGTGTTTGTTGGTGTGCTGCAGTCTCTGCTGCCTCTCTTGTATCTTGCACATCTCGGAGAATGTCACTGAAGGTGCTGCAAATGCTGCTCAGCACAATGCCCTTCCTGAGTCAGTGAGACTTCTCTGGTGAGCTGCCTAAAAGGCAGATGAGTAGTGTGATGGATGGGGAGACATAAGACACTGATAAAGAACCATTTTGTGAAAACAGTTGAGGTTTTTTTCCATTTTCTTCCCTGAGTGGAGAGTGTGAAGAGTGCAGAAACATGTGCTGATTCACTGGCATTTATTTTAACTGGATCAGGGGGCAATGTGATTTGTGTTAAGGTAATATGACTTGTATTAACAGTAGGGCATCACAATAAGAAGTAGTACAATTAAAAAAATAAATCAACATTTTCTTAGATGCTTAGTGTATAAGTCATTAGGAGAACAGCCATTTGAGTCCAGCACTACACTGGAGGCATTCTTTTACCCATGTTCTTGCCCAGTAGTGCTGAAGGGATCTCTGAGACAATCTGCTATTTAACACTGACATCCTGATAAGGAAAAAAGTTCTGGTGAGTCTGATCTGATCTTCAATAGATGAGAAGATCTTGGGACTATCTGGAAAGAATTGCTGTATACCAAGAATAGCTTTTAGTTTTTAATTATTTCAAAGAAATCATGTTTCTTTTATGGATAATTTTCTGTTACCATAATTTCTGTGTTTCACAGAGACATCTGTAGGTATGTATAGAAGAGAATCCTATTGTATTAATTTCACAAACTCATACTCAGACCCAGTAAAGGTCTCAGTACATTCCCAAATGCAACTTAAAAACCATACTAGATTTCCTAGTTCAGCATTCTCCCACACTCTTCCACAATTCACTGAAGGTGTTGTGGAAAACAGATGCTTCTATTCATGTCTCACAGTATTTAAATATCTTTGCAGGTATTTCCAGAACTGTATAAATTTTTATTTGGGCATGCTTCTCTGTCAACCTTGTTTGCAGACACTGACAACCAGGATGTATCTCATGGAAATCTTACTGTCATTAGCAATATAAATAAAAATCCTCTTCCTCTATTCATAGTTCCATATATAGAAAACTCAAGAATTTGGGAGCATTGCCTATGATATATAAAATGAATCAAAGATATTTTAGAAGTGAAGAATCAGATCCACTGTGTCCTTCACCTGCCTTGCCAACTGGTCTACACATGTTCCTGAAAACATGCCTCAGTTAAAAAAGAGAGTTATGCTGGCATTTTGAAATTATGCCATTTCCACATGTTCATTTCTCATCCAAGTAGGAACAATCAGATTTAACACAGCAGAGTTTCAAAGACTGCTGAGGAAATCTCATTTTTTGCATGGAACCCAATGCCACCCCCTTCCAAACAGTGGTCTGATAATAAGGATGACAATTCATTTGCCTTTGTGAGAGATGTGGAAGGTAACTGCAAGTAATGTGAAGCATTGTGTGGACATTATCTTTTCAATTCCGTTATTTTTTTTTTTTTTTATGTATGCATATAGTGGATACATACAATGCATATATGCACTATATATACTCAACTGGTATCTCCCTAGTGTAACCTTGACTTCCACTCATGACTTTCCTTTCCATGCTGGTGTTGCTGTTTCTGGCACTGTGTGGGCACATGTATGTATACTCATGAGCAAAGGACACATATGAAAAGCTCTATTGACTTGCCTAAGAGATTCTATTTTATGAAACATAGGTTGCAGACAATCCTCTATTCTCTATGAAACTGGAATAATTATTAGGGTAAAAACCAGGCAAAACTATAGCCAAATATTTTATGGAATTTTGGGGGGGGTATTTTTTGAAGACTTGCAATGTAAATGGAAATTTCTAGCTGGATCTGCCATCATCTAACATTTTTTTTTTTTCTCCAATTTTTTTTAACTCTTGGTTCCTTTTTAGATTTTAATAGAGTTTGAAACCAAACCAATATCTGCCTGTAGATTTTAGTGTAGCTTACTATAAATGGAAGGCAAAACAACCAAAATAGTTGCAAAAATCCACACTATATTGCTTTAACTGGAGCTTTAATAGACACTGTTATACAATGTTGCTTCTTACTAAGACTTGCAAAATGAATACTGCCTCTTTTTATCAACACTGCTCCAACAAAATTGGTTCTATGGATATGCCTGTCCCAACCACTAGGTTATCTGTTCATTTTATCTAACATATTTATGGAAGATGAGGAGTTTAAAACATAAGGGTGAACCTAAGGTTAAACTTTTAGTCATTATTGCTCTTCCTGTCTTTCACAATTACTTCATTTCAAAGCCATATCTGTTACTTAACCCTCTTCTTCATATTCTGCTTTACTGTAATGGCTTAACTGGTGATACAAGCCCAGCAGAAAGGATTTTCTCTTCTTGTCTTTGTAATCCAGATGTAATTTTGTGAACTTGGAATGTTGCTTTATAAAAACTGTTAGCTTTATAGTCTAAGCTTTGTGTCAGATTTTTTTTCTATCATACCTAGAAAATATATTTAGAAATTAAGAAAGTTCATCCAATTACTTTAGAATCATTTGGTCTTCTCCAAATTTATTCTATCTCCATAAAGTATACATCAATTTCAGTTTATGTTTGTTGTCTGTATAAAAAGTACCTGCTTCCTGTTGATGACCTACCACTTGTATTTCATGACAATGGCCAAATATTTCTCTTTATCTTAGATAGGGTGTCAATCCATTATTTAAGACAAGAAGACTCTTTCAATCACAAGGCTGAAAAAGATTAATGGAAAATATCTCTGTGATCATTAGAATTTGAATATTTCATTTTTATCAGGTGCACATTATTGTGACATTGAATCTCAACTTTAGCTGTTCATCAGACAAGATTTTGTGCAGTAGTGGGAAGGGACCCAAAATCCTGGATCTCTATGCAGCAACATTTTAAGAGCTGCTGAACTTTACCTTTTGTCTTTCATTTTTCACAAACTTCCTCCCTCCATTCCTACTGACAATGCCTGGTTCTTAAATAGTCTTTTGAAATAACATGAGTAAGGAAAAAAGTAATTGGAAATTCATACCTATTCTCTGGTTTAAATAAATGCCAATGCAAATATAGAATACTATTCTGCACTGGAGTAGTTAAAAAGAAAGATGTTTGAGTGCTTTGTTTTCTTTATATCAACAATGCCATCTATATTACAGGAAGAGCAATGTCATTTCAAAATTCAATATGAAGACCTATTTCATTTTGGATAATAAAAAAAAAAAATTGCAGAATAATTTCTAACAGATAATTTACAGAGTAAGTTTTACTTTGTATTACAGTGTGTTTCTCATAAAAATTCCAAAATTGCTATCTATGATGTATTGTACATCCCATTCTGTAGAATGGCATCTCAGAACATTTATTTTTAATGTGTGGTAGCTTCTAAGAGTTCAGGGTTATTGCCATGGTAGTATAGTTTATCAAAAGGAATATTAAAACTAGAGGAAAGGAGTGCAATCACTCTGCAGTAGGAATAGAAAATCATATGGTTCCGTTTAGAACAACATGTTAAACATTGACATTCTAGCAGTAATGGAGTTTAACAGCCATTGTGGTGAGTCAGTGCTCAGAAAATTGAAACAATGAGAAATACAGCTGAAAACTTATCACCTACATTTCTAGTGACTGCTGATTCGGAGCCTGGAGCCCTTGTATAATCAAGGCAAGGCACAGTGGAGGGGACTAAGTCTCAAAAACAAGATCTCTGGAATATCTCTAAGACTGAGTTACTCAAAATCCATCCTCACTTTTTTAAAAGGGCATCACACTCTCACATCTGATTAAAAAGTAGTGAATAAATAATATCATTAGAATGCATACACAGCTACTTTTACTGAACTCTTTGACCTCATACAGTTAATTAATTTGTATGGCAAAATCCTACAATGTTGATGACAGAAATGCTAAAATAGCTTTTGATCAACTTCCATTGATCTATATGAATTTACATCATTTGGGTCTTGGCTCTCAGTGCACATGAAACCTGGAGTATTCCTGCCTATAACTTCTGCATATATGTCATATATATTCTTATATATACAAACCATGCAATCACAGAATGATATGGGTTGGAAGGGTCCCTAAAGATAATTGAGCCCCAACCCCTGTGCCACAGACAGGAACATCTCCTCTGGGACCAGGTTGCTCAATGCCCCATCCAACCTGGCCTTGAACACTGCTGGCTTCCTTGCAGGCCTCCTTCAGGTCCTGGGAGGCTGCTATGAGGTCTCCACACAACTTTTTCTTCTCCAGTTTGAACAGCCCTAACTTTCTCAGCCAGCCAACATCATCTGTATTTACTTTATAATCATCATTATTTATCTACTTTATAATCAATGTTTACTTTACAATCATCTTGTTAACAAGCTTGCAAAACAGTCAGACAGATGTAAAGGAGTATTTCATAGCAAGGGTTGAGCTTCAACCCATGCAATGAACCAGCAGTGGTACCATGTGAGACAGGCCATCCCTACCCCTGGAGATGCTTCTGCCAGAGAACATCAAATCTGGTTTTGTTCTAATGCACACAAAAATGTGTGTCCATGCACATAAAATGTAACGATTACATACTGTGCATAAGATGAATGCCCTGAAAAATGAGGTAAACTTAGATATCAGAAAGCAGGTATAAGAGCAAACAGAATACATTTTAAACCAGTTAGACCCCCAGGGCTGAAGGGGTGGTTGCAGTTGTCCCCTGACTAAGTATTATAGTTCTCATCATATTCATGTGTATTTTGTATCTGAGCCTGGAGAACCCAGTTTATGTTTAAGCTTCTCTCTAAGCTCCCTTTATGATAATGGACAGATTGGACCCCTATAACAATCTTAATCATCCTTGTAATGGTTGCAGACAATAACCATGTCATTTTGAGTAGGAATGTCAGTGTGATCCTAACTGGGATACTTCTAGGAAGACAAATATATTTCATTATATCTCTTTGACAACATTCAGACATGTTTTCTCACTTCTGAACTGTGGTATATTTCCTAGTAAAGCACAAACCACACTTAGCTCCTAGACTGGTAGTTGACACCAAAATTCTCAGTGCTGGCAGGACTGAAGAGATTTTCCCTTAGATTTGTTTTTCCATCTCTCTTCTCTCATGTAAGTTTCATGGTCATTCATGTAAGGGTTTCTACTGTGTTGTGTGTTGACCTTTTCCTTTTGTGTTCACAGATTCTCTGTCTGATGGCTTTGCTGTTTTCTCACATCTACTGGAAGACATCCTTTCTGTAGGAAGTCCTGATTAAGGCCCCCTGTGCTGGTTTATATATCGGATCCCTTTCCCAATATGCATGCAATGTTATTTGATGAAATGAGCTTTATGATTGCAAAGCCTAAATATTTGGAAAAGATATGAAATATAAGGATATTTATGGACATTAGTGAAATGAGCAGTTTCATTTCTTAATCATCCATGTATAGGAAGGAGAATCTTGAGTTTGTGAAATAACCATATGATTATGATCACTTCATAATTATTGCTTTTTTATTATTTGTGATTTTAAGTTTGATTTAACTGTTTTTTTTCCCAAGTGGCTTCTATCAATGAAATCCCCCACACACAAAAAAATAAATAATGTGTTTGATGCATTTTTCTACCCTGACATGTTGAAATTAAATTTGCCTCTAAGTTTCTAGGCTTTATATCACTGAACAATTCTGTGTTCCCTGAAGGGCTGTTATTTTTTGTTTGTTTATAATTTAGGTTGTTTACATTACTGGTTTTGACTCTGGCAACTTTAATATATTTTCATTTTGGTTTTCAGTGTTTTTCTGTTTGTTAAAAATACCCAAGCATTCATTTGCTCAGTAGCAGCCAATGAAAAGGTCAGGCATATGATAACATGATACAGTGCAGTTGGTCATTCTGAGAAAATGTAAAATATGCATTTATGTCTTTGTTCTGACTTCTAAATTAATAACATTTCATATTCCTCCTTAGGTTAATGAGTACCAAGTAGTGCTAGCTTATGACACATATTCTGTATCTTCTAAAACCATGTTTAATACCAACTAAACATTACATATTTATTGTTGTTTATGTCAGGTATATTTATATATGTCATGGTTTGACACTGGCACAATGCCAGCACCCCCATGAAAATGCAACCTATCAACTGAATGCTGTGAAATGCGATCGAGAACAGAGCAAAGCAGGTCTAAGCTTAATAACAAAAGGAAAAAAAACTTTATTAATCTACCACTACTACTATAAAAGAAAAAAGAAAGGAAAAAAAAACCACACACAAAATTCACAATGAAAACCTTTCAAAACATTCCTCCTCCCACCACCCAATTCCAATAAACTTAGTGAGACACATTTGGACCCTTAATCCAGTCTTCACCCTTCCCCATAATCAATACTGAGTCCATCAGGGTAGAGAGGAGTCTCCCTTGCACCATAGACCCCCAGGAAACACAGCTGCCACCTCTTGTGTTTCCATGTCACACATGGCACCGCCCAGACACACCGGCCAGTGTGACACTCTCCTCTCCATGTCACAGTGCTGTCACCACCGTGCATGGACAGAGACTGTTTACAGGGCTCCTTTAAGGATGCTTTGCCAAGGACCAACAGGAACAATGGTCCAGTGTCTCATTTTGGGACTACAGTCCCCCCATTTCCCTGGGGCCAGGGGCCAAGAACAGAGATCGTCTTCTCTTCTTCTCTGAAGACGGAGGGCATCCTCACACCCTCCTCAGCTTTTCTCTGTTCATTCCTGAACTGGTAGTTGCTGAAGGAGTCTCTTGGCTCACCATTGCATCTCCATAAAATTCAGTCTCCCTTGGAGGAAGAATTGGTTCAGTCTATGGCTAACAAGAAGAGTCCAGCCAAAAGCCACTCCATCATCTCCCCCCAACCTTCTTTCCCTAACATCTAAAGTCCTAGGCTGTCTCTCTTTCCTTCAAATTGAGGAGGAGTAATATTTCACAAAGTCTTCATTTCCAACAAAAGGGTTAAAAGTCCCGGACTCCCTCGACAGCTGAAATCTCAGCCCAGGACTCTGCCCCCTGTCTCCCATGCTGGGCATCTTCCCCCCACCTCTGCCAGCAAACTCCCAGGTGTCTGCAGGCTCTCTATCTCTTTTCCCTCTAGGCTGGGGGGGAACAAAGACATCTCAGACATTCTCCACCCTTCCATCCGCAGGAACTGGCCCAGCTCAGTTCCCGATCCTTCACCCCCTGGCCTGCCTTCCCAGGCCGCATGGCTTCCCTCCACCACCCAGCCCGGGCTGGGCAGGGGAGGTCTGCACTCTCCAATGACTGGAACCAAAGAGAGTGAGTTCTCCTGGGAATTCTGTTTTTAACCCCTCTGTGTTCTCAGAGTCATATCCACCTTCAATTGGTCACCCCAAGTGTCAGTATCCAAACGTGACCCCTGACTGGACTGACCTCTTCCTTCCAAGAAAATTCTTTTCCCATGTCAAACCACGACAACATAATTGAGCTACAAGTGAAAGATCAAGTATTTATATCTCTGGGCTATTTAGTGTTTCATGCTTAAACATTTAGTTTAAAAGTTGAACTGGAACAGGAATAAAGAAAGAAAGAAAGAAAATTATAAAGGTAAAATGATATTTCATCTGCTCCTTGAAGTAAATTTATAATAATAGATGGTGGCAGTTAAAGAATTTTTTAGTGTTTCAGTGAATTCCTGAAAGCTATTAGGTCAGCCTCAAAGTAAATAAAATTCCTTTCTCATCTTCTCCATATTTTAGTTATCTGAAAAGCACCGTACAATGTCTGTCTTATATTTCAAGTCTTCTTCAAATTATTCACCTTCAGTTCTTCAGGCCATCATTAAATAGAGTTATCTGCTTTTTTTCTTAAGATATCCAGTCTATGTAGGAGCCAGGTATCCTTGGGCACATTGCTACATCAGAAGACTGATTATGATCATGAATGATGGCTCTGAGTCATTTTTTATTCTTGTTGGGTGGAGGTGAAAGAGCCCAGTATAGGTTTCCAGCTGCCCTAAAATTGCCACTGCTGTATTATTCCAATGTAAGTGAGAGTCTACCTCTAGCTAAATCCAAAAGTGAGTGATTGGAGGAGAAGTGGTCTAGTAGAAAGGGATTGCAAGAGTTAGATTTTTGTGCTTAGGGCTGTCATTTGTTCACAATTTCACCTTGAGCAGGAACTTTAAACTACTCTCTGCTGCATGTGACTTATCTGAACAGTTGTTGAGGTTCTCAGTAGGTATAAATCTTCCTTACATCCCTGTTAAAAAAACCCAACCAAACAAAAAAATCCCAACATCCCATAGAATCCTAAATTTATTTTGGTTTTTTGTTTTTTTTTTTTTTTTTAACCCCCACAAGCAAAAGTGAGAATAGATCTTCTTTTGGCCAAATTCTATGTCAAGGGAAAACTGAACCAAAGATGGAAACGAGTTGGAACCTTTGCTTCTTTCTGACACTTAAAGTAATGAGTTTCTACTCAGAAGAGATGAGGGAGTCCCTGGAGATGAACAACCATTCTTCCTGGCAACAGGAAGCTTTAGCCTGTTAGCCCTTCTGTTTGTTTACATATTGTTAAACAGAAGTGTTGATAGAGGATTAGAGAGCCCTGGGTGCTCAAGCAGACCCTTGCTACTGGGTTATCAGTGTGAATCTGGCTGATTAAATAATCCCCTGGGAACTGCTAATAACTAAAATCTGTGTGGAAGAGAAGCTTCATCAAGAATTTTCTACAACCTTTCCCATGATTGCCATGAGAATTTGTCTAGCAAGATGATGTTACAGGGACAAAACCTGCTGGGTGCAGGACTTCCTCCAAACCAGAATTTGAAGATTGTGGTGCAGCAGCCAGCGAAGAGAGGATACTGTTTCAATGGTTGGAATTTCACTATCAATTAATTGGCATCCAGTAGCATGGCACTTAACTTGCCAAAAGGCTGTTGAATATTGACTGAATTTAACGTCTCTTGATTTTGCACTAGCTCTACTTATTAAGGAATTTAAACACTTTTTAAAAATTTCTGAGGATAAAAGTAAATACCTTCTGCCTTACATTATAGGCAGAAAAAAATCATTTATTGAGTGCTCCGTAATAGCACTTAGGCCATAAGATACACTTTCCTGAAAAATTGTGATGTCATGCTTGGGTGGCAAAAGTGACAGAAAAATTGAAAAAAATAAATTAATCATTGTCAGACTTCTCCAAAGTAATTTCTTTTTGGCTACAATACATATACATTACTTTTACATCCTTTTCTTCCAGAATATGAATGGAAGTTACTCAGGAATGGAAGAATTTTTCACTATTATTCTAGAAAATTAAATTAAAATATTGTAATTGTCACTAGTCTTATTTAAGCACTCTAACTGGATTCAAATACAACTCCTTTTTGAAGAAAAATATTGTAAATCAAAGAGACAGTGACCTGAAAATGAGAATAAAGTTTGGAAATGGGGAAGGGATGAGCAATGTGTATAAATTAGCCAGTTTATACAAATAGAAATTACTTCCTTTACCTGTTGAATCCAAACAGGCACTTGGGTAACATGACATTATTTCCCATAGTGGCAACAAAAGCATTTCAGCAGAAAGGAGATTCAGGAGTACCCCCAAAACTGAAAGTGCCCAATTTGAATATATTAGATATTTGAAAGGATTTTTTGCTGTTTCTGTATCTAGATTATTTTCCTTCAGCCACAGTAACAGAGAAACCTGCTGATTCATAGCATCTCTTGGAGCACAACTGTAATTATTCAAGGACACACATTCAAAAATGGAGAAAAGTGAAATCAGCAGACTGACATTTTGACCTGTTTATCTAGATTGTTCTATTCTCTGCACTGAAGCCTACAGTCTTTAACAGTGCATCTTGGTAAAACCAGTAATATTTATTCTTTAAATGTATTTATTGCCTCAACTGCATTATGATTGCCAGGCCAATTTAAAAAGAAATCGTTATTCGATGGAATTACAGATACTTCAATTACCTCCAGAGTTTTTATCTGATTTGCCTTCTTGAGGAATACAGTATCCCAGACAGATTGCATTGGGAGTTCTAAAAACCCATTTATTCCTTAGCACCTTCATAGCATTTTAAAAGTAATAAAAAAAGTTTCGTTTACTTGCATTCCATCCCAAGTATGCTTTACAAGTTTTCTTAAATTTGTTCTGGCTGCTATTACATTGATTTCTACTTTGCCCTCTAACCCCTTTCCAGCTTTCAAGAGAGGCAGCTGGTTGCCTGTTGATTATGACGGTAACTTCCACTTCTCATTTCTTGGCTCTAACCAAATGTTTCAAACTTCTTGTTGATTGCTGTAGGATGGCTTGCATGGCACCCAGCTGTAGTCAGTGTTTTAACTATGGAAATCTAGTCCATTTATAATGTGATTAGAGTTATAACAGTTTAAAATATTTTCAAAAGTTTGGTAAGAGTGATAGTGTTGGGGGCAAATACTTTGAAGTTGGATGCAAGAAGGATGCAAGTAGAGAGAGTTGGAGAAATAATTTCATCAATTCCTTTCATGACCTAAATTTTTAATTGGCATCTGTGGGAAGATGTGATTGTTGTCCTGTGGTGTTCTGTGACTGTGTTAAATTTCCTGTCTACTTTTTATGACTTTTTATGTTAAGGAATGTCTTTTTTCCTCTGTTGAGAAAGGTAAGGAAGCAACCACATATATTGTCAGGGAAGTATTTGTTTCCTGAAATATATCATTGGTATGATTGTTTGCTACATCAAAATTGCATCAGTGAAGTTATAACAGAGAGGAAAGAGACTTTAAACAAAACCAAAAAAAAGAGTGAATACATCAACTCAGAATTTGAATATTGCATGTTATGTGAGCTAGGAGTCTTTTTGATCTTAAAGATGAAAATAAATAGCAAAAACATAATGAAGTAGCATGTTGACATTTGGCATCAGAGAAAGACAATCTCATCAAAGATGAAATTGTTAATTTGGGCTTCTAAGGTAGGAGGTGAACCACAGAGAGAAAACCAGTCCATTTTCATGTTTTCCCAAAATGCTACTCATGAAAAAAGTTGATTTATATTAAAGTTTAAGTCATATCCTTCCTAAATAGATGTTTGTTTAACCCCATTCATAGAACGTGACTTGAAATTAAAAGCAGAATGCCTTCCAGAGAAAAATAAAAAGTGGGTCATGCTGTAGACTGCAATTACCTGGTGGTGAGTTTTCCCAGACTTTCTCTCCCTCCCTGGATACTGGCTACTATTCTAGAAAAACTCCAGTCAAATATAAATTTGTCAGCATTGATTGAATGTGTCTGCAGTTTGCCATTAGCCTGATCAGATTCTTCCTCTCCCAACAACTCTCCCTCGTGCTCCTTAGGTGAGGGCTTGGAAGTCTTAATCCCTGAGTAGATTGCTCCCTGCAATTGGTTTCTTCCAGCCTTCAGGTGGCTACTCTTCTCCCTCTGCTCTAATTATTTTCAGACCTCAGTCACCAGTTTTCCATCTTACTCCTATACCTGCTGTCCCAACCAGAGACTTGGTCCCTATTCTAAAGGCAGCATATCCATAAAGATTTATCCATTTCTACTGGGCTTTGTTATAATTATTTAGTCAAATTCTATCCAAGTCTAGATTGCTTTCAGATGAATCATTTCATAATCCTCTCTTTTTGGGAAGGTGTCTTCAGGTTGCCTGTGTTTTTAAAGCCTGTGGCCTGATAGTCTCCCATCTGGCTAAAACCTATAGCTCCTCCCCAGTAAAATCCTCTGAGTGTGCTGGTGCACAGCAAGATTGGATTTTCAGTTTCAGTGAAATAGATTAGACTAATGTTTATGATAGTTACTCTAGTAGTTTTGCAAACTGTTTCAACATTTTCTTTGGAGAGACTGCTGTTCTGCAAATACTGCCAACTGTCCCATGAAAGATTTTAGGGACTGGTATCATGGAAGTGTGCTCATTTACTTTTGCTGAACAGCTATCCCACAGATGAGATTCTGGCATGTGTTAAGTACAGTTTCTTTTTTCAGACCAGTGGATTTTCTTTATAAAACTCTTTTTTTGTGCACTTGGTAGGAAATTTAATATGGATATACTCAGAATTTATTCATTTCTGTGTAAATCTGGAGTCAGTTCTGAAGATGTCAGTAAAGTTGTCCTGCATTAACTTCAGTGTCACACTGATGAGGATACTGCCTGCTGTCTGTCTTGGTGCTACATCTGGTCTGTCACCAGTCATGTGCATTTTCAATTGATGGGATTGCCCTTTCCCCAACTGCTTCCCTGACAGGTGGATTCTGTAGTTACTTAAAAATACTCCAAATCCCAGTGGATAGAATAATTAGTCTGATCATTGCAACAAGCTTTCCATTGACTGCTGGACCAGTCTGTGTTTAAACTGCCATCCATCTCCTAGGCCTTTCTTGCTGCCAGCATGTCAGCTGACATTATCCCTCCTGCTCAATGGAATGAAACTGGACAACACTGGCCTCCTGCCAGCTCAGTATTTCATCACCAACTCACCTCCTAGAATCTAATTTTTGTGGGTAACCATTTTATTCTGCTTCAGCCGCTTTCATTTAAAACTCTTCAGTCTTCTAAGCAATAAACTTTTTCATCTATGTGCTATAACGTTTTCTTAAGAATTTATGATTTTTTCATTCCTTTCTCCCTTTGTAGTTGTGAATTGCCATATTAGCCTATTTATAAAATTAGACTGCAAATGCTCTTTGGAAGCTCCTTTTCTTGACCCCCTTCCTCTTCTACAGATTAAAAAAACATAGGAAAAAAGGACTAACCTTTGATGAACTTGCTGCTAAAGTAGATTAGCCATTTTCAGTTGGCAAGATTAATGCTGCTATCAATATTATTAAGTAACTAGGTATGAATTCCTCATTGTGTAAATCCAAAGTAATAAGTGCTATTAGAGCTCCAGGCAATCCATCTCACTCTTGCCTTCCCAGTGTTCCTTCCTAAGTGAAAAATAAATAATAAAACTATGAGATTGTTGACATCATTTTTAGCGGGTTTTGTTGCTTGATTTAGGTTGGAGAACCTAGAATTGCAAACTGCTCTGAGTTGTGGCTATGTTTCACAATTTTGGAAGCAGAATGTTGTATTATGGGTTATTGTGGTTTTTGGTATTCTCCTTTGAGAATGTTGGTAAGGTTACCAATGAAGAGGGACTCTGAAAGCAGACAAATGATAGACAAAATGAAAGCGAGTTGACTTTCAAGTTGACTTTCATAGAAAGCTCACTTTCAAGGAATAATTAATGGGAATGAGTCAAAATACTGGGGAAGGAGAATTTTTTGATGTTGATTGGTTAATCTTTTGTTGCTTCTTAGATGAACATATTATGGGTACCAACAGCTCAGTCTTCAGTTCCCTGTGCCCCCAAACTGTCTGTTACACCAGGAGCAGTTGTCCTCATTCTAAACTTGGACACCCCATTCACTTATGAAATTAATGCAAAGATCTAACTGTATATGTATATATATACTGTTAGTATATCACTATAGTATATATTGTATACTGTATATATATATATATATATAACAATATATATATATTTATATATACTGTTAATATATCACTATAGTATATCACTGTACTAACAGTGATTTTTTTCATTAATATCAAGTAATTTTGAGGGTGTTATTTTGAGTCCCTATATATCCTGCCTGGATGACAAAATTTAGTACCTTGAATGACCTTGGCAAAAGCAGAAAGGTGGAAAACACATGAAGTGAGGAGGTTATGGGATTACGAATATGAAGAAGTTGACAGGTTTTTTTTTGTTTTTTTTTGATTGGCTAATTAAATATTTTCATTTTTGTTAAGTTTACGTTTAGTTTTGATAAATTGACAGAGATGAGATGCAGTTGAGTTTTCCAAGGCAAATAATGTAATTTACTGCTCTACTTCTTTGGAATAAAGTGGGTTTCTTTTCCTTCTAGGAGGAGACATTAACTCAGCGTTCTGAGATGTCTTAGTCCTTTAAGAAAACACTTTTTCCTGAGGTATTCAACGTCAAGAGGCACTTGCTCCTCTGTCACTTTCCAGGTAAATTATATTTTGTTTAAGGAGAAAAAAATTAAGACATGACCAAATAATGTCAGCCATAACGCAGTTGCATTGAGATGCAGGAAGTGAAAAGTTTCTCTCACTGAACCACCAGTGTTCCCACACTGTGGGGAGGAGATCTTGTATCTTTTCTGTGGCTTCAAGGCTGTTGGCTGTGTGCCTCAGAGAAGGGAGCCAGAGTTGACAAAAAGTCTAAATGTTTCAGAAGGTCTGGAGAGTGTCCAAGGGTATCCATGACCCTTTGACTGAGCACTAAGCTCTGTACAAGGAAGTGAAAGAATAGATATGGCATTTTGGCAACCAGGGCAGAACTGCCTGTGCCTGTCAGCATTTTCAGGGCCACCATGACTTCTGGTCTAAACAGAGCTTAGAATTTAATGAAACACTTTTCTTCATTCCTTTCTCATTGGGAGATTTTCAGGGATTTTTAGTTTTATCTTCTGATATACCTTTACTAGATCAGGAAGATGAGCCTTCCTCTACCTGAATTTTGAAGGTGAAATTGTGAACTTCAAGTCAGCTTTCATGACATTTAATTGTGGGCATAAATGAGAGGATCTAGCCAAGTAATGAGTTAATTAACAAGTAGGTGGAAGTCCAGCCTTTCTACGTTTCCATCACTGTATCTGCCATACTAGATTGTCAGCTGAGTTGGCCTGTTTACCAAGTGAGCTACTATTTTGATCATCCTTTGCTTCCTTTGCTATATATAAAGAAAGAATGTAAGAAAAATATTTGCTTATTACATTTAGATTAACTGCAGTATTCTGATCTTTACTGTCAAATGTCATAATTCTCCATATCAATGTTATGTTTGGTTAGACCTGCTGATGTGACAATTTCTTCATGTTTTGCTTGTGTTTGATGTTCAGAGCATGCTGTAACTTTATAGGTACAAAGCCTGAAGCAGAATTTAAAATATGTGCAGGAGTCTCACACAAGCCTTGATGTGTTTTAAGATCTGTTGCCTGTGAGAATGAGTTAAGTGATGATGAATTTGCTGGTAGCTGGGACAAGAGATTCTGCATATGAAGAAACTGAAGAGATTTGTGTGGAAGTTCTTGCTTAATTACTTCATTGTGGTCTCCATCAGTTACATAAAAGTAATTTGATTTTGTGATAGCCCAGATGAAGTTTTTATCTTCAATAGGTGGCTGATCCTTTTTCTACTCAGTACACTGTATTTTGAAGCCCTGTGTATGAACCATGATAGTCACAACTCTGTCAGCACTACTGGTTTCTCCCTTTCCCTTTCATAACATTCAGAACACTGCAGAAAGCAATTTCTGGAGACATCAAAAGTTTTTCTGGGATGGCATTTCACACTCTACATAAGCATTTCTGGAAAAGTGGGTAATGTGTTGTGTAAAAATGAAGATAACCAACTGAGACTAATATAATTTGTTAATAAATTAATATTCTATAACAATATTTCTCCTAGTTTATAACTTTTCCAGATTACTCCTGTGAGGAAGCCATCTTTTTTAACCTTCTTTTTGTTCTTTCTACTGAAATCTGAATATATTCTACAAAATGTCCAGTAGGCTCCAGGTTAACCTCAGCAATTCTGCTTCAGATTGCAGCCAATTTGTTACCAACAAGAAGCAGGCTGGCACAACACTTCTGTTAGCCTGTAAATCAGATTCTCAGGGACAGACCCATACCTCTGTAAGGACTGAATGAGAAGCCATGTATTGGTTAGCAAAGTCTGAATTAATAAAAAACTCTATGAATTTTACAAGTTAGAGCATTATCTGGTCCTCAGAGAACAGTATTAACTTTTTAATGAGTTCTGTCAGTTTCTATCTGAGAGTATGGAAAGGTAAAAATATTGTGGTCTTAGAAAATCTTGACATAAGCTGGAAATCAGACTTTTTGGCACAAGGGAGCAGTCATGAAAATCTATGTGGGAAGAATGTTGCTAGTGGTAAAGAGGCATTGAGGGGGAGCATAGTAATAGATGACAGGGAATCAACCAAGAAAACCTTCAAATAGGCTGCACATGAAAAAAACCCAAAACACTGAATAAATAAAGCTATTAGAAGCTATTATAACCACAGCACTGTTTAAATCCCAAATATCAGAATGAAGTATCCAGGGAAACAGATTTCTCTGGCATTACTTTAGTCATGATTTAAGTCAGTAGTGCACAATTATTTGAATCTTTCTGCACCTCTCTGAGCCCTACTGATGTAGCATTAGGGCCACAAAGGCCTGTTCTACTCCTTGCATCACTGTTAAAATCTGACTGGAAAGGTAGATTTCAGTGATGAGATATGGTGAGCAGAAATTGTAAGAATACAGTACACTGGTATTTTCTAAACTTTATTCTAAATAGTTGCACTTTTCTAAGCTATTTTATGAAGGATGACAGTGGTGACCCTGGACTACTCTGGAGAAAAGAATGAATCTTAATCTCACTCTTACTGCTAATGGCAATGGGTCAGGTTTCTAAGAGAATTTGTATTACAGTGAATATATTCCAGGAGAAAAGCATAATTGGAAGACAGGAAAATTAGAGAACAGACAAGTTTTATGTAAAGAAACATTTTAATTTGAAGACATGCAACCCATAGTTTTCAAAATCATCTGCTTTTTTCCTAAAGCACTAAACTTCTGTGTTGGTTTAATATTTTTGGAAGAAGGGCAATATAATTTTCTTACTTATTTCTAATTTTCTTTAGATTTTCTTTACTCCTTTGCTTTTTTTCTTCCTACATATCCTCTACTATTCTCCTCAGACATTAGTACAATCAACTTTCCTCAACTGAAAATGCAACTCTTCTTTTTTTGCCTGTACTACTTCATTCCTCTTTTTTCTTAACACTCTTGCTGCTGATGTCTTATTAGTGCATTTTTACTGTGTGAAGCATTTGAGAAACCATATCAAAGGCTGGGGTTTGTTGTCGTTTGTTTGTTTCCCCAGCACTATAATTAATGAATTTTAGCAGATATATCTGCTTTCTAAGAGTTCAGTTTTCACCACTGGCTTGCTTCTGCAAGATCTCAGAGCAGATTTAATTTAAATATAACCACAAGGAACATGGTTGCTTAGGTTCTGTTCCTGTAATCAGCAGAGAGGTTTTCTTTTTTTATTTCTGGGATAAACATAGGTTGACTGTGAACATGTTGGAAGCCCATGGTACTTTAAATTCTGCCTTTTCCTCTTCCAGTAACTCATTTCTACATCTATAAAAATATTTGTTTTGTTTTTTCCCCCAGCAAATTTTCTCTATTGCTAATATCTCATGTATGTATTTTAAGGTCCAGGTGGAGAAGAATTACTACTCCTTATAGGATTTTCTCTGTGCTGCTTCCATGAAACAAGTCCAACAATTTCTGCTTGTATTTCGCTGCTTGGCAGGAGGTGTCCTCTTGGGCATTTGCTAGAGACCTGGCCTACAGGCAGCAAATGTTCTAGAGTTCCTGACAGTATATGTATTTTGGGGACTTGGGGCCAATGTAAAAGGGGAAAGGTCACACTGTAATCAGTTTAATGGTCTTGTAAGAACTCATAAATTCATAGACAGTAGGTTTTTTTTCTTTCCTTCAGGATTAGAATACTGCGGCTGGAGAGAGGGCTTTGAAGCTTCAGGGAACAGAGATTAGTAGTCATAGAATTGTAGAATATCCTGAGCTGGAAGGGACCCACAAGGTTCACTGAGTCCAACTCCTGGCCCTGCAAAGCACCCATCCCCAGGAGTCACACCACATACCTGAGAGGGCTGTCCAAACACTTCTTGAGCTCTCTCAGGCTGGTGCTGTGACCACTTCCCTGGGGAGCTGATTCCAATGCCCAATCACTCTATAGGTGAAGAACCTTTTTCTACTATTCAGCCTAAAGCTCCCCTGACTCAGCCTGATGCTGCTTCCTTGGGCCCTGTCAGTGGTCACCACACAAAAGGTATCAGTGCTGCCCCTCTGCTTTGCCTCACCTGTAAAAAGCTGTGAGGGCTTCCCTCAGCTCCTCTTCTCTAGGCTGAACAAACCAAGTGGCCTCAGACTCTCCTCATATGATTTCCCCTTCACCATCTCTGTAGCCCTCCTTTGGGCGCTCTCTAATAGCTTTATTTCTCATATTCTGGTGCCCAAAACTGTACACAGGACTCAAAGTGAGGCTGCACCAGCGCAGAGTGGGACAATCACCTTCCTTGACTGGCTGTTCTTGCTGTTCCTGATGTACCCCAGTAATTAATTTTTGTTGGTAACTTTTAGAAATCTTTAACATGAAGATCTTATGCAACATTATACCTTATACTGGTAATGCTGTTCTTTTCTCTGTTTCACTCTGTTTCTCTGTTTCATTGATTAAAGGAACAAAAATGTTATTCTGAAATAGCATCAAGAGTTTGCTAATAATTCCAGATTTTGCACTGTGCTACCCTATTAGTTGTTTACATGTGGAAACATGAGTCAATCAAAACCAAACATGTGATGCCGTCCTGCTAATAAAAATGTTTCCATCTGTTTATATAAGGGCAGCTAGAGAGCCTGAGACTGCTATTCACATTTTTTCCATGAGTCCTGTTTTCTGTTTCTTCATATTCTGACCCACATGTCCTGTAGTTGTCATGTTAGACAGTAGCTGTACTCCTCTGATGCTTGTACACTTAGAACACACCCACAAACCCCCTCTTTATTTATCCTCTCTTCTCAACAACTTCTTTTAATAAGTAGCTAAGACAGTAATTTTTCATTCGAGTTCTAATCAGAATGATATGTCCTATTAAAAAATAATATTAGGAATATGTCCTGTCCTGATAAAGTTTGGGGTTATTTTTATAGAATCAGAGAAAACCCATGTTGGAAGGGACCTTGAAAGGCCTTTTGTTCCAACCTTTGCAGAAACAAAAGTCACAGTTATAATTTCTCATGTCACCTAGAAATGTAAGGAAATTTCTGCATGCATTTTAATTCATTGGTAGTCAATATTTTGTCAGACTAGCCAGTTTGATTTTCTATATATTGCCTAATAATGAAAGTAGTTATAAGATACAGATCCACAGATTAATTCTTCTGCAAATGTAACAAAAAGATCCAAAGAAATTTAAAAGACAGGTCATCTGTCTAAATATTAATAATACAGGGAAAGGTAAAATGGGATGTATAGCAGAATATTTGGTTTAAAAGTTGTCAGTCTGGGAATGAGAGATCATATTCTTGCATGGAAGATATCTGCTGATTCAGAATTAGAACATGATATCTTAATATTTGTTTGGTTTTCATTTTGTTGATGATTGTCCATTGTTTTTTTAATGTTATTATCACAATTTTTGCTGCTTAGTAAAGATTTGTTTCTTCTGTAAAGATTTTTGCAAATACATTGTAAATGATATTTTAAAATAATACTTTACTCTTTCAAAGAAGTATTTTCCCTTTAATTTCCATCACTTTTCTCCTGTACTCCCTTTTGCTAATGTCATCATGTGTTATAGAAGTGTTTCTAACAAGATTCAAACGAGAGTATTGTCTCACTTATATATATATATATATATATATATATATATATATATATATAATTACTTACAGAATGAACAGTAAACTTACCTTTTGAAAGTTGCGGAACAGTGAAATTAAGTGTTCGTTAATTTCCTAGCATTATTACTGTATAATCATGATATTGAAGGCTAAACTGTAATAGAGATAATGCTTTCTTTAATTTTATGATCACATACTTTTTTGTTTTAAGTGGTCCCCACTCATCAAGTGTGGGGATGTGTAAAGTTTAAATGATCTCTAAACAAGGAGGGTTTCATCATTCCATCTTACCCCTACTGCTAAATGTTTGGCCCATGCTCTCTGTATGACATATCATTCAGACTGTTCTGAGAAAAAGACATTGCTCTCTCTATTAACTGAGAAACTGCAAACTGTTACTGAGGAGACTTTTATAGCATGCTGCAAAAAGGGGTTGTGACATTGTTGTATTACAGATGGCGATACCAAAGTGTAAACAGCTCAATATTTAAATGTTTCATTTTGGGTGGGGGGAGGGGGGGAGGGTTTTCCTGATGTTAAATTAATGAGAGTCAGTTGATGCTTTGCTTTATTTCCAGAGTACTAAATATTATTTAGCTTTTTTATATCTCACCATCTATTGACTGCTACAGCATTTTTGTGGGGCAGATAGACAACTTGAAGGCTTACAGGATGATGTGTAAAGAAACTGCCATCACTGGTGCAGCTGTGGTTACTGCAATACAAAACATTTACCTGGCATTGCTTTGATAACACATGAGAGAAAGCAGGTGCAGAGTCCAGTTGTCAAATATGGCGTTCATGCACTCTTTCTGCAGTATGCCCTCATTCATCATTTTCCTGCAAACTCTACAAGTTAAGGGTCCTGTACTCAAATGTCTTGTTCACTGCAGAGTTCTATTGATGCCCAAGAGACTAGGGAAGGAGTATGTACTTGTCAGTAAAAGTTGCTTCTCTCTAAGTAAGGAAGGCTTCAGGGTGACTTAATTGTAGCCTTCCAGCACCTGAAAGGAGCCTACAAGAAAGATGGAGAGGGATAATTTACAAGGACATGCAGTGACAAGACAAGGGAAATGGCTTCAATCTGAAAGAGAGTAGGTTTAGATTAGATAGTAGGAAGAATTTCTGTACTGCGAGGGTGCTGAGTCACTGGAACAGGTTTCCCAGAACATTTCTGGGTGCTCCAACCCTGGCAGTGTTTTAGGACATCTTGGATGTGGCTCTGGGTGACCTGGTCCAGTGAAAAGGTGTCCCTGTCCATGGCAGGGGACTTGGAACTACATGATCTTTAAGGTTTCCAACCCAAGTCATTCTATAATTCTGTGAAGCAACTGGGCTGTATGTGAAGATGTTTTGGATCTCATATATCATCCAGAGAATTAATTTCTACTCAGCAGTAAGAAAACTAACAGCTTGCCTTCCAAATGGAGAGAAAATGGATATTGTGTTGAACTCATGACAGTTTGGTTTTCACTTTGCTTTTTTTCCTCTGCAAGTGCTGATTTATTCAAGAAATCTAAAGACACATCAGCTTTAGTCCCCAGTACTGCCCTGTATGTAGCTGGGTGAGAGAGTGTGGAAACAGTCATGTAATGGAAGGGCATCAGCCTGAACATAAATACTGCTGCACCAGAACTATTTCTCATTTTTAACAGAACTGTTTCTTGTGATGCACACTGGCTGGTTTGCTACTGAATCAATGTCCCTTTCCTACAACTTTGGCTCAGGAGGCGTTCATTAGTGCAATTTTGTTTTGAGCAGTCCTACATCTATGTCCAGCATGCACATATAGTTATCCTGCTAAAGTCAAAATGATGGCATTAAATAAACATGCTAAGTTTGCTTCCAGAGAAGTATAAAGGTCATTTTTGTGAGGCAGAGAAGGGGTTACTTAGGAAATTATATAAGAAAGATATTAATAATTTACTTTTGAAGCTACGATCTGTTAAACAGGCTGGAAAATAACAGTGAAAGGAAGGATCTGAGATGTAACTGTAAAGGAGATTCAGTGCCTTTTGCAGCAATTAGGAAATATATGTTTCAGGTCCTTTTAAACATCAAACTGCAGGTGTTTGTTAATAAAATGCTAACCTCCACAACAAAAGATTTTACATTTGCTTCTTATCTCTCATTTTGGGATCAGCTGAAGTGACACATTCTAGCAGTTTCCAGGGAGACAGCATTTTGCTCACAGACCAGACTCACATTGTGCTAACTCCACAGATACTTTGATTATAGGAGAGAACTTTTTCCTTAAGTTTTTAGCCTTTACCATCAGTAATGAATTTTTCAGAAAACATCCTCAAGTGCTTTATGATGCTGTTTTCTCATGCAGTTAATTAATAATGTTTTCATTTTCAGTGTTGTGTGATCGTTTCTCATAAATCCACATTAGCTAATGCTCTATTCCCATATTCAAACTAGTGGGACTTGCTGTAGAATATAAACTACAGTAGTTTAGCTTAAATTTTTTTAAAAAAATAGTCTTAAGTAGGTGTTTCTATTTATGTGCATATTTTTTTTAACCATTCAAGTCTGTGTTCAAAAGTGTTTTAGTTCCCAAAATATTTCTAACCATTACAGTGCTTTCAACAGGAAATCCATCACTTTTAAAAAGGAGCAGTTTCAAAGCTTTTCTCTACTCTGCATAGTAAATGAGGTCATCATTAATCAGTATCTTATTTTTTTCACCAGAAATCATGCAATTCTTAGAACCCCTGGTTGTTGTTCAATTGCTGTGGGGAAAGTAAATGTCCTTTGAAGTTATAAATGAAGAAAAGCCGAAGACCATCCAGCACATAAATTTCATCTGACTACAATGTGGTTTCACACATCTACGTAGTAAATTAATCTACCTAGTAAATTACTGTGGATAAATAATGTGTCATGAAGAATTACTTAGATTTTATTAACCGAAACTGAACTATACTCCTCACACTAAAATATTTCACTGCATTATTTTATTGCTTACATACTGTCACAAAACAAACTACTGCCTGTGGAATGATGTACCAGTTTTGGACAGATTGATGGATCTAGATTACGTGAAAAAGGCATGTCTTCTTAGGACATTGCAACACTAAAGCAATTCTGATGCTCATAAAAGTCAGCAGAAAATCTTAGCTGGGTTAGGACATGGAATAGAGGCTGGCAGCTGCACAGACAAGAGAGAAGATTTCAGTTTGCTGTTAAAGAAGACTTTTAGAACCTTTATGTTTAGGAGGTTTGTTTCTGCTAACACTCAGGGGAAACTTCTTTAATTTCATACCTAAGTAAAAGTCCAACTAGGTGTTGAGCCTAAATATCAGGACATCATAAGTATCTAAGCCATGGTCTAGATCTGTTCAATAGTGGGCCAGGACCAGCAAAAGTCTCTGTGTAGCTCAGCATTATAACTCTGGCATTGACTAAAAGCAGGAAAGGTCAGAAAAAGAAACAGCATATACACCGAGCATCTCCTTGTCTGCTGAGGGAAATTCTGAATGAGACATTATTTCTGTTGAGTGAAATAAATGCCAGTGGATTTGTCCTTTCTGGGTAGGTGTATCCCTGTAGATGTGGCAGTTCCTGTGTAGCCATTTGAAGGCACCCAGGCACAGTTTGTCAGGGTAGAGCCTTTTGACTGGGCTGCTAAACCCAGCTGTAAATATTTGTATGCCTGAGTAAAGTATATGCACATTTCTATTTCTGTAATTTGGAGCACACAGAGGCAAAGTATCAAGAATTTTATTTTCTAGTTGTTTTATGTCAAATCAAGCTTTTTGGGAAGGTGATTAGCAGTTTTGCTCTGCATATGAACCTCAGTTTAACAAGCATGACAATGGTTACTTATAAGCCTTAGACAAGTCTCAGTGACTTAATGATGTATGTTTTCACTTTATTGCAGTCTGAAGAGCTGCTCAAAATGCTTAAAACTTCAATTTCATTTTTGTGTTAAATTTAATATATATATAAAAAAGCAAAGCACTTAAATGGAAATTCTTTTGATTTATGCATTAGTATTGGATGAAATGCTTTAAACTTCTTTTTAAAATAATAGTTCTCTCTTTATATTTTTCCCAGAAAATAAAATAAGTAATTTATTAACCTTCTTTAGTAAAAATGTTATATTTATAGAAGGAATAAAATATTTTTATTAGATTTGGGCTCATCACAAGGTGTATTTTGTAAGTTTTCCATCACCTTTTTCCTAAAAGAATCAATTAAGTGCTAACCTGTCTTTTCATGTCACTATATGGAAGGCTTAATAAAGTAACAAATAATGACTTTTATATATGTACTTTAAACAAAGATACCAAGGGAACCTGCAGTGCAAGGAGTACATTTTAAACTTAACAATGGAATGTAATGTAAACTGAACCTTCCTGGTCTAAAATGAATCATTATATCTAGAAAAAGAGCAGTCATCTCATTACCAGACAAACTCACAGACCAGTCTGGAAAATTTACAGCTTTGCTTCAAGGTAAATCAAGAAATAATCCTCTGTTATTTTGGAGAGGTGGTGCAGGAGTCCTATGGATACTTCACCCTTGAGTTTGCTGCGAGCAAATAGGCAGTAGGTAGGGAAACCTTGTTGTTGTGGAGATGGAGACAAGACAGAGATAGCAGGAGTAGGCATATGTTCCTAGAACTGCTGCTCCTGATGATTAAATGTGGCTAATCAGATGCTGACTGCTGAATTTCTGAATTCCCAGCTGTACTGCAGGAACAATGATCATTGAACATCAGTCATTGACAGGTAATTTCAGCAGCACATACTGTTTTACACAATGCCTAAAGGGCTTGCAAAGAAATCAAGATACCTTTGCAACATGACATTTAAAAATATGAACAGTATAATTTTTTTTTTTTTGGCAGGGGATTGTGGAATTTACATTCTGGGTTTTCTCAAATGTCATTGTTAGTGTTTCTTAAAATGCACCGTATCTCATTAGTGGCATGATTTTCATGCTAATGTAATAGAAATGCAGTCAGCCCAAACATAGATGTGCAATAAATGTACACTGCCATAAAGCATTCTGTGATTTTTTCCCCCCATATTATTAATTGTGAAAGGTTCTGAGATTGCAATGTTTCCAAATGCCATACCACATTTAACCCTAATAGTCATTATTTAGCATGACACTTACAAATGTACTTTACAAAAATGTTCTGTAAGCAGCAGTAGGGACTTGCCCAAGAATCCTGAAACACAAACATTGAATTACCCATCCATCCTAAAATAAGAATGCCATCCACACGCAGCAATACAGGATACTGTAAGCAGTGGTTATATTCCATTTCTAAAGGCTGGGGGAAAAAATCAAGCAAAGATCCTAGTAGAAATGAAAGTTGTCTAGGACCTGAAAGAATTAATACATTTACAAATGAGCCTTATAATAGTACATATTTTATTACTGTATATAAATTCCATCCAGTACCTGAAGGGAACCTACAAGGAAGCTGAAGAGGGACTCTGTCAGGAAATGCAAGGGGGAATGGCTTCAAAGTGATAGAGGCTAGGTTTAGATTAGATGTTAGGAAGAATTTCTTTACTGTGAAGAACAAGGAACAAGTTGCCCAGAGAAATTGTGGATGCCTCATCTCTGGCAGTATTCAAGGCCAGGCTGGATGGGACTCTGAGCAACCTGGTCTAGTGGGAGGTGTCCCTGCCCACAGCAGGGAAATTGGAATGAGATGGTCTTTAAGGTCCATTCCAACCCAAAACATTCAATGATTCTATGATGCTTCAGGCATAAAAATGTTGCTTTAAAGAATGAAGCATTGCTAAATTTGATCTATAATGAACAGTCTGTTGGCTTTTCTTGTACAAGGGAATAATTTTGACAGGAATTGAAAAACTCCAGGGTCAATTTGCAGATGTAAATGTACTGTGCGGTATCTTTTCAGTGATCCTGACATTGTAAGTAAAGAAGAATGAGGAAATTAACACCATAAAGTGCTGCTTCATTGAAACCAGAGCAGGGCTGCAGGTGGCTCAGTCCAGCTGGCTCTTAGAAATATAGTTGGTTCCCAAAGTGTTTGTTAATCTTATCTCTCAGTTCTGCTTTCCATCATGAGACTTGGCAGATGCTTCCCACTGCTCCTCTTGAACTTACTCCTTCTCATCACAGTCCCATAGGCACAGCAAAGGGCTGGGTCCTGCTGGGGCAGGCAGGGGAGAAGGGGACTTCCAAAAGGAGCATATTTAATCCCTGAGACATTGTTTTCCAGCAGAATACTATTTTGAAAAATTCTCAGCTGGCCCTGACTACTAAGGATGGTGAATATAAATACATTAAGCAGTGATACCTTTGACTATCAGTTTTAAATATAGAGTTCTCTTTATCAAATGGAAAGAATATGACTTCATTGCCAAAACTATGAAAGCTATTTAGTTTTATTATCATATGCGATGGGATAATAGTTAGAAGGAAATAGTTTTGGCTTTTGCAGGATCTGAAAGATCAGGGAAAGATTTTTTATTAATATTATTTTTTATTAAATTAAATATGTTGCCTTTCTGAAAATATCTGGACTACTGGTCTTTTGAAGTCAAAAGGAGATGGAAATTCCCACCTTTTAGTGTTAGCTTTAGGATGTGGAGTCATATTAACATATTTTTGTACTTCACTTCACTGAGGATTAAACCTGTGCTTAAATGCTTTTGCTGAACAGGGCCATGAAAGATACTGCTTAAAAGAAGACAAGTTACCTGGGGAGTTTGAAGAAGAAAATCAAGTCACTCTCAGAACTTAGAAATGTCATGTAAATCCTCATCTCATCATCAGTGGGAAAATCCAAAACTGTATGTTGCAAAGCTTTGCAGAAAATAAGGAAATGAGGTTTCACTTTGAAAAATTCAAGCTGGTACTTATGCATAGGATAATCAGAAATACAGATTATCAGAGCAGAAGGATTTAAAAAGACCTATCAACTTGAAATACATTCATTTATTTTAAAAAGCATTAAAAGTAGTATCAGATAAAACTCCTACTCTGTGGTTGCTCTGGAAATTCTAAAGGCTTTGCAGTCACGATTTTTGTTCTGCTATTACAGTGTGAAAGAGTCACAGAAACATGAAAAACAATGAAACTGAAGATACACAGAGTGCATATAAATGTAGAAGTAAACAGACTAAAAAGAACCAGAAACAGTTTTTAATTTTTTCCAGTTTTTGTAGTTATAACAACCCTTGGAGTTATGCCAAACAATAAAAAGCACATTACTTTCAGGCAACAGACTGACTTTTAAGTAGTGTTGCTTAAAGGCAAAAGGCATTGATCCTCAATTCAATGAAGATTAATTTACTGTCCTTTTCCTTTACTCCTTCATAAATGTTGTTCAATGGCCTTAGATATTTTTAATCAGAACCCAAAAATTATTTCAGATAAGTGTTATTGTCAGTAGGAAAATACTGTTCCCATATGAGAATTAGGTCACTTAATTTTGGCACCTCAATTATTTTCATCTTTAGCAGGATTATGGAAGAAGACTACTTCAAAATCTTGTTGCAGGAAGTCAAGCTATTTGTAAATTCATCTAAGCAAGGGAGTCACAAGTGCTAAAGCATGATGCTAATTCTACATTTATGCCCCATGGCCAGATGGCAAACTTCATGTGATCATACCACTTTACAGACACAGATCCTATCTAATGCTCAGGCTAGTGCAGCTACACTGAAATCAATTTAACTTTTGCTGTAGAGAAATAGGGAAGCAATGATAAGTGAAAAATTAAATTAAATTATTTTCCCCTAAATATCAAAATGTTTTGATAACAGAATATATTGGTGCACACAGAACTAGGTGATCTACTGTATGCAAGATTGGATCCTGAGTTTGATGTGACTTATATTTCACTTGGTCTTGTGTGCAGGAAGAGGAGAAAACAGAATTTCTATCCTTACCTATGTTTTTTAACAGAGATCTAGATTTGGTTTGAGTTGCTTTTTGGAGAACTCGGATATTAACAAAACTTCTGTTTTTCTGCAGTGTTATACATCACTACGATATCACTATAATCACATATATACTGTCTTGAAGTTATGTGTTATATCCTCCAATTTTTTCCCAAGCTAGTTATAGCAAATGAGATGAAAAAAAAGAGGAGGTAGGAGAGGGTTATGCATCTGAAGAAGTATTTAAATACTGATAAAATATTTCTCAAGGTGGCTTCCAGTTCAACTAAATAATGAAAATATATTTATACTCTTCTCAGCTTCTACTTGCAGAACTTCCTTGCTTTTATTTTGCTTGTGTTGTTTTGTTTGCTTATTTTTGTTAACACCAACCCTAGCAAGGTCTGAGCAAGATATGAGACTCAACTGAAAGCTTTGACAGGGAACCTATTGAAAAAAGTTTGGGTAGTACTATATTGAAAAGTATTAAGGCAGGATCAGTCAGTTCTTCTTTCCCAGTTTGTCTCCTGGTCTCACATTGCCCTTGAGTTGTGCACTGCAATGGCTCTTGGAATAATTGATTTTTTCAGTTCACTGACTGAAAAAATTCCATTCACACTGACCTGAAATGATTTCTTTAGGAAGGGCATTGCTCATCATTTTAAAAATCTGAAGGCTTAGAATATTTCATTGGAGATAATTTAAGAAATACTAAACTATAAAACCAAAATAAAAGTAAAGGTAAATGCTGAGGCAACCGTCAGTCTGAACTCAAAATTCTTTTGCTGTAATAATGGCAAAAAAGCTGTTTTGACTTTTAACAATTGTTTTTCCCCACTGAAATACGCCATATCTTCAAAGAAATTCTAAAATTTGGTACTTTTTTGGCCAAGAGGATTTTTTTTTCAATATTACTCCAATATTTTACAGATTTTGTTTCAAAATAGGGTAAATTAGGGACAGGATCCATGTTTTCTTTAAGTGGTGTGTTTTCAAGGTTTTTCAGCTCTTACTTTCATGTTTCTGCCTTGTCAGCTCTGAGCAATTCTTGTTGGGCAGCTGGGTTCAAGTTTGAAGCATGGATTAGGACCATATTCCTTCCTCAGATGAAACTGTATTTCATCTGTACCACACCCGTATTTCAGGGTCCCTGAAAAACATAGAACAGGTTCATAGGAGATGACTGAGATCTAGAAATAATTACAAGGGGTCAGTCCTTATTTAAATTAAGGAAACATTTTCTTGTTTCCATTCCTTGCTTCAGATCCAGCTGGCAAAATTGTCATGCTTCCTGTGTGCCTGTAAATTGTCACTTCTCAAAGGGACTGATTCGCTTCAAAAGCTTTAAGGGGCCTTGTGCTAAAATAGCCTTTAAGAACATGTGCACAACTGTTAAAATCAATACCAGAGATGTGTTAACAAAACCAGGCTTGCAAGGCATTGAGATGTATATATATAGTAACTTAAATAGTGCAAGCCAGCCATGCCATGAATAACCTTCCCACATGCTACAGCAATGCTACATATTTATATCACAAAAAGAGGAGCTCATGAGGGCAGGAACATTGGGATGAAACATCAGAAATATCACAAATCCAGGCCTGAAAGGAATGCTATCTTGACCATGAATTTTGGTTGAATTTGTGGTGTGTTGAAGACTTTTTTTTTTTTTTTTAATATCCATAGAACAGTTGAAAGATTTGGAACAGAAGGGACCATTAAAGGTCATTTATTTCTACCCACCCTGCTATGGTCAGGGGCACTTACACTAGATTGAGTTGTTCAAAGTCCCATCCAGACTGATCTTGAACATTTCCATTTATGAAGTATTCACAACTTCACTGGGAAATCTTGTCTAGTGTCTCGCCACCCTCATTTTGAAGACTATCTTCCTTATATATTCTCCCTGAATCTGTCTTCAACTTAAAACTGTTGCCCCTTTTCAAGTCACTAGAGGCCTTGGTAAAAGATATCTATGTATAATTTTTATTAGCCTCCTTTTGGTACTAGAAGGCTTCTATACCAATCTCTGAAGCCTTTGCTTCTCCAGGCTGGACAGCCCCAGCTGTCTGTCAACTCTTTGCCTGTCTCTGTGGGAGAGGTGCCTTCTGATCATCTTCACAGCCCTCCTCCAAACCTCCTCTAAGAGCTCAGTGTCTTTCCTATACATCTTAATATAGTGGGAATGACACACAACTAACAAATATACTACTTGCTTTAAAAGCCTGAAGAACAGGCTAGGCCATTATTTGTTTCACCAAGTTTACACCTTCTCTGACAAGCAAGCTCCAAGAAATCGTTTTCTGCTTAAAGGAGAGAAAGAAAAGCAATTTCAGGCATGGGTTTTTGTAGCCATATGTGAGACATCTAGTTTGGATGAGTTTGTTATCTCTCAATAAGCTTTCCATTGACTAACTTATGTGTTGATGTTAAGTCAGGGAAACCAAGTGTAGAACAGAAGGTCACACAGCCCCACTAGTCTGTGGCCAGAGCCTGGGTTTCCTCTCTTCCAGGTCAGTGAAGCCTTTAATACTGTATTTTCTGGGAATGCCAGTGGATAAAATGGAGACAATTTTCTGCCTGCTGCCAGAAAAACAAGCTGTTTCTTTAACCAGCTGTACTTTAAGGTTAGTGTTTTACAGGTTTACTGGGCTGCTTATTTGTTTCCCCTCTCTGCTGTCTACTTGAATGCTGGACTTCAGCTGGACTGTGTGTTGAATAAGAAAGAAGTTCTCTCTTTGTCCTGCTAATGAAGAAAATGTTGGGAACATATAAAAGTTGCCAGCTTGCAAATTTACTAAGAAAAATATTAGGTGAAATGGAGTTGTTTAAAATGTGTACAGATCATCCAGTTTGTCATTTTTCAAAATGATTGGACTATTCTGGTATGACAGTTAAGACTCATTCCTTCTGGGAATATAATTGACAATAAGGTCATTACTTTGAGCATTTTTACTCAAGGGGTATTAAGGGGTAAAATTACCCTTATAATAAACAGGATCCCTGAATAATATGCACTCTCACAATGACTCAAGGCTTTTGATTTAATCTTTAATTCAGTAGCAGACTGCTTTACATTATCAGTTATAAAAATGATCTATTTAAAATAACTGAGGAAGCTATCAAAGTCGTGTGGTGTTCTTACAATGAAGACTGCAGACAAGTCAGTATGGAGAAAGCACAAATCTCTTGTTTTGCTTGCTTTTTTTCCCAAGAAATTCTTGACACCTGCTTTCCCTCCATTTTTTTTTTTTTTTTTATTTCTGCGAGGTAGTACCATAATATTTAAATGAAGTGAAAAAAATTAAAGGCAACATAAATTAAAGAAGTTAGTATTAAGGCAATGGAACTGTGTTTTAGAACATTTGGGTTCAATTACCAGCTTCCCTTTGTTCCTGCTTTCCTTTGTGATCTTGGGCAAATTCTTTCTTTGTATTGTTTTCCCTCATATACACACTATGGTTAACAATACTTCCTTTCTCCCACTTATTATGATTTTGGACTAGAAGCAAATTTTTGGGGATGGGACCAGTCTTTTTCTGAAAGTGTAAAGTCCAGTCTCAAATGTACACATCCTCTCATAGTGGCGCATAATTCAGCTGCAGCTGTGAAATTCTTGATACAATCCACTGTATCAGGATTCCTGTAGTAGGAAATGTATTATAACACAGTTTTTAATAAGCTAAAAGATTCTGCTAAAAGGCATTTTTTAATTACTACTCATTGATAAAGATAGAAGCACAATGAGTAAACAGTCTGCACAGTCTGATTAAGTATGGATAATGTTTTTGCATTTTCAAATTTGTATGTTCATGTACACATGAATAAATATATATTCATGAAAGTAAAAACTCTTTCCTCAACAGGTACTTGGGAGTAAAAAGTCTGTCTGAGATGAAGAAGGAAAAAAAAAATTTGACTTCCAATGGCCTGGACAAATAGCAAGTAAGATTTAATGCAAAAGTTGATTGATTATATTTTTTTCTTTTACTTAAATTAGTATGTGTTTCTAGTGAGCCTTCTAGTGCTAGAGTAAATAAAAATTCTTCTGAGGTTTGAACAAACAATATACCTTGTCTGAAATCTGATGTCGTGTATTGCTTGTGTAGTGAGAGCAGTTGTGATACTGCACTTATTTTGTGTCTTCTATCACAGCAATATGAAAGTCATTGGCTCTTCTGGAACTGGTACTCTAATATACCACACAAGAAAAACTCTGGCAAGAGAAAAACTAAAGGCCAGCTCTTAAGAAATTACCCATTTGACATAAGAACAGACTGAACATAATGCATGCCCACCAAGGTGGGTCAACTTGTGTATTCTGCAGCCTTAGAGACCTGTGGGAATACGCAATGTTTGTCTGACAATGCTCTTGGTTACCTTGACTCATACTGGATTTGCACTGGAAAGCTTCCCTGTTCTGCACATCCACCATTAAAGTTTGGACTGTAAAAGTGCACATCTGTCACCTGTGGAGATTGTCCCCATCATGGGTTGGTACTGCAGGGTTCCAGACTCCAAATCGTACACAGCAGGGCTGATGCACAGAGGGGATATTGATGCTTTGCAGTTTCACGGGCATGAACTCAGCATGAAGTAGAAACCACTGCTTCCTAGAGATGCTGAGCATCACTGACAGATTGCATTTTGCCTGCTTTAGTGGTAGAGTCTCTCGGTTCTTGATCACTTGATACTTATATGCTTAACTTCTAACCTGTAAAGTGAACTATCATTTGATGGGCTGCCTTTGAAAAACTCCAAACACCAAGTCTACTTTGATAATTTCTAGAGCAGCCAGGATAGCAGCCCTCTTCCTAGGCTGTAATATTAGCTACAAAAAATATGAACATTTACTTTGGTACTGGTAGCATGATTCTCCAGAGGAATGAGAGGATTATATATTTAATCCTGACCTCTCAGCCTCCTTTCCAGCATCGGGGATGGGTGAATACAATAAGTTGTCTGCTCTAAGGCCTTGAGAGAGTAGTGTAAAAGTTAGGAAGGGGAAGTAGAGCTAGTGTCTTCAGGACTCTGTGACTGTAGTGGCTAACAGCTGTTCAGAAAATTATTTAAAGTAAATGACATTAAAGTTCCCCTCCAAAATAACCCAAAATATTAACCCTCAGAGATACTTAGCTGAGCCAGTTAAGGCTATATACCTTAAAGAACCTTGACTTAATATACAAGATTTTTGTGTTGCATCAGATGAGATACTTGAAAAGAATATAAATTCTGAACCTAATCCAAAAGTAATCCATTGTGTCCTTTCCAGCTCTGGAAGAGTGAATGAACTCCAATGATTTCTCTGCTCATATCTGTAAGGTTGTCCTCTGCAAATGCTGGAAAAGTTTCACAAATATCTGTCAATCTTCACCACAAGCCCAGACTCCCTAATGTGATAACTTGAATATGAAGAGGACCTTATGTAAATTCTGTTGAAATTAAATTAAGTAAGATAAACTGCAGACATCTGCTCCTTGGTTTAGTACTGTTTAGGTGTTTTCCCTTGATCTGCATAAAAAGGCTTACTTTGCTTGAATAAATGCCAACCCAACATTTTAGCATCTGATCGGCTAAATAACCATGTGAGCAATGGCAGTGAGAAGGTAAATGGGAAGGTGAAGGCATCAGAGGATATGGATTAGCTGGCTACAGTTCCTCATTCAAAAATTGCTGATTAGTGATCTCCTATAAAATCTGATTAGAAAGGAACATTGTTTTCATTCATTTAAGTAGGGGCCGGTCACCTTTTATGCCTTTAAATATATGAAACAGCATTTATAGGAGTATGACTCTCATGGGTGAAAAAAAAAATATTAATGAATGACTTTGGAAAAATAACATTTAGACCGTCCTTTAAGCAACGAACACATTCTTCTTTGCTTCCCTTAGTCCTGAAACTCCTTGAATCATAATTCCTGCATGGTGAGACTTATTAGACCTGGCAGACTTTACACTAGAGATTTGTCTGGGGTGTTATAAAGTATCCCCCTTCTCATACCCAAACACATAACCTCAATGCCCCAAGGTAGCCGTAACAGGCAACAATCCAGAGCGCAGTTTTGCAGTTAGAGGGAAGAGCTGGTGGCTCTCTAAGGCTGCAGCAGGCAGTGTGTGCATTCCAATGCTTTTGTCCAGGCATTGGGTTCTTATTGTCCCAAAACTTATGAAATTGAAGAACCACCTCACTGGTGGTCTCAGTTCTTCAAAATGTGGATTGGTAGTCTTGCTTTGTAGTCCTCACACTGGTGATAGCTAAAGGGCACATGCAGAATGCTGTCACAGCGGAGCTCCCTATGGGCCTGAGGTCTGAGCTGGCTTTCAAAACTATTTAGCTTCCCTCTGTGACTGATTGGTAAGCATGTTGCAGTGCTGCTTTTTGAATTGGGCTTCATATGGAGCATCCCTGGAAGTTCTTGCTCCATCTCATTCCTCTTTTAATTGTTCAGCTACTAATTATAGCTCAGACTTCATGGTGATGATGGGAAGGATTTAACTTTTCTCATCTTTCTGAAGTGATTTGAACCTGGGATTAACTACTGTGGGCAGACTGAAGATGTTCTCATTCCCCCTGTTAAAGCTTCTGTTTTATGTGGAATAAATACATGTGCATCATGCCAGATAATAAACACAATACAGGAGTGCTCAAGGCATCTCTGTTCTGTTCCTGCTACTCTATTTATATTCAATAAACCCCACAGAGGGATGGGATTTGAGGCATACTTCTGCTTTAATGTTGCCTCTTAGCTGGCTGCTATCATTGCAGTGTTTTCCTACTCTTTAAATCCTTAGGCGGTAGCTGCAAGGAATAGAAAATATGGTTTTAGAACCAGGATTTAAATGTAGGATTTAAAATGTCACAGCCATATGGTATGGCACAGAACTGGTTCAAAGCAACCCTGACTTTTCCAGTGTGCTCAAGGGATTTTTGAAGCAGGCAATTATGCACTATATTTTATGCCAGCTCAGATATTATCTGACTCTCAGTACTGATATTACTCACAGCCAGATACTTTCTCTGCTCCTGAGAGTTGCATAAACAATCTTTGCCTACCTCCCTAGTCCATGTTAGGGTCATGTGGCTCAGGAAGCCCAAGTCTGATCCTGGTTAGCACAGAACTGTGCCTTATGTTCCTCACAGGCAGGTTAGTAGTCTTAGACATGAGCCTAAATGTGATACATCTCTGCCTTTTGTAGTCCTAGCATTTGGCAAAAACGTAAGTTTCTTCAGGTTGCTATTACTGGGATGAAATCTTATGTTGATTTGATAAAACTTATTTGCTAATGTATATAGAAGTTTATCTCCCCAGCTCAGCAGAAATCAAAAAGCAGAAGGCTTTTTGTCTCATAATTCCTGCCCATACTCCTTCGTTTTACAGTCTGCATTCACCTCACAAACCCTTCTGGGTTTCTTTCTGGTCAGGGTCATACAATGACTAGCTGCCTTTGACTTTCTGTTGTGTTCTCTGTCTGTGATATTTCTGTGTGTCAGTTTATGCATACTCATGCCTGCATATATCTCCAATGGAAATAAACAACTGTATCCATTTGCTTTCATTCTCTACTAGACCTTTCCCTACAGATATTGCTCAGCTCTTGATTTGAACTGCATTTGTGGTGGTGGCTCTTGTTTTTTCCTCAGGCAAAACAAGGAATTTTTTTCACTTGATACATATCAAGAGGCTATCATTAGTTTTTCCATGAGTCTTCCATCCACAGTCTCCCATCAGGTGACGTATGAAAATGGAAATTCTTATTTATTATGAAGAGAACCAAATGACCTTAGGCTTGACTCTTTAGGAAGCATGAAAACCTTCAATTACGTATTTTAATCCAGATGTGATGCTGTGAGATAATTTTTAGTGAAAGTTAATAATTTGATTTCACAGGAAAGAGGTTGGAGTTGTGTGCAAGTTCTGTTTCCTACTTCAAATGTGTTAGGAAAGAGCTGGCAGTGGGAGAAGGCAGACACACATGTTGGTGAAAGATGGGTTTTCATAGGCAGTGGAGACACACAATCTGATACTGGCAATCAAATTTGCAGAATCCAGATATTCGTTCTAAGATCTGAATGGCTGTATCGGTATATTGCTGAGCATTTTTTAATATTTCCTTCTCTTGGCAGTCAGATGTGCTTACATGCACCCTGACAGATGTGCCCTTAGCCTGGGCATGTCAATAGGCATTTGTGTAAAATGAAATTTTGCTATGTCTCCCCTTTCCCTTCCTCCTGTATGACTCAGGAACTTTGAGCAGAAAGTTATGGCACTGAGTCTCGAAGAGCTAAAACTGACTCAGTGATGACTCAAGGTTAGGTGACACACTGTTCTACTGGGTAATGAGTGCACACAGTGTCATCTCTGGGAAGAACTGTGCTGAGTTTAGCATGTCCTTCAGATGCTCTGGTAGAAGGCATGTGACAGTGCAAATCAGAGATAGCAGAGCTATTCCAGCTCTCCTGAAACCAAGCAAGAAAATGTAGGATTGTACAGCAGATATTAGCATTAGGTTGCTATCACTCACCTTTTAATCTCTGTCAGGTGTAATTTTTATTGGCTAGGTATATATATAGTGAGATACCAGTATGCAATATGCTGGTACTTCCTCAGATGAAAAACCAAGTGGGTTTAATGGCTAAATTGCTTTGTATTTAATGAGCATTGCTATACCTGAAATGAACACACAGTGCTACAAGTTGAAGACCTGATCCCGTATGTAAGACAGCTGTGATTTAGTTTGTCCCTGTCTGCCCACAGTGTGGCACTGGGGAAACTACCCTGCAGCAATCTCTGCATGTGCCTTGCACTCAAAATTTCCACAGGCATTCTGGTAGTTTCCAGGGTCAGGGAAGTACCCTGGAGAAGCAGTTATTTCCTTGTTATGTCCTCAACCTGCCACAAGATGACAATGTTTCAGAACTTTGATGGCTAATAATAACAACCAGACAGCTGTATCCTTTCAGCTGACTGCCTAGGCTTGGGTGGTGTCAGTAAATGACTGTGAATTTGGAGTGCTAAATGGGATGTGACGTTATAATCGAGAAAGCAGAGATATAAAAAAGACTGTCAGCCCACTGAGGTGCTGTTCTGCTGGGTCAGCCAGCAAATGAAGGCAATCTAAATCTCACATTTGCTTTGTGTCAGTCATTGAGGCAACTTGCCACATACACACTTGGTTTATGTTTCTTGCCAGAGGACTAAATACAAGGTGTGTTGAATTTTATCATTCATATCTGGTTTGGAGTTGCTGAATGAAATATCGTTGCCTGACATACAAAACAAAACTTAACTGGCGATCATACAGCTGCAACATCAGTTTTACGACTCTTATTTTTATTTAAATGATAGTTCTTTCATTGCTAATATCCCTTGACTGTTAAATGACAGCTCTTGTGCTCCCTTTCAAAGAATAGGCAGAGACTGAAAGGTTGACAGTTTAGATGTGGAAGATGAACATAAAGTAGCACTCTTTCTTCTTTTGACTTGGCTTTGCTTTTGAGGTGCTTCATTTATCTAATAGAGGTTGTTTTTCTCCTGTTATGTTGGTGGACTGAAAAGAAAGAAAACCAGGTTTGCATTGATTAAGAATTATGTTACTTGTTTTGACATAATCTGCTACATAAATATGTTTAATAAGCGTGCATATTTAAGAGATCACTCATAATCAGAAAATAAGCAGTACTGAAAAAGGAATCTATAAACTCCTCAGTTAAGAGTCTTTATGTAATTACATGGGGAGATATCTTCTGGGCTACTTTTTAATTTTAGTTGCTGTTTCTAATAACAGCTTACCAAAAATCTGGTATTCTATCAATAATTTTTCAAAGGTTTGGAAGACCTGGAGTACCATTTCATGTATGTATGCCCTCATGTCTTCTTCCATGAAGTGGGGGCAACAATATTGTCCGATTTTTTTCTCTCATAGAGTCCTGTGATGACAGTGTGACAGTTCAGCCAGGTTTGCTGGGTGATGCCAAGTTCAAACAATAATGTCAAATGATTTAGGGAAAAAAAACACTTTCTTTTGTTACTGAGAAATTTTGTGAAAAGTATAAGGCAGAAAAAACCCTAAAATTGTTTAGGATTTAAAAAATACATATTCAACTTTAATACCGCTCAGAAATACTCCATATTTTCATTAATTTCATTGAGAAAAAGAGAAAGCATTAGTCTCTTATAACTTTAGATATCTCAGACTTCTTAATCTAGTCTGATCTATTTATCTGGCATACTCTATAGTAAACCTGTAGGCAAGCCTTCAAGATAATTAATCCCATGTATTTTAGACATTGTTTTTGAACCAACACCCTGTGCTTGAACCAACACACTGTACACCTGATATTATTTTTCCTTTAACTAAAGAAACAGCCTAAAAGCTTGCTTATATCAGGCTTGTTTTTAGACATCCTAAACATCTGACTGCCAGCATGACTAGATCACCCACTTTTAGCTTTAAAAACCTGAAACAGGTTTTTTTAGAACCTAGCTATATGACATGAATAAAATATGTCTTTAGGATAGATAGGAATGGATTCAAAGAAAAACTGGGGAAAGAGCCATTATGTAAAAGAGCCTATATGTTGCTGCAGATTTTTTTTTCTTATTTTGTGAAAATTTTTCAGAGATTAAATATATAATATTTTTTTATTTTAAAGCAGGGAGTTATTAAAAAAAGGTGACATTTAAGAAATTTGTTGTTTGTCTATGAAAATACTTTATGTAGTTTTTTAACATTAAAAATAGTTGCAGTGGTAAATAGAGGGAATGCTCTGAAAGAGAAACTGACTGATAAATCATTGACACCTAGTGAAAATGTTAATGGAACAGAGACTTTCCTCATATCTTAAACTCTTCTCTGGGTGTGTGCTGCTGGCTATTTGCAAGCACCAACTCTCTCTTGACCCCATGTACAGTAGTACTGGGAAGAAAAAAGAATTCTTTGGCTTCTCTCCATCTCCTGAGGAATCTGTGGAAAGACCAAAGATTCCTCATTCCATAGTGCTTTCCAGGATTTGTCCAAGGATGTCTTCATCCAAAATGATTTACCAGTTACTATCCCCTTTCTAAACCCTAAATTACAAAAGTAATCCCTTATTCTAAGCAGAGGGATAGCATCACATTCCTGCCATCAGGAATTGTCTTGGAATGAGATGTATCCACCTAAGGCAGCTCTAAATTAAGAGGTCTGAGACTGTAGGCAAATAAAATCTGAGCCATAAATCTTGGGAAGCCAGAGTCTACAAGTGCCAAAGACAGAAGTAACTCTGTATTGAAAGGTTCAGGAGACTGCATCCTCCTTCAGCTTCCCTGCTGTGTGCTGTGCTGTGGAAGAGTGGCCATGCAGCTGTGTGTCCCACCTGATCAAATAGCAGCTCTTCCCACTTCTGTGTGGAGGAATACAGCAACAGAAATATCAAAGAAAAAAATAAAAAGCTTCACAAAATGAAGAATCAACAAACACACTGATTATTAATTTCTGAATTACTTGTTTAGAAACATTCAGGTCTGAGACTAAGTTGATGTGTGAGTTATACTCTGGCCTTTTTATAAACTTTAAATTCATAAATCATTTGATTCACTTAGATGTTCTAATATCACTTAATGCCTACTAGTGGGAAATGGAATCTACACAGTAACTTAACATGCCTGCCAAGAAGCTATTTAAAGTAACTAATGTTAGCTGTCTTAATTTACACCTTTGAATAGACTCCCATTAATTGATTCTCTTGTGGCACTCTTCTACTAAAGCTTCAACACACATATTAAGCCAGTTTTAACATACATGAACCACTTAATTTATTGAAGTTTCTGCATGCTAAAAGTGAGTTTACAGAGTCTAGAAATTGTAGTCCTCACTAGCCCTTTGTGTGATGCATTTTGGGATCTCTGCCATTATAGCATAGAAATTTCTGAGAATACTCCATTAACATTGAAATTAGATTTTAAAATGGAACAAAGGGGTTTTTTAATACTTATTGTTTTAGGAGGCTGTAATTAACTTGACAGAAGGCATCACTCTAAATTTGTTTCAGAAAACAGAATCAGACCCAAATAGGTCTTATGATGTTAAGGTCATTGACATACATGGTCTGTGTGTTTGCTTTTTGCAGCTTATGTCCCAGAACTCACAACTAGGCAAAACTATTTCACATGGCCAAGAACTGCCAGTATGCAATAAAATAATAGCTTTAGAATGTTTGCAATTATGGTGTGACTAGTTTTCATATGTAAGAGAAGATAATTTAGCTCTGTGAAACTATTACCCATGGTGTTGTGACTTTCACCAAAAGCAACAGATGGGCTGTCACCTCAGCAAATGGATTTTGTGGAGATATGACATCTTCCATTAGTGGAGGATTACTCTCTCTGGTCTTTGTTCCTTCGGCCTACTCTGTCAATGCAGTTAATGGATCTGGTGTCTAAACACAGATGCCACATTTTAAAGAGCAGATATTGTCCTCAAATCCAAAGTCAAGTAAATATCAAGGATGGAAAATAAAATGAGACGCTTTTGAGTGTTAGCTTTCGACACTAGTTCCCAAAATTTAAAGACGGGTTTTATTTCACAAACTGTTTATCTTCTTACACAGGGTCTGTTTCCATGTTCCTGGCATGAGGGACATGCGGATGTCCTTGATTTAACTTTCTATTAATAGCTAGGAACAATAACAGAGCAACTTGACCTTTGTCTTGGGGGGATGAAAACCTGATAATATCATAGGAGGGCTGATATTCTTCCAAATGATACAAAAGAATGTGAGGCAGCAAGCAAAGCAAGAGCAAGGGAAAGAGATCTCAATATCAACTGCAGAGTTGGAGGACAAGGTGAGGAAATACTTAAAGATGTGCAATATCACAATCAGAGTCCTATTTAAAAGTGTAAACAGAGAAATAAAATTTAGATCATGAAGAAAGGGTCCCCAGGCAGAGGAATGATTTTCTGCATTTCACAGAGCTCTGCCCCAAGTCCAAACAGGTTTTTGAAGCAGTGAAGAAAGAGGTCTTTTTAGAACTATGTCTAACTGGGTATTTCTTTTGAAAAGCATAACTGAACTTGTTTGATTTTCCTGTTCAAAGTCTTTCAGGGTATTGATTTTACTTGTTGTCATACATTGCATCGAATTTATCAAAAAACCTCATGTTCTTACATGGCAAATAATTTGGAAGGTGACATGCTTAGATTAGTCAGATACTGGGATTTCTGAGAGTAGTGTCTGTATCTGTGCCAAGAGCTTTCAGGTCTTGAGCCAAGGTGTTCTCTTTTCCTCTGGCAGGACTACTCTACCAAAACATAAGCCATAGACAGAAGGGTGGGATACAATGGTTCTCCCTGGAAGTTTAGAACATATGGATTCCTTGTGCATGGCCCAAAGAGATTGCCCAGGAAGGGAACAGAAACAGGATCATTTGTTGTGGCCTCGGTGTGTATGTGTGAGTTTCTAGTGATTGAAAAGGTGTGCTACTCCACTCCATTTTTTACAGTGCTCTTCTAATAAATTATATCTTTTTGTAAATGGCAAGATAGATTTAATACGATTCTCAGTATTCTAACTTGTAAACTGGAGGAGAATGTTGGAGATGAGGAGGAAGTGAGATATTTCTTCAGAAAAATAGAGTAACGTAAAACTTTTTGGCTAACTGAAGAAGGAAGAAAAAAATGCAATCTAATACCTAACTGTCATTTGTTATGAGTCACATCTTTCATTTTAGATCCAGATTATCTCCATCCCACACAAATGTGGCTTTCCTTAACTTTCTAGTGATACTAATTATCGACTTAAAAAAAAATGTGTAGCACTTGTAGGAGACTGTTTTACTAGAGGAGTGAGTCATTGCACATTTCAACATCCAGACTTCACTATTACTTGTCCCTATGTCTCAGTGAAAGTTTTTTCTTAAATCAGGATTTAGGAAGGATTAAATTTGCTATACCTTGAAGCTATTTATCTTCGATTTTTATAAAATGTAGTCTTCAGGATTGTTGCTTTTTGCAGTAAAACTCAGACATTAAATATTTCAGCTGTGAATTTATATGCAGCTATTTGAAGAACTGTAAGTGGGGAGACTGACACTTTTACCAAAGAAAAGGAAGATTATAAAATAGAAACAAATCTAAAATAAGAGCAAAGAAATATGGGACTAAGCTCAATAACATTGGTGGTATAGGGTGTCTTAGGATTCTCTTACAACATGGTTTTCTCAAAGTTTCAGTATTTCTAGGCCATCAGCATCTCCTGGGTAGTGTCTCGGGGAGATTTACATTGGAACCAGTTCCATAAGATTAAAAATTCAAACTTGACACAGAAAAAGTGAAAGGCCTGTGGCAGCAGTTCTCTGACCACAGAGAGCAGGCACAGATTTTCCCAGGCGTTTTCTGGGGAAGGCTGCGGGAAGATCAGAGAAAAGAATGAGAAACAATTCATATCTCCATTTGTAATTCCTCTTGTGCACATGTGGAACATGTCATGGAGATTTGTTTACCAAAGGGTGATTTCTTAATTGGATGCTGGATGGTGTTTGGATTGATTGACCAGTTAGGTCAAAGCTGTATTGGTCTGGCTGAAAGGATTACTGAGTTTCTTAATAAGTATAGTATAATATATAATATAAGATGTAATAAAGCAATTGATCAGCCTTCTGCAATCAGGGAGGCAATGCTAATTAATACCTGGCTGGAGGCCTGTGGTGACAGAAGGCCTTCACAATAACTGTGTGGGTTGCTTAATATCTTGAAATTATTTGAAGATCTGGGCTAAGAACAGCAGTGTGAACCTGTTTGGTCATTCTTGAGAGCTTAGCTGGAAAATAAACAGCAAATAACACACAAAAGGGGCTGTCTTCTGGTTGCTAATGTTACCTTTCTATCTTTCTCTGGGCTACCACTTTAACTCAAGAAAATGGAGAAGTAGCATACTATAGAGTTCAACATAGAAAAACTGGTGGAAAACAGCATTAGCAAGACACAAAAATATTTTCCTTTAAACATTTGTTTTCTAAACCCAGTGGCACTTCAGAGCTGATGGTTACAGATAAATACAGAAGAACATAAACAAAGAATCCCATAATCTAGTGAGGATTAACAGGTCAGAATTAAATTAATCTTTAGTAATACACACATTTCACCTTTTTTAGTGAAAAAAACACATTAAAACTAAATTAAAAAGCTTCCTTCTGCTTTCTCAGCGGCAGTGAATAAACCAGGGAAAACTTTGCTGAAGCCAGTAACACTAGAAAGAAAGAGATAAAAATATTTTTAATCTCTTTCTGCTGTCTGCAACCTTCCCTTGTGAATATATTTGGGATAGTGAAGTCTCAACTGTCAAAGAATTAGTTTCTTAGCTCTAAATCTTGATTAAAATCTAAATTTTTCCAAGCTTGGTTTACCATCCCTTATTTTCACATAAAAACTAACACTTCCAGGGAGACACTACCTGCAAATTAGCCCTCCCACAAACACTAGCAAGCATTTTTATATACATCCTTTCTTTGTGACTTACAAGTATGGACTGAATAATTTCTGTCCTCCATTTATTTGGTTTTGAAAAGATGTAAGTGTATTTTGCATCTGCAGTCTGTCCTTTCATTCTGTTCCATTGTGTAGCCTTTCTGTCATCAGTTTTTAAGTAGGACTGGTTTATATTTTGCTTCCTGCTGTGGCTTTTTTTTTTTTTTTTCATTACATTGAGCCAGATTTCCAGCTAATTCATAGTCATAGCTCATAAATGAACATTCAGATGGTTCTTGAGTACACATTTCTCCAATGAGAAACATTACTTTCCATCCAGGTTCATTAAGTGTCTCTGGGTCAAAGATGAAAAAGTTTCTTTAAATTTTCTCCCCAAGAACATTTATGTATTAAGATCTCTTCCATGATTGATTTTCCTGGGTGTCCTTACTTCAATAGGGCTGAGTTCTCTTTTTCATTATTTGTCTGACACAAAACTAGAAGTGGAAGTTGGCTGAGTAGAAAAAGAGGGGTTTGGATTTCTCAGGATCTAATGTAAAGCCCAGTGCAATCCGTGGGAAGCCTCCCAGCAGTTCCCTATTAAGTTCTACCCTGACTTTGTGGCACATTATGGTACAGATAGATGTGAAATTCATTTTTACATTTTTCCATGTTTTTTGAGTTCATGCAGGAAGAACCACTCCAGGAAAAATAAAAAAAGCTTTTCAAAAAAATCTTCAAGTGAAATGTAAACCTATCTCAGGTTCAGATAATTCAGTTAACTCCACTCTCCAGTTGCAGAAGAAGAGTAGAAGTGCTAAAAGTACTTTTTTTTCTGTACTTCTGTGGTAGTTCAAAGAGCAGACAGTGTGGGAACTTCTCAGAGCCAGTCCTTGCAAGATTTTGGAAAGTGAGCGATTTAGGAGCCCAAGTACTTCCCAGGCTTTGGAAAGTCTCCTGCTATAAATCCTGGTGCTGTGGTCACTGGCAGACACAGAGTCACTGAAAGCTTGTTATTTCCAAAACAATATAGCTTCACATTATGAATTAAAAGTCTGATACAGGTAAGTAACCTCCTGAAATGTTTATTTAGATAACAGTCCAGTTAGGTCCTGAGAAGCAATCAGTGTTAAAATGGTGGATTTTATTACATTCAAGATGTTGCAGAAATGACATCTCAGTTTTTCAAAGAGCTAGAAATTGCTGAGCTTAATGGGCACTGGAGTGATGGCATAATCACATTTTTCTCTGGTGTATAGCCCCTGTCATTTATAATTTCAACAACTGTACATTGGAATCCGCTTACTCTGACAGCCCTGCCTCACCAGAGGTCAGCTTGATAGCATCAGCTGGGAATGGGTTATAACCAAACTGCTCTGACAGCAGGTTTGACAGAGATAAAGGTAGAAATGTGCTTAAAAATATATAAAGGTGTGACAAAAATGGGAATTGAAGCAATCCTCACTTGAGTTTTATATGGCTCCCTGGATTTTTGATTTCCAGATGTTTTACCTATCAGATATTCCCTGATGGGTTTCATTAAAATTCCAAAATATGTCAGACACTCTCAGCTGCTCAGAGACATGGTATTGATGATATGGTGTGTAGTCATGTAGCCATGGATACAGAGTAATCTTCCTTTCCCTCTTTTTCTTAATTTTTTTTTTTTTTTAACAATAGAGAAGTTCTATTTACAATCCCCAAGAGAGCTGCTGAGGAAACTTAGCAGTTCTGGCCCTCAGATTCAAACATCATTTTAAGGGACATGTAAAGACGGTTGTCTTTACTTGTAGGGCTAAGTACAAACAACTTGTTTGAGACTGTGGAGATAAACCAAGCCTGTGTGGCAAGTGACTCGCAAATGACCTGCTTGCACCTCCTGGACAGTCTGCAGGAAGCTACTCAGTGGGTACTGCATGCAGAGCTGGTGATGCCCACACTGCCATGGCAGCAGCTGCGACTGTGCCCAAACTGTCTCAGTTCCTCTTCCCCCCAGTGTGCTGCCAACTAAAGGGGAGCTGCATTCGGCCCAGGGGGTCAGAGTCAACTTGCAGCAGCTCCTTATGCAGAGCTGAATCCCAGGAAAATAAAACTGAGCTGAAGTGCCTTCAGTTCATCACAGTCCAGTGTGGTCTTACTGCTTTTCATGGCTGCATTTCAGTCCAAACAGGAACCAGGGACTTTGGGCTAGAAGCTGAGGCATGCAGATGCCTCACCGGGTGGTGAGCTGGTTTTCTGCACCCTCATTCAAACTCTGAGAAATGTGTCTGGGTAAAGCTGAGCAGTTCTTGAAGAGGTGGGGCTACATCCTGTGGGACTCAGCTTGAGGAGGCTCAGCAAATACCTTTCTGATTTGATGTTCATGAGTTCTTTGTATTTATTTGTTTTTATGGTCCTCCTCCACCCTAAACCTCCTCCTTTCCTTGGAAAAGTATGCTGGGGTTTTCTTGATATCTCCAAATTACTGACGGTGGGGGAGGCATGCTTGCCAAGAGAGATCATAGAGAGTTTAGTGGTTTTAGTGGAGCTGAAATAAGAACCAGATTGAGGGCTACGAGCAGAACTGTGTTGCTGTCTGTACAGAATTCAGGTAATTTTCTAAAAGGACATTTAGATATCTGGATTCGGCTCCTGTCATCTTACAAGAACATATTTTGCTGCTAGTGTTTGTGACAGTTTGTACCTGTTTACTTCAGTTCCCCCAAACCTTTCTGTATCTATTTAATCTTTTCTTCTGTCCCACTGAGTCCCATGAACCAACCCAAGTTAACCCAGTAATATGGAGTATTTTTTTTCTTCTTCTTCCCATTTCCCTATTCAGAGCTTATATATATATATTTGACCATAAGTTACCCTTAATTAATGAAATAATCCAGAGACAGCTGTAGCAGAGCCATGTAGATTGTAGATAAGGAACTGTTTTCTCTCTACTTTGTGATTAGTTGCCAGAGTTTGTTACTTGGATTTTATGTTCCCCCTCTATCATATTATACTGCAAATTCATGGCCACTGAGATGTTCACAATGTCTCCAAAGTACATACTGCTATTACTGCTTCCCTGATTTAAACCTGATCATTGAATGCCTTTGTTTCTCATTAATTTTCCTGAGATATTCTGGCTTGCAATTTTAAGATTAACTTCATTTTTGGTGGGACCCTCAGTCTGCATATTTCTGTTTTCTCTTCAACCCAGTCACGTATGAATTTTTTTCTTCTCTACTCGAGCCTCATCTGCTTTATCAGAAACATACAGTCTCTGGGTATTAGGGTTTCCAGGCTCAGCTATTTTTACAATACCTGCTTCCACATTTCTTTGTCTTCTTTCATTCTCCATCTGCCTCTTTTCTGGTCTCTCACCTTGTTTTCTTTCAGCTGACAAATACATGTTGCCAGTGTATTTTGGGTTTTTTTGGCTCTCTTTGTAATTTTTGCTCTAACTACATTTTTTTTCTCTGAAACACAAGGCAACGTGTCACCTATATGCTATAAATACGTAAACTCCAAAATTCCTTTTGAAATAAATGGGAACAGCCTGCTTGATATTAGTTCATCAGAATCTGGTTTTAAAAGTATCCTGAAAGAAAAAAAAAATGGCTGTCATAACAAGAAAACAATTTTAACATATAACCTTTTCTTTGAAGGGGTTTGCATTCTGGCTTGGTAGAGTTTAAGTTAGACATTGCTCTGATAATTACTTTTCTTTAAAAAACCTGTATTTTAGTCTATTGAAGTTCATCTTTAAAATAGCTTGTTCCATCCTTTAACTGATGATATAAAGTTTGGTCATAAAAACTTGTGACAAGAAGATGTATTGCAAAAGAAATCCTACAGCCAAGCTGTCAACTATAGAAAGGAATATAGTTATTAACATTAAGTTACAGAAAACGAAAAAAAAAACACCTTTAGTAAAATGTTCCAAAACATTCTGACCTTTTTAAAAGAAAACTCTGTTCAAACTTTGAGGTTTAATACTAGAATCTCTGTCCTAGACAGCAGTAACTATGAAATAAGAGTCTGTAACCTCTGAGAGCTGACACAGGTTTTATATCTTAGTTCATCTACTACTCTATGGATGCAGAGTACTCTCATTCATTACAATGACTCCTTTCTTTTTTTATGAGAATTAAACATGTAGTGAAACCTCTTGAAGGATGATTCTCCAGTATTTCATGTCTCATGTCTTGATTATTTCATTTCCTCAATCAAAATTTGTATGAAGATTTATGTAACAACTCACAAATACCTGTATAATGGAAAGGTGAGCAGTCATAATTTGAACAACTCACCTGAGAATTTCAGCAAGAATGCAATTTTTTAGCAATTTCATTACTCATTCTGACAAGAAAGAAAGGAAATAGAAATAATTTTAAACTTGGATTGTAAAAGAAATTACAATAGAACAAAACCTACAGTAAAGCAAAATTATTGTTGTATTAGAGTTATATTTATATTAATATAGATAAGTAAACCACACCAAATTTTAAAAAATACCACCCTGCCTGAAGCTGTTAGATCCATCCATTGAGTAACTCCTGAATACTGTGCTGAATATGGGGCAGGCATTGGTAGCAATTTTCTATAAAAACAGTATCACTCTGGAAATAAGACAGGGGAAAAAAAGAAAAAGAAAAAAGTCAAAGCAAAGCAAACAAAGTAAAATTGAATAGACTACAAGTGATTTTACCAGGTTTTTAATTAATGAGAACACAGGAGATTGCTAAAATGAGTACATTACCTAATTGTGAATTAATATTATATGCTGAAACATCCCACAAGGGAAGAATTGGATATGCTAATATTGTATGAAAGAGATTGCCACTGGCAAATATTTCACTTTAGAGAATTCTACATTAGGCATAAACTCAGAAAAAAAACCCTCTTAATATATGTTATTAAATATTAATTGCCTAGAAGTGGCTAAGGCAAGATAAAAGCTTGATTATACACCTTTGCATCCTTTTGATGGTCTTTATTGACCATTGATCCAGAATTGTTTTTAGAAATGCAATAGATTATTGTATGAGTAATAGAACAGACATTTTGTGGTATGAAGTTATAATTCCTAAGCAATAATATCTGAAACTGTAATTGACCTAGGCCTAATGGGACATAGAATATCCTTAGGGGAAGATATTTGGCTTTTGAATTTGCTTTATTCTCCTTGGTTCAAAAATACTGCCTGCCCTCTAGTACCATTTTGGCAAGCTACTCTGAAAAATGCACCAATTATTTCTCTTAATGTGAAGAGTGGCTGGAAATGCAGACAGTATTGGATCTGAAGTTTGTGTCACACTACAGTACAACTCTTTTTTTGGTAAAATACTCTGCAGTATCCCAGGAGTAAGCGAATATATTTTTACAAATGAACAAAAAAAGAGGAAGGAATTTCTTAACTTTTACATTTAGGATTGAGATAAACTGTTACCCAAAGGAAACAGCACACAAGTCTTTGTGTTTTGGCCTATGAATGTTCAAGGTACCAAAACCTGAAGGAAACAACCAACTTTTATATTGTTCCATTAAAAGCAATGAATCTACCTTTATTTACTTTAACATTCACTGACTTCAGTAAACTCTGGGGAATAAGATGCAATTTTCATACTTATGAGGAAAACTTAAAATAATTGCTATTTTCTTGAACTGAAGTCTAAAAAAAAATCCCCAAGTGAAAAAGAATGCTCCCCCAACTGTATAGACAGTGACTGCAACAGAGAGACATAAATTTTCAGGTTAACACAAAGTTAGATTGTGTACTTTGGAGTGGCTTATTTGCATCAGACACAAATGGCACAGTTTAAATGTTGCTAGGAAGTGAACTAATTTATGTTTGATTCAGTTTTTAATTCTATTGGAGCCATTGTGGTGGTTGTTATAATTTCTACTGAATGACTTGCTCATGCTTTTCTCTGGCTAACCAGTTGCCAAATGAAAGGTTGATTTCATACCTTTGATTCCCTTTGAATGTGAACTTAAATTGGTAAAATATTTGTCAATGCTTTTTCCTTAACATATGATGAACTCTGTTTTGATCTTAAAGATGTATGGCAGAGAAAGACCTTCAGCTGCTGCAAACAGGCACAGATCCTCTTATTTCTTTGAAGAGTTTGTAGAGTTTTCAGCAGAATGCAGCTTAGTTACAGCTTATCTATTCCATCTGTGGTCTTCTTCCCAGTTGCCTTATCTCAAAATCAAGAGTGCTCCTGAACATTTGCTCATTCTGGAAATATCAAGTGTGTGAGTGAGAGGCTTAGCTTGTGTTTTGAGTGGGAATTTCTCAATAACCATTTCAGCCTTGTGTTTGGTCACTGCACATTTTTATTGCTGGCTCAGTGCTGTTTAGCATATTTTCTTCCATGATAGTATTTCTTCTGAGATGCTGACGCTGCTTCTCCCATTCTCTTGGCTTCTGTCATTCTCTTGAAGATGGTATATGACAGTTTACTGCATATTACTGCTTTGTTCCATCCATTCCATCTTCCCGGCCTGAGTAGTAGAAATCACTATAATCACAGTGACTTATTAAATAATAAGTAAACCTGCTTGACAGTGCCTTCAGATATTTGATTCTGAGCAGTTTACTAAGCATTTTGTGAAGCATTATAAACAGCCACTTCTTTATCTTTTAACTTTCTGATTAAATGAATTTAAAATAACTTTCTCAATAAGTCTAGTTATATGTAGAAGGCAGTATTCTGCATTTCTCGTTACATGCTCAGTGAAGCCTGATGATGCAATGCAAATATGGTCAGTACAGGAACTCTGGCACTATTAAATGGTTTCCTAGAACTGAGTATGGAATAAGATTGTATGAAAAACAAAGCAAGGATGTAAAAATGGCTGTAACTTCTTTGTTTGTACTCAAGAGAGAATACAGTCCTAATGTCTTTGTTTATGAAAGAAATGTATATAAAGTGAGCCTGAATATTAGAGTCACTCTCAGATGCAGCCAGGACATTACTTGTGAAAGTACCAGGTAATTTCAGTTCTCTAACACAGCTGTCTGTGCTAGATGGGACTTTGTTTTTTTTAGTGCTGCACCATGGCAGGAAAATGTGAACCCAATCCATGGCATCTAAAATCATCTTCAGTGACTACTGTGCCAGCCTGTCTGAAGCACTCCAGATCTATCTTTTTTTTCTGGAATATTCATAGTCATTAACATAATTGGACAAATGAAAGAGGGGAAAATGATGAAATTGCTAGATTAATTCTGCATAAGAATTTTAAGAACTAAAGTGGAACAGAACAGAGCATATATAAGGGATTTCAGTAGTACAAATAAAAGTGAAGGTTGCTGCAGTTCAGAGGAGATTAATGTCTTGGGTATTGTTTGGGAGATACTAAAAGGTAAGAAAAAAGGAAGAAGGAATGTAGTCTTCATTCTCATCTCATGCTGCTCAGTGATGCTTTGTCTCAGGTGTTTAGGAGCACTGTTCTTACTAAACCTGGTCTAACTTGCTAGTGACCAAAATTTTCTGGGGTCACACTGACCTACAGCTGCCCTGAAGCCACAAAAGATTAGTAAATTGCTATGTTTTTTTCCTTAGCCTGGGCCTGTGCCAGCAAAGGTTTCATGAGACCTAAAAACCTGGTCCTTACTGAACCTAAATTAAATCTGCCTGTGTCACTCTGACATATGGTAATATAATTACAAACAGTAATCATTATATATGTGATAATCTTTGTCACAGACTAAACCGGAAATTAATATCTATCACCATTTTGTGAAACAAGGAATTTGTTTAACCTTATGATTTTTAATTTAAATCAAGATGTTGGAGACTTTCCTGGATGAAATGGTACTAAGTATCTTCCAGGAGCTGGATTCTGAGACACTATCCAGTAGAAGTCCAAGTGGATTCTAGCCATCCCTTATGGCAGGATATCATCACATGAAACCACATTCAAACTGGAAGCCTAATTTGAAGTTTGTTTTCTGCTAGCTGAGTGGCTAAACGGGGTTCATTGAAATTGATTGTGGAAACAAATTCCACTGTAAAGGATCTGTGTCTTCTTTCAGGTCTTGCCTATACTTGTGCTTCTGATCCACGTGCCACTCTGACATGTTATAATCTCCTGAGCTATAAGCATAACTAAACACAGAAAGGGTATTATCCCGTGTTGTACCTATTGTTTTGAGGAGCAAAGACTGTAGCTATGTTGGGGGGAATGGGAGAACACAAATTAAAAACAGAGTATCAGGAGTCTTACTCAGTGCATTGGTACAATTATCTTGGTACAATTCCTTAAATAGGAAAAACTGAGCAAAGATAGGATTTGCATTAAATCTCATCACAGGTGGCAGTATTTTCATGAGTAGATGTTGCTGGAACAAATACCTTAGGATTTGGCAAACAAGCAGCTGAAAAAGAATTAGTATTTATATCGTGTCTGTAAGGATGTTGACTACAGAGGGATTATTATGGTTATAGATTGTCATGGGTAGTAAATTGAGACCATGTGTTCCCTTAGAGGTCCCCTACAGCAATGTCCCTCGCCTTCTATTCCTGTTTAGATACGTAATGTCACTGGCATAACTAGTGTTCCTGCAGGTGCAGGCCAGGCTGGCAGCTAACATGTGTCTCTGTGTTCTGCCTGCACAGCAGCCACTCAGATGGGTGTGCAGCTCATCACATTTGTTACCCTGGTATGGGCTGTAAGCACAAAAGTATGCCGGAGTAAATTGTTCAGGTGTTGCCTGTGCCTGTGAAATGATGGTCAACTTTTGAAAATAAACTCATGGAAAGCAGGCTATGTATAGGAAGCCATTTCTTTGATGGATGTTAGCTGCATGGGGAGGATAAAATAAGCCCTTACCTCTAACTGCACAGGGTAATCATTCCTGTAAGTGAAACTTACTTCCTTAATCTCACAAAGACCTGAACAATATGAAGGCAAAATCAAAATGCTAGCAGACAAGTTGTCCTCCAGTTTATTAGGGTTCCTTCCCAGGAGGGCTACATTCAATTTGTTTTCCAGTGGTTTGCCAGAACAGCTTCACAGTTAAGCCAGCTGAGTTTGCATTCAGATTTTCTACTTTAAGTTAAGAATGTCTTGCTTTTCAAAGCTTTCCAGCTGACCTGAAGTGTCATGCCAACAGTACTACAGCTAATTGAATATATATCTAATTTTTCATTCTTGCAGCTTTATGGACCATTTCTTCATTAAAAAGGTGACTGTTTGCACAGGAGCAGACAGAAGAATTAAGCAGCAGGAAAATCTCTATAACATGAGATTGTCTTTTTGTTTTGTTTTTGAGCTTGGCAGCTGGATACTTCTGTTAACTCATATTTATCTTGCACTAACATAATAATTGGGAAATGACTACTTCAGCAGAAGTACCCTGCAGTTCAGTGTAAGAAGCTCTATTTGCCTCAAGGCTGTGCTCTATTCTGTGTTTATAGTGTTTGTATATATATCCCTATAAAATCTGGAGAGACATTTTATCAGCAAAGTATAATTCTGCAAAGATTGAGGAGGATAAAAATCTCAGATAATTCACAGATAATCAGTGCACGTGCCTTGCATTCTGGAATTTGTTGCTATTTGTGCTCTCAAGGAGGGGTACCATTTTCCATTGCAATTTCTTTTCACTAAAGAAAATGACTGCTTATACACATTTCAAAGAGAACTTGAGTGCTTTTCTTGTGCATTGCAGAAACCAGTGCAGGCACCAAATATTAGCATTATGCTCCATGTTGCGTTGCAATTTATAATCCCTTGAACTATTCCGCTCATATAACAGCTGTAGCAAAAGTGTACATAAGGTGAGGTACACATTGGAGCTGGGCAGAGGTAGTGCATGGGTCTGAACATTAAACAAGCATATTGAGATAGAGCAACATAGCTGTTCAATAAAGTTTATTGAAGTAGAAAATAACTTAAGTCTCAGCACTTTTTTAAAATTACCCTGAATGCAAGCTAATTCCCACACAACACATACAATATTGACTCCCATCTCTCATTTCCTAGATTTCATAGATTTCATATGCTTCAAGTGGTGTTTTAAGCGTTTTCTTTCTGAAAAGTAAAAATGCTTTAAGAAAAAGGGGTGACAAAATTAAGTATTACTGCTGTAATATTAAATGTTGTGTATTAGGGACCTAACTTTCTGTTGCCCTGGCTTATGAAATTGACCCCAAAGAGTCAGTGTCTCCTGTATTGAATGGTCTTATTGTATTTGTCAAGAGAAATGCTTTGATCCAGGAAGAACTTTTCTGACTGTGCCCCTCTGACTCAGGATTGATGTGATATGCAGATATTTGAAGATACTGAATGAACAGAAGCATGATCAAAGAGGAAGGAATGGCCTAAGACTGCCCTCAGTAGGAGATCAGGTCTTTGAAGAGGCTTAGAGGGCTGAAAGGTGTTCCTGGTATGTTCAAAAGAGCAGGTGTGCCCAGTGTCTTTAGAGGAGAGGGAAGTGACAGCGATGTACTAGTTTTGATTCTGCCACTGCCTTGCATTTCTGGTCAGTGAAGAAACCGAGCAAAACAGACTGACAGATTTCCCTGCCTTAATACCCAAAACCAGCTAGATTCCTCTGGTTTTGACAAAAAAACCCTCTTGCCCCAAGGTTCTGAGCTCCTCCAGATCTACAGCTTTTGCTCTTGCTGGCCTCAAAGCAGCTGTGACAGAGGAACTGTGTAGGGCTGCCCAAAGGGTCAGTCTCCTGCCTCTTGGAAATAACTGTCAACATTACAGTTTTAGGCAAGCAAAATATTGAATCTTTGTGACTAAACAGCATTATTTGAAAAATATGGCAATTATTTAATTGGTTCTTTAATTTCTTGTGGGTGCAGACATGCTATTTTCAGTGAGCCTTTGGTCAAACCTGCTGTGCAAGGAGCAGATTTGCAGACTGAAATACATTTGATGAGGTATATTGAGTGAAGGCCTGTATAAGCTGATCAGGATATATCACAGAGTATGTATTGAAGCCTATCTGCTAGCTACAGAAGAAAATATTTTTATAATTATTGCAAGACTATTTCCAAACGAGATTAAAGTGTCATATCAGATTCCAAGTCTCTTTTGGGCAGGCTCAGATGACTTTTTGGCATCTAATTGAGACTTTACCCTGTTTGAAGCAGTAAACATGTCGTGGGACTTTCTGGAAATAAGATTGACTTTGGAAATAGTTGTGTTACTAGTTAAGTATTTGCAAGCAGGCTCTGTGTCCACAGTTGGGAGGTTTCCTGTCAGCTCATACAGATGACTTGCAGATTCTACTTTTCTTCATCCGTGTCACTCCCTGCAACATATGAAACTCCCCATGACAGAGGTTGAAAAACTCTGAAATTTTTCACATTCACCTTCTTTGCACGTCTTTTATAAAGCAAAGAGCTGCATTGCTGGAAATGTTGAGGTGTTTTGGTCTCTTATCCAGTGTTCAGGAGGTATTGTAGCAACAGAAAGAAATTCTCCCTCATAAAAGAGAACTCTCTAGTGAGGCTTTTTGGGTTCTTAAGTGGGCTTTGATTTTGAAACAACCAATAACCTGCCTGTAGGTTGCCATTATGGAGCTAGCAGTGGAAATATTTACCCGAGTATTTCTACAGTAATGTAAACATCAGATAAGATTGAAGTGTTGGTGTAGTTAAGGCTGAGTTAGGAATGAAAAGCCTGGATAGTTTTGACAGCTGAACTAATCCTCTTGGCCATTTTCATTTCTCCAGGCCATTCTGCTGAGGGCTGTCAAGCCCTACTGATCACATCATATTGATGATACTCAACAAACCAGCACTGATAATCTGGAGAGAAAATATTCCAGTGGCAAGTTTAAGGTGGGTACTGCCTTGGATTTATGTGTCCAGGTGAGCATGGGGACAAAGAAAGACAGTTCACTAGGCATCAGCAGTGGGGCACACAGGAAAGAAATCTTCAAAGGTGGAGGGTGAAATTTTGTTGGAGGCTGTTTTTAAGAAGCATTTCTTATCAATACTTTACTGTTAATAGTAAGTTCTAGCAACAAATAATCAATAGCTGTTTTATCAATTGCCTTTGGTAGCAGCACAGAAAAAAAAAAAAAAAAACAATGGAGAGTTTTTTTCCATGTGCAGATACACAATTGCTGAGGTCTGTGTGTAAGATAACATTTTCTAAAGCCCTGGGCTTTATTTCAGTGTCCAGATAGAACATTAAAAGGTTTATGAGTACTGGGAAACTTGTCGTCTAATGTCATCTAGGTACAGTGGCTTTCCTATAAACATCAGGAGCATGCCATCAAGAAAAAACCCTCACACAGAGCTGTAACTTTTCTGGGAGTTACACCAGTGGTCTCCTAACTCAGGTATGCACAACAGCTACCTGTAGGCAAACTTTGCACTAAATAAATGTTACCTATCATAAAGTATCAATCCCTTGCTTTTACAAGTATTGTGTCATCTAACACTATATTTTTTCCAGACACTCCTGAACTTATGAGATCACAGGAAGCAGATCCATGTGTCCTGCATCTAACAGAAGAAACACACAATTGCCCCTCTAAGGAGCACTCTAGAGGCTTTGGGGTAATATACACCAGATTTCTCTGAGCTCAGATGCATATAGTACATGTTAGAATGTGTTTTCTTACCATCTAGTGCTACCCAGAGGTATGTAAAACACCCAAAGACACTTGTGAAGCAACAGTGGCTTTCAGCATTTTTCCAGTAAACCAGAACAGTGGTCACAATGCCAGTTCCTAATGGAATGGAGCTAAAATGCACAAAAACATCGTTCTGCACCTATTCCTGTTTGACAGAGTAGTGATGTCACTGACAGTTATCTTACCACTATGTTACCTGCCTTTATATGTTGGAGTATTCTGCATCTTATGTCTATGCTTCCTGGTTTGGAGAAATGTGGATTTCATTCAGCATTCAGCAGATACACTGAAGCTGCCAGTGGCCCCTCTTTTCTCTTTGAACCACCTGAGTATTCAGAAAGCAGGAGCCAGTGGACTTCCCTACATATATAAACCAGGAAGTCTGCTAATTCACTTGGTTCATTTCAGTATATTTCTGAATATGGGATATGAATATTCTGTCCTTTCTGTGAGGCTACTAAGGCTGGAAATGGGCACATTTTCCCCTATTCTTATTTTTCACATAGAAGAATAAACACACTCAAATACTTTAGCTATGTTTGTGTACATAGGTTCTTGTGTGTATTTGATCTCTTCTAGTTGTCCCTCTACTGGGGAGGATGAAGCAATTCATTTCACATCCACACCCCCAACCTCCCACCAATTTTTTTCTCTCCATTAAAAGGACAAATCTTCATCATTCAGTCTGCAGTAGAGTCAATTACAATCTGTCTATTCATGTGAGTGCAACCCTTTGGAAATATGAAGTACTGTAAGTGCTGAGTGATTTCACACTCCTTTTTGTGAACAGTCTTTTCTGCTGATCTATAAAAATCATGTTTCTATTGGTCATAGTGAATGAAAAACAACATTTTGCAGCAGCAGAAATATGTGAAAAAAGATACATGTGCTACCACAAAAATCTTAATGCTTAAAAATAATATAGCAAATTTATGATATGGGGTAAATATGTAGTTTTGTGGTTTTTTTCATGTTTTAGAATAAGCCTTCCTCTGAAATAACTGAAATTCTATTCTGGATTGAATTTGTGAACACAGCACTTGTAAAATTTATTTTATTTTATGTATTTAATAGAATAAATTTTATTCTATTTATCCTATTTTATGTATTAAATTTGTTGGAAAAAGATTCCTTTTTTACCTTATCTTTGATTTGTGACCTTGATCATCATATGTCTTTACAGAATCATAGACTGATAGTCTTATTTATGGACAGACTTAACCTCCACAAGGACAGCAGGAGCTACAAGTCCAGTCTGATTATCTGTCCTGTCCAATTTAACCTCAGCCTATTATTCTGGGCTCCCTCAGCTTTTTATTTCCCCTGGATCCTCACCTCTGTTCTAATTGTTTGAAATGCTATAAGGCTGCTGTGTCGTTTCCAACCAGGAGACTTAAAGTATAATCTGAAAAATTTATCACCTCTCCTTGTTTCCTACCTGTGGGGAATTCAGTTGAAACTGGATCTGGAAATAAACCAAGTATGCTTTTATTTTTACTGAATTACACGTCTCTTTGAAAACATAAACACTCATCTTTAGTTAGCAATAAATAAGTTTAGAATGGCAGGTCTGCTTATGTTCTGTGCCAGAACACACCTGAGGAATAGAAAGGCTTTGAGTTTTAAATCAATAATGTTTTTTCCTAGCCAGTAATCACAAGACAAGATGAAACATTAAGTATCTCTTTCAGGACCAGATAGGATCCATTCTACACATCATCCATCTTTTACTTCACATTAAAAAAAGGATAGTTGCACAAGACAGACGCAGAAGGGTTATGAACACTATAGCCTAAAAAAATTAAATCAGAATAACATCACTAGTAATTTTGAACTTATTTTAACAATCAGGATAAAAATGAGGCATATACAGAGGCAAATTTGTGTGTATGGTAGTGGACAGAGAGGAGTAGAATCAAATTTTTGTGTGTGGACGTGAGAGGGGTGGAATCAGATTATTGATGAATCCACATCAATCTGGGTGAGTTGTGAGAATGTTTTTGGAGAGGGACTGCTTTATAGAAGTAGACTTCCATTCTCAAATCTAAATTTTTCATCTATGAAAAGTTTTACTTTGCCTTAACTAGTGTTAACAGGCTGGCAGCTAGAAAGGTCTAGTGTCATTTTAGATCTCTAAGGGCTTTTTATATGATTCTCTATGGATTGCTGGAGATCCAAAATAAAACAAACTTGAAAACTGGAATCAGGTAAATACAAGGCAAATTCTACGTAAAGGCTTCTTTAGTGTCAATTTGAATTTTTGTTGTCTTGGTATCTTGGTTTGCTGAGGTTGAACACATGTAATTTGAGGACAGTCTTGTAAGCACGTATTTATTTATCACAGGGAAACCACTTGAAAATCTCAGTGGCCATTTGTAGGCCTAGATATGCACCTTTTCTTACCATCTGTGCTCACACTGGAACCTGAATTGTTTGTGGTAGTGTGGCACAGATAAGGCTGGGTATGTGAATCTGTATCTGAATATCAAGGAGATCAGTGTGGATTAATTTGCCCATTTAGAGCCAGGATAATGAAACTACTCTGAAGTTTGTTCATCATATCTGTGTGGGACATAATGAGCTGTTTGAGGCATCTCTGCACACTCATCAGATGTAGTGCAAACACAGTGACATTAATGACACACAAAACTGCAGCTTAAAAGAGAGATTAACTTAAAATTATCTGCAAAACTGAAAAGGGTCTTTTTATCTAAGTTTTTCCATGTGTACACAATCAGTAATATACAACTATTATGTAAAGTAATTGTGGACACACAAATGTCACAAATGTATGAAATTACTATTGAAGACCCTCATGGAGCCTCATGAATTTAAAGATGTGTATAGTTCAGAAATTTCATTCTCTGTTGTGGCATTTTTGTATCGGTTTGACTTAAATGTAATGGCAATGATGAACTGAGAAAATTAATAGGTGAATGTGTTGGTAAAGAAGTTTTTTTTGGTTATTTTCTAAGCACTGCAACAATCCATAATTTATTCTTAATACATGCTAAACCCATCTAAATTAGCATAAATAAGTTTGGAGTGGCAAAATATAAAGACAAAGCCAAGCAAAGATCCAGATGCATAATGAAACAAAACCTCTTTGGGCAGGAAAACCAAAGCAGGTATGGTGAATCCACACTACAAAAAATTCAGTATCCCAGAGAAGTGTGACAAAGTGACATTTGTATTCCAGTGACCAAAATGAGGAGGGAATAAAGTGAGAGGAGGAAATTCATCACTTGCTCTTAATTGTTAGTTAAACAAATCAGAAGACTAAAATACTTCTAAAACAAGTGCTCAGTTCTTCCAGAGGAATGTGTGCTTGAGTCTGTCTCCATCCACTTGCTTGGTAAACATTTTAGGACAAAATCCCAAGCTGACATCCAGGCACTGAGCTCAGATAGCTTTTTTCAGAACTCTGATTTCCATTTCTATTATTAAATGTTTAATCCTCTATCTCTATATAGGTTGTTACCCAAAGTGTACTGCAGGGCTTTCAAGTCCTTGGATACAGCCTGAGAGTGGAAAATTTCTTACCATTGCTAGTCTGCCTCTTGAAAAATGGAGCTTATAACTCTGAAAGCAGTAATATCTGGATCAGAAATCTTTTCCCAGCCAACAGCCCCATGAAATAAAGAGAACTGCTTTCAGACAGGGTGGAGAAAATCAGAAAGGCACACTACCTGCTCATTTCTGAGCCACTACCAGTCTTGTCTTTCTGTCCCTACTGCAATTCATGAACCATGCTGGAGTCTGGTGCAAAGACCCTGGCCCCAGATGTGCTGTGGGTCAGGGTCCATCAATCAATGGACCAACATCAATCAATCATAAAACTATTTTCTATATAAGACTATATTCTATTCGTAATATCATTCAATCATGAGACTATTTTCTATTCTGGTGGCTTCTGGTATCATTTTCCCCCAAAGTGACAGTATATTTTTATTATAACTTGGTATCTAAACAAGAAATGATCAGTTATCCTGGGATGCATGTAAATGAATTAAAATTTGGACAAATTCACATATTACAGTGGGATTGAGGTCTGGAATGCAATGGACTTTCTAGTCCAGTCTCAATTTATCTATTAGATACTAAAGATTCAGGGGAAAAAAGTAGACCATACTGAATCTGCAGAAAACAGTGGTTTGTCTTAAATCAGTATGTAACTTTTTTGACCTGTTCCTTTCTTCACTGAAGTACTTGGAAGTTTTGCCATTGATTTCAGCAGCAGCAGATCAAACCTTTTGAGATTAAATTTGTCATTACATGCACACTCTGCCACTAGGGTTAAGTGCACTTTCATCCTTTGATTGTTAAAAATCTATATTTTATTTGATGATTGTCTTTTAACAAAATCACTCTTTCTGTGATGCATTTATATTTCTAATGTTATTAAGAACCTCAAAGAGTAGGTAAATTGGCTGTGTTTTTTCCAAACTCACTTCCATTTCAATCTGAAACCTGACTGCATTTTGCAATACAGCAGACAGCATAAGCTGACATGAAAAAGATAAGCTTTTTAACAGAAGAAATTTTAACTCTACATAGAATATAGTAGGGAGGAGAAAAAAAGGAAAAAGAAACTCAAAATGAATGTGTATGAATCTTTCTGAAAAGACAGAAACTTTTCCTTTCTCTCTGTCTCAGCATCTTAAAGGAAGGCAATAGCAATGTTTTTCTGTTTTAGTAATTTCTTTCAGATAGCATTTTGATTTTTTAAAAAAGATAGAAGCAAACATTTTTAAACAGTCAGTATAGTCACAAACATGGCTTGTACTAGAATGCATAAAATGTTTTTACCTGTAGAGTTGTGCTTGCAAAATGCAATTGGTGAATAACAGAAGCTGGGAGTGCTTTGTAAAAGCTAAGCATAGGAAATACTTGTTTATGTATACAGATGTTGCCCATTATATCATTGTTTTTTTCTTTGTTATTTGGATATATCTATGATATTATCCCAATCTGAAATAGCAAATGTAAACATAACAATAAAGTCACTGTCTAGAGGGTACTGGAAAGGAATCTTTTTATATTTTTCTATTGACCTTCCCTTGTGTGTCCTTTTTCTTCAAACAGAAGTTCTAGAAATTATATAACTGACTCATGTATTAATAATATTCATCTAACTGACTTGTGTATATTTTGTAACTCCCTTTTACAACTACATTTTTTATAACCTATTCCCCCCTCAATTTTAATAACATCCATCAGTTACCCCAAAACATAACCCACAATCAGCAATTTATTCACTCACTTTTCTCTTATTCACTTTGTGTAAAGATTCACAAACTCACAAGGGAATAATTTGTAAACTGCTTGTAAAAGTCTGACAATCTTCATCTGGTAATGATTCATGAAAGTCCAAACTGCCTCTGTGTTTGAAAGCAAAACAAAAATCAAAACCAGGATGGTCCATGTCTTTTATATCACAGCATGGGGCAGCTGGAAAGGGAAGGTGCAATTATATTTTTAAGATATTATTTCATTATTGAGATAACTCTGAGTTTACTACATATGATGAATAGCATAGCTTTTGGTATGGGCATACCAGAGCATTTTATGACTATCCCTGCCCCTAGCCAATACTCCTCTGTGCCTTCCTGAAGACTCTGATAGACCATCGAAGTCAAGTGATACTGGGCTAAGACCTCCTGCCCAATGCCTCTTGCTGTCCTCCAGCTGGAAGTACAACCCTCACAGTGCTGCTGCTGGACAGCACAGTAGGAGTGCTTCCAAATAGGTCTTGGATGATGTCATCTGCTCTGGCTCATACTGCATTGAAGTAAGGCAACCCAGACTGGAACAGATTAAAGACTTCTCTTGTGATCCCTTCTTTGCTGGCAATGCTGGGAGGATAACCCTTGGCAGAGGTCAAAAACAAACAGCAAAGGAGCAGCAGTGTTTTCAGCTGGCAAATGGTTTGGAAAATTACTGTCTGCCTGTGGCTTTACCGATACTCTGGGAACCTTTAGATCAAGAGTGGGAGGACACTGGAGAGTGATTGTTGTCAAATACTGCAAAATTAGGCCCAGTACAGAAGAGGTATGTGAAGAATTCTAACTTTTTGTAAAGCATTATGTGTTCTTGAAATAGACTATCCTATAGAGTCCATTAAGCAAGATGTGAGCCATAAATCTCTTTGTACTCATTCAACAAAATAATAGTGCATTCACAAAGGAAGGGACAGGGGATTTTGAGTACTCTGAAATGTCTTAAATTGTGGTATTCTTTTCACATGTCTTGCATTTGGCATTGAGAGGGAAATAATTTGGTTGCTGTCAAGAACCCTCCATGCCCCATCTCTGATTCCAATGGAGGAAAAATATTTGTTTTGCTGCTCAGAGTGCAGAAATGTCTGAGTTGTTCCCACATGTTTCCCCCATAGAGAACAACTCTGTACTAGGTAGTACCACCACAAGGCAAAATGTATCTCTTGACTACTCTCACTGTGTTACAAGAAACTGAGCAAAATTTGCATCACATGCAACAAGATTGAATTGTGAATGCAATCTACTGTGTGCACATTGTAACAACAATAACCTCTCACCCTGTATTGGTTTCACTGTAAAATGAATGTGAAAAAGATTATAAACTTGCTCAATTTTCAGATAAATATATATGTAGCAATTTATAAATCTGTTTTGAAATGAAGCTGAGTTGAACTTTCATTCCACCAAGACACACTGGGTGGTTTCAGCTGTGTTTCTCTTTTATTTTTCCTGTTACAAGTTGGCAAATTCAAAATAATAGAGTTAGAAAAATATATTTTTCAAATGCATTGACAAATATGCAAACAAGCCTATACATGCCTTTTGCAGACCATGTCACCTTCTCTGTATCAAAATACACAAGGAAAATTAAAAAACTTTCAGATTTGTTTTAGGCTGAATAATTAGTGCTGGGGTGCTTGTCTGTGTTTCAGAACCTTTGTAAGCACATCACCAGCTCAATTTGACTTGCTGTTACTGAAATATTTCAACAATCTATCAAACCTTTGTATATGTTTCACAAATAACAAATAACAAATAACTCCCCCTTTGAAAATAAAAAATCCATATTTCCTTCAGTATGCAAGCTATGATACTTTTAAAAATGAGGTAAATATTTACCTGCTTTATCACTTAAACTTTGCCATTTGTTTAAAGGATGGAACTGTCTGTTGTTGCTTTTTCACAGCCTTGGATATTTCTGAAGTTTTTAAACTAATTATTAAAATCACTCAGTAGCTTTGCCCAACACCTAGCTGAATGTCTTTCCAGCACCAAATCAGGTGTCATTGGCAGCTGTGCAGGACTTCCCTACAGTTTTGCACATATTTTAATCAGATAAGTCACTGTTTCCTTCTGCCTGAAGGGATCAATAAAGCAAGAAAGCAACAGAATAACTAGACCCAAACACAACTAATTTCTGGGGAAGCTGCATGTTAAATCTTCATTTTGCGTAGTAATCTCTTGGCCACAGACTGCTTTACAGATGCTAATAGTTTTCCAGGTTGCTGCCACCATATCTCGAACACGTTATAGATTACAGGAACCAATAAAAATACATTTGTGCCAATACATCCTGAAATTGCATTTTGTAGCTTAAAGGCAGGGGGAGGTGTACAGAAAAACAATGAAGTTTTTTTTCATTGCTTCTAAACATTCTCCGTGAAGCCAAAAATAAGACTGACCAGCCTGAGTCAAAGAACTGGATTTGTTCCTTGGTTCCCCCTAAATCTTTCTGCAGTTGTAATATAGGTTATAAAAATGGTATTCTGCAATTTATTGCGCATCCATGTTCACTACATTAAAGATCCTTCTGCTACAGGGGTATTTTTAGACTAATATTCTGACCTAGAATCTGGAAACAATTAATGTTTGGCTTTTGATAGACTGCTGCACTTCAGTGATACAGTCTGAAATGAAACTGCAACTTGAGGAGCTAAGGTAAGAAAAAACACGGTGCATAGAAACAAAATATAGTGTGGTAGTTGACAACCTTGAAGGTGACTTTTTCCAACCCATTGAATATCAGGTTAATGCCCTGAAATTCAGTTCAGTGAGATTCATTACGGTTCCTTCTGTCACTACAGTATTAAAACCCCAAATGCATCATTAACTCACAAGTGGGCTTTGCCATTTGCCAATAGGGATTTGACACAACTCCAGTGACAAAACCATCTGCAGGAACACCATGGATTTCTGCTGCATGAAAAAGTAATTATTTTATATTGGAGATAAAAGAACTCATTTTGGTATACCTAGTAACTGTTGTATATTTGAGAATGAAAAAAGCTTCCTATATAAAGGACCTAATCTGGGTTTCCTTAGGGAATACAGGGCACACTGTGCTTTCCCTTAGAAGGCTTAAAATACAGGAACACTGAAGTGTACTCACTCTTTCTAACAGAAGCACAGCTACTGAATGTGTAGCATATCTCAGAGTATAGGTGTTGACTAACATTCACCTTAGCTTTCAGTCATATATCAGGTAGAGGTGAAAACCACTAGTACAATGAGGCAATTATTCTTCCAGGACAAGTCTTGGCCATAGTGATCCTTCTGTAAGTTACCAAACCCCCAGAATACTCCTAGAATATCTTCAGGTATCTCCAGGCAATTAATTTTGTGAACAAGAAACAAGAGGATTTTGGAAGCTGTGGATAACTGGTGTGTTCTTTCTTTCTCTCCCACCCAAATCCCCTTTTCCAGCCTCCTCAATTTACCTGACCTCATTACTTGATGACTGACAGCGTGGCTGTTTGAGATTACTTTTGAAGTGAACCACAATGAGCCACAAGAGGCAAAAGCTACTTTGTCTCATCAAGGTATTGTCTTTGTCAGTACAAAGTTACCAGTAAACTTCTGACAACCTCACAAGAGGGGCTGAGGACTCATCTGCATTTCAGCTTGAATAATCATTCTACCCACACTTGATTTACCTCAGACATTGCCTCAGCAGTGAGGAGAGGCCAGGGCAGATCCCTTCAGGACTGTACCAAACACTGAAGGAAGGCTCAGGCTGAGATGCTGCAAAAGGGGCTGCTCTTCCCTCTTACTTTTTCAGGAAAATCCATTACCTTCTCCACCCACCATTAGGGTCTAACTCCTGTTAAGAATCCATAGGTCTTCCCTTCAGAACCTCTTGCTGCTATTTTGTTGAAGCAAAGAAAATAATCATGTAGAACCAGGCCAGCCTTGGAAGCAAGAGGATGGATGCTGGGAAGGATGGGAGCTTGATTAGGTTTGGGTCGGAGATGAAAGCCCAGATGACATGTTTGGCACTGAAATTTTGGCACTGAAAGACCTTAGGAACTTTTCTAAAAATTTTATTACAGAGTGTGTAAATGGATGGGTATGTGATGGTGTGTACCATTATCCAATGTGATAAAGTTAGGGTTCAAAATGTGTAGGCAAATGTGCTCATCCTAAATGCCTCCCACTAATAATGAATCAAAAAAAAAAAAAAAAAAAAAAAAAAAAAAAAAGAAAAGGCAGTTCACTAGATTTCATAAAGTTTACCAATTACTTCAATTACTTGCATAAATAGTAGTGATTACTTGCATAAATAAAGGAACTTGTGTGAAACCTTTAGTGGAAGCAAAAGGGCTGGTGGCATACATATTTGGTTTTTAACTGCCCTTTTACCTTCCCGGGGCTGTGTTCTTCTTGCTTTAGCATGGTATCAAATTGCAGTGAATGAAGTGTGACTATTTTGGTGATATATCTTTATGAAAATTCAAGTTAATCAGAAAGTTCCCTCTCTGACAGCCTCAGTAGGAATTCCACAGGCTCAGTTAAACTTGGACTACCCTTCTGCTCAGGGCCAGGTTGTCCCCAGCAGTTATGGCTGTGGCAGCAAGAACACCTTCTGCAGATGTCTGGGATGCACTTTGTGATAAAAAGGAAAACTTACAACTTTACTGCCATTCATTTATCACCTGTATGATCATGGATACAATAACAACTGCAGCATCAGTAGTAATTGCAACACATTTATTACACCGTTTGGGCACACTAGTTACAGACCAGCACTGAATTGCTCCAGGCACTTTACAAAGAACAAAGCAATGATCGTGATTCAAGGACTTAACAATTCAAGTGGAAAACTAAGAGCAAAAGATGAAAATAGAAGATGGGAGTAGAAAAAGAAAGCAGCGAGACAGTATTGATCAGAGGACTCAGCACAGCAGCAGCCTAAATTGTTGTCAAACTGAATAATTTAAATCAGAATACTGATATGGAGGAAGTGATTCTCTTGTTCAATGCAATGTCTTTGAGCTGTAAGCCTACCAAATTTAATAGTGTTCTTCTTAAAAGACACCAATACAACAATACAATCAATTCTGCTTTGTAATAGGATGTGAACTTGAACATTGTGAATGACAGCAGGACTTAATAAACTAGACTAGGTTATTCTGTACCATAGAAATGCCCATCCAGCAAAGAGAGAGAAGTGAAATTAGCAGAGATATTGAAGGTCACCTGCTCCTCTTCATTGTAGGAAGTCATTCTCCCTGTAAAGGGGGAGGATGAGGTCTGTCTGTGAACCTGTTACTTCACACAGCCATTTGCACCAAATCTACAGGAACCAGCTGATGAATATAGTTTCTCTACAGCCCTGCATGCTCAAGCCTGGGGAAAAGGGATTAAAACAAATAAACAAACAAAAGCAGAGAAAAAACATTATAACATAAACCTGGGGATTACCTTGCCCAAACCTACAACACTGAGGATGGCCACAATACTTGGGCTCCCTTCCCAGACTTCTTGCTGGTGTCTTCTGGCTGCCTGTTACTTCATTTGCACAGAGCTTGAAACAGCTGCACACAGAGCATTTCCCAAGGGCAGCTAGGCAGCTTTTGTATTGAGGACACTCTGATATCATCCTTTAGAGAGCTGAAAAGTCCAACATGTCCAGAATGTGGATGCACTGCTTGAGCTGTGAATTCAGAGATGTACACCTGGAACAAAATGTTACATTTATTTTGACAGCTTTGCTTTTGTATCTGGCTTGCAGAAAGGTTCTGCTACATCAGCAGACACAAGGAATTTATTTTCTTTTTGCAAAAATGATACATATTTGGTGATAAGTACCTTAATCATCAGCTATTACATTGTCCCTGTGGAATCCTACTCTAATCTAGCCACACATTTTCAAAAGGTCACTGGTGATTTCTTTTAAAGTCCTCTAAAAGACAATGCTGTTGTGGTTGTTTTCAAGAAAATTTTTAGCTTACAGAAAGATAATTAGTTCCTGCCTTCATATACTCAGCTTTTTTTTTCCCCCTTAAACATGAAGAGAACATTTTTAAGAAAGAAAAAAAGAACTAATAACTTTATTGAGTCAAAGATAGCAGGCAACAGACAGCTTCCGGAGGAAAGCAGCCTGCTTTTTAGTATCAATTATTTATCCATTTTGCTATTCACTCACAGTCTCCTTTTTTTTCTCCTAGTCTTTTCTGTCTCTTCACCCTATAATAAGGCCTTTCAATTTTCTTTTAATATAAGAAGTGGAAGTAAAAACCCTGGTTATGTATACTGTTTCATCTTTTTTCTCCACCAGTGCTTTCCCCTTTCTTAATTTGGAAAAAAAAATTTAAAAACTGTAGCACCCAGCCACCCACTGACTTCAGGGTACTTGAATAAAATCTTTGTGAAGTCAGGGGAGGTGGTAACTTGAGTCAGAAAGGCAGAAATCACCAGGAACTGTGTTGGCCCTTTTAGTCTAAGCAATCTAAACTGAGATGACTATTGATGTGTCCATTTCCTACATGTCATCAAAATCCTGTTCATAATGAAGAGGAAGCCAATATTTTTAAGATTGGAACCTTCCTCACAGACAGGTTCTCTCTGCTTTACCTGTGTTTAACCATCTGGTCAGATGGGTTCGTTGAACATTGAGCAATTTGTAACAAAGTGAATATAAGTATGTTGAAAAAAAAACTCACACTGTTACACTGCACCCAAAACTACAATCTAAATAGACTTCAAGGTAAGAATTTAGACCAAGAATTAGTGATTTTATAAAGGGCAATAAGAACAATTCTTGGCTTAATTTTTTTCTGCTCTTTTGAGTAGCATAAAAATAAGCAGACCCTTGGGTGCACAAAAATATACTGTAAATATTTACTCAGAACTAATAAGACATTTAAAATAGTCTTTTTCTATTTATAAAATAGACTTGCAGTCAGTCTGTATAAGACTGCCTTAGGTATACTCAGGAGCAGCTCAAGGACACAGACTCCATCCTCATTTGCACCCTGCTGCATTTGAAGAAATTGAAATTACTGTATGTGTTGCTGTTAGTGGTCACAAATATTTGAGTAGTAAACAATAATAAAATACTGCAACACCTTAAATGTGGAACATGCACTTGAGAGATACATAAGAAATCTTGTTTTTAACCTAGTGTCAGAAGAATAAACACTGTGACAAGGCTTCATAATGACCACATATACAGGTGGATGTCAGGCTTTCCCAAGGGAAGGATATACAATAACAAAATGCAGCCAGAACTTGGGAAAAAACCGCATTTCAATAAGCATAGTTTAGGAAAGAAAATGGTATTTTAAAAAAGAAAATGACCAAATTAATTTCTCCTCACAAGAATGGGAACTGTCTGCAGCAGCTACTGCTTCCAAGAGCACGAACAGTATGGATCTGGGCACAGGCACACTCTGTACCACCAAATGTGACACAAAAAACTTCAGCTCCTTCTCCCAGCTTAGCCTGGGTCTCAGGAGACAGAGCTGCTTCACAAAGGGCACTGCCTACCACCAGGTGCTGAGATTTTGTGGACACATTTGGTGGTAGTCAGTATAAATCTAGTAGACCCAAAGTCCTGAGTAAAGAGAATGTGTGTGCCGTTTCCCAGCACACACTGGTAAGGACAGAGGTCTGTGGGGACTCTGGTAAACAGCAGCAACAGAATTTTCATGAAGCAGGGCTGTGTTTGCATCACCAAGAGGAGCTCCCTTTCTCAAAAGCAGCAGTGCACACAATTAAGGAATTTTCTTAGTATGGATTATACAGGGTTAGAATCTGAGCACTACTTCTAATTCCCAAATTAACCTTGCTATGAAGAAGGAACCTGCCAGAGATGACCTGGAATTTTATGTGATCTCTCTTTAGCTATTTCGTAACTTGAGGATTTTGAGTCTACCTTATGAAGCAAGATAGAATTGGGGGAAATATTCAAATTTTCATCCTTGCAAATGTTTCCATATCTTTAGCCACAGATTTGTAATTGAATGAGAGCCTGCAGATATTATTGTGTTCCTCTGCCTGTGTAGTCTTTGTGTAATGAGCAGGGATATTTCACTTTCTTGCATCTTATTAAAATCAGAGTTTAGCAACTTGCAAAAACAACACCCATTCTTCAGTCAGGGAAAACAAATGCAATATACAGTATTCAAAGTAGCAATATGTTGTGGTTTGTGCTGTTTACATTTTGGAAGTAAACTGCCAAGCTCAGGATGCTATTTCCATCACAACACACCTCACAAACTGCACCAATGGAAAACATGATGTGCCTCACAATAAAAAGTATTTTTAAAGGTATAAGCAACCATTAAGTTTTTTCTGTGAATATTTTTCCCCTTATTCTGTATCCTTGGCACATGTAGGCCTGTGCTGAAATTAGGGCAATACTCAAGAGCAAATTTCATAGGCTCAGATTCTTGTCTGAACATGAAAAATGACAGAGTAATTAAAAAATCATTTAACTGAATATACTGCAGAGGTGGGTGTCTGGAATTATTGCAGAATAGGACCACAATTGATCTTGCTCTAACCATTTTCTGGGCATATGAATGACTCAAAGGGATCTGATCCTCCCTCACTTATACAGGAGCAGACAAAATATAGACACCCTGGTGTAACTGTTGCCAGTGAAAGGACAATGTATTGTCAAGTTTTAATAGACCTTAAATTTCAAAAAGCTGTTTTTAAATGAACCTAACCCTAAAAACTCCTCTCTGGTCTCTGGATTTAACATGAAGCTGTGTGTGCAGACTTAACTTTTTCCATTAGGATAAATTTTGCCTTCAGATATGGATTTGCCAAGATGGGCTGGTGCAGTGGGTGTAACCTGTCTTGTACAGGTTACAGGTAATTTACTGTTGCCTGTAAAGTTGCAGAGAGCAACTTTTTCAAGCAAGATGAAATATGGAATAAGAAGGGACGGCACCATGCAGATCCTACTTCAGCTATGCCACGTGGGATCATCCTACCAGGTTATACCTGAGCATGTGGAGTATTGTAGCTAATTCCATGGGCTATTATACAAGACAGATGGGGGAAAAAATCATAGCAAATTTGGTAAGTTTTATATAAACATAAGACAGACTGAAAGATTCTACCCTGCACCTTAGAAAGATAATGACATAGCACCATGCATATGCTTTTTATTGTACATTTTCCTACATAAAAAAAAAGCTGAAGTGGAGCACGTCTTTGAGATGGGGCAATAGATGTAAAACATGAGAATAGAAAGGGGTTCTTGAAAAAAAAAACAGAAGGAAAGAAACAAAAATTTTCTATACTGATTCTTGATGTTGGCTGTGAGTGCCTGTTTTAGCTGCAGATATTAGCAATTTGCAAGATGGCCTAACCCAGGATGTGCCTTCAAGCTGCAAGACAAAATAGTTGCTTCTTTGAAGGTCTATGAGCATAAAGCATGGTGGCAACAAAATCTGAATAGTACTTAACTAAGTAGTGAAAAGCATAGCCCAGGAAACTCAGCCAAATAAAAGAGAAGGCAGTTTAGGGGTTTAATGTGCGTGAGGATAAATTTACTTTTCCAAGTGTTGCCTTATTTGTTCTTTTCTTGACTTGGAGAAGCTATTTTTCATCACTTTTTCAATGCAAAAACTATTTTTATTGCTAGAAAATTATAGAGAAAGACATGGCAAACTGCCTTGAAATCAGCATAACCACACGGAACTGGCAAAGGGCCCAAATCCTCCACTTCACTTTGAAACTGGAAATTTTCTCACAGCTCCCATTCCAGCTCTCTTCTAAGACAAGGCCTTGACCTGCTGAGGCCTCTGAGACTGCTCACTGAAAAATGAAACAATGGGAAAACGGGATATCTTACAAAACCACATTTTTGAAAGGAATGAAAAATATTTGTGAGGATTCTCTCTCTTTTTGTCTTTGCTTTGTTTGCTTTATAATTGTGGTAAAACAGGTAAGACAATGCACAGCATGTGGGCACAGTAATCCAAGGACAGCACTGCTGCTGCTTTGGCAGACAAGACAGCCTCAATATGGGTAAAAGACTGTCTGGCTCCTCTCAAACAGGGAGGCATCAACCTTGACATAACCTTGATTTTTAGCAAAGTATTTAACATGTTCTCCCACAATATCCTTTTTGACAAGAAAGTAAGACATGAGCTGGAGAGATGGACCTGTCCAGTGAGTGGAATGCTGCTAAACTTCAAAATTTCAATGGTGTAATTACTGTGCCAAAGGTGAATTGACAGCTGGATACAAGCAGAGTTCCTTGGAGGATGATGTTTTGTCCAGTACTATGTAGCATCTTCCATAAAAGACTTAGGTGATGGGATGTAACATTTCCTCACCAAGCTGGTAGATGGAAACTAAACTGAAAGGGAGATACTTTTGAAGAGACAAACATTATTCAAACAAAAATCAGTAGCTGGAATACTGAGTCAAAAAGAACTGCATTGTGTATAGCAAGGATAAATATGGTACAGATTTATTTCAAGCAGAAGAACAGGCTGGAGGCCTGGGTACTCAGGGCAGCTCTGATGGATTGGCCCTGGGGGTCCTGCAGGGCATCAATCTGAGCAAAACCTGTTCTGGACTGCATTAGCAAAAGAACAGACAGTGGATCAAAAGATGTGTTTATTTCAACCTCCTCAACACCTGTTAGGCTACACCAAGACTATGGTTTCCTGTTCTGCTCCCTCCAGTTCCAGAAAACTGTTGAAAACAGAGGTGAATCCAACAGAAAGCTACTGAGATTGAAACTGAATCTAGCTACAGAACTTGAAATACAAGAAAGCTTAAAAGAACTTGAATTACTCTGGGAGTCTATGATTAAAATATCCTACTTGCTTTCTTTTGACTTGGAAGACAGATTATTTAAAAGAAAGGTATATGAATCAGTGATACATTGCCATCCCAGAAATATTGACTTTAAATGGCACACTTACGTTTCCCCACTGATTTCAGCATTTCCTCTTGTAGACTTTTCTGCCTCTTCTGTATCATCTCTTTCTTCTGAAGAAAATAAAAACCATTGTTCTGTTGGACACTAGAGATTCTTGCTATAAAAATTATTTGGATACAGCAGTTTTGCCCAGACTTCACATTGGGATCAAGAAAGAAAGTGCAGATTCCAAGGGGAGAAACACATTTTTCATTATTCAAGATTGTGTGAAACCTCTTTAAACACATAATTATCCTCTAAGTAAAGATGGACTGAAAAATTTAAAAAATGGAGGTAAACTAAACACAGCTCTTAATGTGTGTGCAGCTGCACTATTTCTAGATCAATTTAAAAAAAAATTATTTGAGGCACACAAACTTCTGGTGAGCAAGAGAGTCAGATTCCTTTCAGAGAACTTCCATAACACAGTCAAAAGAAGTTTGAAAGGCAAGTTAAAATACAAAGGAGAAAGAAGAAGTGTGTCTTATTTTAAAGTTGAATTAAAGTTCCTTGTGGTGTTGACTGTCAGTCTGTGTGTGTCCCATTCTTGCAAGGACTTCTGCTGGCAATGGGATCACTCACATTCCCAAAAAGCAAGTAGTACATAAGACATATGCAAAGTCACTAACCATTAGTTTAATTTGTTCTTCCTTTCTATTTTAAGACCTTGTGTCTGGGATGTTGTTGACCATGGCACCTTAGTCTACCAGAAGAGAAAAACTTTCCCTGCTTTCTAAAATGTCACAGATACTCTCATTACATTTTCTCAATGTTTTCTTCCAAACATAACTTTGACTAATGCATAGAAATCCCTGCATTTAGAAAATTCAGCAGGTCTTTCTTAATTTAGCAACTTAAACTGCCATTCTTGAAATGTAAGATCTGTAGTACTCAATATTTTTCAGCTATTTTAATAATGCTGTGCAAAAGAATATTAGCTAGAACTGACACTGTTTCTATTAACTTAATTCTCCAGGCTTCATCACTTCTTCAGACATGTCTACTGTGCAGGAGGGATAAAGGTTTCTGTCTCATATTGGCATTTGACTTTCAGGGGTGTCAAGTAAAATGCCCAAGAGGAAATGTGTTTGACTTTGCCAGTAATAGTGTCCTGTTGATAATTCCTTCTTTTAGGTCTCCAAGTTTCTTTTGGGGGAAAAAAAAAAGAAAACTTTTATGCATTTGTGATGAATATTTTTTTCTATACATCCCTATAATTTCAAACCTTCATAATTTTTTTTAGCCAGATGTTTCTAAAAGCATCACACTCTATGACTTCAGTTGAATTGATGTAAAAACATATATTATTTATTTGTTACCTTTTTTCTTTCTTTTTCCTTTCTGAAATTTCATTGCTGATGTAAAGCAGTAAAAAATGTGTGTAAGTGCAGAACCAAATTGTCTTTTTATAGCTTGCCTTTGGCAGAGCTCAGTGCAACAAAATCTTAGTGACACATATAATGTTTTGTCTGATGTTCTGTCACATTAAGAGACTTGCAGATGCAGCTCACCTAGAGATCAGATGAGTAAAATTTTTTGTCATGACCCTTGGGCATGATTTGTCTGGGTGCACTTGGATGAATTCCCATTATACATGCCAAATAGTGAGTCAAATAATTACTTGTACTGCTTTACCACACTGCAGTTGAGAATGGGGTTAATTGATGAGCATTACGCCATTTTTGCATTGTCTATGGTACAGTTTAAATGTCTTTAAGTAGATTTGTGGTGTAGGTAAGTTGAACATATGCAACCAAAAGCAGTTAGAAACAAAATTATTTTTGTCTGACTAGAGAGGGTTTCACCTGAACATACCCATCATGCTCCAGTGGTGGTGAATCACTTCTCAATTCTGGTCAAATATCTTAAGAAAAAGCTACAACTGAAGTGTTTCTGCTAAATATCTAATTATCATGAGAAAATGTAATAATTTCTCATGATTTTCTCCTCTTTGCTTCAAGCATCAGAAAAGCACTGAGTCACCATTGACCGAGTAATTTGTTAATTTTTTTCCAAGCAGTTGCCTACCTTACACTCATAAATTAAGCAGTAATAAAAATGGTCTCCAGCATGATTAATCTACCAGTTTGGCTGTCTAAGCAGACTGTCAACAGAAAGTCCTACAGGGTACATGATTCATACCCAGTTAAGAATAATATTTGCTTTTTATATATTTTCTTTGACATAGTCAAATTTAAAGAAGTTCAACAGTCTCTCTGGCTTGACTCATCACTAAGTTTCATTTCCCTCCTCATATAGACCCTGGTTATCATTAAGGAAATTACTTAGTTACAAAGTGGTAATATGACTTGGCCCAAAAAACTGGAGTCAGAATGCAGAGCTGTGGGAGCAATTTGGGAAGGTTGAATCAGGCCCATGCTCAGTCCACAAAATTGATCTATTGCTCTGTGACTATTTTCCTTCCAGCTGTAGCCAACAAACTGCTATACTGAGGTACGTTCCGAAACTGTGGCTGTGTTATGCCTTGGATAGAAGTCAGGCACTTTTCTGAAGGGGTTCCAGTAAGGGTTTAGATGCTGATCATGCCAGGAAATATTGTCTAAAAAAAGCTAAATTTAAATCCCATCACTTAAAATCAGCTTTGCAGCAGAGAGACTGAAGAGAGGACCTCGGAGACGCTCTTCAGAGACTTTCTGGAATTTTAATCCCCTTGGTAATCAGTCCTGCTCCACAACAGTGCTGGGGAACAATTATCAATCACATGCTGAGGAAGATTTACTGATGCAGGAGTTTAAATAAAGAAAGCTGTTGAAGCCTTTTCTCACTGTTACCACTGCCAACTCAGCAACATTGGTAATAGCAAGGGTGGGAAATTTTTTTCTTGGAAGACTTTTCTTAAAAGAGGGCTTATATACAGCTGTAACTTCTTTTGATCCCTGTAGAAGCATAATCACAGTAGCATAGATAAAATCTTAAATTTAAGCATTTATTTCCATTTTCCTTCATGGAATTCTTGGTCTGTTTCAGTCATCTGCTCAGTCTGAGGGAATTGGATAAGTTTTTAAGGAAAATAAAAACTTTTAGAAGTTTAATGGATAAACTTTATAAAAATTATAATAACTGACTTTACAATGTTCTATCAGTATATGTTTAGAAAACAAGATAGTTTCAAATAAAGGCTCATCACAACTACTTAACATGTTTTGGGAAATATGAGAGTTGGAATATGTTCTTGAGGAAAGTTAATATTCATAACTGCATATTCACATAATCTCATATGATTGTGTGTTTTAATGGAGTTCAACATATAGCCATTTTTTTAGGACTCTTAGCTACATGATAATTTAAAGGAAACTTGAAATTTTAAATTATTGATGTGAAAAAAAGCACAGTGACTTATCCTCAGAACTGTATGGCTACATCCTATTCTCCTCTAAAGGCATCATTTACTCCTTAGTTCTGTGAGTGTTGGAGAACAAAGAGCAAAACTCCATGAATAACTAAAATTAAATATCAGGCAAAAAAGTCTGCATGATTAAATGTGGAGTCGTGCAGTAGGGAGGTACACATTGTCTGCAAATGGTTTTTAAAAAAGTACTAAGCATTTACTAGGGCCTTTTCAAGCCCTTTAAGTCACTTCTGAAAGGCACATGAGTCACATGACAGCCAAAGTGGCAGAAAAGGAGAAAAACCTAGAGAACCTGGCAAAGGTTCTTGCACTGAAATTTTTAAGCTCTCAGAATTATTTGAGATAAATATTGCAGGGATTTGGAACAGCAAAGTTAAATAGCAGAACTTAGATGACCAACAATATCAGCTTTTACTATTTGGCTTGGGTTTGCTGTACTTTTTAAGTATTCTCTTTGATATTATGTCCTTACCTCTCTCCATCAGTCTTTTCTCATTGCCTTCAATGCCACCTTTTCATTGGTGTCATCAGCTTGTTATGTCTGGGTTTTCTGTAATGTGCTAAAACTATGGCAGATGCATACTTGAACAGATGGTTTCCAGACAAACGTGCTAACAGGTGAGGGAAATAACCATGCCAAGCATACTCTTCCAGAAACTGCAGCACCATCTGAAACATTGCCAAGACCTGATAGGTTTGGTTTTCATTAATTAATTTTTGGGTTTTGTTTGTTTGCTTGTTTTGGTTTTATTTATTTGTTTGGGTTTTTTTAGGTTTACATCCTAGTTTTGGGTCTGCCATCTGATTTCTGAAGTCCTCTTTTTCATGAGCAGGTAGATGTGTCCATAGTGTTGCTCTGAATCACCTAATAGAAAAAGGCTCGCACCCAGTCATTAAGTTCTGCTTCCAAATAATTGCCTATCACCCTATCCATTATGGGATATCCATGAGATTGCCATCTGCCTTACTCAGATTTAGAGACAAGTGATATCAACAGAATCACTTCAATTTCTCTTCCTCATTTTCCCCTCCTCTGCTCTTAGATCCAGGGGAAAAAATCAAGGGAATGGATCTAAATATGTATCTCTTGTTCATTCCTGCCTTCTTGTGAAGACTGACTGGGGCCCTTAGGGAAAAATCTGCTGTGTCCCTATGTTTTGGCAGGATGAGAAGGGCTGGCAGGCAATTACTGGGATAAATTCAGAAAAGGCTGCTGCCACTGGGAGGCTGGATGAAGGGTTCTGTAACCATTCTGGGCACATCAGGGTTTATGCATACTACCATTGTTCTGGTGACTACAGAGGGCAGGGAGCCCCACTGGAGAAATTCGAAATACTCAGTGTGATGGTCAACTCCTAGGACTACTTTCTTCCTCCCATTTAGCACAAAAGAACAAACAGAACAGAAGAGCTTTATAGAAAAATATATAATAATTTGTGTGCAAAACACTATTTACAAAAGTTGAGACATGCTAATGATATCATTCTTACAGAGATGGCTTTCAGACTACGCAATATTTGAAACAAGGCATAAGCTTTCTATGGTAATTTTGTTAGCAACATTTTCTGCCCTGTAATTTTAGGATACTTGTAGCAGAAATGGTGGGTTTTCAAGAGTCATTTTGCTCAGGCTGAATGTCTGACTGCTAATTACATTCAATACGTGTTCTTGTTCTACTGCATCAAGTTGAATACATGCAAAGAAGCTGTTTAAATAGCTTTTCTCTGAATGGCTATATCTGGCTAATATTATCTCTATGCATTTATTTCAGGTTGCAGTGAATTCCTTTTAATGAATGTGCAATGTCCCCAGTATGACTTCTGCCAACACTCACAGCCACTGTACAGACCAATACAAAATTTGCAATCTAGTGTTTAATTGTCCTTTGCTGGAGTCACAGCACACACTGCTTCTTTGAAAGACCAAATAAATATCCCCACTAATCCTGTTTTGAAGAATAGAAAGGAGGGAATACGACAGGTTTGAATTTTTTTTCCTTCTGGAAGATGGCAAATCTGTAAGTTGGATGGAGTTTCCTACTTTGCACAGTTTGTTTGGTCTCACATCCTTAAAAGCAAGCCATCTTGGATTCACCATCTAAGCAGAAAAAAGCCCTCCTTTAATCAAGGTATTAAAATATCTTATTAGGTATTTTAACATCCACCATAATCATGAACCCCATCAGACTTATATGTCACACTTACTGGTTATTGGGCTGTTGAGTATTTAAAAGTGGTCAAACAGTGCATATCAAGGATGCATTGTGTTGCCTGATGTGGCTTCCATGTCCTCTGTTGGTGTAAAAATACTTCTGCTGAGAAAAAAAAAAAAAATTAAAAAAAAAAGAAAAATATTGATGTGCATTTAAATTTTTACAGTTCCATAATAGCCATTGTCTATTTTTCATACTGTGTGTAGCCTGAATGTCATAGGAAGAATCATTCCAGTGCCAGACATGATGATGCCTGTGGCTGTTATTTTTATGCAAAGATCAAAACAGATGTTGGTACACCCATACCTATCAATTTCTGGTTTCTCTTTAGCTTTGTTAAATTTCATTTGTTTTTATAATACAATTACTTGTCACCTTCTTGCTTTTGTGTTCCTAATATTTCTATCAGCAATTCTGACAGGAGAAATGTCTTTTTTTATCTCACTTGTTATTCTGTTCTTGAATTCAAAGAATAGGAGAAAGCACCATAATCTGAGAACCGTGGGCTTGGGTTGATGTTCTAAATTCTCAGACGATAATCTGTGTAATGAAGAAGCAATGGAACACCCTGCCCAATGGAGATATTGAGGATGCCCCATCCCTGGAAGCATTCAAGGATGTGTTGGATGGCACCCTGAGCAACCTGATTTAGTGAATTACATCCCTGCCCATGGCAGGGTTTTTGGAACTATAGCATCTTTAAGGTTCCTTGCAACCCTAACCATTCTATGATTCAATAATTCCATTAATTATTTTACATATTAATCAATGATAAGAATGCATATTTATATCTTCAGGAACAAGTATGTATTTTTCTGATTAGTTTTAATATGACTCCTTGAGAACTGTGCAAATACTCTGGAAAGGTGCTCAACTCATTATTCATTATGGCTTTGGTAGAAGCCACATAATTGATATATATATATATGGCTATAATATAAAGCAATCCAAAATACTTTACAAAACCTAGCCCATGCAGTTTGCCAAAGAGCACCAGCAGATGATATTTGAAATATTCACATTTTACTCTATTGCAAGCCTTTTTCTGTCCTCTCCCACATTCTTCAGACTCTATTTCTAAGCTGAGTATGGTAAAGTCCATGTTCTATGTTTACTAGCAAAGTACATATGTATGCTGAGATATTAAAAGAAATAGTGACCAGAATCCAAGTCTGGGTTAATTTTAAATCACCAGAAATATGGACAGCATCACTAAAATGCTGGCATGAAAACTTCTCATTCATTCCACATAACCATGTTTAAAATTCCTGAGTCCTCACTGTGCTGAGCTCTCCCTCAGTTTCTGACAGCCACAGAACATGCTGACAAGGTTTGTAAAAAGTGTGGCCTTGTCCCCTCTTCTGGCACATTATTATTTTTGCATAGTATGATGGTAATATCATCCTTTTGCAAAATTGCTGGGGGTGGGGGCAATGTGAAGTTCAAAATTTAACATATGCTTGGACAGATCAACCAAATGTCTCTTGGCCGTTCTGTATGAGAAAATATAAGTAATTTCATGACATAAAGATTTAGCACATGTTATTTAATTTTACTCTTTTTTATAATGTTTTACTACACAAGGGAGAAAACTTTTCCTGTGTATGCTTTTGGAACACTAAACCTTTCTATAGGTTTTTTGTAGTCTGAGATGACACTGTTATGAAATCACAGAAACAGGAGTCTCTGCTTTCATGCTTCTCTCAAACTATTTCCCCAGCCATCTTTTAAAGGATCCCCAAACTTCTTTTTTTATTATCCTCTAAATTATACAGCTGTAAAGATGCTAGATCATTCTCAGTGCATTCCATGCTGTCATATAAGGTTTATGAATGTAGTACTCTCTTCTTGGTCTCATTTTACTTATTGTAAAATTTGCATGATTCTGTTACAGTTTCCCATCATGTTTAATATCTGTTTCTGTTGAAAAAGCTATTCATGGGAATCGCTGTGGGATCAGCTGTGGCTTAGACAATAACCATTCACAAATAATTTATTTTACATTTGGCACATGGACCAGATCCTTAATGCAGCTCTTAAAGCCCTTGTAAAACTGGAAGGTCGCCTTTGATTTCATTAAAGCAGCTGTATGTTGATGGGTGTTTTCATTTGGTTTTCATTTGTACCTGTACAATTAAAATGCTCCAATTGCCCAAGGGTGTTGGTTTGGATGACGCTATAGACATTTTACAATCTGAGCAAACATCTTGTCAGTTAGTTTGCAGGACAATGCAGGCTTCACATTTGAATGTAACTCCAACTCCCATCACACCTTGTTAAACTAGTACCTTTTCATTATCACTGAAATTATTTCTTTTTATGCAGTATTTCAGTGTCTCTCTTCAAGACTGTCTTCTATAGAGCATTGAACACCTCTTTTTCTCATTCTTTGTTTTTTAAACAACTTTCTAACAGCAGAAGTGGCTGAAATAAATGTTTTGCTTTTGTTTTGTCAGAAATATCAGCTCAATAAACCAAATGCATGAAACTGTATCTGAGAAAAGTTTCTTGGGACTGGAAAGGAATTTCTGTTTGGAAAAAAAAGTAATGCCTGTGGTCCCAGAAGCACCAATTACTTTGGTGTATAATGCTTTTGTATGGAAAATCAGGCTCAAATCTCTGTTCTGCCTAAATCAGACCAGCACCTTCAACCAGCCACTCCACATTCCAGCTTCATGCCAAACAAGTTACTGATTATTCTGATTATTCTACAAAGAAAGACATAAATCCTTCCTTCCTTTGTCATGAGAGAAGGAAAAAAAAAAGAGTAAGACAAGGAGAGGTCACCTCATCATCTTGATGTGAAACAAAAATTTTTCTAAATCTTGCTCTTGTCTGACCAAGATTCAAATCTGCTGGTATGTTGTTTAGTGTTGGATAATGCAGATTTTTGACTTTGGGCACATAAGTGGATTAGATTGAGTTATGCTATGTTAATGAAGTGCCATTCAGGAATGGAGCTGCCACAGCTGCCACGTTTTAGTGCAATTTCATTAAACTCTCTTATCAATTGTATTTGTTTGCCTGCAGCAGTACCTTCAAAATTTCTGTGTGTCTACAGTTTGTTTGCCCACTTTATATCATTTCTAGAGGACTCTCTGTCCCTGTGAATTTTAGGATCACTTAATTAAAAGTACAATGGCTGAAAAATTAGATGAGATTAAAAATTCTCTGTAACAGGGCTTGAAGCACTTCTTGATCCCCTTGTATTTGGATAAGTCTCAACTCCTGAAAAGCATACAAACCAGCTCCCTCACTCTGCAGTCTGCTTTGCATCGTTCTTATATCAATATAATTTTCAATATGAAGACTCAGATCTTCAAACCGTGCTTGAAACTGCAGATGTCACATTGAATTCAGTGGCAGCTTTGGCACACCACTGCTTTTGCTCCATCAGAACAGACGTTTGTCAGCATCTCTAAATGTGGAGTGTAGATATGCAGTGTGAGTTTTTTGTAAACTGCATTGCATGTTACATGAAGTCTGAATACCTTCAGTACCTGTTTTTCCAAAAATGGTATTCCATCAGGTCTTGACTAATCTAACATCCTCCTTCAACAGAGTATAAATTCAACATCTTTATAAAATAAGCATTATAATATTATATGTAATATAATATCTCATCCAAGAGATTGTCACTTTATGCTTTTTCTGGAAGAAGAGTATTACTTTTTCTATACTGTGCTGTGAGATTTATTTTACAAATTATCATTAATGTTAAACATACAACGTTGTATCTGCCTAACAATTACTTTGACCTTAATGAAGTCGTTAAGGGGTTCAGCCAAAAGTATCTCTTGAAGTTTTACTTGTTCTCTTTTACCACATAGCAACCACGAGCCCTACAGACATTCTTTGCCTACATGTAGTAATATGATAATGAACACAGTAACAGCTTTGTTCACAACCTATCTTTGATTTCTTGCCCTTGACATTCCTCCTCCTCTGGCTAGTCTGTTTCTATTCCAGAGCTAAATGATTTATCATCTTGTCAGTGAATTTCTCCTACACCTTGTATTTATTTGTCCCACCCTATGCCTCCTAGTAACTTTTATCTGTTTGTTGCATTGTTTGTCAATGTCTTGACAGTTCTCAGAATCTGACACAAAATACAGTGTGTGGCCAGGAGGAGAACTTTCCACACTAAAACAGGATTTTAAGCCATGGCTTTAAAATTTATCATAGAAAATCCACAGATAAATGGAATAACTTTGTTTTTCACAAACACATTGGTAAGACATGAACTATATGTCAGATCTTCCTATTTTGTCTGGACTGGACAGGTCTGAACTCAACTCCAAATGCTCCATACAGTTTCCTCTAGAAATATTTTACTGTTAATTAAAACCTGGCTATGGTGGGGTCAAGGCTTTAAATTATGTGACAAGCTGAACCAAAAAATAGAATGAAGAGACTGATGTGTGACAGACATTCTTGTAGCAGAAGGATTAGAATTAATTAGATAAGTTAAATTTAAGTTCAAAGCTACAGATGGTTTATGTTATTATTAAAAAAAATTAATTAACATTTTAAAAGCTGTCCCCATGTTAGCAATCAAGTCACAAGTTGAAACACTCTTGGACTTGTGCAATAAGCTCCAGTTATTCCAGTTACCTGGTGCTCAGCCAATTTCCCAACTGTGCCTATAATAGTGCATTAACAGCCATCCAGTCTGTTCCCCAAGTGCAATATTGGATCTGTCACTGCAACAAATTGCAGATCAGTGACCTCAGTGGTAAATGTTTAGTATTGTGTTTGGCCTGGGTGTTGTATTTTTGATCCAAAACAAAGGCAGAGATTCAAGACAAACACCAATGTTCTCTATAACCTTACACCTCATGTTTTAAAATTAAAGTGACATGGAGGAAATGGCATTTTAAACAGTAAAAAGATGAGCTGTTTCCCTCTCCTTCATTGTTTGTCTTTTTGGTGGTATGTTCATGTAAAAATATGGCAGGAAAAAAGAAAAAGAAAAATAATGAGTAACAGCTTGCCTCTATTTGGCATCAAACATAGAGAAGCAGTGTCCTTCCTGAGGCAAAGAAGTTTCACCGCAATGGGTTGGGACCAGTGAGCCGGGTCAGCTGTGCGAGCAACGTATGAGTGAGAAATGGGTGCAGGGGGCTGGGAGGGGTCTGAGAGCTGCACTGAGCAGGCTAAAAAGTACTCAGGACTCAGGCACAAATACTTTGTTCATGTGTTGTCATGTGCTGGGGAGTTGCTTTAGTATGCTAGATGCAAGGACAACACATCTGTCTCTTACGGGAGCAGATTAAGTATGTCCCTGGAACAGCTCCTCTGGTCTGGTGACATCCCAGTGCAATCCAGCTTGGATACATCAGAGCTGCTCAGCAATGTGAACAATAAGAGAGTAAAAAGAGGTGAACACAAATCTTACTTCAAAACCCACTACCAGTCTAAAGGACTTGGGAAAGTAGACAACACAGACTTATGTCTAGGAAGTGAAGTAATAATTCAGCAATGTGCATTTTGGTGTCAAGAGGCATGAATAACTAATATGCAAATGCCTTGATATTCATGACATAAAATGTTATGTCATTTCATAACATTGTCACCATTATATTGCCATGCACTCACCATTGTTTCTACCTTCAATTAATAATAGTGTGACCTGTGGAGACTGTCTGATAGAAGAGTATGACTTTTCAATGATGTTTAAATCAAAATACGTTTAGGCATCCTGGAATTTAACTTTGAACAAATGTGGATGTTATTTTTCCATGATAATATAGATCTGATGCCCTCACTAGCTGACCATCTATCTGTAAGTGTGCTCTGCTCTTGGGATAGATGCAAAGGCACTGCACAAGGAATTGCTTATTGTTACTGTAAGTCCACTTCACAAATTGGACTCCAGCAATCAAAGGAGGTTCTTCTCTTCACTGTGTGACCTAAGCATATTATTTACGCTGATAGATTCTCCAGATTTTTAAAAGACAGTATTACTGTGGATGAATAGTTAATGTGGACTGAGGCCTGAACAAACAGCTGGGTGTAAATTTTGGCCAGGTGTTAAGCTGTTCCAGGGTCCATGAAATGAGACAGGGTGGTCCTTCAGAGACCTCCAAAGAGGACTTTGGTAGCAAAATCCTAGGCCTGAGTCCTAGTACCACATTATTAAATGTGAAGTTCAGTTTTATTTTTGTGTAAAAAATACTACCTTTTTAAATTTTTTTATTACTCAGTTCTGTAAAATCATAGAGTCATAGAAATATTTAGTTTGGAATGAATCTCTAAGATCATTTAGTCCAACTGCTAACCCTGCAGTGCCAAGTCCACCACTAAACTGGGTCTTCTAGTTCACATCCACACCTTTTAAATACCTCCAGGGATGGTGACTCAACCAGTGTCCTGGGCAGCCTGTTCCAATGCTTGATCAGCCTTTCAGTGAAGAAATTTTTCCTAACACCCAATCTAAACATCCCCTGGCACAATTTGACAACATTTCTGCTCACTACTTGTAGCCTGCAAGAGGAATCCAATTCTCCACATTACTACAACCTCCTCTAGGTAGGAAAGAGTGATAATATCTCCCCTGAGCATCCTTTTTTCCAGGCCAAACACCCCCAGCTTCCTCAACCACTTCTCAAAGGACTTGTGCTGCAAACCCTTCACCAGCTTCATTCTCTGTTCTGGACACACTCCAGGACCTCAACATCCTATTTGTAGTGAGGGCCCCAGAACTGAGCGCAGGATTTGAGATGCAGCCTCACCAGTGCAGAGCACAAGGGGATGATCACTGATCACTCCAAGCCTCTGTACTCATATAAGCAGAGGAAGTTCGTAGGTGGAAATAAAACAAAAGTGAGCTTCAGTGTATCATCTCTTGCCACCTAATTCCCCAGAAGGCTGAGTCAAAACAGGCAAATACACAGGGTCTGTGCCTCGACAGAGCAAGTTTGGGTAAATATCCATGCAGAGGTAGGTACCCCTCTGACTGATGTCTGAGGAGAAAAAAAACTTCAAATTGCTTCAAGGGCAACAGCCCAAGATGAGCAGAGAGCTTTGCTTTCTCATGCACAGGCCCTGGCTGATATCTATTTGTTAGTGTACCAGCCTGTATCAAGTGTATTTCCATGGTGACTTCTCTCAGGTGTCAGGAAAGAAACTGTTGCAGTACTGCCACTTACCTGTTACAGTGATAATCTAACATTAATTTTTTTTTTCCTTCTGCTTACGCCATTCAAAGAAGATCAACCAATTCCCTATCAGCAAATTTCTCATAAGTTTTTATCTTCCCCTTCCATTTGCTGTCAAATGAACTTTCTCAACAAAAAAGTCACTAAAATTAAATACATTATAAAAATTTTAGGTTTAGTATTTTGTTTCAACTTCAGTCTAGAAAATGCCTACTCAAAAGTAAGTGCCTAAATGCAGATTTATCAACTTTTGTTTGGAGATGCTTGAATAATAACATTACAGCAAACAGACTTTGTCTCACAAATTTTAATCTAGTATTTTAACATTTAACAAAACTAAGGTTATGTATGTCAGGCACACTTGGAAAATTTTACTTCAGTTGAGATGAACACAATAAAATCAACAGAAATCTATCTCAGCATTTTTAACTGTAACTCCTCTATTTGTTTCTACTTCTTTTCCCCTTTGAATACCTTTAGCAATGTGTCATTAATGGATAAAAAAAAAACTTTATTCAGTTGGGTATAATCAATGCTTCTATGCACTGATTAAAGGTATCCCAAAGGTGGAATTTCAAAGCAATACTCAGAAATGTAACACATTAATTGTCTTCTGCTCTTTTATTTGAAGTTATGGTCAAGAAAAGTATATTCTAAAGACCTATGCATTATTGATGGGCTTCTCCTAACATCCCTTGTGATTTCTCTATTCTTGTTCCACTCTTTTTCTCTTTAGTAGAGAAAAAGAATGGTTTAGGCATTCAGAAAAAAACTCTTCTCAGGGTTGTCCTGCAGCCTTCCGAACCATTATTCCAACATCTATATTGATGGAGAAAATGTTTTGGTACACAAATTATTTCCACATTCCCTTCTTTGCTTGCCATGTAATTTTATGTCAATTTTCATTTCACACACAAGTATCTTACAATAATATCAGTCTCATGGAAATCAACGGGACTCACATTAATTCTAGTGACTCAAATATTTCTCTTTTGTATTTCAAAGCAAAAATTTATCCAATAATTTCAGTATGTGATTACTGCTGCCTCTAGAATTGAAGGGTCCTTTTTTGCAAAAAATGAGACCTTTCAATCTTTTATTTAATTACTGTGTGTTTAGATTAAAACCACATTTGGGACCATTACATGATACAGTATTATTTCCTGAAGAACACTAAAAGGGATACTTTATTTCAATCTTATTTTTTTCTCAGTTGTATATCTCCTCCTTCTTATGACTCATTTATGAGGAGAATTGGAGAAACATTTCACCAGTCTTCTCAGAAATGTCTGTTTTGCTACCATCCCACTCATACCCTATGACAGAGATAAATATCTTGGGGTTTGATACTCTCTGTTGAATACTTGTTTTTTAGGATCTTTTGTATTTTTATTTCTGTAGTGTCTTACAGATAGATAATACAGGAGTGTCATTATTAAGCACAGGATGCAAATACAAAGCAAATGAAAGGACTCATTTAAAGTATGGCAACAGTCTACAAAATTAGATACCGTTGTGGTTAACAAGGCTGCTATAATACATATTTGTGCAGAAGATGCAGCACATCCCTTGTGAGTTGTGAATTACAGATGAGCTTGATCTTGTTCCAGGTAGGATTCAACCCTATAGAGGAAAGGTGGAGCCACAATTATAAGATACTGAACTGAGCTATTTTGCCCTGGGCTTCCTCAGAGCAACTGTACCATTGTCACTTCAGTACTGGCTTATAACAGCCTTGATGTTATGTTAACAAAGCAAATTTTAGAAGCAGTCTTATACATAAAAATAAACCAAATTACAAACATCCTTCAGTCCAGTATTCTCTCCAGATTTTTTCCACCGTATGGAGAGTTACCCCTCCAAGTTTGAGTGCTTTTTAAATGCAAGCCTCCAGCTCACATCAAGGCCTGAATTTCTCTAAAGTATCTGGACTTTAAACTCTACGGGAAATGACACCTTGGTAAAAGTGAGAAGCCTAAGTACCTCTTGGTGTTTTAAGCTAAATCTTTTGGAACTTATTCTCATCTTGCTTAATCAACTTAAAACTTACAAAGGTGCTTGGGATTTAGTTTGGTTTGGTTTGGTTTGGTTTGGTTTGGTTTGGTTTGGTTTGGGGTTTTTTTGGGCAGATTTTACATCCATGGTCAGTATTGATCTTAATGGAATATATTCTACTTATTGCTTCAACTGCAAGTATAGAAATGTCAGTGTTCAAAGTATCATAGTAGGACTTTTAAATTTAGATCCCTAAAAGAGCAAAAAGGAAAATTTCATGCCTCTTATGATTCTATAATTTATCTGTTATGATATCAACATGGTCAGATAGTTCTACTCTGTGAAAAACAGTTCAAGTTGATTTCATGGCTCAGGAAAGCCTAGGGAAAAATCATAGATTTAGGGAAAAATCTTCAATTACAAATTACAGCAAAAATGGAATTTGAAGCTGTCTTTGCTCATCAGTTGGATTGATCTCTGTTAGTTATCTTGTACACATGCAGAAAAAAGACCTGACATGTATGTAGAGCACACTCTGAGCTTCTTTTTTGAGTGTCCCACCAGATTTGCATATCAAAAATGTAAGATGGAGATGGGGTAGATTCAATTTCTGTGTTAGATGTTCTGATTTAAGATTTTGGATTTGATCACTCTCTAAGCAAACTTCTTTGTAGATATTAACCTAGGAAATATTGCTGAAAATATTTTCAATATTTCAGTCTGCAATGGAAGGTTTAACTGCCTCCTCAAAAATTTATACAGTATCTGTGATCATCTAATGGAAAAAAAATGTTTCCTCATACTCATGTGTCCCAGACATCATGCACTTTATTAGTTCAGCGTTCAGACTGCTAAAAGAAAGCTATGCTCCACATATAAATTGTATAGTAGTACAATAGTTTAAATTCATCCTTGAAACAGTAAGTATATCTATAGACCCACTTGATACTAAATAACAGCATGTGAATTACAGAGTGAAAGCAGTGGCCAATTTTAAGTTTAACATTTTGTCTGGGAGACTTCACTAATCTCAGTTTCTATGAGTTATTAACCTGAAAGCAGAAATCTGTAGAATGCACTCAGAATAAATTTTTAATTTCTGTTCTTAAAAAAAAAAAAAACAAACCAAAACAAAAAAAAGCCAAACCAAAAAAAAAAAAAACCCAAAACAAAACAAACAAAAAAACCCCACACTGCAGCCAACTTTTTAAATGTTGTAAGATGTTAATGGCTATCTGTCTAATAGGGAGTTTCTACTTTTGTAGTACTGGCTGTGGCTTATAGCATGTAGAAATTAGGTATTTCTGCCTTGTGTTTGGCATTTCTCCAAGAGAAAGTCTGCAACAGGTAGTCCTCTTGCCAGTCCCACTTGGATCTGTTTGTGTTGGCTGCCCTATCCCCTGGAGTGGATTGCGTGTTGGAGCTATTCCATGCCCATGATGGCAATGTCCTTTAGGCACTCCATGAAGTGTTTCTGCTCAGGGTATTACTGTGTCAAACTACCAACAAACTGCAGGGCAGGTGGAAGTCAATTGGCACTCTGTAAGAATACTTTCTGGGGAATTTTGCTAATTATCAATGCTATAGTTCAAATCAGGTAAAAAGGCATTTTTTTTAAAAAAATATGCTTTTTTTTTGAGCTGGCTGAAATTGTTCAAATTGCTGACAGTGTTCTTTTTCCGATTTAGTGGGGAAAAAAAATGAAACAGAAAGGAAACAAGACTTTTTGCTCAAGAAAGCACTCAAGAAGCCATAACAAAGAAAATGCATTTGCAGAAAAGCAACTGGAATATATGTATTTTTAATAGTGTTCTTTAGTTATCCTGATAGTCTACTGAGCCTGTCTTTCAAGATTAAGTATCTACATAATACACAGAATAGCACATAAAAATGCCAATTCTTTTGAATACTTTATCCAGTAACTTAAAAATTGTAAAAAGTGTTGTGGATTTTACATTAATCTCATTCTGCTGATTTAATATTCTTCTTGTAAATTAGATATTTGAACTTCTGTAGGAATTGCTATTACTTTTCAGTTCTCCATGCAATATGTTCCTTTGCATATAAAACACATATAAATTAGTTTAAATGTTCAAAATACCTTCTCATGAGTTTCATTAACTTGCATAATTATGCAGACAAGATACCACAGTAGATGATGGAACTAAGGTTGACTGTGAACATCAATAATTTAAGACAAAATGCATCAGAAGGAGCCTCTAATCCCAAAACCCAAATGTTATAAATGAGGAAATTCAGAGTTAAAATTACATTTTAGGGATATATTAACCTGTGAAACTATAACAATATTTTAAGAAGGACACCTAAATAAATATAATTTTACACAAAATTACTTTTCTCATGGTCATTTTAAAGTAATAACCCTTACCCTGAAGAATTATGAACACTCTTGAATTTCTTTGTTATAAATAGCAATACTGTCATCAGTGGGAGTGCTCATAGTGCTTAATAATTAAACAGATGCATGATCCTTGGAAGAATCTCGAGGGCAAGTAATTTACTTTTAGATACATCTTCCTCATTACATAACTATAGGGATTTATGCCAAAATGGTGTCTCCAGCATCTAAGGTTTACATTGAACTTCGCTTTATCCTGCCATTAGGACAATTTGTCATGGGTTGTGCAGGATGACACAGCCTTTTGTGGGAATAGGAGCAAAAGCAGGTTTGTGGTCCATCATAAGGCTCAGAAATAGAAGTAAGAAAAAGGAAAATGTTAGGTTGCCCTTCGGAGCTGACACACAAATCTATGTTTGGTGATATTTAAATTAGAGTTCAAATTATAACCTGGAAGTGAGCTCTTTCTCTAGACAGACTTCTGTAAGATGACTTTTGAAATAAATGAATATATATCATTGGAACATTTAATGATTTCTGGGGTAATTACTGACACATATGGATAAATGTGTTCTTTGATAAAACTTCAGCTGAGCTTATAAATTTGTTTAATTAACTACAACATCAGTTGATAGTAATCTTGAAGAACACAAAAAAACCCCTAGAAAATCTTGTGGCATCAGCAGAGCTGTCTTTTGTTTCCCATCCCTGTTATTAATATTATCTTGACAAGGAACACTATTTGGCTAATTTCCCAATTTATTTTACATTTGCTGTCCTAAAAAATGTTTTACTGGTATCACCCATATTTCTGTAAACTTGATAAATTTTAAATAACAAGTTAATGTGCTAGCACAGCAACAGCAGGGAGGATCTCCTTTCCAGGGTCCAATAACAAAGGTTGCAATGAAAGAAAAGACATCTGCAAGAATAAGTGTATTTTGTAAGACAGACTTGCAATGAGGATAGTAGGTATAAAACCAAAGTGCATCTGTTCTCTGGATAGATTTACTACTGTGAGGATTTGCTAGCATAGCCAAAGACAGTACTGCAATCTTCAATAATTTGCCTTCCTGTGTATTCCCAGTAAAAAGACTACAATCTGGAGGGAAGAAAACTGTATAAAAGAACAGGTACCTCCTCATATATAAAGTCTGCTTTGCCAGGAGCTGCAGGGTGCTGAAAGTGTAATGTGTTAAGCTCAAATTAGATTTGACTGATATTCTGATGATAAAGATGGGACTTCTGCCTCCTAGGTTAGAAAGAGTTAGTGAGCATACAGTTCACTTGAAGATGGAAACTTGGTATTGTCAGATGTATCAAATGTGGAGAAGCAAGAGCAGAGAGCAACTTTTGGGGAAATACTATTTTTTATTCATGCTCTGGGCATGTATATGAGATTGTAGATTTATAGACTTATTTTTCTTTTAGATGTATCTATCCTGCTGTGCAGTTCATTGCCCACATAAAAGTGTTTCAAGGCAAAGCTTGAGCACATGTTACTGGTGATGGATGAAAAAGCTGAATTTCAGAGTCAAATAGCAGTTGAAGTGGGCACACTTTTTCCTAAAAATATCTGTGTTCTGTAATATATAATGATCTGTGACAGACATGACCCAGATATACCTTTTTACTGGTCAGTGGTGGTCTGCAAGTAATGAATTATGTGAACTACGGAAAAAATTATAGCTGGTGCTAACAGCAAGAATTTAGTTGAATAGCAGCAATTTATATGTACTTAGGAAGATTGCGTAACATCATTAATAACTGCTTACATGACCAGTAGATAACAGAAGATGCAGTCCTTGGGTTATGCTGTCCAGCATATGCCAGCATGAGAGGATCTGCTGATACAGGATTGTATTGCAGGACTGTCACTCTGTAACGCAGGAAGGTTATCAGAAAGAAGTGTTGCCAGCTTTCACTCCAGAGAAGCTCTTTTCTAATAACAAAGTCTTAAAAATTGCACACTCTGGTTTTTTGGGTTTTGGTTTTTTTGGGGTTTTTTTTTAGTGTTTTTTTTTTGTTTTGTTTTGGTTTTTTTTTTTGGTTTTTTTTGTTTTTTTTTAATAAATGAGATTCGTGGAAACAACCACCATTAGGTCAACCACAGAGCACAAGGCACCAGATGTGTCCCAGTTGCATTTCCAGGACAGCCTGGTGGCTGAGGCTGTTCATCAGGATTCAGCATGTGACAGTCACGGTAACCAGAAAACCACTCTGATAGCTGGCACTTAGTTGGTGAGGTGCAGGGCAGGTGAAAACCAGCCAGGGGAGAGAAAAAAAAAGAAATACTATATTCAGAGCCCATGGGGTTATATATACATACAATGACAGCAAAGTCAGGAATGTTACTCATAGAATAAAAGGTGGTGTTTAAACAATTGATTAAAGTAAGAACATTTCCTGTTTAAAAGAAAAAAAAAAAAACAACAAAAAAACTCCCTAATTTTCCCTCAAATATTACAGGGATGATAATAGGATCAATTATAGATTAAACAAGATAATTATTTTTCCTCTCTCATGTCCAAATAATGAAGAAAACCAATAAATATGTGTCAGTAACAATAGCACATCTTCAGTAAATATTATGCATTAGTACTGAGCACCAAATTACCTGAGGAGGAAGAAAAGAAGAAAATGAAAGTTGACTCTTTTTTCATCCATTCTCTCTTTTCATCTCATCATCTCGGGTATCTCATTATCCGTTCCTTCAACAGTAACACCAAATAACAACAGTAACAATAAATAAATAAATAAAACTGGCAGCCATTCCTGCACAATAGATCAGAAACCCATTTATTATTTAGTATTTCAGTCAGTTCATTTTTTTCAGTATAAATAGACCACTGAAAGAGATGACTTTCTAGTCAAAATGGTTTGTTAGAAACTTCTCCTCAATCCCCACAAAAGCTAGAGTGTCTTTGCCTGACCTCTGAAGGGTGGGAATCTACTCTAATACTTCTGAAAGATGAAGGATACACAGAAAAAAATATATATGTGTGTGTATATATATATAAATATATATATATATATATATATAACTTTTTAACAAGGAAGGAATTTTTACATAATCTTATGAAGGATATTGAGGAACTGACCACACATTTGGAAAATCATGGGTCAGTGAGATCCAGTAACAAGATCAAGGACACCAGAAGTTCCTAACCAACTGCTGATATCTTATGCTCTGTATATATAATTTTCTCTTCTCACAGAGACATTGTCTGTGCCCCAGTCCAACAAGGACAGAATGCCTTCAGGCTACCAGAGTTGCACAATAATCCTTAATTCACTGTTTACTCCTTGCCTGCCATCAGATAGACTAATACAGTCATTTATGTGGCTAACCCTAATATCTCCAAAGAATCGCTGTCCGAAACAGTCACATCAGCCCTCAGGCACAAGGGCAGAGAGCACTTGGTCTGAATGGAGACATCAGCCAAGGAGTTTCCACAGTGAGGCTTTCTGGGAGCTGGGCAAAGAGCTGCACAACAGTGACGTTAACTTCCAGTTTTTCAGCAAAGCCTACATTCTGCAGCTCTTTGAAGTGTGTTACAGAGAAAATATGTAGAAAGTCCACTGAACTCTTTATCTTGGTCAGCTTGGAGTTGCCCTCTCTAGAGGTGTACTAGCCATTCCCAGTGACCTTCTTTTCCTCATGTGCCTGTGAATATATTCTCAGAGAAAGGACTTTATGATCTTTCTAGGGACTGATAAGATACTGACCAACCCATGTTTGGTTACCTTTGCCTTCCTTCCTTTCTTTCTTAATGGCAGGTGAAAGCTTAGCCTGTGACCAGGTTGTCAGTGACCTTCCCCAGTAAAAAAATAGTTTTTCCAGTCACTTTAAATTTTACCCTGTTGCTGTCACTGCAACACTTAAAGCAACCTCTGCTGACTTATTTTATCTCTATAAATTAGATTATATCCAGCTTCTCTAAATACTCCCAAACCTGTTTCTGGATGCCTTTCCTTCATGTTGGTGGCTGAGAGACTTGAGACCAAAGTTTTTCTACAGATGAAGGCAAGAAAGGTCGAGTGCTTCAATCATTTCTCTACTACCTTAGTCAATGAAAAAGAAAAATTATATTTAAAAGAGTAATTTGTATTTTGACCTCCATCTTCTTTCTTTCCCCTCTGTTCCATATCCCACTTTCTTCCAGCAACTTGATTCAGAGGTCAAGCAAAAAAATATAGAAGATATTTTTAAAAAGGGAAAAGAAAAAAAATAAACATGTCTTTTACTCTCAAAGTTTTACTGGACTTCACATCCAATGAAGGGACACATGTAATTTGTCTTGACAACCAAGAATCTCTTACGTACTGTTGTTTCTTTCCTAGAGCCATTCTCCATGAGGGTGTTCAGTTCAAGGAGAATGTCTCTGGCTGTATACAAGTGGTCTGAACTGCTCCCTCAGCATCTAAATTCTTTTTTCACCTGATGTGGACTGACAACCATTGAAATGGTTACATTCAAACCATTCAAAGTATCTGCAAACTGTAGCTCTCTGAGGTACACTCAGCTGAGAATTTGAGGCACAAGTGAATCTCAGTCACAGCTAGGGAAGGACTTCTAAGTAATTAGGGGGAAAGGGCACATAACTGTGAAATTATGAATCAGAGTTTCCTGATTTCTGCCTCTTTTATATCCAATTTGAGGTCTTGTCAGTATGGGGGACTTCTATAAAGCATTTGGTTAGTGGCTTAAAATATGTAGTCATTGTTTGAGTCTATGTTGGCCAATCAGAGTCAAGCTGGTTTTCAGCTTCTTCCTTATACAAGAGAGGGCAGAGTTTCTGGAGGACAAAACTTGTTGTCTCTCTTCATTTTCTAACTATGACTCAGTAACAAGACTCCTTGTTGAGAAATGTTGCTGAATAATGAGAAAACATTTGCCATGATGCTGCAGGAAGGATTAATAAATTTGTATTAATTTATTGGAGGATGTAATGTCCACTTGGGGAAACAATCGGAAACTATGAGGAAATTTTCTCATGCAGCTGGGAATTGTGTGACTCTACCTCCTCTGAACCTTCTTCTTCCAAGGAGCTGAGAGAGCCTCTTGTTCTGCTTAAGCAAGACTTTTCTGTCCTTACTCCAAAGCACTCAAAAATAGGTAGCATACATACATAGGAGTCAATTTTGTGGGTGGTATTTAATGCAAACTTAAAGTCAGAAAAAAATCAGCTGGCACTTGAGATCTCTTTCAATTCTTTCTGTTGTCTGAGTTACCTCAGAAACACCACAAGCTGTAAGAAAAAGCACATTCTTTGCAATGATAATGTAAAATTATTTTTTTTTTAATATACAAAAGAAAATATCATTTTACTAAGTGGTTTTTGGTTGGATCATTGTCATGTTGAGCCAGAGATGTGCAGAAATGTGCCCACAATGCCTTTAATTGCAACAGCTGTTATTGCCCCATTCTGTTTAACATCTGTTTCAGAGTAATAATTCCATTGACGCCTCTGATATATCTGCCAGCTGTTTCTAATAAACCAGGAAAAGTTACAACCCTTTTAACTGACAATCATTCAAGATGCTCCATAATTGCATAACTGCATAGAAGAATGAGGCTTTTTCTGAATGCGGTCAGCTGAATATTTTGATTATTTATGTAGAAGGCTTTTATTTCTGGATGACTGCTCAAGTGAGGGAAAAACTTCACAAGACAGAAAGAACCATTGCACACCAAAGTTTATCAAGCCATCATAAAGAAATCATGAGGGAAACGTAAAGAAATTTCTGTAGTATAAAACCAACTAGAAATTTCAAAGACTCATAAAGTTTCCAGCTCAACTGGGCATTCATCTAGCAATTTATATTAAATTCCTGAAGGCATTTTTCCTCTTCTTCAGCAGTAGAAGATGGGTTAAATGTATTGTAAAGTATAAAAGCCACAGAAGAATAACAAAAGGGAGGTATTCTCACTGTCTTTTTTTAGAAAAAAAATCTTAATAGAAACTTTCACCTTGAAAAATATTCAGTGAAATATTCCCTCATAACCAATTGCATGTGTGGTAGTAATCTATTATAGCCAAAGCTTTGTTAGAAAAATTGAATAACTCCAGTTGTTATAGAGAAAAAGTATACTTTTTTTAGGAAAAGAAACTCATGAATTATATTCACTTTGTCTAGCTCAGTGAGATATCTTGTTTCTCATTTCCTTGTGAGTAGATCAGGGAAGAGTATAAATTCTAAGTCTAGTTTTGAAATGTTATTTTTTATTTTATGTCTTAGGTATCAGGGTTTGACCCAATCAGCCCATGTTTCAAGGGTTTTGTCCTGTACTTTGGGTAGATTGTATCCCAAAACCTTGAGAAGGTATTTAGGCTGCTGTGTGAGTCCCAGTCAGTGGCCTTGTAGACCACAAGGTATGTCATGTTTCCATAAAATCAAGGACATCTTAAGAGAACACCACAAGCTGCACATTTTCTGCATATAGAATATCTGACTTCAAGGGGCAGGTTCCTACATGTGCATGCCAAGACAGTTGGAGGGTAACTAGGAATGCACATGGATCTAAGAATTTGAAAATACTCCTTTGCCTTCAAGTCGAGATGTAATCATACAGCCCTGCTCTCAACAGCTGCACTGCGATGTGCCTGCAGCTGGTTTGCCCTGTTGCACTTACAGGTTAAGTGAATCAATCTGGGTACCTGGGTATTTGTACTGTGGACATCTCTGGAGTGCAGAGGGGAGGCTTCTCTCTCTGTACAGTGTTTTGCCCTTTATGATAGTAACTTTTTCAAGATCACTATGGTATGAATATCTTCCTGTGGGGTCAAAAGGTCTGGAAAATCAGCTCATGAGGGAAAAAAAGCTTTTTGCTTTGGCTACCAAGCTGTGTTTCTAGAATATAAGCAGTATGCTGAAGACAGTAGAGAAAAAGAGGGTTATTGTCAGCAGGTACATACTTTTTTGCACAGTGATCGAGATATCATTTGATGTAAAGGTGTGCAAAACAAAATGTCCAATGCGACATTTTCTTCAAAACAGTTGTATTCTTTTGGGAAGATGTTTCCAACTTGGCCAAACTACTTGCTTGAAGCCTGATGTCAAACTTTGCATAAAAGCCAGCGTTGTCTTGTACGTGATATTGACCTCTGTTTCAACTTTTTCATGACTGGTCTTGTTCTTGCTTCCCAACAAACCAAAAGTAGAAAAAGATAGGAAACACAACATGATTTTGGCTGTATTCACTGTCTGTGTGAAGCAAGGAAAGGTTTATTTCCTGAGATATAAGTACATGAAGTACAAGAGAATGAGGCCAATGTAAAAGCAACCAAGCAAGAGAACAATTTTTCTTACACATGGAGGGCTGCAACACAACCCCATTTTATCTCAGTAATACTGCTGAGAACTGATAGTGGGAGCAACACTTTCACAGTTATAGGAGAGTCTTAGGATAGGATAAAAATAAAGTGCTCAAAAATAGCTATTTACACACTGTGGGACAGGAGATCCTGAAACATTTATAATATAACAAACTGAAAATAGATTGAGTCTTAAAAATGCTAAGGAAATAATGTCATGCTATAAAAAACACATTGTATTTGAATGCTATATTCTGCTGTCATTTATTGCTAGACAAAATGTAAGCATATTACAGATCTGAGACAAAAAAGTTATATCCAGCATTTTTTGCAATGCTGAGGGATAGAGAGGCAAACTAGGTTTAATGTTGATGATACAAAACTAAATGAGGCATATTAATTTGGACTTTCAGGAAAGCAAAACAAATTTCCTTCCCAAGCAGATAATATGCACATAATATGCAGATATAAAATTTTTCAAGAGGTCTGAGAAAAAGAAGTCTGACAATGGCTTAGCCAGATAGTCTGGCTGTAGCTGTTCTGTGACAGCACATCCTCACTTAGTACCTGTCAGCTTAGCAAGTAGTGCTCAAGAAAACTAACATACTGTAATTCTGTGTACAAAATCACCAGTGACCAACAGCAAAATAAAACAAGAAAAATAAAAAGTCACTAATTCTTTGTTCAACTAACAAGAGTGATTTGGTCAGTGAATTTGGAGTGAAGAATAACAGAAATTATCTACCACACTCCTCAGAGTATTCCATTGTATTCCATTGAACTTTCAATCTGAAAGGAAATATTTCACCATATCAATTATGAAACAAGAAAAGCAAAAGAGGCATAATACAAGCTAAAGCATATTGTACCAAACCAAAATGAACAGTACAACACTTGCAAGCACCTCCAGAGACAAAAAAAATCCTAAATAAAGCACTGTACATCAGTCATCTGTCACACTTAGCTACCACAACATAACTTCCACAAGTGGAACTAAGCTTATACATGCTTGAGGTTTTCTACAACTTGTGTGCTTATTCTGGTCAAATCTAAAGTGATAAGTGACAGACTTAGCCTCCTCTATATTTAGTGGATATATTTAGATGACTAAGGAATATTTAAAAATGAATAGTTGATGAAAACATGTTGACTGGTTTAGAAGATATTAAAATCTTGGCAAATCAGAGGAAAGCAAAGCATTGGTAGAGCATACTATTCACTGTGCAAAAAAGACTCTTAAATTTCACATTTTGGAATTACGCCAGCTAGTAAAATGCTTCAACAAAAGAACACTAGAAATTTTGGAAACATTGTTGAGATAGCAGCTTGTAATGTGGTAGAAACAACATGATCTTGGACAGGAACCTGGTAACAAGAACTCATATAAAACTATCAGTTTCAAGAAAAGTAAAATTCCATTTGTAATTAGAAGTACTAAAATACACCACATCCATATTACTATGAAGAATCCAGCAAATAATAAAATGAAGCCAAATGACAAAAGCTGAAGTCACAGCCAACAAAGGACCAAAAGGCTCTTACCAGTCCATAAAAGGACTATAAGATGACTGTGAGCCACACATGCTGTGGCAAAGGCGTGAGAGAAGGGTGCATTGTCTGCTCCTGTAGGAACATGGCTTATTTGATTGAATTATGCCTAGGGAAAAGAACTTTCTGTTGAGGCCTGAGAGAACACAAGGGGAAATGTGAACATATAAGTTTTAAGAGGGCAAGCCTGACTAAGAACAGCAACACTCCAGCACTTGGATCCCGTTTGCTCTTAGGGCATTTCTCAATGGCAGTGCCAGTCTCAGTGAGGTTTTGTCTGATACAAAACAATGGCCACTTCTGATGGCATCTGGGAGACAGACCTGCTCCAGCTTGCTCCTGTTAGGTCACACAGCATGTTTCTGATATATAGAAGCTTCAGAAGAAGACAAAAAAATAAAACAGTTTCTACCCATAAAGTTAGACTAAATGGAAGAATCAGATGCTTAAGTTAGAGATGCAAAGCTACTAGATTTGATTTATTCCATAATAATCAACTGCAGCAGTTAACATTATGCAATTATATGGAGCTCTTGCAATTTCTGTAGTTCCAGGCAGGTATTTCATCTCCCCTCAGAAGCTGGAAACATCAGACATGCTTGTGAGAATTGACTGCACATTCTGAGTGTGCGTGTCCCTGCACACTCATCACTGGACTGAGACATTTTCCTGCCACTTTTAATTTTTTTTCAAAGTTTGGACACAGTGTTAATGTGTTTTTGATATATATTTACTGATGGAGGGTATTAGAACATAAAGTCATGGAAGAGGAAGGGAGGAAGGGAGGCAGGAAGGGAGGCAGGCAGGAAGGGAGGCAGGAAGGGAGGGAGGGAGGGAGGGAGGGAGGCAGGAAGGAAGGAAGGAAGGAAGGAAGGAAAGAAGGAAGGAAGGAAGGAAGGAAGGAAGGAAGGAAGGAAGGAAAGAAGGAAGGAAGGAAGGAAGGAAGGAAGGAAGGAAGGAAGGAAGGAAGGAAGGAAGGAAGGAAGGAAGGAAGGAAGGAAGGAAGGAAGGAAGGAAGGAAGGAAGGAAGGAAGGAAGGAAGGAAGGAAGGAAGGAAAATTTTAAATTCTGAAGACTCTTTTGATATGTTCCTTTAATGAATGTTTTTTTTCCTGTTTCAGCAAGCTGTTATTTTCAGGAGTTCTTGGATTTCAGAACTCCAAATATAGAACATCTACACAGCATTTTTTATCTCAGTTTAAATTCAGCTCATTGTGTGTGTATGTCACTTGACTAGGTCAAATTTCTTCAGCAGGCAGACTTCTATGCTAAGCTTCCCTATATGTGTCCCTGGCACACTCTGCATATGTCTTTCCTCTTGGAGAATCCTGTGCTCCACAGATCACCCCTTTACCTGGTAAGTAGTTTGTTACTAAGAGGAGTACAAAGGTAGCATATGTGGAGCTACATTTCCCTATAATTCTAAGACTGGCATATTTTCCCATGCCCACTATTAATATTATCCAATAAGACTCCTTTTCAAGAGTAGTGCTACTACAGCCTGTCAATCTGGGAAAATCAGTTATGGCTCTGAGCATATTGAACGAGCAGTATTTCTTTTCTTTCAGATCCTCCTTAAACAAAAAGCATCATTTCATTTAATAAGGATGAAAAATTATAAATACATTTTACCTGTATTCCATGTTTATGTCCAAACTGATGGTCAAGACCATTACAAAGTCTTGAAATATACTTCCAGATTCCCCATCACTACATGGGTCTCACTATAAAATTGGCAGGAATTATATGCATTATGTACATTATATATGTACAGCACACTGTCATCAGTCTTTCCTTAAATGCAAGCAATTACAGAAACATTAAGGTTCAGAAGGGGACTATCTGTTCATGAAATCAAAGGTTTTCCAAAGTTAGCAGAGACCCATAATTGAAATGCATTCTCCTGAACTATTCAGCAAGATGGTGAAGAAGAAAGAATAATATTGATTCATTTCCTGCAAGTGATAATCTAACCAACATGCAACAAAATCTGAAGGCTAGAAGCCTCTGTTGGGTGCACATTCCAATTCCAAATAATTGTGTGCCTCATTCCTAGTGCAAGGATGTTGAAAGCAAAATACAGATCACCTCAGTCAAATTTGTCTCTGCAGTCACTTTATCATATTGGCAATTTTCTTCCTTACTATCAACTTTCCATTGTACCACATTACTAAAACAAAATTATGTTTTCACTTGTGAAATGAAAAGTAAAATTATTAATATAAAATAACTCTCATACTGTGGTAGTGAACATAAACAAAACAAAATAATAATATTTAGGAAAATGGAAAATTAACAGTGGTGAAAGCCTTCATGAGTTTCTGTAAAGTTCCTTCTTTTTTCTTTTTTTTCAAACAAACCTAGTCAAATGTTCCTAAAAAAATATACTACCTTAGAACAGACAAGGCATCCAAATTTTTGTCAGAATAATTCTTGTACATCTAAAATTTCAAATCAGAATAAAATAATAGTCCCTGTCCCTGCAACAAGGAGAGGCACACTCACCCTTAGAGTCATGTTTTTGTACAGGGCCTTGTTGATTGTGTGCTCAGTTCACACCCACACTGGAGCTGAAAATATGAATCCAATTCTAAATACTTGATTGCAGGGAAGAAGCTGGTAGTTAGAGATTTGAATAACCAGCTGTTCACCTAAATTATACTTCAAATGCAAAAAGGATTACAAGACCCAGCCTCTTCAAATGTTTACCCTTGCATGTGTTTTTTATAAAAGCAAATGCCAGCTAAGGGTCATTGTTCTTCATAAGTCCTGCTAAGTTTGAACTCCCACTCTCATGAGATCCCTTGATCTCCCAGGAGTTATATGCATGTACTCCAGCTGAAAATTTTTGCCCAGTGACAAGTTATGCAAAGATTTACATTATATGGTAATAATAGTGCTCATTGTTCAGCACTGTATATCACCAATGTACCATTCCACATGTCCATTAAAGCTGGTTTTATTACTGTAATGTGTAGCTGAAATGGCAAAAGCTAGCTAAAATAAAGAAAGCTTGTAGGATATCATTTTAGTGCAATCAGTGCTGTAGCAAGTCCTTGTCTGAACAGTTTTCAGTGGATGCACCTGCAACGAGTGCATACCAAATCCTTTAACTGTACTTAAGAAGTTTGTTCTGCCTGCAAATTTCCTTTAGGAGTGCAGTCAGTGTTTGGTGGCCAAAATTATTACCTGGCTGTAGACTGGTCTTGCTCATCAGCATTCTGTACCATTGCCACAAGCTGAAGGAGAAAAAGACAAGGAGGAGGGGGGGAAAAACCCTCAAAAATTAGATACACAAATGGGAGAAGTGATTAAAGAAGATCACTGAAGTGGAAAATAAGCTCACTGCCAAGTTGTTTAGAAACAAAATTCCACATACTCCAAAAATGCATTCCAGCAGAGCATTTGTCCTCCTGGTTCTTTGTGAGTTTCCCTTAGGACTGAACTACAATGCAGAAGTTAATAATTTGGTGGGGCAAAAAAAGAATGATGTGGTAAAATTTAGTAGAAGGTGCATATATAAACTTGGTACTGATGTGAAAGAAGATAATAAGGTGTTCATACAACTGAGGGAAGGAACAGGGTGAACAGACACACTGGAAAAAGCCTACCATGCCACCAATCAATGAACCAAACTTGGCTTTGTTCCTCTTGTTCCATTTCAAATCATAAGAACCATTAAAATTTGATGTTCCCACTTATTTTTTTCAACATTTATTATTTCTCAGCCTCAATTTTGAGTTTTGTCCTTTGACCTGTTGGCAGCAATGTTAGCAGTCAGAAGCTGATCTGTGTTTGGAAGAGAGGGTTAAAATTCCATTCTTTACATGTATGTTATTATTACAACTTAAGATTCATGTACTATTATTCATTAAAAAGTTAAAAAGATTACTCATTAGGCATTCAATTTAAGTTTTCTGAATTACTCATGGAAGTTATTACATATTTACATTGACTAAAAGAGTCCTAAATTGTAGACATTTTGACTTGCAGTCATCAAATACCCATAGTACTTGAAACTACTCCTGATGGAACACTGAGAAACTAAAGGATTTAATTTCTTTTTACCTGAAAACTTCAAACCACTTGTTAATCAGTTGTACATGAATGGGGCATCAACAGAAGTAGGGGAAATGGGTCACAGCTCTTTTTCCTCTGCTCCAGATACCCTGTCCACTGTGACAAAGTCAATAGTATGATTTGGGGATGAGAAGAAAGTAATTCTGGTTGCTTTAAGGTATACCACCCCTCCAATTCTGAATGCCAGTTCTGTGCTCTGAGGATGTATTTACATCAGTGTTAGCTCAGATTAGAATTTGTGAAGCAGATCTCCCATGTGCCCCCAGTTACCATATTTTGGTTTACACTGCAGAGCATGCCAATTGTATTTGCAGAATAAAGGAATCCAAAGATACTCCAGGAGCCCACCTAATGTCACCCAGTGGGCCAGAATGATCAGAGGAACACTTCATTCCACCTCATCTCACGCTACTGCTTTGTAAGCAAAGGCATCCAGTCCAATCCTTTTCACTGTCTAGATCTTCTACTGTTCTTTCTCATCCCATAAATGTAGATATGACCTGAAATCCTCATGTCAAGCTAGGCTGACCAATTTCTTGAAAGGATGCTGACTCCCTAATTCTGGGCCCTCATGTGTCTGAAGCTGACAAGCCAAATTACTGAACTGAGTGTTGCCTGAAATCAGGCCTATGGACAGAAAAATCACAAGCTAAAGCACACTACTCAGTGCCTTTAAAATATGGACCAAATCCAGGCTTAAAACTTTATGAGACAAAACTATATAATGGAAAACCAAATCAACTTGTTTATAAAGGTGGCAGCTTTGCCTCCTTAAATCCTTAAATTTTTCAAGAGCTACTTCCAAAACATCTTCACAAGACTGCGCTGACTGTAGCTTTCAGAGGCATCCTCAGCGTTCCAAAGATATCACATTTATGTTTTGCAGCTACCCAAATCAGTGTGCAACCCATGGCAACAGGCCAAATCACATATAATCCCATTCTCTTCAGCAGTTGTTTTCTCAGAACAGATGCTTTAAGCCCACATTAGATTCCTTTGAGTGAAACCACCTGCGTACCCTTTTCTAGGGTTTCTTCTTTTTCTTGAACATAAATATATCTTCTCAAAAAATGACCTTTACATCAATACAATAACAGCATGTGTCAGCAAAAATTATGATTGCTTCTCTAGCATGGAGGAAGGGTGAGTAAGTTTTGATACCTCTTTGCAGCTATAAGCACATAAACAACTTCAGTGGAATCATATTTTTGTCACTTTCAATTTTAAACATTTCTGGGTGCAATATCTCACTTTTGTAGCATAAAACCTTAATGCTATCTATCTGACAAGACGACCTTCCTCTAGTTCCTTCATAGTCTACAATATACAAAATCTGACAGAAAAACAGACAGTTTTACAGTTGGTCACTCAGGATCACATCTCAGTGCCAGTTTCAGACACTATCAGCTTTGTCATTACTTCTTTTTGATCAGAGAGAATATGACCTGCTATTTTTATGCCTTCTCAGAAAACTGGGAATGAATGCCAAGATCTGTCACAAGCCAGACTCTAAACGTTTTGATTAGTTCTAGTAAATCCCATCATTGTTTGTTTCGGTATTTATTTAATTTTAGAATGGGAGATAAGTGTTTCTAATCTCACACACCAACCATGAGGAATGTGAGCTTCAGTATTTGATACAACTTGATTTGATGCCCTTAACTTATATTGTAAATAATTCCTACATAAATACCCTGAATAAGTACTTATAATTTCACTGATGGTTTTAAGGGGATTGTTTGATTGAGGGGAGTTATTTTGGGTTGTTTGTTTTTTCTTCTTTGATACAGCTGATGGTATGCACCATTATAATATTTATCTCTTTGATGCTTAATGGTTCTGGCACTAATCTCTTGATCATCTACCATGATGCTGGACAGATAATTCTACCTTATCATCTCAGATGATAGAAAGCACATTAGGATCATGCAGTCCCACACAGTGAAGCTTTAACTATCCTGCCAGCTCCAAGCAGGAAAGAAGAGTGGAACTGTTTATACATTTCATGAATTATAATTATTTATGAGCATAAGAAAGACCTAGATTCTAGCTGATGTAACATCTGTATGTGAGGATCCTTTGACCAACTATGGTAATTCTTTCCAAAAGAGAAAGATGGCTACAATTAGTATAGAAATGAAGTGCTTTCCAAGGAATAGTTTTAAAGGCATTTATCAACATAAAATATGGATAGTAAAAATATATTTATCTCACAATGTACTGAAACATCTTCAATTTACTCTGAAAACTATTTAATCAAGAAACATAGCAAAGTCTTAGTTTCATATGTCATTCATGAAATGGAAAGTATCACACTATCCTCAGAGTGCAATTATCTGTTATGATTTGAAAATGGTGCTTCCTAAATCATCTTCAGTGTCACTGTTTTTTAGTACACACCAGATTTTGGGAAAAGAAAATGCGGATTTTAAAGTGGCTCAGGAGAGCTGATTGGCACACATCTGAAGATGATTTGGCTAAAGGTTGCACCTAAAAATTAACCATTAATTTTAAAAATAAAATAAATTCTTTACACAATAAATATATTTTGAAGTATCTTCCTACTTATAAGGGCCTCCACAAATAATATAGAATTTCTGTATATAAAAAATAAGGGCTTTCAAAAATTGCCATTTGTTCAGCAAATGAAAATCAAACTTTGCAATGGCCACCCAGAAATTTCTTAACACAAAGCCTTGTAAATGACTACATTTTTACATTTTTCCTTTTAAGTCTACTCTCATATGGGTGTAAATATATATAAGCACACACCACATAAATGAAAACTGTTTGAAATAAAAATTTTTATTGTCACAAATGAGAAGCTGCAATCTGGAAAGTAATTAATCATTCAGAGAAAATGCTATGGTCCAAGTCCTCAAAATACCTCAAGCTCTTGAGTGCTTTATTCCCCTTCTTTCTTTCTGACTTCAAGTTTGAATAATTTCATTGACCTTGGGGATGTGTCTTTGACATTGGTCCAAGAAGTTTCATGTTTTAATGGGCTATGATGTCATGAGCAACAAAAAGCTTATGTTCGAAGAAAAGGCCATCAACAGTAAAACACTGAAATCTTATGTAACTGAATATAGATTTTGCTTGCAGTCAGCAATGCATATTAATACGGCAGTGAATCACTGCAGCCTGCTACTGTAAGCAATACTGTTTTAACGGGAGGCAATTGGAATAAATCTTGACAGTATATGAAAAATGTTTCCATTTTGCTTTGCTTTAAATTGCTAATCAACTGCTTTCTCTTGATTGCTGTTTCCCAGTTATTTCAAGAAATAACTGTATGTTCAAATGAAAATAAACAGAATCAATATGCTTTTAAAGCTGTTTATGATTGTACATGAATGACACATTAGCTACACTTCACAATAGATGCATTGTAGGGCCTTTTCTTTCTAAGTGAAATGCACTTTTCACAGAAGAGATTACCTGCTGGGAGCTGAGCAGGCTGCATATGTATGCTGACCTATGTGCAGGTGGCTTTCAATTAAAGGCATTTCATCTAATTAAAAGCAGAGTTGTGACCTGGGTGACATTACATTTTCTGAGTATTAAAAATGCAACTTTTCTTGTTTTGCACATTCTGCCAGTGTTCCTCTAGCTGAGGCAAGGAGACATGGTGCCTCCACTCATTATCCTTTTGGTTGCTTTATCATTATGTCTGTTCTTCACAGACATAATGATATCCTGCCTTAAAATGGGATTTTAACTATCCAAAGAAACTCAGTTATATACCTTGCCCCTTGCCTTTTGATGGGTCAGAAAATGAGGCATTACTCATAATGGCTGCTGAAAGAACTCAGTTCTCTGTTCTCCTGGTAACTCTTTAATATCACGCCAAAAAACAACAAGCCATGGTACTTCGAGGTGTTTAATATATGCTACAACATGATTTTAACCCTAAAGTTAAGAACTTTGCAAGATAATCTTTTAGTTTTGTCAGCTGATAGTTTAAAAATTTACTGAATACGAAGAGATTTTTGTTTTATGGGTAAGCATCTCTAAATTGTAGCAAGGGGGAAACTGATCAGAGGGAGACTTTTTAATAGAATGGCTGACACAGAACATATATTTAGGAGGGACATTTATGCATTATCATTAAAATTTAATTTCTTGAAAAATTGTTGTGGGATAAAATGAAGAGTTTTTTTTTTATTCAGACTCCTAGTTTCTCTCCTGATCTACTCTTGCAAAAGCACCAGAGATAATAAGTCCTTTATGCTGGGTGAGGAAGGTCATGGCTAACATCTTGAGCTTGCACAGCTTGTAAAGTCCAGATCCTTCACTACCAGCATCTCACTGACCAAGCTCTTCAGGAGTACCTAGGCTGGCTTGCATTAGGCGATGATTGCTCTGTATGTTTTCCTTCCAAACATTCATAGGAGGCCCAAATTTTGTCAATGTGCCCTTTTAAATTACTATGTTGAAGGCGATGTGCATGAAAACTACCCACCATTCTGATTTTCACGTAATGGGAAAAGCTGTGCTGCTGTGAATTCTTAAAAATTATTAGAAAACAAAAATTTTTTCCCTTATTTGTAAGGAGCTGCCTCTCAACTTGTTACAGCATTTATGTGCTAAATGTTATAGGTAAAAATAGTCTCCAAAATTAAACTAATTTCTTCCTAATGACTTTTTATTTAACACATTTTAAAACTCTATAAATACTCTATTCTCACACACTGCATAGACATCTGAAATAGAAAGCTCTTATTATTTACTCTTTGTTCACAACAGTTGATATTTTACAAAGAGGCAGCTGTAGATTAACTAGTAAATTAATTCCTCTGGTGGTGTTCAGATGATTCTGATTCTCATAAATGTAAATTTTATTCCTTAGAAAATACCCTAAAATATTCCATTTTAAAATTACAGAATAGATTCATATGTATCAAGGATTATAGCTGAAGAATTTACTACATGTGGTGTTTAGCCTGATTTAATTTCTTTCTGTTTATCCTGGGCATGATTCAAAGTAACAGAAGTTAATGAAAGGTATCTGCAAGGTTATTAGTTAAAAGAAAAAAATTCACCTTACCTATAAGATACAATTCTTTGCAGATAATAAATCTTACTAAATGCTCCCCTATTCTAGTTAAACCTTCCCTAAATTGCTGTAATTAAAACAAAAGGATCAAATACAACATGTGTACGAATTGGGGGACTTCTTCTTTTGACATCAATTTCTGGAATATTCAGCAATGTTTTGTGTACTTTTCAGGAGCTGCTGCAATGGTGGAATAATTTTTAGAAGTCCAGAAACTTCTCCAAAGCATGCTCTAGGTTAAGCTATCTCATATACTGGATATATTAACAGTGATGATGATGAGGCAGGGAGGAAGGGAAGGAGAGAGCACACAGATCAGCCACACAGCTGCAGCATCAAAGTTGTCCAAGATTCCTCCCAATTTGGGATCTTGAGGTTTCAGACTACCACAAACAATGTTGAAAAACTGAAGCCCTGAGAACAGAATAGTCAGCTGAATAGCAATGAATATTGCTGTTCATTGTTCTTCATATAAATAAAAGTTCATGAAAGGAGCAAACCTAGGCAATGATCCAAATTCTTAAATGCTGTACTTGAAAACTAAAATATACTAAGTTTTTCCATTTTCCAAGAAGATATTATCTGATCATTTTAGGAAGCAATTGAAACTGGACAGCAGTCATTTAAACAAGCAATCTCTTGTAATCAAAATTAATAATTCATCCCATAAATAAGGTAATTTTGTGCCAAATTGTATCCCAGATATTGCCAGTTCAAGCTGACTTTACTTTTTGACAGATGTGCTGCTGATTGGCTGCAAGCAAAGCCCTGACTTCTAATGTACAGAAGAGTTCCTTAACTTTTAAGAGATTTTTCATAGATTTGAAACATTGATAACTATGGAGTTTAATAGTTCTTTATGTTTTGGCATTTTTTGGGCTTTTTTTTATATTTCCTTTCTAATCCCCAAACTCATCACATACAAGTTTCTGACTTGCTCAGCCCCATGGGAAGATTTTGGCTGTGTTGTAGTAACACAAAACCCCCTGAAATCCAGGTGAGATCTATTTCATTCCACTGTTGACAAGCAGTTTTACCCCCAAACAAGAACTCATTAATTTACTTACTTTGAAGCTTTTTCAGCTTTAATTCCTATCATAAGTTTGCAATTGTGCCTGAGCACTACCTTTAGTATTCAAAGATACCGAGGAGAAGAAGAGTGTCATTCCAAAAAGAAGCATTTTTTATATGAACTCTTTACTGGATTTTGCAATTGTGCTTAGAGGCTTTCATGTGGTAATTAATTGTGCTTTCACAGGTTAAAGAAATTGATTTCTCTCCAAACTAAGGTGATGGTTCAGAAGATTTAGCTTTTTTGTTTCACTTTTTGCTTATGAAATAGGTGCACTTAGGCATATATCTGAAAAGCACAAAAACTTTCCATCTGGAAATGGTTCTTGAGCTATTCAAATGGACCTTGAGCAGTTCAAATGGATCTGTTTATCACAGCTGTAATAACCAGTGCTAGTGACACTACTGAGCCAAAATTCAAATAATTTGGAAAGGTTCTGCTAGAAGAGTTGTCTGCACTGTGGGGTCCCAGTCATACTACATAGTGGAGAAAACTCTTCTTTCAACTTTTATTTCCATCATCTTTATCTGGACTTTTTTCTTCTGATACAGCAGATATCTGAATATTGTGAATATTTTTTATTCTCAATATTTTTCATATTTCCTATGTAAACCTATACATATCTGCTAAAACTGTAAAATACTTTCTGTTCATATATTTAAGTTTCTTTTACTAAAAGCATGGTCAGTAAAGATAGAAATTTCCCTTGCTTCAATACTGCATAATTCCACTATAATTACTGAGTGTAGCCAAAAGGTAATAGCTGTATACAGATAGATATTAAAGTATGAACAGACTGCTGTTTTAAAATAGAAGAACAATGAGTTCTTTTCCTGAAATTCCATTTTGCAGACTGATCAGTGTAAAGTAACAGGAAAGTGAGGAACAGAAATATAATAAAAATATTGAGCCTTTAAGAAATAAGTAGCGAGAAGTTAAGAAAGAGATGTTACCCAGACAATAGAATAGGCCCTTGGTGTAAAAAACTTCAAAAGAAATAGGTAATCTAGTTGCACCCAAATTAAAATACAAATATGAAATCATATGTTAAGAGAAATGACATTGTTAGAGAACGTACTGTAGACACTTTCTTCATCACTACAGTGATCCATATCCAGTCTATCTTATCAGAAGACATTGTCATCTGAAGATTTCTGCAGACCTGAGAGAAATTTATGGTCTTGGCATGTGGGTATATACTCTTTCATGATTCTCAGGGGTGCAAGGGGCTGAACTGGCACTGAGAATTTACTATCTCCATCACAAGAGATGTCACAAAGCACATTAGCAAAACAGATCATGTGCTTATACAGCACAGTATTCTTTTGTAGCTATTGCTGAAAAAAACAGGTTAAATGTTTAAGTTCTTTTTAACAGTATGTGAAAGTGCAGCATGGAAGGCTCCAGTGCAGACACATTATGATATCTTAAGTCATAATCTTTCGTTCATTAATCCAGAGGGCTTTGTATACACATATAAGAAATGCCCCAGCTTAATCTTTTCTCTGGGCAGGAATTTAAGCCACATGTTTTTTAACATTTAGGAATCTGGGAGCAGGTCATGCACAGTTCCTGTGCTTCGGCATGGAGGGTCTAAATTGTTAACTGATACTAATTGTGGCTCTGTGTCTGAGACCCAGTTTTGATCTACATTAGCCCCTTTTCTCATTTGCAAGTTATGTAGATTTGCCAAGTGAATGTCACCCTTCCACTAGCAGCAGCAATCACAGAGGTATCAAAGGCAGTTTTCAATTAACTTGTTCAGGTGCTGGTGAACACTTCATTGCAGAATCCTGAATCTTGGAACAGAAATGAGGGTTTTTTCCAAAGGAAAAATAGTACCTAACTTTTTTTCTTTTTTTTCTTAATTTGTCTCTATTGTTCCTATTTTTCACCTCAGATAATCAAGGCTAATATTGAAATCAGCAAATATATCAGGGGCATTATAGTCACTCTATCTCATTGGGAAAATAAATTTGGTTAGCATTTCCATTTGCAGCATAAGGATTTAAGTCTGGAGACAGGAGGTTAATGACATTTTCATGCACTATAGCGTCTTGTTAAAATCTGGTACGGTAGAAGGAAATAGAACTTTATGATGCTTACTGCATAAAAACCTAATATTCTCCCTCACCCTCAGCACAATCTGTGCCAGTCAAATATCCATTCCTGTAGTAAACCAGCTTAACATTAAGAACTCTTAGCTCTGATGCTTCAAATAACATTTTCTTGATGACAGGAAGGAAAACCAATAAGGAAATGCTTTTTTTTTTTTCTTTCTGAAAAGTTCTATCTCAAATTTGCTAGATTAAAATTACATAAGCACCATATCTGCTTATAAAACAATGTCATTGACATGCACCTGAGCAGAAAAAATGAGAAGATATATTCTGGAAAGTTTTTATTTTTAAAGATTATATTTAAATTTATTGAGATGCTAAAGCTATGAAATTGCAGTTTACCCCTCAGGTCAGGAGCTATGTTTGTACAGCTCCAAATCTCTGTTGAATTGGCTCTCCTGTTTTTCTGAGAAATGCAATATAAACAGAAGATCCAATGCTTGTTTCTTTCTTCTTTAATTTGTCAGCACCTTCTGTCTAGAGGGGCTGTGGTGCCAGACAGTTTGCTGCATAAAGAGTGCAGCAGACAAATTGCATTACATATTGTGGCATATATAGTGACATAGAAGTGACTTGAATAATCTAAATTATAACTTCTCTCTGAATCTCAGCCACCACACTGGAGATGTGGTTGAAATGGGTGATTTTCATGGCTTAGGTGTTACAATCCCAAATGCTCCTTTCCCCTCCCCTTCACAAGACTCTCCCAAACCAGATAATGCTCACTTGTTCCCCCTATTTCTCCTCCCTCTTCTGAGGATGGAGTTGAGAACTGGAGGTACAAATGGTGAAAATTACAGCTTGAGATGAGAAAAATTTTCTGGAAACAGTAATGAGATAAGAAAATTAACACTAACAACAATATTGATTTTTAAAAAGTATACATAAATAGAATTATTCACATGCAAAAATGCTTATTGCAGAGCCTGACTGAAACAACCACAGCCACCTTTTTGCCGATTGCAAAAAGAAACACCTTTCTTCCCAGAAGAGACAGAAAAGAGTCCATTTCCCCATCCCCTGGCAGTGGTATTTTTCTGTCCTTTTTGTGCTAGTGACAAAAACTTCCTATCTTATGCATTACAAAGCTACTGCTTTTTTAAAATTAACTTTACCTATATATTTATGTCAATATAGTCACAAGCTCTGTAATGCTATAAATGAGGTGACACACTTCTACCATGATTGCCATTTTAAAAGCCATTGGGTTTTTATGTGTTTTCAGAAAGAACTGATTATGTCAGAGCACAGATAACAATAATGCAATAAGGTAGCCATTTTGGTGTTTTCCAGATGAACAGTAAAAATGTATTTGGAATAACATTATAATGCAAATTTGGGGGAAAACTATTAAGGAATTCTTTCCAAGATTTTGGACATTGGTATAAAACTAAAATTTGGGGAAAATTCATTAATATATGGATGACTGTCAGTAGGAGATAAATGAGAAAGGGAATTTTGCATTTTTGATTTTACATATAAACTTCTACAGCATAAGCAAGTCATTAAAAATCAAATTGAAATTTCTTCTTACTTCAAGAATTAAGACCACTTTTGTTGAATAATTCCATATGATCATTCCAGAGTTTTGGAAAATCTCGATATCGAGTTTACCAGAAATATCTTCCTAGGCTGGCATTAACCTTTTTGATTACCTAATAAAAAGAAGAAAATATTTCATATTCACTTTAACCAGTAGAAAGACAAGATTCTGTTACCTATGTTTGTCTTTTCATTGTCAGCTTGGAGCATCTGGGAAGGTGTTTAAGTGACTGCATCTTAGTCAACTTTTTCCCTGTAATTCTATTTTATGACATCTAGACTACTGTAGAGGAAAATATGGTCAGCAGAACTTATTAATTTGCCAGTGTTTCTGATCATTACCGTGTTTTAAATGCAATTTACTAGGAAAAAACAAAGTTTTATATAATACATTGGGAATTAAATTCATCTTCTTAATTGCACGATTCTTAATCTTTTTGAATAGACAATGAAATTCACAGTTGCATGACTAAGTGCAAGATTTGACAACTTTTTCAATTTATTACAGTAAATTACAGTTTCACTGAAGCACACATTCCAGGTTAATTAAAATGCAAGTTGCCAGTAAATGAATTATGCAAATAAGATATTGCACGAGTCATGCAGTAATTACCAATTCTACATTTATAACCTTATTGATTTTCAATAACTAGCCCTAAATCTTAAATGTGTAATGTGTAATTAAAGAAAAGATTAAGTACGAAGTGATATGCGAGGGGTTTTGAAAATAAACTCATATTAAGTCATTACTTTTCATTCTTTTTGCAGTGCACCCTTTTGGAGATGCAAATTTTGATATGGTATATTTTGATCATAGCTTGCCCAATCTCAGTTTTCATCCGATTGCCTAAAAACCAGAGAATCCCTCATTTCTTACACAGTTTTAGAAGTCAGAATGTCAGTTCTTCATGTGAATCACGTTATCTTTATAACTGTACTAGGAACAAGTCTTAGAAAAAATGGCTGGCTCTGAAAGGAACAGAAGATCATCTTCTTGTTTGCTTCTCTGCCTTGTCTTCCTCTTCAGCAGTTGTGCCCTAGGGAGATTCTTGTGAGACATTCCAGCCTAAACCAAATCTCTCACTCTCATCTTTTGCAATTTCAAAGGACTGTTGTGAATTTCACTGGAGCTTCCTTGCCATGCAAATAATCACATCTAGAAAAGGGTCATCTCTATTGCAATCCCAAACTACAGTGTGGAGATCACACAGGTGCAGGAGCTCACACAGGACTGTCTAACTCTTTCACCACCCAGAAACACAGCTGTATCACAGTTGGAAAGTATGAGCATGATTTAATGGGCAAAACTTTTGAATATTATTAACTAAAATTAGCTCTGTATAATCAGATGACTTCTGAACCATTTTAGCGTCACTGTCTCAGACACTAATTGCTGCTTTCCCCCAGGAGCTCCCCAAATTTTTGCCAGTAATAAGATTTTCTAAAATATGGATTGATATGGAGGTGTCATTACTGAAACACTTATAACTAGGAGCGACAGCAAAAGTTATAAATCTGCACACAAAAGTAAGAAACAACTGTCTCTTTGGTTAATTAGAATTTAATTACTGTATCACTTCATTAATGACTTTTAAAAGGGTTTCACTCTTTTTTCATTGTGACTTCAGGGAATCAGAAAGGTACTACCTTTTCAATGTTTGTATTCCTCAGCCTTCCCAAAGAAACTACTGCAGAGCACAGTGGTACAAAAGGTCAGGAGTCTGCTGGACTTCACACACTTAACACATGTAGAGGTAATTGCCAGATAGCAGTGTGATTTCAGCTGCTGCTGGCTCTTAGCTAAGGTTCAGGCAATTATCTGTGCCTGAAAAGTACAGCCTAGTCCTGGAAATATTTTGGATACAAGAGGAAACAGCACTAGATGGTCCAGTCCAGGCAATCAGGGCTGCCCCTGGCCCACCACCCAGCAGTGCTTTCTCTGCAGCCCCAGCAGCTCCCCAGAGGCTGTGGTGGCAGCAGGAATCAGGGCTTGCTTCTTCTGGGTTTATCATGGGCAAAGTTGCTGAAGGAGTCATTCATCAACGTCTTTATGCTCCCTGGAGAAATAAGGCAGCATTACACTTTGCTGCTATGTAGTGCTGTAATACGCAAGAGAGGAAGAGAATGACTTGACTTTATCCTCATGTATAGGTATAGCATCCAAAAGTAATATACAGGTGGGATTCAAATATTGATTATTTCATTTCTTGCTGATAATAGCTTTTAGTCTGAACTGCACATTTGTAAGCCTGCCTTAAAATAAATGTGTACTGCATCCAATTTTAGAAATACTTTGGTGAAAGTAATATCAGCTATGTTCAGTCATATTTAATGTTTTCTTAGAGTGTTCACAGAGGATACCAAAATACTGCAAAACTCATGACTAGCTTGCAACAACACAAACACAGAACAATCTGGGTGGTTTGTGCATGAGAGAAAGCCCGAAGGGAAAGATTCCAGCTGAAGGCAATTGTCACTGCCTCTCCACACAATTATAAAGATACCTTTGGCTAAAAAGAGCCAAAAAAACCTTTGGATATGCAGATGCTCTAAAATCTTGTCTCCTCTCATCCAAGCAACCAGGTTAGGAAAGCTCAGTAGACTGTCTGAGGAAATAATTCTTGCTCAATCCTTTCCAGACTTTCACGTTCTCTTTTAAAATGGTCTGTAGATGCCACCGTCTCATGTATCGTGTTATTTACCATGGTATTTCAGACAGAAAACATCAAGGTCATGTGAAGGTTTCAGCAATAAATGGAATCTTTTCAGAACCAAGATATGAAATTTGTTCAGTTTTAGAATAAAAGGAATATAAGTTGTTAGAAGGGAATACCAAAGGGGTTGTAAGACAAGGTGGCAAAAGAAATGTGAGTTGCAGCCCCAAGTGGCACAAAGGAACTGAAGAAGGTCTGTGAAGACTCTGTAGGATACTGTGCTATATGGAAGCTCTAGGAAATGCTGAGCATGTGTACTACTCTGGCAGATCTGGTGGCAAGACTGTCTGATGTCAGTGCACAAAATTAATATTTAGGACAACCAATTGCTGTGATGAAGATTCAGTCTTAGTGAATATATATAAGTGATTAAGTGCTCTGAATTGAGAAGCTATCTAAACTCTATTGCTTCTTTACACTAAGTGAACAAAAGCAACTTCAGAAAAAATCCAGGGCCAGTGTTTCAGAAAGGAAACCATTTAAGAAACATTTAAGAAAGCAAAACTAAAACCTGATTGTCTAACTAAAGCACTAACTAAAAGTAAAGAGATAACTAAAATTTGTAACATTCACTTCTTTCACATCTGAATTTTGGACTAGCACTTCAGTGACTATTCAAAACAATTTGCATATGTAAGTTTAAAAATTAATGTTATCTTTGCTTTCTTGCATTGCCTTAAAACAAGCAAACATGCCCCTCCCTCCTCAAACAAACAAACAAAATCTCCAACCCTCTAACCCCACAGGTTATTAAAAATCTCCTAAGGGACCTGGAATTCATTGACTTTAAAACTTGGTGCAGGGAGTGATCTGGGCTGATCCAGTGTAAGAACATTTGGACTGCACACAAGGCAAAAGCTTGCTAACAATGAATTGTAATAGACTGTGGAATGATCTCCCAAGGGAAATAGCAATGCTTGATGCCTAAAGCCAGACTAGATATAACAACAGGAAACATACTGTTGTGCACAACACCATAATGTAATGTGGCCAAGAAGTGACTCACTTGCTATTTCTTTTCTCCCTGAAAATCTATATTTCTGTGATATTGTTGTGGTAACAAGCATCAATACAGCTCTTTTGATAATATCCATTAGTTAATGGAACAGCAATGACTATATAGAAAATGGATAGGGAAGTTTTGTCCTATTTTATATCAAAATGGAAGGCTTTTTGGCAGAAGGGAGGAGATTTTTATCCAAAATCATTTCATGAACTGAGGGAGTTCTGAATGAACCACAGCCCATCATGATGTGCTAAAAGCTCACAAGGAGGGGGCTTCAAGGTTCAAAAGAACACTCTGCAGAAATAAGATCCATGCACAATCCTTAGAGGTATAAGAAGTTATTGTCACGGACTATTTTGGTCTGAGTACAGCAAAGTTCTCTACTGATTTTCAAGTATTTCTGTTCCTGGACATTACTGCTCATCTTCTTTCAGATGAAAATGGAATATTTATATCTTATTTTTACTGTTCTATAGAACTGAAACAATAGCACCAGCAAAATTGGATGTAATACAAAAGAAACAAAGAAATTTCTTGCTTTGAAAACTCAATGAAAAAGTTTCATAAAACACCATGAAAGGAAAGACATTTACAACAGAGAATGGCTGGAAATGTCAATTTACTTTAAAGTGAACAGTAAAAATTATTTCTTGCAGGAACAAGAAAATTTCACTGGGACTAAAATAGTACTGCTTGGTTTAAACCTGTTGTTAATAGCTAGAAGGGTAGCTACAAAGAAATGCTTGTGACAAAGGCTTGTGACAAACATTTGTTCTGTTGAGTGTTGCAGTTGTCTGTATAACAATGTGTTTTTCATATTAGACCAAATAAATAGAAACCTATTTTCTAAGCAAATGGGAATTGGAAATGGGAAAAAGGGAGGCATTATCTGATCCTGAGCTTTAGGAAAAAATAATTATTCCTTTGTTGTAAATTTTTTTATCATGAGCATCTTTATCAAATGCAACACTATGCATGCAGCAATGTCGTGAGGGAATAGCAGAAGAAATTCACTCAGTGCCACAGCAAATGATCAAATGATCAGATTGTGCAAGGACAATCAATTCAAAGCACAAACAATAACATTTAAACAAATAATAATAAATGATCCAAACCAAACTAACTCTTTAATTAAAAAGCCTCCTTCAGAGAGATGAAGGACCTAGGGAGGGAGAGAGATCAAATCTTTGTCAGGAAGGCTAGTGTGAGGAAAAGCAGTTCAGGAGAAAAATGCTTTCTCAGGAAGTTTGTTTTTTTTTTTACAGAATATGTTGAATCAGATCTTCAAACCTAAGGATTAAATAAAATAAAATTGATGGGAAGGGCTGATTTGGTATATAGCTGCAAAGGATCATTCAGTTCCAATTCCTCTTTTTCGAAAGAGTGATGCAAAATTGGTCAGCAGTGAAATAAAATCTGTCTTCTCCCTACTAGAGATGTCCTTATAAGAAAAGAAAATTTATAACAAAATAACAAGTCATGGACTTTTCAGGAGAGGTGACTCAGCTGGGATGATGTGACAATTCTGGCTGAAGATCCTGTTGCAGTCAATTAGACACCACTCCTGCATGTACTAACATTTAATTTAAATAAGATCTGGATGAAAGGTACTTATTATTTCAGATCAAATACACCTGAACATAACAACTAAACCCCAACATTGATCATCCAGGAAAAAGAGAATCTGTAAGTGTATTTTGTTTGAATTACTCTCAAGCATCTTTCTGAAAAGAAGTTTGAAATTCCATTGGCCTTTTCTTCGCCCTCTCAGAGTTTTAATACATAAACAATTGTCCAGATGTTGAGGCCTGACCTACTGTAAAGCTGAGTCCATTTTAGCTAGATTAGCAAATAATGGAGTATTTAAAAGACTGACACAACCAGATTTGTGTGCTTACCAGTACTTTTTTGAGTGTGAAACACCAGACATTACATATGTCTCTATTTATTGCCTTTTCCACAGTTTGCGTTTCCTGATATATCTGAAGATCTGTGTTTCAGTGTTTTGTGTTTTGTTTGGAAAAAGATATTTCTTGTTTTCCCTAAGAGGCCAAATTCAGTGAAATGCATATTTATTATATCGATTCCGGTTCAGTTTTCCACCCACTTTTTGGATCAGAACTGTGAATCCTACCAAGACCTAACAAAAGCTTTATTGACATTTCAAGGTACATAGTCCAACTTCAAGCTACATATTCCAGCATATTCCAATTTCATACAAAAGGCCATGCACAAGTTATTTCCTTGTGTTTCTGGCAAGCAGTAAGGGATGGCAACAGCAGTCTTCAGCCCACTATATCTTGGAAAAATTGGATGAAATTTCACAAGATGAAGGAATTTGCTCAGTTTTTTCTTTGCTTCATTTCAAAAATTTCATGTAAGTGGTGGAGTTGTTTGAATTTATTTGATTTAAGTTTTTGTTAGTTTCATGAGTCTTTGATGATGAAACTATTAGACAACACAAATGTGAGTTTCACCACAGCTGTTCAGGCACATCACTGAAATACACAATTCAAAGGGAACTCTTGGCTGCTTAGTCCTTTTCAAAACGATGGTGTTTATTCAAGAGACCCACTTCTGGCCTTTTTTTTTCTAAAAGAAATCAATCAATCACATATATATGTAACTCCGCTTTCTCATTCAAGGCCAATCCTGAAATCCTTTTCAATATTCATCCTGGCAGGAATTTTTATTTTCAGAGGAAATAAAGGTAGAGTAAGGATTTCAGGAATTACCACCAATGTCTAAGTTCATTTTACCCACTTTTTTAGTTTGAGGGGTATTGTTTTTTTTCCTTTCCTGGCCCATCTCTCTTCAAACCAAACTTACTTTGCTCACTAGTTTAATGTTCCAATCTTCCAAAGAATACCATTTTTATAACAGCTTAAGGAAAACATTGTTACAGTGTTCAATAGCCTGGGGCATATAGCACTCTGCAGAAGAGAAAAACAAAGTGTGTTTTTCGCTGACAGAACAGAGAAGTTGAGTTTTCAGCAGTTTGTGCCCACAGGCAAAGTGTACAATTGTCTTAAGTCCAGTCTTTGGAACTACACGAAATCAATTACTTTTTCCTGTGCTAATATTGTGCTTAGATCTCTCCACAGCACTGGAGCCAAACTTGAGCAGTTTTACGTCCTGTGAATAGAACAGTAATAGCCGTAATTATGGGGTATTGAGTAATCTGTGACCAAGTTCCCTCTCTGCCTCACAGTATATGCATCTTAATTTGGATTGTAGATTTGTCCTAGTTTCCTGGTTCATAGCAAGTGAACAGATTTCAAGGTTTTGGAAGTTGACAGTCTTGTTTAGAACCACTGGTCAGTACCTGCAGAAGGGGCAGACTAGCAAGTTGCTTTTTAGCAACAGCAAAACCTCACACATCTCCAAGACCAGTAGTCTTGCTACTCTGTTTCATACTAATGTCTATTAGCTAGAGAATAAAGCACTCCACCTATTTTTTTAGGTGTATGTTTCGTTGGCAAAATATTGTTAGTTCCATTTTCCTCACAAGGAAACAGTTAATGAGTTCCCTCTCCCCATTCTAACATTTCTGGTAAATTCTAATTAAGATTGAGTTTAAGCATCATCTCTTACAGTATCTGTTTTGTTGCTGCAAGTTTTTCGTACTGACAGAAAGAAAAGGATCTTAGTGAAACATATCATTGTATTCAATCAAATTTTGGAAAAGAAAATAAAATTACTTAAATATCACAAATCTGGTGCAAAAAAAAAAGTTTTTAAAAACTAGACTTTATTGTGCTAGCTATTTCTGATCTTGCCTGAGAACATAGCACATCTGTCAGCAGACAACAGGAAAGTACAGTGCTGAGATATAGTCCAACAAGTGAACACACCATTTTGTTGTATTTTACTCTAATCTTGTTACTCTCTAGATTTCTGTCCCAGCTACCAGAGCTGCAAATGAGAACACAGAACCAGTTGAGGGAGTGATAGACAAATACAGACATAGCTACAAGTACAGTGCGCTACATTAACTTTGGTTCTTAATATATTATTAAAAGCTGTTCCACAAATAGGTATCGTTTTTATAAGAGCTCAGGGATTTTGGTACTTTCTAATTACAATGGATTGAACTTGATGAACAATCCATTTAATTTAAAGAATCTCATTCAAGAAGCAATCTGAACGCAATAACCTTCATTAAATCTGGAAGTTCTTTCCTAGCTTTCCTTAATGTTTTCAGCTGTTGATATTCACTCTTGAGTCATCTGTACATACTGAGGGTTGTACAATCAATTCATTGATCTAGCCCTCTGAATTTAGGACTTACATCATAGCTGAACTCTTGTGCTGCACAATATCTGTCACAAATTTGATCAAAGGATGAAATTAAATATAAGTGATTTGAACACGGAGAAATATGCTCCCACAGCATATGTGTCCTTTCAGATTAGGACATGCAATAAACCTGTTCAGCAGTTGCAAAATTTTCGTATTTCTGTACTTTTCATTTCACGTTGTGCTGCTTTGGTGACACTGCCCAGTAGAATATATGCATGAGGACTGCACAGAACTTATAGGCACACTTTTAATATAAGATATCTCAGAGTGAAAGATCCAATGCAAAAGTGTTCATTGGTGAGTAGACGAGCCAGAGGAGTACTGACATTGTCTTGTTGTTTTTTAAATGTCTCACCTTCTTCAAACTCTAATTGTAAGACCCAAGTCCTGTCTTATACTAAGATTATCTTTATCTGAATTTAAGTGAATTTGCATAAATATATACACACATATTCACAAGACCAAAGGAGGAAGAACGTAGCAGAATTTTTTATTGAATAACTCTACAAGCAAGGTTTATTCATTTTTATTAATCATAGTCTGTCAACTGGCATGTCTGAAGTCTTCTAATTACCTTGCTGAATTAGCAGTCAAGTGGCATTATTTGTTCTTTGAATTTATGGGGTCCACTTTTATTTAAATGATTAATGATGCATATTAATCAAGAACTGAATTTCTGCAGAAAACTACCAGCTTGGGAAATAAAGCCAGAAATTAAATTAGCTCTTTTGAGGTGTGATTGAACTTTTTTCCTCCTGAAAGCATGCCCTTTACAGTTTCAGATAAATGAAAAGAGCCTTATTATCTGTGGTTTTTGTTTGTAATGTGAAAGCCTTCAAAATAAATTCAGGCTCAAAGTCTTATGGCAACCTGTCCCATAAGATATTATATAGGTATTATATATGTATTATATATTATACCCATATGCCAGTACATGCATGAAGTGGATCAGAACATAATTAACTGTGTACTTATTGATTTTCCATTACAGGAAAAGCTGTGACAATGAACTTGTGCCATATGCAAGAGCAGCAGTGTTCCCCTCTGCGGGAAGGAGACCCTCCCCATCCATGTGGGCAACAGGATCACTCTCTTGAAAGGCAATGTGAATCCCAAGTTTTTGTCTTCTCCCTTTCACAGTCCTTTGCTCAGTGTGAAACTTGCCATTGATGCAGAGAAGCATGCCCAGATTGTTTGTAGGCATCAAAAACCACTGATGATATCCAAATTTCTAGTTTCTGTGTTATAAGCATTTAAATGCACACACACACATATTTAATTTCCGTAGTTATTTGCTTGTCCCTGCCTGTAAATTGGAGTTACCCATAGAAGTAGAGTATCAGAAACAGCAAAATAACTTTGCTTGGCTATGCTTGTTCTACAAACTCTACATTTGTGAGTTTCAATTGGTTTTCCACACGGAGTTGTACAGGTGTCCATGGCAAACATACCTTTTCACACAGTTTGTCTATCCTTAAACTTTTGAAGTTTCCCTTTTACATTTACCTGAACAGACCCAGGGACAAATGTGCACACACACACACACACACACACACACACACATGTCCAAGTGCTGTTTCTCCCTTAAAGTTTGCCTGAAACCTCTGTATTTTCCCTTTTGATTTTTGAAAGTTTATATTTTCAAAACTGAATTTGTCTGATGACTCACTGCAAAAAGAAAATACAAAAGATCTATTTTATTTCCTCTTCACAGTTTGTGGAGGGAAATAACAATTTACTGTCTAAGAAATCGTCGAGATGTAGGTTTATGGCTTGTTCAGTGAAATAAGTCTATTCATATTTTAAAGCAGAAAATGAAAATTAAGTCAACAGTTTACTTTTAATAAACCAAATATAATTTTTACTGCATTTTTCTCTCAAAAGCAATTTTCTTCAAAGGAGGGGATTTTCTGTGTCATTTTTATGTTAACTATTCTGATTATTTCACTGAAAACCTCCAGGTCTTATCAGTTCACTTGCAAAACTTCACTTGTAAAATTGTCATCTGAAAGTATATTTCTAGCTAGAAACAGATACAAAAGTTGTCTGAAGAATGCTGACTCAAAACAGTTAACAGACAGATGAGGCTGCTTTTCATATCACATCACAAGTCACTAAAACTGAAGAATGCCGGCATGTCTCAGATTGTCTTTTAATTTGTAAAATTCCTGGGTCAGCTTTACGTCCTCACTGGTCATTTTTCTGGGCATGCAGATGTTGATGACTGCCAAGCAGGTGACGAGCTGTGGTGTAGCTGGTGTAACCAGACAATTTCCAACTAAACCTCAGGAGATCCTTCAGCAATGTATTTAGTAAAAGTACAGGAGTAATTATCTTTAAAATTCCTCTGCAGCAACAGGGTTTGCTTGGAAAGAAGCATTTAATCTCTCTAATTTGTAGCAGAGAGTCAGGATCAACTCCGTTGCAATCAGTGACTGATGCTTAGTACAGCTGGTTTTTATTTTCTATTGTTGGTAAATTATCTGATTTAGATCCAGTTCTCTGATAATTTTAAATAACCTTCACCTTGACCAGTTCCCAGGGTTGAATTAATTGATTTAATTACCTTTAACCATAGATTTTGGGTTTCAGAGTTCACTTCATTCATCATCTTATTTTTATTGCTACAATTTTATGTTAAAATTAGACAGTCCTGCTGTCATTATTTTTTCCTTCAAAATTATTGAACAATTGATTGAAACTTTTTTCCAAAATATAATTCCAATACTGTGAAATTAAAATTTTCCACAGGAATTCTGCTAATAAATTTATGTATGGAAATTTTCTAAAATTATGCAGAATTCAATGATATTTCAATGACATTCAATGACAATACTTTAAAATTTTATTTGACAAACTAAATTTAATTTTGGTTTAGTCTGAATTTAATGTTTATGAACATAAGCATTCCCTTCTGTGTTGCATCAAGCCTTCTTTTCCTTCTACAGTGAGCTTTTCCTTGACTACATCTTCCATGAAAAATGTGATTTCCTTTCTAGTTTAAGAGTTTGTTTATGGTGGTTAGAGGTTATGGCTGAATCTGTAACACTAAATTACATAGGAAACACATTGACATGAATGATCTTTAGATGACTTTAAATGAAACTTTCCAACATTTTTCCAAATACTTGTTTCTGGTTTGTGTGTCTGAGAAAACATTCAATAACGCGGAAAATAAATACTTTTTCACTCATTTATTTTGGCAAGAATTGTAAATTGCAACTTTTTGTTTGATTTTGGATTCATTTCCACATAAACCACACAGAATCAAGGAATAATTCTACACAGAAGGAATAATAAGGCTACACAAAAGGAAAAATAAAGTTGCACAAAAGGAATGTACATTCCTCCTTGTTTCCCAGGCTAACCATTATTTACTTGTTGGTTTAAAATGTTTAAATAGCATATCAGTGTCCTTGTCTAGTACATTTGACTGCAAGAATAGATGATTTTTTTGACAGTGTAGTTCTATAACAAAACAAATGAGTTAAGTTTTCTGTGTGTGCACTAAGTCTGAATTCTTCAATGACAGCAAGTCAGCTATCATGAATGTGTATGATCAGAAAAGGAAGCTCAGAAAATTTTAAGTCATTGGAAAGTTGAGCTTGACAGACATGTAGATGCTGACTACAAAGACAGATGCACTAATCTAGCTAAATAAGAGTATTGTGTATTGAATGTGAAAAAACAGAGACTGTACACTTGCTATAGCAACAATGAATATACTAAAGTGCTTGCTAAGTGATAAAAAAAATTTTATTGGAAAACTAGGATTCATATTTTGAATAAGCAAAAGAACTAATGTAATTTGCAATTTTGACAAGCCTCAGAGTGAATTTATCTTTGAAATTTTGTATGGTTAAGTCACATGTGGCACATGGGATTTCCCATTGAATTTGCTTATTAAAATGGAAAGACCTACCACATCTGTCTTACAACCATTACTGAATGCTAAAAAAATTCATTCTACTATTAATAAAAAATGCTCAAATGACAACTGATTATAAACTATTCATGTTTTCCCTGCTTGCAGATTTTTTTACTGCTAAACAGGGGAAGGGGAGTGGGTTTTTAACATGTAAAATACAGTTGCCTAAGTCAAAAACTATGCTCTTTATGTAACCTTTATAGTCACTGAAGACAATTTAAATGCTCTGAATTTTATTTTGGGCAATGTTGACTGTACTTTTATGTATGTCTGCCTTGGTATATATATAATACAATTATTATATAACTATACACACACAAAATATATTATTGTACATATAGGATGTCTATTCACAGACATATAAGTATGTAGGTATCAACATGTATATATGCAGACATATGGGCTTGGATAATTCCTACTTGTGTGTAGTGTGGAGATTTAATAACTTGGTCACCTAAGTCCTAGTTGACCTAACAAGTGCTAGGTTATTTTGCTGTTCTCACTGAGACAAGTTGTAATAACAATGGACATTTTTATGACAACATCTAGGAATAAGTCTTTTGTTTATATCTAGTGCTGCTTGGAGTCCAGACAAAAAGCTTTTGAAGCTTTAGTTATCCTTGTACCTTGCACCAGCAGGGATGAACGTGAAATATGAAATGTTCTTGTGGTGAAATCACAGAGAAATATAAATCAAGCTCAGGGCTTGAACCACCAGTTCATCTGCTCAGAGGACAGCCAGTGTCAGGGTCATTCCTTACTGTCTAACTAGTTCTCAAAAGAATTTCAACAATGAAACTCCTCAAGTCTTCCATCGATCCATACCAGTTCCTCACTACCCTGTTGCAGTGATGGTTTCTACTGTCTGGATTTGTGCTTTATGTTACACGTTAAATCCATTATTTCTTGTTCTGTTCACAAATGTTTTAAGAAAAGACGTTGCTTTCTCCTTTGTAGTAGGTCTTTATGCACTTAAAAAATATCTTTGATCTATTTTTCATTATTGACATTTTTCAAATAAATTAAGAGTACTTTCTTTAGGTATCATCATTTTTATATCTGATCATTCTTATTGGCCTCTGGGGGTCTTGTGACATCTTGTGAATATCTTTTTGGGGAATGAATTGCCAAATATTGTGTACCTTTCTAACTGAAGCGTTTCCAAAGCAAAATTAAAGCCTAACATTTGGGGCTTTTTGTAGATAATCTTCTTTATTATAAGATCAATAACTTCTTTACTCACCTTGTGCTGTCTTCTAAATCTAGATGATTTTCAGAAATTATCTCTAACTGTTTGTTCCCATGTCTTTTATTGTGCAACTGATTTTAATGTCACATTTTCTGATTGATTTTCCGACTATTTCTTGAGTAGATTAAGAATTGTCCTTTGGCATTCTAATCTTGTCTTCCAACAGGCTTATTGTCCTGGTCTGATGTTGTTTTGAAATTAAAAAAATTAACAAGATCATTTTCTGTTACCTCATGTACTTCACTAGTGAAAACCTTGGTAGAAACAGATGCAGTTTGATTCTGCAGAGCCGTATCTGAAAACTTTATTTTATTTTCATAGAGAATTAATACATTGCTTCTTGCATATGATTGACTAGCCTGTGTTGCACAAATTTCAGAGGCTTTGCTGTCCTGTCTGTAAAGTTGTCCTGGCTTGTCAAGGTGCTATCAAAGCCCTGCTGATGGCAAGAAACCCCAAGAAATCTCCTACTTGTTTCCCATCAGCAAGAGCTGATTAAGAAGAAAAGTCTATTATTTGATATGATTATTCAGGAAAAATCCATCCTAGTTCTTATTTATCTATTTGTTATTTTCCAAGCTTACAGGTAGTCCCCCTTTGTTTCAGGTTTTTACTGGGAAAAGAATTGAAATGTGACTAACCTTAAATTATCATGCTACTCTGCTTTCGATGCTAAAGGAAAATATTTCTTTTCTTTGTTTGCAAATGCATTTGGATTTTTTGTTTTCTTTGTTTGATTAGGTTTGTTTGTTTGCTTGAAGTTCATTCTTCCTCCAGCATTTCTCATATTCCAGTGATTCTACAATGGGAAGAAGGCCTGGCTGTGTGGGGCATCCAGGAGTGGCACCAAGTCCTTTTTCCCAGTGGGAGAGGGTTGCACTCAGAGATTTGACAACTCCCTAACTATCCCGATAATCTTTAAATTTGTCTTACCTGTTCTACTGAAGATCTTGCTCATTTTCCTCTATTACTGTCACCCTTGTTATGAGAATGACAAAAGAACAGACGAGGACACAGCATGAAAAGGAAGAAAAGAAGGCCTTTATAGAAGGGAAACTTCGGCTTATATAGACCAATATGACACATTCTATTTGAGTGGTTACTTAATAAAAACACCTTTCTCACACACCATCGTTGAGAGGAACAGAAAAGCAAGGTGGGAAAACACCACCTGCATATTGTTTAGACTAACAAGTTATCACATTCCTGCAACTCCCTAAAAATTCTCACAGGCCACTGTGAGAAACGATTGCTGTTTCTCTTGCTCTGACCAAGCTCGCATCCACATATTACCAGCTGCACTAGTCATAAACTGACCTTTTTAAGGAAGATTGTCTCAAAAAAGATTGTGACATTTTGCTGTTTTCAGGATCACCTGCAATTAACGTCTTCGTTTCACAGGTGGAGTAGGCCAACACTTGCTTCAGACTTCTTGCCTTATACTCTTAATGCACTTCTAAAACAGTTCTTGCTATTCCTGGCATGGCTTGCTAAATTCCTCTATTTCTGAATTTGGCCTTTTTGATTTTGTCTCTACCAGCTTCAAATAGTCCTTTACAATCCTCTCAACAATGTGATCAGTTTTCTACTCTTTGCTCCCATCTTGTGCAGAAGTCAGTGAAGAATTTGCAGCTGAACCAAGATGAACATCTGCTGTGTTTCTCAGTCTTTTCCTGGGCTGTGACATGTTGTGTTGATGTGATTAACAGGTCTTTTTAAGTACCAGACTTCCTTAACAGTTTTTTCCTTTTAGAATTGCTTTTCAGATCAACAGCACAGCAATTACTTAATAAATAATTACAACAATTATTGCTTACTCAAAAGGACTGGTACCTACGCATAGTCTTCCTGTTTTTTTATTCATCAATTTTAACAGTTATAATTGCTATGGGTAGATATTTTGAGAATGTGAAAAAATTGTAAGTAGGAGACAAGTTCCAGAGAAATGGGCAGGCTGTCTTATGGATCATCATACACATTGTCATGGTTCTAACTGTGACCAGTTATTTTCAGTGTTAGCCTTAATAACACTGTATGAGTCTCATGTACAAATGCTACCCATCAGCACAGGAAGGATAGATTCCAGCTTACCCTGAAAATATATGTATCCTCATAAAAACTTTTAGGTACAGATTTTACCCCTTCACTCCAACTAAGCAGGATTTTTTGCTTCTATTCTGAGGTGATGCTGCTTGTAAAGAATAACTTTCTTGAACAAGTGGAGGGCAATATACTCACTAATTAATAATATTCTTCTCTTATTTTTATGGTTGAAGGTACGGAAACTTTTTACTTTTTAAATTTAATTTACAAATTTAATTTTAAGATCATACTCCAAAACCAACATAAAACCAGTTGGGAACAAAAGGGGAACATATGAAAACTGTTCACAAAGTTACCTCATTTTGCTTTCTTAAATCTCGTGGAGAGGTCACATATGCTTATTTTTTTTCTTTCTTTCTGAAAATCTGTTTATCATAAATGAAAGCACTTGCTGGAGTCTGAAGTTCTCTGACCACCTGATAGTCTCCAAGAGAAATAATTCAATAAAAATGTCTATAAAAAAGGAAGAAATAAAAGACTGAGAAACACAACATGTATTATAAGTCAAACATAAAACTGACTAAAGAAAAGTGGGAAAGTAAATTTCATATCACTTATGAATGTTAGCTCTTCTTAATTAAGAAAGAGACAATGAAATATCTTTTGTATTATCACTAGAAAATTTATACTCAAAGGAGGTATAGTCACTGTTTATTCATTAGGATGCACATGTTCATTCTTTGCATGTAATGAGGACCAAATTTCTTAGGCTTATCTAAGAAACTAAACGCATTTTTAAAATTCTTTCATTATAAGCATATTTAGCTCAAATAGGAACAGATATGAGCACATTTGAAAGTTATCTTTACAAACTGATTATACTTCATGAATTCCTAGCTTACTAATGGATTGGGAACATATCTGTACATCTGCAAGACTTATTTATTTAATTGCTAACATCTTACAGGAATTGCAATGAAACACACAAATCCGGCTCAGAGCACACACTAAAATTGCGACATGTCGAGTTAGTTATGCTCACCTGAGGTAAAAATCAAAGGTCAACTGTTAACACATTAATAAACTAAATGAAGACAGAGGAAATTGTATTTTGCTGATCTTAACAGAAATCTAAGCCACCTTTTGGCTTACCGAGCACACAGGGTAATTTACATATCTTGACTTGATTCTCTACTGCAGCTTCCATATGTTGCCTCATACTCTGAGCCACCTCCACTCCATGCCTTCCTTTTCAGGTGAAAAACGTGTTGAAATAGCAAAATCTTGGTAAATAACACTTAATCATATGAATTAAACTGCACTTTTGGGACTGAATTAAGATTGTCTTGGATGAGGATTTTCTATATTTTGGGCTGCTTCTATCTCCCCTGTTCATTTACTCACTCATCTTCATTATGACGTTTGTTTACCACTGTGGAAGGAAAGCATGAATTCTCATGCTGGTCGTGTATGACTCATGAGTGTGTTCTGCTTGCTGGGAGATGGTTCCTTTCTGTTCCCTCATTCTGAAAAGCAAAATAAGAAATCCTTAAAGTTGACAGTCTTTGTGTAGGTGAAAAGATCCATCTGTGTCTACTAAAATAATATTCGTAGAGTCATCAATATGATCAGCATGTCACTACAGCATCAAAATGCCCAGCCACAATGTTTAGAAGATAAGGAGGACTGAGTCATCAGTAATGACTGTTGCACAGATCTTCATCCATGGTCTACATTAAAATTTAGGTGGTTTAGGGCCAAGCCTATTTTCAAAAGGTCAGCTCTTTCTCCTAGTGAAATTAGTACCTATACTCATATTTCATGACTCTGAGCAAAAATATTAACTGAAACATTCATTCATATGACTTGTCTGCACAGAACTATAGCAGGGTGTACCAGCACACATTTATTTCTGTGTGGAAATCAGTGCTACAGAGGAATTTAGGTCATGTGTGCTCATATAATCCCATAAATTTTTAGGTAGCAGCCATTTCATTTTGCCGTATGTCTTAATCAAGTTTTCCGGATAAACTGCACAAGCATTATGTATAGCAATTTTATATGCAGTAATACTGAAGATTTATAGTTTATGAGCTTACTTTTTTCTTGTTTCTCACAACTCACAGTTACTTATATAAAAGCACATAGCTGTAACAATTTTCTGTGCAGGCCCTTAAAATAAAATTTGAGAATAATGCTATTGTTTATGTGTTTGTAAGTTTTTACTGGAAGATACAGAAATGTTTGAGATTACCACTGAAAGCAAAAAATAACCATCATGAGAAATTTCAGAAAATATACCCTTTCTAGTCAGAAAATAATTCAGCTTGAGATGATTATTTTTATTTAACAGTTACTTTGGGACCATTTATATAATAATATCTTTCATTAAACTAGAAAACCTCAACATGTTTTCTTACTGAACACCTAAAAGTAAGCAGGCAACAAATAAAATTATGGAACAATATTCCTATTCATTAATTTCTTTTTTTATATACATAGTTATAAATTAACACCTGCTGGGAACACGTTTGGAAGTGTAAATTTTGGAGGTGCGATTGGGGGCAGAAATATGATAGGGAACAGAGATCTAAAAAACTATTTGGGATAGCTGCACTGAAATCCAAGCAGTTATGTAAGTTCACAGGACCATGTACATCTATTACAAAATCATAGATCATCTTCTCTTGAGATAAAACAAGCACAGCTTTGCTAACACACAAAAGATAAGGTCTTCTTTTTGTGTTGGTAGAATACAGTTAATGACTGTGGAATATGAGTTCTAGACTATATTTTTATTTGCAGTAATGTTCAAGATGTTGCTGAAACAATCATAAAAATATGAGGATCACCTCTACTGAGGTGAGGCACCTCTTATAATGTAATAGGACTACCAATAGTACTACCATTGGAATTCCAAGGAAAGGTCAAATTTTGGTTGATGAGGTCTATCCATTTCTAATCTTGGAGCTACACGAGCTCTGTTAAATTTCAGTAAGATAGCAAAGTACTCCTTGTAATCAGTCTCACAGTGGGAGGAGGAGGAAGTAACAATCACCTTATTACACAACTGTTGCTCATTTAGCTTAACTCCTTAATTTAATTTCATTATGAAGGTCATACATATGATACTTGACTATTTGAGTCACATGTCTCATATGAAGGCCCCACATGTTCACGTAAGAACATGCTTCATAACTTAAAACATTTCAGCTGTCTGACAAGTACAGTGCAATTATGCTCATTGATTCCTACAAAGTCTGCAGGAAAATATTTCCAGGAACAAGACATACTTGTGCCTTATTGAAGATGAACCTCTTTTTAATACTGAGATTCACCCCATCTGTAGCTGCAGACTTGATTGTCACAAGATGTGGAGCTAGATCAGCAAATTTCTTTGTTTTCCCACCAAGATAAGAAAGGTAGACAAATGTCCTTCCTCCCTCAACCAACTATTTGCCTCCTTATTTAAAAATATCTGAAAGGTATTTAAGTTTCTCTATGTACAGTGACAGTAAAATACAACATTAAGTATAAAAGTATTTAATAATGCATTTGTAATTAAATCAGATTATGTATGTCAGCAATCAAATGATTTGCTAAAGGACAGCTCTTTGAATTGCTTTATGCTCATCTAAGGACAAAATAAGTTTTGCAATATAATTAAATGAACAGAAATTCATAATCATAATATTATTAATATGTTAACCTTGTAAAAATATTTTAGCATTGCAGGCACTTAACAAGATAGCTATGGCAAGTTAATTAGATTTCAAGTAAGTTTCTAACCATGCTAATTCATATTTTATAAGAATATTAATTAAAAACCAACACACTATAGCTTCACTGCACTATCTTGCTATATTTCATACCAGCTCTGACTTACAATTAAACAAAGAAACTAACTGTAAAGGACTAGAAAAGTGCCAGCAACCATTTCTTGCTAATATAGTAAAAATTATTCTGCAAATTGTTTATCTTTTAAATACTTAATACAATCCATGAAGATCTCTCTTTAGGAGTCAGTGGAACATATGAATTTTCTACTCAAATTTAAATATGGAGTTGAAAATGCAAATATGTCTATTAGGGCATTTTTATTGCTTTCTTTTCATTCAGAGGAGAGAATTAAATTATCAAAGGCAAGAGTTATAGAAAATTATGAAATAATTAACTGATGGGTATTTTTCCCTTAGGTCCATGGCACAAGTCACCAATAAAACATTCATTTAAGCTATCAATTAATCTATCTTTTAAACAATGATTAAATCACTCCTGATGCTGGGCTTAGCTCAGCAGCAGTAAATGTTGTGCAGGTATTTCCATTCATCTCTGTAGCATGGAAAAGCCCTATTTATGGCTAGATGCTATACTTACTGTTATTTTAACACATTCTTAGGTGGTAAAGGCTCAAGAAAGTAAGGAATTAATCATTAAAATTAAGAGCACAGATTTTTCTAGGAAAAATAAAGTAGCTCAGCTACATCCTTCAAGATGTCCCTTTTGATCCATGAAACTATAAGTCCTTTGATCTAGGTCAAGTTCTGGAGAACAGCATGAACTTGCAGAAGAGCAAAGGGCTGAGTGTCTTTTTTAGCAAAATTATCAAAGGCTCCAGGTAATTCTTCTTGTTACTCTCAACTCCGAAGAACCTGGCCTACACAGGTGCTCATTTATTTTCCAGGTCAGCATTCAGGATGTGTAAATCTAAGACACCAATGCTTCTCTTGCTGTCCTGTGTTCTGTCAGGACCATCCCACTTCCTGAGAAGATGCCAAATCTTTTTACAGTTGCTTTTACCTGTGACTTCCTCAACAGAGTTTCCTTCTTGACAAGACTTTCTGCAAATTCCAAGTTAAGATAGTGCAGCCCATTTTTCAAATGCTGTCATTGCTGTGACTTATCTTGAAAACCACAGTCCACACAGCTCCTTGCTAATTTGTGAACTCTCATTGCCTTGCTTGATTCCTTGTAGCATTTTTGTCCCCTGCTATGACCTCAATATTAGGATAGTATTTACCTTCTATAAGCTTCAGACTGAAATAGTAAGTTATTGATCTGCTCCATTTTTCCCTTCAGGGTCCCATTTTGCTCCTGTTCAGAAATCAGTCTGAGGCAAAGAAACTGATTTGTTTCATTTTGTGTTTGATATCTGGCCCAGATTTTGCTCAGCTTAGCACTAGAAGTTCCTATTATCTCATGCCACTCTTTAGTTTAGTTTCCATGAACAAGCAGAAGGACAGAAACAAAATACATCAGCTCCACTAATTTAATTGTTTTTTAGCTTGCACAGCAGTGGGTTTTTTTTGTGAAGAACCAAAGGCAGCTACTGACATTATCCTTTCTCAATAAATTTCTCATACATGTAATTTTTTCATTGCTTCTGTGCTTGCTGTCTGTCAGACTTTACAGTCCATCCCTTTGTTCTTTTTGCTCCAGATGAAAGCAACCATTACATGAAGCTATTTCCTCAGCAATGCTGTGCTTGTCACTCAATAAAGAGGCCTGTTCCACATATCCCTAAGGTTCATTAGATATTCTAGATACCTGGCAGTGTTACACACTCTCAGAAAGGCAGCAATGCAGGGAAGAGCCAGGGCACAGGAAAATGAGGATTCCCCTTTGCTGGTGCAGAAGAATCTTATTTTTCTCTACCCCACTGCTGCTAGGTTGCATGCAGGACTTTGATTCATTCAGTTAATTGTTTATGTTGCTTTATAAAAATATCTATAATCAAAACTTTAAATATTTACTTTTTCCATTTGCTGAATAGAAAGTAATACAGTTATAATGTAAAAATACAGTTATAATGTTAAAATACAGTTATAATGTAACATGGTCATGAAAAAAAAGCCTGAGTGTCTTTGAGTCCTTTTATCCAAACTATATATTTTTATGCATAGTACAGGAAAGCTTGTGCAACATGGACAATTAGTTATTCAGTTTTAAATGTCAGTTTGAAATTCAGTTTGAAAAGTTTTAGTTAACTTAGTTTACTTAGTTTATTTAGTTTAGTTAACTTAATTTACTCAATTGCCCTTTTGTAAAATTATTCAGTGTAAGTTGTAAGTACCATATGCAATTATTTAATTAATTTGTGTTTCTCTATGCAGAAAAGGTATCCCAAAATTTTGTTCAGAAAAATGATAGTGAATTATGCCTTGGCCATTCATTTTTTTTTTCTTGCAGACAGACCATCCAGAACATTAAAAGCTCAGCAAGATACTACATATAGCAAAAACAAAAAATTCAGAGGAGGACATTTTACCAACAAATAGAAACATATCTTCTAGTTTTCCCATTAAGGTGCCTTAGACCACTTATGGCTATTAAAAGGTCACCAGGTCTGTAAAGAGAGGAAACTGAAGAGTCAAAAACTTCTGCTAGAGTAACTTGCTCACAGAACTTTGGTTTTGTACATGACAGGAGTCCAGATCAAACACCTCTAAGAAAACCCAAAGTACCAGTAATAAAAAAAACCCTTTTTATACAGGTTCATGTCCAAGGTATTATTGCCTTTCTTGACAGCCAAAAATGAGCTCTCTGGTGCCATTCTACATCAATGCCTTTTCTGTTCTCCCATGTGATCTGTTTGAGAGACACAAGACAATAAGCTGCATCCTCCTGAGCACTTACATCTTCTTTGGGCACCATGTGGTTTTTGAAATCTGTTGATAGAGTGTATCACAGTGAGTAGCAAAGTTCAGAGCAGTAAGAAACAAATGCTACATCTTGAAAATGCCTGCATGGGAAAAAATATTCTGCTTTTTTACTATCATCTAATAGCAAGTGATTGTTCACAGCAGAAGATAGGCTGCGAGTTTTTGTTATTAATCATAGGGATTTTCTCAAATAAAAGCTCCTGGGAAATCCATCATCTTCATCAGCCTTTGTTCCCTCTAGTCCACTATTATTGTTCTGGGATCCTGTCCACTCTAACAAAACAGACAAATATTTCAAACTTTCAGGCAAAATATTGCTACCCAGCTCCAATTATAAGGGAAACAATAGGATGAAGCACTTATTCTCTGGTTTCCTCACCTCTGCAATCCTTAAAGCACAGATAGCATTCACCCTTGTATACTATTTCTCTTTTTAAAAAATCATTTTCTCTTACAGTAATACACAGAAACGCGGAGTAGCTGATAGATGTCCAGCAAGAACAAATAATAGTTTAAAGGAGCAGTCAGTATCACTCACCTCCATCTTTTGCTAGCAGAAATTAACTGGCCTGAGGTCTACAAAGTTCTACAAAATGTGAAGTTTCTTCTAAAATTGAGAAGCCTGGTTTATTTGTTTGGAACTTGCTTTTAAATCATGAAGATTGTTGGTTTCTGTGGTATGAATTCTTGAACAAAAATATTTTATGTTGTTCATTAGTGCAGGGGCTTTCCTCCCAAGCCAGAAAAGCAAGAAGGTTACTGGTAAAATATGCAGTCTTATACAGTGTTCTGAAAACCAAAGTGCAAGAGGGTTTACAAGTATTAAATATGTCAAACTTTAAAGGTCTCGCTACTCTTCTAATACTGCAGTGGTTTAATTTTTTTTTTTTTTTGAGCAGTTCCAAATGCTGATGTCCCAATGTTCATATATTCTGAGAGCTTCATTTGGTTTTGCTTAGGCTGGAACTTCTTATCATTGTTTTGGCCTCAAAGATAGTACTGTGATAATTTATAGACATCATTTCTGTAGAAGAAATTGAGGAGCAATAGAAGTGAAAGGGAAACCTTCACATGGAGGCCAACCTAACACTTTGGCATCTTAAACCACCAAACAAGTACAGAAAAAGCTACTTTTTTAGCAGTTCTCCTTTTTTGGGGGTTGGGGTTATTTTAGTACCAGTTTGGGGAAAAAAATCCTGCAGTCTTATGCCTGAAACACTGAAAAAAAAAATGAATGTCAACAACAAAACTTAGAATAGTTCGACCTAATTTATAACTTTTAAATATTGGTTTCACTGATGTTTCTTTATTAGTATGGAAAACAAGTTCTCTTATCATTTTTACCCTGATGCTTTTGCTTTCATAAATCATATATCAAGTTGATAAAGAGAAATTCAGCACAGCCCTAGGAAAATTCAACAGGTTGTCAGCTATTTCTTATTCAATAATTTATGAGAACAAGATGTCTCTATTACATAAATAATTCCTTTGCATTTCATTCAATTATGCTGTTATTTTGATGTTTACTATTGAGAGAAAATGTGGCTTTTGAAGGGCAAAGTGGATGTTCTGTGTTGAAATATTTCTTGAACTCCAGAGATTAGTGATATGTTATTAATAGCCATCTGTAACACAGAACATACACATGTAGAAAAACCTATTCCTTATCAAACAAGCAGTATGTGATGTGAACCCAAAAGCCAAAGAGAGTAAGTCAGAAATTTTTCAAATAAATACCCCCTCCCTGGAAAAGTAGGATTTATTGTAACCTAAACTTGCCATTTATATTTTGTGTGGCAATCAGTGGTAGTGAGGAAACTTTGACTTTAATATATGAATTGATAATGGTTATTTTGTCTGTAATGTGACATACAATCACTAAATCTCGTCACCTTCTATTGTCTTAATGGTGATTAATCTGTGCACAGTGTTGTTTTGATGCCTTAAGTTTTAGCTTTCATATTTTCCAGATTCTGTACTGCCTTAATATATAACTAATTATATATAGTATATAACTAATTATATAATGTATAGCTAATAAGTACTGATTCCCATTTTATATTACTTTTGCTAAGGCTTGTGTTCTAAAGCACAGGTCTTCATATGTTCCCTTTAATTCTGTGTTCTGTTTCTAAGTGGATAATGCAGCAATGACTTTGACATTTTGGTACTCTAGGCATATGACTGTCACATCATAGTGGTGCTACAGTGAGTTTTCCTGAATATCTGCAATCTCTAAATTATGATATAATCTAGCATGCAATAGGAAATGCAAGAAACTACAGGTGAGATTTGCCTGGGATGCAAATATATTATTGATAGCAAATGTGTTGTATACATCTCAACAGCAAGATGTTTTTAAAATGTTTAATTCAGTCTGGGGTTTGAGTCTGATTTGCTTCTATATCCAAAATATGTGCAAGCTCCGTTAATGTCATCTGTCAGCTACTGGATGAATAAGCATATTTCAAAAGTTTATTGTCAATAGACAAAATGAGTTGATAGCTTGCATTAGTATGCTGCCAAGTTTACTTCTTGATTCCTCTTGCAACTTAGTATATGCAGCCTTGATTTGCACTTCTGTCATCATGGTTTTATATGTGTCTGTTCCCCAGATTCATCAGTTCAGCCAATGGCATGTTTCTCCATGTTTCCAAAGTATTCCTCAGCACGTAGCAGATCATACCTAATGCTTTTTTGTTGCAACTTTTAAGTTCATCAGGTTTCCAGATAACTACAAGTGTATCTGCATTCCAGAACTGAGATCTCATGTTTGGATCCCATTGGCAGGGCATAGCTGTTGAACTGTCACACAATTCTGTTTCGTATCACAGCTAACAGGAGAAGTACACAAAAATATGGGTATGATGACCAAAGATACATATGATAAAAGCACATTTTACGTCCCTTTAATAGTTACATTTTATCTTCTAAGTGTAGTCAGTGAAGCTGAAAGATTATTAATCATATTGTTAGACTGGTATCTGGAGCACTTTAGTTAGACATCACTCTATCCCCCAATTACTATATTTAAAGAATCAAAGAATGTTAAAGGTTGGGAGGGACCTTAAAGTTCATGAAGTCCCAGCAGCTCTCTGCCTGTTAGGCAGGAATACCTCTCACTAGATCTCCCTTAGATGCTCAAAGGCTTGTACAACCTGGCCTTGAACACCAGCAGGGTTGGGGCATCCACAGCCTACCTGGGCAACCTGTACCACTGCCTCACCACCCTCACAGTAAAGAATCTTTTCCTAATATCCAGCTGAAATTTGTCATCTTTCAATTTGTACCCATCCCTCCTTGTCCTATCACTACAGCTCCTGATGAAGAGTCCCTCCCCAGCTTCCTAGTAGGCCTCCTTCAGAGATTGAAAAGTTGCTGAGAGGTCTCCACTCAACCTCCTTTCTTCTTCAGGATGAACAGCTCCACCTTTCTCAGCCTGTCTTTGTAAGGAAAGTGCTTCAGTCCTCTTATGAATTTTGTGGCCCTCCTCTGGAATTGCTCCAACAGTTCCTTGCTGACTTATTCTACACCACAGAATTCTGCGTTTGGTCCCATGAATGTCATTTATGATTGATTTAGAAACTGGATTGGAATTACAGATTAGGTGACAATAGCCACATTCCAGTTCTCCTGACGTCATTCAAGGGTTTCCCCCATGTACTGAGGACAGTTTTAGGAGTCCAGTGCTGTTTGCCCTGCAACTGCTAACTACAAATAGGCCATCAGCTGTGCTTTATTTGTGCCTCAGATCGACAAACATTTAGCTAGTTTACAGCTGATGGAGTTGTACAGCCAATGGTGAGATCTTCTGTTTGCTCAGGCAGCCAGACTGCCACGCATGCTGATGTGAGAGGTAACTGCCAAATCTGAATTGTTGCCTTTACTGATGTAGATAGTAATGAACTGTAATTACCATTTGGCTTTCCATATGTCGCTAAAGAATTTGTGTAATTAGCTCCATATTTAAGTATGATTCATCTATGCAAAATTAAATGTGTCTACTGGATCCAGGAGCCTTAGGATTCCTCAGGATTTCAATTGCTTTGCTAATTTGTTCAAGGTAGGGGGTTATGTTAATTTTGCAAGGCTGTGGATGACCTATTTCTTTATGATTTATTTATTCATGGATTTCTGTTTATCATCTGAGAGTGTACTTAGAAAATACATTAAAAACCCCCACAATATAAAAAATAAGCTAAAAATTGTTAAATTTGCTCCAGTTTTGATACTTACAGATTTTAAGTCTTAAAGTTTGATATAAGTAATTTGGATAGCTGTTCCACATTATATATTCTTTTAAAATACAAAAAGCAACCCAAACAAACAAAACACCAAAACGAAACAAAACCCCCAAACAAACAAACAAAAATCCAACATTTTGTACTGTTTATTTGTAAAAAAATATTTAAGTTGTTCCAGATTAAAGTTTCAGGTTTTGACTTTCTGAAAAAATTTTGGATGTTAAAAATTCTTACTGAATGGACAACTATTAATTTGACTAACATCTCCATTCTGAATTGTCCTTCTCACACCCAATGAGGGTGAAAGAACCATGAGGTATTCAAAATGAGAAAAAACTCTCTAAAAACTGCCTAGAAAACTGATAAAACATGTTAGCTTTGTCTTTAACCATGTGGTTACCATATGTGCCATCTTTTCCAGATCACAATAATTCCAATTTTTCTGATGCAGTTGTTCTGAGTTGACAGAGGTGCAGCTGTTGAGTTGTACCTTGATTTGGTTCCCCTTCCACTCATACATCATACCCTGGATTCAAATATCATTGTAGCTTCTCCAAAAAACTTGTTGCTTAACAGTGACATTTTTGATCTGTCTCTGTGATCATATCCCCCAGAAAGAATGAGAGTATAACCATATATTTCCTATGTTACATGTAATCTATTGAGAACAAGAAATTACCAAAAGGACATCACTTGTCACAGCTTAAAATAATGAACTTCTTTAGTGAGACTAGTGCACCCTTTGAACTTCATAATTGCATGCACAGTTGCAGAAAGTAGGTTGCATGAATTTGGAGAGCTTTATAAATATTGCAGCAGTGTTTTGTGGACTGGATATGCCATAGGAACAATGAAGACTACAGATCCAAACATGCTGCTTTAGTGACAGGCTGAGATACATCAAATCCTTGAAAAAAATTAGTGTGAAGGTTAAATGAATGGTTCCACCAGAACCTATTCTATTTTTTTTATCAGAAATGATGGGCAGACATATGAGTACTAATAAACAAATAATTTTTTACCAGTAAAGTAACAGATCAAAGGTAAACACAAGAACAATTCTAGCTGTTTTACAAATGATTTTTCACAGCTTTCATAAAGTAAGAATAACAACTTCACCATAACAAATATGTGGGAACCTAAAATTTAAAAATACCCTAGGAATTAAGGTAAATAAGCAAAGAAGAACAACACTCCACAAATCCAGTCTGAATTACAGCAAAATGTGCAGCATTTATAATTTTTTTCAGGCATTCCCAAATGTAGAGTAAATCAAGTCATATTGAAAAGGCAGCCTTAGTGAATGTGTGAGGCATTGTGTGAGTAGATTAGTAGGAATTCTGACAAATGTGGAAATACTGTCAATGTTACACTGACAAGCGCTGTAACTAAATGGTGATCAGATTGAATCACTGTAGTGTGGAGCAAATTAAATTGGGGAACTTGAAGGAGACCTACCCATGTGTATATAAAGTACATTTAACAGAAGGAACTCTTACTGAGCTGTTATTTCTGCACTTAGTGAGGTCTTGCTGTAAACAAGAGGGCAGCAGATGACTGGGTTTATTTAAATTAAAAGTCAGAAAGAGTGAAATTCAAATGATGGAAGCAAGGGCCAACAATGTACCTCTATTAGCAGAAGCTGTTAGTAGAAAATTTTTATGGAAAGTCTTTTTCCTTATTGCATCTCATTCGGTGAGATGGGCCACTTTTAAGGATTTATACTGTTAGTCCTACACAGTATTGCAAATATTTGTGATTAATATCATAACATTGCTTAATGGTGTTTGGTTAGACTCTGAAGAAAGTATTGCCAGGTGCATCTACCTTGAAATACAGGCACCTCCATCATCAGAAAACAGTGAATGTGTTATCCTAGCTGGGATGGGTGACCATCTCTCTCTGCCCACTGAAACTTTTGCCATCTCAGAAACTCCCAGGCAAATGACACAAATAATGTCATTTATATTCTTACTGTCTGAGATTTGCAAGTGGGTCCATAACTTGCTTCTGCTAGGAGAGTCAACTTAAAATGTGTGAGTCACATCTTGCAACATCTCTGCTGTCTGTAAGCTGTATTTGCTATCCTTGATAGGCATTGCATCATTTTCTGGAGCTGAGTAGCACTTGAGACATCAAATTGCATTGACTTTCTTCATATTTTGTTTTTCCTTTTCTTCCAGAAGCTCCTGAGGAAACTTACATTATTGTCCAGCAGTGCAGCATTTCTTTTGACTGAAGCTAAGTACCAGGGAGAGGTGCCATCTGGGCACATATTTTAACTGAATGTTTTATTAGAATCTGATTGAAAAACCTTGATCAGTTGCCATTTTCTGAAGCTGCAATAGTAAAAACCTCTACTTCATTGCAAACTGCTTGAATCCACTGAAAAAAAAAATCACTATTATATAAAGACTGCCACTTTGGGAAAAGTTAATATGATGTACATAAGGATACGTTAGGGTTTGGGTTTTTTTATTAAGTAATGTCATGTAAAAAACTAGAATTATTGTCCAGAAAAATTTGTCACAGGCAAAATAAATTAGTCTTTTCCAAATTCATGACCTAAATGTGCTCTTTCTCTCAACTTGACCTACAGTTTTGCATATGAAATAAAAGTTTTCCTAATGTTCCTCTAAGGACAACCTAAAATATCTCTGGACTTTCTCTTACATTTCTTTTACTTCCACCTAAGTTTCATATGCTCTTTTCCACTATTTTTCATTAAAACCTCTTTTTGTACCCAGAGATCTCACCCAGTTCCAAGAAAGACCCCTTATAATGATATTAAGGTTTCAGAATGCACTGTCCCTGACATCTCTGACTAGTCACTTCAGATGTTTTCTGTCATGTCTGACATTCAACTTTATATCTAGAAATCATTATCCAGATTTCATCTGAACGTAAACAAGTTTTTTATTGTACTGATATTGATGTTCTATCTTTCAACTTTTATATCCTACCCAGACACTGGAATACATATCTGAAGTCTCTGCATCTCTTCCAAAAATCTCTTTTCAAATGTTACTTTTTTGTCTGGGGTATAGAATACAAAAAAGAAAAAAAAATCAGATACATTATGTGTCTGATCAATTTTTAAAGTGGGAATTAATTTCCCCTTTTGTTACCCATTGTTTTTCATATAATGGCAGGGCCCCAGTCTGTGAACTGTTCTACCTTGTAGGACCTGCAACTTAAAGGCACATGAGTTCTTCAATCACTCCCTGCAGCACTGCCTGCTTTGCTATGGGTTATTCCTAAGGTAACAATGTCAGAGCCAATGTCTTTGTCTTGACTCGACCACTGTCTTGTTCCAGCTAAGAAATGTTTGCATTGTTTTCCAAATGTTTTGCATTGTTTTCCAAATGTTTTGTTTTTTCTTGAAGCTCTTTTGACGGGATTTTCTGGATGCCTTCTCTGAACTGCCCAGATCCTCCTACCTCTGCTCTCTTGAGGTCTTTTGCATTTGCAATTGTGAGCAGTGTATCAGAACGCTATCAACCTACTTTAAAGGTCTGTGCTGACAATGATATCCAGAATTTTTAACTGTTTTATCAAAGTCTATATTTTAATCTTCAAAGAGTCTTTGCCCGAGTTTTGGTTTCAGGTCCTCCTTAGAGGTCCTGTCAGTGACAGCACCTGAAACCCTTAGACAGTTCTTCCTTTTGCCAGTAACTCTTCTGTACATTTACATCTCCCTGAAGCCTGTTTTAAAACATGCCATTCATTTTTTTGCTTTTGTGTCATCTTTGGTACTTTTCCAAGGAAGGAAGTAACTGGATTCTTTCTTTTTCCTAAGTTTAACTGGAAACAATGAAAAACCTCTATTACTTCAGAAATTGCTATTATGAGAAATAAATTTCAGATTAATATTCTTTTTGATAGAAAACTCTCCATCATTACAACTAATGCTGTCTTTACCTCTGTTTTCTGGAGAATTTAATTCACAACAGGTCTCTTAACTGTTAGAGTTGAACTAAAAATATTATTGACCTGATCTTCATTTCTGCTTCACTCCAGCTCACCTAGGTGTGAGCTCTGTGCAAGGTGAGCAGTCTGGCTCATGCTACAGCCTCATGCTGGCTCAGAAATTTGGCTGAATTGCTTGAGGTAAGAGAAGGCAGGGAAGGTATCACCACCCTACTTGTCATTCAACTATTATCCATATCCATACCTCTCTCCTTTCAGCATTCAATTCTTCAATTCTGATATCATCTCATTACAGTCAAAGCCTGTTTTGCCACTCACAGCAGCAGATGCTCAGTAGATCCCACAGTACAAACCTTGGAAGGCAATTCCCTGGAGGATTGTACACACACTCATTCTGCACCAAGGGCAGGCATCAGCAGAAGAGCACAGTCAAGGACAGTGCTTGACAGGCCAATGTGCACTTGGGGAAAACATGCTTTACCCATAGTCTCCACTCCGTGACTATATCTATTCAGACTCAGCTATCTGAAAGGAAAAGTTTCTCAAACACTGTATGTGGCAAATTAGAGCTTTGCAGAGGGAAATTCTGTGTGTACATATATTGAAGAACTGGTACAGGGGAATTAGCCAGTAAATCATTATTTATTGCTAAATAAGTCTCACTTCTAAGGGGCTAATAAAAATCAAGTGATGAAGTTCTGGAGATGACTAGATTCAGTTTTGTGGCAGCAATGACACATGTCCAGATAAAATTCTGTCTTCCTACTTTATACTTTCCAGGTGGCTTTTATAATTTCTCAATTAATCTCATTTTTCAGCAACATGCAACCTGATCTAAGCTTCAGAGCACTTAAGTGAGAAATTATTGGTCTGATTTTCATGACCACTGAGTACATCAGGGTCTTACTTTTGAACACTATCTCACATTGAGAAATAAAATAAAGATAAGAAGAGCATCTAGCTTTAGATACACAATAATATGTCTAACTTGTATGTTACCTCATTAATAATATTTTTTATGGTATCAGGATCACTTCTTTAAGAGACAATAGCTGTCAATTTCAATACTTTAAAATCATTTAATTGGAGTAGACAAGTGATATGTTTCTCTCTTCTTTTGAAATAAACCAAAAAATACAGACTATCCTCTAAAGAATCACTTAAATGCCTCTGTTCATTGCATTACATTAAATATAAAGCCATACATATTTGACAAAGACTTGCAGGCAGGGAATTTCCTACAAAAGTCATTAATGTTTACAAATTCTTGGCTATTACAACATATTTACAAGATATTCTGTGAGGGCTCATTTGTTTCTATATCTGTGAGGAAGTAGTGAAATATATTATGTACATTTTTTTCTGCTGAGTTCTTTGACCTTGCAGCATATTTGCTGATTACTATCAGGTGAAAGAGGCAACTTAGAAGTGTGATCTCTTTTATGGGTCTGTATTGTCAAGGGACACCAAGAAAGACAGGAGTGAACTCCAATATAACAGACCCGAATGTGTTTATTCCATGGCTTCCCATCTCTTTTGTCAGAGAGGACTGAAAATCTGTTTCTGCATATGTTTCCCATTGAATTCAAGACATAGTAATGCATAAACCATAGCAATTTTTTTCAAGTCACTATTGCTTATCACAAATTAATGAGAACAACTGTGTGTACTCTCCACATTTTAGTTGATGTATAAACAGAGCAGTGGGGTTAATTGTGAAAACTGTTTACTTTTGAGGGGGGAATAAAACCCACTCAGATGCTGACTTTTTTCAAGCTGTGATTTTCTTTTCCTCCATAGCACATATGCCTTGCTACAATCTGGCAAACATACCCATAAAAAATTCAAACACAGATTTTTTTTTTTTTACAGCTTGCAGTAGAAACTATGAATTAATGTAAATTACATATAGTTTTTCCTCTATATAAAAGTATCAAAATTGTTCATTAAATATTGGCCCCAAGACTGTGCTGGCATATGTACTTACAGCTAGTCACAAGCAAGGAAAAGAAGCATGCTCAGTTTGAGTAAACTTTACATAAATAGATAAAACAGAAATCTGGTTTAATAATATTTCACTTATATGAGATGTAGTGAGCAGGGCCAATAGCCTAAAACTTATGTTTCTCTACTGAGAGCATTGTTATTAAATATAATATCTGCCAAGAACTGTCCTAGTTGTATGCCCAGTGTTTCTCACCACTGTTTTCTCTGCAATAATGCTCTCTCATATTGATTTATGTACATTTACTTTGTTCTCCAAGGATATCCATACCTTCAGACATGAAATAAATGGTTTAAATGAGTCAGTTTCTTTTTTTTCTTTTTTTTTTTTTTTAATGTATCTTGGCCTAAGTGGTAAATAGACCAAATATTAAAATACATATTTTATAGTACATTACTTACATAAATTTTGAGCAAGTGCTGGAAACATTTCTCCAGCACTGTTTAATTTCTGCCTATTCTGGACCTGAATGATGCTGTAGAGCAGAGTTGGATGACACAGCTGAGAATGATATGGTTTGCTAGGACCTTTTTAGGCTACAGTGCCAAGCAGGTGGAGAAGACAAAGCTCTTCTCAGAAGACAACTCTGGATAATCCAATGAAAAAGAAGAATTAGTCTAAGGCAAAGCTGCATCCTGACATACTGAGGTGTTTTGTTAGTTTGACTTGAGAGGCAGCCCAGCAATTATGTGACCAACTGCGTTACCTCCAGCCTCCCAGCTCTCATTATAATCTTCTCCTTGGATAGTGGAGATACACAATATTCCATGTATCCACACCTCTGTGGAGTCACAATAAGTATATTTATAAATTCTCCGCAAAAATAAGGTTATTGGATTCAGTGGAAATCATAAAATCATGGAAATACAGAATGGTTTGGGTCACAAGTGATCTTAAAGATCACCCAGTCCCAAGCCCTGCCATGGGCAGCGACACGTTCTGCGAGATCAGGTTGCTCAAAGTCCCATATTTTCTGGGCAAGCTTTCATAGTGCCTCATGACCCTCACAGTAAAGAACTTCTTCCTAATGTCTAATCTAAACCTACCCACTTCCAATCTAATGCCATTACCACTTGTCCTTTCATTACCTCCCTGTCTAAAAAGTCCCTCACCAATGGTCATGTCAAGGTTTTATCTATCAAGCATTTCCCAAAATACAGTCATAAATGGGAAAATTTGTTCCAAGACTAAGAGAATAATGTTGAGGAAAGAAAATTACAAATGCAGAAATATTTGAACAAAATGTTCTATATAAACCTAAGAAGAGCTCAATTCTTTATGTGACTGCAAAATATTTATTTTCCTTCTGCTTCCCTTCTGCATCTAGGGGCTCTGTACTAGGAAGAAAGGGCTATGACAGTACTCCTTATATGAGTGGTATTTCAACAGTTCTTACTTTGCAATGTAATTTTGGGTCCCAGGTCACTAACTACATCAGTATATAGAGATCAGACTGTCTTCTTGCTTTTCCTGCCTTCCACATCCTCTGCTGAAAGACATGCCTTGCCCTGAGTTTTACATTCCTAACAAAAGCTTTCACCCCACACAGAGCTCAGCATCTTAGCACCTCAAGAAACAGTAGACTTTTCTGACATAGCTTATTTTTGCAGTGGCCTCAAAATGTTTATGACCCAAGAGCTGTTTGGTCTTATTGTCAGCCACGTTTCTCAGTCAGTGGCTACAGATTTAGATTCCCCTTGTTACCCAGGACTGAGAAGGGACATGCCTGATTTCTTCAGCAATATTTAATGAAACTGAAATTGAAGCTTCTTCAGTTGCTGTTGCTTTTACAGCACTGACATTTTCTGGCTTAGTGGTCCAGTGGATAAGGTAATGAACTAGGAGTCACAATGAAAACCTGTGCCTCTGAATCCTTTTACTTCAAATTATCTTAAATTTTTTGTGGAGAAGTGAACACATGGTGAGGAATTCATTAGCTGTAATTAAATAATCTAGAATTTGGTATCTCACTCTGAATAAGAATCCCCACATTTCTTTAGCAAGCAACAGAGGAACATAAGCACCTAGAGGGTAATTCATTTCCTAGTGACATATGTCTGCAGCGGGTCCTGTGGATAGTTCTGTTCATCAGCCAAGGGAACTCATCACTGGAGCCCAGATTTAGACATGTGATTTTTAGAAATCTAAATTTCCTCAAGAGGACTTTGATTCACTTTGATGGTAATTCAGGAAATATTTGGAATTTGTAAAATGTCAGCACTTTCTATTTCTAGTTCTTCAGTTCCCTCCTTTGAAAAAAAAAATTAAATGTTATTAAGGTTTCACATTATCACTGTAACTATATTCCCAGCTTTAACAAAAAAAAATCATCTTGGTGCTGCTTGGTATTAAAAGTTTATATTTTTAAACCCCAGCATTTTTCATCTGCAAATTACTCATATTGAAAAGACAAAAATTGAAACATAAACTAAACCAAGTAAACCAGAAACATAAACAAAAACAAGTAAACTCAGAAGGAGATCTTTCACTAAAAATCTCTGAACATATGGAATAAATAATTGAAGAGAAGACTGAGGCCGAGAATTGAAAATTAGTTCAAAAGAGCCTTATATATCCTTTTTCAGCACAAAAAGGGTCAAGTCATAGAGTGGAAAGACAGGAAAGTGGGATTAAGATGCACCAAAAAAAGCAGAATGCTGGACAAGATATCTTTTTCCTGTTTGTAAAGTCCAAATTTTCAACAGAAAATGAGGTGACTACACAGATGGTCTATGTTATTCCCACATCCTTTGAAATTCAGTTTCTAAAAATGTCACCTTGTTCTGTATTCCCTCATGTAATATAAAGTTCATACACTGTTTCCCAACATGTTCACATGCATTTTGCTGTCAAGAATGGTCTATTTCATTAGCCATGTTCATGGAAAAACTTGTATAAGAAGGGGGATATAAAGATTAATAGGATTAGATTCTGCTGTCAAGATCTGTGTGAAAGAAGGCTGCTGGTACCTAAGTAACAGTGTCCACATTAGTATGCAATTTGGCCCCAAAAGAATAAATCATTTGGTGTTGAGGCTGCTGTACTTTTGATCAGTGCTGTTCTTGAGTTCTATATTGGTCTAGGAAAAGAAACATCCCTCTACTTGCATTATCAGAGCTGTCTGAATGCCCTAGCTTGGATACTAAATAAGTAACCTGTTAGCATGGGAAAACATTACATACAGAATGGAACATACAGTTCGGGTTGATTTAGAAGGAATCCATCTATTGCATACCACAACAGGTTTGTAAATGGATTAAACTTGGAGTATTCCTGCTGGTCTAGAAATATGCATGAAAATGTAGTCTTTGTTCCCAGGTTCAAGCTTGACTACATCTAGTGTTTTCTGATTTGCTCCATCTTACCAGACACTGCTTCACTATGGAAAATGCTTTTGGATGTTGTCTGATTTTCATAACATCATTAAATGAAAAGAACATAAAGCACTTAAGAAATCCAAGTTATCCCACAAAAAAGTCCCATGTTTGGGTTAGGCTATGCTCCTGATCTTAAACTGATTACTGGCAACAGAAGCAGTTTTAGAGCTCAGAGAAGTCTGTACCAAATTTGTCCTACATTTTTTTCTCTGGAATCGGAGCCAGCAGTCACCAGTTCCCTTTTCACTCACTGTCAATTCTTGTGGCATAAGTGAAAAAGAAGCACATTCCTTTCTGATAGCACAGACCTGAGGATGTGTGCAGTTTATGACCATTAGGAAAATACCTTAAATAACAAGAGCTTAAATAAAAAAAATTATATTGAGATTTTCCATCAGATAAGATTGTCAGCATCTCATTTGTTTTTATCACCCCACAAGATGTCCATAGGCAGACCACTACCCTTCTACACAGTTTAGAAATGCTTTGCATAAATTATGCACCTGGAGACACTCAGTCCTGTGTTCTGTCTGCATTTGGGCCCATTGTCTCACAGTAATTGTGCCACGTATTCTTTTTATTTCTATTAAGTACTCCCTTTTCCAATGGCACCCTTTCATTAAGAGGGGAAATCTTGGCAGTAGGAGTAGGACTTCCTGCTGTGTTTACAGCAGCAAAGAGTTGTATTGAGGTGTGGTTCCCAGTTCCAGACAGTTATGGGCAAGGGATCAAAGCTCCAGTAATGCCCTGTGGAGGAGGAGGACATGGCTCTACCTTTGTTACTCTCAGACTTAACGTGTGTGGTACATATTCAGAGATAAAAGAGCCTGAAGAAATCCATCATCTGATTTCCTCCACAACCCTCATTCTCTGCCCTTTTGTAAGGAGGGGGCACAAAAACATATGTTTTCTGTGTTGAAACAAGTTCATGTTCAAAAGCAGTGAATGAACTGAGCACCAGGGAAACTCAAAGTCTTTTGAAGGCTCTCATTTCCTTGATAGAGTAACTTTGGAGTCTGGGAGATCACTCCTTAGCAAAGCTTACATAAAATGAAATGAGTCAGGCCCTCATTATATTAGTCTTTTTCCACAAAAGTCCTAAAAATTATAAAGCAATTGAGAGTATAGGCAGTTCTACCAGTTTGTAAACTCTAACCTATTTAAGTTTAGGAAAGACATCAAATAATACACAAAAAAAACTCAAAAAATCCCTCAAAACCCCCCACCAACCACTGAATTACATAAAATAGGATTTCACCTTTGTTGTAATTCAGCCTTACTTCTTACAATCTCCAGACATTTAGGGATACAATTCTTGGTTTTTAACAGTCCTGAGGAGTACATCAGAACTCAGCTCTATGTTTCTGAGTGCAATTCTTGAAGATTTCCAAGTAGAATGTATTAAAGTGAAGAGTAATTCATAGACCTTAGCATGATACTATACTCAAGCCATGTTTTTAGATTTGTTTTGGAAAGGAAAATTGCTATCAAAACCTCTCAACAATAATGAAAATCAATCATTACATGGACTGATGAAAATCTATCCAGATAAATTATCTAATTAAAGAGGCATTGCATACTCTCCTCTTCCCCTCACAAAGTACAAATCACTTTAGTCTAAGATGAACATTTGGCTATGTCTTCCTGCTATAAGGTGACTAAAAACATTATATTTGTTCTTTCTTTTACACTGTCACTTTCTTTTCTTAATACATTGTCCCTGCCACAGTGACTGCGCAGTGTTTTCTGGTGCACCACACGGTGCTCCACAGGATGCTGGTCTGGCAGAAAGTGAGGCACACAGTGGCATCGTGAATATCTGAACTTAAAACTGTAGTTTTCTTGTCCCCAGATACCAGTACTGCCAGGAAGGTGTTCTAGCTACTCCTGCAGCTTTCTGTTCCTTGCATTTGAGTGCAGCTGGGAGCACAAGGGGTTAAATGACACTGCTCATACCGTGTCTGTCTCGGTGGCAGGGCAGGAGGTTATGCAGCAGGGATCTCACAGGAAAGTGAGTGCTTCTCCTAATGAGGTGAAGCTGATGGCTCTAATGCAGTGGAACAGCTGCAGCGGGCTCTTTCCCAGCTTGGAGTCACACTGAGATCAGTTTCAGCACATAGCAGCTCTGCTTCCTTCACACATTACAATTATGATTGATTTGCAAAACATGTAAACTCTTACCTTTTTATAACGAGAGCTTTAAGGTTATGAGACATCGAGGAAGGGGTTTTGGTGCTGTTCCAGTGAGGACCAGCTCCCCTCAGCCTGCTCACTCTTCTCCTTGGCTGACGAGGTTAGCTTCCCCTTTTCCTGCAGTCTTCTGAAGGTGCTGGGGGATCCGGGTGCTGGGAGGGATCAGGAATCCTAGTTCCAAGTTTTATAATAATGCAAACACAACCTGCCTGTTTTGAACGCACATGTTGTATAAAACACAGTCACAAGAGACCCGTGGCTTTTCTGCTCTGTTATTAACAATTCTACCAAGTTTCCATTACTGGCCCTATATCATAGTTAGATGTCACAGCAGGTATATGCACATGATTTGCTGCCTGTAATACTCAAACTGCTTCCCTCAAAGCTCAAAGTTCAACACAAAATTCCTGTTTCCCAAATTTAACATCTGGCCCTGTCACAGCTGTGCATCCCACTGCCTGGACATGTAGATCATCTCCCTCTTTTAATTTCCCAGGAGTCAGGAGGTGTCCACAAGTCACATATTGCACATGTGTGTGCAGGGAGATTCTGAGCTAGTCTGGATAGCTGAGCAAAAGAGAGCTTAGCAGTATATCCCACACAGATGTTGGGTTTCTGGAGGGAAAGCAAGCTGGTTTTAGTCAGCCTGCAGGCTCTGTGGAATTGCTCAGGACACTACCTGTCCACAGAGACATAGAAAAGAGCTCATAGAAAATAGTCAGTTCTTAGTACTGTTAATTAGTCTTTAGTTTGTGCAATTATTACATCTGTAGTGGGTTTTGTCATTCTAAGGTAGGAAGCTTTTAGAGAAAAAAAACAAAAAACAACAAAAAAGGAGGAAAAAACCAGCAAAATAAAATCCCCTAGAAAACAACAACAACAACCAAAATAAAACCACAAAAAACCCCCAAGAAACCAACAAAAAAACTCCCACCAAACCACCCAGGAAAGGAATCAGCGTTGGCAAATAGCACAAGCAAGATGCAAGATACATCCATTATAAGAAAACAAATTATCATTCAGTCCTTAACTATCTGATCATGAAGAGTGTCCAGGGTGCAGAACAAGCAGAGCAGAAAGCTTCAAGAAAAGAAATGATAATTTGCCTTCCGGTGTGAAAGCATCAGATTAGACCAGGACACAGGAACTTTCCCTTCCAAATAATTTCTCAGTTTGGACAGCTTAATTCTGGCAGCTCTTAACATTTTCCAATTAGATGCCGCAATTTGAACACTTTTTTATTATAATTTCTGTATGTACTTTTGCATGAAATTAATTGTCTGCATAAAGGATACATGGTTTGTGATTTAGCAAAGAGGCTAATTTGCCCTTTAAGTTATAAGACAAAATAATGACATTGCTGGTACATTAAAAACCACAGGCAGCATACATCTAACTTATTATGACACAGTTTTGTCAATTGCTAGGCTCAGTGGTGTTTCTACATGTAATGGCAGAGTTCAAAAAATATTGTTAGGAATTTTTGAGGGAGATAATAAATAAATTATAACTAATAATAATGTTTTCAGCAAATTGCTGACACTTAAAGGAATAAAAGTTGTAGAGCCAAATTGAACCATATGCTTTTTGAAAAAGCAATTTCACAAGTGGAAACTCTATTAATATCTCTGTATGTTATTAGGACAGCGGGATTTGTTCTGCAACTAGACGTATTTGCTGTATTAGATTAGATTCAGTTATGTACAGAAATATGCACAGCTATCCAACATGCACTGACAGCTCTATAGAAACTAAAACATTATCATCAGCTGTTTTTAGTTATATTTAATATTTCTTACTGTGTTGGGTTCTTTTCTTTACCATTTTCGTGTTGATAAAAAACAATGGTGAAAGAGGGGAGAAAAGTACATTGGTATTACTTCCTTCTCATCTTCACACAGAATCAGAAATATGCAGTAACAACAGAGGGATTTAAAACTTGAAATGCAATCAGGGACCTAATTCTGTGAGATTGTCACCATCTTTTAGCTTTCCTTACATGCTGGTGACCAAGTTGTTAATTGTCCCATAGCTAAAACCTTGTTCAGTTGTAAATGGCGTGTAAAGGTGATGGTAGCTGTAAAGAGTCTTCCTGAGAGAAGAAGCAAATGAAGATATTGTACCCCAGCTGCCAGCCTGGTCTTAGAGGAGGGCTCAGAGAATGTGCATGATGTATTGCTGCATAATGCATCTGGAGAATGCAATTTGGGATAGCCCTGGCAATGAGATTTTAAGGATATTTCCTCTGTTCCTTCACGCCAACTGGCAAGGACTCAACAGACAAGATAAGAAACCAGGACTCAGGCCTTCATCTGAGAATACCAATTTTGGTTTTTCCTACCTCATACTTTATCTCTCTCTCCTATGAGTATGTTGATATCATATGACAACAAAGTCATTTAATCAGAATTTTGTTAGTATTTCAGATTGTAAACCAGAAGAGATGCCTGAGTCTCATCAGTTGCACAGACAGCTCTGAATATGCTCTCTGGAAGAACAGACCAAGGCAGACTGAGTAAACCAGCAGATGTGATCATTCCCAAAAAATATATAGCTTCCCCTCATGTTTGTGCTCTATACAACTCTTTCAGTGATGCTTTGTCAAGCCTATTAAAAAAATCAAACCCACCAACCAACCAAAAACAGATAGAAGAGAAAAAAACACATTTTGTTATAGGGAACTGAACAAAGCTAATGCATGCTTTCAAAAGTGAAAAAATAATTCCTGTAGCTTGTGGGATGAATAGAAAGAATGTAAAGCTATTTCTGATTTCTTTGCTGAAATCCTGATCTCGCCAAACTCCATAAGGACAGACATGGTGATGTCAGTTCATGTTATTTCACAAAACTTTAGTAAATTAGTTGGATAGAATTTATGCTTTCAGAGGAAGACAGCCAAGTCTGAGCCTGGATTATCTGTAACTAAGTACAAAATGGTCATGTTTTGTCTATATAATGCAGATTTTGTTGAAAATGTCCTGGATGCACACAGAAAGGTCTCTCCCCCTGGATGTTGTGTGATTCAGTGAAGCCTGATGCCCCACTGAACTCTGGAGCCTGCAGAGTACAGGAAGCCTCAAGCAGGGCGGGACAAGCACTGCTGGGCAGCTCTGAGGAATGGGCTGGGGTCAGACAGACAGCTCCCTGCTGGAGCACTAAACTCTGTTGGTGAAGCTATCACTGCAGTAAGGCCAGGAGTCTTGGTGTCTGTCAGTTTTTCACTATAGTATAATCATATATCACTGTTAAAATGTAAACATATTTTCCAGATTAGCCCGATATTAAAAAAAACACCCTCCAAAAAATCGCAAAAGAAACATAAAATGCCTTGGACTGGAGCAAGACAAGACTTCATTTTTGCTTTTAATACAATACTGGAGCTCTATTTTCTCTCCTTCTTGTCCATGCTTAAATTTAGTAACATTGCAAGAGAACATCATAATTTTGCTGACGCAGAAGTCCTTGCCATCCCTTTTTGTCCTGGCTAAGCTACTGCAGTGATTCGTTCCTCACTAATGCCTCTGCATGCACAATTAGCAGCTGATGCAGAATTCCCTTGCCTGGTCTCTGCTGGCATTGAATAGCTACAGCTCATAACTCTAGACCTGGCTCTGTTGTACTGCTAGTTGTTAATCTGAGCTCATGTTAGTTTCAAGGTGTTCTTGCTACATTAGGAAGACCTTTCATCTAATTCTGACAATTCTTGGACTCTGTTTTTCCATAAACTCTGCTTCCCCCCAGTTGCAGACTCCTGCCTTCCACTCTCAAGATGAAGGATAACTGAAGACTGGTAACTTGCCCTTCAGACAACATTTTCTGCCATGGCTCATGCCTAGGTGCTCACAAACCCTTGGTGTCTTCAGTTCCTGAGGGAAATTTTATTATGTGAAGCAAGTGCAGGACAGCTGCCTATATCTTTGATACTGATGTGCTGTTGCTAATTTAACAGACTGTCAAGAAAACACTGTCAAAAGAAGTCAAATTTGCTTTAATTCTTCAAATGAATGGTCCATTTTCCATGTTTGTCATTGCAGATTACAGTTTTTGAGAACATTTAATGAAGTGTGAGTGTAACAGGGTTGCTGTTAAAAGGGCCTTATTTCTACTTCCTTTGCAAATGACCTGCTTCCATCTTTTGTTGCAAACAGAGGTATAAATAATATCAGAAATCAAGCAGTTCATAGCATCTCACGAGAATTCATGATTCTCAAAGACTTTCTGCCAGTCTCCCAGGGGAAATTGTACAGGTAGAGATGCAAATATACTGAAGAAATTAAGAGGGAAACGTAGGGTGGGGTGGAGAGAAAGCAAAAAAACTAATTTTAAACCATTTGGAGATTCTACTCCTCATTAACATTCCAATGGATTTGGATTTTTTTCCCCAAGGGCAGAAAAAGGACAACAGTTTAAAACTTTTTAGTCTTCTAATCTAATCTAAGGGACTCTTAGCAACAGACAAATCTCTCCTAATTGTCTCTAATAAGTAAAGTAACATGAGAACCAAACTCTGTTGGAGACATTCCAGGAATTTTCATTTCTTCATTTCTGGCTTCTCCCTTATGATGGTAATTTCTTTTTATCTGCTCTTAATTTGTACTGATTACTTCCCTTACAAATTAGAGCTGTACTTTTACTGGCTGCATGTCAGTTTCTTTATAGTTACGGCTCTCAAAACCAAATCCTCCTAGGCTTGGCTTTGAGGTTTTGTTTGCTGGCTTGCAAGAGAGCACAAGCAGCACAAAAGGATCTTCCTCAGAAGTGCAGGGAGCCCTGCAAAGCCCTCTGGTCTCCTTAGAAATCCTGGTGACCATAGCTTCTGGGCCTTGTGCAAACTGACAAGGCAAGCTCTGCCTTTTGTAAGCATTCAGGAATCCTTATGCATTAAATGCTTTGTGTGTACACATATGTATAATGAAGTCATGACATGATCCATGAGCACTGAATCCATATGTTTCAACTCCATGCTCTCTTTTGACTGCTTAGGCAGGCCCTGCTGTTCAGAACCCACATTCTTGTTTGGTTTATTGGCAGTTTTTACCTTTCTGCTCACATAGTTATAATAAGTTTGGATTTAGTATGTACAGATTAGTGAACTCCAGAGCATATTTGCCAAAACACCACTGTTGTTATTTTCCAACAGAAATTCAGATGGGATTGAAATCCTTTAGGCCTTTAATGAGTTTCCAGCATTATCTGGGCCTGCAATAATTCTCTAGGGTTAAAGAATTGAAATAATTATTGCCCTCAGTACATTTGACTTTTTAAAAAAAAATTTCAGATATAATTGTTTCCTCTACTGTCTGCACATAGCTATTCCTGTAGAGATGTAGATTTCCTGACCTTGGTCCAGACATTATCTCTTACTATGAATAAATTTATTCAGAAAGCTGCTCACTAAGGGAGCACCATCACCCCAATTTGTCTTGACTGGCATATGCCTATTGAAAACTTCCAGAAATTTAGCCTGAAATTAATGATAAGTTACAGACGTTTAAGGAATTACATCAGTGCTAGTGGAACCCAAGCAATAGAGTATAAATGGTAGTATCTGTATTTGATGGAAGCTACCTTCTTTATTTTAAGACATCTCGGTGGAGAATATGTCAGGGCATATATAAAAACATGCAGAATTATCCAAACATCTACTGTTTGAACCAAGTCTTCTTCTTAAAACATCAATATATCTCTTTGGTGGAAATGTGTCAGGAAGACTACAGTAAGTGCATTAAGTTCCTGAGCGCTTCAAAGAATCACAGAATATGCTGATTTGGATGGGACTCACATGGACCATCAATAGCCCAACTCCTGGCCCTGCACAGGACAAGAATCACACCATGTACCTGAGGGCATTGTCCAAGTGCTTTTTTGAGCTCTGTCAGGCTTGTTGCTGTGACCACTGCCCTGGGGAGCCTGTTTTAGGGCCTGACTACTCTCTGGGTGAAGAGTCTTTTCCTGATGTCCAACCTAAACTTCCCCTGACACAATTTCAGGCCATTCCCTCTGGTCCTGTCACTGATCACCACAGGAAAGAGATCAGTATCTGCTCGTCTTCCCTTCATGGGGAACCTGTAGACAGCTATGAGGGCTACCCTTGCCCTTCTCTAGGCTGAACAGACCAAGTGACCTCAGCTCCTCCTCATATGGCATCCCCATCTCCATTGCCCTCTGGATGATCTCCAGTTTCTTATATTGTGGTGCCCAAAACTGCCTGCAACGTTCGAGGTGAGGCCACCTCAGCACAGAGCAGAGCAGGACAATCCTCTCCCTTGTCCAGCTGGTGATGCTGTGCCTGATGCCCCTCAGGACATGGGTGGCCCTCCTGGCTGCCAGGGCACTGCTGATTCACGTTCAACTTCCCATCAGCCAGGACCCCCAGGTCCCATTCTGTGTCACTGCTTTCCAGCATCTCATTCCCAGTCTATACAAACATCCAGGGTTGTCCCATCACAGGTGCAGAATTCAGCACTTCCTCTTGTTGAACTTATGACTGGTGATTGCCCAGCCTTCTGATTTGTTAAGGTCTGCCCGCAGGGCCTCTCTGTCTTTGAGGGGGAGTCAACAGTTTTGAATCACCTGCAAACTTGCTTAGTATCCCTTTCAGTCCTGCATTCAAGTTATTCATGAAGATGTTGAAGAGCACAGAGCATCAGATGGAGCCCTGTAGAACCCCACTGCTGGCAGTACACCAATCTGATGTCACCCCATTCCCTATAACTCTTTGTGCTCAACCCATGAGACAGTTGCTCACTGATTTCGTAACGTGGCTCTTGAGATGCGTCCTGGACATCTTGTCCAGAAGGATACTGTGAGAGACAGGGCCAAAACTTTACTGAAATCCAAAAAGACTACATCAAATGGTTTCCTTTGATTCACTAGGTGGGTTAGCCTGTCGTAAAAGGAAATCAGGTTTGATAAGCAGGACTTGTCTCTTATGAAGCTGTGCTGGCTGTGACCAATGACTGCATTGCCCTTCAGGTATCTTTCAATACCTCTCAGAATAATTTCTCCATAATTTTACTGGGCACTGAAGTGAGATTGACAGGCCTGTAGTTTCTGGGATCCTCCTTCTTGCTCTTCTTGAAAACTAGGACAATGTTTGCCAGCTTCCAGTCAGCTAGAACCTCTCCAGATTCCCAAGATGACTCCAAAGTCTTCAAGAGAGGTTTTGTGATGACATCAGCCAATTCTTGGAGGGTTCTTGGATGAATCCCATCAGATGCCACAGATTTATAAGGATACAGCTGGAGCAGCAGTTCCTACACATTTTCATAGTCAAATGGAAGTTGATCCTTCTTGCAGTCACAGTCCTCCAGCTCAGGGCACTGAGAGCTCCTTGGCCCATTATCCATGTTGAATATGGAGAGAAAGAATGCATTGAACTCTTCTGCCTGGTCTCTGTCCCTGTGTGTGGTCTCTGTCCGTGAGGTGTCTGTGAGGTGACCATCTTCATACCAAAATGGGCCAATGTTATTTTTACACTGCCTACTGCCATTAATATCTTTGAAAATACTCTTTTTATTGTATCCCACAGTTCTGGCCATTTTCAACTCTAGTAGAGCTTGGGACCTATGAATTTTCTCCCTGCAGAGGCAAACAGCATGTCTGTATTCTTCTCCCATCTCCTGATCTTGCTTCCACTGGGCATATACCTGCCTTTTTTGCCTTATTTCCATGAGAAATCCCTATTCAGCCAAGCCGACCTTCTGCCTTGCTTGCTTGACTTCTGACATTTGGGAATTTCCTGCTCTTGTGGCTTTAGGAAGTGATGTTTGAAAAGTGACTAGCACTGATGAACCCCACCACCTGCAAAAATCTTTTCCCAGGGGGCCTTACTTACCAATTCCTGGAACAATCTGAAGTTATCTCTCCCTGTGTTCAGATTTGAAGTTTTGCTGACACTTTTCCTCCTGTCAACAGAGATTTTAAACTCAGTTTCTTCTATGGTTGCTGTGGCCAAGAGGGCTGCCATTCTCCACTTCACTTACAAGATCCACTCTATTGATTCCAGTTAGAATTTTTTGTTGATTTCAGTTAGAAGTCCTGGAGCCTTTGAGGTTCAGTCTAGACTGTATTCAATATTACATGCTTTTGTTTGTAAACTGAAATTATGTAGACAAACTAAGAACAGGAAAGAGTCTGACACTGGAAAATTTTTACAGTTCATTACTGGAAGAAGTGCAAGGGCCTCTCCTATTCAATTCTCTCTGCCTTTAGAAAAAGGAGCCAATAAAAATAATTTCTCATATCCTTATCTGTTTAAAACTAATTTATTTTAATTATACTGGCTGTGTTCAAACCTTTTACTGATTAATCTACATTTCATGGGTTTCATAATACTTATAACTGCCTAGCTGGTGTCCGAATCATCTCCAATTTCTTTTTATATTTGTTTCCACTGTATCAATATTACTTCAGCAAAGGTCACTGTAATATAAAAATAAAGAAAACCAATATTGTTACTTTACTTGACTGCATTTAAATGATCATCGATAAAAATTTCTATGTAATCATAGGAAAGTCCTACTTTACTTTTCTTACTTGTTCAAACATAAAATTTCTTTTTAAGCTCATGCAATGCATCATGAATTTAAGTTAAATTGATTATTCACCATTTCAAACAATTTTCTGATCCACTTATTGTTTTTTTTAAATACAATCCTTCATTTTTTATATGCAAAAGGAATTATTTCTCTGGCAAATTGACCTTCCTTATTCTAGGCATAGGATTTAATGTTTAATTCTTCTGCTCATCGTGAGAATTAGGGTTTACAGTCATCATCAAAATTCTATTTTTTAGAGGTCTACTTTGTCTTAAATATGAAGGGTATTTCCCAGGGCTTTGAAAAGTGTAGGAATGTATTAATCATGCTGTTACAAGATTGTATGCAAGACAAGGATGTTTCTACCAGATACTGCATAATTCTTATTGCTTAAACTATAAACTTCCTACAATACTATATAAAAAATAAATTCTAATATATTATATAAGATAGAAATAGAAAAACACTACCATATATAGGTACCTATGCATATGTGCATGCATGCACACTCTCCAAAATGAAAAAAAAAAAAAAAAACAAACTAAACAGAAAACCATCAGGAAAGAGAATTCATAAAATTTGTACATTTTAATCCTAAGCCTTTCTTCATTCTTTAATACAGTCAATAGAAAAGATACTTCAGACATCAAATTATCAGTGAATCACTAGGTCTGGCAGGAGATGTCGGTTAGCAAGCAGTGTCCTTATTTGAAAGTCAGATGGTGTATCATAAAAAAGGAAGGCAGAGTTAGTGCCCAAATTTGAGGGACAGGCCTGTCAACTCTCTATGAAGAGATTTTTCATGCTTCTGGCCAAAGCTCTGAAACATTTGAAATCTGTCTGTTCCTGGAATTTGGAAAGGGATAAAGAATAAAACATAATTTTTTCTAAGAGAAAAAATTATCTTCTTCCCAAAGCCAGCTTTTGGAGATCATACACTTCCTCTAAGTGAAATCATTGCCAGCTGGAAAGAATTCAGGTATGTACACATGAAATGAGATTTTCCTATTTGTTCAAGGAAAGATTCTGAGATCAGAGCTGTTACATGCTTTAGACTTGAGAAGTGGGTTGTATATTTTAGGAGGAATAATGGGTTCAAAAATTATTCCAATCTACTCCTATTTAAAAATGTAATACCCTTGGATACAATTTTGAAGACCTATGCCTCCTCAGTTCATACTTACATATTTATACAAAGAGTATATTTAATATTTGTGTCTTTCTCAGCACAAGTTTGAGGTTTGTTTTATTCATAATGTTCAACCTCCCATTGTAAGAGTCTAGTTTTGAATACCTTTACCAGATTACTCCTACATCCACTCTTAAACAGAGACTTTCCCACTGATTTCAGTGACCTCAATGCAGATGTGCAAAATGTGTTCTTAATTAATTTACCCCACTCAGTGTTACGCTTTTAGCTGGTTTATTCTTCCTGTGACCAAATACTCTCACTTGGTGGAAAAGCATTCTTTAGTGGCGCTAAATTATCATCTATTTGTCCCACTGGGTGGGACGAATTACTAATCATAAAATAGAGGGCAGCTGCAATTAACCACAAGGCAGACTGTTACAAGATACTGAAAGTAAAGTAATGGAAACAAGTACATGCCCAACTTTCAGGAACAAAAATCAGATATGTAAATGTTCTTTGCCAAAAAGGAAAAAATACAGGAACAAAGACACTTAGGCTTGTGCAGTTTCTATGAACAAAAACTTGAAGGTTGCTTCAAAACAATTATTTGATTTTTTTTATATTTTCTTTGCAGCGATTTACCTTTTGTGATTTAGAAATACTTTGAAAGGAAAACTTTTGTTAAGTGAGTTAACATCTGTTACTTCTGTAGAGTTACAGAACAAATGGTCAAAGTGGAACACGGTTATGAGCTAGTCTGAGCCTTTGGGTAAGATAATGCACTCCCAGTGTGCAGGTTTGAGGATTCATTATCTTTACTGTTAGAAGCGTGTTTTTTATTTTTTGCTGTACCTCCCTGGTTCCTGCTACCAGCCCTTAAATCTTACCACATGCTCTCCTAGTCAGGTGGAAGGCATCTCTGTTATTGGATTTCCATTTCCTAGACTTCAAGGCACTAAAAGGTTTGGAGGAATTCATCCCTTTGTCTTTCCTTTGATATGTTAAGTAGATGAAGCACCTGAAGAGTGTCTCTAAGATACATGTTTCCTCCTCTATAATCCTTCAGCTTTTTTTCTTCATCTAATTTACCAGCCTCTTTTTCACTCTAGATGTCAGACTGGGGAACTACACACCATGGGATTTTGATAGAATTTCCTCTTAATGTGATATTCCTTAGAGCATTTAGTTCACTGACTACAATTCATTATTAGGCTTTTCTGATTGCCTGGTGAACTATCACATCCTCCCCCACCCCCTCTCTCTTCAAATGCTTTCCATTATTTTTTCATTGAAATTTATAATTCTTTCCCATAGTTAAAGATTATATTTCTCGTTTCTCTGCTTGACTTTGTATTTTGTTGTCAGGTAACACTTAGGTTCAGACAACCAAACAGATGAGTATTTATCATTATTTAGTATGTCCATAAATATCTCTGTAATTTATACACTTCATTTACATCTCTGCTACTTCTTCTTCAAGATTGCTGGTTCTGAAACATAATCTAAATCTAAGATACCCCAAAAGAAACACACTCATCTCATTGAGATTCCTCTCCTACAACTAACTGTGTTTTAGAAACTGACAGCAAATTTTGAATCCATCTATACACTGATTATAGGCCCTTCTACTTCTTAAATAAAAACATTATCTGGTACTATGCACATGCAAAACTCCAACTGTATTGTATATATCATTTACATTTATCAGCCAAAATTATAACTTCAGTTGAGATACTCAAATATGAGCATTCATTCCTTAAACCTTGACAGAAAAACAGAAGAAAATCAGATTTATATTTGTATTTCTTTAGATAAAAATCAAGATGGGTGGAAAAATACCAATAATGGGCAATAAACTATCTTTTCAGGCCAGAACATACATTACCTCTTGGGTTTTTAAAGATATCTTTAGCAGAAAATTATTTTTGTTCTTGCCATTGGTTGAAGACTAATCCTGTCTAATGGGTCCATTTATCTCTAGTTTAACTAACTGAAAGTTCACCTTTCCAGAGTGAAATTTTCCTTTTTCATATACTGTAAAAAATGGTTTATGGTAGGTCCAAATTATGACCATTTTTTTTCTATATACAATGTAATACATAGACATTAAAAATTTAAGATGAGGTTTAATTTTTCCTCTTAAAAAAAAATATAACTGCATAGCTATTCAACCTCATTACTATGAGCCTCACAGTTTTGTTTTAGATGTTCCAGAAAATAAGTATTCTTGAGGGGGGGAAATGATAGAAGATAATTTGATAAAAACCTCAAATAATTTAAGATTTGCAGCTGATTTAAGGTTTGCAGGTCAACACAACACCTGCTAGAGACCCACAAATCAAAATTATTTTTTTAAATTGTAATCTGAACATGTGTGATGACACCAAATATCTATAATTTTCTCCAACTGAAAATTCTGAGTTGATGAACATCCTTAGATTTTATTTGCTGAGTGCAGTCAACTGCAACACGGAATAAGAGAAAGCTTCATGTATTTCCTGCCTTTGAAGTGCAAATGGAGGAAATACATGAAGTCATGGTATGTGTGTTTTTGCCTGAGTGTTTAGCTACATGATCAGGTGCTGTAGCCTTGTGATCCAAATAACAGCATTACCATGGCTTGTGACAGGGCAAAGGCTTTACATTAATGCTGCAAAGCCTCAGCAGTAGGACTTGCCAGGCTTGATTTGTCCTGGCCTGACTGGATCTTTGTTTCAGCTTGTTTAGCTAACACCATTTTTCTTGCTCCTAGGCAACTGATACCTATTTTCTTTAGTTTTGCTTTTTATGATTGTGTGCTGCAATAACTGTCAACTGCTGTAACTGTTCTGATACATTTTTGCAACTAATCTGTGGTAACCAGCAGCAGTTATTCAGTGCACAAAAAAGCAACTGTGGCCTTAGAATAATGATTTGTTACAGAGGAGTGTAGGCATAGGATGAGAGCAGAGTCCTTGCAAGCATGGGAACAGTACAAATTCAGAGGCCCTGGCATGATAAATAATTAATCAGTTCTCAATTATTAATCATCAAAAGATTGAAACCTCAGAATATTGTTAATTTTAAATGGTTTTTAAGCATAGCAAGGAGAATAAAGAGCAAGTGTCTAACTCACACCAGTAAATTAATCTGTAACACCATTTGAGGACCAGTGGAGAGAAGAGCACAGTGTGCCAGTGTATAAAAATATCAGAGCTGGAGTGGGGAGGAAGCAATACTCACTACCTAAATCATGTTCTTCCCAGACAACATGGGACATTGACAACTCCCCAGGAATCCTCTCCCCTTTATCCTCTTCCTCCTCTTCCTTCTGAGGGTAGGTCACACTGGCTTTATTAGTCTCAGAGCCCAGGAGAACAGGGGTGGGGTGAATATAACATGAGTTAAAGGGATAGTGTTTACATGATCAAAGGAATCAGGAATTCTGTGTACCTAACAATTTTAACTGTGCTGTTAACAATTGCTATACTATAAAAATTAGATAGTTTTGACTGTAAATATTATTACTGCTGTGACTGGATTTTTTTTGCATTTTGTCAGACATCAAAGACAAAATCAAGTATGTTTTTAAGAGTTTATCTTCTATTACCCAAGTTTTCAGAGAAAAGAGAAGTGTGTTTCATTGGAAGACATTCAGAGTTCTCAGCCTTAGCCTTACTTGTAAATCGTATCAAAGGGTTGAACTTTACACATCAATTCCTTAAATTAATGATTCAACTGTCCTTAAGAAAACAAAATCTCTAATATCTTCTTCACATTTCCTTATTATACCCACATTCCATTTACTTGGAATTTACACCATGATGCCTCCTGCTGCTCCTTCATGTAACTCTGATCAGTGCTGAGGTTTGGGGTTTTGCTCTTCTTGGGGTTTTCACAGTCCCTTCCCTAACAGGTGTGTAGTGGGATGACCCTGGCTGAATGCCAGGTACTCACAAATGCCTATTTCTCTCTGCAACTGGGCAGGGAAGAGAAAACACAGTGGAAGGTTCATGGGTTAAGGACCATAGATCACTCACCAAGTACTATGACCAGATTAAACTCAAGGATATTGATTTAATTTATTTCTAACAAGATCAGAGGAGGATAATGAGAAGTAAAATAAATATTAAAAACACCTTCCCATCACCCCTCCCTCCTTTCCAGCTCTACCCCTTCTCCTCCAGCAGAGCAAGAAGACAGAGAATCAGGGTTATGGTCAGTTCACCATGTGCTGTTCCTGCTGCTGCTCAGGGAGAGGAGTCTTTCCCCTTTTCTGGCACAGGGTCCCTCCCATGGGAGACAGCTATCTACAAACTTCTCCAATGTGAATGTATTCCATGAGCAACAGTTCCTCATGAACTGCTCCAACAGGGTCACTCTTCCTCAGGGTGCAGCTCTTCAGGTATAGGCTGCCTCAGCATGGGTTCCCCCATGGAGTCACAAGTCCTACCAGGAAACCTGCTCCAGTGTGGACTCCTCTGTCCTTGGGCTTCAGGTCCCTGCCGGGAGCCTGTTCCAGCATGGGCCTCCCACATGGTCACAGCCTCCTTTCAGGCACCCACCTGCTCCAGCGTGGGTCTCCTCCATGGCTGCAGGGGGATCTCTGCACTCCCATCTTGGCCCCTGGCAGGTCCATCGTGGAGCTGGCTGGCATTGACTCTGCTGGATATTGTGTTTGCTTCTGGCAACTTCTCACAGGAGCCATCCATGTAATCCCCTGCTACCAAAACCTGGCCACATAGACTCAACAGAGTGTTATTAAAACTTTTATGTCACGAATTGTTGACTCTGATGCCCTCCAAACACTAAAACAATTCAAAAAATGTTGCTGGGTTTAGTTTAGCAGCCATACTCTTACTGACAAACTAGGTGGTTTAACCTGTGTGGCAAAACCCAGACACCTGATGTTTCCAGTAATGTATTTACTTTTCAGTCTTTGTATGACCTTGGGCCAATCATTTAATCAGAAATATGCCAATTCTGGTTTTTCTATTCTTTCTTACATTAGGGAGGCAAACTGAAACTAGCATGAATTAAAGGCAGGTGAGCCCAGAGGAATCACCTAAATAATTATTGACTTTGCTTCTTGGTACAGATCTCCATAAACATTGTCTTCCCTGTGATTAATTTCTCTGTTTGTCAGTGATACTGTCACATTTGCAGCACCAGAGAGGCCATTCACTTAGATCTATAGGAATTATTGCAAGGACTCATTCATCACTCAGATTTGCAAGTTCTGCAGCTAGCTTTTTTTCACCTCCCTTAACCCCCTCCCTGATCCACTTCTGATGTTATGGAGTTTGTGCAGAGCCTGCAAATTCCCTCCAAACTCAAGGAGTCCTAATCAAGGCATTTTACTGCTCGGGCATCCATTCTGCTGTATCACCACAACTGCTCTGGAGAGACAGTGATTGTGTGCTGCTCCTTTAGTCCTGATGTCAGGCTGGCCCGGGAGAGCCACAAAGCTGCAGTTTATATAAGGCTGTTAGCAGATTCTCCAGCTGACATTAGAAGAAAATCAGAGAAGTGTTCTAGTTGTGTCTGTGAAATCATATGGATGATATCTCAGACTGAACCAGAAAGAAAAGGGTGTGGGGGTGAACATGTTGTCTGGGAGTCCAGGCAGAATGACTGCCAAAACAGCAAATTAACATCTCTGTGTATTAATCTGGCATCATCAATCCAAAATGCCATCAAATAACTCAGCATGAATTGACAAAAACCCCATATCTCCTTGTCACTTAGAGGCACACAAATCAGAATTACTGTTTGTGAAAACTCACAACAAGGGAAAGAAGAGATTGAGATGGAAAACACATAAATCAGAAATAAAATTTTCTCATAAAAAGAAAAATAACCAACCCCTCCCCCATCATCCTCCCTTATTTGGAATTTTTCACCATGGATTCAAAATTGTAATGATTTATTCAAAATCTGCCTGTGACTATCAGATATAAGGAAGAGACACCATCCACAATCAACATCACCATTTCTGTTTCAGGGTATCTGATATAAAGATATATTTCCATACTGTTAGAACAAAAATTATTACAAGAACAGGAGTAATAAATGCACTAAGACCATTAAAGTTGCCTATGAATAATCAGAGCAGAAATAAAAGGCTGTACATGCTGAGGAAATAATTTCTTGAGAGTTACACTCTGAAGTCAAGTAATTTATTTTTTTAAGAGCTTTGAAGTGCTATACTAATGTTAAGCTGTATTAATTTGACTGCTACCCCTCCTTTGACTTAATTATTTCACAGCCATAAGCACAAAACCTCTTATAATTAAAAATAATTTCTTAATCTGAATTTTCTGCTGTAAGAAATACCTTGTAACCTCACAATTTCCTATTTCATTCTCCAAGTTTTTTTTTAAAAATTTACATTTAATTTTATTATCCCACTCCTTTTTTTCTGTCTGGCAGCCACTACAGTAAACAAAACTCTCAAAAGTTTAAAGTTAGAAACCTTTATTGTAGGACTCAGTTCAAAGAATAGAAAATAGTAGATGAAGCAGGGGCATATTTGAGGGGAAAGTGTTGTTTAAAATTGAGAAAAAAATGTATGTTCATAAAAAAAGAACAAAAAAGTCCAAATCAAAATCTTGAACAAGTATGTTTCCTATTCCCTAGTCTGTGTGAGTATCATGGGATATGACTGACAGTCTGCGTTATAAACTATTCACAGCATAAAAACAAACTGTATTAAAAAGTTAATAATTAATTTGGATTTGGCCTTGAGAGATACTGAGACCCTTCTATAATTACAATTGTTTGTCTGGCCCTATAATCTGTCTGAAGGAGACCTCTCTCACGTTTAGCAAACAAACTTTTAAGGTATCCCATGCACAAGATTAGATCACTGTATATTAATTAAATTTGTTAATTAAATTTGTTAATTAAATTTGAAACATGAGTCTTGAAATATCCAGAGAAAGGTTCTGTGAGTTGCTACTCAGGCAATAAATGCTGCTAACAAGGTCAGGCAACAGGGAAAGTTATTGCCCAGTTCAATCTAAAGTGAGTCTAAATATGGTCATCATGATAAGCCTAACAGTCTTAGGGAGTTTAATGGTTCATTGGGTCAAATACAGATGCATTGGTTTAGAATTTTGTGCTGTTGCATTAACTGAAAAATAAAATCTTAATTTTGAAATTGTAAAAGTAATGAAAGATTGATTCTTAGTTGACGGTATATGTAACAGAAATTTTCTATAAGAAAATAAGTTTCATTAGAAACAAGAAAACTTATTTTCCTTGAGAAGTATCCACATTAGCAAATAATATTTTTAAAATTTAGATTTCCCCATGGTTTTGTTTCTTTATGAACCTTAATTAATTTGGTTTGAGTCTCAGAAAAAAGACTGAGGAAAAGTTAAAGAAAAGAAGGAGGGATGATGATAATAGAAAAAGAAAACATTTCTAAATCATCGTTACAACACTCCTATCACTCTGTGTCTTACACAGGAAAAATTATTGGAAGTGTTTACATTAACAGGTTACTTTTAATCCAGCCTTTTTACTTTTGAGTGAGAACAATAATTAGTGTCTCCAAGCCACCCCAGGAAGGTGGGATAATCATAGTCATCTCCAGACTCTTAATAATACTTTAAATTAGTTTTACAGATAGCGTCATGCCAATCAAGTTCAAATAACCAAAAAGCTCCAAAACCCAAGCCTTTCTATAATGGAAATGTACTCCTTTTAATAAAAATAAAAGAAAAATATCTTATCCAGGGTGCTGAACCAGAAAAAAAAAAAAAAAACAAATAAAGCATGAAGACTATTTAAAAATCAAGTGTAGTTTGGCATACCATGATGTAAGCTAAAACATGCTGCACTGAAAGAACATTGTTTTCCACACCAGTGACATTTTTCTTGTTTCTTAGATGATATTCACTGAAAAGCACATTCACATTCTGAAGCTGTATTTGTTTTGGAATACAGACTAATAAGGCATCAGTGCATTTAGTGGCCTAGCCAGAGCAATGCTTGTGTCAGTGGGTAACTAAAGGAACTCTTGGCCTGATTTCTCTCTATAACTCTCAAAATCAGTCTAGAAAGCCAATTTTTATTGGTACAACTTCAATTGAAGTAAATAAGATAGATGTAAGTATAATAGGTTAGTGAAAGGCATACGGTGATTTAAACCACCACAGAAGTCAGGGTATGGAAGCCTGAATGCATTCAAAATTCACTGCAAGTGATCTCTGAATATCCTCAAGGAAAGGGAAAACCAGAACAACAGAGGACACAATTCACCACCAATGAAATCATGAAAGAGGTGTCTTTGTATTCCAGGGCCTACATTCCTTGGCAGTGGTCTAGAAGATTAGTGGCATGAGAGAATCACTACTGAACTACAAAATTAGGATAGAGTGAATCAAGATGTTTAGAGGAGTCTGTTCAAATCAAGATCAAATTTAAAGGCAAGAATATAGTCTTTTTTTCATCGATGAGGTAGGTGTCAGTTCAGGGCTAGGGTTCAGTCAAGAATCAAGAAAACAAAACTTGGGTCCATACAAGCTCATTAGCTGAGATTTCTGACACTATTTAAAACTGACATTCTGGAAGTGATGTCCATCTTTCTGGATTTTAATCTGAATTAGAAAGAAAAGCTATTCCTAAATAATTTTTTTATTATATACACTCAACAAACTAGTATCAGTGCACTTAGACTAACTACATTATATCCTCTGAGGATATGGTTCAAGGAGAAATCAGCCCTTTAACATGCAAAGATCAAGCCTGAAGTCACAAACAGGATGTTCAAAAAAGCAACACTTATTAATTTACTGGCCATAGTCCAAAATAGAAAACTGATGCAGAGATGATTGTTATGAAGTAAAGAATATGAAATCTTCATTGGCAGTAAACTTAGTAAAAATACAGTATTTCGTTCTTGGAGCAGCCTGGAAAAAGTTTGTCTCTATTCTCCACACATTTTGTTTATGTAACAAGACAGTTACAGTTGAGGGAACCTTTACAAATTTGTCTTGAAAGTGGCTGTGTTTTCTGAAGTGCCTGCAGGAGACAGCTCAGTATGATAAATCTGGTTCAATATTGTTGATCTCTAAAGGTACTGTGGCTGCTATTCTCACATGAGACATTTAAGAGGTGCTTTAGAAATGTGAAATTATCAAAATGCTCATTTCCTGGTTAGTTTTGCGCCACTGCACAGCTGTGCTCAATTAGGCAGACATTTGAAAAACAGCAGGGAAAAAATAAAAACCACCCAAAAAACAAACACCAAAAAAACCCAATGCATTTTTCTAGCCATTTTGTTCTTCATTTACACAAGTAAAAGCCTAGAATAAGTCATATCAGAAAACAGGATACATCAACCTCCCTCTGCAGTTAAATGTATTTTTGGAAGAAAATATGATTTTTTTTTTCCAGTTCCTCGTGTCATTATTTTCTGTACCCAAAGAACCATAATGAAAGTGGATAACATGATTTCTTGTCCTCTATAACATTAAAAGGACACACTTAAATTCCAGGTCTATAATGCTGGACAGAAAGTCTAAAATTCACAATCCCCACCTTAAGTTTTCCACAATTTGCAACAGGTTTGTAATAGACGATGAGAGGGATAGAAATAATGAGATAGTATTTCCATTAGACAACCTGTTTTGAAAGACTTTTGGATATAAGCCTGAAATTTTATTTACTCTCTTCTCAGCACTTAGATCTCTCTTCAACTCCTATTGATTTCTTCTAGCTTTTGTGTATCTAGATCTATCTATTCTGAAAAAAAAGAATGAAAAAGCAGAAGAAAAACATAGTCAGAAAAAATAAAAGGAGAGAAGAAAAATAGTTGGAAAAAAGTTCTCGGTGAACAGAAAAAAAAAAAAATCTCTAAACATTTCTAGAGCTTAGGACTGTTTAAACACACTTCCACTCTCTGCAGGTATTACCAGTCTGGAATCTCAAGGGTTGGTCTCATCTTCCATGAGAGAGACAAGTATGAATGTATCTTTTCCTATAGTCTCATTTATTTTATGGCATTGCAGGCAAATTTCTAGGAATAATGTTCCAGTTAAAAGTGTTTTACTATATAATAAGACACAAAATTCTGTGTTGTGACTTTTTGTGGAAAGTATTAAGAGACAAACATGTCTGCAAAGAGAAATGGCACTTTTTTGTACCCTCTAGTTTTGAGCTAGAATAACTTGTCGCCTGCCCAAAGACAGCAAAACCAAAAAAGCATTGCCTTGCTTTGGAGTAAAAAGAAAAGCTAAATGCTAAATGCTACTTCATGTAGTGGTCTTCACATTCCTGTGCTGGCACTTTTGTCATGCTGCTTTTAAGAAGTCAACAGGAAAGCAACTGTCTCATGAGATATAGAGATACAAATCCTTGGTTGCCTGAAGTCATAGAATAATCATACTACATCTCTGTAATGTCAAATATCTGTCAAGCTTTATAAAACATTGCAGTCAGTCTGTCCAAATTCCAGCACCAGTGTTTGCTGATGATTCATTCCCAAAGTTAACAGAAAGAGGAGAAACAGTTCCTGTGGAGGAGATGTCTACTCTTCCTGTCTAATAGGAGGGGGGAGCAAATTTTCAATAGGCTGCTGTTTTCTCCCAAACTGAAACCTGTCACAGACACATAGCAGTTTTAATGAGATGATCCACAGAATCATAGAAGAAAGAAGATGCAGGCACAGCTCTACCCATTTTGCCTAATTTGGTGATGACATTTGTTAGTTTCATATAGTACACAAGGATTATATACACATGTAATGTACAAAGAAAGCAGAAACAAAAAGAAATGTTGCTCTGATCAGTTATACTGTACACTGACAACATGGAGGATAAAACAACTTCTTTACACAGAAGTAATCTTTGTCATCAGATGGTTGGATACTTGATAAAAGAAGGAGGAAGCTTGTATATTGATCTATTTTGACATAGCAGTCACGAAACAATGTTAGCTCTTGCAGGGATCTCATTTTGTCAGAAGACATACCTGAGAGTTTTCAAATCCCATTAGGTTTGTATGTCATTTGTCTACAATTCTATTTGAAGAAATAATGGAAAAAAAATCAAATGTTGAAAGGTGGTAGAAGATGGAGAACAGAAAAACACAAAATGTATCTCATAAAGGTATTGGAGACGACTACATCCTTGTACTAACTGATCTTTTCTTATATAAATATCTCCTAATATGACTCAAATAACAATTTCATGAAAATAAGATCCATCCATGTCTTAAAAGATGTTCATGTTTCTCATTGTCCTCATTGCTGGTCATTCCTTTCCCCCCCTGCCACCTTCTGTTTTTCATGCCCCTTCAAAAAAATCTGGTGTGGGACTTCACAAATTATATCTTTTTTACATAGGGTAAGTCTGGCTGGAGTGAATGACTCTGTCTGTTGAAGTGACACAAGAGCCATCTCTGCTACCAAGCTCGCTAATCTAGCAGTGAGGTTCTCCAGCCATGTTCAGTGCAGGATGCTGACCAAAGCCTGGTGAGAAGAGATGCATGGGCTGCAGGCAGGGGAAGGCCTGATGAACGGCAGGAGGGAGCAGGTTCTCATGCTTCCACCATGAAAGCAGCTGCCCTGGGAACGTCCTCAAGTGCCTGTAGCTACACAGCACAGGAAAAGAATGGCAAGAATGAGAAGTCCATGTACAGCTGGAGATCTATAAGCTCATTTGGAAGGAACAGATGAGATGGTGTAACCTGTGCCACAGGAGTGCTGTGCTGAATAAGTAGGAGCTCTTCACAAATAAGGAAAATACGCATTTTGGGCAATGCAGATGGTTGAATTCAAGATTTGTCTGGGAACTTAGGAGACGCAAGACACAAGGGTTAGAGGACAGACTGACACTGGTGACATCAATAGTGACTTTATGAACAACAAAGCTGCTGAAAGGAAAACTCTGATTAGACATAAGGATACTTTTTTTCACTATAAGGGTGGTAAAATAATACAACAGTTTCCCTGAGAGGATGTGGAATCTTCTTCCTTAGAAATATTCAGAATGAAACTGATCAAGGCCCTTACCAGCCTGCTCCAAGCTGGCATGTCTTTGAGAGGGGCCTGGACCAGATGACACCCAGCAGTATCATCCCATCTAAATTATTAGTTTATTTTATGAATTAATGCAGATATATGCAGGGGGTCAGTGGGAAAGGAAATAGTTAAATACTTGTCATAACTGCAGAGCAAGTTCTTCTTTGGTGTCTTTCTTATTTGTTACTCTGGATCATGATGTGTTACTTCTGACGCATTCACCTCTCCCAGCAAGAAATCTGCAATTTGCTTAATCTTATTCCAAGTGCCTGATTGCAAGCCTTAATCACTCAGCAGGCTTGACCATAATTAGTATCTGAGAATCTTTCCTTTGAGAATTGTGAGAAATGGCAGATTCAGCAATCTAAAAAATATGTTTGAAACAAAATATGGCTTAAGCTTAAGAATAGGAAGAAGGTAGAGCAAAAGGTAGTTATATAAAACTATAACTATGTATAGATGACATTCAGTTATTGAGATGTGAACATCCACATTGTTTATGTCTAAGATAATGTATCTAGACACTTTTTATTATTAGGACACTGTTTCAAATAAAAGGAGAAATCTAGGATTAGTGATGTTTATTTTAATCCAAAACTGCCTGTCACTCTCCATTGATTATGTGGAAAGAAATACAGCCAAGAGCAACTATTTTACTGACAGACACTGACACTGTAAATGTCTACATTACACTAAACAATTCCCAAGTATCAATTCTTGCATATGTCTGAGTCTGGATTCCAGTCTATATCCACAAACTTGCACTTTAGCCATTTTTTTTTTTCCTGATGTCTTCTCCTTTTATTTTAATCTGAGTTTTCTATTCTCTATTCTGTTTCCTGATCCCAGCTAAACCTAGTGAGTCAACCTGCAGGAATGTCACAAGTTCAGGTATAGACTGATGGAGCTGCAATATTCTGAAGTGTTTCTAAGAAATGAATATCAGGATTGTAATATACACTATTTACAGAGCCAATTTCCTGACAAACATGTTCTGTAGATGCATGAAGTAAACACCACAACAATCCTGTTAAGCCACAGCATTCATAAAATATTTACACGCAGCTTTGAATTTGTCACAATACTTTAAATATTTAAAGCATTATCACTGGTAACTTGGAACCATTGCAGTGCTTCACAGCCAGACTTCTTATTTCAAACTTTCTGCAGACACTGCCATATGTTTTCAGCAACTTTTGACAAGTTTCTGAACAATTTTGCATCTAGTAAGAGTGTATTTTTCTCCATTAAACACAAGTTAAAACCAACGCTTCTGAAAACAAGGTCTGCAAGAATCAAGCTTCCATGATATGCTGTAAAAGAATGCAGTTTATTCAGCTCATTTTACATGAAATACCTAGTGATGTTGCAATACAATTTTTAACAAATTTTATGAATGCTCCACACAGAAAGCAAACGAAAGGAGGATGCCAGAAAGGTTCGGGCGAGTTTGAGAAAGAGCAAATGGAGATATGACTTTGAAACATGATCATTTTCTGTAACATTGGACAAGGTGGTAAATAGAAACAAGGCAGAGGAGATAAGGGTGGGGAAAAGAGTACAAATGAGAAACATTACATTCTAATCCTGTTCCACTCTTAATTCTGATTTTATGAGATCTAGCTTTGATATTCTGTTCATTTACCAAAGTTTTCCAACATTCATCATTTTGTGGGGGCCGAGGGAGAGGGCAGTTAATCCATTTAATTAATTGTTTAAATACAAGGAAAAATATCTTAGAGGTAGAGGGGTATGATTCTGTTGTTTTCACTAAGAATTCAGAGACAAGTATGTGCAGAGGGAAAAGAAATTTTGTAGAAGTCCCTCAAAAATGTTGTATTTCTCTCAGTGTATGATGTAAAAGTCCCACAAAAAATAAGCCACGACTACTTCAAGAACTTATTCCAGGTTTCCCTGCAGTTTTTCCCAGGAAATGTTTTATTTCTAATAGGAGGTCTGTATAACACAATGATGCACGCATATCCTGTTGGGAGAAGTCTCAAGTCACAACTGTAAAGAACAGCTGTGTTCTCTGTGATTTGTACTCAAAGATCTTTAGAGAAAACAAAACCTGGAAACACAGTATGTCCCTTTCTCTTTGTGCTTCATCTCTACTGTATCTCTGCAAACACAGAAGTCACTATCATTTTCTCGTCTCTTTTCTATTTTTTCACCCCTGGAAAATCTAACCAAAGTTCACGTCTGGGGGTTTGGTAAACTACCCAGAAACCTGTTCATTACCTTTAAAGTCTTTGACCAGACTCAGTAGTTCATACTGCCTCTTTTTAACACAAATACCTGTAGTGATGACAGCTCCCAGTCAGAGCCAAGCCCCATAAATCACTGAAGGATTTTGTTTAAATGCGACCATTCTTTTTTTTGGCCTGTTAGTTGTTTCTTATATTCAGCAAGAGTCAGAACACAGAGGGTAACACCCAACAAAATAATTTATCTTAATGCACATATGTCTATCAATGTAAAGCCTCTTATTTTTCATAAGACAAGGAAGTTGTACAACAACAAAAAAATAATTTGGAAAACCTTCATTCCTTATATTAGTGTTTTATTTTGGGAAAAAGAAAGCACAACATGGCACCACATTTTCAGTGGGGACCTTATTATAAATTGAGTCTGAAGAGGAATGCATAACCTCTATTATCTTTGCTCTCTGGTCTGTTGTATAGTTGCAAAGTTGATTAATGCACTTACACAATGCATCTTATATACTTCAGAGAAATGGAGTTTCATTGGAAGGAAAGAACTCTTTAAAAGCAAATCATGTAATTTGTGACAAAATCTCTGAGAAAGGATGGCAGCCTGTGGCTACATCTGCTTTTCCACTGGGTGCTATTATTACTGTTCCAATGTCAAGTGCAGAACTGCACTCAAAAACTCTTACTTCAAATGCAGAGACATCAACAGAGGCTTGAGCTCTGCACTAGCTTTTTTAAACACTGGAAAAAAGGAAGAAAGAAAACTTCACTCTACTATTGCAAGACTCCATTCTATTGACTCAGACTTTCAGTGGAGTACACAAGCACTCAACTTATTTTTCCCACCAGCTAAGAAGAGAAGGGCACTTTCAGGAAGAATAGAACCCCCCTGTTTATGATACTTTTGAAGCTTTCCACTTATGGCTAACAGCAAGCAGATGCAGTAAAAAAAGGACTCCTAAATGGAATCTTAGGTGCTGTATTGTTTTGCTCATCATATCAAATTGCAATGACTTTGAGTAATACAATTCATGCAGCATTCAAAGACAAACACTTGGGGACAAACACACAGCTCTTAAAAATGTGTGGAAACATATATAGAAAGCAGCCTAAAAATATTGCAGAGCAAAATTCCATCACAGTCAATGTGAGCTGTTCTATTTAATTTTGTTTGCTTTTGCAACAGGCTCTTTAGTCAGTTCTGAACTGCAGTATTTCCTCTCTTTGTCTCTCATTCCTGTGGAACAACATAACAAATGTTAAAAAAATTATTTCAAGCGTGCTGTATCCATCCATTCAATATTTCACTTTCTTATAATAAAATGAAGACAAAACTATTCAGACTCTGAGTCAAATCAGATGTCTTATTAGTCAAAATACTGACCCAAAACATGTGTTTCAACATGCAAACAAATCTGTCTTCAGAAGAAGAAAAAGCACTTATATGTGAAAACCATTCATAAAATAGGCTGGTTAGGTTCTCATAAGAATCTACACAAAGGAATTGGTGAAATGTTGCTCTAGAGTAACAGCAGCAACCAGCAGCAGTGCATCAGCTGGTTCTTGCAGGAAAAAAGTCCTTGTGGACTTATGTGTAGCATGCTGCAGAATTGACATGGCTACAAGGTTGCTTGTTTAGTTTTCGAGTCCAATACAGGTCATTGCTGGAGGCACAGCATAATACCAGACCAGCTGTTTTAGAGCAGTGATTTGTAATGACAGAGATTTCGCTTTTGCTGAAGAGTCAGATTTTAGAGCAGACAGTCTACCTTGTATAAGAACCTCATAAAAAATCATGGCCCTCTTTTTCTGTCATGGCAAATGACAGGTGAATCTTCTCCTTTATGTCTTGTCTCTTGTTCATATTCCCTGTAGCTTTGATATAAGACTGTTGTTTTTTTGTGGCACTGTTTTATCATATGTTTCAGTTTACAATGCAGATGGCACATTGATTTAGTGCCAAGATTTTTTTATGTGTATTTCTATTTGTGTCTATATACACACTGTAATTGACATCACAAACAAATTAGAAAAATGAGGGATATGCTATATCTTTCAAAATGCAAAGTAGATTTTTCCACCTTGAAGTGCAGAATCTAAATCATAAAGTCATTCTGATACAGAGATTAATTCTAATGAGGATCCAGAGTAGAGTGAAAAAAGTATCAATAAATGACTCCACTTCCTGTACTTGTTTGTTATTAGCTTGGAAAATACTGTTTGGTTTGCACTAGAGTTTCATTATATAATGTAAGATAGGAAAGAAAACTGTCACAGGCAAAGCAACTAAACAAGTGTCACAACTAAAACATGATGCAAAAATCTTGTCCTTCTGAGGAAGATTATTTCATCACAGATTCAGAATTTATATTCTTACAAAATGCCTATGAATATGGCTGGCTGGGAAATGTCTATTCACCTTCAAGCAATGAAGCAGGAATTGTTGTACACCTCACTCTCATAATGTGAACAGTGAGAAAATCAAAATCACTGTATTATTTTTCAAAACTCCTCATTAGCCTTTAACCAAAAAATAAAATTGTGTTTGATACAGTTAATTTTTGAATTATGATGTCTCAGCTGTTCTTGAGTGACATGCAAATAAGAGAACTTTTATCCACAGACTTAGCATGCATCCACTAGTTACCACTCTGCAAACAAAAATGCACAGGATGATGAAAACAACAAATTGTGACTGTACAAAACATATATTTAGGTATTTTTTTTAAAAGGGAATTTATCAAAATCCTGGTAAAGTTTGAAATAAAAAAATATTGCTACAAACACCTGCTATAGTATCTAATTCAGTGCTCAGATAAACTAATTAAGCACTCAAACCTCAAATTTCCTCTTGCTAATGGACTCCTGGGCTTCTCAACAAAGTCTGAAATAGCTTTAGTTAACATAAATCTGTCCTTTTTCTTGATACAGTATGAAAATTAAGATAATAAGTGGCTCAGAATATTTTATTCCACTAATTTTTGTAACATTTTTAATGCTATGTGTGGTATAGTACAACTCCTATCTTGCCATATCTTCAGCAAAACAGAAACTGCCTGTCCTTTTACACATCTGTTCTCTGTGTTTGGAAGCTTATTCAACATGAAGTCATTATTTCTGTTTTACAGATTTCATCCCTCTGGTTTTGACAAAAAATCCAAAGAGAATCAGCACATGATATAGTGGATTCAGAGATTTTCCATGGGCTGAATCAGTCAGCAATTAAATAAATGTCTTGAAAATCCTATGTCTGCCCAGGAGATGCACAAGCCATCAATTCTCCTTTGCCTACATATGGATCAAGGCTGCTACACTAAAGATCTAGGAGCACCAGAACCTTGTCCTGAATGCAGCAGAAACAAACAACAAAATCAAAAGTTAGGAGTACTGTAAATCTATGAGTCATTCACACAAAAGTGTTTATTTTTGGGCTCTTCTGTCAAAAAAAAAAACTCTGTCAAGTTACTCTTCTGGAGGATGTCTATGTAACACTTGCTATTCTTTATCATCAGTATTACTTTAAAAGATCTGTCTGAAGATAGAGTAGGATTGCACAAGACAACTAAAGAAAAAAAAAATGGAAAAGAAGGAAAGAAAATTGCTTTAGGGCAGCATCATATGAGTAGTGGGAGAAGAGATTTGGCAAACACAAAAAGCTCACCACCTGCCTCTTCTGTAATGCCTCTTGATTCCATTGCTATGAGTGATTTGTAATCTGGCAGAAATGCTTTAATTTAGTGTTTCAGCAAATTCTGAGCATTTAATGAAATTTCTTGTCAGAGAATGGAGCCATGAGTCTACTATTTGAACAAACAAGTCAATATTACACTTATTTCCTTGTTTTTTATTTGGATATATGTTTTCCTAGAAATCTCACAGCAAGTGAAATCTCTCTTATAACAAACTAAGTTTTTCAATAAAGACAGTGAGAAACTCTTGTTATATGCAGCTACCCACTCCTTAAACCTGTAAAAAACCAAAGCCTCAGATTTTTGCAATTTGTCTCTATGGTGGTCTGATTGCACCTTTTCAGGATCCCTTTTCTCTTGGGACCTGCATTAAGGCTCTCCTCATCAGCAAATCTTAGGATGTCCACCTGCAGTACAAGGTACTAAACCTCATATTCCAAATCATGCACAAAAAGGGCTTTGACTTAGCATCAGGTGTGATGCTACCTGAGCTAACAATATTATACAATTTACTCTTAAGACATGGCTGCATGTTGTTTCTCTTTTCTGTTCAAACCAGATATGTTTTAGAAGAAAAATTTTTAAGTTTAAAGAGTAAAAAATTCTCCAGGATAACAACATTTAATTTGAACATGCCTGACAGACACTCATTCCGGGCAAAACATCAAAAGAATTTCTTTTAAATAGCTTGTAATCAGTCCTTTTTATGGTATGAGGTAACTTTATAAACAGCTTTCTAGGCTCTCAGTGGATTATTAATTTTGATGGTTGATTTTAGTACTAATCCATTTCAGTCTCTTAAATACAGAGTGTTTGGTTCTGAAAAGAGAAGGCCTGATGAGCAGACTTCAAATGCTTTAAAAGCTCTTGCAAGAAGCTGGTAATCATCTGTTCTTCATGGATAAACAAGAAGTAATGGACTTAAATTGCAGTGAGGAAAGTCCAGGTTAGGCATTATCAAAGACTTTCTAAATGGAAAGTGGAAGTGAATCCTTGAAACACTGACTTAGAGAAGTGTGGTAACTCTGTCACTGTAGGCCACCAAGACTGGGCTCAGAAAGCATCAAGAGAAAAGTAGCTATAGCTGATGCTGCCTTGGAGTAGAAGAATGAAATGGGCATTGCTAGTTCTATGAAATTTTAAACATCCAATCAAAATCCAGCAACTATATAAAAAAAGGTTATTTCACAAAAAGCTTTTACTAGATTAGTGGTAGAATCACCTTTTACATGTGAAAGGTGAATATTGAAATTTTCAGCATTACACTCTGCCCTTTGTAGAAATAAAATTTAGCTCCTTATGCAGCACTTTACCACGCCATTGCTATAGAAAATGTGATTAAATCACATGTACAATTCTTGGCAACTCAATTTCACCCTTATTCATTTATTTTCTTTAGTTTCATGGTTTCATTTTTTTCTGAAGTTTGGATTTTATTTGCACAGTCTTCTGTATTTATGTCCCTACGTATAAGAAACCTCCATTTCAGCTCTTCCTTTATGATCTTTTAAATTATAAAGGAACCTCCACAAAAATAACTCTTGAGATCAGTTAGGTTTATGTATTTAGAATCAAACAAAAATTCTCTTAAATTTCAGCCTTACTTAATACAGTGTCATAAAGGCTTTTAAACAAAAATTGAAATACTTGAATTAAAAAAGAATGCCTTGTAATGTACTGTAAGATAATAGATAAATATGGAAAAAATCATTCCTGGATGAATCATTATTCTAATTCAGTTAAAAAGAGCCAGAAATCCAATAACATAAAATAAAACTAGCAAAAATTTTCAAAATCCCAGATATTTCAGGACAGGCAGTTTAAGAGAAGGAACATCCTCCCTGCCTGGAGTCATCTTCACTCCAAATATAATTTAGAGCCTGTATATACCTTAACCTTAATACATAGTATATCACTGTGCAGTCGTGAGCCTTTCAGAATTTTTTGACCGGCTAAAAAGTGTAAATGTGAGATTTCCCTCAGCCCTGTTGTAGCTTAAATATGTTCAGTGGGGTTAAAGATACTCAAAACTAAGCATTTAGTTAGGATGTGTGGTAACTGCTAGAACTCATTGAAAATGTCAGCACACAGAGGGTCTATTCCAGGTACCATATCAGTTTCATATAGCACTCATTTCTAGACTCTAAGATTATTTTGATGCTGAGCATCTGATACTTTTGGAATCATAACTTTATGAATTCTGTGTATGGGCAGATTTAATTTGATTTTTCCTTGAAGAAATTACCAGAAGTCCTTACAATAAAATAGAAGAAAAATCCTTTATGTCCTTTTAAATTACAAAGGAACCTCTACAAAAAGAAGCAGTATTTCCCATTATCTCTTGTAATCAGAATGCAATATGATTAATTGAACAAAAGATGACTAAAAACACTAACCCTGTTGCTAATCCTACTATTGTGGCTGCATCTTGGCAGAGCTTGCATTTCAAAGTTTGAAGCCTTTCTAGGTGGAATGCCACCAATATCTTCATTTTGCATTTAATAATCAAAATATTAATTAGAAATAGTTTTCAGTTTTATTTCATTATAGAATTGTATCTAGTTAGCTTTTGAATAGAATTAAGCCTGTCAAATTTAGCCATCAACCCAAAATAACAACTCACAAATTGCATGGAAACTTACCAAAAATACTCTGGGCCATTGCACAAATTGACGTGAGATACAGATTAATCAATTGCTTTAGGTTCTGCTTTAAGACTATGAGGTAGAGTTGCAAATTTTTACACTCATTTTTATATTTTTGCATGAAATTCCAGTGAATGGTAAATTAATCCTGCCACACTTGATTATGGAAAGTTCTTTTGTTATTTGTGCTGGTGGAATGCATTTGAATTATTGCTACAAGACTCCTTTATATCATGTATCTGTATTTTATCAAAACTCATGATTTGTAACTAATTCTTAAAGGTTCTGTTCCTCTATTGGATTATTAAATACAGTTGCCTTTTAACATTTTTCAATATGGAGGATTGCCCTCACACTTTCAAAGCTGTAATTCCTCTTCCCCGTCACCTGAGAAATATTCTGTAGCCTCAACTAAGTTCTTAGACAGCCTAGTACTTTTAAGGGTCCATGTAGTTGCATTCACCTGCAGCAAAATACAAAGATCTTTTCACAATGCACAGGAAGAAAAATGAATCAGCATTCTTCCTGGCTGCATTGTCTCTGCAGCACTAACTGAAATAAACAGCAGTTGACTTATTGCTGTCCCTTGTGACTTGAAAGTACACAGGAAAGGAGTCTTTCATTTGAAAGTGACATTTAAACAGCCATTTCTTGAAGTAGACCCATATTTAAGGAGGCAGTGTTTTCAGCTGATGAAGTTCAGCTTGTCAAGACATTTTCATTTACCTTCCTAGGCATAAAGATATAGCTGGTGCTGAAGCAACAACTTTATTGGTGTTAGTTAGCACCAAAGAGAAAACAGTTCAGAGAGAACAATTCTGCTTTTTGTGGTTTTACCTACACAAACTCTATTTCTTATGGCATAACCTTAGGCCGTAGTTCAGGAAACTAGTTATGGACAAGTGGAATGCCAGAACCCTGCTGGATTGCTGTTGAAGCAGACAGAACTCGAAGCACAGTCAAAGCTAAACACACACAAGCTGCTGCTTCATCTAGAGACAGTCGAGTGGGCAAGAAGGGCTGGAGTACACAGTACAGTAGCTCATGTGATCTGATCAGGTTAATTTGGGAGGCTGTGAAACAGTGTTCCCTATCCTCCTTCCTTTGCTCATCTATTCATGCATGGTTAGCAAAATTATAGTGTGTTTTTAATCAAAGAACTCATTATTAACTGATTGTATGTACTTGTACGGAATCTTCTCAATTAGAATTTTCCTTATATCCCTAAAAAAGATATAGAATCAATCACTTTGAGTAATGAACCAGTATTTGAAAATATTTTGCCAATTCCCTTCAAGCCACTGAAGCAAAATAGAAGTAGTTTTTCATATTTTTTTTTTTTTGTAACACTTCCAGATTTGCCACATGCCTATTCCTTTTCAAGATGAAGAAAACCATCTCTTTCAGAATTATTCACTTAAATTACAAAGAATAATGAGCAGGATAGCAAAAGCCTGTCAGACTTTGTGCTAAACTGAATGTCTTGAAGAATATAGTTTAATTCCCTCATGATTAATCTCACGGTCATTAAGAATGTCTTCCACATCCCGTCTGATGTCCTCTGTGTAATACAGAGTCTTTGTGTCTTCTCATTTTTGTCAAAACTGAGGTTTTCCTATAAAAAGTCACAGTTTTGGGTCTTTTATACAACCTGAATAACAGGGTTTTTCAGTGAAAGAAAACTTCAAATTTTGTTGTGAAAACATTTTCTTCAAATGCACCTAATGTCTTTTTCCTTAATTTCTACAATAAAATATATGAAGTGATATCTTTACTAACTACTTAAAATAATCCCAATTTATGAATCTATAAAGTGCAGGGAATAAAAATTAACAGCATTTGTTTACAGAAATAATACGTCGTAGCCTACATAGAATAGCATGCTCCTATTTATTTAAATAATCTGAAGCTCTGTATACAGAAGCATCAGTTATCAAGTTATTACAGTTTTGAAATTACATATGAATTCACTGCATTTTTCATTTTTTTAATATATCCTAAAGAGAGTTTCAAAATGTGGCATGACTGATTTATCTACACAATTGTGGCTGCAGCAAAGTTGTTTCTAGTTATAGTGTGCATCTGATAGGCTGGAAAATATTTAACCAGTCTATACACTGCAGAATGCATTTAAGATTATGACATCTTTATGTTTCAATATAGTGTAGGTGTTCTTATATTGCTGCATAACAATCACAATTCTATTATGCTTATCTATCTGTTCAAGACCTGTAATGGACAATTCTGCTAAGTAGGAGTTCCCTGTGGAATTATGAGCCAGAAAAGCACTAGGTAAATCTTTCAAAAGAGAAAGGAGTGAAATTTTTTAGTTCTATGAATATCTTGCACACTTTTTGCAAAACTCTTTGGAAAAATTTAGTGCTATACATTTTTTCTACATTGAAGATAAGGGCCATAAAAGTAATTACAGGTGAAATTGCTATTTCCAGTAATTGATTCTGAAGACTTCAGTATATTTCTCCAAAATCCTCCTAATAATATTTAGCCAGCAGTTCAAAATGGAGTACCTCAATTTACATGAGAAACCTCTGGAAAATATAGGACAGGGACTTATGTTACATAACAAGGCTTCTAAAAAGGCAAAGTTTGGCTCATGAATTTGACTAGCTCATATTAAGGAAATAGATGCAAAGAAGACATTTTTAGCATGGAAATTTATGTTGTGCATATATTCAATGAAAGCAGACATTTTGTCCTGCTTATGCATATTGGACATAAACAATTATTTACCATTGCTTTAGGTATCAAAGAGAAACACTGAACACACAAAGCAGTCAGTCTGGAGTTTTCAGCATTAACAAGCTTCTTATTTATATACAGATAAAAGGCACCTGCAGCTGTATTTCACTGGAATAAAAAATGACCTTCAGTGACCAATTCAAGCTAATGAAAAAGTTTTTTCCCAAAGGGCACAGCACTACCCAAATTTTCCTCCAGAGGAAGTCAGGCTGGATTCAGGTAATAAAAATATATTGAGCCTTCTTCAGACTTTCTCTGTTAATTACAGTGCATTGTGTATACTGCATCTGTGCTTGTGTACAATAAGATGCAAATGAAAAGAAATTGCAAGACTATTTTTAAAAGGTAAACAAAACAATGCAAAGCTCACCAAAGTGAATATAGCACTAAGCCCACCTGATAACACAGTCTGGGAAAATACTGGTGATGGTAGTTAAACAGGAACCCTATTGGATTAAAGTAAGAAAAGGGTGCTTTTTGAAGGCAATTTTGCTGACCTGTCTGTATTAATTATAAGTAATTGTTCTCCCGTCTATTTTGCTTGGAACTAATTGTGTAGACAACCTTTGCCATGGACAGCATACCACAATAAATAGGCACAATCAACAGTACCTTATGCCTATAATAGTCCATGGAGATTGCCAATACATTTTCTATACTCCCACCTGATTAAAATATAAGATGGTGTCATTTTCTTGCATTTGGATCTGTGAGTTGTAGAATTTTGATATTTATTGTAGCAATATCAAGTCCTGTGTCAGGCTCATCAGATTTTTGTAGACAATAAAATACCATAAAGTCATGTCATATTGTCTGCTTCTCAAAAACATCTCAAAGAAAACAAATATGTAGTGCTCAAAGTTTGTATTTTTTGTGATGGTGCTAAAAGCTGCTTGATATCAGAGTAGTCCTGTTGAGACAGATTGTTCAGGAGATGCAATCAGAGATACCTGATTAATACTACTATCCAAAGTACTTATATAACTCCTGTTCTCAAAGTACTAAATACCACATGCTCTTGCTTAACTTCAGAAGATCTCTGAAAAGTAGAGATGACCTCTTCATCTGTATTTTCATAAAATTCAGATGCAGGCAAGCTAAACATGGGTGATCCGAGAAGTGGCCAACAAAGCAGAGACTGGGACAACTCTGCAAATTCACCTCTTTCTTGGACTCTTCTTCTCATTTCTCTAACTGGGAAGTTTATCTGTGCAATATTGTTCTATGCTACATATTTCTCCATCTCTAAGAGCTGGCACATAGAGAAAAAACACAGGAGATTCTGGAAATCTGGAGATGAAGGGAAACAAGAAACATAATCAACAGACCTGCCAGGAACAAGAAAGAAGGCAGAAGAAACTCGGCTCATAGAGTGCTGTTTCTTATATTTCCGTAGCTGATTTCATACTGTGCATTATGGTCAATAGGAATAAACACAAGCATTCCAAATGGATGTCAAAGAACACAGGGGTATTTTGTGAAAAATGGTAGTAGCAAAGAGCCTCTTTTCCACTGAAATGTATTGAAAATGTGCAGTGTGTCAGACTATTTGCTGTCTTAGTCTAAACTGCTCAATATATATTTCTCTCTTTTTCTTTTGTCTCATTTCACAAAAGAAATCAAAGAAGTTGGCTTGGCTTTTCCTATTGCTCCATTTTCTGTTCTTCTGTAAAGAATCACTGCCTTTCTACTTCCAAAGCCTCCCTGATGGATAGTTCAAGGAAAGGTCCGGAAGCAGACTAAACAGAGTTGCTTTGATTGATGACACAGAAGCCAGAAAGCTCCAAAACAACTTGCTGCTAGCAAAAATAGAGAAAGGTTTTATTGGCTTCATTAATACAGATTAGCCTTTTTATTTTTAAACCCACAAAAAGCCTGCTAACAGAAATACAGCCCCTCAGAGCAGGATATTAGAAAAAACACAGTCCTCTAGGTACTCTGTTTCCTCCCATACACAGGTGAGATGCACTGTGAGCCATTGTAAATTTAAATCTTGTACATGCAACATCGTGGATCCTACAATTATCACAACGGTGTTAAAGACACCTGATCCAAGAATGATGCTCTGCACCAGAGCCAACCAGTGACATGACTTCAGCTCTCCCCCAGCTGGAACTGTCTAGAGTGACCTTCCATATAATTTACCCACATCTTTTCTGAGTCTTTTCTGTGGCATCTAACACCCCTTATGAATCATCATTACCTTTTCATTTTGGTTCTTTTTTTTTTTTTAGTTCAAAGTACCTGCAATAATGCCATTAATCATTACACCTATTCATCTTCAAATTAGTTTTCAGATATTGCAGGGAATTGACATAAATTAATCTAACCCAAAAGGCTTGAGTCAAATATCATGGCTTCAATGGTTTAATGGTAATTTCTGCTTACTGTGCATTGTGCCTCTTTCAGCTGCTGTCAGGGCACACCTCCAGCCTGAGCACCAGGAGAGAAGTGCTTCTCTGAGAGGTCCTGTAAAAGGGGCCTCATTTGTACAGCTCTTCCAAAAATCTCTTCTGCACTGCTGCACAAGAAACTCTGGTGAACCATGACATTGCAGTAAGAACTCAATACCTCACATCCCAGATGTATGGGACACTGGTAGGTAAGAGGTGCCTTGCCAAGGTAAAAGAAAAGGAAGGCTCCTTTAATTGAGCACTGAGAAAACTGGAATATCACACACCAGCCTTTCTAGGACTTTTACCCACTTCAACCTTCCCCAGGAAGCCAGTACATACACAGATAGTAATCAACATTGCTTTTTAATTCCCTGTATGCAATAAATTGGTCCCCCACCACTTATTTTTACTAGAGGAGAGTTACTGAACTAGTCAGTTTGTCACTTCGCTAGAATGCCACTAAGAGGGCAGACATAGTTTTATAAAACAAAGTCTAGCACAAATAATTATTTCATTTAGTTAAGTTTAGTTTTTTCTGTGACGAGATCTGGGCACAGTTCAATACTGAGCTGTGTCAATAGATTTTTTGGGTCTTTAGTTCTGTCATGCTATCTTTTCCTGGGTATTTTGCTCCTGGCATTGTGGACAGCATCATGTACTTCATATTCATTTAGTAATAAAACACAAGCAAAACCTACATAGGACCTATGAAAGAGCTCTATGTACAGCCAGAAATTATTTTTCCTTCCTCATCAATCTATATAATTTACCAATTTGAAATACCTAATCCGGAACCCACTGAGTGTAACCAAAACCAATAAGATAATTTTACTGTCTCCCCTTTAGATTGCAATTTATTTTCGTAAAATCTTACTTGATTTTTTTAAAATTTAAAACAGCTTAATTTTCCTTATTTACATTAATGAGGGCTTTTGACAGTAACAGAGCATTTAAATTTTTAGACCTGTGACATCCTTACTCTGTTTCTAATTAAGCCTCAATTATGAGGCATGACTCCCTGACCATGTTTAGATCCCTTCCCAAATACATAACTTTGGATTTACAGTCACCTTTAGTATTACTAAAGGTAATTAGTTTAAGATCAATATTATAGTTGAAGGAAACACACTGAAAATAATTGTATTCAATAACTCCCATAGAACCAGGGTACCTATTTTGGGCTGAAGTGGGCTATTTGGAATACTCACTGTGGCTGTATTGTACTAGTCAGAGATGTCCTTTGACATTCATTTGCTCCAAATACTTCCTTGTGCCTATTCTGGGATTTGATAACAGACATATTATCCCTCCTGGCTTATGATATAGAAAAAATTGGACAGGCACTTAACAGTACAAATATAGTCTACAATCTGACTGTGGACAATCAAGGTGCAGGCTCTGCTACAAAGCCTCTACTGTACCATAAAACTCATACCGTGTGCCAAAGCAGCTAATGCTGACAGAGCCTTTCCACAGTCCTAACTGCTTCTGGAGGAGTATCTCAGGGGAATGCATTGCCATCTATGTAGGCCAGTATAAAAGCACAGGATGTGCCCCAAAGAAAGTCAGGTTACTGTTTGTAGCTGCTTAGCTGAACCTAGACCCATAATTTAGTAATCTCTGGTGTATTTATTCCCCTCTCCTTCTCTTTTTACCCTCTGCAGTCCTTTTACCTCAGACACTGAGCAGTGAAATACTGGATATAATTTGATTTTTTTTAATGGAATCCAAAGTTGTTAGGCTGGGTGTACATAATTATTATAGCCACCTCTGAGCTTATGACTCCCAAGCAGCAAGAGGAATGATGACCCCATTGCACTGTGCACACCATGCACTGCACAAGCACTTAGTGCACAGAAAATTTAGAGTCCAAGTAAGCACAATGGCAGAAGGTAGGAAGACTAAAAGCAGCCTGATCAGAGCCTTGACCCAGCTAGGAAGAATTTGGATGTACAACTCCTAAACCTTTAAACAACAGTATGTAGTTCTCAGTATGGAGAATTTAACAGTCTTTAAGAGTTTGGGGTTTTTTCCTGAGCTGCTAATTTTCACTGGTACCTCCTAGCTCCACAAAAAGAAACCTAGAATGTCATACCTGATGGAAAAAATTATATTTGCAAAATTGTCTCTCTGAAGATGTGACAAAAGAAATAAACCACCAAGATTAAGTTCTGTGAGCACTGGGGGAATGGGAAAAAGGAACGTCTGCAGAGTAATGATGTGGGTAGCCTCACACAATTACTTTCAGTGCTATTGATTCTGATGTATCCATTGTATCAGGCTCACTAAAAAGCAGTGATATTGTTTTGTTTTCATTCTCTTTCTTAATGACAAAGAACATAAACTTAATTTCAGTATCTATATGCTTCCTGAGCCAAGTATGTGGTGTTCAGCTTGTCAGCAACTGTGACATGCTCTTGCACACCAAATTACACTATCATTTCAAAAGGCTGTCTTTTCTGTTCTTGTCATACATGCACAACTCAAAATAGCTTGTGAGAAACATTATGTTCATTTGTGGTACTCACTAGGAAAGGACAGAAAATTTTAGTAGGGATTATAAATTAACACCACTGTGGTTATCAGAAACCTTTATATGCTACTAGAATCTTAAACATGTGGTTTAGCTCTCACTGAAGTCAAATGGAAAACTAAGAATCAAACAGCTTCAGAGAGAAGTTTCATGTTTTCTTGGCCATTGTTTGGAAATTAGGATAGCTATTACAGTAGTTATGCAGCTGGAAGTATTTAAAGAAAACAGCAGGAAACACAAAGGATTATTCAGAAGAGGCAATTCTGGATTAACCCTTCCAGTGCATTAAAGCTCACTATACTGCTCTTATTCTGACTCAGAAGAATGTCATAAGAGAGGTCTTTGACTTGAGGAAAAAAATAAATTACAACCTATGTTTTTCATTAGAAGAATTTTGTACAACTGCCATGTCACAGAGAACTAGACAGCAAGGATGAACAGTAACAATAGCCACATGAAAATCCATATGTCTTCCTTTTACCCTCTGCCTATTTGGAAAATTTTCTGCTGCCTTAAGTTGTGTTACTCCCAGAAATATTACCAAGAACGTGGTACAACCTACTTCAGGCACAAAGTAGTGAAACAGCAATAACATGCAAATTACTTCAGCAAAGGGTCTATGAACCAAGGAAGTCCCACTTGAGCACTGAAAATAGGGGTTTAATTGTAAGACAAGTGTTTCTGCTCTGCAGAGAGAGAAATTCCTCCCAAAGAGAGCCACAGAGCTGCACCAATAAATGTACATCAAAATGAGTCAAGCAAAAGTAAATATTTATATTAAGCTGTGCTTCACTTTTTCTATGTTTTTCAGTACAATGGGGAAATACTGCATGACAAACTTTGGCAACTGTTTCCTAGAACAAATCTAAAGAACACATTTTTTGCAAGACCTGGAAAATGGGTTTGATTTGAGCAAACTTGCCACTGGACTTTGCAGTCTCTGTTTTATCACATATAACTTTTAAAAAATATTTTTAGTTGTAATGTGGAATATTTACACACATCCCCTTTTGTATTGCTTTTCTGAGTCACACCAGGAGTGTGTATAAAACTTTCTCATTATCTTCCTTCTATAGTGTATTGTCTGTATAAGTCTACTAGTCAGAAAAGGGAGCTTCATGAACAAACTCTGTCCTTCTGCACAGATTTATTCCAGTCATTTTAGAGTAAGTGAGACTGAATGGATGCTGAGATTTTTGCCCCACCCTTGAGTTTATCACAAGGAAAATCATTTAAATGGCATTTTGAATATTTTTTTCCCCAACATCTGGACAAAAAGGTCCAAAGTATATTTTTTTCCAAATTGTCATTAACATTACACAAGACAGCAATATTTATTTATTTTTATAGTTTTAAGTTCCCTGCTGGAACAATTTTCTCTGACACAATTTCATCATTTCCTCATTGAATTTTTATGGCTGAACAATGAACAGTGCCAAAGGCTTTACCCAATGTAACCTCATAAGCATCTTTCCACTCACAGTTTCTCAGCACTGAGATTATGAATAGATTTTTCAAAGCACTTAAATTACTTAATATTTTACATACATTCTCAAAAAAAAAAAAAAAAGTGGGCATATAGAAAGCTCCAGGAAAGCCAATAGTATGCTTAAATCTCACATTAGTAAGACAGCTTTCCATCAACCAGCTCCAGATCTAACAGCAAATTCAACCACAGCAATATGGAGCACAGTTTGGCAAAGGAGCCTAGAAAAGTTTTGAGCTGTGATTAAATTTTTATTCATATATGGGCTGCCCCTTAACTGCTGCTATAAATTACAAGCATTGCACATTGGAATGGAGGGGTGCATTCTTCTGACAATGACCTGCACTGTGCTCTCCCAATCTTAAGTCACAACTTTCCAAGACATAAATACTAAATATCTCTGCTGAGAGCAATTTCACTAAAGAATGGGGCAGTGGAAAGGATGGCTCACTTATAGAATATTCAGTCCATCAGGACACTTTGTAATATTTTATTTTATTGGGAAAAGCAAACCTATAACTGAAAAACTGCAAGGGGCTTAGACATACAACAGCGTTACTATGCTGGAAGAGGCTTGAAGATAAACTATTTAGTCTTGTTGTCTGTCCCTGGTGGGCAAGGACATGTATACAGTCAGTCACTGTGACACAACAGATATGGTGAACTCACAGTAATTGACTGTCAGAGCTATCCACCCCCAGTACTCCTCTGCAACTGCAACTTTCCTATCCCCTGTACATACTCTTATGTGTGTGCCCAAGAACTTGTTTTTATCCTTAGAGGGATGAGAAAAACTCAAACATAATATACATAATATGCCTTAATACAAAATCCCATATCTTCTTAACAAAAACCTAAAAAAAAAAAAAAAAAAAAAAAAGGCAATCTGTGTTAAACATAGTAGAGCTTCAAAGCCCTAGTTAATGAACAAAGTTCTAGAGTCCCTACAAACAAAAGAGGATCACCTGTGCCCTAGGGTATTTTTGGAAGAGATTGAGGAAAGGAAAAAGAACCACAGATATTTGAAGTTTGCCAAGCCATGCTTCATGTTCACAGCAGTCAAAGGCACATCTTAGCTCTCCAATATCCTGCCTCAGGACTCGATACAGACAGCTTGTATGAAAGAGAAACTGATAATTAATAGGTCTGATCTCAGCACAGAAGTCAGCATAATTTTCTAGGTAGAAAATCCTGTGAGTTAAAGACAGAATTCATCCTCTCCCTCAAGCAGACACAGCTTAGTACTTGCTTTGGTAATGCACCAGAATATTTATGAACACCATGCTCATATACTTTGTCAGACAGGTAATTTGACCTTCCTTGGGCTCCTCACAGTATCTCACCTCTCTCCAGTGGGCTCATCTCCAGCAATGTTACACTGGAACACTGGTGTTTTGTATGAGCCATCTATTATGCAGAATACCTTCTATTTCACTGTCAGTTCACTTCCTCACTCCAGACTGCCTTCCTCTTGTTGCTAACCTTTGTGCTTCTCTATTTCTAACAATATTCACTGCCTGAGGCCATCCAAACTATCAACCTCTTTTTTTTATTTTATTTTTTTTAAAAAATAACTTCTGTTCCTAACAGTCCTTAGTATCTGCCCTCTCCATTTCAAATGCCTGTTTGATCCAGGCACACTTCTCCTGTCACAGTGTCTCTCCATCCCTGGATCTTTCATTAACCTGATTCCAACCACATTCATCCAGTGACATTGTTTCCAGCAGAATTGTCACCCTCCTTGAGATGGGGACACAAAGCAGCAACAGTGGCCACTGTGAAGAAACCTGGATTCAAATGAGGGTGTAACAATGGAGATAAACAAAGACAGAGGATAAAATTTCCAGTCATGAGTTGGTGAGCTGGGTAATGCTGGGCAGACAGTACCTCCAGCAGAAATCAAGTATCTGTTTCTTTTTTTCTTTACAGTTTGGTATGGCTTTACATAGCTTGTCATGTCAACAAAATATTTGATTTGAATTTTATCAAGCACCACAGGCTGACAAAATTAAATCTAATTAGCAAACCCCTCTGCTTCTGAGCATCCAGTCCAGAAAGATTTTACCTTCTAATCTTACACTAACTATAGGAATTAAATCTATTTCAGCCATTACAGGTTTTATAATACCCTTAAATATTTTCAGAAATTGGATTGTCACAGCTTGAAGTGTATTTTCAAAAAGCACCCACCCAAAAATTACTGCTGATTTTCAGGGATCTACATTATCCACCCCCCGCCCCCCACCAAAAAAAAAAAAAAAAAAAAAGGTAAGGACATGACATATATGGCTTCACAGAACATCAAGCCTTAGACTTCCTTGGGAAGCAGTACAGCTATCAGTGCATCCAGCAGAGCTGGATCATGCTGTGAGGGACTGGGAAAGAGCTCTGCAGATCCTGGCACTGATGTTTACTTGCCTACAGTGAGCTTAAATACCGCTGCTTGATATTGACAAAAACTCCAGTCACAACAGCTATGGAGCCAACAGCTGGAAGCAAAGGAATTTACAAAGAGAGATTTATATTAAGTATTTATGTATTTGTGTGATATTATAAACATTCATACATATTTATTTAAAATGGACCAGGGATTTAAATTAATCTCTTCTTCATGGACAGCATCTGCAAATGTAAAATAGAAAATCAGGTATCCACCATTTGTATTTTTTCCCAAAAAATAGTCTTGTTGAAGCTATGTGATTTTCATCAGCCATAATTAGATCTAAGGTAAGTAACTCAACTTTGCTCCTTCTGCTAAAAGAAGAAGCCACAATTAAAGCAGCTTGTTGGCATAATATATTCAATACTGTTACTAGTATAAGCACATCTACTTAATAACCAGTTGACTTAGTGGGTTTTTTAGATTAAATATTAAAATTATTTTGATGCCTCTGGAATATGAGAACCAAAACCACCATACGAATTAGATCAAGACCACATCTTTTTATGTGGACAAAGAAACTGTTACAAATTTAATACAAATAAAAATTAAAAACATAGAAACACACTTCACTGAGTGAATAAATTCCTTAATTGCCTGCATTAAAGAATTGAAACAGGCATATTTAAAATCACAAATAGGAGGTTTAGAATTTTTTTTGTATAGCACTGACCATGAACTCATATAGAGAACGCAAAAGTCAGTTCTTGCTATAAATATATTGCAGAAGGTAAAGCCTTTACCTCTGTAACTGAATGCACATGGCACAAGTCTGTTTTCAGAACTAAAATAGATTTAGGATACTGAGCATTAACAGCATCTATAATTCAGCCAGGAAATCCATAGTAGTCTTTTACTGACATTTGTTTGGTTGTGTAAAAAGCACAAAATTATTTTCAATAAATGGTCAAAAGGAAATTAAAATTGCTTTATAGAAAATACACCCACAATAAATTAAAACTTTTTCCTAATACTTTAACATAAGTGAAATATCTGCACAATCCTTTTACTCAATCATATTATAATTTTTGTCCTAAGACTGTAACAATAAATTATAATTCAGGCATATTATTGTTTTCGGTGCAAGAAAATTTTAACCTTCATTTATTATAATACATCAATTTCTAGCAATAAGTTATTGTCCTCTTCGTGTACGATGGTAAAATTGCAAAGCAAAAAAAAATTAAAAGCCAAGAAACCTGAACTGATATTTACTCTTGCTCTTCCCCAGAGAAGTTTTTTAATTTTTTTGTTAGTAGACACTTAAAAATATTTTAGGAGGGGGCAGAATTTGCATAGTGAATATAAAATTTCCATAATTCTGAGAGTCATTTTGTTGTTCTTAATTTACCTTTCACAGCACACTCAAAAATAACCTGTGGATATTCAAGGCTGTGTGAGCTGCAGACTGAAAAACACTTCTGAATATAGAGCAGTAGGAATTAAAATAATTTAATGTTTAATGTCATCACTGTGGCCAGATTAAAAGGAAGAAATTTACATAAATATGCCTTCAAATCTACAAGTATCAGGGGAAATAAAGGCTTTTTTTTCAATTAACAAAATGTTCATTTCTACTCACAAATGATCTATCAAGACCAGCTGCCCTTTTGCCTCAGGAGCTAAATCCAGTTCAGCAATAACTGTATCAGGAAAGACTTCCTAATTAATCAGTTACATTTCTGGTCAAAAAAAAAAAAAAAAAAAAACCCAAAAAAAAAGAAAAAGAAAAAGATAATGGGATCTGCTCTAGCTTCTCTAATGTTACAATGTCAAACCTGACTGCTGAATTTGCCTTGAAACCAAGCCTCCATTAATCAAGGCCAGGGCTGCAATCCCTAATCCAGTTCGAAGATTATTTCCATGGGATGCAAATTTCCACATGTGGGTGGCTGCCTATTCAAACAGGATCTGGTCTCATGACACTCTCATACCAGATCTTCAGAACAACAGATTTAGGGGGCACCTTGCAGGGAATTCCCACCTAGTGACTCACTCAGAATCTTCACTTTCAGATTCTTTAAAGAATACTGGTTTCCCTAATAGCCTCTGAAATGCTGCAAGGGCCTTAGGCGTATGGAAACATGATTATCTCATTTTACCTGCAAATTTTTTTACCTTTTTTTTTTTTCACTTTCTTCTTGGCACAGCACTTTTAGTAGATCTTTTCCCCTTCTTCATAACCCAGCAAAATAAGTCTTGGTACTATGACACCAGAAGAGGGAAAACAAGGCCAGGGACTGAAATTCATTACCATAAATTACAATATTCTTCCTTCCCTTGAGGTTTCAATTAAAGGAAGAAAAGGTATTAAAGACAAAAAAAAAGACTGAAAAAGTAATAGAAGTAAGATTTAAAGCTGAACTTTATTTTTGGTCTCGCTGTTCTATTCCCAGGTTTGTCACAGATTTTTAAGAGAACCTGTCAGCTAATATTTCTAAGAATGTTTATAAACATTTATATTTATCTAATTCTCTCCCTATTCTTACCTCTTCCAACACAGCTAGAATAGTATATGTCCTCCTTCATAAATAATTTCTTGTTTTATAAAATATACTTAAAATGTATCTGGGAAACAAATACAATGGAGCAAATAGATAAAATAATTACAAACCTAATTATGGTCCATTATACACAGTGGTGAACAAACCTCACAGGCTTTGTTCACTGGCCAACCACGCTGAAATTAAGAGAGAGAATTGACAGAAATCATAAAGATTGCTTGCCTGGATCTTTGAGAGGCACTGAAGCCCTGGCTGTGTTCTAGAACAAGTGTTACAACGGGGAAATTTTATCATGAGACAATGAGTTCAAAAGTTCTCCTGAGATTTTTTCACATTTTTCTTCACCTCTTTTACCTTCCATCTCTTGCCTGGCCTTTTGTGACTTTCTTTTAGTTTGTCATCAACAACTTCCCCTTACTAATATTTCTTTCAGGTCTATAGTTTGAACATCACCAAGTCAGGATTTTTCCTTATGTTCTCACATCCAGAGAGATATCTTGCTGCCAAACATCCCCAAGAGAAGGGGTCTTTTTTCCCCTCTTTCCACATTTAAGCTCTGCTATCATAGCTGATACATCTGTTTCTCTTCAACATTTCTCTGTCCCAACTTGTTCAAAATGATACCCAAGACATCACTGCTTTGATAGGCCTTGATAGGCCTCTGCCATTCTGGCTGAGGAATAGGGAATATTTGTAATTGGGAGAATCTCACTAGCTATGCCAATCCTGCATGGCCCAGGAGATCCAGAGTCTTAAATGCATGTCTTGCATAAATGTTGACTGGATGTCAAGAGGTAATTTTGGATTATACAAACTGTGATTGCATTACATCATTCTCTCTTTGTATTTTTCCACATGCCTCTCTTCTATTCCACCAAAACTTGTGCACCAATTTTTTCCATAATATCTTCATGATACTCCCAGGCTTCCCCTTTGCTAAGGAAATGTGTATGTACTTCTGAAAATTTTTACCTTCCATGTTTAAAGATGCCTCCATCAATGTTTGCACAAATATTGATTACTTTTAAACAGCAGTTAATAGCCTGAGCCATAACAAATAAATAAAAATTACTTTGTTGCTTTTACTGTCTATATACTAGACCTATCTCTAGCTGATCTTTCAACCCTAAATTCACCATGAACAAAGCAGTGACCTTTTTTTTCAGGATCAACTAACTACAGATTTCTCTTTCTGTAGTTTTGGATTAAACTTGAAGTCTGTTAACTTTTAAAAATAACCATTTATTTATGCCAAGCTTTAATGATGACAGTGGGAGACAGACTATAACCTAAGAAAAGGTATTTTTTAAAACCACAGATAATGGTTAGAACTAAGAAAAGAAAGTAAAAAATATCTTTCAAAGGTGTTCTACTGGTTCTACAGAATCTGCTGTGGGAGAGAGACCATCACAAAGCATGTGGCCAGGAGTCAGCCAGAAGCCCAGCCCAAACCTGCTCAATCTGGGGTGGTAATGTTGCTTTTTGTTCTTACAGATACTGAGTTCTGATCATGTAAACAACCCTCATATTTAAAATTGGCTGAAGATATGGATGGGAAGGTCATTTTGGACTCAAGGCTATGTTATTTCTCATCCATTCAGGGGAATTTTGCCTACCTGACATCTGCAGGAAAATTAGCGGGTTTATTTGGTTTTACTTTTAATTTATAGTTATCAAAGCTTTTTTTTCCTTATGAAAAGCAATACTTTTTTTTCCTCAGTAATTACTCCTCAGAGCTTTTAGATATCGGTAGTAATCATGGTTTGCTTTTGGTAACAATTTGACCATTCACAATATACGTTATTACTACATTACCATGAAAATGCTGGAAATCTCAATATGTTATTTATAATTCTAATTCTTAATAGGCTAAGGTAAACAAAATAGCTCTATGATTCTGTTAAAGAAAAACAGTGTATCAATACATATCTAAAGGATATCTACTGTGAATAGACCATAATCCTAAAGAATGCCAGTGATTTCTACAGACCACTGTATCACTTGTAGTTTACTCTGCTGGTTCTACTCCAAATAACTTTTCAATACTGCTGATTTTAAAAACAGCTTAACATTTTAAAATAAAAACAATAGTAAAAATAATATTTCCCAATTTCTAAATTTTCAGGTTCCACAAATTCTTTTTCTTGCCTCACCTATTGTCAGGAACAAAGATCTACAAAAGTCAGCATAAACTGAGAAAACTTTTATCAAAAAAGGTTTTTCAAGCTACATGGAAGTGCAAAATTAAAAGCAAGAACTTATTAGTTGTTCCTCCAGTAAATAATGGAATTGCACATATGTGATCTATCCACCTTATCAGCAAAGTTGATGTTATTCCTATGTCCCTGTTTAATAACAACATCAGAACTCATTGCAGATCTTTTCCCTGTGTTTCAGTTTTCCAAACATTGAAAAAGTCTGCTGCTTCTACTAGCAAGAACATCTGTTTAATTATCCAGCCATTATGGCAACATCGCTTTTAATTTGGTTTTATTTTTTTGTGCTGTAAGTTTAGGTCTAAATACTTGCTGACATTACTCTTAGTCCTTTTCTCACTTCTATTTTTAACATCCCCATTGAATGCAATTAATAAAGCCCATCAACAGCTTGTGTAATTTTTCTGAATAACTATTTAATGTTTTTGAGTTTATCTGGGCTTTCCTGCTAATTCACCTTCAGTTTTCAAATTCTAGCAACTACATTTTGCTTTATTATATGGTTCCTTCTTGACAAAGCTTTTCATGGGTTTGTACTGAAAAAATCTACTGGCTTTTCCCATTCATCCAGTTTCACAATGATTTGTGAGATGACACATAACAAAGATTGCTTCAGGGATACTACCTTTTCATCCTTCTGCTGGTGAGCATCTGTGAGAATAAAGCCCATGTGAGAACAGCTCACAAACCACAAGCTGTCACATGTCTCTTGTGATCTGTATCTGCTGCAGAATGCATTCCAGCTTTCTCTGTTTCTTCCTTAAACTGTGTTTTTTTGTCCGTGTTTTTGTTTATATATATAAGGTGATTTCTTCTGCTCTTGATCCTCAGCACAAGCCCTCCAGCATCACAGTTTTCTGCCTTTTCAGATTGGACCTGAAAGGCTCAGCTCCTTTTTTATTTTACACATTTCCACATCAAGTCTTTCCTCTCCCCCCACTCCTGTCACAATATGTCCTGTCACAATAGGGACAATAAGTTATTTATATGAGAAGCCCATCATTTTGCTGCATTTTAGCTAGCATTCTGCAGAGTGCAGAAGCTATTTGTAACAATTAAATACAGACAAGGAAGAAACGCCAAATACTTGAGGTGCTCCTGTGCTGAGACTTCACAGAACTAAAGTTCCACGTAAGAAAGGTAAAAGTAACAGGTCTGCCTGTCTCTTAATAGATTTTCTCAAATACTCTGCTTTCATCAACTCAGCTCAATATGCAAAGATCAGAGCAGGAACTCAGACTCACTTCCTGTTACTATTTATATATATGCACAAATACAGAATTCAGATTCATTGTTATAAACATGACTTGTTATTCAGTGCATGTATAAAATAAACACATAAATATCAATGGATATCAATAGCAATGTCCATAAAAAGTTCCACAGAGAAAATACATGGATTAGACTATGGATTATGTTTTGCTCTAAAGTGCTCCCTGAGGTCCTTCCCACAATATGCTCAAAGGAATGGATAATTTTCCATTATCCTTCACTTATTTGACACATTTCACTACAGCTCTTCATAATTCAGTATTCCAGGATTCTCAAACATTTGATAAAATGCACAATTTTTCACCAGCATTTCTTTAATTTCCTTTTGAATAGAACCAGTATGAGCAGTGCTTGTCATTTGTTATTAATGGAATTCAGTGAAAAAGAACAGGATAACTTTCACCATGTTATCAACTTAAGAAATCTATACACTTGGCAGGACTAAATGTCCTACAAAAAAAAAAAAAAAAGATTTTTGGAGAAGAACTAATTTCACAATGATTCAGGTGCGTCCCTGGACATTCAAACAAACTAGTCAATGTATGACACAATATCACACAGTACAATTTGCAGCGTTAGGGTTCTTAAAACCTTTAATTTTAGGCAAAAAATGTTGAGATATGTAGGATGCCATTAGACAAGTTTTATTTTCTTACTTGGTTTGCTGCTTTGCATCCACTGGCATTTCTTTTGCATAGGTTTCCTCAAAATTCTGTGAGCTTATCTGCCTTTTTAATACAATTTTAACTGCTTCAGAGAAGGGCACAGACTGATTTCATTTGCAGTTTTGATGAAGGAGAAATGGGAGAAAAAGGCACTGTATCATCATTATACTTGCTCCAAAGAGCCAGAAAATTCCCCTCTGGATATCTGAGACTTGGAAAGTGCAATTCTTCCCAGTAGGGAAGCAGGAAACTTGGCAAGTCCCTTCACTAAGCTGTCCTCAGTATCTGGCTCCTATCTGTGCTCACTGCTCAACTCCTCACCTTTTCTAAAATTGTCCTTATAGGAAAAAAAATAGTCAAAAAGAAAATATTAATCTCTCAATATCTGGTACTAAAAAAAGCCCCCAGTGAACCACTATGGAGGATTAATATTAATATTTTCATGTGTAATTTCTTATGAAACAGCAGGAAATATGAAAACAATGACATATTAGCATAATATCAAAAGGCTTAAGTCTGCTATATTTCTGCCCAGGCTTATATATTTTTATTTTGTTTTTAATGAACAAAAAGGTGCCTTAGTTTTATATTCACAAGTTTACCAATAAATAGGTAAACAGATGACAAACCATACATTAGACAAAAATACAAAAAGGGCAGAAGGTCCTAGTGAGATGTTAAGGAATGCCCAAAGAGCACAGCCTGGGGAAATGCAGCCTTGCCATTACTTTAGACACAACTCTTGAAGCCACTTGTTTGTAGCCAAGTATGTGAATACAGGAACTGCTTGATGACATCCAGAACAAAGTCCTCAGGCTGAACTCAGCATAACAAGAGACTACAGGCAAAGTGTTTATCTAGAAACACAATAACAGCATGTACTGGAGATGGGAGTAGTTTGATTTCTGAAGTATGCTTACTACTACTCCCAGTACTCAGATTAATTTTTTTTTTCTAATTAAAGCACTATAATATGCTTTGGATTAACATGCATGTGTCTCTACTGAACTATAGCCATGCTAGGTATTTTAATGCACATATAATATATGCAAGGCCTTCCTATTATATAAAACATGTAAGACACATGCTAGAAACTATTTGAAATATATTAGTAAATCCCTTTCTCTCTCCTTGTTTTGTTTCTCCAGTTATGTAGGATAGATCATCTGTTTGAGATTTTTAGTTTTGAAGTGAATCCCAAAGAAAGGACTACTGTCATATATTCATTATTGAGGAAAAAATTGGCAGAAAAGACAGACTTTTATATACTCCTTGGTCCATTCTTGTGGCATTCAGAGTCACTCAGAGCATCTGACACAGGTGTCTTTCAGACTTTTCTTGCCTGTTTTGAAATGTTGAATAGAACAGGCTGGTCCTGACTGATGCCGACTAGGACACCCGAAGCATATACTTCTGTAACACTCAGAGTTAGGCACTCAGTCTAACTCCCCCAGTGTACAGCATAGCAACACTCAGACATGATAAACAACAGTACTCAGGGTCACATTGAGACCCTCACAGACCCTCCATGAAACAAGGGATTGTCATGCTCTTTTTGCAGTAATCAGGATTCTTTTCAAACCTCATAGAAATACACTTTCTTGTTCACATACTGAAGACTTTCATCCTGAGCCATGGTTTAAAAAGCTTTTTTCTCCCCCTCATTTTGAGTAGAGTACTTCCATGTGACTGATTTAAGCAGGATTTTCCTGTCCTTCCTCTTTAATGAAAGTATGTAAGCTGTTATACCTCATTGTTCATACAGATTTCTCTTCTCTATTCATTTTTATCCCTGCTATGGGAATGCCACCTGCTCTTCTTCCAGCAGCTGTCTCTTTTTCCAAACCTGCTCATGAGGATACAGCACATCAGGGTGCAGTATTCATGCCATAAGTATGGTTTGAATTACATATCAGAACTCTCATGAGAGAATCGCTTGTCAGGAAAACCCTTGTCAGGATGGTCTCACAACTAAACCTTCCCTCTCTTGCTGACAAGAGGACTACAAATGTCCACAATTCTAAAAAGTCTAGTGATACAAAGATAGACCCAGTTCTGTTGATTAGTGGCAGTACTCACTCATCTCTGGACTTACAGGACTTGCCACAAACCAAATGGGGTAAAAGAATATCACAAAATCTTTATGTAACTATGGGAAAGCTCAGCACATGTATCTAAATCTATTCCAGTTGTTCGTGCCCCATCATAAGCTAGCCAAATGCTTGAATAAAAATGTTGATTTCAGGTATATATATCAAGTTCATTGACATTGAGTTATTTCATCTAGTGGTATTGGCTTGTGCTGTGGTCACTATTGAATTAATAGGAGATTTTGCCATGTAAAATCCAAAAACCAATACACAGAAGTGCACCTAATTGCCCAGAGCCCAACAGGACCCAAAAGATATTCCTGCAGGGCTGCACCACAGAGCCTATCTCTGTTTGCACCCTCCTGGTGCACCAGAGAGGTGGAGCTTCCCGACTGTGCAGGTGACCCTGCACTGGAACAGATTTCCCAGAGAGGTGGTGGAATCTCCCTCACTGGAGATATTCAAGACCCATCTGGATGTACTCCTGTTCTATGAGCTCTAGGATAATCCTACTTGAGCAGGGAGGTTGAAGCAGGTGCCCCATTGTGGGTCCCTTCCAACCTAACCCATCTTGTGGTTTGGTGTCTGGCAGAGCTGATGGTGTCCACATAGCAACAGATGCTTTTTATCCACAGGCTGTGTGGGTATGGCCATTTAGAACTTTTGTAGTTCTGAAGTCACTCCTGACAGAATTTAGGTATTATTGGTTGTAAGTCTTTAGCCATGTCATTTGTCCTGCATGTGCACTCAGACCTGCTAATACTGCATTTTCTCATGAAGCAAACTGGGCTCAACAGAAAAAATGAAAACAAAATCCAAGAAATTATATTTTTCAAATTTTCAAAGAGCTCATCTCATGTGAATAGAAATGGAGTGCGTGGGCAGGAGTCTCCTATCTACTTTTACTGCAGTGAGGAGGTGAGCAGGACACAGCAATCCCCCACAGCCAGCTGCGTGGGTTTGGGGCCAGCATCCAAACCACACAGCTGGTGGACTTAAAGGAAACTGTAATGAGGAAAGCAAGAGTCAGCCCCAGCAGAGGATGCCTCTCTGCAACTTTCTTGGGAGCCAGTTTTAAGTGAAGATTTTCTCACACTCAAATCCTTCCTGAGCTGCAGTGCATCAGCGTCTCAGCTGGGGTGCAAGGTGTCCATCTAAACCCTGACCTGTGGACCAGTCCCCCAGCCTGGCCATAGGCCTGCCCTGGGCTATGCAAAATGGGCTCTCAGCTGAGCCTGACAACCAGCCCCTGGCCTGCAGGGTTGTGCTTGGCTTCCCACTCCCCTCCTTTTGTGGAACAGTCTGCTATGCTGTTCCCAGCAGACCACAGCACAAAGGTACAAAAGAGTGTAGGAGAAGCAATGGGAAACTGCAGGAGCTTTATATTTATTATCACATATTTAAAACAAAAAAATAACAGTATCTGATATGCTGCATATTTTGGTGCTGGCCAAAAATGTGTGAGGCAACCTCTCTCTTAAATATTAAATGCTGCTAATAATGCTGCACGCTGTTATTTACAAGGCCAGAGAGAAAATATTTTTTACACATAGCCCTTGGGTGATAAAATCACAAGTCAATATGCATGTATAATTCTGTGAACATCACTGTAACCCCATATGTTCTCAGGTCTTAAAGGCACCATGTGAATGGGCCCTGGAAGGGCTTGGCTGGTCATAGCCAATTATGACCGAGAAGGTCGTAAATTGACACACAAACCTAGGTCTATTTAAAAGCTATTAAATCATCTACATCAGCCATTCAGCTGTTCTGAAATTGGACTTGGGCAAACATGTGTGGTCTGATGCCCAAAGAGTCATCATTCAGCTGTCCTTTTCCCACAGAGAGATCCTGATCTGCTCCAGAGGCTCTCCAGAGACAGAGCTCTGTTGTACAGGATACATACAGAGGCTGTATGCAGCCTCTGTCCACGCTGTTTGGAATTGCTCACCCCTCACAACCTTAATCTGAATCTGCATTTTTCTTCTGCTTGATACAGGAAACATTTACAGGTGACATTTGATGCAAGCTGCCATAATCAAATGTTAACTCCAGCATGGACAGAGTTAGCAATAATTTGGTACAACACAGCTGCGTTTATGATTTCTCACAAAGGTATTTTGCAACACTTTTTACACTTCCAGCACTTGACAGAAGAGTGGAGACAGACCTCCAAGCTAATGAGGTGGAAAACTGTCACCTAAATATGAAGTCAAGAGACCAGAGACTTTCCTTGCACCCTTGGCACAAGATTAAGTGGAACAGAGAAAGGCAGTATTGGTAACATGGGTAGAGCGACAAATTTGGAAGGATGGCCCCAGCTGTGCTCATGCTGCCAGCACTGCAATCACAACTTGATGTCCAAACACTGGACTTGTGCTGCTCTGTGTTGGATTGCCTCATTAAATGCTGATCTGAACTCTGCCATCCTTTCTGCTGCAAGTCCTTTTGTGAGGACTTTGCTCAGTTCTCAATCATACTGACAGGGTAAAAGTGCCTTCCATTCTCTATAAATTTTTGTACGTAGTGGGTGACTACCTCTGCTTTTTATATTTTAATTGCTTTGTCAAAAAGAGTAATTCAGGGCCTTTTAGAAAATTCCCAGGGTGGTGTAACCACAGTTCCATACATGACCTCTTCTCCTCTCAGAGAATTGCAAGAGTGACTTTTATCCTTACAGCACTAAAACCCTTGTATGCTTCACCTCCTCTTTTCTTCTCTCTGGATGATTGCATGGCATTGCTTGTGTTCTATTTCATCCAAGGAGGAAAAGGAAAGGTCAATGTCTCAATCGGTATATATTAACCTTTTACAGGCATTGCAATACAAAGCAAAATATATTTTTAAAATAATATATTCCTGCAAAGGTGAACAAGAGTCAGCTAGTGCATTGATCCTTTTCCTTCAGTTTCAGGGATTTGAATTCAAATTATTCATTCTGCCACCTTGTCTAGATTAGTGAAGCTGAATATGGAAAACTTTAAGAGAGATAATTAACTTTGTACCAAGAGTGGATGAAGTGCATAGTCCCACACTAGACCTTGCCTTCTACACTAATAATAGTGATTTCTTTCTGGTCTTTCATTATTTAAAAATAGTTTGCCACAGAAATGGATGGAAATGAATTTGAGTGAAAGGTTTGACTCTGTAAGACAGCATGTACAACTAGCACTGCTTCAAGAAAATAAAGTGCAACTTTATGACAGAATAATACTTAAAGACTTTGTTCTAGTCATTTGTATTGCAGAGCAGCAGTTGATTCTGTGGAGAATCCTTGTTTCAGTACATGTTTTTAATTGTGCAAGTGATTTTAGCTTGACAGAAATAGCTATTAAATAGCTATTTATATTTTTATATAATAGCTATATAATAGGCTATTATGAAAGTTTGCTAAAAATCTGATTGTGCCTACCCTTATAGGCCCTATCAAAGTGCTTTTTGAGTTTCAGTCTACTCTTTTTTTCCAAGTCTGAGTAGCACACCATAGCTAATACCTAAAATTACTTAAAAGTAGCTTTTGGGTTTATGCTTTGCTTCCTGTGCCATCCAATAAAACTGTCTCCTTATAAAGTTCACTTGCAATGCAACATGTATTTGTTTTGCTGTTCTAGGGTGACTTTATGATGCTTGTATCCTCAGTCATCTGTTCTGTTTATTCTGTATATTGAGTTCTGCACCTTTAAAACTAGATCTGAGAGCAAAGAGCGGGGAAAAGGAAAAGCAGTGGAATTTTTTTTGCAGCTGTGTTTAAAAACAGAGATAAGAGCTTTACCTCTCGTGGTGTGTGTTGTCTGCAGCATGGACAGGGACTGGAAAAAGCTCTCCTTTGCTTTTAGTTAATTTTTTTACCTAGCTGAGGCAGAGAAGTTCCACAGACCATGGCTTCTCTTTTTCTTGGATCTGATCAGGCCTGCTCTGGATTGAAAACCCAGTAAAACACCAGGAGCTCACACCTGTGGCCCACCAGAATCTGGGATGTGGCATTTTCCAGAACCAGAGGGACTGATAAAAGACTGAGCAAGCCAAGCTACACCCCACAAAAAGGACTCTCTCTGAATTTGTCATCTCTTCAGAACAGTGAGAGGTTCTATTGCTTAATATTATTTTTTCATGTTTGTGAGTACTTTCTTTGTTAAAAAAACAGTTTTTTTCCCACTTTCCTTGAAGGAGATTCATGTCTCCTCCCAAATCTGTCCCAAACCAGGACAGTTGCTAAGACTGCTAAATTTGTCTTCACAGCAAGCTGGGGAGGATGGAGGTAAAATCTTGACCTCTGCCTGCAAAATGATCTTGTCTTCCCAGATTAGACTGTAAAACTAGAATTCCCATACTGGTTTTAATTAACCAGACTTGAAGGCTGGTAGTATGCTCCCTTTCTCAGAAACAAATGCAAAATGGCTGATTAAGGTTCCTTTGGGTTTCCTTATTACGTTTTCCAAAACTAGAAGGTGTCCAGCAAGGTTAATTATTCAAAGGACTGAAGCCACAGAGATAGTGCATGTATCCCTATCAGTTAGTGACTGTTCAATAGTACAAGAGGAAAGAGTTCTGTCTCTAAAAAATATCCCACACCTATACCAAATAACATCATAGAAACAATGTCAGTGCTTTTGCCTGATACAGAATCACAGAGCATCTTCCCTTGCATAAATAAATAACCTTAGTACTTGCATTTTAGTTAAACCTTTTCAAAGGTTTCTTCTCTTGCACATTCAGAGTAATTATAAAAGGTTTATGCAAGCCTGAGCCTAGAACAGTGGGACTAGAGTTTTACTTCCTTAGCTTTAGAGGGTCTTTACTCCTGTCCTTCTATCTTTCAAGCAAGTGTGAAGTGGTGTGCTGGAGCTTGTCTCAGAAGCCTGCAGTACTTCATGTGAGCCTCTATTGACTCAAAAGTGGCTTTGCAAAATTGCCAGGGAATTTTCCTGTTCAGTGTAGCTGTACCTTTGAAAGGTTTATCCCTAAGTGTCTAAAAGAATATTTATTTTCCTAAATGACAGTGTTTTCAATTAGGGGAAATTACCCCATCTTATGAATAAGAAACAGACTTCATTTCTGTCATTTACTCTCCTTCCTTTAGCATCTCTAATTGTGCCATCTCCCAGCAGCACCACAATAATTTCTAAAATCCCCGTGGGCTTTCCCCTAGATTGGAATTTTAAAATTTAAAAATCCCTTTTGATCCTATATTCTGGTCTGGAATAAGTAAACAACCACCGGTGAGTAAACCTGGTCTGCTGCTAGGAACCAGTCTGCCAGTCTATAGCTTCCCTGCTGTTTCCCACAGATTCCTGCCAGTCTCTATCACCTTATCATCATTGTAATAGATTGGAAGCATTATCTCAGTTGGTGAGAGCACGGTGCCATTAATGCCAGGGTCACACATTCAATCCCCATTTGGGCCATTCACTTAAAGAATTGGACTTTATGATCCTTATGGGTCCCTTCCAACTCAGAATATTCTGTGATCCTGTGTAATTCCCTGCAGCTTTCCCACCTGTGATCTAATTTCAAGTTGTCTGGACAGAGTAATATCAAACAGAAAATTGAGGGACCCTCGATGCTCATTAGGAAATCATGAATATTTCATTTATTCTCCTCAGCATGCCCTTTTCACTTGACTGAAAGTACATTAGAAACCCATGTGAAAACTCACACCATTTCTGCTCCAAGTGCTGCTCAACCCAGCCACATCTTAATGATTGTCATTCTCTTACCACACTGAAGAAATTAATGGCTTCAAAACCAGTTCATTTAGTTGTCCCAATATGTTTTGTATTTTGCTTTGCTTTTTTCCTCCCCTCCTGTCTTTAATTGACTGGCTTGTGTTCTTGACAGCTAAAGAACAGTACAGTTCTAGTAGGGAAGACCCCTCCTCAAACTCAAACCCCTTGACCCTTAAGTCATTTTTGTGAAAGCAGATGCCATGAAAGCAATTTGTTGTTGATCTGAGTCCAAGAAATAAATGCTCTGTGCTCCATATATACATATTCTGAGCTATACTTAAAATGTCACATAATTTTAACTTTGTATATAGCCAGAATGTTTCTCCCTGCAGCTTATACTTTTGCATTATGCATTTATGTAAAATGCATTTATCCAGGAGCAATCCTTTGAAGTTCTCATCTTTATTCCATAGGGGAAAATTGTGGACTGGCTTCTACTTATACAAATTTAGAAACAGTTGCCTGAACTATATAATTCCTTAATTTGAATCTAAATTTTACTCCACTTTCTTCCTTTGTTTAAAGTTTGATTGATAGGTTTAAAATCATCCTGTAACTATTGTCTTTGATTAAGACTCTTATTGACTGTATTTCCGTTTCGTCTTTTCATAACTTTTTTTTTTTTTCTGATTGCACTGTGTGTGCTAATTTTAATTCTGGTTACTTTTTACAAGATGTTAGAGAATGATTTTTTTTTTCAGTCTCATTCTCTTTAACTTCAACTCCTTAAACACTTAACAGTTGCAGTTGTTGCAACAGTTTCTCATTTATGATGACATCTTTTCCTCTGCAGGAAATATTTTCCCGAATTTAATACTTAGTCCATCTTTTTAAATCTTGCACCATTTACTCTCACACTCCTATTCCATCTGCATGCTTGAAATATACCTTCCAAATTCATAAGGATATTTGGTAAATCTCATATTTAAATTCTAAGTCTTTGTAAACAAGGCAAAACAAAATGAAAGTGTCATACCTGTATATTATATGTCAGCAGTAAAATACATATTGTTGTATCTGATACTTTATAAAGGGACTCTAAATTTTCTGTGCAGCCAAGTTTCAGCAGCTTCACATCTTTTGTGGAAGCATGTTAAAAAAGTAGCCATGAAGCTATCTCTCCATTATTTCCCATGAGGACTTTTGCAAAAGCAGCCCCAGGTATTCAAGTAAAACTTGAGGGGAACAAGGACTATTGACAGTATCACTGAAAACACTACTTTCAACATATGGTTTGGAAAGAAAACAAAAATTTCAGAAAACCCAGAAAGAATGATATTATTCTAGTTTTCTGCATACCATTCCTATTTCTGTCCACCAATTCATTTGCACCCACTTATTTTACTCTCTTGCACCCACTTATTTTACTCTCCATCCAGCTATCCCCTGCTGTTCATGCACACTGCCTCACTAATACCAGCACCTGCAGTTTAAGCAGCTTGTTGATCTAATTTTGCCACAGGCAATTATTGAATTTCATTTTAGAACTGGTCAACACCCACCTATCCTACCACCAAAAATACTTTTGAAGAAATGCTATCCGAATAGAAAGCAGCTAAAAATGCTTTCAGCTGATGCTCTCACACCTCCCTTGATTTCAGGGATTTCAAAGCCAAAGTGACAGGCACACCACCTTGCCATCACAGACATTAAGAGATATTACCCACCTAATATCAAGCTTTTGGAAGTTTTCAGTATCAAGTAGTACTCATGCTAATTTTCATTTCAGTGTTTCTGATATAAGGAGAAAAAATTAGTCCTTTTAAAGTGTATACAAATCAAATAATACAAGATGGTCTGGTCTTGGTTATAGCAGACATGGATCTGTTCTGCATAAGCTGTAATGAGCAAGTGCTACAGTGAAGGCGGTGCTACTGAGGGTGAATCCAACAAGTGAGAAAATAAATCCATCTTACAAATTCATTGTGGTAGCAATGTCCCACAATATTATATCTTCAAAATTATAACCTTTTTTCCACCTTCTAGTCCTTCCATTGTAAGTAAGCATGTCCTGCTCAGCTGCCTGGTTCCCCTGGGACTCAGCTCCACACACCCTCCTGCCTTCCATGGCCTCTGGAAGTCAGTTTAAGCAGTGAGAAGGCAACAGCAGCTTTTGCTTTATATTTTATCTGCCTTTCAAATATTACTAGGGACTTACTGAGAGTGAAAACTTACAAATATGGAAAAGGGGATGTGGTATGACTTGTTGAACCAAACTATCTAGAATACATAAGGCTTAGCAGAACATGGCAGAAAAAAAATAGCAAAGAATATCAAAGTTATTTTAAAAATTCACGGTCCTTCACTTGAAGGTCAGAACCATGAACAAATGCTCTCTAGGGCTACAGAGAGTGCTTAATATTTCTTTCACAGAAAATAGACACAACGATACCTAACAACAGCTATTATGGCTTCAAAAGGTATAGTCCCCTGAGGATCTCCTCTTGCTTTCAAAAAAATTAAACTATTTGATTTTCATTCCTGGCATTGTACAGCTCCTCAGTGTAATCTGCTCAGGAGTTGGGGCAGATGACCTGTTTTATCTGAGTCACCAGCCTAAATCAATTTCAATCCCACTGATATGATTTACTCCAAACTTCTCTTTTCACAGTATAGCTCAACAGCAGGTCTGAATGAAATTCTATTTTATCAAACTGTCCAGGCAATTCAAAGTAAGGAAGCAAGTTTGTATCTAAGAGTCTTAAAAATCTTTCAGGTTCTAAGATCTGTGGTCATGTAGTTTTATGGACTTAATGAAACAGAAGGTTTTCTGTAAAGTCATAAAATAAAGCACTTTGTATATAAAGTACAGAAAACCTTCAATAAATTGCATCCCTCTTTATCTTCCATCTGTAAAAGCTGCAATACAATGCTCATTTCCATTTACTAAATGGATATGGGTATAATTTTTTTAGATGGTACATGGTTTGTTTTTATTTTATCAGTGTGAGAAGTATGAGTAATTTAATTGACATTAAAACAGCAGTGACTTGCTATCCAGCAAAACAAATTGTGCAGCCGATTCCCTGCATACTGCTTATTAGTTTCCTTGGTAACTTGTAATCATTTGCCTTTCTAAAACAGATGAGATGTCAACAAATATGTACTGTAGTAGTGGTTTGATACATCAAAACCAAAAATGCTGTAATGACAGCATAATAAATCTTAACATGAAAACTTAATGGCCACATTAGTGACATAATAACCATAGTCTCGGGTTCATGCTGTTCACCATTGCATACTTTTGTTTCATAGCATGGTTGTGACATGTAGTATTACATGAAGCACCTTCCAGTACATTCTCCAAAATCAACTCCAGACAAAACATTTAAAAGCAATCATTTTATATACTAAAATCCCACAACTAAATGATGTCAGCTCTTCCTAGGGTGATGCTATTAATCAGACAAATCTTATTCCAATTCATTTTAGTTGTAGAAGTTATGTCAACAAAGACAAAAATCTTTATATGCTGTCATAGATGAATTCTCAAAGAATGGCAAAAAGTTTTTTAATACCTCTACACATTTCTGACATGGTTTCTTTCAAGACAGCAATATTACAGGAGTCCAAAGCAAAAAAAAAAAAAAAAAGAACCCATCAGAGTTTCCGAGTAGGGAACAAAGATAAAAAAACAGAGTGCCTTTATAGTTTGGGAAGAGATAATGGTAAGTGATCTCCAGAACTTCAAAACAGAATTCCACCAGCTGCTTGAATGATGCACAGTAACTGATGTTCAGCAGAGGAAAAAAGAATTTAAAAAAACCCAAAAAACTGTGAAGAAATGTAAGCAAAGGTAGATGTGTACTTAGAATCTAGTAAAGCTTTTGACACTATTTCCCACAAAATTCTCCTGAAGAACCTGGTTGCTCAGGCCTTGGAGAGGCATACCTTTTGCTGGGTAAAAAACTGGCTAGCTGAGCTCAGAGTGGTTGTGAATGGAATTACATCCAGTTGTCATCTGGTGACAAGTATCCCTTATTGAGCAGTACTGGGACTCGTTCTTATTATGTTACCAATGCAATGTCTGAAAGAGGAGATTTAGTGCACTGTCAGTCAGTTTGTAGGCAATGCCAAGTTGGGCAGGATTGTTGATCTCCTGGAGGGTAGGAAGGCTGTGCAGAGGGATCTGGACAGGCTGCATCCATGGACCAATTGCACGAGGTTCAGTAATGTGAAGGTCCAGGTCCTGCACTTGGATCACAACAACTTCAGCATCACTGTAGGCTGGAGAAAGAATGACCGGAGAGCTTCTTGGTAGAAAAAGACTGTGGTGGCGAGCTAGTGGACAGTCATCTGAACATGGGCTAGCACATGCCCAGGTGGCCTAGAAAGCCAATGGCATGCTGGCCTGTATCAGCAGTAGTGTGGCCAGCAGGACCAGGGCAATGATCATCCCCTTGTACTTGGCACTGGTGAGGCTGCCTCTCTAATCCTGTGTTCAACTCTGGTGCCCCCACTACAAGGCACACCCAGAGGTGGAGTGAATCTAGAGAAGGGCAATGAGGTGGTGAAGGGTCTGGAACACGAGTCTTATGAGGAGTGACTGCGGAAATGGGTTGTTTCGCCTGAAGAAAAGGAGGTTCATGAAGGAGACCTTCTTTCTCTTTACAACTACCTGAAAAATGTTATAGTCAGGATTGGAGTCAATCTCTCCTCTCAGGCAACCAGGGAAAACAGACTTAGCTTGCTTCAGGGTAGGTTTAAATTGGATATTGGGAAAAATTTCTTCACTGAAAGAGTTGTCAGGCTCATACAGGTTGCCTAAAGAAGTTTCATTCCTGGAAGCATTAAAAAAATTGTATGGAACTGGCACACAGGTACATGTTTAATGCTGGTTTTGGCAGTGGACTTTCCAATGTTGAAGATTTTAAAAACTCAACTGGACAAAGCCCCAAACAACCTGATCTAACATTGAAGATAGACTTGCTTTGAGTTGGACTTGATGACCTGCCATAATCCAAACTAAATTATTGTACGATTCATGGTTGAATATTGGCAACTGCAGCATAGATAGGCCTTTGGCATCTTTAGAATTAAGTGGCAGTTGAAGAGGGATTTTAGTTTGCAGTGATTATATATGTATGGGAGGAAAAGTGTAACTATATGATACCTGCTGGGACCCGTTTCCTTTTCCAAAATCTTAAGGAATGACTGCAGTAATGCTGCCCTTGTACATCTGTGAAAGCCATTGCTGTAGTCTGAGACAGCTGTAGCTTTGATGATGAGGACAAAAGCAAGTTCTAATCTAAGTGGCTAACTACTACGTATTTATCTCAAAATTACCATTATACCTTACAAATTGCACATCAGTATTTGAAAGAAAAAAACCATGACTGATCTACAAATCAGGTACATGACTACATATCCAAATATCTTTCTCTTCCCCAAGATTTTACCAAGTAAGGTGGTGCTGGCATGTTTTGGTGATGGACTAACCACAGTTTGCAGAAATGAGTGGAACTAGGCAAGCTGCTAGTAACACAGTAAACCAGGGAACATAGAAAGAACGGATGAAAATAAATAATGAGAAAAGGAAGCTAAGGAAATATATTACTACCACCAATGTCTGATGTGGTTAGGATAGGTTAATATTGGGAAGAAGCGCACGCTTTCAAATAAGTGGGGAAATAACAAGAATAGCTTTTCACAGCTACTGGATATGCACTTTCATTAGTTTTTTTTTAATCCATATTAAATAATTTGACTCTGCTTCGTGTTTTAAATCTCCATGTTGCCAAGAGTTTAGTGATTTGTGAGCTAAGTGGGATAAAAGCAAGAGTTCCCCAATTCTTTCTCTGTTCCTGTGCAACCATACAGATAAACTATGCATCTACACATGCCAGTCCCCCCAGGCTCATTTTTTTAACTCTCCGGGGAAGAAAATCTGATCTCTGACACTCTGGTCACCCCCTCTGCTCTCTAACAGTATTTGTAGAGCAGAACATATAGCACTGTCAAAGTTGCTGGAGATTTAAGCAGCTAGGCCATAATAGTGGATAAGGAGCTAAATATTTAGCAGGAGAGTTGAGCAGAATTTTGACAACCTTAAACATTTTTGATTCCCAAAATTCCTTCTCTGTAGCTCAGCAAATGCTTGAATGACACAAGTACATGCATTGCCTCCTGCAAGGTATCTAACCAAAACACCACGATGTCTTATTGTCAATATCAGGTGTATTGATGCATTGTCTTATGCTAATCTATGCCTAATGCTTTTCTAGATTCCAGAATGCTAATTAAAAGAAATAGAAGATCAATAACGTATAAAACATCAAAGTCAAAGCAGGAAGAAGCTATGTCCATATCCTGTCTTACTCAGCACCTCCTAACACTTACAAATTTTACAACCTAGTGTCTCTCTTGGGAATCAATAAGTGTACCTAAACAACATCTTGCTAGCAGCAGAGACACTGCATTTTTAGCCCACTTTTCTTTGGGCAAGCTCCCAATAAAACACTGTCTATCCCCCAAAGAAATTTTTCCTCCTACTGGCTTGAATGTTTTTTCCAGGACAACACCAGCAAAGAAATTTATCCTAAGCGGTGTTGTCACCAGCACAGATACATTAGCTCTGTGATTTTGGGAGAGGACAAAGAAAGACACACACACCAAGAAAAATTGGCTTAGGAAGATGGTGAGAAGTTTTAGGGCCAGTCAGAAAACTGGGATAAATTCTTCAGTGGACAGGAAGTTATATGATTATGAATGTAAACATTTTCTTTCATGTTATTTGTATGGGAAATATTTTTTGGGCAATACTACCAAATTGAATTATTTTATTATTTAGAGTGAGCTGAGCATGCCAGTCAGTGTATTACTTAAGCCCACTAACTGGTGCTTACTCACCAGCTTCATGACAGTCCCATCACTAAATGACATCTTAGAGCTGATCCTATTCTCCATAGCACTGACTCAGAGCCCATTTTCAGTAGCAGAACAACCTTGAGAAATTCACCAGCATCAGGAACAGTCAACATACAAAGCTAGATCTGCATGGTGCCTTCACTAGACTGGGATTTCTTCACCATAGCCTATCACAAAGTGTAACAGACTGAAACAAGGTGAAGGTAAGAAAATAATGAAACAGCAATTCAGCTCTTTTAAAACTAAAAGAGGATGTTCATGCTCCCAAAAGTAGTATTGGGACACACAAGTCCCAACATTTTGGTCACACCAGGATATTTAGGCCAAATAAGGAAGATTCCATCCACTACACATCACCCAAGAAAACAGTGGTACATCCTGGTTCAATAAAATAGTATTAAGGTATTATCATTTCTTTCAGAGTGACACAAAACTGTCAACAGCTACATAGTTTAGAAAATAAGTGATTTTTGTATGAGGAAAAAATCTACAGGAGTTTGATGTTAAAGCAGAGATGTGGAAATAGCAGTTCTCAGAAAATTTCAGTCACTGTCTCTCTGGTAAATCAGGAGATACAGTAGAATATGACCATTTTTAACAGGGTCATCTCTTTGATTATGAATTGAAAAATAACACTTTTATTCAGAACTATGTGCCAGATCTCAGCCACCAAAAATTGCTATAGGCCTAGAAAAATAATGAGGTTATGCATATTTATAACAGCTAAGAGTCTAGCTCTGAACTTTCAAAATTGAACTGTCTCAGCCTTTAGAAAAGACTGTGAAAACCCCCTACAAAAAGTGAAAATTTAGTATTTCTATTCAACAGATCTGAGCAGTGAAAGGAAGCACTTGACTTCTGATAAAATTTTAGACAGTTGTGGCTTCTAAAATCAGGAATTTTGTGAGATGCTAACAGATAGGATAAACTCCCATATGGGAGGGACTGAGTGATGTTGGAAGTAAGGCATACCACTCTTCTCAGAAAACTTTTATAAGTGAAACAGAATTTATACTTAAGATTTACTCCTACTGTCCTCAACAAACTTCTCCATTTGCTTCAGTATTTTGCTTCTGTATTTTAGCCTGATGATCCCATGCTACAGCTACTGGTGTTTCACTGGAATGCTGGAAGGGGACAAGGACTCAACCACCTTTGCTTTATTCTTTGTGACTGTCTGTAAAGCTCAGTGTCACCATTTCCTTTCCTGCCCTTTGATTCCCTTTTACTCTGTAATTTCTAGAGTCAAAACAATCTCTTCTAGTCTTTAAAAAGTATGTCATAATGTTGCCAGGGCCCTGTGTGAATCTATGTCCTTCATTTCCCAAGGGTAAGCTGGCTGGGCTGCTTTGACATGGCATGGCCATGTAACATGGGAGCAAACTGCTGGAGAACAGCTAAAGTGAGAGAAGGAGCTGAGAGACACACAAAAACAAACACTAATTCAAACACTTTAACATGCTTGGTGTAATAAAACCTTCACTGCAAAAAAATTCTTCACTTTGAAGACTGAAACTAAACTTACTAACAAGGATATTTATGTTTTTTTCACACTTATCTTGCATATAGAGGACTCAGTTCCAACACTCTACCTCATCCTGGACTTCATGTTGGTTGTCCCCCACCCTGAACTAAAGAGTAATTTGCTTACACAGGATTAATTTTTGACATACAATATTTGCTTAACTTTTTGATAAATTTCAGACTCATATAGTACAGATGTCTACCTCTCATTTATCATCCAATATTTCCTTTGTGGTCTGTGGGGAAAATAAGCACTTCCAGTGCACAAGCAATCTCATCTTATAGTAGACTTTTCATGGAGAACAGCTCAAAACTCTACATTTAGTGAAAGGTAGTGATAGAGGTGTACACATTTACACTGCTGCATATAGTAACAAAGGAATCAACTCGCCTCCCAATAAACCAGAGGATGAGGAAATGCTTTAGTGCCTAACAGCTTCACCAAGGCCCTGGCACCAGCTTAGGTCTCCAGAGAGCATTAGATGAACTTGAATCTCACATCTCAGATGGCCAGTCTCTTCCTTTCTTTCTCATGAAAAACTGTGAAAGCTTCTCAAGCTATGTTGGGATATAATGAAAATTACTTTTAAGACTTGTCTTCTGCCATAAAATGAAATTCTTATTTTATGAGTACAGAGAACCTTTAGACAACAATAAAGCAAAAATAAGAAATTAGCCAGGCTGTAAAATGGCCAATTTGTAAAATGGCCAAATTATTAGCCATGCTCTGAACAGCACTTTAATAAAAATTTCCATTAACAGATGGTATAATCTATGAAGACTTTGAATTTAACTCTTCTTATACTTAAGATGTTCAAATTAAAGATTAAACAGTGGACTGAATAACTGCAAATCTACAAATGTTGCAGGGATTTTTTAATAAGAAACTCAGTCTAAATTGTATTTAATGTTAATAAAGAACTCGGAAATTAAAATTGGTTTGGCCTCAGTTTTGAGGACAACAGAAGGCTTCAATTTTTAGCCAAAACAGATTATGTTTTTGTGCTGCAGTCACACAAACGTTTTGGTTCTGTAAAATATTTTGAACATGCTTCATTTGGAAAAATATTCTAAATCAAATAATAAAATATTGAACATATTGCTGAATTTTGACTTATAGGTTTTGGTTTTTTGGTAGGGAGAGGTTTTTTGGTTGTTGTGGATTTGTTTGGGTGTTTTTTTGGTTTTGTTTCTTTGTTGATTGCAAAATATGGGATTGAGCAGAGAGTAAAAATGTATCTGCAGTGTGCTACAGCATAACATTTATAGCCTTGAAAGGTGCAAATTTGCATGTTTCAATGTGCAAATCTGTGACTTCTTGGCAGGGGAAAGTTTGAAAAAGTAAAGACAGGCAGGTGTCAAGAGGCAATTTATTTACTGAATTATTAGCTAAAGCCTGAACTGAATTACAAGTGTTAAAAATCAGACATCACAGACTAGTGCAGTAACTTCAATAAGATCTGTATTTTGTTGTTGAACGTTGGAACTCCACAGCTTAACTGAATGGCAACTTGCCCACCTAGCAGTCATCCAACATGTAGGCACTCCTTCACTGAGGAAGGCAACACACAGGATTCAGCAACCTCAGCAAAGAGTGAAATAAGTAAAAAGCTAAGAGGCCTTTTATTTTGACTTCACCCCCTTATTCTGTTGCATCTGTTGCAGGGACTTGGTCACAGGTATTTGTCTCCCTATGGCATGCCCTGCCCTAAAGCCCCAAGTCAGTTGTCGCCCTAAATAAAAGATGAGCAAGTCTTAAACAGTTGCTAAACTCTGCATATTTTCATTAATTCAGTGAACTAGAGACATACTTTCTGCTTTCAGCACTGCTAAATATTTTCACTTATCTGTCTGATTTTTTTACAACCTGAACTATGCTTAGCAACTCATTGTGACAGATATATTTTGACATGAGATTGTCTTGGAAAACTATACTGAATCCTATTTCAGCAAGTATATGACACTCTTCCAGCTGACATGCAGTGTCCAAAAAACCACCACCAAACATATGTACTTACACTCAGATTTGGAACAATTTTCTTACTATTATTATGTGAATACATAGATGAAATAGACCCTGGGTAAGAGTCAGAAATCTTCTTCCTATGACACTTCAACCCTGATATTTCATATATTTCTCTTCCCAACTTATCAAGTCACAAGTAAAGCCACTAACATGTTTTGGAGCAACATACTAAAATATTCTCTGACAGAAAATGGAACACACTTGTTGACTAGGACATTGTCCCCAGTTAGCTGCTGCCAGACCAAATGTGGCACAGAGCCCCAATCATAACCAAGACAGAACCCACCTGAGGATAACCTCAGTCTTTGCATGCTTGACACCTTTTCTGTGTTTTAACCCTTACAAGTATCTTCTAATTTCCAGAGAACTTTCACTGGTGAGTTTATAGACACAATTCAAATATTTATGCTTGAAGACCTTCTTACCTTGAATAGGTTTCTTCTTTTTCTGATGGCTACCACCCTTTCCATCCCATTGTAGAGGGAGCAATTGGATCTCTTTTGGGCTTAGCCTTCCAACTTATTCTAACCATATAAATTTCTTTATTCATCATTTTCTCATACCTCATATCTTTTCCAAAATGATTTAATTACACTTTTTTATGAATAAATGAAGTTGTCAAAATACAAAGTTTTTATTCTGTGGTATAATGCAGACTATACCTCAATTAAAATTTTGTATTTTATTTTTAACAGCTGTATTAAATTTGTAACCCATTGCCACAAATGGTAATACCTGTACATTGTGCTCTTCAGTTGTTTAGAGCTACTGCATTCTTAGAGCTAGTTGTTATTAGTTTCTAAATACATGATTGTGCCTTTCCTTCCTATTCAGTTACAGCTCCTTTCTATTATATCAGTTTCCAAGGTCATTCTATTCTTTCTTGAAAAGATAATGGTCCTTTCTCGATTGATGATAGCTCCTAATATGAGTTATCAAAGACTTCAAGAGCACATTTTTTTTCTATGTGCAAAATCACCAGTGAAGCCAGATAAAATGAAAAACTACCTTCTATTTTCTCTCCCCAGCCCAACAAATGTCCTTATACTATAACGCATACAGACTTCAGTTAGTTTCCATTATCATTATTTGAATTGTCATACTACCATTTTAATAATTTTTATAGATCACAAATACCTAAGTAAATGTGGAGTAATTAATCTAAACTTACCTAATGAAGAAATTCCTAAAATTTGGATAATTTTGCCTCACCTAACTTATCTCTGAGAAGACTCAGCTATCTTCTTAACCCACTACCTTTTTCCACATGGTTGGTAACTCTGACCTTTAAAAGGCCCTCAGGCAGTTATCAGGTGTTTTAAATAGTAAGGTATAATTGCCCCAGTCATCTCCCTCCACACTTTTTTAAGAGGAGATATTATATTGACTATTTATGAGTCAAAGCTACTATTACAATCTACCAGACCATGAAATTTTACTCTTGGAATTATAAAAATGTCATCAAAATTTACTGTGTTTTTGAAAAGTGGATGGATCAGGGCCAGTTTTTGTAAAAGTGTGAGTACTCAATGGTACTAATGACAGTAAATTAGTACACAGTAATGTAACTGTGCCCTGCATTACTAAATTAAGGACTTATGCTGGTTATCTGCAAGCACTAGGAAGCAGATTTCATTACCCTGCTAAATAACTTGGTCTCATGTTTGAAATCTTTCACTGCAATGTGGGAGATTGTCCAGGGCTGGAAGAACATTGTTCAAGAAGGCCAACAAACTTCTCCAGTTCTCAATAGCTTCAGTGTATTTGGCAGGGTTAAACTTGTTCTCACACTTGGGCTCAGAAAGAATCACCCTACATTTTATTTCCAGAGTTACCATCTCTGGCACTTGCTGTTGGACTAACTTGGATGTTCTCCTGAAGGTTCTTTGACACATCACATCACTTTGACACACACATAATGTGTGTGCTCTTTATCTATTTCACTGGGTCCTGGTAGGTTTTGAGGTTTTTTTATCCAGATTTAAATAGTTTAATGAGTCGGTGCCATTGGTAGATGATTTGCATACTGCTGTGAGTTAAATATCTATTAATATCTATGGGATAGTGATCCATTGCATCCTGTCTCAAAGAAGAGAAGTGGAGAGTTTCTGAAGTATTTACTGCCACTATGAAGTTCCTGACAGTCATGTGAAACATGGGTATCAATAAAACATGAAAGGCTAATTTACTTTTTTTCCCCTGCTTTTCACAGCTGTATAAGGAGGTGATAAAAGCTCTAAGTTTTATTCCAGGAATTCACTTGACATGAAAAAATACCCCAGTGGAGAACAGAGAACCTTACACAGTTAGGGAGAAGGCTTAATTATAGCACAGCCAACAAAATTGGCTCCAGTGCTTATCATTTAAAGCAGCCAATACTGTAATGAGGGGCTTAATGCAGGAGTCCAGACACATGGTTTGATTATGCCACTGAAGGGGATAAAGGGGTACTGTATTATAACCAATATTACATGGACCATAAGTGGGTGTTTTAGTTTTTATTTTCCTTTTAAATGCTCCTTGCAGTATCCCACACTGCTGAGGAAGTCACAAAATGTGATTTAACAAAACAACTGGAGGGAAGTAAATCTGTGTGTATGCAGAAAGGCAATACATGTGCAGGCATTTGTTGACTACAGGGTGGCTTTAGTGTGAATCATTAGATGAAGAGCTACAGCTGTTTCCATCTCCTTTCTAAAACTATAAAAACAGTAGAAGAAAGAAACAGGCATTTTCTCTTTGATTGACTTGTAGATTTCAGCAAACTGGTACGACTTGAGCAACTGCAGGAAGAAAAAAAAAAGCGACCCAACTGGAAGCTTCTTACATTTTCATTTTTAATACCTGGGTTCTCCTGTGTACCAAAACCAACATGAATAGTTTTACTCCAATCAGATTCAGGCAGCAGTTTGACTGGCAATAATAATATCATGGCAAGTCTACATTGAAAATATGTCTGAAGGAAAGATTACACCTTTGGGCGGGTAGAGTGGGGGGATCATCCCCCACACTGAAGCACTGGTTAAAAATCCTCAAATCAAGACTTTTTTTCTGATTTACACCTTCTGTGTTACAAATAAAACAGAATGACCACATTAAGAACCTCTGCCTCTCCCCATCAAGCCACTAGGCAGTTTTGAGAGGGTTCAAACAGGCTGTTACAAAGGCGTAGCTTTGCCTATATTCTCTCATCTCCCACTCTGTTGTGCCCCAAACTAATGTCTGCATTGACAGACTGTGTTTTGAACTGACAGTTTTCACCGGATACATGTCTCAATGAGAACAATTCCCATGGTAAATGCCAGCCACGAGACACTCAGAGAGAAAAGGCTAACATTGCTAACAGATGCTGCAGGCATTTGTAGTAAGAAAATGGTTTGTAGGTTTCATCCCTTTTTATATTGTTTTTTCCCTCAGAAACACATAGATGTTTTTACTGAACATAAGAAATAACATTTAAATTTGATTAAAACTTTGAAGGGTCCCAAAAGATGAATATTTCAGGAAAGTATGAAAGGATAAAGAGCTGTCTGTGTCATAAAATTCTAGATTAGGTAAAGAACACTATAGTATAGATGTGCTCTCTTCACAATATTTTACCATTACTGTGGCTCTGCTGCTTTAAATTCTTTATTCAATTTATTGACTATGATCAAATGGTCCAAAAGGGGCATTAATGATTACATACTTCTTAAATGTATACTTAATTTTATGGATTCTGTTCATTCATAGGAAAGACAAGACAATGAATAAAGAAACATGGAAGAAAAATCAAATTGTAATAAAAACAAACAAGAAGTATGGACATCCTTTCTGGAGACCCAGGTGTTGACAAAACGCAGTGATATCTTGGCTGGTATGAACATACTTGAAGACATGGAGTCCAAAGGAAAATTATTGTGTCCTTCAAGTGAGTGTCCAATACCTATGAAATGAATATTATTAACTATGCTTGTTTCTAATAATGGGTGTCAAACCTTGATTTCTGCTCTGAACAGGAAAAATGTCAGTGTATGGACAGTGTGCCTAGTGTGAAGACCATTGCTACAATGTCACTGTAGTATCTAATCCAAAGAATGTCTTCTGAGTTCTTTCTCATCAAACTTATTTTAAAGTTAAGATTGTATGATCTTCAAAGTCCCTACATTTATAGCCAGGAACTCTTCAATGACCCAGCTTGTTCATACCTCAGAAGTTCCATTTAAGAGCATTGCACAAGGAAAAAGGAGCAAATTATTCCACCACTTTCTTTACATTGACTCTTTCAGTTCAGCTTATTTCACCACCCAAGGATCATCCCAGCATGAAGCTGATCACATGAACCAGGCAGCCACTAATCATGTTTCATGCTCAGCCAAGTTTCTTTATCAAATTATCAATACAGAATCAGAGATGAATGACACCTAATTGCAGTACACAGCATGACTGCAAAAGGCCTCGTCCACTAAGAGCAAAAAATTGCCTCTATTGAAATCAAAGATTTTTGCAACTGCTATCAGAAGTCACAAAGTTAAGAGCATTATGGTTTTCATACCATTGTTAATTTTGGTCTGGAGCACAGGCTGTTTCAGCTGCTGACATTTCAGATGTAATAATCATCTTTCAGATAGTTATATTTACTCCAAAATGGTCCTGAATTTTAATAAACTTGTAGAAGTTAGAGGCCATAAAACTCGTCCTTGGCTAAACTCTTCACTATGTGTTTGAGATTTCAAACTAGTTTAAGATAGGATTTATCAGTATTACTGTTTCTTTTAGTCATGTACTGAATTCCAGAAAAGGAGCATTGACAGCATTGACATTGGCACCGAAGGAGATAAACAATGAGAACAGGATGTGATGTCACAAAAATACTTAATATTTTACATAGTGTAGGCTCACATTTTCACATGCATCTTGATAAACAGAAAGCCCACTCTTATTTTCTTAGGAGCTTAGAGTCTTTAAGCTTGAACTGTGCTGAAGTCAGTTTTACTACCCCTGTTAGTAAAAATACCAGATTTCTTATTATGTGTTAACCCCAAAACCAGGACACTTATATAGTAGTCTGGGTTCTGATTTCACGTGTTTTCAAAGAGATTTGTGCAATGAAATAATTTGAATGTCTGTGCTTCATATCTACCCAAAAGAATGTTGTAGAGTTGTGAAAACCTTTTTAGATCTTGCTCCTCAGTGTTGGTCTAATATTCATAAAATTACATAATGTTCATAAATTTACTTTTGCTAAAAAATGATATAAAGTTAGAAATTCCCCAGGATGCTTTGAAGAGACTCTAAAAACTAAAAACTAAGTTTATGGGAAGTGAAATGCAGAAACAGGGCCTCCTAAGCAGCATGATTTCACTTTTCAGGGAATATGGGGCAATATGCTACTGTATCTTTGGTAATTAATTAAAAGTGACTAAAGGCAGGTCCATTCAGTTATGGTACTCCTGATACAAATGGAAGATAAATGAAGTGAGACATTAAATGTACCAACAGCATCCTTGCATTGATTTGACACCTAGAAAGTCCTTTAAACTTTTAAAATGTAGAGCCAATTGTAATATTTCAGTACTAAAATGACAGATGTAATTCTTCTAGTTTTATTACTTTATTTAGCTATTCTTAATTTTATATAATTTTATATAATTTATCTTAAAATAAAGATGTATACTTTTCAAATACAATATTTCTTGACATGGTCAGTCCTTTTCATTTTAGATCATCATATTTATACCATTTGCTTACTGACCTCTCACATCAGCTTTCACAGCAGTTTTCAAGAAGGTTACTAATTTCATGGTTCAGAGCAATGATGATCCTTCAGAACAAAGGTTTGAAGCCATAGGTAGTTGGAAAAATGCAGATAGCATAAAAATATAAATATATATAATATACCTCCCACAAAAATACCATCTCTTTGGGTCACAACAGAATAGTTATTCTTTAACACTTTGAATAGAATTTAAGAAAACATCCCTGAACCTGATTGTTTTTCTGAGTTCATTACCCAGCCACTTCCCCGCAGGCTTATTTCACATTCTTATTCCAGTGAGTGACTGTGTCTTCGATGAAATGATCTGCTTCCTTGTGCTTTAGGCGTCCTCTTGGCCCTGGAGTGTTACAGCAATATGAAACATGATGGCATATTTTTCTTTAATAGTGCTCTCCACACAAAATGTATTGACAAGTAGGTGTAAAGTGTCTTCTGTTTGCTACGTCCTCTGTCATCTGCTGTAGACATAGCCTTGACCAGAAGCTCTCTTTGCCCCATTAGATAGCTGTGCCAGTATTTTCCTTGACAAATATATATATATATATATATACACATACATACATACATATATACACACACACACATATATATATATATATATATATATATATATATATATATATATATATATATATATATATATATATATATATAAATAGAACTGTTATGCTGATGTCCTGGGTACGTTGGCTTGTTACTGACCAAGAGGAGTGCGGAGCAGCAAGGCACAGAAAATCCACTATACATTCTAACATTTAGGCTTTATCCTTTATTAGGTAGTGAGTAAGAGACAAAAAGAACTGAGTTTGTTGTTTACAGCTGAACTTTAAAAGAGACTTGTGTGAACAAAAACTTGTTCCATAGAGCACTGTGACAAAAGAGGTCCAAGAACACTGAAGGTGTCATTGCAAATTAGCTGATGTAAGTAGTTGAAATGACACTCTTTTATCTCTAGCAAAATTTGTATGAACTCTGCTCTTAGTACTGTGCCTCCATACATGCCACAGGCCACGTTTTGACAAGGATCAGCCTGTTGATTTTGATTGCATCTCAACAATATGGCAGGATGTACAGCAGGTGTCCATGCACCAGAAGGCTGTGCATAAGAGCCTTCAGGATATTTGTCTATCTCCCATTTTCCCATCTGCCTGCTTCCTCAAGAGAAAAAGACAGCCTGTCCAGATCTTCTACCTTCCCAAAATGTGAGTACTCCTCTGCTCCTTTAGCAAGATCTTACTTACCCAGGATCTTACAAAAGGCTCTGGAAACAAGTGGTCGTTCATGGAACACAGCTTGAAAGCTGCTGCCCTTTTCAAGGAGGAATCTGAATGCAGCTGGCAGTGGCACTACAGCTTCTGCAAACTTCCAAATATGTAAGGTTGAAAGCAGGCTTAAAAGAACAAGTCCTCTGAATCTTACTATCTCATGTACCCAAATAAAATGAAAAAAATTCTAAATTGAGTGTGAGGAGCAGGTTTTGAAGGCTGGCTTATTTACTGCCTCTTTACTGGGAGCTGTAGAGTAGAGAGCCCTTTTAAATGTCAGCCCCTAGATATTTAGATGTTTAAACTTGGCTTCAGGAACTTACTCATATTGTTGTTTTGAAAGCTAGGCCAAAGCAATCCAGCTCATATTAGCCCTGGAATATCCATCATGTCTTTTTCATGGCTACATAGGTGTGAATTAAATATAAACAAAAGCTCATTTCATTTCAAGGCACAAACGTTTGCAAATAAACTGGATGAAATACAAATACATAGCACAGAACTTATTTTAATATTTCTAGATAAATAAATGAATCTCTTTGGAATTCTTCAGACACAGATATCCATGGAACCTCTTCTTTCTCTTTCTTTATATATTTTTTATAAAATCTAAATGCGGAGAGGTTTAAAAAATGGCAAATACGAATGTATATGGAAGGCTCACTGATGAACTGCAAGTCAAAAGTGCTGTATATTCCCATCCTCTATATCTCCCATCTGTCTGCAATAACCACAGGCAGCATTGTATAGCAACCACATGGTCAATATTTTGCATTACTGGCTTTTAATGAAATCTTTCAAATAATTTCCCCATCTAAACTTAAATTATGCTTTTAAATTTTATTCTGCCTAAATGTACAGTAGGCATTTCACTTAGCTACACATCAGAGTGGTTGCATGTGACTCAGCAGCGCACTCCATAATATTAATAGATACTTTTCAGCTCCCTATGGGAAAAAGCAGGCAGCAAGGATCAGATTCAAAAAGTCTATTTTTTTTTTCTCTGTTGTTTGTTACTTACCACTTAATGACCCACATGTGAAATCAATGGTTATATAATTATTTTATATAGTAGATTTTCTGTTTATAAGTTATTTTTCTTACTCTAACATATATACAATATATCTATATATACCCCTGATAAATCTTACTTTAAAGGGACACAGTCAACCCCTTTAAGCCTCACAGTAAATATATAAGGCTTTAAGCTGTCCATACATCACGGTCAGCTACAGAATTCAAGGGTCCCTTGAGATCCTAAAAGTTGTATTTGTTCCAAACCCATGATGTGCAGTTATCCCGTAATATGTATCTCATGTGTCACTGTTTACATTTTATAGGTATATTAAGACATTTTATATCACATCAATAGGAAATAAAACAAGGGAATAAGTCTGTTGCTAAGACTAAGCCTATTGCAAAAAATATTACTTGTATCTACAGACACTCCCACTGGTGTGATATAAAATGAATATGTGCCATTCTTGGGATGAAATTCTGGCTACACTGCAGTCAGAAGGAACTTTAAACTGACTTAAATGAGACCAGGATTTCTCTCCTGTTTTTCATTTGTCAGTTATGATTCTGTGTAACTGATTTGTGTCTTCCCTCTGCTCAACACTGAAGTGTCTGGCCTGTTTCATGACGAGATAATATTTTTTGTTTTCCACTGTCATGTCTGAAACATTGATCTATCATGTATGTATTACACTTTTTGAATAAACACACAGTGTACACATACATTCTCAGTTAAATACATTTGACCCATTCTACTGTGTACAGCATCTGAATTATTTTTTCCCCATTAGATCTTCTTTATCATTTTCTTTGCCCTAATCTAGATTATTTTCATTCTTCTGTGAGTGAGAAAAACTTCGCTCACCAGGAACAGCTCCACATTATTGTAATAATTTTTGACTATTTACCGAAGTGACATAATTTTGTTCATTTTATCTTTTGCAACTGAGTTAGAATCCTAGTGGCATAGATAGAGACACAATACTACTGTTTTACAAGACATCTATTGTATCTACTTTTGTTCAGATAAATACCCAGTAACTGCTGATTTGGCAGGAGGATTGGTAAGGGTACTACTATTCACAGTGTTTCTTTTTTTTTTTTTTCCTTCTTCTTTAATCTACAGAATAAAGTATTTTATATACATTGGAACCAGTTAATGCCCTTTAGACAAATTTGTAAGTTGTTTCATAAAGCAGGAAAGACATTGCAGGGAAATATATGTGCCAAAATGCACAGTCAAAAAGGCTCTGTAAGTTTTATATGTCACTACAAGTCAATGCTGGAGATCAGTTTTAAAACGATCAATGCTCAAGAGAAATGTTCTTATCTGGAGAAATACCACCCATTCCCCCTTTCAGAATTTGTTCGGTTCTCTATCAAAAGTTCTGGCTCTTCATATATACTTTAAACTATAAATAAACACTGCATAGTTCAATGTTCATGATTTTCTTTTTTTTTTTTTTTGTCTTTTGATTTGAAAAATTATTGCAGTACAATTAATTCCTGTTTGGAGTTCAGTAAGGAGCAAACAGCACAGGAGTGTGGGTGGTCCGTATAGGCCCAGGAGCTGGTCGTAGGAGTGCTGGAGGAAGTGCTGAAGTCTGGAAAAGGGTGGCTGCTGGGGCTGTGCGAAGACTGAAGGGGGAATTCACAGCCACAGCAGCAGCTGCTGCTGCAGCTGCTAGCGGATTTGGTAAGATTCGTGGGGCCATCGGCTTTGAAGGTTCCTTTGAAAATACTAATTTTACCTGTGGGGAAGAAGAGAAAACAAACAAACAGAGACACATAATTTGTTCACATTAGCTACGTGAGAGGGAGCTTGATTTAAGATTATATATGCAGAATCAAGCAAGAGAGGCCTCATGGTGGCTATTGACTCTCTGAGATACAGCCTTGTAATAGGTGATATGACCTCCCCAATGGACAACGTACAAGGATTTGGCTGGGGACAAAGAGTTCCAGTGTTCACACCTTATTGCTGACACTCATAATTTAATATGAGATTAGAAATCAAAGTAAATCTAAAATGGGACTGGGGAATCTGCACCAAAGCAAAGCTGCATGTACCCTGCAACAATTAAACAAGGAAAAATCAGATATCAATTAATAGATCTACATCTGAACAGCTTAATGTAGAGACCAGAGCAGAATGGAAACTTATCTTATTCCCTGGTCTTACAAGATACTTTTGTTTTAACCATTAGGTTTCAAGTTCTACTTAAAATAAAGATCTCCATATAGCTCCTCATTTACTCCCGCTTCTAATAAAAAGCAAATAAACCAGTCTTATCTTTCATGAGTTATGAAAATCATGTATTTAAATGGGTGCTGCCCCATATAATTTTGCTGTGTCTTCAATGTCTTCAATTGTTTTCCACTAAGATAGTGTTCATTCTTTCAAGCATTGTGAATAAAGAAGTATTCTGCCAAACTATGATATTTTTGTTCCTGTCACTGAGGTTTTTTCTTAAAAAACATTTTAAATCATAACTTGATTTTATTGTGGACTACCAAATACAAATCAAAAAACCTTTCATTTAGAGTTTCCTAAAAAAGGGAAAAACCCCGAACCCTGAAGTTTCTCCAAGACTGAAAACAGTCACGAGAGGTTCAGTAATATTTAAGAAAATTTACATTTGGGATGCATACAAATGACCATAGTCTCTATAGATTTCTGCAGTTTTCAGTAGAATTTCAAGTTACTAATGAGATGCCAGGAGCCTGAATACCTTTGCAGTCCTGTTTTTATAACTCTGAGATAAGATTAGAAACTTCATTTACTGACAAAAAAAAGTTCCCATTGTCTCTGAAGGACTTTTGGTGGGTCTGTGTCCTGGCATGACCTGAGGCCTCTTACAAAAGGCATAAACCTGAATATGTGGTATTGAATATACAGAATATATGTAGCATGCTGTGGTACATCTCAGTGCAAGTATGGACACTTTTTACTTACAAGGAAACAATTTCTCATTCTTGACTTGAAAGGGATTTTAAAGTCATTAACTTGCATAATATCACTCTGACAAACAGAATCCTAGTGAGTGAATCATCAGAAATTAAGGGCAGGAGTACTCTGGCATGAACCACAACTGAGTTTCATCATTACACTATCACCATATTCCAAAAGGTCTGTTGGTTCTTTAGTGGCCATATAGATAGAGGATTTTAACTTTTCCCAGCACCTATTGGCATCAGGTACTTCTAATTAAATTACTAGATTACTTCTAGCTAGATAGCTTTTCAGTTAACTTATCAACATGATTCTGAGTTCAAGGTAGCTGCAAAACTAGTAATACTTAACATATGCAGTACTTTGTACATTCATTTCTAACCTCTATTATTCACAGGTCAACATTGGGAGCAAAGTAACCATTACTTTTTCCATTTCCAATGAAGTAAACTAAGGGACAAATAACTTGAAATATTAATGGGGAGCATTCCTGGTTTCAGCTAGGGAGAGGGAATAAATGAAAAGTAAAGAAAGAGCATTAAATTAAAGGTGAAATTAGTTGGCTTGTTGTTGTGCTGTTCTGCACTTCAAGTGACAACAATTCCTGCAGTTTTTATATTCAAAACCAAAATGACTAAATGGAGAACTAGTCTTTCCTTTCTTATTGAAGCCACAATTCTACTACGTGTATCTGTTCATTTATTGCTAGTTTTTTCTCTGCTTCTTAAATCTCTTTTGCCCTCTAGCCTGACCTGTATATTGTGAGCAATTGGGATTGAGGGAGAAGGAAAAGTACACACTGCTGTTATTTGTCCTGAACCTTGGCTGGAGTTCTCAGAAATCACCATTATATAAATTGGTAGAGAGCTGTGCACAACCACAACAATAGTGTAATAGTTGTTTTCATCCCCTGAAAAATAATTAATTTCCTGAAGGAATTACAATCCTGTCAGAAAGGTTTTCCAGATTCCATATCCTACTTACCCCATTACATATTTTCTATTCCTTTCAGTACAGCTTGTATTGGAGACCTTGATCTTTCTTGTGGATCACTGAGAAACCCTATGGGGCTATTTCCCTATTAGTAGATCTACCATAATGGTGCACTGCTTTATTCTACCACTGAATCCTGCATGAATATGCCACTCATGAGGGCTGCCCCAACAAGGACATAGTTTCTGCTGCCAAAGGTTTACCTCAATGTAAAGAGAGATGGGTTTTCCCAGAAAAAAAGAAAGCTCCATATTGTGCCTGCATCAGAGAAGACGGTCAAGGCATAATCTCTATGAGGACAATGAATCAACATCCTCCCTCTGCCAGAACCACTTATAGAACCCTACAAAGCAGCAGATATAAAATTCACAAAATTCCAAGAGTGACTAGATTGGAAGAGACCTTCAAGTCTCTTGACTGGTTGAGTCCAACCCATGCCTTAACACCTCAACTAAACCATGGCACCAAGTGTCACATGCAGTCTTTTTTTAAACACATCCAGGGATGGTGACTCCACCACTTCCCCAGGCAGGCCATTCCAGTACTTTATCACTCTTTCTGTGAAAAAATTTTTCCTAATATCCAACCTGTATTTTCATTGAGACAGCTTGAGACTGTCCTCTCGTTCTGTCATTTTCTGCTTGGAGCAAGAGACCAACCCCCACCTGACTACAGCCACCTTTCAGGAAGTTGTAGAGAGCAAGAAGGTCACCCCTGAGTCTCCTTTTCTCCAGGCTGAACAACCCCAGCTCCCTCAGTCATTCATCACAGGGTTTGTGTTCCAAGCCTCTCACCAGCCTCATTGCCCTCCTCTGGACGTGCTTAAGCATCTCAATGTCCTTCCCAAACTGAGGGCCCAGAACTGGACACAGCACTCAAGGTGTGGCCTCACCAGTGCTGAGTACACGGGGAGAATGACCTCCCTGCTCCTGCTGGCCACACCATTCCTGATACAGGCCAAGATGCCACTGGCCTTCTTGGCCGCCAGGGCACACTGCTGGCTGGCCAGCCACACTGTTCCCACCCTATAACATTGTAGGGGATTATTGTGGCCAAAATGCAGGACTCATTTATGCAGTTTAACTGATGAAGAAGATAATAGTCTGATGTTTCACTATACTGCTTCTTAACTAGTGGCAGCATCCTAAGTTTTTTATTAAAAAAAAAAAACCAAAAAAACCCAGCTTTTGGAGCTAGTAAGAGCTGTGTTTCAGACAGTTTATCTTGGCAGTCGAAAATGTGACCAGAACCATTTTGAAACAGTCAAATGGAAGAAGAGACAGGTTTTTTTAATTGTTTCACTTGTTATCTCAACAATTCTCTAAATAAGAATAGAATGAATGGTTTATATTTTATAGAGTTTTATTTAGTTATTTCATCGCTATTGTCCTTGGTGAAAGCTAGAAAAATCCTGTTTGACATCTGGAGGTTTTTTCCGTCTCTTGCTCTCTAGTGACCCTTGCAATTAACTTCTTTCCTGAGGTTATTCAGAGTAGCTACAAAAGCAGGGGTCCACAGGCTGTAGTAAACACAAGTATATAAAAAAATCCCTTTGTGGGTTTCCAGTGGCTCCTTCATGTACTTAATACTCCAATGGTTTACACTATTACTCTCCTTCTAAGCATTTTCTCACTTAACATTTTCTAAAAATCCTATTCATCAGGATTAAAATAAAAGTCAAATAAAAAAGGATGATTGGCTTACCCCTAGAGGATGTGTTCCCTTTTGGAGTTTGTTGTAAGGGCTGTATTTAGGTTTAGGTGGTTTCCCAGCAGCTCTGTCTTTGTGCCTTCTACTGCTTATGTGCTGTTAAAATATATTGGGGGGGTAGGGAGGGGAGAAAGAAAACAAAGGATGAGAGTTGATAGTTCCAAAACAGATCACTTCAGGTTCTGCTTTACACAAGATTACTGCTCCAATATGAAAGGCTTTTGCTCTACAGCAGCATTACTTTGACTAATTCAATAATGAAAATGACTAGGCTCTTTTAAAGTTTGTAGGATCTTTTGTGCACCACATATTGGGGACTGTAAGTTTCATCAGTCCTAAGTTCAGCTCTGCTTCCACTACAGTTAAATATTTTCCCACCTTTTTTAACTTCAGCAGGACTTGAGTCAGGTTAAAGACTTTGAAAAACTCCTCTCTAACTCTATAAAGCACCCATCAAATTCAATTGACTGCTGGTAGAAAGTTTTTAAAGAATATTATAGACTAAAGCATCCCCTATTTGGGGAAGAATATAAGGTCATAAAATTGTTTAAATCCCTAAGCTGCCTGGAGATCCTTCTGAGATGGGTACATAGCAGACTAAGAGACAGTGGAAAAAAATGCATGAAATCCATTATCTTCTTTATAAGATCTAGGAGATTTTTAAAGTATCTTACTACTCAGTACTAGAAGAGACCTTTTTCAGAATTCTTTTTTTACTTTGATTTTAATTTTCAAGAGAATTATCACAATAAAAAGACATAAAACTGGACTTTTTTCTCTGAGACCAGAAGAATGGATATTGCTATTGTCCATTATTGAATTAATCTTCGTTCTTGTAAAATAAAGCTCCTTTACAAGTATTTAATTTCAATAGGCATATGGAATTAAACTAAGTGTTTTTCAGAAAGCTTTGATCATCTGAAGAATGACTGAACATAACTGAGTGTAATTGCAATTTAGAGGTCATGCTTCTGAGTTAGAGTGAAACATTGATAAAAATATTAGAAATCCTCTCCATCCCACATTTCTAAGTGGGTTACTTAGTATTCTGTGAAAGTAGTGGTTGCATCCACCTTCACATCCTTGTCAAGACAAATATCATACAGCACATGAAATGGCAGAGTTTATTAGCTCAGGACAATTCTAGCAGCCTAAAGACAGTAATGTGCTACACCTTCTATAACTCTTTATCAAATGTGTATAATTGAGAGCTTTTGAGAAGACATATTCCATGCAAGGGAAAATCATAATCAATCAATCAATCAATCAATCAATCAGCATTGCAGCCATGTACAATGGAAAAAACTGTGAGTTCCATTTGGACACAAACTGCTAATATGGACATGTGCTGACTGTGTTGGTACTTTACCACCATGAAAACAAAGAACAGCCAAAGACTGTCACTCTACAAGCTGGCTGAGTACCTGTTTCAGTTGTGTCTCAGAGTTTACGTGCACATCACATATTTCACAGTGAAATGTTTTGTTCTGAAGGCCTGTGTTTCCTTTATTCACAGGTCCTTTGCCTTTTACGCCTGCCCGGGGAAAGGCTTTTATGGTTCCGCTTCCATTCCGAGCTTCCAGCATAGTTTTGTGCTTAGTCCCTGGAGACAATAGAAATGGGAAACAGAAACAACTTTGGCAATTGGGTTGCATTCATTGTTTTATTTTATTTTTGAAATAAAATCATATGAGCCTCAGCTTGGTGCCATGTGCTATCCTTGGAATACGACTGTGTTGGTCTGTATCAGAGTCATACTAACGTAACAGGATTTCACACCTGATATTTATTTACTAAATTACATACCTATAGGTAATGCACTAGAACAAAGCAGCCAGACCAGAAAGTAGCAGCACAATCAGGTACCCTGATGTGAAGTTAAATGTGTGTGACTTTTGTCATTAACTCCTGCTGCTAATAAGACCTGAATTGTAGTTACAAAAGAAAAGTAATTTAGCTACTAAAGATGCAGTTGGCTTTGATTTGTATTCCTCCTGAACAGATTGATAAACAGTATGTCTAGGTAACTTATAATTAAATCTGTAATTAACTAATTACTCTCCAAACCAGAAAGGGGCAGAGGTTCCTGGAAGCAACCTATGGATCATTAATGTCCTGGACAGAAACCAAAACATATGAGAAACATATATGAGAGAAAAATTCAATTACCTTTTTTTTTCCTTTGTAAATAAAGGTTGCATAGAGAACACTGGTGTTCTGTTGCTTCACCCTTATTCAGACTGAACAGTTTCTTAAATTGTTGACTCCCACACAGGTAGTCTGTGATGATAATGGACTAACTACTGCATACAGAACCACCACTCCACTGCTAATTGCTGTATGCATCCTCAGGGACTTGTGAAAAAATGCATGTGTGTGAGCACACACACAATTTATCAGCACAGGCAGCAAAAGCTTGGGAGGCTGTGTTTAAATATTCAGAATAGTGTTTTGTCTCTCAGCCTGATCAGAATATTTAGAGTCTAACTCTCATATGAAGTTAATAGTTGAAAAGGGTACAGCTTGAAGTTGAACTTTCACCAGCTGAAGATCTGGAAAATAGTAAACAGCATCCAAAACTGATGGAATTTTGATTCTCATGAATGCCAAGAAGTTATAATTTCCATTCTGAGTTCTATAGATATGTCAAAGTTATTTCTTTTTTAATTGAATCATAAAACCTCTGATCACTTTGCTCTAGGTATATTATCACTGTCTCAACATTTAAAACCTAACATTCTCTTTCTGTCTATGAACTCTGCTTACCCTTGACAAGACATAGCCCCTGACATCCCAGATCAGGAATTTTCTGTAATGTGGCTATAGGTGGTCACTATCACCATATCAAATCCCTAGAGCTTTTAACCCCACCCACCACAGAGCTAATCAATAACATGCTAAAATTGTGACTGTGAATGGTGGATGTCTATTGTGGAAACCCACTGATGCTACTAGCTCTAATGGCAAGAAAAAGTTTAAAACCTAAAAAAGATGGAGGAAGGCAATTACTCTCATGCAGCAGCTGCTATCAGTTGATGAAAACAAAGGGAAAATATACATAATATTAACAAGCTGTTTATTAACAGACAATATGGAGCTAAGAACTCTAACTCTCATCATTGAACTCTGACTGACTAATGCTCCCTCTTTTAGCCTTAATTTGTTAAGTTTCAAACAAAGCTAATGGCATTCACTCTCATTTTGCTAGTTGGCACAAGCAAAACTATGCAAACTCTGAACACCAAGGATAATGAAGTCGAGCTGTCATTTAGCTCAATAAGATTTTGAAGCTGCAAAGGCTAAAGTGTAAGAAAATCTGCAACTTGCAATAAATTCCTTTCTTTCTCTTTTTTGAAGGCCTCTTTGCCTGTCATTTTTATACTTTAATAGCTAATGAATTCCATGTAATTGCCAGTTTTCTGCCACCTCTTTGTCCCCTGCTGCAAGAGATCTAATCTATTCAGGGGAAGATAATTGCAGCGCTCTTGAGACAGAAGGGGAAGAAAAAAGGACGCAAGCAAGCACTGCTCCATCTCACCACTGTTGTGCGCCTCCAGCTGCGAGGCAGAGTTGACAGCGACTTTGCATAGTGAACAGTACAGCAGCCTTTTTGCTTTTTCTTCCTCAGTCTCAACGGAAGGGCAAGTGCTGCTGCTCGTGGCTGTTGTGGGGATTTTCTCCACTTTAGAGGTGATCTCAGTTGTCATAACACTGCTCTTCCGGATTTCCACGGTTGTCGTCGTTGATATTGCTGGTGTCCCTGTGTTAGTGTCTGTGGGCAAAGGGAAGAGATGGAAAGAAATGAGCACAAACAGAAAAAAATCGTGTGACCTTTGGTGTTTGCTTGTTGACATCCCAATGCTGTGATGACACAGAGAGGCAGATTGTTCTGGTGATGGTTTGACTAATGGTGATGAACTAAACCTGACCTTTTTCTTTGTATTTCGTGTGGTTACAAAATACAGTACTCCCATGTATTAGAAAACCATGTGTTGTCTCCTGCAGTCTGCTCACACAGAACTCATAATCTGAGCAAAAAAGTCATTAAGAATGTACTGTAAAACAGAAGAAAAATGTAATAAAAGAGGCCATGTAAATGACCAGGTCAACCAGCAGTTTAAATTTATACACACAAATTGAGATTCATAAACAGCCATAGTAACATGTAATACTTATTCTAATTGGGTAGCCAAGCTAAAGTTTTAACATCTTGTACTAATAAAATGAAAATGAAAAAAAATGGCCTTTATATCTAGTAAAAAGAAAGAAGAAATAGATACTTGACTTGATTTTTTCCCAACACCAATAATAAAAGAATGAAGACAATTATAAATACACAGCACACACTGTTATCCATTATTGCATAATGATACATGTTAATAACAGTAACTAAATACACAACATTCCATATCTGAGACCTAAACAAACACTAATAACATTTTTAGTCTGCCTATCAGTTGGAAAGACTAAAAGCAAGATATATACCTAAATCTGACATCTTATTTATTGCAGCTAAGAACTTGTGCTTTTCCCATAGTTATCAAATGAAAGAGAGAAAAAATACACAATAATATTTTAGTTTGAATCATTGAGACATGTTGCTTGGAAATGGCAGTATCGTGGTTGTTAAGTACTTAGCACGGTGGAGGACAGCAGTGAAGGCAGTGAAGAAGGTGGTGGGTAGGGCACACGAGAAGGAGACAAAGGACAGGAGTTGTTCTGCCTTTGCAGTGCTATATTTTACCATGTTAAGCCTACTGAGTAGATTAAAAAAAAAAATCTTAGTTACTTTACTGAAATATGCTTGGATTTGGGTACTTTCCAGTATAGCTCATTTTGGCTTTATACATCATTTGATGTTAGTGATGCTCTACCTGTACTATGCTTTATTTATTGCCTCCCATCAGAATAGACAAAATAGCAATTCTTTCACTTAGAGAGTTAAATACGTGCTTGGATGCAGAAGAGACACGACTATCTGATACCACAGTGGTGTGTTGCAGACTAATACTGTTCAAAAACTTTGTTAATGGAAAACATTCCTAATAGCTTGGCAGGCATTATCAAATTGGAAGCAAGGCAAACACACTGAGAAACCTGATTCAAAACTATTTTAATGCATTGAAGAAACAGTTTAGAAAATTAGATGCTTTTCAGTAAAGACAATTGCAGGAATCCACACTGAGTAGGTTTAATCTGATCTATTAACATAGAATGATGAACAACAACCCCAGAACTGCATTTGGCAAAGTTTTATTGTTTATTTATTTTTGATTGTTTTCTTTGTTTATTTGCTTGGCTTTCAGAAAAATCTTTCAGTAGCAGACATGATGAACACAGATCTCTTCTATCATTGTGCTAGAAACCAGGTCCCCACCCCATTGAAATTGCAAAGCAAAAGATTTAGGAGGTATTTTTTCCTCCTCTGATCAGCTCTGAAGGCCCTGTGTCCAGCATGGGGACAGCAATGTCAAAAAAAAACCCCAAACAAACCCAAAATTACTTGCTTTGCTGTTAATTAAAAATTAGCAATAATTAAAAAGAAGCAATACAAATGCAAAGCAAAAAGAGAGGGTTTGCAATGGAGGGAGTCAAAATAAATTAGAAGTTTAGAAAACATGAACTGTGAATATGGAAGAAAAAGGGCAAGCACTGACAACGTTTTTCATATCTGTAGACGGTAGCTAAAAATAAGAGAATATACTCTTCTCCTTCATCCCTCCTAGTAGAACAAGGAGTATTGGATTACATCAAGAGAGACTTAGATTAGATGTGAAGAAATTGTTTCTAATATTAAAGTTTATGAAGCCTGGGAATAACCTACCTACACAGATCCTGAAATATTTCCTACTGGGGGACTTGAAGCTGGCTGAACAAATATCTACACAAATATGATTCCCTTTCAGTCAGTGAGAATATGACCCTTTAAGCTCTATTAAGTTCGATTCATTGTATATTTTGTCATGTTTGTACATACTCTCCCAGAGAGTTTTTAAAAATTATCATTCATAAATCCAAGAAAGAAGCTTCTTTCATGTGAATATTCTATGTATTGACAGGCATTAAAACATGTAGCAAAAAATAAAGTCTTACTCAAGGTCAAATCACAGTTTGGTTTTGTTTTTCCTGAAAGAGTGCCTGAAGGTTGTCAGATCTTGAAGGTACTGGGGATGTCAAATACCAGTGCAGAAGAAAGGAGTTTATCTTGCTGAATAGTCTCTTATTTATAATTTTTTTAAAAAATAAGGTTTCAAAAGGAAAAAAAAAATTGAAATACTAAGCAATTTGTTGAGAAACTGATGAAAAAATAAAGTCCTTGAAGATCTGTCCATAAAATTGTAGAGCTAACTAGTCACTCCTTTCCCATTCCAGAGAATCCATTGAATATTTGCTTTCCTTCAGTCAAAAATTACTGCAATGAAATAATTTTCCTCAAAATCTCAATCTCAATCCAAACCCTATTGCTTTATAAGCATTAACACTGCTTTTAAAACATCATATTCTGTGTCCTGGTACTACTGTCAGCTTCGCCAATGCGCTCTCTTGGTGACATGGAGGGCAAGGGGCAGACGGCCCAGGTAGGGGAAAGGGACATGAACATCCTCTCAGGATTGATGGCAAAGTTGGTGCCCATTCTAATCTCGCAGGAAATTAGAAATGTACAGCAATCACCATTGCCAGCTTTGCAGTGTAAGGGTCAGGATTTAACCCTAAGCAAAATATAGATGATAATTTCTTTACTTTCCTTAGGAAAACCTGAGGCAATGCATGAATTAAAACAATAAAAGCTAAAATAACAGCAGACTTTATTCTGCTTCAAGTATCTGACTTTCTCTATCTATGCTGATTGACTATTTCACTATGCAATTATATACAAGCAAAAAGAAAATACAATCATGCTAGCTGTTTTGAATATTTTGAGGGTATTTTGAGATGCATGAATGAAAGCAGCATAGTATATAAAAGTTAAAAATGGTAAAGGTCATCAGCATATTCCTCATCTCAAAAAAAAAAATCAAAGTTCAGTGCATATATTCTGCATTTTTAAGAGTTGCCCTATATGATTACATTTAATATTCTACTAATGCAAATACATTAATAACATTAAAACATAAATAGAAAGCCATTGAAGTTCACCATGTAAAAGCCATGACACATTTAAAGATGCAAAGCTGCTCATGCTCATATAAACTAGAATTTTCAGCAGAGATTAAGGATAAAACATTCTAAAAGCTGTCAAGTAAGCTTACAAAGAGGCAATTCAATTCCTTTTCTCACAAGAACTTCTAACCTAACCAGCATGGGTCCCTCTGAATATTTTACAGTGTTGCTGCCTCTCCGGAGTTCAGTGCCATAAATACAGGGTGCAGCATTAAAGTTATAAGGGATTAACAAACAAACAAGGAAAAACAACACCAAAAAGAAGTAGGAAGGCATTTGATTTTGTGCTTTGTAGACTGAATCAGCATTTCTTAACACTATATTTTGACAGCGCTTTAAGAGCTATTTCAATTATAAATGTTCTAAAATTGAGCTGGAAATTCAGCCACAGTCAAATGGAAGATTTGCTTCTGGTGACGCAGGCTTGCAGCACTGTGCTATTTTCATACCAGTGGCCTACAGCAAATATTCATTATTGCAACTGTCACTGCTTGGCTTTGGTATAGAAGTTGATTGCTGATATTGTATAGAACTGGACTCCAGCAGTAAAAAAAATAATAAAGGGAACACTTCAGGATTCACAAAAATCCATTTGTGATTCTGGTCTTAATATAGCAACAGAATAAAAACTAAAAATATTAAAATACTACATTGCAATCTAATCTTAGTCACTGGCAAAATCAAAGGTCTGTTTTAACAAGAGACAAAAGATGAAAAAATATTCTCCAAGAATTGACTTCTTTGAGTACTACAGATACTGTGGTTCAAGTGGAAAACTGCATTGTGATTAAGGTTCTCCTAAGTAAGCAGGATTAATTTTATATCCCAGCTACAAGACTCATGAATTTTCTTTAGTCTGAAGAAACAGAAAATTACAACTCATATTTTTCTTCTGAGTATGTGAAAGTCTCACTCATCAGTTCCTGCTACTAAGCCTAAGACTTTCTTATCCTGAAGCTATAAATAGGCCCACAGAGAGAAACATACTCTGACTTCAAACAAATCACAAATATTTATGAGCATGTTTTTTCTTCTGCAATCTCAAGTGGCACACATTTAAAAATATCTGATTTAGCACATACCCATGCATTCTGGTCTCATTTAAATCAAACTTTGCCTTTGACATAAAAGGATTGAGCATTTGGCCCATAACACTGTTCAGAGAAAAAATAAACAACAAAACAACCCAAAAAACCCCAACAAATGCAATTTTGCAGAAGGTAGAAAACATGTTATTTCTTATAACAAATAGAAGTTGATATGAAATATTTCACTATATGAGACCACTTAGTATTGCAGAAACTTCAGCTGGCTGTATAGCTTGTAACAAACCTGTGTCAATGCTCCCATACAGACCCTTGATACTGGCACGTTCAAGGCTGGGACTGGGACTTAGTATATTATTTTCCTGACTACTAAGAACTGTGTCCCCAGTTTCCGTGGGCTGCTTTGAAAATTCCATTTTCCACTACTTCTGTGGTAATTACATTTGAAGACAAGACAATTTATTTAGAATCTATAAACATAATACTGCAGTACACCAAAACAAAAGTACCACCTCCCAAAAAAATGATGGCTGACACATATTTTTGTGCTTAGCTGATTTTCTGTTCTCATATGCTGTAACATAAGCATGTGTGCTAGCACATCGACTGGCTCCAGCATTTAAACAAAACACTGCGAAGAACTTTGACTCAAATGTTTCAACTTCTTATCCTTTATATGTGCAGAATACAAACTTGCATATTTTGTGGTTGGTGGATATCTGGCCCTCTACAATATATTGTACAAAAAATTCCTTTGGTATCATATTATCAAAAATCCAGTCATTAGACTTAGTTTTACATTCAAAACCTGGATTCGATCTATTTAATAGAGATATTTCCTTCCCAGAATGGATATGATTACTTGGAGAGATAGAGACATATTTTTAGAACTTAGAAGGACCCATATAAATTTTCTCAAAGAAAAAAACATTGCATCATGATTTAGAGATACAAGTAGCAAACATCACAGGGTCTTTTGGCATAAAAGACCAAAATATATTATTTACAACTGTGCAATTTGTCTTTATGGTCACTTTCAATGGCACAATATGAAATATCAGAAACTATGGTGTTCACCTGATTTTCCACAGGATGGATACTAATTACTATGCCATAATGTAAGAGTCAAGAGCTCTGAAGCAATAAACAAAGCTGAGTATGACAAACCAGGAACAGTATTTGGAAAAACCTGTCTTTTTTGAATTTGTTTTAAGACTGTTTTTAAAACAGTTGTTTATCTGTTTTGTCTCCCTTTCCTTGTAACTACCCTGGCCTGTCAGTACTTTCTTGGTCAAGTTCCTCGTAAACTTTTTTTGTCTAGGTGTCTATTAAAATTACTTTTAATATCCAGAAAATTAGTCTGAACATGTCTAATGTACTGCCCAAGCTTTTGCTTAAATGTACCAAACAAGCATTAGTGAGAAACTGAAGTACTACAAAGTTTCCCAGAATGAGCATGAAAGACAAATACCAGGAATCTTCTTGGATTGTAAGTGGAGAAGCAATGACCTCAGTATTTTGTTTTTTGAGCAGCCCATGTTTTTTAACACTTAAGTAAATCATATTATACACAGTGTTCATCACTCAGAAACAAGATGAAGAAACAAGTGGCTACACAAATGACTTCATTTGACTTCTGCCTCTAGTCCATGCTTCCCATCAAGATGTCTTGGCAGTGATTTGATGGCAGGGAGACAGAAAACAGGATGTTGACAAAAGGTGCCCACAGAGAGAGTGATGATGAAAAGGAACTAGCAAACTTCATATATTTGATCTGTGGATATTTTCCTCCAGTTAAACTAAATTCTGTCAAGTCCTCAGATGACCTCCTTCATAAATTAGGAGTACAAAATTTTCTAATAAAATTATACCTAATTTTTACTAGCAATTCTCTTGGTCTAAAGCACAGTTCATTAATCTTGAACAGGATGAAACACACAGGGACAACTACATTCCTGTTGAGGTTAATTGAGCTGGCAGCAACATCAACAGCTAGGAGTAAAAGGCCTGTGGAAAGTGAAGGAGTTAGGGAAATGTCACACCATGTCTGCATTTTGGGTTCTTAGGCAAACACAGCTGAGAAAAGTATGACTGGAAGGTAAGGAAATGATGAGAGAGACCATTTATTTTTCAGGTCATTTAAGGGACACTCGGTGATGACTGAGTTTGGACACTGAGCTGTCCTTATGATTGCATAGATTTTTCCTCAGACAGGGGGAAGAAGATCACCTTTCACCAGCTCTGAGTGGAAGGGTCCCCATGCAAGGAGCTGCTGGCTGAAATTATTCTCACAGTTTAATTAATGGGTAGTTAATTAAGTAGTGAAAATTTAGTTCAAAATCAGGACAGTGTTTGCTAAACAGGTGGAGCAATGCAAAGAGGAGTTTTGCATGCTTGAGTCTATGCTGACAAACTGCCACCAGTTTTACATCTGCATGCACCTCAGTATTAATTTCCCAACTTTTAAGTGAAAGTAAACATAATAAAAAATATACTCACAGCTAATCTTAGTACACAAGTAGAAACTGAGCATTGGTTGAGTTTATTACCAGTAAGAAAACAAAGAACTGTAAAAACTGAAAAAGCTAAGAACTCATCAAGGAGAAAGGTTTTGCAAGATATCCTACAGTAAAATGAATTTGCCTTGAATGTCTCTTTCTGGAGGCCAACATGTGCACAACAGTCCCCATTTGTATTATCCTCTCTGTTCCTCCAAAGCAGGTCAGCTGCACATGAACTATGGGTTTTCTCATATTCTCAGTCAGAGAGAAAGGAGAGTTTCTAACCAGGCTAGATCATGGGAAAGAGTTGCAAAGGAATGTAAATAATTTTCTATCTCTCTTGTTACTCACATTGTTTATAGATATGTTCTGCCTTTGTGCGTCATTCACTGCACACCAATGGTGTGAGTGTTTTTTACTTTAAGACCAATGAAATCAGCCTGCACGATGCTCTCTGTGAAAGAGTGATGTATTTGAAATAAAGTAGTTAGTGTTCACATCATCAAGCCTTCTGAACTGGAGTTCTTTCGTACCTGTCCTGCCTCAACGGCGACAATGAACTCCCTGTTGCTCCTTGGCTTGTACTGAATGCCAGACTGCCCAGGGATATCTGGGTAATTCATCCAGAAGTCATCCACAGACAGCTACAGCAGTGGAAAAGAATGATTGCATTCCTGTGTGCAGGAACATCCTTGGCACTGTGTGAATAACTAGCACAGACAGAAGTTCAAAATAATGTTTCAAAATAGGGCTTGCATCAGTGCCAAGGTCCAGGTGGCATGAGTTATACCCAGTCAGTACTGGAGACAGTATTTCCCCAAGGAGAATTCAGGGAACAACTTTTCTCTGTGTCACTCACATCAATGGCTTCAAAGTATTACCTTACTACCTGAAAACTCATTAGAGCTTTAAGTCGCACCATGAACCTGGGAGAAGATATTGCTCTTACCAAGGTCAGTCAGTAACTATGATTTAATTTCTGACTGCTGCTCCTGCTGCCCCACACACCTACCATGCAGACATGGGGAAGGAAGCTGCAGACAAGCTGTTCTTTTTAGGTTTGCACTGTCAAGTGTAGTGATGGAAGTGAGCTTTGAAAGGGCCTCTCCTCAACTCCCCTTCTCTTTGACAGAGACAGAGAAGGCAGTCTAGGCTATACACTGCTGAAAACTGAGAAGTATTTTTCAAAAAATAAGTATGCTGGCAAAGCCTATTTAAAACTTGATATCAAAAATAATTTACAGTGGAATCTCTCCCCAGCAATCTGCCACCAAAAACAAAGAAGCATGAAGAAGTATTAATCACCAGCAGAAGAAGAGAAAATACATTGCTTCCATTAATCAAATGGAACAAGGAAAGAATAAGTGAACTACACTGCAGATTGCAAAGGATTGCTCTCCATTTTAAGCAGGTAGTTTTTTTTTTTGTTTTGGTTTTTTTTTTTTGTTTTGCATTTTAAGTGAGTTGAATGTCCTCTTTAAAAGCTCTATCTAAATGCTAAGTTTCAAAACAGATTTATAGTCACAGAATCCCTAGAAGTAAATTAAAATAACTGGAATATAACTCAGAATTTCTAAAAGGTCTGACTTCTGACTGCTCTTGTAAGTGTAATACCTCACAGCATTCCCTTTTCTTGAATCCAGAAATAATTAAAGCTATTCCCTTTACAGCAGCTTACTTCCTTTACTGGAAAGCAATGAACTAGTAAATCTGATTTTGGCAATAACTGAAGTTGTGTCTAACATCGGAATTGTCACTTGTGGTACCAGCATCACAATTATGTAACTTTTCTCAGTGGAGAGAAGGCAGGGAGAGCAATGAGAAGACATTTTTTCAGACATCTGTCCTGTAGTGCACCGTTAAATGGAGCCTGTAAGGGATGTGTTCCATGGACTGATCAGCAGTGACTTTCATTACAAAACACCTGCTCTTCCTTAGGTAGCTGAGTACCCAAATGCCCACATTTGGAAGAACAGATTTCACAAAAAATTGAGGTGAGAATAGTACAGGAGATCGTAGTATTATTACCATTCCTTAATCTTTGGAGCAAATAATTGTTTTGATTTTCCTGGAATCTCATTTAGATTTTTATTAGTCTTCTTCAGTCCAATGCTTTTACAGGGAATTTTTCCCTTGACTAATCACATATGGTTGATAACATATTTTGTAAGTTGAGTGCTACAATAGTAGCATCCAGTTGAGTGCCAGGGAAAAGAAGATCTTTTGCAATTTTCAGTCTCTGGAAGGATCTTTTACTATTCACAGCTGCATTTACTATGAGCATCTATTTAACTTGTTTTTACATCTCCACCAGGATCCAAAATCTACAATAAATTATTTTACTACTGCCTGCATGCCCTCTGTTCCTCCCCTTCTCCCACCCACCACAGGTTGCTTCAGGGTTAGGACTGAAACAAAGAGTTTACAAAACCCCCTATGTCACCATTACAGTCAAAAACATCAAATGACATTTACAGAGGGTTTCACAGACAATACAGACCACAGTTTCTAAATAATTTGTTGTCATCACAGTTCTTGGTGTAATTTACAGGTTTTGGGTTGTTTTTTCTTACTTTTAAATAAAACAATTATTTTGTGCAACACGAGCTACCTATGTTGGCTCTCATGTGTCAGTCTTTCCTCTGCCTCCAGGCAGACTGCTACCAACTGAACTATTAGTCTAATTACATTAGCTGGCAGAAGAAACATACTTAGTAAACCCCAGTAAGGCTGGATAAATGGTCCCAGGATAAGGCAAAGACCAACAGCATCCTGTCTACTTTGACAATTTAATGAGCTCCCTTTCATCAAATGTTGTCTTTGTCAGATGGGACTGAATCAACCCTTTTTGTCTCTTCCAGTAGTGCTGCCTGACACCATCCACATATATCTAGCAGAGAGGTTATTAGTGCTTTGCTGTTTGGGGTGTTTATCTAGTCAATATGATAATTTTATCAGGCAAGTTCTCCACAGAAGAAAAATGCAAGAAGTGATGTTTTCTAGCCCAAAGCTGTTCTCATGAATTATATAAAGCTTTCTGCACACATGACAACAGTAAAACAGTACACAAGACTACAGTAAAAATTAAAAAGTATTTACTTGTGGTACCATTCTCAGATATCACTCTTACTTTCAAAACTTATAGAATCAAATATATTATTTGATTTAACCAATTATACACAACACAATGATGGGTTTGTCTTTTAGGACATAAAGCTAGCAGAATAGGCTTTAAAGGAAATGACTGCTCTTAATTTGCAGTGACAGTAGAAGAGAGTAGCTGCATATTAATGGAAATTAGTACCAAAATGGCAGCACAAGTATAGTTATAGTAAATAGTTGAAGGTTCTAGATGACGTATCTCATTCTTGCTCTGCTTTGGACTTTTATATATCCTCTTGTAAGGCTGATATTAAATGCCTATGTTATCTGGAAAACTAGAAGTGATATAAATTAATACTCATAATGATGTAGTTAATTTGTCAGAAGGTTTGGTCCAATACTTGCAAAGACAGAAGTTCTGCCATGTTGAGTGACGGTAACTACATTGCAAAAGTGTGGTTCTTAGGCAATTAGTCATAGGAAAGTGATAGCTCCAATCTGTTCAGAACAAATATCATGGAGGGATATTTGAGGAAAACAATCTTAAGCAACAGGAGCAGGACTGATAATAACTGCAAACTCTGCTAGCTCTGATTTTTTTTTTTTTTTCTCCAAGAAGGAAAGGGTATTAATGACCATAATTACAGTTTTGATTAATTTCTTTGGTAAACCCAAATTGTCATTCTCTTCATGTGCCACATTTTTCTTTGTATGCAGTTCTTTCCCTAACAACATAACACTGTAGCAACAAAAAAGGTTTCAGCTTCCCTTCTAAAAATGGCTGTAAATACTACACCACTTACAAGATCATACCCCAGCTTTCTCTTTTAAATTTTTTTCCTTTCTCGTACATGATAGTTATTCAAACATCACTAGATCTGACATAATTCAGATCCAGCATTATCTGTTATAAAAGAAAAAAAGAGTAAATAGAAGTTCTCCTTATCAGGGTAATATACTATTGTGCTAGTTCCTTATTTTTCATTGTCATATCTCTCTCCCATGTACACTATAATGGAGAAAAATGTATGAATAAGAGTCCATGAAAGCACCAATACAAGCCCAAATATTTGAAAATTGCCCTAATTTGTAGCTATTTTATGAACAGCTGTATGTATTTTTTATATTCATGTTTATACAGTGTCTAGGTGAATAGGTGCAATCTGTCTGCCTCAACAGCCTTTAGGCATATAAATATTTGTTAATGAGCATGTAAGTTTGAAGGATTACACAGCTGCAGCAATCATCAATCCACAGCCACACCTTCACTCAGTTTAGCACTGTGACTTTTCTTTAAAACCACTTTTCCTCCATAAAATAGTATTTTTAGCATTTCTATTATGACATCAGGCCTTATGTCAAGAAATCCAATTCAAAGCCCTACTGAAAAGCAGAATACATAGAGAATGGGGACTATATTAGCAACTGGATAATACAATGAAAAACAATAACCCAGAATAAATCTGGGTAAGGTCTGAGGGATTACTAGAGGAATGGTGTTTTTTTATGATATAGAGTGAATTTCACCACCTCTTACTTACTCCTATTTAGTATGTAGCAAATCATTAAAAAAGAAATGCACTAAGTTTTTCAAAATTTTCAGAGGAAATCAGCTGCACTTAAAACAAAAAAGTGATTTGGATGAAAAACACAGAATTAAGGGTTTAGGTTTTTTGTATTAGCTTTCAAAAACTTTGGTTAAAAGTTGCAGTATGGCTGCATTGGTAGAATAACAACAGCTGGAACAACAAACTTCTGAATGCCCTTCAGCTTCTGCAATATCCAATACAAGGACATTCTTGAGCTCTTAAGGTTGCTACCATTCCATCCAGACAAAATTACAAATAGATTTACTTAGGATCACTTTGCATCACACAGCATTTTTAAAACCTTAGCAGAGGTTATGAAAGATAAAAGTACTGCTTTTCTGAAACAAAAATTCAGATATGTCAGTCTCTGAATTTCAATACAAATTATAAAATGGAGGTTTCAACCTTTGGGACAATTCCAGTGTTTTAATTTATGAAAGAATTTGGCCAACACTTGCACAAGTTTCCTTACATAATGCTTGTGCATTAGTCATTTGGCAGGCAGGTAGGGAGCTTACTTACCTCTACTTCAGAAAGCCTGCATCATTTGTGATCTTTTAAGCCAATTGATTACACTGGAAATTTACCTACAGCCTTAGGAGATACAGGTATACATACTTAGAAATATTTTTTTTGATGAGCGGGAGAGAAAGACTTCAAATTGATCAGAAGAGAATACTGGTTCCTCCCTCTCAAAGTGTCTCAGCTGTAGACCAAGTGAATCTACAGATCAACACATTCCTTAATTCATGACCATGAGAAAAATGCATATGCTTGTACAGCTGCAAGATTTTTGTGAAATGGAAAACGAGAAGGTGGGAAAATGCTTAAAGCAGCAGCTCCAGGCTTCCACTGCCATTCAACCACTAGCAAAAACCATGCTGCCTCACTCTTCTCCAAAAGGCTAAACATTCTCCCCTCTCCCTCACAAAGTGTAATCATACCAGTGCAACCCAAATATATTGTATTTACAATATACAGAATTGAAAGCTTTACCAGTAATTTGGAAAATTGAAGGGATTTGAGGAATTTGGTTTCAAAATAAGCCTTCCATCAGTTTTCCTTTTTCCTGGAAAGCTACTTTAGTATGCTTCCCAAGCCTGTTTGCTGTACAACATGCAGACATCTGACACCTTGCATGTCCAGGTAATAGTGAAAAAAGATTTTTAAAGGCTGTGCATTGCTCTCAAACATATAGTATAGAAAACACCTCTACCTGCCAATCCCACAGAAGGAAATAACTCTGGACAAACACTTTAATATTCACTACTCCTAAAATGAATTGTACTGACAAAAGAGATGAAGATCAGGGTAGACAACTTGTTCAGTGTGGAAAGTGTGTTTTGCATCATCAATAAAATTCTGCAGGAATAGAAAGTCAATCATAAACATCACAACTCAGAGATGACAAGCAGTGCTCCAAAACTATGCTTTTATAAACTTGTTCTTATGGCTTTCAGACGTTTTTCGTAAGAAATTCAGGTGAAGATTCAGCAGGTAAACAATGTGGCAATCTAGAAACAATTCCATGGAAAAAATCCTCAAATCCCTTCACGCCTCTATCCTTAGTTTACATGTGTTTGTAAAGTAAGGTGTAGATTATATTTCAACACTTCAAATGCTACAGAATGCAGTAGAAGATATAGCTTAGAGAAGTTATGAGAATCCTTAGAAATGTAGTACAAAGAAGATTAGATTTCCCAATATTACAGGCTGCGCTAAAATGAGAAAGAGTAGAGCTGCCATTAGCTATGAGAGCAAAGCATTCAGTCCTTTTTAGTATAAGCAGACCTCAAAGGTAAAAAAATATTTAAAAATATAGCCTAAAAAGGTGAAGGCCTAAGGGCCAGTTATAAATTGCTAACCACCATAAGTTGCTATAGCACTTGTACAGGTAGCCTGAAACTACGTAAGGGTAGAAAAGTCAAAATGGAACCATTAAAGCAAATAAGCAGCTTGGCTACCTTTCTTTCCAGCTGAAATTTTAATATTTATTGTCTTAAGGAAAATAAATTCTAGCAGTTGTTTTTTTTTTTTTTTTCCCCAAACACTTTTTATTTATTTTTGTGCGCCCTTTAATGTCTTGTCTGACTACTCTTCTACCTATGGAAAAAACAATAAATGTCCTCATATAATAAGCAAGCAAGCAACCACTTAAAGTTCACTTACTGTCCATTTCAATAAGTAATCTTCTCCATTGTCTTCATTAGGCTGCAACCTCTTATACTTCATTAACAACAGAACTCAGTGATGCCAGAAAAGATAATCTGGACTAAAATGCCTCCTAGTCTGTGCTCTTTCATTATCTAAAGACACAGCCCACAGTAATCGACATCCCAGCCAACATTAGGTGAGATTGTCACTGTACATGGAAATTCTTTTAACATGCTGTCCTAGATAGAATCTCAGAGAACTCGCTCAGCCTTGGGAAAATTGTGAGTACTGATTTCAGCCTTTCAACTTTTGCTATTAAATAGTTTGCATCACAGTTAACAGTTACAGCTTCACTGCAAGATTTTGAATGGAACTTTTCCCTCTGAAGAGAGTCATAGCTTTAAATCATTCAGTGCAGACTTGAGAGCTACCAAGCAGGTTTTTCTAACATGTTAATCACAACTTTGTCAACTGATCAATGATCTCACTGCAGACTTAAGTTTGTCACTAATTCCACAAAAATAAATATTATTGCACTGGAAAGTATCCATGTTGTGTAACATTTTTCTTTTTGTGACTTCGGGCTGTAACAGCTGCTTCAAATGTCAGCAGATAGGGTAGAATTAAAAAGGATACACAATGTGGACAGGGGAATTGCAGATCTAACCTATCTGTGCCTAATGCCAAGAAATTTGCAGATGGATAGCTGTTTATCAATTTTTTCATCTAAATTAATAATACTTTTAATCAGTCTAAATATGCAGCTGCCACAGTGCCAAATAAGATGAGTCTGATAGACCAATCCTCTGTGCTCTACAGGGATACTAAAAAAAATGTCACATAATAATTGAAATCCCAGAAAGAGCAAGTTTTAGCAAAATATTTGGGTAACTGGTATTTTTAAAAAATATCTTTCAAATTCATTTTCTATGCGATGTAGAGGACACCCATCTAGAATGTTTTTCTCAAAGACATAGTTTACAAACAAAAAGACCCAGGCTTCTCATTTCATTGCACAAGTCAAAGTCTTTTGTGAGCAGATTACACCATACATCTGACTGCCAAGTTATCCTCTGAAGGCATTTAATGACCTATGCCATTCCTTTATTCTAGTCTCTAAAATTAGACAAGCATTTTTTATGATCTCACTTTTGCTCATGTAGCATGATATGTTGCTGCAGTGATTCTGCTAAGTTTGCCACTGGTAACTCTGGCCTAAGACATGACATAATCAACTTCTCTTCAAAATATCATCAGGAGTGCTTGCACTCCCCAGTCACTTCAGGCTAAGTTTGCAGTATAGAGTTCTGGTTACTCTGCTACTTTGTTCAAATGCAGGTTAACGCCACAAAGGAGAACTTTTCTGTAAGTAGCACCAAAAAATGAAAGAAAATAAATTGTTCTTACAACAGCAGATTTATGAAAAAGTCTCAAAAATGGGATTTTGACACAGACCCCTTCCACAGAAATAGTATCTTTTTATCTTCTAATATAGTTTTGTATGTCAGATTATAATACTAGAACTAACCAGTTGAATTTAAGAGAATATAACAATACCCTTAGGTCTAAATTGTGACCAAGCTCTTCTTAAATATAATTTCTCATACCTGTTAGCATACTCCATGTAGTTCTTTATATGTGGAGTTTTTCTCCAAAACAAATATTTCAACAATGTTATTTTCTAAACAAAAAAAACCAAAAAACCCAAAACAAAACAAAACAAAAAAAGTGCCAGCATCCAGACAATAAAAAATCAATCTCTATGCATGATGGAGGAGAACAAATGGTAAATATTTTTTTGCTATTTCAAGCTTTCAAAAGGTAATATTTGCAAAAGATATAGTAAATATCATGACTTTAGAAATGATGAAAAATATCTCAGTAATGCTCTTATAAACTGGAAAAATATTTAGCTCAAAAGTTTATCTACTCAGCCTTCAAATAATATTTCATTACTCTTGTCTAGATGTACACTGCTTTTTTCCCCTTTGAACTTTAAGGCCTTTAATGTTTTTTTCCTTTCAGATTCTCTTATTTTTCTCCAGTCCAATGGCTCATAGTAATTCACAGGCTGCTGCTTTATGACCAAAGTCTTGCACTGCACTGGCTTGTATCATCAGTATCAGCAGCTGCTGTTAAATCACCTGTCAAATTTGCAAAATTCTCACTCAATTTACCCTGAATTCCAGACTTGCACTTTTTTTGTCCATGTGTCTGTTCATGTTGTTGACACAAGGGTTCTGTTGGGACCAATGGCCAAACAGCTTGAGCTTCATGCACAGATGATGCTGTAAAACCAACTGCCTCTCCACTAGGAAAAAGGGGACAGAGGAAAATTCTGGGTTGATGTTTTACATAAACCAGTGTTTTGCATAAACCACTGATTCATGTATGTAGTAGACAACTTTGTGTTTGGAATAACAAACTGGAAAGCCAACAGCTCAACTTATTGTGCAGATATCTTACAAATTCATTAATTATTGTGAAATATACTTATCTGTATTGGAAATAATTTTATCACTTTTCACATGTGGAACACAAGTTGGCTTGCAAGAGCACTATGCTAATTTCAGTGAAAAATCTTTTAATATTGTAGATCAGATAACAATAAAAAAAATCCTGCAAATTGTGCTTACAGAATTTCAGCCAAAAATGATGGGTTTTAATGCAACATCTACTCCAAACCAGAACGTCTTAGTGAAAGACATATTCTGAAAACAATTTCCATCAGTTATGGCAGCTATACATGAGGTTTCTTACATATTTGGAACAAACCTCTACAATAATAGAATTATAGGAATACAAAGGATGCTTTGGGTCAGAGATTTTTCACCTACATGATAAGAAAAGAAGAGTGTAATCACTCTTAAATTACATAAACAAGTATGTTCTTCTTGAGTACCATTGTTCTAAGACGTGACTGAAAGCTGAAAATCCTTCATCATTTTCTCAGCTTGTTCTCCCTGTCCCTTTAAACATGACTGGACTGAAATCCAGATCTGCCAGACCAAATCAGTTCTGTGAATTTCAAGGTGAAAAGCCTCAGGTTTGGTTTGCAATTACTACTATGAGTTCTGAACATGAATCTTTCAGAACAGTTCACAGAAAAATTGATTAGCTACAAATTCACTTTAGTAAATCCCTATGACAGAGTTCTATTGCTCCTTAGCATCAAGACATTTGTTTTAAGAGTACCCACTCCAGCTGCACAATCTAGGATGATGCATTATTTTTATACACAGTTAAGCACAGACGTGCATGCCCACACACCTTAACATTTTAATATTACAGAAAAAATTGTATTGCCTCCTCATTGCAGTTTGTTCTGCAAGAAAGATAGTTTTGAACAACTGAGAGTGATTTTCATGTCCACTTCTATAATTTTTAACATGTGCTGTGTTGATGCTAAACCCCCTGTAAAAAAACACATGATAGCAATTTGTATACAGCATCTCCATTTAAGAATCTGTCTGTCAAGGTCACACCTCACTGCCTAGTCTGTGAAATATTAAATTGTTTACCTGCATGAAGAAAATACCATTTCTTTGCATGAAGAAAACACCACTTGTTGGTTTTTTAAATAATTGTATATTTGTCTTGTTTTATATTAATGGATTCACTTGCCAGTTTTCCTCTCTAATTCAGTATTTTACTTTGAGCACTTTTATCCACATGCATGACAGCAAGAATTAACTCTTCCATATTTGAATACTCATAACCTGTTAACCAAATTTTGGGAAAAAGGTTCAAACTGGCATAATAGCAGGAGTAGTAATACCCATACGTTTATATCCTGACTTCTTTAGAATGAAGTAATGACTATGATATTGCAACTGTAAACAAAACTAACATGGGAATGGTGCAGTTTGCAACATCAGCCTCTTTCTTGACCAGCTATTGAATAAAGTGGTTTTGTTGGTTTTTTTCTTCCCAGTGCTCCAGCAGTGGTAAATCACTTCAGCTCTTGATGACAGAGGGATCTTCTAGGTAATTTTAAGAGACATGCTCTCTAGACTTTGTGGACTTTAAGATTCTTGACAAAATTACATCAAACCTACTTTCTGTAAAGTTTCCTTATTTTTTTGGCTGTTGAGAGTTGGTGGCCAATAGGGGGGTTTCTCATGATTGAAACACAGAATCTGGGTTCTATGATTGTAGAAAATGTCTCAATAAGCACATCTAAAGCTAAGTAAAGACAGCCTTTTTATTCAAAGACTTTCCTTGAATGTATGCATGATAACATCAGAATTATTAAAATACTGATACTTCACATGCATGTATGTCTGCAGCATCATGGAAAAAGAAATAATTTTTCCAACAGCTTAGAACTTCATTCACAACACAGTTTATTCTGTATTACCAAGCTTGTTCACATGCCTGTGTAGGATTTATGCTGCCCCCTGAGAATATTTAGAAAATGTGGAAGTAGGAAGGAGTATAGAGGAAAAAATCTGTAAGGCTGTTTAAGGGAAGCAGACTTTATGGAGAGATTTTAAGAGGCAAAGGATATGAAGGTTATCTAGCAGATATGAAGAGACAGATGTTTCAAGAAAGTTATATAAAAAACCTGACACCAAGATGGTATGGAACAAAACAAAGGAATATCTCAAAAAGCATTCTTCACAGAAGCCTAGGGCTGTAAGAATTCAACAGGCAAGAAAATGAAGACTGAAGAGCAATTTTCTATTTTTGATGGAAAACTTTTGATCACAGACTTTAAAAATACATACATTTGTATGACAGGAGATATATCATTAGTAGTCATTGCATCACATGTTTATCTTCACTGTTCAGGGAAGGAATATCACAGAGTGGCAGAGTCAAAAATGCTGTTTACTATTGCATCCACAGAAAAATGTAAAATACAGGAGCTCCAATTTGAGAAAGCATTAACATTGCCCTTAGAAAAAAAATAAAAAATAAAAACCCTCCTCCAAACCCTTTATGTATGTTCGGGTGCTTCAAACACACTATCTTAAATCACACTTTCACTTGTGTTTTGATTATTATTCAGATACAGTAGTGACTATATTGTTGGATGATTCGATATCAACATGTATTTAATGTAATTCCAGAATGATTTGCATGCTTAGGAAGATATCAGTGTCATTAACAACCTTCACCTCTGAATATACAGAAATTTTTCTTTAGAGAACTTTCATGCATCATATAAAGAAGTTGGAGATATTTTACATTGAATATCAGGTACAGCATGATAATTTGATTTCCCAAAGATAAGGTACATATTTCCTTGAAAATTTAAACAGAAATATGCCACCATTTCAGAACATCTGTTTTTTTACTAAATTAAGCTCTCAGCTGATAATTTAAATGACTTATAAAGAAAAAATAACAGGCACTTCAAGCAATGATTGAGCAAAATATTTTCTGCAAAATAACAAAAGTTTTAAGGGGACTTTGAAATTAATCTCTCAAAGGTTAAAAAAAAATCACAAATGGTTTAATGGTCTATAAGTACAGTTCTCAGGTGTCTGATGCTCAACTAAAAACCAGTCATTAATGGACCATTAAAAACGAGAAGTTCTTTATAGCAAAACTGAAAAAATTTTCCTTGAGATTGTACTTCTTCCTTACTGAATACATAAATTATTCTATCTAGGCAGCAAATTTGGCTTAATTACCAGCTCTTCTCTCATGCATTGATTTTACTTTGTTTAGAAAAGTGAAAAACTTACTGCTTTGTTACCTGGAAAACAACCTAGTGGACTTATTGACACAGATTTAATGCAGCAAAATAGAGACTTTTACTCCCTGATGAGTAAAAAAAAAAATGTAAACATTCCAAGTGAGATCCAAAATATTTAAATAGCATCTTAATTGTAGAAAACTGCAAAGATGAAATTATGCACATAATTACAATTCCTAGTTATTTTAAGAAGTGAAAGCTGCTGACAAATTTTGTTAATTTACTCATTCAGAGAGAATTTGGCAATCTAGAGAAATGCCTATTCCTTTATTTAAGCTAGTACATTTTGAAATTAAGTGAAAATCAAATCTACTTAAAAACAAGGTATACAGGGAATTTATCAAAATTTATCAAAATACTGCAATAGTATTTTAGTGAATGCAAAGTACATACTTTGAGTATGACTCTTAGTGTCATTCTGACAAGGATATTGAGGAGATCTTTTAATTTAGCAAATAATTATGTTAATCTTGGAAAATGAAGGATTAAGAGTTATCCTAAAGTGACTAGAACACCCCTAAAATATTCCAGTTAAAATTTACTAATATAGGACTCTATATTGCACATGATCTTTCAAAATTTTTTCTTGTCTCACTTTTTGTCACATTTATGGTTACATGACAGTAAATCTTTAAAAATAAAGTAGAAAGAAACAAAAAATGCACAGGAAGTTTTCAAACAAGTCTTGCTATTAATGTAAAGCTGGATTTGTTCAGGGTTAGTTCCTACCCCTTGGAAACAGATATTCCAGTATCCTTTGTAAGAGTATTGTCCAACTGAAATTTTTACCCCTTATCATTCATGGAGCTCCAGATGCCCTCTCCACTTCAAGTTTAATGGATAACAGATGCCCAGTTGTTCTATGTAGACTGCAAGTCTTAAGACAATGACCATGCTTCTCCTACAAATCTTGTGAGGGGATTTCATGGATGCCTCGAGAACACTATAAATAACGACTTGCACATGTTGAATCACTTCTTATTGAATACATTCTAAAGTCCTGTGAAAAGCAGTATTTTCAGTCCAATACATTTACGTAAATCATACATGGAGGTTCATTATAGTCTTAAAAACATCTGGACAAGAGAGCATAAACTAATCAACATTAAAGAGATTTAGAGCACACCACTAATAAAGAACATGCCTAATATATACTTGGAGTGCATGCTTTTACTGCAGACAATGGGATTTGACATGGATAACATCTTTTCTTTTATACCAGAAGGATTTACCAGTTACTTTCATCTCCTGGCAAAACGATTTTAACTTCAGAAGCAGATAACAACATTTCATTTCTATCTGTCTTCCTGCTTGCATGAAGTGACCAAGCTAACTCTGACATTAAAATGCCACTATGTCTAGACTCAGCACTGTGTGTGATGTTACTTTGCCCACATTATCCACACATGGGTATTTCAATCACTCACAGCGATGCAAAGACATTAATTAAGCCAGTGCACTTTTGACAGAGAGAGTGGTCAGATATTACACTGAACTGCAAGAACTGTCAGTGGGTCTTAAAAACCAAATTGCCTCAGTTTAAAATGAAAAATGCATCTAACTCCTGAATATGTGGTACAATCTGGGTTGCTGGGCCCAGGCTTTTGATGGTGGATATAGGAATCAAAATGTTAATCTGGCCTACATAATATAGCCATATTCTCAGCCTGGAAGTGTTTGACTGAATATTGTACTTTCCAGCAATCAATTATGACCAAGGAAGCTGAAACTCAGAAGGTAGGACAGTTTATATATTTGTCTTACATGCTAATGTAAGCGATGGAAATACAAACCAAAATAAACTGATGCAAAAACAAAGATTTCCAAGAATCAAAGTAATTTGTTATTAAAAATATATTTCTGAAAAAAATCTGGCAGTTTTCAACTGAAGCCTGTGAGTATTTGTTTTTATTACCTGTCCATAGTATACCTGTTCCTATAATATAAATAACATTGCAGGACTGTTTCCATCATTTTAAAACAAAGCACTATCTCTTCTGTGTAAAGAATCTACAATATCTTTCCTAGACTAAAATGAGACTTTCTCAAGAAGCCTATCAAATGCAAACTATATTTTAAACTTTCTGAGGTAACCTGTGTTGCCTGAAAGGTTTACATGGTTCTAATTTTGATTATCTCATATTCCCAGTGGGAGGTGTATCACAGCTGAAGGATCAGTCTGGAATTTAGGTTCCGTGAATGTTTTTCATGAGATCATTAAATGTTTGGAGTCTGAGATGAGAAATAATAATACAAATAGATAATAAAAAGTTTTAAAATATAAATTTTTAATGGAAGAAATGCTATTCAAATATTTATTTTATTTTGATGTAAGGAAGGAGCATACTAAGCATATTACAAGTTTATAGCTAAATTAAAATAAAACCAATTTTAAAATAAAATAAGAATATTCTCTGTACATCTGTAGATAGATAATTAAATCTTGTATCAGCACTTTCAAGAGTCTGAAATAATAGGAGATGCACACTGAACAAATGTTTTACCTCATTTCTGTTATTAGATGATTTCATGGAAGACTTGGCATTAATTCCCATGAACTTTTCTCTGTGCAGTCACCTATCATTTTGTCAAAATCAAATCTATTATATTATTTCTTTCCCACAATCACAAAACCTGCTCTAAGTTGAAATAGCCTTCAGACATCTCTGGGGAAGACATATTTTTATGCATTCTAATTTGCTGGCTGCACAGTGCTCAGCTATATTGGCAAACAGCCCTGTTGCCTACAAAATTAGAACAACTGAGATATATGCTGCTCCTTCATTTTACACCTGGGTAAGGATTTACTTTATGTGTGTGAAATTTGCTCTTTATCCAAACTGGGCAAATGAAAGGTAATGTCAATATTGATGTGGTTCAAAGAGGGAGGGAGCAAAGTGGGCAGCACATAAACCTTTTCTTTATTAATTCCTACGGAATTTCCTTTTTTCTTGTGTCTGTCTGGCTGAACTACTTAGGAGTTTGCTCGCTATGGCAAATGAGTCTGTTGGCAGTTTAAACAATTTGGCCATTAGCATAAAAATTAATCCTTTTTTTGGATGTTGTCCATCAGAAACATACAAATGCTTACAGCAGGTAGCAGGTCTGCCATGCAGCAGGAATTTCTCAATGCATTTTTTTAAATGGAGAAGAGACAGCACTCCCCAATACATCCTACTTGACAGGACAGAGGCCAAATGAACAGCTCTTAAATATGAATTAACTTTTCATTTTATTTTTGTCTTTGATACCCACAACTTCCCATTTATAATTCTTCAAAAGTATCCCTTATTTTTTTATCATTACCATCGTACAAAAAAATACATTTATACAATTTTTTCACTGCTGGAAACTTGTTATTGATATGCACTGTGGTTAAAAATTACAATGTAGCTGAAATATATTTACTTCCCCCAGTCTTATTAGAATTTAATTGTTTTGAAAGCACTGAACAAGTATAGCAAAGTCACTTTTTGATGGATATTTGTATCTTCCTTGATTCTGGTTATTTCATAGATTTTTAATGTTTGATTAAAACTTGAATAAAATTATGTGCTTAGCAAAATTTTACACTGAGCAACATCAGCTTTATCATGGATAGTTAATGATTTCTCTTTAAAGCAGGGGTTTACTTGAAATGTCAGAAGACACTCAAAAAAATTCTTATAAAATAAGAGGAAACAGTAAATTAAGTTTGCCCCGTAGGTATTAAAAGATATCAAAAGACTCAAGAGTACAAAAGTGATGAAAAAGTCATGCAATAAGAACAGAAATAAAAATGGAATTTTTAATACTTTGATTGCAGTGTATGACTGAGTTTCCAAATATTTTTCCTGGAATTCAGGAACTAAGAGCTGAGCTGTTTTACACATTCAAATTAGATAAATTTTGAAATTAAAAGTCTCATGGCTTATATGACCCTCATAATAAGCAATAAATGAAGTGACTGAAATAAACAGGAAATGGGTTCTGAGAAAACTTGTAAGCTAAATGCAACAAAATTTTCAGAGGAAGGATAGTCCTGTAATTTTAGCATTTTGTTGTCTTTCCAGACAAGATAAAGACTATTACATGAACAGAGACCATCTAATAAATTTCAAAACCAGACCTTCTACCTGCACTTTTGATCATCTCATCCCTTTCTCTCTCTGCTTATCTCTCTCACTCAGATCTGTATGTACCATTTAAACATCTTCAGATCTCCAAAGAGAAATGGTTTGCCAAAATAATCCCCGAAGAAACACATCCAGAGAGATCTAATTCCAATTATTTTAAATGTGAAATAATGCAATTTCTCCACAAAAAATACCCACTCTAAAATGCAGGAAAGTCAAGCAATAATGCATTCAAAAAAAACAACCTTGGATCACTACTGTGGTACAAACAGGAATTTCATTCCACTTTAAAGGAACCTGTGGTCCACCTAGGTCAATGTTCTGTCTTCAGCAGTAGCTGACACTTTCAGTTTGAAAGCAAAACCAAATAAAAAGAACAAATCAAAACTAAACAAAAAAATCAATAACCATCAACATTTTGGAATGGAGATAATGATATTGTGCCTAGAAGCTGGTTTATGTTCAAAGCCATCTAAAAGGAGAGAGAGCTTTTGCTTAAAAACAAATAGTTTTTAACACATCAGAGGTGTGCTTTTTAAACCTCTTTCAAACCAGTCTTAGGTCTAGCCCCACCATTTTTAACTCAGTCCCCTGAAGTACAGCCAGTTCTATAAAGAAAAATATTTGCCTGCATAAATATTTAAAAATATTGCTCAAACAAAATAAAAAAAACTGCGGCATGCCAAACTCAAGACTGTAGCTTTAATCTAGTCAGAGCCAGACAGAAATTGTTTTAGTCTTTAAAACAGCATTTCCATATGGATCACAGAGAGAAAATAGAGCAAGTAATCCTATGTGACACTATCAGCAAGGCAACAAAATTCTATTAAGGAGGACAGACTCCAGAAGCAGCATAGTTTTTAAACCAGTCTAATCCCAATGAGAAATGAGGCATTGGCAGAATGTTGTAATGCCAGGATGCATAGGGAGCAATAGAGAACTTAAAAGGAGCAAGAAAAGGTGAGTATTGCCAGCTAACAGAAAGAAGAATGCCACTGTCTGGTATAGAAAATCTATTTGTGTGTCAAAATACTATCTAAAAAGTAACCAACAATAAGAGAAATCTTCCCTACATTACTGCTTATTCCCTTACATCTTGTTTCAGCTATGGCTGTTATGTTCCATTGCACCCTAATGTAAGGGTATTTAACTTTGACTCAGTAAAATCTTATTGGATTGTAAAGACTGAACAATAATGGAGTTACTAGGTGTCCACCTCTTGTGATTCCAGAACAGATTTGTGCCTTGAGTTCCTGGCTCCATTTGCATTCCCTGATTTTCCACTGTGGATGGTTCTGAGGAAATGAGAATATGGAGTATAAAATGACAGCTCAATAGGGTCTGACCACTGAAACAATTCAGCTGCAGTTTGGGCATGAAAGCAAGCACATCACAAAAATCATAGCTTTTTCTGACAGACTTGAGTTTGATTGCTTAAACTATTTAGGTAAATGAAGCTCTGGTATTGCACATGCCAAGTGGAGGTTGCCTACTATACATTTCTATCCCAAAATACTCAACCTGAGAGTCAGTTCAGAGGTACACGCACAGAGCAAGCCTCACACACCCCAACACCTCAGCCAAAACTGGTATGAGTCCTCCACCTCACAGTCCCTTTGAGGGTAGCAGCATAGGTCCCTAGACCTTATCCATGTTTCCTGAAGGAAATTAGCTACATCAACTCAACACCATCTCCCACACACATCTGTTAAATATACAGCTGTACCTGCCTAAATTAGCAATGCAGACTTTATTTTCTATAAGCGTCTCACAATGGTGACTCTGTCTGACTGTGTGACCAGCCCATGCTTAACCCACTGAAAAAATATAATAATAACAACCAGTCTTTATCTTTTTATGGAAAGCATAAATAATACTATGTTTATATGCACACACATATACAAAAATTGCACAGTTTCTGAGGATTTTTACATACCAGTTTTTTTTCAAACTGTTTAAAGCAAAAATTAAAATAATGCAAATTTGTAGTTGAAATACTCTGCATGAAGTAACTAGGAATGAAATCAAGCCATATTTATCACTATTTAAAATATTCTGATGGCACTAGATGATCAGGCATTACATTTTAACACTCATCATTTGGTATCTAGCCCTTTCACCACAACACTATTATGAGATTTGAAGTGCCTTTATTGTCACCGCCTATAGCACCTTAGAAACCTGAAAAGTAACTTTGTCTAAACAGCTTTCTAAACAGTTTTCCTAAAACTTTGCTGAAACCTGAAAAGTAACTTTGACTAATCTTAGTTTTGCCAGGCTTTCTGCATATGTGACTCCTCTGAACATGAGTCATTCCAGTCTGGCTTTTTGCGAACCTTTTAAATCTCTCTGTCTTTTTAAGGACTCTGATTATACATGTGCTCAAAATTGCATACAGCTGTCCAAACACAAGCTTAAAAGCCCCTTGGAGCACTAAAATAATTTTTCCTGCACTGCACTATATCCTCCTCTGTAACACTAACAGTGTTCTGTTTGCTTTTTCATCTTCACTTATGTGCAATACTGAGGTTGATTCCTTGATTGTTTACTGTCACATGCAGATATTACTCATCTGTGTTTGGCAGGATATGCCTGCCAGGATATGCATGTCCTTGCTGTTCTAAATCTACTGCTCCACTCTTTCACAATGACCTGCTTGAAGATGCAGATTGAATTTTCCCACTAAAGTTTCATAATCAAATGATTCTTTGAAATTAATTCTTCTATATTAAGGCCTGATATAATTGGCCTGATATATTTTTTTAAAGGAAGTCTTTGATTTATAGGGTTGGCCCTATAACTACTATAACTGTAACTACTGTTTTGTTTTATTTGCATGTTACATCATGATGCGAATCAAAAAGTTATTATTTTGGTGCACAACTAAGCTAATAACATGAGCAGATTCCCTCATATTGCTAAAAATTATTTTAGGCTCTGTAAGTGACCTAACATTTAAGCAAACATAGATGCAATGATCAGTCAGTACAATGAAGGCTCAGAGAAAAAGTTGGTGTTTTTTGCTGTTTGGTTTGTTGTGTTTGTTTTTTTTTTTTTTTCCCAAAGTATAACTGATTATGTAATTTTGCACTTACAAAGGCAGAAGAGGAACACAGAAATGACTGGAGATTAGTCTTCAAAGTTGGTATGGGATTTAATTTTGGTGATGATGACATTTGAAACATAAATAGGCCTATTTCAACCAGGGAATGAAAATTCTGGTAATTTAAAAGGCTATTGTGCAAGACGCTAGAAATGCTTCTTAGAATAAATGCATTCCATGATACAAAGCTTTATTATAATTATTTGTCTTGCTTTATCATAATTGTTAAAGAACTATGAATGACAAATATTGCCTAATCTTAGGCTGAAAGATGTACCTGTTTTTTCATGGAAGCACAGAGTAAATCACAAAACCAAAGAAGTAATTTATCAAAAAGGAAATATAATATTAACTATTTCATTCATCTTGCATTGATACAATTTTTTCTTTATAACTATAAATATAAATAACAATAATTTCATTTTTGTTTTGATTTTCTTGGAAACATAACTATGAAACCAGGAGTTTCATAACACCGTACAACAAATAAAATTAAATATAGCTATTTAGATATATATTTATATATTTCTATATATTAGATATAACTTTAATTTTGCATCTGGATACAGCCTTCTAGAGGTTATAGAAAATTGTACTGGATTTTAATTTATGTCTAATAAATAATTTTTCATACTTTCTCTACTTAACTTTTTAAAATTTCATTTTTAAATGTACGAAGTTAATATTGTGTTGCAGTATGAAGAGATCTATCTCTGACTGACAAGTTAAGGGCAAGAATAGGGCATGACATCAGCAAGAGCTGCAGCAGACAATGCAAAAGGTAGGGTAGGTTATAGCAAAAGTGCATGAGAGCACAGTGGAAAAAACTCTGATAGAAATATTTGCTGTAGCCTTTCTTTGACACCTCTGACCAAAACTACCTTTAGAAGTAGAAGAGAGAAGCAGTGTTCACAGACCCTTTTTAAAAGCATGATAACTAAGACAAAGGGACCCCCAGCTAGCCATAAGTATTAGTATCCTTCTCCAAAAAGGATTTTCAATAATCTAATGATAGCTAATAATGTTACCATGATGCATATGAAACCATAAGCAACATCTGATGTTCAGATAAAAGGGAAAAGAGGAAGCAGAAGAGCAGGAAGGTCTGAGCACCTTAGAGCTCTCTCTGTACCCCAGAACTACTGCTGCTCAGACTAAAACATGGTCCTGAATGAATGTGTCCTTTTTGTTGCTGGATGACTCCCTTCAGATGCTGATAAATTAGGGGAATCATACTACTCCTATTTAATGATCTGTCTCTTTCTAAAGTAATTACTAAGACCTGTTGATGTGCTCTTTGGGGTCTATATCATGTGTGGTAGATAGTCAAATTAAGACTATCAACTCAAATTACTTGACAGAGAGTAGAAAAGGACATCAGATTGTTACTATTTTAAGACCTTTTCTCTTTGTCAGTTTGAGATGACATGCTATCAGTAACTTCTATACCTGCAGTGTTCACTAAAAAACATCCAACAAGGACTGGTGTCCCTCATGTGCCAGTGACACAAATATTCACTTTTAAACAAACTATCTTCAGAGATAGTAATGACGACAGTATCAACAAATACAGTGTAAAATGTAACCCAAAATTCTGACTTCTAGAAACAGTTATTAACAAAAGAGACAAAATCTAAAATTCCACTTTACTAGGTGCACCTCTGTTCAAGAATTCCTGGTTTTTGTGCAGATTTAAATCCAGAATGCAATGATTTATTTTCTGTGGTTCTAAGGAGAACAGCATATATTCTGGGTCCTCTATGTGAATATTAAATCAAAAAGAAAAAGAACTTTTTTTATTTTCATTTTTTTTAAGGAATGCCATTCTCACCTTAGACAAAAAGCATCAAGTGAGATGCTTAAGAGATGTGAAACCACAAATTTCAATGGGAAGTTTAATAGCTTTTACCATGTTCCCAATAATAACCCTTTGGCAAAAAACTTACTCCTAGTACAGCTACTTTGGGTTTGTTTGGCTTGTGGTTTTGTGGGTTTTTTCTTCTCCAGATGGTGTATCATTAGAACTTTCCTGGATAACCTCTTTACAAAATGTATATTTTCATCCTCTCCATTGATCTTTAATGCATAATAATCTAAATGGTTTAGGGACCTACCAAGAACTGCTATTAGCTCTGTTTGTGCCTTTTTCACCATAGAAGTTTAAACATCAAGAAATTTAATTAATGTTAGAAGAATTTTCCTCATATGGCCTAAAATCTACATGGCTTATTTCCCCCTCAGACTCCTTAGTGATGGTAGAATGGTTCTGGAAATAACTTATCCTTAGCAATATTTACATAGTCTGCCAGGAAACTTTCAGCATTAAAGTTATAGAAAGAGAAGAATAATCAATTAGCACTTGCTAGGAATACTCTTTCTCCTTTGTCTAGGAGATCAAAGCTGAATCATTACTTGACCACATTCACCAAATGCAAATGCACAAAGAGAATGCATTCAATTTTTCAAGTAATTTTTGGCCATTCTAGGAAGATATCATTATGAATGTCATAACCAGCCATTACTGATGACATTTTAAATTGTGTTCTTCTTTGAATGAGCACTAATAGTTTAGAATGTTAAAGCCAATATACACAGTTAGATGAAATAAATTTCAAATTGAATGAAAATTATATTGTGTTAATGCATCTTGAGGAGAAAAACAAAGTGAAAAAAGCTACACATCAATAGTAGATATTTTCCTTTCCTTTAGAGGATTCCAGAACAAGAAAATTGGAGGAAAAAAATGTATTTCTTAAAATATTAACATTTCCATTTCTGAATGTCTTCAGACAGGTGAGAGATTAAATAGATAAATCCCTGTTTCTATATTTGTTTCACTTTCTTTCATCCTTTACACTTACTGTTCATATGAATTCTACATCTGGATAGTATTAATGGCAGCCTTCTTGTATCTGAGCACACTAACACAGGTTGATTTTCTAAATTTAGGTGAAGAGACATTCAGAAGTTTGTATTTTTTTAGCTGAGGAAATTGTGGCCAAAACATTTATCTGAAAAAGGAACAAAAAATATAGAAACGGGGCAGAAACCAGCATTAATTTCACACATTTTTATTTGTTGTTTTTCTTAGCCCACACAAGTTAAGCTTGTTGAACCTATTAGATAAACTGATGATTTACAGTAATGACCTGTGGAAGTGTCCAGACTTGATGGGAGCTGGCAGGCAGGATGGTGTGAGATACTGCAGTCTTGCTCTGCTCTTTGGATAAAATGTAAATATGACATGTCAGTAACTACCCTATGGAAAACAGTTTTATGTCAATACAATGGAAATTAGGCACTGCATCAAAATTTCAATTTTTTAAGGACTTTTTAAATTTTCAATTTATTATTTTATTTCTCTTGATATTTTCTGAAATAGCTTTGCTTGCTCTATTGGATTACAGAAGAATATTTAAATAGAGCACCCTTGGTTCTGGAATGCTCCTGGTGAAGCATGGAACTCCTTATGGTCTTGAAAACTTATACATGAAAAATAAACATGCTGGTTAAGAATACACTGACAATAGTCAGAAACAACAGTAAACTGATCCAATTAATATCAAGGCTTTAACCAGCAACTTGGACAGCACTGATGAATATATTTGTAAGAGCAAAAGTCCTAGATCTTGGACCAGAATGGATTAACTTATTTTATAAAAACAAGAAGACAAATAAGTAGAGGTTTATCCCTTTGTTGCTATTTGTAAGGAAGCAATACTCATGAATGAAATTCACTTTCATTCCCCTGAGAGCATTTTGTTTGGAATAATTCCACTTTCACTGAAGTAAATCAGTAATTTCTAAACCCAAACTAAACTAAAAAGATTCCTCACCCTAAGAAAATTAAAATCAATATAAACAATAACTAGAAAATAAAAGTGTATAAGAATGGCCAAGAACTGAAGGGAATATCTTTAACACAGAAGGGTTAGAACAATGATAGTTCCCATAGAACCACTCCAAAAGTAAAAAAAATAGATGGGGGATAAAAGGAGATTGGGTTCAGGAGTCCTAATTTATATATCTCACAGTAAAAATTGTTTTCTATTGTTGAAAAAACTGTTATCGTAACGTCTCTTTTTTCCTTCTGAAATAATAATAAAAAAAAAAAATGCAGTGAAGAGTGACAGCATCCATAAACATTTAGTTAGTAAATTAGTAAGTCTAACTAATGCACAAACAAATTTTTGTGAAGTCAACTAAGTTCACCGGAATTTTCAAAGACACAAACAAGATACAGAGACTTAACATCAAACTGTACATTCTACCTACATGCTTTTCTCTCATTCTTCTGTGATATTATTTTCTTGTAAAAAGATGCATAGTAAAAATCATAAACAACTTATTGGCCTTAAGCAGTTACAGTTCTTAGCAAATACAAAATTATAGTTTTCTACTTTTAATTTTTTAAGCCCCCAAATGGTAAACAGGAACATTACGAATATGAAGAACATTAAGAAAGTTCCTGCAGCTATTCAAAGATTACTCTTCTACAGAGTCTGCAAGAAAAACTGTTGCTTTTGGCTTAGCTGTGAGCTCCCTGTACTTCTTATGTCAAGGTAAAGATAATGGATGAAAAGGTTGCATATGTATAAGAGGAGCTTGGGAGGGAAACATGCACTCTCTGAAGCACTGAGAGTGCAGATGGGAAATACACTATTAAAACATTGCCATTATATTACTTTTATTGTCTCTAGTCTGAAAGAAACAGAGGTCAGGTAAGGACTAACTTGTTTGGTGATTCACTTAAGGCAAACATTAGCCCACCCAGGGCTAATAAAACATACTTAGAAACAATTTTACAGTAAAATATACTACATAATAAGCTGAAAATAGCCTGTAACAGCTGTGAAGCATGCGAGGGATGGCAGCCCCTGAACCTGGTGTCCTGGCTGGCGCTCCAAAAGCAGCATGCTTTCACCAACAAAGCTAGCAGAAGGTAGAGAGAGTAGACATCTGAAATGAATTATACATTTCAGGAATAAGAGAGAGGCAGAAATTGCAAAGACAGAAGCTCAAATTTGGTTCTCATTAATATCTAAGACCAAATGAACATGGTTATTAAAGCTACATTAATAGTATAGGGTTTATTTAAACTAACAGATAAGTGTGTTTCAATGTCATCAATGTTCATTGAAGTTAAAAAATAAAAGACAAAAACCCAAACAAAAGCAGCCAACCAAAAAAATACCAAAAATCCAGAACAACAAAAGCCACAAATGGAGATGCTGTCCATGAACACCTTTGTCCGTCACCAAATTCCTACACCTGAATATTCTCCCTTAGAAGCTGGAAAGAGAGAGCAGATTTTGTGAACTTCTTTTGAGAATTACATTACAGTGAGATCAAACAGTGTCTAGAAGACATGATTTAATTCAATTGACTATGCAAATTGTTCCCTAAACTCAATAAGCTTGTCTTGGGTGAGATGAATTCAAATCTGAGATTTACTTGAGTTATTTGTGTGTCCCTTATTTTTTTTAGCTCCTTCATTTGTTTTGGAAAAATAGGGAATTGAATTATTACATGGATTGAATGGAACATTAAACACATAAATTGCCAAGGACTTTAAATACCAAGATGTCAGCGATTGTCACTTGGCCATTGTTTGCCTTTCCTTTCTTCCTCCTCCCACCTTGAAATATAAAATCCCATTTATATAGTTACTCTTTAGGAAGCTTATAAATAGAAGGGTATGTCTCAAACTATAAGCTCCATTTGGACAAATAGCATTATCAACTCTTACAATTTAAAGGACTAGTAAAATCACTTTCAGTGAAAATTCAAGGAATACTTGTAAACATGCTGGGCAAAGAGCATCTTAACAGAAATCATTTGCTTCTCAGGAAAAATACAGTAAATGCAATATACTTCAAAAACATAAAAAAAATCTCATGTTACTTTCTTGCATTGCTAGTGAAGCTCATGAATTACTGTAAACATTACTCTTCAATGGTGTTAGATAATAAAAAGTTGAGAAAAAGTAGAAACTTACCTAGAAAATTCTAAATTACTTTTTCAAAACTTTTTTGCTTGGTATCCTCAGAGCACTAAGAAAAACAACAGACACACACCTACGCTGTTAAAATCTTGACATATCTATTATTCTTCTTCTACATTCTCTTCTATAAAAACCTTTGAAAATTATTTTACTGCAACACTTCCAACAACCATTACTACATATCTTGAAAACTGAATTCTCATTCTTAGACTAACTTCCCTTTAAAATTTAAAAAATTAAAAATATAAAAATTAAAACATTTAAAATTTAAAAATCTAGAAATCTGAGTAAAACACAGTAAGAAACATAAAAACATGACTTCACTGTAACCAGTTATAATTTCTACAGGAATAGGACATTTTTAAGGAAGATTTTCAGCTTACTTAAAATAAATATTATGAAATGAAAATATTATTCTTATTAATAATTCTCTTCAGGGACAGCTATTTCTATACTGACCCAAGTTCATGAAAGATGTAAATCATGTTTATGATTTACATCTTATATTTACATCTTACCTTATATTTTCTAAATAAAGAATTATTTTTGTGTCCTTGATTATGGAAGATCTATCTACTGATGAAGAATTGAAAGATGCAAGCAGCTTGTTGCAAAACCATTATATTTCCAAACTTTCCTGAGTGTTTGAATACATATTTCATATTTGAAAGGTAATGGTATACAGACCAAGGCAATCTTGAAAAGTAACTAACTTAAAAATCAGACGGGGATTGTAACTGTAGATAAATTAAAACAGTTGCACAGTCATAAACAATAATGAATTTATTTCCAAGAAGACTCTTTGACTGTTGCATGCAGATCCATTAAAAATCAGATGCAATATAATAGCATATTATCAGCATCAATTACAAGAGGCCTGATGAATCCTTAATTGTTTAATTCTGTGAAACACAAGAAAGGGAAAATGTGTTCCTCACACTATGTCAATGTGAGGAACTTAAAGGCTAAAAACTGAGGTGTCTCTGAAATAGAGATAAAAGATGAACAAAAGCTTTAAAAAGGTTAAGTTCAGACTTAGTTCCTTAAATTCCACACTTCCAATGTCTAAGACCTGTCACTAGACAGAATTATATTATCAAATTTTATCATGCCTTTGCTCAATACTTGCTCATTTGAAAAACAGTTTACAGATTTGTTTCTATTAAGGCATATCCCTACACAAAATCAAAATAATATACCCATTTATAGCTAATTAATGGCACTTATTCTAAATCAACATTCAGCAATTTTTGCTTTCATTATAGAAGATGAATCATTAGCCAGCAAAGCATTATGGCAATGATAACAACAACAAAACAGCCATATGGCCATTGCTTTCAAAACTCCAAAAGTGTGATTGTCATCACCTATCAACAGCAAATAAGAAAAATACATTTGTTTTTCAACTTAAACTAGTAGAAAATAAACATCATTATACCTTACTGTATACTATGTACTTACTAAAATTCTGAGCAAAGTTTTTGGTACTGAGAACAAAAGGTCTAAATAATACCTACACAGAAAGTCACAAATTCCCTGGAAAAGAATTTTCCTGTAAGGGTGTTGTTTTGATGTTAGTTGCTAATTAATGCTAATCAGAAACAACCCCTCCCCCTCAATCCAACCAATTCCCAAAAAAATCCAAACCAAAACCTATATATTGGTAAAGCTGTGAAGACCAGCTTCATGCACGTAATACTTAGTGTGCTAAAGTCTTTCTCCCACTTCCTAATCCAATACAGCACACATAAAATTTGAGATCAAGGAAAAATCCTAACACAAATCCAGATGCATATTTTTACAATGACAGTTCAAAGCAAAAATTAAAAAATCAGACAAACATCAAAAAACCTCTGGCATTTTCACAACCTGTATAAAAACAGCCAAAATTTAAATTCATTAATCTTATTCATCTTATTTCTGATGTAGAGGGATAACTCATGTAGTTATTCCTTAACTTGCCTAAATTGTCTTAGGTGTGTGAACAGAATATGAGAACAGAGAAGAAACAGCACAACAGATGAGTGCAAAGACTGTAAACTCAAGTTCTTGAATATGACTTTTAATTTAGTTAGATACATGAGCAAAGTGGTATCAATGCTTAACAACCTGAAAAAGTGAACATTGAAAAGTGGTATAAATGCTTAGCAACTTTCAGATGACTACTAAGTTGCCTAATTTTGTATTAACATTAGAAAAAGAAATTGATTTACAGTGTAAGACTATTTGCTGTAGCAGTTAATACTAAATTTGTATGCCTCTATAATTTACTTCACTTATGGTTGTCTCTAATATTAATATTCATTATAAAAGTCCTCTTCTAATATTGCTTGATTTGACAGGAATGCATTAGCTAGACAAATGCTTTATAAAGTGCTCAGACAATATTAATACAAGCAGAACTTCTGATAATTGCTGTTACTTGAATACAAAGATTTTCTTTTTTATTTGAATTTACCCTCTTCTCTCTTCTTCCAACCTTTTTGCTAATGCAAGTTTTGATAACTATACACCAGTCAGAATCAATCCTAAGCTCAACTTGGAGTGCTAGACCACATGAAAAACTGAACCAATTCAGTCCTTCCAGGAATTTTTTTGAAAGTACGAAAATGCTATGATGTTTTGGTTTGGGGAGGGATGTAATCTCTATTTTATGTTAGAATAAATCAATTTTTCCTCCTTAGGAGATGACTTGTTCATGAAAGTTCCTTATCTGTATGTAATCTAAGACAACAGTCAGAATGTTTACTGGTATAAAGTAGAATGAATTTGGCTGCGAGGGTTTCCACTGCTTTACACAATTGTTATAAGGTTTGATTGGAGAAATAGGGCCTGAAGTTTCAGCAACTACATAAGTAACATACTACTACAAATGGCATTCAAATAGTGCAACATAAATAATTATCTAAGTCTATAAGGTCATACTGCAAAGATACCCATTCTGAAAAAAACCAAAAAAACCCAAAACACCACCAGTATTTACAGCAAGCTAATGTAACACAGTATAATCCACAATTCAGTATTTTTAAGAAATTATAATCATAGCTCAACTTCATAGATATGTTCATTAATTAACTCAGAACAAAACACTAAAAACCATGTTGTTGTAGAATGCTGTTACCAATGTTCTTTGTTATAATTGCTATGAGTCTATTTTATTCTCAGGCAGAATAAAATTGACAAAAATTGACACCAAGAACATCAGAATCAATCCCAAATTTCTTGTTTTCTAAGACATTAGTAAGATATATTTTCATAGCCTGAGGTACCAGAGTTGTCCAGATAAGTATTTGCCAGGTTCATTTATAACATGAGGCATAGTTTAAGACTCTGCTTTCTATAAACCCAAGACCCAACTCATCTATGCAACAAATAGTAAGGGAAAATATTTTAATTTCTGATATTAATGGATATATTGATATCTGATATCAATATTTCTGATATCAAGCAGGTCATTGATTAAAGCAATAAATCTGTTGGACTAGCAATGTTTGAAATGCAGAATTTATGCGTGTTGTAGAACTAGTATGTTCATGGTGCACAGTAAAACATGTTGACAAACTTATGAAAACTTACTCACAAAGACTGAATAGAGGAAAAAAAGAATTTTTGTAGCACCATTTTAAAGCAGAAAATTCCCTTCAATAAACTGTGCTACATTAATTATTTTCTTTGTATAAAATTTGAGATTTGTTGGGGTTTGTGAGGGCTGGTAAACTCTCCTTCTCAGAGAGGCCACAGTCCCTTGCTCTATGGAGGCAGGAATGTGCATGGTTTGGCAGAAGATGTGGCACGGAACAAGTGCACAAAATCCATTTTTAACTTGAATCTGTTGGGAGGTATACAAAAAAGAGAAATGCAAATACCAGACAGGCATTTACTGTACTTTAGCTAGATCCTGAAGCTATTCATAGTTTTCCTTTGGTGGTTTCTGGGGCACTGAACAACATAGCCACCAAATAGGTAATACTGCAACCTCCTAACTCATAACTGGAATTTCTGGAATTCCTTCCTCAATTCCACTGGGTTTTCTTTCCACTTTTGCATATGTGAAAGTGTCCCAGCTTTCTGGGTTTTTTCTCCACTTTGATAATCTTCGTGCCAATGAGTATGATAGTAACATAATTAATTTGAATTGAAATTGGATAACCCATTCTACTAGCCCAGAAATTATCTATTTATTCAACTCATAACACTATATCAACCAGTGATGAATAGTAAATATATATTTATATAATGGGCACTGGAGAAATTCTCTTTAAACCTCTACCTAACTTTTTGCAAAATTCTATCAATGGTAATCAAAACTTTTTGATCCACTTAAAATACACATTCCATTCAGAAACTCTTGATTAAATAAATGTTGGTAGTAAATCTTTAAGGATTCTTTTTCAGGGTACATGGTCTTTGCATTTACAAAACTTCACAAGTAGTCTATTAATAATTCTACTATGATGAGTTTCAGCACTTCTTTTTTAAAACTGGAAACTATGTGTTTGACATCATAAGTATGTCTGATCTAGAAGACAGGCAAGCTTTAGCCATAAAGAAGTGGGAAAACAATGAAAAAGCTGTACACGACTGCATTGCTAATGAAGTCCTGTGCTGCTTTATCAGAACTGTTCATTTCATAAGAGACCCAAAAGAGGAATCTTCTGTAGATCACACTGTTGCTTCAGTAGTCTGTAGCTAAGATAGGGTAAAGATGTGTTTCAAATAATAAATGTTATCAGACTTTCAGAATCACAGAATGGATGGGATGGAAAAGACCTTAAAGATCCTCTACTTCCAACCCATCTAGCATGGGTTATTATTTCTCATATGAAATTTTTTTTCTAAGTAAAAAAAAAAACAAAAAAACCCAATAGGTTAGCAAAGAACAACTCTTTTACAGAAACACAATTGTTCATATCTGGAAGAAGAATTTGGGGTATCAGTTTCATTATTCTGATGCCAATCAACCATCCAGTACCACAGAGATGCATCTTCCTTCCCCATCCACACTGCACAAATTCAAAACCTATTCAGCTTCTGGAAGTCTCTTGGGTGATGATCACACTGAAGTAAAATTAAACAAAGAAAAGTCTTAAACTCTCTGTGAAATGAATACTTATATTTCCTAATGTTTCTTCTGGTCAGTTTATGGACTTTATTGCCAATACTTCAAATACTACATTTAATTACTTTGGATGTTCAGATCAGAAAAAGTCCATTAAAATAAAACAAATAATAGTGAATTATTCAGACAAGGAGATGAAGCAGTTAGTAATATATGAGGTAAACTATGCATACTAAAAATAAATGTCTTGGCTCAGTCCACATAATCAGAGATATATTTAAAAAACCCAACCTCAAAAAAAAGTAAAAAAAAAAAAATATCAAAAAAAACCACCCACATCACATGCACCACAAAAATTCGTTCCTCTGGTAAGATATCAAATCTTGTCTCTTGATTCAGATGCTGCCTAAGCATATAGTAATGACCTTCAGAATGCTAAGCATGTTCTTGAAAGTTGTACTGAAGGACTGGGAAGGTAAAAGGTGGGCTCAGGCACTGGAAAGCATTCCCTGCTGACCATAAAGCACATGTGTACACAATAGCTGCAGCTCAGAGCATGGTGACACACTGCTAAAGGAAGATAAATGAACTCCCAAATATGTAAGGCTAGAAATGCCAGCGATATATCTCATGAGTTCCATAATGACAGGTATCTTGACTCATTCAGTGTCCTGTCCACAGCACATGAGGAAAAGACTAAGTTCTAAGTAGCACAGCTGCATATAAGTGCAGGAAAAGAGAAATTGTTCTTTCCAACTTTCTGGTTTGGCTGCTGGGTTTGTTTGAGTTTGTTTGTTGAGACTGGAAGTTGCTTGGTTGCTTGCTTTTATTATTTTTTTTTTTTCTTCTCATAAACAGCAGTCAGTAACAAACTCAATTAAAGTAATAGAGGCAGAGGCTGATGATAATGCAGAATATAATGACCTGCTCTGCATGAATCAGATTAGTATCCATAACACTTGAATTTTTTCCCCCTGAGTATTCTCATTTCACAGGCTTACTTTGAAGTATCCTGGAAAGTTAAGTTTTGTATTTTTTAAAATCTCTTTCAAGTACTCAAAAGACTGTTACCTGAGGGAAACTATAAGAGATTTCCAGTTCCAGATGGTTCTTCGGGACTATTACTAATTGACAAAAACATAGCAGTAGACAACAGCAGTGTTAGTGCCAATTAGTAGAAGTGGGCTAATTCAAAAATCCATTAATTTTCTTCCTTTGTTTAAAGTGAGCTAGGAATTGTGAAAAGCTTAAACCAAAATGACAGTGGATGACAGTTGTGAAGCAAACTTCACAGTTGTGAAAGAAGATAACCAGGGACCTTGATTTGGAGCTAGACATAAAATTGGATAATTAAAAGGCAGTACAGTTACAACTTGGCATTTGTGAACAGCTGTCACATTGGACACCTTGAAGAATCCCCTGGCATAGGAAAAACAGGATGAGAATCTCAAATTTTGTGCAGTGAAACAAATGTTAAAACTGAAAAATTATCAACAACAAAAGAGTGATGACTAAAGGTTTAAATTTGCAGTAGCAGGATTGGTAGGCTTCCTTTAAATTTACCCAAATACACTAGTTAAGTAACTAAATATAACTAATTATGTCATGTGGATATTCAGCTAGATGGCTGTTTGCCTTTCAAACACTTCACATAGCCTTAAATAGGCCCCCTGACTTTGAATCAAGAAGGCATTCAGATATCTGCAAAAAGTTTAAAAAATTGATAAAGCCCTTGTGCAAGTAGAGGATGGCCCCCTAAATCTGATGGCAGTTTTGTCAGTATGAATTTAATTCTACTTCATTAGTTTTTCATACTGTTCTTCTGTTCATCATGGGTATAATTCACCTTCTCCATGCAGTAAAGGGGTTATCACTCTCACTGGTGATACTTGATGCAGGAGCTGCAGGACCCAGTACACAGAACACATCTAAGGCAGGCAAACGACAGTGAGCAAAAAGCAGCAGGAATTAAAGCCCTTTTACCTCCCCTCTTCAGCTTCATAAATATCTGACCATTCAGGTATTGTGCCTGAGTCGTACACGGTATCATACACTTAAACAAAAACATCTACCTGACGTGTGATGGGTCCATCCTGTAGATAGATCTCATAGATTATTGTGTATGAATTTTCATGAGGGAAGTGCCAGTCATAAACTTGAAGTAACAAAGCTGATTATTATGATTAAAAGTCCCCAGATCTCAGCAGTTGGAAATGAAAGAGCTGATTGGCATGATGAGATTCTGGCAGCCATGCTATTGATTTGTACAGAAGCTTTGTCCAGGCAGCATGCTCCCTAGGCTGTGAGCACTGCCACTCCTCTGCACACACACACACCAGAAGTGTCCCCACAACCAATCTATTATTGTGCTGCTCAAGTTCACTCATACACTCTCCTCTGTGAGGGAGATAATGCACTAAGCCTTCTCCAAGCCATTGCTCTTGTCCTGTGTCTGATGTTAAAACATGAACTAGCAGCCACAAAGCACGTGCAGGAAAAGCATAACGAGGGTGTTCGGTAAGATCTGTCACGTATTTCAAGCTCCCTGTGTGTCAGCATCAATAGCTGCTGATACCTTCTGATATGTGAAAGCAGGAAAAAAGTGAGGCCACCTTTCCTGCTGGGAAATATTGTTTTTATTAAGCAAACTCAACTGGATAGCCGTAGTGGTTAATCTGTTGATGCAACTTTCAGAAGGATCTGCTAAGACAATGCTAGAAACTTGCAGCTATTAAATCAGCAGAGCAGAAAATGAACCAGAAATAGTAAAGTACAGCAAAGGAAGGGATTAAAACTGTGTGGCAGCAGTCTCAGGAATCCTCTGATAAGGTGAATGAGTTAAAGCGTTCTTTTGAGTGCTCTAATTTAAGAAAATGGTTATTTGCAGGCAGAAATGAAATAATTTTAAAAGTATGATAGAAAAAGTCTGATTTCTTAAATTTGCTTTCTCTCTAATTCTTAGCTGGAAACATGGGTTACTCAAAGTAATTTAACTGCCTATGCTTTGATAAGTGCAGATCTACTGGATTAAATAAGTAAATCCCTCTAAATCTTATAAAATGCTTATTAGAGGTCTTAAAACTAATCAGAGGTGGAACAAAATGTAGAACAAGGAAATGGAAGCAAGACTAAATTCTGATTGAAAGAAGTAGTAAGAATGCCTGAAAGTATACAACTTGGAAATTAAAACATGAATCTTCCTTCTCAATTAAAACTCTAGTAATGACAGAAAAACAAAATACTAAAGTAGGTGTACTAATAGAAAGAAATTAACCCTCTATCGAAATAAAACATCTTCAGTTATCTGGACTCAATTTTGTGACATAATTAAGGACACTGACACAGGATACAGTCAGTTTTATTCCAGAAAGCCTTTGTTTTTCCAAACAAAACTATGCCAGAAACTATGATTTTCTATGGTTTTACTTAATCAAGCACTATTAATTTGTCCAGTCCTGTACAAAACAAGAAAGATAAAATCATATGACCTTAGCAGGACTTGACTTCAAGAATCAGTTCTTCGGCTTTGAAAATATATGTCATTTGACTGAAGTCAAACAAATTGGTCTCATATTTCAATTTAAGTACTATAATTTTTGCCACTTGAAGGACTTCATTACAGCAGGTCTCAAATAATACACAAGATCTGTAGCCTCAAAGCAGCAAAACCTTTTTTTTTCTTTCTAGTAGGGAAAAAAAAATCATTTGAAGCCTGAAATACTTATGTTTTCCAGAGGACTTTCATTATTGATTCCTGAGTTAAACCTAGTAGCTTCATTCAATTGAATACCAGAATTCCACATTAAATTTTGTATATCTTAGAATCCTTTTGAGGATTATACAACATTTATCTTGGTTGTGGAATAAGGGTAACTATTTCCCACTTCCAGTCTCTGGATACTGTCACATCTCCCAAGTAATAGGGGCTGTTTACCAAAACAATAAGATTGGTTCCTTCATGCTAACTTTTATAGACTGTAATCAAAATAATTCTTACTTTCTCTTTCATAAATACTCAAGTTGAATGCATCTGTCTTATTAGGTCTTTCACCATTAAACCATTCTTAAGTAATTGTATCAGATCTTCCTCAAATTTCCATTCTATTTGATTCCATTATTTGGAAAAAAAAAACCCTTATATACTTAATTTACAGTAATAAGATAAACCAAAATCTCTACATCCCTCCATCAAGCTCAAAAAAAGTATTTATTCCACAAGGCTGTCTGGAAACATCAATACACCAGTGGTTCCTGTGTAGCAGATATTTGGCCATGTACTCCACAGGCAACTTCATTTTTACATTGAGTCCCCCCAGCTTTTCAATTAATTCCATATGGTACTTTACTGTACTAAAAGCATTTGATGCACTGAATATACAGCTCATCTTTATTACTTGCCCAAAATTCTAGTTTTTGTGCCATTTGTAAAGACTTTATAATTGCTTGCAGGTAATGGATGATATAAGACTATATTATAGTTAAGACTTTATTGTAGAAGGATTTCACTGGAATATTTCTACACCAATTTGTATCTCAAGATTGCATTCCACGGCCTGTAACTAGCGGGCTTAAATCCACTCAATATGTTCTATATTCTTTCTGTAGCATTCCAGTATCTTCGAAAATTTTTTACTTCTACACTTTCTAGATCGATGCAAACACAGAGCAACCTTACCTGTTATCAATCAAATATTTAATCTCATAAAAACAGTTTTAGATGGGAAAGTATAACTTTCTCTCAATTCATATTCATTGTCATTATATAATTGATCTCATTTATTTCAGTAGTCTAGTTCCTTGCCAGCTGCTGCTTTATTTTTCACAAGATTAGTGTCAGGCATGATGGACCTGTAAGCATTTGATTAATCCTGCTTAACTTTTGTGAGTATTGACACAACATTAGTTTTGTTCTAGTCCTCTGGATTTTCTACTGTGCCAGAAAAACATAACAGCTTGTCTAGAATGCTCTTTCTCTACTTCTTTTAAACCATATGTGAGTTTTCCTGATCCATTGTCTAATTTAGTATGTCTGATTAAACATACTAAATCCTACCATTAATATGGAAAGAATTTATACACCAAGATCATCATAAAGTTTACATGAACAAACTAGTTTTGTCCCTTCTCTTAGCTGTCAGCTAAGACAGCTCCTTGGCCCTGTTACTCTTAAAAGTGCCTTTTTATTTCGTTTGATGAGTCTATATTTATTTTTGTATCAATTTCTTTCCTATAATAGTAATTTGTAGTTCTTAAGTTCAATTTACATAAATTTTTTTAGCTCCTTTAATTCTAATTCAATTATGGACATGCCATTAAACAAGTGCTTTAATACTGAGACTGTAGATGAAGATGAAATGAGAAACACAAACACAGAATAATTCTTCAAAATATTTGAAACCCTATATGAATCTTGAAAATAAGAACACACCTATTCTGAAGTTATAAGTGTTGTCTGCCTGTATTTGAACCTATAAACAAAGCACTTAGTTTATGGAAAACTACATTAAGTCTAAGAAGCAGAGACTTCAGGTGCATGAAGACAAACTGCATGTTTACATTCCTCCTCAAACAGATATTACAGTCACAGCTATGCTATATCTCAAAATAACTTGATATTTGCTGGTGCTGCAGATACCTTACTAAAAATTTAGCCTGATTTTCAGTTTACTTAGATGAGTTGTAAATGCAGTGGAAGCAAACCTTAAAACAATGAGAAGTTAGGTGAAATTTTATATTTTGACATATATTCACCAATTCAAAACACAATTTTTTTTTTTTTTTCTTCAGGGGTGGGGGGAAAATGGCAGGAAGACAGAAAGTCTTTGGTCCTGTCAGATATTTACATTGTTTGACTGGTACCAAATATCAAATGAATATTTATGATGTCTAGCTCCATTAACTCAGCAGAGTGGAAGGTATATTCTAGCAAAAGAATGACACAGTAGGGAGGAATTTCACCTGTAAGAGTTCTTTAGCTGAGGAAAGAAATCACTGGTCTGCACAGACTTTAGACACATTATTCAAAGTTGTCCAATACCAAATAGAGCACAGCATAAATTGAATTGTTGCATAATTAAATTGTTCTTCCTGTTCTTATAATAGATTTTAATACTACTCACTTTTGCCTTTTTCTGAAAACACCTACTATATGTACATAGAATAATCTGTTTCTAGAAATAATGATTTCTGCTGCACTGAGTTCTTGTCACATGAATGGCAAATGAAATGCCAATGTCTAGGTAAAGCAGATTTACCTGCATTTATTAGTAGAACTCTTGGAGCTATGGCTGTCTTTAGATCCCTCTGAATGGTGCTATGAGGGGATCATAAAGCAATTGTTCCAACATTTAGCACAGTACATTTACTCATATCTTTAACCACACTCTTCAGCTTTCTTGATTTAAGCATGGAAAGAACATGAGATGAACCACAAAAGGAAATAATCTAAGCAAGCTCTAAAGCATCTTTGGAGATTTGGTTGATCTTGCCTTAAAAACATAAACTCCTAAACAAATCCAGTCCTCAACAGGTAACTGACTGATTACAGATAACAACTGACAAGTAACAGATAACTGACTTGATGTCAGCTTGAAACAAGATGGATCACTTGAATGAAGACCTACCTTTTGTTGCACCAAAACAGACCCTTCTCATTTGAAAAATTCCATACTTGGAAAGGTACCACCTGTCTGAGAGCATTGGATCAATAAGTTTCTACTCCATTTCAAACTAGTCCATAAACAAATAATAATAACATGTTTCTGAAACCGATGCTTTGCAATAAAAACTTGAAAGGAAATCTAGGACTGCAATGATTTTTTAGAAATCCTGAAGGCTAGAACTGAGGTGTCTTCATACCCATCCTCCTAGATAGTGTCAATGCCCTTCCTAGGATAACAACAAAACACACCAGGCAGAATGTGTCATCCAGGAGATATGTGCTACGGTGCTTGATTTGCAGCAATACTGATGAATTACTTATAAACAGACACCTAACAAACAGAAGTGTCTTCCCAAGATTTCCAATTGTAACTACTTTGGGCATGCAGCAGTCAAGCTGACTTTTCCCTTAAATAGAACAAAAGACTCTACTTGAAATTTCAAAAGAAAAGGCTTTTCAGACCTCTGAACAATACCATTGTCAGTACTGGACTTTGATATGGATTCAATAGGCTGATACAGATGTTGTGACTGACAGCAGTTTCCAACTGCAGGATTATTCAAGCATAAAATTGCTGTGAAGGCAATCACAATCAAAAGCAGCTGGGTCCACAGAAAACACATGGTGTTCATATGATGAAGCTCTCAGCATACATAGATACAAGCAAAGAAGGATTTTATTTCACATTCATGATCTATTGAGGCACATAAATTACTGTAATTTTTATATCGTCATTTAGCTACACTCTGAAAGAAAGAAAAAGCTCTAGTTCTACACAGAGATCAAAAGAGAAGCTATTGTCTTCCAAATTGCCATCAACCGCTAATACAAAATTGGTACAACAGTCTGTGGAATGCTGATAACATTTAGTGCTGCAGTTAGCTACAGATTGTCTGAAGTATGGAAAAGTCAAAGCATAGATGATTTAAAGTGAAAGATTGCATGCTTAATTTTTGCTGGTTTGGGTTGAATTTTCCAGGCATGTGATAAAGACAATCGATAGCTGTGAAATAGTAATTTCTAATTCCCAAGTAAATGACAAGAGAACTAAAAAACAAGAACATCTCCTTCAGACTAAAGCTTCTTTTAAAAAAAATTTATTAAAAAAAAATTTAAAAAGAAACTGTTCAATTTTAGGAATTCGGTGATTGGTAAGTGATCCATGAAGACCTACAGCTTGCTTTGAAATTCAACTGTGTTTTGCTAATCCCGAAGCAATTGCTTCTCCTTTATTATTTCACATTTGCAACTTTTGAATGTTCCATGCAAAATATCATAAACAACTAAAAATGAAGTAAAAACCCATATAAGTTCAAACTTTAAGGTCATTGTTCTATTTTGATGTGTAATAAAACTTTGACTTGCAAAGAAAAGCAATTTACATCCAGTATCTCACAAGCCTGAACCCAGAGTTAGCCTGTTAATTTTGCTGTGCCCTAAGCAATGCTGAAATGATCTGAAGAAATCACTTGGCAAAACAAAAGCACACTTTATGATAAAATAAAGCATATGGAAACAAAACAGCTAAGTTAAACAAACAGACTGCACTGAATTGTATTCCTAGATTAACCATCCTTAACATAATAATTACATATACAAGGGTACCCATAGCCTAAGCTGTAAAGGCAAATTGCACACTCGGATCATACAGTAAATTGCTTCTGCATACACCAGCAGATTTGGAATAGTATTAAATACTATTTTGAATTTTAAATACAGTTGACATAAGTATCATTGTTAGAAATAGAATTTCTTTTAGTTAGAAAAGACTAGAAAGCAGCAAATCTGCTGCTTATAAAAATTCTAATAGACAATGTTGATATTATAAATACGGCAGTATATCTTCTTAAGCTTTCATTAAGATAGAAAAATTAGGGTAGCTTGGCATTAAGAATAAAGGATTAAAGAAGTAACTTAAAGAGTAAAACCAATAAATATAATAATAAAACAGGGTAGGTACACCAAGCAATACCAGAAATAATCCAATAATTCTTAATATATGGAAATCACAAACATGAAACCCTAGCCATTTCTAAAATATATACTTATTATAAACAGCTAAATGTAAGGGAGATAAAATTAAATTGAAAATAAAAGGAAAGCAGAGAGATGAAGAAAATAATTTTCATTTTTAAATGGGACTTCCTATTACGTGTTCTGGAGCTGAACAAGACACTGCACAGATGCATCTGTGTACAGAACTAATGTAACGCATTAAAAGATTAAAGAAAACAAGCAAGGTGTGCTAATGCATGGTACTGGAGGAAAGCACAGATAAGTACTGGTCAGAGAAGGGCAAATATTTGTAATCAAACATGCAAAAGCATATTAGCATTAGGAGTAGTACTAGTCAAGTTATAAGTTGTCCATCTATATTCACACAAGCAAGTTTTCATTTGAGCATTGTCTTTGAAAACTTTTCCCTACAATTTAGGAGATAAATTTTGAATCTTAAATAGAGCAGTACCTACTAATAACAGAGAGCCCCTTGACTCCTTACGAGAGACCTGAAAGAGACACAATGGTCTAATATGGACATGCTCACTCACATTGCAAACAAACCAAAATCAGGAATCTCGCACCTAGGAGACCAGGATAAAGGAGTATTTGTAGGACTTTTCCTTGGTCCAAGCAGGCTTGGGTCAGAGAATATCTAAACAAACTTGACATCCACAAGCCTACAGGATCTGGCTGGATGCATCCATGAGTCCTGGGAGAGCGAGAGGACACCATCGCTAGGCTTCTCACAATCTTTGAAAGGTCACGGAGAAAAAGAGAGGTACCTGAAGGCTGGAGGAAAGCAAAGGTCACCCTGGTCTTCTACAAGGGCAAGAAGAGGGACCCAGGGAACTACTGGCCATTCAGCCTCACGTCAGTCTCTGGAAAGGCACAGAAGCATCTCATTCTGTAGGCCATTTCTATCCAGATGGATGACAAAAAGCTGATCAGGAGTAGTCAGCATGGATTCACTGAAGGTAAATCATACCTCATCAACCTGACTGCCTTCTATGGTGAAACAGCTACCTGGCTAAATGAAGCGAGGCAGAAGTTACTGTCTGCCTTGACTTTAACAAGGCTTCCAACTCTTGTCTCTAGAACATCCTCATACAAAAACTCAGGAGTGCACTGGATAAGACAACAGTGGGGTATATTGAGAACTGGCTGAAACCAGAGGGTCATAATCAGTGAGACAGGATCTGATTGGAGGTCTGTCACTGCTGGTGTTCCCAAGGTATTGTTTAACTTGTTCATCAGTGACACGGAAGAAGGGGCAGATGCCTCCCAGCAAGATCACTGATGACACAAAAATGGTAGATGTGGCTGATACCTCAGAGGGCTGTTCAGCCCTTCAGAAGGGCTTTGATGGGTTGGTGAGATGGGCAGAGAAGAACATTCTGAAACTGAACAAAAGCAAATGTAGGTCCTGCATCTGGGGAAGAATAACCTCACTCACCAGTACAGGCTGAAAAGTAGCACTGCAAAGATGGACCTGGGATCCTGGTGTACAAAAAGCTGTCCATGAGACAACAGTGTGTCCTGGTGTTGGAACTCAAAATGTCTCTCAGACATTTTTAGAGGTTCCAGGCCTTGGTCAGAGGCATTTTAGACCCTGACAGGCAGCTGGAAACAGCTTTGATTTTGAGTTTGAGCCATGGAATGAGTTACCAACTTTGGAGGTGGAACAAGCAGTCACAAAAGGTTAGATAACATAGTAAAAGTAGTTACAAAATATAGAGGAAATTTTTTTAGTATTGTACAGGGGGGTTTTAGCACATGTACAGGGGGGGTTTACTTTGTACATGGGGGTCAGAAGTTCTAAGATGGAGGAAAGTGGGCTGATCCTGTTCTTCCTCCTTCTTTTTCCTTGCCTCCATGTTCTTTGTGATGTTGGCACTCACAGATTGGTTTAGAGTAGAAAAGCACTTTGTAATATAGGTAGTAGGTATTGGGGGGAAACTATAAACATGTAATACGTAATATATCATATAAAAGATAGCAGCAGCCCTGGGCCGGGGGGAGAGAAGAAGAAGACAGCAGACAGTGAGGGTGTCAGGGTGTGTGTGTGTCTCTGCTTGGGCCGCTGACCAAACAGCCACAGCCCATGAAGACAATATTTTAGATAACTGACAATAAACTGCCTTCAGACCGAACAACAAGAGGCTGCACAGTTTTTCTTTGGAATCACGGGTTGGAGGAGAAATTTCACCACCACATGGGACCCCAGAGCAAGGCTGGGGTTCCCACATCCTGGGGGCCAAGAAGGCCAATTATGTCCTGGGAGACATTATGAAGAGCATTGCCAGCAGAAGAAGGGAGGTGATCCTGCCCATCTACTCAGCCCTAGTGAAGCCACATATGAAGTGATGTGTTCAGTTCTGGGCTCCTTAGTACTAGAGAGATACAGAGCTCCTGGAGAGGGTCCAGAGGAGGACAGCAAAGATGGTTTAAGGGACTGGAGCATCTCCCCTATGAGGAACAGTTGAAAAAGTTGGGCCTGTTCAGCCTCAAGAAGAGATGACTGAGAGGGGACCTCCTCAATATCCATGTGTATTTGAAGGGAGGCTGCCAAGAGGATGGAGCCAGGCTCTTCTTGATGCCAAGCAGTGGGAAAAGAAGCAATGGGTAGAACATGATGCACAGGAATTTCAATTTGAATGTGAGGAAGAACTTTTTTATTCTGCAGGTGATCAATATTGCCCAATATTTTTTAAAGTCTTCATTTATGACCCAGACAATGGGACACAGTGCACCTTCAGCAAGTTTGCTGGTGATTAAAAACTGAGAGGAAGCCCTGATACACCAGATGGATGGGTTGCCATTCAGAGAGACTTGGACTGACTGCAGAAATTGCACAATTGAAGTCCCTTGAAGTTCAATGAAGGAAAGCACAAAAGTCCCACAGCTGGGAAGCCATTACTCTACACATCATTCTGGACTGGAGGCTAAGCATCTGGAAAGCAGCTTTGTGAAGAAGGACTTGGAACCCTGGAGGGCACCACTTGAAAAATAAACCAGCAGTGTATATAAATAAATACCTGATGATGTCAGGAATATAAAATACAGAGACTTTTAATTGGTGCCCAGTGACAGAAAAAGGCACAATGGACAGAAACTGAAATACAGGACATTGGACTGGAACACAATAAAAACTTCTTTGCTCTTCTTTAAGAGTCATCAAACCCTATGGTTTGCCCAGCAAAAGATTGTGATACTCAAAAGTCAACTGAAAAATATAATCAGTATCCTGCTTAGGCTGACTGCTCTGACCTGTAGGGATGACCTTGTCAATCTTCAGACACACATGATGATATCCCTTCATAGAATCTCAAAAAATCTGTCATCTTCTGGTATTTAGGCTGCCAAACTCATAAATATTTTCCTAAACCTTTCCATTTCATGTCATCTACCTTTCTTCCTCCTGCAAAGTTTACCCTGAATTACTACATCATTTCTGATTGCTTTCTCCCCTCTTTCACTTTTATGTCCAAGATCTTGCCTGAATGAGTGTTCTCTCCCACTCCAACTGCTCTCAATTTCATAATTATCCCAGCTGTACTGAAATTACTATTTCAGGAATGATCTGCTGATCAGAAAGATGCTACCACATCTTAAACAAACCAAACCAAAAAATTGTAATGGGGTAACTAAACTAAAATTTTTTACACAGAAGAATTTTCATATGAGTGAGTGAGGGAAACATAAAGAGATCATATGCCTTCACCAATGCTGTTGCCTACACATGTTCAGTATCTGAAAAAAAAAAAAACAACCCTCTTCCTTTTCCTTCTAATCCATCCCTCAGTGTTTTCATTTCTTGTGATGCCTTTATCATTTGAACACGTTTATGTTACCACTCCTTTAAACACCTGCCTGTTACATTTATGGTGTCTGCTCCTTAAATTGTTTCTCATCTTATGTGAAACTGTAAGGTTTTAGGACAGGCACCAGTATTTTTTTCTCTGACAGCACAGGGGTCTTTAGCTGTTAAGACTTTACTAGTGATAGATGATCTTGCCTGTGCCTTGGCCCAGATACACACTTTTTATGCTTATCACATTTTTGTCTGTTTTTAAGAGCTGTTCATTGTATTTAAGTACATAGGAGTCAAGATACAGTGTATAAAATTCAAAAGCAGCATTAAAGACTTTGCCATAATGATGGCTCCTAATGGCATATTTTTCCCCTTTGAAAGGTTTATTCCTTCTTTTCCATTGATACCAAATTATATAACTCATACTGAATTCTCTGTTGAATAATTAATTAAATAAATAAATAAAGCGCAAGTCTTCAAGACTTAATTTGTGATAATATGGTCATGGGGTGTCCTGCTTAGCCCCACATAGCTTTGGAAAAGATTAATATTTAGATGTATGCAACAACTAGAGGGACATAATTTTACATGGGTATAATATTGGCAATTCAATCTACTTTCCAGAAATCTAACTGCACAACAATAACCTTATTGGACATGTATTTTAATTGGGATGATAGAATTAACTCTATCTAAATATATTTTGACAAGTGCTCTAAAGTATCAGTCCTTACAACTGAAGATATGAAGCAACTTTTTGAAGAACACATACTTTTTCAGAAAGGAGGAGTGTGGTATCCACATGCCTCTGAACAGAGAGAGACTTAGCTTTCCTCAGGATTTTTCCTGAGAGAAGCTGTGAGAGAAGCAGAGTAAAGAATGATCAAAACAATTCTTATCTCATTTGCTGCTCCTATGTTTGAGCACATTTGTGTTCCTGTGTTTGTAGAATGTGTTATGGAGATTGTTTACCCAAGGTAATTCCTTGATTGGATTCTGGTGATGGTGTCTTGGATTGATTGACCAATTAGGTCACAGCTGTGTTGGGACTTTGGCAGAGAGTCACAGGTTTTCTAGTTAGTTAGTGATAGTTCTTGTTAATGTAATATAGTGTAATATAATTTTAGTATAATATAGTGTAATAAAGTAATTAATTAGCCTTCCGATATCATGGAGTTCTGCGCATCATCATTCTCGCAGATTGGACATTGCATTTTCTACAGAGGAGCAATTTGCAAAGCTGTCAAAGATGTTTAAAAATTTCCTCTCAGAATACGTATGCATGTGTGTTAATATATAGCAAAAATATGCATTTTTATTATCACAACTGAATTGGAGACTCAAGAAATAGTGAAATCTGGTTTGTATAATGCCATAAAGTAGGCTTCTTCTTGTAATGCTTCCGTTTTCTGTTTTTCTGACCTGACTACCCATGTAACATAAAAATTGGTAATTACAGATGAAAGAAGTGTGTTAAAGAGTAGATAGGATAAAAAAGTTCTCACATATTGAGAACGGTATTGCCATTATATGGTATCTTCATGACGTTTTATTGCTCTGAAGACTTCTCAAGTTCAAGACTTCTAATAATTCCAAAAGTTAGTTAAAAGGAAAAAAAGATTAGTGACTTTCACAGAATGAGCAAAACCCCCTCATATTTTATGCTTTTTCTTTAACACATAATTTAAACACCAGAAATCATGTGTGAGAGGTTTTAAGGAGCTAGATTATATTGTGAGCTGCACAGTGTCATTAAAACACCACATCTAACAAAACAGTTCCAGAATAAGCAACATAACAAATTACTGCTTTAGCCCTTGAATCAATTTGTGTACTATGTAGTTTCGGTTTTTTATCCACAGTCCTTTATTGCATAGCAGCACAGATTTCCTGATGACATTTTGTTTACTGTAGCTGATCAGGGCACACAGAACCAGTGATCTGAAGTCCTGACCAATATGCTGTGAGTGACATGCAATTCAGCATTTAACCCCTGCTATAGATGATATATAAGCAGTGACATGTACTCAACCCTATCCTTAGTGAATTTGGGATCAGCTATTAATCTTCAGCAGAGAGATTTAAAATACTGTAGAAAAATCTTTTGTTCCAAATGATGGCAAGTACATGGACTTTGTAACTGTCTTCTAGTTATGAAAGATTTATTTATGAGTTATATTCATTAGTACAACTATTCCCTAAGAACTGATATTATTATCAGGATGTTTGACTTTTAAGGTGACAATTTCCAAATGTAGAAACTCACACAGTGAAATATATTCTGATATTCAGAATAATTTTGCATTTAAAAGTTCCACCAATCTAATACAGGACATAAGAACAACCAGAAAGGAAATAAAATCCAATTTTCATAGTAGACAGAAAATGTCATTCTTTTGGCTATCCAATTTTTTTTCCCTCACCATGTATACATGCTTGACAAAGGATAATTTATACCAAGGATTTTATTCTGTTGCCAGTCACATCGATGCTGACCTGTAAAAACTGCATCTGGATAGAACTGCCTACCTTACTTTGAATGCCATTGGTTGAATAGAGCTTTTGGCAGCAGTTGAATATGGCTCTCAATAATTTAAGAAATTGTAAGATTTTTTTTTTTTGAAATTAACATCAAAATGTAACTTTTAGAACTCCATTAGCGTCAGTGTTTCTAACACAGAATCAGTATATGTATTTGTACACATACATGTATTTATACACACATTCTATGAAATTAACCCAGGAATCTGCAACCACTGTGTAAAGCTGAAGAAACTCCAGCATAGGCCACTGCTTCTGTGTGCAGCTGGATTTCTGATATTTTCTTACTTAGGCTGATATAAGAACTGATTTGGACTACTGACCTTGGATACAGGACAGTTCATATATCTTGTCAGGGATCTAATTCAGAGGTTGATAGAAAAACTCAGATTGGTTTTAAGGCACATTGGAAAATCCTTCAATCTTATATAGCATAAGATAAAAGCTTTTGACTAATACACTTTAAAGCTTTAAAAGATCTTTCTTTTCTTCAGTTATTTTCTTCAACCACAAGAGCATATTTAGTAAACAATAAATCACTCTTTCACACAACATCCTCCTTCCTGTTCTGAATATCTCAACAAATAACATCACAAGAAACTTTTAAAGGTATTTGTATATTTAGAAACACGTACTTCACCAAATACTTGGCATTTTTCCTATTCTCCCATACTTAATTTGTTTCATCACACAAAACCTCTCAGAATATTTTCTTGCCTTTTATTGTAGTAACAAAGACAAAAACAATGTAGCAAATATTTCTTAAAGCCATCATAATTAAGTTATAAATCTGCATAGGAAAAAGAAAATGCTGTCTATAATAGTAAGTTATAACTACGATATATTTATAGAGAGAGATAGACATAGAGCTATCTGTTTATAAAAAATACAGTGAAGATGTATCTTCAAAAAAGTACTGCATGTGTCTGCAAGGTAATTTTCAGTTACATTATAGTTGGTTACTGCATATCCATTTACAATGCTGAACTTACTGGATCAGAAGAGGTTCTCAATTAGCTGTTTTCAGCACCAGTAAGTAGATCTCTGATGTTTCACAGCTTTGTTTTTTTTTCCTCTCATGGTTATTATTGTCTTGCTTGGGGAGGGGGATTGGTTATGTCTAAATATACAAATTGACTCCCTTTGTACACAAGAGCAGTCATAACCTTGTGATACACTAGACTACTTCTCAGTGATCTTACAATCTTGCTTTGAAATTTCCAACAATAGCTGCATATTTAAAATGCAATGTCAACCAGATCCTGCTGATTTTACAAATATGTAGATTTTATTTGCAAAAGAGTAACTTTTACCCATGCAATAATTTAAACATTATTATTTCAGTATGAAGACTCTTTTAAGCAGAATAGTTGGTATCAATAGCACTTACCTGATTGTGTGGAATAGAGGTTATACAGCTATTTTCCATTTCAAAACCATGCAATAGCAATTTTAAAAAAATAATGCAATGTTTGAAATTTATGAAAATTAGGTTTTTTACTGCAAATGCTTTTTAAGAGGCTTCTAGACACAAATAATTCAATTTGTTACATTGTGGTAGAAATGTGCCATATATAATTATTGATAAAGAGATAGTGCATACAGACCAGGAGGTTTAGATCAGTTGATATGTTAATCAAGTAATGAGTATTGCATTCCATCATAAAAAGAATGTCAAGCCTCTTTTCACTAAGAGAAATCAGCTCCATGACTATCGGACTATCACCAGCCTACTGAAAAGACTTAAAGAAATGAACATCACACAGAAAGATGGATCAAGCATGAATCAATGTGGCAAGCACATAACCAAACAGACATGGAATTAAACAAGAAAAAAAAAAATACAGGCCGAATGAAAACTAAAACAAATGAAACCAACAAAGATTGTCGCTTAACCTGTTTTGTCAGAGCTGGTATTGATGGTATTGGTAGTGATGGAAGTGAAGGTAGTCTTTGCGCTGTCCTTGGTAGTAACAGATTTCTGCTTATTTTTCATGGCTTCCAGTGCTTTGAGCTTCTTGGCATGTTTAGTGCCTTTGTAGTGGGCCGCAGCCTGGCTCTACAAAGGAGAACAAAATGAACCATGCAATCAGGCTCATTTCTAAACTGGCATTCTCTGTATTAGTACAAATACAGACTACCTTTCAATAATGGGTACCACTTACATTATCCAAGTAGTGACCAAACAGAAAATTATAATTAGAATGATGCTTGGAAAACAATGGAAAAAGTACTAGAGCCACACAAATTCAATTCATACAGTATATTACTGTATAACAGTAGATTAATTTCAGACCAAAATTAGGTTGTTTTAGTCTACCTTGCTACCATTAGTTTTTCTATTAAGATTTATGTTGCTTTCACATGAAAAAAAATAATTCTCAGGCAACAGGGAGGATGGCATTCTTCTCCCGATAGCTTTGTACTTTTCCAGTTTCTGTTTCAAACTAGAATTTTTATCAAAGCTTCCTTCAAAGAACACTTTACTGCTAACAGTGATATCAGCAACTTCTGAGCAAGGACTGACAGTAAAAAACAAACCAAAAATACCCCAGCCCAAAACTAAAGCCCAAACAAAGGAAAGCAAAATATAAAACACACCCTTAAAAGACCACCAGCAAAAACTAACTGAATGTGAGGAAGACATGTAATTATCTGGTTTTTTTTAAAAAAATTAAAAAAAAATTAAAAATAGAGGATTACTTTTGTTCACCTGTTACAAAAACTAGTGTTTGAAATTCAAAGCCAGGAGCATCCTTTTAGATGAATAAGCTCCCACAAATCCTGCCACAATCCCAAATATATTTTGGCTACTTCACATCGCTAAGCTAAAATAGATTTGTATATGCACTGCTATTAAAATTCATGCATTACATGACAAATAACTTTATTATTTCAAAATTAATTACCAAATTTATTAATTTAATGTATGTGCAAGTATATTTGAAGATTAGCATTTGAACTATTAGATTAAACCTTATACAAAAATCACTACAATTTGGATGAATATTCGGAGTTTTTTTCTTCACTAATTATTTAAAGTTTTATAAGAAAGACAGTTATTCAGTTGATAAGTTGATAATATGAAAACTTGCTTATATCTTCCCTTTTGAAATTCAAACTTTATGGAAAGTAACTCCTTTATTACTTAAAAGAGAAGTTAAGATTTCAGAAATGTCAGAAATTTAGCTATTGCAGAACTGAAAAAATTAAAAGCAACCATTCTGGGTCAGCTCAAGGACCCACAAAAGTCAGTATTTTCTTTTTAGGAAACATGAAACAATAGAAGAGATTTAGAATATAAAAGAAAGATAAATGCTTTCTATTGTGGAATCAAAAAAATAAAAACATATATATGGAATTTAGTGGCTACGAACCTAAAGTGTCAAATGGGATAAAAAGACACATTAATTCCAATCACTAAGCTGCTCATGCAGGTAGAAGAATCCTGTATTATCTGGCATTTATTAATGCTATTTGTTTATTTAATGCTATTTGTTGTCCTGAATTTTGGGGAGAGGAGTTCTAGTGACTATCACTCTAAGGATACATAGAGGCAATTATGACTTTCAGCTTACATGAAGAGCCTTGATTCCTTCCAGATGCCTGAGATTTGAAAAGCATAAGGTAGTAGAAATAGGAGGCCTTGTCTAAAGCCAATTCACAATATATGTGTAAGTGTATACACGTGTAGATGTACACACACAAACACACTCTCTTGGATATTGAGATGCATCATTCAGTTTGGTTGAAAAGCCAGTTTCTCTATACATAAAATAATGTAAATATTGTATTAGGTACCCTTATTGAAAGAACACTGGACAGTGAAGTTTTTAATTAGAAACAATTTGAACAGAAACAGCACAATCATGCACCTTTTACAATTCTCAACACATAACATTGAGACATACTGTAAGCCAAATACAAACAGTCAGAGGATGTTAATTATAATCAAACCAAAAGACCAGTGTTAAGTTACAATGATGCATTAAAAATGACATAATACTGTACACCCTTGTGTTGCTATCATGTCAACTATTTTTAGAGTTTCTAGTCAAATTTAATCATCAGTCAGCTTCAGATTCTGACTGCACTTTTTTCCCCTAAAAAGTCTAAAAGACTAGCTTGTCACTAGTCAAACGTGGTTCACAATGTGGTCTTTAATACTGAACTATGAATGCTGATATTAGTTTGATACAAATCTCAGCTTTCTTCAAAGAATTGTTGGCAGAGAATCCCAAGTTTAATTATTCTGCATCCACAGCTCTCTCCAAATTCTCTCAGCTATAGTTCCACAAACCTCATCTCAAGTTTTATGTTGGATGCTGAAGAAATATATAATGAGGTCCTGTGCAGAAATTGGTGACCTTTTCATTGCTCTGAAATATATGAATGAAATTGCTCTAAAGTGGAAACATATTGCTTGAATTTACAGGTATGATAGCTGCTATGCAGAGTTGTCCATAACTCGCTTCCCATCCTCTACTTAAATAAGGTCTTCAAGTCTTTTTATTTTAAAGTTTAAATCTCTATCCTCTGCAGGGACATGAAGTCATCTAAGCTTGTTTCAATATAACTGTAGCTGGCATGTTAATGGGAGTTCTGTGTGAGAGCAAACAGATTGCTTCTAAGCATTTAACCAGATCCAAATTAGATTATGCTGAACTTTACAATTGAACTGGAACCCTAATTAAAAAGACAAAACAAAAAAAAAAAAAAAAAAAGGAAGAGTTCTTTCATTATCTTTCCTTGCAGGATTAAGATGTAGGAAATGCAAAAATATTCATAAATATATTTTTGAGCAAAGCAACATAAAATATAGTACCTCACTGAATAATTTTTTGCAGCTGTAAGAGGACCAAAATCATTCTTGATGCTTAAATGGCTTTTACCTGTAGCCTATAAAATTCAATGCTGAAAGACTATTTACTTGGAGGATGAATACAAAAACAAGACAGATCATAAAATATAACTATTCCCAACTTTCATGCCTAATTAAGCAATAATAGGAGACAGCAGATGAGTGAAAAACAAGTTAAGTACTATTTTTTGCTGCTAACCATGATGCTTAACTAAATAAAGAGACTGTACCCATTCAGAAAGGTGAGAAGGGTTTCCTTCTGGAACCCTTTTACAAAAGAATACATTAGAAGAATACTTTAGGAAAGAGCTTACTTTCTTCCATGTTTGATGCACAGAATTAATCCTAGCACTGTGAAGACAAGTCACTCAGCTAATATCAGTATGAAGCATGAGAAATATGTGAAATATTGCTGGTGTAAAGTCATAGAGAACTTTAAGAAAATATATCCATTCTTGAGAAAGATATCCCACATGAAATTAAAAATTATTTTATTATTATTTATTATAATAATATATAATCATGCAAGATATAAAGAATATTCAATATACTAATAATATCCTGTAACTATATAAATATATAATTTTAATAATTTTATTACTACTTTGTATCTAAGTTGAAAACTCAAGAATCCTTAAATAAATTTTGAGGATTATGATCTTTAAAATTACATGTAGACAAACTTTGGTCTGTGGGAACTACTTAAATGAAGGGGCAAAATGTCACTTTTCAATGTTATTTGTAATGACTTCTTGACTATTTGAGCAGTACAAGTCAATTTAAGCATCTCCTTTTTTTTTTTCCTCTGGTTCCATGTACCAGTGTTAAATAACTGGGGACATTTCTGAGTCATACATTTTATAACCTTGACAAATTGCTCAAATATAAAAAGGGATTTGTCTATAAAATCTGTCTTTATATTTATGTTATAACTACACAGATACGTATACTACAAAAGAATAAAAATACTGCATGCAGATGTGAACAGCTAGAAAACAGATTCATGTAAAAACAGCTGTATTTTCCTTGCTTAAGTGCAGTATTGTTACCAAAATCACCATCATATTACCAAGCAAATTGAAATGTGTAAATACACTGAGAAAGATGAAATGTTTTAAACAATCCAGACAGTATTCTCTTACTATTACAGTCAACATATCTACACAGCAGTTTTCAAAAAAAGTTTGTCTACCTGACTAATGTACTTCACTGGATTATATACCTTCTCACTTATGTTCTTTAGGCAGTGGTCCAACAAAAACATTGTGCTTAGTTTTTTGCATTGAGAAAAAAAACAGGTCTTGTCCTATTCTCAGAGAGTTTTTAACTTTGCACCACTGCATCTTCATTTTCATATCCCTCCTGATCCACCTCATGTTACCATTCTTCTTACAGATTGCTTTCCTGACTTAATCACTCCCTCTAGGCAACACCTTCATAATGAAAGCCAGTTCAAATAAAAGAAACCTTTTGCAAAAGGCGTAGTGAATATGTTCCATTGATTCCACCTCACAAAATTAAATCCAACTATTTTGTATTATGTCTTTCTCATTTCACAATGCATTTTGAAAGATGTCTGTTGTGGAGACTGCTCCGTGCTTTTATCTGGCTAACTAATAGCAAGGCTGCAGTCTGTATGCACCTTAAGAAAGCACAAAACTAAGAGGGCTGAGAGTGCTGGAAAGTCTATTCTATCTGCCTGGGACTTCAGAAGTTCAAGACATCATTACCAGCTACTGGATGCTACCCTCACCTCTGTTAGTAGTCACAAAACAATAGTAGTAATTTTGGCTAATACATCTGCAACTGATGTCCGGATTCTCCAAAACAAAAAGCTCTAAAACAACAAAAAAATTAGGTTCCCAGTTCAAACTAATACTGTCGGTGAGCTAGGCACACATGGAAAGCAAAAACACATAACTGCATAAGCCAAGAAGGCTTCTGCTCTTGATGGAGTCAGGGAAATTGCTTATGAGAGGTCTATCACACATTACCATAATCTCTGAGTACAAATATTTTCCTATAGATGGGCTGTCAATAAGTATTTGGAAAATAGTTTTGTTGATTTCCTGAGCACACAAGAAAGTGATAAAATTCAAATCTATTTTTTATTTTTGGAACAAGCATGTCATTTTTTCTAGTGACTCCATAGCCTGGCCAGCCAGTGATGACAGCACTGCCCAGGGAAGGTTGAAGGATGCAGCTGAAACATCTGTATCCTACCAGTTATGTGCCATTTACATAAGCCGAGCTGATCTCTATGGAACTTCTCCAGTAAGTAAACTGGAGAAGTTTACAGGGAGAAAGTCAAACAGCCCTGAGATGCCCAGCACTTGGTTCAGGCCAAAGCAGGGCTCTAACAGTGAGACACAGATAAAAAATTTTGGAGAGGATTGTGCAGTCTTTTTCATAGAGATGGAGCTACTCTATTTAGTAGGTAAGCTTTTAGTTGAGGCTATATTAAATTTTAAAAAATACTTTCTTACAAGGCCCTCTATATGTTTGCAGAGTGAGTGCACATGGGAAATTCAGGATTACACAAAATCCTGTGCTTACCCACTAGAAAACAGAAAAACTCCACAGACTTTAGCAGTTTCACAGACACTGTACATGAAACAACTAATTACCTGTGCAAGACTTTGCAGAATAGGAGATTCAGTGAAAACATGTAATTTTTAAAGATGATGTCAACATGATGACATAGCTCTGCCTAATACATACAAATTCAATCTGCAGTCAATTATGGTGCAGATAAACATTGCCTATCATTATTTCTACCTTCTGCTGAGCTTACCTTTAGCTTCTGAGTCGTGCCACTTAAATTTTTTGTGCAGACTATCACAACACTACTCTGTAATCTACCTTATTCACTCAGACATAATCGTGGTACTAAACACCAAGGATACGTGTAACAGGACTTCTTTGGGACATGTTCTGGGAGAAGGCTTTTGCCCCCTAAACTATGATCAATCAATTCACCCTTTCTCTAGAACCAAATATACAATAATAGGTCAAGAACCACAAAGGCAGTTTCTGTCAAAAACAACCCAAAATAATTCTCCATCATTATGGCAGAATAAAATGTCCCAATATGTTATTCCCCAGGTATTTATCTTTCTATGGAAAGAAAACTCCCTCTTACTACTCCCTCTTCTCCTTTCTAAAGTATTTATTCAATACACTCATGAATGTACCCTGAGACTCACTGATCAGAGTGAATGAGTGCTTCCTGAGCTTACTAGCACCCTTGCATAATTAATCTGCTCTACCCCACTCCCTGTTGCTGGGCTTCTTCCAGAATAATTTCTATAATGGTGAGAGATTGCACCTGGCAAGAGCCTGCATCTCATTGTGAGAGATTGGCATTGACACCATTCTTATGGTAAAAACCATCCATAGTTTGGTAAAATCAATTTCATTTTCATTATGAAAAGGAATATATTATTTTCATTATGGAATGCAAAACTTATTTTATCTTGGTCAGATGAAGAAAGTAAAAATTTGCTACCTAACTTCACTTGTTCCATAAGACAGTATTTTTATGACCATGCATTTGCTTGTACTTTTAACTGCCATTGAGTGTGACATTACCTGAAATAATTTAGGTAAGATACAAAAATCTGCCTGAATATAACACATTGCATTCTGAGGCAACATACACTGTGCCAAAATATATATACTAAAGGGAATATAACTCAATTAATCAACCAGTTCTCATACCTGGCATTTTTCTTCTAAGGACACCAATACTTCATGCAGCACAACAAAATTTTGTTACATGTTCAAACACAATAAACAGGCCATTTATTTTGCCATCTATTTTATCCTTTTTATTGTTAAGAAAAAACAGTTTAAACATAATTTTGACAAGGTTATAAAGTTCTAAAATCTAGAATTTTATATATTCTGTCTTCCAAAGCAATATGTTTTGTTTAGGGGGATGTTGTTTTGATGGGGAGATGAAACACGGTCTTTTGAAAACTGCTATCATCAATAAAATTAACTTTAACATTTAATCTCATCTTTACTGTATTAATTGGCAGCATCATTTATTTTCCCCAGAGCAAATCTTACTGTAGTTAGAGTTTCACAAGAATATTAAACTCCATTGGTATTTTTTTAAATTTAGATTAACCAAATAGTCAATTTCACATTAATATTAGAATGATATAAAAAAAAGTTAATCTACACACACTGCTATGAGCTATGCATATAATAAAATAACACATGTATTAATTCAGCTTAGTAAATATAATATATATGCTTCCAGTTTGAATCTGGAACTGCTATATTCCAAATGGAGGACTTGAACAAATGATATATGCTACTGTTATTTTGTAAAAACGTACTCCAGATTCCTTGCACTAGCAGTGCACATCACCACATATTTTATACATTGTATTAATACTCTAAATGTAGTTCAATATTCAGGTTATACACAAATGAGGTTTACTTCAAAGCAATGGATCCTGTTGAACTTAACATCAATTTTCTGAAGAGCATTGAAAAGTTCACTTTTTTTTCTGGTGTCATCAAAAGAATGACAGTGTTGGATATGGAGTCAGCATCTGTTTGAATAAGAGTTTGGTCATAACACCTAACTGGAGTCAAGGGCCTACACATACACTTACCTGCCCATACACTTGTTTAATTTAGAAACTTTTCACTGTTTGAAGACAACCTACTTGATTCCTTCAGCATGCATCTTGTGAACTTATAACTAAAGAAAGTTGAGTAGGTGGGTTTAGAGTACCTTGTCTGAGTGTTTTCACCTGCTTTCTGTTGCCAAGGAAACTATTTCTGTCTGTTTCCATTCATAATAAAAATCTCATTCAATTCTGAGTTCCCGATATTTTTTGACTGAACAAAGAATCATGGAAAAGTGGTGGTCAGACACAAGATATTACAAGAAATTTCATGGAAAAGTGGAAAAGCTCAAAAAGTGCATATTTAATTATTAATTCATAATTATTTCAACTTTATACTTGAAATTACAAACAAGTTAATATGACTTCTACATACAAAACCATAAAAGAGAGTCCACAGGCTTATTGTAACTGCTCCTAAACACAGTCTTAATACTTTTATTGTAATCACTGTTTTTAATGCTGTAATTACTAGAAGCTTTTCAAGTTTCAGTTTTGTGTTCAGAAAAATGTTGATTCAGCTTTCTGATTCTTTCATTAAAATATACAGTTACACAGATTTTTCATTTTGAATTCTCAATTTATATTTCAATAATTATTTTAATGTAAATATTTCTGATGTCCTTTCAGTCAACTCCTACCCATAAACAGAAATTCAAAACCCACAATAAGAAACTTAAATGTCCAAATTTCCTGATTACAACTCTATTTTATGTGAGCTTGACTGTAGGTTCCCAGGTTGAATCTCCAGCCTTCTTGTAGAAGGCTATAAATAAACATAGAGTATCATGTGAAGTTTTCCACTGTGAAAAGTTTGCACAGATGAACAAAGACTGATAATTTAAGGATGGAAGAGTTTATAGATTCTTTCATTCTCTTCATATCCCAAAAGGCACCCAAGCCTTCCATGTGCAGAAACATCCATAGAGAGGCACTGTGTTTCCTTGGAAGAAAAGAAATCTCAGCCCACTAGTTGTTTGCTTATTTAGACACATTTTGTATTTCTAAAAGGGTCCTATGCCAGTAATTTACTTTAAAAATTCCACTATAGGTGTATCCATAGGACTTCTCTCTCTAGGCAGAAATACATTACAGCAAAATAAAAAAAAAAAAAAGGAAAATACATAAAATGAATATATGCTACCTATTAGAAATAAAAGTGCATTGTTTTATGTAATGAATCAGAATAAATAGAATATAAATAGCTTAGTGCTGATAAAAACTAGTGCCATACCATGGAAGTAAATTTGCCTTAAAATCTAGTTTTATCTTAACAATTAGCCAGAGAGAAAATATTTTGAAAAAATAATCCAAATATCCAGAGGGAACAAAGGTTTATAAAGCACAGGAACTTAAAGATCAGTCAGTCTACAATACAGTTATATTTATTCCTTTACATAATTTTATTTGTTTTGCCTTGCTTTCAGTCATCCTTGGGTGATTCTGTGAACATATTCAGGGCCTCATTGAAGTCCACAAGATACTGTTTGTACTGACAAGATTTGCTACTGCTCTTCTGCCAACTATCATAGGGTCAGAGCCTTAGTACTTTGAATCATTACCTTAATACATACCCAGAGCACAAAGACCTGCTTGTGAGCAAGTCATTAAATCAATTAATATGATAGGTTCTTAAAGTAATACATATATGTGGATAGATTAAGTTGTTCCAGAAGTAGTGAAGGCTGAAAACTGGGGTTTATTTAATGAGACATGTAGGTTGTAGTACTACCATCAATACAGAAACAGCAATGATACCATCCAGTACAAAGCTGACAGGTCAGAATCGTTTACTCCTTTAAGCTGTTAGGTTCCATGTAGGAAGTCGCAGTTAGGAATATCAAATTATACAAAACTTAAAGAGACGTTCTGACATCACTTACTGTTTACATTGCAGTTACATTTTGTCTCCTTCCTACAAAACAGTGCCTCTGAAATCAACTGGACATTGTAGATGTTGAGAGACATTTTGATAGGACAAGTGTCTCAGAAGTGCTCTATATTTCTACATTGGCTTTAATGTTTCTCATCTCCTCTAGCCAAGCACAGGTTATCAGGTTCAAAACTGGAACAGCTATATGAAATCATAAAGTGTATAATGCAAAAAAAGGTTAAACCAGACAGGTATAAAAGCCCTTTTTGATTTTAAAACCTAAGACATTTGTTTGGGCAGAGATTACTTAAAGAGTGAAATTTCCAAATGGTACAGAAATTTAATGCTGAGATGCCAAAGTTTTTGGAGCAGGTAAATCTCTTCATATCTATTCACAAAATTGATTAACAAATTTATACTTATTTATTTGTTCTTTCTTGTTTTTATGTTGTTCTTGTTTTTGTTATGGCAGGGCTAAGGAAAAGACAGCATGTCTTCTCCAGTCCATAAAAAATTACTTTCAGAAAACTGATTTCTTAAGTAAAAAGCTATAAAGATTTCTGAATCTTTGAATAAAATGGAAATAGGAATCTTTAACTTCACTTCCAATGATGAACTGAAACTATGAATAGCTCTCAGTTTACATCCATGACATCTCACTGGTGGGATAATTAGTATGCCTCAGTGTGCTTTGCAGCACCCAAAAGTTATACGATGAAACACATTGTACTGAAAACTTCTATCTAAAAAAACCAAGAACTCAACAAAGAAATCTCCTCATGGGTTTCCAAGCTGGTGGTGTACACTTGGAGTGCATGGACAGCTTGAACTGATTTGAGCTCAGTGAGCTTCAAGGATGATTTCTGGAGTTCAACCACCTCTGAGTACAGGTGAAGCAGCAATATGGGGCAGCCATGTTCTTATGTTCATAGCTTTGAAACTTTAAAAACTGATCCCTAAAAAAATTCTTTAATATGTTATGCTTAACACTACTATTAAACTGCGTAAACCAGTAAGTTCTTTTTTTCCCTTGGGTATGTATTAACGACTTAGTTTGTACAAATAAGTGCACAAATATGATTAGCGTTTGCAAATAGGTCCTTATTCTGTTACTGGTAAGTAATTTTTATAATTCTGCAGTGTAAACAGATGCTATTTTCCACTACATATTCAGCTGTAATGAGCTAATTCAATCTGTTAAAAACAACAAAAGATCTTCAAGAATGAGCTATTTGCTTCAACATTCCAACCTCCTTTGAAATCTATGTTGAAATCACCCATGATAGGAAGTTAGAAAATTACTGTAGAGGCCCTGTTGTAAAAGGCTTTAGTTAATTTATTCAAATCCCAGCTGTGTTCTTTTACCTCCCTAACAGACATGTTATCCATCATATTGATCCAAAAGTTATTTTTGACCAGAGCCAATATGCTTCATTACTTTTCCTGTAACAAAACAATATCTGGGCTCAAGTTTTACAACTGTTGCAACATTCATGCTTATGAAATCATTACACACCAAAATCTAGAAACAACGAACCATGATATTTTCCTTGTCCTTTGGAAATGGCAAGAACCTCCTTGCTATGAAAGAGAGAAAAATAAAACCAAAACAGAAAGCAAACATGTTGAGTTTAGATTGTGTGGGTGAAATCCTGGCACCACTTAAGTCAACAGAACTGTTGACATTTATTTCACCCTGGCCTGGCAATTGAACGCAAGTGCAATACTCCATCTGGAAACAGTGAAGAACTTAAAGATGGACGGATAGCCTTTGACTAAGCCAACAAAACCAAATGTACATCACATAAAAATATCAGCTGAGAAAAAAAAAAATTTGCTTTCACCACAAAAAAGTGTCATAATCAACTTGGAATATGCTAAATGCTTAGCCTCACTATAGCATTTGTTTAACTTCATCATCTTGGTTGGCACTTTATACTAGTATTCAGGTGCTACTGGTATCTTGTCCATATGTATATGCTACAAAATAGTGAACAGTAAAAATTAAGACAACTAGAACAAAAAAAATTATCTCAAATGGAAATGCCTTGATTTTTCTGCTCTTTTTTACTGGGTTTTACTTAATACTACTAGAGACAACCATGGGAAAATTTTCCAATTGATTTTTTATTCTAGCAAACCTGTTTGAGAAAGGTAATTGTATATATATATATATATATATATATATATATATATATATATATATATATATAAATAAATAAAAGTATTTATACAGTTACAGACACAGCATGGGAAAGCTGCCATCTCACCAGAAATATCATACTGGATGGAAAGCTTTTAATCTAATACTAGATAGATAGATAGATAGATAGATAGATAGATAGATAGATAGATATCCCCGGCAAATATCCAGCTATAAGTGACTCACAGTTTTGTCAGAGAGACAAAATCCATTGTCCCTTTTCTAGTAGGTTGCAAATAATTTCTGCAGCACTTTATGGACAGACATAAAGACACAGTGCATATCAGAAGCACCACATAATGATATCTAGGGAGTACAACATCACAAGGCAGATAATCATTAGAACTCAGTCTCAACTGAACTTATGAGATTATTTTTCCATTTTAGATAATTTCTTACTTTTGATCCTAGAGCTAGATTACATCTGAGTCTATCTCATAATAGAAATACAAACAAAATGTAATAAAAATAAGTAGAATAACTCAAATTATCTCCCAAAGACTGTGCTTTATAGAATAATTAATTTCAAGGATGACTTATTTTGACACGAATTAACCTTAGATAGACCGAGAAAACAAGGACCCTACCTTGAAAAGACCTTAAGGGTGTGAGTTCAGACCATGAATTTGGAAGGTTAACAGCTGACAGCAGATGTTGTGACTGTAAAAGAAAGGACTTGTAGGTTCCTATGATCTACCAAATTATGACAATTATTGCCAGCAAGTTATCTGCCTGAGGCAAATTAACTGGCCTGAGATAAGTCAACATTCCCAGAGCATCTTCCTGGCTTTCAGAGTAAATGGCTGGAACCATGTCATCCCTGTGCCCATGCATGTCAGTCTCCTCAGAGCTTTGTGACACCTCCACTCCCAGCTCTGGATGATGTCTCTGTGTGCCACCTACTGTGCTAGCCACATCAAAGAATTGAAATGGCTTGGGTCATAAGGGATCTGAAAGATCTTCTATTTCCATCAGCCCTGACATAGCTAGGGACAACTTCTATTACACCAGATTATGCAAAATCCCATCCAGCTGGCCTTGAACACTTCCATGGATGGGCCATCTACAACTTCTCTGTTCAAGTGCCTCATCACCCTCACAAGTAAAGAATTTCTTTCTAATATCTGATCGAAACTTGAGTTGTCTCCATTTAAAACCATCCTTCCTAGTCCTGTCACTACATGCCCTTGTAATAATCCATTTCCAGATCTCTTGTAGGCCCCCTTTAAGCACTGAAAGACTGCAGTAAGGTCCTTCCAGAACCTTCTCTCTTCCAGACTGAACAGTCCTAACTGACCCAGACTGTCTTCATAGGAGAGGTGCTCCAGCCCTCTCATCACTTTCATGGCCCTCCTTTGCTCACTCCAGCAAGTCCACATCCTTCTCCTGTTGGGCTTCCAGAGCTGGACACAGCACTCCAGGTGGGGTCTTAGCAGAGAGGACAGAAGGGCAGAATCTCGACCTACAGCCCACCCTGCTTTTGATGCAGCCCAGGATTCACTTGTCTTCCTAGGCTACAAGTGCACATTAACGGGTCATGCTGAGCTCCTCATCCAGCAGTATCCCAATTTTTCTGTATTCCTCACAGGCTACCTGTCCTTCCACTCTGTTGGCTTCCTTTTTGTGTTTTCCATTCCAAATACAAACTAGATATTACTTCCAGGTGAGTGGCTTAAGTTGCATTAGCACCTTCAGTCTTACAGAAAATAAATCTAATAGGTTGCTTTAGGCAGACAACTGGCCAAGAATAAAATAGGGAGCTTTCAGGTTAAGCCAAAGTGTTGACTAGACCAAATATGGTAGGAGGACAAGCAGTTGCCTGCTAACTCTATAGCTAAAGTGTTCATTCAGTCATGTGCAAACCTCTTTCAGTAAATCAGGTCTATGACTTTTACAGGTTCAGGAACATGAGTATAACCCCCCTGATATTTTACAGAAAACAGCCTCTACCTTATTTATCTGATCAGACAGACCACATCATTGGTCTGGCTTATCACCACAGGAGGCAGTAACAGAATTTAAACTCTGTTTGCAGGAAATGTGCAGATGTAGCACTTGGGGACACAGTTAGGTGAACCTGTTGGTCTTTGAGGTCTTTTCCAGCCTTAATGATTCTAAGATTCTATGATATGCCTGAATGTGTGGTTATTTAGAGTGCAATAATTTCAGAAAATGACTTCATGTTAATGATAAAATCATCTTCTTTCTTTATCCTTTGGCGCTGCTAAAAGAGAATTATACTTCTCTCCAGCCAAAGGTCCTTAAGGGCCAACCCATCGCTCACCAGTTACAAGTTATCATCACTTATCACATTGAAACTGTATCTTTGCACACACTAAAATAGCTTACAGGGAAACACTAGGGGCCCCTGCCTTCTCCTAAGTATAATTCATGTTGTATTAACAACATACTGAAATGAAATGAACTGCTGTTACTCACTCAGCCAAAGATAATCCTGCTTCATAGCCACAGCTTAAGCACCTCAGTTTGCTATGAATATAGATACTAAATTAAAAATGCATATTTAGAATTTATGGGGCCATTTTTAATAGAGAAAAGGAATCATACCTGCAAAATATACAGATTTTTATGACTGCAACAATCACTTTCAATGCTTGAATTAAAATTCGTAGTCCAATTACTCTAAGTTTTTGTATCTCCTCACTGAGAATTGATCTCTTACAGCTCTTGTCAGGAGCAGCCTTAACAAATGGCCAACATGAGGACAATCGGTAGGGGTGGGGGAAGGAAGGTAAATATTCTTGGCCTTTACTTTTGCATTAATGTTTGTATCCAAATATCTTTTGGATACAAGTAGACTTTCTGAGAAAGATGATATACTATCCTTGCTAATTTTGAAAATCCAGATTAAAATCAGTTACCTATTTAAACTATTCTAGAACTGCTTCTATCAGCATTCCTTCCTGCAAATACCAAAAGAAGGCTGATAGAATTCAGCCATCTTAACTTTTGTATAAGCTTTATTAGTGAGTGAGAAAAAAAAAATATTAATTAAGGCTGCCTGACATTGGAGAAGATCTGAATCCTAAGTAACCCCAGCTGAAAAATGTTGGGATGATAAACCTCATCCCAGTTAAAAAAAAGGAAAAATACTTGCACTGGCCAGGGTGATATATTTCAAGATTCTGTCTTCAAGTTTTTCTGCTCTCTGGACTTGGACATACTTTCTTTCCTTGAGATAACTTTTTCTTAGGTTTCAACCAATATCTTTATGAACATTCAGCATTAATAGCTCCTGGATGGGTCTAAATACTGTTTACTTTGCCACCTAAAATTTTCGATTTCTCAAATCACCCCTTTCTGTCACCATATCCCAAATGTTAATTGTAAACTATGACAGATTCAGAGTCTCCTTTTATTCCTACACATTGCTCTGCATCATTGCACCCACTACTCAATATTGTTTATTTGTTTCTTCTCCTATGTAGATCCTTCTCCCTCTTGCATGCCTTAGCACAACACACCTCAGTGTCTGGACCAGAACCTTTGTTTTCTCACTGCAGTTCCTACTCCTCATGATCCCTACTGCTGAATGCCACTGCATCTACTGCTTTCTTCTTCTGAACATGTGTACTCTCCTTATTTCTTGCCATTTTTTTTGGTTGCAGCACCACCTCCAACAGCACTAATTTATCACAGGATAAACTAATAAGCTTACAAATATCCCAGGCTTCTCCCTGTGTCTTATGCCTTGCTGGCTTACCGTGCTGGTAAGGCCTGCCACCAATCAGGACATGGAGCTCAGACTCCAGAAGAATAGCCACAATATTTCTGTACCATTTTTACATATATGTGATGTGCATTTTCTTAGCTCTCCTGTGAAGGAAGTTTCATTCTTACAGCCTTTTCACAAACTGAAGAGATACTGATTAGTTCTGTGAAATAATTTTGGAATAAAAATTCCTAGCCCCTGAGAATTGCACAAAAGAAAGTACTGTTAAATACATAAAAAAAAAAAAATCTTAATTCTTCCAGTGTCTAAAATGTTAGTTATTTCCATATACTCCATGTTTTCTGACATCTTCAGACATTCTTACTCATTTACTGCTGCTTCTCAGAATGTGTTTACATTAGAAATTTACTTTATTACAACCGTTTATCCTTACATATGGCTCTGGTATGAAAAACATGTTAGAGAATAAATTGAAGAATGACAGGTGACTTGCAATGGACTATTTGGCTGGAACTATGTTACTGAAAACCCATTAAAAACCTCTATTCAATAACAAAAAAAATATTTTTTGTCCTGTCATTATAACAAGTAATAAGAGTCTTTGAAAAAGTAATGTAGATCGATGTACCTGTAAAATAAAAATTATGCCATATGCTCACATTAATTACTAAACCATAAAAATAAACAGATTGTCATTTTGGAAGAACAACTTCTATGCTAGTGATGAAATTCTGTATTTGGCAAATAAGCTATTCAAGCAGACAGAATATAAGTAATGAGGCTTGGTGATTATTTGATTTTCAATTTAGTGCTTTTATCATCAATTTAAAAAGAAACAAAACATCTGAGCAAATATCCCATAGCTTTAAAAGTACTGCATGTACAATTGGCTGATTGAATTACACGATCTAGACGTGTTTTGTATTGGTGTGCAGACTTAGGTGAGAGATAATAATGCTGAAGTGTCTGCAACTAATGAAAACATAACACCTTCTATTGGGTGGCATGGCTCACAGCAAAAAAGCAATATATCACTGTCCTGAAAATGACCAGCAGGAATAGGAAAATGAGCTATTGCTAATTAAACTTTTTATGTAAAAACAAGATTGCTAATCAAATCTTTATTACCCCACCCTGTCACATTCTTTTTTCTTCATTTACACTTTATCCTGTAATCCTTGAAGTATCAGCTTTATAGTTGTCTTATATGTTGTGGTTTTTTGACATGTAATAGGATTAACTTGTGACAATGATTATTTAGAGAAGATATCTAAAATAAAAAAGTGGCCATAAATGAAAAAAGAATGGTACAATTAACTACATCTGGTCATACTGATAGCTAATTAAAAGTAATATTTAAGTTACTAGCAAAACATAAGGTGCTTCCTCAAGCTGAAATTTCATCTTTCTTCTGACATCTGAAAACCACCTTTATTACAAGAAAAAAAATGTGTTATTCAGTAATGACCACAATATAAGAAAAAATCATTAAAGAAAGGAATTATGCCTTTAGAATTTAATTACTTAATTGCTATGAAATTTGCTATACAACCTTCATATAAATGGAATACTGATATTACCCTAACCAAATATCTAATTAAAAGCCAACAAAATACCTTTTTCAAAAATTCTGGGCTAGCATATAAAAATACAAAGTTTCTGCTAATGGAGTAAAACATAACAATTTTATTTTTAATTTGAATAGTTATAATTATTTCAATATTTGTACAATAAAGTGAAAAAGAACATAAGATATTTGAAATAGAAAAGTATTCTTCTATCATGTAGGGAAAGATCAACTGAACTTATTATTTTTATCAAAGAAATAAAAAAAATCAAAGCAAGCACTGACAATTTCAATACTCTAAATGTAAATTAAAATACTTCAGACAAAAGGCTTGAAGGCAAGTGATTCTCCCACCAAGGGATGATTTTCACTTGTCTCCAGGTGTAACATTATGTGCACTGATGGGCTGATCAACAGAACAGAACTTCTCCCCAGCTGTAATCAGGAGTGATTGATGGTTGGGACAAAAAAAGTTGATTATCATGACAAGTCCGCTGATGCAGAGAAAATAGGCTATGCTGGGGAAAGGATAAAACCTGTTCAGAGTCTACCTTATAAAATCTCCTTTCTAAGGGATAAAAAGAAACATTTATACCCATCAAAAAATTGCTAACATAAATTAAGTCAGTACATTTGCTATGCATTTGTATCTAAAGTTATCCCACCACAACACAGTGACACCTATCTAAATACCAAACAGACTAAATCCTTGTATTTTTAAAATCACACTTTGAGGTCATCTCATCAAACAATTATATATATGAAAGTACCTCTATGGTCTACCAGTAGACAATTACCTCAGATATATTTAAATACATTACTTGAATTCATAATTCAGATTTTAAAGTCTTTGGGGAGTTAGGTGTAAATGCCATATTGAATTCTTTTCTGAAAAGAAGTCAATACCTTTCAACCATTTAAAACCTTGAAAGACTTCACTTTCAATTGAGCTAAAAAAAAATTAACAAGTGTGGGCAATACGCCCTCAAAAGTATAGTTCAAATGTGTGGGTTTTTTTCTTCCAATATAAAGCTTCTAAAAGAAGGTATTGGGTTGCACTTCCATTCCTTCAGAGGATAAGGCTCCCAGCTGTTATCTGTGATGTAAGTAACTACACAGAATTGCAATATCTCCAGAGAATCTAAAAGACATAAGAGGAATGATAAAAGAACTCGGGAGCTGAAAAAGTCAGGCCTGGAGGTTCTGAAGTGGAATTTGTTTACATCAGGGGCAATTGTGTTTAATAACAATTCTTTCAAAAGCAAACATATTTACTCCAAGAACAGGCTGCACAGATACAATGGAAAAAATATATTACAGGTAACTACAGGAATGCAAATTTACTGACCAAAAAGAGAAAAAAAATACTGTCCAGAGTCTGTGTAACATTACTTGGAAAGCTTTTGTGGTGTTGGAAGAGAGTATCATCAACCAAAGCCAAGTATATGCACTATTAAGCACTACTTTACTCTTAATGCATTTTTAGAAGAAATTATTGGAAGGGAGAATTGATAAAAAATACGATTTTCTGCACATTTTCTTCAATTATTCTTTCTGTATCCCAGACTGATATACACCCCTGTCTGTTTATCTTTGATTTGTTTCTATGTCCTTGTGGCCTGGCAAAGTGAGCCAGGAGTCACTGCTCTGGAAGAGACAAGGTTTTGCCACTTTTACAGTGAAATCTGTAATCTCCACCCACTATTAATAATCCATAATCTCAGATTCCCTACTATATGAATTCTCATTTTGAAAAATATATGTGAAAGAACATAAAACAGACCAAAAAATGCTAGATGAAGATTGCACAACAGAGTTTATTTTTTTTCTTTCCTATGAAGTGAGGACTTGCCCATGGAAAGTGGTTTCTATAAAAACTCCCCACCACAATTATTTTTAAATTACAGTTGCTTTGTAGAGATGACTGACTTTGCATGTTAACTGAAGAAGCTGACAGGAAAAAAAAAATGCCTCAAACACAAGTGTAGGGCAAAAAGTGAAGAGATTTCTCTCCTTGCAGCTTAAACAGGCAGATTTTTCCATGAATGTCACAATAAAGATCCAGAAGAGAGACTTCCTTTCTCCTCTTCTATAGTATCATTTCCCCTGTCTGTACTAATTCCCTCGTGTATAAAATGAGTATTCCCTCATGTATAAAATGGTATTTTTCAATGTATAGTTAAAAAAATACTAACCATTGTCTTCTTTCCCACAATTTCCAGGCAAAAAACTTCAAAAAAGCTCTGGTTAGCCTCTACCTGCCCAACTTTAGTGTTTTAATTTCATTCATATTCCTCCACTATCCTCCAGGCACAAAATCTTTCTGACTCTGTTGCAACCCAAAAAATGTAAATCCATTAAAACAACTGGAAACAGATTTGTAATTTGCCTAGAAGACAACTCAGTGAGTAAAAGATAGTCCACTGAAAGCAGATTTTGGAAGATCTAGGACCAATGAGACTGTTTAGGCCTGCATGCCAGTATAATGTTTTCTGATACATTTTTATATATTAATTTAATAATTTTTGAGAGAAAGGAAATTTCTGACAGTAACACACAAAGATGTGGAGGGAGGTTGCTTTTATTTCAGACTTTCTGTCTTATTAATTGCTATCACCTCCCACCTAAAGCTAAAAGTTGTCCCCAAAAGGGCAAATACTGCAACTGTTCTCTCCAGTGCCATAAGCAGAAACCTTTTCAACTAATTTGTCTTCATATTCCACATTCAGAATACCAGTCATTAATCTTTTACAATTTATAAACAGGACTATCAGAGAGAGCAATTGCCTATTCACATATCATTTCTGGCAAACTCTAGTAATTTAAAAGAGATGTCAAACCTTCTGCACAATTGACTTGTTTTATCAAAATAAGTGAGAGCTTTGAAAATGAAATAACCTAATAGGATGAACAGAGGTAGGAAGCAAGAGCTGCCAAATGAAAATAAAAAAAATTTGAGTTTGACACAATCCAAATCTTACACAGCAATACCTGATGATCAGCTGTATGTTTTAGTCTCTTCCTATAGTGACTCTGATATTCAGCTGACATAGGCATTAGCAATTTCTCCTCAACCCTGCTTTTTCATGGACCAGGTAGCTGAAAGCATTAGATTTTCCTTTCTCCTGGATATATAGAATAGTTTAGACTACAAAAGATCTTTAAGATTGTCAAGTCCAACTGTTATCACAGCATTGCCAAGTCACTAAGTACAACTTCTACCCATCTTTACCTTGAAGGATGGTGACCCAACCACTTCCCTTGGGAGCCTGTTCCAGTGCTTAATTTAGACACTCCCTCTTGTACTACCACTGCTGAATGTGGCTAGACAGCGAATTTTGAGAGGAAAGAGTAAATCTTGTAACATGAATGCAGTGGACACCAAGGCAATCCATGTCTCCCCACTAGCAACTGCCTAAGAAAACAGCTGACATGTTCTTTCTTAAAGTTCAGTCACTTACAACCTTCTTCTTTCCTACTTCCTTCTTGATCTGAGGCAATGTCCCTGTGGGCCTGATACCCCCAGGCTGCTCCATGTTCTAGTACAGTAGTACAGATTTTCTAGACAAAATAGGGTACTTTCATTAAAAGAGAGGAGATGAGGACAAGGATTATCAAGAGTTTGTGTAGTGAGTTTGTCTAGGAAACTCTACAGCTTGCACAACACACAGAGACCACTCACAGCAGATACTGAGGGTCATACAGAATATTTAGATTGAGGCCAGTGCTTAAGGGACAATGAAATAATCACAACCTGATGATATCAGTCAGAGGACTCAGTTCAACACCAAAAGTACTCCAAAAGTACTCTGGAGTTCAAACATCAAAAGTACTTCAAAGCTAAACAAGGTACTCCATTAGACAAGAATAATTTCTGCTTGTAGGCTGTATAAATTAATAAAATTACTGTATAGAAATGAAAATTTTGAGAAATGTACTTCATGCAACAAAAGGTAATTATTTATACTTTCTACTTAAGCATTTTAGAAAGGCTTTAAGAAACTGGAGGTTATGTGAAAATTTATTACTACTATTAAATTCAGATTATTATGGATTTCATAATCTAAAATTAAGTTACTTATTCCCTACATGAAAAAGGTTACATATAAGCAAATAAGGATTATTTTGTTTTAAAATGAATACTAGAAAAAGGAAAATAAAAATAATAAGAAAAATTTTGAATATTCTAGAATGGGAAAGACCAGATTTGCACAGGATCTGACTGCAATTCATATTACAATCTTTAAAATTGTGGCCTAGGAAAGAGGAGATAATTCTTCTAAAATATGCAGGCTAAGCCAATAAAAACAGACTCCACTGAACATCATACTGGGCAGAGGATATACCAGGCTGCTTTCAAAATTCTTCATGTAATCAATTGAAATGCAAAATATTCGGTGGTATTTGATTTGACTACTGGAATACCAGAAAATCAAGTAATTAAATACTTTGTTAGCAATTCTTTATACTTTCTATATAGTATTGATGCAAATGCCAGATATTCCATAGAAATTTCCACACTAATAATTTTCTGTGATTACTTGCTACTTTTTAGAGTGACTACCACAGACCAATACCTCTGGAAAAATATTCACTTTGAATGTATTTCCATTCTGACTCATATTCTGATCTCAAATAAATTCTGTAAATGGAATCAGTATTTGTTTCTCCTTAATTTAACTCCATAGAACAGGAAAGATGGCACATTATTAGAAATAAATGGCATATATACAGAGAGACAGTTACAGAAATATATAAATTATATATAAACATGAATAACTTATATCTGGATGAACCCTTGTGCTTTCTCAGGTACAACTGCTGCAATCAATAATGTAAGCTAATATAGTAATACTGATTTTAAGGGGATGCTGGGCATCTCTAAATATTGACACAAAAGAATCTGCCTTAAAGAACCAGGCTGATGAATTAATATAATACAGGCACATTGGCTTGTGTCAAGACAAAAAATAAAATGCCCCTCTATAATAGATAGATAGATAAATAAATAAATAAATAAATGTGTTTGATGGCTAGTAATACCTGCCAAAAGTGACTTTGCTTAAAAAAGCTGAGCACTACAACTCAAGCAGAAATTATTTGGTTTACACCAAACCAGAATTCTAAACATCTAGCTTAATTGTAAATCTGAATCTAACCCATAATTGTTGTACATTTGTATGTACAACAAAACATGGAAAGGATAAGACCCTCTGGTTATAGCCACAAACAGAACAGTGATTGAAGCAAATAGCATTGATTGCTTCAAATACCTTTAAGCATATCTCTGCAAATTGACCAACAACAGATTTCAAATCAGAAGGGTGAAATGCTAAATAACTTCTAGCATTTAACTGTACCGGGCTTTCCTCATTCTTAATGGACCAATAAAGTTCCCCTTTTTGTAAAACAGATGCCACAGACCAAGTGTGACTGTCATTGGGTATGGATGAGGAAATCTCTGTCTTCCAAACTACAGAGAGAGATTTGTAAATTAGTCAAGCAAGATGTCATATCATCTCTCTATCAAGTGTGGGATTACATTCACCATCTCTTGTCCAGCCTCAGAAACAGGTGCCTAATTTCTGAATACTCTCTGCCAACAGGCACCCCTCAACTGTCCATACGTTTCCTTCCAGAATTTTACTACCATTACAGTCAAAATTGTTTCACAAAGTAGTTCAACAAAAAAAATCTCTTAAATAAAATTAATCTGAAGAATTAGTCAAATTTATTTATCTATCAAAACCAAGGAATACAAAGATCAATTGGTCACTAAACTCTTATTAACTCCCTTTCAGATATGGAAAGCCAACTATATTTCCCTGGTCATTTTTGTTGTACATCTGTCCAGTTCTTTCTACTCTCCCTAGTGGAGTGGATTTTTTTTCACGTCTTGTCATATTAGTGGATGTGTTCTAAATCCTGCAACTAATTATGTTTTCATTGGAGTGTGACGACCACTGTTACAAATAATTCTTCACCTAAGGCATTGCCAATTTCACCTCATAGAATTGTAAAATAGTTTGAGTTGAAAGGAACCTTTTAAGGGTCACCTAATTTAGCACCTGTGCAAGAAGCAGGGATATCTTGAACTAGATCAGGCCACACAGAGATCAGTTCAACCTGACCTTGAATATTTCTAGGGATGGGACATCCACCTCTTTGGGAAACCCATTCCAGTGTTCCATAACTTCCATTTTAATAAACTTACTTTTTATGTCTGATCCAATTGACCTTCCTTCAGTTTAAACCCATGACTTATTGTCCAGAAGTTTGCTCCCATCTTTCCTCTAATTTCTGAAAGGCCACAGTGATCCCTACTGCATTCCCTTCTCCAGGCTGAACAACTCGAACTCTCTCAGCTTTTCCTCACAGGAGACATGTTCAAGCCCACTGATTATCTTGTTGTCCCTTCTCTGGATGTGCTCCAACAGGCCAATGTCTTTCCTATGCTGAGGATCCCTGTACTGGATGCAGTGGTCAAGGTGGGGTCTCACAAGAGTGGAGCAGAAGAGAATCCCCTCCCCTGACCTGCTGCCCACAGTGCTTTGGATGCAGACCAAAACCTGTTTGGCTTTCTGGGCTGCAGGTGCATATTGTTGGGGCATGTCCAGCTTCTCATCCACAAGCACCCCCAGTCCTTCTCGTAGGGCTGCTCTTGAATATTTGCTGTGGAATACTTACTTATTGATGAATCTCATATTTGGGGGAAAAATTATCATAGGATTAGTTGGGTGAGTTTTCCTTCTTTTTTGTTTTTCTGCATTAGCCATCATATTTGGATTATGATTCATAATTCCATTAAGCCCAACATTTACTCATTTTAGTACTTGTGCATTTACTTGTTCCAGTCTAAGCACAATTGTTCATGCTTTTATTTACTGCACTTGTCAGAATTCCAAACTGTTTTCTCCAACTGGAGATAATTTTGGACTGAGATCTGGAACTTACCACCATCCATCAAGAGTCTGCCACCCTTCATCTAGATGTCATCCACAAAACTGGCATGTGTACACTGTCCTGTCAGGAACGTTGCTAATGAAAAATTAGAGTAGCAGTAAGCATGGAAGAGACTCTTTCAGACCCTGATTTGTTGTGACCTTTTGTTTTGACAGGAAAACATCAGGAGCTACTCTCACTGCATCTCTTCATTCTGTTTTGCAACCAACTTTTAATAATTTCACCTGGACCATATTCCCCTACTTACTTTACAGGACTGTCACATAGGACTGTATAAATCCTTGTTACAGCCAAAATATGTCACATCTATTTATTCCCTATTATCCATTCAGCCAATTACCCTGTCAAAGGAAAAAATTAGATTCATTTGACATGATTTGTTCTTGACAAATTCATGTTGACTGTTTATTATCACCTTATTATACCCTAGGCCCTTACAAGTTGATACATTAATCTTTTGTTTTAGATATCAAGCATAGCCTAAATAGGGTATTAGTCCTCTGGTCCTGCTTCTTTCCCAGCAAAAGTTAGAACCATAATAAAATACTGCAGAGTTATATTGCATCCTTATCCTCAAAAAAATCTTTCACTGTTGTTTTAATGGAAGACCACCTTTCGAATCCTGATAAATTCATGCAGTGGAACAATATATAAATTTGGTGATGCATTTGCTTCATAGAGATGGAGAAAAATAAGGTAAAAAACAACAAATAAGGACTGATGAGCATCCTTGATTTGCAGGGAAATATTACTACACTTGCTATTTAAGTCAAACAATAATTTCTGGCTCATATAATTGGAAATATTTTTTAAAGTGTATCATAATGGAATTCAAGCCCTGTGAACACATCAGAATGCTGCCCAACCTTTCTATAAAGGCAAACTGGGTCATCACTCAGCCATCTCGTTAAAAGAGGGAAGAAAAAGGTAATCCCTTTGCAAAAAAATTGACCTTGTTGACAGATACTGATAACTATAGAGCTTTATCAAATAATCTCATGGGCAAAGGAAGATCATATAGTCAAGGCAGAAAAATTCAGTAATCACTTTTTTTTCTTTTTTTCCAGGCTATAAGCAGAAAATTACTCTTGCAGCTACCTATAGGCACCTGAAATACCCTACTGAAGTCTGCTGGACCGCATTTAACAGATACTTTAGGTCTTAGAGATAAAGATTTAATGTTTGCTACAAAATAAGCATTTACTGGTGCAATAGGTCTCAGCAGCTGCCAGTATCCAAGCGGCAACAGAGGCATTTGGAGCTAAGCATATATTTAAACGTTTCACCCTAGTTTGAATGCACAATGTGAGTGTAAATAATATATCTAGATCTCTCTGAAAAAAAATTACTTGGAGTCCACAAAACCTACCTTTGCTATTCTAATGTTTTTGCTCAGCATGGAGGGGCTTTGGTTATTTGCACATTCCTCTCTTCCCTTGTATGAGATTTATTTTTAAAAAACATACTGAACACACAGCTGTCATGAAGATTTATAGATAACTCCTTTACAAAGAAGCTAAATGATTTTAGACTATTGTACTGCCTTTTCTCATATTTTTTAAAAGTGATTTTGATACCATGTAACCAGAAAAAAAACCTCTGCTGCCTTAAAGAAATTTCTATCTAAAGGGAGAAAATTGTGTATTCTATGCAAAAAAGAAAAATCCCACAGACCAGTTTTATTGTAAACATTTTCATAATATTGTTGTGTATGAGGAAAATGGAATTTCTATTCATTACTCTCTGATAAAACCTATCTCCTGCATCTAAAAATAGAGACATATTGGTAGAATATACATAAAGCCTAGGTTCCTAGACAGAAAAGTTATTTATTGCTGTTATGGATTTAAATTGTGTTCAACAAAATATGATGAAAATGAAAGGTAGGAATATTGAGTAAATGAAAACTTTTTCATGATAATAGGAGAAAGAATTACAATGTGTGTGCTTGCCATTCATAATAGAGTTATCAAAAAATGATAGCTAACAGCCCTTTTCCTTCAAAGCATTTTTTTCTTTGAATCCAAATATTAAATCTTTCATTTACCACATTTTTGCTTCAAACACAGACACAGGTGGACATTTCAAAATTACCTAAGCAATGCAGAAAATAGCTCTACTTATTCCCTCCACGTTGCAGAAAAACATTCCTAAACTGCAGTGGAACTCTGACTACAAATTATTTCTTGAATAGCTCAGCAGAGCACTTAGTGATTTTCAGCAGTAATAACTATAAGCACTGGAATGAGAAGACACTACCATAAAGATATTCACAAGTTGCCTCTTTGTGGTAGTGAAAAGGGGAAGAGATATCATTTCAGGTTAATCAATGGGTGGATTTTGGATCATAATCTCTCAATTAATCAACACTGCGGTTGCTTTAGAACTTAGGTGAATATTAAAAGTGGAAAATTAAATATACTCATCAAGAAAGTCTCCCTATTCAGTAAAGACAATATTGATCTATTAGAGAGAGGGGAGTATTAAAACAACCTTTTGAACAATGTTGACTATTTGAGTTCAAGCCTCCAACACCTGAAGGTGTGACAGGACAGATAAATATCAGCTAATCTTCCAAGAGTTTTCTGTGAACAGCTTAAATTAATATAGGTCTTCCAAAATTAGTTTTTTGGACACTGTAGGTGGCTCTGAAAGTGGCCTCTGCTTCTTCCCTCTCTCTTCTTCAGAAACCTAAGAGAAGCAGTATGGGAGCAGAGTAGTCCTCTGAGTAACAATTATCAGGGTCCACTGATGCTTTATTTGTCTCTGTGTAGAACAATTTTTAGTTCAAACATTTTATTCTGGAAAATGCATAGATCTCAGCTGGAAAACTTTCCACTCCACATATCAATCCAAGTCGTGTAACTGCTAATGACTAAGTAACTTTACTGATATGTTCATCTTGTCTTTTGTTCAGACCTTTTTGAAGACAAACAAATGGTATATTCTCTTTGAAAGGCAATGTTTCACTCTGGTATGTAACACTGAAGTATTTGATCTCTCAGCTACATACTGTGTCTTGTTCAGTGTGACATGCTTTTTCCTGAGACAAAGCTGAAAAAGCTGAAAATTTCTAGTGATAGATTGGGTTGCTCCAATGGTAAGAACCACTGTGGCCCAGAAGTCTCCATCATTCCCTCCTCATAAATGACTCAGCATCCACAGTCCTAATTTTGGCATCTGGTTTCTAAATGGAAGAGCCTAATTTGACTCTTCTATTTTAATCTGTGAGGGGTGTGACAGTTTCAGAGAGTGTATTGCCCTTCCTTGCACCACTCTTTGAGAATTATGTCAGTGTTATAAGAGAAGGTGCCCATTCAGTAAATGAAGCAAATAACCTGAAGTCATCAGTAAAATTAAGTATGTGATGCTGACTGGTCCAGAAATGGTGACTGAGATATTTTGAAATTATTTTCAAGGGATAAAAAGCTGAGGGGAATGAAAAGAGCTACAATATTTTCACCCCTTAATGAGAAATCTCTAAAATTAGACTTCAAGGTTGAATTTAAGTTTTTGAGAAGCTCATGGTTTTGATAAATAATCAATAAACTAAAAATAGTACAAACTGTATATAAATAGCTGCCTTTAGAGAGGCAAGAGTACACATGAATTATTTCACTTCTTCCTATGACCCTTGTGGACAGTTTTGGGTTTGACCTCATTCTAAGTTAAAACATTTTTATTCTACAGAACTAACTTCCATATTTAAATTACATAATGAATTAAAGGCAGGGGAAGATTAGTTCCCACTAGCAATGCCCATGTGAAGAAACTTCCTGAAGAGCCAAGAATAGCAGAAAGAAATACATTTTACTATGTCAGGTTTGGTTTTCATACACAGTGATTCTGAGAAGGAAATAGAAGAGCTAAAACCTAAGAGGCTTTTCTGTGACACAAAAGGTATTAATTGGCAAGGAGCATCACAGCACAGCTCCCTTGGGTAATTATGGGAGACAGGTTCACTTCCTTGGTGTATTAGGAGCATCTCCAGTTCAGCTTCTTCTGCTTTGTTGCTGGAGGAGTGAGAGGATGCAAGGTAGGAGCCAAATGAAGGTACACATAACTGGTAGAAGAATTGGGATCCAGCAGATATACCAGGGATCAGTCAATTTTTCCTGTTTACACTCAGTGCAGCAGAACTGAAGTTGATGAGCTTACAGGGATATATTGGCAGGGAAAATCTGGCTGGGTGTATAAACATTACCAAGCCATTGTGTTTATTTGAAACAGCTTACAGCCTTTTCATCTGCTGAGCAACAAACTGAAATCACAACATTTCATTTAGGCTCAATTTCTGGAAATTATGGCACATCCTAGAAGATAAGTAGATATTTCTAATCTGATACAAAATGATCGACTTACATCAGAATTGAATCTCAGCTGGCAAATGTTGCATGATATGATTTGCTTTCTTCGGTGAGGAAGAGGAACTCCAAATGTATGATTTATTACAGCTTTCTGAATTGGGTCCATCTGTGAAGAGAGAAGAAAAATAAAAAGCTTTTGCTGTTCCACTGTGTGCTATGTTATCTAAAATCTCAAAACAGGTTCTATATCATGCTGTACTATGACCTAACAGAAAACTACTATTTTTCTTTGAAAATGAGTATTTCTTCTTCATGTAGTTATTCTGAGAGGTTATGCAGAAAGAAACAAATAAAAATGTCATTAACTTTCTTGAAACGCATCTCTTTAGTTTAATTTTATATGCACCAATCTCCCTTTACTGAAAAAAGGTATAAGCTGTAAATGCTGAACAGGCTTTCCTATCCAAAGACCAATTTGTGATTTTTATGTCAGGGAAAAGCTACTTCAATAACTAAAACAAGAACATTTAAAATAAAATTACTAAGAAAAGAATCAATGAAAATGTGAAATAATATACATTATATATTATATACATGTATACATATAATTTATTATATTAAATTATAATTTAAACTAATAAAAATATAAATAATTATGTATAATATATAATTATATATAATTATATATTATATTATATTATGTTTATGTAATTTCAGAATAGCACACAATACCTCAGTATTAAATAATAATAATAATAATAATAATAATAATAATAATAATAATAATAATAATAATAATAATATCCCATGAAGCAATAAATGAATCTCTTCCTTGAAAAAACATCTACACAACTTACAAAATATACAAATCCTCCAAAGACAATTTTCAAAATCATTTGGAGGAAAGTATTTTGAATAAACTCTGCTTTAAGGATGAATTTGGACTTTTATGAAAAGGATTATTCTTAGCTAACTTCTACCAGAACACTGATCTGATACTGTCTGAAAGTCAGGGTCCATATTAAAAAAAAATGTACGCCATTTTGGCAGAGAACTTCACTAAAGCTACTCAAGGGATTTTTTAACTTGTGGATTGAAATCACCTTCCCCAAATTAATTGAACAATATGCTCATTTGTTTTTCACAAAAAAACATTTGACAGATCTTAAAAAGTCTGGTAATAGCTTTGCAGCAACTTGGTTAAGCCCCTGATATTTTTTATCTTTAAATTGTTAAAAAATCACACATATTTTGAGTAATTCTGATAACCAGTATTCACAGAGCATAATCTGTCTATGCCATGAAAAAAATTCCATCTTTCTCCATGTCCATGTCTTCATGATTCACTATTTTCTAGTCTGTTGGCAAAGGGTTATTTGATAAATAAAGAATCAGAGTTTGTCCTTAGAGTAATCAATTATTCATGAAAGCTGTAATGGTAGATACTCATGGCCTCTATTCCAGTGAATCCAGAACAGTTCACTACAGAATTTTTTCATCACCTGACAGTTGTTCAGTGTCAAATATGAAATAGGTCTTTAAATTAATTCCTGTTGAAATGAAAATAAGATTGGTTAAAAAAAAAAAAAATTTAATACACGGGCACACACAAACCCCCCAGACAAACCAAGGAAGACAGCAGAGCTTTATAGAATGGCAGAATGGCCTGAAAAAAAATCTCAGTTTGAGCATCTTCAATTTGATGTGAACTACGTCATATATTTTGGACTGACCAGCATAAAAGAACACCAATCCCATCTAGAAATGAGGGATGCCACTGTAATATAACCCCAAAATAACACTGTTGACTAAGGGCAGAGTATATCAAGCTCTGAAAGATGACAGCAAGTTGTGTAAAACTTTCTGCAGTGGTCAAACTGTGTTTTAGGAGCACTCCTTTTATTGAGTAACATGATCTTGAAAAAGCCTACAATCCAAAAATACTATTCCATAGACCAAAAAGGACACCACTACATAGGAAAATAAATAAATTGTAACAGCTCTTCTTTTTTTGACTGCTCCACTGAGAGGTGAATTCTTATACCAGCAGAATCAATAGCCCTGTATCTTGCTATTTTTAACACTAAAACATGACATGGTATTAACTGTTGCTAATTCTGTGCTGTTCAAGATTGGAGAAATTCTGTTCCTCTTGCCACTGCAGGTCTAAAGCAATTAGGGAAACCTGAAGTTCAGATACATGGATAAGTCAGCAGAGAGTAACAAGAAATTGTGCATTCTCGGATCCAGTGTAACTGGCTTCACATGAACCACAGCTGCGAGATTCTTTAGAGAGCTTCTTTATTCACTTCCTCAAGGTATGGCACTTTTCAGATAATGAGAGATAATGGCCTTGAGTGTTACCATGTTGATCTTTCCCACTATCACACAAGTGCCCATTATCTCACAATGACTTGAGAAAGTCGACAGCTGTGCTCTATGGGTTAAATAAAAGGTACTACCATGGTTCACAAGATGGAAAAACTAATTTTTTTTGCAACTGGACTTACCCATCTCCAGAGTAAGTATTCTAGCTCCAAGTGAGGTTGGATTTCTGAGGCAAGTGATGTTTTCATATTGAGAATGAGACAAAATATTTTTTTAGAATTAAAAAGATCATGAATGTGTAGACTAGTTGCTCTATGTTATATTTAATTTTAATTTGGTCTCATGGAAAAAAATGTGTGGTTTATTTTCTACTAAGACCACAGATTTTCTCTTGTTTATCGGCTGATACAGAAACTCATCAGCAACCTTCCCCTTGAGTTTTTATAGAGTTCTAGGTATACAGCTATATGGCATTAGTGGGAATAGGATACTTTGTATTTACAGCTCTAAATGAAGAAGTGTTCTGGATAGAACACTTTGCAAATTAATTAAGAAAAACTGCTTCAAAATAATAATCCCTTCTCTGCCAGTTCATAGACTCATAGAATTGTTTGGGTTGAAAACCACCTCATAGATCATCTATTTCCAAACACTGCCATAGGCAGGGGCACATTCCACTAGATCAGATTGCTCAAAGCCCCATCCAGCCTGACCTTGAACACTTCCAAGGATGGGAGGATAGTTCTTTGATACTGCAAAGCACAGTTAGACTTAAAAATTTAGCACCAGATTCTAATAAACTTGGGACAGAATGCTTGAAGGATATTTAACATTATTTGTTTTCCCTGGAGATTTCATTTGGGAAACATCAGCAATCCACAAATTCCAAATAAACATGCAAAAGCATCAGATAAGCCTCCACAAGTTTTAAGCAGGAAATCTGAGAGGCAGCAGGATACTTAGGTGCAGTATGATAAGGACGCAGATCTCACAGATATTGGAAGACAGAGGAGACCTTCTGAGAGTTAGAGGAATAGAGCTTGTTGATTGCAGAAAACAGGGAGCAAGAATTGCAGGGAAATAGAGGGTAATAATATCATATAGTCAAGATAATCAGCAAGTACTGAGATACTTTAAAGCATCTCCAGCACTTTGAGACTTACTGAACATTACTAATTACACATATAAATTTCATTTCAACTTATGTAAGTGGTATGCACTTTTAAAATAAAAGTTCTCATGATAAACTTTTATAAAATCTGCTTTTTACTCAATACTAGGGCTATTTTACAATTCTGGATTTAATTTCTTTGATGAAACTAATTTAATTTACTCTCATTAAAATGAAGGACAGAGAAGTTTGCAATCCATATGAAAGATTATCATTCAGATGTCAAAGCTGAGCAGAAAACCAAGGCTGACAAGATGTCCCTTTACTTCCTCTTGACAATACAACACAAAGAGTTTGCTCTGAGAGTTGCACTGTGTTTGACTTGTCCATCACCTTTTGGCTTTCTACTCTCCAGCACCAGACATTTTTATATATGTCACACTTTTCCACATGGTCAGTCCAGGGATAGCACAGTGCTCAAAGTTTACTGCAAAGCACAGGATTACTATTAGATTGAGCAATGAAGATAAATATATAATTTGACTGATTTTTGATTTCGATACATGCACATGAATAACATCGTCTATATTTTACTTATTCAAGCTGAAATTTGTGGCAAGATGATATGATTCACATTCTTTGATCAAATACTGTACTCCCTTCTCCAAACTTTTAGGAACTTACAATACTTTAGGAAAATCCAGGCTGAAACCAAGGGCATAATAGAACTTTACCTCTTACTGCATATTCTTAGCTTTGATGCTATCATTATAATTGGTTTTGCTTGTTTTAAATTCAGTCTTGCCAGACCTATGATATTAGCTGTATTCCTTGTTCTTGTGTTTACTATAGAGCATGAAAATGCTCTTTATTTTGTGGACTGAAGATGAAAGGAGTAGCTGTTGCATGAACTTTCCTGGTGGAAACACTGACCACAAAATCCCCAAGAAGATGACTCAGGAGATCCCTTGTTATTCTACCTGCCTTGGACATTTTTCCAGAATCACCACAGCTGCTATCCTTGAAGGCTTTCTGTAGCAAAGTCTTAATCTCATTAAATTTTCAGTAAGTATCTGTGTAATGCAGAACCTGGGATGGTGTATTTTACATGTAGAGAAATCTGATCCTTTGGAAAATAAATCTTACGTATTTTCCACAGATAATTTCTAAGTGTTTTTACATTTGTGCATGAGCTTGTTTGTGTGTGTGTGTGAAGAATTGTTTTATGCTGAAGCTGAAATTCAAACACCAAATTTCAAGAATTTTCAGTGTTATTCTGAATTTCAAGAAATTTTTAATATGTATATTTTTATGAGTGTCTTTTCTGTGACTTCTTATACCAGAGGCATAAGAATTTGCCTAAACTAAAAACAAAAAAAAAAAGCAAGAACAAAGGAAAGCATGCAAGTTTGACCCATAGAGGTTCAAATCACAAAAGGGATATAAACCAAAGGGACTTACTTTTAATTTTTTTATTAAAGCTAAAAGCCATGGTATGAGCATTCCAGATGCATAAGGTTTGCAGTAAGTAATTGAAATTCACTAATATTTCTAAATAAAAGCATCCAGGTCAAAAGATAAGACAATGTGGATGCCTAGAGTCTGTTCAGAGCGTTAGGCTTAAAGCAATCAAATAAATAAGAAAGTATTTTTACCTCACAACCAAAGAAACTAGCTGAAAAGGATTGACTCAGATCACTATGGTCTTACACTAAGTGAGCAAAAACATGTCAAGTCATTGAAGCTCTCAGGAAGAAGTTGCTGTAGACCATTTTAGAAGTAATTTAAAAAAATTACCCACAAAAAGACTGATTTCCTTTACTTGAACAGCTAACTGAATTTAGTGACATAGGACCACCACCTCCCAGAATCTATTAAAATCCAGATCCAATATTATTTGATAATAATATTACAATTAATATTGTGCTTCTTTGGCCTAATTTTGTACTTACTAATACATATGTTTGTAGAAATCCAAACCAGAGAAAGAAACCAGAGTCATAAATATATAATTATATACATATAATTGTAATAATTATGTACAATTACTCATAATATAATTCCTTTAATGTTATTTTGTTTGTAACATTGTGTTAGTGTTAGGGTTGTAACATTGATAAGAAATAAAGACAATTCAGTGGAGGCTCCTTTCATTCATTCTGTTATGTTCCAACACATAGTGAAACTAATAAGAGTTTCTAAGAAGCAGTTTAAATCCTGCATCCATCTTTGCCATTACCAAGTAAAGATCCCAAAATATCACATCCTCTATGTCATACTTATTGCTGAACCTGACCCATTTTTAAAACTGCATGATAGATGCAGTTTTGACACCAACCAGTTCAAACATAAAATTGCCTACTTGATGATTGTTGTGCCATACTTATAGAAACAGAAAGGTTAAACTATAAGAATGCTCATCAATGGTGCAAAGTCATTGTCATTTATAGCTCAGGACTCTTAAGCCAGTAATTTTCTTACAACATAATGTGACTATTTCGAATTGAAAACTGAGCAGTTCCTCTGTGATCTCAAAGGCATCAAGAATTCACAGACATTTCCTCTGCAATCATGCTGGTCAGTGGTAGAGATGCAGCATTATTATACTAGATACACTACATTTTAATATTATTACTTATGCAGAAAGTTAGATATTTTGAAGTACTCCTGTACTTTCAGACTTATATTGGCTGTATAGACTGCCCACATCATGGGCACCGTGCAGCTGAGTGGGAGCTACTCCTTCTCCAAGAGTTACTTGGCATCTACTTCGTTTGCATTTTCAAGTAGCACAAAGCATGTGCCACAGGTCTAAAACTTCTTGGAAAAACATGAAGTACTGTGTGTCACACATTGCTGTTCATTTCTGTGTTTGCACAGCAATCCCAACACTCATAAAAGTATTTATTAACCATGCACATTAAAAAAACTCTGTGCAGAATATGATGCTTTCCACAAGTGTCAGACCTATAACTTACAACCTACCTGACACCTTCTTAATATCCTGGTGACCATGTCAGAAAAGAACATCTCAACAACAGCTCAGCAATTTGATCCTAAGTGTATCTGACATTCTACATTTGCATAAGAAATAAGTCCCATATAGTAAGGTTGCCACTCCAGGGCTGTTTTTTTCCAGAACCACATTAATCTGTGAATAAGAATCTTATAAACTAACTAAAGAACACAATTCAAAAGGAATGATGGTAAAAGCTTAGTAAACATAATTAAGCACACACAAAAAATTATGTTCAACAATATTTTGATTTCATGTACAGAGAAAATAATATCAAACAGAATACACATTCTAGATGTGCTACCATGTATGTCTTAGCCTTTTACTGCTAATTTATTTAATATTGCCCTAGTAATTATGGTGAATAATTATGCAGAGTTGAACTCAGAACTACCCATCTTTTCTTAATGTCTACCATTTCTGTTCTTATCAATGAAAGAGGGTAGAATTAACCTGATGCTTTCCAGAAATATTGCTCATCCTTGTTAAATATAACATAATTAATGTAAAATATCTGCACCAACTACAATGATGTGCAATATTTACAGAATAATTACTTTTCTTTTAAAAAGTGGTAATTATTAAAAAGAAAATTGCTGTCAGTTCCCAAAAAGTGCAATAGATCACTCAAATAGTACTTCAGAATGAATTCCCAAAGTAAACCTTTTATTCTTTTGTTGAAATCCTATAAGAGTGTTTCTTGCTTTTTTTTTTATTTTTCCTAACTGAGCTATTTAATTGTAATAGTTGTCTAGTGACCTTTCTGATGTGACTCTAGTATTTCTTTCCTTCTTTTTGTTATTTTTTTTTCTTGTAGATTTTTCCACTTGCAAATGAGATGCTGAAGCAGCAGCAGCAGTATTCCTGGCAAGCTGCTTGAATAGAGAGAAACCAGTCAGAGCAAAAGGATTTGCATTCACAGTGGTATTGCACACAAATACTGTAACCACAGAGAGATTATGCAAATCCTTACACTCTGATTGTCTAATAATGGTTGTCAGTCAAAAGACAAGAATTTGCATATGCTAAAGCTAGTAAGAAATAATCACACAGTGATTATGCTAATCAAACACACTAAACAACATGTGAAGGATTGTCAAACTGGAACAAATCTGTGTATGTATGCTAAATACAGAAACACAAAGTACTAAGAGAACTTTAAGGTTGCAGATCAAGCCCTTAAAACATGAAATGCCTATAAACCTTAATTTGACACTTTTATGAATTTATGTTTTTGAAGTATGTTCACATCTTTTCCCCAAAAGGTTTTTGCTTTGTTCTGCTTAGAAGATGGACAATGTTCAATGTTGTGTTTTGTCCAAGAGGTTCAATGAATAACCCTAAACCTCACTGACTATATAAAGCTGAAACTTCACTGCCAATAGGAATTATCAGCCTATTCATTGGCTCTCCTACAGTCTTCACTGGCCCAGGATGTGAGTAGTTCACAAGTATAATTAACTTACTTTGAAAACTTCTTTTTTAGATAAGAGATGGTATTTTCTCAGAAATAAAGAACAAAAGCTGTACACCAGTTCCAGTTACTCAACCTAATGTACCTGACAGTACTTACTATTATATTGCCTTTCCTGTGTTCCCCACACAATTCCTGATTCCAGATTGATCTGTGACAGTGAAGAGACAGACTAAAGACAGCTTTACAACTGCAAGTTGGACTTGCAATCCATAAAGTTGTCTGGGAAACATTTGTGTTAGGTGACTTGCCTAACATCTCAGAGAACAACTCTCTGGAGTGGTATTCAACTGATTTTCTAAAATGCCCTTATTTTAGTCTGATCTCATTCAAAACATGCTTTCTGGTTTATGAAACAAAGAGAGCACAAATACTATAGAAAATAATCTTCTTAATTGTGAAACCAATATTGATTCTCAGTTCTTATCCAAAGGAAAATTCTACCAGGCCTATAAGATTCTCCTAAAGAAGATGAAAGGCAGCCAAATGTGGTGTGTTTATCATACTGCTCAATTACCTAGTGAACAACACTCAATACAACAATTGCAGCATAAGAACAGACCAACATGAAACAGATCACCTTGAAAGTGAGAGAATTACTCATTCCACTTCTAGTAGGCATTAACAAAATTGTGTGCAAAGAAAGGGTGGATTGCTTCTTTTATTTGCTCACTTAAGTGAGCAGTGGCAGATGGTAAAAATATGATTAAACAAAAAACAATTGCTTAAAACAAAGAGACATAAGTGTTATACTCTCCCTGAAGATATCTCTAAAGATACCAATAAAGATAAAAACCTAAGGTTCACAAACACCATTTGTTTTCTGAGACTCACCAAGAACAAATGAAAAATGAGTTCATGAGAAAAAAGAATCCATTTTAAAAAGTTAAGGGCATTTTTATGTTTGTGCTCAAGAGTTTGGAACAAAAGGTTGGCAGGCATAATGAGGGTTGCACAACACATTCCCAGTAGCATCATTCATATGTGAATGTATCTCAGAAAACTGTACCTAACTGGTATTTAATAACAGTGAGTCTTTCTAATCACAGCAACAATAAAAGCAGGATGTCTGCCAGAGAACTAGCAAAGAGGTACTTGATTCACTCTTACAAGTGAATTGCTTACAAGTGTCAGGGTGCAAAGTGGTCTCTGAAAACTACTACATGTTTTTTCAGAGAAGAGACTGCATATATATATATATATATATATATATATATATATATATACATTTAAGAACTAACAAAATAATTCTGCAATTCGAAGTTCCCATTCATGCTGTTACACTTTTTCAGCCTATTTAAACAATTCTTATTTACCATTTTTATTCTGTTCTATACCTGGACTGTTTAAGGAGGTATAGTCTTAATTAAAAAAAATATCATGATATGCTTCTGACATTATTAAAATACTCTGTCAAATCTATAATTTTATAGAATTTCAACCCATTTCAAAATCTTACTTGGTTAAGATTTAACACTAGGAGAAGTAACAATTCTTAAGCCATATATTTGCAGAATCAGAAAATAAACTAAAAGGGACTCCAACAACAATTTAATCCACATACCCCATAATAAAAAGAAAAAACTGTTAAGGGGACTGAATAATTTTATCCTAGGTTCTGGTGGATAATACTTCAGTGATCAAGTATTTTCAGGAAGCAAAGCCTAAAATATAACAGTTGAATGTTGGAGAGAAAGACATTTTCCAGATTCCCATTTTACAATTGTTTCAGTGTAAAACACTTTAACATTTTAATTGAAACATTTAATAAAGCTGGTCTGCTTGTTTAGCCACTATAATTCCGACAACCCCTTACAATGGAGTAATTAGAAAATTACTGCATTTTTGTCTTGGCTTTTAATAGATGTCTGTCTTTCTTCAGAACCTGGTACAACTACTTCAGGTGGAAGCAGACATATTTGCTAGTATAATTATTTGACTACAGGTGTTCCTCTGGTTTGTTTTCTTTTTTTTCCCCACTCCCTTCCCATGAAAGGAAGTTCTACTCTCCTTTTTATGATAATTCCAGGATATAAATCCATGTGACCAACTGTCATCATTGTGCCTCACATCGTATGTTCATAACCCACATAGAGATCACTTAAGAGCATTATATCTCCTTGCATGCAAATAATACTTCATCTTTGCTCAGATCATGGATTATGGACCACAGGAGAAGTCATTAACATGCTTATTCTCTCCGTAACATGATTAGCTTTAAAACCTCTTTGATTTTTTAACCAGGATAAGACTGAGGGCTCAGGATACTCACTTCCACTAAGAGAGAGAGGAATATTAAATTGGAAAATGGAAAAAACAACTTGCTATTTCTTGATATAGTTTAAGAGCTTACATAATAACATAAAGAAATCTTGCTCTTCTTAGTAACTATGTATGCATAAACAACATTAGGATTTGGTACTAAGCTGAGAGAGATCCCAAGGTGATGTAAATAGGTGGTCAGAGTGATTTGCATTTTAATAAAGTACTTCTAACTGAAAAATTAACATCTACATGATTTTTTCTTCATGCTCTCTAGGAAGCAGAAAGCAGGACAACATAGAAAAGAAATAATTTAGAAATTAATGGGATTATTTCCAACTCCAATAAATGGAGATTATAACCCAACACCCGATCAGCTGAATGTCTTATTTTCTTCATGGTAAAAAAAATGGACTACCTTCCATTTTTTATGAAAATAACACACTTATACCATCACTGGATACCCACATTGTAACTGTACTTTTCCAGTAATTCTCTACAGATTACCACTGAGATTCATTCCAACTCCCCTGTCAGTCTTAGTGACTAAATCATTAGTGCAATCCTGAGTGCACTGAACAGCTGTGGAGGATAGTTATGGCTCATTCACTACTTGAAGTGCTTTAATCCCTTCCTACCCATCTCTGAAATGTGATGCATTAAATAATTCTCAGCACATTTTTATATAATATGGAAAAAGATGAAACGTTAGTAGTGTACTTTTCCATTCAATCTCATCTTTGAAGTTTTATCTGAGTGATATATCAAAATTAAAATTTAGAAAAAGGTATTGCCAGGGAGTACTAGTCTGACCCCGAGTTCTGAAATTTTTGTAGATCAAAACAGAGCTGAATGAAACCAAAGAAGGAAAGAAACCTGTTTTTACATGTGCGCATATACAAGTTCAAGATACCTCAAAACAAGATTAAAGTTGAAATATCCCCTCCTTCCAACAGTCTACTACCTTAAAATAAGTTGTAATATAACTACAAAGACCAAAATGTTGAGTTAATAGGAGCCTTTGTTTTCTGGCACAACTTTGATAACTTTTAATTTTGTTTAAGGATGCTATCACAAGGTGGAAAACATTCACTTTACTGCCATGGCAGAGTGTATTGGTTTGGACTAGTTAATGCATTTGCTTGAATTCTCTGATTGTTTAAATTTGCTTCATGTTGATTTTGATTTTTATGTGATTTTAAGTCAAGCAAACTCCAACTGGATGCCTGAATCAACTTTGACTACACTGGTGGCATACAGATCCTGACACACAGAAGGTGGTCAGAGGTTCATCGACCAGGTGAGTCCAGTGAGTAAGAAGGGATGTTCTGTGTCCCTCCAGGCTGTAATCTTAGATGAACTAATACATGCAGATGGGAACCAGAATTTAGGCAAACATGAATGGATGAAGCAGCTAGACAGTGAGCTGCTGCAGGCAAGCAGTCCTGGATAGCTCTTCCATCTCCTCAGCTGACCCCTGCTGCCAGGACAGCATCACTTCACATTAAGTGAAACTATGGTGCCCTTTGAGTCTTTAGAGCATGTGAGGCTGAAAAGGATTTGGTGTATATTATGAACTTAATAGTCTCATCTGAGAATTTCCCTTTACAAAGACCATTTACAGACAGGCAATTAACATGAAAACTGAGTTGTATTGGAAATTTTGGCAAATCCCTTTGTTCTTATGCACAGCCTTATGACTTTGCAGGAGACAGCACAGACTTCATTGAGTCAAGATCATCCATGTCTGGAGTACCTCATAAAAGTACCTGTGGATGTGAAGACGGGCAATTTTATTGCCTGTGAAGTGTGCAGTTGTTGTCTGCAAGTCAAGTACTTAAAGACATCTGTGCTGCTAGCATATTCTTTCAGAAAAGAAATTCCATAATGCACAAGCAGCCTAGCTTTGATTATTTTGAAGGTTTCTCTTTTTTTGCACTGTTTAAGGTATATGGGTATCATAAGTGCATTGTCTCCACTTTTGTAGTAAAAGTTCTGTCCTGGAGATATCTAAAACACAGAATAGGCATGAGGGACCTGATAAGATAGCAGTAACTAATGAAAGAACTCTGAAAAAATGAAGACATAAAAAGTGCAGAACAAATCCCCACAGGGTTTACTCCTGTTGTCTTAGATGTCTTCAGGGCTCTCAGCCCTGTTCTCTCTGCCTGGTCCTGTTTTCTACTCACTTAATTATCTGTGATTATAAAAACAACATCACCAATGAAAACATCATTCCTGCTGCTGTAAAGTTTTTATACTGATGTAATATTAGAGATGAACTTATGACTCATTCCTGCTTATCTTGATACTCTGATGAACAAGTGCAAACCGAGGCTTAATCTTGAATCTCAGCTTTGACAATTATGATTAGACCTTAATACACACTGCACACATTTCTGGACCAGGATTAATCATTAATGATCAGGATCTTTGTGACACACTTAAGAGGCCAGGAAATATTATCCTCATCTTACACATAGGAACAGAGCGTAAGTAATGGCTCAAGGTCACTGTGAAGGTCTGTTCCTCAATGCAGAGTTGAAGCCATCACCTCTTCCACCAACTCCTTGCTAGCTCAGGGCAGCACTCTTGATCAACCCTCACCACACCTTGTGTCTCTTGGTTCTTGTTTCAAAAGTCAGTCTGACTTTTACCCCAGCATCTCCCAGGAACAGCTGTATGCACAAACAGTTCTGCTATGGGATAGGATAACTAAAAAATACCTCTGAAGCAGCTGCAAACTACTGTGCTCCAACCCTTCTTCTTTTCCTGTGTCTTCTTGAAATTTGCTTCTGCCTTTTTGGGCACTACTGAGAAAATTCTACTTTTTGTTATCTCCTTGTAATTTGCATAGCAGATTGGCTCTGGCCTGGCTGTGCCTACAGCTAGAAAGAAGCAGAAAGCAGGAGACGCAAATACAGAATTAAAACCAAATGGTGGTTGTTATATTGAAATTGACTTGTTTCTGTTTTTTCTTCCACACACATGAAATACATGCTATTATAAAAGGCATAAATGCAATCACCCCTTTGAATTAATGATTGGAAAGATTTTTTTCTTCTTTCCCCTTTTACAAAATCTTCAGTTCACACTGCACATGAGGAGACACACAGCATATTTGCAGCATGCAGCAGCCATCTGATCCTGAAAAATCCAGTATGGTCTTGAGAATGATCATGTTTACAAACACTATTTCTGAACCATCATCATTCAAGGAACTGCTTTTAGTTTTCCTTTCAGATGTATGATTATTGAAATAGCATTACCAGTGCAAATCTTCTCTCTGTCAGTTCTTTCAAGTCAAAAACCCCGCATGGCAAAAACTTTTATGATACCAGGCTGGTCAGGCTTCCCAAACACTAACATTAGCCCTGGACTCACGTAGAACGTGCTACATCCCAGCTGCTGTCTGCAAAGTCAGCAACTCATCAAATCTGCTTCTGTCTGAGAATTGTATATGAATTTGTACTTTTGTTCGGACCTATGACTTTAATGTGAAAATCAGAATGACATCTTCTGGCCCCCACAGAAACCAGAGAGAAAATACATGTGCTTTCCTTAATAGGCTTTGATCAGAATGAGCACCTTGCTAATGGTTGTCAATTACTATGCAAATATCCAGTAATTGCACCAGTCAAAAGCAAAACACCTTACAAAAGGCACTTTAAAAAAATCCTCAACAAATCACAAACAAAATAAAACCTAAGAACTCCCATGTAAAAGCAGAAATGAGAAATGACTAGTACAAGGCACAAGTTAATTATTAAGAAATGGAGAACTGTTTCAGTCTAAATTTTCAAAACCTATGTTGTTTACGCTGATGTAAATATAAAAGAACAAAGCTATAACTTTAAACTGGCACATTGTAAGTCCTGTGTTTCTATAATTATGCTTTTGCTGTCTAAGATTAATCAGGGTAGTTAATGATGCACAAAATTACATTTATAATCCAGTCTGAATACAGCTGTACTGCAAGCTATGATCTAAGTGCCATTAAGGTAAATGGAATTAATGGGCTGTCCCTAGCAATTTTTATATCTATCAGTTACTAATTAACATTCTTCTGCAAAGAATAATTTATGGGGGAAAAATACATACAGAAGCAGTAATGTTAAAACTTGCAGCACAGAGTGGTCACAGGGTGGCTGTGCAGCTGTAATAGACAATGTGTTGTGCTCCTTTCAACAGAGAACAAGAAAGTGCCAACTGGCACTGCAATCAGTAAAATCTTTTATGTTAAGTCATTTATTTTATATTACAGCAAATTATTACTGCCAAGGATGAACTTTTGTGAGAAATCTCAACTTCAGCTAATAATGGAAGAACTGAGCAGAAGCAGCAATAAAAGCTTGGTAGTTAAATTAGGTAGTTAGAACAATGAGCAGTGTGTGTTATCTTTGTAGATAACATAGCACATTTGCTGCTCCCAGCTTGATAACTGATTTTATGCATATAGTACTTGCATTAGTTTTAAAAGTGTTACTGTAAAACCTTTGCTGCAATCTTATTGTAGCTCCTTTTTTTTCCTCACTTTATGACACAAAAAGCACTACATAACTCTTTAGGTCCCTTTTGAAATCTTCTTTATCTTCTGCCTATGAACTTATGCACCATCATTTCACCTACCAGGAACTAACAGTAGAGAATAAATCCTACAGTGAATACCAAAGGCTTCAGAGATTATCATATGCCTCCTCTATTTTTAAAACAAAATGATTTTTAAAAATCCCCAAATCATACCAACAGAAAAAAACCCAAACCCCTTGAAAAGCTCATCTCCCCACTGGCAAAAAACCCCCTAGGAACAGGAAGACACAGAAATGGGTGTAGAATCAAATTCAAAATCTAATGGTGACTGTTGCATCTGAAAAGTATTCCCCAAAGGAAGGTAGTAGCAGTTAGTGGTTTTAAAGGAATATAACGATATTTAGGTTTTCTTACAGGACAAAAACAAACATGTTAATCATTCTGAATTTATACTTACAAAAATCCAGTTTAGTGTTAATCCTTCAAATCCCTGGTAACAGTATTATTCCAAGTAAACATCATTGATTTTAATCTTTTCAGACCCTGACTAAAAATCGTATATAACTACAACAAGCTATATTACAACCAAAAATGGCAAAAATAATGGTACTGGTATTTATATAAGTGAGATTCATTATGTAATAATTCCTTCAGTTTCATACTTATTTTCTATGTCAGCCATGATGAATCTTGAGTTTATAATACCAACATGCCAATTCACACTAACCCTAATTTACTGCCTTCAAACCGAAGTTGTAAAGCAACACTTAGAATATTTGCATTATAATTTAGAAAGATGCCAGAGATAAAAAACATCCTAACTTCAGAATTTACATGAATGGCTACTTCGAACATACCGTAGATAATTATCAGATAAGAATTTAATTAATTCACAAATACTTACTGCAATTTATCACATGGGGGAAAAAATCCTGAATTCTTGAGAACAATAATTACATTGCTATCAAAAATGTGTTGTACACTGGTAAGAATTCCATTCTACTGCTATAAGAATAACTGTTAAGCATTCTAGCATGCTCTCTCATGTACATCTTCTCTTCCATCACTCCACTATGACTCCCCCCCCCCCCCCCCCAAAATACAGAATTATCTGTCTGGACTGTAGAATTTTAGGTAGAAGGACAAGATAAGTTTTCTAGAATAAAATATTGATTCACAAAAGTTGATAAGCTGGCAGAGAAAAGAAGGAAAAGTCCATAAACCCAGTACTGAAAAATACAACAGACCTAGTGAATTTACTGCTTTAAGACCACAAAGAGAAAGACATAATTTCTTTTTTTTTTTTTTTTTTCCTGAGAGAATTGAATGAGATAATAGATAAATTCCATCAGGATGGATCTGACTGTATTGCAGTAAATTATAAAGTAGGTGTCCAATATTTTCATTATACAGGCTGGCACATTTGCAATGTAACTAAAAAAGCAACATATAATGTCTATTCAAATCAATGCTATAAAAAAATTTATTTTAATGCTTTTGATTTCAAAGCATATTCATATTAAGAAAAACCAAAACCACAAAAGAAGCCATGACCACACACTTTAAAGCTTTTCTCTGATGCTCTCTATGCTAGTGCATTAGGCATGTTATTTTAGGGGCTAGAGATGCTTCTACACTGATGGTTTTGGCAGGCTTCCCCACAGTAACCTCTTTGTTTAGGAATTTATTAACCGACTGAATGATATGCTTTTGCTCTGAACTTTACAGAAAGGAAATTAACCTCTTTTCCAGGGGAGTACTTATTGACCTAAAATCAAAGCAAATGGAAGCATCATGTAAAAGTATCTTCAAACACCATGCCAAAGACAAATATTTTTGTAATGCAAAAGGAAGATAAGTAAGACAATTACATGATAATATGGTTCAATCTCTTTAGTTATTTGCTTTTAATAGTGAATATTATATTTGCAATGGAGCTGGACTGACTATTCTGACAGTCGAGTTCAGTCTTTTAGTCATCTAAAATGAAATGTGCTAATTCACCAGAAGTTGCTGGGTAGCAGGTCATTGTGCATATCTTTGATGTGCAAATTCATGCTTAAATACTTTGAAGACTTAAGGCCTAAAGTCCATACTGGATGCTCAGCAATTTAACATCCTATCCTTTGGTGCTTTATCTGAATTCTCTCTTTGAGACAACTCTACCATGAGCTGGACAAAGTGGGGCTCATTCTGCAATACATTCAGTGTGAAAAGCAAATTTTTAGCTAGTGGATAAGCTAGAAAGATTCTTACATACCTCATGTGCTTGTTGCCACATTGTTACCACACTGTTTCAACCAATGTGAAACAGAGTATTACACTTACAAAGGTTTTACAGTCCTACAATGTTGTTATGAACATCTAATTTTTAAACTGAATAATCTAAAGTGATTAAGGCATTATCAATTTGCATTTCATATGCTGGTAGACTGATGTTTTACAGCTAATCTGTATTTGTCAAAATAAATGAGAAAAGTTGATTGTCTTATGGTACAAAAACATAGATGTAGCTGCAGGAGTGAAAAAATTCTGATTTCATAATTCAATAATGAATCTGTTAAATTAAGAAATTTTATTATGTTAGGATGGTAGGTCAGGTAGTGTAAGCTAAGCACTGGAATGGATGGTCAAGATGCCCCAAAAAAAGTCCTGTAAAGGATAAAATTCCTCAAGATATAAAAGAGGTTTCATTTCAGACATACTGCTTATGCATCTACTAGTTATTTTTATACTGAGCTCTGCCTTAGTCATTAACAAACCAGGGAAGCTATGCATCTTCTCATCTAAGTTTGCCTCTTTGAAAAGCAACCTAAGAAAGTTATTTCCACAACATGTATTCCTTGGGGACAATTACAATTACTCACAAATGCACCTCTGAGGTGACAAGCACCTTGGTTTTCACTTTCCTCTGGGTAGATGCCAGTGACTCAAATAAATAAACTGAATCTCACTGCTGCCACTGCTGTTACATGGCATCTGTGGGTGCTGACCAGCTTGTCAAAGTCTCAGGTGCCCACAACAGAAGCCTCAAAGAGTTCCTAAGCAGCAAAGGGATGTCCTTTGCCAAAAGGTTTACTCAAGTAAAGAGAATCATTCAGCCTACCCAAACTCTGCAGATTTGACTTTTAGGTTTACCTTGGTGCTTCTTAGAGAATTCAGTCACCTGCTTGGAAGCAACATCTAACCCCAGGTATAACCTGGCAGGCAGCTAAACACCACAGCTGTTTGCTCACTTTCCCCCAGTGAGATGGGGGGAAAAAATAATAATAATAATAAAAAAAAGATAAAACAGAGGGGCAGAGATAAGTACAGTTTAATAGGACAGAAAAGGAATGCAAATAAAGGTAAAAAAATACACAAAATTAATGATGTACAATTCATCTGCTCACCATCTGACCAATGCCCAGTCTGCCCCCAATAAGCAAGCTGCCATGCCCCAGACAACTCCTGACAGTTTTCTTGTTCAGCATAATGCCATATGGTATGGTTGGCCAGCTGGGTCAGCTGTCCCAGCTGTGTCCCCTTACTAACTTCTCATGCCTCCTTGTTGACACACAATGTGAGAACTGAAAAATCTCTTAGTGTCCACACTGCTCTGCAGCAACCAAAACATTCATATGTCATCAAAATTTTTCTCATTCTAAATCCAAAATACAGCACTATATTATGAGGAAGAAAATTAGCTCTATAACAGCTGAAACCAGGTCACTGAACCAGGAGAGAAAAGTTTTCCTCCTACACTTTTTCTCCTAAACTTTCCCCAACAATGTGTCAAAGTATTTGTTCTCTGTCCCATTACCTTTTCTCTCTAAGCAGGATTTTTTAATGTCTTAAGTATTTTCTTGCTCTTAGATGCTGGTCTGTAACAGGACAAGCTTGTTAACTGAGATGGCAACAGGAACATCAATAATTTCTGGTGACAAACTCATCATTTTTTCTGTCAGGGTCTTCAATATACTTTTTCGAGATAAAGTGTATATCCTTCATTGTTTTCTTCAATACCTATTCCTCCCTTGAAGCCTCATTTGATTTCATTATTGAGCAGCCAGAATAATACCAAGCAGGTAATCTTAAATATAATATTCATACAAAATAACATTGCTTCTCCACAGCCTTATATAAAATTTTCTGTTCCAAAGCATCAGTGATTGATGCTTGGTTGCACCTTTTTGTCTTCCTACTCTTATTTTTTTTCCTATTTAAGCATTTTTCATAAACTGGGGAGAGTTTATAACCATGTTTAAGTGACAACAGATCAAAAAATTTTCCAATGCTACAATATCACTGAAAGGTTACTTGGAAAGTAGTGGCACCAACATACTGTATCCTGTGTTTAAATCTATTTTAATCTCATCTTCTGCAGACAGTCGCTCTTTTTTGCCATCCAGTGTTTACACCGTTGAATGACAGAAGTCCACTTTTGCTACTGTGGGAGACAAAACGTTCCTATAAATATTGAAGTAATATTTCTATTCTTCAGCAGCAGGTAGCACTTTAGCTCATAAATTTACAGGAAAAATATGACTGAAGAGATCCCAGGGTGTGCAAGTACAAACACAAAATTCCAATTTGAGAGATGTGGAATTCTCCCTATCCCTTCTGACTCACCACTCATAATAATTTGAATATCCAGTATATCTCTCTTCCTCCTGTTTGTTAACTATGATACCAAAATCAGCCAGAATTCAGGGGGCTTTGCATATTCTGAGCTTGTTCCTACTAGACACAGAGTTTTGATTACATAGAGGGTAGGACAGTAGCACTGTCATGTCATTGTTAGTGATGGAGTCTGGAGGAAGACCTTGTAGCCAAGGAGCCCATTTTGAAGATGAGGAGCTGACGAGTGCCATATGATGACATATTAATGCAGTTAGTAAGAAGGAAAATGGGCATTCTGCTCTGAGATTCAGGAGGAGGAAGGCATAATACTAGAGCTTCTTAACTACTACACAAAAATATAGGAAACTAGAAGCTCAGAGATAGAGTACTTCATGTGCACAAATGTAACAAATACACAGATTGACAGAAAACTCTCTAGATTTTATTTTGATATTCTTGGAGGAAGAGGAAAATTTGCCTTAGGGTCAGAACTGCCTCTTTTTTTATTCTTCTGTCTACTGTTCTCTATACAATTTCTTGCAATGCGCTCCTTTTCCAAACAGGCTTTTATCACAATCACCTTGTCTAGTTTACTCCTAATGAAAAATTTAAGAGATAAGCATTCCTCCATCCTTTCTTACTTAGGTGACCTGATTAGAGGGGGGAAACACAGTGATTACATAATTCCCATGCAGTTCTGTCATCCAGCAATGCCTGCATTTGTTTCAATACAGATCAAGGGGCTCTTTTTTAATAGAAAAGCAAAGTGGATATAAAATAAATCAAGCTACACTAATATTAGATCAAAATTCATTCCATATGAGCTCCTGGACAATACATTAAGAAGAAGAGGCCATCAGAATTTTTTGGTCTGATAGCTTTATGTCCCAAATCATGTTTTATAGGAACAGTAGGTGTATTTAGTCATTTCAGGTAACAAAGGAGATGATATGATACTTGCTTCAAGGACTAGCATGCTAAATCAAATGCATAATGGTAACTCAAAAGCAAAATACAGTTTGCTGAAAGTCTCACTTTGGAATTATACACTTAAAATATCTATATCATAATGTCTACACTAATGCTTTCTCACTGAAAGAATTTTCTTGTAATGTGTTCTATCATAATAGTTTAATTTGGGACCCCACTAGAATGTAGCTAACTTATGACACCATAAACTTAAACTCCAGTAATATTCTGGATTGAGAAGTGTGAACTAGTTCCTACAGAATTTATTTGCTGTCAATTCACTATTTATTCAGCAAAATATTGTTTGATTAGGTATTTCATTGTTTTCACTTATTGGTCTTTACTTGGCACAGCCATTGACAGCATTTAATAAATCCTTGTTCCAGAAAAGATGTATGACTTCTGACTGAGGCTGCAGCAATACTAGGAAGTTATAATGGACACAGTTAAAAACCTGTAATATTTTAACCACTACATGGTAAAAATATGTACAGTTAAATATAAACCATACCCTCATTTGTCCTCTGCCCATAGGTACTCAAAATACACTATTTGTTAACAGACTCTGCTAACCTTTTAAAACTAAAAATACACTAAATAACATAATTAGTTACAGCCAACATTACTACTTAAAAATTACTAGGAAAGACTACTTTAGGTAGTTTCCAGAGTATGTAAGAATATTTGGTGTCTCTGAGCACTAGAGACAATTGATTTAAATCACATTAAGATAATGGGTGCTATATCTGAGGAACTGACAGTGACCCATTCACATTATAGACTCCTATTTGAAAGGAAATGGCAGCTACCTCATCCCACTGCAGAAAAGTGCCTGCAGTAAGCAGATACCACACAGTCTAGAGGAATTCAGGTCAATCTCCTGCTCAAGCACTTATGTCCTGTAGGATGTGAGGTAAATGCCAATGTCTTTCCACCTCAATTAAGACATCAAAGAGAAAATGAGGTACACAGGGTGCTGAAGCATACAATAATTGAAAAACTAGCAACATGTTTTGCAAACCAGTATGGAGGTTTATCCCCATCTCTTTGCAGAAAAATATATTACAAGAATGGATTATCTGGAAGTCCTTAGTTATTTCAGCCATTGTATTTAGGAATAAAAAGATAAGTAAATTTTTTGACTACAAGTCTACCGAAAGAGAGAACACAATTCATTGTTTGTATTTATAAGGCATGCCAAACTCATACAGTGATAAATTTAAATTTTCTATGTGGATGGATATCTAAAAGAGGAGGGTATTTGCATCACCCTCTGCAGTGGCCTCTATGCCTTACCCCTGTACATTAGTCTTTAAACAACCCATTGCTGAGTGCTAACAGGTTGGCACATTACAGACACAGCAGCCCTTTCGCAATGAATAGTAACAGGGTCACAAGGGAATATTCTATCAGTGGTTAGCACAAAACAACTCAGTTGTGTTTTTTATTGAGGTAGATAACAGGAATGTACAACTCTACCAATGCATAAAAGACAAACCTCCAGAATTTTAATAGTAATGTTATTAAACTGTAGGAAAATAGGCTAATCAAAGGAATTAAATTTCACACAATGTCAAAAGAAGACATCATTTTGCATCAGATGCTTTGGCAAACAGAATGCAGGCTAAATTCTAAACTCTAATTGTAAGCTTCCCCCTCACAGTGTGAATTTTCCAAACTGAACTTCTGTCTAATTGAAGCATACATTCTGCCCAAGCAACTGTGTGAATGTTAAAACACTGTATACAGGCAGCATTAATTTCTTTTGCTTTCAAGGCACCAAACCCTTAGAAATAACTATGCCTTAATTTAATGCTGAAATGTAACTTCAATTACTAAAAAGCAGTCTTTTCTTGATGAAAAAACAATTTGTAAATATCCAGCAGGGAATGACATCACAGCTTAATACAAACCACAATTTTTCATCCCTACTTTATTGCTTCTCCTTTTCTATCACCATACAGTAACACCAACAGGTTTTAAATTTAGTCACTCATGCATCCAAGTTTGGACAGAATCTAGGCAGTGTTTCTAGATCCCAGTCCTAAGACTCATAACTTTAATTGAGAGTCGTCCTTTGGACAAGAGGCAGGTCAACCCATATGTTTGATACCTTTTTTTTACTCCTGCCCTCCATCCTCCTACCTTTGTTTATAAAATTTTAGCCAGAGATGAACCAAGACTATGAGCACTGGAAATCAGATTTTAGCTCTCTGAAGTAAAATAGAAAAAATGCAATCATGACAAACTTGGGAAAAGCATGTCCTAAACAAAGATCCATCTTAGAACATTGCAACGTATTTTTCACAAACCATCCTTAATTCTAATCTCATCCTTTGCTCTTTTTGTTTGGTCCTTGTGTTCCAGGCAGAGCTAAATGTTGAAGGTGGCAGGGGTTGGGGGACAGGGAATGAGAAGGTGAAGGAGGGGAAAAGGAGAGAGGGGCACTTTAAGCTTGTTGTTCTAACATAAAATATTACTTCTCCCTGTCAACCTTGCTTGAGCCACAGTATTCAGCAGCATTTCAGGCAGGACAAAACCCTTCTGGCTTTGTTTCTTTGTCACCTCCCTTTCATCATCCCTTATCTCCTCTAAGCACAATAGTCTTAGTCTCTGCTTTGCTGTAAGGCCTTTAGAATTCACAAGAGGGTTTAGTTTAAGAAAACATTTCTGGATGTCATCTGTTCCACCTCCTTTGTTCTCAAAGCAGTGCTAACCAGAAGCATTGTCCAGGTCTTCACAAAGGGTTTTGGCCAGTGAAGTTTTGAGTGTCTTCTGGGATGTAGAGTCCACAGAGGAAAACCAGTATTGGTGCTTGACCACACTTAATGTGAAAAAAAGTTTCCTAAATTATAGCCAGAATTTCCCATGCCAACTGGCTACTTCGAATTTAGCATTTTAAGACAGCACAGTTGGTACAGAATTTATTGAAGGTAAGTGCCTCCTGCAAATGATTAATACCATCTCTGATAAGCACCTCAGATGGGATAAGTTGGTTTCTGTGGCTACCCATTTTTCTGCATTACTCTGGAAAGAGGTGAATGGTTGATGCAGATTAGACACTTTCATTTTAGACATCAATTTCAGTCAGATACACCTCATTCACTCTAACTTAAATTTCTTAAAGGTCACAGAATGATTTGTTTATACCCTCCTATGCTAGGGGTTTAGAAGCATACTTTGACATATGCTTCAACTGTCAAGTATGTAGAGATGAAAGAACAAAACCAGATTTTTTTTTTTTTTTTTGCCTTTATACCAGAATGGTCTCAAGTTAAATATCTCAAACCTTACTAAAATAGTTAAATATACTAATTTGCCAGAAAAGCTTATGGCAATCAAACTGCTTGTTCTTTCTACCATTAATTTTATTGACCTCTATCACATCCTTTTTTAAATCATTACATGAATAAGCATTTGACACCTAATACACAATTGGATTCAGACATTCATCTTCACAGATCAAATATACTAATTTGCTTCTTTGTTTAATTCAGCTCCTTAATATTGATTAGAAGGCCAAATCTGAATATATTCAAAATAATTCATTTAACTGTTTGTCTAAGGAGGAGCCAGCAGGCAGTGATTGCAATAGAAGTGAGATATGAAAACCAAGTCAAGAAAATCTCCATAGTTAGAGCCATATACTTCCAGGGAAAACATTGTAATAGAGGCAAAACCTGTAGGGAAGAATTATCCAATATCACTAGAAAGACCAGTAGATTTCTTTAGCAAATAAATTCTACATATTTTTTTAAAAAACTTAAAAATGCTTACTTTAATGAATTATTTTTATGTGTTTACCCAGAGATGGATCTGTGAGGCTGTGTAGCAGATTAAACAACAAAAACAGGATTAAACTCTAATTTTATTTTTTTCTTTTATCTGGATAGAGCAATGAAAAAATGCTTTTAGGCATTAAAGCATTAATTTCACCTTAAGCATAGCTGTGATAGATATTCACATGAAAACAAAAATTATTGACGGTATCAAGCGGTCATCACTGTCAAACCCTGACTACCCAATACCGATAAACATTTTGCAGCATTTAGGGGGAAAACGTAAGGGAGTAGTAACTCATATCCAATAGGATAGAAGCCTAAAAACTTTTATATGGTACATATCTGTAAACCTTTTTCACTTTTCAGACTCTTCAGGCACGTTTTGTTTTCTAAGCCTTCTGTGAATATTTGCCTTGTTTTCAAAACACAACCAGAGCATAAAAACAGAGCCTTAAGGGCATGAATGCACTATCACTCCCTGTTAGAGAAATGGAAAGTAAATCAGAGCACTTTCCTAAAGAAGGAAAAAGCTTAACCAGACCCTAAGAATTGTCACTAGTTAATGGGGATGAACAATCTGCAGAACCAGTCAAGAATCATTTTGCTGAAGTTACTGATCTCTGCCAACCAGCTTAGGTTGTTCACACCAAAGAGCGCAGACATTTTCTGAACTGGCTAAGATGAGAGACTTAACTGAAAATTAAGCAAATGACCAATAGTCACAGACCTTCTCAGTAATCTGTAAATCAGGGACTTGTTGTAATAACATTGTAAGATAAAAGATGTATGGTAAAGCCAAAATTAAGTTACTCAGGGTTGACATCTTTTGTGCAAAATTAATGACTGATAAATAAGATTAAATAAAACAAAGCCTAAGGATGTGTTTTAAAAGACTATGGTGTCAATTTGAACTTTTAGGTTGAAACTCATTAGACTAACTCGAATAGATTTTCTTTTGTTCTACATGTTTCAGTATTGTTGGCTTGAGGAAGAAATACATCAGAGAGGCTACTTCAGGCTCAGAAAACATGAGGAGAAGAAAGAAAAACAACGTATGGCTATCTTATAATCTAGAGTTGGAGCTGGCTACAAACAACATTCAAATTAATTCCCAAGCTCACAAAAAGTCCCTACAAGCTCCTGTTACCACAGAGAATTTCAAGTTCAAAAACCACCTGAATACTGCTATATGTAAGATTGGCAACTTTTATCTAATAAGATGGCCAATCTCTTTAAGGTTCATCCCCATCAGCCAGATTGTTGTTCTTCAAACAAAACTTTGTCTAAGACTTGGTTTTTCTCTCTCATTCAAATCATATGATTTGAATGATCAGGAACAACTAAGAGAAACCAGAGATGTTTTTTATAGTATTACATAACAAAAGCCTAGCAAGACAACAAGTCCTTAGCATAGCTCAGAAGCCTGATATAATGCACATTTATCACCAGCAATAGCCACCTAAAAAAAAAAAAAAAAAAAAAAAAAAAAAAAAAAAAAAATCTGCTGATTATATAATCATCTTAAAACCCTGTGTAGGTTAAAGGCTTAAATGTTGTCAATGACAGCTAAAGACCAAAGCAGATGTTTGTTAATCCTCCTCTTATTTAAAAGAAGCTATAAGCTAAATAATACATTATTACAGTATTAAGTAGCTTTTTGCTCTGCTGATTAATCTTGTGTCTTACTGAAGAACTTAACAAATGTTTTAGATGTTTAACTACTGAACTTGAAGTTAGTCTTCACAACCTTTCTTCTGCTGTAATTTGGTCTGCAGAAATGATATTTTAAGAAACATAAATAAAATATTTATTGGGAATGTTTTATTGGGAGTCAAACTAGTATTAAGGAGAGATATTTATCAAATCACCAAATGAGTAAGAAAGGATGAGAATCTTAACACATTTTACACATTGTGTGTTCTGTGTTTTTGAGTACTGAATTGGTTATGTTCTGCCTTTTTGTCATTGAACTAAAGGACAATGAAGTTTTAATTTTACCAAAATTTACAATTTCTTGATTGTTTATATTAAAAGTAAATTATTTGCTTCTATTAATACTAATGCCATTAACCACAGAATTTTGTTTTTTGTACTTTCACCTGAACTGTTCAAGGGATGCTAAATTTAGCATCTCACAGAAAGAATCCTTTACCCTCAGGGTCTGCATCAATTTATGGGCCATATAACAGCAGCTTCTAAAAAAATTAAATGGAAGTTCTTTTTAAAATGTTGCAGTGGTTTCTAAAGAAACAGCTAAAGGAGATAGTTCTAAATGAAATAAAACTTTTCCCAATCAACTCAATGGGGAATATTTGTGTTCTACCAAATTAAAAAAAACCAAAACTACAAACTAATCTTCAGATACATAGTTTTTCTGCAGTTCAGTGTAATCTGAAAAAGACATTTCTTCAGGTTCTAAAAAGTCAGCCAGTTTGAAGAGGATATATTGTTTTTATGACATTAAATAGGAAACCTGAACACACAGTACCTGCTGAAAGGAGTATTTACCTTCATTTATTATTTTGTTTAATGGAAAATGAAGGCAGTTCAGACCAAAAATATATGCTATACTGTCTGTGCACATAAACGTATGAAAAATCCCCCTTTATTGGGGAATCCTTACTTCAGTAAGACTTTAGAACAGGGAGTGAACAGCTGTACTGCTCTGACATTTTAGAGTATCTAAGGGTTTGTTCTTAAACAAGGATATTCTCTGATTTCAGATACACACTCTTTCTAATTATGTGGTTGTTCATAGTTCAGTTTGAGACATATTTTTGCTAAGTACCAAGGTAATTTCTCTCTTTTCGTTCAAATTTAGAAGAAAAACATAATTAGGTTTCAAATAGCTTCCCTAAAAATGAAAAAAATAGGGATTTAGAGATCACAAACTTGCCTCAAAAACTTTCAGGAGATAACAAATCCCTAAGAAAAGCTTGTAAGTAAAAAGGAAAGGACCTGTTCATGCCAGGAATAAGGACAGAGGACTCTTTAGCTGGAAACTGGGTAATTTAACTCACTTTGTAGGGTTCCCACCATTACTTTTATGGGGCGTGTGTGTGTGTTAAGCAAATGAATCTTTCAAATACCTGTTCTGTGATATTTCTCTTTCCTTGAAAATCTTCTGCTTGTCTTCATACCTCTCTTCCTTCCCAAACACCACAGAGCCAGTATTTTCCAATCCTTTGGAAATTGCAGTCTCTTCACTGCCTGTCCTCTGTCAGGCACCACTCTCTCATGTTACTTCCTAGCACCAACAATAGCTTTTACTGCCTCCCAGAGTTGATAGTGCCATTTGGGAGAGCACTGCTATAATTAACTCAGGCATCACCCCTGTGATTTATCTTGGTCATCTGAGTCCTAGCAATACCAACACTGTAATGGGTTAGATCCATTAGCAAATCAGACCATTATAAACACAAAATATGAGTAACACAAAATACATTTTTTTTCTTCATTCACTTCCAGCTCCCACAAGCATAGCACCTTAAAAATAATAAGACTTTTACTATTTCTAGCAAGTCGAAGTTCATATTTTCTCATCTCTTCCTACTTAGACTACTTAGACTACTCAAGGAAATTTTGCTATGTATCTCTCTGCTTGGATATATAAGGCTATGTTAGGGAAGGGAACAAGCAAACTCAAATTACCACATTTGTAGTTAAAATAAACAAACCCTCCTGCTGATTCCATCTAGTTAAGTATGTTACCTCATGGGGGACTAGCACATGCCAAGACAACACATTTGGCTCAAGAACTTCCTAAAATATACCTCACCGAAGGCACAGTCTGGCAAGCATTGCTACTTGTGTTCTCAGCTCTTCTGGTCTTCTGTAACTTGTCAGAGCAGGCACATAAAATGCTTGGCTTAGTCCTGGCATTTTAATTTTTAACAAAGCATTGGCATGGTGGGCTACAGATAAGTTTAATGAAAACTGGACCTGAATGAAAGAAGTAAAGGCTGCAGATTTACATCTTTTTTCTATTTTCTTGACAAATGTTCCAGAGGTGAATGAATACCGCTGGCCTAAAATTTTCTTTCAGTATTCCTTTCACAGGCCTGTTATGTTCAACTTCAGGAATTCTTTCCATGGTCTCCATTCATTTGAATTGCTCTCTCTTGCATTCAAACATCCTGGCAGTTTCACAGTAGCAAATTACTGAGCAAAACTTCTCCCAGGCAGTTTTGCAGCAATGTTTTACACCATCTCTAACTGTAATTAAAAACATCTCTGTCCTATATAAATTTATTCTTTATCTGCCATTTTCCTTCACTTTTAGACTCTTCAGTTTTCCTTTGTGAGTCATTAAGACAACTTTAGCTCTAAACATAATTTTTTTATCATGTAAGAAAACTACACAATCTATTTAAATTTTTTCTTATAGTTTCTTACAAGAAATGTGTAAATGTGTAAATGTAATGTGCCATCTAAAACTTTTTCACTTGTGAATTCACAAAACTTTTAATTCTGGAAAAAATAATGCTTGTTAGAAAAACTCTGCTTTGTATTCTCTGAAATAGTAAGAATTTGATACTCATCTGTTTAATATAAACCAATACATTTAAAAGAGAAACACAGATTTCCTGAGGAGTACAGGGTTTTGTACTATTCTTTAATTAAATGTTTTAATTACTAATTTAATCTATCTGAATATTAACATAGGATTATTTGAGCATTCATTAACGCCGAAAGGAAAGATGCCAGGAAAAACAGTAGTTGCATGAGCATCTGGAATTCTATATCCAATTTTGCTGTACAAGTCCAACATATGACCCTTGGGGATTTTCTTCCCTTATCAAAAATATTATGATAAAATAAATTAGACAGGACATGGACATTAGAGAAATATTTCATCAGAGATTGCAACATGCAAGACTCCACATAAATGAGTTCTTCAGCATGTGCTATTTACCAGCCCAAACTACTGTGAGCAAAAAGAGTAGAAAAGAGACACAAATTTTCCATTATCATAAAGAATAAAAGTGTGCATGTGTTTTAAGGCACATTCTTGAATAGTAGAAGCACTGTTACAGTATACTATGAATAAACAATTAATGAAGTAACTGTGCCTAGGAATGCACTAACTCTGTCTGAAATTACCTGTCATGTAAACTCATCCTTTTTTCAAGATATCTTTGAAATTCCTAAGAACAAATTGCAGGTTGTTAAAAAAAAAAAAAATCTGCAAATAGCTATTCATCTATGCTAGAAACACAAGTGTACCTAGGGTTAGAAAAAAATCATGTCTTACTTTAAATCCTTCCAAATGTCTGTCTCATCAACAGAAATAACAGTGATTTTAGAATTTTATCACTTTTTTCATCCTCAGAGTACAGTAATAAAATCATTGCTTTAAATAATTCCTTTTCACTTTAATTGCAGCTTTTTAAAAATAGGTTAATAACCATCCATATTTAAACTGTAGATTTTATGAGTTATACTTATTATGTGAACCATTAAATTTTTATAGTCTTTCCAGAATAAAATAATCATTGATCTTTTTCATCTGAGTGCTATTAAGGCAAAAAGTGTAAGCATCAACCAATTAAAACATTATTTAAAATGCTTTACAAAATGCATAAAATTTAGTTTTAAGTAATTTCACTCATCAAGACTTGACAAATTTCAGGAGTAATTAATTTAATTTTCTTTATGAAAATGTTTTGCATTCAAAGCAAAATCCCGGGGGACCCTCAGCCCACAAAAGGCTGTGCTGTTGCCTTTGTCTTGTTTACTATGACTTCCCAAAAGCAAGTTGGCTCACAGTGCAGTACTCTCCAGCAAACGTGTAAGACAGGACAAGATGACTCAAAGTCTATTCCTTTGCTCTTCGTAATCACCAGCTAAACAAACAAGCATGTGAGATATTTAGATCCTATTGATTTCTTTAGGAACAAGAAACCATTTAAGCAAATGTTAAAAATACACTGAAAACAAAGCCTATAGCATGTAATTTTTAGCTATGTGTAGTCCTTTTCCCAGAGATCACTTCCAGCCTGCAACACTGTTAATGAAATTGTCTTCAAGTTTATACTCCATGGCCTACTGTGTGGCCATTTATACAATAGCAGAGTTATAAGCTTGTACAAACAGGGTGTTTGTGGCTCAGACCTGTTTAATTATGGACATGAGAACTGGTGGAGAATAGAAGTTCACCCATTCTCACATGGCAAGAAGGAGAAGCACAAACATCTCTTCCTCAGAGACAAGGTGCTCAGTCACTGGAGAGTATACACTGTGTGAAAAATCCTGAAAGAACTGTGAGCTATCAAACAGAGGATGAAAGTGCATGTACAATAAGCTCAGCTTCCACAAAGAGCAACACCTAACCTGCACCCAAAAATATGTACAATCTGCAGGTGGCCAAATGACCGCCAGCACTGAGGTATCTATAAGGACCTTGAATGAGGCTACGGAACAGAAGAGAGAAAGATGGTAGGTGCAGAAGGACAAACACAGGCAATGCTGTTTCACACATGCTTACACAAAATAAATCTTCCAGATAAATCAAAGCATATTTACCACAGACACACAGTAAACTCCGAAAATTGGACAGCAACCAGGAAATGGGTATTTTATTTGTATCCACATTACAGTTACAGAGATGAATTCAAGGATAGATATTATAATGTTCAATAAAGTGAAATGACAAAAACATCGGCTATCTTAAGATAACCTTAAGATTTGCTTCCCAGGAGAACACGCACCCTAGAAACCTGAATTTCTTCAGAAAGCAATCACGGAAGGTCAGAACACCCTTGATACAAATTTAACTTAAATAAAAATAAAACTTTATAATTGATATTTTTATGGTATCTACCCATTTATACTCAACAATCTCCTTGAAGGTCTCAAGTCTACTGTATTCTATGCAACGGGAGGTGACACCTGCTCATTATAAGCATAGGAGACTTCTGATTCCCTAATTGGAACATAATCCTGAAACTGCTCAAATAAGTTGTGGTAAGTCAGAGAGAGAGTTGGTTGTGTTGAAAGGAACCTGAAAAGATCGTCAATCCCCTGCCCTTGGCAAGGACATCCTTCACAAATCAGGTTGTTCAAAGTCTCACTGAACCTGACCTTGAACACTTTCAATGGTGAGGCATCTTCAATTTAATATCTTTAATAATATCTTAATATAATATAATAAAACGACATCTTTAAAATCTTCTTTGATGACATTGACAGAGGGATTGAGTGCACCCTCAGCAAGTTGGCAGATGACACCAAGCTGAGTGGTCCTGTTGACACATGTGAAGGACAGGATGAATGCAGATGGACCTAGACAGGCTGGAGAAGTGGGCCTATGGGAATCTCATGAGGCTTGACAAGACCAAGAACAAAGTGCTGTAGCTGGGTCAGGGCAACCCCTGATAACAGCACAGGCTGGGGATGAACAGATTGAGAGCAGCAGTGTTGACAAGGACTTGTGGGTGATGGTTGACAAGAAGCTGGACATGGCCCAGCAGTGTGCGCTCAAAGCACAGAAAGCCAATCCTGTCCTGGGCTGCATCCAAAGCAGCGTGGGCAGCAGGGCAAGGGAGAGGATTCTGCCCCTCTGCTTCCCTCTGCTGAAACCCCTTGGAGCACTACATCAAGCTTTGGTGTGTGCAGCCACACTGGTGTCCCCAGCACAGAAAGGATCTCTTGGAGTAAGTCCAGAGGAGGGACACCAAGTTGATCAGAGGGATGGAGCATCAGACGAAAGGCTGAGAGAATTGGGATTATTCAACCTGGAAAAGAGAAGGCTTCAGAGTGACCTGATTGTGGCCTTCTAGTACTTGAAGGGAACTTACGGGAAAGATCAGACAAGACTATTTACAAGAGCATGTAGTGACAGAACTACAAGTGCTCTTGTAGTAGGGAGGAATAGGCTCAAAAATAATGAGAGTAGGTTTAGATTAGAAATTAGGAAAAAAATATTTATTGTAAGGGTGGTGAGGCAATGGAACAGGTTACCTCATGGGAGTTACTTAAGGCCAAGTTTGAAGAGGCTCTGGGCAATGTGGTCTAGTTGAAGGTGTCCTTGCCCACAACAGGAGGGTTCAAATTAGACGATCTTCAAGGCTTTCTTCCAGCCCAATTAATTCTATTATTATATGATTCTATTAACTTCTCTGGACAATTTTTTCCAATGCATCACCACTCCCATAATAAACAATGGCTTCCATTTTAAAGCTATCCTTCTTTTTAGAAACATTCCCCCTTGTCCTATCACTACAGGCCCCAGTAAAAACTCTCTCACCATCTTTCTTGTAAGTGCCTTTAAGTACTGCTGGGCCACAATAAGGTGACCCAGAGTTTTTCTTCTCCAGGCTGAACAATCCCAACTCTCTCAAGTCTTTCCTTATAGGAGAGTTGTTCCACTGACCTGAATTTTCCTGACCCTCCTCATAACCTGCTTTAATACATCACTGTCTTTCACTGGAAACAGGTTGCTGTAATCCAGGTGGGGTTGTATGAGAGTAGAATAGAGGAGAAGAATAACCTCCCTTGACCTAATGGCCACACTGCTTTTGATGTAGTCCCAGCTAAAATTGTCCTTCTGGGATGTAAGCACACCTTGCCAGGTCATGATCATTGTTTCATGCATCAATCCCCCAAAGTCCTTCTCCACTGGGCTGCTCTCTCAGAGCCCCCAGTCCGTCCTGGTGCCAGGGATGCTCTGACCCTAGTGCATGAACTTATTCCTGGCCTTGGACTTCATAAGATTCACATGGGCCCAATGAAAGCAATTCAAAACACAGACAAGGTGTACTGCTACAACATAAGATAGTTCTAAGACAAAGGTAAGAAAAAATTTGTTATCTGAGTTTAAACTTGTAGGAGGTCCAACTACAAATTGCAAATAGATGAAAAAACATTTAAAGGAGATTGCAAAGGGACTAAGGTTGGATGCTCCTTAACAGGAACAAGTCCAAAGAACATAACAGCAATGACTGGAGAGAGGTCCTCGGGATCTGAGACACTACAAGCAGAAATAACATCCATGCAGTCACAGCTGACCATGTTTCAGGAGCACACATTTGTATCAAGTCAAAATATAAAGTCTCCTCCCTGTGCATGACATAGAGCATAGACCATACATAAAAACAGGCAGAGTATGCCTAGAGATCTCAATCCAGCCTAATCTGACTTAAAACCAGAAAAAGACAAAAAGCTTAATTTCATGATGCCTCCTGAGCTGTAAATCTTTCCTCTGCATCAGGAAATCAGTGTTTTACTGGTATTTCAAACAGAACCCAGGGTGTATCTTAAGGGTTTAAGTGCATGGGAGGTAAATCTGGCCAATTCAAATGACTGAATATTTCATACTGATGTTGATTTATCTCTGTTTTGGAAGCACCAAATAAAACATCTGAATTGCCAGGATCTTCTAGTGTTTACTCATTTCCTAACTCCTCTACTTCTCCTGCTGACTAAATTAAGCATTCTGGGCAGCAATGAAAATGTTATTATAATAATGAATTCCTGCACCCAGCCATTATTTTTGTATTGTTCCCTACTTTCAATAACATTCAGCTAAACAGTAATAAAGATATAGATTGTAAAGAGTATAGCTATCTTACAGTTCAACTGCAGTGCTATGTAAGGAAATGAAAAAGTCAAACCCTCTGTTTCTAGGTACCCGTAAATGAGCAGTTACTCAAAGATTGGCCCCAGAAGCAATAATCCCTTCTGTTTGACAAATGAAAAATTTGGCACACTATAGTACTCCACATGATAAAGGACCTTCTCATGGAAATAACATTAAAAATCAGCACAAACTATATTTTTACTGCCAAGTCCTTATATATAGGCAATATTCCATTTTGATTCACATCAGACTTAGCCATTGTGTTGTTGCCTGATTATCCTCTTCTGGAAACAAAGCATTCTAACAACATGTCATCACTACTGAACTTGAAAGGACTTTATATGAAGAAAAATAGTCTCGTTATGCTGCTTGCTCAATTAAGTTAAAAAGCATAAGACAAAACCATTATGTATTGGCATACAAAAGATTTGACTTTATTTTTTAAATTTCAGGCTGATAACATTTAAAAAAACTAACATGTACTTCAGAGTCCTCCTCCAGTCTTCACTATCAAAACACTACTTCTTATTCATAACATCTAGAAAATTGGCACATCATTTCTACAGCACACATCTCCCTTCTAGATAAAATAACTATCCAGGACAAGAGCCTGAGGAAAAGGTTTTTTAAATCTCTTCTGACAGCTTTCTGACAGGTTTTCTCTGCATTTCCTGGCATAATCCTTCCCAGAAATACTTCTCAGCAAGCAGGTTTTCTCCACCGTCCATTTCTATCAACTGTTTGGCCACAATAGAAGAAGACTATACCTACAAACACAAGCATCACCTCTATAAATAGAGTGTAGTCTTTGTGCTGCCCTGGAAGCTGCTGGGTTGTTGCATAGGGCTGTTTTCAGGAAGCAAGGAGCAGCACACTGGCATTCTAACCCAAGTTACCACTAGAGCCCCAACCTATGGGCAATGGACACTGTTAACTCCTCCTCCTCCTTTCCCATAACGAGGGGAAGGTGACATGGGAAGATCTTAATAGTGAACGAGGGGCTGTTGGCATAGAACAAGCAAACAGGAAAATCAGGGAACTGAAGAAGGATTGTTACAGATGGATCATGAGAAACTTGTCTGTAGAGTAACAGTTCATTTTCCATTCATGTTTAGTACAACTCTGACATTGCCACTGCTCTTCCAAGTCATACTTTTCCAGTCAAAACTGTAGTGATGTTTCTTTCCAAAGCATGCTTATTTGGAAACTTTTGTATTAACAACAAGGCTTTAATTTGGAGTTAGGGATGGAACTTTTCAAGCAACATCGCTCTTTCTGTTTTCAAGCATTTATGCAGATCTTCTACACTGTGTACTTCTTCCTTTACAGATTGTGCTCATATTACAAAGTATGATAAAGTATTTTTGCAGATTTTTTTCAGAAAGATGGTTAGCATATCCTTCAAAGAATGAACAATGAGTGCAATGCACTGTCCAATTTTCTACCTTGTAATGGCAAATGCCCTGCATTTCTAAAATTTAAATTGTGTCTCCTGATCAAGAGACTGAAATGTATAATTCTGAGAACTTTGGAAATAGGCAAAACCCAGTTTCTGATGCATCTATGCTTTGGAGACTACCAAAAAGTCTACATAAGATTTTTTCTGTCATAGGGTCCATCAGCTAGGGGCTGATGCTGATATCTTGCAAAACTAAGCATCTCCTCTTAGACCAGAGACCCACTAACATTTTTCTACAAGTTAGTTAACTTCTAGACTTTGTTGCTTTGTGAAATTTCTCTGCAAACAACCATCGGCTCATGAACAGAATACGCACATTCACATGCAAAGACTAGTAGATGCTTAATATAACTGTTCAAGCTTTGCATCTTTAAGAACTAATTTTTAGACGTATGCAGACTTGAAGCTTCTCTCTGCAGATGAAAATGCAGAAATATAACAAATATTTGCTAAATGATCTCAAATTATTTTCAGAACAATTTAATTATTTTTCCATTATTCTGAAAACATTCAAATCCTATTTTAAAAAACTACATAAGATTATTTATAGCCATAGTTTCTCTCATTAAATAAAATTTAGCCATTTAAATCCCATCCAGTTTATCTTTTTAGATCAGATAAACTTGCAGTGAACCTGGGATTCTTCAGGGTCTGTTCTAGTGGGGTGTTTTCAGTTTAAACAGCTGTGTTGTTACAATTTCCTTTTACATGTGACTTGAGGGTACCCATTTGCTTCACAATTAAGGACATAGCACCTACAAATGTTCAGCTAACCAGATTGTTAATTGCTATGTTTGCTTTATGCTTTCTCATATAAATAGAAAATATTCCTCCTGAAACTGTATGGTTCAAAGGTTCAAACATTATCTTCCTAACTTTTCTCAGGTTACTCAGTATTTTTCTTTTCCCTCTACTCTCTGTCGAAGGATATTACTAATATAGGTTTGCATACTCCATGTTATCTCTTCTAGTCTCTGCTTCAATGAAAGCTTTTGCCTTTGTGGAAATCAGTGCGGAATGTTTTCTTCAGAGGCAGCCAGCAAAAATTGAGCTGGTTTTAGAGCAAAGTCATCAGTAACAAATAAATAAATTGTATGCTTGTGATAAACTGAAATTGAGTGAAATATGTTAAAAAATACACCTTACTAAGATTATTTGCAATACTTAAGGTTTGTATTTGGTTTTATTAATTCTTATGTACATGTCTAACTTTCTCCACTGGTAAGTTACTTTTGCTTCCACCTCTCCTAATATTTCTATCTAGTTCATCTGAATTCTCAAATTCCCTGAAGATTGTCTTTAGATAAAATTAGAAGCATAACTGCTTAATAAATAGGAGCATTGCTCTGTAAACATACAATACAATGTCAGCACTTCTGTCATGTGATTTCTGAGTGGAATTTAATATATGAGCTGTGAATAGCTTATGACCATTCCCATAATGTGGGATTCATGTAAATGTAGATGCAGCTGAGCCAGTCCCTCATTACAGTCTGAATAGATGAATGAGAACTTTCAGGGGTCACTTCACTTCATGCCAAAGTATATATACCGCTTTCATTGCAAGCTACCTTTGTGCATTTTTATCCATGCATAACTTGGAGAAATTGCTGATTTTTCTGCATTATATTTTGTGAAGACGCTTACGCTGATTAGCTCAGATGCCTTTGTCTATCACAACCAAACTCTCACACTAATTAGAATTGAGAGAGACTACTTATTTTCTATGAAATACGTCTGAACTTTTATTTAAATTTCAACTTGGTCATGCTGTTTTCAAGTAAAGGCTGTTGAAAAGTGGCCAATAAAAGGCCAGAATTCTGGACTTCCCTCTAGCCTTCTGAGGAGTAGTCCAGACATGCTGCCAAACTCATTTGTTCCTGTGGAATTTGTTCCTGTGAGGGTCAAGAGATCTTTAGAAATCCATTTCCTATGACTCAATTTATGACCCTCATGTCTCAGTCAAGAGAAATAATTATTTATTGACAACATGAAGAGAACATCCAGTTCAGGTGCTCTGTTATGGACCACTTGTTTGACCTGTGTTTAGCCCGGAGCATAGATGATTCTCCACTAACACTGCATAGGATTGTCAGTGAAGTCTACAAAGAAAAAGCATCATCAACAGCTGCAGTCAATCATGAACAGGCATATTTATGAAGATAATTTTTTTATTAAACCCTTTTTTCTATCTCACATTCACATAATGAAGCCCCTGACAGAAGCTCTGTTTAAAGTCTAACATGATGTGTGGGTTAACTTCTTCTTGGGCAGATAATGGTCAGTGATTGACGTGTCCCCAAAAGTTTTGTTGGCTTGGAGAGAATTTCTGGAACCGTACAAAACTACTCATCTAGTTTATACATTTGGAGGTTGCTGCTAACCATCCCTGGCATATGAGCTAAACATAGCAGCGTTCAATAATGTGCTGTTCACAAAGAAAATGGGAACATGGAGGATGATGCTGCATGTCAGCACACATGATGAGAAGGCAAAGGTCACTTAGCAAGGCATAAACAATTCACTTAGCAAGGCATAAACTATGAACAGCAAGGCAGGTGACAGCAGTTCTGATGACAGCATCCTCACACTCAGGACTGACATATCTGCCAAAGGTGGACTTGGCAGATGGCCACACATCACAGCAAGCAGTATTTTGCATGGAAACAGATTTCAGAATGCTGTTAAAAAGGGGTTCAAGTCTCACCCCTGAAAACTAGGCTCACTTTACCAGTGCTCTTACCAAATTATATGCTACTAAGATAATGTTCAGGAATAACATGGTTTTGATATGAGTCTATTTTTACTTTCTTACTTCCAAATTAATATAAGCATGACTTATCAACCCCTCCCTCAAAATAATTATAGTAGCAAAGCAGTTTGTGTAAGAAGAAAGTAACTGGAAATTTATAGAGTAACAGGATTAACAATTATTAACATTCATTATTAAAATTCTATTTCAGCTATATAATTAAACAATTAGCAAAACAACTTGAAGACTATGAACCATGGAAAATCCTGAGGAAGAAAAATACAAGAAATTCTAATAGATATCTTTTAAAAATTCAGCTGGCCTATTGCATTAACTACAAACAGTGATCACAACTGGTTAAAATATCTCAAATCTAAAACACACTAAACAAGTCTAAAGTTGTATACATTTCATTATGGGTTATCAGTACCATTAAACCCAGACCATTTCAAAACCTTGCAGCATACTAACACACCTATAAATTTAAAGTTTACTTGTAATAGCCGTTCACTGACTGTTTCTGTGCTTTTTAAGACTTGTAGTTTGTAGTTTCTCTGTTAATGCTGTGAATTTCTTGAATTGTATAAATAGTTTTGACAATTAGCTTATTTTAATTACTTTAAAGCAAAATTAACATCTATGAAAGGTGAAAAATATTTAAATACAGAAATTTCCTATTGATTGCTATAATTTTTTTCTTAAATGCATATGATCCTTTACTACTCTTAATTATTTTAATTATGATTTCTGCATGTCAATTAGAATTGGTTCAGAATAGAAAATTCCACCCCCTCTCTGTCTCTCAAAGTAGGTAAGCACAAATATTCTTAAGAGGGGTTTTTTGTATATAGAGTATATCTAAACAAGGAAGAGAGCACCCAAAAGTAATTGAAAAGGGGCATAATTCTATAAAGTCAAAACTAACATAAAACCAATGCAGACCCTTTTTTTTTTTAGAGCAGTAATTATCTCAGCCTGAAACAGGAAAATTGGAACATTGATGACATATGTCAGTAAATTAACTGAAATACTAATGAAGAAATAGGATTTCTATAATCATACATAGCATGACTAAGTAAAAGAAAAAAGGGAGGAAGCTATCCTAGTTTAAACCTAAGACATGAGAAAAAACACATCTTAACCTGAAAAAAATACCCTGGATTGTTTCCCACTGAATAGCTCGTAGAACAGCTAATTGTTTTAATTCTTATGTTATTAAAGTGTTTTCATCTTTAGGCTCTGTAAATTTTTAGTATTTCTCAGGAAGTGTGTTGGAGATGGGATGTAGAATCCCATTGCTCTGAAACTTTTCCTCTCTGAGAGTTACAGTGAACTGTAAGTTAGTGAAGCTCTGAAGGTCCTAAATTACTGTGGGATATTCACAAACCCTGGGACTGAATATGGCCTGAAACTTTATTGCATGTCACTTGGGATCATATAATTCTTTTCCTTCTACATTTCTTCTGACTTATACACCCAGGTAGGCTTCTATTTATGGCCTATCAGCGTGTCGGAAAGAGCTATTTGGCCCTCAGTAAGGGAGAGGATATTCCAGGTTTAATGAAGTACATAAAATCCTACTTTGTGCCCTCTCGAGTCTTCCATGGAAGCTGTGGCTCGGTGTAACTGTTGGGAGAGTACTTACTGCATTGAAGTTGGGGAAGAGATTCACTGCTGCGGCAGTGTCCAGAGGAAACGGGAGGAACGGCTTAATATCCAGCGATGGCTGCAAGGGTGGTGCAGGAGGACGCACCAGGGCTGGGAGAGCAGGGCTCTGGCATGTACCACCTGCATGCAAAAAGAGACAGAAAGCATTCAGCAGGCGATGTGATTAGCCAGGGGGGGATAAAAGCCAGCACGCCCACACACAAAGCAACAATAAAAAGACAATACTGGATCAAACAAATACATTTTGACTTATCCAAAAATTACTGCATTAGTGAAAAAAAGCACAGCTGACTCAGTGACTGAGCTGGTTATAATTCTTTGCCAGCAATTGCTTTAGGTTTCAGTCTATTGTGATTAGAATTACCTTATGAACCATTTATTTCCATGGACAATCTGGAACAACAGTTCAGCATATGTCTAACTTCCTTTGAGACCTTCAGCTAGTTTCATTGTCTTATAATTTCAGCACTTCATCCCTACCCTGTTGCTCAACCCTACAAAGGCAGATTACTCAAAAAGATTAAGAACAACTTGCTTATCAGCTCAGCAAAAGTCATGCTATTTGCAGACTTCTGTTTTCTTAATTAAATGCTCACTCATGGAGCCAACGGCTTCCGTTTCAACCTAAACCTCACAAACAGAACATACCTTGCTGCCTCAACAGTTGATCAATACAAATGTAAAAATAACAGTTTCAGGAGCCACTGAAATTCTGTTTATGGGAAGGTACCAATGAACACTTTCTGCTCTTTGCAAGGGGTGGAGCTGATTTAGACTCTGTGAAGCAGAAATCTCCTCCCAGCAAACCACCAGCTCTGTGGGAATGTAATGCAAATGAAGAAATCCCCTTGCATACCAATAAGGTACTACCTATTTGCAGTGGACCTTATTTTGCTTATTTGTTTGCCCCTGGCCACAGCCAGCTACAAGCTGGAAGGATCCAAGTTCATTCTCTGCTTTCAGTGTCTCCTATATTGGTTGTACTCCAAAACATCAATTCTCTGTTAATTAAAGACTATTTGGATCCTAGGAAACTGTTAAAATATGCCAGTGTTCTTCTAATCTGAGAGGCAGGCAACAGACTGTAAAAACCTGCTGGTAAGAGTCCAAGAAACATTGAAAAAAAAATGAAAGGGGAATTTTGTCCTACTCACTGAACAGGGACACAGGCAGACAGATCAACAGAGGGAGAGATGTGAATTTTTTTTCCTTTTTACCTCTCATACATACAGACATTTTATTAGACAAGTTGCATACATGCTTTAAGAGTGCAAATATAAAGTAGTCAGAATGATATATGACATCTCTCCATATTTGGCCAGCAAATCTGCTAACAAGGTTTGTCATGTTATACATCTAATTGAGGGCTAAAAACATAAGACTTAATTAACCAGTAGTAGAAGATCATCCAAGTTGTGCTTCTAGATATAAAATCAGCTGGAGCCAGATTTTGAAGACCGTATTTTTTTGCCAACTTTCAACTCCTCTGTGAAGCGTTTCACTAAGAATCACTAGTAAATTAAAGGTAGTGGATTAGGGGGGTCACTGCAATCTCATTATAGTTTTTAATTCCAAGAATAACTACCATTTTTGGTTTAGTTTCTACATTGTACCTCAATATAAGTGTATAAGAAATCAAAAGTTTTTGAATTCAGCAGCTGAGGATATAGGCAACAGAAAAGCAGACCACAAGCAGCATAGAATGATAACGTATTTGATTGCCATTGCTTTGGCAATTGTTACATTCCCATGACATGGTTACAAAAACACTGTAAAAATAAATCTAACAGGTCAGAATGATGATAAGGTAGTGTTGAGCATGCCAATCATACTACCTCAGAATAGGAAAGACCCATAAAAATACTTTTCAAAATGCTGGAAATACTTAGCTTTACTTATATAAAATTTTCACACACCATGAAAGGAAGAAGTCACTCTTACTAAAGGAAAAAAAAAAAAAAAAAAAACAACCCAGATTGCACCTGAGATTGTACTGAATCACACAGACATTTCAAGGTGAGCATTTGGCAATAGCAAAGAATTTGAGGTTAATCAAACCTTCTGTAACTCACAAATGCAAATGTAAACTGGAGTGAGAAATGTCACCTGTGCTTGGGGACACAGTTTTTTGGGTGTATAATCCCAGTGCTACGGAGAAGATCTTCAAAGATTCAGATTACCTAGAACAACAGCATTGCTATCCCAAACTCATCTGAGATAACAAGACACGGAGGATGAAATATTTCTATTCTGTGATCCTTTCCTGTGGCATGACTCGGCACTCACGCACCTGCTGCTGCCAGCCAGAGCAATGCAAAGCCATCTGGGGACGAGAACAAGCTTTAAATGGAAAAATCCAGCCAGCTCTGCAGGACCTTGGCTGGCACTCAGAGCCTCTGGAACAGATTTTTAAATCTACCACAGTCCTGGCTACAGTGGCACACAAAATTAGTATGTTCAGGAGCACAGCTGCTCTCTGTTTTTTCAATAGTGTCAGACATGTCCCTAAATGATGGAGCATGTGAGAGGCATCATGAAATCTGAGCCTTTGCTTAAGAACTTCTCTAATATTTATGGATGCAAAAATTAGCTTCTCTTTCCATTTAATGTGCACAGAGTTTTAGTCTAGAATCTGCAACAGAAAAACTGAAGCAATGGCAACCATTTTTGTGACTCAGCTTATCTTGGACAACCTTTGAGAATGTCAGTGTTAACTATTTCACACCTAATTCATTAGCAGAGGGATGGAGAGGGGTAGACACCCGCTGGGAAGAGTTCTTGAAGAGTGTGCACAGACAAATTCCAAGTGTTAGGGAATATTGGATTACAATGAAGAACCATAAAATTTGCTTATGACTATTTTGGTATTGTGTAGGATAAGTTTCTCTACAAAGCCCTCCACAGCATTCCCTGAGCAGATGCAGCATTGCCAAACAACACACAATGAGGGTGAAGGTTCAATGTCAGCCTTTTTACAAGCTTTCTACCAGCAAGGTTTGGATAACATTGTACCAATAAAACTAGGAAAAAATCCTACAACACTGATAGGTTTTGTCCACAGCCTGCGCTTAATGCTCACTATTACTATTATTACCTGAAGTTCACATAGATAGCCTTGTCTTTATGAAGACCATGCTATACCTTAAAATGGCAGGATAATACAGTTTTTCTAACTCCAGTCTTACAAGGTAATGATGTTAGAGTCTCGTGTCTTTCTAAAGAGGAGGAGAATCAGATTCTAAAGGGAGATGAATGTTCAGACATTTGAGAAATTCACGTCAACAATGTTACCTTATTTTTCTTTGTAGGGAGACCAAAAACAATACTACTTAGAAGTTTAATCAGCTCAGCATTTTGACCAAGTTTGCAGTAATAATTTGTTTCTTTAATTTTCAGACAATTTAAATCACAGGCAAGATAATCTCTTGGACAGAGGCACTGGCTATACATCCAAAGTAAGTGTGAGCCCAAAAGTTTGGGGAAAAGCTTGCAACAAACCTTAGCCCCTTCCTATATCACATTGAGAACTCCTCCAATGCCTATCAAACATCACATTTTTGCACAGCAGTGTAGTTCTGTGTCTCCAGCTGTAACCAGACATTTTGCCCTACTACTGGGTAATCTGGTTTGAAATACAACACCATCTTCTGGGCACAGACAGCCCACATACTACAAAGGCATGTGAGACACATGAAGTTCATGCTCTTGGTGACACAGCCCAGTCAAGTGGGTTCTCCTTCTGAAACCACTGGTGATATGAACTTCATCAGCATAAGACCTTTCTTCCCCAAACCAAGGGAATATGACAGAAACAGATGAAGAGATGATTCCTGCTCATTGCACCTCAAATTGTCCATTCCATGGCAAATTGGCACTTTTTTTTTTTTTTTTTTTTGAGTATGAATGGGAACAAATACTGGTGTCTGTCCTTTTCCCTGCTTCCCCTCTACCCCATTTTGATTTTAGAGACCATGTTTCACTATGGAACTGGAAACAGATTTTAAAATGAGAATTATTCTAAAACAAAGAAACCATGTGTCATTAAAAATGCTTAAGTTTGAATCTTGTCTTCACAATTTCTTTGGTGACAAATCTCTACAAGAAGTCAACATATTCTGGGGGAAATTTTGCGTTGAATGAAACTGCACTTACTGAAAAGAAAATTTCCCATATAAATTTTTGTGCCCAATTCACCTGAAATTTTCCTTGGATCAGTGTTAGGTAAAGAGTATAAAGAGCTGTAAGTACTCACCCTAAAATCCAGATTAAGAGAATCACAAAGACTGAATATACACATAGCAAACCAAACAAAATAGCCCTAGAGTAAACAGACACCATAAAGCAGGGTGGTTTTTCATAGAGGATAATAAATAGCAGGTTTCCTTAATGTTTTTCAAGCAGGCAAATATCCCCCTTCTTCAGATTCCCTAATAAACAGCTCAACAAATTGGTAGCTTCCTATTGTTTTATTTTGTGACTTGGCTACAGAGAAAGTCATGTTACATATTTCTCTGCACAGTCTTTCCTCATGCACACCCTCATTCCCAATCCTTCAAGTTTAAACTTAACTGCAGATTTAGTTTCCAGAAAAAGAATCACAAGGTGCATTATCAAATAGTCTCTCCTAATGAAGAATCCGGTATACCTTTTGCAGACACAAAAATGTAGATAATTTTTTGCAATGCATTTGAAATTTGGAGGCATGTAAACTGGGCAGAAACTCTAAACTAATACCACATTAATCTAAATATTTTGCAGTTCTTCCATCACTAACTATTACCACCATAAACACTGAATGAAAAAGCAAATCTCTGCAGAATTTTATTTTCATTCCTTCACTACTTTGCAAGTTTTTCCTTCTGTTCATGTGCACAGCTATTTTGAATACAGCAAAGATACTAAACTAATGTACCCTTTCCCTTCCTTCCTAGAGTCTGAGCTGGTTTTCAGGATCATAAAGTGGTTTCTCTAAGATATGCATAATTCCATGTTTTACAACCCATCTCACACCTCTCCTAATATTTCCATGATAACTCATATTTGAGGTCAAAAAAATACACACATTCTGCCTTGGCAAAAGCTCAGAGAACCTTTCAGCTGGTATCACTCAGTGAAGAAGCTGGGAAAGTACCACACATTTCCAACTGAGAAGTTGACTTCTAGGAGACTTTAAAAGAACTCCCAAAACTATCATTAATGTTTTTTTTATATAGGAACCTAATATCTAATAGGACACATACAGTAAGCATTAAAATACATCCTGAGACCCTGAGCAAGAACAGGAATTTTCATAGAAAATTTTCAAGAACAATAACTCCAGGCTATTTTAAAGCATAAAAGGGAAAGGATATGTGGAGAACTCATGGTCAAGCTTATAAATCTTAATAATCTTACATTTGGATAATTCAATATTAGCTAGACCTTTTAATTTGTTAGGAATTAAGTTTGCCAGTGGGCCAAAGGAAAGGTATATTTGGAGGGATTTTTTTGAAAAGACAATAAAGACAAAAGCATTTAAGAACAGCAGGCTATTCATGGTGAATAATGCTCTTTTGTGATCTCAAGTAGCAAATATCACATTTATATTTTCAGGGAATCTGATGAAATAGGAAATTTCAAGATATCCAAAACCAAAAGAATAAACTTCTCTGGGATCTAACAGAGCAAATATGACAGGAATTGTAGATGTCGCTTTTAGAAATTAGTTTAATGTAATTTGCCATGGACCATAGTCACTAGGGTACTCATTTTTATCACGGTATGATACTCTTCAATTTTACAACAGCTACTTTTCTCAAAAACTGCTGAATTGCCCCTTTGAAGGTAAATTCAGCTCCATAATGAGTAATACCAGCGACCTAACTTGGCACGGAAAAATGAGACTGACTTAGTCAGCAAACTACTTGCTTGTAGATATTGCAATAAAGTGGCTAAAATATGAACTCAGCATACAGAAAGTTAGCTAACATGCAACTTGTATCTTTTATGTGCATAAAGAGATAAAATTTTGATTTTGAATATTTATTTTTTATAGGTTACATATTATTACCTATGAACTGAAAGGAGATTAGGTGTAAACAAGTGACATGAATGGAGAATTTATCGCTCAGAAAATCTATTTTCTGACCATTTATAGTCTTACAGTTCAGCTTCTTGAAAGGGTTTTTTATAATTTTGAGTGGTTTGTTTCTTTTTAAATTTTCTTTTAGAAGGGGAAATAAGAAACTTAATGTGCTTTCAACTTCTTTATTTTTCACATACTCTTTCTGGAGAGTGCTTTCATTATTTAATAATATAAAAAAAATGATAGGCACATTTAAACAAAATACTTTTACATATAATCACTCTTAAACCCAGAAAATAAAGAAAAAACCCAACTGTATTAAATATTTGAAGCCCACTTGAAAACAAGAGCCTTCAAAATGGGACTCCAGCCACACCAGCCCCAATCCTGCTGGCTCTCCTGAGACAGCTTGAGAATCAAGTGCACTGTGTGGCCACACAAGCTTTCCTTTCACAGGTTCTGCTGTTAGCAGTGGCTAATCACTTTTAAGAGGATGAATGCAACACTGTTTCAGCTGTGGAGATCTGTGAGTAATTGATTTTTCAGTTCACTGGCCAAACCAAAAAAATAGTGACAATTAAGGGGGGAAAATCCCCACCATTGTGTCAGCTGAAGCTCTTCTTTCACCTAAAATGACGCTCAATAGGTCCTACTTAGATACTTAACTGTTTTTATTATTTAAGTATTGGCAAAATTCAAACATCCAGATTCAACAACTCAAAATGACTCATTACAAAAATATTTTCTTCCCTTCATTTTTTTTTTTCCAGTTTGGCACAAATCAGTACCCACTGTTTATTTATACAGAGCATTTTTCAGCACATACACTGCTCACCTGGAAAGTTTGAATCAACTCTGGTCATTTGTTGCTATTCAAAGTATTATTATTTCTAGAGAAAATATTTATTCTCTGGTTCCTGTAGAGTGAGCTAGTTTAGAAAAAGAATTCTTTTTATTATTATTATTAGTTTTAGAAGCCTGCAGCTATGCATCATGTAGTGTTTTTTTAAAGCCTTTTATTTCACACATACTAACATTTTGAAACACTTAAGACCATATATCCCAATAATTTTTATTGGAAAATGTACTCCTCTAGGTGTACAGGGGAGTAAATTTCACTTTTCATTATGTAGAAACCTGTGAAACTACTATTATGATGCTGGACAGGGAAAATGCAGAGACAAATTTGCATGCGTAGTCTGACACCCATCATCTGTCATTATTTCCTTTACTTTGCTAAACAGAGGTTTCTGCTCCCATTTTGCTACCTTTTTCCCTCCTGTTCCTTTATCATCTGCATTACAGGAGGGTGGGCCCACCTTACAAACAATGAAATCCACCAGTTCTGACTGAATGGGATTTAAGTGCTCAGCATCATGCAGATCTTACCAACCTCAGACCTCCAAGCTAATTAATGAGAGAGCCTCTGTTAACCCCAAAAAGTATCACCTCTTTTTGCCCTATATCTAAAATATGCCACGGACCCCAGGAAACACTCTACTGAATAAAGTACTGGTGTGCTTTGGTTTGGTTTTTTTACATAACAGGTACTGAAAAACCATGATCTGAACTTCAGTACCTAACACTGCCAAGCAAATAATTTTTCTAAACCATTATGGGCCACATTTTATATGGATATCAAATTGCACAAGGGCAGAGACTTAATTTTTATTTTTTTAGCATAACCTACCTAATTGAGCTCTTCAGAGTCCTTTGGGCTTTGATTGCAGTTGGTCAGACAAATTTGGATTTCTTTTTTTCTTTATTGGAAACAGTTGGATCACTGAAAGTTAAATGATCCAAAATGAATGAACCAATTTCTGCAAAGTTCTGTCTGTTTCTAGTATAAGTAAACAATTAGAAATTGTCCAGTTTGGTCAGCATGCTTATTACCAGCTGCCCATACCAACTATCAAAGAACCAGAAAGCCCAAGACTGGAAGGCATGGCTTTGGAGAAGACAGACTAGCATACCCACGAACCTCAGCTCTCCTCCTACTTGAGAATGGAGGAACTTTTAATTCCTATTTTCCTTACAAAAACAAAAAAAAATCAAATATTAAATACCAAGCAGTCTTACTTTTTTTTTTTTTTCCTCTATGCAATTCCAGTGTTAATTCTCTGGACACTTCTATCTAGCAAGATATTATCCCGATTTTTCAGCTAGTAACCTAGGACAGACAGCAAAAGTCTTCTTCTCAAAGCTTACACAGCAATGTGGCAGACAAAAGAGCTCACCTCTAGGTCCCCAAATTTAGTGCTATGAGCACTGTAATATCCTCTCCTGGTTGTAGGCTAATAGCAAACTGAATGTGCTTTTTCTTAGACTTAAATGATCTCACCGACAATGTCAAAACTTGTTCTTCTTTTGGTGCCATAAATGCTGGAGGGAAGAGGAGCTCACCAATGAGTCTACATCTGCACTAATGATTCTATTTTCTTTTGGCAATCTACATATCCCCAGCTCTATTTTTACAGTTTCTTCCCATACTGCTCATGTTTTATACTATTTTGTACTTTCTTTGGTAAGAAAGTAAATCCAAGGAAATGAAATGCTTGGCTTGCACAGAGTGAGCTAGAAATGTACAGAGACATTTCTACCACCAAGCAGTAATGCTAAGACAGAAAAGATGGCTGAGAAGGGACATCATCAATGTAAAAAACAGTGTTGGAAGGGAGGGTGTCAATAGGATGAAGCTGGGTTCTGCTCGATGGCACCAAGAGGCAATGGGCAGAAACTGCACAGGAAGTTCCAGGTGAACATGAGGAAGAAGTTCTTTACTATGTGGGTGACTGAGCACTGGAACAGATTTTTTCAGAGGTTGTGGAGTCTTCCTCACCAGAGATACTCAAGAACCATCTGGATGCAGTCCTGTGCCATGTGCTCTAGGATGACCCTTCTTGGGCAGGGAGATTGGACCAGATGACCCACTGTGTTCCCTTCTCACCTGACTCACTCTGTAATTCTGTATAAAAAAAGTTTCCTTTTTCTTTTCATGATGATCTTGGCTAGTTATTCCCACATAAAGCAGCTACCCTAGTGTGATCTCCAGACTGCAGCAGAAAGATTTACTTTCAAATTCAAGCTAAGGTGGGAAACATGGGTGTTTTCAGAGGAGGACTACAATGGGATGAAGTTAGAGGAAACTCATAGTGCTATAAATGTGCATTTCCCCAAAACGGCATGCACAGTGTTTCTTGACACCTTTCAGCCCATAGACATATTTTGTGACAATATTGAACTGATTGCACCATTATTTACTGACACATCATGGTTGTCTCCTAACCAGTGGGTCAGTATGTGGTTTGTAGCCTCTACTGGAGAGGTACTAGATCTTATCAGATCATGTCCAACAAAAATGTTGTTACAAACTAACTGCATCTAAACATTGAAACACAAGGAATAAAGTGCTGAAGGCTATGAAGATACGTCCCGAAGTGTGCTCTGCTGAGGTCACAGTCTCCTGGTATATCTTAACCACAAAGGTTCAAAAAACCTCCACCATAAATAAATAAGCTAAGCAAAAATACAAGCATCAGCTAAGTATTATAAAAATCACATTAATTTTAAAGCTTTACACTTTTTGACATTTATAAAAGTCTTTGACCTGGCATATTCTGCAGTTGGATTTTTCTGATGGTTTTATAAAGGTCGTGTTTATGGTATAATGAGCACAAATTTCCAAGGGCTATTAATCAGAAGAGCACTGCATAGCAAACAGATTTCCAAAGAATTTTTCATTTTTGTGAATGTATTGAATATAAGGAATATATTATCAGCTTTAAAAGTGCCAATTTCAAAAGCATGCTTGGGGAAGAAAGAATTATTAACTTCTGGTGTCTTTACTTGAAACAAGTGCATGACTGAGAAAAATATGTAACTAATGTCATGAAATGGACACACTCCACTAACAAACTCTATGCAGATAGTTCTGTGTAGCAATGCATCTTCTATTCAGCACTAATAATTCCATTTAGCATTAATAATTCACCAGAAAGTGTTTTTACACATTTGTAACTGCATAGTGCAAAGTAAGTGGAACTTAATGACAAGTTACTGCATGTTACCAGGGTACCACTTCACTCTTTTGCTAGCTGTCAAATCTCTGTTGCTTTACTGAATAACAGGCAGATCAACTTTAGAAAGTGATGAAGTTAGGAGAAGGATGGCAGAATCCAAGCCAAAAGAGCAAAATCAAAGCTAACTCCACCGGGGGAGTGGAAGGAAAGGAAGGAGAGAGGTGCATTGAGAAAAAAAGTGGCAGAAAGTCTATGGTTTTGCAGCTGCACTTGGCTGTTGGTCTTACAGGTAGCACACAACAACAGACATGAAAGTACCTCTGTCAACCTATGCCAGTGTCACATACCCTGGACCATGAGTCCCTCCTGAATAAACCTCAGAGTTGCTTACACAGGACTGCCTATGTGTATGTATGTGACAAAAACATACTTATTGAAATAAAGTAATATTTTTCCTTTTTCTTTTCCACGCATAATGGCATAAATGCTTACACAATACATCAGAAACTACCACAGTCTCAAAAATTTTGATTCACAAAAAACACCCCAACACATATGTGTTTAAAATGATTAGGTTTATGATCTTTCATAGGTAGGTAAAAGAATAAGTGGAAAAATTAGAATAGAACCAAAAGCACAGGATTTACTAATGGACAGTGACCACAGTCACAGTAGATAGATGTATTCCTTACAGGACAGTCTCCTGGACATAAAGAATTTAGCTGATGCTGCTTTGCAAGATACTTGTTAAGATTTATTATAGATCATATCATCATTTTTCTTGTCTTTATCTATTTCTAAATTTAAAACACTTCAAGTAATTTGGCTTAGAACTTTTTCCAACAATAAAATAACTTCCACTCTGAATGAAATACCTGAAGTTTTTAAAGAAAATTAAACCAAAACAGCAAACACAAATATCGTTCCTTCTCAGGATGTAAAGTCAGAAAAAAAGCCTATTAGATCACATGGTCCAATTGCCTCTAAGCCCCAACCCATTACTTTTCATAAACTTCTATTATGCTTTATTGAAATAAAACAAGTTCATTCCTCAGGAGATACAGCTGTTTGTGCAAAAAGCAAGAGCCTGAGGCTCTGTGACCGAGAGTTTCTGGGAAAAGAAGTTGATGCAAAACTGAAGTTTTCCTAACAGGCAACCTATGCTTCGTATTGAGAAACAAAGAAAAAGCAGACAGTGCTTGGCAGTTTGTTGTCTCCACAGAAACAGGGGAAGAGAGGGATAAAATATTTAGTTAACTTGTTAAGTTTGAACCTTACTAGGACAAAATTTTATGCCATCTTGGATGACACATGCACTGTGTCAGTCATGACTACACCCTGGATTTTCATCAGCAGGTAATTAAAAAGAAAAAAAGTAAATTGTTGTACAGGGGAGAGAACGATATCTGTATCTTCTGCTAAGTACCCAAGTAGTTGAAGATTAGACTTGAGTCACTCCCCTCAGCATTAAGCAACAGAGATCAGCTTGCATCCTGGAGCTGTGCCATCAGATGTTGCTCTCTTGCCCCACTGTGGAAAAGTTCAGGCTCAAGTTGAACACTCACACAAGACAAAAGTCTGACCACTAACAACAGAGCAGCCTTCCAGCATGAAGAGATGAAGAATTCACCAGGAATTTGCAGATCACTCCTGACTTGCTAGGAACCTTTTTGCTGTCCTGATAAACTCGTCAGCCATTCTTCATCTGTGTGAAAAAAGCTAGGGATGCAAACAATCAGCAGTTCTGCACTACAGGACAAAGTGCTGAGTTCAGCAAGGGAGCCGTGAAAGGAGAGCTGGTGCTGATAGAGTACAAAACCCTGAAGAAAATGCTAAGGGTTCACATCCAGTTTGGGAGAAGGAAAAGTGGAGGGGAAGTAAGGTGGCAGAAGGCAAAACATGACAGGAAATAAAATAATGGGATGTTGGAAATCAGTGGGAGAAATTTGAACCTTGGCCAGAATCAATTAAAGTGTCTTCTGGAAATTTTATATCCAGTCATACATTTAATTTTAATAGTTTAAATAGGATGTGTTATAGCATACTTCAATAGTAGTAATTGTATAACTCTGTGGTATCTACAAATCACATCTTTGCCAAGCATTATTTAGTGCAATCACATGATGCTCTTGTGCAATTCAAATGATTTTATGTTTTTTCCCCTTTCTTAGACAGAGATAAACATGTGTCATATGATATACTGAAACACAGAACTAGGTGTTAATTCACAGTATATCCTGATGAGTAAATGTTTTTATTTTCATCAAGAAACTGTGCAATTGTGCTTCTATATGCATAGCTGAAATGAAAGAACAAAAGAAAAAAGAAAGAGAAAGTACAAATTCCAAAGGACTGACTCCACTGCTCAAGCAGGGTACCTTCATTCTCACTAACAGATCCCACCCATGACCGTTCTGCAGCAGGGAAAATATAACAAAACAGACTATACTGAAGTCACTTTTATAAACCTTTTCATTCCCTGTCATAAGGGATCAGTTTGAAACCATGTTTTAATAATCTTTGAATCAGGCTGTGGGTTTGTACATGCCATGGCAATTATAAAGTTAAAGATTATTAATCTATTCCTCTGTGGTAATTTGGTTGAAGCTTTGCTTCAAGATGTGATTGCTTATGGATGAGAAAACAGCAAAAATGCAACTTTTTCTGTGTTGCAATGCTCTGTAGGAATTTATCTTCTGATCTACATGGAAGCTACACTTTCACACATACTTTAGAAGCAAATTCTTTTAAAAGTTTCAAAAATGTAAAGATATCAATGTCTGTATTTTAATCAAAGGCCCATATTGAAGCCTGCTCTGTAAGTCCTCAGCACCTCAGGGGAATGTCCCAATAGTTGGGCTGTTGACTGGCTGGGGAGACTTGCACAATGACACCATTTTGGAGCAGTTTATATTTGTGTAAATGTGTATTCACTTCACGGAGGAGGAATTTAGCTTGTGTTTCCAGCAGCCCACAAAAATCCCTTGACCTCAGGGCTAGTGTTTTTCTGGGGAAGTGAATACGTTCTTTTACAGTGGAGAAGTTCTAACAAAATGTCTATTTAGAAAAAAAGGACTATGAAAACTTCAATTCTGGCAAGCTTACACCTGATGGAGCTGATTTAGGCAAATGCTCTGAGAGCTGGAATATGTGGCAGTTATTAAGTTGACTGTCCTTTTGCATACACTTGTGAAAATGCTGGCAGGTCTTTTTTTCAAATCTCTATGTAAAATATGCCTATAATTAAAAAAAAATAAAATTCAAGCAAGTAAAATTATTTCCTGTCATTCTCTATAGGTGGGGAAAAAGCACTACTGCTTTTGCAGACAAAACACAAAGGACAAAAGAAATTTTTGTCCTATTTTCCAGAAACACAGGCATGTCAAGCCCAATTTATCTACTTCATGACATGTTGGATGCTCCAGGCTGCCTATACGGAAATAGATAAAGGCTTGTCCTCAACAGATTTAATGAATGGGAATCCCTGCCCCTGGCTAATATAAGTTGTTTTTGTTGGTGGATAATTCTATTGATTACAGTCCAGTTACATTTACACAAGTACACACAAGAATTTTCTGTAAAGCAGCACAAACTGTGGGCCAAAAAAATGCAAACCTAGCAATATGTACACATTTCTTTAAGCTGCACAAAGTTATGACTTTTCAGTTTTTTCCATATCCTATCCTGATGTTCCTTAAGTGTGTTTTAGTATCATGTGACATAAAATTATTCCATGAAAAATCCACATGTGATTATTCACTCTATTCAGAGCTTTTTCCTCATGAAAAAAGCAAAGAAATTTTTATAGATTCTGACACATATTTTGCTATAGGGTTTCCTGAGTCGACCACCCAGTTTGTAGCTGTAAACAGAAGGCTCAGACCAATATCCTGTGTGTCTTGGTTACCATTTGATATTGGCAAAATTCTAAAAGGAAACAAAAAAAAACAAAAACCCAAAGAAAACCAACAAACTAAACAAACAAATACTCCACAAGGAAATCCACCCCCTGGAGGGATATGAAAGGTGACAAGCAGCAGTCTGCATACCAATATGCAGATTTCACTCCTGGCTAGGGATACTGAGGCATGGTTGAAGGGACAAATACTCTTCATCTGCATTTTTACATAGGCCAGGAACAGCCTGAAACCCTCTCTAAAGAAAAAAAATATGATAAAGTCTCAAGTAATAATACCTTTCCTGGACTGCTCTTCAGTCAGCCTGGATATGTTGTGGTCCTCTATCAAGCCATCTTAAAATTTTATAGCCTCTGATCCAGGAACCAAACACAGAAAAATGTTATAAAACATTTAAATGACATTTTAGAGAGAGCCATGCTTGCTCTCTCTATCTCACTACTCAAAATAGTTACTTATAGCCCTATATAACTATTAAAATTTCACTTTGTGTGTATCAAAAATCAAATTAGGCATTCATTGACTTTGCCCTCATAGTTATTATGGTTTATAATTTAGCATTTCTTGAACTTACTCTAAATATATATTGAAACAGGCCTAGTATAAATGCAACCCACCTCAAACATTTCAGTTTGTTGGAGTCAAAGACTATTTCTCATCTACCTTCTTCCTAAGGTATTCAAAAAAATCAAGCCTTGGGCATAAGACACTAAAATTTACTCCATAGAAAAAAAAGGTCTCATGTTGCTGACATGTTTTATTTTCTTTTTAAGGCTTTCTCCATTGAAGAAGCAAAAATAAAATAAAATAAATAACTTTGATTCTGTTGTATTTCACAGTTATTTCAGAGACACTAAAGGAAATGGGGGTTTTTGAAAAGCATTTCCACCAAGCCTAGGACCTTGATAAAATAGAATACAGTACCAAGAGGAGAAAAATTCTGGTGCACACTTTTCTGATAATCTATGTAGATCAGAAGGATCAAGATCTTGCAGCTTCACAATTCCAAGTCTATCATAATTCCACATGTTATTGAGTATGCTATACGTATATATGCATATATTTTTTTTTGCTCTGATATGCGTTGTCATTGCATTGTTTTGCTTCAACTATATAGAATGAAGAATTAATTAAATTCATCTTTTTTGCATCACAGCATTTGACACATTTCTATTATTTTTATTATTTTTTCAGATTAAAACAGAAAAGTAATGCCTAAATTTAGCCAACAGACTTTTATCTAATTGAATGTTGTGTCAAGTGTTTCAGGTAATTTCTCAATATGGTTTTATGACTTGAGAGGAGCAAGTCACCCCCTCTACAAAAACTATAACCTTTGAATTTTAATGAATTTGGGATATTAATCTTATCAGAAGAGCCTTACAAAACCAAAGAAGCAAGGAGGACAATGCAAGAGCAAAGAGCCTTAAGGGAACGATGTGTTGACAAGCTAGATCCCTCCTCCCATCCTCCCACTCTGCTGCTAAGGAGTGAAAGGAGCCTCACATACTGTAATCATCTTTGCTTTCCATAAGAGGTAATCTCACATTTTCCACGAATGAGAAGTGTGCCAATTGTCAGATTGCTATAGAAATGCAAGGATTTGCTAAGGCACAAACTTCAATCCTACAAATACTTTCACACATATTTAACTACTCCAATCACTCAAATCAGTGAAACAATGTCAGAAAAGTTAATTATTTTTTAACTCAGAAGTGCATGCAGGAGTGGGGTCCATCTCTTATTTGTGTGATTCCCTCAAAACATTCTCAATGTTCCATAACAATGAGTTTTAAACAAAGTGATCTGCTATTCTACTAAAAAGGAATTAAAGACTTACCAAGGGTGCTGAATTTGAAGGATGAATCAAAACCCCAAATACAAAACCCACATGACTATATACAAGAGAATTTGCTTATATAATCCAGAATTTGGCACTGTTTTCTTTAAAAACAAAACAAACCCACAAAGTACCAAGATATAGAAGAGAAATACACGATGGCACTCTAAACAGCATATTAAAATGAAGATACTTTAAGTATATTGCCAAAGATGCAAGAAGACATCTATCCCTTCTTTCTGACATTATTAAAAAAAAAAAAAAAAGTGATAAGTGATGGAAAACACACCCTGTGACAAGAACACACTTCCTGTATCTAGAAATGCACTAAAAAACTCCCATAACCTTACTAAAAAAGTGTGCTGAGAAGACAGTGTGTCTTTATATGATTCCAGTGGCTTAAGGAAAGTTACACTGGGTATTAGTTTGATCTGAAACACTAAAGGACAATTATTGCAGCACACTGAATCTGCTTAATTAGAGGTATCAATTCAAGTAATGAGGCAATTTTGCATGCAAGCCTCTAAGAAACCTGAAACCAAACACAGCTTGCTTGTATAAGGGTTGCATTCCAGAGCTTAAACTCAAGCCAATTTTACAGATCTGGAGTTGCAACTAAACATAAATCACCTGATTCACAGCAGAATGTTTTGGGCGTGTTAATCTGAAACACTGAGAAAATTCCAGCAGTGTTGGCCAACCCGTGACAAAATTCAAGATCTGTACAAACTTCTTCAGGCTTAAACTGCTGATGCTGGTACAGTTCTGCTGTCCACATATCTGCATTAGGCTGGGACCTTACAGCTTCTGCTCCTTGGGAAGTTGAACACAGGGTATCTGTAACTTCACAAATCTACTGCCTTTCTTTCTGCTTGACAAAAGACATGATTTATCATCTAAGGAAAGACTCCCCAAACCTGCATTCTTGCCTATTCTGTTTCACTTGGACTTGGGTAGTATACGTGGTAATTTTGTCTAAATATAGATAAAATTTAAATGGGGAGTGATAGGACTTCTTTATTACACTCTTCAGACAGCTAAATTATACTTAAAGTACATTGACAAAACGTAGAGCACAGACAGCTGCTTCATGTTTCTATGTAGTTCTGTTGCTACCACATGGCAAAAAAATTTACATTTTATTTCTCACTTAACTGACCATTTCAGCTCAAAGAAAGCATCAAATGACCCAGGTGTTCAGCTACATGAGTATTTATAGTTCCAAAATTTGTGGAAGTAAAATAAATCTCTGCATCCAAGGTCAAGCACCAACTGTATTAACAGAACTCTTATGAAGTCCTTGAGGTTGCCCTGTAGCCTTGGGATTGACGTAGGGATACAAAATCAAACAATGCAGAGTTCACCTATAGGTTGCCACACCAGGCGCATTTCAACATATTTTTGTAAAGTATCACCAAGACCAGGCCTGGTCATGCTACTAAATTGGTAAAGTTAGACTACCAAGACTGGTGGAACCCCAAGAATAGCAAAATAAGACTGAAAAAAAGTCAGTGTTATTCAATGTCTGACAGCCTGAAGTAAATAGACCAATTGCTGAGAATTTTGCTCCCACAAAACATCAATTTCTTGCATTTATAAGACCATTCAGTGTTTCCCTACAACTTCCTCTGCAGATGTAAGCAAGTTGATTTTAGCCCAAATAAAAAAATAGAATTTAAAAAAATACAACTAGAAAGTCCCTTGTGTTAGGTTTACCACTTCACATGATTTCAGGATTCTTTTTGCTCACTGGAAGCTGGAAAAGTTGGCATGAGCTATTTCTTAGAGCTATCACACACTGAAAAACCCATATAAAGCAGTAAGTGCCTATACACACCCAAGGGGGCTAGAAACTCTCTAATTTTTTTCATAGAAATCTATTTTTGAGAATATTTGCTTAAGTTCATGCTCTTGCTCTAACAGCATGGGCAATGGCCTCTTATTGGACTTGATTTAGTACAAGATTTTATCTCTTTACCCCTAAAATTCGCTATAAATTTCAAATTTGCTATATATTATAGCAGTAAAATGTTATTTGGCCTTTCCACATTCAAAGGTCAAACCAACTTTCTAATTACAAATTACAGTTTCCTTGTCACTAGAAACTATTACCCATATACAATTTTAATACACATCCATTCAGTAACTCCAGACACACAACTGCAAATGTCAAAATCCTGCAGACTAGAAATGAACTTCTCCCACATGCAGCTTTTTCTGGCTGAGCTACAAACCCACAGAAATGATAACTTGATATGATTTGTGGTCAGAAACTTTAACAGAGCTGTATGAGACGATGCTCTAGGAAAAATGTTAAGCCTCCTCTGCTAGTGAGGGAGTGGGGGTGAGGGAGGTGGGGAAGATAAGAAACCCCTGACTTCTTATTGCTGGTGTTCTGCTTAACTAATGCAGTCTGTTAACTGAAGGAGAATCACCACAAACTACTAAAGTATTCAATGAATTATCTTGATCTTTTTTAATGATACTGCCAATAATGTGACTTAATGAGGCAAAAAAGGAGTTTAACAAGGCATTGGGGTGCTGGTCCCAGGAAAGTGAATAGAACTAAAATAAAAAAATAGGACCATTGTGAAGTAAGAGTTACTCTGCAAACTTGTACATAACCAGGAAAGCTTGCAAGCCACCATCCTACACACATAGATGAATTCCTTGCAAATGTAAGCCTAAGAGGGAATTGTTTTAGGCCTAGGAGTGTATAGAATTAAACAGTCCAGTTGACTCAAGAATGTCATGTTATCCTTATTAACATAGATGGCTTGGTAACAGAAATTAATAGGAACAATAATGACTATACCTGTTTGCAGTAGAAAGCTGCATCCTAAACTTATAGAAAAGATGTTTCATAGAAAAGTGGTTTTTAAACCCTTCCTGAAAAGAAAAACAAAACAAAAAACAAACAACCAAAAAAAAAAAAAAAAGAAGAAAAAAGAGGTTAACTTTCATTGCCTGTTGATTTCTGAGCCTTTCTGTGGAAACCATCAAAGCTGAGGTGGACAAGAGAATGATGGTTTCTTGCCCCACAGGTATTGAGACCTCCTGTAGCATGGTGAGACCTGCAGCACTGCATTCCCTCCTGCAGATGGATCTTCCCATGGGTGGGGCTCCCCACATGAGGCCAATCCAATTGAAATTATCCAGACACCCAAGCTCTTATTTCCATCACATTCATTGTCCCTTCTGGCAAAGGTAGAGGGAACAGCTATTTAAAGAGGATCTGCAACCCACACAGCTAAATTCTTCACCATCACCAGATCATGCTGCCTCTGCCCCAGACCCACTGCCCAGCTGGCTGCCAGAGTTTGACTACACTGCTGATGATCAGTTTTAAGATTTTAAATAGCATTTGAAATGACTGGAGACATTAAACACAACTGTCACAAATTATTTGGCAGTTACCTTAATTAGAATAGGTCTAGTTTAATATTCTAGCACACCTGAAACTCTTGCTTTTCTGGGGGCCATGGAAGTTTCCCAGGATGTTAGGTCCAGTAAATGAAATTGAGTTCAAGCAAATCTGTTAGCACAGTCCAACAATTTCCACAGTTCATTACAAATAATAATTACTTTCTGAAACATTCTCCTTCTCCATGAACAGATCTGACTCAGTAAAAACAGTGTCAGTGAGGAAAGCTCAATTTTCCCTGAAAGACCTTTGAACTTGTAAGAGCTTTTTTTGATACCTGCTAGCAGTTGCCATACTTACATTATACCGTTTTCAAAAACTGCCCACCTTCTTTAAGAAAACCATTAATATTACCTTAACTAATTTACTACAACTCAGGTCCCTACATTATTAACTAGAACACAATACAGCTGCAGAGACAGAAAAACTTACAAAACTGGAAATCTGCCCATCACAGGCACCTCACAAAGATTTCTTAAAAGATTAACTTATTTATTAGGGTAAACATTCTCTGACAACATTAACCATCTATTGCTGTGAGCATCTATAAAGGCTAACAATTTATAATTACCATTATTTCTTCTTATCTTTGTGATTTGAAAGATATTAGCTCAGCTGGAGTCTCTCAAATGGATATTTGACATAAAATATTCATAATTCATTTGACTATATACTGAGGTCAGATGGCAATATTTCTGTTTGCAGATGAATCTAAATTGAGCGTTGCATTGCTGAAAATGTGCTGGCATAGCTTTTAGCATAAAAATCCCCCCTATAATAAATTACAATAAAGCATCATGCAAATTTTATCTTTGTGAATGTTCCTGTGAAGAAATGTTCCTACTAGAAATGCACAAAAAACTTATACTAATCACATAAACATTGTTAAAAAAATGGAGGGATATTTTAAGAATATTAATTGTTAGTGCTTTTTCAATGCTAAGGATCATCAAAGACTGCCTACCTGAGACAGTTCTGTTTTTCATCACTACACTGAATCTTCTGGATATATTTACCTTTCTTTTTTTTTTTTTTTTTTTTTTAAATAGGGCAGTGGATAAAAAGAAGTAAAAATAATGTCATACACATCTGCATTTTCTTCCTAAAATCAGTAGAGTTTTCTGGGTGTCACAGTGACATGTAGCATCATCATTCATAGTCTTCAGAATGTTAATTTCAGACTATTTAAATATTTTTTCTTCCCTATATGTTGATGATAGCATGTGATGCCAATTCTGCTTCAAGCTAATGGCAAAACAGAGCAGTATTATTTGGCCATCTTGAAGTGTTTGTGAAGGGTGGTGCTGCCAGTGCCATTTTGCTGCAGCATCAGCAGGCCACCCCACTTTACCTGCTGACTGCCTTTCTCTGCCAGCAGAGCCTACATACATTTCACACACTCTAAGTCTTTCCACAATCACATTTTGATTGTATCTATAGTGCTAGAGAGATTTGTAGCATTGATTTGATTGTTTTTTAATGTGTTTTCAGCCTTTCTGTGTTTGTTTATTACATTTGGTATGTTCATTCATGTGAAGGAGCATATTTGTGGGGGTATTTATGTAGTAATGTCCCTCTTTAGGGCCACTGAATCTTTCAGCCTTGAAAACGTACATGTTTTCATGCAGGTAACCTATTGCATGCATGGTTAGAGTGTGTAAAGCTAAATGCTAATATGGATGGGGTGCTAATTAACATTGAGTCAGTTTGTCAACTATACCTATATAAGAATATATATTTAATGTTCTACAAAAATACTGCAAAGTATTGGGAAAAAAGAAAAAGGGGAAAACCATTAGGAATTTATAAATGTAATGAAAATTTTTACCTCAAACCAACTGAAAAAAAAAAGTGTGGTTATTTCAAAACCTTCTTTAATGAAGAAATAATAGGGAGAGAAAAATCATACCATGTAGACCAATGCAATTTCCAAGTACTCAGGGCTACTAAGATTTAAGCCTAAGAATCTAAATGTGTTCTTAGGAGGCTGTTGCAACTGCCCTAGCACTGCATGTGGAGAGGACCAAACAACCAGTTTTACAAGGCAGACAGACTGTGGTCAGGATTGGCGAGACAAATGTTTGTAAATGATTACATCATGTCTTGAGTGCTGAAATATTGTAAGGATACTAGAAATAATACAGTTCAGTGGCTTTTAGTACCCATGTTCATGTGGCTACCATGCCCTCAGTCAGTAGGAGACAAAAAGCAAAAAGATTTAAATATATCCTTATATATGCATACACAACTTTTTATGGCCTGTTTGGCTTGTTAGAATTTGTCCTTTACAAACACAGGAATTGCAAAGTTAAATAGGAGATTATGTAAAGTCTTACATATGTCTGCAAAGTTATTGTCTTTTTCTATGCTACCTAAAAGCAGACAAACCATGCAACTTCCACTGTTGAAAAATTTGCTGCTTACAGCAGCACAATTTACAAGCAATAATAGAAAAAGAGAGCAACAGTGTACTTGCTACATAATAGTCACATATCTGGCAAACTGAATGCACCTGTTACATTGCTGGTTTTGACAGGAGGTGAGTGGATTTGCTATCACAGGTAAATACCAGCAAACAAAACCTAATTTGCTAAACATTGCAGTATAGAGACAGTAGACCCTCAGGTCACTACTGAAAAATGACTTGGCTAAGCAAAAAGAGCACTGATATTCCTTGCAGTGCCAAGACTCCCTTCCTCTCCACCTGCTACTTCCTTTTGCATTCACAGTTGGAGATCTGGTCAAGGTTCTGTGTTTTTTGACTTGATTTTCTGTGTTTTTTTTTCTTTTTGCTTTTCATTCAGTATTGATCCTTAGTGCAATGATGGGTAACAATATTGGGTAACGATATTGGAAAACACAATCATTATCTCCCTTTAACTTCATAACTTACTACACTCCATAGTAAACAAACTGAGTAAACAAGGTCAACAAGAACAAAAGAAGCTGAAAAAATTTTCATGGCTTTCATTTGAATGAATTGTCCATCTGCTTTTTCAATTACAGCATAAAAGTAAATAAATGAGAGAACCACTATGAAATAATACTCAAAGATAAATTTAAGCCTAGCTTTTTTCTTCTGTTCTCAAGAAAGAAGTTTTAATATTCAGAGGGGGTTTTCTAGCATAAACCTGCTTTTTAGGTTCTATCTTGTTTTCTGATGGAGAGAATTGGGGAAGAGACTGCTGGTTTGCATTGTAATAAAGAGAACACATAAACAGCACACAGTATAAAAATTACCAGTATGAGCCAAAGACCTTTAAGACCCTAAGCATATGCTAAAATTTCAAACAGCCGTGCTCAGAGTTAGAAGACACAATCAAAATTATTTTCGTGTCCCTTTTAACTGCTTCAGAGATTAAGATACTATACATTATCAAACCCCAGGAGCTTTTCAAGTTTACTTGAAAATCAAGTGTTACATTACAGTTTTAAATTCTGAAACCTGCAGGGACTACAATACAGAATAAGTGAGTTGGCTTGGTAAAAGATCCAGGATCTAATCTCATAGTGATGATAGAATTTCTCATGATTTCCAAAAAAATTGATTCAGCCAGCTAGCAGAGGTATAAAAAATATAAATATATTGAACTAACCCCACCTTTTGAAAACAGATTGGGGGGGAAGGGAAATAAGTAAAGAAAGGAGCAAAAAAAAAACCCAAAAAACAAAACAAAAAAAAAAAACCACAGAGGGAGAAAAAGTACTTTTGTTTAAACACCAGATAAGGACTCAAGATGTCTTTCCATTTCTTCAAACCTGAAGAATTTTAAATGGATATTATTTTGAGCATCAAAAGAGACAGAACTGTATTATCACAGATGTTAACAAGAAGTAAGTGTGCATATTAACTGAACTTTCATAAGAGCCTCCCTTACAATTCCACTCTGAAATTACAGTCGTGTTCTCATATTTTACATTTGATCCAGACCCTTGCCAACTACTTTGTCATACCATGCTTAAGATTGTAGAAACGCTTTGTGGTGAATATGTACACAGAAAAAAAATTGGCTAAGAGGAACATGATCATGAACATGAGTCTGATGAACCGCAGGAATGGTCAACAAAATGAGCAAGAAGGTCTAAGCATATGAACGTATGAGTCAGTAATGCAGCTTCGTGTATTAGATTTTTTACCTCTAAGTAGATTTCTCAAAGAAGTGTTGCTAAAATAACTGAGTATACAGGCTGACCTACAGAATTTGGTTTTGCCATATAATGACTTACCCTACAATAGAGGAAAGCTTCTTTCCACTTTCATTCCCAGCAATTTAATTCAAGTGCAATCTTGGCCACTTCAAGCTTTGGTATTTCACTCTTTTGCTGCATTTTCGCTGAATGTTGCCAATCATCTATGCAATTTCAGCTGCAAAACTAATCTTTGCAGTATATTACATGTAATATCTCCTTTTTAAAAATGGAAGCCCTTATGACCTCTATTGTATTTCAAGAACTTTTCACAATCTAATGGCAAATTGAAATATTTCCTTTTCCCAGTCCAAATATATTTCTCCTTTTTCAAATGCCACCACCTTCTTTAGTTCAATGAGAGGCAAAATCTTTAAAGGGTTTCCTATAACCTGATTAACATTTTTGTAATTGCAAGAATTTCTAGAATTGCCACTAGCTTATGAAACAAAATCAAAATAACATGGAAGGATATTTGCACACAGGCACAGAGAAATATCAGCCATATGACTCTAATATAAATACAGTCAAAGGCTGTCATTATTTGAAAATACTTAGTAAAAATTTATGTGTTGCCTTTTAGGGAAAAAAAAACCAAAACAGATGTATGCTATCAGAAGTAAAATTTTAAAGATCTGGTTTCTTCTTAATTTCATTTTTTAACAGAAGAAAGACATTTGTTGGGAAGGTATACAGGATCAGATTCTACAATCATCCCAGTTATCAATTACAGTTACAATCATCCCATGCACAGACACACATTCACATGAGCACGAGAGCGCACACACACTTTGTTAAAGAATCTTCAGCTGAAGCAACTGTGATCTAATCTTCTCTAATGAAGCAGGAAGCCATTGATTACAATTTTGGGTTTGGAGTAATTCTGTTACCCACAAGAAAAGTCACACTTGGAATGACTTTTTTTTTTTTTGTCTGTGAAATGGCAAAAGGACCTTTTATTTAAGGCAACATACTGGATATATTTTGAGGTGTTTCAAATGAACAGTTTCTGTAACAGAAACCAAAAGGGTGCAATCCAACACAAAGCAGTTTCTGTAAATTCAAACAGGATTTTTTCTTAATTGTTATTATGTATACATGCAATTAATGATTATTCAGTGCTTCAAAATATGAACTTCGCTGCCCAGGAGGCTGTAATGTTCCAAAAATAAACATCAGGCTCCTGCAGTTTTCAAGATCCTATACATTGGCTTGCTCAGTTGAATTCTTCTGTCACACACAGCATCCATTATATATTAACTACACTTTCTTATTGCAGATGGCTGGTGATAAAACACAGTTAGTAATCCAGTATCTATGCTTCTCAAGACGTTTTAAAAGAACAGCCTTATCAACACCGATTCATCCTGACTTAAATGAAAACAGAAATGGTACTAAAGGCCTCCACAATGTCTAACCTAGAAGGAAATATAACCTCCTAAAAACAAACCAGTAACAACCAAATATTTTCACTGAAACAAAAAAAAAAAAAAAAAAAAGCCCTGTTTCAGCAGTTGGTCAGTTGGCTTGTACAATGTGTGTTTTCTTTAAAGAGGTGATGAGATTTGGGGCGTGGGGGGAAGTATTCTTTTTATTCCATGACTCATCCAGCATGAATCTCTTAAAGAAAGTGTTCCAGAAATAAAAAGTGATATTCAGAATAGTAGCCTGTATGGAGATGAACTACTACATTCTGCAACACTGACTGAAAAAAAACCCTAAAGATTAAAACAGCCACCATACAAACAGAAATGTTATGGCATGGCATTTTCAGGTAAAATTATTTGTTTGTTTTCCTTAATGTTATATATAGTAATTTCCATGCCAATATATTAATTTCCCTTATAATGTGAAACATTGAGAACAGAAGTTACTTAAAACAGTGATAGGTTCAGAGGAGGCAGGGAGGGAAGGGGGGAAAAGAAAGAAAAAATAAAGGTACAATATTCTCCTTTTTCTCCTCTCCTTTTTATATTCTTTAGAGTTTCTTTGAGTTGTGCTTCTTCAGTAAGGCCAAAGTATGGGGGCAGTGATTTTTTTTTGCTGCTGAGGCTGAAGGACTCGCTCTGCTCTCAGTTCCAGCCCGGTTCCCCGAGCCCTCGGGACCCGCGCTCGCTGTCCCAGAACCACAATATCACTGCAGCGTTCCCTCCGGCTCCCCGGCAGCAGCTCTGCCCCTTCCCCTTCCCACGAGCCCTTCCCACCTGCTCTGACCACACTGGCCACCCCAGCCCCAAGGGTGGCCACGGGGCCACTGCGCTCCAGGACAAGCCAGATCCCGCGCTGCCAGGCCCTGGAGTGCGCAGCCATGGTGAGGTGGCCAAGCCAAGGTGAGGTGGCCAAGCCAAGGTGAGGTGGCCAAGCCAAGGCGACAGTGGCCAGTGGGGCCTTTTAAGGCAGAGGAGCAGCTCTGGCCATTAGCCACAGCAGAGCCTCAGGCTGAGCAGGACTAGGGGAGGCTCTCCCTCGTCAGCGCGCAGCATCAGCGCTGTGCCACTGAGAGCCACCCACCATTCCTCCTCTCGGAACGGCTGAGAAGCGTCACAGCTGACTTTTATCTTATGCTAAATTATTAACTTGGCGATAAATACAGGCAAAAGTTGCTCTGAAGTATGCATCTATGTTCTTAAGCACAAAACGTCTCCGTATGATAACACTTAACAGAAATGTATTATTTTCATTGGCTTTTGGCTTACTCCATAAACATACTACATCATTTTGTAGGATTTTTATTACTATTATTATTACAATCCCATATTCCTATTCAACTTGAAATGATGAATGCAAAATCAATACAATAAGTAACAAATGTATCCACGGTGACCAAACAACAAACTCAAAAGCACAGCACGGTGAGTGAAAATTAGCAGTTCTTGAAACAACTACATCACAATTCAGTTGCACTGCAAAAGAACGGCTCATGAATTTAGAGTGGTTACAATGAGCTTAATTATTTGAAGGATCAGCTCAAATAGTAAAATAAACATAGGATGTAAAATAAACGTAGGATGTAAGATAGGGTAGAATATATTCTAGGAGGTAACAGCTTTAAAGAGGGAGAGAAACATGATGACAAATTCCTGAATTTAGCAACTTCTCTCTGATAGTTAAAATACTCCTTTCACCCATTTACACTTGCTCTATAACAATAATACTTTTGGAGGGTTAGGTCTTACTTTCCATGGTAATTTTCAATATTTATTTAAACCTTAATGCTGCACACACGCATTCCCAATATGTCACCTTACATCAGCAGCAATTCAACAAGAAGGCCCAGAAAAGCAAACAAGATGCATAGAAACATACAGAAAAATGCTTTCTTTTTCTTCCCTTTCTATACTTATGTGGCCCAACAGTTGCATGCATGGATTAAAAAAAACAAACACCCCCCAAAAGCCTAGAGAATTCTTTATTAATATTTAAAGGAAAGTATCTTTTTTTTTTTATTAGAAAAAATAAAATTCTGATATTGTCTATGTGATGGCTGTAGCAATTTGAAATCAAAGTAGGTGTCAAGATTTCATCTGGCTCAGTGCAATACTGCTTTGTGCAGTAACAGGGACAGGTGAGATTACAGATGTTCTGGCTTCTCACTGACAGTGCAAGAAAATACCCAGAATAACCACAGGTAAGTATCATTCCCCAGATCATGCTTTCTTATGCAAAAGACAGGAACAAGAACATTCATTTAAAACTTAATATTGAAGGAAACTTCAAACTGAACACAGCAGACAGAGAACCTGCCTAGCAGAAACTTTCAGCTCTGCTCTCAGTAGTGAAATTTCCTACAAAGCATAATACAGTTTTTTTCCATTTAAAAACTTGTGCTGCACCAGAAAAAAATAAGCATATGATACAGCGATTTTTATTTTTTCAAAGTAACACCAAAAAAAGTTTGATCACCATTACATGTTTCTGAAAATCACAAACAGGACAAAAATTAAAAAATTAAATACTGTTCAGCTAACATATACCTAATAACCTAACTCTGTAGCTTCAGAAAGCTGTAACTTCTAATTCCACACAAGAAAAATTGATAAAAAAAACCCCAACCAAACAAAAAGATATCTTGCACTTGCAATGCTGTTAAAGGTAGAAAAATACTGGAGAGAAATGAATAGCAAATTAACCTGGCTTTTTTAATGGTGAATAGACTTAATCCAAATTACTCAAACCTAAAACCATACTGCTTGTCTATTGTTCCTCAGTCTTTTGAAAATGTAGTAAAGCTAAAATATTGAAAATTTACCTTGAAAAGGAAACTGACCAGTTCTGACAATTCAATCAATGTGTATATTTTTTTCTGCTAAGACAGTTTGCATCTAGATCTATCGGCTTTCATAATTGATGTATTTCACTGTTAAAGACAAATTGCACACACATACACAGTCTTTAATTTTATGAAAAGAAGAAGATAGTGTTTAGCATGGCACAAGGCATAGAACTTTTTTGACACAGCTGAGAATACTACAAAAGTTCTCTCTTAAAGCTTGAAGTGAACTCCTGATTCAATATTTAATGAAACTGAGAAAGCTGCTGAATGTCCCAGAAATCCTTCAACTCCCTGCTCTCTGTTCATTCTAAGTACTAAGCTGCTATAAATTAACAGTGAGACTAGATGAGATTTCAAGCAGCCAAGAATAGCATTTATTCATCACACCCACCAATTATTTATTTTTCTTTTCTCTTTAACAGCACTAACTTACAGCATTATATTGCAATCGTACATCCCAGCCCAGTACTGCAGCACTACATTGCTTAGACATAGCTCTACACTCCAGCATGTTTTTAGGTTATGCAGCTAGCTCAGCTGTAAGCTGAAGGAAGATTTACATCAAGCAACAAAACTAAACTCTGCACAAATATTTAACAGCTCCAAGACCCCTAAAGGCTTAAAATAACATGCATTTTGTGGCATGCTAGGAGCCAATTCCACACCGGTGATGTGCACAATGCAGAGAACTCGACAATCGCAGCACTGCAAATAAAACATTGTTTCCCCTTTGTACCTTGGAATTCTTCAAACTAAAAGCTGAATGAAATACTGAGGTTCACTGTGCCTCCCCAGCGCTGACAGTGCAGTAGCAGCTCGTCCATTACATTAAGTTCGTCTAAAACTTCCCATGCCTCACAAGCATTTCACATCCCCTCTCAGCAGATGAAACACATGTTCATTTAAAACAAACCTAGCACGAGTTCATCTTATCTAGCTTGTTTTTCAAGCCGCTAGAACTACGCAGTAGCCCACTCAAACACAAAATTTCCCAGACAATGGAATCCTTTCAAACTGCACAGCCGGCAGGATTCCCCAGTTGTCAGTTTTAGGTGCGTGCCAGCACGAAATGTTCTTGAATCCGAAATCTGTAATAATCACTCCTATTGATAATGTGAGCAGAAGCAGAATTACATCACGGTTAACACTTACCAAAATACATTATGTTTCTCATTAATCATGCAGTCAGGATCCCACGGCTGTGTATTCAGCATTAGCTCCTGCACAGGGCTGACATGTAAAACAGAGCTTTTTCATTCTACATTATGTGGAAATTTCCCAGCACGAGAAGCGTGAAAGAGCAGTGTGCCTCCTCAGGATGAGCGCTTTGCAGGCAGTCTTATCCCTGGTACAATCCCTGTCTGATTTAGCGTTTACTCCGGCTGCATGCTGCACTGCCCATTCTTACTGTAATCTGACTCCTCCTTCTGATGTCCTTGCTGTGCCTGTGACATCAGGACTAAGAGTACTACAAACAGATCTTTTCTTTAACGGGTTCGCAATGACATGCTCTTATATCCTGGTTAACCTAACTCTGGTTTGGACAAAAAAAAAAAAAAAAAAAAGCCCTTCTAAAATTGTACGGGCTTTTTTTTTTTTCCTTGGCAGTAAACGCGCTTAGTGACATAACGTGCTCAATTACATAATAGATGGGAAAGACAAAGCGTATATTGTTAGTGTATTTTTCTTTGAAGGGAAGGCTCCAGGAGAAGTCTTGAGTGCCTCAATACCCCAACTTCAATAGAAGATAAAGATGCCTGGCACTTTGCAAGATCATATACCCCTAAGACTTTTTTTTTTTTTTTAATCAATAGTTCCACTTCAATAAACAATTTCAATGCAGACGTTAGACAAAAACAAGTCTGTTTCTATTTTTAAAAAGCAACTGACATACAGGTAATATAATTTCAATACAGCTGAACTACAATTTCTGCACCTGAATAACAATGCATGAGGACAGAAGACGTACGACAATGAGGATCTGTAATGGAGTTTATAACCTTTCACCCTCCAGGTCTCTAGTTGCTTTCTGGCCCAGTTTGATAAGTCATTAGCATCTGGTAGGTAATTTATTGTTCTGTGGCAAATGGAGTGGTCTAAGTTTGTTGTAAATAGGTCCCCACACAATCCCTGATGCTATACGAACCAGCAGCAGCTTCAGAGGAAGAGAGACCAAAGAAACACCAGAATACTGTCCACCATGTACGTGGTAGTGCCTCGGGATGGAGCTGACAACACACCAGTGTGGCAGAGTGGTGAAGACAATGCGGTCTGTATTTATGCACACATGTCTCTTCTCTGAATCAATAGAGGACATTGGTTTCCTGCTGTCAGTCTGGCATGTATCAGTGATAATACACTTATACTAAATAAAGGTAAAAAGTAATGGACAGTATGCTGAAGCATTTATTTCATTATAATAGGATCTAATGGGATGAATGCTTTCATTCCACAGGAAAGAGGATGACAGGTATAATTCATTTAAAGCTCCACTTCTTATTTGTAAAACCACCACACAATAAGTACTATTTCATGAGGACCAATCACTTTGGGAAAAATTATCACAGCAGCACAGCAGCCAAGGAATGCTCCAGTTGCAGCAGCAGAGGTAAGAGCCCTGCTGTACAGTGCCACTATGCATCTCTCAGCTGGAGTCCTCTGCAGCATTGTCCTCACGAGGTTTCATGCCACCTGTATGAATGTTACTGAGATGAGAAACTGATGGGGAACTGGGGCACCAGTTTCAGTCCTGTCCCTCACTGGCAGTCCCACAACTATTCATTTCTGATACCTAGCCTTTCTCAGTGCAGTTTCTTATTTCAACTGCCCCTAGCAAGAGGCAAGCCCTGAAACAAGAGATCCATGGTACACATAAACTCCAAAATAAGGTTTGCTTAATGACTGAAAAGCACACAGTGAAGGAGTGCTCTCTGAGGCCACAGTGCAAAAGGGAGGAAGATCAAATCTTGTGTGGGTCAAACTGACCAACAATGTAAGTTAAGCAGATCTTAAATCACAGCAAAGAAATGCCATCTAAAAATCCCTGGAGAAAAAAAAAAATCTAGAAATCATGGCCTATGTTTCAACTACACAGTGTTCACAGCAAGTAACAGAGGGTATTCACAGCACATTCCTTTACTTCATCATTACAATGCTCATTCTCTTCTAAAATACAGGGAAGTACACCTCACTAAAAGGGAAAATACCATCCTCAAAGGCTGGTTTAAAATATCACACCTGAAACACTCTGATGTTCTCTGAGCAGTAGGTATAAGCTACTATCAGGAGCCTTCCGCAGCACAAGCATTCCCTCCTCTCCCTTCACAGAGGGTAAAAGCTCAGAGAATCAATTCTCTGTGAAATCCTTCAGCTCCTTTTCCAGCTATGAAGTGCTTTTGCGCTGGCACTGCGTGACGTCCTTTTAGACAGTCTGCACCCAGGCACAGCATTGCCTATTAAGCTGCATTTACCCTATCACAGAAAAAAACTATTTGGGTTATTCTGCCAGGAGTCAAACTGCAAGGTGTAGGCTACCTCTGGTCTCAACCTTCCACCAAGCCAATACACCTCCTGATCCATGCCATGGGTACAGAAGGCTCATGTTTGTGTACATGTGCTATTAGTGCTCATGCTGCCTTTAAACACCCCTTCTTGAAATGCTGTTGTGCTACAATACCTGTGCCAGTTCAGTGATATCTGATGGCAGGTCAGATCCCCAGCAAATATAAACACCAAAGTGCCACATGTTCTGACTGGCATTTTCTCCACTACTTGGTTCTGAATGTTACCTCCAGTTTTGTTTTGCCCTGTAGGGTGTAAAACAAGAAGGACAACCTTCCTCCTCCTTATTGTGTCTTTGTGTTCTGAGAGTAAGTATGCAATTAAAGTAACCAAAGAAACTGAAACAAGTTTTCAATTTCTTTTCATTTCAACTACAGAAATGCAAGGTAGGAGGGAAAAATCACTGGAAAGCTTTCACAGCCAAAATTCACATACTCTGTGACAAACTCTCCTTTCACTGACACACATACAACACTAATATGCTACAAAAAAAGTAGGGTTTTGAGCAAGAAAAAATAAATTTTATTCCCTGAGTGAGATATTGTCACTGTCAGTGAAAGCAAGATTTAGTTAGTAATTGCAATCCCAAATGACTGGAGTTTTAATGCAAGCATTGAGGATTCTGCTGAGAACAGCTGTAGGGAAGTACAGTCAGGAGCAGCAAACACTTATGTGTGCCTGGAGATTTGAGTAGACCCAGCCTGTGCATGCAGGATCATGCAGAATGAATGAGCAAATGAGTCCATGATGTCAGCCCATGGTGCAAACTCTCCAACCATCAACAAGCTGGCACAGGTTAACCAGCATTTAACTTTGCTACAGATACCGGTCAACTGCAAAATTATCATATTTTCATGCATGGTTCACTTATAAAAACAAAACTCCCAAACTCTTGTGATTCCAAGGTAGCATAAACTAAAGTTCTCCCAAAGCAGCTAGTCCTCATTCTTATTTCTAATAAAAGAAGCAACTTCTACTCCCTGAAATTGTCTTTTCCAACAACCTGTTTCTTTTTTCACAATAGCATCTCCACCTTGAGTTCTTCTGCCCTTTCTCACCTTGGTAAAATCTTTGCCACAAAAGGCACATTTTCAAAATGCAGAGCAACTCACAAGACATCACCTCCTTGAAATAAATAAAAAGCACATAGCACACATGGCCCAGAAGTACAGCGCATACCCTACATTTCTACAGACCTGGGAAAACTACAGGTTATTCCCCACACCCGACTTGATGTAGAGACAGAGGGCCAACTTAATGAAGTAGCTCCTCTGTTCTGTGCTTTCTACAAATTTTTATCTATTCACTCATTTACACAATGCCTCCATAGTAAGTATCAAAGCCACTCACAGGCAAGTCTGTTGCACAGACTAATTAATATTTAATATTAATGCACCCAGTTAACTCCCTAGGATTCCTGGAAAACCCTCTTCCAGTCTTGAACTCTCCCAGGAGGCAACTAATATTAGATTTATACCCAAATTTTTCCCAATTGGCTTTGATGAATGTCAGTCAGTGAGGCTGACACAAATATCTCTTGCAAATGCAGAAGCAGACTGAGGAACCCTTTGCTAGCAGAAACATAATAATAGTCAACTAATACACCAGTCACACAACATTTTAAGTCTATGCATCCTGTGTCATAGGCTAAGAGACCTCATACATCTCAGAGGTTTCCAGATTTTCCTAAAATAATTTTTGTCTACTGTACAGGGATAGCTATTAAGAACAAAAAATTATTGTGGAAACATTCATTTCTGAAAATAAAATGGGAGAAACAATCCAAATCACACTTGGCCTATTAATTCATCAAAAATGCATCCCAGAACTAAAAGATTCTTGCAAGTAAAGTGAGTCTAGAATTTCCACATAATTTGGAAATTTATGTATTGAAGTTATTTCATCCCTATTAGTGACCACAGTGCAGAAAGAAAGAACAGCAAACAAGCCACAGTTTTGTAAGCCTCCAAAAGTAATTGAAAATGTTTCCAAGTGCACGTATTTTTGTGCCTCAAATCAAGTATACTAAGTACATCAGCTAGAAGTTTGGTTTGTTTTTATTTTGAAGCCATCTGGAGCAGTTTAAGACACACTACACAGTAATGCAGATTTTGTGATTCATTACCAATCTCCTGAGGTTACACTAAAGGATAAGAAGGGAAGGAGCAAGTTACATTTGTATATTTTAAACAACCACAGAGGCTCATCTTTGGTTTTGAACATTCTTCACAGGCTAAAACTACCAAATGTGTTTTTTACCCTTGACTCAGAAGTGTCACTTCTGGAAATGTGCAATATTTGTCACCATGAATACCATTTAACTGCAGCAGTACCCGAAGGAACTCTGTACCACAACACGTGAATACAACTGGAGGAACTTAATTAATCTTCCTGTCACTTCCATGATGCTTTTCATTAGTTTAGCTGCTATCTGATCAACTGCTCCTTTCTCTATTGGAAATGGCTAACTAGAACCTCCTATAAAAGCATTTTCAAGAGGCAAACAGGCTCAGTTTTGATTCTGAGAGCCTTTACAAAGCTTTGCCAAGCAGACTTTATCAGTTCAGTAACAGTAGTTACAGCACTGCTCTTTTTAAGCAGCTGGGATTTTCCACATACACAGCTTAAGCAATATAAATAGAACAATATGCTTTTTTCTAAGTTTAAAGCTACTACTTCTGGTATTTTGTAGTTTGAACACAGATAACTTGTAGCAACTGAAAGATCATATTCTTCTGAATTTCCTTCCCATAGGCATGGATAGTCATTAAACAAAAAAGCAGAATGCAGCCAACATAAAACCAAACCCACATTTTGGGCACTGTTGCTGCTAATTGTTTCACTAAATGCCCACTACTGTCATCTTCTGCTCCTAAACATGGGACAAGATTTAAGTTAATAAATGTGAATGACTACACAACTGGTGCAGAAGCTTCTTTGACTATGTACATTGATAATAATTTTAAATAGAAATATATTCTTAAAAGCAAACAAGACCAAGAAGTTTGTCTGAATGCATGTCAAATATATTTTCAAACATACCCACATAGAAAATGTAATTTTTTTAACTCAAAAATGAAAACTGGAATTGATGACGACACAATGTCCAACCTGCATAATCTTTCCTTTCTCCCTCTTCCCCTTTTATTTCTGTACTCCTTTCAGAACAATTTCTCTAACATGTGGGGTTTGAGCATATCACAAGCAGACAATTCATCACTACCTCTTGTGAGGTAAATGATTAATTAACGTTTCAATTTTTCTGTCCATATTTCCACCATGCTCTACAATTTTGCAACATACCTTGTAGACTCATCACCAAATCCAGACATTGCATTCTCACAATTTAAAAACTTAAATTTAAAAATCCAGATGTTGTACTAAAAAGTTTTGCACAGATTTCATACTCAGTTCTTTTTTTTTTATTTTTGCACTCTGATTTACAGAATGCATCTGTTCATCTATGAATGGATGCATTTTGCATTTCTGATTACACCATCAAATGCCAAACTATGCACTATTTCTATAATCATTTTTATCAATCAAATTACAAGCCTCAACTAAAAAACTAGATAGTGTATAGTAAACTCATCATCTCATTCTGCCTGCTTTAACTGTGTTTGATTAAACTAAAATAAAATTGTATTATATAATTAATTAGAGACTACATAATTTAGTTTAAAATTATAAAAAGCATTTATTGCACTGGTATCAGCCTATGTTTTATGATGGGAATGTTTGTTTGGACTTAGGGGGCTTTTTTTTTTGGAGAGGTGGTGGGTTTTTGGGTGGGGTTTTTAGTTGCTTGTTTGGTTTTGAGTTGTTGAGTGTTCTTTTTTTTTTTTTTTTTTCCTTCAACAAGGTGCATCAAAGAACTGAAGATTTCCTCAACCGATCATTTAAGACTCTTGTGTGCAAATTGTCCAGGACTATTGAATTTAAATGGTCTTTAGTCCAAGCAGCTGCTGCTTTACATCCTCCTTTCTTTCCTCCAGGCCTTTTGGTAAGTGCTTTAGCATGCTCATCACATGGAGACTGCATCAAGCATTTTTCAAAATACAGGATAAAAATATTTTTTCACCACTTATGGTGCTTTCAAATCACTCGTAACAATCTTACTATCTCCATCTAGTGGCTTATATGATTAGGACTTTTGCTATTAAGACACTAAAACCTTTTTATTGTCCTTTGCCTTGCCAACCACAGAATTTTCATTTCCTTCTTCTGGCTTCCCCAGTAAATTTTCCATACTTCTTACATCTAATTTATATTGATTAGCATTTGATTCTTCTTTTATAATTTGGTTCCAAGTTGTGTTTTAAATTCTAGATGCTCTGCTAATTTTGTGGCTGAACCAGGAAAGATTTTAGTTGAAGTTTGCCATTTTCTGAACATGAAACAACTTTTTTAGTCATCTAGTGAACTCTAGTAATCTAAGGCAGCATCAATTTTCCTCCCAAGGCATTTTTAACTCTTTTCTTCTCAAACACTTCTTCTTCTAATTTTCCTTTAAGAACTAAAATATCTTGAAACACAAAACCTGCAACCGATTTTATTTGTACTCTGTTTGCTCCTATAGAATATTAAGAAAAAAATCACGTTCCATACCCTTAAGTACCTAAATAGAAGTATTTCAAGATGTACAAGCACAAAAAACCACATTCCTTCATTTTTTTATACTCTGTATAGCTGTTCAAAGAAGAAAAGGGGGGAAAATGTAGCAATGCAGTATGATTTTAGGCTTCCCAGTGATTATGAAGGCATTGAGCTGTGGTTTAAGTACTTAACTGCAAGAGGAAAATTCCAGCATGTGCAGTCCTAGTGTGAATGGGTGCAAAGCGGTTTGCTTTTTATACTGGAACCATCAGTAGGAGGGAGGCTGGAGCACAGACCTACAGCTAGGAAGGGACTCAAGCACTGCCAGCTGCACAACATCACAACTTCTCTCCTGCTTTGGGGAACTGAGATACTTTGCAGCAGCACCCAAAGCAATTGCAAGGTGCCAGCACCACATTTGCAACTAAGAGGCAGGACCTTAAGGCATGTCCTGCTTTAATGACCTCAGCACCTCAACTAAAGTAGCCAGTGCTACAGACACCTCCTGAGGCAACTCGTCCATGATAAATTGTAATCTTACAGGAAGAAATTTCATCTCCAGTGGCATAAAAACAGGTAAAAAAATCTCACAGAAAACACTATTGCCGCATTTGAATTCCTCTTTCACATTCAAGGGAAGGCTGTTTTAGCTAAAACTATCAAAGGAAATGCAAGTCAGAAAGGGGAGAAGACACAATGGCAGCAGGCAAGACACTTAATTTGAGGTTATAAAAGGATGCAAGTTATAGCACAGTATCCAACTTTTTATGAGACTGTTTTTAAAAATCTGTATTAGATTTATTCACAGCAGCATTTAATTTGATAGGCCTGTCCAGGTGTAAGCAGTTTGTAACTCCACACATGCAAGTTCCACAGCAGTGCAAGAACCAAATTGCCATGAAGTGAAAATATCAGCAATATCTCACTGTAGGTGGGATTTGACTCAGAAACTGACACTTCAGGTTTTATATGTCTATTTGTGCATGTACCTGCAATCTTGATGTTAAATTTCCCACCACAGTCAAAGCAAATCAAAATGATGCAGTCAACGAACTCAGAAGAGTTACTTATTACATCTGGAAATAGACAACAGCTTCAGGAGGCCAAGCAGCTCTCCAAGCTCCATTAACTATATTGACTGGAGTTTCACCAAACCAAAGGGGAGCTTACACATCCAGCTCACTCCTGGATACCCACAGACAGACACACACACACTCTGCCAGCTGAATCCCAGCCAAGGCTTCCAAATCCCTTAAATGATCTCTGCAGACCACCCATACCCACTGAAATTCAGCTCCATCTGGGATCACCAAAGCAATCACCAACTGCGCTCACTAACACTAGGCAGCACTTAAGAACAGAACATGAGAAGCACCTGCAAGTGAAACAAGCATATAATTTATTCAAGAAGAATTGAATTATCTTCCTAAGGAATTAACTATAAATTAGCTTTCTCAAGTGAGTGGGGAAATTTCCTGGGTTTTCAATATTTCAATCTGTGCAAAAAAATCAAAGATAAAAATGTCTGTCTCAAAAATGCCAGGCACAGAAAAAAGTACAACTCTTGAATGACCAAGCTTTCATCCTACAATAACCATGGTCTACTAAAATCCCTATACTTTAACTTTAAATATTTGGACTTAAAGTATTCATACTTACTTTTAAGAAAAAATATGGGAGCATGTCACAAAGTTGCTCTTAGATGATATAGGCATTTAGTGTTAATAGTGAACAGGAAAATAATGTTAAAAATCATCCAGAAACTATTTATTCTCATTTCAAATGGTCCACTACTCTTTTCCTGGGGGAAATGGAAGGGTGTAACTGCTTCTTAACATTCTGCCAATAATGTTCAAATACAATCCTACCTGGTTTATAACAAACAACAGTAAAAATGAGTGTTTTCATTTCTGTTCCCACCTTTTGATCTTATTGACAGAGACTTCTGCCACTCTAATTTAGAATGTCATGTACAGCAAAAAACTCCTGTCTGTATCGGTTCCTTTCTTGTTACATCTCTTTTCTGTACAGATTCCTTCTGATCTGCCATACCTCTGAATTAAATGATCAGATTTGAAAACACCCTGCCATAATAGCAGCCTATAAGTAATGCTGTTTCCCCCAGCTGAACAAAACACTGTATTCCAAAGCCATATACCCTGTTTGACATACACTTTTCAGGGTCTGTCTCAATACAAACACTTCACAATTCATTTATACCAATATAACTAGAAAATTAATAATTTTGAAATTCAACAGCCTAAATAGAGTGTTGTTGCTATTTTTAGATAATTCAGTGATTTTTTAATTTGCTGTTCAGTAACACAATAAGCCTAGTTACTCTAGGTGTCCAAACATGTGTGTAGAGACACAGAATTCTGGTCTAAGCCATCAAAGAATTTTTTCTTCTGTAAGCACTATAGAGAACAGAACACAACAGATGAAGATTATCTCATAGCTTCACTTCATATTTCTAGAAAGCATTACAGCTGAAAGAATTTCAGCTAGATTTGAAAGCCCCAGCCACATCTCTTGAGCCTCTAGATATGAGACAACTGTCCCAAGTGTACTGACTGTCTATGGATCCATCTTGTGCAGGAGGACTGTGTTATGACAATACTATAATAGCCTGGAAGTGTTAATGGAGGAAGAGCTGGCTGCAGAGGTCTGTATCCCTGCCCAGCCTGAGGAAGGGTGTGCAGATAGCAGAGCAGAAGATGCAGGGTGGTGTACTGGACTTCTAAGCTCACTTCTCCTGCAGATCCTCTGTTTTTTCTGTATATAAGAAGGTGATTGTCATTATGTGAACATTTATGCTCTGACTGCTCAGACAGAGTTGACTGAAATGTAAAAGTGACTTCTAGTTCATCTGAGGGTTGCATTGATTTGGCAGTTTAGTTTTGTGCAATGGAAAACTGCATCATTGACAGAAAAGCTTTCATGGAAAATAGTGTAAGAAACAGAAGGCCTCAGTAAAACCATGTAATGCAGAAGTCTGCAGTGCCTATTTAATCCCACTAAAGTTATTTTATCATGTTCTCTAAGTTTCTGATACTTCTGTACTGATGCACTTCTCATCACTTATCTACCACTTCCTTCCTTAATCACTGTCCACCAGAGCATTTAATTAAGTAATTATTTTTACCAAGAGTAACTGTCTATACATTAAAATCCACTGGGCCATGCTCTATCGTAATTTTCATCCTTTAAAACCAATGACTTTAAGAACAAATTCAGGAAGTACTGAGCACAAGGTAGTGCACTGTTGCATAAAGCATATATGCATGCTAATATACACACGTATTTATATCCAGCCTTGTGCACATACAAATGCATACAGTGTAACACGACAATGCTAGATGCTTTCTCAAGTGTATAATTAACTTGCTACACAGGTCCAAAGCCACACTAGGATTCCAGTTTCCTTATTTTTTTCTTACTCATTCCTCCTCAACAAGGTGATTTATTTTTCATCATTGGATATGAAGCCAGTCAAAGGATAGAATTAGGAGTGATAAAATTTGCAAGCTATTGTGTTACTTTTTACTTCCTATTCAGTACGCCAGAAACATTGATTAGAAGGAGAAAATTAAATTATAATGCTGAATATTTCAGCATTATATTTTATTATAATGCTGGATATTTTATTTTTTATTATTATTATAAATAATAATATTATTTATAATAATAACTTATTATTCAAAAGCATTAGGAATTGCTCTTATAAAGTCATAGTGGGTTCATACTCATTGCTGCTCAGCATAAAAAAATATCATGACTAGCTATTGTTCTGTCTTCTGGATCCCATAAGTGTTCTGGCCAGGTTAGGAACCTATTTTAATTGAATATCCTAATCAATGCATAGGGTAGGAATAAAAGTGAACTACAGTTTTAATCAGGGTCTTCTGAGATGGTATACCCCTGGATAAAGGTCCAGTGAAACCACCTGGCAGATGGGGAGATTAGCTCCAGATAGAGCCAGCCAGGAATTCTACAGGCTACATGAGTCATGTTCCCCTTATTGCAAGGATTACTATCCTCAGTTCCACAGTCAGTGCTTTACCTCTCATCATCACCCAGTCACTTCAGGTACTGGGACTACTGTGTCCTGGACACCTACTGAGTACTTTAATAAGATTGTGATGTAAGCTATTTATTAGGTTACCATTTGTTTGGTTTCTTCCCCAGAGATAAAAAATGCAAGCTCACTATTAAAATACAATGTTTAACTGAGCAAATGCATCACAAGATTGATGGACAGCTTCCTGCTAATTGAAATTTTTGTTATAAGCAATAAAATGGGAGTGTGAGTTATTCTTAGGTGCCTCAGTAAAGGGTATCACAATATACTGATATTTTTAAAATAATTATTAACTTTTCATTGTAGTTAGATAGATTTTAATATAAAATCCAGAAAATTAGAGCTTCAGATAAGTTTGAAGTAATAATCACAAAAACAATCACAGTTTCAAGACTTCAAGGTATTTTTTCATTCATATTTTCAAGGTTTCTTTAGACAAAAGTTACAAAAAATGTATAGCAACAGCCAAATAGCAAACTCAAAGAAACAGGTTTTTCTGTACATGTTATGTGATTAATTAATCTCATTTTCAAGTCCAGAAACAGATGAACTGGTGGTTTCATCCTGTGGTTGCTCATACTTCGTATTTCATATTTTTCTGCTATAGTCTTTTGCCCTTTTGTAAAGAGTAATTTTAAACTTTTCATTGAATATTTTCTAAGGGAAGGTCAGATCTGAGAGGCTACAAATGGATTAACCTTTGATCTTCATTCCTTGGCTAATGTGTATTCAAGCATGCCAGGAGCTTTTCTAAAATGACAGATGCAAGACTGAACAAGAAACACCTATTACTTGGAAGGGGGACATCACAGGAGTTGCAATAGTTTTCACCTAGAAATAGCAAAGCATGTAATTTACACAACTTTAAGAAAGGCAGAAGTTTAGTACTCCTACTATACATATGTACATATTTTTGAATGCATCAGAAAAGCCAAATTATGAGATAATAAAGGCATGTTACATAAGTCATCCGAGCATGTACATTACGAGAGGGCTAATTAGTCAGTTTTGATGACTGGCTAAATACCATAAATAGCATTTCACTGTCATTCTGGGGTCACACCATGATGTTCTTACAGAACAAATAAATCCTTTAAAGAGGGACAGTTTGACTATAAAGCTCCTCCAGTGGGAAGCATCACTATAAAAATAGCTCTCTCCCTTTTTAATCCTAGCTAGAGACCCTTTTAATTGAGCAAGGTAAATGACCCTCACTCATCACCAGTAAAATATTGTCACCTTTTGAAATGCTTCCCCAGTGTCAAAATATACTTCACAAAATTAATCTTTCTGTAACCTGACTGATGAAGTCCTAATTTACCAGACTTGAGGCACTCATAAAAGGATGAAAGGACATTAGCATTTATGATACAATATTAGTATTTTTGCAAGAGCTGTTGCAGTTTCTACTAGATGATTTTATAAGATAGGAAATACTATACCCCTGTTTTGCAGATGAAATCTGGGTTTAAAATATAATAAGAGGGATTAGTTAGTGAAAGAAAAAAAGGCTGAATCCCTGGAGTTCTTAGCTCTACAGCAGCATTCAGTTCACAACATCTCCCATCACACGAAAAAAAAACAACTCTGAGGAAGTGTATATAAAACCTGTACTAATCCCTCTTAATGCTGAAAGAATATACACAAAATAGTTTCTTATTTGTAAGAAAACATTGACTCAGATTTTCCTTATACTATGTTCACAAGACAAAAATGGGTCATTTTCTCCTCATATAGACTTTGTAAGGCTATCAAAGTTACACTGGGGTGAACTTGACCCAAATTGTGTCAGGAACAGGGTTGTGCTGCTAATAAAGATAAAGGTCTGTTCACTATGACACTATTGAGTAGTTAAAAAAAACAAACAAAAAAAAACAAAAAAAAAAAAAAACCCCAAAAAATAAATTTTTTGTCAGCTTTCAAATGAAATTTTATAAAACTCCTGTGGCCTTCAGACATGCTACATTTTCATCCTTAACACCACATTAAATCACCTTGTCAATAATGTCTTTTCTTTGGGAGGAATTTGAATTCTTCAGGCTTAAATGTAATTACATTATGTAAACTAGGAAATGTCTTCAGTGTACTTTGAGGGAATAGCTTATCTTGGAAATTGTTAAATTCTATTTTGTTTAAAATATTTACATTTTGATATCTTTATTCTGCTGCATATAGCATTTATTGATCTTTCTCAGGAATCCATTTTCAATATAATGCATTCTATTTATTTCTCATAAACCCTTGACAATGCTAGGTCGTATTCTTACAAAGCTTTTACGGACAAAAAAAATTGCCATGGTTTTGAGAGCATAAATATTTTGTTTTATAGCAATTATAAGATCAGGAAATGCAGTCTTATACTTTTTTTTTTTTTTTACCTCTGGACACAGTACTTTAGTCCACATCCTGTAATATAGCAGTACTACCTTAGTTAAAATTTTTTTGGAATACAAATATGGCTATGTTGCCTACTATCTGCATATGGAAGTTTTTTCTTTCTATATTATGACTAATTTACTTCACAATTTGACTCATTCAGTAAATGTTTTCTTCTTGTGGGTTTTTTTGTTTCATTTATTTTGAAATGAATTTGAAAGTATTTTCAGGAGCTCTCTTTTAAACTCAACTCCTGATTTCTCACTATTCTCAATCTTCCATCTCCAATCATTCTCCCTTCTCTCTCACACTTACACCTGTGGCAGTTAACTGCATTTTCAGACACTATCAAAGTATATTTTTCCCTCTCATATTTACTTCACAGAACATATCTACAGATCTGAAAACATTTTACAGCCAGTCAAAATTCCCTTCCACCTACACTCAAATGAAGCTCTTGAAATGCATGAAAGTCCAATTCTAGATTAAAAGCAAGTATTGAATAGAATTTAATAATCTAATTAGAAAGTATGTACATCCAACAAAGGCAGATAGATTTTCACATCCTAAAGTTTAGGAAACCAAATTATTTATAAAAAAAAAGAAAAAAAGAGGAGAGGAAAGAGAGAAAGAAGAGAGGAAAGAGAGAACGAAGAGAGGAAAGAGAGAACGAAGAGAGGAAAGAGAGAACGAAGAGAGGAAAGAGAGAACGAAGAGAGGAAAGAGAGAACGAAGAGAGGAAAGAGAGAACAGAGGAAAGAAAGAAGAGAGGAAAGAAAACAATAAAGAAAACAAGAAAAAACAGGAAAGAAAACAAGAAGGAAGAAAAAATAAATAAGAAAATAAAAGAAAAAAGAACCCAAAGAACAAAAGAAAAAAAGAAGAAAAAAGAAACAAAAAATTCATTTGATGTTAGCAGTGGGTAAAGCACTGTTTCCATCATGCAGAATTTGTGGCCAGCTCTCCTGTAAACATCCAGTGTGCCTACACAAAAACATTGCCATGACAAGTATTTTTTAGTACCACCCCTTATCAAGGCCTGGCTTTAAACTGTATTGTTGCAAGTAACAGCATTCTGCTAACATTATGCTATTTTTCCAAAGATAATAAATCTTCCCTATCAACACCCCAGCAAATCCCCCATTCAGATTCACGGGTAGGGTGGATCTCAGCTATGCAACAGAAATTAAGTTTTACTGCATTCACAGTATGGGTAATTTTTTTGAATTGGACATTCCCACGGAGTAAATAGTGTTCAGCTGCACACCACATCTGCTCTGGCACCAACAAACATGCCCAAGAAGGGGCATGGGTTTAGCCAAAAAGGGCACGTTTTGCACAATTTTGGATTCTACTACATTCCCAATGGCTAAACTATATGCCAGACAGTTTTGGAAGCTTCCTAAGAAGGGGAGCATACAGATGAGCAAACATAACAGTATGTCTAATAAACAGATCTCATTGCAAATATTGACATTCAAATATTTTTTATGCTTTGGGGGATTGTGTTATTTCTTGAAGTGTTTAATAATGTAAAAGAAAATCCCCACTTTCACAGGTTTCAAACAATTGAAAGGAAAAGTCTTTGATTTCCACAGCAATAAAACCAAAAAGTAATGCAAAACAAATTCAAATAAATAAAAATAAACTTGCCCTTTATTTTTTTTTTAAGTTTTTTACTTATATTGAATACTGGATTATGCTTTCAGTTTGTCGGTTTGAGTTAGGTCCTCTTACAGAAGATATGCAATTGCTATTATTTGAAAAAGAATAATATCAGAGTTTGCTGTCAGAATATTCTGCAAAGAAATACACCACAGGCTTGCTTGCTTTTGGGCAACTGTCTAAAAGTGCTTCCAACAATAAGTAGAGGTATATAATTATAGGTGTATGTGCACATGAAGACATGAAAGACTCCAGCTCCCACTTTCTCCAAGAACCTGACCACTTAATTTTTGTTGACAGTTCCCAGAAACATCCAGGTGGTTTATATCAGCTGAGGCACATTCTTTGCACCTAGATAGCTGCCATGGAAATAACCACAGAATTCTTTGGCAAAGTCTGCCTTGATCCTTGTACTCTGTGCAGAGGGGGAGCCAATGGCACCCACAAAGTGGCCTGTCACATCTAAGCAACACAGTTCTGTTGAATAACTAACACATTTGGAAAATAGTCATGACACTGAGTCACAGATTTGCAGTCATGACCAGACTCTCTGTATGTGATTGTGGTTTAAACAATCTGAGCAAAATAGGCTTTGTAAGTCTGGGGAAGAAACAAAACCCTTTGAAGGACATCTGCTGCCTTTGTGGGGTCATCTCATGTCAGGTACTACAATTCCTGATGGGTTGACACAAGGGAATATATAAGCTTCAATGAGGATATAAAAACAAGCTTCTGACAAAATCTCTTGAATTATGAGTTGGATCAATGCATGAAAATCGTCCTCCAAGCCAAACTTACACAAAGAAGCCCTTCATTTAAGCTTGCTTAAATGCACAGTCTAACCCAACTGCTAGTGATTTTTTTTTTGTCTACACCCTCTAATTATCTTTGAGGACAAACATTTTTGCCATCCTCTGTCAAAAGGGGAACCATATATGGTGATTATTAACCTTCACTGCCACTGGATCTATAAGGTCTACAAAAAGCATCAATTTGGTACACATTTTCATAGTGTTCTCAAAGAGTGAGGAGAGAAACATCAAGCTTGCTGCCATTTTAAACCTCCATGGCTGAAATCATGCCATTGCATGACCTCTGCTTCTACATCACAAGTGGTCTCCAAGAGTATAGTATACAAAAAGTAAATTAAGATATGTAACAAAACACAAAGAATGGAGCATAATCTATTATCAAAAAGTTCCCAGAAGTAATTGTTCATAGTAGTCAGGAAGGCTCACATAGATGGCTTTTATCCTCATTCCCTAAAAACACAAATTTTATTAACTGGAAATAGATGAAGCATTGAGTAGCTTCAAAAATTGCTGTTAGTACCAGCAAGTCACTTGGTCAAAAGATATGGAAAGATTTACAGATATAAACTGTGATATATAGATCCAAACATAGAGGACTTGAAAGCAAACAGTGAAATCAACAATTACATGGCATGTCTGTTTAGTCATGACCACCCAGAGGGATTAACATCCATCACAAACTTTTGCTCTTGTGCAGAACATAGGGAGCCAACAGAGTAATCCAGAGATGTGCCTTGCAATAGGATAAGACGGAGAGAGAGGAAAAAAAAAAAGGGAAAAAAAAGAAAAAAAAAGAAGAAAAAAAAAGAAAAAAAAGCAAGCCCAAAAGACTTTCAAATATTTTTTTTGGAAAAGGCAGAAAAGACGATTTATTAAATACAAGCACAGATGAGAGCGCCTCCAGGGATCAGATTTATAATAATTACTACCTCTACTGACAGCTTCTTGCCTTTTAAACTTTGAAGAAAAGGATGTGGGAGAAGGTCACACACAAGAACACATTTGTCATCCAAGATGTCGTCCTACATTTCTATGATAAAAAATTTCTCTTACAATACATTGCAAAGCAATGGACTTTAGTTCCCAAATTATGCTCTGTTAACATGACTCATACAGGAAAAGCACACTCTCATTTATTTTCCCCCCTTTCAGGCTCACTATTTTTATTTCAACTATTTCATTTATATGAGTTTTTGTTTTGTGCTCATGTGAAAGAACCCAAAATCTTCAAACCCCCACAAATAAAATGCCTGGGACAAGCAAGTGAAATACTGTACAAAAAACCTGAAACAGCCTCTATCTGTCACACTTGCTTTCTGTCACAACCTATTTGGCAGGATTCAGTCAGGACTGCAGTGCTCATGTTCTGCTATTGGAATGATCATTTTTTTCTGTCTGAGGAAAGGTGTGTCCCAGGAAAAGTGCCTCACAAAAATATTCAGTTTACCATGCATAAATCATATCCAGGTAGACAAATGCCACACTTGCTCTAATAAAATTTCCTGATTTTATTTCCCACTCTCAATGCTGATGCTACATCACATTTCACTGTGCTGGATGGAGTCCCTGAAAGAATATCTATTTTAAATTAGCAGAAACTAAATGATTAATGCAGTATTGATTGAAAACAAGTCTCTGAGTAGAGAGTTGCCAAGCCCTTGATTTCCATGCCTTATCAACAGTCAGGTCTCAGAGAGTCATTTGATGCCTCATACACATCAACTACCTCATTCATACTTAAACAAGATTTAATGTATGTTCTTCAAACAGAGGATGAAATATGTGCCCATCAAAAGAAAGTTTTTCCTTCTGCTAAAATTTCTCATGTAATATAATCACTTGCATTCTGCCCACCTGGCTGCTCACTAAGAGTTCACTAACTTTACATGCAATGCTCTTATTTCTATTCATAAAGCTGTGCAAGAATTCAATACAAATAAAGTTTGTGTGCATGTATAACCCATCTGTAACTCATCTTGAATTTAAAAATCACCTTTGTATTCCCATATGATGTCAATGAGCCAGACTATGCAAACCATTTTAGAGCAGCCTTAGGAATACATTTTAGCCATGTGATAATGATTAAAGAATATAATCCAAAGTTGCTCCTGCACTACAAGACACAGTCACTTCTGACAACTTCTCTGTTGTTGCTTACATACAACCACTGATACTTTCGAATATTCTCTTTAGAGAGAAAGTGTAAAGTTAAAAATTAAAAAAAAAAAAAGAAAGAAAGAAAGATTAGATCAAACACTTTTTAAATTTTACTTCCAGTCAGCTTCAAAGCCGTAACCTAGGAAGAATCATCTTTTACCCTGACGAAATTTAGATATAGGACATGGATTTGAAGGAATTTTTCAAGGCCATTTTCTATATCTGAGAAGCTAAAGCTGTTCCCAAAATAATTTGATTGACATGCATAGACTGAAAATATAGATGGTAGAGAAGTCTCAGAGAATATATTTTTGCCCCTAGCAAATGTTATAGACCTCACTATGGACTTATCAGGATTACCAGACTAATTTAGCTGGCAATCTGTATTTTTTGTACAGGTGCTTATCAGTCTGGCAGAAGAGTATTATCACTTAGTACAGTTTGGGTATTAACAGCTAGCAGTTCTGTAGAGCATATGTTTCTAGAACCAGGCTGATTTTGGTTTTCATATCATATTAAGTAAAGACAAAAAATATCACTTTCAGGATAAATTTCCCAATTACAAACTTGCCACTGATTTTCCTGAAATCAGCTTTCCAGAGCATGGCAATTATTTTTAACACTGTTTCTCTAGTTTCTACTTTTTATCTGAAACACTCACCCTGATTAATATAAAGTTTCAAGCAACAGTCAAGCAGACCTAAACTGAAGTTAAGAGCAGATTTCCAAGTGCCTATTTCAGCCGAGTTTATGAATTTCACAGAATATTCTGAATTGGAAAAGACTCACAAGGATCATCAAAGTCCAGCCTCTAGGCCTGCACAGGACATCCCCAAGAGTCACAGCAGGTGACTGACCTGAGAGCGCTGTCCAAAGGCTTCTTGAACTCTGTCAGGCTTGGTGCTGTGGCTACTTCCCTGGGGAGCCTGTTCCAGTGCCCAACTACCCTCTGGATGAAGAATATTTTCCTGATATCCAACCTAAAACTCCCCAGCACAACTGGGTGCTATCACTGGTCACCAGAGACAAGAGACCAGTGCTTTGCAGAGGACAAAGAGTTCTTTGTGGTGACAGCAATAATCCATGCTGAAGACAATGCACTGACATTCATCCCTACTGTCTGATATTATGCTACACCTATACAGCTTCTCATGAGTTTCTTTGGAGAATGGAAAGAGACTGATTTCAATTATGAGAAAGTCCCAAGGTGCAATGCATGTGTAGCCATATGACTTCTACTGTTAAAACCTGTTGGTGACACCCAGTTGAGTTTTAAAGGAAAGAGCCCGAATGTCTGCTTCCTCAACCAGGTTTTCATAACTTCAACTCCATTGTTTTCCACTGCCAATGGCTCTATATTTTAGGGACATACACATCCTCATCTATTCATAGATAAGAGCAAGGGAAATCTGTATCCAACATGAAGATAGAATATTTTGGTCTGACCACTTTTCTTAGTTGATAAAATGTCATCACTAATCTTCCACTGGTGCTGCATTAGATTATGAAACAAAATTCTCATTTCAAAAAACACACTGCCTGCCCATATAGACACATTTTAATGCTTTAATGTCACAGTCTGCACTTCACCAGATGCCTTGAAACCATAGGTCCACTTTCAGTCAGTATATTATCTCAGAATCAAGCTTATCTGGTACACTAATGTGAGGAACAAACCACCACTTAAAATGCCTCCTATTGTGCAGTATGGTGTTCTGAAACAGCACTGCAACATCTACCAGAAAATAACAAGACTATTTATATCTTTAGTGCTTGATAACTCATAAAACTAAGTTGCATCTAAGTAATTTGGGGGGCATTAACGCTTTTCAGTGTCTGCAGAATAGAAGTATGCTAATGAACTAAACAATTTTTTGCATGTAGAAATGAATGTTATCTTTCAAACCAGAACCAAATTCCCTAGTTAAATCTCTGAATATAATTTCCCGAGCCTGTGTGAAGTACTCCTTAATGTATGATTATTATTTTAGTAGCTCTGCTAAAAACGTAAATCTCTTACATTCATTAAAAACTAATAGTTGCCTTTTAAGAACATTAGTGCAAATATATTTATCCCTATCACAAGGAATCAGGCTACACTTTGCTGACATTCATTACCAGAAAATAGTCTTATTTGTCTTTTTTTTCAAATGAAGCTTTGTTTACTCTGTTGTATTTTTAAAACTAACTCCAAAAGCAACTCTAAAATGTAAATTAAACTCCATGTATTATTACTTTTGAATCTCCAAAAAGCAGAACTGAGCTTTGCATTTTTTAAAGAAAAAAAAGAGTGATTATCCTCAAATGCACACAGGTTATGGCCCACAATTTCTTTAGATGCATTAGCATGCATTATTTTCTCCAGTATTTGGAAAAACTTGTTTCCTAATTTCTGCCTTTTCAAGATGCCTAGCACTTAGCAACAGGCCCAAGACAGCAAAATACCTCAATGCTTCTAGAACATCAGGAATGGTTTAATACACCTATATGAAGTGGAATAATAAAGCACATAAGGGTTACAGTCTATCCTCCACTACAGAATAAATTTCAAATATGAACAGAGAGAAAATGCATACCATCAATTAATTGCTAAAGTAGTCTCTGTGTGAAAGGGTCAGCTTGCAGAAGAATATTAATCTGGGTGTTTTGATCCTCAGATACAAGGTGAGTTGTAACCCTGACTCCCTAAGCTGTACTTGAAACTGCTGCACTCCAGGCATCCAAAATGAGTTTTCTCTTCATAGTCTAACTTATGAAAACTGAAAGCCAATGATTTTATCACATCTATATAGACTATTTATTTTGAAACTAAATTCTGGCATGTTACTCAGAACTCTGAACAGATCTACTTTGTTAGATCTCACCATTAAGAGACACAAGGCAAGGTGAATAATGACACCAGAAACTGGCCCCTGACATTAGAAAAAGCAGTGTTTCATATAAATGGATACAGGTATGCAACTAAAACTAACAAATATTATGGAGTTTCAAGACTCAGTTAATGACAAGTTTGATGCCTGGGTTATTCATACCCTGCACAATTTCTATGGAAAGCTATGGATGTGGTACAGACTGTAAAATTAAGAGAACAGTTGTACAATCGATCTTCTTATTGATTTTAGAAGACTGATAGCAGTCTTGAAAAGCTGAGGAGAGGGAAGCCAGAGAAATGGACTAACGAGGCAGAGTAAAAATCTGCAAGAAGTCAGCGAAAGGGAAAGGTTGTGCACCCTCTGATAAGCAACACAAGACGTTACAAGTGCCAAAAGGGGAAGGCAGGGGAACTTTCATCCCTTGTAAATTGATGAGAAATGCTTACTATGCCTGCTGCTCAGAGCAGCGTGGGACAGGGAGAGCACCTCCCTTACACAAGTGGCTTCAGGCTCCCACTGTGAGGTCTTGCAGCCCAGAAAGGGGTGTCTGCCAGCAGTATTGCTCCTCTGGGTCTAAGGCCAAGATTTGCCTTAACAATCCTAAGCAACACAAAGGAAGCTATTTCACCTCAGGAAAAAAATTAAGACTACCCTGATTATTTTACTTCATGTCACAGATTTTTCCAAATTTTCAATCAAGGCTGTAAATTTCTGCTTTGCTTGAATTCAAAGTATGTGTTTTTTTTAACCCATAAAACTTAGTGTGAAAAATGAAGACTGCTCAGCTGACAAATACAAGTCACATTAACTGGATCCATTTATTTCCCAAGAGGCAGAAAGCTGTGAGCTGACAAATCACAAGAACCCGAGAGTGAGTCTGAAACACATTCTCAGGAATGGCAATATGTTTTCCACCAAGCTGCAAAAATTAGCTTGAGGATAAATTTATCAAGCCCTGAGGAAAGTCTTCCCTACCAGTTGTAGCTTCATCCCTTTGATAACTTTAAAATGAAATTAATCAGACATGCTATATAAAAAACTTGCTATGAGGGGACTTGGAGCACCATTACTTTACCTCCCTTGCTCAGTAGGGAAGATATCCAGGATTTTCTACAGTTTCTTCACAGTTTATTTTTTTTTCCTTCACATATTTTTTTTTCTTTTCCCAGCTAACCTCTCCTTATTTCACCTGTTGCTCTTCACTAAAATATATGTTAGAGATAACATACATTGCTGGACATGCTGTGCTTTTGCCTTTACCCCCAGCTTGGATGAGTACAGGAAAACCCTACAATGATTCAAGGCATGATCAGAAGGACTTGACTTACCCACTGTGGCAGGATGCCAGATGCCACCAAAGCTGCTCTATCATTCCCCTCCTCAGCTAGATAGGGAAAGAAAATACAGTGAAAGACTTGTGGGTCAAGATAAGGACAGGGAGAGCTAACTCATCAGATACTCTCATGGATCAAATGGACTTAAGTCAGGGAAATTATTTTAATTTATTACCAAGCAAACCAGAATATGATGATGAGAAATAAAGCCAAATTGTAAAACATTTTCTCATGTTTAAGTTTACTCCAAACTTTCTCTACCTCCTCTACCCCCAGTGGCACACAGGGAGAGGGAATGGGAGCTGTGCTTACTTCAGCATACCTATCTCTGCCACTCCTTCCTGATCATACTTTTCACCACAAGATGTAGGCGAATCCTTGCTCCTGTGCCTGGGAGCATCTCCTTCCCTTTCTTCTTCACTGATCTTGATATCTGCAGAGCTGTTTCTCACATATTCTCTCTCCTCTCTCTGGTTACTGCTGCTCCTGACAGTTTTCCCCCAGGGGAAATTTGCTCTACTGAACATAGGGTAAGCTCCTAGCAGCTTCTCAGCGAAGCAACCCCTTTATCCAGCATCCTCTCCACACAAGCCAAATGCACCCTCTCATTTTCAGGTTTACAGCAAGCAACTTCACAGAGAATTGCTACTTCCAGACAGCAGCACCAAGAACCCAAAGTACAAGATGACTTATAATACGTAAAATAATTCCCTTTTTTTTTTTTTTAATCTACGTCTTCCCAAAGGACATATAAATGTTGCTATTACTCGTTATCTTCAGGTCTGATCATTTGGTTTGTATGAGGAAATTTTTATATGGTATACATTGAATCAACTAACCAGATGTCCACTATGTCTGAGCTTCATTTAGGTTAATGTTAGGAATGCAGTTTTAAATTGGCTTTTCTCTAATGGTAGCTGGAGACAGTGTTTCCACGGAACATTCAAAGCATCCCTAGGGCTTAAACTACCATGAAGTAGAATGAAAGAAGAAAAAAAAAAAAAAACCAGAAAAAAAACCAATCAACAAGCAGATATAATAACAAGTCTTACATATATTGCTCAAGCTAAAATCCAGTTGGGAGAAAAAATTGTTTTATTATTTAGGCCACAAAATAGTCATCTGTGTGTGACATCTGGGACTCTGATATTTGATTCCATAGTTTATGTATATTTTTCTTTATATTTCAGTCCTTCCCATTCCTTAACTTGTCTCCTGTCTTTGAATATCTAAGGAATATTTCTTAACATTAAAAATAGAAGCAGAAGTCTGTCTGTATTTGGTGTTTTATAACTGACTGGTAACTTGCTCTTTTTTATCAAACTATCAGGAGCAGCAATTCTCATCTGCACAGAAGAATCACTTAAATATCAAGGACATTTTAAGGTGCTGTGGAAGTAATTTTAAAGAGAAGAGAAAAGCCCTTCATTATTCTCAAATTTTTATTGTGACCCTGAGCCTATTTTAACCGAGAGAAAGAGGAAGAAGGTATCTGTCAATCTAAATGGGAATAGGACAAGACCCCAGGGAAGATTCTAAATTCTCTGTGTTTTCCCTATTGAATCAATATCAAGTCTTCCATTTCTGTAGTAAGTTATACATATTTTCAGAAAGTGTTACATATCTTATGCACCTATACTGAAGATAAGAAACCAAACAAAAAAGTTGTTAATGCAAAAGTGGATAGACTTACGTCTCAACACGTAGATAAATAAAATCTCCGCTTCCAACAGAACTCAGATCAATGACACCTGCATTTTGTACCCATATTACAGCTGCACTATAAAACTCAGTTTTAAAAGTCATGGAAGCTTAGTGGACTTGAGTCATGCTAAATCAAGGATTTTGGACAAAGCAACCTCATTATCCTACTTTCAAGTTCCAGATAGAAAAAATATCTGTATTTGAAATACAGCTAGTACAATCGTTGGATAATTATTTAGATTGGATATTCCAGGAAACCCTGCCAGTAATCTAAGGTCAGGACTTTCATAACACTGAAGTTTTCCAGCACAATCCTGGAATAAGGATTTCTTTGGCTGACATAAAAGGACTTGAAACCAATGTGTAGGTTTACATAGAAAATAGTACCTAGAATTTTAATCACGTTTTCCTCCATTCGTAAGATTTACTGCTCCTATTTATTCTTACTATCCTATTTGGAAAGTATTTAGTCCAACAATTTCAACAATATTGCATTCAGAAATCATTTATCCCTAATTTACCATGCCGTTATTTTCTCCTAAGCCTTCCTCTTTACCCCCCCCATCTGTGATCACCTTGGCATTGCTAGAAATTGCATTTATTTAATAAAAAGCAATTCAATTAAGTGATGTAGGAGTACTCTGAAATTGCTGTCTTTATCTTGCACACATGTTAAATATTATCAATAAAGAAGTATTCTGCTGTATTTTATGAGGGACTAAACTTATACCCTAAACTCACATAAAATAAATATAGAAAGATAAAGATCTGTACAATTTGAAAAGCTTGTCCCTTTCCTATATTCTGCTATTCTGCTTTGGAAGTATTCACCATATTTCCATAGCATTATAGAAGATTAAGAATTTATTTTTCATACTGCATGTCTTCTAAATGACAGAAACCATTAAAAATAAAAAAAAAAAAACCACAACAAATTAAAACCACCCAAAATCACAATTTATTTTTTTAAATGAAAACTGGAAATTGCTCTAAAAACATCAAAATAAATCACTACACTTGAGCTAAAAAACATTCTGACATTTTCAAAACAAAACATTCAGCTTTTCCATTATGGAATAACTAGAAAGCCTTTCCAAGCATTTTTAAACACAATTCTTTTAAATTAAATATACAGGCCTTTCATTACCTGTTTTACTGGTTCAAACTAATAATAATAAATTCTTCTGAAGAAACAACAAACTTTTCTTTTAGATTCTGAAGTCAATATCTTGTGTAATTAAAGATCATGACCTTTCTTCTGAATGGTCTCAGTGAAATACTGAGAGAATTGTAAACAATTTTACTTATTGTGAGTAAAAGTCTTCTTACACTTTGTGCTTGTAAAAAGTATCAACAGCCATGAAATTTCAATAAAACCCAGACCATAGGATTTTTAGGGAACCTTTCATGGAAGTATTTCCCATTTGCTACTCTAGCGTAGTGATTTTGTCAACTGTTATCCAACTAATGTAGAATTCATATGCAGAATCAGGAACCACCAGACATTCCCCCTTCCTACCAGGAGAACTCAGTGCAGATCTAGAGAGGAACTGTCTGAAGACTTTCTTATCTTTTTACAGTTCTTGACATTCTGGCAGGACTCCTTAAGAAATCTAATACAAGTATAAATCCCAAAAAACCAAACTTACAGAATTTTCAAGGCTTTTGAAATCTGGGTCTCAGATAATCTTCTGGAGTCTCTCATTAAATAACACATCAAATAATCTGCATTACACATTCAAGACAATTTTATTCAGAGTACAGAATCTTGTGGTTTAATTTACAAATATTAGATGTCAACCCTTGTCTTGAGTCTTTTATATTGCCTAAACAACCAAGGATGGCATAAACATGTTAGATGCTCACTATATAAATGCCAGTGGTGAGAAATCAAAGTGGAAGCACAGACAGCCATGCAACCATTTTTAAGACTCAATTACCATTTTCATACAGAACTTGATTCACTACCATTTCTGATGCTGTTTCCTATTGTTGCAGCTCAAAATTTATAGGAAGGAGCTTTCACTTTTCACTAAATGAACCCAAACTTGTAGACCTCCTCTCAGTATAAAATCATGCAGTCAAAGACAATGTTTAAGCAACAGACACTTTCAAATAAATAATGCAAAGCACTTGAAGCTACGAATGTAGTTGGCAGAGATGGAGTACTGTTTATATATCCTGTCTGGCCTGACTCAGTGAACATATTAGGTTTTGTATGCAATACAGACAAATAAACAACACAAGGAATTACAGCCATACCTAAGAAAACTGTTGTTATGGAAATACACATAATACTTTTCAGAATTTATTGCTTTGGCAGTTATACCCCATATCTCATTAAACCATGAAGGCAAAATAAAGTTAACTTTGAATTAGTTAAGCTTATGATGATTAGTTAGGTTGGTATCACTCTCCCTCTCTCAGCTGTTCTCTTAACCATATCAAAGTGAGTTGTTCCAGTCTACTTTGCACTGGTGTGGTCTCACCTCAAGTCCTGTGCGCAGTTTTGGGCAGCTCACTATAAGAAAGATACAAGGCTATTAAAGAGTAGCCAAAAGGAGGGCTACAAAGTTGGTGAAGGATCTGGAGAGGAAGCCATATGATGACTGGATAAGGTCACTTGCCTTGTTCAGCCTGGAGAAGAGGAAACTAAGAGGAGACCTAATATCTGTCTACAGCATCCTCAGAAGCAGAGCAGCAGGTACAGGTCTCTTCTTTGTGGTGGCCAGTGACAGGGCCATGCCATGACAGGGAGTGCCATGACGCTATGTCAGTGGAGGCTCAGATTGGATATTTGGAAAAGGTTCTTCACCCAGAGGGTTATTTTGAGACAACACAGCAGACTCTCTTTGACTAGTACCTCATGTGCTATCCTGACAGAGAGTCAATTTATTCAATCAGTGTGGACAGCCTACACTTATCTTCTTGCCTGAAAATATAACAGGTAAGCTCTTTAAAAAAGTCATTTGTGTCTTTAATGTTAAATGCTCATGTTTACAAAATTAAGCGCAACTGCAAGTATCCGAGGACAAAATAACACAAATAATATCATACAACCTTGAAATAAATGTCACTGTAGATAATATTTTAACATTTTATTTAGCATCAATCACATTTCAATACTTTAAATCACTATCTAACCACAAGAGCTCTTTCCCTGTGGCCAATTCAAGTTCATGTGTATTCTACTAGGTCTAATAGAGTTTGCTCTATTTTAACATATGTGGGTGAAATGTAGAAGGAAAACTAAAAGCAGAAGTAAGCATTGACCAGTAACCAGTGAGCAACAATGGTGTGATAGACTGGAACTCTAAGTATCATGTGAATTATTCAAGATCAAAAGGTGGCATAACATCTTGCTAATTGTCCAGGAGGCAAAAGTTCCAATTTTCTCTGGATAATACATAAATTTGGTTGAGTCAACAAAAGTTATACATGCAGGATAACACATTTAAATTCAGATTTCTTGCTCCATAATTGAACATTGAAATGGAATAACAATTAATTTGCATATAATCAAGTTTTCACCCATTTCTAACCCTTGTGAAACTCCAAAATGCCCCCCTGAATTTCACAGATCATTTAATAAATTAGGAAAGAATATGCCTGTGTAGGAATGGGAACAGAGGAAAAGAAGGTGCACTTTAACAACTGTAGCTTTCATATTGTGACCGCGGTGTGCATGTAAAACCAGATGATCAGAACAGCCACTCATAGGACTGGAATCACGGCACAAGGCATGACTTTGATGAAGGTGATTAGAGTATTTAATATTGAGCAAGAAAATTGTGAGTTAACACAAACACTCTATGCCACAGTTTTCCTAAAGGCAGAAAAATCTGCCTTTTCATTTTGCTGACTCATGTCATTGCCGAACAGAATAATTACTTCCCTGAAAGCACAGCTGGGATGGAAAAAAAACCTAAAGTCTAATCAAATCATATCTATTTCCTGCAAAGATGTGGGAGCATTCAGGCCTAAGCAGCTATCTATACCCAGTAAACTTTTATTTCCATAATGCTGTGACAGATCAGTCAAACCCATGTCGCCATAAAAGGAAATCGCAACAGAAATGCTGAGGTTTTTTGACCAGAAATCCTTTATTTTCACTATCTCACTTTGTGGAAGTACTGAAAGTATCAAAATTAATTTGGATATATAATGAGATGAACACTTGCTGTATGTTTCAACTGCATAACTCCTACTAACAATAAGGGGAGATATTCCATTGAGAACTGATACAAAAATACAACAAAATCATTATAAAACAGACTACTGTCAAAATGAGTTATTGTTTGATGACAGGTGCCCACAATTCATACTTTTGCCTGCCAGAGCAGCAAGGGAACCCTCCCCTTTCTGCTGGGAATTAGGCTGTCTCCCACTACAACCAGGATGAAACTACATGCTGGGAGTTACTATTGTGCTCCTGAAAACTGATTCAGATTCATCCTACAATAACCTCAATGTCTCATTCAGTTTCAGCACAAGATTAAATGTTTTCCTTAGTTAAGAAAAACAAATATTCAAAATAAATATGTGTTATGTTCATCCTTGGACATTTTCAAGGTCTAAAAGCTCTGAGAAACCCAGTCAGATCTCACAGCTTTCTGTCTTTTCAGCCTCTCTCTGCTTCAGACAGAGGTCGGACTAGAGACTTCTTGAGGTCCTTTCCAACCTGAATTATCCTTAAAAATTGATAGGTCTAATGGATTAAAACTGAATATGGCAGATGTTCTTGGAAATTAAACATTTTTGAGAAAAAACAAAATCATTAAGCCAACTACAACTGCTCTTTCTACTCTTTATTCTCATCATGTCTTGCTTTAAATTATTGTAATTGCCGGTGGTAGAAAATTTGTCCTACTTCACGCACACAAGTTAAATCCCAGTCAGAAACTCCTCTTTACAGCAGATGAATATTCATCATGGATATATTTATGAAGCAACTCTTCACAAATGTTTGTTTCCCAAGGTGAGTTTCAAAACCCCCCCCACCCACTAAAGTTAGGAAATATCTCAGATTCAAGACCTATTTGCATTACAGTGCTTGCTAAGGCAGTGGCAGGACCTGCCAGGATAGAGGAGCTATTGCAAAATAGCTGGTGCAGCTTCCAGCACACAGTAACTCTGTTGTGCCAGCACTGAACCACATGCAGGATGAATGAGTGCAGCTTAATCTTTGCTCACTTCTAAGGCACCAGGACTGAGTGGGCATCCTGAGTATATCCCGAGTGGGCATCCTGAGTATATCCCTGACAAGGCCCTTGCTCCCATGTAAGGATCAGCCACAATGAGCACCAAGAGCAAAAATTCAAAAACAAAGGGGAGTTATTGTATAATGAAATGTTAGCCCAGAAACACAGAAAACTAAATAATTAATGACACATTGTGCATTTACTCTACAGTGAGGTAATACAATAGCAGCAAGATGGAGGACAGCACATTTAGAGACAGCATTATATACCACTGTCTTATGTAAGCCATTTATAGAGGCACATATTCCTCTCTATGCATTTTTAATTGTTTTGTTTACATGATAAAATGTGACTTGCTGCTAGAAGATAAAAAAAAAATTCTTTATATAAGCCATAATTAAAATGAGCAGAATTTTTGGCAATGACAGCTACCAGTGAAAGGTAATGGTTCAGCAAAAATCAATCAGGTGAAAAATTAGCTAGCTATTAAGAGGGAATAACTTAGTGCTGCTGCTAAATTCAAAGTAGTAGGTTTGAATAGGAGCTTTCTTTACTACCAAACAAAGGAATAATAAATAGGAATTTTTCCTATACCATTCATCAAAGCTACCATCCATTGTTTTGATACCTGCTCCCTGACTACCGTGCCCAATGCAAGTCCCCAAAAAATTCTTACATGACAAAGTCTGTCAAACTGTCAGAGCCTTATGATTCTAGCTATACAAATAGTAAAGCTAAAATTAGAACAAAAAGGACAACTGTAGACTTCATGTTTTTCTACTACCCTACCACTTACAATACCAGACCTGACAAAGGAAAGTGGGTATTAGAGACCTCACAAATTACTTTTATATAGGCTTTTGTGAAAGCATAAAGAAAAACATGGTTTTCACATTGAGAATTCTTAGTATTTCAAGGCAAGTCTCCAGTGCCAGTACTGAATTATAGCTTAAACTCTGGGTTTGTTGTTGTTTTTTTTTTTTTGTCTTATCCATAGGAGAAGAAAATTTATCTACATTTACAAAAACTGTCTGGAAATTTTAATGCAAAGTTATTTTACAGCAGGAAGAAAAGCAATTTCTGCAAAGCCACCAGTTTCAGAAAGACAAGTCTTATTTCATGGTGGGAGAAATTTAAATCCCAACTACTTCTTACTCTGAATTAGGAGTTAATAAAGATTAAGGATATCTCACTTGTTTTTGGTCATCTACTCATGAAAAACAAAAGCTTATAAACAGGTCAAAAGATTGGAAAAATAATGTAGAAACTGTCAAATTTCATAAACTTTAAAATACATAAATAAAAATTCCAGTAACAACCTCATAAGATAAATTCCACTTAATTATCTCATTTTTCTTCCAGTAATCCATTTATGTTGGAGAATCATATTTGTCTTTTTTGATGAATTTGCAAAAGAAAAAAACTAAAACAACTCCACATCTTTTAACAATCCTGATTTTATTCTCTGGTTGGTAACAATTTTAGTATCAGACCTTCCATCAAGATTTAACAACAAGAATAGCCGGTAGCCCTGAGTTACTTCCAGAGTCCGTCCAAAAGAACAGAAAATAACTGTGTAGGCCCCTTTCACTCACATAAATTCCAAAAGTTAGTTATTGTCACTTCTCCATCTCTACAACTGTCAACTCAGAAGCAACAAATATTTCATTCTGTCTTTCTTCTTATTCAGCCCTTAGAAGAGGTGTCTGGAAAAGCTGATGAGATGACACAACTGGAAAACCAGCAGATTACAGATTAATACCTAGATTTATCTTTTGCATAAAAAGAATTTACTCAATGCCAAGCAAAATGAGAAGCTAAAGGAGCCTTGAAACATGTTTAAAAATACAAAGCCAAATAAAAACTAAAAACCAGCCCACCTCTTACTAGTAGAAAGAGAACCACTTAAAGGGAATTTCCTCCTCCAGAGAATTTCCTATCAAAAAGGAATGTCTGCTGTCAGAACAATAAGACAATCCCTACCTTCAAACAACATTTACGTTTTTGTCTCTTTAAACTCACACCACCGTTGGTTTGGCACATAATTGCAGGTCAAACAAATTTCTGTTTCTGTCTGGGGCTGATCAGATGGTTTTTGCCCCTTATTATAAAACTGGAATTGGCAAGCAGTGTTGGCAATCACAGCTTTCACATTTAATTATTACAACTCATCTAGGAATGCAGCCACAGAGCCTGAAAATGTTCCAACTGGTACAAAAGCCTCTCTGCTTAGCAACAGGGATACAATGAATGGGATCATCTGAGTGCTACTCTTTCTGTGCCCGCTCTCTACACAATTAAGGATCCAGTCTGCTCATTTGTGCAAAGACACTCTGGAGACTGTAACTGCCACAAGAGCTACACCCATGTGATGCTTTCCTACAAGACATAACAGCTACTTAAGAATTCCCTATTACCTATACCCAGTGTTACTTGAATTAACCCTAATTATGTACTTTATTGCAGGTGCCCATCTAAAAATTCTCCAAAGCAGAACTGTGAACTATTGTGACTACAGAAAGAAAATATAACATTTTATTATGAAGGATTTGTTGCTATGTAGGCACAGACATGCACTTATGTATAGTGATAGTCATATTATCAGCTAAAAAAAATTATATCCAAGTAAAATAAAACACAAAACTTACCACTTTTATTTTGTATGTCCCGATGGATAATGCTGTTGTTCAGAGACAAGAAATTGCTTGCAGTTATTTAGTGTGATAAGTTAACTTCATTTGCACAGTTATCTCATAATTTTCTTTTGTAAATTGTGCAACATTGTTAACAGGGCATCGGATTTCTTAGTATTGGTCAGTATCTGATCACAGCATGGTGAGAAATTGCTTTAAACAGTTGTGAAATCCTTACATTACTTTTATCCACACCTTACTCCCTCCCCCAAAAAGCTCCCTTGCAAACCAATTAAGAGCAAATTGCTCATCAAAGCAAGACTCTCCATACATTTAATGCAGGTGTGCAATTCCTGGCTCCTCTTTCAGTGTCCTGGCAATCTACTTTTAAATTCCAAGGGGATCACCATTAAGATCTCAAGAACTTTTTGTCTCTGTAAAAGTATAAAGCATTGTTTACAATCCATGAAAATCTTCCTCTGATTTGACACCTTGCAACCATGAATATGGAAGTCCTCAACTCTATTTAGTAGGAAAAATGATCACAAGGCAATAATTCACAAGACCTGAAAATAGACCAGTGAAAACTCTTATTCTCCCAACAATAAATTCCTAACTGAAAAAATTACCATGGAGCAAAGGATAAGAAAGGAGACTACAGAGCATTCAAACACCACCTCAAAACAGTGATTGCAGAGAAAGGAGACATTACAGACAATCTAGTTCTTTCAAATTTCCAGTGATTTCCTCAGTCCTTTGCTCAGAAAACTCCCCAGTGTTGCTATTTCAAATGCTTTAAAGGCTTTTATCTTCTCTTTCTCAATATATTTTCCTATTTTTAGTTTTCAGTTCAGGGCCAGGTTTAGCTGTCACTTTGACATAATGCAATAACCATTAACAAAAAGGGGACAAAACTAATAATGGTGACTGCAACATTTCTATAGTGACCTGGCGCAAAGCACTTCAATTATGACTAAAAATAATAGGTTTATCAATAATTTTCTGCTATCTGTAACATCCCCAACCATTTTCCAGTTCCCATATAACCTGTCAGAATTTTGATAATCCAGACAGCATGACTGTGAAACCTACAGGTTTATTCATACCATAATGTGTAAAAGGTACCCACATCAACTCACATATATAGGTGAAACAAAGTCTAGGGTGGTGGGGGAAGAAAAGCATCCCTGCATTTTCTAGCATAAAAATCTCCTTCATAGATTACTTTTGTTCGAGTTGAACGGTGCCTATGAAAATACTGACCAGTTAATATTTGTCCCCAAATAATTACAGCTAGCATACAGCTCTCTGAAATGCTTGATAAAGGACAGTTTCCATGTACTTTTAAATATATGTTTCTGGGTCTTAAATAAAATTCCAGGACTGTCAAATTCTTGTTTAAATTTCAGATCAAGGAAACTGTTCAGCTTTAACTTAACATCTCTTTGAACAATGTCAAGAACATCACAAAGTGCCAAACCAACTAAAGCTGCATGAAGCTGATAAGAGAAAGATAGAACATTCATGCAAAAATCAAGCTAGAAATCAATAGGGGAGCCTGGATTTAAACTGAAAGTCATTTTTATAGCTCATCTGTTGATATCAGTGGGAACCTGGAAGCTTACTGCCATGTGCTTTCTCAGGATAAGCTCTGAGACTCTCTTGTTGCATGTCTTCACGTCTTCTCCTGGCTTGTACTCAAGAGTGGAGATTATAACTAATTGTTTGCTTGGACATGGGACCAAGTTTTCCCTCAGTTACTCTTCTCTAGCTGAAGGCACCAACCAGAACATCCATAGCTTTGGCAGCAGCAAAAAGAAAATTCCTCAGGCGTGAAAGACTGGCAGAGCACTTTCTCCCATCACCATGGCACAATGGCACCCAACAGATGATGACTCACTCACATATTTCTGCTTCGAGTCAGGGGCCAATCAGTGAGGAACCAGACCCAGACAATGTTTAAGGCACTCCTGAGCACACTCTGAGCTATACAAGAGGTCAAGGTAGAAGATATAACTACATTTAACCTCCCTCTCCCCTGCAGCCCCGTCAAGTATTCCTAGCACATAGAGGGCACAGATAAAGGTAAGAATAAGATTCATTACATATTCTGATTTCCATTATGCTATCTATTAATCAAGTCTACTATTTCACCAACTTATCACATGATCACCTGGAAATTAGCTGCAGATTGCAAAAAATTTGAAAAAAATCACTTCAGGATTTTAACGAAATACCTGGGTACCTAAATAAGAATGTCTAATGCTTTGGGAAGTTTAAATATTTGGCCCAAGGACATGCACATTTGCAAAGAACTTCATATGATCACTGAGTTTGGTGTTTGTAACAAACCAGCAAAGGTTAGCTCACAGTAAAAAATAAGTAGTATCTCTTTTTGCATCAACATCAGTGACTAAAAATTTTTCCACAGCACTACAGTTAAAAAGATTATACAGGTTCAAAGCAATTACTAACACAATTACCATTTCCAGCAAAGTGACAATGACTTGGCTTTCCTGGGCAGACCTTTGCTGTGTTCATGTACACATATTCTTTGAAACAAGTTAATGAAGTCTTAGGAATTTAAGGTAAGTGCCGAATCAAATTCATTCAAGCCAGCTCCCTTTGGGCAGTCGTTATTAAGCTTTATTATTATTATTATTAGTAGTAGTAGTATTTAGTAGAATTTTCCTTTACCTTATAGATTTTTAAGATAAACATGATATAAAAGTGTACCTATCCTACATGTAGATGGCTATTCTGGAAGACCCACCATAATTGCTTCATCATAATTAATTACAATGGCCTCACAATCCATGGAACTGTGTACGCATACATGTCTGTAGATTAATGTACATACATGTCTGTAGAAGCATCTCTATGCAATGATAACAATAAATTCACTGGCTCCATTTCTGCATTTTGCATGTTGTATTTGTCAGTATGCATTTTGTTTTAATTCACTTGCTATTACAGCTAGCCTTCTCTGGAGATCAGCCCTAGTTCTGATGTATAAAGATGAATTTTCTGCCTCAAGGACATCAGTTTGCACAGCAAACCAGAAGACTTTGCATGTGGTATCCCAAAAGAAAGCTTCAAATCCACAGATGGCTTCTTTCCAAACAGTGGGTTGCAAAATGCCCATGAAGCAAACACCTATATATGGTCTAAAGCAGGTTATCTCACTACATGGCCTAAAGGTGCTACAGTAAACAGTCTTGTCAGCCCCCTATGGCAGAGGGTTGTTTCCTTTTATTGAAAATCAACATATGAAAATAGACTCAAGAAATCTCTACATCAAACCTATAGTGAACTTGCCATTCTATTGTGCAGTCATTAGTTATTTCAATACCTAATGATTCACACCCTAAAAAAGTACAAGTTTAGTTGAGGATGCTCTGTATGAATTGCATTCCAGTCATTATCAAATGGCATTTTTTGAACATCGGTGCAAATTATGAAGTGAAAAGTCAATGACAAAAGTTAAATCCCAGCTATGTTATTATATTGACACAGAATGCCTTTCTTGCACTTCAGATTTGTCTGCATCCCAAATAAAGGCTAAAGGTAACTAGAATGCAAAATCATTTCCCAAAACTATCAAACAATATTAAGCAGCTATTAACATTAAATTGACCTAAAAAATGGTCACGTTAGGAACTGTAATAAAAAGGATAAGTTTACAAATATAATTATTGTTTCTGCTACAGTAGCTTTTAAAGTCACCACACAAGACTATGTAGTGGTTAAAACACAGAAATAATGTTTTCCTCATACTAGACACTACTGTGCTAACACTCAGGACTGCTTGAAAAATTGCCTGGGTGCTTACAGCAAGCAGTAGCAACTGTTTGGAGGCAGATGACATGGCACATCAAAGGATGATAGAATACTGTATTTTTTATATGGGTAATGAACAGGCTGAGAAGTGAGATGATAGGTTATTGCTGAGCTATATATGCACTGATGATACAGGAGATCATTTTGATTTAAGTTACTTGCCTAATGTCAGCTGGGAAACATGCATTCGATTCACAAGTGTATACCAAGTCTCTATACACACATGAGTATTTTCTTATCGTGTTATTTATAGAGTTGGGAATTTTGTATAAAGAGTAATGTTAAATCTCTCCCACTGCACAGATTTAGCTCACAAAGCCATATCTGACACTTCATCTGTTTTTCATAATATATGCTACCTGCTTGTTCGTAGCACTTCTTTCAGCCTGATAAGGAAAACACATCAGCAAGCTGATTAATGGCTTTCCTCCTTTTCATTTTCCAGTTCCCATGTATTTCAACAATACAGAAATGTTTGAGTTACAAAGCACTAGAAAAACACATGTTATTAAAAGTAATCCCTCTATCTTATTTCTGTAAGCTTTTACAATTAAAAAAAAAGTCAACAAAAGTCAACTTTTTCAACAATCCTATTACAGCATTACACTGCCCCTGTTAGCTGTTAGACTCATGACTGAGATAAACATGGTTAATTAATGTAGCCCAAGTGCCACTTTTCTTGGCTGTCTGTTAACTGCTGGCAAGTGCCAATGCTTGTTCTCATGAACTGGTGAGGTTGGGCCCATACCTTCAGCATCTCCTTGGGTAAAGTACTTGGATTCCCTTCTCACTGGAACTAGACACTCAGAGGGAACACTGATCTGTGTCCGTGCTAGAGTCAATGAGGGGTCAGAAGGCAGCTGCTGCTGCTGCCTACAGGAGGACCCAAGAATTAGAAACACTTCTGGATCTTCTCCATTGGACTCATCCTGTAACAAAGCTGCTTAGAAGGTCAGATTTCCCAAGAAAGGATTCTCATAACTTTGCTACTGCACTTTCTGTGTTCTGTTTCCTCAGTGTGTCAGAAAAATGTTATCTCAAATTATTTACTCTTTCTCAAATAAGTGCAAGTCCATGCTTTTAACCTTTTTCTTTTTTTTCCTCCAAGACTAGGACTTTAGTTCTGGAACTCTGAGACAGATTCTTACTTCAAGTTCAGTAACAGACTGAACTCCATTGTTTAGGTGTGCATGTCTGTGTGTTAATAGGAATTAATAATTTGGAGCTTTATACTGTCTTTAATGTATTGCCAAGGCAGATAGATCTTATTATCCCTACTTAAAAATATGGAAGATGAGACAGGGGAATAATACGATTCATTTAAAATATGATTGCAAACCCAAAATTAGAACCCATGCCCTTCTACCATATTATATAGAAATTAAACTAGCAGGGGATTTGAAAATTGGTTTAAATAACTAGGAATTTGTTAGGTATTCTGCACTAAATATGATCTTTGCAGTACCTAAGTGTTCGTTTAAAGTGCTAATTATTTTCCCTAATTACTCTCTCTTATATACTGACTTGCTAATGACATACAGATATTATCTAGCTAAACTCAGAATTGGTGGCAATGTTATGAGGAAAAAACCCCAAAAACAACAACACCTTTTCTTTTTTCCTTGCGTTTAAATCTAAATTGTTCAAAGCAAGAAAAGAATGAAAGGCTAATTATCATCCAGTTAATCTTCACTGAACTGGAAGCACAAAATTTTTCTGATTAGTTAGTTATTAGTTATGCACCAGGTGCAGGCAATCTCAATTAATAGTGTGTATGTATATATTGATGTAATCTTTATAGATACATATATATATACATATATATATGCATATGCATACATTGATATCTTTTTTTACTTGTTCTTAAAGCCTGTGACATCTCTCTATAAGATTCTTTTCCTCTGTGTAATAAAATAGCTTTAATCTGGAAATCTGTGTAATTTACCAAGTAAAAAAGTCAAATTTATTTTCAATTTTTTTTTTTTTGAAAAATGTTAGCAATCAGTACTGTCATCACTTTCTCACACAAACTCTGTACTGTTCTTGTCACAGATTAAACATCTGATTGTAAAGTACTAGTTATTCAATGCTTAAATGACTTTCAGGTCAGCTATGTTAATCTGCCATTACATCACTTAGCCAAAATATTCACTGTTTGCTCTTGTTTGAATTCCACTCACACCTGTAAAATACTTTATTTATAAATGTGCTGGCTAAATCATTGATAGTCAGTATTTGCTTGAGTTACTAACTTTTTTTTTATCTCCATTTCACTGTTCTTATCAGTTTAGCTAAACTCTGGCAAACATTGTGCTATGGCACCTACTATCAGAGTACAGGAATGTGCTTTCCAAATTCTATAAAGGCATTTCTTCTCCTCCCCTCCTCCCTCTAAAGACATTTCTGTCATTCAGGGATTTCTGCCTTCAAGCTTCAAAGAAATTGTGCTCCCTCTAAGCTAGTGATAAAAATATCCACATTTACTTTTAGAAGATCTGCACCAAATAGATCTTTAGCATAAAAGCTCCTCAGTAACTGAGGAATTTTATTTAGCTAACTATAAATCAGTATTCTAGATAAATAAAATAATTACCATGCAAAGTTAATTCCCCTTAGATTAACCCTGATGACAAAATGTTTGTACAATTTCAAAGAAAAAAATAAATCAGCTGGGCATGAAATACTGCGAGGGGTTTGTGGTTTTTTTTGAAGATGTATTTAAAAAAAAACAGTAATGAACAGCAGGAATATCATTATTCACAAATAGTTGAATATACCACTATTCAATATTTCTGAAATTAAGGCCAGAGTTTTGGACTCTTTTTTCTTTATTGTGCAGAAAACTGGTCTAGATCAGCTATTATGTTAATGCATAAAAATATGCAAAGCAAAGCTTTTGTGTCTTTCTGGAAGAGTATATTCAGGACAAAAAAGAAAATAAAGGAAAAGAAATTAAGAATGCAAAAAATGAAATATTCTAAGCATTTCCACTTTGACTGAATTGGAGAATGAAATACTGAACACAATACTAATCACAGAGAAAGCACTTTCCAAAAATAAAAGCTCAAGTAAATTAATTATTCTTTAAATACTTAACATTTTAAGATAACCTTTTCCTTGTTCAGATAAGAAGCTAAAATCTTATTGTTTGTTTGCTTGTTTGTGTGCTTCATTATGAAGTAAATACTGTGTGTGTGGAAAAAAAAAATAAATGGACCTTTAAGGAAAGTTGATGAAATTGAACAGCTAAGTAATATTTTAAGCTAAAGTGTCTTATTTGAACAGTAATCTGGATATTAGCAAGATATAATTTCTCCATCTCCTTTCCAGATTCACTAGGAAGTCTTTTGTGCACACTGTAGTAAGGAGGGATTTTCTTCACAGCTTTGGGAGGTTTTTTCCACCAGGCTGCTATCCGTATTTCCCAGGAAAATGCATACATTAAAAAGGACTCAGTGCACATCTCTGGCTATTGTTAGAGGTGAGGCCTTATTCCAGTGCTGTGATTTTGTTTCCTCTTATTCCCCATATCCACACTGTCTAGACTGAAAAGTAAAGGCTCTCATTCCTCTTTCCACTGCAGCAAAATGGAGCTTACTAAGGAAATAACAGATATTCAAAATACAAAACTCAAAATGAAGATTAGTTTAGTTCAGCCAGGAGAGGCCCATTAGGCAGGACATGTAGCAAGGACTTCAGAGTAACAAGAACTAAAATAGCAAAATTTTTGCATAAAGCATGCAAAAATGAGCTTAATGGCACAAGCAAACAGGAATATTAAATCACCTTTCCACTTTTCAGCAGAATATCTTCATATCCCTTTCTAAAAACGATTTTGAGAAGTCCAAGCATTAGTACATTTAGTTAACATACTGCAGCATACAACATCTTGTGCCCCATAATTTTTTATAAATATATGTCCCTAAATAAACATATAGATATTTTATGTGTCTGTATATGCATAAAATCAATAGAAAAGAGACCCTATCTGAAATTTAATATTCAAAGAGTAAACAAAACCTGACTGAATAAATTTGTTAACAGTAGTGGGAAATAGCTGGCTTGACAGAACTGTGAACTTGCTTAAGGGCAAAGCTTACCAGTACTTCCCAGAGAGACTTGACCACTATGACTTTAAGTAGGTAATATGTACATACAAAGTCCTTTCTAAACCCAGTATAAATTCTTTCCCTTCGCCTTTGGGTAAAGGGGGAATAGGCTTCTACTCCAACCTAAATCTGAGAGTCATATGGTAATTTTTCCAGCCAGGCAGCAACACTAGTTATCACTCACACATTTTCCTTATCATGGCTATGATCCCTATCTAAAATGAAGTATCACCTGCAAGCTTTACAGCAGGATACAACTAAGTGCTCATAAGGCTGTGGACACTACATCACTGCCTAAGTCATTTTTGTTTTAGAGCATTTTAATACTCAAACACTTGTAAGCTTTATTAAATGCCAATGCAATTTCATGTGATATCCTGACCACTGTTCAGAATTATTTATCTATAGGTATCTGTGCATGTTTATTTATGTATTCTTGCACACTGACAAAAGACTCTTACTGTACTGCCAAGCAGATGTTGACCACTCATGTTAATAAAAATTATTTCTCCTTTTTTTCACTGCATTGTCATACAAAATGTTGAAGATTTGTTCATAAGTTAAAAAAAAAAAAAAAAAAAAGAATCCTAAGTAAAAAACATTCCTGGGTATTGCACTTTAACTAGCCCAAGGTGATGATTTGAAAAAGGAGTAGTACAACTACAGATTAGTATAGAGGTAGAAATCTTAAAATATCTTCAAAACACTTCAATTAGGTGCAAGAAAGTCAGGAACTACTACAATCTTTATTACATTGAAATTTATTAAAATATTGACTCTAGTCTATATATACCAATTAACAAAAGTGAGTAAAAAAACCTATGTGCTAGTTGCACAGTCTGAGGGACTGTGCCCTAAAAATTTTGCGACTATGAACTATGAATTAGTTTGAAGTTCAATAGTTTAAAGCTGTGTTTTTGTTTATTCCAAAATATGGATTCCTCATAATTTTTCATAATGAACAGGGAGATCATGTGAAACCAGTGATACACTCAGGTCCATTCATCCTTGGAGAGATACTGCATTAGTGGCCACATACCTGCTCAAAAATTTATCATGAAAAATGCCAGCCCAGTTGGTAATTTCAGAGAAAAATAGAATAGTATATCACTATGAAAGCCAAGTCCTTTTTGTTGATTATGGAGATCGAAATCCTAGTCAGGACTAAGGATCACTACCTTCTCTTCTACTCATTACTAGTAAATTTCACATATAGAAAAAATATCATAAAGTAATCTTCTATTTCAAGTTGCAATAGCATATTTAATCCAGTGCCATTTTCCCTGGTGGAAAGGGGATTTCTTCTTTTCAAAACCATAGCAGAAATTGGTGGTGACTTCTGTAACTTCCATATATTATCCTAATACATTTTATATAAGGATATTAAAACAGAAATCCCAACCCTTCCATTCAGACATTCACTTTTTTGCAACAAAAGTTGCATTCTCCTTGTAATTTTGTTTTACAAGACTACAATGTTATCCTGAAATAACCATGAAACTGTTCAAAGTCTGAAAAGTTCTAACTAAAATTTTACATTCAATAACTACGTAACTAATACCTCTAACTATTAAATAAGAGATTAACTTCTAACAATTTTTTTCTTAAAGAGTATATCTTCTGCTCTTGCTCTATACTTGTTCACATTTACCCAGAACATACAATTATCTTTAATCCACTAAGGTTATTAATACAACCTATTTGCTGATCTGAACAATAAAACACAGCTACACACACTTTCTTTGGCTAACTTGGGGGAATTTGTAGGTATGGGGTTTCTTCAACTGGAATAGTCTCTAGCTGAAATAGAATTTATCTGCCTGTGATGAAAAATAAATGTGTTCAGAGATTTAAGCTGTTCCTGACAGACTCTTTACACAAAGATACTACTTACTTCTTGTGTAATGGGCAATAATAAGCATAATTCTGATGTGTCATGAACTCAGACATAAAAGCCCCAAATACAGTCTCTAACACCAGGACTACAATTTCATTCTGGTTTCTTTTTACTATTATTATTATTATTTTTAAAATTATTCTTTCAGCTCAAAATGCCACTGCCTAATGGAGAGAGTCCTTATTAAGCCAATGTAAATTTGAATGGTGCTGGGGTCACATGGTTATAAAATTAAATAGACAAAACTACATGTGCCACATCAATTTTATGTCTAACTGCATTTTAATGCATATATATGCATGAAAAACAATAAGTGAATGACCAAAGCCACAGAACATCCTGACCATATCAAGATTCTGAACAGGAAAAATGTGAAATCCTCTTACAATTAGCAGAAATTTTTCCTCTTTTCTGAGAGGCAAACCCTTTGCTAATTATTCTAGTTCAGATGAAAGTTATTATTCAAGCACACAACTCACTGGAATTCAAGTGTACTGAGTGATAATCCTGGTTTACCTACACACGTAACACACTTGTGCTGGAATTTATCATCTCTACCATGCTTCTACAATATAGCATTTCTTATCTGCCTCACAGCAGTGTTGCAGGGATTAATTAGCCCATGTTTAAAGTTATTCCAGTGCTTAAAATCTCTACTGAGGGCAAGTGGCAACTGCAACCTCTAATTATCCCTACAAACATGCATTGATTTCTCTCTTCACCTGAAAATTGCTCACCTTCAGTAGACTGACAGTTTTTTCTTTCCAGAAAGTATATACCAATAAACTTGCAAAAATCTTTCAAATCCAATCTATTATAATGAAATAAGGTAAAAAAGCTCTCCTCTAACATTACAGCCCATGATAGCAAGTAAATACATGTCACTGTCTTCTTTATGATATATTTGACACAAAATGATGATAAAACCCTCAAAAAACCCAATAACCACACCAACCTGAAACACTAAAGAAAACAAAGCATACCCAAAGCTCTATTTTAGAGATCAAAATTGAGACCAAGAATTTAGCATATTTGACTTTTGGAAGGTGCAAAATGTATACATGTTTTTTTACCCAGGCACATTTTAATATGGTTTAGCATAGTCTAAATACAAAAGCAGATGAATGTTTCTCATTCTGAATATATCCAAATATCTCTCTACATCAAATACTAAAACTCTAAACAATTTTCTGTTGATTTTACAATCTTACCATGAATTCATGTAATTATGGCACAAGTAAAAGCTACATCAGATCCTGACAGCAAGCAGTTTCCCAATTAAAACATGAGCATTATCATTTCAGTCTTTCTGCTTGAAAGCTATAAAAACACTCCTCAAGAGAAAACAACATAACCAAAGTGAAGATAATCCCTCAGAAACACTAAACAGAACCATAGCAATCCAGTTGTCTAGAATATTTTTGCATAAATTATCAGAATCTATACTGCCTGTACACATCAAAGTTTTGTTAAGATGAACTATGTGTACATTGTGTTAGTGGTCACACATGCAGAGGAATATTTTTATGCAAATGGATACAAGATCTGTTCTCCCAGATGGAATACACATTTTCAAGTCTGTTATGCCTTTGGGTAAAGGTGATGCTCTATTGCTGGCACTGCACAACCCTTCTCTTTCCTGTCTCATAAGGCATAAAAATAGATTAAAACATATTAAAACATCCATACATGCTAAAAAGATATTTACATATATGCCTTCAGAAAGAGCACAAACCCACTGGACAGAATAGAAATTTGGCAGGCATTAAGTGGTCTTCTTACAAGTGCAGTTTTCTCATTCCCTATGCCATTTCAGGGCTTCTGATTTGGGGGAGAAAACAAGGATAACAGTAAAAATCTTATTAAGAAATATTTTTACTGGCTGGGGCACACAGACCATTAGAGGCTCTCTCTAGGCTACAAGTGTTCTTACATGTATGGTCAGTAAGTCCTTATTTAATTAGCACAGCAATAGTAATAGCTTGATTTTACAAGCCTATAAACATATCAGTAGTCCACCCAAAAAATGACACAATATTAATAACTTAAATTCAGTTTTTCAAAAACATGCTTGTTGCTCACAGACAGAAATACTTTTCATTCACCAAAGACTGAATAAATAGATTGTATCTCAATTATTTATATGCCTTTGGATTTATCATATTTTTACCTTAATAATTAATCAGATTTCCATCAAATCTATAAATAAATATATATATATATGGGTTAACCATACTTTGCAATTAGTCCCTCATCTGTTTATGAATGCCTCATTTCTCTCCTCTTCATTAAACCCTTTTACTTCTGAAGTTGGGGATGCTCAAAGTGGAGTAATTCCAGGTATAAATTCAATACCATGGTTCAGTTACAACACAGCAAGTCAAACTGTAATTTCTTTGCTTTATTATGTATCCATTACATGTTAATTCTCATTTATCTAAACATTTATGGAAAGAGGGGACTTGTACTTTTTTTTCTGTGCACTAATAAATTTAAAATGTATTTGCAGTTCTCAACTAACCTTCCCTTAGAAGTGTGTGCTCTTTGAAATAATCATATTCTTCCCCATTGCCACAATTATCTTTAGACCTTTCTATTTTTGCACAAATATTTTTCAGGTTTTTATCTTGAGAAATAGATTATTCTAATTATCTGCCTTCTGCATTTCTCTAAGCAGTTTTCATGCCACTTCAATCTTAAGTCATCTTAAAAAAATCAATGGAGTCTACTTACAGCAACTCTGCCATGATCTTATGTTTAAATCAGTGTGAATAATGAAGGAAAAAGTAATATAAATTTAAAGATTCAATACTTTCAAAGCATTTTCTTGCTCCTCTGTGTGTATTTAAAATTTTAGAAGATTCATCCGTAAGAAAAGCTCTTCCAATGCTTTATTAGGCATTGGTTTATACCTACTATCAATAAGCTATAAACAAGGTTAATCTAGGAGTCTTATGCTATTTTATAGTCCTGAAAGAAGAAGAAGAAAAAAAAAAACAAACTATGCATTTCAAAGATTTACAAATCTAGAGATTAAGAAAAACATTTTTAAGAGAAAACAGTGCCCACCTGCAGCTTCTATTTATATTTGTTTGAATAATGAAAATAGCACCACAGCCGTATCAAGTCTCCACACTTGAGAGCTCAGTTTTAGAGTGAATATACTGCAACACCAACAACAGAGACAACAGTGCTACTAAGGGATGCACTACAGAGAAAGCAGATTTTAGTTCACAAATGGCTTATCTGACTCCTGAAGGTAAACAAAAAAGGAAGAGAAAGCAGGAACAATTCCTATTGTATTAAAAGGTATGTAACAGTTTTGGCATACACATTCTGTAATACCAAAAGGAAAAAATTACATTCAGAAGAAAAAGAGAGCTCAAACAACACACCAGTGATCTGGCCAGAAAAAAAAAAAAAAAACCAAACCACAACAACAACAACAAAACCAAACCCTGAACACATTCCCATTAGTGCAGTAATCTATGTAATTTTGCAGCATATGCTGAGGTTGCAGCTGAGGCACTGTGTTTGTCAGCTTTGCATCTGGAAGCTTTTCTGGTTCCCTTCTGTGTAGCTATAGGTGCTGACCCTACTGCTGGAAGAAGAAGATAAGGAAAATGTTTTAATCCAAACATTAATTATTAAAATTCATACTGTAAACAAATATTTTATGAAACTAAGTTATTCCAAACAGATTATTTTCTCTGCCCTTACTCCCCTGTTATGCCATTCAAAGCAGTCTGTGATTTTGCATTGTTTCTAATGCAAGGCAATTTTTAATTTTTAAAAACCATTCATTATGCATGGCTATTACAGTGGGACACTGCACAGTTACACTCCATGAGCTATGGAGATGGCAGAGTAAATCCATGTAAAATTGTAGAACAGAAAGCAAACATACTTTTCCTAGAAATACATTTGTGAAGGTACAGTTGGATTAACTGTTGTTTAATTTCTGTGCATCTTTTTCTGCTTTTCCCCAAGGGAAATTGAGGTGGTAATAATGAAAAAAAATGAGATGGTGTGTGAGAACCCCAGCCTTGCTCAGGGATCTCATGTGGTGGTGAAATTCCTCCTCCAACCCGTGCTTCCAAAGAAAAACTCCGCAGGCTTAGCTGTTCGGTCTCAAGGCAGTTTATTGCTAGTTATCTAACAGATTATATTCTTGGACTGCAGCTATTTGATCAGCAGCCTGGGTAGAGGCACACACACACCCTGACATCCTCTCTATCTGCTGTCTTCTTCGTCTCTCCCTCCGCCCAGGGCTGCTGCTATCTTTTATAAGATATATTACGTATAACATGTTTACAATTATTCCCCAATACCTACTACCTACGTTGCCAAGTGTTTTTCTACTCTAAACCAATCTGTGAGTGCCAACATCACCAAGAACATGGAGGTAAGGAAAAAGAAGGAGGAAGAACAGGATCAGCCCACTTTCCTCCATCTTAGAACTTCTGACCCCCATGTACAAAGTGAAAACCTCCCTGTACATGTGTTAAAACCCCCCTGTACAATACTAAAAAAATTTCCCCTCTACTTTGTAACTACTTTTACTATACTATCTAACCTTTTGTGATTGCTTGTTCCACCTCCAAAGTTGGTAATTCATTCCATGGCTCAAACTCAAAATCACAGCTGTTTTTCAGCTGTCTGCCAGGGTCTAGAATGCTTCTGACCAAGGCCTGGAACCTCTAAAAATGACAGAGAGATATTTTGAGTTCCCACATCTCCCCTCTCTGTTTGAACCAGCACAATGGTGCTAGGCAAAAATATGTAAAATGCAAATTACAAGCATCAGTGGTGGCCATCCAACATCAGAACAGCAGACCTGAACCTCAAGCATCTATTCACAGAGCAAAGAAAAACCAAATTGATTATGTTTTGCTGCTAAGAACAGACCTCCAAGGTATCCCAGTGCCAATGATACAAAATTATTTATAAACTGAAGAGGTTTTCAACCAGTTCTCTAATATTTTTTAGTATACTGAGTGTTAATATCATACTTCAAAGAAGAATTTGCCTTGTCCTGTAGTTTTGCTTTATATGTGTTCCTTCAAAAAACTTATTTTCAAGTAAAATCTATTGAAAAGACTTTTCTAAACTTTCTGGGGTAGAACTATTGTCACAAGCATTACTGAAAATGAAGAGAGCGAGGCAATAGATTTATTATGGTCATTCCTTTATTTTTCTAAGAAATGGATGCTGCTCACTTCAGCCATATGGGGAGTAATTGCACTGAAGTTCAGGTGCTTTCACACATTTAAGAGCTTGCAGAAAGCAGGGGAAACAAATACCAAACAGTAAAAAACACCACCAAAAAACCCCCCACAACCAAACCCCAAGAAACAGATCTTCTTGTCTTTTTTGCCATACTGAGATGACAGAAGGACAATGTTCTCAGCAGTGTTTGTTCCCCCCTCTCTCAGAGGACAGTGAAGCCGTACTTTATCCCTCATTAGCGCGCAGGGACTCCACACCCCTGTGTGCTCCAGTTATTCATGCTCCATTAATCCATAATATTCATTAAAATGTAGGGGCAATATTTAACCCATCATTTCATCATTCTCCACTGCAGTCTCTTCCCACATTGTTTTTGTCTTATGGCTGCATTCCACAGCTTCCTTGCTTTCTTCTCTGCTCCTTTCTTTCACTTCTCCAGCTGGCCATGTCCCAGCTCTACCTCCATGCAACTCAGCATTTAGCATTTCATTCCTGCTTTTTGTATCTTCCCCCAAAAGTGAGCATGCTACAGTGTTTTTCATCTGCCCTCCTTTACGTAATCAAGGATCAAGAGTTCAGCTCTCCTCTCATTTTCAGCAGAGGACACTACTAAGAATGGATCTAACTGGATCTAACTCCTGTCTATTTAACTAGTGTGTATATTAAATGTTAGCTTACAAGACCCACAGTGGCAGGCTGTAGACTAATTTATGTTTAATTAAAACCTGTTAAAACAGTACAGAGTTTATAAACTAAAACACATTACCTCCATGTTATTAAATTTGAAATGTATTTAAAATACCCAAAGCAGATACAGGAATATACACCATCAATATATGAACAGTAGTGATCACGATCAAAATGTTGGGAATTTGCAAAAGGAAGAAACAAAACAAACAAACAAACAAAACAAAACAAAAGAAAAAAGCTTGCCAAGATCTTTAGAGTTAAATTAGCAGTAAATTATTTTTGGCAAGAAAACAGAGGAATTCCAGAGCCATGAGACAGGTTATAATGCAAGACTTCCTTTTTATTTATGATGCAATACTTCTCACATCAGCTTTGTTCCCCTGTCCCATGAAAAACCCATTTCACAGTTTAGTATTTAAGACCATTCTAGCCATTATCAACATCGGGACTTTGCAGTTTTGCTGGCTAAAAAGAGAAGTGAATGCAGCTAGTCTAGGCAGCCTGCATATATGGTATTCTGAAAAGGGAAAAAAAATTAAATTTTATTCCAAAAATTCCATAAAAATGGTATAATATCTATTCAGGCATGCACCTATTAAAGTGACAGAGTAGCAACTCTCTTCTCCATTTTTCCACGCACTATTACCATAACATCATGTGTGTATTTAAATTTGAAGCTTGCATGTCTGTTTTTCCATAAACTCTCTGCCAAAAAAAAGATTCAGTCCAGCAACATGACCCTTTCCTATTCTTATCTGAGCTTAAGAATGTCTATTCAAACCATCATCCTTCATGTGAAATTTCCAAGTCAGCAAGAGGTTTAAGACAAAGGAAAACACAACACAGTTTGAACATTTTTATGGCTACTAAAAAGGGAAGATCACCAGTGTCTCAAGCTGCTATGCTGAAACAAGATAGCAAGTAATATGAATTGAAACTACATTGTAACATAAAGTTCCTGCGGCTCCATCCTACTTTAACTGTTTCTGCCTTACAAGGAAATTGTGATCCATCTGTTGGATAGATACTTAAAGAAAACGACTGCTAGCAGGAATCAGAGACTATTTGTGTGGGTAGTATTTAAGGTCCTACAGTTTTAGCTGGGTGTGTTGACACAAAATGACATTTTAAAGGAGTAATATTAGCCTAGCAGGAGTTACATAAAACAAAATATTCTTCATCTTATTATCACTGTTTCAGTATGCAGTAAAAAAACATTGGATATTTTTAGTACCTTTTGTGTCATGCATAACAATGAAAGAAGCAGATTTATACAAACTCATAAGATTAAGGCAACTGAAATAGGCTAGGCCATTTAATATAAAGACTTACCACTATTTGTGAGTAAGTCTATTTCTACCAGGACTAGGGTCAGTGCAAAAAATGGTAATGCACACATGTAGCTTCAGACAGCCTTCAACAGCCCGGTTCTAAAACAAGTTCCAAAAATTTAAAACATATCAACCACAAAATAGCTTTTGAATATCATGGTTTCTTAACTGCAATGTTCTACAAATGCTTTCACACACCATGAAATCCCAAATTGCTTTAACGTATACAAAATAGGTAGGCACACCTTTCAGCTCATGAGAGCCAATTCAGACAGCCTTCTAAATTTGGTTAGAAATTGTAAAGTAACTTATTCTTGAATTAGACAGGATTAGCTACAAGAAGCTGAAAGCAATCTCAAACACCTACCCTAAAACACTTCTCTTGCTTTGGGTTATGGTTGTGGTGCTTTTTAAAATAATGACACCTGCCTGTAAAAAAGCCACCCTTTGTCATTCCTCCATTTTCAAAACATGAACATTCTCCTGGCTGTATTTTTTTTCTGTGAAGCTCTGAACTTACAGGGATTTAAATACATTTTCAAGCTGTATAGGCAGGGACCTGCTGCACTCAAACAAGCCTCACTTCAGTAAGTATTTTGTGCTGTGTACAGCCAGATATCCTCCACCTTATAGATGCATCATTAAACAGAAACCTAATTAATCAATATTGTTAAAATAAATATGGTGCCAATTCAAAACAGAGAGATAACCACTTCTTTAATGAAGCATTATAAATGCTCAACAGCAAGACGGGTTTTCTTATTTTATTATCCATCCAAAAGTAGTGCTAAAACCAAAGGAAAACAAAGATTTGTGCCAGACTGCACTTCATAAATTAGTTAATAATATTAAGTATTAGTCTGAACACAAAAGAGCAGTCTTTATTTTAGACGATTTTAGTTTATTTTTTCTGTACAACATATAATTAAGAAAAAAAATTCCAGATTTTGAAGTGTTGTGTGATCTGAGATACACTTGTACAAAACCTTCCAGTATCAAATTGTTATTATGTTTCTGCAGCAAATCAAAGCAGCAATAAAATTACTACTTCTTCTTAAAAAGTGATTAAAAGAAAAGCAGATCAGGTATCTGGAGTAGCAGATACCTCATGCATTTTAAGGAAGCTGATCCAGAGGTTTTGTCTCAGTCAAGGACATCAAGATAAATTAGTCTCCACCAACTTCAATAGAAATTGAACGATATGATTAAAACTATATACATTTTTAGATTTTGAACTGACCCTTGCTCTTGTTCACCTCATACTTGTACACAGCCAGAGTACTCCAGTCTCACCAGCCCCATCTTTAGAAGCATCTTTATGTAGATAACTGCTCTCCTTGCCATCCCAATGACTGTCTTTTTTTATTTAGCAGAATATGTCTCTGAGCTTCTTCTTTACACAAATGAAAACATTCTTGGGTGCAACCATGTCTCCCAGGTTTCCTTTCAGACTGAGGCCAGAGACAGCTCTGAAGTTTCCTCTGTAGATGCCCACTCTTTCCTTTCATAAGTAAATCATAAGATTAAAAACCTGGCTAAATCCATAAAACTCACAGAGATGAGTACTCACCAACTACAGTAGTTAAGAATATCCAGGCACCCATTTAACACATAAACACACATATATACCCCTCCCCCCACCTCATCTCTTTGTACTTTAAAGTAAAATATTTTAAAACATTTTCCTCTTTCATCTGCTTGCCAGCTTTTGGTGCCTCTTGAAAATGCAATATCGTTGCTATCTAGGGAAAACTTTAATTCCATCCACAACTAAAGCAGTTTGGATTTCATACTACTGAAAAAACACAAAACTTGCCAGGTCTTGCATCTTAACAGATTACATTTTGATCTTAAATCCACTTTTTTGATTAATTAAATGGAGCCCTCTGCATAAGCAGAAATGCAACTCCACAGATACTACAGCCATATCTGATTTCAGAGACAGATTATTGCTTTTGCCAATTTATCACAAAGGCACTGATGGCAGTGTCATATTTAAGGTTACATTGAGGCTTATATATTTATTTTTCAAACTTTGAAGATTGAATTTTGGTTCAATATTTAACACAATACATTCCAAACACAGATCGATCTTCTATTATATTTGCTTATTAGGGTGTTTCCTTTCATGCTTAGGAAATGCATTAAAATAAAATGTGCCTTTAAAAGCCATTTCATTAAAATATCAGTGTTCATCTCAGTTTCAAAGCTAATAACTACAGATTACAAGTTCCAGGCAGTCAGACAAACATTTTCAGGCAGAGGTCTCTTGCAAATTTTAAGCACAGAGAAGGGCTTCATTTTCTAAAGAGAAACTACCCAATTATTTCCATCATTTGATGCTGCCTTCTTAGCTCCAAACCTCTTACACCAGTGATTTTTGACCTCAGATGGTTTTTTATCCTCTGCTGCCCAGATCTCAGCAGTATTTCTCCAAATGAACCAGCACAGAAATATTAAAAAGATGCTGAGGTGAAAGCTGCTAAGGAGCAAATCTGCAAGAAGGTGTCCTGCAGTCAATCCTTCTACTCACTTATGTCCCATTGCCAGTTTTTTATTTCCTAATTAGAGCTTTTCCATTCCTTACAGACTATGTTTATTTCCACATTTAATGTTTGCATCGGGAAACGTTGGAAAGATGAGGCGAATGACAGACTGTGAATGGAAGATGGGGATGCAGGAAGAGACATGCTGGGGAAGCACAGGTAGCTACAGTGGACTGTATGGAAATTTCCAGACAATGAGCTTTCTGGTAGTGAAGGGAGATTTTGAAAAAATCACACCACAGATCTATACAATAGCAACTCATGAACAGAATGGAGATGATGTATCACAGCCAGAAAAGCAGGGGAAGGAAGAAAGATATCTCTCAGGGACAGCATTATTATAACAATAATAAAACTTCAAAGAACAGCTTACACACACACAAAAATGACATTACCCAAACATAAACAGCAAAATCCACGCCAGCCTTGATTTCCTTAGTGTCCTTCACCTAGCACTTGCACTGACTCATCTAGCAAACCTCAGCTGACCCCAAGTTTCAAAATGAGAGGCACCCCCAGGAAAATCACATAAAAATAGCAACATTAATCTTCCACCTTCCCATTTTCTGAACTACTGTCACACAAGTACCTTTCTGCTGATCCCATATCCTCATTTCTAGCCACAATTAAGGCAAAAGCCTACATTTCTTTTTACTAGAACCTGTCACTGAAATTAAAAATGCTCAAGAACGAAACATGTGTTCTCTGCTCAAGAACACATAACCACACCAGGCCAACAATTCTTCCAGCCGCAGATCTGATTGCCCTTTATGGTTGTTTACAGAAAATTCACGTTCAGAAAGCTCCAAGTTAGCTTGCAGAAGAGCCATTTCTACTGCTAATTAGTATTACATTCCCTCCTGCATTCTGAATGTCACACCCAGCTCTGTAACGAGATTCATAACAAATGAACAAATATAACATCAAACAAGAAATGGTCGAACATGCTCATCTAGTCAGAATTTTTCCAGGTGTGGAAAAGCTAGTCTTGGAATGAAATGTTCTTGTGCAGCTTTCCAAAACCACAGAAGGCATTTGCAAAGCCATCCCCATCAGTTGCCTCTCTCATCCATGGTGCCACACCTCTGCTAAACCCAGCCCAGCTCTAGAGGCAGCTGGAGGGGAGGGGAACTGGCACTGGCAGCTGCCTGCCTTCAGCTGGCAGGGAATCAAGAAAGCTGCTGAAACCATTTTGATGCAATGTCAGTGAAAAAGTATAGCACTGTAGCTTTTCCTTCAACTGTTAAATATTGGGTAAAATATATTTACAGGCCAAGAGATAAGTTAAAAAAAAAAAAAAGGCAAAACAAGCAAAAAAACTCCAGCTCTAATATTTGCCCTGTATGTAACATGTATACCTCAATATTGTAAAAGTTGAAGAACTTATTACACAACAGACCAAAACCAATAAATATATTTCTTTCAATATTGAGCAAACATATCTGTTATTGCACTTCCCTGGTCAAAGTAACCTAAAGAAAATAAAGTAAGTAAATCTTGATCTTACTCCCCTGTGATTACCAACAATTTTCTGACACATTTTCTAGGACAGCATTCAAACTTTTTGGTTTTTTACAAAGTTAATTAAATAAAATTTCCAAATAATGCAGTCTGGCATATGTCAGCATTATTTCTTCCTGCCTTTTGACTGCCAGTGCATGCAACTTTAGATATCATAATTCTGGTCCCTTTATTGTGCCATGAAAAGGAACACTGGTTACACTTCAAAAATTAAGCAAATGTTTTTTTGGATGCCATCATGATTAAACTACTGTAATGGTTCAAGTCAACAACTTTCCCTAAATTGCTAACTAACTGTCATTGCTCATTCCTCAGACAACAAAAATTATAAAAGCTGCCTATAGAGTGCTCTTGAAGTTAGTTCTCTGGGTTTATAATGAAACCATCAGAGTTCTTCTTCAATAAACTGTCATACCAATGCCAAAAGTAAATTGCAGGACATGAGCATGTTAACCATCACCCTGATCACCAAGGAAAAAACTCTGTCTGAAAGTGAGACATGATTCATATCCCAGAGGCAAATCCTGAGGGAGCTCAGGATATCCTACTAATGGTATAAAGTGTATGCAGCCCATTATAGAGAACCTTTGCTAATATCAAAGCTTTGATCTGCAAGATGTTAATTCAGTGAAAATACCTCTTCAACTGCCCTGACAACTGCATCAGAAGGATTTGCTAAAGATGACATGTGATACATAGGGAAGCAGAAACAGTGGTACTGACTGACTTTTATCAGCATTAATTTGGAATAACAACCTTCTCTGCATCTAAGAGCTAACAGCTGAATGAGAACTGTGGCATTTGGTCAGAAACTTCAGCAAGGTTTCAGTATCCTCCACCAGAAGCAATTTCAAGCTAAGGAAATTAAGTATAGAGGACACTTACATGAGCTAAAGGCAAAAGCTGAAAAATGAAATTACACCAAAAGGCTAATTACCAGTGTTCAGCAGTCTTACAAAAAAGGTGTCTCGAAACAGCTCTCACTGGGAAACCTCACCAGGGGAACAAGAAAAAAGATACATTCACAATGTCATCAGCTCTAAAACAGGAGAAACTGCAACTTCTCCTGTAGAATGGGTAAAGGGAAAATAAGATCAAAATTCCAAATGGTTTTATCAAGCTGAAGACATGCCCTGAAATCAACAAACCATTCAGCAAAAGTGTGTCTGAGGACAGCAGTTAATCTGGAGAAGACAAATGCACAAGCACCAAATGGTAAGAAAATTAGTAGTTACTGCAGTTTCACAGTGAGTAGTGTATGATTGTAAATCGGTAATGCAACACTGCTCCAAAAAAGACAAACTTGATTTTTGGATTTATTAATGGGCATGGAATTCACGACAACTGGCATGAAATCTATCAGCTTTTTTGGTTACTGATGAACTTCTTGATCTAAAAAAGGGATCTAAAATAGATCTCCTGAGAAAATTTCAAGGAATTAAGATTTTTAGAATTTGCAAACACTGAAATGATTTTGGAAAGACATGACCATAAAACATTAAAATCTTAAGAGAAATGTCATGAGCTCTTTCTTCATGTCAGAGTCATTTCCACGTATCAGTCTACAGAAGCAGGACAAGAATCATCATTTGTATCTGACAAAGAGATGTAGAGTTAATACCAGGAATATCTTTCTAATGATTATGGCAATTAAGTACTGAAGCATGGCAAAGTACTACTTTGGAATCTACCCAGCCATAGATACTCAATACCAGCATAGTGAGCTCCTGAAACAGATGGTCTCATTATATTAAGTCTGAACACAAGGGATTAAGCTAGGGAACCTCATGTCCATTCTAAATCTGCACTCTCAGTCCTGCAGGCCAGCCTGGAGGGAGACTTCTGACACTGTCTGAAGTGACCTTAATTCCTGAGGTTCTTCCATTGCATCAAACACACACATATGAGGTAGTAAAACACACATAATACTAGAAAGTAGCTTCCAGTAAGACCATACAGGTTCCATATCTGGCTGTCATAGCTATATAGCTGTTCACAGATGTACCTATTGTAAATAACGAATCCAACTCTTAGCAAACTTTTGTATTCTGCCAAGACTTATTTATTTTAATGAGTGCAAACAAACAAATGAGAGAAGTTAAAGTGATATGACTAGGATGCAGGTATTTAAGTCTGAGCCTCTTTCTTTCAAACACAACATAAAAAACCATGACAGAACTCTTCAGTGATATGTAGATTGGATATTTCCAATTAGCTACTACCTTGATTTGTTTATTTATCTGCTTGGAAGAAAGTAAATATAATTACATAATAAATAACATTATACTGCAGATAGCAAGGTAACCATCATAGTCTTCAAAACATGGGACAAAAACTAATCTCACAATGTCAAAAAACTCTAGGGTTTTTTCCTCCCTTTAGGTAAAAACTAAGCAAGAAACTAATCAGCCTCTGTACAGTAATTTTTACTATCACTCCCAACTGCATTTAGATATGCCAGCAATATAGTAAAAACTCTGAAAACTGGGGTGTCATCTTTTCATTCTTTCTGGGAGACTTTTTTTCCACTTTCCTTCCTTTTACATATAAATATATCAGTTTTACAACATGTCAAAATGTTCTCATTTGGCTCATGCAAAGTGACAGTAACAAGACAGTCATCTGATGGGATAATTTGCTCCTTAGCTGATTAAAAAAATGCATCACAGACACAATAAAAAGAGCTCCCACATTTTGCTGCCTGCCAAGATATATCACTTAAATTAATATAATCCTTTTGACACAGAATAGTAAATTTTCATAAATTATTACTGACTGAACCTAGAGTTATCAGAGTTATCCCAGTGACAGAATGTATTCCCATGAGAAAACACAAGGGATCCATTTATTGCTATCTTTGTGTATATATTGCTAGCTTTCTGCTACCTTTGCAGCTGCTGCTGTTTTTACAGCTAATATAGCAGTTTTACAATAAAAAGCATAGATTAACATGTTAAAAGGGAAGGGGCCTGTTTTTTATTCTTATTTAATACTCAAGAATCTTGACCAGTTAGTCACAACAGCATTACAGAAATGAGTTAATGTTATATAGTCTTTATATAGGAATTATTGGTTATAGATAGAGATCTCAGATTTTACTTGCTCTATTTAAAAATACTTCAGTAGCCATTACAGTAATACAGCACTGTTGTAATAAGTCCATCTTTATATAAGAAAAACTGATCTATTTTTTCAAATTTTGTTTTATATACGTAACTTTGTGCCTATCCCACAAAGTACTAAGAAATACAAAACTAAGTAAACCATTCCTTTTTATGCTCAGCCTTTAATCCTGATCTTCATGGAAATCATCAGGTAGAACAGGATTTGACAATCTCAACATACTTCACTACAAAGAGGATGACTGAGAACAATTACAAAGAGGAAGACAATCTCCTCCTCCTCAGCTCCTTTGTCTAGTCTGTTTTCATACTGTTCAGAGCCATAATAAAGGATTAACCCCCCAAATATACTGTGTTATTGATTCACTCTATTAACAAAGCCTTGTATGGCAGTGGTAAGATTCAAAAATTTAAGATGTACAAGTCAGTGAAAAACCAACAGCAGCAGGAACAGCAAGGGACATCACATAACATGTGATATGTTAACCACTATAAAAAAAATGAAAAAAATTGTACAAGACCAAAAATTAGGAAAATATTAACAATATTTATTGCCAAGAAGTTATACTTTAAAGTAATTTAAGCATTCATAGTTTTCAAATACATGAATATTAATATTTGTGTACATTTTTTTATTTGGATTCATTATAAATAATTCTTCATTATTTGGATATGTGCATGCTTTTGTAGATCTGCAGGAATTCCAGACCCAGATTTTTCTGATACATGAGAACTAAGGGCTAGGCATGAAGAATAATACAGAATTAATAGATAGCAAATACACCCTTGTTACAATAGTTGCATTTGCAATTTTCTTCATTTGACTTTCATCACCCATGTCAGGAAATTGTACACAATTTTTAAATAAAAATTAGCCTCATTAAAAGCACATTCTGAAAACCTTATTGAAGGTAATCTGGACGTGACAGATGAGCTCTTCATCTCCTACAATATTAAAGAAATGCCAACAGAACACATTATGTGCCATCAGCAGATTAGACTGTAAGTAGATAAGGATGACTTCCTAATCCATATGGTTAGATTTATGTCACTGATTTGAAAATAAAAGATGCCTTTCCTGCAAAAAATCCCATTACTTACTGCTTAATGACATAACAAAAAGACTGGGTTGTGGGAAAACATACTGAATTACTTTTAAATCCTCTGATGCTTCTTAATGCAGATGCATTTCTTGCACATTTAAAAAAAAATATGTATTTTGTGGTTTCATTCTTAATCCTCACATTTTTAATGTTTCTTCATTGTGCTGCTACTTGGGTTGAGCAAATGCATCAGCAAATGTATTCTCCTGACATGTCCAGAGTCATGGCTATGACACAGTAGGACTTTTCTTGAAGATTTCTTGTTGTTACCCTTGATTAAACTATGCCAGGACCATAATCTAAGGTCAGAGGAACACAGGAATTATGAGCTCCGGCCCACAGTAGGTCCCAAAGGACCTCACAGTTACTATACCACTGGCTGTGAAGGCTGCAACTTCCTACTTTGTGTTTTTAATAGCAAAGGGTTGAAGGAGTAATGTGGAATTTTAAGAAAAGGACCTTATTCTGAGGAAAGCCATCAAAGTTTAATCATGTGGACACCCTGAAAATACAAAGAAATAATAGAAAAATTATATTGGTGTTTCCAGCAGAATAAGTCAATTCTTTACAGTAAGTCAGTATGAACTGTTTGCAGTAAAAAAAAAAGCTCCATTGCGTCTGCTTTGATATTGTTTCAATTTTGGTGAAGCTTTTTTTGATGTTGCTATAAATTGACCATTTTTACATTTTACCATTACCTGCTTCAGTTCTTTTACATAAACACTAGAGAAGGGAAAGCCAAACAAAAAGTACCATTTTTTTTTCACATAGAAACTCTGTGGGCTTTAACTTTCTGCACTTACCCTCTCTTCTCTGGTTTTATGCAAAGTGATCACATTAATTCAACAACAAACTGCATTTCTGTAAAATGAGGCAATCTCACATCCCCATTTCCTAGCATACTCTCAGTATTAAGCCCTACTGCCTCCCTTGCTCTGGTGCTCATATTCATCACATCTCTTGCCCAGATGGAATGGAAAATTTATAAACCCTTAAACTACAAAAGATCTGTTCATTTTTTACCCAAATCTGTTCCCTGATCCGGTTCACCTGTGGTGATGGGACTGCACAAAACCTGATGTTAGTACACAGTGCTGAGCTGAAGTAGATAAGCAAAAGGTCAAACCATTTCTGTCCATAGCAGAGTTCTCTCTCATACTATTTGCTACACTCTGTGTAATGTTCTTGTTCTGGTGGGACCCAGATTAGCAAGTGCTATAATCTAAATGAAGTTTTCAAAATAAGCAGATATCTTAATAATGTCATAAAACCAAATTATTATTATTATTATTATCAGGATATAATATGATAAATGCTTTAGGATAGCCACATAGTTAAATCATGCACTGTAATTTAGCAATAACAACATTTTCTAGCCACAAAGCATATTGCAACTCTCTAATTAATTATTCCAAAAACCCTGCTAAGTGCTGTTGAGGGAAAAATTACATTTTGAATGAGTCTGTGGACAGAAGGCCAGACTGACTTCTGCCTCTATCCTTCTGCATCATTTCTGTGAAGGGCATAGACTACAGCAAGGTGCAAAACTCTACTCTGTGGGTGAAAGGATGAGATGGTGGCCCCAGCTACAGAGAGGCAGGGCTTGTTCAGTGACAAATCCCTTCTGCTTTTCTATCTCTGTAGTGGCCTTTGTGAAGACCTATGGAAACATATTTGCTCTGCTTTGTTTTGCTATTATCATGAAAAAGTATCTGCATTGCAGTGCCAAAGAAATGAATAAGCTGTTAATTTGTAAAGGAGGGGAAAGGCTCTGATAGGCTGCTAACAAGCAAGCCATATAGCTGTCATTTATACCTCAGTCCTTTTAAAAATCCATGTGCTTAAAAGTTTCTATTATCTTATTGCTTCTTTTGAAGAAGGCTTATTTCCATGAAGTTAGATATCTAACACCTTAATTTCACACTGCATTCTGTTTTCTTTCTTTAAAATAGAAAACCATAATAATTTCCTTAATGTAATACTTCCTTGTCACAAAGCTCATATAAAGCTTTCCAAACCTCTAAGCAACATCGACCTTGTTTTTTTTAATCATTTAGATACCAAACAGTCAGCTATTTCTTATCACTTAATAGGGTCATCTTGCAAATAACAGTTGGTTCTCCAAAGGGTTCAAACTCTATTAAAATAGTTTGGTGTTAGTCATTGAAATATGTCCTGCAGGGATCTGCACGATTTGTTTCCATTTTGCTCTTCTGGTACATAACTTTTAATTTGTTTACTTTTTACCCCTCTTGAAATTTAAAAAACATATCAACACATTCTCAACACTTGATTAAGCAACCACATTTTTACATAATTTATTTTAATGTTTTCTATTTTTAGAAAGTTAAAACTCATTTCCAAATGCTAACATAGCTTCATCCATGAAGACAAGTTTTTTTAAAAAAACTCAGACACACAGAGGTTTTCATATGCCTCATAGCCTTCCTGCTATATTCACTGACATATCCAGCAAGAAAACCAAAGAATCTTTTCATTATGATTTCAAGAAAATTTCCTGCCACTTACGTAGTCTATTAAATAATCTAAGACCATTCAGATGTAATCCCAAACAAACCACTGCATTCTCCTTTATTTCAAATTTCTCTTTGAGATCTGCTTGCCATACCACATCCCTTAGTACAGGGCCTAAGCAAATTTTTAGAAAATACATATTATGTTTAAATTAGGATAATTAATTTATACTTTTTCTGTAACTAGCTCTTCCAAGTGTTTAAAAAAGATCTCAAAAATATACTGGGCTCAAATCTGAATTTTATGTCACATGAAAGTGTTGCAATTCACAAGGTACCAAAAGCTTTTAAGTCCACTCGTTATCTTGTGCCAGGCACATCTTCTGAGAAACAAAAATGAAATACACCTTGGCAATGACACTTAGACCTAGCAGGTGCATAGGGTTCATAAAGTCCCTTCAGCAAAAATAGTGGGGGAATTTTGAAAATGCTTTCCTCCCTCTTCTCTTGTGCAGCCAAACTCAATCTCATTTAACCTGAAGTGCTGAAGAGTAAATGAAAGGATTGTTATGAGACAAACATAGTTGTTTAGTTTTAGAAAGAAAATCTGGGTGCCTTTGTAATTTTCTTTAAAAAGCTAATCTATTTAACAACATTCAGAACCACAAAAAACTATACACCCCATATTTCAAATTATAAATGTTTGGAATTTTTGGTTTTTGAATGCTATAACTATACATGCAAAGTAGAAACAACAGAAAAAAATTCCACAGAACTATTATGAGAACAGGGGATGGCTATCTTTTCTTTATCTTCAAATAATGTTTGGGACTAGCAAAAAATGTCTGGGTCTAGAATAAAGAACTAAAAGTTGGTAGATAAAAATCTGATAAAAATTCTCAGTCTTCTGCAATTCAATCACAATTTCTCAAGGATCTATCAACTGTAAAGAAAAATATGAAAGCAGATTTTTTGGGGGATATGACATAAACCCGGACAGAATATTTCTGTTCAAGTGATGCAATTAATTAACATTAATTTACTGTGAGATCATGGTATTTAGGATATGTAGTCCCTACAGTACTCCCCTTTCCCGTTCTTCTGCAATAAAAAGTTTACTGAATCCGTTTTGCTTTGTTTTTTTTTCTTTCTTCCAGCTTTTCTCCTCTTTCTCCTCAGAGGATGAAAGCTCAATTTGGCACCACATGAGGAGTTGAGAAAGAATTTAATTTTTTTAACACTGCATGCATTAGAAATAGAGATTTGATGTGTGCTTTCTTTTGAATTGGCATGGGTAATCCTTTTCCTTGCTCTACACTGAGTTTTTCTAGAAAATAAAGAAAAAATATTTACATCAAATTTCTGGTGGAGAAAACCCCAGTCATCAGCTCAATCAGGAACATCTGGAATATCTAGTTTGGGGTAAAGGTCACAAAGGCCTCTCCTGTATCTCCTGTTTGAAAAATCACCATTCCTTGTACACCACCTGCTTTTTCAGATCTCATCTCCTTTATCAATTTGGAACTGTTATGATAAAATACTTGTGTAGCAAGTATATAAACAAAAGAGAAGACACTGCCAGTACTGATTTTGTATACATCCACTAAGGAAAGAAGACCAAAAGAACTACTGAGATAGAGTAACATGATTTACTTTAATAAAAGAAATTATATTTTTGAGCTATAAAGACCTAGCAGCCTTAAGTAAGTTTATCTTGTGATTTTCCACAAGCCAAGTTGGTGACCAACACATGCAGGCTAATAAATTAAGCTGATTCAGGGTTCTGGAAATACTATTTTTGATTTGGGCTATCTTCAGCTCAGTTTCTCTACCTGGTCTTAATGAAACAACAAAAAAAAACCCTCTTTAGTTGAATTGCTTGAAATGCCTACATCAAAAGAACTCTACAGATGCCAAACACTCCACTTACTTCACTTTAAATTTCATTGAAGAGCTTTTCTGAGGATGAATATTCCTGATAGAAAGAAGTGGTCGGAAAGCTATTTGAAAATGGAATTCCTTTGTGTTTAAGAGCACAGTCTAAGCAGCAAAACTTCAAACTGTGCAAACAGAAAAGGAACAGTCTAAAGCCATTGTTTACCTTGCATACAATGAAGCATTCAGAAATTCTCCATGTCAATACCTATACTAACTTAATTTGGTTTTAAATAAGATACAGTTTATTTTTCTTTGTCTCCTGTTTTGCCAATTTTCTTCATTAAAATTTGCAGTTCATCCCAATGCATGTTTTTGGAACAAACTATCAAGAATGAATGAAATTATTTGCTTATGACTTGCTAGAACAAACTTTTCAAGAAAAATCTCAGATTTGACACTACAGAATAATAGGATCTAAAACATATCTATGACCTCAGTTGGATGGGGTTTGACAAGATAATAATTCGTATTTAATCTCTTTGATACATTTCAATGCTTTCATTTTATTGCATTTGCTTTGCTATATTTTCTTTCAGGGTAATACAGGTTTCCTAGAATCACATTCAGAAAAGTACAATACTCAAGCTAAAGTCATTTGTCAATGTGGAATACACACAATACACAATGTGGCTTTGCAAAGCCACAGACCCTAATTATAGCAAGACCACATTGCATTTACATATAAAAAGGACAAGTTAATAATAATAAATAAAAATAAGAACAATCAAGAAGGGCTATTCCATTTCAAATATCAAGATTAGAAATGCTACATAATTAACTGAAAAATTTTTATGTTACATGGAAGTAATAAAAATTGGTTAACTAAGACACTGCAGAATGGGTTAACTAAGACACTGCAAAATAGGTAGGAAATTAACTATAGACTCTTGCTAGTGTTTATGATCTCACTGCTAAAAGCAAGGACATTCTGACCTGTTCCACGTTCTCAAAAATGATTCTTTAAAATATTCAACAAATCAATATCAATTTAATTATGGAAATGCAAAACTCTTTTAGGCTTATATAATTTACTTTTTAAGTGTCTCCTGTGATAAATATAGGCTGTTGCACGCTTTTCTTCCAACCTACTTCAAATATTTGAAATAAAAAACTACCTGGCAAAGAAAATCTGAATTCTTAAAATATGTGTTAAGAGAAAATGTTGTAATGCAACCATCTCCCTAAGCCTCAGTTCAGCTGAATTTTCTTTAAAAATGTTAAACAAAAATAGCAGATGCAAATTCATTATGCCACATATCTTCATCTAATTTAAATAAAAAGAGGAAATGTTTGTTTTAAAAAGAGGAAATGTTTATGTTTCTTCATCCACTAAAATATTTGCAATACAAGATCTCATTTCATCATGTTGTCTGAATTACAGCACTATCTCTCCCTGCTGGGCCTCTGGCATGGAATAACAATGTCAGCATGAACTCTTTACTGAATTTCGCTTTCTGTTCATGTTATCACAAATTGGTTTGAGTACACAGCCTGGAAAAATGCAGAATGACAAATCAAACAACCCTCAAGGGAGAGGAAAGATTTAATAGCTTCTTGCCTGTCAACTGGTTATTATAAGATGATGACAAACAGCACTACATTGATAACTTTCCTAGATATTTGAACCATGCTTTAGAACAGATTAACTCAAGATCATATTTAAAAAGTCAGAGGTCTCAAAAGCTAAAAATCATACTAGTAAGTCCAGTTAGATTAGAAGATAATTGCTTTTACGAAAAATGAAACTTAATGATAGTCAAAGACTTCAAAAACAAGTTGAAGGCACTCCCAGCTCTGGAGCTACACTGATCTTGTGGTCTGGTTGTGCACTTCCTTACTCCAGTGTTATAGCTAAGGCAGCAATTAGTTTTCTTCTAAAATATCACTTTTTTGGAAAAAGTTATATTCAAAGCAGTCAACTGCTTTTCAGACTTCTGAGTTTTAATTTTTATGTTACATGGAAGTAATAAAAATGAACACTGTAGTAAGTATAGCAGAAATTCTGCATACATGCAAAGTCAACAACAGGAAAAATATATTATATTGTAGAAACATTTTTTTTTCTTTTAAAACTATAATCCTTTTTTTCTTTTTCTACAGCATCTGTGGAATATGGGCTCCCTCCAGTGGCAAAATTAACATTCAAAAATCTTCACCCTTATTTATGTGCTTAATTGTATAGCCTAATAAACAAAATACCAGACACACACATTGCAGGCCAAGAGTTCAAAGCCTTTTTAGGATACGGGTGTTTATTAGCACATTTTTTTTTTTCCTTTTCAACAGTATCAGATATAAACAGCATTATTAATCACTATACTCAATGCCATAAAAAATCCGTATGTTCCAAACAAAACTTTTCAACATTTTAGTTTCAATACAAACGATTCCCTCCAAAAAACTTAGTTGTTAGTCAGGCTAGACTTTCTGGGAATTTGGAAAATTCATGAAACTTGTCTTTTACCATTTGCATTTTCAAAAAAATAAAAAAATCTACATAGTGTCATATAGGTGTGATGAGCATCTCAGAAAAGTGTATTACAAATAGATAAACTTAATTCTTTAGTGAAGAGGGAGACATATCTTCCAGTTTTGGCCTGGATTTGCTCTGTTCCTGCCCAACCCAGAATGCACAACACACTTCCATTCTTAGAAAAGTATTAATTCAAGATACTGTGTTTAATTTACATGAGTGTTCTTGGCTTTAATTACACAGACAGTAAAGCTGCAACCTTTGGCTACACTTAGCTCCTGATAGGTTCGCTATGAAATACTTCTGTTTACCTGTGTTACTGCATCACAGCTACATTTTGCTTTCCATTTTATTTTATTTTATTTTATTTCCATTTTTATTTTATTTTATTTATTTTTTCTTTACACTACAAAATGTCATATCCCTAGCAAAGACAGTTACTGAAATAAACCAACTTGGTGAATGTCTGACTGCTCAGAAAAACACAGGAGTTAAGCCACTAGGGAGTAAATCACTTATATGTATCCTCAATTTTAAAGAGTCTTTTCCTTGAGGATAACCTCTGCTCAGAACTACTGGATTTTGATCATCATAACTGCAGGCTGGACTCGATAAATTTCAATGGTCCCTTCTAACCCACATGCTCTATGATTGTAAATATAAAAGACTGGAAAATATCTTCATTAAAATTCTTTGTAAGGTTCCCATATAACTTAAGTCATTAAGTCATGAAAATTAATGCTAACCTGTCACAACCAGGTTGTCTCTCCAGGGAGTCCTCTCCTACAAGAGAACCTCATAAAGTGGCACTTTCTGCACAAGGAAATGAGAAGCTTGAAGACACAACTTCCTTTAATCTTATAGTCTGTTTTTTGGCTACTATGAAGAAAAATTCTGGGTAAAAAGAAATCAAGGGCATATTTGCATGATGCAATATCTGTATAAGAGAAAAAGGTAAATACAGGCAAGTAAAGCAACATACAGGTAGCATTAATCTGTCTAAAACCTCAAGAACCATAAATTCAAGAATTCCAGCATTCATTTCATAATAATGTCACCTCAGTTTTGACTTGTTTTGTTGGATTGTTTCAAACAATTATTTGCTAAGGGAAAAGGGAACATAATGTCAACATATATAGAATAAATGTATCAAGAAAACAGCAGGAAGCCTTTTTCTGCTGCTCTCTTTCTCTAAAACTGCTTCTTGGCTTGTGCTCAGCAGGTTATGACCAGTAAGTATGTCCATCAGCCTTTGAAGTCAGCGCTCAAGTATCATTGATAGAAGACAGCTATGAGAACTGGAATTTGTTGCACCATTCTCCCAAACTCTGCTGCAGTGGCAGATCCAATGCCACATAGCAACAGCAGCAATATAATGGCTGAATAATCCCTTCCCTCACAAAGTCAGATTTCAAAATGGTTTTAACAGAGGGCTCCGAGTTACCAGCTGAGTGATGCACAATCAAGCAGAAACGTGAATGTCCTCAGAAACTTTGTGAGGAGTGTAAGTTGTTTTCTACCTTTCTTTAGAACAATAAGAGCAAGGAACCTTCTGCAAGACTTGGGAGAAAAAGAAATTTTACCAGGAGCTTACTGGAGGGACACAATTGTTTTTATCCTGCATATCAAAGATAAGGCACAGGAGGTTAAAATGTAGCAACATTCCTCCAGACAAAAAGCACAAGGCAGAAACTTGGAAAATAAAAGCACAGGATGATACTAAACCCCTCCAACCACAAATCACAAATGGTCAAGTATGGATTACTGAAAGGATGAAAGCTTGACACGTGGCTAAAACTGGTTTTAGAACCACACAGAGAGAATAACAAATTTATATATGACATATGTAAAATATCCCAAATGCTGTGAAAATAACAAGAAGGTATAAGATAGGCACAGACTGTACAAAGAATAAAAAGAAAGGAAGAACCGAAAGGAAGGAATTGCTTCAAACACATGTCCTCCAGTAACGAAGCACCATACTTTACTTGTAGATGTCTTTCCTTACCATCAGCAGAGGTCAACGTCTACTTTTTCACTGCCATTTAGCACATTTTTTTCACTGCAGGACAATGCTTATCATTAAAGCACCCTTTTTTGTATAGTATTGCATTAATCAAATAAGAAACTTTTCTCATTTAAAAAGTGGTGAATATACATGTTGGTATTTTGCTCCTGTCTTCCCACTTTGGTTTCCCAATACCAAGTCACATTAAACTTCAGTACAGCAAGAGATTTAATAAGAGCACAAATGCATTCACTCACCTGTGAAACATCTGGAGGTAGCATGAGACTTTTCCATTTTTTCTTTAGTTTCCTTTGCTAGGGGTGAGATACCACCCATCACATACAAATCTCAGTCTGCTGCTGGGACTCCATTAACATGCCCTTGAAACAAGGACTGGTATAAAGAGACCTTGTATTAAGGAAATAACTTCCTGTAAGTCCATTTTCAATTCCTTTGTAACATGGCCTGAATGCTTCATGCTTTATGGACTCAGGACATGGAGAGCTGCAAGAGGATTATATTTCCTGTAGCTCCCTATTACTTTCCTCTAGCTTGACTGGAAGGCTCAGCCAGGAAAAAAGCAGTGATGACATACTGCAAGCTTCTGTGACCAGAAAATAAAACCACTGGCTCATAGAAAGACAGGGAAAGAACAGTCTATGAGATATATCTACCTGTGTAATTCACTGCTACAGGAAATCAGTGAGTCGAGTAATGTAAAATTGCAAAAGGCTACAGCGTTTTCTGTCTTTAACATTATTTGTTGTATTTGCTGAAGTAATAAATGCACAATCTATGCTTCAGAACAAAACATATTTAATCTTCATACATTTTCTATTATTTTGGTTTTTTCTGCTTTCAGGATCTTTGGTTTTATGATTTAGGGACATTTTGGGGGGGTTTAGGGAGGGAGGGTTGATTTGTTTTTTGTTTTTTTGGGTTTTTTTTTTTTGCAATGAATGCCAAACTCTATGAACTTTGTGCCAAAATTCAGTTTTACCTCAATGAACTATCTTCATAATTTGTACTGAATTCTTCAATTGCTTTATTTACTCCCTAAAATACAGCAAACAAGAACTCAAATACCCATTTGCAATCTGATGACTTAAGCACTCCTCTAAGGGGCAGAAGACTACATTTGTTTCCTCAGAAGCAGTACGGTACACAAATAATAAACCAACAGGTTAGAATAATGTTTGATATATAGTCATGTAAATTATCTATAATAAAGATTACTAAGGATGCAAATATTTTTCATTTGTGAGTTATAATTCAAAATTACCAACTTCTTCCTATATCACAGAAGCACTAAAAAAAATTGAAAGTCAAAATACAAATACAAAGTACTTCTTTCTTCTCACAGGACAAACTGAAATATTGTATTTATACAATGCTGCTGGAACACAGAGACTATCACTGTCTGTAGTGATTACAGTTATCAGTGAGGGAAATCTGATTTGAGTCAAATGAGCATTTAATTATCATATGCATAGCAGATTGGTTTTAGAAGTGGAATTATAGGTGCTTTCTTGCAATAGTACCCTGTATTAAAAAGGCATTAAGGACATTATACTCTCATGTCTCTCAGGGGTAGAAGCAGAGAAACTCTTAGATGGTGAATTCTTGGCACATGTAGGGGAGAGAGGTAACTACATGCTCTGGCTGTGGGCACTTAGGGGACAGTGTAGAGAAACCCTGTAAATGAATTTATTCTGCACTATCTACCTAGCCAGAAGCTAGGTCACCCCATTAGCATCTGATTCAGTACATCTCACTTATTACCTTGGGCTTCATTTCTATGCAAACTATGGCTCTAGGGCTTCTGTTTGACACTAAAAATACATAGAACAACTGTCCATCTATCAGCATTCAAAAACATCACAGAGGCATCCTACTTGGCTCCCAAATCTTTGAGAACTCAGTGCTTCATACAAGAACATTGATTTTAGTCTCACTGAAACCAAGAGCCCAATATACTGATGAAACTTCTCTTTCGTTCCACATATGTAACTGAAAAATCTGTATTAATGTAGTAGTCTATACATAAAGAGTAAGATGATATGAAGGGAGAGCATTCAAAGAGAAAATATAGGTCACTGGTCTCGCTGAATTTTAATAATCTAATGGTTATTATCTCTTGACTATTTAAGACAGAAAATTTTACAGCTCTCAAATATCTTACAAATATAGCACTTTTTAAATGGCATTTATTTTTCTGTGAAAAAAAATCAACTGAATAAAATATGTACAATTTTGAGTAGATAAGAAAAATTATGTAACAGATTCTTTAGGTTTAAAAAATTAAGTCAATATTCCTACCATTTTTACTTCCAAATGCTATAATCTACAGCTATATAAAACTATAGAAAAGGAATCAGTTACTAACTAATAGTCACTGTAGGTTACATTTCAATAATGCATGATCTATCTAATGAGAAGTGTACCACATCACATATTTCATCCTTGAATGCAAATCAATAGGTGTTCGTAGTTTTCATTTTAAAAAATGCAAAGGGCATTGGTATTCTATAAAAGCCACCTATTAATCCAAGTTAAAACCTCAAATATTTGCCTTTCTGCACAGAGATTAGAACTCTTTCTTCATGGGTATAAGTAATTCCATTTGTTTCTTTGATCACAATGTAAATTCATTGTAGACTCACACCTCATAATGATCTGTCTGTTACGTTTTTCTCTTCAGTAGCTGTTAAAATTAGGAGAGGATTTGTTGGTGGGTTATTTTTATTCAACCACATTAATACAAGTCCTAAACTAATCAATTTGCATTATGTAGCCTTTCATGCAGTTTGCACAGATTTACAGCTTGGTTGCTTTATCTAGTCTCATGACTGTGAGACAGCTGTTAGGCATTTAGCTAATCTAACTCTAATCCCCAGGGGATTCTGGTGTGTCCATTGAAAGTTAGATGCATGGACCACAGTTTACCATCTGAAGTATCTTATGTCACTCCTGTTTATTTTTTTCTTTATGATTTTGGATTCAAATTTTTTCTGAAGATGTTCATTAGAACTGACTGACTGATCACAGTGAAACAGTTATTGGCTAAGGTTTGCTTCTCATTTTAGTTTTCTCATGGGTATGTTTAACATTTCTTGCATCTTTCAAACCTATCATGCTGATTTCAAGGGGTAGTAAGCAAAGATTTTTTTAAATTATGTTCCACCTAAGTAAAAGCAATAAAGCACTTTCTGCACAGTTGTTTTGTTTCTCCTGCCACTTAATTTTTTTCTCTTATCTTTTCTATGATACTTGGAGAAATAACGGGAAAATTAAAGATTATACCTTTTCTTGTGATTGTGTTCCTGCAAACAGATTTTATCTGCAAAAGACCATTCAGCTTTCTCATTAAAATTCACAGCCCCTAGCTGACTAAACTTTATTGGCAAGAAGTCAAGAAACATAATTGTTTAAATTATGAACATTTCTAAAAACAGTGCATTACGATGAAAGTCATCTATTTATATTGTGCCATTTCATTATGATTGTACTTTCAATGGATATTTTATCTTGTTAAAAAAATAGTAAAGTGAAAGCCTGACAAAAATGAAACAGATTAATCTGCTGAATTCAAACATTTTTCAAAGTAAATTTATTTTTACATAGGAAATTAACTTAGACTTTTAAAAGTTAAATGCATTTTTTCCTAATACTATTTATATCCTTGAGTGCACAGCTTCTTGACAGCTAATAAACAAGCTTATATTTATACTAGAAGCCAAGATAAAGTACTAGCTCTATAATAATCGATAAAAATTCTGCCTCTGATTTTCAGCAAACAGCTTGCTTTAATAATGAAATCACAAACTAAAATTGATAAAGATTATAGGCTGGCAGAAGACTGTGCTCCCACTTAAATTAATGGCAAAACTGTCCAGACCATCTCCGGCCCCATCTTGCCGGGTCATAGCCTGGCCTTAATCAAATCTCACTCTTATGAAATAGCTGGCTTGAGCTGACCTCACACATTTTCCTTTGTAATCCAGTCTGCCTAGCAAAGGTTGATGTCAGTCTCTCGCTGGTTAGTGAGGCTCTTAAGATGTGTAAACTTGTTCTACACCCTTGCTCTGACTTGTTCACCTTTGGGCATGAATTTAGCAGTGAGTGACAGAGAAGGCAATTTCATTCCCCTTTGCACCTTTGGGCAAGGGGAGAGAGCTATGTCTGTGCTGCTGGGCTGCAACATGTCTATGCTGATTTGACCCTTAGAAAAAGGTTTAAGCAGGAAAAAAGGAAAAAGCAGGAGCAAACCAGACAGTAGGAGCACCAAATGCATCTGGCTCTTTCCCACAGGGACATGTCTTTGTTTTTATTTTCAGCTCTAGTTTGTATGGAAACCAGACTTTCTGATGTGGAGAGCCACAGTAGTCCAGAACAAAACTTTCCTTACACATTCTAAACCATGTTTTTCTTCTACCAATTCAGACAAAGTCTTACATTTTCAAACACTATTCAGAAAAATAACTGACCTTCAGTTAGTTCAACAATAAACTGGATGCACTCAGTGTTAGCAAGATGAATTCAGGAGTGGTGTTCTGCATGTCCCATACATATGGGCTTCAAAGATCAGCATCTGCTTGGGATTTCAATACTGCTGTTTAATATTCCTATATCTGCCTCCGCCAGCAGTGAGAATTTCTTACACCTCTGAAGATCTTCACTGTTTCTGAAACACTGAATGTACCCATCCCAGGACTATGCTGTGTTTCCTGACAAGACACAGGGCCAGCCAAACAACATATGCTACTTCTGTCCTACTAGTATGTGCTAACCAGATGGTATTCAAAGAATGCAAGTAAGTGATGATCTCTGTTCATCCATCTGTCCTGAAATTCTCACAGATTGAAATGAATACACTTTACATCTCTAAGCATTAGGATTCACTGAAGCACAATGTAGCTCTTTCAAAATAACATTAAGGTCACACATACACCCTACAAGCAAGAATACTCCCAGAATAGTAATAAATCTTCCCATCCTATACTTGATTTATTTTCTTGCATTACAGCTGCTTTGCAGCATTACTAAGCATTCTGACATCAGCTGGATATTGTTGGTACTAGATTGTTTTTTATGAGTTTACTCTGCAGTACTTATTGAAAACAAGTAAAACCATCAAAATTATTTTCAAAGTAGGCCATTGTGACTAATATTTCAACCACTTAAACATCTTATCTTAGTTTTACTTCCTCTTTTATACTGCTTAAATAATTCAATTAGGAGAAATACAAGGGATATCCATGCAAAACATAAATTTTATTTTCAAAACGGGATGTATGGATGTCCTTCAGTCCTTTATATCTGCTAAATAATACAGAAAACATATCCCTTTTCCAAGGATAGTGTCTTCTACAAAAACCTTAGCTAATTCATACTTGCATTTATAATTAAAATTATTTATTTAAAAAAACTTATTTTAATCAATCAAATTTGTAAAACAATAGCAAACCAACAGCAGAGATCTTCACACAAGAGCTGATGAACTGCTTTCATTTTTTAAGTGTGAGTTCCCAATGCCCGTTTGAGTTGACATCTGATCCTAACTGATCTTTGTATTTGCAGAGCTTGGATTTCAAATTGTTTAAATGAAAAGATAGAGCTGTTCAGCTTCCTTTTTCAAAACTTATATTAATTTCTCTTTCCCATCCTCCTTGGATCTGAAATAGATTTATGGGAAAAAAAGCTAAGAAATAAATGTTACCTTTAAAAATTGCTTCAGCAAATTTGCTCCAGATTTTTAGTGATTCTATTTCAAGTCTCCATCAAAAACATGTTTTTCTCCTAAATTTTCAAGCTTTTCTCAGTCTCTAAGGCAATTTCATGAATTTTCAATTGTCAAAAAAAATGAAAAAGCTAAATTTTCAGCTTATTATGCATAAGATATATTCTGGTGCTTTTCCTTTAGTTCTGTAAAGTTTTTTTTTTTTCCTCTCTTTTGTTTGGAAAGATGTGGCATACTGTCCCCTAGGAACATGAACAGATGAAGAATAGGTTTTATATCAAGTTTTCAGTCTGAGCATTAGAACATCAGAAAAATAATTTTATGAAGAACAATTGAAAGAATTGGCTTTTTCTTTTTTTTTTTTTTTCTGAGCTTACACAATTACTTTCTATTATTTAATCCAGCTGTGAAAATCTGCCATCATAGCAGGGAAAAGATTTCATCCTTCTGAATTTTCAGAGGGTCAATTCTAGGTTTGAAGAAACCCTTGAGATATTGGAATTTTAGTGAATTATATTCTAAGAGTTACTTTACTCACAGGTAGGCATATAAAATATATGTAATTTCTATGCTATCTTAAAAGTCAATTTTTTTTTTCTTTATCATCTTTGTGCTTTTACTTCTGACCATAACTGCAAAGCTAATTTACTGGTATTAATCTTTATTCTTCGACTGAACTGACACAATTATGAAGAAAAGACTTAAGGAACTACATTTTACTCCAATGAAGTCCTCTTTTCATTCTTTCTTTAGCTCATCTTGTAGTCATTAGAATCCTTTATATGGATAAAAAGGAGCATTATGGGAAAATAAGCACATTTTTAACAGAAATGATAAAACTTCTGGTGTCTAAAATGTTTACAGATTAAAACCAAGTTGATTTTATATATAAAAAAATAGAACTTAAGATAACAGCTATGCATAAATATTTTAAGAGCTACACTTAACATACATGCATTTATTATTACTAATTTTTTACATATAATTTTGTTTAAATTACCATTATAACAGTCTGTCAGACAAACTGTTACCATTGCAAATCCTTTGCTATTTAACTGTTGCTCAGTTATTCATACAAAATCAGTTTGATGCTTTAATTTGGGTATTCACTGGACAAGCAACAAAATTATCTCTAAACTGAATCCCAAAACTCTCTGCACCTGGTAGTAACTGGGAACAATTAACCAATGGACACTGAATAATTCATACCTCTAGTGACAGCTTTACCTGCTCTACAAAATCCTTTTTCCTGTAGTAGCAACAATTAGCACCGTTCATTTCAAGAATCATGAAATTCATTCAAACCTCCATGTGCACAAAGAGCACGAGTGCACACAACATTAAACTGGAGTGTGCTAGAGTACACTTAAGTCTCCAGCAAATGGAATACAATTTTCCTGACAGTCCAATGACTGTAACAGGCAGCAGATTTTCAAACACTTTAGCAGGTCGCACAATGGTTTCATAGGAGGTCGCACAATGGTTTCATATTCAAAGCCAAAATTTTAAAAATGCATTTTAATAGATGCTCCAAAATGCAGATTAATGTTTTGCATAATTAACAAAATGAGATAAGTTTGGTATAAAATGAAAAGCAGCTCCTTTTGTACTTTTCAAAGCAGCTGGATGTTCTTCGTAGCCCAAAGGTGGATCTTTGAGCACCCAAATAACTTTCAAAAATCTGGCAAAGCACCAAAGTCTGCCACTCTTTCAAAAAATTAAGAATTGCACAGTTTGGAAAGTGCTTTTCTATTCCATAGGTTACAAGATATGAAATAGTCAGAATCTGAGAATTTAAATGCCCTGGGTACATGTCTCTCCTGCTGCTAATTTAGCACAATGTTTTCTAAAGGGTATTACAAGCAAAGGATACTTTTTCCTCTTAATGCACTATGAGCACACCTTTGTATTCTCAAAAAAAGGAGAGTGCATGAAACCACCAATAAAAACTTTGCTTTCTTGTGATGTAACAAAGAATTAACTTATTTTGAGCCTTAAATAAGGTGGCTATACCTTTGAAATTCTCTACAGGGAGGTATCTACCATGTAAGTGCACAGTAGGTATACCAGTGCTCAGGATGTTTCAAAGTCATTGCTAGAAGTGATAATGATGTATGGTGATGTATCTGGGCTGGCAGCTGAAGAGAGATAAATACTTGTCTGCAATTTCTGTGCATGCACAACCTATGGCACTATATTATACATCAAATGCTTTGGTCTGAGCCAAGTTAAGAATGATATACAGCTAGCATTTATGGTACCTGGCAGTTCAGTAAATCTGTATCTTTGTCCTTTAAGAACACTGAGAGCAGTTTCTAAGACTCTGCACCAGAATTTAGGAAAAAAGGTTTATTCACTAGCAGCTAGCATTAACCCTTACGAAAGACCATAAGTCATTTTAGAGTATACTTGGCATCTTCAGGGAAAACTGAAATACCAGAAACTCTAACCAACAAGGGCAACAAACCTTTCAACACTTGTACAAATAATTAACTGTTTGGAAAGGTCTCATTGCTTTGCCCTAGCAGAGCTTTTCCAAATATTTCTGCCTAACACTGAACATGGGACTGAAGATGCAGTACTTATGTTAAAGGGAAGGAAAGAAAATATGGATTAACAATCATACCCTATATCAATTCTTAAATTTCTGCAGATATATTCTAAATGGCTCACTTATTTTTGTATATTTAAATTTAAATAGATTTTGCCTTGATAAGGAAGATGAGGGAAAGAGATCCAAAACCAGTTCAAATCAGATGAAGGTAGACATAAAATAGATTTTGCAAATTTCATCTAAAGCTCATATATGTACCCCTCAATATATTTCGATCTGAAATAAAAATACTCCAGTGATGCAACTATCTTACCTGATTATCTAAATCTTATGCAAAATACACAGTTCTACTTGAGAGTAAAAAATAAGCTGGAAAATGTCAAGAAGGCAGCTTCTGTCAGGTAATTGTAGGTCTGCTGCTTAATCAACAGAATAAAAAAATTAGGGTAAATCATATGCCTTCAAATATGAAATGCTATTTAGGTTTTTGATGTTTACAGGAGTAAACAGAATGGTTTTATTTTATTGGCAAGTATACACCTGCCATTAACAACAGAAATATTAACCTTGTATTTTAAATATGAAATAAAAATATGGAAGCACAAGGCATTTTTTTCCTATGAAAAGACAATTTTCTCATACATAAAATGGCCTTTTTTCTGATTAATAATATTTTTACAGAGGTAAGTACTAGGAGACCAATAAAATCCTCTTTTTTAAACTTAATGAAGAAATTTCATTTTGAGAATCTACTTTTTCATTCAAACTCTCCTCTAAATTAAAAACTTTTTTTTTTCTTTCAACAAACATTCATAGTTTCATATATTTGACTGGAAATTTTATGTAATTTTTTTTTTAATATGGGAAATTCAGGTATACAAGAACTGTACAAACAGGACTATGACAGATCTACTAATAGGATCTTAATTATGAATTACAAGAATATTTTTATACTAGAGGAAGTGACAAAGTGATCGATTTGACATTCATTTATAAAAGAATAAAGGGAAATCTCCAAATTTCATGTTGTGTTCCAAAGAGACTGAAGACTTAATAGTATTGCTCTCTTTACAGTAAGCTTGAGCAGTGCTTTTCTAGTCAAGACAAGAGACTACAGATTTTAAAGGAAAAAGAATTTTAAAAACCCATAAATCTCACTGTTTCTTGGGAGAATTTTCTTAAACTTCCATAATTTTAATTATGACTACTCCTTGGTATTGTTAAGTTTTATATTTTGTTATCTTTTTTTCCCTTGAATTGAGCAATAGGATAATCTCTAACAGCTGAATGGCATGATTTAAATACAAAGGTCAAGTCAATAAGTGAAACAAGAATCAGTCAATGATATTTTAAAAAAATCAGCACTGTTTCAGACCTGGAAGTTCTCATTGCAAGTACTTAAAGAGGTTCAGAGGTTCTTACTTTTTAAATATTTTATTCAGAAGATAATGATATTTTATGTATTCGGGGTAACCCTACCAACATTTGGGCACACTGATAACCAATTATAGTATTATGAAAAGGAGAATATTTGGGATTTGATTTTCCATCAACACTTGCTAATGCCATGTTCTCAACGAATAAAATACATCACTGCTTTGCACAGTTATATAGTTTTCAGAATGCAGTCAACAAATCTGTGATGAAGAAGGTATATTTCATAGGATATTTTACAACCTCTCTGAGTGTGCCATACCTGGATAAATCAAAACTTTTCCCACTCCCATGTTTGGGTGGGCATTTACTTCTTACGGGATAAAAACAAGCATTTCAAGAACACCGTTAGGAGTATAAGCTAATACCACATTCTGCCTTACTGAACTCATCATCTGTTCTCTCAACCCAAGTAAAAAAATCTTCTAATAGCTTAGGTAAGCCTTTGACATGGTCTACACAACATCCTTCTCTGTAAATTGAAAAGAGATGGATTCAGTGAATGGACTGTTAGATGGACAAGGAGCTGGTGGCACAATCCCACCCTGAGGGTAGGGGTCAATGGCTCAGAGTCCCAATGGACACCAGCAACAAGAGCTCCCCTCACAGGTCCTCATTTAATATCTTCAATAATTACATAGATTAAGGGATCCAGTGTGCCCTCAACAAATTTCCAGATGATACTGATATAAGTGATGTCAATGGGACACCTGGAGGATGGAATGACATCCAGAGGGACTTGGACAAGCTTGAGAAATGGCAAGGTGCTGCACTCATGCTTGTATTTTAAGTACTGGAAGTGCAGGAGTCCTGATTTTAAACCTTAACCTAGAGCTCTTAAAACTCTAGCATTCAGTATTTAGGAGTCTTGGTTTAAGATCCAGTCCTTAAAATTAAGCATATAATGCAAAATTAATTATAATCAACTTTGATATAAAAAAGTGGCATCACAAATATTATTTACAATTGTCAAGTCTGTTTTAAATTAGCTGAAATTATGATTGTAGCTATTATCGGTAGTAGTAAACTTCCCTGCCTTAAATCCGTTTTTTGTGTAGTCTGTCATCAGTAAAAAGATCAACAATAATTCAATAATGATCTAAGAGTTCATTGTTATCTGTAATCTATATCACCTGTAAAGAGCAATTAGAGCAAGTACTTAAAAAAGGAAGTCACTTGCCAATCATGGTGTTTGACTGAATCTCACAACTTCTAAAGGCAAGCTCAGATTGCCAGCTCCCATCTTACAGCAAGTTTCTGATGTAAATAACAGGTCAAGTACACAGTACTCTGCTTGGAATGGAGCAACAGGAAGATACATGTACCCAAAACATCACCTAGCCTGCTAAGCTCTAATATCACTATGAAGATTCAAAAAGAGACAGAAAAACATATTTTAATGCAGTATTTATAAGAAAAACAGGCTTCTCAAAACTAACAAATGAGGGTGGGGGTTTTTTTCTTGTTTTTTAAGGCTTCAAAAGGAAATAAAGTATCATGGCAAAAACAGAAGTCAGGCATAAAGAGATAACCATGTATTTCAGGAATTCAGAGTTGATTTTGTCAGATAAATTTGTCAGTGGTTCATTTCCATGAAAAATGTTATCTTTCATTAAGTTAAGGACTAATAATTGCAAAGACTGCATTATTATTCCTTACACAGATGGTAACATGAGAGTCCTTTGTGAATCCCTAGACTTAGGACAACTCTTGATATATAGAGTGTACTTTCAAAAAGAAAAAACAAAAGAAAATACTCATCAGGATCAGAAACCAGAATGTAATTTATTTTCTACAACAAAATGTAAAATTATGTATTTAAATATAAGCCTTCATATAAGCCTAAATATAAGCCTCCATATTAAGGTATTATTTTTACTGAATTTATATGAGCACCACTGGTGTCTTTTTTCATTCTTCTACAAGCATGGATCCTAAAGCTTTGTATTATAAAAATCACTTTTCCATATGAAAAATGGTCAGTTTCATATTGCAAGATTCTCTGTAACTAACACAAAAAAAGAACCCTATCAGTCTCAGAGATCATAATTTAATAAATTCTAAATGTTAGAAGCATCTGGACAATTATGAAGTTTCATGTTAGCATACATGCTTCCTGCTTATGCCAAGGACTTTTTGAAGAGGCAAATGATAAGCAGAGGTCTGATGATAGCTGGAATATCTTTAGGACACTGCCATAGTCGTTACATGGTTTAAAAATATTTTGTTACCACAGACAGAATAGGCAAGGAAACTGACCTCAGAAGCCTGGAGTGCTCTCCTAAGTATTAAAGGTATGATCTGTAAGCCTCCTATCCACATTTGAAACAGTTACCGGGGATTCAGTTTATCCTGTGAGGACCTATTTAAGTATGGGGATGGAACCTAAGGCTGTGAAGTATTCATTTGGGCAGAGAGAAAGAGGCTGCCAAGAAATGAGGTGCTGCAGGAAAACATAAGAAATTAATGAATAGCTGTAAGGACCAGGCCTGAGGGGGTTGGTTTGTGAATCAATCTGCTGTAATATTTCATCTACTTTAATCTGTAGCAGCCATTTCCTTACTAAACATATTTATTAAATAGGGCTTTCTGGTTTCAGCATCACAGAATTTTGGAACTACAGAAGAATCCAAGCCAAGAACTTGGAGCTTCTGATCTCTACAGGACTGTGAACTTCATTCATTTCTGTTCCTTCTTACACTTATCCATGTAGGAATACAGTGTGCAAGAACATATTTCTACCCCTTACCCTCCAAGAAGGTAACAAAATGCAGGACTTAATCACACAGATTTTCCCACATGTCAGAAAATGCATTTCATCCCTGTGTGATTCTAAACCTATCCCAAAGAGACACCACCAGAAAATATCACCCTTTACAAAGATAACGAGTGGCCAAGTCAAGGGATACCAAATATAGAAATCTTTCATAATCAGTAATTACAATTTGTTAAAATGAAACTATTTCACAAAAACAAGCCTAAAAATAATCTACCGGTTTAGCTGGAAATCCACCTGGCTTCCTATATTCCTATAGAATTACTTAATTTCTTTCCATGCTTCCATAGTGGCCTATGCAAAGTTAGCAATTGTTGAGTCTCCCAGAACCAGCTCTCTCCCAAGTTCACATCTTCATAGGTAGCTGGGTCCTAATTTACTTTAAAAAAATTGATTCTACAGAGGCACAAATCATTACCGGAATCCTATTACATACAGAATATAAAGCATTTTTACATATAAAATGGTGATATTTACATTTATGCAATACACATAACTAAGAAAAAGACTGTTACTGTGATTGTAGCATGTTTTAAAATAAACAGAGTTGCATGGATTATAACCAGGACCAGGCAGTAGACAAGTGGTGTCAGAATCCCAGGGAGCAGTAGAGCACGTGGCACTTGAATTAAAAAATAAGGAAAAACCAGAAATCAAGCTGGTAGAATTTCTAGAAAGAAAAACTAATACTGCCATATTACTTCACACATTACATGCACTTTCCTGAAAATACCTACGTGATTTGTACAAATCCGTGAGGAGAAAACACATAATTTACTGCCAGAAACTGCTTCCTGATAAAATTTTGAAGTCCTAGAAACTGAATCTTTTTTTTTTTTCTTTTATGAGCAGTGAGAAATTTTATAAGGGATGGGGGAAAAAAGTTCACTTCTGTCTACAACATGGTTTATATATGTGTGCATAAATTGATAGATAGGAACTAATGGATCTGCAATTTGGAAGTACATACTCCTTGGTAATACACAGGCAGTGCCAGAGACAAGCACAACAGAAATCTTGTAGAAATAATGGAAGGTTTATGACTGCATAAAGACCATTAGTGGCAGACAGAAACAAGCAACCAATATATTTGTTCAGCCATTCAATGGCTTTATTGGCCACAATGAATTGAAGTGAACTCAGGGACCACTATGAGTCCTGTCCTATGGTTAGCATGCATCTAAATTTTCCTATACTCAAGCTCTCCCTGAAATACTGATAATATTTTGAAAATACACATTTGTTCAGAGTACCCAAAAATCAGATACCCTTGAAAAACTTATGCTGTAAGCTTGCTCCTGCATGACAATCAGTTTTGGACATGACCACAGCACACACAACCAGGACCTTGGGATCCATGATATCTCTATTGTACATACTGTACCCGTATTTGCCACATGCATATGAATGACAATGCCAACAGTTTCAGTCAGTTTGTGATCTCAGGCAGCTTTGTGGGAGCCAGTCACAAAGCACAAAACCTGGCAACATCTGCAGAGTATTCAGAGGACCCCTTGATGCACTATTCGTGATGTCACCATTCTCCACTGAAATGCACTGGGTTTGCATAAACAAATATTTTATGTCTTTTCTTTAAGAGTCACAAATTTTGCCCCTTAATTTCTCTACTTACAGGTTTTACAGAGCACTCTTATGACCACAGAATGTATTCAGAAGTTGGCAAACAGATATTTCTGCTTTCCTTCCATTGCCATTTGCAAATGTCAGGCAGTGAGACCATCTGGTACAAATTCTGTTAACAATGATCAATGGCTTTGATTAGCAGCTACTGCAGAGGCTCTGTGAGCATTAAAATAATAACTGAAGTTCCCTTCAAGATCACTGATTCTGAGGATGCTTGAGAAACAATATATCTTAGAATGTATCCAATTCAAGATGTAGGCAGAATGGTTGAGATATAATTTTTTTGTGCCATGATCTGAAATACACTTGGGATGGTACTGTAATCAAGGCTCAGAAAATAACATAATCAACTGCCTTTGTTAGAAAATAAAACCAACAAAAGATGAGATTGATTAAATTTTAGAAACTCTGTTGAAAATTAAGGCTATTCAAAGTAATTTGGACACAGAACCCTTGAGATTGTAAATGTCAGCTTAAGAAAAGTTTCTGTTGCTAGGAGACTATAACAACAAGATGTCTATCTAGTAAAAGTATCTCTGATATATCAAGAATAAAACGGTTTGATTATATTAAAAATGAATGCTAATTAATATACCTAACAGCAAATAAAACTAGGTTCATTCAAGAGTTGCAACAGTGCCAGAAACTTGTCCTGATGGCAGGCTAGCTGCAGTCTTAGTTTTATTCAGAGCACATTCTCTAGCTGCCATTCATTCCCACCCTCAGTAAGCCTACCACTTGTTCATATATATATGTACATACAAAGGTCATCCTTCTCTTCTGCCAGACAAGAAAGCTATCACATAATTGTTTAGAGGAGACTAGTTTATACTTCAAAGTAATACATGGAAGAAATTTCAGAACATGCAAAGAAATTCTCCTCCTTTGTTACAGCTGCAAGGTATTTTTGAACTTTATATATCTCAGAATAGTGAGTAGGTAACAGCCTTTCCTTCAATCTATTAGCCTTATCCTCTGTAGCACCAAGGGTCTTGGGCAGTGAAATTGATAGAAACCAAGTAATTCTTTCCTAGCACAGATCACATTTAAAGCCAAGAAGTAAACTGTAAGAGGATTCAGTTCCTTGACACTGACCTGAAATTCTAAATCTAATTACTGTATTTTTTTTTTTTTTTTTTTTTTTGCTGTATAGGAAGACAGGTGTTTATTAAGGTAGATAAAAAAACCCTTTTCCAAATTTAAGAATGTTTTTTAAGATGCTAAATTTTAGTGTACAGTTTGAGAACATACACACCAGCATTTACTAAAGCCCAGCAGTAACTGAGTTGAGCCATAGGAATACTAGTAATTTTTATATATTCCACACCCTATAGACTGCTTCAGATAAGTTACCTAGCTTTTAAAAGGTCAAACCACGATAATATAATACAACTAATTTGTGCTATCCTATAAAGCAGGTGAAACAGTTAAATTTTTTGTGTGTTGAAAAATCAATGAAGAGAGAATAATAAAACCAGGTAAATGTTTATTAAAGACATGAATTAACACAAATGCGTATTAACTGCTTGACTGTTCATAGACACTTGCCAACCCCATGAACAGAAGCATTCTTAAGTAATTCCAGCACATTAATCCTTTTTCAATTACTGTTAGTGATTTAAAGGGTACTTCTATACAGGTTAACAATTTATACAGCTGCATCATGCAAGAGGTGCTGAACCAAGTCAGTCTAATGACAGGGACACTGAAGTGTCTTTTGTGTCAATGGATATCATTCCTTTTTTCTGCTTTGGAAAAACCATAAAATAAAACTCTATACAGTGACATAAAAGATGGACTTTGATAAAAAGGGTATCAGCTCTAGTACGAACTGATATATAAAGCATGCCAAATGGACCATAAAATGTACCCATTCAGGTCTAGCCCATGGAAACTCCACAAGAAAATGGGCATACCATATTGCACTACTCTCAGTCAGCAGAAGTACCATAGATTATACTTGTCTCCTACATTCCCTCTTCACAGAAAGAAAACTGATCAATGAACTGCTTATCAAACCTGAACATATAAATCTGCTGAATTCAACAGAGCTGTTGTGAAAGACTCTTGAATAGGACAAATGACTGAGATAAAGATTCTCTGGCTGGTCACCAAGGACCTCCGATATCAGAAGCAATAATGACTTATCACAGATAAACACCTTGCTAAAATGTTTCAAGTAAGCCTTTGAGAGAACTGTTGATATGGGAATGCAACTAGAGCTGTAATGCAGCTCAACATAACAGTGTTTTGAATTGAAGTTCTCAACAGGTCCCATGGAACCAACTATCAGGATCTGTCAGATCTAACTGTAATGGTTTTCTACAAAGAGAAGTTCTCTACAGAGCTTTATTCATGTGAGAACAGTTACGCTTAGAGAGCATTTGTATGTATCTAAAACCTATGAGACAACTATGTTCTTTACATGAGACAGATATATATAATATACACACACACATATATAACTTGTTATTTTCATCTCATGTAAAGGACTCAAGTTCAGGAGAGACAAATTTTAGTTTTGATTTTGGTGCTGATCGGCATTCCCCTTGGCTTGAAACACATATTACTCCTTTGCACTCCCATTTGTATTTGCACTGTTTCTGTCATGTGGTAAAGTAAATAAGAGAGAAGCCTGATTGCAAATGTTAAAACTATAAACTATGTCTCTGAGTTATTTATGCTACCCACAGCACATGGCATTGCGTGAGGAGAATGTGCAACAGCAACTGCTCTAATATGCAGCACCAGAGGAATGAAAAGAAAACAGGAACAACTGGCTGGAGAATAAACGCTGGAGGAAGCTTCAAGGAGAAAGGGTAAAGAAACACAAAAAGATAAGCAGAATATATGTAGAAAGAGTAGTCTCCAGCTGGAGTTAAAAACAAATCCTGGAAAGCAGAGGCCTGCTCATAAAAGCCATAACATTCTCTATCTTACACTACATCTAAGAGTAGTCCAGGAGGAGCTCTGAAACAGAAACCTCAGTGCAGATCAGGAGCTGATTGTGCCATTATTGGGGAGAGATGAAATTACGTAAAAGGAGCTGTATAAAGAGCTTTCTTATTTTCAAACATTAAGTTAGCATCCCAATAATATGCTAAAGTAATTTCACTTTTTGCAGTATTACCTTCTAATCACAAAGGTTCAGAATCCCCCAAAATAAATTAATATATATGAAAGAGCTCTTTCTCTGCAATACAATACTGTAGGAATCAACAAGCACCATGGATGTAATGCCTTTAATTATAGAGGTTTCTAGTAAATCTCTCTCACATGGTCTTGAAATCTTATTCAGCCATGAAATTTTATTTTATACAGCAAATTCCTTCCATATATTTGGTATTTATGCTACCTCCAAAGGCAATGAATTGTGTCACAATCACTAAAACTCTAGTTTTCAGTTTTTCTTAACCTCGAAAATTGTATGATTTTGAACAATGGAAATATATTGTACTCTTAACTAGGATTACTTTTCAGCATCCCTACCTACTTTTCCAGCAACCCACATAGACTCCTCATTAACAAAGCAATTTATCACCTTCTCTTCCTTACAAAGCAGTTCCCTAACTGAGTTGTGCAAGTCATGAAAAGCAGCTCTTGCAAGAGCATCCAACAGATGGGCAGAAAGCTCGTGATTGAAGCAAGTTTGAAATCTGAGTATTGGCCTGTTCTCGTGGTAGTTTAGAATTACAGTTGAATATTAGGTACTCTTTCTCAAACTACTTGTCAATTGATTATTCTTTCCCTTAAATACGTGGTACCATTTGATGAGTAGCTCTTAGTTCATTGTGCAACTGAGGACTGTGTTATAGGGAGAAGTCCTATATATATATATTTCAAAAATCAGGAGTAAGATTCAATAGCATGTGTAGAATCAGAAATTAATGTAAACTGATGTTAAGCAAATTTAACCTCTTTTAATCAAGTGAAGAGAGACAGTGAAGCAGCAATATTTCATTATTTGTTATGTAAAATAAAGGTTTTATCCAGTGATATGTAGCCTGGAGCCACGCTGACAAAATAACAAATAGCTCTAAAATTACAGATGCCATCTTTTTGGCACCCAGACACCACAAAAAGCTTAGTCGTCTTCTGTGTGTAATATCTAGGTTGTTAATTCCCTATTGAAAATATAAAGGATTTGCTTGCATTTAAATAACCTAGCTCTATTCAACATTCCTTACATATTCTTTTAATCATGAAAAAGCCTATTGAACTCAATGGGCGTTTGAGTGAAGAATGCTGATCAGAGTCCTTCCTTGGAGACAGTTAAAATGGTCTCTACAAAAAAATAATTACAAGTTATACTCTGCTGAAAGGCCATGCCAAAGATTGTTTTTCTAATAGTATAAAATGTCTTCTAAAAAAATGTATGCAGAAAGGACCTTTAAAACAAAAACAAACAAACAAACAAAAAAAAAGGCCACATTATTACTTGCAGCAGCAGAAAAACACCTATCATATTTATTAGTTTATAAATGGCAAATGGCATTCTCCAGGTATGCATTTTCTAAGGTCATTGCATTTTCTGAGAGAAACACTTTCCAATATATTTGAAATGTAGAGTATGGTGAAGTGAATTAGAATTATGTTGAATACCTTTTGAGAATAAGCACCTCTATGTCACTGCCCACTACTGCAGGGTATGATTGCAAAACATCAAGCTTGGATTACTGTAGAAATTTTGCCCTTCTTCCTCTGATTTCCTCACTGTAGGTGGTGTATTACATGAAGTTCATACTGTGATAAATTGACTCTATTCAGGCGTTAAATGTCAATACTGACTTCAGTGATGAGAGACTTTTATCTCATGCTTACCACCATGGGATAAAACTTCTAATGGAGACAGATCTATGCACACAAGGCAAGGAAGTTGAATAAGAAATTCAGTGCTTCTGAGAGCCTTAATGCCTGTTTCATAAGGAGGACAACTAATCACATTAAACTTTTTAAAATGTGCTAATGTGTTTGTTGTATATATGTTTGCTGACATATGCTATACAGAGATTTCTGATTGTTATGCAGGGAACAAGGTCTTGGAGCTATCTGGTAGAATTTGATCAACTGTGACTACTCCTGTACCACCACAATTAGACTTTCAGATTTGTCAAGAAGCTCTCATTTGAAATCTCCAAGCTATTGTAGGCAAAAAACAAAATACCAGTAAAATCAACTATGGGAAGAGACATACTTTCTGGACAAAACTATAAACTTCGATTGAGTAAGGGCCATTTTTAGGCTATGATCTACACTAGTCTCCTCTGTCTTATAAAAGCTACAGAAATAGAACACAATTAAACCATCAAGCAGTGACTGTAGTTATCTGAGGGCTGAACAACTGTGTCTGGTAATATGTAGTAATGGGCATGCAAATAAAAATAAAACAGAGGATAAATATTTTCTTGATTAATTATATCACATACTGATAATACTTCAAGCTACGGTTCTTGGGACTCAAAAGAGCAGAGTTGTTGACAAGTGTGGCAGAGTTAATGTGATTCTATAAATATGAAATAGTGCTGAGTTACATCTATCAACAGTTATCTCTGCTTGAATATTTCAGAATGTCAAAGAGTATACTAGTAACTGTCAGGAGAAAAAAAACAAACAATAAAACTTGGCATTTAAAAAACTCAGACACTGTGTACGTTTCACTAAGAAATGCTTTAGAAATGTTGAACTACTGGTCTACCAGGCAGAGAGCTGCTGTTGTGCCTACCCTCTAAAATAAATAAATAAATAAATTAAAAAAAAAAAAAAAAAAAGAAGAAAATTCCCACACAACTGTTACAGCTGAGTTACCAATATTCTTCTAAAGTCATTTTTATTTTCCTTATATCCCATAAGAAAAGTTTAAGCATGTGTTTGGTGACAAAGGATAAGATGGTAAGGCTAGAAATGTGTATAATAGATAAGACAACAATAAATTTAAAGTAGAATACATTTGCTGATGATGAGCAGCGATGTTTAGAAAGTCCAGAGATTTAGCATACAGTAATCCTTTAATGACTGTTATCATTTGCCATCCTGTTCATCTTCATATATGAAAATATATATGTCCTGCATGAGTTATCTTCCATCAATTCACCAGATAAAAACTGAAACTGTACAAAGGCTATCTCTAAGGTTAATTTATATTTACTATTTATTCTGCAGTGCTTATGGCAAATATTATGAGCCCAGTTTTCTGAAAAATTGTAACAGTAAGGATGGTATAGTCTTATTTTTTTTAAAAAATGATATTCTATGTATGCATCCATAACAATATTTATACATTAACTGTCACAACACAAAAAACTATCAAAATGCTGAGAGTAAAATCTGATGCAAATAGCTAGTGTATACTAAAGAAAGTATGAATCCATTTGCTAAACTTTGGGTTTTCTCAACAAACAATTTTGCTCAATTTTCTTTAAAGTAAACATTCAGAATGAAAGACAGAGTAAATCATTTAATGGCAATATAAGCATCAAAGGTTAGTGAATATAGGGGTCCAGATTGATGCATTTTGTTCAGATTTACAAGGATATCATTAAATATTATTACATTTCATGACAGGAAGTATGATTGTGTTGAAAATTCAATCAGGTTTCTTTGTCAGTCTAATAACAAGAATTTTAACATGCTGCTGCCAAAAATCAGTGAAGCATAGTATTGCATTCAAGAAACTGCTAGATTCTAATTCTCTCACTGAGAACAACTGAAAATATCTCAAATGTCACACGTTACTTTTTCACTGCATCCCATACAGAATAAATCAAGAAAAATGACATTAAAAATGTATTAATGAAGAAAACCCACCCTTTTTCCAAATTCCTGTGCTTTTCCTTTTATAATCTCACACATTAACTTACCCAACAGCATTGCACTCACTGCTAATGAAAAGAAAGCAGGCAGTACAAATCTTCTTAAGCCTCCTGTGGCAAGGAAACTATTACAGAATGAACAGAAGAAAGTCTCTGAAGCCTTTCCCTTGTCTGCTTGTTTTACAAAAGGCAGTAAGGATCACACTGAGAAGTGTCAAAGCTGAATAAACCACTAGCAATTTGGTTTAAACCCTTTGGGTAGTTAGTCCTTCATAGATGATGATTCGACTTTGTCCAAAAAACAGTATGTGAGAAACAATGCAGAATCTACCACAGGCTGCAGCCAAGCTTAAAATGTAGACAAAGAAACAGTTTGCTTCTAAGGGTTTACAAGGGAAGGCTTGTCACAGGACATTAATTCAAGCAAGCTGCTGTTACATCCAACCAGTGCATCTATATACAGTTAATCCCAAGCTTTTCATGTTGTGCTCGAGGTGTTTGGCTGCAGCAGACTGGAGTCCCCGGGTTTGGTGTCACTGAAGAAGAGGAGAGCTCCCTTCTCTTCCCTTTTACATTAAAATGAATATTTAGCATCCAGAAACCACATGGTAAATGGTGGGATCTTTTTATCAAGCTTTATTATGATTTGCAATTGGCATCTAATATGGCACATTTGAATAAAACTACTCTCCTTGCCTTTGCTGTAGGTAAACTTGCCTATAAAGGAGCTTTAAATGAGAAAATACAGAGGATTTTCTTCTATAACCATCACAAACTGTAGGGGGAGAACCTGACAATAATTAGGCAATGCTGGGTTTTAATGACTGCTTTAGGAAATAATCAAGAAGAATGATGGCAAATCCATATTTCTTTAATTTTTTCCCATAACTTTGTATTCACTGTTGATAGCTAATGAAAAAAACGGATATAAAGAATTAGCATTTGTCTTTGACAATTTACTGCATAGAAATATTGAACATCATATGTTCTTTTGAACTATGCCATGATAACTTTTAGCTTAAAGCTTAAACAAGTATCAGCAATCCTTCAGAACTTCATATGTAACAGGACTGTACTTGTTGAAATAAAGGCTTTGCTTACTCAAAAACAAAGTATGAATAACTATGAAAATGAATACAATACAGCCTTAATATTATTAACAAGTCTTAACTTGTTAATAATGAGTTTTACTCTAGTAATAGATTTTCATTTTTTTCTCCTCAAAGGTACATATATTTTGATAGTCTAATATGATGCAATTTGAACCAAAAATGATATTGACAAGAACAGTCCATATTTTCCCATAAGTTGGCAAAGTTATTATAAAAGACACTGAAAATTCTTCTCAGTATTAGGTTAGACACTACCTGTGCCTGTCTCTTGCTGTGCATGACTCTCAGCTATTCATGTAATATTTTCTATTGATACTAATTATATTTGTCTGTGCAAATAATCATGGCACTATTCACCATTTCCACTTCTGTTTATTGTTTGACATGTCTATAGAACAAGACTGTGCCTTTACCTGCCACACTGTCTTACCACAAAACCACATCTTACCGTGGTTTTATGAATACTTAGAGGAAGAGCAGGAGCAGAAACTGGGTCTTCCATAGATATTTTTCTAATTTAGCACTGGTCTCTCTGTAGGGTGCTTTACAATAGGTCTCATCTTGAAAAGTTTTGATGTCATTCCTGAATTTTTGGTTTTTAGTCAATTATGCTACATAAGAGAAAATACAGAAATAGAAATTAGTTTTTCCAGTACACAAGGGCAACAGATTTAGCAAGTTGCTAGCCAACATGAAAAAGAGAACTACCAGTCTGGCCCTCACAAATACTATGGCAAGAAACCACATTAATACTAACTTAAATATTGGTCAAAATGTCAATTATTGCAAGAATATTTTATGATGACAACTGATGGAGTACAAATAGGAAAACCTTCCATCATAAATCAGAGCCAATTGAGTGCTAGTCAAATAGTAATTAAGTTCCAGTCATTATTTAATGTCTTCTTAGCAGATGTGAGTGGTAGAGCTTATTGCAAAGGAAGTTAAGCTATGCTGCACTAGAGTAGAACGTGCTAGGGAGCAGATTCCAGCACCTTGGCACTGTTAAAACAGCAATTTACTCTAAGCAATACCAGTAACTTAAGCTGTTCAAAGCAGGTCACTTGTGACCATATCTCCTTGGTGCTAGAATAGCACAGTTCCCTTTCTGATACTTTCTACATAACTCCTTGCGATGAGCAATCCACAGAACACAAATTCCCTGCTGACATATGATAGTAAAAACATTGAAAGGAATACAGAAAGTCAATCAGGTTATTCTGTTATGTTAAATATACTTAAACATAAAACATATTGTACCACAAATGTTTTTAAGTGAAAAAAAATCAACCTAAAGTGCAGATAAAGAATATGTAAAAATATAAATTCTGTCATCAGTTCATGCCACTGAACTTAATTTGGATGCAGTTTGAGTTTGGAAACAAAGAACATTTTAGATCTTATTCTTTCTTAGTATAAATAATAACAATGTGGGACATATGAGTGGGGGTAGGAAGTGCTTCTAACACTATTCAATGAAACAGAGCTTGAAATAAAAATAAGGGGATGTTTCCACTAGGACTTTAAAAAAACAAATATTAATTATTTGTCTCTTAACCCAGTCCTGAAGACAGCCTGATGAAACAATAAACTAATTAATAGGGCTTTTTTGTGCAAAATTCCTGTAGCTAATTCATTCTGGCTGCTAGCTTCCCAAAAGAAGCACAGTGACACTCTGAGAAGGATTCATTTTTGTAAACTTAAAGCTCCATGTGCTTACTGGGTGAACTACTTTCCCCAAATCCCTGCAGTAGGAAGATTTAGATCTTTTTTATGAAAATTACACTAAACTCCAACTGTTCTGCTGCTTGGGAAAGAACTCGTAATGACCCTGGGGGTAAAAAAAAAAAGAAATGACAGTAAAAAAAATTGAAAATAGCTTAAGCGCTTTTCATTATTATTACATTCATTATTGTGAGCAGGACTTGCACAATTGGCATCAAGGCCTTTTCTACTCCTCATACCACCCCACCAGCGACTGAGCTGGGGGTGCACAAGAAACTGGGATGGGACATAGCTGGGACAGCTGACTCAAGAGACATTCCGTACCATATAGCTTCATGGTCAGTATATACAAGCTGGGAAAGAGGAGGACAGGAGGGATGTTCAGAATAATTGCTTTTATCTTCAAAGTAGCCACTACAGGTGATGGAGCTCTGCTCTTCTGCAGATGGCTGTACATCAGCTTGCCCATGGGAAGTGGTGAAGGAATTCCTTGTTTTAATTTGCTTTGGTAATGTGTGCACCTTTTACTTTACCTATAAAACCATCTTTATCTCAAACCACGAGTTTTCCCACTGATATTCTTCTGGTCATATCCCTCATCCTTCTACAGAGGAGTGAGCAAGCAGCTGTGAAGTGCTTAGTTGCCCCCTGGGGTTAAACCACCATATTTAGCAAGATGTTTGCAGTATAGTGAAGGTAATGGCTTACGGGTAGTTTGCCATTGTGTCTAATTTTTGTTTGCACATCTATGAACATTATTTTAGTATAAACATGCAGAACTTACTTGACTTAAATCCATTTATGGGAAATTAATTATTATTGTCAGTAGGCGATACCACATGCTTAGACTTACTTTTTAGAGCTTTGAACTTTCAGAACACTTATATAGTTAGTACATAGACTCTCTGTACCACTAAGGAGGAACACAACTGTCCTTTACCATTATATTTAAAACTGGAATCAGATTTCAGGAATCTAATCATTGAAGAAACCTTGTCCTGCACAAAATTCTGAAAGGATATTTGGTCCAGCAGCTACATTTTAAAAAGTGCAAACCATGCTTGGAATAATGCATTTAATCTCACACAGTGAGATTCACTGTCTCTAGTCTACATAACAATAGATCTCCATTATTCACCCATCACTTATATATTCAGAGATGGGCTGAATTTTCTAGTATGAGCTATATCCCAAAAACAAAAAGTTAAACACAAGCATCAAATGGAAAGCCACAGACGGCCAGATGTTCAACTGATTAAAATAGGTGGGGAGTATTAAATCAGCAAATGTGCTATTCTTTTTGAACATATTTATCCAAAGTAACAAAAATATCCCTTCACAGCCAGCAGCAATAAATAGGAAGTTAATGGGACTTAAAAAGCAAGCCTGTCCTGTTTTAAAAAGGCAAATAATTTACCAGCAGTTAGAGCTGGAAGACTATTTTTCCAAGTTGGAACTCATAGGGGATTAATTAAATAAATGCTTTTGTCTGCATTGAACAGTCAGCATTTTATATTCAATATGTATTTATCAAAATTGAGGAAGAGTTTTAATAATAAAATGGGAGAGAAAGGTCTGGCTAAAAATCAATGTTGGTTCTCTAATGAAGATTTAAAGGAAATAAATTACATCTTTTTGCAATTTTAAATCACCTTTCATGCAAAAAAACCACAATATGAATAATATCAGTTTTGAGTCAATTACTATATAAGTGTTAACCTTCAGATTACACCTTTGCCATACATTTCTTGGAATGCACTTAATAGTCAATGCTTTTTCATCTATAAGATCTATAAGACTTGAGAAAACCAGCCTTCTTTCTAGCAATAAACTAGATAATTAATCAAGTCCTCACAGTTTTTAGCAACTTGAAACTATTGTAGAGCAGCTGTTAGGACACACTATTTATATGATCTTACCCACACACATGCAAAAGACCAGTAAACAAAAGAAGCAATACCAAATTAATCTTTAAAATGTATGTATATTGCCCAGCTCAAGTTGCCATTTGAACTTTTTTGTCCCAGTTACAATTTTAGGAAAAATAAATTAAAGGGCTAAGAAACAGAGAGACAAAGGAAAGTGGTTTCTCCACTGTGAGAACATCCCATCACAAAATTAATTTTCCAGGCCTTTCACTTTACTTATTATACTCTAAACAGCAAAAGTAAAACTTGTTCTTCTGGTAAAGTGGCCATGTAGATGGAGCTGGTAAAGATGGCATAGCTTTTACTAAATCTCAAAAACTCATATGCATATTTTGGCCTAACATGCTCTCTCATTCTTGGAAAATGATTTTTTTCTAAGTTTCAGAAAAGAAACATCAATCACTTCCAATCACAAGGGTTGTTAGTTTGCTGAAATAATTTGACTATTTCTTTCCTTAAACTGTATCTACTTCCTTGCATTCTGATTGACTATACATGTCTGATTTGCGCAAGTTAATTTTTAAATAACTGCATAATGTGCTATTCCCTTCACTGTGATTGCCTAAAAACCTATCATTAGCCAATCAAAGAGCAAGGATCTGCACAATCACTCTGGGATATTTTTCAGTAACTGCTCCGTGAATATGTAATTTTCCTCCACTATGCAAATTTCAGAGACATATTCCTAAGGCTCTGATTGGACCTGTGGTTCAGAATTTTTGAAGTTCTTATCCATGGTTCTGTACAAACTTTATTATTCCTCAAAATTCTAAATGCTTTAGAATATGAAAAAATAGAAAAATAACTGGTAAAAAACTAAAAAAACACATAAAAATAAGACTTCCATGCTCAAATATTAGAAGAACTCTAGGTTCAGGCTCTCAGTTACAAAGAATAACTACTAGATATGCACCATGGTGCCTGCACAATAAACACTAGTGCACATGAAAGAACAGAATACAATCCCTCCTAATGCTTAACAACAAAAACAAAATTAAAATAGTCTATAGAGAAACATATTTTTGAAACATCTGAGGTCTGTGTCAGGTCCAAAGTGTATGTAGACTTTGCAAATGACATAAATAGATTGTTAGATTGTTATAGCTTTTCCTTCATTTTCTTTACCCTACAAATCAGCTACCTAGCTGGCCCAAAGCAACTGTACAACTATGTTGACTTACAGAACTTTCAACAGAATATATGAAACTATGTGGTACCAATTTACTTGTTACTTCTATCTACTAGAGATATTATCTCTAATGACATTCTGTCAGCTGTTACCAGTTTTGGTCATGACCATGGATACTGACCACAACTTAAAAGTAATATTATTTTGGTACTGGGGAGTTGTATAAATTTGAGAAAAAATCTCAAACTGTCTTGGGTGCAAACATTTTACTGAAGAATATATAACATCACATATCTATATAGCATGTTTAATTTGACATTATCCTAAACTTACATTAAAATTATTAGACAGGTGTTTTAACAAAAAGATGGAAAAAATAGACAGGAAAACCTGATTTTAGTGTCATTGTTGATACCTACAAGGGAACAAGCTGATAAAAAATATGGATTAATAACCCAGATCTCCTGGGGATTTCACAGCTGATTCCTGATATATACAGTGCCAAAAAACCTTAATACTTGGAAATATGTGAACATGAGCATTTTCATATCAAACCATAAGCATTTTGAGCACTGTTTACAGGAAACCCTGTGGCAACCTAAAGTACTATAGTAACTGTTTCCAAAGACATGGTAACAATGCCTTTTCATGGAGAGAACATCCAAACTGGAAGAGTGCTATAAATCACACTACTTTTAAGATAAAAAATAATGAAAAGCATATTACGGATTTTATGAGATATTCTGCTTTTAGAACTAAGAAGAAGCATAATTTATTGCACCTCAGAGCCACAAACACTGACAAATGTGCAAGAATTTTGGTATTTAATATCACAATACCCAGATACATCCATCCTAGCAGAAAAAATGTCTGCTTACTTTCATGGTGAGCATTTAGCCCAGAGGAAAGACCAAGAAGCTTCATAAAATGAGAAGAAAAGGTATGAGATTAAAGTTTTCTGATTATTAATGCATCATTAAAAATTGCAGCTCAACCTAAATAACTGTTCTCTTAGAAAAAAAGAAAGATGGACCCAGCAGATTATTATAACAGATCAGTACATAGATAGGTTGATACATATGTCTTAATTTGAAAGCTTTAGCAGGTCTGAAGGGAATTAATGGAGAATATTTCATAGCTATCCCATATGTTACCAGGCACTGAAAATAAGACAGAAGGTTTTGACCTACATGTAGAGAAGAATCAAATGCTAGAAAATTTCAAAGTTATTTGCGTTAATTTCTTCTCCAGCTGCTAAAGAAGAGTTGGAACACTCATTAATTTTCTATGGAATTTATTTTGGGCTCTAATTTTATTCTAATCTGGAGTTCAACATTTATATTCTGATTTTTTTTTCTATGAAATTGAACTTGTGTTTTTCATCCAGGTCTCACATGGTTCTGCTTGCCTTAGAGACTGTCCAGAGTAATACTGTTCATTATGGATGAGTCAAGTGTCTTAAAGTCAAGTTAAACTGGAAATTATGTCATTTAAATACTTATATTTTTAACTCACTGAAATAGTCAAGTACTTATTGAGGTTTAAAATGAAAAAAAAAAAATTGGTTTTACCTTTTTTTTTTTTTACAGGAAATCAATGTAACAGCTTTGCTTGCACCAGCTGTGGTTACAATTTGTCATATTTTAAGTTTCTCAAAAAAAGAACCACTCATCATGCTGGCTATATATGCTTAAAACATCACTTTTGCAGAGTGTCTGCAAGATACAATGCAGCCTTTACACACTTTTGTCTATGTCTTCAGCTTCATCAAATTTTCTAATGACAATGTGATTTAGTAAGACTGTCTGACATTGCACAGAAATAAAAGAAAACTTGTTTCAAATCTCTCAAACAGGTTTTTGCTAGATATCTTGCACATCATGTTAAATAAGAAATAGACTCTCAGTAATAATTGTGAGCTTTACTAGTTAGAAAAAGAATTTGTGTGTTTGCTTACCCTCCATTTGGCATACAGAGCCAGAGACTGACTAACATTAGTTAAAAGTTAAATAGTTAAAATAGTTTCAGATATTAAAGAGCCCTGCTCTTTAATAAAAACCCTTAGACAAGACAAAACCTGTTTGTCAGGATTATACTTATTAACACTTTGGAGAAGAATGGAGAAAAAAATCATAGTCTTGGAACCTTTTGCAGCAAAATCTTAACTACTTGCTGCAGTAACCACACAAAAGGAAATAAAATTTGTGTTCAGTTTTGGGCTCCTCAGTACAAGAGAGACTTTGAGGTGCTGAAGTGTGTCCAAAGAAGGGCAATGGAGCTGGTGAAGGGCGTGGAGCACAAGTTTTATAAGGAGTGGCTCAGGGAGACTGGAGAAAAGGAGGCTCAATGGGGACCTCATCGCTCTCTACAACTTCCTGAAAGGACGGTGCAGCAAGATGCTACAGAGCAAATTAACAAGCAGTAGGACAAGAGGAAATGCCCTCAAGTTGTGCCAGGTTTAGATTGGATATTACAAAAAATTTCTTCGCTGAACAGGCTGTCAAGCATTGTAACAGGCTGCCCAGGGAAGTGGTTGAGTCACCATCCCTGGAAGTTCAAAAAACACCACGCAGCACTTAGGGACGTGGTTCAGTCCACCACTAGGTGGACTTGGCAGTGCTGGGTTAATGGCTGGACCTGATGATCTCAGAGGTCTTTTAAAACTTCAAGGATTCTGATTATATGAAAGTAAGGCAGCATTAGCATGTGAATTGAACTGCAATGCTTTTACTGCACATATAGCACAAAACATTTAGACTGGTCAATTACTTTTATGTGAGCTTTTCTGATACTCATGAAGAATTACATTTTTTTTGATGTTTGCAAAACAAAGCAAAGCTCTTTGTAATGCTTACTCTAACTACACAGAGGCTTCACCAGTGATGCCTTCATTTACATCTCTAAGAGCATGAAAGACTTTTTCTTTTAATTACAGGTAGGTAAGTTCCCAATATACAAGGCAGAAAATATGATAGCATATAATAAAAGAATGTAAGTAACATTTAGACCAAATGCAAAAAAATCCCTACCAAATAGCATAAGGAAAATTATTCTTTTCCCTTCGTACACAGCAGAAATAAATTTATTTTAAGGCAGAGGAATATGGTAGACGAGGTGACCTCATGTTCTGGCAATGACAATACATGCAATAACATCAGAAGTCTTTTCTATTATATTATCTGTAGTCAAGTGTACTGTTTCATAACCTCATCTGGACCACAAGGTTAATGGTAGCCTATCTAATTCATCCCATTGCATCCTCCAGCCAGACTCAGTCTGAACTTGAGTTCATAGCATGCAAAATTCACTTTTATGTTTTTAATGTAAATGGAAAAGTGTGTGTATTCTGGAGAAAAGTTTCTCTTAGGACTTGATCAACAAACATAAGCTACAAATTTTGCCAGCAACACTAGCAGCATTCTACTACTTGACAAACTAATGTAAACATTAGGCCATCTTGTATTTTTATCTCCTCCACCAGATGTGCTAATTTATAAAAGGTGTAATTTTATATTTTCTCTCTTTTTATGTTGCTATGATTATGCAAATCCTATTAAGAAAAATTGAAAATCCTGCAGCTGTGTCAAAACATTACTAGATTTTAAAACTATGCCATTCCACAGAAAATTTAAGAAACAACAATCTTTACAATTTTTTTCCTTCATATATGAGTCTAATATTCTCTGCCAAGTTGGCAAAAACATGACATGAAGTCAGCATTGCAAATTTATTGTAAATTAAAGTGCTTTCTTTCTTTTAGCTTCACTACATTGGATTCACTATTATTGCTTAAGTAATAATGAATGTCTCTCTCTTTTCTGGCTCAGCTCTCGTCACTTCTTGCAAAGAAATCTGTCAAACTCCTCAAACAGGAACATGGTTTTGCTGCCACTGATACCAGAAAAAGTATTTGCTGGTTTTGTTAGAACATCACAAAAGACCTTTGAGGTATCTGATGAAATTATCTTCAGATTTTTATCTTTTCATTTCCATTTAAAATTCAAAATGATTCATAGAGGTTAAGTACTGAAGCATTAACAAGATGCACTGTAATCTCTCACTCTGCACTATGCTGCAATTTTCTCTGCCAATATGCCATCTTAAAATTACTCCCTTGGATTTTTTTTTTTCTATGTGACCATTATTCTCCTTCTCTCCTGCATCAACGCTACAAATATTCTAGCACCTCCTGGGTAAAAATCACTCCCATTGCAATCTGACAAGTCTACTAGAATATGATTTTTCAGGCCTAGATAGTTTCTCTGGAAACAAAAATAAAAAAAAGGCACTTCTCTCCTCTGATGTCATGAAGATTTCTGCCAGGTCCAGTCAGAAGTACAACAGGCTGCAGAAAGCTCAAATCCTTGCAGCACTGAATCTGTATCATGGCAGAAAGAAAAAGTACAAGAGAATGGCTATGGAGTAGATTCTTCCCTCTAAGAAGTTGTTTCAGGCTCTTCACTTTAATTGCAACTACTGTTTATATTGCTGTACCATCCAGTGTCTTTAATCAAGGCTGTGGGTCCCTTGGGAGTCAGTCTGTAAATAAAGTCAGTCTCTGTCCTGAAGAAAGACAAATTATCTGAGACAAAGCATCAACAAGAGAGGGTTGGGGAGTAGGATGACAGCACAGCAGTGGCAACAACCAAATTAACTGCGACTGTATAGAATAGGAACTGAGGTACATGTTCATTTTGATGGCTTAGAACTGTTTGAATGTTCAACTGTTATTCTTTGAAAAAAACTTCATATAAACAAGCCTGTCTATCTCCAATAGGCTGTTAAATTTAAACATCTCCCTGGTAGTCAACTTATTTCAGTACTCCAGATGGTATTAAGGAAAAAGGTGGAGGAAGATCAGAGTAAATGTTGTAACTCTGATGTGGGAACCCCTGGCCTGGTTCAGGGGTCTCATGTGGTGGTAAAGTCTCTCCTCCAACCCGTGCTTCCAAAGAAAACTCCGCAGCCTCTTGTTGTTCAGTTTCAAGGCAGTTTATTGTTAGTTATCTAAAAGATAGTCTTCATGGGCTGTGGCTGTTTGGTCAGCGGCCCAGGCAGAGACACACACACACTGACATCGTCTCTGTCTGCTGTCTTCTTCTTCTCTCCCCCTGCCCAGGGCTGCTGCTATCTTTTATATGATATATTACATGTTCCATGTTTACAGTTTTCCCCCAATACCTACTACCTATATTACAAGGTGCTTTTCTACTCTAAACCAATCCATAAGTGCCAGCATCACCAAGAACATGGAGGCAAGGAAGAAGAAGGAGGAAGAACAGGATCAGTCCACTTTCCTCCATCTTAAAACTTCTGACCCCCATGTACAAAGTAAAAACCCCCCTGTACAGGTGCTAAAACCCCCCTGTACAATACTAAAAAATCTTCCCCTCTATTTTGTAACTACTTCTACTATACTTGTGACTGCTTGTTCCACCTTCAAAGTTGGTAACTCATTCCATGGCTCAAACTCAAAATCACAGCTGTTTGCAGCTGCCTGCCAGGGTCTAAAATGCCTCTGACCAAGGCCTGGAACCTCCAAAAATGTCTGAGAGACATTTTGAGTTCCAACAATCTGAGATTACGCTTTGAGATGAAGCACCTTTTGCAATTAGATGCAGATGTAAGTCTAAAATGGATAGAGGCATCCAAGGTGAGTAGAACTTATGGAAATGAGTAGGCAAATAACAGACAAGAACAGCAACACAATAAGCATATCTAATTGTTATAAACTTCCATAATGAGGTTGAAGAGCAGGAACAGGAATAAGACCAGGAAATCAGGTTGTTAATTAAAATAGAAGAAAATATGCAGCAGCTGAAGGAAGAAGCATCAATTTCTGTAGCCAGAAATGAAAGGGCTACAATATTAAATTAAATGATAATAAGGAATGCATGTAGGGATAGAAATAAAGGCCAGAATCTTTAGAGTCAAAAACCTCTTTAGAGTCAAATAGTCTCAAAGTATACATGTAAGCATGCAAGTGAATATTTAGGAAAGAGAAAAATATTTCCAAGCAGCATATAGATTCTCACTGTGCAGCTCTGTTGGAGAGACGATTTAGGCTCAAATCAATGTACAGGAGAATAGAAGGACAAAATTTCAATACATCTTTAATGAATTTACGTTAAAATCTCCTTGCAATGTGCCAGTGTTTTCTTTATTTTAACAAGCCTAAGATGCAATATATTTGTCCCAGGATATTTACTCAGAAAGTGCTTGCCTCCCAGATCTCTCCAAACTCCCTTCCTCCTGATCCCACTCGATGGATCAAGCATTACTGCAATGTCTCAGGAGACAATAAAAGCCTTGGAGCTGAAGACACATAATTTAAAGTCTTTATCTTTTGTATCCCCTTTTTGATGTGCAATGTCTTTGTAATAAGGTGAATACATTTTCACACTGTGCCATACTAGACCACTGTGGATGCTTCCATTTGTAAGCAATAATATTCTATGCATTTGCTGATTATTCCAATTTGTCCTTTCAACAGGACTTTGTAACTTTTACCCCAATTATTATCTCTATCACACTGCAGCCTTATTTTTTTATATTAAATTGGATTTATGTGTGTGTGGTGCATGTTTATATTTAGCAAATATTTACAGGAAGCAAGCTGAGATTTATCAACTTCTACCATGAAAAAATAATCTACTTAAAGAAATAAAAGATAAGCCCCTGAGCCCCCTTTCCAGAAAAGATGTGTCACACCAAATAACAAGAAGCCAACTAACAAACAGCTTCATTGGGTAGACTGAATTTACTATATTAATTACTCTATCTAAACCAGTACATAATGTGTAAAAGACATGATGATCACAAATTATGATATTATAAAAGTTATTAAAATACAAATATTGTCATATTATTACAACTTTCAATTAAAAATGTAAAACATTGCCAAACGAGCTTGCATAGGAAATGTAAATATTATAATTTATTTTACGAAGATTCACCTTTTTCTTCTTTAGTGCCTTATGAACAGCTGTCCAGGGTAGATAAGGATAAATATCAAATTAAAGTTTAGAAAGGAATAGTGGCCCATTTATTAGAATTTATGCAGTTGTAAAAAATCATTAAACATTTTAGAATGTAGGATTCCATATTTTTGTTAGTGAGAACACTGAGTTTAGTCAAGGACTATGGCAAGGAGCAAGTAGCTAAGTGTATCAAAAGCACAGTAAATTCAACTATAAATTGTTCCATGTGGTTTGTTGCACAAGTCAGACTTAATTTTTACCACTGTGGTAACAATTAAATTCTCAAGTGTAATTTATGTTGCATGGAGATATTTATGTCTCTAACCTGTGACTATTTTAAAAATATTTATTCTTATATAAATGTCAGGTGCCTCCTTTACAGGTTGAATTATCAACATTTGTACAAACTATTTAAAAGAGGAGGCTAAATTTTGAAAAATATTTTCTTGAGTTTGAGTGGGCTATTGGCACAATTGTATTTACTTGCAGCTGTAAGGATGACTCAATTATTTGGAAAAGAGCAGTTATACATAGATTCACAATTACTGGGCTATAAATAATATCCTAATGGGCTGTTTTGCATTGCTTCCTCATTCATTGATAGTGGTGGACAGTAGAACAGAGAAGTTCATGGAACACTTAATTCTGCAGCTGAAATATTTTAGTTTAGCTAATGTTTAAATTATGATAAATTTTCATTGGAAGAAAAATTAAAAAAACTTTATGGTCCATTTGAAAAGACTAATTACTTCTTTACAACAGCAAAACAAATCATCTTCTTCTTTCAAAAGTACCATTTTTTTGTTACTCCCCACAAAGTGTAAGAATAAAAGAGATAAAGAAATATGTCTAGTATAATATTAAACAGAAAAGCCAAGTAAATTACACCAGAAGCCCTAAGAAAGCAGGCAGTTCAAACAGGAAAAATTGTGAAGCTCTCCCGAGAAAATTCATCGCGTGATTCTTTTTTGCATTAAGATGCAGTCCATCTGACAAAATGAAAATCACCCTCTTTTTCCAAAGTGACAGATATTCTACTTCATTTCTGAGTATGAGCTTGTTGAGGATTTAAATTAGCAGCATCTTTGTATACATTTCTTTTTTTAAGGAATGACACCATGCATTTCTTTCTTATGACTGCATGAGGGGACCTCCTTTGCCTTTCATTACTCAAATGGACTGTATGATTTGAGGTTGTGCAAGCTTCAACATCAATATAATCTTTAAAAATATTTCAAAGACTGTAAATCAACCCAATTTTTGAAGGGAATTATTTCACATCATTTGGAAAACATAAACTGTTATATATATTAACTATTGATTTTGTACATTATTAAATCTGTCATTTTACTTACAATAAATATAATTTTTCACCTACCACAAAATGACACTAAAAAGGACTGCAATATTTCCAGTGAAAATACTTAGGTTTGCCTTTATAATACAATTGTCAACATGACCATTGTAATACTATACTGCCACAAATTCTGAAGCTGTCAGCATTTACAAGTGAAACATTAGGCCCTGTCACTAAATGGCTTTTAGCACCTTATTTTTTGACACAATCTAATCTGCAGATTTTCCATATCTCTGTGAGCTTTTTTTTTTTCCTCATGGCATATTCTCCTAACTATGCTGATTGTGCTTCCTGATCTGGTTTGTTTACCAGAAACACATTTGTGTTATTAATTTTCCTCTCAAAAGAATTGCATGCAAAATAATTTAAAATTCTGAGATATTAAAGCTGAAATGATTACAAGAAAGTCTGTCTGTATATGAGTAGCTGGACTATTTCAAAGTTAAATAAACTATCTCAATCTTACCAGATAATAATGTCATGTCTAAAGCCTTCTCTGAACAAGAAATGGTCAAGAATTTATCATCTGTAGTTTTCTTCTTGTTCTATTTTCCTTCTACACTTCCTCCTTATTTTCTAATCTAGGCTATAAATTTCAGTAAGATTTTAATACCACTTTTTAAATTAAGAATCCCAGTAAAAAGAAGGCATGTGATATTCTCCATAAAGCAATCAAAAAGCACATTGGCTTAAAGAAATATTAAACATTTATTGGAGTTTTAGGACACCATGATGAGAAATTACAAATTTCAAACCCTTTCTAGAAATAAATAAGGCGTTTAATTCACTCTATCAATTTATTTTCTCCTTCTATCAGCTAGTTGAAGGGTTCGGTTTTTTCAGTTACACACCTTAAAAAGTAAATGGCATGTGTCCCACTTCCCAATCACTACAGTTACAGTAACTGCACAGCAATTTAATAAGAAAAGATCATTTATGTGGTGTGGGTTACAATGAAAATAATCTCATTTCAATTCTTTTCAATCATAAAAGAAAGAAAATAAATTAACTCTAACTTATAGTGGAAATGTTGTACTCTTGAATACCAATAGTAATATGACTTTAGAAAATAATTTTGGCAAACAGAACACCCAGCTCTTCTAGGAAACCACTTCATCTTAAATGTCATTCTCTAGCCATAAGCAATAGTCCAGCCCTTTAGTGCAGCTGATATCAAAAGATTTGTCCCTGCACACACCTCAAAAGCCAAGCTAAAGGAATGGCCAAGACTGTTACAACATGCTAACATGGCTGCTCAGACCATTTCTCACTATGGATAAAATTTCAGTCTACATGCTGTAAGAACTCATTTTTTGTCAGTTCCTAATGGGCTCCAAGGAGTGCACCTTCAAATACATATTCAGTGAATTCTCCTGAAAGTCTTCCTAATGTATTTTATATTTTCACCTGATGTATGTTCATTGGTGAGATAGAACTTACAAGAAACCGAATAGTGACATCAGCAGCTACAGAGGAACTTATTTCCCCACATTGTTACACAGCAGCAATTTTAACAAACAGCCAATCAGTTTGATTAATGTGAGCTATTCTGAATTATTAGGTCATTCATCCAACTCCACCCACTGCTCCATACCTTTTTGAAATTACTCTAATGTTTCTAATGGCTGAAAAGCATTCCAAAGCTCACACTCAGCTTAATGCAAAAATACACAGACTTCCAGAGCAAGGCTCTGCCCTTTGCTTAAACATGGATCAGCCATGGCTCTCAGACCAAGTACCCTAATACATTTCATGACTCTTTTGTCAATAAACGTATTTCAAAACTGTCATTGCCAATTCTTTCCAAGATTTGGACAGAAAACTGAGTTCATTTAAAGAGCAGCAAGATTTCAGACAGGACCAGTTGAACTTTTTGTCTCTGTTCTCCCATTAACTGCACTAGACCCCAGCACACTGGACTGCTGTGATGCCCATCCATCTTCACCAAACAACCTGTTGATATTTGCCTAGTGACCCTGCCCGACTTCCTCAAAGCAAGACTCCACATTATGCTTATCAGCCTCTCATGCTTCCTTCACAAAATCTACATATAATTTTGATATGTCATTATAATGTCAAGCACTCCTTATTTGAAACATTATATTTTCATTAAAATTTCAATCTTATCCTACAATTTTTTTGTGTGTTTTGTCCTTTTTTAAAACTATACAGGTATTATTAAGAGGTTGTCACAGTAACCAGTGCATATAGGTGGTGGGTTTTTTTTTTTTACTTGGAAATACAATCACGATTGTCCTTATTACATGTTACAGGAAAAAAGTTTCATGTTTTTCATTATTAAATATATACTGCTAAAGGTGGGTATAACTGAAGATTGCATAATGTGGGGGGAGTGGTAAGCTTGATGGGCAACTTGGGGGGCGGGAATCTACACCCCAGCCTCCTCCCACGGCATGTCCGTGGGAACTTTTCCCAAGTCCCCTACCACAATTTGAAACATTATATTTTCATTAAAATTTCAATCTTATCCTACAATTTTTTTTTGTGTTTTGTCCTTTTTTAAAACTATAGAGGTATTATTAAGAGGTTGTCACAGTAACCAGTGCATATAGGTGGTGGGGTTTTTTTTTTTACTTGGAAATACAATCACGATTGTCCTTATTACATGTTACAGGAAAAAAGTTTCATGTTTTTCGTTATTAAATATATACAAAAAATATGGGATATGTGTGTAAAGGTTAGGACACATGCATATACCCCAAATATGGTATGATAAATGCATCATACCATATAGATGATAAACAAAGTGTTGACATTCACACCACCAGTACATCATAAGATTATAGCAAATATGTAGATTTACATATAGTAGTTACTATGACAACATCTAAAATGAGTTTAGCCATATGAGCTAGGAAAACACTAGGACTCATATAGACTCTTTTGACATTTCATGTTTAAATTTGGTTTCTACAATCATTTCCACACCACTAGTTGTAAAAGTTTCTCTGAGGCACTATCAGCAAAACAGGAAATTAAACTTCTAGAATAGAGTAATTGTTCTAAAGCATTAATATTTTTAAGATTGGAATACTTGTTTCGTTTTGCTTAAGACTTTTATAGAAAAATCATGGAACTATATTAAAACTCCAACTGAAATAAATTAGTATCTAAGGATAATTCAGTAGAAGTCCTGACTGAAGTAGACACAACGGTTGAAAATATGAATCCCAAAGTACCATTATGAATGCAAATTAATAGTGCGAAGGAAAAATCTCATGTCTCTTCCCTACTCTTTTTTCTTCCTGTTTTTTATATGTCAGTGGTATATCACTATATTCTAGCTTGTTTCATTTGTTTCCTGAGAATGCCTGCTCCAGCACTATGAATCTGCATATGCACCATTCTAGATTGCAGCTTGTGATGCTCTCATGTCTAACTCAAAAAAAAAAAAAAAAAAAAACCACCCTCCCCCCCCCCCAAAAAAAGCCAAAACCACAAACCTCACAGTTATACAGCATGAATTCCAATACCATTTCAGCAGCATCAAAGCCTTTTAGTTCAGTCATATCCTAGTTCTGAGAATGTTTTCTTTTAAAACCTCAGTACTGCATGCATCATATCCTTTATACCAAATCCTGCATTATTGGAAACTGCTTTAATTCCACTGATTCCAAGAGAGGTAGATTGATAAGCACCAGCCCAGATCCGACCTTTTGCCTTTTGAGGTTAAAAAATAGACTTTAAGACTTTCTAGTCCAAATGGGAGTAACAGCCAAGCACAGGAGGAAAGAGACAAGTTAAAATTGTGTTCCCTGGACACAGTACAAATAAGGTAGTCATCTACAGATTGATAACTTGGGTTTTAACATAGGACATCTATTTACAATGAGTCAGAGTTTGGTTTTTTTGTCTTTCTAAGAGAAAAGTATTTGTCCTTTTATAAAAGGTAAAAGGGGATAGAAATGTTAAATAGAATATTTCTGTGTCAAAATTCTACTAAAAAAGGTTTAGTCACCAGTGCAGTCATGGTACTTTGTTTTCCATAGGTTTTGACAGTGAATCACATCCTAATTGTCCCCAGGAGCACACTGAATATTTTTCAAGTTTTGATTTATTCTCACTGCTAACTGCTATAATTTATGATAGATTCCATTTTGTCTAGCTGTGCTATAGAACAAACTCATGTAAGCAAAAAACATCCAACAAGACAGAACATCACAGTGGGAAAATGATTTTTAAAAGACAGTTACTTTATAATAGCTTAACTTTGTGAAGGATGAAAGAATATTACGAGAAGAAAGAGAAAAATACAGGTATTGCAGTTACTATTCAAGTCCTCATTTTTGTCTTATCATCACTCGGTCTAGTGACACCAGATAGTGGAAATGTTCTTCAACTTGAAAGCCCAAATTTCTTCAAACAAGGCGTCAGTAAAACACCTTCACATACACACTGAATTTGTCAATCAACACAAGATAGGACAAGAGGTCTATAATGCAGTAGTTACCAAAAGAAAAAGAGCAGCAAAGGATTCTTTTTAAATCAGGCAGATCCAAAGAGAGCTGGGAAATCCAGAAAGACAAAGCTTCAGATGAAAGAATAACCATAATTAAGCTCCATGTGGATTGTCTTGATTCTGTCAATGCCTAAGTCCAGCCTCTCTCTCAACACCATGTGTCAGATCTTCATGTGATTTGTTTGACTTGCACACAGGAGAGCACACCTCCACCAGTGACTGAAATGGGAGCTCTGACAGCAAGGCACCCCATACAGCTCACCCTTCTTCTGCAATCCATGGCGCTTGGCAGTGTACTTGGCAGGCTACACTACACCACAAGTTGCCACCAACATCTACTTCTCTCTATTCCATGTGCTAACACAACGCTAATAATCAGAATAATGGTATTGCTCATGTTGGAAAAGACCTCTAAATCATTGAGTCCAACAAGGTTAACCTGGGGTTGACACAGAGTTTAGAGAAACACCTGCTCCACACATGTGAGCACAGTGCTTTTCCTGGCTAACAGCCAAAGGATAGAAGAGTTATCCACTTACATACAAGATTCTTTCTGATACCCACCAGGAAATGCCACCTGTTAGCTCATTTTTGTTTCTCATTTACCAGAGTGTTAAATAGCCAATTGAACAAGGCCTTGAAAGGAGCTTCAAAAATGGAAGAAAATTGGCAGAGGAACGTAATCTGTCCACCAGATCCATGAGCTGCACAGAAAATGTGAGTAACAAGTCCAAGTGCATCATCTGATCTGTCTATGCAGGAAGAATCTCCCATCCAAAACTGCAGTTAGCACAATGTCCAACACTAAGTAGCTAAAAGCAGCTGGCTACTTCTCCAGTGCCAAAGGAGCAGGGAGAGAAGATGCAGTCCCTTACACAAAAAAAAAAACCCCAGACACCTTCCCAGTGTAGGAAAAGAAAATCTAATGGATGAAAGAAATTTTTCCACACTTTCTTTCAAGAGTATCAGTTACACTTCTCAGCCCTCCAGAAAGCAAGAAATCAAGAAAAGTTATGACCAAGCCATGACATTTCTTTGTGTCCTGAATCATTATGAAATGATGATCTCAAAACACAGACAAGAAAGAAAAAGGACACTCAGAAAAGGGAAATCATCTGGGATACAAGTCTATGATTAGTGTTTGAAACATTTTGCACTTGATTTAACCTCTTTCTGTCATGATTTCTCTTGTAAAATTCAGATTTCAGAAGACAGAGGGAGATCTACTCTGTCTTCAGAGAACTGCTTTTTCATTGTTTTCTTGTGGATCAGTGATGGCCCACAGATCAAGTCCTTCAAGGAAAACAGTCCTATGAGGTCAATTGTTTTTAAGCTTTGAAGCAAATAAATGCTCTTCGATTTTCAAGGGAATAAAGATGAGATCAGAATCTCCAGCTGGCAAGCAGGTATAGATCTCAGCTCCAGTTCATATACGGAGATCTCAAATTTTTTGCCTTTTTCCTTAATTTCCCTGGAATAAATAAAAATATTTTCTGACAACAACATTCACTTGACTAATTGGTGTGAAAAAAACATTCAGGAAAGAATCACTAGGTCTTAAAATAAGATTTTCTGGCAGTCTTCAAAAAAGAGAAAAAAACTATCTTAATCTCCCTAAGATAAAACACATTGGGGGAACAGCAAATTCATTGTATGGGTTTCTATTTGTAAAAACACAAAAACTAGGTGAGACTGTCCTAGCTTTTGTCAATAAGGCATGGCTCTCAGATGTACATATATGGATATAAGTATTTAGATATTAGACATTAAATATAGATATGTGCTTCATATCTTCATATCTATAAGAGGATCTCTCTTAATAAAAAAAGAAATAATAGTTGAAAATGTTTGTCTGTGACATGAGAGAGAAGAGAGGAAAATGCTTTTAATAGTCAGTTATTCATCCTGACACGAACTTTGCCAGAGCACCTGGCAGACTACAACAAGCAGTGTATGATCAAGCAGTGATAATGAAGCCTGGTGTTAGAGACCCTGCTGTAATAAACCATTAGATTCTATGGAATACACTGTTCTTAACTGCTGCCTCTTTCTTCTTTTTTTTTTCTTTTCTCAGCTGTTAGAAAGTACCTTGTCAACAAAGACACGGATTCTAAGTAAAGACATTAGAACCTAAAGAACTATTTTTCAAAAGTGCATTTAGATGAGAAGTTGAACTTTGTATTTCCATCTGTTTCACAGTAGTTATTACTTTCACTGTATCAGTTGATCACTGACAGTGTTGTCAGGGAAAGACACAGACTCACACCTATGTGTGTCTTTCAAATTCATTAACCTGCATTTAAATAATCATAATTATTTTTATTGTGACCACATTGGTGATATTTTTCAATTTCCTGCTAGAATTTTAATTGCACTCTTCAGCTATGCTTTATTACACTGAAAATAAAAGAGTGCTTCTGGCAGAAGGACTTGCAAGCTCACAAGATTTCCAGCATTGTCAACTTTCTCCTGTTCTCAACAAAGAGGTATAGTAAGTGAGGTATTAGTAGGAATTCTACAAAGAGTATGTTCAAAAGTCCTACACAGAAAAGTTGTCTACAACACATCAGTATTTCTACTTTAGGAACAAATAAGTCTTTGTTTGAGGAAGGGGGAGGGTGGCAGTGGAACAACAAAGAAGTAAGATTCATTGTATTCCTTTTATTTGTAAAAGCTATTTCGAGCAAACATTTCAGAAACATTAATTATAATTTTACAACAATGAATTTGAACTCAGACCATGAAATACCACAGCTGGATAGCCTTGAGTGATTTCTCCTATCAAAGTCTTTTTGATTTTCTTTTCTATCTTATTATAGAAATCTGTGGCATGAAAAATAGGAGGAAGTCAAGCACAACACTAATAACAAGAGAAAAGAAAATCAAAACAGTGAAGGATGAGTGAGAAGACTCATTCAATAACCCTCCAAATGGATATGGTGCTCCAGGAAGAAGAAAATACCAGAAAAAGAGAGAAAGAGCTGGCCATTTAGAATCAAGCAAACTGCTATGTATTTATTATTTAATAATACTATTTTAGTCCAAGAATTTATCTCAATAAGGAAAAAACACACCCTTAATTGTGTTTGTTGGTACATGAAGGACTTGACCAGAATACATGGGGCTTTTTAAGTTTTCTGACAAAAATAAGAAAGCTTCAGTTCACATCAATCTAAAACAAAAGTCTTCCAACTTTTATTTCAGCAAGAAAACAGCGTTTCAGATCAGATTACTTATTTGACCTGAAATGTAACATTTCATACTAGACACCTGTACTAAGAGTAAAGAAAATAGAGGAATAAATTCACATTGCTTCAAGAAGAATGAGACACCATTTCCTCTCCTTCTATCAAAAGATATGTCAGGTTGCTCTCAATTTCTTAACTTTCAGCTTTAACTGAAAGCTGTTCTGCCTTGATTTGAAGTGTGATCTATAGAACAAGAAAAGAAAAACAGAACATCACTGTATATCACTTTTTATCCTTCTTCAATGTGGAGCCATGATGGTATCACACACTCTTATTTTAGTTAGCTTTTTCTCACGCTGCAACAAAAAACTTACTGATTTTTAAGAGGATTTGTGACAGATTCTTTGAAAACTAGCTTGCATACAGTTTAATCAGTATTTTTCATTGGCTCCTAGCTTGAGAGAGAAGAACAATAGGAATTTTTATTCTAATTCCTTTTTAAGTAGAATGATTAACAAAAACTTGCTAGGAAAGAGAATTGCAAGTAATTATGTATGTGCATGTTGTGACTCAACTTTGAATCATTTTTCAGTCAAGTCAGTGTTAAATTGCATGATGAAGATAGCACAAACTAAAGTGCAAAAGCAATACATAGATTATACTGCCAAAGACATTATATTCAATACTCTAGAAGAACTGAAATAAAATCAATGCACTACGGCAACCATATTTGCAAAGAGTTGACAAAATGAAAATCTCTTTATTCACACTGATGGCATGATTCATCTTTCCAAATATATAAACCTTTAAGTGTTTTACAAAACAAACCAATGGACTCTCATGATCACAAAAAGCTTTGAATTCCATCACCAGAGTACTTCAGAGCAGTAACGTCCTCATGGCTCTAGACTTAGAGAACACATTATCATTGTATTATATGCATCTTTCAGACAGTCTTCTTTAGCATCCACAGTGAAACAAATGGGAGTTTGTGTAATTTCACAATATATATAGAATGGTTAAAGTGTGTATACTGAGAAAACATTTATTTAGTTGATCCAACTACATCCAAAGTTTAAATCCAACATGTTTTCGCATTATAGATTGTTGAGATCCCAAAGGTATCATATTACAGTCTAATCAAAATATTTCAGGTTATCCAAATACTTCTACAATCTTCTTGCTATTTTCTTCTGCTGAAAGCCATTCAAGTTCAATCATTGCAAATACTATAAAAACCCTGCTGATTTATTTCTTTGCTGTGAAATTCAACAAAGTGACATACAACTTGACATCTAAAAGATCACTCAGCCGAGAAACTAAAATCTTGACAACCATCCATTTCAATCCTGAAGGTCTAACTTGTAGAGATATCAGCTGTGGAACACTGTGCTTCTGGAATTACTATTTAATTAAAAACCCAGCACAGGGGCATTGTACCAGTCTGGGGCATCGACCACCTCTCCAGAAAGACTATTCCAGTGTTTGACCATTCTATTAGTAAAGGAATCCTTCCTCATGTCCATTCTGAACTTCACCGTTCCCACGTTTCCTCTCCCTGAATCCCAAGGAGGGGGAATCAGCCCCTTCCCCTCGACAAGAATCTAAAGAGAGACCAGTGAGGTCACACCTCAGGCTCTGACCCTCCAAACAAGAAAATCCCAAAGTACTCAGCTGCTACTCACAGGACACCCCTTCCAGGTCTTACACCAGCTTTGTTGCCCTCCTCTGGATGCATCCCAGGACCTTTAAATCCTTCTTTAGCTGTGGGACCCAAGACTGCACACAGTGTCCATGGTGAGGCCACAGCAACGCTGAATGCAGTGGGGTGGTCACCTCTGACTGGCTGGTGATGCTCTGTCTGTCACACATCAGGATGGGGTTTGCCTGCTGGGCTGACAGGGCTCACTGCTGACCAACACCCCCAGACCTTTTCCTGTAGGGTGGCTCTCCAGTCACTCATCTCACTATTTCTCACCCCATGTAACTCTGTTCCAGGTGTTTGGACATAATAATTTCATCCTATTAATCACTGTCCAGTGCTCCAATATAACCATATTCCTTTGCAAGGCATTTTTGTCCCTTGGAAGAGTAAATAGAACCTCATGATCTGGTGTCATCAGCAAATTGCTAATGGTGCTTCCAACTTTTGCATCTAGATTGTTGATAAATATATACAACAGAACTGACCCTAAAATTCAACCCTGGGAAATGCATTTCTGTGTGCATGTGAATATAAATTCATATGTTCATTTATACAAATATGCATTATGATATCAAATATATGAAATTGAATTAATATATTAATTTTTCAATATATTAATATAATGCCAATATCAATTATGTTTATATTGTAATGCTTACATCCTGGTCAGTCATTTTCACACATAAAGCTCCTTTAATTATACAGAAAGTAAGAGTATTTGTTTTTATTCTTTCTAATATTTGTCAAATTCAGCCTAAAGATTGAGCAAAATAAGTGTTTTTCTGGTTAGAATCCCGTTGAAAACTGCATGGACTGTTCAAAAGCTGATTTGTCTCCCTATACACAATTCTGCACTGCATGACATAAAATTATTCCTGAAAGACAAAGTTCTGTGCAGAAAAAGGCTGTGCAGACTTCTGGAGTAAGGTGCAGATATTCAGTATGACCCTGTGCAGTCTCACAGGCTGATATCCAATAACACATTTTTCTACTTTTGGATCTTAATTTTTAATAGCCTAACATAATTATATTAATTATTAATTATATTAACTAATTATTTTATAACCATAATTAATAATCTTAATTTTTAATAACACATCTGAAATTTATGCTTGAGACTATAACCAGAAGTTAAATTTACTGTTTTAATTTACTCTGAATCTGTTTCAACTTAGTAAGAATCTATTAGCAAGGAATGCAGTATTTGAAGGCTCCTTACAAAATATTTACAATGTAATATGCTCACTGTGTGGTAGACAGAAGAAAAAGCGTATGTATGCATTTATACAAAAACCAAACACAAGCACTTGCTTCACTGGGACATGGGATATATCAAACTCAAATGCATTCTAGCATTGTTCCAGGGAAAGGATAAGAATTTAAGGTCCAGATCTGGGAAGGTAATAAACACATTTTCAGAAAGAAGAGAATAACCTTTTTGCTCTCATAAGCTTCTGGACAATGTTGGGATTACTTTTCTAATTTAGGACTGAAAAGTAGTCACCAGCTTGAGCATTAACTTCTGTTGCAATCATCTCAAACAAGGAATATCAAAGAAGTTAAGTATTTTCTCTGTAAGACCTACTTCTCAGTCCTATAACAAGAATCTTCTCTTCAAAATCCCCTATCACTGTAAACTGAACTGAAAACTGAGGAGAAAAGAAACTTGCTTTATGGTGTGTAATTTTTTTGTGTACGGTACACAATTTTTGGGATGAAATTATGAGCTAATACAAAATGGTTTCAGGGTATATTAAGTACCTCATCTGATTCAAAACCAAACATTCCAATTTTTTCTTTGTTTGTTTGTTTCACTCAGGTAAATAAATGCAGATGGTGGGGGAAAGCTTTCTTTTCCTGATCACATATTCCCCCTTTACAGCTTTGATAGCCCAATTTAAAATCACAAGACAGAACAATTCACTGTTTTTCAGCCAGAGCTATATGGCAAATTCTACACAAATTCATAAACATACTTAGTGGATCTGAAATAATATCTTTGGACAACTAAATCATTCATTTAAGGAATTATATAGTCAACTCTAGCCTTGATTGGTGCATCAATGTTTCCTCCAGCAGCCTGGCTTTTACCTCTTAAAATTACAAAACCCAGATCCGAGTCTGATTTCTGATCATTAGATACACATTTTCTACCTATTTTCTATCGCCTTCTCTTTCTACTATCAGATCCAATGCTAGCTTTTTCTTCTTTCTTTCTTTCTTTTTTTTTTTTTTCATTTAAAGCTCTTCATATATTGTCATTTCCTGTTTAATGATGAAGGAAAAAATACCTATTTCACATCATCAAGTGATGTTTTTTTTCCTTCATCCACTACTTTAAACTAGAAACATACACCTTTTTCACCCTAGTATGCTTAACCTTCAAATTACTCCTTGAACTCTGTTTTAATACCTAAAACGGGAAGTTACTTGATCAACTCATCTGCTGAGCCACAAACTGATCCTTGAATGCATCTTACAAGGAGCATTACTTTCAAGTGTTGTTCCTTTTATTCCTATAGAATGGCTTCCTGCTAAGCTGATCCATGGGGAGTTATGTTAATTACTCTAGATTTCATTAAAAAAATATGTGTGAAGCACACTGATAGAAGGACAACATAGATCCTTTCCCTTAAGTAGAGGTGTAGAGAGGCAGATCAAATAATGAAAGTGAAAACATTTTTCAACACCTATCAGGAGGGACACCTTTGGGGAGAAGACTAATGCATCATTTTTTTTCAAAAGTACAATTTGTGGTTTCTGGCTTGCACTGCTAGAAATAAAAATAATGCATTATTATATATTCCATTGTAACAGAAGAAATATTTCTTTCCTGGTCACTTTGTGGCCAAAAATAACCCAAGAAACTTTTCTGAGGATGTACAAGTTTAATGCCTAACAAGATTTAAAATCTAATGGCATTTTGCTAGGGAAAAGATATTAGGACAAGGTAGTCATATCTTTAGAGACCTTTAAAAAGAATCAGAGCTGCTGATAAAGCTGCGCATAAAAAGGCAAATATGTGAGAGAACATATTATAACAGCAGGGTAAAGGCAGATGACAGAGAGACTGAGAACTGTAGTCAAAGAAAATCAGGAATATCACGGCTCTCTGCAATGGCAAAATCATACAGATACAAGTCAATTTTGCTCACAATAAAGCAGTTTCCTTATTATAAAGAGCTAATCAAGCAGCCTCAAATTCCTGCTTTTCAGTACTATAACAATGAGAAAAAAATGTTAACTTATATGTTTCCAGAGAAGCTTTTTTCACATCTTACAAATCCAAACCTAGGGACCAAACTTGTTCATATGGAGCCAGGCACTCGCATAAGCTCCACATCAAGTCTAGAGGAAGTAGTTTTGTTCTTTCAACCCCACTGCATGAAGTTTCATGCCTTTATTTATAGGAAGACCCAGGCAGCTAAAACTCAATTACCATGTCCAGCTGGGGTCTGACACGCAATTCTTTTGTCACTCATTACTTCTGGCAACAGAATTTTTGGTTTTTTTTTCAAATGCTCTCAAGTAAAAGATTTTATGCTGCTACCACAAAAATAAAAATTAAAAAAAAAAAGTTTGTGGCAAAAAAAATATGTTCCTACTTAACTTCCTACTTCCCCCTTAAGGTGGTCTTAATAAATGGCGATATAGAATATAATTTTCTTTCATTATTATTTTGGGACAGGTTTCACTAATTTTAGACATCGGAAATATATGTACTCTGCTGTTACCACGGGTTCCTTCCATTTCCAAGGATGGTTCACACAGCTTTTTAATCAACAGCTTAATATTATTAATTGCATATCTTATTAAAAGAACAGTTTCCAGCAGTAAGCCCCTTCTTAGTGGGCATAGGTTTAATGTTTTGCCCTGAGGTAGACTTTTAGATATATTTTTCACAAGTGTCTATTTTTCTCACACTAAAGGAATCCTAGGAAATGTTATCAAAATCCTACAACTACTATAGAAAAAAAAAGCTGTTTCAGACATGCAGACTACAGATAGATAATGATAATATTCCCATTCGTCTTCAAATACTTTTCTTCTTAGAGTCCCAGAATATTTGGGTTGTGTTTTGGTCAAGTGTCAAAGGGTTTTCATTTTAGTTTTAGTGTGTGTTTTATCTTTCTTTTTCCTTTTATAATAGTAGTAGTTTAATAAAGTCTCTCCATTGTTATTAAGCTTAAGCCTACTCTACTCTATTCCTGATCGTATCTCACAGCAATCATTTAAAAAGTTGCATTTTCATAAAAGCGCTGGCATTGTGCCAGTATCAAACCATGACAGATTGGAAGGGACTTTTAAAGGTCTTCTAGTCCAACCCCCCTGCAATTGTCTGGGAATTGTCATTTCAAAAAGAGTTTCAGAACAGTTCCTTGCCTGCTGTTCAAGGTATTATTTTTAGGATAACCTACACTTCATTACAACGATTATTAATATCCAGAATCAATACTGCTGCTACTGACACTAATACTTCAGGAGATCTGCTACACACCAGAGAATGAAGCTCTGCAGTTTCAAATTTTTTTTCTATTCAAACATAAGTATACTATCTAATAAAATATATCAGCCGAAGTCCCCCTCATAAGCCACTGCAAAAGCTATGCTGTGTACCGTGGGTCTCTGCAAGGCTTAGCTGAGGAGAATGCATGACCCTGGATGATGGCTGAAAGACAGCCCACTTGGTTTTCTCTAGCAGTGACTCTGAAGACCTTGAGAAGCCTAAACTTTTCCCTATCTTTTGAGATTTTAATTAACAATGAGTCTCTCTAAGGTAACTTCATCACTTCTGCATAAATTTCTTGAGGCAAAGACTAATGTAGTCCACAGCAATGTTCCCTGGTTGCTGTGAAAATAATAACCATCCACTGGGGATATCCTCTACACGCCAGAGCTCCTGGGCTTGGTTTGAAAGCCTTCCACTGAGAGATGAAAAAAGACAGAAATTGGTAGCTCTGGCAGAATGTTCCTTTCCATAAGGAAAGCAACGACACTCACTAATATTTAAAACATGATATTGAAGTGTACATGTACTTAAAACTCTCAATCCATTTTCCTGCTTACCTCTTGCAAGTGGGACAGCAAGATGGCTACAAAGTAGACTGCCAGACATTTTTGTCAACTGCTCCTGTAAACTTCAGTTCAACTTACCATACTTTTAATCAAGGAAGACAGAAGGAAAGATAACTGTGATCTCAATGAATTTTCATACCCTTAAACCCTTGATGAAAACAGAGATAGTTTTTAAAACAGTCGACCTCTGGGAGAAAAACAATGAGGGAGGACACCTTAGTTACTAAATATTATTGAGCTAGCATCTCTTACTAAAATAATTATCAGCCTTGGTAGAGAAAGCAGGGAAATCAGTGAGAGGGTTAGTGAGTGACCAGTGACAAAAGAAATTCTTGCAGTATATAAGGATGGGCAATCTTGATGAAATCAGAAACATCAGTTAGACACCTAAGGAAGAACTAGAGATAAAAATGCTCAGAACAGCTCAATATTCCAGTGAACAAAGTAATTTTTATAATATTGCTGTGGACTACAGCAAGGAGTCCTTTTCTAACCAAGTCTACATTTTTCTAATGAGCATTTATTTTTCCCCACAGACTGCTCTCATTTCTTTTCTCTCTCATTTTCTTCTTTTCACAGAAGCCCTACAGGAAACAACACTGAAGTCTATTTAAAACAAAGTTTGATACTGAAAACTTAATATTACTACAATATTCACTGCTAGCACAGATCATTTAGTGAAAAAATAACAAATCCTCCTCCAAGATCAATCTGTTGAACTGAATTTGCTCTATATCGTTTTATGATATTCTTCAGTCACAATAAGGCTGTTAGGTATCTCTGAAAATATCTAGGAAGTCCACTAATTACCACTAATTTTATCTCTGATTCTAAAGAATTTGTCATTTCAAAAGCATTTCAGCTGCCAAAAGACCAATAAAATAATTTTTTACTTATATGTAGCATGCAAAAAAAAAACCTAATCTTATATTCTTTGTCCTGAAATTTAAATGAAAAAATATAATTAGAGAGAATTGGCGTCTATCTGTTTAAAATTCACAGGGAAAAACTGCTAAAGAACAGAACTACTCTATGCACTGAGAGAGTGCAAGGCTTCTGGCTATTTGTAACAAACCTAAGTGTACTTAGATATACTAGATATGTAGTTTAAGTAGCAAACAGTAGCAATAAATAGGGTAACACAAATCATCAGCTATTATTAAATTATTAAAATAAAATTAAGAGTTACTAACATGCAATACAGTACTGGTAAAAATCAAAGTGATTTAATTAAGCAGAAAGATGGGTCAAAGATTTGAATGAGGATTTGGCCTGCAGCAAAAGAAATTTAGAGTTTAGCACAAGCAATTATCTCAAACTCAGAAGCTTTATTATCCAATTATTGGATAGTGAATTTTTCTACACCTCTCCAAATATGGAGCAGATGTTCCGGCAGCAGAAACTGCGTGAATTAGTAATGAAACACAACTCATGACATATTGTACCCAAGAGCACAGAAATCTTTTGATTAAGCAAGTATTTTCATAGCAGCTGTGTAGCAGGCAGACTAAAAGAGTCTTCACCAAGTCACACAAAATATTTTAATTTGCCATGGTTTGGAGGAAGTCAATGATGGAGTAGTAAACTAAATTTCAAGGAATCTGTTACGGACAAAAAAACCTGAGAAAAACAACAAACCTTCCAGTTTAGATAAAGTCTAAAATCTGTTGATAAAAATAATTGCAAGAGAATTTATATTTAAGAAAAACTATTATTGGATGACCCTATTTATAGTCAGTAATTTATCTGAGGTGAAAGAGAATATGGACCATTTTTTCATTTGGACCATGTAGTTTTAGCTGGATCTTTTTGAAATGGATGAGAAAAACTTTAAAAACCAGCTCCCCTAAAAAATGTGCACCAAAATCAGTATTTACAAATATTGAACATGTAATGATGTTATAAACTCACCAATCTATTGCAAGCTATTGTCAAATGGGTAATTTCAAATTCTTTCAGGCCACAAACAGCCAGGAACCAGGATATTCTCTTAATTTCAATTTGCTTGATCAAAATAGAGATTGCTGACCCCAAATTACACACTGGCCATGAACACAAGTACTTATTTCAAGGTGCATGAATTTTCAATGGTTATTAAAAAGATGAAATATATTTTGGTGCTTCTGACTTTTCCTGCTTACTAAGGCTATTTCTGATTTACACATGCTTTTCAAAAACTGTAATTAAAAAGGTTTCAGAACAAGAACAAGCTCATGGGAAGTTACCACATTCATATTAAGAGCGGACTGGTGGAAAAGAAGTCATGAAGACAAAGGAGCTATAAATGCAAGGAAATCACAAACATTGGCTGCACCACTATGCCTAAGTCATACTTACACTGTTTCATCAAGAGCAATGATGCCCATGATTGAAAATGTTCCATCCCCATTTAGCATCCTTATAACCTTAACATACATCAAAGCACTAAACACATTATGAAAGCAAAGATCATATTCAGAGGCAGCGCCTAATGTGACTCTTAAGAAGCATTTTGTGCATTGAATTACCCTTTTAATGTTTTTCCTTTCCAATTTACTCTGATAGAAGCTGTTAAAGTAATGTCAAATGTGTCGGCATATAGAAAGATTCTTGGCAAGGAAGATTGTACGAGCTTGTTTTATATCCATCTTACTTCATCCTGCATTTAGATCATGATTTTAAAATTTATCTCTTTCTTTTATGTTTAGGGACATTAATGCCATCCTGTCAGTACTTCACAAATAAACCCAGTGGCACTCAATAACATCTGTAAACAATCTTTAACAAAGGTCTAGAACTCAAGTGGATAGCAAGGAGATAAAATACCTAATATCACTTATAGGTCACACAAGACAACAGTTTATTTTAGATGATCTGAGCAATGACATGGCACAGCTAATACAATTCTCTGTCTCCTTAGTCATAGTTTTAGAATTTGTAACTCTATCAAAGTTGCTTTTAGTATCTTCTTCTGAGAGTTCACAAGAGCAACCTGCCTTTTCCTTCTCCTTTTAAGCATATATAAAGCTCAAGCAAGCATTATAGGTTTAGAAACTGGTTTTAAATTAAAAATCAGACTTCACCATAAATACGTATTTTATTTTTTCAAATGCCTTTGTAGACTTTGTGAATCCTGTGTTCAGTTTTTGGCCTCTCACTACAATAAAGACTTTGAGGTACTGGAAGAATTGCCAAAGAAGAGCAATTAGGCTGGCAAAGGCTCTGGAGTACAAATCATGAGTAGCTGTGGGAGCTGGGACTGTTTAGTCTGCAGAAAAAAGAAGCTGAGAAGGACCTGATTGCTCTCTACAACTGTCTGAAAAAAGGCTGGAGCGTGGTGGGAATCAGTCTCTTCTCCCAAGTAATAAGCAATAAACAATAGGAAACAACCTCATGTTGCACCAGGGGAGGTTTAGATTGGATATTAGGAAAAATTTCTTCACAGGTATTGCCAAGCATTGGAACAGGCTGAGCAGGGAAGTGGTGGAGGCATTTAAAAGATATGTAGATGTGGTAGTTAGGGACGTGGTTTAGTGGTGGGCTGCCAGATGGACTCAAGGATCTTATAGGTCTTTTCAACCTAAATGATTCTATCATTCTATAACACTGCATGCTTGTGCTATGCATAGGAAAATGAAAAAAATCACAGGGCTCAAACATCTCCATTTTGCCTGAATTGCACATATCCCATAACCAGAAGACTTACTAACAAAGACAGTGAAATGATAAATAATTGACATGCTTGCCATCAAAAATATCTCTAAGATTCATGATGATTTGATTGAATACACAAGCATATAGTGGGTTGTATTACAGGGGCAAGGTAAAATAGCCTTCAAAAATTGTTTTGACAGGCTGAAGAGCTGCTCAGTGGGTGTCACAAATTGCCTGAGACATTACAAAGTGCCTTCCACAGAAAATGATAATCATGATTTAGGTACAACCAGATGTTTTCTAGGGAATTTGAAAGTGGAAACAATGTTACAGGTTTCACAGGAGAAATACTTTCCCTGAAGAGTCAACTCTGCTACATTCTGTAGTCCTCTCTGAAAACTTGCTGAATCTTAGAAAAGGGAAAAAAAAAGAAAAATCAGGTGAATATAACTTCAGCAAATCTTCTGAAAGCTCTCAATGGTTTGTTCAAGGAATGAACTGAAGGATTTAAACTCAAAGTCATGTGTCACATATTTCTACACAGATAAAGAACTGTTAATACACCACCAACACCATGAAGAATTCCAATATATACTAAGCATTAAAGAAATAATTTTCAAGATCTATTAGTGAATTGAGTACCTTAATTAAGTCAGATAGAAAGAAAATAAGTCTTAGAAAAGTTGCAGCACTCAATTTCACAGACACGTTTTTTTTTTTTAATGAACAATTTACATCAAAATAATATTTGTTAAATAATTCAGATGGATACAAAGGTAAAAATTAATATCCAAAAGTGTAAGGTTCCTTACACTTAATCAGAAAGATGGCATTCCCATTTTTTGGCAATGGTTTCATAGGCTTAGCTGGCAATGCCCACAAAATAGGGCAGTAGAAATAATGCCCATACCTGATAGCTGGTGCTCAGACATATCTCCAAAACACTTAGGGCAGTAATGGGGGATGTCAGAAATATTAGTTCAGAAAAATCCTGATGTTAGATTGTCAAGACTGACGGAAAAGTTCTACAACCACCAGACTACCTAGAGTCCATGATGAGAATTGCCTTTCAGCAAAGATCACTAGAATGGGCTGGTTAAAATGGTTTTGACATTTAGTGAAATGTCAAAAAAGAAAGATAGGAGTGAGCAACCTCACCATCAGGCTACAGAATTCTTCTCTGTCCAAGGAAAATATTAATGTAAGATTAGAAAAACCCACAAGGTTTCAAATTATTTTTTAGGTTCTCTTTTGAATTAAAGTTTTTCACAATCTTCCACATAAGCATCTGAAATTAAATTAAATTAAATATTCCAATATATCTTGGTAAATATTTTTGATGGGAAATTCCTTATATAGGTGAATAAAGTCTGAAGCTTGACTTTGTAAATATTTTCTAAAAAGTAGTATAGAATGCACTGCAAATGTTAAAAATTAATTTTGAAATAATGTAGATGTGCAAGGTGGTTTAACCTTGTCTGGATGCCAGGCACTCACCAAAGCTTCTCTATTATTCCCCTACTGAGTTGGACAGGGGAGAAAAAATATAAAAATTTGTTGTGTCAGATATGGGGAAGCTTCCAGCAAATCCTCCTGGCAGGCACCCCTGTAGACTCCACTACCAAAACCTTGTCACACAAACCTAATAGAATGTTGCCTTAGGAACATGGTTTAATGGTGGACTTCACAGTACTGGATGTCTGATCAGACTCAATTATCTCAAAGATCTCTTCCAATTTACATGATTCTATGAAAAGCAAAACTTGCTTTTAAAAGGCAATATAATGCCCCATTGCAATACTGCATTAATGTGGTGGCTCACCAGAGAAAGCCCAAGTCTTTCTCCTTCTCATAAAAAGATAAAAAAACCTACATGTTAAGGTTTCTTGGCTATGAAAGAAGGATGTTATATCAAAATTATTATCCTTTAAATTCAACTGTAGTGTCCTTATGTACTGTTGAAAAATTAATATTATATGACAGTCATGAACTTCAACAGAGAATGTGGTTGACATTTCCTTTCAGCAGCATACTATAAAATATTACAGAAACTGAGTTTGAAGGACTAGCTACTGAGGCTGAAATGCCTTGGAGAGAGAGGAGGAAAGCACTCATGGTAAAATTTTTAGAGGAAAATATCTTCTGACTTTTAAGGCTTTAGACTGCCCAAGATCAAGGACATGATCAAATACCTAACTACTATCCACACACACACACAAAAAAAAAAAAAAAAAAAAAACCAAAAAAAAAATTAAAAAATTAAATCTTGTTAAATAGTGTCTCTCTGTTTGGTTTAGCATTTATTAGAAACTGTGACTGTTTCCTTCACAAAAAATATGCACTAGAAATTATTTCAGACTGCTTTCTATTTATGCCCTTCTCTGGAATATTTCATGAACTTTTTCATTTCTATGTCAAGAGTATTCTTGCATGCATGAGGAAGTGCTTGTTCTACAAATTTAAATTGCTGTGGTTTGTAGCTGCAGGGCTGGTTACTATATTCTTCCTCTAATCTCTCAGAGATTTTTTTTTTTTCTAATCTTAGCAAATTCATGCTCTTCAACAATCCTCATAACTGCAGTGTCAGCCTCTGGGAGATAAATAATCAAATTCCTTTACTTTGGGACTTCAGCTTCCAATAAGTAGACTGCAGTGTCCTTTCATGATGGACTGAAATGGAAATATATTTGCAGCTTTTCATAAAGCATCCATGGCCAGTAGTGCCACAGAATAAACTTCTGCTATTTCTGTAATTTTTTAAAATTATACTGCTAAAACAATGGTAGATCTATAGAAAACTGTATGTTTTTATTAATGAAACTTTTAGATGAACCTGCTCTAGCTAACAATTGTAACAGGTCCAAATACTATTCTTTTCTCAGTCTGTCATTATTCTTTCTTCCAGCCATCCCTGTTGGAACTGCTCTTTAAACCAGCACAACCCTCATTTTGCCATTTGACAACTTCTCCAGAAGGTTGACTAGAACAAAAAAGGAAAGCTCCTTTCTTAATCCTGGGTACAAGCTCATTTCTTTCTCTTGGGTACAAGTTCATACAGTCTTTCTCTGGCCTATGCTGCTTAGGAACACGGTGAACTTTGTAAGCACTTCTCTCCATAATAGCCCGTGAAATCTCTCTCTAGTTTCTGCTCTAGTGGATAGGATAGTCTAAGATAACATGATAAAATAAACTAAGATAACATGATAGTCATAGACAACATGAATCAACCCATTCGCAGCTAGCACCTAACCAAAAGATATAATTTAGCATTTTACTAAGGTAGAAAAATTACATATATAAGATATTTAGGCCTGCTATATAACTATCTGTCAGAGTCCAGGACATCCCTCTGGCTGCCCTGGCTGACTCGAGACCCTGGCTGGGGGCTCAGAGACCCTGGTATGAAGTCAAAGCACCTGTGGCTTTGATTTTAGCCCATGGATAAACCAGCCAACTCTGTAAGAGGAATTACAAGTTACAAGGGTTTGAGTAGTGTGATAGTTGAATTAACACAGGGTGGAAAAGTAGAATTTTAGGGCTTTTTAGAACGTGGTTCAGGGGGACATAATGGAGGACTTGGGTGTGTCCTGACCTTCTTCTCCTTCTTCTTGTCCTCCATGTCTTGGTGCGATGGTGACACCTTTCTATTGGCTTAAGGTAGAGACACACTAACATGAATGATAGCCATTGTCACATTATTGTAAACATAGTACATGTAATTTTTAGTATAAAATGTAAACGCTACCCAAGACTGTGGACAGAATGCCATGGCCAACCTGCTAGACAGAGCTCAGCACTCAGAGAAAATGTTATAGATAAGGAAAAATAGACAACCTTGAGAAGCTGATCCTACACATTCTGACTCCATCTCCAGCTGCATGGACTAGGAGAACAAGGACTTTTACAATCTTGGGGTCATCCTGACACCCAGACCCCGAGAACTATTTCTATTTAATAATTTCCTAATTATTCTCTCCTTGTGAATATTTAATGTCCCTCCTCCTTGCATACATGAGTAAATTAAGCCTGCATTCATTCTACCTTGACTAGCCATTTACTTGCATTACTGCAAACTACTTTTTTTTTTTTTTTGTGACTTCTATATGGTGAAACTTCTTTGGTATTTTCCAAATATTTGTACAACAGTCAATATTCAGTACAAGCCACTATAAAACAACATTCTCAATAAGCTGTATTTTAATCTCATAACAATTTTATATGTCAAAAATATACAGTTTCTTCTAGGACTTGTATAGCTGTGCAAGGACTTTTTAAAATCAACTATTTATGCTTCTTCAGAAACAAAACTCAGAGCTGTATATGCTGTAAGGGGAACAATAATTAAAGCTGTAGACCAACTAAGACTATTTTACAATGTTAACTACAGCAATTATTGCTACTTCTACTAAAACATGATTTTGAATAACAAAAGCTGAATATAGGATTGAATAATCTATGCCACAAGTAATTTAGGAATATAAATCCTTATGAACTTAGCAAAAAAGGTCTTCAAGCATATAATATTTAATGATCAGATTACCTAGTGAGTGGCCAGATATGTGGACATTTAAAAAATATTTTAAAAAATTAGACCAGTGGAAGAGATGAGCTATTCATAGAACAAGTTTCTTGTTAAAAGAATATCAGCATATTTTTTTTCTATTCAAAAGAGGTTATTGTTTCTGAGTGCTCCTTTTGAACTGCAGGATGCAGATGTTGCTTCAGTTATGTTGGGGGTACCCTGAGAAAGCAATGGCTTGAAGACCAATGCAGGACTTTGCTTCAAAATGGAATTGTATCTTCTAGAAGTCAAAAGCCTGCCTCTGTCCCAAGACAAACGATGATCCACTATTGCTGATGTTGCACTGCCATCATAGAGCTGGGTCTTAACTTCTGCACTACAGAATACCTGTTAACTTTCAGCGAGATACTCAATGGCCAAATAAGACATCAGTATTTAGGAAACCAAAATGAGAATATGAGAGAATTAGATAATTGCGTGCTTTTGTGAATTGCATAATTATCATTATTATAATAATTATAATTATTATCTGTGTCTCTAGGCATCTTAAAAACTGTGAAACAGCCTTTCTCTGCTTCTGCTTAATAAAAACCTAATTCATAGACATGTTGCAAGCACATCTGTATTTATACAGGATTATTTATCCCACTTCCTATCCCAAGTATCCAAGGTACAACTTATGAATACAATGAGGAAAGCTTTTCCTTCCTAAAAACTGTGCTAAAAGTTTAAGTGCGTCTTCCAACACAAATATTAAGACCTTTCAAAGGAAGCAAGCAGCAGTATTGAATGAAAGAAAATGGTTCCTCATACAACATGGAGTTAAGCAGTCAAAATTCTTGGCCTAGAAGCATTGTGGATGTTTAAGATTTCATAGGTTCAAAGGCGGACTGAACAGACCAACAGGGAATGAGAAAAAAATCCTCTGAAAAGTGCTATACACCCAGAAAACAACTCTGCCTCTGACAGTCCCTGAGCTGCAAAGTGTCAGAGGATGAAAGAGGTATGTGTGCTTGCTGTGTTTTCCAATGCATTTGTTTTCAGTCAAACAATACTTCAGTCCCATGTACAGTACCAACTCCCATATATCTACACAGAATCATTAACAAAATAACATGAATTAAGAATCTTTTCTGCCTGGGCTAACTCAGCTTCCATTTTAAAGTTCTACTTCAACATGCCACATAAAAACACTTATGGCCTCTTTTTATTATTTGGACAAACCCAAGTGCTGCCACATCCATTTCTTGGCATGGTTGCAATAAGCACACTAAAATTAGGATGCAAGATAAAATTAAGCACTTTGGCTATTGAAGTTGGATTATCTCAGCACTGAATTCATTGCCAGCAATGGACACAGCAGGAAAAAACAGTGTGAAATACTTGCAATTGAGTTCACTAAAGTACAAGCAGCTGTCCACATGCAGAGCATCTTCTGTTGTGTCTCAAACTACAAAGAGTAGAGTACCTTTATTATGGCAGCACAAAAAATAAAAGAAAAGCAACAGACAAAAATAGGAATATTAGGGGGAAAATAAAAAGGAATATTAGAAAAATGTTGCAGAATTGTATCTACCCATGTCATTACAAAACCCTTTGTATCGCCATTTGTCAAAGCCATGAAAGACAAAATTGGAAAAACCCCTAATGAAATCAAGGATACTAAAACATAATTTAGATTATTCATTTTGACAGTTTTAGTTTGAATTTAATGATTCAAATACACATACATTAGCACAAAAATTGTAGATCTTCAGCTTGCAAATGTCAGAATTTAATCCTTTTGAAGGGGCTTCCCCATGAAACTGCTACTCATATTTTGCTACTTCCCCATGAATGCTTCTTTGTATATCTAAACTCTAGGGACATGAACCAAAACTGTTGTATGAGTGTTGTGCTAGCAGAAATAGTCACATTGGTAAAATAGCAAAATATAACTGGGAAATATTTTACTGAATTGAAAAATGCATACATATAATAGAGGAGCACAATGGGAGGATAAAAAATTAGGCCTTGAGTTCTCTAACCCTCAGTAAGATATGGGCAAGTATGAACAACAAAATGACAAAAATAATACAGAAGTACACAACAACAACATAAAAATATATTTTATATGTGGTTTAGTGGGAGTTTTCTCAAGAGTTACGATTCAGACGCATAAGATGCAAATGTGTAGGAGAACCTAGAATTTCTGAGGTCGTAATTCATATGGGTACTCTTCCAAAGCCCACTAAAACTCACAGGGAAAAAATTGTTTCTGAAAGGTTTCTTTTAATCATTGCTAAGTCACCATTTTTTCTAAGTTATTTAAACAAAATTTTCTTGCAGTCTGTCTTCCAGACAAAATTTCTTTTGAAAGAGCACTGTCTCAAGCAAGTTTAATCCATCTCCAGTGGGGTACAATTCCTCTTCCAACACTGGCTGCAAAATTCTCATAGAAGAAGATTTCATTTCAGCCAGATTATCCTTGTTATACCTGAAGTGGAGCTGAAATCAAGCCTCCATTTATTTCCTATGGGAGGACAAGAAGGGCAAAGAGAACTGGGAAACGAGACCTTGAGGTAAACATATGGGTCAGGGAATAAGAAGGTATCACATTCTAATCTTAAACTACTGGACAAAGAAAATCAAATTGGATCCATGATTAATGCATTAAAGGATTTTCACCCAGACCATTTATATTTTTTTTCTTCCATAATATATAAAAAACTTCTCAAGAAACCACAAGTTCCAACTCATCCAAAAATGGCAGTAGGTGAAAAAGAATCAAAGCTAATGATGAGAGTACAAGCAGTTATTTCCACATTTCTCATCTGTAGGCTCCATTAATACCAGACAGCTTTTGAATTTTTGTCTAGTCCCTTTTTATTTTGTATATCTTTTAAGAGAAATCAGCAATTTAATGGTATTAGTGATGTACCCTCCTAAGCATGTCACCTAGCATGATGACAATTTAGAGATTCAATCGCTTGGAGGACAGGTTGAAAAGAAAATAAGTGTTCAGAAGCTGTGGGAAACATAGCATGTTACCCTGACCATGCTGCTTTTCAGTTTGATGCTGATTTGAGGCTCAGGGGAACTCTTGGAGGCTGTGTTAAACACTGTGCTGAATTAAGCAGTCACCAGAAAGAGGCACAGTCTGGACTCACCTCCTGAACAGTTTCAGAACACTTCTGTTCTTTTCAACAGCTCAGTCACATAGCACACAAGCTTTGAAATTAAAATTGAACCATAAAGCTGTGCAGCCCTTTAACAGAGCTCAGCACAGGCCAGGGCAAGATGACCCAGGCAAGTACCTGGGGAAAGCATACTTTTAAGGAATTTGCTGTGCATGGAGTAAATTAGGAGATATTTAAGTTCCACTTGCATTCAGACCCTTTCCTCTAGATTTTAAAGTCTCTGCCAAAACTTTAACCAAATTTTACTTCCATTTAAGTTACAAGTACGCTTCAGGTGAAAATAAGGCCTACAATAATAATCATACAAATCTGGGAGCACTTCAGAGCGCCTGCCCTGGCCAAGCAAACAGCAGAGAAGGGATTTCAAATTTTTCAGAGAATCTGGGTATGGTTTTTGCTGCATTTCAGCAAAAATATATTGGATTTGCTCCTTGCATGTATTCCAGAAAATAAAATGGTGCTTTCAAAGATTTGTCTCAAATATTACTTCCCTCCTTTTCAAGGGATATAAACCTACCATGCCACAGAAAACTGCTGCCAATCAGTATTACTAAAAAGCAATTATTCAAGGCTATTAAAGGCTAAAATTTTCATAATAGCTACTTAGACTACAGATCCAGCTGGAACAAGGTGCCTTTGAATGAAAAATATATATACATATAATAAAATATGGAGGTGGACACTTCAAGGAACTGACAGTCTAAATGGCTGTCCTAAAATATGGGTAAATGTGACAAACAACAGGAAAAAATCATGAGATATGTTAATAAAGATATTATGAGAAGTCCTACAATTTTGTCACTATACATGGATGAAAGAGATACAAGATTTGCTTATGATGTCAGGAAGAGGTGCTTTGCTCTTGCTCACCAATCAAGAATTGGATTTAACCTCTGTGAGTCAAAGGCAAAGCATTTGCACATGGTCTTGAACAGCATATTCCAAGGTTAATTTACAGAAGGAAACAGGCATATTTGAGCCTGGGGAGACAGAAGACAACATTAACCTTACCGATTTGCTCTAAACCTCTCCATGCAGCTGTTAATGAACAAGTCTTCAAAACACAAATGTAAAAACAAAGTCTGAAGCAGAATTCAGTGACACCTGGATTTGCCTTCCAGCATTAGGATTTGGTATCTATTAAACAGTTTAATGCTTTTATTTATTTATTGTGAGCAGACTGTGCCCAGAGATATTTGAAAATTACTTTTATTTTATTTTATTTTATTTTCAGGCCATATGCTATTTGCACACTTTTAAACACTCAACTTATTCATGCTTCTGGGCATGAAGACCTTGAGAGCCATTACTTTCTGTAATATGTGTTTGAGTGCCATCAAGATATGTCATTATTAAATGCCCGAGCTGTTTAACATATGCTGCTGTGGCTGCTTAGGGATTTTTTATGTATTATTAACTGACTCATCAATACTTTTGCTGTACATAACAACTTGAATACTGAAAATGTTGGTGTTATTCTGATCATTTTGATAGTCTACAAATGAAAAGTTTTCTTTGTTATTTTAACTTCTCATGCTACTATCACAGTAAAAGATAAGAGAGACAATGAATCCATCACACCAGGCCCAAATATCCTGAAAACTGCAAAACAGAGACTGTCAAGAGCTTTCTCCTGGACACTCATGCCCTGCAGAGAGATGCCATTTTCACCAAATGCCACATTTCCTGGGTAGAATGTCACTTGGGCACAATTAGAAGCAGTGCAGTTAATCACAGTATGGAAAGGAGATAATATTTTTTCAGAGAGGTCAGAGGCTGAGCAAGGAAGAAAAAATTATGTCTGGACATTGAAAGGGAAATGCAAAAGTTCTGGAGCTGGAGGAGCCTGCAGCATGCATCTGAATTCTAAGGTGACTGTGAGACTGTCATTTTTCAAGTTTGCTCCAGTGCTAGCACCTGTTCCTTTATTTCTACTTAATTGTGTTGTTCAACCTTCTGATTTCTAATACTTACTGTTATAAAAATGACATAGTACCTTAATTCTTTTATGAAAAAAGTTTTGACTGGTACACAAATATAAAATGACACTGTTTGACCTTGGAGTTAGACGTATCACTCCTTTAAACAATATTAGCATTCCCCACTCCCACATGAAGAGACATTTGGTTAAAGTCCAGTGATATTAGCTGGTTTCAGCAACCTTTTTTTTTTTCCCGGGAATATCAGGGGGCCAAATTATCCACTGGCCTGATTTCAACTAAGTCAAGCAGACGATTCCAACAGGGAATTAAGCCATGGGCACTACAAGGCAAATTCTTTCCATTACTGAGCCACAAAACAGGGCAGATTGTTAACACTGCTTCTCCTAAATTCTGTCCAAAGAATTCAGGACTTAATGCAAACCAAAACTATCCTAAAATAATCAGTTCTACAGCATTTAATCAGTCGAGAAATGAGCAGTTCACTTTCTGGGACTGATAAGAGGCTCTGTGATTTCCTGTGTGTTCTTGCATGTATGATTTGTTAGAAAATGCTGTGTGTTCTCCTTTAGTAACAAAGAATAATTACTGAATATTATTTTAAGGGGAAAAAAGAAGAATTATCCCCTTTTATAAAATACATATAACCTACATACAACAGAAGACATGAAGAGAGAATATGTGTTTGAACACATCATTTTAAACATGTTAAAATAACTTTTGAGATCTCCAAGTGAAAAAATTACAAACCCAAGCAACAAAACAAATTTTAAAAAACCCAAATCACAAAATCCCAACCATCAAACAAAAAAATAAACAAAAAAAGCCTATAAATGACAACCAGAAATTCAAAGCATATTTAATAGCATGGTCAACTATGATTATTCTATATTGGACTCACAATGTAATTTACTCATAATTTATGAAGAAAAAGTATGCAAGTCACCTGTTCTCTGAAATGTGAGCAGCCCTGAGAGAAAACTCACAGCTCTGCCAAAAATATAAACAGACTTTGAAAGCTGCTTGTTAAGAAAAGGGTGAAAGGACATTTGCAAATAAATCTTCACAGACAGACTTCTTCAGACAGCCACATACAACTGTTGTAACATATTAATAGAAGGTTGCTTCATGGTCACAGAAATACTAAGTATACTAACCATTGGCAAAGCATTGCCCTGACACTTAAGCCAAATGAACTCTGACAACGATGGAAGTACTCAGGCTTACACTTCTGCAGGAGACTACCAGTTTGATTAGTGTGCCAGAATAAAAATAAACTTAAAAGGGGAATATGAAAGAATTTCTCTCTCCTTGTTTCCCCATATCTCTCCCTACCCCCAACTATTTCTGCCAGAGACACCACTAAAAGCTTTCTTTTGTCTTTGTCTTTGAGAAACAGGAGACAAACAAAAACATATTAAAACATCCCTAGAAGAAAGGCAAGGCAGTACTCAGGAGAATAGGGCAAGATTTAGAAGACTGAGGTTTTTAACTCAGTAATCTACCATGGACCTCTTCTGAGTTCCTCACAATATATCAGATGGCCATTTTCAAAAAGATATTTAAGTGCCAATCTCCCTGTGAAATCGACAGGATTCAGATAGGAGGATCCCTTTGAGGAGCTGTGTTGAGAATATACCTGGTGCACATAGCTAGGCTCACAAACTGCAGATTGGGATGCAAACTGAAATGCAGATTAAGCTCCGGGTGGAAACATCAGACAGGAGACCTTGAACTGCCAACCCTTTGGAATAACAAAGGGAATGAAGAAATAGTTAACCAGGTGAATGTACACTGTGAAATATAGGAGCTGGAAATTACTGATCTTTTGGAGAAAAAAGTAGATGAGGACCAGTGACACCAGTGAGGTGGATGGATGCAGAGAGGGCAGGAGCCAAAGACTCAGAGGGAGAGTGAGACTGAAGCAGAAAAACAGTGAGGGTAAAAAATCCTTGGGTTTCCTTTGCTAAGGGACCTGCTTGGAGGCATCAGCTGTTTCTGTGCTGCTGTGTCACGAATAAATGGAAAGAGTCAACTGAGCTCTGCTCTGGGAAAGCTGGGGTGGATCTGGGAGGGAAACCTGGTCTGGCTGTGTGGATGTGGGCGTGTGGGGAGTCAAGCTGGCACCTGTCAGGTCACTGCAGCCACCCACAGGGAAGGGGCCGCGGTGCCAGCAGTGAAATTCTCTGAGCTGGGAGTGAGACTGACAGAGACCAGAGAATGGGAAGACCCAGAAGTTTCTTTAACAGTGAGTTCTCAATTTCTTTGTGCTTCATTCCTTTACCTCCAAAAAAGGGAAATACCCCTTTTCTACCTGACTCACATGCTGCAATTTGAGTATTTATGGACTGCAAAGAGCTCAGATGCACTACATCTGATAATCCCAACAAAGAAGTTAATGTACCAAACCAGATATCTCTACTTTTGCATGCACAAAAACTTGAAACATACTCAACAGAGAAATCATTATTTAGAGAGAAATCACAAAAAACCCCATGAAAGTAAAACTGAACAATATCTTAAGACACTGTTCAGAATAAAAATTACTTAGCACTCAAGCATTCACTTATTAGAAATTACACGTTTTTTGCACAATCAAGGCATCCCCTTGAAAAGGCCTGGAAAAATTTTTAAAAGGCAATAATTTCCCCTTTTTTGATTTGAAAAAGTGATTCTTTTTTTTTCCCATCTTCATAAATTTGAAGAAGAAGACAGAAATAATGAGCTTTAGCAGAATAGAGTTGAAAATATATACAAACTCTTGTTATGGTATTCCTCCTTTCAAAAACCTAAGTAACTTCCAAGGCTACACCGGTTTGTTTTTTTTTTTTTCACACACTGAATAATCTTACTCTTGACCTAGCTATGCAAACTAAATTTTCTTCAACTTTTTCTGAGAGAGTCAAAAGTAAGTTTTCTGAAACCTATTTTTTTTATTACTGTTCCAGGTTTCTGTGGAGCTTGGATTTTCTTCTCCAAGTAAAAGAGTAATGTCTGGCTTCTCCAGTCCACCAGCCTTCTTAGATGTTAACAGCCTGAGTATCTAGAGATGTCCACAGTTTTATTGCTCTTTACCTGGAATAGTGAGTTCCTCTTCAAATAGACTCAAATTAGCAGATAATCCCTTGGCACAAACATAGAAAAGTGAGCAGGCCAACAAGTACCAGTTCAAAATAACACTAAAGATTACACCGGTAATTGAACACACTTTCCATTGCCATTATGCTTACATGTAACAAAGTGAAACTGCAAAAGCTAGTGCTGCACTGGGAACTGCACCATTTTAACTCTGAGGGATAATTGTCCCAAACAGTGGAATGTGATGAAAAAAACTGTTCTTTGAGTCCCTTCAGACTGCTACTTCTCAGTAAGGGAATTTTGTCTGAAAAAATTTATTTTTCTCCTCACAGACACTCTTACCACTGAGTAATTAAAGTCTCAACAGTCTTTTTACTACTGGTTTGTTCCTAAAATTGTTCAAAAATTCTTCCTCAGGAGGAGAATGAAGAAAATAATTTTCAACCAGAAATTTATGAATATATCAATCTATTACAAGCAATACTCATCTTTAACATTCTCGTTTTACAATACCACATGCTAAATTTCAATACAAAGAAAGCAAAAAAAACTATGAATAAAATTTGAAAAAAAACAGTCTCCTTGGCTTCTATTCAATTTTGAATGTAACTAATAATCTTGAATTGTCTTACATTCAATTATGACTAGCAATGCTTTGACATATTCAGTGCAAAATATGTGAGGAATATATTTTGTGTTATCCTCTCTTTTCATCTTATATCATCATCTCTTGTATTTCAATACAAAACAGCAAATGTGTTTAGTCCCTTGTGGAATTTGAGAGGCTGAACAAACATTCCACATCCTGTTGGCTGTTTCTATCCAAGCTTTGCTAATGATGACAAACCCTTTGAAGTTACTATAGCTCTGGGAGAGACAGACGGTCTTTATGGAAATGCCAGAATTTCAGGAAAAAAAAGGTTTTTTTTCTCCTTGATTGGAGCCAAATTACAAAACAATTTCCTTACTTAAATCTGTTGGCTATTCTCCAGTATCTCAAACACCAAGTTTTTATTACAGGCAACCCTGGGCACTACTGCAGTTCTAGTAAAGCTCATGTTGAAATTTCAAGAATTCTGGGATGTACTGGATGAGACTCTATTCCAGTAGGATTGAGCACTCACTTAAAATCCTGTTGGAAAAATCCAAAATTAAATTTGATCAAACTCTCTGCATATATATATAGATATGTAGATACAAGAAACAACAACTTATCAGAAGCAGTCATCTATTCCATTCTGCCAATTTAAGATTTGTGCTTTAATGTATTTTACAGTTTTATCTAATCCTTATTCAATCTAAATATTTCCCAAAAAATTTCCTCTAGTATTATCATAGTAGTAAATACATTTCAGTCCATCTAAGCTTTATCTGAAGTCCATGTTATCTGCACATCTCAAACTTTCATGTCTGAAAATTTAATCTTAAAGGTTCTTCTAAACTTTTTTCAAACTTTATCTGCTCAGATAAAATCATTGATAGAATTTTATTTCTATCCTTCACTTTTTTGCATTATTCTGCTGGGACAGGATACAAAACTCAAAGCCAGTAGTCAATTCCACAAGTTCAGCAGCAGGCTATGCAGGGACACAGACTACTCAAGGCACAACTCCTGCAAACACTGACTGAGACAAGGCAATCTCTCAACACTTTTTGGGAATAGTTTTCATTCTACAAGAATGCTGATTGATCAGGAGGTATCTGTATCAAAGCCTACACTGCTGCAATTCATACGGTGTACAGCTGTTGTGCTGTGCAGATGAAAGTACTGTGAAAAAGGTGACACAAAACTGAAGTAAAAGAGTCTGAACAGAAAATGTAACCCTGAAATAAACCACGAGAAGACATAAAAACAAGCCAAGGATTCTAGGCCAAAACTGGTGACATTTTTCTGCCATTAAAGGAACTATGATGTTAGAAATATACTAGCTTGAGGAAAGGGTTACATACACTGTCTTATAGGAATACAAATGTTTATTCTTAAAATCAACACAAGTCCAGCTTGGTTGCAGTGAGCTATATGCAGAAGGGTTTTGCCCTCTTCTCTACATTACTAAGAGCACAAGAGCATCAATATACACAGGAAAATAATAGGAGACCCTTCCACCTCTATTTTGCTCCCTTACTGCTCTCCCTCACCCTCCCCAAAGCCTGATGGTATTGATGGGGAGTTCCTTGGCAAGTGAACAATCCATTCGCTGCATGGACTGTGGAAAGCACCACGGCTTGGGTTGCAGCTCTGGAAACCTTCTTACTCTGCTGCACAGCCAGCAATCACACACACAGTAACAATCCTGTGCTCTCCCATCTCACAACTTCAGCACCTTTCATGCAGCTGTGCCTTCCCTATGCACTGCAAATACTTTTCAGCCTCTGCAGAGAAACAAGGCTTAAATTGTTTGAGGACAAAATTGCTTCCTTATATTCTGCACTGAGTCCTGCTAGGCTGAGTTGTGAGGAAGTAAGAGAGATTTCAAACTCCTGCTGTCAGAAATACTCTCTTTTGATGGATAAATAAGATTCCAGAATCAATCTGGCACCTCTTGCCATCATGGAGTTTAGTTTTTAGGACAGTTGTAACAAACGTAATGTAATAAGGTACTAAATCAATCATCCATATTTTTGGCTCCTGTTGTTCACATGCTAAGCTGCTATAAGATAGCTGGTTATATAACTACAATTTTAACCCTTAAACTCCAAATGAGACCAACAAAATAGACACAGGAATAATCAGGCTTGAAGTACAGGGTCTTATGCTATACTGCCAGTCTAATTCTACAAATTACATTTATTTTTCATGTTTCTTGCCAAATGGAAAACGTTACCCATGGGAAATAACTTAAATATTAACTTCCTTTCAAAATTCTTTATATTTTTTTTAAAACCCCTCAACTATTTTGCATTGGATCTTAACATTTTTGATCCCCATCCTGCCTGTTTCTCTTATTTCCACATCAGAAAGCAGAAGTGCCATGTTTTAAAGAAAATGCAGGGATGTAAGACAGAGAAGAACATTGAGAAACAAAAATGAAAGAGGTTAACAACTCCAAAATATTATGCTCCCCTTTTTTAAGATTATTGAAGTTTACTAATAGAGGCTGACATCCTATTAATAGCATGGATAATAGAAGTTAGGAATGGAGACTAAAGGCAGCATCCAAACTTGGAGATCAGTAGAGACCAGTAATGAACCCAAGTGTGCCTGGAGCCTCATCAGCTGTACCCATCTGCCCATGGAAGTGCAGCAGCTCCCAGCAACTTCCTGTGGTTTCTTCACCATTAATATGTGGGAAGTAATATTGAAGCCTCCAGGACTTTTGACCACTTCTACAGACACACAGAAATGCAGCACAAGGTGCTATAAATACGGAAATGTCCTCTGCTCAACCTATTCTGATTACTACTGGTACCTTCCACTTGCTCTGCAACTAAAATCGGCCATAAATCAACCCCCACCTTATATCAACTGCAAGCAGAAATTGCAAAAAAAATTACAGAGGTCAGCAGAAGGGTATCTGGTGCCCAGTGAAACCCATTATATCTTCCTCATTACATCTTTAATTTCTTTTGTTGTCATAACAGCTGGAAACCCTTGGCATCAACAACCTACTTAATATATTTACACCGCAAATTGACCAGAGTGAAATGTAATTTGTTCCTCAGAAGCCAACACAATAAATTAAGCTCATAAATAATAATTTTCATTTCTACTGTAACCTCACAGACACAACAAAATATACTATGATACATGTTCAGATCAGTTAAAGGTAAGAACTAGATGTGATTTGATCTTGATATTGCCATCAAGTCTGGAATTTAAAAATGCCTGAACTATATTGCTAAGCATGTTAATTTAAAATACTACCATGTCAAATGGGAAAAACAGAGAGACTGGTTATCCTGCTACTCTGGAGGAGGCAAAGGCCCTGTGGAAAAACAGAACAAAATACAGGCTCGTAAAATTAAGAGTTAGTGTCATACAATTCATTTCAATGAGGCACAAGTTACAAGCTGCCAACTGCTGGGTTTTATGAACTCTTAAGGCTGACCTAGGAGCTCATACTTGTTATAAATCTACATCTTTACTGCATGTCAAATGGCTGCATTACCTTGCCTCCTGCACATCATAAATACACTTGCATTTGGGTTATTTTATTAAATCTGTGTACTTTTTTATATTCCAAATCATTGCAAAAGTGAGCTATTACTGTTGTCACAACACTGGTAATAAGTTACCATTTTCTCTGCTTTATTATTACTGGCGTCCCCTTCTAAAAAATTCCAAAAACTCATGCAAATTGAGGTATATATAAGTGACAATTTTGAAGATATTTTAGAACAAATCAATTGCCATGATTTGGTATTGATTAATTGTGTGCTTACTGATTGACTACAAAGTTTTTATACCATTTGTAAACTGAAGTTAGTGTTTATGGACAGGCATGCATTGAGTTAAAAAGGAACACTAGAATCAAATGAAAAATTATACTTTGTAGAATTTATGTCTGATTTAAATTGATCATTATTTCTTGGAATTAAGTGGAGAGCCAGTTACACTTTGACATGTTACCACAAGCAATGAAAGCAGCTTGAAACTAAAAATCTTATGTATAAGACTCAAATAGGAAAAAAGCTATATAAATTCATAATTCATTCAAGTCAATATGAGAAGCAAACACTGAGACACCTTCTTTTAGGGTATTAGGCTATCTATAAGTGTAGATTACATTATTACAAGATTAAAGGAGATGAACAGTTTCCGTCTACAGACAAAAACAGCTGGATTTGTTCCACTCTAAATGATTTTCATATATCAAATATTACTGTTACAACTGTTCTTTCTAGATGCAGTCTACTTGGCAAAAGTTAATGCAAAGACCATGAAACAGATTCAAATAAATCAGAGAGAACAAAGTATAATAAAAAATACACCATCAACTATATGCATTAAAAACAGTCAAGTAATATTTTGGTTTCATCCTCTAAGGAAAAAAAACTGCAATAAACAATGAATTTGTCTCCTGTATCCAGGTTAGCTTGAGATTTGGGGGTTGTTATCTTCATTCTCTGGAATGTTCTTGAAAGAGTGAACTGCTGGGGACATACCTAAATCAATTCAACTATATTCTGACAGCAAAATACAATGTTTTTGTCCTGTTTATCACTTCAGCTGTTGGACTCACCACTGGGTGATGGCAGAACCTCTGAACTCACAGCACACTGCACACCACTGGCCATCTCAGGGCTTTATTTCTGCCAGCCCATAGAGCAGTTTCAGCTCACTGTTGCCATAAAATCCCAGGGCTCTGCAGGACCATCTACACTAATGAGTAACCTGGGAACACTTAAGAAATTTTCTCCCAAATACGTTCCTTGGTTTTTGAGGTTTTTTTTAAGAGGAAAAAAAAATGGTATTGTCCCAGAGCTAATTAATAAATACCCAGCAGTGATCTCAGATAAGCATCCCAGCACTTCAACCACCATAGAAGAACAGGAGCACAACAGTACCACTGCAATGGGTGCAGAGTAAAATCAGGTGGCAGAGCAAAGAGCAGACCACAGATACAACTAACAAAGTATTGAACTAGAGATCTAACACTACCAAATAGACTAGAATTGGATCAAACAATAAATTAAATTAATGGCACATACAGGAAGAGACAAATTCAAGAGGGACATACAGTATTCCATAATCATTCTGAATCAAGATGGTAATAGCATAAATCAATATAGGACTACAGGTAAACACAGATTATTTTGTGACCATTGACAACTTGACTTCCTTTCACTTTCTAGCAGAAGTAAAATGCAAAGTTATTTCACCTGAATACAAACAGCCTTTTATGGTTAGCATAAACATGATTCCTTGAATTTAAGAAATTTAACAAGGGAAGAATGGAAAAACCCATACCAAACTGTTTTATAGCATTTTTGTGGGAAAATATTCTCTCAATCATTTTACAAGAATACAAAAGAAGGGAAAGTTCCACATATCTGTCAGTTGTACTAAGAAATCCCTAAGCTTAATTAAATAGTTAACTCAGATAAGCTCTAATACTACATGTCAGCTGCAAAAAGCACCCTTAAAGACATCTCTAAATATAGAATCTACAAGTTTAACATAGAAATGGAGCTGTTATAGCACAGAAATATATTTTGGAATATTAAAGCAGAAATTAGGTGTCATATAGGACAGGAAAGAGTAAATAAATTGAAGAATTATCGCATGCTAATTTAATTTTCCAGTCATAGAGTCCATTATATAGTCACTATCAGTGGTATAAGGTCTAAATTACATTACACTATGAAAGTAACTTCTGAATTCAGACTGGGGAACTGAAAGATTTCAACTGTCTTGTGACAGGAAGAAACTTACCCACTTAATCAAAGTCTCTTTGTCTGACACTCAGAAATGGTCAGAATCTGGTATTAATACTGAAGGTCAAAAAATCAAATTAGACTATTTTTCAAAGATGCAAAAAATATCTACTCCAAAACCCAATGAGAGCAAAGGGATTGGAATATGCAAAATAACACACTTATCCAGTCTAGTCATGAGTGTAGGAACTCAAATGTGAATAACTAAAGTGAAATTTTGCTTAATGGAGACATGATTGAATCCCTAGGGTATTGTTTGTCATGTTTTCACTTTCATCAAAACTGTTATGACTTCATCGTGCTGTTTTTGGCTGGGATAGGGTTAATTTTCTTCACAATGAGTAGTAGGTGGCTCTGTTTCAGATTTGTGCTGAACACAGTGATTGTAAGGTAGGGATGTTTTTGTTATTGCTGAGCAGGGCTCATGCAGAGCCAAGGCCATTTCTGCTTTTTGTACTGCCATGCTGGGAAGGAGACTGTGAGTGAATTTACAAGGGGAAACACCTGGGACAGGTGATCCCAGCTGACCAAAGGGATATTTCCAACCATTTAGCATCATGCTCAGTCTGTAAAGTACAGGCAAGAAGGCAGAAGTGGGGAGATGTTTGGAGTGATGATATTTGTCTCTCCAGGCCAGCATTTACATGTGGTGGGACCCTGCTGTCCTGGAGATGGCTGAACACCTGCTTTCCCGTGGGAATCGGTTATTTCATTCCTCGCTTTAATATACAGATTTTGTTTTCTCTACTAAAATATCTTTATCTCAACTCTTGAGATAAGCTTTCACCTTTTCAATTCTCTCTCGGATTCCACTGGTGGGAGAAAGGGTGAGCTGCTGCAGTTGCTGGCTAGGGTTAAACTATGACCATCATTTAGCTGGAGGAAATTACTGATTTCATTACATAGAATAACTGATTTGATGTGATATCTGATACCAGAAATTATTCTACTACAAACTTATAACTTTAGGTAGGTTGCAAGGAGGGTGTACAAAGTAGACCATGACAGGAAAACCTGCCGTGACAGGCTTTGTCATGACAGATCATTTGTGTGAGATAAAACTGTTGTATAGTAATATGAAATATTTCCAGTTTAGACAGCTGGACGTATAAGCATAAACTCTTTGATATCTGGGCATCATTCAGGGATGTTGCAACTAAGGAAAAGATTGTTTCTAAAACAGGAACTGAAGTACTAATTTTTATAGCAGCTATCCCACTCCAAGGACAGTCAGCATTTGATACTAATTTTAAAAATACAAATTGCATTCCGGATTGTAGAAGGATCTTGATGGGAGGCAAAGACGTGACCTTCCGTACAATATCCATTTTGAAAACATAACTGCTTCCACAGACATAGTGTGAAGTGCTGCTTGTCACGATCTTGGTTTCAACACCATGCCATAAATTCCCCATGTCCCATTAGGGACACTCACTCCATTTTCTTTTAACCAGAATGAAGCAGTTATGACACTAAATCATTTCATGGTTAAAATTAAAGTAAACACAAAATATCCTTCCCCTTTTATTTTTTCCTCTTTGGCAAGTAGTCCTTAGCCACATGGCTCCACATAGGAACCATTGTCTACAGCCTGCTCTGAAGATGACATTCTGGATGGCACATTCAACAAAGTGATCCATGATAAGTATTAGAGACATATTGAAGAACTCACCCTACTTCCCATAATTACTGACATAATGCATAATTACATTACATAATGCAAGAACTGACAGCTTCTTATACCATTGTAGTCTCCTTTCTTAAATATGTTAAGCAGTGATACAAAGCCTTAATTTTTAATTTTTTTTTTAATGTTATGAATTGTGGAACTGCAGCCACTTCCTTCCTTTTAAGAGAGTCCTTTGTATGCCTAAATCCCACCAAGAATAAGGCATCAAATTTAGAAGAACAGCTGAAAATGTCTTTTCTGATTTACTGAAGTTGTCACTGAAACTCATCAGCATTCTAGAGAACACTCTATTATAATTTAAAAAGCCTTGCAGCAGCACTAAGAAAACACCTCTAGGGTATGTATCCCTCCTCAATTGAGCTATATGACATGTTATACAGAAATTCAGCTCTTACAGCAAGACAGCCATGGTCAGCTGCTCCTCCATACTCCCAGTGTAATAACAGCCCACAGAAATCAAAAGAAAAATGGACATGTGGAATCTATTTGGAGGGAACAAAACCAGAAAAAAAAAAAAAAAAAGGCAAAATAAGAAAAAATCCACCTCTCTAACCTTCACCAATCAATACCAGAACTAAGAAAGAAGAAACAAGAAGTTCAAATCTACAAGAAGGTGACTGAAGCTGCATGGGGGAAACTGGAAGCAGCCTCATACACTTCTGGTGGGGGTGGTCACAGCTGTGAGACACACACTGTGTTGCTTTTAAATGCAGCTATCTTGCCCTGATCGCTCCATATGGGACTATAAAATTTCAGTTTCCAAACAATGCATGAAACTCCTCTGATTGACATATTTTGGATGCCTTTGAAAGAGGCTGAGAATTTCTAGTTCTTGGGGTAAGAAAAACAGCTTTAGAAGAATACATTTCCTTCTTGCAGTTAATAGAAATTAGCTGTTTTACCAAAAGAAATACGAAAATAATATCCCATTACAATGATAGGCAGTAATATAATATTTCAAATTTTTCAAACAATTACCTTAAATATTTCCTGCTCTGTCCAAATTAATATAAACACATGAAGAAAATTAACTGGCTGAAACAGAGCAAGAGTGGCACTATGCACAACAAAGACATTGTTTCACCTCCTGAGAGACAATAATGTGATTATTGGGCTTTTCTGGCAGTTTACTACGTCTGCCAAAGGACTGTGAGTCTGAGGGTAGGGATCAGACAATTTTATTACATTAAGCTAATAGGAGTAATAAGACAATTTCCAGTGTTTTTACACAGATCTCTGTTTCATACTACAGAGTACAGCAGAACAGGTAGCATTACAGTTCTAACAGGATACATAAAATCATATTAGTAAATGTTACCCAAAAGAGTAGGGTTAAATCCTGTACCCATTCAGTATCTGTAGCACCTTGCTAACAGAATCATGAATTTTCTTTCTGACAGCAAGAGTGCCCATCTATCTTAAAATTTTAAAAAGCCATTTCTGCTTCTCAGTGATAAACTGGTTATTGCAACAGTTGGGTTGGTGTGTAAATAACACTCTGATGTTAGATATCCTCCCTGCTCTTGAAAACATGGAAGCCCTTTAAGCTTCAGCACTTTAACATATTCTCTGGAGAAATAATAGAGGAAATCACGAGGAAAAAAAATGTCCGGGTACTACCTTCAATTGCACCTCAACAGAACTTTTTAAAGTCCCACAGTATGGAAACTGATTGTGTTTGGTACTGTTCTGGTAGTCCCTTGGAGGCTGGAGACATGACATTATGATTAATTTGCCCATGTAGAAAAACAAGTTCCACAGGTGCTGCTATAATTTAAAGTTACAGTGTCTGAATTTTGGATTTTGATTTTAAGACTGCTGTGATTCAGAAAGAATAAAGAAGAGTGGAAACCACGATTTTATTCTGCCTTTCAATGAGTTAAGGAAAAAAAAAAGTGGGATGGATGGGGGGCATTAAATGTATTCATTTCACCTTCACTCCCATAAAGGTTCACTCCAAATTTGACATGGTAAGATAAACTATTTATATATACGCTCCTAAATATTTTCAATGTCCAGCAATACAAAAAAGGCAATAATAAACCTGTATAATCTTCTGGTTTTAATTTTTGCAAAGGGTGTCAGCATAAAATTACTGTGAAATCTCCACATATTTTTGTTTTTCCATTTCTCAAGAACTAAGTCACTTGGTTTTGGACTTTAATAACATAGGATACTTAGTAGATTTATCTTCAGCTATGTCTGTAAAGCCATGCTGCTTCTCTCAGCCTTCTCCACATCTGTGCCACAAGCTGCAGTGCCCTCACATGGACACAGAACACCTAACAGGGGAAGGAGTGAAACCACCCAAACCTGGGTGAGCACTTCATTGCATCCAGGACCCACCAGGTCAGATAGAAAGCCACGACAAGGGAAGAGCTCATAAACTCAGCTGACTGCTACCTGACATCACTCATTAGTGTAAATGTTCAACTTCCTATCCAGTTATTACTGTGAAACCACAGACTTTTAGATAAAGGCAGTGCTTCAAATTTGTTCTGGGGGAGTGATTGATGGCCAAAGCTTCCTCTCAGAAAATTAAGTTAGGTTAATGCCTCTAAAGGAAATATAAAGTTTACTATTAAACTTAGAACATAACAAGGTTATAGTTTAATAAAAACTTGCGAAATTACAGTAGAAGACAAGCAGTGGTTTGGCCTCTTCCCTAAACTGCATATGTTGCACCTGTTACAAATTACCAGGTTATCAACAGAACAGGGTCACCTTTTATAAACATTATAGTTTTCCATTCCAGCTTGGCAATAATGCAATAACAGTTGTTTAGGAGTTCAGAATTTGAAAGTAATAATTTTCTACAAAAACTAAAGTTACAAAAGGTTTAATAATATTAAAGCACTTAATAAAACAAAGGGAGAGCACTAATGTAATTGTACACTGAAAATCAAACAAAATGCTTTATGAAGTAACTATTACAGTTCTTGAGATAAGTAATGAACCCTCAATAGAAGTGCAAATGATAAAACAGTGTTCTGTAATTTATAATTTTTCCTGTGATCTGCATTGTTATAAAAACATGAACAACTGGGCAACCCTGAAGGTACAAAAAAGGTGATCTGCTGTTCGATAGCAAATCAATTATTTGGATCATATTTTCAATGTAGTACATTTAAAGCACCTCTCATTATACTTAGAATTATAAATATTTTTAAGAAAATTTTTGGAAACTGAAAGTTTCTGACATGATATTGGAAATAAATCTAATTACTCTGCTGGTTGAAGAGAGCATCTGGGACTTGGCTGACTAAATTTAAGGCATTGGAGCAGCCTGTAAAAGGAGAAACAGCTGCAAGGGTACAGGATATTCTGATCACAGTGTAGGCTGCTCTTGGGGAGTAGCACACGCAAATTCAGGTACAGTCATTCAATGTGCTAATTTCCATTTTGTGTTTTATCATAGAGCAACACATATATACAAGAGGTATTCCATTTATACCTATATGTGCGTGCACACACATGCATATAAATGTGTGAAATATGCTAACACTTAGACACTTGGCAAAATATTTCAGAACAAGGAGCACAATCCTTGCAGTTTGAATCAGAAAGTCAATTGTCATCACTTCCAGACTCAATCAAAAACAGGGCAAGTAAATCTCACCTTTAAACTTGTCTTATTTATGGACACTGATTTTATGTTTCCTTTCAACATATATTTTGCAAACTAATCAGACATAGGGAAACTTAAATATGATTTTCTAGTAAAAAGTTCACATTAAAAAGTGCAACAATTTGAAGCACTACTATTCTAAAGAAAAGAACTTTAATTCTAGTAAAAAATTTACTGTTTCAGTGTGGGAAAATTGCAACTAATGCTCAGGCATTATTATTTTCTTTTTATGCACTGATTCTGTTTTCTACATTAAAATGCAAAATGCCTACAGCAGGTGTTAATTATAAAAATAAGTAAAATGTAGTAAAGAAGTTAAAATTTCTTTTTTATTTAATTCTATATTCAGGAGCCAAAACCAGATCACTAATTGCAATTAAACAATCTCTCTCTGCTTTGCATGGAAATGAACCATTCTTGGAAACGGACTCAGAGATGGTGGCAAAAGTTCAGATAAGAAAAGTATACTTTGAGTAGCCAAGCTGAATAGAAATATATCTAATTAACTGGAAAAAACATTAGGACAGTTCTCTGCCATACACACACTTCAAAGACAAAACACTACATAGTTTTCCTTTTCATCTATCAAAAATATAAGATGTTCATAGGAAATTATGGAAAACACTGTAGGTTTAACTAACTTCCACATGTATAAAACCTAAACATGCAGTACCTATGTGAGTTTTCTTTCTTGTTATCTGAAATTCTTCAAACCACTTTAAGGAAGTCCCAATGAATTGCAACGGGAACCTTATTAGATTTGAAAGATTACAAATTATGGGGAAAAAGCTAGAAAATTATGAAAGAGATTAAAGAATGTTCTACAGCCCAAGGAGGTATTAATTCTGGTCTTTAAGTATCTTCCACTTTACTCAGCATTTACTCAGAGGTGGAACTTACAAAAAGATCTGATTTCTGGCACAGGACAGCAGATGGAAACCTGAGGCACATATTGGACTCATCTGGTTCTCCATAAGACATTAATTCCTAAGGAAAACATTTCCCACAAGCAGACAGGAAACCACATCAGACATCAAATGTCTTATAAGTGACATGGGGGTTCATTGTGTGGGAACAGAGCACTAAAAATATTACTCACTCTAGCATCTGCATCTAATTAAATTTGGATTTGAAGTTAAAGAGAACAGCAACATTTATGTCAAATGCTGGTTAGTCTGAACTTATTAAGCATGAAACTTAGTAAAGAAAGAGAAATGGGATTTTAGGTCATGAAAAAATTATATCCAGTAGACTCATCAGGAGACTGCAAACAATTTGTAAGACTCTTCAGATCTAACAGGCTCCCCTAATGTCCCCATGATATTACTTAAAACTGTATTTCTCAGAATAACATATCCTCACTAGATTAATATTTCCATCCCCCACTGGAAGCAATCAAGTTAAATGCTATGCTGTGGCATAAAAAATAACTTTGAAAACACCTTCAAGTACACAGAGCAAGTGATACTCCAGCAAAACCTTTCAAGCATTCCATGGAAAGACAGTATCAAGTAACTTCTCATAAACCATGACCTAGCCTTCACATGCTCCTCATATTGAAGATGTTCTGAAAAACAAACCAGGCAAGGCAGTTCAGCATAGAGTTCCTCTTACCTTTCAAAATCTGACAGAGAGATCAATTCTTTAGCCTGATCCCATTTCTGTAGCATATCTTATAAAGAATCACTGCAATAGATGAAGATATATTCTGGAAATGTTGCAGGTAACTAGTCTAAATTCCCCAAATAACAGCGTTTGAGCGTTGGGGCTTTTTTGTTGTTTGGGTTAAGAGGTGGTTTTGGGTGTTTACTTTTTAAACTAAGCGCTGTCTCTGGGAATTTTGACATTCACAATTCTGTTAGCTATACGCAAAGAAAGTAGTTCTTAATTGCATACTTTTGAGAAGGTAGTTTCCAAATGTACTAAATGGGGAAAACATAGCTTTGCAAAAATGTAAGTATAGCCTTTATTTGAGAAAAGCCTTTTCTTAAAACGGCAGCAATAAAATAATATTAACAACAGGGCATAGGAATTTAGCATGAATAACAAACTATAAAATGTGACTGGATCCTGTTGCAAGATTAAAGTAAGGTTCAAGATATAAATCATCTTATGAATCCATGCATCCATTTCTACAACACAGAGCAGAGGTCTTAGTGACCAAAATAAAGCTCTTAAACTGCAAAATTTTTTCTTACATTATCTCTGAAACTTGGAGAGGCAAATATTAATGCTATATACCAAAAAAAATCACTCTTTGAATGAAACTACACAGGGCAGATCATTGTGGAACAGTGCAAAAATGGGCAGGACTCCCATGAACCCACACAGTGCTGCTGTTAGAGATCACTGGTGGCAGGAGAAGATGGCAATCTCTGCCAAGGAAGTTTATTAAGATTCCTCTGTAAACAGGAGTAATGCTGGCCAAGAAGTATTAGCATATGGGTTATCAAAGATTGTCTTTGGAGGGGCTTAACATTTTTGCTACACAAGCCAAGCCAGCCAAGACAGCATTTTCAAGCTATCTTTTACTCCGGAAATGCATCTCCTGTTCTACTATTAGCCTTTCCAATAATGTTTCAGCAAGAAAGACTTATTCTCTCTGGTTTTGTCATAGATTTTTTGGCTTTAGATGATGTGAAAACAGACAGCTTTATCCTCAAAGCAACATAAAGCTAAGTTTTAGACTATCAAGCTTCTTTTGATCCTTTCAAACAATAGGACTAGAAAGTCGAACTGTTAAGCACTCCACCTGTCAAAAGAAGCTAGACTTGTATTTCATTTTAATGTAGTCTGGCTGGTACCTTAATATAATGTATCTGTAAATCCCCAAGAAATTCAGGTCAGGCTAGAAGAAGCACTACAGGTTAGCATCTAATACAAGCAATGCTGCAGTCACATTTAGAAAAACAATCAGCTCTTGCCTCAGTTTTGATATTCACTAGCAATAGCTGGGAATGATATGTTAAGAAAAGTGGCATCATCTGATGGTATATTCAGCAAGGTATCCTGCCACAATTCTTGCTTGGCTTTCAGAGACATACAAGATCTCCTGTGGTGAAAACAGACACTATGACTTGAAAGGAAGAATTTGCATTCTTTTGTCTTTTGGCTAGCAGTAAAAATAAAATAAAAAATACTAAATACAGAAGCTTTATTACCAATAATATTGACAAAGGAACCAGGGGAGTTTCCTCAGCTGAAGCAGTACAATGCCTATCAGAATCATGGCTGCAACCTAAAAAGCTGGGCTATAAAACAGCTTTTTATCTTCTTCCTTACACTCTGTCTGTAGTGCTGCCATTTAAACCAGCTACTTAACCAGAATACAGTCAGAGGATTAATTTTGGAACTCAAAATATCACAGAAATGTTCTGGTTTTTTGCATTTATAAAGCCATATGCCTAGGACTGACTTATAATTAATTTTACCCAGTCAGCACTGAAAGTAGTGGGAAAAAATATTCTGGTCTCAAAACAGAATCTCCATCTAAAGCATCATATGCTCTAAAGAGAGTTTGTCTCCAAATATATTTTTTTCCTTAGACCAGTCTAGAAGACACACAGTCCTGGCTCAAACACATAAGATGTAAATCCTGTTGGTGAAGTGATCTTCCCACATTTCTTGCCTTTCCAGAAGAAAACTTTACAAAACAGTGTACTATTTAGAAATTCCCAATGCCAAAAGAAAAATACTAGAACATCAAATTATATGTTATCAATAGCCTGGCAAAGTGGTGAGACACAAAGGAAGAGTAGTATAACCCTATTGGCAGAAATGCAAAACCTCCTTACAGAGACAAGAAATGATGGATTTCAATTTATTTCCTATTACTAAGTGCTTTAATTACAATCAATTTAGCTTGTAACATCAAGAACTATTTTAACTGGCACAATCATCACTAAATGATGAAGGTTTTTAATTGAAAATGCTATATTATTCCTCACCACAGTATAAATGGAAAATAGATTGATTAAACTACCTAAAAATATTAGATGAAAAAAAGAATTAAGAACATCTTTGTCACTTGCTCGTAATGTTAACTAACCACTTGTACATCTACTAGACCAGGGGAATCCTGTTTCAGTCCAAGAGCAATGACCCTTTTGGGAAAAAAAATTGCTGCTGAAAAGATTCAAACTTCCAGTCTTCTCCTTTTCTTATATAATGTCATTATGAAGACTACAATGAAACCTACTTTTTCTCTTGGGGACTCCTACCTCTAAAGAGTTAAAATTAACATTACTGTACCACAAATGTCTAGAAAAGCCATTACTTCAATGAAAACTACCAAAAGTCATTCTAGAATACAAAAATGGGCAAATATGTTCTATTGCTCCAAACATACATAGCATCTTTATTTTCAGCCAAGTGTTTTTAAAGGGGTTACTGATTTTTCCTGCATAGCCCAAATTTTAGCATTAACTGAAGGCCTTTCCTGCAGAACAGAAGAGAAATGCACATCAGGTAAAATATTTCTCCATGGATGTGTATATGCAGCAATAATCTCTAATCATTAAAACCTATATACCTCTAAAATTTGTTTAATCTTTTAATTAATTATTAAGTATTTCTATTACCTAGATATAACATCATACATCAAACAGTAATCAGGGAGACAGCACACTATATGATTGTTGAGGAAGTTGTTAAAATGCAAGAATATTTTTAAATTTTCCAATAAATATAAGCTGAGTACAACTTCTACAGTAAATAATTTTTTATTTGCCAGAAAAACACACATATATAATGAAAGTAAAAATAGGGAGTTTTTATAGTAACACTCAAACTTCTGGTAAGCTCTTGACAAAAATACCACTAAAATAAGCTGTGTTGATTTTAAATTGCTGACATAGAATGTATACTAAGTACTTTCTCTTAAAATTTAAATACTTCACTGGACATTTACAAAGGACTTTCTTTAAATTTATAACTGACATTTTCTGATAGTCAAATACTACCTAAAAGAAGAAAAAAAGGAAATGTTGCTGTAAAATAAATAGAAAGGAAGTAAATCAAAAAGAGTTCTGCTCAAACAGCTGTTACCAAAAGCTTGTGGAAATACACACATTGAAAAATTATATTAATAGCAGCTGCAGATGGTTTTAAAATCCATCCATCCATTACAGCTAAATGGGCTATGTAAAACTGTTGGTAACATCAAACAGCAAAAAGTCACAACAGTAACAGGGTCTCCGTGCAGCAGCAGCAGCTCCTCAGAGAACAAAGCTCTGAATGGCTGATGGAAGTGAGTGCAACCACAGCTCCTTGGCTCCAGCCTGAGTATCTGACCATGACTCTTTGGCATGTACACTTCAGCCTCACATGAGTTCAGCTACATTTCAGAGGAGTAAAATAATTTATGAATATGGCTGGTATTGAAAACTTGTGCAGCTTCCAGTTCATAACCTCATCTTTACATCTCATAAATTGAGCATTATAAGAAATGATGTAGCTACGAATTTCCATTCTTGTTCTCTGTGGAATTACTTGCAATTTTATGTTATTATCCTTATCACAATGTACACTGCATAAAACAACATTTATGCTGTAAGTTATTCTGATGTCCTAAGAGAAGCAAAATGTTTAAATCCTACCACATTAAAAAAAATTCCTTAAGTATAGTTTAGGGTTGGAAGATGTACATGTGTTTGTTTTTTGGTTGCGATTTGGTTTTCTTTGTTTGGGTTGTTGTTATTGTTGTTGGTTTTGTCATTCTTTTGACAATAAGAAAATCCTCAAACTAAAATTCACAGAAAAATTAGCTTAAGCAGACATGCAGGTATTCCAACAAACCATTCCTGTGTAAAGGTTTGGGGAAAGAAACACAGACAACTATTCCAATTGCAGTCTTAGAAAAATATCAATATAACCATACTTGTCTTCAGAATTTTATGACAGAAGATCTGCTAAGAAGACAAAGTTTAATATATATTACAAGCCAAACAATCAGAAATTATCAGATTAAATTTATTAAATGATAAAAGTCCCCGAACAAACCAAGTTTTACACCACAGCTTTTCAAAAGTCTTAATTGAATATGTAATTGATTCTCATTAGGGAGCTGTGGATAAAGGAAGAGCATTACCACAGTTTTTGATGAAAAAACTGTTGAACTGCTTAGACTTCTGAAAATGAAAAAGTGAATTACCTGTCAGATTTGGAGTGTAAATGTCAGAGAGGCAAGCAATGACACATGAAACCTGAGTCATATATCCTTCACTCAAGTTCTGGTTGCCAGAAACTCACTGCAAGATTTTGAGCGAGTGAGGACACGTGAATGTTTCATATTCCACACCTGCATTTGGGCTGGCTGAGAACATTTATTTAGTTACTAATTTCCCCAATGGTATTACAAGTAGGTGAAAATATCTGCTGGACTACTGGATAATTTGCCAGATGAGAGGCTGATATAAACTATTTCTTACAGCAGAACACTGCACTCCCTACTGCCACAGTGCTCTCCCATAAAGCAGATGAATAAACAGTTCATAAATTAAACAACTAAAAATGCACTAAAGTTTTTAAGTGGTTTCACTGTAATCATTGGTGTATTATAAATGTCAAGACAGCCATAAATTCATGATAATTAGCCATTAAAAACAAGCTAATTTAAATGCAGTTATTAAATGTTGGGAAAATTAATTAAGCTTAAATGCTAAGTATTAAAACCTAGGTCTCTAATCTAGAAACAAAAATTTGGGTTTCAGTCTGTAATCTTTGCAATAAGAGATACAGAAATCAGGTTTTGTGAAGCTTTCAATTCCTGAAAAGCATGGCTCTATCTTGCTTCCTTGAATTTACTTTGAAAGAACAAAAAAAATAAATAAAGGAAAGGTGGTAACATCCAGAGTACTAAGATATTAAGATTAAATTCAATAAATTGTGAAGGAGAATTATCTGGGCTCTAGTCCACCTGATTTTTAAATGGGCCATTCATCAGTATAAATCTCCATTAATTCAAAGTTAAATGCTAGTTTAAACAAGTTTCTTTCACAGATAATTTCTATTTACCACTATGATCAATTCTATTAAGAAATGTTATTGCTAAGAAGCAGACATTCATCAGCAACATGTAGCATTCTACAGCAAACAAAACCTTGAAGTGATCGAAAACTCACATTGTGATTGTGTTTGAAAATAAGTCATTGAACACTTTATGAAAGAGCAGATTTCCAGATTTAGAAAGCTCCTACTTCAAAGTTACCCAAATTTTAAATAATGTTTTTTTCAGGTTTTACCTTTATTGTACCTTGAACATTTTTTTGTTTGTTTGTTTTCAGCTTTGGCAAACCTGCAGAGAGGACAGGTCATTTTGCAGGTTGATATGTCAGCTTCATGCTTAAATACCCTAAAAAGCATAGAGATCTTAAGCAACAATTTCCTGGTTACAAAAAAACACTGTTTATTCTCTTAACTCAGTATGAAAACAGAGTTAGAGAACCCACAATCTATAAATTTTCTGAGGCAGAGACATACTTAGAACGGTTGTAGAGAGATTTGGTCCCTTAAGAAAATAAATACACAATTAAAAAGCAAGTTCAGACTCATTGCTATCCTTTTCAGAGCACCAGAGTGGTTTTTTAAATAAATTTGAGCAAGCATTGCATTTACTAAGTAGCTGGATATCATTTAATTAGACCATATTTTTACCTGTTTTTTTAGGTTACGCATACCAGCAAATTAAGAAGTCCAAGCTCAAACTGGTACAAATCAGCAGCTCTTTCAAATGCTTTTTTGTGCTTTTGTGAGAGGCCAAGCTACTGATGCAAGTCCATTGTTTCCTTTTGCTGTATTATTTGATCTGAGCTCTTTAATCTGAACTGAAAGAGGTAAGCAGCATCTTACAAGATCTGACCCTAAATGTTTTCCTAATCTCCATCTATCCAGGAGTTTACACATTATATGAATGTTGATTTGAGTTATACTTTTCCAGCACCAGGAAAGAGGTTCTAACCAAATTTGGCAAGAAATTTAATAAGCATTACAGTTTAATTAGCCTGTTTATTTTCAGTTATAGCTCCACATGAGACCAAAACACACAATTAAGGAAGATACACAAAAATCTTCCAACCAAATGATTCATCATCACTCTCTAATGAGAATATTTTCAAAGATAACTTTTCAAAAGTTAAGCACATTTACCAGAAAATAATGATCATTCCTCCAAATCTTTATACTAATAATACTGGAAGTATATCTAATATTATAAGCAGGAAAGAAGAAATTCATCTAGCAGTTATTGACAAAAATCTGACAGCATATTAACAAAAAGTTTTCTTTGATAAAATAGCATGTTTATTATAATACCAAAACAAAGCTGGTTTAGCAAAGAACAGTCAGAAAATACATTGCACAGAAAGGGGAAAGATTTGTACTCTGAAGAAAGGCTCATAGAATGAAGACAGAGAAGAGAAACAATGAGAAGAATGATGCTGGAGAGGAAAATAGGATAGGAACAAAACAACAGAAGGAGAAAAATGTTGTTGAAAGGATTTATGTTCAAGACTAATACCACACAATTTTCTGGGTATATCTTAGCATAGTTTTCAAATTTGGGCTAATTTAGCTGGAAATGCAGAATTAAAGGTCTCCTCAGCACATTTTCTTTCAATCTCCCTCCCTAAGTACAGTATGAATAAAACTGAAACAAATTCTTTGATGTGCAGGAGAGAAAATGCCAAAAGGTCAAGAGGCAGCTTCATTGTAATTACTTCAAAGAACACTATGCTTCTATGTTTTCTTTTACAACATAATATTAATATTACATTTCTCTTTCAGAAATGGGCCATTCGGCATAGGGATTGCAAAGTATCTTCTGAGTAATGGGAAAACATGCTACTCCAAGTTCCTGTGTATTTACAAAACAGTGTGAATCCATGACTATTTGTATCCAAGATTCTGGACTACAAATTCCGTAAGAAACATGAAAAGAAGTGCTAAGGGTATTTGACAAAAATCCAGTATATATTTCAAATCCTCCCACCTCATTCAGCAGATAAATTCAACTATGTTCCATTATAAGCCTGAAAATCTGATACACTGGTCTTCTCCATAAAGCCAGAATAAATAAATCCTTTATTGTGGATATCTTCTGCCCTTCCTTCACCCCCAAATAATTGCTTTCTTTAATGCTCTCTTCACCAAAAATAAATAGAGGCTCAGCTGAAGCTGAAATAGAAGCTGAACATGGCTTGAATCTCTTTTTTTCTCCCCCACAGCTCATCCAGGGTGCCTGTGTGTAGAGCCCATTAGCAGTGCATGAAAGCAGATAGCTCAAAGCCCACATAGTTATTCCTGGATTTAAATACAGATTGGAAATGAATGTCCTGTGGATAAATGTCTGTGAAAAACACAGAGGAGAATAAGTGCTTGGGAGATTAAGAGATTTACTGTAACCTCTGTGAAAGCTGAACATTTAAAGGGCAGGAATTCTTCATTTTTCAATCAGCAAATTTAAAGGGGCAGAGATTTATAAATTATCTCAGCAACTAATTAAAAGCCTGTGTCTGTGTGCACACATGCATGAGTATACAGACTTTTATAAATCAGCAGATGTATATTACTAACAGATTATGGGATTATTCTGGTCAGCAACATTAATATAAATGTTAGCTTTCTTAATTTGTTTAAATGGCACTTTGGCTAGTTCATAAAATCATTTCAGTTGGTAAAGACCTTTAAGATCATTGAGTCCAACAATTCTCTGTAATTCATCACAATCTCTGGTTGAATTGAAGGTAAATAATTTCTTGTTATTACTAGAACAATACATTCTCAATTAAAAAAAAAAAAACCAGCTACAACTTGTTTTTAAAATTCTCCTATTTATGCTTGTTTGATCACTTTTATTACCTATTACTCAAGGGAATCCTAAATGTAGACATGCTGAGGAACTGCTATGACAAACCCGCCACATGTTATTGCCATTTTCTTGCCCTATTCTTCCCTTTAAAGCAGGAAAATTGAAAGGACACAGAAGTTCAAATGCCCAAATAACCAAGATTTGCTTCACACCAAAGGTTAAAGATAATAAGCCACACGCCTGAAAATCCTGCTCTCCAAATAAGATGATGCCATGCACGGACAACAGCATATACTGAATGATTAATCCTGGTCATGCTTTGCTGTTTCTGAAATTATGAACATTCAGGAACTGTACTACACAAACAAATCCCTGAAGTGGAAATGTGACTGCTGAATATTGCTCACCCTGCTATTTTGCCTGAGTGCTGTGCATCAGAAAGGGTATCCAGACCTAGGAGACTCTCAACATTCTCTAAGACCAGAGTCACCAGCTTGCCTACCCTTCATCTGTCCCTGTCCTACATTGCTCCCTTTCAAACTGTAGCCAAGGGCAATATTCTCATAAATATCTTTGATACAGCAAATCCCTAAGGATTCTAGCAGTGAGATTGATGTAAAAAATAAACACAATCACATTCTTATGCATCTGATCTCACCTCCCAAAGGCATTTAAAAAATCACAGATCAAGGCCCAAAGCATTTACTCAGAAAGAGCCCTTCCAGAATTTGCCAGCAATAGCTTCAAACACCAATGCGCTGCCAGGTAAATTAAATACCCACCAGGGCTTTTTTCACTAATTGCAAAAAGCCAAAGATGTTAGAATCTACCATACCTGTGGGAATATTAAGTCCAGTATGTTAACAAGCACTGAACAATAAAACCTCGTTGCTTTGATCTCCACAAAGAAGAAAAGGAATAAAAAATGCTTGTAAACTTCTGAGCAATTCTATAAACAACATGAAAATACAGCTGCCAACACTTTCAGTATTCATACAAGGAGTTTGTAATGAAGCTGAAAGGGAGCTTCTGAGGGAATTACTTGTTTGTAATTTAATATGATAGAAAGTTATATCTGAATGCCAAGGTTCATCAACAAAGAAAAGCAAAGCGGAAAAATGGCTGCATATTACCAGGTGAATTTAGGGAAAAAAAAAAAAAAAAACAAAAAAAAAACCAACAACCTCAAAGCAATAAACCTTAATTTTAATTTTTTATGCCATAGTTATTTTGTGCTATTCATAGTATTATTCTAGGGTCTTCATATTCCTTTACCTTACACAGTGATAAGGATAACAGAATCCCCATCTAAAGGACTTGCAACACAGCAAATACAGTATTACCATATGGTATTAAAAGATTCCATCAAGATCTAATTAAACTAGTGACAGAAGAACAACTGATGATACTGCAACACAAAAATATGTTATGGGTCTTTTCATACTATAAGAAACTTTTTCTTCTAGTAAAGTACAAAGAGTGAGGTATGTTTCTATAAGAAAAAATCCAAGGCGCACATGAGGCTTTCTGTGGAAGGAGACCTGGATTCCACAGAGGAAATATGTGATTAATTGCTCAGTACTTAAGTATTGGTTTCTTGAGGTCAGGATTGAAGGCTCTTGAGACGTTCATGTCCGGACTCAGGTGTTTATTATATCTTACCTATGTTACAGTCTCACTACCATGAGTTTGGCAGCTTTTTCATTAGCAAGGCACAAAACAGCTAACTCTTGTTACAGGATCTTTTAAAAGTAAACTATCCAATTAAGAAAGGAAACCTAGATTATTTTCATTTTTAAGCCAATAACTGATCCCCCAAAGTCCACAATGCAGACTTTTCTGTCCAGTCACAAAACATCGCCCAAACCCATGAAGAAGAAGGTAAAGAAGAACAACCTGCCTCCACCCTAAAACCTCCATCTTCATATTTATTTCTATATACTAAAATCTCAAAACTCTACGTTTTCCACTCTGTCATATTACAGACCTCTAACCAACAACACACCCATAATCCCAATACTATTAATCAATTTTAAAAGCCTGTTCCATGACCTCAGGTCAAATGCAGTGTTCTCTTGTGGCTCTGTGCCTTTGAGCACAGAAAGTATAAAATTCTCAGCATCGAGGATTCCAACACTTAAGTGTTAAAAAAATAAATAAATTGGGATAAACCTTTCTTGTGCTGAGTCAGGTGTGAAGGTTGGTTTTGCATTGTGTTGTCTTGCTACTATATATATGGGGTAAAAAACACAATGCAGAAATTTCTTTTCTTAAAACACAATTCCAATTACTAAGAATTTTTTTTAACTTTTGTAGCATGGAAGCATTATTTTCAAAGTCTGGATTTTAAAAAAACAAATCATAAAATTAAAGTATCAATGAATCCAGAAAGTTCAAAAATGCCACAGTTGAACTTTGAAGTCTTTAACCTCAAAATCAAAATCAAGCAGTCCTCAGATAAGCATTTCACTGAAGCTTTCCTCAGATAAGGACTTTAATTATTTTCCCAGGGTTCCTTGAAGAAGATGGAGGAAGAAATGAGAGTGGCAGATCTGGGGAGAGTATTGGGTTCGTGCATATGTCTTTTGCTTTGTCATCTTGCAATGAAAGAACACTCCAACTTCTGCTGGGCAATTTGCACCAACCTGCCGGCATCTGGCAGAAGGAGCCCACCATCTGAGTAGGAAATGTATGTACCAGGCATTCAAATTAATGTGACATAAAAATTCTATGGAAATTTATGCTAATTTACCTAATGGCTTCAAGATGGTCAGGAAACAAAATATATTCTAAGTTTTGTCGAGTTTTCAATTACTTCAACTTGCAAGAAAAACACTGCCTCTCCTATTCTGCAGTTATGCCCATAGTTGTTTATTTACTCATTGTAATAATTTCCTATATTTGTTTTTACCTCTGCCAGTTAACCCTATCCTATAAAAACAAATTTTCATTACTAATTTTCTGCTCAATTCAGGAAAAAAAGAACTGACCAACCCCATTCAAATCCTACTACTCCCTTCATTAGCCAGTCTCCTCATTTCATTCTAACAGAAATTTAAGTTTGCTCAGGAGCTCATGCCCCTCACAGAGTGCTCACAGGGTGTCGTGAAGGGCATTTTACTACCAAAGAGAGCAGTTCTGCACAGGAGCCAAGGCCTTCTGAAGTTTTCTGTGAGATTAAACAGTATGAGCCTAACCTCACTCATTGTTACAGCAAAATGGTCTAGTACAAAGCTGCTGTTGGCTGGATTAGTGCCCTCAGTATGGTTAATATGCTGTCTTTCCCATAGGGCTTCTTTGGGTCACAGAGGGTGTTTCTCAGCCTCGCACAATATCAAGAGAAAAGGAGACTTAGGTTCATTTTTACACAAAATAAACAAACTGAGCTCATTTCAAAATCCTGCTGTGCTTTGTGTATATATTTCTGTCTGCATTGATTTCAACCATGTTGCAAAATGCTTTATTATCAAAGGAATACAAAGGATGAAGCAGGTATCATTTATTTTCATACTCTCCTTGTCTCTCTGAAGAAACTGTTTTATTAACTCACCAGCTCTGCCATTTTGTGTTTGCACATGCTGCTTCAGCCAGCACATTTGAACATAACATCTATAGCAGGTGAACTGTGGAGCATGGAGAGTTCTGTCAGAACACATTAACCAGAAATCCTCTGGAAATCCACAAACAGTAAGTCAGGGTGACAAGTCTCTTTCTCGGTAACTTTGGGGATCAGATAAGGTTGAATACTCAAGCTTTCTGCGATGACGCTACATAAAATTATCCACAAAAAGTGGACTTTAAAAAAGTGGATAAAAATATCCACAAAAAGTGGATAAAAAAAGTTAGCAGAAGAAGAAAGCAATATTATGAAAATCATTCTCCAAATAAAAAAGAGTGACTACAGAAAAGAATAAAAGTTTTGACTACAATATAGCAAGGATATCTTAATAGCACTGCATAGGAGCTATACCACTCCATATTCTATGAGGAAAAAAAGTCTTGCATATAAATATGTTTCATTAACCCTATCAACAACTAACATAATTATAGAGATCTGGCAGAAATAATAATGTCTATTCTTACTAAGTGTTGATTTATATCAGCTGTATCATAATATGAATATTAGTGTCTGACGAGCTTTCTTGACTTTACTAAATAAAAGAATATAAACACTTCACACTGTGAAAGAGCAGGTTTTCTGGACTATAAATTTGCACGTGTATAAAAATAATAAAAACTGAGTTAGAAGAAAGGTAACTCAACTTTCTGGACCATTTGAAAAATTCAATTCCTGCAGAGGTTTACTTGAAATTTATAACATATATACAGCCCCACAGAGATAAAATTAAGAGTCAATCTGTCAACATAAACTCTTCTGGCCTGCAAAGAAATTAAAGCATGGGTAAAACTAAAATGTTTCTTTCTTGAATAGTGCTGAAAGTTCTATGCCAAATATAAGCTAATTTAGTTGCTCTTTCTTTAGCTGTAACATTATTTGTTTCCACGATGTTTTAATTTGGAGTGTTCCTAAGAGAAGAGAGGCTTGGCACTATTGTTGAAAGAATTTATTTCACAGTAAAAAGTCTTTAAATGACAACATTGAAACTCTGAATAATATATATTTCTTAAAGCCTGACAGTTCCAGGATCTTTTCTTTGGCTTTCTCAAGCATATTTCATCTGGTTTTGACAAGGGTCGCTGGCATGAAAAAAATCAGTGATAAAATCAAATACAATACAGTGAATTACTGTGACAGTGCTTTTTCTTTAAAATATCAAGATTTTAAAACATTAGGAATACTCTTTTACTGATGTGCAAATAGAAAACCATACAAACCCTAACACACAAAAAGTAGTTTTCAATTAAGAATAATTTAATTTCATGATGATATGTGATTGGTCAGAAAATAATACACCACACAAAACCAAAAAATAAAACCAATAAACAAATTCAACATCAATTACTGGTTAATTTTGCTAAGGAGCTATTTGATCACTCCACTGTTTACATGACAGTCTACTGCTGAAATCCTCAATGGTTTAGATTAAAACCTAATTTATTTTAAGAAAAAGCAAGTTTGAAAGGTTATTTATTTTGGCCTGCTATGAAGATGACATGTATCTTAAAACATCATTGAACAAGATGGTATCTGATGTTCTTTACTACATCCTGCAGCATCTCTTATTCCCTTTGACACCACTAATGACAGAAATAAGGGTCTAAAAACAAGATCCATGTATGCTAGCACCTTTGTTCCTAGGTTGCCTCTTTTAGAGGACAAGAATTTTACTTTTATAATCTCTAACTAGACAGACTGTGACATGGATCAACAGCAGTTCTGAGTATATGGTACAGGCAATTCAATGAAAAAATAAAGGTAGTAAAAAAGGCTTTGACAGCTTATTTTGCATCTCAGAGCCTTTCACAGAACACAGAATTTACTGTATTTGTTTTGCTTCTGCCAAATACCATAAGTACCGTGACATTCTCAGTGGAATTTTATTGGCTATTTTTTTCCCTTTTAAGCACACAGCTATGAAGAAAAATCTAAGCCTTTTGTTATATATATATATAGGTCCTGCCTGATGTAAATCAAGCAAGTAGGCCTTTGAACCTTTAAAACTGAAGTTTTCCCAGTATTTTCTACAGAACCTTAGAAAAATTCAGGCAGAAAGGTATCTCTGGAATTTACTTAACCTCTTACCCAAAGCAGAAATAATTCCAAGGTTAGATCTTGTTGAGTTCCTGAAGTCTCCAGAGAATAATTTCCACATTCTCTTTGGCCAACTTATTCCTGTGCTTACCCACTTTTGCACTAAAGTTTGTATCCATATATCTAACCAGAACTTTCCTTGCTGCAATTTGTGATGCTCCCCTTTTGCCCTTTCATGTACATCCATCTTCTACCTAAAACCCCACAAGGAAGTTGAAGACTGCAAAAGGATCCCCCAGGAGCCCTTCTTCACAGGAAATAAAACCAGCCTTGTCAACGTCTCTTTGTGAGTCACATGCTCAGGGAACCTGACCATCATGGTGATGTTCTTCCATATTCACTCCCTTACAATGATGCCATAATAATAACTTCAAAATAACTGCAAATCAAAACAATAACCTACAAAAAATCTAGGACATTGTCAGAATAGATAAGATTGTGGACCAAAAAAAATGCAAAATTCTATTATGTTTGCCAAGTGGAAAAATCATCCATTCACAAAGCAACTTGTCAAGGTTCAAACCTTTGCTGAGTTTGAGAACAGAAATGAAAGTGGAAGGAAGAAATTTTTACTCACTTTTAAACAATCTTGTTACTTCTTTTGAGATAGAATGAGGACTAATCAAAGGTAGGAATGGAGGTTTCCCTTTTTGTCTGCCAAAAAGGGACAGATGAGTTGTTAAGTGTTCCCAAATGGGACAGTTTCAACAGAAGAAAACTCAATTTCTGAATAAGCATTAACAAAATTACTAACGAACTGGAGTCAAAATAACAAAGCAAATATTTTTTACACTTCTAGTTTTCCTTTCACTATACTTTACTAGGAATTAAATTGCTTAAAGACCACACAATGTATGATCACAATATTATTTTTATTAATTTTTCTTTTCTTCTACAACATTTTAGAATTCAGCACAGAGGGAGATTCTGTCTAGGTTTCAGTTCCAATTGAATAATCATTTTGCTGATAAAGCCTATAAAAAAGGAACATCCAATGTTGCTTTTATAACCAAAAAGTTGTTATTGTCTGTATAATAAATTATACATAATCCCAAACAGGGAGGGTTTACATTTAAATACATGCTATCCTGACAAAGTTTCTAAATGAGTATTTTAAAAATCTTAACTTTTATTACAGAGCAAAGTTTACTAAACAGTAATAACAAAGTATTACCAAACATTACATGAGCTGCTGTGCTTACAATTAGTATATCTTTCCAGCTCTCTAATTTCATATTTATGGAAAAACTGGGAGGAAATATTGATTATGTCTATATAGGTATAATGCAGTCTGCATGGGGACTCCAGCCAGGCTAACCTAGAATCATTAATGTGAGAAACAAAGGAATGACATCACACAGATTAACTCGCTCCCACAGTAGCCAAACTGTAGACTAGAATTAGTACTTCCTCAATGACTTGTACTGAGCCACCATAACTATCATTAATTAATTTCCTAATAGAGAGAGGAACTTCCCTCCTCTTGAAATCAACAGGTTTTGGAGCTAATTTTACTGGCACTGGTCTTAAATCTCCGACCTTGAGATATTTCCCCTTCTGATAAATATGTCAGAGGATAAGAAGTTAACTAAAGATTTCAGTGGCATGACTATAAGGAAGACAGTAATTTTTGAATCAGAGGGGCAAAAAAAAAAAAAAAGCCATGAATAAATAAAAGACAGTATTAGTGAAATTTGTCTCACGTAGAATAATTGCTATTTTTTCTTCCACTCAGTTGCAACTCAAAAATTCTGCATGAATTCTGTGGTATCCTAAAAACTTTTAAAAATTAATGCTACATGAGACATACAAAATTATTATTTCATAACTTCATTGAAGAGTACAGATCTATATTTGAAGCCAGAAAACAACTGAATATGGGAAAAGCTATTTGTTAGGAAATTAATACCAGGAAATGTTGATAAACTTTATGCGTTGTCATGACACATAGAAGATCTGTTGCCTACCAGATGCCAGTACAGGGGAAAAAAAAACCCACCATATTTAAAGAAGACAAGTTACTGAGAAGGTCTGGATGGAAGCCATGGTCATCATAATCTATATTGGACCTAGTGATATAAGCAGAACTAAATGGAGAGCCTGCAAAACAGGTTTCAACAGTTTGTTATCTGTACATACATATCAAATGCCAGTGTTCTCAGAAATGAGAATGGTGCCACACTCAGGGAGAAGCAAAGAATGGCAGACCAACACCTCACACAGCTCAGAAACAACAAAGATGGACATACACTGCTCTCAGAGTAACAGAGCTTTATCCAGCTGATTTAGCAGTGATTATCAATATTCCTGATAGAGTTAAAACATGAAAATATCACTTGCCTAAAATAGTATTATCTTTTAAGCAAAGAGAAAAACTGATCCAGATAAGTTGTATGGCATGTCCTAGCCTCAAAAAAACAAAAAAACAAAAACAGGTGGAAAAAAAGGTAATTAGAAAGAGGCTATACTGATGCTAAGTAGAAGCTCAAAGAGAAAGATGTCCCATTTTTTTCAAGTGTATTTTAAACACAAATTTGAGGACATAAAGGGCAGCTATTTTTCAATATGGAAGAAAGAGTTGCACACCCAGGAGTAACATAAAGGTCTGAAAACATGAGGTTGTAAATGTCTAAATAGGACAAGCAAACTGTGGCAGAACAATATTTGGAAGATTCAGAGGAAGATCTGTAAGTATGAAAGATGAAATGCACCAAGCAGGCACATGGTGGATGAAGATTTTTCACCCCCTAATCTTCATGTAACAGCAGCATTTGTGTGCTGTTGAGGACACCTCCAAGCACTCCATCCTCCATATCTTCACATAGCTCTCAAAAATCCTCTCCAGGTGTGCTAAAAGGCAGCAGAGAAGGACCCACTTTGAAACTGGTTTCCGCTGCCACTGTTGAACTTCTCTTGGACAAAAACCCACGTCTGTCCTTTGGATGAATGTAATTTACTGAGCATCTTGCTTCAAGATGGTAAAAAGGAGGGCACTCTATACAGCAGGGGTTATTAAAAGAGAATCTGTGCAGTCTTACACTCAGGTAGAAAATTTAATTCTTTGTAACTTTTTGAATCTTCACTTAGAGGCTCATTTAAACCTTGGGCAGATGTTCTTTATGGTTGAGATTCTCCACACACCTTGAACAGTTTGATTGATAATGAGCTCCTACAGCACATTTTATTCATTTGTCACTTAAGACAGTAGAAAAGAAAGGAATTTGCTAGCTGAAACCAGAAGTATACTTCAACAAAAAACATAAGCATATCCTTAAGTGCACTTGATGAACAGTAAGGAACTTCAAAAATACTTCATGTATATTTAGACAAATTTCTACATATTCCCCAACTTCTGAAAAATTATCCATAATTAAAAGTCACAGTTATATAAGCTTCCATACTTTATTTTAAAATTTTGTTGTGCTATTCTTTGGACCAATTGCCAGATACACCACATGAAAAATTATTTAACTCCTATGAATTTTTCCCCTCAAATACAAAAGAATGTTTGGAGAATTGCTAAAATATATTTTATCTATGTGACTGCATGCTATTATCGAACTTATTCTAGGTGCACTCCAACTTTCTCCACAGCCTTCCCACAACTTGTTACAGTACCAACTTTACCTGTGACTGATTTGTATTAAAATTTAGCAATGTCCATTTGCATTTATTTGTAATAGCAGACAGCTAACTACAGCAAGTCCACATGGATATTTGCACACATGTAAAGAGTTTGGCTACATTTACCATCCATTCCTCCTTTTCATATACTCACAAAGCCAAGTAGGTCCTATGATGCTTATTAGAGGAAATATCAACACCATGCATTAGGCTAGTGTGAGCTGGCTCTTAAGATTCTTTCATTCACCTTGTGATAAAACTTTGTGGTGAACTATGATGTCCTATACCATGATATTGCATTTCCAAATAAAATAAAAATGATTCTGCAAATACAAATGGTGGTTTAAAAGCATTGCTTGAAAAAGTGCTCTTGAAAGCAGAAACTGTTACTAGTTCACTAACTGAAATACGAATATGATGAAAATAGACAAGTGCTTTGAAATAAAAAGGAAGATTTACATTTGGAAACAATGGAAGTGACAACACACTGCCCCTAGCCAGTCCTCCTTGTCCAAAAATCTCCAGCTTTGACATTTGAGAGATATTACAAATTCCCAGAAGGAACCTGCTGTGATGCTTTATAAGATACTGGCATGTATGACCCACATACAAGAAGCTTAAACCCAGAGGAAAATACATATTAGATTTATGAAGTTCTAAATCAGAATAGGACATTCAAAAAAAGTGTTTGCTAGATACGTGATTTCCGGGGACATCTCAAGCTGATCTGACAATTCTTTTTGAATCCCAGAAAATTAATGGAAAATCACCTGTTCTGAAAGAAAATATACACTTTCTCTGAAGACTTTCTCTTTTCTCCAATGTCCCATCCACTCTTAGTCCTCTGATAGGAGAGCAAACACAATGAAAAGAGAAGATGACACCAGTTCCCAAAGCCCTAACTTGGTGGTTTACCACCTAAAAGTAAGAATGTGTCTACCTCAAAGCTGTCAGTTTTCATCATCACAAAACATGACAGCAGAGGCCTAAAATGCAATGGCAGCATGGAGACTGAAAATGAACAGCAACATAAAAGTGCAAGGACAGAAACTCTGCAAGAAGCTTGGATTAATCACCTGGATTTCCTACCTACAGACTAGTAAAAAGTAAGGATTTAGATGCAAAATAAAAGTCGCAAAAGATTAAACATTTTCTCTAACCAGTGTGCAAAAAAATTTGCATAGATTTAATGAAACTGCCATGTCAAGAGTTGTAGGAAACCATATTCAACTATTGAATGAGGTTGAAAAAAGAATAAAATATGGGAAATAAACATTTCATTTTAGTGCATATTTTATAATACTCATTACCATAACAACCAAATCATTATTCATTCTAAAGTAATATCAAGTGTTGAACTAAGGGATTTGTTTTTGAAATTAGCAAGGGAGAAAAATATATACAATTGTGATACTTTTTGCTCCTTTTTTCCATGTACTCAATGTCCTTGTCAGACAATAAATTTATTTTATTTAGAACAAAATTTTGCTTTAATGAAATTGCAGTTAAAAAAAAAGTTGCATTTGGATTTAATTTAAAAAATAGCAAATAAAACATACTAAATTGGATAGCCTTTGGTCTGGATTATGAATTTAGAGAACTAGATAAACCACCACCAAATTCCTCACTGCCTTCTATGTTTCAAAAGAATAATGGTTTTTCAGTCTTTAAAGTGTAAGGACTTCTATTAATCTTGTGACATTGCTCACCTCCTTCATTATTTTCTTATTTGTTCTCTAATGTATTGTAAAAAGTATTGCAGAGGAAAGCAGTTTTAGGTCTTGTCCTAACCATGCCCATTCACTCACGATGATTCAGCAATTTACACAAAAGAATGCACAGAAGAAATTCTGGTTTACATAAAATTTTAGAAACATCAGCTTTCCCACTGGTGCTGCTATATGTTTGCATCCACGGTTATTTTTCCATTCTGTCAGTAGGGATGCAAGTTTTGCTCATGCTGGTTAGAATAAACAATTTCCCACAAGAGGTCACCTCTACCCACAGTGTCCAGGCAGGTTTTGTGAGAAGTGGTGCAATGTCAGCAGACCAGAAAGGAACTGTATCTTGCCCTGCTTTTAATCCCAAAATATACTCAAAATCTCCACTGACATTTTTGTCACCTTTCCACTGCATGCATGAGAGCAGAAAGGCAAAAAAAGAAATATCACCGGTAAGAATATTTTCTAGGGTGTAATGAGGAAAGTGTGAGAAGTCTTTTTAAGAGACACAAAAGGCAATTATTAGGAGGAAGATCCACAGAAAACTGTGTTGCTCCCAAGCAGGTTTCAGCAACAGAAGTGCTGATGTCTCATTATGTCCTGTTAAGTCATCACAAACCACTGTAGCAGGTAATGACACAAGAAACATTGGGTTCAAATCCCTTTTGTGGCTGCACAGGGTGCTGCTCTGAGGTTGCTCTGCCCTTGGAAGGAACCACATGTGTATCGTACAGTAAAGCTGCCAAACAGACACATAAGCAACTAACAAAACTTTTCAGAGTATATCTGGTTATTCAAATACACTCTAGATACCAACAGAGCAGGAAAGAAACACTGCTTTTAACCCCACAATGCACATTAGTTACTGATTATAGATTTGCAGATGTTAACAGACTTTGTGCATAAGCAACTTACCTTATGAAATTAGGCAGACTTATTCAAGTATAGTAAATGCCGTAAATTCACATCCTACAGACAAAAGCTACTTCACACAGCTGGAAGTTGATGACTGTAGCATGACAACTCTAATTACACAGTCAAATGTTAATACAGCTGAACCCTACCTCTGTTCAGCAGTCCATTGCAAATTACTTTGGAACAAGACATGGGCTTTTGTTTCATTTTAATAAATCCTCCCTTTCTATTATCCCCTCATAATACAGAACACACAAACCTATCCTGCTTCATGGGAATAATCTGGAGATGAAATAATATGAGAAATCACAACTCCAGTATTTTTCCCAACATTTTCATGTATGTTAGTTCCAAGTGAGTATCCAGCAATGTAAAGGCTTATACAACAGAGTACATTTTGTGAAACACTGTATTTAGAAATTAAGTTTCCTTGTGCATAGTACAGATATTTCATTTATATGTTGAGACATAATGAGTAACTATAATGATAAAACCTTGGAAGATAATGCATAAACAAGAACATTTACATACTTTTAATTTACAGCAGAATTTAGTCTCTAGAATTATGATGTCACTAATGTGGACATCAAGCATAATAGTTATTTTGTGACAATCTGACTTCCACACAAGAAACACCATTCTCTTAAATAAAGTATCCTCCTGACAGACATTGAGAAAACAATGTTCATGTTTAACAGTTACATCAATGACCTTCAAAAAGCACCATTTGCATGTACATAATAAATTGCAATGCTCAAGTCATAATTTGTTTAGTCATGGTCATATGCCACTCGAGCTTGCTGGGGTCTCATCAACAAAATAATCATTTGTCAGAAAAATATGGCCCATATTTCAGAACTACAAGTTATAACAAAATATATAATGGTAAAAGAACTCATGTTCTGATTTATACTTGTCCCCAGAAAAGGGACAATATCTCTACTCAAAGTGCAAGGAGAATGGTGACTCAAATATTCAGTTATAATTCAGTTCTAACTTCTAGCAAGAAATATTTTATACTGGTCTAATTTATTCAGTTGAAGAGAACTGAACTTGGTGACATGTAAAAAAACCCTTACTTATACTCTACCCTACTTTATTTTCTCATTGGAGTACTACAATTGATGATATTCAAAGATCTGTCAGATTTGAAAATCCTTAACTTTCACATAAACTCCCAAAATAATTGTTAGAGAGCTAGATAGTCAATCAGCTATTTTCTAACTACAAATGGATGCAGCTACACATAACAGAATATTCTTCAGGAGGAAGTAAGAAATATGCTGCTATACTGTTAGTTTGAGCCTCTCCGGAATATAAGTGTTGAACCATGATTGAAGCTATTCGAAGCTAAATTCAGAATTGCTTAATTACTAATTCTTTCATTATCATGGATTAAAGTGGAAAAATGAACTGCAGAAAAAAATCTTTCTATCATTAGCAAAACTGTTGTGCTAATAATAACAATAACAATTCCTCCTTAACCAAAGATAGCAATAAATTACACTGTGTTTATTTGGTTTTATGGAGAATGTATTTGTGGATAACCATATTGAACCTTCAATCAACTCAGAAATCAATCTTTCTTTATGCATTTCCACAGCTCCTACTAATGGTAGTAGCATTTTTTCCTAAGTCTGAACTCTGAACATTGACAAATGCTGCAGTCCCACCTGGCACTTAAAGACAAATTTAATTGTACTGTTAAATGTTATGGGGGTGTTATTTGTTTTACAGAAATGAGCAACATCTCATACACAAAAAAGCACTCACATCCAACATACTTAGGCCAAATATCAATGTTATTCCCTATTCTTAGAGCAGGAACAAATCAGAGACTATTAAAATAATAATATAAAGCTCTATCTAAGGATTGCTAGTTTGCATATCCTTCTGCTGGTGTGGTAGGAAGAAACACAAGGCACAAAAACAGCAAGCAACATGTGTGATATGGAGAAAGTCTGAAAGCCCTAAGTACAATGTATTAAGACAATTATTTCTCTGACATGGTACACAGAAGTAGATAGAAGAATGTAGTACAACCCTATACATGGTACAGAAAAGTTGAGCACTACCAGTTATTAAATTGAGAAAACTGCAGCACAGTAATTTGTTTTTTCCTGTCAGGGATCATCTATTATCTAATCTGCCATAGTACAAAAAGCCACAAATGTGTTTTTCTTTGGGGATCACAATTCACTCTGATGAAGAGTATGTTGCCTACTACAAAATGCTTTGCCCAAAGCTGCCAATGAAATGGATTAAAGTTTTGTTCCATCTCTTTTTCACTTCAGCCATGATTGTTAAACATGTTAAACTTATGTTAGCTGTGGGTTGAACTCAGAATAAGCAAGTTAAAGTGAAAGGAGTTTGGGAATATATTTCTGTGTAATGTACTTGTTTCAATTTATTTCACAACCACCTTACATTCATTAAAAGTAAGCGCGCCCCTAACAAGGATAACCTTTCTAGTTGACTATGAAATATGGAATATCACTGATTATGTTGAAAACCATCAAAATGTAAATGAAATTAGAAAGTATCTAAATCAAAATCATTATGTAAACAGAATATAAAATGAAAACTCTCGTACTAACACAGATGGTATATGCTTAGCTATTTGCCAGATGCTACGGATGACCTCTAGCACTTTAAAGTCACCAAAAGCCTTTGCTTTAACTTCAAAGTATTTGTTGTCTGAATAAAACAAAGTTTATATCCATATATATCAACACATTGCTACAATTGTCAGATCAAAACATGGCAAAGATCTATATGTTATAATGCTTACCAGTATCAGTTTTGAGATTTCCATTGCTGAGCTGTTTCAGCCTCTTCTGATGGGATTTGCCGTTGTAGTGGATTTGTGCCTGAGCAGCAGAGTTTAGCTGAATGTTGCAGACATTACACAAAGTGAAATTGGTGTGCTTCTTTTCTCTCTCCTTCTTTTCTTCAGTGCCATCAGCTGCTAATTCTTTCTCACCTTCTCGGTCTGGGAGAGATGTAAAATCTGAATTGTATGACTGGTTATCAACTGGTAAATCAGGGCTCCAGGGCTTCTTCATATTTTCTGAGAAGAAAAAAAAAAACGCGAGAGAAAACTGATGAGAACACAAAATAATACAGAAAAGACAGCAACATCTGCAAATCACTAAAAGGCAGAAAATAATTTTTTTGCATTTTATATTTTAACACTGAATTTCCACTCATATATTTTGCTTTTTGTTCAACTTTTTCAGTTGTTCTATGTAACTTAGCTAACTTCACAGCCAAGTGCCCAAAGCTGAGCAGATCAGATGTAGATGTAACACCTCCTGTGATAACTTAGGTAAGAAAGGGTAAAAACACTGCAGGAGCTGAGGAAAAAATGCAAGACAAACCAATCCTTCAGTCAATGGAAAAAAAGGGGGAGAAGGTATAATTAACAGAAGAACCTCCTCCCCCTTATATATTAGTTCCATAAGCTTAAATGCACAGACCTCACCCTTGAGTTTATCAAATATTTAGCAGCCCCAGCCATCCTTTCTCCACTTCCTGTGATTGCTTTCAAGTCCAAGTCTAATAACTTCATAACTTTCTCATGTAAAGTAGTTCAAAGACAAATAAACACGTTATTAGTTTCTTATCTTAACCACCCAGGATTATAATTGAAGGATAGTTAGTTTAGTTTCACCTAATACCAGACAGCAAAAACTACAGAAATAAGAAGATAATTCCATTTGCAGAACAAGTGCAACCAGTGTAACCGTGAGCTTCTGTGATTAAAATTGAGCAGAAATGGTACAGGTGAAGAAATGCTCTGAGTACTGCAAACCTAATTTACCATTCAAGGAATGCAAAATGTTATACCAACTTAGCATTTTGATGAGACTTTATACACCATATAAATCTTTAAAGTGCTTGTTCACCCAGACTTAGTGAATAAATGAAGGTCTAGACAAAGAATCTAATCTATACTTTGAGTGACAAAATCACTGCAACTTTAAATACAATGATACTATTTGGCCTCTAATTGACAAATCAATCAACCTAGAGACAAAAAAAGATTATTGCAGCTGCACAAGAAAATGGGTCTTTAGTTGTTGGCATAAGTGCTTGGCACCAATTGACTGACCATCAGTTTATCATCCTACTGTAAGACTTTCATACCTTCCCCCTGGGAGTTCTCACAGGCAGATCCCTGCAACACTGACTCCTTTTCTTTCTTCCGCACAGCTGGCTTCTTCCTGTCCCTAGCATGATGGCCTAATGACCCTTCCTGTCCCTTGCAGCACATCCTAACCCTTACTATCCTTAGCACAACCACCTGAGCCTGACTTCTCACAGCAGCACAACCAATTGACTTCCAACTCTCCTCTTGAGTAGCTAATCCACTCTTTTATAACACCCATCCTTACTGGACACAGCTGTGACCTATTAAGGGCAAGGCTGCTCCTACTCTTTTGGTAATTAGCACAGCTGCAAATCCTCAGGGGCAATATTGCCTTCAGCACTGTCTCTATTCTCTTACAATCCATCATCCCACATTTAATGCCAAATCCAGAAAAGTTTCAGGGTCTAAAACAAGTCTAAGCAAGCCTCCAGATTTGGGGCTGATTACAACAAAATGCTGCAAATCATTCTTCAGATAACTTCAAATAACTTAAATTTCATCAGTTTAATTTTTTTACAGATTTCCCAAGGATTTGAAGACACTTATTGCCCTCAAATCAAACCACAAAGACAAAATTATCTAAAGAAGAAAATCTAAAGTCTATCAATATTCAAATTGGTTTCAATCTCAGTTTTCAGATTTGCTTGCTATCTAATTAGCCTTGTGTTCTTCTATGTTAACTAAACCACATTTCATTTAAGAAAGTACAGACTCCAGTCTGAGAGGACCCCTGCACTTGCTGCAGATTTAAATCTCACTCAACTAGATCTGACCATATTATTTCAACTTCTGTGTACAGTCAGCTCTTAATCTAGGAGTGTAAATGTTGAAAGCAAAAGATGAAAAAGCAGGCTAAACAGTTCATTCCAAAGCAAAAGACATTGCAAGATTGTAGGAGCTCAAAAAAAAAAATCTGACATTTTTCAATAGCAGACCTATAGCATATTTCTCCTAATGGAAGGAGGAGATTTCTCCTGAGGAAGAATAAATCTATCAACTTCTCAGCCCTTCTGGAATTTGCTGGAAATACTTTTCAGTTCAAAGTTCATCTGTCTAGAACATTTTTAAATTAGAAAATTAAGTCTTTAATCAAAGTAGTAGAAGGATTTAAATGCTATCGCAATAGAACTAGTTTTACCAAATTGGTATAGATACCAGTAACAATTCAGTAATTCTGGTTTATATGCATGTTGTATATGAATATATATATACATATATATATAATCTATTGCACTGAAAGCATTCCCCACTAGAGAGCAGTATGAATTTAAAATTACAAGAACAATATCTCTGGACCTATAGTCCTAGCCATATAGGCAAAGGATAACTATAAAAAAAACATCTTTTTCAATCAAGATGTACAATTTTGTAAGCAAATATAATCTAGTAAATTAAACATTGTATGCTATGTGTATGCATGTCTCATTCCTTTTGAAACATTTACACACATAAGCTGGCAGCCTAATAAAATGCATTAGCATGTTATTGCATCCTTCTAATATTCCAGTCAAAACAGTCCAATCCATTAAAGTCTAATCTTTGGCATATAGAATCTATCTTGCATTACAATCTCATTCCAGGAAATAAAATTACAAAATGCACACTCAATAACAGCACAATAAAATAATAAGGAAATTCCACCTTGGAAATAAGTGATTTGAAAAGCATGTGACATCATTAGAGCGGCAATACATTTTTGCACTTGTCCATGTCACTCTGAAATCTGGAGGAAGGGGATAATTTATAACTGGAGTTTAGATAACAACTAGGCAAAAAGAAGTTTCAGAAATATATATTACACTACAGTACATCACCATTTTCTTTACAGATACACAGTGATTTCTGAATATATAATGGCACTGCTAAAGGGCTAAAGGGACATATTACAAACACTTACACTTGTAAAGCCAAGATTACATGGCACTACTAAAATAATCCATTTAAGAAAAAATTTAAAATGTGAAGAAAATATTTTAGAAAGAGAAATAGTTTCTGATTAAAACATTCTGAGTCATTCTTACTCAATATTTCTTAAGGAACAAGTAAATTAAGATAGCAAGTGATGAAGGCATACTTTTAAAATACAATTTACCACTCCAAATAGTATTCATAAAGAAACAGGAAAAAAAAAATCATTTACTTAAAATCTTATAAAGATCCACCAGTGTTTAAGCCAACACACATGCAGTCTAACTCATGAAAGCAAGAGGCCTTCAGTTCAGGCATGCATCATTATATCCTTCCATTATCTGGAGTAAAAATGTTTAGGCAGCAATTTTGATTGGCAAGGAAAAGAAGGCTTAGTTCATCCTATTGGAAAATTACATGGAATATGGGTAAAAAAACCTTAACTTTAAAAGCAAGTTTTATCAGTGTCTTATTGGCTTGATAATATGTAGATAAGCTTTAAATAAAAACCCTCTTTGACTGCTATCATATTATAGAGTTCATGTCGACTGTACAGATTACGTATTTTTTCAAGTCATCAGTTTTGCAGAGAACTATTTTTTCCCCATAAAAGAAAGGTAGCTTCTCAATTTTAGGGGCCCTAATGAAGCCTGCAGAGCACTAGAAATGAGCAAACTAGGCAACCAAGATCCCAAAATTTCATGCCAATTTAAATAGCACTCTGGATAAACGCTTACATTTATTTACCCTGGGGCTCTGAACTCAATTTTGGCTCAATGATGCTTACCAGTAAAATGAACTTTGAACGACATTATAGCTTTGTGAAGTAGAAAACTGGCCCATATGGAAAACCAGCACAGCTACAGTTTGTGGTGTTTTCTGGCTTAGATAACATAACTACTTCCTGGGGGATTTCTCTTCTAAAATGTGCTTGAAAGTAGGGGATTAGAAATCACATCCTTCCCTGAAACAATCCTTACCTTCTTAGCTGCAAGCCAATGGCATACTTTCTATTCAAGAAAATTGAAAGGAAATATTACTCATTTGTACTACAACTAATTGTTCTGTTTCCAGACCATCTTATCAGCATAGAACTGTATCAATCACTGTGACTTTGGCTCTGTGTACATAATACTCAAACCTACTGGGTACATTCAAGAGGCCAACAGAGTACATGAATACCAGAGACCACTGTGTACCTAAGTCTGTTGATTTAATGCAGACGTCCTGCCACTGATGAATGACCCAATTCAGCCTGGAGAAGAGAATGCTTCACGTGACCTTGGAGAAACCTTCCAGTACCTGAAGTGGCTTACAAGAAGGCTGAAGAGGTACTTTTCACAAAGGCCTGTAGTGACAGGACAAAGGGGAATAGCCTCAAAGTGAAGGAGGATGTGCTTAGATTAGGTATTAGGGGAAAAAATACCTCATTATAAGTGTGGTGAGGCACTGGAAGAGGTTACCCAGAGAAGTGGACTCCCCATCTCGGGACAGGTTCAAGTCCAAGTTTGATACAGCTTTGCATAATTTGGCCTAGGAAGGTTGCCTTCCTACAGCAGGATATTTGGTACTACGTGATATTTAAGATCCCTTCCATCCCCAACCATCCTATGATTCTATACATCTTAAAGAAAATCTCCTTGTTTACTTCCCAACAGGTTGCTACAATAAATACATTCCTATAATAGCTGAAGGATAGAAAAGATGAACAGGTCATTAAGAACAAAGTTATAATTACAACATTCATGGTTTTCTAGTATTTCTTTTCAAAATTGTGAAAGACATTTAAGTAGCAATCATCAAATATAAAATGTTTGCATTTCAGTTACTCATTCCCAGACTCTATTCCTAGACAGTTTAAATTTCACTAAGAAGGTCTATGCACTACGAAGCAGACTAAAGCATAAACTCAGGTGTTTTGTTGTCAGAAAAAATAATTCCTCTTCATTTGCAGATGTCTATGCTGTAGATATCAATTTCGATGGGATGCATGTTGCTCTGCCTGTGATAATGTCTCTCCAAACATCAAAAGGAAAGAACTTTAGCAGGTAATAATAATAATAATTTTCTGAGGTATCAACAGATAGTAACAAATATTGAGAGAAACCAGCTGTTTTCAATAAACTGTTGTTAATGCAATGTTCAAAAAAAGAAAAAGAAAAAAGAGAAAAAAAGAGATTGATCACTCATCAATATCATCACCTTGTCAGTTTCCACATATTTGGGGGATGTTATTGGCATGCTACACCCTCTAGTAATAACTGGAATCTTATCTTTTCAAACTTCATCAATTTGTTGTTATATCTTTCAGGTGACAGGACATCACCAGTCGATGTAAGTCACTGTTGCAAAGTGACTTTTGCATCAGGCTTTCAAGACTCTTCTTCACACCGTGAGTGGAACTGTGTGCCAGAACCCTTCCCAAAACAGGTATCTCTGTGCTGAAGTTTTCCTATTGATGTTATGTTCCTTGAAGCTCCCTACTGCATTGGATACTTGTGATGCCTTTACCAAAAAGCCCATGAGTTCTAACTTGCCTTTGCAACCTTTAATTGAGCTCACTGAATAAAATGCTAGCTGTAGAAATGTATTCCTGGGAGAAGTCTAAAATCATCATACTGCCATCTATTTTAAACACGGATGGTGGGGGCAGAGTAGCCAGGGGGAAGGATCAGGAATATAAAAATAAAATATCCTTGGCTTCTTCCACACCCCATTATCACTGGATGATCCCAGCACTGCAGCTTTGCTGCTTTGGTCGTGGCTGCACCTGCTCCTGGTTTAGAGCCCAGAGCGATTTAGGTCGTGAACGGCCAATTCCGCACATCATGGCTGTGGCAGAATAAACGCACAGCAAAAAGGACTAAGCAGCAGAGCCACCCATGGTGAAAGCACTGCATCTGTGGAACACAGACCCCTCCCAAATGACCTCAGTAACCTTCAGGATATGCTGCAGGATTCGTCTGTTTTCGCTGGATGGATGGATGAATGCATGTCATTTCAGTCATCCAGCTACTGTGGAATGGGAATCTACTGGATTCGGAAATGCTTTTTAGAAACCAATCAATTTTTCAGGACCTCCTCCTTTCTGAGCCTTTCAGATTATATTTAAATGCTAAATAGCATGTAATACAATAAAATTTGATGTGGAAAATCTGGAAAATATATTCATTAAGTAATTTTACACTGTAGGAAGGCTTTTCTACTATGAGTTTTAGTAGCAAGAATAATCACTTTATTCTAAAAATCAAGGAAGCGTTTGTCAGGTCACACACCCAAGAGCTAAATTAATAGTCAGTGATAAAACAGTGGAAAAACTCATTTGAAGTCTATATTTACCAAATTTTCTCTTTAAAAATTCCACACAAAATAGAGTAAAAGAGGTACCTTAGCAGGGGGGGACAAGAAAAGTCAGGGAGAGAAACATCTTATTTTCTTGTTTATTGTTTCTCTGTATCCTACGAGATCTAACCAGTCTGATCACTGCTGTTAGCTGCTACACCACTTAAATCATCCATGGGAATAATAAGGAGATCATAATCATCATCATCTTATGTGTTTTTGAGAAATCTAAGAGGAAAATAATCTCTAAAGCAAAAACTGCATCAAGCAAAAGAAATAAAGGCAGGTATTCCACATTTGTTTATTGCTGAGAGGGAATGAAGTAAAATGAGATTGACATTATTTGGGGTTAGAGGGCTTTATAAATTTATGTCTCTGTCCATGGACTCCTCCCAAGAAATGCATCTCTGCAAACTGAACCCTATAAGAATAGATACTTATTCATTTGAAATAGGCTCATTGTATATTTGTATACCTTAAACAATAGTACAGAAAATTAAAGTTCGGGCTTTTGCTTTTCTTTGCCAGGAGAGCAATTAAATCTTTCAGGACAGGCTGCATTTCAATACTGCAGCAAATGAACAAACCCCAACCTATCTCCCACCACAGCCACAAGCACCAAGAGATCCTAAAGGAATTTACAGATGGACTAAACAGAAAACTTCATAGTTTCTTGGTTCAGCAGTTCCCTTGTGCCAGAAGCAACTAACAGACATCTCATAGTCTCAAAATATACTGTAGTCAGTTTTTTAATTGAGTTCTATAAAAAGAGCTAAGCACTAATCAACACCATATGTTATTCAATTAGCTAGTAATACATATCTATTACTCAAGCCTGTGCTAACATAATGGAGCACTTTGGGTGGTTTGGAACTATTTAAAGGCCAAGTAATTAATTTGCAAACATCAGCTTCTAAAGTCTGAGAAGCACTACTGTGATGACTTATAAGCCACAAAAACTCCCTCATTTGCTCCTTCATAGAAATTCAATCTGTTTTCAGAAACAGTCCTTGTGAAACAAAGATTTCTGCATAAAATAGGGCCTGAAAAAGACACAGGTTCAGCTATGTGTGTGTTACCCAGGTCCAGAGAGATGCTCCTCCCATGCAGGTAGTGAGCAGCTTGTGTTTCCTCACTTCCCTCTCCACCAGCAGTGTACCTTGTACCTGAGGCAGTAATTAACATAATAAATGGTAGAGCTAGCAAAGCTGTGCAGGCTCTGCCTACCAAGAAATTTGTTTCTGTCAAGCAACCTGAAGTACATTATTTTATTTCATATTCTTGATTTTCACATACAAAATTGTGCTCACAGACTCAAAACTCAAAACTCCTGTCGATGGTAGTCAGAGTTGTCTGAGCTCAAAAAAAAAAAAAAAAAAAGGGATAGAAACATCCAACTGCAATTGTGGCTGCCTCTGCTGGACAAAACCTTGGGTTTAGCAATATTTCTGAGAAGGTAGGCAGTCAGAACAGGCTTTAAAGGGAAGCAAACAGAAAAAATAGAATAGGGAATTATCATCATAGAATCTTTCAGTTGCTACAGATCTTTAAGATCTTCAAGTCCAGTTGTTAACTCAGCACTGCCAAGTCCACCACTAAACCACATTCCCAAGAGCCACATCCACATGTCTGTTAAATATCCCCAGGAACGGCAACTCGTATCAGTTTCCTAGGCAGTTTGTATAACTGAAAGCCCTTTTGTTGAAGATTTTTTTTTCCAACTATCCAGTCTAAACCTCTGCTAACACAACTTGAGGACATCTCCTATCACTTGCTACCAGGGAGAAGAGACCAACCCCCATCTGTCCATACCCTCCTGTCAGGTATCTGCAGAGAATGATGGGGTCCTGGGTCTCCTTTTTTATAGACTAAAAAAATCCCAGCTCCCTCAGCTGCTCCTCATCAGATCTGTGCTCCAAACCCTTCGCCAGCTTTATTGCCATTTTCAGGAGACATTCCAGCAGCTCAATGTCTTTCTTGCAGTGAGGGCCTCAAAACTGAACAGAAGATTAGAGGTGTTGCCTCACCAGTGCTGAGCACAGGGGGACAAACACTACCCTGGTCCAGCTGGTCACATTATTGATGATACAAGAATATTACATTTGATTTCATAGATAAAAATCACTTTTTACAGACTCTCTGGATCAACTCCCATATGTGAAATCAGCCTACAACCTGTCATTCAGATATCCTTATAAGTGCCACTTTCCACCTCAAAAATCTTTCGTTTTCCCAGTACCTAAATATTCAATCAAAACTTTATCTCAGCAGAAAGCAAGACCGTGAACAGCTGTTTGGGCATAACAAGCAACTCATTTTTGCAGACAAGAAAGTTCCATTTTTAACACTCCAATACAATCACTACCACTGTATCCAAGCAGGCAATTTTTAAAATTAAGTTTCAGTTACTGTTTGTGACAAGTTTGCAGATAGGTCATCTCTTTGGATACACAGGCACTCTTTTTTTTTTTTTTTTTTGTGATTAAGTATTTCAGAAATAAGTTTTTTGGCAATATGTTGATGAATATACATCTACAAAATGAAACAGGAAGAGAAATAAAAAGACAAGCCACATGAATAAGCTCTGTGGGAATTCTGTTTAAAAAAATAAATAATCACCAATTTCCACAAAGAAACCCAAACATTGCAGAATAAAGAATAATAATCTTTAGAAAGGCAGTTCAACCCCTAAAATCTTTGTTATGCACAAAAATATGCAGCCATTAGACATAAAATAAAATAAACTGGCAATAAATATAGCAAAAATAGAGGAAATTAAAGGCTACAAGCAAGCGATAACTAAAAATAATATTTCTGTTTTCAGTTAAAAAGAAAGCCAAAAATATGTGGGGTTTTGCTTATTTTTTTAAATCTAAGAAATTTTAGAAATTATTATTTGTTGTATTTGAAAGGTAATTTCCAAGTATTTTCAGACTTTTATGGTTTGAATTTTCAAACTGCCTAAAGTCATAGTAATGAGCAATATTTACTACATATAAAAACATCCAAAAGACAATTTCCCCCTCAATTTTGTTATAATTTTGTTTTAGGGAATTACTGTGCAGATATCTTTAAACAAAAGACCTTGAAAACACAGGAACCATAGAAGACCAAAAAAGAGCAAGTTTAGTGCTTCAATCAGTTCACCTTTGGAAAATATTTCTAAATCAAACAAAAAGTTCCACATCTGCCTTTCTCTAAATGCATTTCTAAAAAAAAAAAAAAAAAAAAAAATTGAGGAAAATGTTTGAATATTATCATTTATACTTTCACAGTAGGAATCATTTTTTTCAGATTATGTTCTCATTATAAAACACTCAGAGAGCTCTGGCAACATTTACAAGTATAGGGATTTTTTTTTATTATGTTATTGCTTCATTACACCCACTGGGACATTTAGTGTTGAATTTAATGGAGACCAGATCATTTTCCAAGCAATGCAAACACATCAAGGTGAAAGTCTGTTGTGTTTGGGAAAGTTAGCAGATGTTTCTGCAAGTGCTTGTGAAAGTTATTGTTGTTTATCTTACTCTTGAACCTTTGGATTGCATTTTCTTTAAATACTGCATTCACCCCTGCATTCACAGTAATATGAACATAATTTCTGCTAGTTTACAGCATGTGGGGTTTTGGGTAGCTGTGACAATTTTAGCTCAGAAACATAAACATATTGTGTGGAACTTAAAAAGCATATTCTCTATCATGGCTTGATAGACAATGCCTTTGCTATTGTTTCCATGGCTGACATAATGTTTCTGCACATCAAGTATGCATTTTTCTGAATCGCTTCATCAATACTAGGGATCTAAAAATAATGTTTAGCAAGTAAGACTATCTTGGACATATATTTGTAAAAAAAATCTTAAAGACAATTTGTGGGACCTGGACCTATTTATGTTTCCTTGGGATGACACAGTGTCCCAGAGCAGCAGCTAAAATCTTTTGTTACAGTCACACAAGGCCAATGTAGAGCTTCTCTTTTCCCACTGGGGAATAATTTTAACACAAGGACTATCTGTCTGTGTCACATTTCTAATAACCTTTTCATCACAGTACCCAGATGTAATCCATTTATAGAAGCGCTTATGTATCAAAAATAAAAATGTGCAAAAGGAATCTAATTACTGAATACAGAAAATGGGATGCTTTATTTTTTATTGGGGATAAATTCAGGTGATTCACTATTAGTGAATGTAAATGTATTTTCAAGGCATGATTGCTATAATCCCACAGGGTGAGTGTATGTGCCAGTGTAAGTTCAGGAAAATGCATCATAAAATATCAGGACCTAAGAGGACGTCCTGGGCAATGAGATATTTATTGCACTAGCTCTTTCCTTACATTACTTTCCCACTAGTGTAATTCACACCTCTGTTGAATTGTGTGGAAAATGAAGGCAGGGCATATTAGGAGAATTTGCTTATATTTTTTATAAGGCACACTTATGAAAATAGCTTTTAAGCTAAGTGTAAGAAGATGGTTTGAAATTATTTCTGGGTTTATTGATGCAAGATATCTGAAATATATTACCTATTTGGAATTTGGTCACATACAGTTGCACAATAAAAGTATGGAAATGCAGGAAAACATGGACAAACTAGAGAACACAAGCCCATACCTCGTCTCCAAAGCAGGAACTGCTGCTTCACTTCGCTTCTAAAAGTCTGTCCCTGTTTGAAATGACTGATTGCACAGCATAGTTCACGAGTATCTTCCAAAACTTAAAGCCTATCAAAGAGGTCCAGGAGTTCACTGAACATGTTAATTAATGACAGTGCCTTACTAATGCTAAAATACCAAAAAAAGCTTCTAAAATATGAAAGTTTTTCCCAGTTTTGCAGAAATCTGTGTATTTTTATACATCTTTTCCATGCAAAGTTGTGCTGGAACACCACCATGTTATTTTGTTGGGCTTTATATAGCATGCACTGCTAACAATTAAAAATCAATGGTTCTTTTTGAAACATCCTCCCATGATTGGATATATTTCTGAAAAAGAATCATGGAAAGCATGGGAATAACACCACACACAACAAAAGTAAAATAGCTGATGAGTTCCAGCTTTCTCTGGGAGACCTTCACGGCAGCTCTTCTCTGCAGCAAGTGCTCACAGTGCAGATCCTGAGCCGTGGCTTTTGCGAAGCCTGAGCACTTTGCTCAGCCACTGTGATCTGCAAAAACAACTGCTGCTGAGTGTAGAAAATCTTTCTAGCTCTGCTGGCCATCTGCAACGTCTCTCAACCTGTCAGGTAGGCTGAAAATGCTGAAAAGCCCTGAGAAGTCATGCATGGTACAATTCAAACCCCTGGAAGACCTATGAAATTTCTTCCTTCAGGCATGCTGATTCAGATGAAGCAGCTTATAAACTCTATTATAGATAGAACAAGTTTATAAAAATCCCTAGGATTTGTTCAACTCCTTATTTTTTAAGAATGGTGACTTTGCATTAAAATGTTTGTTAGCAGTAGAAGTCATTTAAGACTATTAATAAAGTATATATGAAATTTTCAAGATTAACTCATTTTGAAAAATAATTTTACGGAAAAAGTTTAGAATACTTGATAAAATATTAAACTGCCTGATATTTCAAGGTTTTTTTCCTCAGAATTACCTTCTCCAATTCACCTAATAATCTAAAACATAGCAAATCACTGGACATGTAAATAACTTTGATCAAAATGAACTTTTTACATAAGTTAGAGAAAAATTAAATACAATGGTAGTAGTGACCTTTCGCTATTGACAGAGTTTTACAACACATTGCTCTTCTCACTAAAAACCCAGACACTTAACTGGAGCAGTTTTCATGAAATTGAAAAATGTGTGTGTATATACATATATATGTATGTATACTACACAGATCCAAGTCAGGTTGACAGCCACTGAAGTCAGTGGCATTACACTGGCATAAAAACAGTGCAAGAAAAGCAGAATCAGATCCTCATTTTCCTTTTAACTAAAGGAAATGAATAGTAATTTCAGCATCTCAGCAGTCACCATAATTTCTGCTGTTCTTGCTATGTATTATAGAAATTGTCACTTTTTAAATTTATGGTATCTTTTACAGCTTGGGTTAAAGAACACTTAAAGCACTTTCAGTGTTTTATATACCTGGACTCTAGAAGAATAGAAATTAGATTCCTTTATTAATTTAGACCCGGACAACCAGACCATTCACACTAGCAGTCTCAGTGAATTTTAATGGGATTACCTGCAACAGTAAGAATTTCTATGACAAAAATCCAAAAAGAGAAACTTTAATGATTAAAAAGTACAAAGATTACAATAGCTAAAACTTCATTGTTGAGTGCCTGACTCATAAAGCTACAATTCATTAAACTACTAGTCAATGTATATGTGACCAATCAGAGAAGCTCTATAAGGTAATAACATCCAAACCATGTCAAATTGCTACTTCAGTTGTAAATCTATGTATTATTTCTTCCCTGAGAAGTTTCTTGGACAGAAGAAAAACTATTGAATTATTGGCAACCAAGTTAAAAAAATTAATCTCCCAATACACATTCATTTACTTTTGCTTCATTTTAATGGAAATCCATTTGAAATCCTTGTCACATTTTCACTTTGTTTACCACAGAGGCGCATGAAGACAGAACACTGCATGTAAGCAAAGCTATCAAGACCACAGCCTGAAAAAAACCAAGCGACCTTCCCCTAAGGCACTGCACGCAAGAGACTACTCCATCCTATCCTTCATTTCCCTAGTTTAGACAAAATCCTCATTATTTTACTTAGCACTATTTAAATTGAGGAAAATAATGCCATTTGTAATCAACTTTAACTGTCAGGAAGAAAATGGGAATGGCTTACCTTGCAGTATAGCAGTGTTAACCATTTCAGCCTGCCTTGCTCCTACAGCAAACACATCTGGAACCAACACACACTCACTGTCATCAGCTGCTTTTCACAAATCACTCACTTATTGATCACTACACTTATCACTCTCCATTGATTGAACTTCATTCCACATTATCGATTTTTTGCTGCTTCAGCAAATTCTGAAAATTTCATCACAAGGAGAATTGAAACGCAAACCAAAGCAGCAATCATCTATACTGGATTCTTTCTGTATCAAGATTTTTTGCTGGGGTCTTCATTTATTTAAGAATTAATCAAAGTGATAACAATTTTTCAAATTTCCTTGCACAAACTTAAACATTAATGATAAAGATGAGCAACAGCCTCTGAGCCCTACAGCCCAAGCAACACTAAGTTGTACATTTCAAGTACATTTCAAATTTTGTTCTGTACTAAAGTGTCGGGCTCATGATTGCCAGATGTAGGTGTGCAAATGTGCTGCGCCACACACGAATGGTATGTGAATGACATGTGCCAGGCATGTGCCTGACACGTGTTTGCCACATGATTGCCACGTGCTGGACACCTGAATGCCATGTGATGGCCACCTGGTGCATCCTTGATTACAGGCAAATATCACTGCCAGCACCACAATCACCTTCCTAGGGTAGGGAAAAAAGCAGCTACCACTCTTCCTGCTGGCAGCACTTGAATCATGAAGAGAGGTACCAGAAGGTGGATGGGTCTCCTCTGAGGCCAAGCTGACGAGAAGCACAAGTGTCCCAGTGGCAAAAGATGAAAAGAAAGAGGGTAGCTAACACCCAAGATATAAGTAAGTTTCACAGTGGCACAATATTTTCTCAAAGCTGTGGAGATAGCATAGGATTTTCGTCTCCTGAGAGAACATTTTCAAACAGTGGGATTAGCTGACAAATGATGCCCCAAGAGCCTTTTTTTCTGCCTGCAGGAGCCTTCTGCTCACCACAGAGATAAAAACCAGCAACCTTGACAAAATGTAGAATCAAACATGGTAAATTCTGGCATAAAGCAACATAGCAAAACCAAGCTATTCCAACCCTGAGCATTCCTCTCATGCTGACTTTGCAGAGTTCATCCTTCAGAACTTTTGGGCTCCACTAATTTGCAGGAGTAATAAAAGAAGCAGACAACCTGAAGAAAGCCATTTGCTAACATTGCCTACCTCTATAAACAGTCACATTTCTGAGCATGTATGCAAGAGCTTGCTATTTTCACAATATGGAACAAGAACACACTCTACTAATAATTCATCAGTGAAGAAAAAGAAAAAAAAATTCAAAAAGGGAGAGATATAGAGATAATAGATAAGTATATAAATATTTGTAATGAAATTAAAATTTGTAATGAAATCCACTTTGATATCATAGATGTTAGCTTGGTAAGGGCTCTGGTGTCCACTTTAATAACAGTAACTGAGTACATTGTGGGACATTGAGAACTTTAAACCACAATGCAAGATTATGCCAAGGAACAAACAAAGGGCAGCATCATAAGACTGACCTTCAGAAAACTCATGAAGTCAAAACTTGTATTTTTATGATAGTCTTGTGGTCTGTCTCCTTGCAGATCCTCATTTTAATTCTGATTTCTTCTCTCTAGGCAGGTCTGCATTAATATCGACCACAACATGCAGTCCATATTTTTAACAAAAGTAATGCCCTTAGCTATGCAACACACCAAACATCATTAGTTGCTCATATTTATTTTCACACTCACTTCCACATTTGTTCCTCATTCTACTTTGACATCATTTCCACTAGGATCATCTGTTTGTCCCAACTCAGTGCTGCTAATCACTCACATAAATTTCCCTATAAAGTACTACAAAAACAGCTTTGCTCCTGGAGAAATTACTTCATGCTTCCTCTCAGTTCCTCTTTTGGAGGTCACTATTTACATTAAGCTGCAGAGCAGTCCTGTTCCATCATGCTTCCAACTACTCCAACAGCCGCAACTGCTTCCATACTGTGAGATACAATCCCCCTTCTTAGAGCACATTCATTACACAGAACTTTTCACCACAGAATCTCCTCATCACAGTGGTTCCCTTTCTTTAAAGATAAACAGTCTTAAGACATTAATAACCTTAAATTTTGTATCATCACCAGAGGCACAAAAGAAGCAGCAGCAAAAGCATATTCAGCTAAAATTGCATTACTATGAAGCCCAAATATGTTTAATTGCCATTGCAAAATGTATTATTTTCCTAAAATACACTGAAACATGTGTCATATAAAAAAAGAAAATGGGTTGGAAAGACTGCCTACAAAGACATGAAATAAAGCAAATTTTTCTGAACTTAAAAATATTGCAGAAATATTTTAAATTAAATTAAATATTCAATTATAAGAGCAAGATGTAGAAAACATCTACATTTTAACATTGGCAATAGCAGTGAAGTTGGGAAAATTAGAAACATGCACTATCGTATTTTCTTTATTACCTGCAGGAGCTGGAAAATATACCTTACAGAAAAACACTCATTGCTGACAGCAGCAACCTTTTGAAAGCCTTTTACTGTATCTGTAAATCTTGTACAATTCCTGTCTGCATCAGGACAAAAAAAAAAAAACTTTATTCAGTCATGCAGTTGCCAATTGAAACTTGAATTCATGCTTTTGGGTCTCCAAACTTAGCACATATTCTAACAGTAACACTAATGGGCAATTTCTCTTCTTTCTTTTCAGCCTCCCTCTTCTCTGCTTCTTTTCCTTTTCTATACAACTTTATTCTTCAGAGGTTATTGTAGTCTAAAAGAAACGGAAAAATAAAACGTCTATTGTTTGAATATCAAAGGGAGGTTTATTAGCATCATATTATGTCTAGCATGAGGAGAGGTTCAGCAGCATTTTTCTTAGCTTCTTGTTCCCTCTTGTTTGCTATTTAAAGAGAAAATACATTAGAAGACTATTCGATTTTCTGCCACTTGAGAATTCAGCAGGAAAAATACCACAAATAGCCTAAAGAAATGGGAGATAATCTCATGATCACTGTAATCTGGTGCTTTCTATATATGAAGAGCAAAAAATCATAGGAATCCCCCAAACACAAAAGGCAAGTACTTAGATAAAGGGTAATGTTTGAATTTCAGATATAATATTTTAAAAATTGAAAGTATGACACAAGCGAAAACACTTCTGAAAAGGTGATTTACTCCTCAATTTTAGTGGTCTTTCCCAAGAATCTGATGAATAGTTGCTAAGACTAGTATTATTCTGTACAGTGTTTGTATTTGCTGAAGATAAATTTTTTAGGTCATTAATAAAGTTTGGCATCAACAGATATTTTTGTACCATCTTTCCTAAAGGGAGAAGGTATTTAAAATGATGCCCAAACTGAGCCTAAAAACAAAAGACATGCAATTAGTATACTCTGTTGGTTGTTTTAGTCTAACTTATATGACTATTTCTGCAATTTCTAAAGTCAGCAATCACTGTATAATAAAGTACTATTCCACCATAAAAACATCATTAGATAAGGGAGACATGCAAGTATTTTCAGTAGTTACATGGACTTTAAAAAAAAATCATTACACTGTTGGCCATTTTGTGGCATGAATTTCAGTCATTATAAATGTGAAATTATCAGATTAAGACATTTATCCAAATGCATTCACACGATACAATGTATCTTCCAAATCTGCTAAAGATATTTGAAATCCATGTATTTCTACACTATGTGCTAAGCGCAGTCTTCTGCATTGCCGGAAGTATACTTTGTTCTTTAAATCATTCAATTAATTAGCCAATATTTGTTTAATGTTTTGAATTTGTAGTATCTCTCAAAACAGCTGAATGCTATTATCAAAACAGTGCAGGACAGATTTTGCAGGCTGTAGCTAGATGTACCTTTCTACACATTTAAGAATTACCCAACAAGTGTGAAGTTAGTTGCATCTGAGTAATAGACTAAGTACAGGTACGTGGCAGGAAATGCTTTTCTGTAAGAATTATGGTTCAAAATTTACAAACTAGTTTATTTATTCCTTCTAGACTCTTTCCCTGGATTCTGTTTCACTGATTAAAATTAAGGAAAATATTGTTTCATGTTTGGGATAGACTGAATTTTTACGATGCTCCTTAACCCAGCTGAGGGACAACTGTATTCATCCAGCAAGCACAGAGAACGTAGAAAACCTGAGCGGCCTGCAAAAGAACCAAAATTAAAATCAGGATTTGTTAGCTCAGGAAGCCCAATTAAAGGATAACCCTAACACTTGAAAACTAAAAGCAGTGTGAAGAGAGACTAACCAAAACTCCTGCTGGAACAAATCGGCGTCCGGCTGCACGACGGGAACCACGATCTGCAGCGCCCGTGCGTCAGTCCCGTCCCACCACGCACCACTGCTGCCCCAGGCAGGAGCTGCCTGCAGATGCATCATTCCCTGACCTCTCCAGCATTTCCATGGTGCACTGAAGTCCCCTCCCAATGCTGTCAATGTCACCTACCAAAGACCAACACGCACACGGAGTATATCCTAGCAAATAACGATGCCATCAGGAGCTTCCCCAGTTTGAATTACTTTAGGCCTTCAAAAGAAATAAAGTTACTTTTATAAATGAATGCTTATTGTTTTATTCTAGTAAAGAAGTTGAAATAGGCTCAACTTAATTGTATTTGTACACAGTATTTCCAGTTTGCGTTGTCCAAACTCCACATAAATCAACAGCAGCACTGAACTTAGAATAATCTTGTACAAAAGTGAGCTCTCTGCTCACTTCTAGAGGGACTATTTCAAATACTGTTATTTGACAGACGAGGATGACATGCAGGTTTCCCAGCACAGGCATAAAACCCAAATCTCCTGGGAAAGAATGAGGAGCGAGGGACATGGATTTACAGCAGCAAGTGGATAGTCTGACATGCCAGCTTCCTAGCTCTTTTTTTTTATAGCAGAAATACAGCTCATAGGCAAAGACTGAGGAACAAAGGAACTTTTTCAAAAGCTCACCATCTCCAAAGTTTATGTAATTCTTCACCTAGAATTCAGTAACCAAATTTTACTGGATATGTGAAAATCTCAAACCAGATCACAAGAGAAAAGCCCAGAACTGGTGAACACCAGCCCTCTTCAGAAAATGAAACTCAGACTTCAGAGTCCATCATGTATTTATCTTTAATTTCTGCAGGTTCACATCTTCAGAGTTGTTATTTGATTTGCATATTCTTTCAATTAATAGCATAAAAGAGAAGATAAAGAAAGCCTAATAAATTCAGTCCAGTTCACGAACCTTGTTAAGCTTGTGCTTGCCTTACTTCATGTTGAAATGCAATTCGCTTGTTCTAATATTTCATTATCAAAGTCCTTAAGAAACTTGCTTTGAATCCAGCATTTTGATTTAAAACTTATTAAATCCACACTACTGGCTGCCAAAAAGAAACAAAATAAATGTAAGTCATATTGTTCAGATGGTAAAGGCATCCAACATATCTTAGTAAATATCAATTCTTCTGTGTCAACAACAGCAATCAGAACACTCATTTTATGCATCTTCGTGATCAGAAAGAGTATCCTAGCAGGACGTGTCCAGGACAGTTATTTCACCCTCTACCTTGGCAAGGTAGATTTTATGGATCATGAGAAACAAGGGGCCCTTTTCTCCCCTTCTAGTTATCTCCAATAATCCAGCCAATTAAAAAAAAAATCAAGAACAGTTATTCTCTCAAATCATAAGTTCAAATGAAATCGTGACAAAAGCAAGCAATAAAAATAAGAGAAAACTACTAAACTTTGGGAATGTTTAACTGTGTATCACAATATAATCCTGCAGCTGTAGATGGGACATGAGTTCACCTGCAAACAAGTTTGGTTGTTTCATTCAAGCTCCTGACTATTTTACTGAAAATAATACTTGAGACATAAGTCTGGGTTGCATTATTCCTCTTTCTGGCAATTATACACTGTTCTTCCTCTTTTTGAGAGAACATGAAGTGACATTAAAGTGAGAATAGTGATCCACAGAGTACAATACTCCCCATGTTCCCAAAAAACACATTCGCATAAGGAGTATAAAATTTGTACTAGCACAATATTTCCTGAAATGTGCTACACCCCACAACTTTTGGGGAAGACTGGTGATTGCATGTAACATTTAATCAAAGATCCACTCTACTGTAAAACACTGATTTCTCTTCAATTTTCCACACAGAAAATCAAAAACTCTTTTGAATGTCAATGCTGGCAATTTTCATGCTGGCTACAACTTGGTCAGATTTAAAAAAAAAATCATTAGCATGTTAATAACTTAGTGCCTCTAAGGAATACTTAGTTGGTCCTACATCAGAAAAAAAATATTTTTCAGCCTTATTCATAATTACAATGTAATTATAATTTGCCGCAATTTCCTAGTCTACTTCATTTTAATTTGTGGAGGAGGATTTCTCAATGGGCAGCATGCAGTACTGTCATAGTTCTGAGGAGAGCATCTCGCTGAGAAATGTCCACACCTATTAAAGTGTAGAAAGGAAAGCTGAGAACATACACATGCAAAAATAAAGCAGAAATTTTCTAAAGAGAACTGTAAGAAAAAATTACATGGGCAAAAATTGAGTTCCCTGTAATAAAATATAGGTGGCTGTTGGTAAGCTTTCTAGAATTTATAATATATTATAATCAAAACAGATTATTCATCACATTTTATGCAGTATCTCAGTCTTTTTTTTGACCTTAGCAAAGTTTATGATATGAAGAGAAAGAACACTTACATCCATATTTTTGCACAGAAGAATTTTTGTTCATATACCCATTCTCATGTGTACCACGTGTCACAAGAAAATTAAAGGCATGTTCATAATCAAAGTTTTGTTATTCCTCAAGTTTGCTATTTTCTGCTATTAAGAAAAGCATCACCTACATTACATCTAATAGAAAAACATGGATATTTAGGATTAATAATGGTAGTTTCAATGTCTATTGTTTTATTTGATGGAACTACATCCAAATGAAGTATTTTGCACAAAACTTCTAATAAGGCAAATTTTAATGCAGAGCTTTTTTGTTTTGTTTTGTTTTCTTTTTGATCCTTATGAAGGCTTTTTAGTAATTTGCAGGTTTTCTGCATTCATACATGTTTTCTATAACAGAAACAAGGTGTTCCAAGGACACTTTCAGCATAGACAATGTTCAGCCTTTCACCATGTTTGGGGAGCAGTACACTACATCTGTATTGGTAGAGAACTCATAAATTCAGCTTTGGCGTAGAAAATATTCAGAAGCTCGCTGAAGTTGCCCACATTGTTCATTACTTTACCCAATAGTATGTTCCTGTATTCATGCAATTTGTGCAGTTCACATAACAAAATGCACCCGTCATGGAGTTTTGACTCATCTTACTACCTCATCTTTACCTTACAAGAAACTGAACTGCTTCTTGCAAGCTTGCTCAGCAAGGAAAAAATTAAATACCAAGCAGAAATGTGTACTCTTCTTTTTTACAAAAACTAAGAAAACCAGCCTTGAAAAAGAGAAATAGCCAGGAAAAATGCATAGAATTGGGGAACAAGACACTGAATTAATCTCCCCATTTAAACAAACCCTATGCTCGTTTGCTTCAGTAATTGACCTAATTCACTTGGGAAAAATCAACAACTGGAGAGAAAGGAACCCGAATTTCATGTGTCCTTTTTACAGTGGGACATTCAAATGAAGGCTTTGAAAACACAAGAGCTTGTCCGCAAAGCACTTAGTGCAGACTGAAGCTTACAATGGAATCGGCATTTTTGAAACAGGTTCTTGTCCGAAGCAAAGGATCTTCTCCAGCTAAGACAGTCCAGGCACAGCAAAACCACACGGGATTTCAAGCAGTTTACACACTGGTATTAGTCTATTTATAGGACTCATCCCTTGCTCTGAGCCCTAAAGGATTGTGGATCTGAGCCAAGCCACCCCTCAGCCCTGGAGGATCTTCAGCACATCCCTGCACCAACAACAAAAGCAGGCTTGAAAGGAAATAAATAAATCTGTGGGGAGTTCTCCACAGTGATTGGTATTGCCATCACATAGGAGACACAAATAAGTTTTCATCAGCCTCAGTCCGTATAGGCAGGATATTATACAGTGAAAATATAATTAGTAATATTCGTAACACTACAACAATCCCATGTCTGTGGCTTAATCTGAGAACTCCTTCTTAGCAAGAGCACAACAAAAGGCTCCTTCGCTTGCTGAAAAACTATGGAAGTAGCTGAGCTGAGCTTTCCCACTTAACAAACTTGCTCATATTCCACTAGCTCTCCTTATCATCACAACTTGTTTGTCTAAATACTACAAGGAAACAAATGTCTGCAGTTTCATTTCAGTTCTTCACTATAATGTCAATAAATAACAGCGGGGAAAAATTATTGGAGTCAGGGTGAATTTGACCCATATGAAAAAATTAGGGTACAAACATCACAAGCTTATTTGCTGCATGCTCTGAAAATAAAGCTCTGGAATGGTTAAAAAACAAACAAAGAAACAAAACAACAACAACAGAAACAAACAAAAAATTAAGAAAACTAGGAGAGGGCAAATACAAAGCTTGCTTTAAAAAGCTAGGACTGAGCAAACTATGGGAAATTATGGAGTTACTGGCAAGCTAGTTAAATTCAAATTTGCAGAAAAATACCAAATAATCAAGCTTCATGCCTAAAATGTATCAAGAAGATGAATTAGACTCAATATGGAAGTGCCAAAAACAGTCATGCAAAAAGCATCTCAAGTCCTCTTTTGACAATGAAAAGGGTCTTATGAAGAGAAGAAAACCATACAGTAACTTTGAAAGCCATTAGACACAATTTTCCATTATTTTTCCCATGCAAATTTTGTAAAAAATACTCTAACTTCTATGAGAATAATACTTAAGTTATGAGAAAACTAACCAAGCTGTAACTGTCAATTATTTCTCCAAATGAGAAATATGTATTAACAGGCTGTATTGGGATGTGTTCTCTATCCAATATTTTTCATTAGTTTCATTAACAATTGGATGGTAGAATGCAGCATAAACTGGCAGATTAATTAAGAATGAAGGGACAGAAAGCACATCAGAGGAAAATATTAAATTCAAAATTAACTTAACACAGTGAAGAAAGGTTCCTGTCTCAAGAAGATCCCATAAGACAGGAATATTAATCACTACCCACACAAATACAAAATGAGGAAAAACAGGTTGAAGTTTTTGGGCAAAACTATAAATGTTGGAATATTTCACAAGCAGAAAATGTCATTAGCACACTAAATTCAGACAATGCCAAAGATGAAAGGCTGAACCAGAGTCAAGAAGAAAACTTTTTCTGTTGTTAGTTGCTAAGAAAGAATATTTTGCCCTTCTCTGAGAACAGAGACTATATTTGTACGAATTCCTCACCGTGTAAGCACTTTTTCTTCTATTTCTGTCCCATCTCAGCATCACTTCAGTCTCCTTGCTTCAAACTTCCATCAGAGGTCACTAGAACTGAACTGTATTATGGGTTATATCTTGAATACATCTAGTTTTATAAATGCTTCCTACCCTACTATTAAGGATATGTGTTCATGGTCAAGATTTCCAAAATAGATTTAACTCCCTTTTCTCTTTGGCAGCCAGTCACTCAAAAAATATATAGCATCAATCAAAAAAAATCCTTCCTATTTTCTTGTTAAGTTTTTGTGAAAAATGAACTTAGCCTTGCACTGAATACAGAAAGACTCTGGAACACAAGAACTCATTCACAGAATGTATGGAATTTAAATCTCTCCCAACAGTTATATTTAATTTAGTACTGTTACACTCAAATAGAGTCATGAAGCAAGATAAATTTGACAAAGAAGGTCAAATAGAAAAAAAAATTTAAAAGTAAAACAAAAAATTCCAACAAAAAACAAAACATCAAAACCCTCAACATATCTAAAATATTTTAATGACTGCAAAAGGTATTTCCTTTTGTATAATATTTCTGGCTTTTTAAGGGCTCATCTCAGCAAGGAAGTCTCACCTTTCTTCTGCATCTTAATAGGACATGCTTTCACCACAGCTGAGTACAAAAATCAGACACAGACATTCAACAGTGATACAGGTCTTGGAAAGAATAAAGTCTCAGCATGACAGCTCCAGCACCAGATGGGGAGAAGAACAGAAGAAAATAAAAAGCAGCAAAAACAAAAACCAACCCAAACAAACAGACAAAACAAAACTAAACCAAAAAACCTACAAGACATGAGAGTGACAAGACATGAGGTAATGTGGCTACTGCACACCAAGCCTGAGACTTCCCATTTCTCCAGTGTGTCTTACAGTACTCTGTAAGACAGAGTACTGTGCATGGTGCAAGGAGCATCATGCTTGAACAATATAACAGGACATGATAGTAAGAACCAGACATTACATTTAAATTTAAACTGACAGCTGAGTGACTGGTTTTTGTTGGTTTTTTTATTATTATTTTTATATTTTTCTGGGTCATATGTTGGTGACTATCTCTATACTTGCCCAAAAGTTTTAATGTTGTGAACATAATTAACACCAAAGATAAAAAATTTGGTAAGTAAAGATGGTTTGCTTTGGGTTGGTCAAAACCGAATTTTCAATAGTATTTCTTTCCAACAGATAAGATTTCAAAATATTGCTTCATATTCTGGATCTGAGAAGAGCTATGCAAAAAAGAAATAAAATGCATTTTCACAGAAACTAATTAATAAGAATCAAAGCTACACTGATCTGAAGTTCCACCAGAACAGTGAGTGCAGAGGAAATCTGACAGAGAAACACACTGCAGCATATGAATAAATCATCTACTCCTCATCAGGGTATTGAATCCAATACAACTGAGAGTCAACTTAGGTTGCATATAAAGCCAGCTCTCAGAGGTATTTGATGATGAGTTTTTCTAGACAGCAGCAGCTCCAATCAGTTGTGTGATGTACAAACATCCCTGGGAAAATGATCAAATGAGTGAGTGAAAATTTATTTGCAAAAACAAACAAACAAAAAAACCCAAACAAACAACCCCAAATCCTAATTACTGAAAAAAATTTTACAGTTGGGAGTTATACATATCCTATAAACCTGTGTAAGGAAACAGTACTACAGAAGTGTATAAAATTAAAACACAGGCCAGTGTGCATTTTGCTTTATCTAGTTATTCATAATATACTTGCTACAGTACACAGTTATAATTACAATTTTTCTTGATGACAAAATCTCTAAGACAAGAACTATATTCATACATTTCTGCAGGACTAATTTAAATGCCTACAAAAAGGCTGAGGCATCATCATGCTTGAGCATACTAGCTGAAGTTTTAAGATTCTTCGAATTAAGCTCCAGTGAATCCAAAACAGAAGCAAGAATAAAATCTCTCAGGCACTACAGAATTCCTACTTAGCCTTTGCAGTTGCTTTTTGAAGGAATTTTTAACAACATCTTGCACTATGAGCTTTCTTTTTCCCCTTTGACTCCCCAAAATTTGCCAGTATTTTTAAAGATGGGACCCTGAAACTATCCCTGGAGCTCTTGGCAATGCAGGCAGATACACATCCTTTTGCCTGGAAAAAACAAACACCCATTTTATTATAGCTTTTGCTTTCTGTATGGATGAGTTCTAAGTTTGGAAGAGTGGGCTTCTGATGAAGAGATAATTCAAATATGAATTGCATTTGATCATTTCAAAAATAACTGTAAGAAACCTTTCTCTTAGGCATTGATCCTAATTTTACCACTTCAACTCTTTCTAACTCACAGAGAGAGTGATCCAATGGTCCTTAACGGGAAATGTATAAATCTACCACCGATCTGGTAATTTAAAGGGGTCCCATCACTTGTTTCATTCAGCATCATTCATATATATACAACGAAAACACAGTGTTCTTGAAGTGACTTAGAGGCTGAAAGCTCAACCTCTGACAGCTACACAGCTCCCTCATTTTTTTTCTCTTTTCATTTAGAACAACTTCAGTATTTTTATCCATGTTGTTACTATTCACCGAGCTATATTTAAAGGAACCTGGAGATGCTGATATTTGTCAGGATTTAAATTTCCATTATATACTCCATAAGAAAGTTTCCAAAGCTATCCCTCAAAATCTCCACATATCAAAGGTATGGTATCATAAGGTACTAAAATTTAACCATAAGAAAAGTGGCCACAAATGAACAAAGGAAATTGAGAAGAGAAGGCTTAGGGGAGTCTCATCAATCTGTATTAATACCTGACTGGGGTGGGATTGAGGGAGCCTTACAAACTCAGGTATCCTGTGAGCTGCAGAACAAATTTCAGGTATATAGCAGTATGTTTGATATTCAGGAGCTAAAATTGATATAACTGAAACCCATATTGATTTAAATAATTTGAAATAATTTCAAAATTATTTTGATTCTGCTCCTATTCTTATTTTATGAAGGACTTAGCACAGAGAAATTACTCCCATTAAAGACAACTACAGAATAAAATATTTTGGAAATGGAGTAAAATTTACTTTGAATCCTGCTTTTAGAACTGGTTCATTTTACTAAATCACATTACTGTGTAGAAGACTCAAGGAATATATAAAGCATTTCTATTAAAGCTGGGTACAGTAATTACAGGTATCCCAGCCATTTACAAGAATCCATTTGCAATTACATTTTCATCAGCAAATTCAGCAGATTTAAGGCAGACAGATGATCTACAATGAAAATTATAAACATCCATGAACAGAATTCCCATCAAAATATTTCTCTGAGAAGCTAGATCAGTTTAAATTTAAATGCCTAAAAATATTCTCTTCAGAATAAATGAACAAAGTAAAAAGCATTCATTAAAAATACTTCACTTAGCTATTTGTACTTTATATTTGTCTTCTTATGGAAAATCTAATATTGAACAGATTTTGTTGACTAAAACATTGGTTTGCAGCTAAAAAAAATTACTACACGGAACCTATAATTTTTTTTTTTTTTTACGAACTTTCAGCACATTTGTTCCTTTTTATCAAAACAATATGATGCTTCACATGTACTTAGGTTCTCAGCTTGCAAGTGTTATATTAGACTATGCTAAGTATTGCAATTTTCTCATTAGAAGAATGTTAATGACCACTGTCACTCTCCATTTCAATGCAAGCTGGAATCATAGAATATCCGGGGTTGAAAGGGACCCATCACAGCCATGAAGTCTAACTCCTTGATCCTCACAGGACTGCCTAAAACTAAACCATATAATTACCATATGCTTGAACTCTGACAGGTTTGAAGGCATGACCAGTTCCCTGGGGACTCCATTCCAGTGAACTCTGGGTGAAGGGCTTTTACCTAATGTGCAACATGAACCTGTCTCAGCACTGCTTCACTCCATTTCCTCTTATCCTAAAAAATAAATTAGTATCCATACATCTTTTATGTATCTTCAACTGAAAGAATGAGTAAAGAAAAAAAGGATAAATTACTTATGAATTCCCTGAGGTCTAAAAGTCTAAGCATTATATATAAAGATACAAGAAAAATCATTGTCTTGGATCAGTTGGATCAGCAAAAATCATTTGCTTGGATCAGTTGGGAGGTTTCTGGGGGCTTTTTATTTTAAAAAAAAAAAAAATCCCATCAGTGTCGTAGACAAATGTCCCAAGGTATGCAAGAGATTCACCCAATACCATGTTCATGATAACACTGTTCTAATATTATGTCAGTGCAAAAATACACCAACTAAATTCTAACAAGGTGCAATTAATATATCCAAGAACCAGGCTCAGTCTTTGAAGGATTATCTATGTAATTATTTCTGCACATTTCTTCAGAGCCTGGGTGGTGTGGGGAGAAGTACAGCCAGATGGCCACATCAGATAGCAAGAACAGAACATGTAAGGCATTTACTCTTCCTCTGGTCAACAACTCAGGATTCCTGTCTTAAAACATATCAGGAGATATTCTGTATGGAAACATTCTCAAAATACACACATATTGGCAAGTCAGGAGAGTAATTTGAAATATTATCTTGTGTTGAGAACCAGATATTTTTGTGATAAACTACTATAGCTCAGAATGCAATCAATGAAAACATCTAAATATAAGTCTAGTAAATAAAAGTGAATCATATCCAACCTTCTGAGATCATGAGGGAAAAATCATTAAAGTTTTATTTTAAAAAAGTCTCAAAAAACCTGCTGCCTAGAGATTTATTTGAATTGAGCGAATTCCCAGTAGATTGTTTTGCTGAAAAAAATCTGCACATTCAGAAGAATATGTGAAAGTAAGCTTATAATGGTAAACAGAATGATGCATTGCAAAATAAAAGTAATTTACTTTTCCATTTATTGCTAATGAGAAATATATAGCTGTATTTGAAAGCGCATCCTTGCTAAATCAATTACATCCCACTTGCATGCCACTTGACTGATACAAGCAGTAAAGCACATCTCCAAGTACAATACTGACTCAAGAGAACAAACTGAAGAGCCACCTGTGTTATCTCACAACTGTAACCATTCCAGACCAACTGAATAGCACTTACTCTCTTTATCCTAAAAGGCACCACAAGACTGTGGGCAAGATAAAAAAGATCCAGTTTATTTTAGCATCTTCACTGCTATTTGTCTAACCAGCACAACCACTTACTCAATTTGGTTGAATTTTCAAGGCAATTTTGAAATTCCTTTCATGCCTGACCAGAAAGCTGTATCCAGCTCTCCTCTCCACATACCATTGCCCAGTGTGGTCATGCAGCAGCCACAAATTACCATTCTGAGGGAAAAGCAACACCACCAGAACGGAAAAGCAGGAACAGATAAATATTACTCACACACAACACAACCTCATGCTTCGTTTGTCTTATTTTAAGAATAAAGCTACATAAATTGATGCATTTTTCAATTTAACCCTTCCCTTCCCCTTCCGAATCCTATTTCAAATAATCATTAATTCAAAGATTTAGAATGACTATAGCATCCTTCACTGGTCAACAGCCACAAAGCTGGAATGAAGCAGAGCCAGCACAGCTGCTTCAAAGGCACCTCCCTGGATCAGACTCCTTTAAAATATGTCTCTCTGTGTTTTCATTACCATTTGCCAATAAAGGCCAATTCTTGCAAAAGAATACTCACTCCCTTCATAAACAGACACCATTTATTTAACTAAAAGAACAACAAAAATTAAAAACAAAACCATAGGTCCTTCACAGCACAGCATTTGAACTCATAGTGCAGGGATCATGCACAGGATAAGAGGTCAAGAATTTATATAGATAAAAATGTATGGTTTAACCTGTAGAAGTGTTTCTGTGCCCCAAATTTCCTTCTGTTGTCTAAGACATGTAAAGTTCATTATAAACAAAGGAATTTTCTAAGGTAGCTAGTATTACATTCATTTCAGAAAGGATAGTACAAAAATCTTTTAAAAATAAATTATTCTTTTTAACTTCACTGTATGGATATCTGCTTCCCCAGTACTCAGGTGAAAAGTTTTAGTCAGTAGAAGATTCATGTCTACAACATGAGCTGGAGGACAATTCAGGACATAAATACAGAGAACCTTCATAAACACCATGAATCTGTTTTATCAGTTTTTACAAGTAAGGTACAGAAATCTCAAAAATTAAAAATGCCTGATAAAAGGCTTTACACCCAATTAAGCCTCTCGCCCCCCATATCAGCTGCTACTTGGTAGTACCTCAGAAACACATAAAAAGGTTTAATTCATACAGGAATGTTACTTCTGAAACTTTCAGCAAAGGCGTTTTGGGCTTTCATCTCTCTCTATCAAAACTGGCCAATATCATTCTTGTATAAATACATTAAATGGAAAATATGAAAACGTAAAACCCAAATTTACTGAATATCCAATATTTATGTGACACAAATGTAAAAATCTGAATCATATTCCTGCTACTCACTTCCATAGGAACTTCAAGGTAAACAAATCTTCAGAGCCACATAAAGTACAAATGACATAAGGTACAAAGAAGAGAGCTAGAAAAAAAATTAATGTAACTTTTAATACCATGTAAAAAAATTACTTTTACATTAGCCAAGAAGAAAAGTGGAAGAACTAAATTATTTTCTTTTCCACCCTTGTATGATAAGCAGAATCTTAATTATGTATCTCTGGAGTAATCAATGTCACCTGGAATTTACAGAACCTGCGATTAAAATTGCCAAACAAGAATTTGAAGAAAGATAAAATCAAGAAATTGGGGAAAATATGGGCTTAGAAATACTGCATTAATGTTGACCTGTTTACATTAAATAATGAACTTGAATTCAAGGCCTTCCTGAAGAAAGATGTTATGAGCAGGTTGGGTGGCTATCTTTGCTGATTCTATACACTGTACATCAGAACTTGTGCATATCTGTGAAAATGAAAACAAATACTGCAACCTCAAATGAGCCAGAAAAGAGAAAACTCCAGAAGAAGGCAGCAGACAGCACTGGTTTTCCAGAAACCTCCTTCTCCACACCGTGGGACAGGCTATGCACTCAAGTTCAGTGTCAGATGGTTGGGCTCAGGAAGCCCATGGGCCCTCTTTGCTCACACAGGGATTCATGGACAAGACCCCTTCCTATGCCAGCCCTCCTGAGTGAGGTGACAGCCCCAGCAGACTCCTCAGGTACTGTTTTTGCAATCCATGCCATGATATCCTAAAGAAATCTTTTCTGACATGTGCATTTCCAAATATTAACGCCTCATAATTAAAAAAAGGCAAACTCTTCAATTATCCAAATTAGCCATACCAAATTATATGCAACTCTCAACAGATCTAACTAAACAAGAATTCTCAGGTAAGAGTTTTGATGAAGCTAATGCAGATGGAAATGTGATTACTACCTGATCACTTTTCTATATTCTAAGTTAACAGCAACTCATCACAAAAAAATCCTGAAGAGAAATTTCTGGAAATTAGAATACCTACCTGAAATCTAAAGACAATTTTCATACATGATTTGCAAATGAGAGTCATCTTTTATTTTAATTAGTAATTTCATCATAATCTTACTAATTTTACAAAGGTACAATGAGGACAAAAAAATTTATTTACCTCTGAACTGAGTGCCTTCTTGCAAAGCTGGCAGAAAACCATAGTCAGATCTGTCTTTTGCTACAGGTCCAACAATAATGTATTTGGAACATGGCATAAGAGCTCATTATTGCTGTGATTATAAGCTTAAAAATTAAATATATTTCTGATTTCAGTATAGAAAAACCCCTCAAACAATTATTTCCTACAATCAGCTTGTCTGTTCACAGTCAATAAGTTGAATATCCAATTCAGTCGCATTACATTTTTGACATATTTAAAATGTCATTACCTGAGAATGTCTATTTATTTTTAAATGAACTTGTGTCATGCACAACAAACTTGACACACAAATTTGAAGTCTACCTTATGAAAACAGGAGGTGAAAAGGGTATTTAACTTCCAGCTGCTTTGTGCTACAGCATTAGATAGACATGTTTGCAGAGCTACTCTGTGGGATTTGCTGCAGCTTGAAAAAGGGGATTACCCAACTGCTCTTTCCAATTTATGTGAAAAATACTCAGTTGCACATCAATGTCCATCAGCATGATAAACCTTTGTCTCTGGCACACAGAAGGCCAATTCATGATTGAAACTGACACAGAGAACTACTTTAATCAACTAATAATCACTCAACATTACCTCCAGGAAAATCCCTCTAGCTCCAGTATTTAGATTAAGTGTCAAGGCTCAATCTGAACATACTAAGAAGAAAGCAGCTTCTCTTAAAACAAATCTCTGTTAAATTGATAAGAGTTAATGTAACTGGCAGCTCCTCAGCAGATGGCAGGTTTAGGTGCAGAATGCTGATGACACTGGAGCTTTGTGTTACCAACAGAAATCATTAAGGTAGAAGAACTTTCTACTAAGTCTCTTCTGTAAATTATTAAAATAAAATTACTCTTAGGATAAAATGTCTTAGCTCAACAATTAATTTACTTGGAGGATGTCTGATGAAGTACTTTTTGTTTGTTTTTGACATATGTGAAATACATTATTCACCTGTGCATTAGATTATTTTTCAATCTATGCACACCGATAGCTCCAAATACGCACTGTGAAACAAGAAGCAAGGTCGGATATTAGGGAAAAAAGATTTTTATGGAAAGAGTGACAACCTACTGGAATTGTCTGCCCAGTGAGGTAGAGTCACCATCCGGGATGTGTTTAAAAAGAGACTGGAGGAGGCACTAGGTGCCATGGTTTAGTTGAGATGCTGGGGGACGGGTCAGACTCAATGATCTTGAAAGTATCTTCCAGCCTAGTGATTCTGTGATATGGTATTTGCTAGATCTCTGCCAAGCTAAATGGCTAAATACCAGACCAATTAGCAAAACATATGACTAATTTAGTAAACTTTCACTTCAAGTACATAAATACAAGCTTACAGCATTTATAGATATTAAAAAAAAAAAAAAAAAGTAAAAAGAACAGTGAAAGTTGTCTTGTTTAAACAGAAAAAAAAAATCTTTGCTTGCTGATCTGCAAAGAAGCCTGTGGAATGCCACCTTGAAGGGGAAGAGAAGCCTAAATACTGCAGAGTGTAGGGCTAAACTATACAGTTGACACAAGGCTTGTGGCTATCCACTGTAATAATTCCTTTGTAGACATCTTCTGACTGCCTGACAATCCTGCCCTTCGCCACTGGCTAAAATACTTGCTAATAATGGCACTACATAATTTTTTGTCTTGTAGGGCCTGACCTTAAAATAACATTCTTATTACAGAGCCACACTCTGTCCTTTGCCGATTAGAAGGATACTTATTTATGAAATACAGCAAGCAAAACTTCCAAGACTGATAATAAACCATCTTTCTTAAACTGAATAAATTTTTTTGCTTTATGGTACACAAGTCAGTAAAAGCATGCATTACACTTACATATAAACAAAAGAAGCTGCTGTTCCTGCAGTCACTTGCTTTGTTCTGATTAAATTAAATTTCCAAAGAGTTCACATTGTTCTGAGAATAAGTTTCGGATATGCCAATACCTATCTTCCCCAATCTGTTATTTTCTCTCAAGCAAGATATAGATCTAAACTCTTACTCCAAAATTTTATCATGACTCTGGCTGAAAAGAATTCCAACAGAGCTTTTCTCAGGAAAATATTCATACCTCCTGCCAACTCAGATAATCTGGTGTAACTGTTCATTTAGATTCAACTAAATTAAATCTAGAGCATTTGCATGTTGTGTTAATTGATCTCACCTAAGAAAATAATGTCACTGTGCCAGCAGAAATCCCGTTACTGGAACATGTTGAAACAGCCCAACACTGTGGAGCTGCAAAATACCTATAGCAGAGATATTTTATAATGTCAAGTCAAAACACGCTTTGGCAGTAAAAAAACAAAAATTCTGCTTGGCCTGCATTAAAGTCTGATGACAGACCTTCCTTTGGCCAGAACTTCTTCACAATTTCAGTCCCTGATACTGTCCTAATTTGAGTTAAAATCATGTTTGAAGAAAGAGATATTTCAGGATTTTGCCACTGTATTTGTTTCACTGACATTAAACTACTGCTGAGGAAATTATACCACGATTACAAACTTAGTAAAATCCAACGCCATATCTAAGAAAGGCAGCGATTCAACCAGAGAAGCAATATTGCGTCTTTAACAAGGCACAAGGGCTTACTAAAGGTAACACAAAACAGTACAGCTCACATGAGAAAAGGGACAAGTTATGAGCATTGTGGGAATCATTATTCCAAATTTATTCACTCTATGTGTGTAAATTTCAGCAATAATGTCACATTAATGTAGTTATTCAAACTTACACACTCATGTTCATTTAAAAAAATAAAGTCACCACAATGATAAACCAGTCTCTGAGTTACACCACGGTTAAGCAAATGTCAAGCAGCAGAAGAAATTTAAGTTACACAATATCACAGATGTGCTCTATAAGCAATTTTTTATTTTGCTTTGTACCATGAAAAAAGCCTCTTGGGAAGGAACCAGTCGGTCCTTTTTATAGCAGAGATGATTTCTATATGCATAGCTCAAGGCACTCAGCAGAAACCTATAAATAACTAAAACACAGAACAGGACCCACTGTCAATTTTTATCTTAAAACATAACTAAATATTTTTATTTTTTAAAAAACTTGCAATGCTGTTTTTGTAGATAAACTGCTTCAATAAATCATGCAGGATCCAAATACTTTCCATGGGCAAAGTACAGAATACCTCCATGTCCTTTTATTATCACTGGAAGGTGACCGGGAGATTGTGTCTTTTGCACAATCTGCTGGGTTAACTTCTTAACAAATAGTCCTTGCAGCAGAGCTTTGCAAAGAGAACAGTTTCAACAACGCCGTGAGATCTGTTATTCACATCTGGATATTAGCAACATTGTCAAAATTACTTTCAGAGGATCCCCTTTAAAAAAAACTCCTTTAGACCTTTAGAATTTCCTTGCTAAATGCCTCTATGACTTTGCTGGAGGAAACAAAGCCTTTCTTTTTCCCCGTAACAATATGAGTGCTATTGAAGAGATTTCTTTATATCTAGTGACAGAGAATGCCAGAAAAAGGGGAAGAAAAATGGCACTATTAAACTCCTTCACCAAGTGTTACTTAAAAGCAGGGATTATACAAATGGAATATATGGGAGCACTTGTGTTCTTAAAAAAATATGTACTCTTTATAATGTATTTTCTTTGCACCATTACATCATTTATAGTTTTTACTTTAACATATATATATAAGTATATACACAGAAACTTAAACCACAAAGCCTTAAAAAATGCCATAAAGCTCAAAACAGTTTTCTGCATATTTTCATGAGTAGCAAGAATCTATCACTGTTACAAGCACAGAATTTGGGAAATCATTTTCCTACCCCAGCATACTACTTTAAACTGAACTACAGTAAATAAAACCTTTAGGTATCTTTAGATATGTACTGACATAAATACTTCAGTAAGTATTATTTTAAAATAAAATATATTTTAAAATATCTTTCTTTTACCTGCTAATCTGCTGGTAGACCCTGAGTACAAGAGAGAACCCAAGTCACCTACGATGTTTACAAGAACAAAAGATGCAAGAGTTTCAAAATGGAACAAGTATATAGCATGAATGCCTAGAATATCCTCAGACTCCAACAGTTTGAGGAGTTTAAAATCAGGTTTCCTTTGGAGACTGTTTGCCTCATTGTTTTGGGGGGGGGGGGGGGGGGTGTGTTTTTATTTTAAAATAGTGCTTCAGAAATTTCTATTCTATTAAATTCGCCAATCATAATTTAGATCCATGTCAACTTTTATTTGGAGCTTCCTGCAGCAATTTCAGTTTATGCACTAAACTCTTGTTCTTTTCTTGGATGAGACAGTGAACATTTCTTCCCTATTAATTTTCTCCATGCCACTTCTGATTTTATAGAGTTCTAAAATAAGCTCCCTTTTTCAGGATAAAGAGTTACAGCAAATTTAGACCCTCTTTGGACAGAAGTCATTGCTTGCCCTTGATCATACTTGCTGCTCTTTATAGAACCCACTCCAACTCTACTTCATGTTTTTTGAGAGATGGAGACTAGATTCGAATACTGAACATACAAACATACCATGGAATCATTCACCATGATGCTCTGCTTTCTATTTCTCCCTAAAAATTCCTAACCTTGTATTGGGTTTTTTAGAAAACAGTGCTGGGCAGTCAGATCCTAAATGACACGATATTTTGTAATCTCTAGGGAATGAACCTTCTGGAAGAAAATTTGACAGCTTGTCACTTTCTTATGGAGTAGCACAGGTTAAATACTGCCTTTTTTTTAATCCATGTGAAAAATCTTTATTTAATTTGATAAATATAAATCATGATCTTCATGATATACATTGTTTCTTTTTATTGGCAGAGTTGCATGGAATAATGCAGTTAGTACACCTAATGAACAGGTTTTGTACAAAGACACAAAGATAATACAAAAATATCCCAAAGATATTCTCTTGAAAAGTACAATGGTTAATGATTCCATAAGAAAACAAAAATTTTTTCTGCAAAAATTGAAGGGAGGTGGGGGCCATTTGCAGATAGACATTCAAAAAATGCATGCAGTTAAAATATACTGGGACAACGCATCGCAACATAAACCTATTTCTCAATCACATCCCAATGACACTAAATAAATATGCAATAACCTGGCAGAATGAATGTAAGACTGAAAGGGTGCTGCTGCATAGCTGTCAGTAAAGAACTTCCATTCACCACTTGTGTCAGTGATACATAAATAATATATTACTGAAATACTAAAAATATTGCACTGTAGCTTACTGTATCTGTGTATTCTCAACAGTTAAATTAATACTATATAGCAGGATGTTTTCAGGAGAAGGATGAAGAATAGAAAAATGGAATAAGGATGAGAGCAGAGCAAGGTTTTAACTTCAAGAGCACTTCAAAACAATGGGTAGGCAACCAAGGGACGCCTAGATAATACCAGGCCACACAGGAATCCAAAAGTGCTATGTTTCTATAATCAATATAGACTCAACTCTATGATATGGACAGTAAAACCTATTTCCTAAAATAAATTTTATTACTAGGCTTATCAAGCAATTCTCATCACTGCTATCGTTCTCCAAATTTCCAGCATCATTCTCAATTCTAGTTTTAACTCATGGAATTAAAATATTTATACTTAATAAATAAACACAAAGAGAAAATAGTGTCTCACTTTTCATCTGGTTTAACATTTTTCCTCAATGTAGCACTGAAAAAGATAAACATATACTGAATAGGGAAAAAGGGAAAGTAAGTTATATTGTAATACCAAAAAGAGGGGAAAAAAATAAGTATGCCATTCTGTTAGCTGCCCAAAAAAAAGGTTGGTCTCAAGATGGAAAATAGTAATAGTAATAATCTGATTCATTTCAAAAACATTTCTCTATTCATTTGATAGAATGTTAAAAAAATATTAAAAGTCTACCTTAAATTTTAGGTATAGACTTAAGTATTTATCATATTTATAAATTCAGAAGTATTTCAATAATTTAAGAAGATATTTTAGATATGAGAGAGAGAGAGAGAGATAAAAAAATTCTGGAATTGATGTCAAAAGATATCACTGCGTATGTACATAGGCCAAGGCTTTGAGGAGGGTTCGTCTTCAGGAACTACTATTCTACAAGAAAAAAAAATCAGAACAGCTCAAAAAATAAAAGGCAAAACTAAATAAAAGCTATTTCTCTTCTGAAAAGGTGGGAAACCTCAAAAGTCCGGTATGAACATTTGCAAGACTGGATTTACAAAACACAGGAAGGTATGGAATTTTACATTAAGATAGCAATAACAGTAATAATAATAAAAATTGAGCAGACAATTTTCAAGACAAGCAACCACAAGAGTACCTATATGGCTAAGCACATTTTACTGAACTTGAATCTTAAGTCTCCTTACTCTCCAGATTGAGGCAAGAGTCCGAAGGTAGTAGAAACTAGAATTGTAGCTCTCCCTATTTATCCCTCTTTACTGTGAGAGTATTTTTTCTCACACACCTATAAATAAATGTTCATTGGCTGAATTTCAACTACAATTTGACATTTCAGAAATCCTGCCATTATTTTCCCCTTAATTCTATTCTATAACATTGGAAATGAATTGATATTTCCCAAATATATTACAAGAAAAAAAAAAATTTGCTTTGCCTCATTTTGTTAAAAAATATGTAGCCTACAATTCTTATCTTCAGACTAACTGCAGTTATGACATAGTCTTCAGTTTCTCTTCATTTTCCCAGAATTATCACTTATGATGCTTTTTTTTTTCCAAATGCCTTTTTTGTTTCTCCATATGCATTTTTTTCTCTTGTTACTGTGATGCATAAGGATATTCCATCTAGCACTGAGGGGAAAAAGAAATCACTGATTTTCTCTACCACTCTTACTTAACATTCTCCACTTTCTTTTCGTAGCACACCGTGCAGAGCTCTTTTAAATGAACTTTTACTTACTTACCTTCCTTTCTTTCTACATAAGTTAATTTTTTGGGTTAAAAATCAAGGCACTTCAGTTATTATTAACTGCAAAATTTTGTCACATAAATAAAATACATATCTACCCTAAAATAGCCATTTAAGTAACACACATAATCAGCTTGCCTAAAGCATAACTTAATTAGCAATAGCTTGTCACTTTCACCATGGGTGCTCACTAAATTTGGGATTTGCTGAGAACACAGAGTTCAAAAACATCAGGTTCTTCATCAGGCACATAAAATTCACTTATATTTTTACTTTTATAAAACTTACAACTAATAATCTGACATTTAAGTTATTTGTCTAAAAGACCCAAATCAGAATAGAAGGCAAAATTTATGAAGTGCTGTTCATGAACAACACTAAAGGTTAGACATGATGCAGAGATCTAATTATGTGAATCTATACATGCCTATAAAAATAATTCAGTTTTGCCAAAGTCTCTTAAAAAGCTAAATTTAAAATTTTAAGTACAGAAAAGAGCATCATGGAGATGAAAAGGGAAACAGTGATAGCAGGTCTAGGCAGTCATATATAAGCACAGAAACAACTAGAAATGCTGTCATAAAACTTAACTAAAGAAAGGGAGGAAAAAAACCCAAAATAATAAAAAAATTAAACCCAAACAAATCCTGAACACTTGCAAATGCCAGGAAAAGCTTTTCCTACTCAAATGTCAGGAAAGTCAAAGCCCATTTAATAAAGTCAATCAAAATGAAATTTGGGGATAACTAAAGGCAGTTATTTAATGAAATTACCAAGAAATCTCAGGAAGAATCCCAAAGGCATCTTGATGAAATGTATTTAAAAATGACTGAAATCTCAGCTGCCCAGAGATGGTGTTGGAGCCAGAAACAGCTGAAATATCAAAAAGAGAGTAAATCTTTACCACAATAACCTTGCTTCTAACCATAGTTTAAGAATACTCACAGCCTTCACTTTTCAGGGTGACTTGAACAGACAATAACACATTATTTGGGCAAAACTCTTCCATTTCTAAGGAGAAATGGAGAGAGTACTTTGGTACAGGTCATCTGTTAGTCTCCAGTTTACATCAGACTTCTAAAATTATCTTGCACCAATGTGCCCCAGTGGAGCACATCCAGCAGTAGGCTGCAGGCAGGTACGAGAGGATGCATGGGAGTTGAGTGGCCATGGAAGTGGGGACAGCTCTCTGCAAACCTCCAACAGCATCCTCAGCCTCTCCAGAGGACACACACTGTCCTCTGAAAGAAGAGAGAAGAGCCATTCAGTTATCCCACATGGACATAACTGGACAGGTCTGTTCTTGTATTTCCAAGTTCTTGTCTGAACTGGAAGAGGGAACCACGCAGTCCGACACTGGGCATCACTCAGCTGAGAGAGCCCAGCTCAGCTGCAGCATTCAGGACCATCCTGTGGGCTGCCCTGGACCTCTCTGAATCCCCTCAGCACGATCAAGCTGCATGGCCAGAAAAGTCACATTCCACAGGGAAAAAACACTGTATCAGACCTATGCATTTTTTTTCCTCCATTTAGAGCTAAGTAAGCAACAGTAAATCTGCCATGCAACCATGACTATATTTTCACATAAGCACAGTCAAGAAAAGAGAGAGGACAAATACCTGAGGTAACAGTATTTTCCAATGTAGTTACCTAGAAATATGTTGAAGTTTTTTCTGCTGAATTTATCAGTGATACAAATTCTTATAGATACTAATTACTCTGACACCACCTAAAACCAAGCTCTGGAACTAGAAGATTGAAGAATTCATCTTCATGTAGTAGGTTGAGATTTGCCATGCAGTTTAAAGATGCTGTTTGATTTCACTATTCTAAAACACCAATAGCTAAATCTGGGTAGATTTGGTGGGGGTAGAAAAGTTTTTTAAAAAATTAGCCTAAGTAATTTTATTCCCCTCATCTTTTAGCACTATCCTACAAGTAACAGCAGCAGAGAAATGCAGAATGGCGGAAGCATACAAGAGGCATAAAAACTCACATTCCTATTTCCACCTGTTTCTACTATTTGGCAGCATCTATAGAATAAACAAGGTCATTTATAACATTTGCAGTAACATCTCCTTTTTGCAGTTTAACTAAACTCCAATACTTCAACATTTTCCTAGCAGCCAAGCCACAGAATAATAAATCCAGCTGCACACAGATTGCTGACTGTAGCCCCATGCAGTGTGCCAGGCAGAGGCACTGGAGGAATTACATTCTTCAGCCAGAGAAGGCAATGGGTCACCACTTTGTGCAATATAACCACGGCCCATGGTTCAGCCTGTGATAAATGATGCATCCTTCTGTACCTCTAGGGGCAGGTCTTGGCCACTAAGTGCTTCCACACAGTTGGTCTCCATCACAGCCTAGACACAGAGAGCTCACCAAAACTATTGAAAAGAAATGTTTGAAAGAAAGCCATTAAAAAAAAAAAAAAGTCTTTCTTTTTGTGATAGCTCCTTGACTTTTGGCAGAATATGATGGGTAAAATTCATTATTAGACTTGTCACTTAGATTTATTTTCAGAATTTTGTTTCTCAGGTTACCGGATGCCACTTGAGATCTCAGTAATTTTTTCCACTTCTTAGAGAAGCTTAACACCTTTGGTGCAAGTCAGCAGTAATGCTACAGCACTATTCCCTACATGTTGAAATCTAATGCACTTTGCTCTAATTATGAGGTCATTATTAGCATGCATAAAGGCATGTAATTGATTAGAAACAACATACTTCCTAATAAGTAATGTACTTAAGAAGCATGCCTTAGATGACAACCCAGTAACATGCCATTTTTAAAAAAAATTTATATAGTCCAGGAATTATAGCATCTCTCAGAAAAAACACAGGTGTTAAATAGAACTCAAGGCAGCAAAATATCCAAAACAATAAATCCCAAGTATTTTGTTCAAGAAAATATTAAATAATCTATGTGTAATTTATCCATCATAAGGAGCAGCCCCTTTCATATCTTCCTGGCTTTTGCTAAAGATGAAGCCAAATTATTTCAGTCCTGTGATTGCACATCAGCAAATCAACACTTCCAAGTCAGTGATAACATGCAGACTCACTACTGAGAACCAAACTGGAGCGAAATTCTTCTTGTCCTTATTCTGTGGGAAGATTAGGTTGTCTAAGATTTTCAGACCTCCAGTCCTCCCAGATTTTCTCTACATGCCTGCCCTGAACCCATTAAATGGAGAACAGCTCCAAGTCTTCACTCTATGCTGAGGGTCAAAACCTGAGTGCAACAATCTGAGGGCAATTTAGCTTCCTCATTCCCCCAGTGTGACTCTCTTGAAAAGCACTTCAATCCCAGGCTTGCCAATTAAGAGAAATCTTCCATTGCTATAATGATACAGGTGTCTGAACTGTACTGTGCTTACACTTTCCTCTGTGCTACAATAAAATGCCATCTCTTTCCTGAGCCTCCAAGGAGTTTTCTGAGGTCAGTCTGCTTGCTAGGGAGCCATCTTCAGGATGAACACAACTGAATTTAATCGTGCATATTTTTATAGCAAATGTTAATAATCTAATTACTATTAATCACAACTCAGGGCTAGATTCAAATTCTAAAATCTCCCTTATATGCCCTTCCTCAGAATGGGCCACTCTAACTTAATATTAAAACTAAAGCATTCAGATTGGCAACCCTTACAACCTCATTTGCACTCACTTGTCACTGCAAACAAAATATATTTGAATGCCACAGTAAAGTTCACTAGAAATTAGCAAATGCATATTAAAAGCTCTTCTCCCAGATATAAAATTTCCTATTAATTAAACTCAGCTTTAAAAGTCTCAACACCTAAGTCACAGAAGCATGATTCCACTTGTAAATTTTAAGCATCACCAATAAAAATATTGCTTATCAAAGGAAGCATTTGTAGTTGCTGCCATTCTTCTCATATGTTTTACATTAGATTGTCTCAGCAAGATAAAAGCATCTCCATCACTTTTCTCAAAGGAAAATGCAGCAACCAAGTTGCATATGAGGTACACAAGAACAAAAAAGGTCTCTTTAAAAAAAGCTCATATACACTAGAACTAAGCAGCCTAGAAAACAAAGGCCTTGCTTCAGATTCAAGAACTCAGCTGCAACAGGCAGTCATGCTGCAGGTGAGGAAGGAGGTGGTGGGACCTACAGCCTGCAACCATAAAGGTTGTGTTAATTCATCTCAGAAGAGCCACTATCAGTCTGATTCCAGGTTTAATATAAGATAGTTGATTTGGAGAGAAATTATTGGCAGCAGCTCCAGGCACAAACTCCTGCAGCTTAAGACAGGGGTGGGAAATAAAATCCCAGACTTTCTAGCAGCTCTGTCAAGATGAACTTTACAAAACAGTAATAGCCCCTATCTATTAGCTAATAATAGACAATAATATCTACCTACCTATTAGTTTGAGAGGGCCTATCCAAGCACACAGCATCCTGCTTCTTCTATCCTAATCTGTAATCACTGAAACCTGAAGTATCAGAAGGAGAGGGGCAGATTTTTCCACATTCATCTTTCTTCACTGATGAAACATCTCAGCCTTTTGTTTTTAACTCTGTTCTATCTTTTAAAATAGCATAATTAATCCCTCCATTAGTCAGCCTGTGTGCTGAGGAAGGGCTGCAAGTGACTGCAGCACTTTCAGCAGCTCTCAGCTGTGATCAGGCAGTGTCTATTCCAGTACAAGGCTCCTGTGCAGCCTCTCCAATACCAACCAGCAACCACTATTCCTAGATATTGGGGATTCCTAGACCCAAAAATCTAGGACATGAGCTTATTTGGCATCCTCAGATTTGACTTATTCACTACTCTCAGAGGACTAAGATCTGCAGCACCATCTAACCTGTAGGACTGTTTCCCTCCTTTTGCAGTCCATCTGCTACATTTGTTTTAATACTGTTTTTTTCTCCTCTTCTTCTTCTTTTTTTTTTGCCTGAAAGTCTCATACAAATGATAATTACTAATCATAACACACCAGATCAAGGATTTCACAGAATCTCAGAATGACTGAGGTTGGAACAGATCTGTGAACATCTAGTTGAAATTACCTCTCAAACAGACCACATGCAATCAGTTGCACGTGGCCCTGCTTGAGAGGGAATTTCAACTGGATGACTTTTGAATATATCCAAAGATGGGGAATCTACAACCTTCCTGGGCAACCTCTTCTGATGCTCCATCACCTTTTCAGTGAAGAAGTGCTTCCTGATATCCAGACATAGAGCCTTCTGTGTATCAGCTTGTGCCCACTGCCTCTCGTGCTGTCACTGGGCACATCTGAAAAGAGCCTGGCTTCACCCTTACATCCTCTGGTATTTATATACACCTGAGCTTTCCCTTCTCTAGGCTGAACAGTCCCAGTTCTCATAGCCTGTCCTCATGGAGAGATGCTTGTTAGTCAGGAAAATATCCCACTTTTGAGAAGGGTGCCCAAAATAAGTAACCTTGTATTATCATGCTAAATACATACTGTGGTACCAATGTTTGGCAATCTGTCATACCTGGATAACAGGAGAAGCTCTGCAATTCTAGTGCAACCAATGCTGCCTTGGAGCAACCAAACCACAAAGATGTAAAAATAAAATAAGAAAGAGAAAAGCTGTGTAAATTTGGAACATTTTCCAGTGAGGGAGGTTGTTGGGGATAAATGTTATTCTTTACTCATCAGTACAGTCATTTTCAGGATTTGCCAGATTGCATACTGCTCTCCAGCATGTTTCCATTGGACATTAAGGTGGGGGCAGCACTCTCAATAGCCCAGTAAGGGACAGATGAGGAGGAAGGATGCTCCAGTGGAGCCAGGAGCTCCTAATAGGGGCCTCCCTTAGGAGCCTCACCGATCACATCCAGCTCTTTGAAAGATCACAGCTAAGCACAAAGACACAGACTCACATCACTGCCAATGAACAAACCTTTGCTGTATTTTACACTGAGTTCAACACAGACTCACAGAACATTCTGAGTTGGAAGGGATCACAAGTACCACTGAATCCAACAGCTGAGTAAATGGCCTAGACAGGGATCAAAACCACAACGTCGCTGTTATTAGCACTATGTTCTAACCAACTGAGCTAATCTCTGCTGCATTTTAAAGCTATGTCAAAATTGATCCACAAAGATTTGTAAGTATCAATTGATTTTTTTTTCCATTTACTGAATGAGAGGAGGAGGAATTTCACATGGCCTCTACTGCATGCCTTCAATTATTTGAACATTAATAACAACAACCACAGGGGTTCCATACCTAAGGACTCGGGAAAGTGTTTTTGTATTCATACATTCCTTTTCACATAAAAAGGTAATATCTTTGATGGAATATTGTTAAATATTGCATGCAGGAGTCCTTAATGTTTAAAACCAGTAACTTATTTAGACTTTATTTTTATTTAAAAGCTTCTGATAATTTTAACAGTCAAAATAATGTAAACAAACCATCAACTTGGAGTCATTTGCCTTCTTGTGTTCCCATATACCCTCTAAGCAAGATAATCCTCAAGGGATGAGTAGTATGCAAATTTATTTTGCAGGTTGGGATTGTGCTAAATAATTACTAACAAAAATGTATTATTTAGCTGCAGGCTATCTTGATGCATTAGAATTAAATGGCAACTATTTGCTCTTTCACTCGTGGCAAGAACTACTGGGCTGATGTCAGCATCATTTTGAATGCCATTATCGCAGTCCCTGGCTCTGGAGGAGCAGGCAGATTTATTTACAACCTAGTGAGTGTCTCACATTTCTTTGAGCGTGACACCATAGAAAATATCCTTCTTAGTCTGGAGTACCAGGAGTATATTAGTATGATTAAAAGTTATCCTTTTATTAAGAAGGTTGCTATGACATTCCCATCTCTGGGAAAATTCATTATCACATACCATTTGAGCACCAGTAGGCAACTGCATTTATTTACCATAAGGGAAATGCCAGAAAACAGAATACACTGAATACACTTTTGAGTGTTTGCCAAAGAGCCCTGTGACACATGCCCAGGTCTGGTGTTAAGGGTTGTGGGGGTTTTAATTGCCTTCTTTTTTTTTTCCCCAGAAATACCAATGAGAGCGAGTAACAAGACACTGCACAAGTGTCTGAATCCCAGCTGTTCTGCTCCTTGGAAAGATCCCAAAAGCATCAGCACTGTACACTCCCACTGACAGGCAGAATAGGATAAAGAAATAAGAGGGCTGAGCCACAGGATTGTTTGTTTTTTGTGGTCAGTGACATCGAAGGCCCAGGACTTGCCACACGTGCCAGCACTACTGAATCACACTGAGAATGCCCCCTCTGTGTCTTTACTTCCATGGGGAGCTGCTTCCAGCCTCAGCCATTTGGGCAGAATCTTTCCATAATATCCTACTCTAGCTATCAGCATAAGTGTCACAATGTGGCCATAAATTACTAGTTTCTAAGGCTTAACTGAGCACATGTAAAGACACACACTCCCCTGCCTCTGTCTTAACCAATGCCATCCTCTTTTTTGTGTCCTTTTTAACGGCCATGTTTGTGATGGAAATATTGTAACAATGCATTCAAAACACACTGCAAACTAAATATTAATGAAGTCAAACAAATACTCCTAACAGAAATATCCTCTTATTGATACATAGCAAAGGGGGATTTGTTTCAGTGCTTGGAAATACACTTTTTCTGCAAGCAAAACAGTGCCCAGCCTGCCCCTGACTCAGCCTTGGCTTAGCAGCAGTCACTCTCTCTTCATTTCCAAGGTTTATCTTGACATGGACTGAACCCAAAAGCCCTTTGGCCTAACACTATCATAAAACCAAAGCATCCAAACTTCACTCTAACATAAAAATGCAAAGCTTTATGGACAACTGAGGCAAAAAGTAACCAAAGTTCATGAACCTGAACACCATCTTTGGCAAAGGCTTCCTCAGCCAGAGAGCAGAACAAGATCAGTTTCCTTCTGAAATTTTATTAATAGCTTTGTCATGACTTTCTCTGTTCTATTCAATACAGGAGGGTCACCTGACTCTAAAATAAATAACAAAATACAAATACCCCCAGACATTTTGAATCTGAGTTAAAGATTGAACTTAGGTTCACCGTTCTATTTAGAAGCATCCTAGACACAAGTGGGGAAAAAATTGGGGCTGTTCAATACCATCAAATATTGAAATGTGTTCTTGTATTCTGCATGTTCATTACCTAGAGAAGGCATGCAAGGAGTATAATATTTATATTATCTCAGGCAGAGGCAAGTGAAGGCTACCACTACTTCAGAACCACAGTTCCTACCTTTTAAAATTATGGTTTTCCATATTCCACAGGCCAAAACTCATACTTGCTTTTAGAAGGTGACACAGAGAAAAAGCAATAATCACAATATTTATCATTTAGCTCCCAGGTTTTTTATTATTCTGACAAATACCTGGTCAGTATGTGTTGGTTTTTAGAAAAATACAGATTCAAAGCACACATTTTCCTACAGCTGATATGAAACCTACTTGAGGCAGATGGGGAAACATCCACTTCCCTACTCATAAGATAAACAAAGTGAACACATTTACATTCAGATATCATTACCATCCCAATTATGACTTCAGACTCCAACTACAAATGTTTTATTTTTATTTGGACCAATATTCAGCCAGTTACCATTTCAAATATTGCCAGGCAACAGACAAGCAAAGAGATGGAGCCAACTAAGAGCTGACAGTACAACATTTGTAAAGTGGAAATTAAATATTGATTAAACAATAATTAAAATGCATCTTTATGCTTTTAAAGGTGAACTAAACACCAATTAATGTAATAAAGTCCATTGAATTCTCTGTTTTAACAAGTTCTCAGATAAAAGGACAGTTTAGTCTCTTACGTCCGCAGTACACACTTCATCTGTCTTTGGTTCCAGCAATGTATACAACATTGTAAATGGGAAGCACATAGAAAGCATACCTTACTCCTTGGTTTATTTACCTGAATGGATTTGAACAGTGAGCAGAGATATCCCTACAGATTTGTAACACAGAGAAAGCATTATTAATTAATAAACCTTCAAATACGCAAATAACTCTAATTTCTAAAAGGTTTAAAAAAACCACATCCTCTTTTTAATATAGTCTGGGCTCAGCAATGCAGCCTGAGCATCGTAAATGAGTAAATATAAATGAGGAAACAGAAGTACAACAAAAGAAGTGGCAAAGCACTGTCCAGTTCTCACCACGAAAAAGATAAATATAAAGATAAAACTACAAGACAACTTCACTAGAATAGAAAATTTTACAATCAAAAAAAAAAAAAAAAAAAAGAAGAAAAATAGTCCCACTGCTTTGAGGAGCAGTGACTATCAACAGTGCAAAGTAAAAGCCCCACACCACTGGTGACAATATTTCACATGTCAGCATGTCCTCAGAGACACTTATCCTGAAACAACACTAAATACTAAAAATAGTGTTTCTTCACTGTCAGGACATGTCAAAAAAAAAAAAAAAAAATCCAACAAAAGGGACATCCCAAGGGAAATTCCAAGATTGAAAACAGAAATAATCAGTTAAGGAGTCAGGACATTGCTTTCTCACTTTCACTCTTGACTAGGTAAGGCAGCGGGCACCAGGGACACCAGTTCAAGTGCAGTCCCTAACAGCAAGCACTGCAGCATCTGCTCCTGAGCTTCTTTTCCCCTCCCTGGTACTCCTGGAGAGGCTGCAGCTGCCTCCTACTTAACCCTGCATCAAACTGGTGGTATGGAGCAGATCCTCCTACCTCCTCACCCTCAAAGGTGGTTGTAACTTTAAGTCAAAAACCATAAACATATGCCACATTTTATTTTCTTAAGTGATTTGTATATTACTAATCAAATTGAGAAGCTGATTAGCAAACTGAATATCTGATTAGCTCCTTCCATGATGCAAAGAATTAGATATTAATCAAAGCTCATAAGATAAGCACCACCATCCATACACTCAAACCAAGCACCTGCAGTTCAGAAGGGGGCAAATAATGATTATTAAAACCAATGAATTGTGCCTCTTTGATTAGTTCTAGACACTTTTTCCTCATCCAATCAAGGTAATTATACAATAAATCTTTGAAAATATATGCTGTATTACCAAAGCAGTCCTGATACATTTTTGCTCAATAAAGACTCTACCCTCTGTGCTCCTCCAGCTAGCTAATATCCTCTTTTGCAAGATGACCTAGCACTACAAAATTCTACTCCAACAGCTGCTGACTGCTTTACTAATATTGGCACAAATATTGGCAAAAAAACTCATGGTGTACAAAAACTGAGTTTGTTCCACAGATGATAGAAGGCAGTTCAAAAGGTGGCTTAAAACATGAGGAAAGGAAGGGAAAAGGGGAAAAGTATCAGTTGGTGTCAAGAAAATTTCCTGGCAGAACACAGCAAGAGGATAGCTTGCAGCTGATTAGCTGTGCCTTCATGGGACTTGCTTCAAGCTAGTTTCCAAGTTAGATTCATCAATAACAATCTTTAAATATATTCTACCCAGACTGATCTCAATGCAGAACTAGGTTGGCAATGCTTAATTGTTTTGAGTTTGGATTTTGTTTTGTTGGTTTTTTTTTTTTTTTTAATTAAACTTGAGTAATCAGTATCTGTCTATATCACATCTTTTTATCCCTGAAGGATTTTTATTGTTATGATAACTATAAACAAAGAATTTGGCTTTTTGTTTCTTAAATGTTTCCAAGTAGCCATGTTTTAATATTTTCCTGCTTGTCATAGGTTTTTTCCCAAAGAAAATTTTAGTTAACTTTAACCATGTTATAAATTCAGAGGTATAAATTCTTTCTCAGATGACAATTAAAAATTGTAATTAATTCCACTCTGCCTACAGCCAGAAAATATATTTCAGCTAGATTTATCATCTTCTGCATCAGCTATTGGATAAAACACATTACACATTGCTCAACTGCTGTATCTTGCCTGCCCAAGAGAGCCAAAGGATTTCATTTAGATCCCACTTAATAAGTTGAATTATCAAAGAAAACAAATGTTAGTCCTCAAACTTGCCTTCAGTTACCATCAGTATTAAAATCTGGGCCATTTACAACATTTTCTTCTCTGTTCTTTCCTCTCTTCTTTCTATTCTCTTTATGCTAGGAAAACCTGCACCCATTAAAATGTGATCACTCATCCATTTTCCTGTGCTGTCAGAAGTGCATTTGTTTCTGAATGGCTCAAAGCATTGTTGTGAGGATCTTTATAAAATATATCTTAATATCTTAATATCTTAATATATTAATATATCTTAATATGTCTTATATATATCTTATATCTTAATATCTTAATATCTTAATATATTAATATATCTTAATATATCTTATATCTTACTCTATTAAATTGGGTGGTACAATCCTCTCCATCTTGAATAAAAACAACAAAAACAAGAAGGAATACTAGGAAGTGTTCACCTATTACCATAACAAAAATCACCATATTTGTATTCAGGTAGGACAATAACATGAATAATTAAATACAAACCTATTGACTTGCAAGTGATATAATATATGGGCTTGGTAATTGTGTTTCATACACAATTTTATACATGAGGAAGATTAACAATTTTAGTCAAAATCACTGTTAAATTATCAGAAAAGTAAACATCCACATATTTATTTGGTGTTTATCTAGGCACCAAATTATTAAATTTTACTTTTGAAAACAAAAGGAAGAAAAAATAAAAAAAAAAAAGAAAAGGGATTAAAAAAAAAAGATGTAGTACCATCCAAATTTTGTCTTTTAGCACATATGAGATATCAAAATATACTGTGAACTACACACAGCCTGAGCAGTGACTACAGGAAAACAAATCACAATTTTGAGTATCAAAATACAGAAGTCTTTACTACTAGGACAGAATAAATATCTCACTGTACAAATATCATTAATGCGTTTTTCATAGAAAATGTACTGCTACACAGAGATACAAATCCAGAATTCTTCAAACTCTGTTATGGCATTCAACAAAGCTGTAGCACATTCTTCATCTTTGCCTTCTGAAACTTGCCTGGAATAGTTTCATTCCCAAAGAAAAAGGCTGTGGGAGTGCTGCACGTAACATTTCTGAAGCAAACTGGAACAGTTGGTGAGATACTGCAACTCAAACTGACTGAATACATTAAAACAGTTCATGGGAAGCAGCAAATGCAAGATTTCTCTACTACCTTGTGCTATTACACAGCAGCCAAACAGAATTTCAGTATGTGCATTCATAAAACACAAGGACACCCACACTTAGTGCTGCAGAGCAGAAAACAAGATGCACTTGCTAAGAGAGCCCACAGCAGGTCAGGCACTTACTGGTACTTCCCCAAACACCTACTGTACCTGGTCTGGCTTTGATGCAGTGCCTTCCAAATGTTCTGTTAAAAACAGTGAACTTCAGCATCCTTAAAACACCTGCTCCTGCTGTGTAAAGTAGCCCAAATGTGGTCCTCATTCAAAACTGTGTCTTTTTTGCTGCAGAACAGACTTCAGTGTATCATACAGCCTGCAGTGTATTGAGATAAAGGATGCTCAAGGAGCACTGGATCACCATTGGGCGTCTCAAGAAAACAAATTTCACACCTCAGGAGGCTACTCCTTAAAGATTTTAAATACATACCCTTCAAAGTTATTTCACAGCTGTGCAAGTACCTTAACTCTCTGACCAAACTGAAAGACCAGAAAGATTCATAAGAGTAAAGCCTTGGCATCCAACTGTGCCATAAAAAGCAGGTTTTTCCTGTAGTCTCCCCTGGGTTTATTTTTTTTTCACATCAAACAATTTCTATTACATATTTCAGGGTTTTTTTGTTTTATTTTATTTTAAGCTACTGTAAGAACAGAAGACAATTATAGCATGCCTCCAGACAGCAATTTGAAGCATGTGGAGCTTCTGCTTGGTAGCTTTGAAGACCACCTTTCTTAAGTAGGGTACAATTTTTCCCCTAATCCCTCCTTGCAAATGGTTAGGACAACACATCTGTTGAGAGAAAAATGCATCCTCCTACTGCCCCATATATATATACTTAATAAGTATAATTGCTAAACTTACAGCAGCTACAGGCAGTTCCTGTTGGAATTTCCAGGATACATCCCTACAAGCCTCAGAGAAAATTTCTGATGGCCCACACAGGCTTAAATAGTTTTTGTAAATAATTAATGGAGTGGTGCAGGTGAAGGACACAAAGGGAAAAAAAGAAGAAAAATAAAAATGAAAGCACCAAACCATCATTACAATTGATTAAAGCATCATTAACTCTTCGCAAAACCTGCCTTCTGAAATTCACTTCACTTGGAGAAACACAAGCAGGTGTCACCCCCATAATTGTTCTCTTGACACTCCTTGAGACCTGTATTTTGGCTACCCAGTCCTCAAGGCTGTGCTGCTTTTTTGTGTATTTACTTACGTACTTCCAAGAAAGACCCCCATTCACAGAAGCAAAATCACTGTTAACACAGGGCAGCATAGCCTGCAACGTGGTACAAGTTGCTGCAGTTGTTTCAGTATCATATAAAGTCTCACAACTAGGATAACAACATAAATGTCAGCACCTTTAACTGTCCATCATTTCTGCAGAAATAGCCAGTGCTTATTCTAACACTCCCAAACTGTTTCCAAAATTTTTTACATGCCAGAAACCTTTTTCTTCCAAAAGGTCTTACATTTACTCCTGTTGGTATTTTGGTCCTCAGGTATTGTCAAAAGAAAAGTTTTAAAAGCCTCAAAACCTAATGGGGAACAAAAAATAGGATTCAATATCAAAATATAAGCATTGTTAATGCCAGACTTTAATCTCATTTTGCTTATTTAATTAAAAGCCAAAACATAAAAAGAAAAAACACAAAAAACCAGAAAAAAAAAAGCTGCTACAACAGAGTTTGAATGAACAATATGCTGCATAGCCAAATTTTGTCACATATCTTAGATCTAGATTGCTCACCTTCATCAAATTTCAGCTACACCAAGAGAACTGAAATATCAAATTATCAAAACAAACATTTGCTTGATTTCAATATAACTTAACAAGGAAATTAATACCTAGATAGAAGAGAGAGATCTAGCTGAGCTCCTGGCTGAATGGAAGGTTGCAGACTGATGTTATCTACTGTCTGCTCTTGCTGGTGTGACTGCCAGGGCTCCAAGTGCACCTGCATAGGCACCCACTGCTCTAAAGAGTCTCACCAAGGATCTCACCAGTCTCCCACAAACTCCTTCCTCAGAATGAAGGTAAGCCTAGCAAATGATGCTCTTAGATACAGAAGCATGTCTGAGTACCAATATAAGGTCATCCACAGTTTCAGCAGTCATGAAATCAAATATTAAAGAAGCCCTTGTTTCGAAAAAAAAAATAAATAAAATAATAAATAAAACAGCGTTTTCACTCAATTATCTGTGGAAGCAAAGGGTTTTCAAGGAAAAGTATTTCTTCTAAAGCATATACTTGCACATGAAAGGCATAAAGTTTCATTCATTCAGATATTAGCACTTTACTTGCATCTACCAAGTATCTTTTTCTTTAGGCACAGATACAGGTGTTCAGATGTATCAGAATTCCAAAATGCAAACCCTATTTAATATTAAGCAATCAATTTGCACATCAAGACCACTGCAAAAAGTCCAGGTAATTTGCAAACTCATACATTTTCTGTGTATCAAAATATCATAAAAATCTCTAAATGAAAGTGACACTTTATATCAGAAAAAATGCATAATAGAGTGGATGTCCAGTATTTGAAACAGATGTTTCTAAATAGCTCTGGCTTGATTTTCATCCCACCTCTACAAACATGCTTTGTGCTGAGACAGAAAGAAAAGGGAACATTTGTAAGTGCTGGGTTATTCCCTACCAGAAGGGCTAAGTATTAATGATGCATAAATACTAAAAAAAAAACAAACCCTCTTAAAAGCTTGGAGGCCATATGTTATCCTCAGAGCTACACTAAATAATAGAAATACGGCTTTATTTTTTGTTTACCAGAGTAATAGCCAACTCCACACCTAATTAAGATTTCATTAGTATTTCCACATTCTCAAAATCTGTCCAAGGCTCCACCTTCTAAGACTGCCAACAGAAGTTATAGTAGTACTTCTTTTTGCCCTGTTTACCACCAGCATAATTATATGTACCTTCTATTTTCTGGCACTGAAGAAAACCTTCAAATTATGACTTAAGTGCTGGTCAGCTCACAAATGTGTCTGTCAATTCATGACAGAGAAAGCTCAAATAGTCTCTTCATGTGATTACCTCTGTCACCCAGTGAAATAATAATTAATCCCAAAGCCCAATGGGCTGAGAGAAAAGATAGGAAGAAACAGGAAAGGCTTAAGTGACTTCAGCGGGAGACCAGACACCAGCTACCCTTTGTTCCACCTATTTCAGGTTTGAATATGGCCATTTATTAATCAGCTTCAACAACATTAAGAGAAAATGAAGACATCAAACTGGACACAAAACAAAATTAACTGTATCTGCCTGAAAGTATATAATGAAGAATCTATAGTCCTTTCTGTTGCACTCAATTGATTTAAACTAAAACTAAACCAAGCAAACCCTTCTCCCTACAAAAAAAAAAAAAAAAAAAAAAAAAAACAGCCCACCTGGTAAAAATAAAGCTATAGCAGACATCAGTCTGCCTATTCAGGGAGCCTGGAACTGCTGTGTATTATGAAAATTTTGACTATACTCAAGGTCTGCAATATTTAATATTTACTTAAAATATATTTTTCATCATGTTTTCTGAAGATTGCCAAAATCTGCAGCTCTTGGTTAAATAAAAATTCCCAGGCCACCTGGGTATGATTGCAAGGGCAACTTTGTTCAGAGACCTAACAGGGGGAAGGTCTCACCTTATTTTACCCAGGAAAATGGTTTGGGTTTATTGTTTATCTGCTTCAGCACGTGTTACTTAAATTTGCTTAGATGTTTCCAAGTTAATGAATAAAATGAAGTTTACCAAGATATTATGAATTTCAAAACATTAAGAAGGAAAGATATTATTCTCTTCTTTCCCCAGTCACTGTCGTGCCCCAATGGCACGGACAGATTTATTCAATCTGACAGGTGACACCAAAACCACCTGGTGGAGTCAGCTCTCACACCAGATAGCAGGGGATGTCCATGTGCCCACTGGCAGCAACACACACAGGGATCTCGTCCAGAAGAGAAAGCCTACAGAGAAATGAATAACTATGTGGCCGCCTCAGCGAGCTGCAACTTTCCAATGATTTCAGCTAACATCTGCTGGAAGCCTGCAGTGCAGCCTCACTGTCCTGCAGCAGGCTGCCAGTGAGGTCAGCCTGAGAGGAGGGACAGAAGGAGAACAAACCACACTAAAGAAAATAAAGAACAACAGATTCTGAACTCTTTCTGTATAAAAATAAGATTGGAAAAAATGTCCAATGTTCCAAGAGAAAATGAAGAACTATCATAGTATAAGAATAATAAATTTTGATAATAAAAAAACTCCAGGCAAACCTCTTTCGCCCTTTGAAATACCATAAGATGTGGCAATATCAGAGTAGTGTTATACCAAGAGAAAATAAGCAGCATGAGATGTTCATATCACACACTAGCAGGGGTCATATGCCACAGAGAGCCAACACTGGGAGTGTGTGTGTGCACATAAACATGTGGTCCACAATCACCTACACCACAAATCTGGCACATATGCAGTTTTCTCTCCCCCACAGTATTGCCACAGAAACATCAGCAAGATTAATTAATCATCCAGCTTGCATATAATTTGGAAAAAAATACTTTAACACCTGCAAGTGTCCTATAAAGAAACCTCTGATATAATAGCCCAAATAAAGCCTGGCTATTAATTCCAAGTCACATTGTATAACCAAATGTAATTAACCTAAACTGTGACAATAGACTTGAGTGAATACCCAAAATGCTTTCATTTTTGTGCTTTCCATAAATGTTAACAAATGGAAAATGAAAATAGAGTACAAATCACAGGACATTGGAATTTCAGGCAGCACAAGTTGCTCTGCTAATTGACTTGGAAAACATTTTGAGAAAGATGAGTAAGTGCTGTATTACTACCAGGTTTCTCTCTTCAGCATTCATCCAAAGCCTATTATACAAAGGTATTTTCCCTTTGGACTTCAGTACGGTCCAGCTCCCTTTCACTGTTCAGAAAAAAGACTTTAAAAACCATTTGACTTTTCTGACTTGAGTGCCAAGATTTATCTTTGATAAATCTTCTGCAATCCATCAGAAAATAAGTTCTCTAATAATTTCCTTATATCCTATCATTACACAGCTATTTGCAATTACTATTTTTATACTAATAAGGGAGGGAGACAATACTAATTTACAAATGTAATCAACAAAACCCTTAATCTCAAAGAGATAATGAAAGCAATAACTTCTGCAGCCCAAAAAATGCCTTGGCATTCAACCCAAAGCTTCACAGGCCTTATTGTCTCAATGGACAATGTTATCATCACTTAGCCAACAGTTTGCCAAGGAAAATTTTAGCCGTGGATCTTTGAGTGCAGAATCAACAATTCCAAAACAAACCCATGGCCAACGTCCCAGTTATCATGAAGCGCTTTTATGCAGGATGTGGAATATTAATAAATTTAAGCCCAGTTATGTTGAACTGAGAGACACTGTTACTGCCCTTTCCAGTGCATTTACTGACTCAAAGACAGTTCATCTTGCTTGATCTTGCTGAGGGATGTGAATAAATCACAAATACAGAAAGAACAATTTTAAAGAGCCACATGCAATATTGCCTGTGGACAACATTTCTCTACCATAATCATTTTCTAGTTCATTTACTCCCAATGTTAACACTAGTAATAGACAATCTAAACCATTTACCTTTTATTTAAATGAAAAAGACCATAAGATTTAAATCCCTCCCTCACAAGAATTTGTATAATGTAAGTTATTTAAACTGTAACATCTCTTACGCCAGCAAATAAATGGATAAACAAGCATTTTTTTGAAAAGGTCTTCCTAACTCAAATCAAATAAGAAACAAAAAACCCAACAGTTTCTTCAAAGAAATATGCAAAACCAAAATAACACGTTACTGTAAATCAGAGAAAAAATATGCAGACCACATAATAACCCTATATTAGATGTTAGAGTCACAGAAAATAAGAGCATTTGATCTTGCATTCTGTCAATTTCCAAATACAATAATTCTGGCCAAATAGCATCTCAGAAGTCCTGTAAAGCTGATCAGCTAAGTATATACAAAAATTTATCAATTAATTTTTTTCTACCTCTTACCAAGGATAAAAGAAAATTTGCAATTTTCTCAATAAATTGCACAGACTTCTGTTTATGACCAAAGTTGCAGATCAAATCATACCATTAATAAGGTCTATACTATGTAATAATGGCACAGGACATACACAGATAAAATGTGCATTTGGAGGCAAAAACATTTAATTTTTTATTTAAAAACAGTATGAACTTAAAGGTATTCAAAACAATATGTCTCTATACAGAATAGCTCAATGTTTAGAAAAGACACAAAAGTTTTATTGCACTCAGAACTTTTAAATCTTACTCATTATAAAGAGTTATAATTGCTATGACCCCTTGCTACTATTCTATGAGTGAACTTGTCTTAGTATGAAAACAAGGATACAAACTGAATAATTTATAACTAAAATATCTCAAATCTTTGTGGCATTTCCAAAAGAGCATCATCTTTAGTTTGATTGAGTGCTTGCATGTCTTTGTCTCCTTTTGTGGTAGTATTTACCTACTGTATCTTTAATTTTTGATTTGTATTACAAGGAAGTACATTGCAACAACAACCAGGAAAAAAGGCACTTCTTTTTCAAAACAGCTCACACCTGAAATGCCCAGCATTTGCCAACAGATGCTTATAAACTGTACAGAAATTTCAACAACTAATAGTAAATTTAAACACATATTTTAGTATAGTCTTCCTCTTTTAAAATTCATTTATTCACATTTTAATCTCCTCAGGTGTCTTCTTCAGGCGAAAATACCACATGCAGGGAAGAGTGAATAAGTCTATTTGAAATCTACTAAAACAGAGCTTTAATTCACTTATTTGCCACTAGAACCTGAAAACACCCTGGAGTACTGCATTTGAAAAAAAAAAAAATAGGTCTATAGCAGTAATACATCATAAGATGTGTAAAAGTTGTCTGTACTTCATTTTAATATTAGTATTAAAAGTTTGGATTTTTTTTTTTATCTTGCTTTGGTTTGTTTCTTAAGAGAGAGAAAAAATTATAACTAACACATTTAGAAGTCAGAACAAGAAGAAATGAGTTAAAACAGTCCAGTACAGAAATTCAAGTGTAATTCATTTTGGAAAGAATACAAAAGTCTCAAAAGATTAATAATAGGAGGTTAAGTGCAGCATTTTTCATTGAAAATTGTATGCCAGCCACATAATGCAAACATATTGGTATGTAAAATCCACTGTAATAGAGTATTAAAAAGTCAGATGCAAAGTGCAACTAATTCAAACAGTAAATTGCTATTTTAATGGCATTTTGTTCTGATTACCAAATATCAGCATCCTAATCCTAAATGTCTTGAGAGTAATTAGTTTCCTAGTCTCCTCTCCTCTATACTTAAATTTACTTCTCTGAACCATATTTTAGAGATGAATGGGCCTTTTCCCTGTTTGGGTTTTGGAAAACCATCAGGTCCTCACTGTATTCTGGAGATCTGAGAATAAACCCTGCTGCAGAATCAGTCACTTTGAAGGGAAAGGTGGAACAGAAACTAAGTGGATTCTGACAGTGGTAAAGTTTTGGGGTTTTTCCCCTACATTGTTCCCATTTTCCTGCAACAGAAATGAGTAATAAAAGAATGCCATTTTCCTTTGCTTGTCCCTTTTTCCCTCTTCCACAGAGGGAGCCTAGTTGGTTACTCTGACCTACAGGCTGAAGCTTTAGCTGCATCAAGAGGAGATGAAATAAATCCCTTCCTAATTCATCTGTCTTTACAACCTTCAAAAACCTTTACAACCTCCAACTACTGACCAGTGAGACAAGGACAAGAAATAACTGTGTGTTCAGAACAGCTGAAATAGCATTTGCAGAGACAGTATCTTTTTTCTAGTATCAGCAGATTAAGAGATTGGAGGAAATAAAAGCTTTTTGACACGCAAAGCCTTTATTGGACTTGAAAAGCTACAGAAAACATGAATCTAAGTACCAAATCGAAAACACTGGGTTTATGCAATTGGCTTTGTTTCAGAACAATTAGACAAATTTTAGAAAAGGGGAGATAGATACCTATAGAACAGAAAAAGCTTTTGACAAGACTAGAAGCAGTAACTCATAATATGTTTCCCAAGCATAAGGAATACTTAAAATACTTAGCGCCTAGAGAACAGCTGAGAGTTAGAAGGTGATACTCAGGGAAAACAATATTCTGCCATAACACCAACGTCTCCATTGCACTTAGTATCTAATGAGACTTTTCTTTTAGCACTGATGTTAATTTTTAAAGGACTTTTTGGACTTTTCTTGAAAGACAACACTATTATAGGCTTTTTTTCTTAAGGAAAATGCTAATTTTCTGAGTTATTTTGTCCATCACTCATTGCCTGTGCAAGTTCAGTCTGGTATATATAGATTTTGCCCACTCCAACAGCACTCAATGTGCTGAATAAAGCACATTGCATGTTGAAATTTTGACATACAGAGTTGTCAAGAGAATCCATATAACAATACAAATGGAGAGACATCTTACAGTTTTTAGTCCAAAGAAAGTTTTCACCTTAGGACGAGTTTGCAGGGGTTAGGGGGCAGGAGGAACAGCTAGGAAAGTAACAGCTTTTGCAAATATTAGGGAACAGTTGGGAAATTTCTTTGAATAAATTATCTGTCTTATTTGAAGATCAAGTAGCCTATGATATATTGTGTGTGCAGAAGAGCATATAGCCATATCATAGAATCAAAGAAAGGTTTGGATTTGAAGAGACCTTAAATATAGAGACCCATATCTTGGGAAAGAAAATAAATAAACAAACCAAAACCAACTACTCATACTGACTTGTTTCTTGAAACAAGATACATATATCACAGTATATGTACTGGTCATGTTACTCTTTCAAATGAAGAGCCTTTGTTTGTTGAGAGCTATGCTTCAACTGGTGAGGTACTGTGTCTCCTCAGATCACACAGAGATAAATTTGAGAGCCTTAGCTTTCTAATGGTTTGAATATGTGGACTAAAATAAATCAGGAAATGTGTCCAATCCCTAAGCCCTTAAAGCTAAATCCAAAATGTATTGCCTTCTGTGGAAATTAAGCTACATGCAGCCAGAACAAGTTTCATAGCATGTCACATAAAATCAAGTGGCCAAGTGGCAAATCCAATGTATTCATATATATCAAGCATCTCTCACAAAAAACAAAGACATTCTGAGTTGGTAATTTTTCTCCCTCTATATAGGAATCACAATTTCATTAACACTTTACTCAAAGATATTATTACCATAGCCAGCAATTTAGAAAGAGTAGTAAAACAGCAAAAAGAGTTATTATACATTAACACTATAATTAAGATGTCTCCCATTTTGAATTAGTGCCACGAAGTCCTTTGATTCAATTACTATAGAAAATTTTACAAATATGAGAGATGCTTATCTTTTTAAAGTATCTTAGAATATATACAATGTCAATAACAGATACAAGTATTTTGACAGTTATTCATAATTAATTTCCTGAAGATCACAGAACCACAGAATGGATAAGGCTGAAAAGGACCACAGAGAGTTGTCTGGTCCAACCTCTCAAGCAGGGTCAGTCTTGGGTGAGCACATTGCACAGGAATGTGTCCAGATGGTTCCTGAATATCTACAGTGAAGAATACTCCAAAAACTCCCTGGAAAATCTATTCCAGTATTCCATCATTCTCATAATAAAGAAGTTCTTCCTCATGTTCAGGTGGAACTTTCTGTTTCTCAGTTTCTGCCTGTACCCTCTTCTCCTATTGCCTGGCACCACTGAGAAGATCCTGGCTCCATCCTCTTGGCACTCTCCCTTCATGCATTGATGAGGCCCCTCTCAGCCTTCTCCAGGCTGTAAGGTTCAGCTCTCTTTCCCAGGAGAGGTGTTCCTAAACATCCCCTAAACGTCACAGCCCCTGGCCCCAGGTCTCTCTTGTACTGAGTAGCCCAGAACTGGACAGAGCACTCCAGATGTGATCTCACTAAGACTCGCTAGCTGAGTAGAGGGGCAGGATCACCCCCTTGTCCTGCAGTCAATGCTCTTCTTAATGCACCCCAGGACTCCCTTGGGTTCCTTGGCCCCCAGGGCACACTGCTGGCTCATCAACAGCTCCTTGTCCTCCAGGATCCCCAGTTCCCTCTCAGCAGACCTGCTTTCCACCAGGTCAGCCCCCAGCTTTTAGTGGTACACGAGGTTATTCTTCCCTGGATGCACAACTCTGCACTTGCCTTAATAGAATTTCAAAGGGTTTTTCTCTGCCCATCTGAGAAACTCTTGGGATTACATGTGCAGCTAACCTCGTAGTCTCATCAAAGCAAGTGTCTTGCCAAAGTCACAGATTCTCCAAAACTCTTAAATACTCTTAATAAATATTCTCTTAAATACTAAACCATGTTCAACATCACATATGTATCACCTCTGAAATCAAACTCAACCACACTAGAGAGGAGTTGCAAGGCAGAAAACAATATAAACTAACACATAACAATCTAAACTCTTCACAGAATTCAGAATAAGGTAGCACATTCCCCTCTACACGAATCTTAATTCAGAAATTCAATGTTTTAGCATTTCTGATTGTTTTCATATTTATCAAATAAAAAAATGTGGAGGTATATATTTCATGGAAGATATAAACAGGCAGGCTGTGGACCTACAATCTTTCCATGGAATTACATGCCTCACAATCTCTTCTTGTGACTGACAGTTCTGATAGATTCAGCTGAAGGCTGACTTTAATGAAACCCCATTTTCCAGGGTGAGACCATTATGCTAGAATTATTTTTGTCCTCATCTTAACTTTCAGCACAAAAAGGTCTCTCCTTTTCTCCTCCATCCTCAATATAATTTTAAATTGAAATACCAAACCCTTTTTACACAAATTGGTCTACTGACTTTCAGTCAGCTTTGCAAAAGATATTTTCTTCAGCTTATGTAAAGCTGCCGTGAGAGATCATTTTGAATAAAATAGGCCTTGGACAATTTCTAAAATAGACTGCTCTGTTCCAATGAATAGGATATATTGGTCACAAGACCTGCCATCTAGAAGCATTCGACTTGGTGTGTCAGATTCAAACAGACATTCAAATCCCAGCAAATCCCAGTTTTCCTCTTTAAAGTGAAGATAAGCTTTAGATGATGATCAATTAGAAAACAAACTCGAAAAGCATTTCAAACTCCCATGAAGCGTTAACCAACAGGGCATTGCACATCTGAGCCTTCAGACAGCAACTTCAGAACCAACACTATTGAGTTCACACAGAGACATCCCAGCATCAGCTAATTGAGTCTTAAGTTCTTTAGATGACATGGCTGTGACACTTCTGTAGAGATTTAGGTAGGAAACAAAGAATGAGTTGTGCATCCTGGGTCAGCAAACTGGACATATGCCCTTACTGAAATCCCAGGTTACAGAGACCACCAGGTACCAGGGGTGGAGAGCACACACAAGGGAGCGCCCACTCACAGGTGCTCAGGCTTTCTGTTGCCTCAGCCCACTGCAAAATTATTTCATTCTAGTGAGCTAAGGCTGTTTCAGCAAATAATATATTAAAATCCAGCAGAAGAAGAAGAAGAGCATGAAGTATGCTGAGGTTTAAGATAAATGAGCATTCTGCTTACCTGTCAGAAATCATCTTAAAGGAGTCCATGAGGAAATATAGCTGTCTCATTATTAAAGGGTGAAAGATGACACTGATGTCAATAAAACACAAGGACTATGACACACAACTGGGATTTAAGAAATGATTCTTTACCAAGTCCTGTTTATTTATCTGCTATTCATCAAACAGCCCTTCCTTGAACTTAACCATTTCCTCCAAGCCCTTACAAAATGCAGTGTTGCAGGTTCACATCTTCTGTGCACTGTCTTTTGCAGATTAAAACTTTAAAACAAGATTGGGAAAATCTGCACTACAGTTGCATATTGGGCATCAACAGCAGGAATTTGGTAGAAGAGGATTGCAGAGGTGCCCTGAGATGGCCACAGCTGGTTCCGGCATAAACAGCCCATCACCCCCAAAAACCTCAGGCAGGTTTGAAAGAGGTTTAAGAGTGCCTGTGCCAGCCACAAGAGGTGGGACACACAGCACTGGAAATGTTGCTGGGAACACGCTCTGGGCAGGAGGGACTGCAGCCATGGGTGACCCACGCTGAGGCAGCAACACGCCCGAGGGACTGCAGCTGTGGGGAACCCATGCCAGGGCTGCTGCACCCCCAAAGGCACTTTGGCCGGTGGGTACTTCTCTAGAGCAGGACATGAAGAAAGAGAACAGTGGGAAAAACAGTAAAAGGAAGAGGAGCAAACATATATATATATATATATATATATATATATATATATTTATGGGACATGACCTCCCCTCCTGCACTTCTCTTCACCTCCCCAAAGGTAGTGGGGAACACTGAACCTAGTCTGAATAGAAAATAAGGGAAGCCAAGACTAGGGAGGGATTAGAAGAGGTGTTTGGTTTAAACTGATCCTGGGGAAGGGGAAGAGAAGTGCTTGATTCTTCTAACTGTTTATATTCTTTCTTTTTGCTTTCCCTTCAATACCCAAATCCATGTTCAGAGGTGTTTCCTAACTGACAAAAAATTAAATTCAACAAAGGTTCCCAAGTCATAACTATTTTGCTCATAGCAAACCACAATACCAAAGTGACAGAGATTATTTATCAAGATTTCATACCAAATATAAAAATAATAGGCCCTACCCTATTTGTCTCAATACTTGTACAAACCATCACTGGTACAATTATGGCAGTAGTGTATTCAAAAGCCTGGGTAAGAAGCAGCAGATTGCAGTAACATCCCATTAGGTTATCTTTCAACATATGTCTGAGCTAAATAGTGTTGAAAGTTCATCAAAACAGATTTCTCCAGACTGACCAGAATTAGGTCCATATCGTTACCCTACTTAGGAAGCACTGACATTGTAATTACTTCAGGCACCCATCTGGCACAAATCACAACATGATTTCATTTCAGATGGTCTCAGCTTTGTTTTTCTCTCAGCTAGACTGTGACACAAATGTGTGAATCTCATAATTTACAACATAAAAGCATACAGTAGTGATTTCTGCCTCATGAGTCTGAAAAGCCCTGGCAATTGCTAATGTCAAGAGATTTACTTTAAAATTTAAATCATGTTTTAAATGACAGTGAAGTGGACCTGTAATTCTTTGGCTTCTCTTCAATGAATTCACTCTAGCTCATAGGTGTTTCATATTTACAGGTAACAATTGGCACAGTGCTTGGTAGGTGTCAAAGCCTGATTGAATTTAAACCAAAAGGCTGAAGTCCTTAGTTCTCTAAATTATGTCAAAAAAATCTAAAATAATGCAATGCACTTCACTTTTTTTTTTTCAAGTTTTTCCACATTGAGATTATTATAGTTGTTGAATTTATTATTTTGAAGGATTGGGAGAAAAGAAAAAAGAAATTAAAGCAAGCAATTCTTGAATTACACACACTATAAGGAAAACACTTGAATTAAAAATGTTACCTAGTTTTCACTCAAATGTGTTAGTTTCTGACAACTCAGGATAGTAAACCTATACACTATATTTTTTCCTAAAAACCACACAGTTGCCACATGTTCATTTAAATTTTAGAAGGATAATTCCCCAAAAAAGTCACATAAATGCATACATATCTGAGAGATAGTGCAAAAAAAAAAAACCCTACAAAATTTTTATATTCATTTATGTTGACATTCAGTGACATAGGTTAAATATCAGATCTCTGTAAAAGGCTTTTCCTTTTCTTACAATACAAATTTCTTTAAAACCAGCATTCCACCAGTTTTCCAATGCACATCACATTGCTGACCATCATTAAGCAATCAATTAGTTTCTGTTCCTCACAATGCAGTTGCATTTTGTTTCATGAGCTAGGAAATGGTTATACAAACAGCAAGGAACCCTGTGGGAGGTAAGAATCAAAAGGTGTATTTTACAAATTTTCATAGACCAGCTTTAGAAGTCATCAACAGCTTGATAAACTAGAAAGGGTCTGTTGGCAAAATTAACAATCTAGATCTTTTATTGTCTGGGGCAACACAAAAACACACAAACAAAAAAAACATTCCTGTAGGAAACTCCTTCATTCAAAATATTCCATCAACAGAAGAGGTCTTCCTAAACCTTGTGCTGAACAGTCACTGCCATCTGATATGATGCTGAAATGCAGCTAACTAGTTTTGCTCTGATACATCAAATCACGGGAGATTTCCAGATCTGCTTGAACGCTAACACCTTTCATTAGCCTGTTGCCTGGACTTCTGAGGCCAAAACCAGAAATGAGGTCTTGGTCTTCCCCAGGGCATTCACAGCCTGGCTAAATAGCCTATATTAGCCTGGAACACGAGAGCAGTGAAGTCACTTAGACCAGGATCTTTGCAAGCACAGCTCCGCTTCCTCCTAATGAAGAGAACTTGCTTCTTGTAAGACTGAATGGGAACTGGAGGTGACAAGGCTGAATACTTGTCAGCAACAGCTGTTTCTGTCATACACATCAGCTGTGTTCTGCTTTAATCTGTGCAGTCATATCTGAGAACCTCTTTAATGGACTTGGGGGCAAAGCTGAAGAAGTTTTATTCATGCTACAAACAATGAAAAAGGATGTTTCTAAAAGGTAGTCCAGATGGCAGGTGAATCTGGGTCAGAGCTGCATGATATGCTCCCAGCTGGAATCTAGTGTATGAAGGCCGGAAAAATAATTCCTTGAATTAAGAAAATGAATGCTCTGCCTTTACATAAACAAGTTATCAGGAATTTATATCATTAGGAGGAAGCTGCATTGCAGAGAAATGGCTTTAGCATGTTTTTCAAAATAGAAATGTTTCTTAATTGAATGTAAACAGTAAAACATAAAATTGCAATAGAGCCATAGCAGAACATGCTTGAAGTTCTTATTGATTGTATGTTAGTTCAACAGGTTTTAAGTCATAAAAGTCAAGTTTCTCCTAGAAAGTAAAATGCTGCAGGAAAACTGTGATAGTTCAGTGATCTCCAGTTGTCCTCCTGTCCACATCACACTCCATAGTGCTTAGTTTTCTAGGAATGTTCATCATCCTTACCGTCTCTTGAAGAGTTATTTCTGTTTTTCCCTAAATGCCCTTCTTGAATGACCCTGCCTTTTTAAAGGTATTTCCCTTAGCTAATGCACTTTCTTGACCTTCTCCTGGTATTTATTCTAGAGATCAAAACCACATCTTCTTTATCCTTTCTCACTCCTTAGAGATGATGCAGATTCTTAGCAGCTATTCAAGACTTTTCTCCGTAATGGCTGTGCTACCCTGAACTCTTTCAAAACATTCTAAACAAAAATATTTTTTCAGTTTAAGCCTTCATACCAGCATCAAGAAATGGTCCATGTATTTTTCCTCCCTATGGTATCAGATGACATTCCTATGTCACCTCTTGAGCACTTGGGTGATCATAAAGCATTTTTATACAGAGCCCTGGTGCAATACCTGGCATGTGCTGGATTGAAAGAGTGGGTAATAGAGGCTATAACATCCACACACAATCACCACATTGCTCTGAGGCATGCCTCCAAAAGGCTTAAATTGCAAGGGAGTAAAAAAAGGTGATATGGCAATGGGAAAAGGAAAATATGGTATAAATACTGCCTAATACTGTTGCCCTGATTGCAGCTACAGGATGGTGACTTGTCACCTAATGTTGTAAGCCTGAATCAGTCCAATGTGCGTGCCAAGCCTGCATTTTTGTCCCAACCATGTATTCCCATTCCCTCTCTGGCATATATCTGACCATGGTATGAATCATTTCATCTTGCTAGATAGCAGAAAACCAGGAAAACCTTACTTCCTAAGAGAGCTTCTTCATCTTCACTTCCAGCTCTTCTCCAGTCAGCCTTTGTGAGAGATTTCTAATGCCAGTGTGGTCACAGTGCTGACCAAGCTCATGCTGATGCCCCTTTTCAACTTTGTTCCCACCTGCCTCAAATTTTTGTAAATTATCCCAGCTGTGCTGGGCTGACCCTGGCTTGATGCCAGATACCCATCAAAGCTGCTCTTCACTCCTCAGCTGGACAGGAGAGAAAAAATACATCAGAAGGCTCATGAATCGAGACAAGGACAGGGAAAGATCATCTACCAATTACTGTCATAATCAAAACAGATTCAGCTCAGGGAAATTAACTAATTTATTACCAGTCATATCAGAGTAGGAAAATGAGAAAAAAATCAAATTTTAAAATACCTTCCACCCAGCACTGCCTTCTTCCCAGACTAAATTTCACTCCACATTTTCTCTACCACAGGAGGATATGAAATGGGAGCTGCAGTCAATTCATCACACACTATCTCTGCCAATTTTTCCTCCACAAGGAAGGACCTCTCTCACTCTTCCCCTGTTCCAGGGTGGGATCCATCTTACAGGAGACCTTCATGAACTTCTCCAACACAAGTCCTTCCCACAGGCTGCAGTTCTTCACAAACTGCTTCAGTGTGGCTCCCTTCCACAGGGTCACAAATCCTGCCAGAAAACCTGGTCCAGTGTGGGCTTCTCTCTCTCAGTGGGTCTGCAAGTCCTGCCAGGACTCTGCTCCAGAGCAGGCTCCCCATGGGGTCACAATCTACTCCAGGCACATCCACCTGCTCTCGTGTGGGCTCATCCATGGGCTGCAGGGGGATCTCTGCACTCCCGTGGACCTCCAGGGGCTGCAGGAGCAGAGCTGCTTCAGCATGGTTTCCACCAGGGGCTGCGGGGAATCTCGGCTCTGCTGCCTGTTCCTCCTTCTCCACTGACCTCAGCGTCTGCAGAGTTGTTTTCTATATTCTCACTCCTCTCTCTTCCATTGTGCAGCAAGGTTTTTTCCCTTGATAAATCTGTTATTTCAGAGGCTTTACTACCATCTCTGACTGGTTCAGTCTTGGCCAGCTGTGGTTCCATCTTGGAACTAGCTCTATCCAACACAGGGTATGGCTCTGGCAGCTTCTCATAGAAGCCACCTCTGTAGCCCCCCCTGCTAACAAAACCTTGACACACAAACCAAATATACCAGCCTTTATTATTTGTCCAGTCATTTCTGGAAAACTTCAGTTTTTCATGGGAACAGAGGAAAAAAACATGGAAAAATTCTTAGCTTGCTCTCCTCTCTTTGGAAACAAAGGATGCCCACTCACCTCACTAACTTACTGTATCTATCACACAGATGTTTCAGGGAATATGATGCTTTTCTCATATGAGCCTGTTTTTCAACCTGAACTTCATCAAATGCTATAGGGACCAAGGCAGCCTGTATTCTGACAGTCCTCCTGTGGTACTTTCTTTGCTTCCTCTTCTGACTGCTTGTTTTGAAGCAACCCTAGTCCTTTGGTGCATTTCTCTATTCATGCTTCCAGATATGCCAAGAATTTTACATTTTAGGTTAACATTGCCAGAACACATTTTGTCACTCTCAAAAGAGTTTAGGGCCCCTCAACTGCTACAGATATGAACACAGAAGTAAAAAGCATTTAAAAATTGTGTGATTTCAGCAGCATCAATTTCACATGAATTACAATAGCAAGGGGGCAAAACTGGCCATGTGCCCACATTAAAATAGTGAATGACAAGAGAAATAGAGGGAATAATAACAAACTAGTTCGGGTGTAAACTTGTCTGGCTTCAGAGCAAAACTTCCTGAAGTGGGAAAGTTATTCTGGATACAAACTTTCCACTCAAAGTAGGAACTTTCTAGAAGACAGTTGTTCTACTCCCTGGCTGGACTGTTTTGAAATAAAAAGGCAAATGTAATAATGTATTTATTTCATTCAGTTAAAGACAGAGGTCCAAATTAGGCTATAAATAGGGTATCTTCAAGGACATGCTGAATTTCCCTGCAAGTAAATATACTCAGGGTCAAAAAGGAAATTCAATGCATATTAACCTGTCGTATCTCCATCCTTTTTGAAATCACACAATGTAGCAGTTTAACTTTTAAAAACATATTATTGAACAAGATCTACACAAAACCCACAAACACTATCAAACACACAATATATTTAAGAGAAAAAAAGCAACAATGCATTTGTTCCTTTAGACATATTATGCTTGACTGCCATATTAATTGTGGGCAATTGTCAGACAGAAGCGTATTTTTGCTTTCCCTCAATGTTATTAAGTCCCTTTTCAAAGGCCTCATATTAATCAGAAGCATGATTGCTAGACAAAATTTGGTCGTTCAAACTTTTGAAATTTTTTTAGTCAGAAACTATGTGAAAAGATGCAATTAGAAAACATTGTAATAGTCCAGGTAGCACTACACATCATGCTGTCATCACTTCCAATCAGAAAAATCAGAACCTTGTCAAATTTTTATTGGGTTTTTTTTTCTGTTTGGTTGGTTGGTTTTTGGTGGGGTTTCTTTGGACTCTTTTTTGCTTCAATATCTGTCCCTGGTGGAATTTTTTGTGGACATGGCTAAAGACTTTTTGGGAAAATTAGACTGGGAAGACATATTATTTGCCCACAAATCTGGATAAGATTAATGGATGTGAACGGCTTTAAGGACAGGGAGTGGGACAAGAAGATACAGGGGGGTACTTAAAATACTTAATAAGCCTGGGATGTCCTGGAGAAGGAAATTTTGACAGGGAGCCAAGAAAAACAGAAACAAGAGACTGAGACATACACATAAAATATTGGAATTAATCACTTCCACTTCATCCTTTGATGATATCCTTTAGACACAAGAACTGCCTGGCGTGCCCCAAAGGTTGCTATACTCCAACCTCACAGTATTCTACTGCCTCTTCCCAGACTTTTCCTTTCCTTGCAACAAGAACATCACCAGTAACAATATCAACATCTAAGAGCTCCCCTAGTGCCTGGTTCAATTACCTCTAAAACATCTCAAATGCCAGGATAATCCCAAAGACATTCTTATTTAGTGATATCTTCTGACAGATACAAAAAGTTCCAGGCACAGCCCAACTATCTCTATGCAAGAACCATATTTCTGGACTTAAAAGAGGAAAAAAAAAAAAAACACCACTAACCCTAACACAATTCCCTTTCAGCCTGGACTGGGCAGTAGACATATTTTTTTATGAGCATTGACAGTCATTCTTTGTTCATTACTTGCTCTGTGTTAATTGGTCTATTGAAAGATGCAGATCTTCTATGGATTTCTGTCCTCTTACAGATAAACTAAAACAAGTTGCTAATTTAGTTATCCTGATAGCTAATCTAATGATTTCAATTTCATGTGGGAAAGCTACCCTCACTGTTTTCCTCCGCATTTTACAAATTTGATAAATATACAAACATGCAACAGTTTCACTGTATGAAGTAGCTTTTTCACAAACTGTCATATTCCTACTTGGAATATTCCTGTCAGTTTCTGCAGGCAAAGCAGAGATACCTGAAGACTTTTAGCTCTGGATTCTCATTTGCTTCCTGGCTTTAATTAAGGGAAAACTAAAATGGTCTCTCTCTGCTGTTTCATTCTGTGATTAGGACATTTATCAAATACTTTTTTCAGCTGATGAACTAGAATGATCATTATTGCTGACCACTGTACATTATACTCCTCTTTGCTTTTTTGGTCCAGTTAAGTACTTCTTCTTTTCCACATCTCATTTTTAAACACACTGCACTCACCTTGTGCAGGCTCAGTTGTAGAATGTTCTTTATCTGGAAATAAAACGTTGTGTGTGAGGTTTTCTATCCTAATTCTACTGTTTTGTTAATCACAGGCTTTGGTATCACCCTCCTTATCAGTGCTATCATATTTCATCACTTTACAATATTCCACACTTGCTAAAGTAAATTGTTTACTCAATAAGCTATTGATAAGCAATTTTGCAAAGTACCACCAACATTCAAGCCCTGTGAATTCAGATTTGTTCACATGCTACCTTTCCCCAGAGTACATCTATCTTTCTGCACACTCAAAAACCTATTAACTTACTTCAGTAAATTCCTTGGATACCTGCTCCCATTTCTCAAATGCAAATAACCACTGTGCAGACATTGCCCATAGGTCCCTGTATGTTTAAATCATTAAATTCAGTTCTTCACTCACTGCCAAAAAAACACTTATAACTGGTTGAGTCAGGTAACGCTGCATCCCCTCTCATATGGAGTTGTGCACATTCTTTTCCACAACAGGCACTCTATTCTTATACATCAATATTTAATTTATATATGGATATAACATATATAAAAATATATATTGCATATAATTCAAGTTTTAAAAGGAATTGTGTTGGTTTCAGTAATAATCCCTGAAAAAAACTCGAGCAATTTATTTTCAGCTGACAAAATCTTTTCCGTCTTTCACTTAAACCAGTAAAGCATAATTCCAAGCTAATTAAAAGTCAGCCACATGGCTGACAATTAAAAGTCAGCCACATGAATAATGATGGTTATCACTTTTGCCTGAATGTTTAATTATTTGTGACTTGACCCCATTTGTTGAAGGCCACCTCAGCTTTGTATCTGCCCACACAAATTGCAATTATCAGAAAATCTTCTTTTGGCCCATGGACCATTTGATGCTATCGTGCACTGGTAGAGCCAGCTCAGTCAAAGTGTTCAGCTTCAGTGAGGGACAGATGTGGTGTTTTACTCCTACAGCAAATAATTTGGCTGTCAAGGCATACAAATTTAATTCCAAGTGCAGGGGAAGAAATATACTCTCTGAAGTTGAAAAGCTTGCCAAAGGGAAAAGTAGCATTAATAAGGAACTTGTACTGCTCATTTGCTGCACGCAACTTTTCAATCTGTTTCTCACAGTTCTGTAACAGCATGTCCAGAGAGAACTGAAAAGGCAGCTGGATGAAGCTGTCAGAAACAATGACCCAATAAAAAGGGTTCTTACCATTTGCCAGTGATGAGCACTAACATAGTCCTTCCCTACCCCCACAAAATCTGTGGGAATGTCCTAAATCAGACTGCCCCTTTTTGTCAGCAATTTTGAGTTCTCTAATGTATGTCCAAAACAACAAAGATCTCTTCCTACAGCAACATCAAGGAAAACACCAGCTTCTGAAGAGGACAATCATCAGCAGCACTCCTCTGTACATCAGGTGATTGGAGTTTGGATTTGAAGCATATTGTTAGGAGTATGGTTTCCTCAGAATCTCCTGTTCTATCTCTAAAGTTATACCCAGAAAGTTTACAATGTTTGATCTTACTGAAATTATTGGCATAAAACCGAGAGAAAGCAGAAAAAGCATAAATGAAAATTACTGTACTATTATATAAGCAAGTGTAGATTTTGGAGCTTTTTGGGCTGATAATTAGGACTCTCATTACAATTGTAAAGGAAAATACTGAATAATTTCACATACATTAAAACCACCATAAATTTCTTTAAGAAAAGGAAATTAACATATATATATATATATATTATATAATATATATATAAAAGAATTAGAAAACTCTGTAGTGTGCCAGATGGACATTTGAATACACAGGTGGCAAGAACACCAAATCCTAAAAAGGAAAGGCAAGGGTTTAAGCAGAAGGGGAAGAAACCACATTTAAATTCTTGCCTCTAAGAGTGAAGCTCAGATTTAACTGAGATTATGGGAGCTGAATAAAGGGGGAAGAAATTTTGGAACAGTATAGACATGGAAATTAGTTTATCATGAAAAGAAGAGCAAGAGAAAGAAATAAAATATGGCAGTGTATTTAGAGTCTTTTTTCTCCCAATATTAAGTACAGGCAGACAGGTTACAATGGCATAATGCCAAAATTATAACTAAGAATATAAAAAGTAAAGGAGATACACAATCAGGAAAAAATATTCAAGAAAAAAATTATTAAAACTAAACATGATTGATTACAGCTTAATGTTTGAACAAAATTGCTTTATTCCATAGGCACGGCTTGCACTTAAGCTGGGTATGCTCATCATGTTGTGTATATCTCCAACCTTCTATTTTGAATATATTTACCATTAATTGGACCTGCAAGATTGTGCAGAGGATAACTTAAAAGGCAAAGAGAAAGGATTTTTCCACTTTGATGGGAAGCAAAATAGACACAGAAATTACGCAGCTAACACATGTATACAAAACAATAAAAAAAACTCCAACCATGGGTAGGCTTTTGCTAAATGCAACTATTAAACATATCTTTATTCAGTTAATAATAAGGTTTCTATTGACAGCATTAAAATTATTCCAGAATGGCTTTATTGAGAAAAGAAAATTACTATCCACATGTCAAATAACTATTATCTTATATCTTATTTGGAAAAGCATCTTATCAGCCTCTAGGGAAACAGAATAATTAGTCAAGTTGATATCAAATTCATTTCCAAAAATATTAAGAAGTATGTCACAAATAAGCCTTTTATATCTCTTTTTGAGAGGGGAGAAGAAAATAAACCTCTCACTTGTTAACGAATCCACCTGAAAATGGCCCCAGACTAGACAGCTTTATGCTTCAAAGTTATTCACACTTCACAAATAAAATTTTACCTCACCAAGAAGTAAGGAGAGAAACAACAGTCCTACTTTATTATGGACCTTTATATCAAGATATTTACTACCATCCTATCGCTGTCAAATCTGATTATAAAACAGGGATCAGCAAGCAAGAGATTAAAGGCTCATCTGAGAAGCTGGAAAAAATGAAATTGATTAAAATTGTCCAGACTGTGTCAGTTTCACAGGAACAACCATCCAGATGGAGGGACTATTGGAATACTGGAATTACACATATAAGTACTCTCAGTCTCTCTCTGCCTTTGAAATGTAAATGAAAACTGCCAAAATTGTTGAAGAAATAGATATATAGATATAGATAGATATAGATAGATATAGATAGATAGATTAGCTAGATAGACAGATACAGATATATTGATCTAGTGAAAGACTCCTCACATTAACCAGCTTTGTGGAGCACAGGATCAGCATTATATTAAATGGAAATCCTTGCTGATCCTTGGGCTTTCTCTGCTCTTATTTGAGAATGTTTTTCTCCATAGGCACTATATGCTTTCAATTTCTGTTCTGTAAGAAAAGGAAGTACTTATTGCTGTGCAGTCTGGCACACAGGTACTTAAGTTGCTACAAGAGCACTAAGGTCATTTGAGTGTTTGTCTAACTGAAGCTGCTTTTGAGAAGCCATAGCCCCCCCAAAAAATGAACTGGCTGGACACAAAAGAAGGTTTATGTACATAGTCTCTAATGGATGGATGGCTGAAGGGTTTAAGAGCAAGGTTTTATAACCCAACAAGAAAAAGGAGTGTGTCCAAAAAAAAAAAAAAAAAGAAAAAATCACACATCACAGTCCACTCTTCCAGATGCCACAATGACATTTGCATTTCCCAACTACTTTCTACTGGTTTCACAGTCCAGCAGCCAACTATGCTGTGAACATGAGATGATGCAAGACGAACATGGCCATCCTTCAGCTGCCTGATGCTCTCTGAGACCATGCTATTTCTGAGCAGGTATAAATCCATTGCAGAGCAGAAAGCTGTCTCAACTCCTATAAGCAAACAAAGTGATGCGTTTGAACTCTTCCCCTTCCACGAACAACGCCTCAGAGAGGAAGGAGGCAGACCCACACAGAGGCACTCCATACAGTGCCAAATTCTAATTTGGGGGCTACGTGGGCCCAAATCCATGCCTGTTCCTTCATGCACAAGAGCAGGTGCAAGTACAGTCAGGGCAATGTCTCTTATAGCAAGCAAGAGTCTCTCCCAGAAATGTGCTGGGTGTAGGAGTAGTGGATCATCAGGACAGAGCAAGTCTAATTTCATTCTCTATGAACTGCAAATGCAATTTCTTTTGCTGCATCCTGGGAAAAGTACAGCAGCAAAACGATCCTCCCACGGTGGATTTACTAAAGTGATTTTTTAAAAATGAATGGAAAGAGAGAAAAAGAAACCTCATGCAGAATACAACTCCATTACTTGTATATATTTCCAATTATACTGCCTAAAATTGAAAGTTCTACTCTGACATCATAAAATAATTGATTTTCTTTCAGCTATCAGTAAAGATATAAAAAAAAGTTCCGGAACGGTGGGTGGTGTATCACTACACAGAAAGCCAAAATAATCACTTTCCCTGTCTTCCCTATCCTCCTACATTTTCCTTTATGGGTTATTCTGCTTTTACTGCCTACATTCTTCACCTGAAGTCAAACCCTCTGTTTATGGCATCACAGTGGTTGCTGTGGAGCCTATTACAATGTGCAAAGCCAAAAGTGATGAGTTCAAGTTTGGACTGAGCAGTAGTACCTCACAAAATGTTTCTGAAGGAGTAGGAGATATTACAGAAAAAAAACTAAAAACAGAACATATATTGAAAACAAATTAATTAACTTCTTAAATGACTGTTTGCCATCAACTTCAATTATCACAGCTGTTTTCAGATATATTACTCCACTGGCTGTAGAGACCAAGTGCTAAACTACACATATGGAAGCAAGCACACAACAGGAACAGGCAGCACTAACACAGATGGCAGCAGAGTTCCCAGCCACGCTGCTCAGTAGTGCCTGCTGTGATTGCTGCATGTCTTCTGCAGCAAAAACACACAAACGACAAAGTGTGGCGAACACAGACACACCCTGCACAGTGCTGCTCTGGCAAGGAGAGCTCTTCATGGCACCCTTCACTCCCACGTCCTTCTGGGCCAGATTCAAGGTTCTGTAAGTTATGACCAGAGAACATCCACTCCTGAAAAGGTTATTAGGACATAGCAATTCCTTCTACTGTATGGATTGGCTTCATGCACCCCTTCTCAAACACAGACACGTTTAAAAAAACAACTGTTGAAGTACAAATGCTAATTCTCAAGAAACATGTAAAATAGCACAAACTGAAGAAATCCATCTTGGGATTTCCCATCACAGGGTCAGCCACTGCCAAATTTTCACAACTTTGGTAGCAGATAGAGTTCTATTTTTTTCCCTACATTAGGAAAATCATAAATTACTTCTATTTACCAAACTAGTTTCTTAATCTTTTGTCCCTAGCTTTGAAACCTGAAGTATTACCAGGACTGTAGACTTCAAGGAAAACCACTGATCAAAGATTTCTGAATCATATCTGTACTGACAGAGGTTCTTATCCATCTACTTGTTAAAAACAAAACAAAACCTGCAAAGAGCAGGAACAAAGATAAAATCTGATGCCAGATTTAAAGAAAACAAAAAAAAAACCACTTGAGGACAAGACAAAGAAAAGAAAATTTCAAAAATAAGACTTTAATGGCCACAGAGCTCAATGAAAGGTCTTATTAAAGTATTATTAAGCAAAGAAAGTGAGTCTCTAAACAATTTCTTAACATGAGTGCCTTGAGACGGCTGGTGGGCCAATGTATCTTATTACATGACTGCAGAAGCATTAAAAAATTAATTATACCAAATAGCTGAATTAATTAGGATATGTGGGACAATAGCAGTTTATACCAAAAGTCATAACGTGCTTTTAAAAAAAAAAACAGTACTCTTTTATATCAGGAAAATATATTACCAGCAAAGTTGTAGTACTGTATACACGCTATGTTACATGGGGATTTCTGATATAGGAATGTTGATGGAAAATTGTGAAATTTACTTGTAGGCTTGTACACAAGAAGATACCAGGAAATAAAGATGCAGTGGAGCTGCTGGTTCTTTGTGAAATTCCTTAAGCCAGACATAGGGGACATCCAGAGAAATCCAACCACCCTGTGGGCAGGGTGTCAAGCAGGACATCAGAACAAGCAGTCTCGTTATTGTCTCAAAACTGGGACCTTGTGGAGGATAAAAAAAAAAAAAAAAAAAAAAAAAAAAAAAAAGGACAAAACAAAAAAACACACACAGCCCCCACAACCTCTCCTCCCTGCCTCCTCCCACCAAAAACAACCAACCAACCAACCAATCAAAAGTAAAGCACTGTCTTTCAGACTCTTTCTATAATGACCAGAGACATCTGTGTTATAATGACACTGGAACATTTCAGTTACTCAGGTTGCCAAGACCCTTCCCATCACAAACTCTTACCTGCACTTCTGATTTATGCAGGTAGCTGAAGGGCAAGACAGCTGTCGTACCCATCTGTATGTCTCAAAAATTTAATGAAGTTTCTAGGTGAACCCAGGTAACAAGTTGCAAGCCTAGGAATCGTTAGAATTATTTATATTCAAAACACTATGGATTTAGCAAATTATTAGTTTTCCACAGTATCTTTTCTGGAACATCCTAAAATAAGGCAGCTTTCATTATATTTGGTAAGTGGTACTTCAGATCATCAGTGGAATCACTTTAGCACCACTTACTCTCAGATTTATTTCTAGGAAGATGCCTGTTAATCTAGAGCTCCCACTTTTCCAAAATTATCAGGCGCTCTTTGGCTTTTTGATGTGAAAAAGTAACCAGTTGCTAGAGTTTGTGCCCTCCTTCCTTGGATGTTTTCAAGACTGGATGGAAGAAAGCTCTGAGCAACCTGATCTTATCTCACAGCTGACATAGAGCGGAAGACTGGACTAGAGATGTTCCTTAGGGTCCTTCCAACCTGCAGGATTGGTATGTATGTATGTATTCCTCAAGTTTCCACTAGAGAAGCTGAATATAATCAGAACTTATTGGATCTAAATATTTTAACTAGATTTAAAAAAATGCAAAACAAACTTCCACCATCACCATCAAACAGCAGTATACAATTGTCAAAATACATCAATAAGTAATTTGGCCACTTTCCTCTTTCTATGCTAAGAAAAATCATAAAACAGAGTTTGAATTTGCAGACTACAAAAGCCTTGGGCTAAAAATATCCATCTGCCATCAAACTGGCATCATGTTGGTGCAGGAATAAGAGGGACAATAGGCTAGTCAAGGATGCTGCTCCAGCTTAACCCTCCCTGCAATGGAACAATTGCACAATGCTGCTAAGAACTCTGAAAAACTTTCAGGTGCCACTTAATCATCTCTTCTGTGAGATCATTTGTGTGCTCTATCCCTCGAACAAGTGCCAAAACAGAAGAATTCAGAAAGCCTGAAAAATCAGGTGATTTTGCTTGCTGTATGCACCCTGATCTGATGCATACAGCAAGCAGCTACAGCCCACAAGATCAAACCCTTCCAAGATCAGAATCTCATTCCAGTCACTGCAGTTTCTGTAAGGTGATCCTTTTCCCACCTCTACACTTGCAATATAGTCCTCTCCCAAAAATTAAGGTAATTGACCTAGGACTAGCTTTTCAGCCTGGACATTAAGAAAACAAAGACTACCCACACAAACAAAAGCCCCAACAATATATGCCTCTGTTCTAATCAGATTATTACCACTTCTCAGTGAAAAATAACAAGAAATCCTCCACAACTGCACAATGAAAAAAAAGAGTGGTAGATTCTCTTTTGCTTCATTAGAACTTGCCTTTGTAGGCCAAATGCTCAAAGCAATTTAGGCTGCACCCAGCAGTACCATTAACACAAACAACTGGCCATCCCTCAGGCAACTTCAGTGCTAACTGAAATCAATACCTGGTCTGGGAGCAGTCCTGCCATAGAGAATATACAGAAGTCCAACATCATCAGAACAGGAAAAGACATGTTTCCTTAAAACACATATAGAAATGTTAAAAAAAACACTTTCTTCCAGATTTTAAATGGATTCATAGGCTTGAATAGATCTTGGAATTCCAAGTAGCTAGAAAGCCAAAAAATCATACCTCTAAATCAAATAAAAATTGAATACTGTGTTCCCATTCCCTCTAATTCAGGTTTGAACATTGTAAGGAACACATTACTGATGTCAGGACTTGATTATGATGTCTTATATTTAAAAATGATGCAGAAGTCTTGAAACATTCTGCCCATTCCAGAACGCAGCAGCTCATCTGTTTTGCAGTCCTGATGATATGAATGCAACGCAGGGGTCCCTTGATCTCTCTGTGTACAGCTTCTCATTACAGAACCTCCTCTCACTTACCTCCTAAAAAATTTTACTCACACCCACTTCTTGTCTAGCAGCAACCATGACCTCCCACATGAAACCACGGTGACAATCAGCCAAAGAGATGAAACTGATGAGGACATCTGGTTACACGACATGAATTAACTCAATCCAACTTCTGGAGAAGGAGTATCTCTTCTCAGCCTCCCATCCCTCCCCCTCACTACAAATGCCAGCAGTTTAGACAGCTCTGTAGTTTCAGAGCTTCAGAGCAATAAGTATTGAACAAAATACCAGAATGGTTTGTACAGCAAAGCGCAATGAAGCGCATTGACAATAACAACTCTTTTTTTCTTCCTTTTTTTCCACAGGCTCTTGGGTTCATTATCACAAACTAACAGTTCTACTTTAATCTGCCTTCAGGAGAAGGTCCTACCCACTAATTCCTACTCCTTGTTTCGACTTTTTGATGCTTACCACAGGAACGTGGCATCAACAAGTCAATAAAAATTAGTCATCAAGAGCACACAAAAAATATTCTTAGATATCAGTGCCCAAGACAAGACCACCAAGCCATCTTAAAAATAACACATTTTACACAGTATTTTGGACTTATTTATTAAGAAAATCCTTCAGTATTTATCTTTCAAATGAAACAAATATATTTTCAAGGAAATAAAGAAAATAATCTCAATGATACTACTACATAAGTAAGGCAAATACTATTTAATGACTCCAGGAACTGCCAGTGTCATGCTTTTTTTAACAAAAGGGCATTTATTTTCAAAACACTGCCTAAATAGCAACCAAAGTGCTATCTTCAAGCTCACTCACAAGGCAAGAGGCACAAATTTGCATTCAATGGCACAACCTCCCTGCCCTGTAGCCCCTTCCTTTGCACCATGTCACTTTCCTAAATTACTCAAAGAATGCCATAGTAGTTTTGTTTCACTTGCTATTTAATGCTTCAATATATTAATCAGCACCAATTTAAAATCCATCAACAAAACAGAATGTATCAAAGTGAACCTACAATAACAATATTCCTTGTTCAAGTGTTACAGGAAATATTACATCCTTTACACAATGTCATATGCATGAAGACAGAAAATGAAAACAGTTTCATAAGAAAGACAAGTTAAATTCTTAGAGGGTAAAGACATTCCAGGTCTGGGGATGGCTTATGCTTCTACTGCTCAGAACAGCACTGGGAATAGCCCAAAGAAAGCAGTCAGGAGTTGCCACAGTTCCAATCAATTATTAAGGCAACATGACAAAACAAATTCCGTGCATAAACAGACATTCCAACTGTAGTTAATGGACAAGATGATTCATTGTTTTAACATGGCACGGCTAAATGGAAAGACAAAGGCAGAAATGTTAAACTGAATATTAGGACTGGAAACTTCCAGGAGCAAGTATAAAATGCCCCGGAGTCAGGGTTACTCAAAATATAAAATATTTTAGAATGTACTGAAATGAGATAGTTTCTATAGTTCTGTCAGAGTAATCATTTCACATAGCTTCAGAATTTTCAACAGCAAAAGCCAAATGATCAGGAAAGTGATTCTTTCTTTTTTCCTTTCAGATCACACCTTGTACTTCCCAACAAGGTGACTTTAGATTCTGTCTGAATAAAACTACCCAAATATACTGTAAAAAAAATAAAAGTCAGAAAAATATATCTGGTTATGAAGTGGAAGTCTTTGGTTTCTTAACTACATTTCTGCACCAAAATTAGATTTCAATAAATATCAGAAAACTGTATTTGGAGTCTGCTTCTAAGATCTAGATGGTGTATTTTTCATTCTATCATAAATTAAGATATAGAATAGTCTGAGGATTTTTAGCTCTGATTACTTACCTCTAATTGAGGAAGTTATAATGCTAGGTTTTAGCAGTATCATAAATATCCTCTTTATGAACTAGGCTTCCACTAGGGTATTGCCTTTCTTACAGGGAATTAATTTGAAAAACAAAAGAAAAAAACAAATATTTTTTTACAAACAAAAAAAAACAGAAACAACCACAGAAAGTGGTAATAGCTAGCCAGCAATTCATATACCAAAGGAAAAAGGGAAAGGCTAATAAGTTAAAATATGTTTGGCAAACCAACCCCTCTTGTTCTCCAGGTCAAAACCCTTCCTTACCCACCTATTTGTTTGGAAAGCCTTGCCTTAAGAGCACAGTCTGCATTGCACAGTAAACACACTGCCTTACTAATGAGACCCCAAAAGTGGCTGCAGCACCAAAGTGTCAGTAGATGTAAACAGAAATAACATCAATGTTCACACATTCTGAACATAAAGGCTAGGAAAACGTTTCAATATTTAAAATCTACCTGCAGATTATTCCACTTGATCACAGAATAGATGTTTACGTGCTTTAAGAAGAAAACTTCTATTCCTTTATATGAAGCATATACATATATTTATATATATATAAAACCTACATTAATTTCAGACATTTACTTTCACAAATGCTACAATAAGGCATATGTAAAAAGTGAGGTGAGAGAACTATGCCTCAAGCAAAACAGAAGATTTGGTTATGACTACCCCAACACGACCAATAACATTATTTCCCAGGAGACAGAGAAGGAAGAAAAAGAAAAGCCAACAGAAAATACTGAAGCACATTTTTGAATATTTCAAGAAGAAATGTAAAAAGATGAGAATATCTGAAAGTGGAAAGCTCAAGCACAAATTAATTTCCTAACTGTTAACTGTGGAATTAGTCCACTCCAGGAGCAACCTAGATGTTTGCACATATGCACACAACTAAGCTTATTCAAGAAGAGAACTATGAAAAGGTTTGAAGGGTTTTTTTTCCTCTCTCTCCATTCTCCCAACAGTTCAACACAACTGGAAGAGACCATGTCTCTGCAGCAATAATACATTGACTTCTACCCTTCCCACATTACAACCTTTCCATTACACCAAACAGATATGGCAACAACAGGTTTTGTCTTTTTCTGTGACAACTCTAGAGAGGTGAAGACTAAAATTAGTCAGCAGTTCCAGGTGAAAAAGTTGTCTGTGTTGTTAGAGCTCATATTCATTTACCCATCCTACCTGGGTATAATTTAACATATTGGCATAAAACTAAGTGATTTCATTGTGCTGGCTGAAGCATAGAGAACTTGCACTTGCCAGTCTAAATATGGCACATTTTGTGAGCTCCTTTTAAAAAAAATGAAATAAATTGAAAATAATTGCTTTCTGTCTAAAATGTCACCTATGTGGATACACACACTCCTATACATACATTCAGCACTATTTACTTGTGCTGTTTTCCCCTGGTAAGTGTTTTTATACTAACTTTGACATAGCTTTAAAAGGGATATAAAACATTGCTTTCTCTCCAGAAGTTACTTCTAGTGGTACCAAGTATTTTAAAACTTATTTCTGTTTCATAGCTTTTAGTCACAATCCTTCCACATTTATTTCTCAAGGGAGGAAGTTTTCTCATACAAATATTTCAAAGTTTTTCTCAAGTAGTACACTAAAATATTACTTTATTTACATATTTTTCATTATGCTACTTCTTAACATCTGCCTAAAGAGAATCTGTAATAAAATTTTGGCTATAGCTGTCAGTTTTCAAGTTTTCTTTGGAGATTTTACAGCTAAGTTGCCAATGATAACCCAACATTAAAAATTTTTAAATGGACTTTTTACAAGACTCTTAATATTCATCATCTCAACAGGATCTTGAACACTTTGCTGGAATCTTGACAAGACTTCATTTACTGTATAGATCACAATGGGTTGAAACGCTAGTTCTGCTTTATATTGCTTTACATGGTATCAAACAAAAAAACCTCTAAAACAAGAACTTTTACACATGAGATCACAGGGAAATTTTCATATTTGTATTTTTAAATATCAGAGAAGTACAGAAAGTCTCCCTAATTCCTCATGTAAAAGATGAGAAGAATGTCAAAGCTGGAAAATATTTGTAACTTGACTCAGTTAAATGGCAGGTTTGCTCAGCTGCAACTCAGTATTCACCCTGCCAATTTAGACTGTTAAGTGATGCCCAAATAAACATATCTTAATCCAAACATACACAGAAATATTGTGCATGGTCTTCAGATGGTGTCAATCATAACAGAGCTGTTGAGATCCATAGAGCTAAGACTCTTTTTTCCAAGGTAGAATGGTGGCCCATTGAAATGGTTTTGCAGCAAAAACAGAGATTAGGAAGAAATATTACTTCCCAATAAATATTACTTCCCAAATTTCAAAGTATTTCATACAGCTCTCTGGTGAACAGTTTCCACCTCACTTTGATAGCTGAATGCATGCAGGTGTAAATTAGTCAAACGTGTCAGTCTGTTTGCTAGTTAAAAATCATTGGCAGTTCATATACCACAATTTTACTTTTAGCTATATCTTACTTATAACCTCTCTAATGCTTTAGCTTAAACATTTAAACTAAGTTCTCTGTTTCTGTATGATGAATTTATCAACACTACTTACAAAAGCTGAAATTTACTTAAAACCCTATTCTTGGAAAAATGAGTGTTTCTATAACTTTGAAAATTTTGTAAGCATACTAAAGTAATACCACATCTTTGGTTTCCATCCCAAATATTTCCCTATAGTATACAATCAGTATTACGGACATGCAAAATACTCTGATTTTATTTTTACCTTATATTTGGAGCTGTCAAAGGTAAGTAAACGATCTGGTGACTAAGTCTATTTCACTTTGCAAAGGCAATACAATAGAGTGCTTATTTTTAAATGACATTTGAAATCAAATTGGGATGCAAAGTGTATGGGCTTCAGTGTAATTCAGTGTTCTGTGTTACTGCAGTAATTACTTAAATGTGAATTCAGTGTAATATGATATTTTAGAAAACATTTTTTAAGAAGCAATCCTGATGGACTGAAGCATATCACACCTTTTTTAAGGTAAATTAAAACCAAGTTATTTTATAACTGCATGATTTAACTAATTAAATTTAAAGCTATTATGATAATATATTAATCATAGCAGCATATGCAGGATTATAAACTTTGCCACAATTGCACAGCTGAATCAGCCCAATGTTGGCCCAACACCTCACACTACACAGTCTGTGGATTCAATTCTGGCTCTTAGGTCAATGGCAAAATTCCCACTGAATTCACTGCATCCAGAATTTTGGTCCACGTGCCTAGCTACTGTGTAATACCCACATAAGATAGGTACACAACTTAAAGGAATCTCATCAACATGTCAGTCCCTACTACCAGCATCACAATCAGAATTAATAGGATAAATATTTGCAATTACTTTTAAACAACCACCTTTCCTTCTAAATGGATAACACTTTTTTCCTCAGAGAATTTACTTAAGAGGATCTTTGATATCCACTAACAAAATCTGTGCTCTGACTTTTAATTTGCTTCCAAAGAAGCAAAATGGAAAAGATGTTGCTGTAGAAGCGTTCCAGCTCAGAAACATCCAGGTGACAATCAATAGAAGAAACACTGAGTTTGCTTTCATTTCAGACCTGGACTTGTATTGTGTATTACTTGTGTATTACTTTCTTAGCAAGCATTTTCCCAAAACACCAACACCAGACTCCCCACCATCCCAACATCTTTGTTATCAAGATTACTGAATGACCTACAGCAACCTCTGGACTTGTGAAGAGTACAAATTACTCCTTCAGCCAAATTAGTTTCTCAGGAAAAGACACGAAGTTGCTTTGGGGACAAACATAAACAACAACAACCAAACACAAACTGACGCAGAACTCAAGCACAACTTAAACTGTTACTTTACGCATAAAGGATTAGGTCAGAGACTTCTGCAAACCCACTTACCCGAATAGTGGGTTTACAACCCAAGGGGGAACACACAGCTAGAACAAATTCTAGTGGGATTTCCAGAATTGCAACCAGATCCACAAACAGTTGGGTTTGTTCCTCAAAGCAGAGAACAGTGACAGCCAAGCAGTACAGTAAGAGAACTGTACACGACAGATTTGGCTCTGGGTAAACTGCATTCAGTGTTTAGCACACAAGGGTCATGAACCTCAACATTTGTTTTCAATAGTTCGTGGAACACCACTCCACTCTGTGTCTTCAAAGTCAGGATGTGATTTTGGGAGAACTGTCTGTATATGCTGTTTAGCCTTCAAAGAGAGCATCTGTCTCTCCGAACAAGTGAGGAAGAGACAGCAGCATACAGGGCAATATTTTCAACAGTGCTTTCCGGGCATTAAGATCGTGAAAGCCAAAAGAGATTTCGAGGACTCTTCTCAGGTTCACTGACGTTTGCCAGATTAGAAATGCTTTCTGCAGGAATTATCAAAGAAGCCGCTGTCAAAGCGAGATGCCAAAACGCGCGCGAACGCAGCTCCTCTCCTTTCGCCTCGGCAAATAAAAGACATAAGGCGCAGCCCGGCGGAATTTGGGAGCAGGGAGCTCCTCTCCCTCCGCACCCGGCGGAGGAGAAAGGAGAAAAGGATCCCGCTGCCCCCGAGGGTCCGAGCGGGTAATACAAGTCTCAGGCAAGTTGGCCCCGAGGCTGCCCCGCGCGGACCTCGGGCTCCCGTCCCAGCTCGGCGGGCGCCCCGCCGAGCCCCGCCGCGGCCGCCCCCTTACCGTGCCGGGGCTGGGGCTTAGAGCCCGGCGGCTTCTCCTTCCTGCCGCCCGCCGCGCTCCGCATCCGCCAGCACGCCGCCCCCCTGCCCAGCGCGCCGGCCATGCCGCGGGCGGCACCGCGATCGCGGCGGGAGAGCGCGGGGGCGGCGGCGGAGCGCGGGGCGCGCTGCCCGGCGGCGGCGGGAGCGGCGCGGTCCCCGCGGACCCGCCTCCGCCCGGGCCGGCGTCAATCAGCGCGGGCAGGCAGCGCCCAGCCCGGGCAGCGCCGCCCCGCGCCCCCCGCCCCGCTCTCCGGAGCAGCCCTGGGGACGGCGCCCGCCCCCCTGCCCGGCCGGGTCCGTGCGCCGCCAGCCCCTGCCCCTACCGCGGCGAAGGAGAGCATCGGAGGCGGCGGTGATGGGCTCCTGGGATGAGAAGAATTCCGCGCTTGGGAAATGACAGCCCTCGGCACAAACCTCCTCCTGCCCGCCGGCAAGTCCTCCTACAGCACCTTCCCTGAAAAACATGTGTACGTTACCTCCTGCCATCAAAATCATTGGTTGTGCACACTCCTGACTCCATACCGATGAGTAACTCAACCTGAGATTCCCACTTCCCACAAGACCATGTGTGGTGAGACAACAGCCTGCCTCCTTCCCTCCCTCACCTCCGCGGAGCACCCTCTTCTTCCTCCCTAGAGTCCCGGGGACTCCTCCGGCCATCGAGTTCCTCCCCTGGCTTTGGCGAGGGGTCGCCAAAATTTCTGTAGAAGGATTATTGCAGTGCAAGAAACATAATGCGCATAACTTTTGTTTGCAACCTTAGTAATAAATCCCTTTGTATATCAAATTATAGTAGTGACTGCAGCAGCCCTGAAAAGTTATTCCATGGTTGATTTCTAATTTTTCATACCCCTATATATATGTGTGATCAGCACTTCCACAAAATGTATCCTTCTTTCTATATGGACATAGAAATACAGAGAAAATGTATGCAGAATTTGCACTGATTGAAAGAGGAGGAGGGAGAGAGAAGAAACATAAACCCTTCTTCATGTGCCACTATATTCCATCTCTGTTTCCTTGATTTCAATAAACTTGTGGAGAAAAATAATTAGGATTTGTTATCATAATTTTAAAACTCTATTTGGGAACTAACTGAGATCCAAGTTGCGATATTTTAATTAAAATTTCATTGTGAAAGACTCTTCAGCTTTGAAACTCAAACAGCCAAGGTGTAAAGGAGCTCTAGCTGGCCCACAGCAGCACTGTTTTGTCATCCAGTTAAAAATCATCCTCCTTCTTCTCAATGCCCACAGCCTCCACCAACAATCTCCCAACACCCAATCTCCACCAACAGCCCCTGTTAAGCTCTCATCCATCCCAAGCCCCGATGTCTCAGCCGTTCTGCCTCACCTGTGAATTGTGCTCAGGAGTCAGGAGTGTCACAAGCCTGCCAGAGCTGTTGGTGTTCCAACACGCTGCACCAGGGGTGTTTTTCATTAGTGCTGAGAATGATTCATGTGAGCAAGGATCACTGACCTTGACCTCACATGCACAGATACACCCTGTGGTGATGAATGTAATAGAATAAACAGTTAGATACGACTGCTTATTCCCTCTTGCAGTGTTGTTCTTGCCCAACTCTGTTGCTCTAGAATACAAATAATGACTCATTTGCTTACCCTCATAACACCACATTTAGAAACCTGCTATTCATCTCTGCTTGAAGGGTCTTGAATAAATATACTCCCAAAACGGCTGATTTAAATCACATATATTTTTATCACTTGACACTGTTTCTGTTGTTATTGATAAAGACTACACAAGTGGGTGTGTGGTGTATCATGTCACCGCTGAGGAAGTTTTTTATAGTGAATGGTCTTTTGTTAAATTTACTTCTATAAGAGTATTTACACAGGGGAGAAGGAAGAAAGAAAAACAAAGGAAAATACATCTGGGGATCTATCTCTTTTTGCTAAGAATAAGAAAACCCTACAGCAAGTATTTGGAATGCAAATGAAAAATAGAGTATAAAAGTGTTTTGTAGGGAGCAATATTTTTAAATGTTGTAAACATATATTCCACATAAAACAAAGTATCAGTGAGGAGGAAAACTGCAGTAGTTGTATGCAGATTTAATATTCCAGAACAACCTTAATAAATATGGGGGGGAAAAGGGAAAAAGAAAAATAAAAATAAGACTCTTATCAATCTGACATACTTAATTTGTCACTGTGAAAAGAGGTAACTTTGCAGAAGCTTCCACAGCTGAACAAACATATTTGCAACCCCCCCCTGAAAAATTGATTTTTTATGTTATCAAAATCAAATGTTTTTCTTTTTTAAAGAGGGAAAGAGACAAGAGTCTTCTTAAATATTATTGTTCAGTGTACTACCTGTGATTTGACAGATCATCATGCTTCATCGTTTGCCAACAAAAGGTGGAATTGATAATATGAGAAGCCTCTGTTGAAAAGGTGCAGATATAATAAAATTATAATACTGAAGAGCTACATCGGTGTTTCATACTGTAATTTCTTTGCCATGGCACCATAGGTTTTAAGCTAATTTTTTTTAGTCTTGTTTATGTTTCCTGCTCATTTAGCATTGGAGATGTACAACTGTTTCCATGTATTAACTTGGGGCTGTTTTTCCACTGGCAAATGAGTATTTGGGTGCCGTATCTCTGTTCAGCATGTCCTTTGAACATAAGCACAAAACAGACTGGTGGTTTGAATGCGTGTTCTAAATTTTGCTTTTGCTGAACAGACTTATTCAGACCCTCACAAATAGGAGCACTGCACTGCCATACTTGCTTTTTTGCTTAGGCATCTGTTGTTTTACCTAAGAACATTATGGAAGCATTTCCAATAGTACTGGTTCCCAGTGCTGAAATTATTAAACTTGCTTCCTTTGGAAAGGGAAATACACAGTACATTCTGAGGGCATGACCTCAAATTGGAAAGGCTTCAGCTCAGAACAAGGAAGCAATTCACCACTAATCCAGAAGACTTGGATTCTTCTGTTCCTTCCTACCTTCCAGTTCAATACTTGGTGTCTACATCCTCATAATTTACCATTAGTGCGAATTTTCTCTGTTATTTTTGTTCTGATTACATCTCCTAATCTGGTCAAACAGAGAAAAGCTGGTTGAAGAAAGAAGTAGTTACCAAAATTACACTGACTCCTTGCAGACCACCACTTGACATTCCACATGGGAATCTATGCCCCTACAGAAGATGCCTTGAGGTTACAAAGCACCACAAGAGATTTTGTACAAACCACACAAAAGCTAAATACCAAGCAGTATATCTTTTGCTTTTTTTTTTTTTTTTTTTTTTTTTAACTGCACACTCTTACCTGTCTGCAGCTGCCCTCCTCTGCTCTGTGTAGGTGCAGAGCTGCAACAAAGCAGCTGAACTGGCACTCATCCCCCCACTTGCTCTTTCACATCAACCTCAGCTGTTTTCATGCACTGTTTTGGATCACCCAGTGTAGGCTCTTCTTGTGCTTCCTGGTGCTGGAGGAATTGGAAAAACAGCAGGGTGTCTTTGGTTGCAGCTGCAATGCAACACAAGGCACAGAGCAGGAGTTAGGCTGTGGTGGCTCTTGCCCTTACAATAGAGGTGTTCACCCTACCACAACTTTATAATCCTTTGCATAATTGATCTGAGTCTTATTTCTTCCATGTGCCAGGGGCAGCTATGCACATAAAAGTCCAGCAAGGATACTCTGTGCCTGCACAGAGGGCAGCAGGGATCCCCACTAGCCCAAAACCTTAAGATTGCTGCTGGCCAGAGCTGTTTGAAGCAGGCTTCAAGGCTAATCTTAAACAAGTCATATTTTTGGCTTCTTTTGCTCATAATTATTTTACAAACCTGGGGGTAGGTTTAAAAGGCTAGCTAAGTCATAGAAAAAGAACATGCAATGATGACAGATCTTAGTACCAGAAGTTTGACAAAAACAGACAGCCATTAAAATCACGTTCAACGAAGCAGAAATAGTGATTTATCCTTGTATCTACAAAATAGAATTTTTAGGTTACATATGCAAAAATTAAAGTACACTTGAAGTCCCAGAATATTTCTTTTAAGTGTAATATTGTTTATCCTACTCCTAGAAACTAGGGAAAAAATAGATAACTGTGAAACAAGTCACACTGCAAAAGAACATTTTTGTTCCCTATACCCTTGCCTGTGCTTTGTTTTACCCATTTTTGTTCCTTCAGTTATTACTCCTAACACCAGAAAAGTTGTTTCCCAGCGAATGGAAGTGAAGGGCTACATCCAATGGGTAATACAGAAGATACAATCCATAAACTGCACCTACACATTTCATGCTGCATAGACTTTGATCCAGTTGACTGCAAAAAGCAATCAAGGATCTGCCCAAAGAATCAGAGGTGCTGGATAGATGCATCAGATGGATAAATATGGAAGTTTAGGAAGCCCACAGGATACAACTTTGCCCTTTGAGCATTTAAGCTACTATTCTAGGAGCTCAAATATCAAATGATCCTATTACATATTGAACCTCCTGCCAAAAGTAAATTTTTTTCCAAACTTTTACACAAATCTGATCAGAGGGACTTACTTGAATCATAGTCCTGTCTCTGAAAGACTTTTTGTTGCAGGACAGACTTGCCTGCATGCTTTTGTCTTTTCATTCAATATGAAGAAAAAACTACAAGATTTGTAATCTCAAGTTCATTTATCCCAGATGCCAGAGATATTTCAATATTTTACTTTGTAACTTACAGCAGGCTGGGGAAACTGCATGTACAAATACATCACTAACACAATGAGCAAACATTTAGAGATAAGTGTATGTATTTACAGGTACCACAACTTAGTAGCTCACAAATAAGCAGGGGGGTTTCTGAATGAAATAAAAGTTGCAAAGGTATAAATTATAAAGAAAAACTGAATAATTCCTGATTTTTCGTGTCAGCCATGTTTCAGTGACTGAAAAATAAATGTTATGTAAGAGAAATTTCTGCTTTCAAAGCTGTGGAATTATTGCAAGGTTGCTTCTTGATCCCTCATGTTAGCCAATGAAACAGTAATGCTACTAAAGAGATGGAGGAAAAGATAATACTTAGGATGCACAAGAGGCAGGATCCCAAGAGGACACACTGCTCTCAGGTATTTACTAGGGCTTCTCCTCTGGATGCCCTGAGGAATAGGATTTTAAATAAATATAGAGCAAAGTTATGCACAGGGATCTTTGAAAGAGGAATTAGAAGGTCAGTCATAAAAGGCTAAACTCAGCTTTTAATTAACAGAGAGTTTAAGAAAGAAATAGCTATGCTAAGACAGTCTGAAGAGATCTTCCTTTCTACTTTCAAAAATGAAACTGATTTCAGTTTAGTATCACTAAATATCACAATAGAATCTGAACTAAGAATTTAATCCTTACAGTTGTGAGTAGAAACAGACTTCTCATATCCTAAATAGAATCAAATCTTTGTCCTGCAGTGGCAACTTACCCTGAAGATAAAAAGAAAAGGCAAGCTCTTTTTCACCTGTCTCCTTCTTAATCGTTCGGTGAGTCTGACACAGCTTTAGTTTCTATTTGCAGCTCTGTAGGAAACTGCAGAAAACCTATTGCCAGGGGCTGCAAGAGGAACATGCAGAATGAAGCATTACCTCTCCTGGCTGTGCATCTCCCTGCCAACAGCCACGATATCTGCAGCATCCCTCTGGCACATGGAGGGTTGCAGGAGCTTGCAGGAAACCTCATCCAGGTTTAATGGCACTTGCAGCTGTGAATAGTTTGTTTCTTCTTTGTTTCTGTGACCACAATTCACGGTTTCGCTCTCTCTTCCATGGGAGTTGTGCTTGAATTTGGTGTCTGGGATTGAGCCCTAACTGCAGTAGCCAAAAGTGCATCAAACACAGCCTATGATACATACTGAGTAGCATGATAATGTAACCAAACTCATATCGTTTTGTAGCTCTAATCACCCATTAAATTCACCACAGCTGCATTATATGGCTTTTCCCTGGCTTTTAGTGAGAAAGTGTTGCTTTGAATAAAGAGAACAGAGTAAAACAGGTTTGCAGCTCTTAAAGATGTGTATCAAAATTACATAATTTGGTCTGGTTTTCCCTCTCTAATTCAATAACCACCTAATTCTTTAAAGAATTGCTACATTCATATTTAAATTGTAAATAGATATCTAAAAACTACTTTAACAAAACATTCTGTGCACTGCTTCTATGTAACATCAAAGAAGAATATGGAATGAAAATAAGGAAATTCCTTTGGAATTAGGTGTATGGGAGATCCCTTATCATTAGCACTGGTTCTTTTTCCTTTGGTTGGTTCCCTGATAGTCAGCATGCAACTTTTTAGCTTTATAGTTGTCTTCACCATTACTCAAGTTTCTTTGGTGTTTTCATTAGTCCCTAATGCGCTTCTGCTCAGAAGCTGTTTTCTATTCCTTTTAATTTTGGACTCATACCATATCCAAGAATCTTTTGGAGTTGAGTGGATGGGCACAACTCTGTCACATTCAGTAGCAGAAATCTAGGACATTGTCACTGATGGTCTGACCGTCCAAAAGAATATGTGGAAAAGTTCCTAGGTTATTGCAGTATTACTTCATGACACCTCTGTCTCACTGCTTCATTCTTATCTGATGTGCTATAGAAAGAACTATCACACTACAATACAATATTTAACCTCCTTGAAACCTATTTGCTCTGAATAATAGAATTTTTGCAACTTTGCTCTTTTGGCCTGCAGAAGAAAAAATTCAGATGTAGAAGAATGAGTTCTACCTCCCAGGAGACTGACCAATATGTCCTTTTTCTCTATGAAAGCTCTTTTCTTTATACCAGAAAAACAATCTCATCTTGGATTCAGAAGCAGATACTGCTAATGTTCCCAATTATGATGCATGCCAGGTCGTGTGCTGCCTAGTTGATTGGCACATCTCAGGGCTGACAGAGACCAGAACTGTGTGAAATGAGAGATGAGGCTCGTTGTCAGCACTCCTTCCCTGCTGCCTCTGCAGCAACGGGGTCTTTACCACCAGGCACAGTTCTGATGGATACATTTTGGCCTTACCTATTTGATCTTTCATTCTTGGTCAAAATCAACATTTCCACAGTACTGCATGAATACAGAAAAGGAAAGCAGGAAATGTGAAGGAAACGGGGACAAGAGAGAAGAAGCAGCTTTTAATTTACCCAGTGTAAAGCTGAGCTGTGTAACACACTGCTCCCAGGAGCCAGTGCCCTGTTCATGACCAAAGGAAAGCAACATGCCTCTCCAGGGCTGCTTTAGGCTGTCACAACCAGACTCTGCCTTTCCTACAGACTAAAGATAAAAAACCAATTTAATGTTTGACACCTTTTGAGTTCCCAATGCATTTTTTTCAGGTTCAGCTTTAATAGCCAGAGGACTAAGGGATATGGAAATACATGATGAGTCAGATACACACCATAGAACTACTTAACATTTAAAAACCAAAAGGCGCATTAGAGTTGGTAATAATGATCCATGTCTTCCTATTTTTTTTCTGTTTAACTACAGTAAAACTAAGAAGGGCTATGCACAGAACTGTATCAAATCTGCCTCTGCTATTTTTATCTCATAATTTTCAACAGGAATACATTGTATCTTTCAGGAATTCATAATCTTATATCTCTCAGAAGCATTCCCTATATAGATACAGTTATATTTATCATATGTAACTTACTTGTTTCTTAAATAGTTGGTAGATCATTTCCACTTAAGTTATTCCTTGGCTTATGCTAATAAACCAAGAAACAATTCCTACTGGTAATCAGGGAGTTAAAACTTGAAAAGACAGTTGTTCTTAACATGTTTTTTAATCCCATGGCATCCCTCTGGTATGTGTTAGGTATAATGGCAAAAAAAGTCATTCTAGGTCACTGCAGACCTCAAAATACAGGAATAAAAAACTAGTTTTGCCAAAACAAATTATGTAAAGCATATAAACCAGGCTATAAATTTCTTTTCAGAAATCAAACGCAAGAAACATTTCAGCACTGCACCACACACACACCCACATAAAAGTAAATAAATATTGATAATTCAAGTCTACATAGCTAGAGTCCCTCTTGACGTATTGAATAACTGTACAGCACTGCTCTATAGACCTGGGACAAGAAGTCTGAATATTAAAAACGGCAGCAATTCAACAGAACAATGAAACATCCTCTTAGACTTAGGTGCATCCTGTACTACAATCATTTCTTTCACTCATACTTAAACAGCAATATTAAGTACTCACCCTCAGGGAAGGAAACATTTTCTATAGCATATCATATTTTGATCTACATTTACATAATTTGCAAGGGAGAAAAAAAGAAGAAGGTATGTGACAAGCTGCACCCGATAAAGTCAAATGATTTCAAAGGATTTGGGAGTACTTACAAAATATTTTGAACAATATAATACTGAGGTTCACTCCACATTAAATGAATATATGTAAAGGGCCTAGTAGGAATATGATAAACCCAAGGCACATGAAATATTAGTTAATGTTCCCATCCCCTGGATCGGGTTAATATCTTCTATATCCTAATATCAAATATAGAAGATCTTAGTTTTGACCAAAGTTCAGCTTAGATTATTTAATTTCTGTTCCTGACTCTGTCAACAGGAAACTTGCCTCAGTAAAGGAGACAATCTTAATGCATAGGACATATAAAATACAAAGAACAATTACGTAAAATCAGGGAATATAATGTCTAAATTAAAAATGTTTCACTACCAAAAGAGTATGTGATGTTGTTCTATGTGTCTATGGGCAGATCTACCTTTGATGTGGATCAAAGTGAACTCTACTAAGAACTAGAACTGGCAGTTCACAAAGCTATTTAAAGACTCCTAAATGTAAAATAGGTAAATTGTGCAGGGAGAAGAAGGAAAAATTGCTACAGGTCTCCCTAATGAAGTGATGCTGACTTTTTTTTTCCTACAACACAAATATATAAATTATTTATCATGTAAGAATTTCTATATATATAATAATCATTATCTATAATCAACTGAAATCAGAATGAAAACGTGCCCCATTCTTGGAAAATTCTTTAGAGCCAATGGTTAACATCCATATCTAATATGTATGTAGTTTTAAATGGCCATAAAGGATTTTGAACCAGAGTTTGCCACTTTCTACATCAGTGTTTTATCCAATATAAAGACTGTTGACTAAAAGGGAAATTTCCTTTTTTAGCCTTTTTTTAAATTTGAAATTAAATTTAAAATAGTGGCCCAAGCTACATTTATGAGGCAGACACTTCTTTATTATTCTTTAGACATGCTCCCAAGAGATCCTGCTAAACTTTTTTATTAAAACAGACCTACTAACAGAATCTGGATTCTGACTGAGCTTAGATACAAACCAGGTGCCAAGTTGGGTGCCTGCACTCTAAGACACTGATTTTCCCCAGCTTCCAGAAAACTCAGAAAGAACTTCAGGATTTTCAGGTCAATCCTGTAAGTGCTTGTTCTTGCAAGCAAGGGATTTATGGGAAAAGTCCCATAACTTTTCATGTTCCAAGTTTCAAGTAGCAGAAAAATGTAATAGACCATTTTGTGGTTTTGATGAATAAGGATGGAGTGCCAGCAGTTTTTAAATAATTTCCTTCACTATTAGACATAACAAGGATGGTGGAAGTTTGAACTAAAACTTGCTTCCTTGATTAAATATTATCCCCTTGCCATTCTGAACCATTGCCGTTTCCTATAAGGAAAGCCCTGGAGTACATGCTTAAGCATGCATATAGTCCCATTAGCTCCAGTGAGCATAATGAGAAAACCAAATGAGAGTTTAGGCTTAAGTTATTATTTTAACATTGTCCAGAAGGACTGAACTATTAAATGTTTTTTTTGGAGAGATAGATTGAAGACATTGTTCTCAATCACAGGTTTTTTTCAGCAGAGGCAAATTCCGTCTGATTAATGGCAAATTGGGGGTTTTCACCAATATGATATGGGAATTGCTCAAAAGATATAGATTTATAGGAAGCTGCTGAGGGTCTGAGAATGTTGAAATGAAAAAAAAATCTTTATGATGTATAAACAACATCACATTTAAGTTTTTATTATTAAAAATTCCTTCTTGTCTGGGAACACTTAAAAAATTAAGAATGTTGATAAAAAATACTTGTAGCCTTAACATTTCATAGATTCAATAACTGATACCCAGGAAATATTATTTAAAGTGTGCCTTATTTTTTCACTCTAGGGAAAAATATATCAGTTATCCATTTGCAAAGTCTTGTGGCATCATATGATTAATCCTTTACACCATGCCAGAAACACATGTATAGCAAAACCTTTTAATCTAATTAGTTAGAAATGTTGTATATACCTGCCAAGGTTAATGAAATGTATAGCAGTGAGATAACAGAGGAGAAAATATTATGGTTTAAGGTGTTAGGCAATATTTTACTGGTTTGTAACTTGTGAAATTGTTGTACAGAATTTCATTCAGAAGTCAAACACTTGACCACATGGTAGCAATACAGCTCACAAAAATATAAGATTAGATTTATCTTTTTAAACCCTTAGTTTTTCACTTATATAAAACACCATACAAGATCAAATTGAAAAAAAACATTTTTATTATTAGTCACTAAGACATAACAAAACATTCAGTTACGTCTGTTTTCAGATTTAGCTTCTGGTTTAAGACAGTTTTGGTTTTCCCCCTCAGAAAATCAGGTTGATCTGATATTATAATATATGCACTGCACATACTATAATTAACTGTTAATTAGTTCTTTCTGTGTTATACAGCTAGGCATAGAAAAAAAATTGTTTTGTATTATATAACACAGAAAGCTCTCCTAGTGAAATATTTTTTTTATGTGTCTAAGTGGCAAACCTACAGGTAGATATTGTAGCTACACATATAATGAATCATTATTTCAACTTAGAGACAATTTTTTTTGAACTGCTAATACTGAAAAAGCAGCTGTTTGGTAGCAGGGAAAAAGGTATCTTAGAAATTATTATAAACAAAATGGTTATCATATTTAGAAAGGATCCTTTTCCTCTCATCACCTCAATTGAGCTTGGGAATCTTAGACTGTTTGTGCCAACTTTGACTCAGTGACTCATTCTAAATAAGCATTTGGGTTTGTTGTTGGTGTTGTTCTTTATGTTCCATGGTGCTATGCCATTTTGAGAGCATAGATTGTATTTTTCTTAATAAAATGCGATGTATAGAGTCCTTCAATCACATAGAATTACTCAGTGTCCCTCTGGTCTTGTATACAAAAAACTAAAAAGAGCTGTTTAAAATGTGGGGGTGGATCAAGAAAGCAATTAAATTGGGTTAATTGACATTATTCTGGACTCAAAAGTGTTCACTTGGCTCTGAGTCCTGCGATTAATGAAGTATTTGTTTGCACAATCCATCTGTGTGTAAGTGCTTGAGAAAAAAAAAGACAGAAAGCATAAACACAGCTTTTAATAGATCCATTAACAAATAGACAAGTTGACATTTATCTTTGATATGTCAACTACAGATGAATATCATTAGTACATTTACACGTGTCCCCATAAATTTCCCTTGAGCACATAAGGCTTTTTGAAATGCATTTGTTGTCTTAGACCCAACCTGTCAGGAGGTTGTAGAAATAATCTCCAGATGTAGAAATAGGAAATCCTGAAACAGAAGCTGTAAGAAAATTTTCTTACAGCTAAAAAGAAAAAAATTTCCCTTATCCTCTCATGTCTGTTGATAGGACACCCTAATGTCAATTGCAAATATTGTTGTCCTTGGATATTCCTACGGAAGAAACAAGTTCATTCTTGGGTGAAGAACTGCTTCATCTTTTCAGTTGTGTGGTACACTCTGGCTGTGCATTCTGCCATGTCTGTGAACAATGAAAACCCACATAAAGTCATGTCCTTGCAATATATACATTCATTGGATCATGCAAAAGGCACCCAGAAGAGCACATTTTCTCCATTGTCACTGAACATCACAACTACAGCCTTTCGCCAGGCCTTTCAGATCCTCATGCATGCCATGCCACCTGGGATTCCTTTGGTAGACTCCTTGGAGAGCTGATGAAAGAATCTCGTTTAAATTAGTGGTTTGTAAATTCCCCTGTTTCAGAAACCCTTTTACTCCACTGAGGCACAGATATTCATTGCACAGGGGAACTGAGGCTGCTTTCACATAGTTCTTCTCACATAAATCTTTCGTTGCAAATCTGACTTTGGCCTCTGTGCAAAATTCACTTTCTGCAAAAAGGCACCTTTTGCCTTTAGGTGGATAGTCCAAACATACATGTCAATATTAGCCATTCTTTTGAGGTCTAATGCCCAGAGCTAGGGATTTTGCCATTCTCTTGGTTCACGATGCGTATCAACCAAATCTTCAAAATTCCTGCCCAGTAATGTTATTCATTGGAATACATGTATTCTTTTCCTTAGCCTAATCTTTATCTTACCTTGAACAGATTAATACACTGCTCTTTGATTCAGACTGGAACTCTGTCTGCCTTTTGCCTAATAATTGGGGTTTCCTTTTGCATACAAATACTCTTTAGTTTCCACAGTGTAAGTATAGGAATCACTTCCATGACTTCACAAATACCAGGTTTAATACTGAATCACCAAGGAGTGTGTTTTGTCCAAGATTCCAGGGAGGATATTCCTTATCAGGCATCCTAGAAACCCTCACCTGTAAGTTGTGAGATTTCTATCCAAAATCTGCAGAGTGTACCATGTCAAAAACACTTGTGTGTCTGAGCAGCAAGTACAGACACATTCATCTGAACAACATTCTCAGCTCTTTTGGAGTATTCCTAAAATGGGTAACCAGCCTTGGCCTAAAGAAGGCTACACATGAATCTTTCAGTTTACAAGGATGTTTCCATAAGCCTCAACTCACCTGACATCACTCTTTGCCAATTCCTTCAAGCCAAAGCATGTTTTTCAGCAAAAACCTCCTCTAGAATGCACTAGCAGAGAGAGAACATTTTTATGACTAGATTTAGAGGAATCCCCCTGATTTATAGGTTTACATGAAGCCTATATGATAGCAATGTGTTTTTAATTATTCTGCACAGTGGAGTTAGTACAGGTGGTGTTTTGCGAGGATATTTTTGCTGTAGGATATGGAAGACATGCATTGGACATGGCTTCGTTCAACAGGAAACAAGATTTTATACAGGTTTGGTAGCTTCCTACATTTTACATATATTTGAAGCAGGTAGATGGGCTACAGCTGAGCTGAGCTGGTGTCATATCTACTAGCCAGGGGCAATAAGGAATTTGAGACCCAGCCTAGCAACTTATGGGGCTGGATCAAGGCTCAGAGAGGTGCAGCAGTGCTGTGCAAACAGCTTTTGTGCCAGTGTGCTGGTGAAATGCTGCACTGTACATCTTGATCTGTTCAAACCCACATTGATTCAAGGAGATCAGCATCAGGCTCCAGTGCTCAGGGTTAACATGTCCTTATGGAAAACAGAGATAATTTCATCTATTCTCCCACTGCTTGTAAAATAAAAGTGAAAGAGGTCATACAAATGCAGTACAAAACATAGGACCAGAGAAAAATGGGTTCAGTAGAGAGAGAAAAATGAAAATTACACTTGCTAATGGAGAACAATCTGCAAAGCACTGACTGTTTAATCAAAATAAATAAACTAATCAAACTAATTAAATATAAAAAGCAATTTAAAAAAAGTTTTCTGAGAAAATCCAATCACACAATCTAGTTTATCTTTTCCCAGTGGGTCTTCATTTGCAAATTAGATGTTTACTGTTAGCTGGGTTGGCTTTTTTTCACCATAATTATCATATTGGACTGCATATTCTCCTCTTCACATACAATGTCAAAGTACACCACTTGAGTACTTGATAATGTATGTTATGTATCTTCAAAAAACATGGCAATGACAATTATTGCCCTTAAAGTAAAACAGAAATACTAAAGTGCTACTTAAATAGGCCAGATTTGTTTCTACTATTTTATTCACTGGAACCAATGGAAATTACATCACAGCCAAAATGAGCTCAGATTGATCGAATCTGTAATACAGCATCACATCTCTGCAAACCTTCATGTGTACACTGAAAGCTGATTGTTCCACTTCTCTGCCATGGTATGGATCTGACCCTGATGTAGCCATAAAAAAAAACAAAAACAAACCCACACAACCAACACTGGAATACATGACCTAATTTAAAGCAGATATCTCATTGACTTCAGCCTCATGGCCTAAGGGTAAAAGGCTCAGCAGTGCTGCCAGTGAAGTCAGTGGCAAAGTCCTACTGGGGGCAATGGGGGTGGGTTGGTTATTGTGCCGAGCTTGCATCAGGACATTGGGAGAAATATTGGCCCCATCAGTGTCAATGGGATTTTTGCCATTTGCCAAGGAGGAGGAACAAGATTGCATGTGTTTCATTGGCAAAACTGGAGCCAAATAATTACCGTCCCTCTTCCTTCCTGCATGGATTTCGCCAGCGCCGATTCCTAGTGACATTTTTCAGAATTCTTGTCTTACTCACAAAAATTTTCTTATCTGCAAGAGTTACAAGTAACTTTTACCTTTTTTGTGTGTGTGCATTTATTTTATTCTCTAAATATTTTCTGGTCTCTTTTATAACACAGCTACTTTTCTCAACCTCTCTGACTCCAACCACAGAGATTTTGGAGTCACGCAGGTAGCACAGATAGATTTATAGTTTAGGGGATTTAAGAAACTGAATGACAATGGGAAAAACTGTATTTCATTATTCAGAGGATAAAATAAATTTAGGACAATATTTTTAAATATAAAAAAAATTAATAATGCTTTTGATCAGTTTAGGAGATAGTCATTAGCTATTGTTATAAGCAATATTTATAATTTTCAGCTCTGCTGTAGGTTTTTTCTGTCTATAAATATCAGTAGTCTATTATTTCCTTAATATCTTGTTTATTTCAACACCAGTTGAAATAAAATTAGCCCTGATCTTTTTTTGAGGATGTCTCAATAGGTTGTAGAGAAAAATAAAGACATGGTTGTAATATTGAGGCTGATCTCTGCTTTCCAAAAACTTACCATAACTTTCTATGAAAATCCATGTTATCATGAAATGATTTGGCATACACAAACACAAGTAAACATATTCAATGATGAGACAAGAAACCAAAAGATTATATAGTCATGAGATAATGATCAAGGTTTAATATATAATAATTAATTATTAATTCTACAGCATGTTTATAATCTCCTTTTTAAGTATCTAAAGGGAAAAATAGATTTTTTTAAAAGATAAATTACTTAAGGATTTAATGTTCCTGAAACTTCCTTAATGCTGTTAAAATGACAGATATACTGTAAATTTCTCTTCACTCATTAAAAATATCCTTTGATCAATGAGTTGGGTTTGTCTCCTTATGGTCCTTTAACACATTACTCCATTCAATACAGCATTATTTTAAAAACTAAAATGCCAGTAAATGCCATTCCCTTGTATCTTTTCTCTTTCATGTTGACATTCTTTGGAAGAATGGAAATTAAAAATCTGAAGCTTTACAGTGATTTTAAACCTTTTTCTTAAATGTCGCAATTTATAGAGAGAAATTTCTAGTTATCTGAAGGCCAAAAACAAAGTCAGAAAAATGCCATGATAACCTCTCAATTTCGGTCATGATGAGCATAGAGTTTCCTTATATAAATAGATTTTTTTCTAAAAAATTTCAAATAAAGTGAAATGAGTATTTAAGCTGTAAGAGTGAGCTTTACCCTCATATTATCACCTCACACCTCAGATATCTATTTAAAGTCAAAGTGCAGGATAGAATACAATCTAGGAAGGAGAGAGAAATTATATATCCAGTGAAGGAATGAGAACAAAGGAAAATTTTGAACAATATAAAATCCATCAATATTCAAAGCCTTCTTGTTCCACATCTAAGGAAAGATAAGGCAGAAGGAGCTACCTCCAAAAATTTTTCTAGATGGAGAAAAAGGAACTAAGACTGCCTAGCCTGGCAGTCCAAGCTATCTGTTCCCCCATCACCAAAACTTAAATAAGCAACATCTGTGCAGCATATTTCTACAAGTATAAAGTAAACTCCACCACTTTAACTATCTGAGGTTATCTGTATTTCTCTGGCATACCGAGTAGAAAGACTTAAAGCATTGTATTTGGCGATTACCTGGTGTTGCAATTTATTATTCAATTGAATAGTCATTTTATGGCCTAGAGTTGGTGTTTTTATATAGAATTGTGCATGTATTAGAAGTTTATTATTCATGTAAAAGAGGATTAAAATGTTTGCAGATGAACAATGTCGTTAAAAAGTTGCTGAAATAGGAAAATAATCAAATACCAGGCAAGATTTTATACCTAGTGAACACATTATACCAGCATTCTAATACTTCTGCAAAGCAATAAAGCTGGAAATTGGGTGAAGTAATTTTTCAATTGAGTAGAAAAAATACAGTTTTAGTCTAGATTCTAGCCCAACACATAATGTCAATGAAACCTACACAGTTTGAACACTATACCCAGTCCTGAGTGAAAACAGACACTTAAACTCATCCCTAGTGTTAATGTTGAAATCACTGGAATTGTGCCTGCTTACGTTAGGTTGGTATTTTTTTTTTAGCTACTATGCCTTAAAGTATTTATTATCAGCTTCATAAAATACACCATTTAAGAACATATGGCTTGGCAAAACATCACCCTTTGCTTTAATGTTTCTTGAGTTTGAGTTTATAAAGGCTGTTTAACTGCTGAAGGAAGAAAATAGCTGAAGAGTGAAATCACCAGAACTGTTTGAGATATGAAAGCATTCTTACAAGAAACTTGCTTTTAAAGGCAGTTGGAGCACTATTAAAAAGAGTGGTAACAGCAGCAGCAGCAGCAAGTCAAGCATATACATACCAGTTAATGTCTGCCTGGGTAGTTCAGAGTCTTCCACTCATCAAATTAGTGAATTTTTTGCTTTGATGACTATCTTTCAGTCTCTGGGACAAAGCTGACCCTGCACAGGCACATCTTCATTTTCTTCTTCATCCTTGGAGATGAAAAAGTGCACTTTCATGTAAGTCATTAGGTGCTGGGAAGACATTTGTAAACAATCCTGTTTTAAAAGGACAAGTCATGAACCTCAATGCCAACTTTTGTTAAAGCAGTTATTTGATAAGCTTAAAGTGAGATTCAGAGGGACAGAAGAAAGGACACAGTCACTGCTAATATATAATTTAGTGCTTAAAAAAGAACTTAGAAGAGTATCACAGCTATAATTCAGGCTAATGTTTCATTTCATTTTATAGGGAGTCATTAGGAAATGCTTTGAAGCATAAGAATGTCTTCCTACTGGGCTTCGGCTGATCTACGAAGGGAAGATCTCAATTTAATAGAAAGTTATGTAAAGATCCAGACTCAGAGGTAAAAATAGACAATGCACTATGCAGAAAATTATCATCATTTCTGATACCCTTGGGTTTTGCCCTGAAAGTGCTTACTCTCTAAAAAAAAAAACCTTAATATCTCCAAGCCCCACTTACTTTCTGATTAGAGTATTATAGCTTACATGAGTAAGCATTTGCAGGATAAGTGCTTTTGTAAACAGTCTGAGAGAGGCCAGCAAGTGAATGAGCAATGGAATGGAATGATCCATTTAGCTGTCCAGAAAGCTTGGGTATATCCAAGTCCTGCCCTGCAGGCAGTAAATTACCTTGCTGTGAGTAAGCAGGGCTTGTAATCAGCAAAGCCTCTTAGACGAGAACTACATTTGCTTGTGCAACTACCATAACTCTAAATAAATAAATTGCTAGCTGTAGGTGTCTGGCAGCACTTTGGGGATCTGAAGGTCTCAGGTAGCTAAGCATAAGTGATGGATTCAACTGGTTTGGACTTGGGAGGCCAAAGAGGCCTCCAGATAAAGGCTAAGGTGTACTGTATCAAGAGGCACCTCAAGAGAAAAAAAGGCTGTAGCCTCTGGACCTCCCAGTAAATCCACATCTATCTCCAAGAACCTGATAAATGACTTTATTGTGTTCAAACTAATTTGCATGAAAAGCAACAGAAGAAGAAAATCTCTTCTGTATCTATCAGCTATTTGAAAATCCAGAATTTAGTACAATGTGTACATACAAGCCCTAAGAAAGAAGAGGGGAACAGAAAAAACAAAAGACTGTAACATTTCAGTGATGCTAAATTCGTTAGAAGGTCAACATGGCTGTAATTCTGAGATACCAGAGGTTTTTACTTTCAACCCAAAATCATGAGGTTTGGCATTTCACAGAATCACAGAACAGCTGAGGTTAGAAAGGGGCTGGGGAGGTCATCTTGCTCAAACCCCCTGATCATGGAGGGTCCTAGAGCAGGGCAACCCAGAACCCTCTTCAGACAGCTTTTGGATATCTCCAAGGACGGAGACTCCAAAACCTCCCTGAGCAGCCTGTGCTGGCACTCCATCATCCTCACAGTGTTTTCTAATGTTCAAAGGGAATCTCCTGTGTTTCAGTTTGTGACCATTGACTCTTGGGTGTATCTGAAAAGAACCTGACTGTTGTCTTTGTGCCCTCCCTTCACTTATAAGATGCTCCTAAACCTTATCCTCTCCAGGGTGAAGAGTCACATTTATCTTTGCCTTTAGTCATACAAGAGAAGCTCCAATTCCTTCATCATCTTGGTGATATTTTGATGGTTTTTTCCTACCGTTCCATCTCTCTGTTGTATTGGGGAACTCAGAGCAGGATCCAGCACTGCAGATGCAGCTTCACAAGTGCTGAAAACAGAGTATCTTTATTTTACTTAGAGATACCTTAAAATACATACCTGGTAGAAAAGGGCTATTTTTCACAATTTACAGATATATATGTGGGAATTTTTCAAGTACTAAATATAAACTATCAGGAAATGTGAGACTCTGTCATTATAAAATTACTGGCATGAAGTAATAACTTTAAAAAAGAAAACACCAGCAGAAAACAAACAAACAAACAAAAACCCAAACAAACAAACAAAAAAAACCCCAAAAGAAAAATAGGTCAGACAAGCAAAAAATATGAAAAAAATGAAATTGCATAAGATTGTTCTCTTCCAGTTGAAACCTATCTTTTTTATAGGTAGTAGCTCTTAAAGAGCTGAAGTATCCAGCCCAGAAGACCACTGTACATCAGCATGGAGTGTCAACACTTATCTGCAGAGACACCAGGAGACATAGCACAAGCTAAATAATATTGTCTAAAAACCCTCATCTTAATTCATGCAGGAGAAAATTATTGTTGCATTGTCAAATTGAATTATTTCCTTCCTCAACATGGATATTTTAGTTTTACCACTTATTATCAGATCATGGCAAAATCTTCAAGTAGTGAGCCTTAGATGTAACCTCTTATACAATGTTAACATATTTTAAAAGTTCTGCTCAAATTAACCTATAATTTCCTGTTGAAACCAGGGAAGAATGATAACCACATTAAGAGAGGGTTACTGAATTCATTATCATAATTATTCTGAAAACTGTGCAAGAAAATTCTCAATGCACAGCGCACTCAGTACCCAAGTTTAGACACAAAATGAGGAATTTCAGAAGCCAGATGCAAAAACAGTGCCACTTTGAAGATGTTTTTCCTGCATATTTGATACAGAAGTGACTTGTGAATTCAAGCACTTGCTATGAGACACCAAGATTCATTTCTCTTTCAGAATAGAGCTTTCCAGACTTTTTCTACTTTCCAGTTCCTGCTCTACTCATATCTCTTATACCTGAAGATGCCATCGCTTTCAGTGCTATTTGATCACTTTAGGGTGTTTAATTCAGATGGTAGGCACCTTTGTGATTCTCAAGATTTATTCTTGATGGAGCAGCATATGAGTCAAGTGGAAAGTCCTGTACATGATCCCTCAGGATCCCTCAGTCCTCTCTTACGATGCAAAGCTCAGAGATGTTGATTTTACAGCTGGAAAAGGAACATTATTTGCTATATCTATATGACATTTCAAACACCCAGTCAGCTTTTGTTGAGACCAATTCATACTGAGGAAGATTTTCACAAGTTCAATCACTATTCATCCCATGGCTTAGTAAGCATCTCTTACAAGTAAGAGGTTGACTGGGAGAACTTCTGCAAATTGTTGGCTCCTTCTCACCATGTAGGATACATTAAAAATTCAGTTTGGCAGTACCAAGAGTTTGAAGAGAAATCTAGATGTCACATCTAAAAAGAGCTGTTGTGCTCTACAGAACTAAGCAGGACTGTGATGACTCTAGTGAGCCCTTCAAACCATGCCCACATCCCCAAATCTGGAAAGATGCAGGGAAAGAGTTCAGGCCCTCCCGCTGACACCAGCGCTGCATTCACCCCACACAGATCTGCTTAAACTTCATACAGGGGACAGATAAAAGTTCTGCTGTGTCAAAGGCATTACTAAAGTCCAGGTAGACAACATTCACATCCTCTTCCTCATCCACTCAGAGGGTCACCTTGCCACAGAAGGACATCAGGTTAGTCAAACAGGACCTGTCTTTCACAAACTCGTGCTGGCTGAGCCTGATCTCCAGGTTGTCTTGCACACAGCTCATGGTGGCACTCAAGATGATTTGCCTCATGACCTTCCCTGACACCAAGGTCAGGCTGGCAGGCATGTAGTATCTGCAGATTATCCCTCTGACTAAAAGAAGATTGTGGATGAGGAGGAGGAAAGAAAGAACCATGAGTTTTTTCTTCTTGGTGTTTTTTTTTTTGTTTGTTTTTTTGTTTTTTTTTTTATGATATAAAAAACATAGCTGAGTCCAACCAAAAGCATCCTTTCCTCATTCTGTACTAGAAGCAAGACCACAAAAGCAATGCCTTTCATCAACATTTATTAACTTATTATTATTTTCCTGACATAGCTATAAGTAAATAGCCACACTTGTTCAAAAAGTATGAGTGCTTATTCACTCTATCAAGCAGACTATCTTAATGGGCAGCTAGCAGACTGTCTTTCTTAATAAAATGTGAACCAAGAGTCTGGGAGGCATTTTTGAACAAAATTATGTGTTTAACATGGAAAATACCCAATGAGCTCAGAGAAGTCAATGGATTCAAAGGAGATCTGGATTTTTCCCAGTGCTTTCTATCATTTGCAGTGAGAATTAACATATTTGCAAGGCTGGCTTCAATTCCCCAGCTGACATCAATTATGCCAATAGATTCACAAGTATTAATTCTCTACAATAAATGGAAAAAGGAAAATATAGTTGCCAACATAAAAAGGTGCTAACTAAATGACTATTATTGTTCTTCAATGTTGTATAACTAGCCAACTTTGTTAAGCTACGTCACCAGTGTCAGCTTGCTGCTCAACTAATACACATGTAAAAGAAACAAATCTTTACAAAAACAGGAGATGCTACAGCTTCAGCAAATAAAACTGATCTGTTAAGAAAATGTTTTTCAAGTGACTTTCAACAGGCCTTGGGGGCTGCTAAGTTTGGCAAAAATGAACATGTCAGGTTTCATTGAAAATCACTGCCTGGCTAAAATGGGATTTTGAAAGATGAGCCGCCTGCTTTATTAATAACATCATAAGATTTTCTTGTTTGTTTGTTTTATAGGCACAAATCTGTGTTCCACAGATCATTTTAAAATGTGAACAAAGATTTAAAAACAACTGGAGTTATTTTTTAAGGCTCTTCCCCCTCCCTGTCAGCATAAGCCTCATAAATATAAGACTTTTGCAGCAAAGATTTCCTCTTCCTTCTGTTTTGGCCCCAGGGAATATCTACAGAAAAATAAAACTAAATCTACAGTATGAGGGAATCAAAACCGTAAAATGTGAGCGGCATTACTGGAGAAATCTGAAAGACCAGTCACAAATGTCACTGGGGGCAAGATGACAGGTACATTAACTTATCTGCAGACTGCTTTAAAGCCCAGAAAAAGCACAGCATGGTGAAGAGGCAGATGGCAGAGGTCCATGAGTTGAAAGGTCACTGCTTTAACATTGGTGACACCTGGTAACCTGCACTCCAGCCCAGTCAGCGGCAGGATGCCCTTAACCACAGGGAGGCCTGCACTGCTTCGCTACAGCACACAACATTTCCTGCCACTTTGAAAGCTTTGTCCCAAACCCACCAGACACTGAGAAATCAAACCTGGTATAGCAAGACCTTCACCCATCACTTAAAGCAGCTGCCTCTCAGCTGGACCAAAACCAGTTGCTTATGACTTAGAGCAGCACTGATGGCTTCAGACTAAGAGAAAAAACAAGGGGTGATCTCATGTTCATCTGGGATGCAGTGGGGCATTTCACATGCAGGTATCACAGAGATAATACTGACTGGATGGAGAGTGTCAGGAAAATCACAGGCAATGTTTCCACCTCCACATTTTCCTTTCTAAAACCTGTGGAAAACATATCAAAAATCTGTGTGAATATGAATATTAGATGTAGCACATTCATAGCATGAAGCAGAATTAATATTCAGAAAAAGCAAAATGGTTGACTTTGCTTTTCCTGTTGAAGTTTGGAACAATTGTGACTGACTACCATTCACAGCAGTTTTCTCCACTCATTCATGAAATTAAAAAAAATACACGTTTTCTTTTACAGCTATTTAAAATGTGTAAAACACAGCAAAAGAATATTTCCAGCTATTGATTTCTTAGAAGAATAATGGGCTAAGAAAGAGCTATGTTTTGCCTACTTTTCCAAATTCCTTCTTGTTTTTCTGTTTCTAAACAGTCAAAAATACAATTTACTTTATGAAGCATTTCTTTGTAATTCATGTTTCTTTACCTAATATATATGTATAATCACTTAATTCAAGTCAGTATTGAAGAAAATAATCTGACAGCAAAAGAGAAGGCTACAACTCCAGACAGACATATGGGAGAAAGCATTGCAGTATGAGATTTTCCATATTAGTCTGCTTTACCACCAGAGAAATACGGTGTGCTCCCAGAGTGACATTCATTCACCCCTCTGCCCTTCAGAACACCAGTATTAGATAACAATATCTTCATTCTGTGTGTCCAGAAGAGTTATCTCAACCCTGCAGTACACACAGTACAGGGGAACAAGACACAGGACTGTCATCACCCAGAACATGATGTTTTTATAAAAAGCACTGGGGTTCGGTTGTGACAGATGCCCCATTCAAATTGGTCAAATTGTACTCAGCTAAACTGTTTGAGTTTCGCAGAAGATAAATAATCTCATCATCTTTAGACCACACTCCAGCAACACATTACAGTAGTTTGTGTTTTTACTTCAGCCACTATTGGCTGCCAACAATGACACTAATAAATTTAAGTCTAGCAGCCTTCTGACTGATACTGACTTCAGCCTAGTAGAAACTGCACAGATCTAGAAGTGCTTTTAAACGTGATGTGTGGTTTGAGGGGTTGAGAAGCTGTGTATTATTGTTTGGAAATTGCTAATTTTTCAGAATTGTTTTATGAAGTCACAGATTCCTGTGAAACTTGTTCAGAGTTGAGGTAGATTTCAAACACATCCTACTTGCCATTTATGGTCCCTGATCAGCTCCTTTGCAGCATGTCAGAGTACCTGGAATTTGGCAAAACTCAGCGTCTCCAACTGGGTGCTTTCCATCTGGCATATCCTGCATATAAAATTCCTGCTTCCTTCAGGGAAAAAAAAATTAATGAAATTGAACCTCATAAAAATTCTCTGTAGAGCGAGTAGTGTTTCTGCTTACTGATATCACAAGATATTGTAAAATTAAAACCATCCAACCTTTCAGTTACTGTTAAGGCTATGTCAGTTTAGTAAGTAAAATAAGCTGGGTGATTACTCGGCATGAGTAAGAGACAAAAGAGACTGTAGCTGGGATGGATGAATGTCCTTTTCTCTTTACCAAGCACCTAGGCAACACAGCTCACTTCAAACATGTATGAACTTTATGTCAATCTCCTTTCATCATTTCTGTCTTAAATGGATTATTCCTTTGCCTGAAAAACCTGCACCTATTCTGCACTTGTTCCCCATCTTCCCTGCCTTAAGACTTGATTTGTGGTCCTCTCTTATATTTCCCTGTTGATTCTTTGTTCCAGCTACTTCCTCAGACTGCTCTGTACTTGATTACTATTTTCTGCTGCCCCATTTTTTTCCCCTGTACACAACAGTAAGAAGGTTGATGTGTCCACAAATATCTCAATCCTCACACCAACAACTCCTCTAATTTAGCAACTGGCATCCTAAGCATTGTATGGTTTAGTGGTTTAATCCACAGACCACTAATATGGTCTGGCAACAGCAGTTTGGAACCTTTTAGTGTTGACAATTAACCAAGCTCATCAGCAAACTCAAAAAATACGGAAACCCTTCCTTTAACTGTCTTTATCTGACTGATCCCCAAGGTCAGTCTGTTGGAATTGAATGCTTTCCCACAGCTCATCATTCCTCTGACAGTGTCAGCACATTGCAGGGACTGACTTTACTCATAAAAAAATTATGTTTGTCCATAAAGAGACAACACATAAGAGGAACGTTTTAGCTTCTTCATTTAAATGCTTCCTGAAATGCAGAAAAATAACCAACCAGATACCCAAAACAAGACACACAGGTCTGCTATTTTCTTTTATTCTATATTATTTTCTTATCATACACCATCTTGTCAATAACACTTGGACTTCTAAGGGTTCCTCAGGTTGGCTCCATTGCTATTCCATTTTTTTGTTTATTTCCTGTGTGGCATTGATGTTATACTTCCTCCTGATTTCAGAGAGCAGGGTACAAAACAAGATTTCCTATTGGAAATATAATTTTTATGTTGTTCCCCTGACATTAACAAAGAGTTCACATAGACTTTAAAGGTCACTTTTGTTGCTCTTCTTATTTATTAGGGGCCCACCAAGACTAGTAAAAATGCAGGACAAAACCCAACAAACAAGATGTATTTTGCAGAAATAATATTTTTCTATCACTTTATAGTTACAGTCACAGCTGTGCAACACACAACTTACTGAGCTGAAGGCTGGGAGAGAACTTTATGGTATTCATCATCATGTAACTGATAATTGTTAATGTAACTTAATGGTTATAGGAAAACATTTTTGAATACTCACAAACTATGACAGGAAAAAAAAGTTGCAATAATTGTCATTAATTAAACATTGGCTTTGCATGAAGGAAGGTCGTAATCTTATTTCTGGATATGATATGAGTATCATTCTCAGTTCAAGCCCTTTCATTGTGCATGTGTCTGGCATTTCAGCTGATGACATGTCCCATTGAATTCTTTTTTTCTTCCTTACCTTTCTTTAATACCTCCCATGTCAAAATCTGCCTTAGCTATTTGGAACATGCTGTAGTCTTGTCTGATGATTAAAACGTGACACAGTGTGTTTGGATCTCAGAAAGCCTCTGGTGAAAGTCTGATGTAAAAAGCCCCTCTCATCTGAGAGGAGTTCAGCTGCAATAAAGGACATTTTATAAAGAACCAATTAAAATACAGACAAGCTGACACTGTCCATAAGTAAATCTGCTATGAAAACACAACCAATAGTGGCTAGGAGGAGAGTGATTTGAATTGACTCATCCCTTATGTCTTCATGTTTCTATGCCTTGTATCTCCTTCCCTTTGCTTCTTTATATGGATCCTTTTAAACCAGATCTCACAGAAAGTTAATTTCCTTTTGTCACCTAAAAAGTAATTAAAAATAAGCTATCTTTCTTCTTAATACCTATCCAGTTTGTTCAGCTTCTCATGAAAAATCAGAAGAAATTAAGCACTAGGAATGAGGTAATCAAAATAGACACTGGGATAGAGAAGAAAGACCAATAAATACAGGTTTCATCAGGAATATAATTATGAAAAATGTAGATCTATTTTACAGCAAATCAACATAGAGTATTAGCATATACATGGTATATAAAAGGAATATAATTAAAAGTAGGAGAATTTCTAGGAAATATTAGTAGCACTAAAAAGGAAAGGAATTAAGTGTTCTAACATTAATTATTTGAAACAGGTTTATTTTGCTTTTATAACTCGGTACAAATCTTTCTTCCTATTACATTCAAAGACTTCTAAACAAATTTGTCTCATCTTTTACTATTTAAATTAACTTTATTCTGCTAATTAGAGTGATGGGGAGTGCTATCCAGCAACCTACAGGCAAAAAGTACTGTATACACAGTAATTACAGCATCTGGTTACTTAAAAAAGAAATATCAAGACAAAGCAAGCAATCTGCTTCCAAGATGTTAATTAGCCTCCATATAAGAAAAATGACTCATGATGGATTTAAAGGCATGCAATATGTCAGAGAGGGGAATGGATAGACACATCATCCAGCTGTGGAAAATATGAAACTAACTCAGAACTCTTCACCCTTGTTTGAAGTAGAGCAATGCAGTAAGCTGTGTCATTTGCATAAACTTAGAATCTCAAAATAGATAGGAATGATGGTATTTAAATTTTTAAAAAACAAAGAGAAATTGAGGCAGAAAAAAAAATCCCACAATGCTGAGAAAGACCTCAGCTCCAGTGCTCAAAATGTGCCATTGTATTAGTGCAGAAGAGTTACAGTTTTGGCAATTGGATTCTTGCCTAATTCAGATATCACAGTAAAGCTAAGGCTGATGTAGTACCAAAGATCAGCACACAACAACTGAAGCCATTTTGTAAGAGCACAGGATCTACAACACTGACAAGTACTCCAGTTAGACAATCTAAAAATGATAATGAAGGCTGATGTGATGAGATTGCCTCACACAAGTGTATTGTTTTGTGCAAGTCCCATCCTCTGAATAAACATGTTCAAGGAGACCTACAAATTGAGAATTTCAATCAATCAGTGTTACAGCAACAAAGAGATTGTAAAAAGCACACACTGGTAGAATACAAGGATTAATGAAAGCAGCACCAGGGAAATTATTTTTATCAGAAAAAAAAGCTTATCTGAATCATCACATCCTTCAGTACTCTTTCTTGTCACAAAAAAGCTTTCAGACATTTGGCCATTTCTTGTGCAGTGATCATTTCACTTTTCTGCCTAGACATATCCTGAATGCTCTGCTTAGTCTGACATGCATCATATTAATGCTTTGACTGCCTCCACGTGAACTTCAGAATAGGTATCAGGAAGGTTTGATTATTAATTCAAACCTGTCCACTTGCATTAATGCTCCTGGTAATGACAAATTATATGAGGGATTCTCCAGCAGTACTTAGAGGATCTAAGAAGGGCACAATGGGCTTAGTTCTTAACTGTTCTGTAATAATACGACTGCACTAAATTCTGGTGATGTTGCATAAAACTCTATCACTATGAATGCAATGTGTGAAATGAAGATTAATAATTAAATTTGCAGTTTCATGCATTCTAGATAGGGGAAAGCCCTATGCTCTCTCTGAAGTAACTCAAAAGCCTCTGTAGTCAGGTGGATTTTTGAAAAAATTAGTTTAATTAGGTACTGGACCTCTTTTCCTAATTTCAAGGCCAACTAAATGTAATAAGTGTTAATAACCAGAAGTTTCTCTTGATTTTGGAGTTTTTATCTGAGGAGAAAGGAATTCTAAATAATAGACTATATTTTGGCAAAGTTGTTGCGGAAAATATTTTGATTCAGCAGCCCTGAACCAAATAATTTATGAAAGATTTGTTGACAAATATTAATTTTTTTTTTAAACCTCTGTTCAGAACTGTCTCTGCTTGGCAGTTGTTAGCCTTGGTGTTTCTCCAGCTGCCAAATTTCAGTAAAACTGAAACCTTTGGCTTAGTTTTTACTCCTTTTATTTAATAAATGGTTTCAGTAGTAATCAAACTTGCACTGAACCTGGAAGAAAGTATCAGCTGCAAACAAAGTAAAAACATTAAAAGCCATTTTTATTACATTATTGACCTACTAGGGAAGAAGTAGTGTTTGATTAAAAAATAAGTGCTTAATGGCATCCAAGGATGTTGTCCTACAATGGTCTTTTGATCCATTCTGCATAGTCATTTCATATACTGTTAAACTCAGTCCTCAGGAACACCTGAGATGTGATCAAAGAACAGAGCAGAAGTCATTCCAGCTGCTCTAGCAACCACTGACTTCCCGAAGGGTTAATGAGCCCCTCTCCCCAAAGCGCATGTCCCGACTGCTGTGTAATACAGCTGCAGAAATCTGGGCACCCTCAACACAAGTGCTCCTCCACCCACATAGCTTAGAGGCTGTGTACACAGAAACAGAACTGAGAGTCTGTCTGACAGTCCTGGTGTAGGGGATGGCTGCAGCTCCATGATGGGCACGCTCTGTTATCTGGCAGAGAAAGGCTGAGTGTTTCTCCCGTGCATCTCCATGAGAAATGTGGCATCCACCTGCTTGAAAGGTCAGACATCTCTGCAGTACAGGAGTCAAAGTAAAATTTGCAGATGGAATGAAAGAGGGTCAACGTTTCCTTCTACTTTCTTATCTTTTGCCAGCTAAATCATGGTCCTTGCTGTCAGGATTTTGGAGAAATTAGGATCTTATCTACAGTAGATGCACGTTCATTAGAAGAAACACTGTTTAATCTAAGTTAGACCATTGAAATCAATGGAGTTAGGGCAGATTTAGAACTCTCAGTTTGCAAACAGAATCTAGTCCTTAACTTGCTTACTATACTATTTTTATACTGTGACCTATTTTGTAGTTATCTTTGGAGAGGAATGTTTAAGTAAAGAACATGGTAAAAAAAATGTGTCTCATTTACATGCTTTACATACTATTTCATTTATTCAACAGATATATATATATATGCATTTGTTTAATTGAACAACTATTGCAAAAATAGATAGAAAAACTACCTAAAACTGCTAAAATTTTAACAAAAAAGCTTATTCAGTTATAGCTGAAGCTTTCAAAAGAGGTTTAGAGGTTCTGTCATGTTAAAGTCCAAGCTTGCTTTATATACATGACTGCAGTGTAATTTAATCCCTACTTACTACATCATTTATAAGGTGAAAGACTTCAGATAATTTAGAATATACGTCTATATTCATACATGACATTATAAAGAATAGCTCACGTGTGTGTCAAAATGTATTGACTTAGCCATTTTAAAAAATAAAAAGCTGAATAAAAAAGAGCACCCGATGATCTAGGTTTTATATGTAAATAAATGAAAAAAAACCGTTAAATAGAATTGAAAAGAAAACACAATTATGATTCTGTAACATACTTTTCAACAAATCCCTTCCCCCATTTATTTTAAAACTGTGAAGAAAGCAAAAACACTTCAATATTCGACCTAATCTGCATAAGCAAGAGGTAGATCAAGTAGGATTTTAGTTTAGTTCTCTGAAAATGCAGATTGCCTTCACACTTTGTGATATGTCACAGGGGAAAAAAAAACAGCCTGCACTTTTCAATCCTATTTTAAACAGGATCTATGAATAATATCTGGACTCATCCATCCATGTCAGACCTAAGGCTTGTGATTTCTTCCAAAATAGCCCAGTCCACACCAGCATGGTCTCCAGGCTTGCATTTCACATAACTGCTGCACTCCAGCTGCAATGGTCTCCCCTTGAGTCCTTACACATGCCTTTTAACAGCGCTCCTTCTCAGCAGCTAGTTCTGATAATCTCCAAAGGCAAATACAAATAAAGACATTTTGGGGGTTTATTCCAACACTTTTAGCCCATTTCTTCCTGCCCACAGCCTACGCTAATATCTGATTTTTGTCAGCAGCCCTTGGTGCCTCATGTGCACACCTCTGCCAAGCTCTTTACCGTGCCTGCCTGCCAAACCCTTCTCTAGAAAAAATGGCATTAACAGATAAAAATCTTATTGATACTCATATGCTCATTTTGCACATCACTGCATTCATTTTCTTACCAGGATTAAAATATTTATCAAAATTTGTTAGAGCCAGCTGTATTTGACTGGGTTATGTTTAGAAGCAAGGAGTTAGATCCAGATGTCATTTTCGTAGTCCATCTGCTAGGTCTCCTAAAGGATTTTTAAATACATATGCTTTTCACATTTTAAACAGTGTTTTCAGTTCAGTCTTTCATCATCCAGAACATATGATGGTCAAGCAATGTTTATAGTTTGATTGCTGGATCTAAAAAGCATCTCACACTTCTTTGTAAAATGCTCTAAATCTTTTATACCATTTTCATGAGTTTGTAGGAGAGCTCCACTTCTAAATCTTTTACACAGAAACATTAAAAGATCTTTTAATCTGCCTTCTTTCCTTTTCATACTAAATTCATACTTCTTATACTAAACTAAAAATTCTCTTTGTTCTTTGCTAAATGGCTTCTGCATTTCAATAAGGTAGGTACAATCAGAGTTTATATATTATTGGAAAACAGATCTAAAGCTTGCAGAATATTGCTCAAGTTTCAGTATCTGATTATTTTTTAAAAGGTGGTAAAGAACACAGCCTGAAAAATGTAAGGAAAAAAGAAGCAATGCCTCCATTTCAATTTTAGAAGGGTTCCTTTACAAAATAAACAAGGAAAATGTATTTCTGTAGATGGAAAGCAAGATTATCTTGATATTATGAAAGGGCTTACTTAATGTTTATTCTAGACATTAATGAATATGCAAATGAAACTCAGAGTCAACTACTGTTCTTTGAAACTGCTCCTTGGTTGTTGTTTTATGAAGGTGGTGGCAGGAAAGGGGATTAATTTCTTGGGGTTTTCTAACTCACTAAACATGATCAGCTGAATGGATAAAATCCACAATCCAAATATACTTATGTGTTTATAACTTTTCTTCTTCTGGTGGTTATTCAGAAAGAAATGTGGAATAAACATGATATCTTGGTTCTCAAAATATTTGTTCTGTGTGGGATCCTTTTTTCCTACATCTCTTGCGATGAAGAAAAATAGAAGAGCCTCAATTCAGACTGAGTCTGATGCCTTTTGTAATGACTACTCTCTAATATTGTTTAATTGCCTGTGAAGATGCAAACAGGCCTAAAATCCATAATAATTAGCTTAAAATAACTGGCTGAGGTTCAGGCAAATCATCCAGTATCAGCATTTCTGGTTACTTTGCAGAGTACAAAGGAGAAAATTAAGAGAGATAATCAGTGAATGCAGTAGAAAGGGGGGGGGGGGGGGGGAGGGGAAGGTTTATTTGCTAATAATATGTGTTCCAGCACATCTTTTAGCTTTTTCTGCATGCTGCAAACATAAGGCCATATAAGCCACAGTCAACATCTAGACATTGAAATTCATATTTTCAGGCTAGCTATGAGCCAAAATTTGTAAGGAGAGAAAGAAACTACTGAGGAAGACACAACAAAGACATGCAGAAACAAGTAACCCCTGCTTCTCAATCAGTTAGAAAGAGAAAATATCTGTAGCCCGCAAAATTTGGCACTTTTTTTTTAGGCCAATGAACCACTTATACTTTGGTCTGTATTAAATGGGATTCTTCAAGTGATACCAGTACATTTAACACCACCAGTTGCTGCTACATTCTAGAAGACAAACTAGCTGAAATGGGAGCAGGCTACTGTTTATCAATTCATCTGAACACACACTTCGCGAGGTTTGAAATTGCTGCTGTTTTCATATTGCACCTAGAAATGAATATCAAACCAGTGAGTTTGCTGCATGAAAATAGGTCGCAGTGGAAGCACAAACTAGCTAGAATCCAGCACACCTCTTACATATATATATAGGGCTATAACTGAGTCTGTAATTAAAAACTTACCCTACACTAGGAAATAAAACAGTAATATAGGAAAAAACAAACAAACAAACAAGCTAACAAAACAAAGCAATAACAAAATCCCCATCAAACTTCAGCCTAGACAGTATTGTCTCCATTTATGGCTAACAGGAAAAAGTTAGCCATATATATCTTTTATATCCTATACAATCTGCCTCCAACAAATGAGCTTATGCATATCAGGATGAGCATAAGAATACTCTGCAACCTGTGGTTTATGCAGACAAATCTCAGAGAAAAAAAAATACAGTGTAGGAGATAAAACAAATAACAAATATATTAATATCTTTCTTGTCATTGCTGTGGACAATAATATTACTTGTACTGTCTTGCTGACTTTTCCACCAACATCTTTATTTCACTCTTGAACATTCCAATGAACATTCTGCTTGGCTGCAAATAAAAAAAAAAAACAAACAGATTTAAAGAGTAATGTAAGCAGTGGGTCTTTTAAAGAACCCTTCTGTAATATCAGTGTATGCACTTGGGATGAGTGTATTGTACAGTATATCTTCACACATCTAAGATTTCAACTTTTTTTTAAGTTTCTGAAAATATTTTTTTTTAAAATATTGTTTTTGTAAACACTGATATTAGAAAATATTTTTAACCATCTAACAACTCTGAAAAAAAATCCCATTAATGCCTGGCAGCCAGGTCTAAAAAGCTTGCTGGAGGCTAAGATTAATGATTCATTATTGAACTTCTCTCACATTTTTTTTCAATTAATTCAGAGAAAAATTAATTTTATCTCAAGCTCTTTAAATTACTGTAACCAAGTACATATACATACATAACAACATACTGTAATATTTTGGTTTAAATAAAACAATTGAAAAATTAGCCATGGTCACATATATATCTGCCTTCCTCATAAAGTTATATGGATGAAAGTATGGTTGGTGAAACCACAACAATATCTTTTAAAGTGACAATATCCTTAACTGCTTTCAGAAATTTTGATTTATTTGGAAACTCAGGGGAATAACCTTTATTATGTTTAGGTGAAGTATTGAACTTGTATTCCATTGTTTTAAATTAATTATTTTGCCTGTGAAATTGGGATCAATGCTGCTTCTACTGAGATTAATATGAGCAGGGCTTCACCATATGAGCAGGGTTGGATCTTCCTCATCCCATAAATATCTACCATTTATATATCAATTTATATATGATATTTCAAAATAATACAATTATACTCAGTAATGAAGTGCTGCTCATTTTCCTCCTTACCTTTCAGAGAAAAGAATGCACAGACTAAACATCAGTGGGCTACACAAGAAGCTTGCAATGAGCTCTTAGCTTTGATCAGTTTTCTCTGAAAATAAACGTTTTAAAATCTATGTATGAACGGCACACAAAATTTCCATTCCTCTGACCATTCCAAATCACAATTCAATATGCATTAGCTGGGCTTCTGTCAACGTAATTGGCTACAGCAGTCAGATTTTCAGAAGGGCTTAACTTCAGCTTTGCCACCAAAACAAATAAGATTATCAGAACAAGCACTGCATACAAGATGCTGACTTCTTTGAGAAATCTGTGCGCAAGTGTCATGGTTGGAGCTGCTCAATGCTGGCCTCTTCTGAACATTTGACCTTCATCTAAGACCCAGAGTGGTGCCAAATCCTATTTAGAAAGCCCATCTCCCCGACTGCCTTTTCTCCCTGTAAAAATCCGCTCTACTGCATCTGCAGGATTAGCAGAATAAAATAGGATATGGAAGGGATACCATATGTAGCCCAAACATTTTGCTTTTTAACTGTTATTCCTGCTGCTTACTGCTTGATTCCATGGGAATATTTATTTTAATTATTAAAGAGCAGAAAAAACAGAAATGACCTTCTGAACTAACATATCTGCTCTTGTAAATTTTTCAAGATAGCTTAGCCTAAGGAAGGAGCTTATAGACATCAATGTAAATTCACATTTTGATTGATTTTGTATTGATTGCCAATGTCAATGTTAAAGCATGTGTTATTTGGGCCTACAGAAAGCATTTTCTAAAAATAGGCATCCTAGTTGCCTAGTGGGCTTGATTTCAGTGTTGGCAGAGTATCCAGTTTAATTGCAATTTATTTTGTTCTACTATATATATTATATACTTACATATTTTGTCTTACTTTTTATTGTATTCAGTGACTTCTTCAAGTATTTCATCTTCTGTCCCTTTTAGAACCATATAAATACAGTTATATTAATAAATATAGGACACATTTAGATCAAATTAAGTATTCCATGGAGAGGTTTCAATTTTTACCAATTGTGATCGACATGAACACAAAACTAATGGGTTTTCTCAGAGCAACAAAGAAAAATTTCAATTTTTTAAGAATCCTCTATGGCCTTTTAAAAATGGAGGTCTGAGGACTTTTCAGAACCAAGTTCCCTTTTCATTTATTACCATGTCCCAGTGGGAGAAAGAAGATGGAGAAGAAATAATAGAAGCATAAGAAGTACAGACAGAATAAGTTTCTATTTTAATGCTAGACTATTCACAAATGCCAGAGAACAACAGTGTATTAATTTAACATAGCTATGGCCTCACTGAATCATCAGTATTTCCAGATCAGTTGGATGATGTGACAAAATGAAACTTCTGAGGTGATACTTTCTGTAAACACAGATGTGAATGGAGCCTTGCTGTTGGGATGATCAAGAGTTCTGTGACTTCAGTCATATCAAAATGACCACCTTCTAGATAAGGGGACCAAAGGCAGGAGAGCACGCAAGATTGTCTGAAGGTGAAGACCTCAAAGTCCTCCTGGAACATACAAAGTATAATGTGGTTGCATGCAAAATTTATACCAGAGAAGAAAGGGTAAGTAATAGATCAAATCAACCAGAATATCTGGTTGCAAATCATTGCACTAATTCGTGCTGGGGGGTTTTCACCCAGAGGGAAACTCTTTGTCTAAAGCTGATTATAACTTGGGATGGATGCAATGTGCAGTATCAAATAAGAGCAACATTTTATACAAGGAAAAAAATACAGCAGGGTAGAGACTTAGAATTTATTATGGGCTTCGTTAATTTTACTATGGTTCAACTTAACTGGATTCTGCGCATTACAAAGAATCCTGTAGAAGAGTGAAACAAAACAGAGAACAAGAAGGGAAAGAAAATAAAGCAACTAAGGGGAATACACTGTCCAGAGAAAAGGTTTTGCCTGAGCAGAGGAACAACACAAAAGAATTTCCTTTCTGGCTAGATCACATTTTTTTGAAAACACAACCTCAAGAAGCAGCATTTGAGACTGACCAGAATTTATCATTTACTTTGTGATGAGCAATAAGCAAATTAATTAAGCATTTTAATGGTGCTCTATTTTCTTGACGTGTTTTGCTTTGAGGTTTTACTTGTTTAGAAACAGTTAAATACAAATTAAAATGAAATGTAGTATTTGATTTTTTGTTACAGCAAAACATCCTGTTCAGTCTCAAATCACCCTACAATTTGGGGCTTTGTTTAAATTTCATGGAAAGGAAAAATAAAGATACGTTTTCCTCTGGTGTTGTCCCTTGGCATTCTTGGTTTTTTTCCTTGGGAAAGTTCAAATTAAAAAGAAAAAAAAAATGAGAGTTACGATCATTTACAGAGCTCTACTCCTGCCACAAATTCCTGGGTCATTACTGGTCTGTCAGTGAGGCGAAGTTAGTAGGAAAATCACTCTTTCTCAAGTGCTCTCTTAAGAAACTATCTCTCAACCTTCATTGTGCTCTTTTCTTTTTCAAACATTAAAGGTTTTGCTACTGTTGCTTATGAGAGCAGCACACAATAAGTTAGGACAGCAATATAAAATCTGCTAGATGTCACAACTTATTAAATTATATCAAAGAGGAAGAGATGTAACTTCATATCTCAGGGATAATAGTGACAAAACAGTCAAGAAGAAACAAGTACAGAATAACTGTAAGTAACTTGCACTCTGCCTGGTGAAATCATGCTGCTCCTGAGATAAGGGATGCTTTTGCAGGCTTTGCCACCAACTGCAGTGAACTAAGTACCATCTTTATCTCCTACAAGGAATTCCCCAGCTAAATATCCACAGTCAACCCTAACATACAGATTAAGAGACTAATCATATCTTGTTTAGCCATATAAATCCCAATTCAGCCCTTACAACTGTCCTAATTCTGTTATCAAAGGAGTAATTTAATATTGCTGACCCAGTTCAATAAGGTGGTAAGAGATGATAAAGGAAAGCCTTCATCAGAATAAGGTCAACACATGCTTTCAGTGAAACAAAACTGATTCCTGTGATCACTTGAAGGGACCTAGGCTACTCTTTCATTCTGAATCACCTTTGGCAAAAACAGCAACAGAGGCTCACCTCTCCCTGTGCAAGATTCCTGTTTTTCCAAGCACTCAGTGATGTGGTAAAGAGTATCTAGAAGATATCTGCTCTGTGGATACCCCACAGCTCTGTGGGGAGAAAAAAACCCTGTTACAACTCTCCATACAGACAAGCTCTTCCAGTAGTTTAACAACAATACACATATAAAATACCTTTAAATCTCCAGGCATGTGCTGCAGAAAACAAAAATGCAAAATAGTCAAAATATAGGGAGGCAAAGGCAAAATAAAAAAGGATAGCTTCAGCCTATCCAAATATTCCACCTAGAGCGGTGTTTATTAGATGGCTATTCTAGCTATTTTGTCAGACATTCTCACTCCTTTTCCACACTTTTCTTTGTTGTGACTGTTCTTATTGTTTGAGAGTTGAGAAGCATTTCAAATGAAGGAGTCACATTTTCAATAATACATCAAACATAATCTGAGCACATTCAGAAATGATGGGGCCCATAGCAAATTACATGTTGCAATGCCTCATCAGCTGAAGCGATTACTTCATTTCTTCAAGTCATTTTAAAAGAGCTAAGAAACTGATGCTATTTACATCATGTATATAAATAACATGTATCTCATATTTATATAAAATGTGTGAGATTGGTGAATATTACTGCAAGTGTTCATTTGAATTTTAACTTGAATTCATACTACCAGTGATTGCACAATGGAGACAATGATTGTACCCAACCCCTTTTGAATTTTCTCTCTGTGGGATTTCAATGACTCTCTGCTTTTTTTGCATGAGTTTTCTCAGAGGCAAGGGCTTGTGATGACAAGTGCAGTCTTTACAGAAACTATTTTAAAAAATCATTTAAGGAGTGCTCCTAAAGATCAGCCATCTGAAGACAAACTGATTGTATTATGAAGGGGAAAGAAAAATGGGGAAAAGGGGAAAAGGGAAGAAAGGGGAAAGGGGAAAAGGGGAAATTGAAACATTTTTGGTATTTTGTTTGGAGCTCGATTTGATTTCAGTTAAAATGTACATAGAAGTACTATAAAACCTAAAACCTGGTTTGATAGATTTCAAAAATGTTTGTCAAAATCAAGGAGCACTTGTCAGCAAAGTGTTTCCATCCTGAGATATATCAGAGACATATAAGAGCACATTTTTCTTTGTGTGACTGGTAAAGATAAGTATTTTTTAAAAAAACTGCAGTTAATAATATAATAGTAGATTATATAGCACAGTTCATTTGGTACACAACAGTGCTCCATATTTCAAATGGGTAACACTTCCAAAATCCAACAGAGAAAAACAATGAGACACCCACACAAGGCACTGAAGCACCTCAGAGAAAAGGAGATTACTTTGCTAACGAAAGCTTTACAATCTATTAATCTCACCTACCTGGTATTATTTTGCATACCATATGGGACAATTCATCACAGGATGCCCTTATTCCCAAAATTCCTCACCACAGACATCAAAGCCAGTAAAGTAACACATCAGAGGGCAAATGTGATTGTGGATTTCACCTGAGAGGACTCTGGAAATGGAAGGAAAAAATACTAAAGAGCTGTGCTCAATCATTCAGAGAGCGGAAATAACAATTTGTTGATGACTGAAGAGTCTGGCTATAATTCCAAATATTGCTTTAACTTTCCCACAAGAAACATTATACAGGAGGTTTCTTGCAAATCCCAGCTGGATCAAAAAAGTAGCATGAATGAGCTACTTTTTTCAGTTATGTTTACCTCCTAGATTATAAAATGCTTTCCAACTTCTATAATGACATGCTTTTTACTAAAAAGCCAGTTAAGATTAGTGGGACTGTCGCGACTAAAATCCACAATGGCTGAAGAACATTATGAACATTAGGAAGATTGAGGTGACTTCCCAAACGACTATTCCCACAAGCTGACAATGTCATGAGCATTTCAAAAACTATCACAAAATTAATCAATGAAATCTCACACTCACTTGACATTCAGAGGCATCCCTAGTCACATTAAACACTTTGGAGTCTGGACTTTGAGTCTCCAGAAAGTTAAATCCCGATGATATTTTTGGTGTTGTAATTTGCATTTAATCAGGACTGATTTTTTCAGAGTTTGAGTGCTGCTGGCCTATGATGGACAACTAAATAAAAGGCAAGGAAATAATCTTTTGAAAAAAATGGCCTTAAAGAACTTTTCTGCAGAAAAAACCCAACATGTCATAAAAATATAGTGAGGCACAGACATTTCTAGTCGAGCAGCTGAACTGCAAGGCAACCTTTCAGCTAATATGCAAATGGAAGAAGCAGCTGTGTATAGTGGCTTTTTACAGCTTGGGTGCATAATATAAGAAAGAAAGTTGTATATTTTAATTCATGTTTGCCCCAAAATAACACTAGCTGTAAGAGCAGTGAATCTCTGGCACTGTACATCTGAAGACAAGGCTGCAATGTAGTATGGCCCTGGAGCCAGCAGGTATTTGGCCCTGGATTTTAATGGAGGTTTGTGTGAAGCACAGAAAAAATAGGAAAAAAAAAACCCTAGGTATATTAACTTTGCATTGAAGCTGTTCCTGTAGGGCATGAAGAGAGGAGAAACTTTAACTATGAGAAGGCAAGAGAAGGAAACAAGACTGTAATACATTCAGAGTCAGGCCAAAACAGAGGTAATTCCAAGGAAGGAAAGAGGTTCTGAGGGCTCTTTGCAAATGAAAATTGGCAATTGGCACCGAGCCACTTTTGCAATGAGTCAGAGCTGAGGTCGCTACTACAGCCAGTGCTTTGCCACTCCTGAGTAATAAGCTTTGTTTGGGGGATGTCAGCTCAATTTATTATACATAGATTAAATTTGATTTACTACTGCATTGACAAATTATATACACACAGGCTTATGAAAACCTCCTCTGCTCTTAATATACATTTGTTCATATTTCTTATTCCTGAAGTTCAAAGAAAGGCTGAAAGCCATCAGAGTTATTGGATTATTACTACACCTGTAAGATAACAGAAACCAATATTATAAAAATATGTAAGTACTTCATTTTCATTGCATTCAAACAAAAACGAAACACTTAAGATACATACTCTATAAAACAACTCAGAAAAATTTACATGCAGGTCCTATTAAAAAAGTACAAATGTTTTCAATATCCCAGCATAAGGCAAGATTTATGTGTTCATCTAAAATGAAAGCAGTCAGTAGGTTGTTTATTTAGCCTCTAACACACTATAAATAACATCTAAATAAATTAAATTAACTTAATAGCCACCAGCAGCTGGTGTGACTTTAATAAGTGCCATTTCACAGGAAAGAAACATCAGACAGATTCCCTACAAGACACTGAATCTACCTAAAAATGCTGACTCTGGCATATGTACAAAATGCTATGTTCAACTTGTCAGTACATTTGCAGCTCTCCTCCTCTACCGAGCCACATATTCAACATTATGAAACTTAAAAAAATATTCCATTTGCACAAGATTTCCTGTTAGAGTTTTGTCTGGTTTAGCAGTGTGGTGGTGCTTTTTCTTTGTGCACACCTAGGTATTTGTCACTCTCAATAAATATTGAACGCAGTGACTTATTTGAACTGACTTTGAAAGACTGAGATCAAAAAGACCTGTCAGGTCCTAACAACTCCATAAAAGTAGAAAAACCCTGGAAATGCCCACATGAGAAAGCAACTCCTCACAAATCCTCACATTAAGGGAAAGCTTACCTTTCTTTAGACAACAAAATCAAAGAGAAAAATCATAGAATCATAGGGAAACAGATTTCCTTCCTTTTTACGGTTATGGAAACACTGTTAATTATATACCTGCCTCAGTATAGTCTCTTATAGAAACGTAGCTTGGGTATCATATGGCTCCATATCAACTTAGCCAATCTATACTACTTCCCCAGTCTTTTTCTTTAGCATCAGATGAACCAGTATTTCAGAGGGAGCAGGGAAGTTCATCCACCACAAAGCTCTAGCCAAGTTAAAATTCACTTTGTATCTTTTCAGCAGTTCAGAATAATCCTATCAACCTAAAGGACATACTGTGGTTTCCTTGTCAGGGGTATCCACCTGAAAGAGCCTCCCTTATTCATTTGAAACCCATGTGCTGATGCTTCTGCTAATTTCCATAACCTTCCCTCTGTTCCTCAGGGTCACAGAACTGCAAAAACAGTGACATTTCAAAGGTGGGTGGATAGCCTGGACAAAATCTTAGGAAAGTCTCAAACGTAAAAATGCTTTAAGAAAACAGAAAATTTTACCAAAAGGGGAAAAAAAGCAAATTTTGGAGTGCTTTCTGGCAGTAAAGCAGCTGCAAATTAACTCTTTTATAATTCCACATAATCTGTGGAAGGAAACAGAGACACAACCTCTAAGGACAATGTCCTGTGCTTAAACTGAAGTTAAGTGAATGCAATGAATGCATGAGCAAGGACTTGCTCCTATTCCCTTTTATCCCTTTATTTTTCATTATAGGTTTCTGAAGAAGCTAACCAGCATGGGACAGGAAAGTCCTTAAGAGTGAAATGAGGATATGTCTCTCAATATCAACTCAGGGGAAAAAAGTGCATTTTCTGTTGAAAAATCCCAGGGATGTTTTTATGGATGACTGCTACCATGAAACAAGGGACAGAGGTGTCCCTTTTGCAGAAAACAGAAATTATGAAATGGTGTTGTGCCAGAGAAAGACTGACAAAAAGTGTCTTTTGTTTGAGAGAAGATATTTCTAAGCACATTCTCATGGCAGCTGAAATGGGGATTTAAATCTTCCCTTAAGACGGAAAAATTTACAAATGCAAGTACTGAGTGTTTTTCACTGAATATCAATATGTCTGAATATTTTCACTGTAGATGAAGTCAAGGATGTCTGAAGAGGTTTAAAGTATGTACTTGCACTACAACAAAGCAAAAAGTCTTTAAGTTCAAAACTGAGAGCTTAGAGGAGACGAGCACAAGCATCTGGCTGCTTCTGTTTCCCCTTTCAAGAGGCAGCAGTTCAATGACACTTGTTTCCTGCCTTGCTGTCCTCTTAATTTGACAGCAAGACTGAAATGATAATCACGTCTGGGAGATCTGAGGTAACATTCAGTTGAAAAACAAGTAATAAAAGAAACATAAGAAACACAGCATTAAATTGTTCTTTCAGTGTATTTATCTGTAAGATCTTTCTTCGTGTCACATATGATTGCTTTAAGTATTGGTTTATAATCCTCTTTCCAATATTAGCAATTCTTGAAATACAAGCTTTGGTTTCAGTAAAATTCATGTTCCAAAGTAAAAAGTGCTGCTGTATTCCCAGGAGACACAAGTCATCTATAATGCCTGCTCTTAAGGTATTTGCTTTATACCATCTCCTTGCTCTTTTCCCATGTTATTGGAATAACTATAATTTTGTTCTGAAATAAAATTTTAAATTTGTATTGAACACATTTTGAACAGTACCTGAAGTACAGGAACACAGACAATACACGTTTTTCTCTAGACTGATTTTAAAAGAAATTTGCGACTTATATTTACACAGAATATTTTCATCTTCACCTATCGGTACCAAAAGGGGATTTTTGACATATATGGACAGCAACTAAAGGAGGGTAAAAAGTGCTCATGTCCTACTAAAGACAGCCTCTTTTGAGCAGAACATAGAAGGTCAGCTAGGTAGTTTCTATTTTCTTTTGTTTCATTTAATAGTATCTGAATAAATATTTCTCTATGTAAATTTATCTCACCTGCAAAAAACTATTTACATTCCTTAATGAATGTTCACTTATGGGAAAACAACTCTTAAAAATTTCCAATCCAAGCCCATTTGACCATTTAAAATTAGATTTTTCTTCGGCAAACAACAAAGACAAGTCAGGCTGAACATTTACATCTCCATTAATGTATTGATAACACCATCACTTCATTTATAAGACAGACTTTTATTAACACACTTTTTCTCCTCGGAAGACTACTTTGCCAGAATTCTAAATCAAGCACTTGCTTTGTAGTGAGCATGCTCAGTTTCCCAGCACATGCATCATAGCTACATTCTGGATGTACAGAAGTCTTGATGGTGGGACATCTCGAAAAAAAAAAAAAGGTTTTCAAAGATACCAGTGATAGATAATGGAGCTCAGGTGTCCTTATAAAGTATATTAGGATATAGTGTATATGTATAAAGTCTATTTCCCTTTAAAGTACAGGAAGCTCTTTTTGAATACTAAGCATTTTCAACAGTAGCATTCAATTGAAATATAATTTTCAATTAAATACCTTCCACAGTAAAGGCATTTTAATGGAGTACAATGAACAAATATCATAAGAATATGGGAAGGCTATCTTGGGTGACAAAAGTGATTCTCAGCCCAATTCCTAGCATTCACATTAGGAGGCTCTGAAACACATTTTCCTTACTCAACATTAAGAGTACACTGAATTGCTGTATCAAGAAGAATCAGCTCAACTGCCAGTGCAATTGCCACAGGGAATTGTCTCCATCAATGCAACACAACAGATTTGCCTGGGCATATCACACTAACTAGCTATTTCACTACATTTAGCAGAAGAGACTGCCAAATTACTGTCTAATTCAGTGAAGATACAGATCTAGCAGTCTATTAGTGCCTTTGCTTTGACTTACAGTCTGATTTAAAGTGACAATTCAAATCTGCTCTTGTATAACCATAAAATAATGGGATATTAATAATACAGGTTATGCATTTCATGTCAAGCTTAATTTTAAGCTTATTATCAAGATGAAATGAAATAGTTAAAAATTAAAGTGAAATGATAAATGAGGAGGCTGAAGAAAAGTAACTAAATCATACAAGTTTTATACTGGCCTTTTCCTGTGTACATTGTCAAACTTTGTTATGGGCAAATGCAGTGGAACAGCCATTTTTTACCCCTCAATACAAAAAAAAAAAAATAGTATCCAAGCTGTGAGGGATCACTTGTACATTTTTTACCCTGTATATTTCAAAGGCAGTGCTAAGCACTGTGTCCTTCCAAGCCCTGAGAGAAGATGCTGAAATGAAGGCAAGAGTATTAAAAAGATTAGTCAAAAATAGAAATGGGACAAATTCTAAGTGCTTCAAAGATCCCATACCGGAATATGAAACCTTCATAAAGATATTTATACACTTAAGAAATTGAAGAAGAGTAAATGAATGAGCTTCTCAAAAACAATAAAGGGACAAATTGAGAATTTGGGGACTGGAAGCCATGCTATGATTGAGGCTATCCTTAGCAACATACATGCAAATATGAATGCAAGCAACTTGCAAACACCATTTAAATCAAGGTCTTGATTAGAAACTAGAGCCAGAAATATTCCTTGTGCTAAGCATACCTCATTTTTGCATTTTTCCCTGAGTCTATTTGGCAATAAGGAGATTTTCCTGGGCTGTCAATAGATAAACAGACCCAAATCTTTATTATTACACAGACTGGAATGCTAGTGTAGATTAGACCCAAGAGCATTTATGGGAAGAACCAAGTCAAGCCTTAAAATGGGATAAGATAGGACTGGTACTATCAGTAGTTATCAGCCTTCCAGATTCTGCCCTGCTCGAGTCTGACATTGACCTGTATGCCTTAAAGGTATAAATTTACCTTCTACAATATGTTAACAGGAAACTCTAGAAACTAATGAGACACTTCTTCTCATGAGGGCAATTCATCCTTTTTCCTCTGAAAAGGGTCCAGACAACTGCACCATTCCTCCTTGATCCCATTAGAAAGTTAAACTTAATGGGAAATTAATTTTGAGAAATGAGAATCTTCCACCTACTAAGAAATACAAATCTTTGTTCTAAGCAGCAGTTAGATTGTGAGCCTTGAACTGAGTCAGCTTTTAGACAGCACTAGTTTTGTTACACATTAAGTACCATGTGGGGATACATTTTTTAATAAGAGAGCATATACTTACGATATCCATAACTACTGGCTATGATTTTTATTAAAGCAAAGTAAATGTTTAATACAAAATGAATCTTTAAAGTCTATGCAAATGAGATTGCAAAACCCTTGTTGAACAAGGAAAGGCTTTTTTTTCATATTGCAGTCATACATTGTGACTACTGCAAATGTCAGAGCACGAAAGATTTCATTACAATACCCAGATTTGAATGCATAAAAACTTTCACCACTTTCACTGAATAAGAGCCAATTTAATAAATCACTGAAATTTACTCTCAGAAAGCTGTTTCAAACCTGCCGTGCACAAAGCATCCAGTCAAAGATGTTGAAATAAACTTGATGTGTTTTCAAATCAGCACTTAGTGAGTTTAACACAATTTATTCAATATATTATAAATATTTCAATATCCTTACATTTCCTAGGCCTGATTTTCCATCTTCTAAATTGGTAAACTCTCCAGTCAAGGAGTTTTCATGACCCATTTTGCAACACTAAATTATTTGAAACTAAGTAGAGTTTTCAAAATGTATGGTTATGATTGAAAGTGGCGGTTCCTACAAACTATGTGAAAATCATATTGAATTTAGATAGTCCTATAACCCTCTGCTATTTTATTATACCTTTGTAGCAATTTTAAAATTTTTATTGAAAATTTATTACTGATAGGTGCAATTGTTAGGTTAACGTAAAAATATAAAACAAGGGTGTAAATTCCAATGCAAAAGGATAGGTTGGATAGCTAGTGCTTTTGTTTAAAATGTATGTGGCAAAAAATGCATCATAAAAGATTTTGAGTTCTGGGGTTTTTTAAAACAGGGGACTTTCCAGGGCTGTATATTACAGTTATCTGATATAGAAAACTGGACTTGTTGGCCTATCAAGATTTTAGTCTCTTGTTAGCCTATCAAGATTGTAATGACAGAATAAAATTAAAGGAAATAAATATAGAAAATTATCAGTCTCCCTAAAATGTGAAGCTGTTACTCAATAGTAGTAGTATAAATAGCTCCCATACAAAACCTCTGGAAAGAAATCAGTCATTTACTTAAAGACACTTACTTTTTCTCTACTAATGATTATGCAATAGTATCCCTTTTGAGTACCACTTTCTGTGAAGTAAACTTTATAAAGGTGCTATCATATATCATATAGATACACAAGCCAAGCTCTGGAGATGTAATTGTGTAAGTAATTCAAAATTAAGAAACAAATTAGAAACAAATTAGAAACAGAGGTGAGAAAAGGATACAGGTCTTCTGCTTCCTGTGCTTTGGTTTGTAGTGCTCAGTCGAGGTGTGTCCTCATCACTTCATGCTGCTCCAGGGACGCACACACAAGTAGACTCTACCTTGAAGAAAGAATCTCAAATTTTCCACTCTAAACAAAGTGAAAACCCTTCTAGCTGCAAGGAATTCAACAATGTCTTGCTGATTTCAATCTTTCATCAAACTTTCTGTAGTCAGGGTGGTCTGATATGCCAAGTGCTCAAGGGCAGAGGGAGGGATTTCCTGAGCCCTCTTCAGATGATGGAGGTCTGAAGTAGCATTGGATTTTAAGGAGTGGCTCCACACCAAACTGGGATTTTTCCCAGGAACATTTTGCACAGTGCTCTCTGTGTCAGCATCAACTTCCCCACCCCACAAACACCTGGAAATCATCTTTTACTTCTCACACCCCACTTCTTTGACCTCGCTTTCTAATCAGCAGTGCCTTCCTTCAACAGAGATTTTCCACTGTCTCTGAGGAACTGTGCTTCATTCCAAATTTCACCTCCAAATGTTCTATTTTTCAGTCTTCACATTCAACTCTGATACTTGTTTGCGTCACTATTGGAAAACAAGTGCAAAACATTGCAAATATTTCTTTCATCTTCTACTTGGTCATTTTCATAGATGTACTCAATTTACAGTTCAGGCATAGGAGATTCATAGCTGCCAGTCACCTTGAAGTTTGGCTAACAAGGAACTTTCAGGAGGACTCAGTCCTCAGAATTACATCATTGAGGTACACTGATAGAGGTATAGAGATGTATTTTCCCCCAACAATACAAACATAATGATTGAACACTGAAATGGAGCAGTTTCCATGCTATTTCCCAGTCTGGCAGAGTCCATTCTTAGAGATACATGATGTAAAAGGAACATGCATGTAATAGGAATATGCATTTTTGATATATGTACCACCCCTACAGAAATATCATCTCAAAATCTTCTTGAAGACCTCTGTGTACCACTCCACATGATCTACAGGATGATATTACCACTCAGTTCTATTGAGGGACTGGCAGTGAAACTTCTGTCATCTCCTTCACAGCCATACAAAAGATAAAGACAATTCCCCTAATAAGCTACATGTTATTTTTGTTGAAACAACACCATACAATGAAAAATTTGAAGTCCAAATAGTCTAAAGCAAAGAAGAAGTCAAAAACCATTACATATGCTCTCTAGAGGAAGTGGCATTGGCAGTCTGCAGCTATGTAATATTTCTAGTTGCTCAGCAAAAGAAAAAAAATTGTTTATTTTGTTTTCAAACAGATTCCTTAAAAAAAGTTTTCTAATACCTTTTTTTATTGAAAATTCACACTTTGTGGAGCCGCCAAAGCTGTTGAAATTAAGGCATCATTAAAACCAGATAATTAACAAACAAAATGGAAGTATTTTCTTCCAGACTTCCCTAAAGGTTTTATTACTTTTATAATACTCTTTTAAATGTACTGACTAAGTTTTTGAAAAAATGTTTCTGTCAAAACATGTTCAGTTATTTTATTTAAGAACACAGACCTACAAATAGCCTTCAGGAGGGAAGATACAACCCAAAACCTTTCTTAAAACCAGGTCAACACAGTTACCCTTGCCACAACAAAGGTTAATGGTATCCTGGGCTGCATTAGGAGGAGCACTGGCAGCAGGATGAGGAAGGCGATCCTTCCCTTCTACTCAATATTGATGAGACAGCTGCAGTGTTGGGTCCCCTCATGGGTCCCCAATACAAGTGAGAGCTGCTGGAGAAAGTGCAAAGAAGGGCTTGAAGGGACTGAGGCATGGCTACCATGAGGAAAGGCTGAGAAGCAAGCTATAACTGTCCAGCCTGGAGAAGGCAAAGCCCGGGAGTATCTTATCAAAGTGTATAAATATCCACAGGGAGAGTACAAAGACAACAGAGCCAGGTGCACAGCGATAGGACAAGAAATTTTTCACTGTTAGTGTGACCAAGCACTGGCATAAGTTGCCCAAGGAATACTATCCTCATAGACATTAAAAGGCCATCCAGTCATGGGCTAGAATTGGTTCTAGGAAAACTGACTTGAGCAGGGAGATTGGGTAAAATAACCTGCAGGTGTCCCTTCCACCCTCAACCATTATCTGGGTTTGCAATCATGATGTTTCTTTATCATAAAAGGGAGTTAAAGTCACAAGATCATTAAAAAAAACAATGGTTTGAAAGACATCTTCAGAAGGGGGCCTGTGGGATTACACTAAAGGAAACTCAACAGCAAGTTCTTAAAAGACAGATAAGGCAAATCACCCAAAGGAAAGTCCTCCCAAAGGACTGGAGCACTGGAGTGAAAACAGTGTTGGTGTCAAGTCTCTAAAGTCCTAAATTTTGTCCCTGTCCTCTCACAATGCCTTTTGGAAGCTGGTTAAAGTAATTTCAACTCTCCAAGTTTCAACTACAACCTTACCTCCTAGGGAGTTGTATGCAGAAAAATTAAAGCAAGATGTTTAGACATGGACATGGGGAGAAAGAAATGCAAGGGTTTATAAGAACAAAAAGAAACAAAGTGATCAAAAGAGCTGCATTAATTCACTTGTTAGTACAAAATTCCAGATCAGGAAGCCTTTAGAGATGCTGCCTGTCCTTTCAAACTGACCCTCCACATGCAGCACTTTGAACTGACTGTACAATGCCAAGCTTGTAATAGATGCACTCAAGGAACAAACAGCACATCCAGCTCACCAGAGGTGACCTGCACCAGCTTGGCAGAAGGTCAGTGACTTGCCCATGCTGATGAAGCTCCATACACCATAACTTCTTCTTGAGACTTATTCTGTTGTTTTCCATGTAGAGGGGCACAAAACAAGGACTGGATTGTGATGACTTATGGCAGAATGTGGATGACAATGAAAGATTCAGTCCAGAAAATCTGAGCCAGAGGTCAGTACACTTCTCAACTCATACACTATGTATTCAAGAGATATGATTCTGCTGTGTATTTCAGAGGAGCACAATATAAAAGTTTGAATGTATACAAGCTTGTGTTTCAGCTTCTCCAACCTCATTCACTGAAGCTTACTGGTGTGAAACACAATTGAGCCACACAAACGCTTTAGGAATATGACTTTACATTTCAGTGCTGATGAACTTTTTGCACTGTTTTGCTTATCATTTCTAGTTTTGCTACTGGTTCCTTTTCTTATGGTGGGGAACACTAAGAGTTAGTGCCCAGGTGGGTCTGTAACACGGGGTTTCTGTGCACTATCACTATCCTTTAAGGTCAGCTGCCATGAGGGCCTTAGGGAGGCTGTCTGGCTGTCACTTCAAAAAAAACCCCAGCATTTAAGCCCATCTCAGGCATATATAAGATAGCTATTGGTCTGGGTCTCAGGGCAAATTTCTTGGTCAACCACAGCAGCAGAGCTGGGAGACTTCTGAAGTTGCCCGTCACAACAATTGAATCATCTTTGATGCTACCAGGCTTTTATAATAAGTGCATGTATATGGCTAGAGAGCTAAAAATTCAGTTTGCCTTTAGGAGAAATCATTTTTTGTCCCTGTGAGCAAGCTAACAGGAAGACAGGAAAAACTTCAAGACTAACATTTAGAAAATAGTTGAAGCTCTGGAAGGCTATGACAAGAAAACAGATGATCAATCTGGGGAAAAGTGGCTAAGCCAGCATTGCAATGTGCCAGTCAAACAGCAGGGAAGAGCCCATTGGCCTAAACAAATGGAAACCAATGAAAAACACTCTCTCTAATTGCTCAAAAAGATTTTACACTAGGGAGGCAAAGGAAATCCATTGGGAAGGCACTGCACTGGGCTTATTAAATACCAAGACAGACAATAAAGCAAATAAAACAGAACAGAATGCTTAAGGAACTGATAAAGTCTCTTAAGTGAAGAAGGTATTAAATAAACCAAAAGAAGCTAGACTTCTAGTGGGACAAGAACAGCTCATCCCATTCTTATACAAAGACAGAAAATGCAATTAGCAGCTGAGATGAAACAGCAAAATAAGAGAATAATATAGCTGAAGCTCTAGGGAAACCCAGGCTCTGAGTTCTTCAGTCTGAACAGAAGAACAACAGAAAAAAGACATCACAAAAGAAAAAATTCCCAGTATATTACTAAAAAAGTCATACAGCATAAGATGAAATCACTAACAGTAAGTTGCTAGAAGATACCGGAGGGCTGTAGCAAAATGTTTCTGAAAAATGAAATCAAAGAAGGTTTTCTCCAAGTATGTCATTCAGAATGACCCAGAAAAACATCATACAGTTAATACACTTTCTAATATAAATTCACTTGCTCTCTTTTATGACTGAGTTTGTTATTCATTGGACTGATCACTACTAGGATACTCAGGTCAGAGCCATGTGATCTTCCCCAAAGCTCTACCCCAACCACCAGCTTTCACCAACATCCAGGCCATCAGCTTCAGGGCTAACTTTTACCCCTCTCATTGTCTTCTTTTTAAGACATGAATTAATTGAAACTATGAAAACAAACCATGAAGTGTCAGTAAGTTATGCTATTGTTGACAAAAATCTTCCACTTAGACTCCAAGAGAAAATTAAAAAGAACAAGAGACCTGGAACCACAAACCAGACCAAGACAGCCTCCTCCCAGTCACAAAATAATAAGGCAGTGGGGGATACAAAACTCTGAATGGGGAAAAAATACAACATTTCAGCTCTAATTTGTGGGCCTCGACATCTTCTCAGTAATAAAGGGGCGATGTGTGTGTAGTAACAATCTCACAGAGCTATGATCTCTAGATGCAACACAAATACAGAAAGACAGAAGCAGTAAGTCACTTATGCATTAATCAGGTTGTAAATGCTGCCTGAATTCAAGTAAGCACTTCTGCCTGCCTCCTAAGTGAAGAGAGTTCACACACAGAAAAAAAGGTCTTTCCAAAGATATTCTAAATGCTTCTTTCAGAGAAAGAAAGTATCAGCCCTGGAGAAGTAAGTGACAATTGAAAATGGAGCACACAAACTAAACGGAAGTATTTCAACCTTCTTAACAGTGCTTTGATTTTGGGCATATCTCTATAGATCTTTATTGCTGGAAGTAGTGTCTTGTCAGCCGCAAAATATATATTTATTTACTCAGCAGATGGTACACAGACATTAAGATGACAAAATGTGTCAAAGGACATAGAACAAATACACAAAAGGGAGCAGAAACCTAGAGGGCTGCTGAATCCCTCACTTGAGCAAATGGTTTTAAGCTGCCCAGACCAGAATTGAATATGGCACATCTTAGTCATTCCCTAAAAATATTCTCTTGAAAGTGCTCAATTCACTAATTCCTAAACCAAGGTTTTCCTGAAAGGTCTAGTGAGGCCAGTAACCAAGAGCAGCAGACATTATCTTGGCAAGGAGTTATTTCTTTGCCTTAAGCTTTCTAAGAAAGGAGTTTTGTTTATAATAAAGAACATTCCCCAAGAACATGGAGTGCTTGTAAGTCTAGTTCCTCTCTTAAAGACCATCCCTGCTGTGCCACTGAAATTGGTGGCAGCACTGTAACTGCCACTTCCTCAGCACCTGCTGCTTCTGCAAATGCCTGCAAGCTTCTGTGTTTTAGGAGCTTTTTAGAAAGATGTGCAGGCTGAAGTCTCAACAGCAGCAAAAAAAAAAAAAAATTAAAATAAAATCCACATAATAGAATGCAGGAAGCCATTGAAAGAACAGAAGGTTTTAACATAGTAGCTTGCCAGCACCACACCCATAACCTGTTTGGATACTCCAACATAAACTTGAGTTAGGTTTTTGGTCTGCAGACTCTTTACCATCCATAAAGGTCATAAAATTCCAGTCTACAAAGAAGTAGGAGGCATTTCTAGGGAATATCTGTTTTATACAAGGTATTTCCTCAAAGCTCCTGATAGATCCCAGCAGGAGCAACACTGGACCTTCATTAGGTCTCACTAACTGAAGGATGCCAGACTGGGTGATTTCCCCTCTATTTTCTTTCCCCATTTGGTCCACACCAGGTATTGAGACAAGCAGTTTTGCTCTGACTGCAATAAACAACTACAAAATATATTCAACATAGCCTTTTCCATCTTCTGTATGCTAAGGCTATCAATTCCCATTTCCCAGAAAGTCTTACAGTGTCATACAGAGCAAGCTACCCTAAAACCCACACTCCTTGAGTGTCACAAAAACCAGCACTATCGGTGATCCTGCATCCACAAAACAAACAAAAAACTCACATTCCAGCAGGCACCTAACCGCAAAGTCTCAGAAAGATAAAATGGGCTTACACATTCAGAATCGTGACTCTCCTGGGACTTGAATGTTTTTCTGCCATGGTCCAAGCATTAGACATAAAGACATTACTTCTCTGCTTTGGTCCCTGTAGGATCTCATTGTTTAAGACAGCTCACAGCATGCCAATTGCATAAAGACCACCTGCAGTCCAGCACTAAGCACAGCAGTTTGGAAAACTTCCATTAAATTCATAATGACTTTAATGCTTCTTTTTACTAGAGTTTTTACCCAGGAAATCAAAAGATCTAAATCAAAAGTTCTCTTTTCAGCCCAGTCGAAATACCACCAAGTGCTTACTTTTGGTGGGGAGATAATTTCACCTCACTTTAAAAATCAACCTAACCATTTCAGTTAATGGTGCTAAAAGGAACATCTAAAATAAGACAGAAATTGTGAGATAAAAGTGCCTGTTCCATTCCTTGAGCATACAGGGGGGTCTAGACAACTAACCAATATAATGATTCCATGTAGGTTTTTATGTTTTAGAGCTCTGGCATGAGGGCCCCTCACCTTCATTGTGCAACTCTGGCTCTGATTGTGACAGAACTTTGTAGATTTTCTCCTGCATGATGTTTTCTAGCATATCAGGTTTTTGCAGTGCCTATGATTTTCTATGTGCTATAGCTAGTCTGGCAAGGTCAGGTGGCAGCAGGTAATTTATTGGATGAGAATGCCAGCCTAAGTTGGAGAGGACATTGTGAATTCTGTTAATGCCCACCCCTAATTTTTCCCCTACTGCTATCGCAACCTGTTAAAGGTGAAGGAGGAGACTGCAGTACTACTAAATTCACTCCCTCAATACCTTTTGAGATTTTCAGATGAAACACCTAATATAAGTGCAGAGAAGCAGTGTCATTATGGCTCTTTCAAGTCTAAATTGCAACCATTTCTGAAAAAAATTCACATCTTTTTATATGTCTCTATATCACATTCTGTCCTCTTAGTATTTGCATCCAAGATCATTTTTCACGCTGGAATGGTTTTGGAGGGGGAGGAGGGCAGGGAATGGGGCACATATCCTGTGTGCTGTTCCTTAGCTGGCTTTTCTTGTAATTGTTTGGGAATTAGAGACAGGCTGAAACTTTGAAATTTCTGCTGAGTAAAAGGCAAATGTAACTTTGCTAACTATGTTTTGGAGAGCTAGTTCAGTGGAATCCAGCAGGGTCAGCAACAGCCTTTCCTTGAAGAGTGCTGAAAGAGTGCTGATTTCTCAAGGCAGAAAATTAAGCCTGACCAAGATAAACAAAAATAGTCTTGTAAAATCATTTCACAAATTGATTTTTTAATAATGCTATCAAACTATCTGCTATTATCAATATCTTCCTGTGTATAAGAACAGACCCTTCCATATTTGAGATTTTAAGTGCCCAAGAGACTCCAAGACTAGATCATCTTTTTTCAAATAGGAATTTAAATTAGATTTATAAGCACTTATACATTCCCAAGTGAAAGAAGCACTGTGTTTTAGCAAGGAATTAAGTCCTGGCATGCTAATTATAATGTGGGGTTGTCTGTGTCAGTTTGGATTATTCCAGGATACAGATTTTCACTATTTACACTGACCTCCTAACACACAGCAGTTCTGGCACAGACAGAAGCTGTAATGTAATCCTGAGGCTGACCCTAAGAAGCCATTCCCTGATAGAGAGATGTCTTTGAAATTAATATTAAGCCTGATGCAGTAGAGATATCTACTAAATAGAGAGTAGTTCTAAGTAACTTTGTTACATTCAATTAATCAAAGAAGGTAACTCTACTTGGTGAAAAAGTGTAAGAAAAAAAAAAGAAAAGAAAGACTAACATTCCAAATGGATCCTTAACCACTCTTAGTTTTTGCTTCTGGTTTGGCCTTTAAATTTGACTGATGCTAAGTAGTGAGCTCTTTCCAACCCAATCTGTCACCAGTCAGGCAGCATCTTCAAGGTGGAGTTCCACAGATAGACAGATTCTTCCAAAAGTATCTAAAGGTATTTAAATGCTCAAGTCCCATAATATTCCAGTTTTTTATCCTCTTCCTGTACACAGACCGGACACAACACAACCCCACAACAACTTAACCTCAGGTGTAGATGGAGCATCTGCAACTGCTTGTCTGTCCATCTACAAATTTGATAGCAAGAGAAAAGACAGCTTGAAGATGCATTTCAACTTACATACAGTAACATGCAAATGAATAAAAAGTGCATCAGCATTTCATTTTTAAATTAGTTCAAACTCAGCCATCTTCATCAGGACTTATGACAAACTCTGCTAAAAGAGATTATTTTTTTTTTCACTTTTCATTTCTCCATGCTGTATCCAGTCGCAGTGTTCAATTAGTGGATATAAGGGGGGGAAAATCATCACAATTCAGAAAAGTACACTATGCAAAACTTAGGAGAAAGCATCCCTTTCACAGAGGAATGCTTAATGTTTCCTAGTATGTGAAATGTTATTTCAGTAAAGAACCATTCTGAGCCACACACCAGTGATACAAATTTACCAGTTAGGATATCTTCCAGCAATGAAATCAGAAAGGATATTGGTGTCTTGCAGAGCCAGGAGCTTTCATTAAGTTAAAATTCATACTAAATTGTCCTAAGAGCAGTCATTAGTGTTGAAGACTTCAAGCTACTTTCATGCCCATACTATAAATGCATAACACAAAGCAAGAAAACACCCTGTTCTTTCAGCTGTCAAGAGCTCATATTCCCTCCTGTGTTGCAAAGGGGTGGTACCCTCTGCCACAGATGTCAACAGTAACTTTTTCTAAGGTTTTTAGCTCTCCCCAGCACCCCTAAAACAAACTGATTTAAAGACAAGGGAGACAGAACAGCTGTAACATTTCAGCTCCAGGAACTTTCCTTTGAATGTCCTGCATTCTTCATTTTATGTGGATTCTCAAGTGACAAATCAAGGAGGAGGGAAAGAGGCCAGGATAACAGAGTGGGAAAGCATATACCGAAAAGGACTTCCAGAAACAGCCTGTTTATGAGTGGCCTCGGATACTGAAATTACTTACATATGAGGTTTCTGGAAAGCAACATCTCCTGGCAGAAACTACCTTTTCAGAGCAGGGGTTCCGGCAGCACAGCCCATGGGTCAGTCTGCAGACCTCAAAGCATTGCCATGTAGTCCATGCTGGAACTTGACACAGCTGCTTCTGATGGACACAGAGCTATAGCAATTAAGGAGTCTGTGTCCACTGTGCTAGTACCAAGATTTACATCTAGGGACTCCAGAAGGCAATGCCCAAGGAAGTAATCTCACAAGATTCTGAACTGCACCCCAGCTGTACAACCAGGACCTGTATGCTCCTCCAGTTACACCTATTGCTTCACTTGGCAGGCAGAAGCTGCTTCATCAAAAATTTCCAGGAGTATTTATGTCTTTTGGGAAAAAAATTGAGTTTCCGGCCCTGCAAGGGCAGAAAAAGAAAAGTAGTCCTTTCCTGACATGCAGATAGGAAAGTGGATTGAGGAATTTTATTTCTCCTCTAAACTAACTTTTATTATTTTTTCCTGACTGATAAAGTTCTAGGTGGTGATCATGTATATTTTCTAGCAAAAAAGGAACAATTTACTTACAGGGGAGTTGGACTCAGCTATAAAGTACTGGCACACTGGCCTTTAAATGTGTTAACGTTACCTTCTTGCTCTCTTTGTGCCAATGCTTGCTATCAACAAGTAACCATACAAACAGCCTTTCACTCAACTAGTTATCCCAAAATATTGTTATAAGCCTTGTTTGGGATAACTTATCTGCCTTGCTAGTACTGAATGTTTTAACTAGAAGCATGATAAAAAGTCATCCACAAGGAAGAATTTTGTTGACTCACAAGGTATCTTTGAGACATGACTGTCAGAAAATCAGAAAGTTTTTCATCCTTACAAGCAGTATATATTGTGTAAAAATAGCTTATCTCAAGTTTATCTATCAACCTGAATTGCATTATTCTTTCAGCTGTGCATCATTGAGGTTATCCCAGCAGCAGAAAACTTTTGAACCTATGATGAGCTCCTGGAGCCTGCCAGAGACAGCACTTCAGGCTGATCAGATGCAAAGCCTTACTGAGAATGGTCCAAAAGACACCTTGAAGCCAAGTCACCCACATTTTCTAGATTTTTATTGCGATGTTACTTTAAATAACAAAGGGAAAAGAAACATGGAATGCAACATTCATGGAATTTTACATCACAAAAATGAGCACAAGTGAAGATCAGGTGAAGATAACCTGTACATTTAACACAACCTGGTACCTGGCTACACAAGTAGGAGATAAAAGCCAGTTATTTTTTAATATCTTGGGGTTCAATAATAAAGCAATAAGGTGTCTGGACAACAATTCAGATTCTGGGCCACCAGAATTTTGCTGACATATAAAAAAGACAGGAGAATATAATTTTTAAACTTATAGCTTTATAAATCTCATAAGATTTCTGCTTCCTGAACCCTGTCTCCTCCTTTGTTCCAACATGTATTCCAGTGTGTAACTGAGCACGCAGAGTCTGAACCCTCTGCTGTCATACTCTATTACCCTATTAGATTTGTTCTGTATTAGATGTGACACCTTGTCTTTGCAAGTTAAAGATATCCCTACATAGTGCTCCTCATAATTATACTGCTGTTTGATATCACTACAGAAGAAAATGAAAGCTACATCCTGTAGAATTACTTGTGACATATTTCCTTAGTTATGCAGATATATACACTACACAGAAAGACAATTTGTGTTGATAGAGCCTGGAAACAAATATTTTCTCAAGACTAAAGGACATGAATATGATTATGAGACATCTATGAGCTATCCAGCACAATAATATCTTTTAACAGAAGGGTCTATTGCTGAGGTAAGCCCATACCAAGAAACAATTTAGAACAACATACATTTCTTGTGCATGGTCATATAAAAGTTAAACCAGAAATAGCATCATTTCCCTTTGTCCTACATTCTTTATAGTAATAAAGGCATACAACGTGCAACTTGGGCACTATTATTTGCTGCAGCTGAACACTGCAGATAAATTTTAATTTTTTTACAATCATTAATAACTATATGTTCTATGTTCTTATAAAGAATGAATATCTTTTTTTTTTATTTAAGAAATCTTTGTCTATAGGGAAAACAAGCAAACCACTGGCAAAAATATTTTCTCTTTGGTTCTTTATTTATGTGCAAAATTAAATTAGGTAAGAAAAATATACTTTCCTTGAAAAAAAAATTCTGCAAGTGAAAGGTAAGAAAGAAAAAAATAATCTAAAAAAAAGAATTCTATTTCAACTGTTTCTGAAATATATTCTGAGCTCGTATTAGTTCCCAGTTTATGAGATTGTGACTGTATCTCATTTATCTACAACAGAACCCTCAAACATGCAAATAAGTGCTACAATGCTATATTGAGTAAGAAGTCATCACCAGGTTGCTCTAATGCAACCAACACAGCTGAAGTCAACATCATGTCTACTAATGGTTGCAATAGGAGAAGAACTAATCAGAGAGACGAATGTCAATGTACAAAAGGCAGAATTACCTACTATATGTCATCTTGGGAAGAGAGTAGCTGTTTGTGAGGAGCCACCCTGCCCATACAGGCAGGTGGCAGAGAGCATTGCCAAGGGCTGGGGAGATGCCTGTCTTGCAATGAGATTTTACATTCTCTAAAATCAATAGCAATTCAGCTGCAAGTGTACAATCCAGTTACGTTCTATCATCTTCCCTTATTACCATCATTCTTGAGAGCACCTAAAGTTTTTCTCCGTCTTCTGTTTGACATCTGGCTAAAAAAATAAGCAAGAGAGCTACAGCAGGCAGAAAAATTAGTCCCTCCAGGGTTGTTCAGTCTCTGAAATAGGACACACACAAACCAACTCTATTTCTTGTCTTGTTGGAACCAAGATAAATAAGGAAGCCCTTTTAAATGAATGAGAGTAATACTTGGGGCAACTTTTCATATTCTGGAATGAATATGGGAACTTTACATCATTTCCCAGCAGCTGGTACATCACCATTTTTATATAATTTTTGAGTAGTTGCAACATAAATTGGAAGGGGTACCACAAAGAGAAGCACCCATCTCTGCATTGCAGACTACATTTAGCATTAAACACAAGATAAAGACAAATAGCATACCTTTCCCTCTGGGGATCTAAACTGCAAAAGTAAAAAAAAAAATGCACACAAGGGAAAAAATTGACTTTTCACTGCACTGTGGTTGTACAATTGTATGGGTAGGAATACACAGCAGAAAAGAAATTTGACTAAATGGAAAAAAAGAATAAAAAAAAAGGAAAGAAATTATAAAAGCATCTACAATATGTTTTGTTTGTCTGTTTTATGAATCAAATTGCCTGAGGAAGACCCAAAGGGTGAAACAGGTGCTGTAAGCGAATTCAGAAGGCCAAGGATGTCTTGTAGGGAGGATGCTGAATGGCAGCTGTGCTTCTGAGGTGTGCTTTCAAGAGTGGCTCAGTACATAGACCAGAGACATGCCTTTGCCACACATTGTGATCCTGCCTAAAGCCATTATCAGCCACACGCTGGGCAGCGTGAGATAAATTAGTAATATCTACTCCATGCACTAGAGACTAAGCAAGCATAATAGAAACTCCTGTGATAATGATTTTTATTTGGCAGCTAAGGTGGATTTTATTTATTTAGCAAAAGTAAATTCTGCTAATGCTGATGCCTGGAGCTGATTCTTCCACCACAGGATATGAGCGATTTTCTCAGTTTGAGCAGTGGTTATTCTCATGTGTTAGAAATATGAAAATATAACCCCAAAAGACCAAAGTTTATATATGTAAATATCCCCAGTGATTTTATTTTCCTGAGGAACTGAATGTTTGTCCCTCTGGCTTTTGGTTTATCTCAGCCTTTTCAAAGCCCATTCCTCTCACACCTCCACTCAGTGTGATAAGGACCAAGGAACTCCCTCATTGCTTACAGCCACCACTTTTCTCACTCTTTTCATGGGTTTCGTTTTCTCTTCAGCCCTGTGTCCACATGTGGTCACTCACTCCTCAGATCTGCAGAAATTTGTCTTACAAATTTCAGACCTTTTAAATACAGCTGCCAGTAGTTCTATGTTCTGAACCCTAAACTTGGTTATGAACCACAGTTAAAAATCCAGAGGCTTTGTTAAATAAGAATAAAATTAGGCATGAAAACTCAAGAAGAGTGAGAAGTCCATTTGCACCTTAAGCCATGTAACATCGCACCTCTTTATCAAATTCTCACAGATTCACACTCCAACAAATTTGAAAGTCTTAATTTCATCAAAACAAAACAAAATGAAAACCCCAAATCCACAAAAAAAAAACTCAGAAAAAATTCTCCTCTGCAATAAAACCAAAGAATGCTAATTGGCTGCGCTTATTTTTACAGCCCTATTGATTTAAAATAATTGAACCTTAAAACTTTATAGAATTTCTGATATTTCTAATATATATATTGATTTGAAACAAACATTTACAGTGAAAAGCATCATTACAAAATGTATAGCTTCTTCCCTAAGGAGAAAGCACATTTTGCATATCCTTCTTCCACTCACAAAAAGCCAGCTTAGTATTTTCATTCTTCAGTGCCCTGACTCATTGTATAACTAACTTTGTGATCAGTTTTTGACTGCAGATTTTTCTCTGGACTGAGCTGTGTCACATCAATCAGGTTGACTTTTTCAGCCACAGAGAGCTAGTGATACTAGCTGCTATTGCCAGCAGTTACGGGAAAAGAAGAAGAATTGAACAAAGCCAAATCTTACAATTGCCATATTCTGGCAATATTTGGTATGTATTTAATTTTTCATACATTCTTAATTGCAAAAACAATTTCAGCAAATGTTAGTAACATGAAACTGGCTTAAACAGGAGGAAAGTTTCCTCTCTGTAAAGTCAGATATGTCTTTTATGAAGCCTGGTCCATTGTGAAACCAATCACAAAATTCTCATTAACTTTGTGGCATTAGGATGAATTATCGTATACTTTGTCTATCTCTTAATTACCTGTAATTAACTTCCACTGAAACTTCCCTCACACAAATACTACTTTATTGACCATGCTCTCCAACTAATGAAAATAACCATATATGTTTCAACTTGGAAATTTTAAAATCAAATAGATACACAATTTTAAATGTTTTCAGCAAATACCTCAAAACCAAAGATTAAATGTTTGTTTTGCTTGAAGCTCATTATCTTCTCTCCAGAGCAGTTCCATTAGTAAAATCTGAGTACTTTAATATTCACATGATGAATGTGAAGGATCAGTGTACTGGAGTAGTGGGATTCTGCTGGCCAGCCCATGAAGAGATTACATAGATATCCATCTAAAGCTGCTAAAGCTGTGCTGATTTGCTGCAGCAGGCAGTAACAGCCACACAAGATAGATGAGGAGATTATATCTGGTCTTTAGAATATGGGCAATGAAGATCTGTAATAGAAGAGGCCTGCAAGAAAGTCTTTGAAACAGCCAAAGCCCAGGAAAGAGAATTAGGTTAAAAAAACCCTCAAATAATGTGAAATCCAAGAGAAAAATGAGATTTTTTTTTTTTTTTTTTTCACTGTGCATGTGCTCTTGCTCTTCTAGCACTAATTGTCTAATGGTTGGGTGTCAGATCTAATTGAAACATCTCTGTGAACCCGATTGACTGAGAGACAAGTGCACAGAACACGATTCACTGTAAGGCCAGGTGGGCAGAGTCCCACCAGCCAGGGCTGGTCCCCAGCCTGAGCTGTGGAGCAGGACAGATCCCGACACAGTATCCTGCCATTCATGTGCAATGCCATGCAATAAGACAGGTCCAAGTTCAAGCCAAGCTGCCAGGGCACAGGCTGAGCGCTGCAAAAAGGGAATCTCCAGGCAGGCAGGGCATGCCTGCAGCTGTGCTAGAGACCAGCTCTCCCCCACTGTATCCAGGACAGGGGGCTAAACACACTAATCCTAGAAGTTCCAGATAAGGCCGGTCACTAAGGTCTGCTAGTGCCCTCAGGGCCCCAGCACAAACACAGCCTTCCACAGATTTAAAAAGACCTGAATTTTAGCCAGTAATCCATTTCAAGACACACAAATTATTAAGGAGGTAGGGCACTTATCTCTTACTGATTGCATCTTTAGGCAAATCTAGACCCAGCATTAAAAATAATCTCACCATTTCAAAGTAGTCCAATACTTACCTGTTTTGCATGATCAAGGGTTTTGATAGAACTGTTCCACGTTTCTCCTTCCATTTCTGACTACTCATCCACACCTCTGCATTAAATCAACTTGATGCTTTTTCTATCCATTCCAAGTTTGAGGTACTGTGGGGAAATTGGCCCAGATGTTTGTCAAGTTGTTCTATAATAATTAAACAGAACAAGACTTTATTGACCATATGACTTTTCTGAGCAATGAGTCCCAATTGAATTACATGTGAGAAAATAATCAGTGTCCTATTGTAGTCATAATTCTGGTTTTCTAAACTGACATTAGTTTGCTAAATCTTTCACAATAGACTGGAATTTGTTCTCACTTTTAACCTCCAAAGGATTTCTTTTTTCCTTTTAGGTGAGAACAACAGTTTTCCTAACCCAAAATACATCTGCATAAGTTTTCCAACATATTTCATCTGACAATCAGAGCATTACTGCATGCACTGTGGTCAGCCAAGTTCTGGTGTTATTTTCCCTTCCTTAAATTCCCAGAAAGTCTAGTGGGTCTTCATGTATAAATAGAAGAACTATTTTCTGCAAGAGGCATATTCAAAACCAGTAAGACTACATTCAAACAGTGATAAAATTGGAAATTTAATTTTGGGCAAAGATACCTGTATTAATTTTATTTTATTATTTTGCTCCCAGAATCAGCAATAGGCAGTTTACTTACCAAATATAGAGATCATCCACCCCTGTATTTCAAGAAGACATTCTCATTCAGTTAATTAAATGGAGTTTAATTATCTAACCTTTCTCGTTCTGAATAATGTCTTCCATGTAAGTATGATTTACAAGTTTATTTGTTTTATTATTATAATCACTCCTAAGTCTATCAGCAAATGAAAGTAAGAGTCCCAAGAATATTTTTAAGATGAGGAACATCTTTCAACTAGAAAAAAATTGTTGAAGAAACAGTTCTGTCAAATCTTTTAAAATATACTATTCTAACCCAAAGTGTATTTTAATGGTCCTTGGTCAACCAAAACCTGGTTTAAATATGCCAGTAATTAACTAAGAAAAACTCAGTGAAGACTAACTCCAAATTACTGAGGTTACTGGCATTTAAAGGAATTTCTGGGCTTTTGGTTCAGTGACTTCCATGAACAGAATTTACCTAAAGAAAAAAGAAATTTCCACACAGTCTTTCATCTATAAAAGCTATTGAACTTTCAGAGACTGTAACAAAAAGAGCTAGAGAAAAGTTTAACATGAAGTTACAATGCTAGGCCTGCTCATGACTCAGATCCTCATTAGAGTCTAATCCTGACACCATGACAACACTGAAATACAATATTCAGTGCTAGCTAAAGACATATTAACAATATCTAGCATGAAATAAAAACAAGGGATTGTTTCTCAACTGTTGTTTTCATCACTTGGGCTGGGGAACAGTGGAAAGATAAGGATTGGGAAAGCAAAGTGACTTCAGCCAAACACATTATAATAAATTGCAGCCTCAATAATAATTTCTCCTAATCCTCTTGAGTCTTCCTTTTGGATATAATTTCTTATGAGTGTTTAGCCTTTTGTTTTCCTTTTCTTCTAAATAATTATATATCTTGAGTAGAAAAGTCACAGGGAAAATGGACTCTTCTAGGCAACTGTTCTCAGACAACTGACATCTCCTTTGGGCTGCTCCTTTTCTATTCACAATTTGTGGAATAAAGACTAGAAGAAACGTCTCTAGTTCATTCAGAGGAACAAATACCTTAGATTGAGTCTCAATAAGTGTGCTAACCAAGCCCTAGAAACCCAATCTCAAATATTTTGAGGTTTTCCTCAAACACTGGAGTCTACTTCCAGAATGCCAATATATCCAGGAAAGCAAGAATGCTGTACTGCCTATCTCGCAGCAGAGCAAGAAGAGCAACAGGAGCTGAAAACTGCGGAGACAGTTGTTCCTGAGAGTGAAAGGCTGAGCCAAGAGGACAGACATCCTGGACTCAGTTCACAGCCTTGCTGCCAGCTTCCTGCCAGGGGTGAGGCAAATCAGCAAAATGCTGTAGCCCAGTTCTCCACCTCCACAACAGGGTCATGTCTTCCTTTCTCCCACTCACATTCTGTCTCCCCAGTAACAGCTGAAGGCTTGGCAGCAGCGCTGCTCCTGACACAAAATCCTCCTGCCCCACAACCCTGAAGGGGGACAAGGGATCTATACATCTGGATGGAGGGACCATCACCTGAAAACTGTGAGAAATGTATGTGCCATGAAATAGCACATGCAAAGTCTCCCAGGAATTGGAAAATTTAAGACAAAAGGCTGATGAATGTGCCCATCAACCAGTGAAGGGATTACTCTGACCCTGCCAAAAGAGGAAATGAGCTGCTGTATGCAGAGAGGAACAACAGGCATGACATATACCTCCTGATTACAGGTACCTCAAAGGAGTTTCCAAACACCTTGCTAGAAAACACAGTTGTGCCCAGGATGACTATTCACTTCTGAGTAAACGTACTGCGGTGTTAGTGTCTCACTGCTGCTCTCGCCGTGTGCAGATGCACGACCTCCACAGAAGAATAAGTGAATTAATAGAGGAAATAGCTTTCTGCCATTAACATCTCAAGTCTACTAATAAAAACCAAATTTATAAGAGGTGTTCTAATAAGTCCAGTTGTTCTGTGTTCCCAGCACCAGTCCTGATCCCCCTTCAGGTAAATTCACAACACTCCCTCAGGTGTTTTTAAAGTATTTAACACAGTATGGTCACAACTCTTTTAAGACCTCAAAGAAGCTACAAGTTTTACCTTGTAGTCATTATATTAGTATTATTCTCAGTAGCAAAAAGGGTTGTACTTCAGAAAAAAGAAAGAATCTCAGCTTCAATTTACTATTTTGATTTATACTGAGTGTAATCTACTTCACTTGCAAACAAGGGTTTGTTCTGATCTTTTATACAAGTGAAATACTATAAGTCAGTATCCTGATGCAGACAAAGAGGAGAACAGAACTGAGTTGAACAAGCATTTCCAGATTGATGAATTGTGCAATTTGCAACCCTATTGCTCCTTTAACCAAGGAGCTGGAATCATTACAGTTACTTTGTTTCCATTTAAAAAATCATATGGGGGTATCCTTTGTAAGAGGTATTAAATTAAGTCAAGAGATTTGAGGAGTTTTAAATGTACTGCACTGATGCCAAGAGTTGAAATCAATTAATACCAAAATAAAAATCTAGTAAGGGAGAAGACATTCATTTTGATGAACCTACTTTTATAATGCAGGTCTCTCATACAGCAGCTTGTCCTTGGAGTGTCTTGAGGTGGCCAGGCAATATCAGCAAGGAAAGTGAAAATAGCAAAAGGAGCACCTGGAGTTTTGGATGTAGATCTGAAACTATTCATCTATAGATTTGCGTGCAGATCTATGCAATTCACACACCTGAAATCATAAAACAACCAAGATTCATAGTTCCCACTTCATGACTTGGGTATGTTCACAAGCTAAAAATATTTTTAAAATCAACTGTAACAATGTGCATTTGTTTGAGATAACAAAACCATTTTTACTTTTGTAAGCCGGTAAGAAGCTGATGGTTTAGATAGGATTTCCTGAAGTAACTTAATGCCCAGAAAAACTTCCAAGGTTCTTATAGTCCAGGAGAGAATTCTTCAAAACAAATAAAAATTGCATAAATAACAGAAAGCTGAATCTCCAAAAAATAAGTTGGGCTCTAATGTACCATTCTAGATTTCTGGAGGTAATAATTCCTACTGTCCCACTCACTTCCACCAACTAATGCCATTCACAAAGTACAGCAGGACAGTCAACTCTGAAACCTGATTTCAGTTTTCATGTCTTTGCTGATATTTTCATATTTAGATCAAAGGATTATGCTAATCAAAATCATGGCAGAGAAATTTAATATGGGAAGGAATTTTAACAAGTAGCAATGCACCTCTCCAGGTTCTCTGCATTACTGGCATAATGAATCTGTACTTAAAAATGCCTCCACTGTCACTTGTCTACAGCAGAAGGAGGAATTTCCTGGGTTTTTTACACTCACAACCATATATGTTATCATGCTGTCTTCTCATGCATAATGCTCATATGGGTTTGATTATAATTATAGATCATAATGTCCAACTTCTAAGTAACATTTTTTAGCAGTGGATTTCAAAGCATATCAGAAAGCCAGCCAGAATTTTTATTTTCCTTTTATATGTAGGAGAAGAGTTTCAGAATAGAAAAGTGACTTATACCAGGATTATTCACCCACCAGCACAGAGCCCAAAATAGTACACAGTCCATAAAGCAAAGTTTTACCATAACTGCTTAACTGCTATCAACAATTGGTAAAAATCATAGAAGAAACACTTGCATATTGGAAAGAATGAAATACTTGCTCTTTTCTGACAGCAGGAGAAGTATTTTTGTATCTTTGCCCACCAAGTTGATGTAAGACTTTGCCTAGCTAAGGGCAGCAGCATTTTTTAACCAGCAGACAGATTAGCTGACAGGGGTCTCCATACTGCTCCCTCTAAAAGTAAATTGGAAGAGAAAACGGGAACTTTTAGCAGTACAGAGACAGATAAAGCCAGGAAAAAACAGGCAGATGAGGCAAAAAAAAAAAAAAAAAAAAAACAAACCCCAGTATGATCAGCAACAACAAAGGTTAATATTAATCATAAGGCAACCGAGAAAACAATTCAGCTGTGAGACTGTCCAATGAGGCACATTTCCCTGACAAGTGGAATCAAACAGAAGACCTCCAATTCCAGACTTTTCCCAGGGAACTGCTCTCAGCCCCAGGGTCAGTCACTCTCTGGTGGGGCTTGCCAAGACCATGATTTGGTCCTTGAGTCTCTAACATACAATAATGCCAGAGCAGATCACTATTAAACCTGATTTAACCATTATCTTTCATACAACTGCCTGGATTTTCAAAACATTCCCTTTTATCTTTTTTTTTTAGAAGTACAGAAGGTGCCAATGATGAGCCCACCAAGCTAGGCTCTACTAATGAGTCCCAAGAAACCATCCAGAAATCAGTTCCTGGCTGAATGAGCCAGCAGCTCAGATTTAGGGGCAGTGAAGGTCACCCAGATCAGGTCCACAACACCTGTAGATTACACAAAACAGTGCACATCTGTCCTGGGGAAAACAAATTAAAAGGAAGGCTACACTGGAGAAGAAAAAAAAAAATCTCATATTACATTCTAGGGGGAGAAACAGAGTGAATTATACAACTGGGAGTGAGCATCTGTTGCATATAGTACTAGGCAGAGGGCAATCAGGAATGGTGTTTTTCTAAATGCTGTTGGCACAACTCATTCCAGTTCCCAGAGAATCAAGAACCAGAGCAGTAGTTAAAAGAGTAGTGGGCTGAACACACCAGCCCTGATTTGAAATCTGATTACATTAATGGAAGCATTGCATCTGGCATCAAGGGTTTTTGGATCACACACAATATCAACAGCAGCTTTGAACTGGAACAAACTTTCATCATTACACAGATCTTCCTTGGGCTCCATCTTTACCAGTTTTATTTAACACAGAATGACAGCCCCCTTTGCAAATGAAACAGCTGTGGAACAAATTAGCTAGATCTACTTACAGTGTAGAAAATTAGGAACGCAAGTCAGATTTTTGCAGTATCAGTGAGAAATCTCTGGAAGTTCTCAAATTAAATTAAAATTCACCCAGTCAGATTCACTGGTTTGCTCAGTATGTTCACACCTCCCAGCATATTGATCTCTTGGCATAGCAGGATTACAGAGCACAGACCAGTGATGCCCCTTGAATCTGCATGTTTGTTCCAGTTGATGCCACATAAACATAGTAACCTTTCCCAAAGGCATAAACTAATTTAAGAGACCACAGAAAAAGTCAGTTTATTAAAAAAATAGAGGGAAAGGATGGAGAACACATGAGGCAAGTAAGATTGAAAGGAACACTTTGTTTCACAGAGGAGTAGCACAGAAAATTGGCATGCTCACATGTGAAATACAAATATGTGAGGAATACTAACTATATTTTTTATCTTTGATTTTTTTTCTAGATAGCATCCTCCAAAAGACCTTTCTAACATCTTAACTTCATCTATTAACAGAGTCTTAAAAAACTTAGCATAACTTTAATTGAAATAAAGAAGCTGAATCCCTGCTGGAAATTCCCAAACACATGGCATTGCAAAAGGAGCTACAAGAGAAACGTATAGGAGACAGCTGACTTTGGCAACAGTCTGGAAGAGTTCCACTTAGCTCCTCCTCCAAAAGTTTACTTCCAAACATATTCTCATAGAAATCACTTCTCTGCACCTTAAGAAAAGTACGTATAAAATATGATGTGGATTTTGTCATTGTCATGCCTTAGAGCTTTATTTTTTCTCGGCCAACCGCAGGAAAAATATATAAGACAGCAGAATGAAAAAAAAAAAAAGATGACAGAGACATTCGGGAGTGAAGGTGAAGTAAGAATGTGAGGGGCAAGGAAATGTTAAGGATGGGGTGGAAATTAGAAGGATAAAGCTGGAAGGATAAAGCAAGGAATGACTGAGTGAGAAAACAGTATCTGGAAACAAAAATGTGATAATACAGATGCAAAAAGGAAAGACAATACAAGGAGAGAAAAAGTACATGAAAAAAATAGTACCCTATCCCTTCAAAATTGTCATAACCTATACACAGAGCAGAACTGGACTAAGGATTCACTATCAATGTTCGTTCTATCATTGCCTAATTTGTTTTTTGGCAGGTGCTTAACTTTACAGCCTTCATGTCCTTTTAATGTTGTTTTTGAGTGCTTGTAACACCTTATCTCAGAGCCTGAGACTTTCCCATCACAATTTCAGTTTTCAGATTTAAATGCTTCTGGAGCAACCAGAGCATAAAAGTATGTCAAAACAATCCTTTTTCACGCCCAGCACACTTGGAGCTAAAATGGTCTTCTTTGAAATCCTTTGAAAAAGACTCACTTCTGAGAGTAGAACAAGCATGAAGAATTGCGCAACAAGAAGTAATTTGGGGGCATGTTATAAACCATGTACAAAGACAAATTAGAATGAAAGAGACATCCTGTCTGTGCTGTCTAAATTGTGTGGTATCCCCCTAAACACAAGGTGTTTGCCAGTAATCCTCAGGGAAGATACCTCTAACAACATATTTCACTTACAAAGTTTAAAGAGAACTTTCACAATGCAACCCACGGTTTGGAATTCTTAGAACTTAGGAATTGCACAACATCCCTTCTTATGGATGGCATCCAAACATGAGACATCTAAGCACTTGGAATGGCTGGATGCGTTCCTGGATGTATCACTGCAGATGCCTTTGAAGGATGCTGTAGTTGAAAAACTACTGCAAATAATTTGAGTGCTAAGCAACTTTAAGCATTGCCTCCAGTGAAAGCATTTAAAACTTGCAAAAGATGCAAAGACCTTAAATAGGCTATTTCACTATTTATTTACTTCAGCTTATCTTTATAGGTTTGGCAAAGTAGACAAGAGTTTCCAAATTCATCTTATAAAACAGTCTTATACTATGGCCTTTGAGATATTTTCCTGGAATTACATGTGATCTATTTTGCTTGATTTTCAGCCTCCTAAACATATATTATTCATAACACTAGATCTTCGATGCTAAGTAAGATGCCTCATGTTTGGATGCCATCCATAGAATGGTATGTTGTGTAATCCTCAAGAACTCCAAACCATGGACCCCAGATCTCAAATGGCAGAGCAGATAACAAATGTTCAGAACAGGTGAGAGCTCTGAGCAATGAGTGATGAGCAGCCTTGGCACAAGAAGCCTCTGATAATCTTTGAGATCCTTTTTGAGAGCCCTCTCCTTTGACTAGAGGCCATGAGTAGTTACCTAGTTATAGCCCTTAGGCTAAACATTGCTCTAATAAAACTGATGGAGCAAGAAAGGTTGCAGTTCACTAGTTCAGACTATAATAACCTAATAATATAATAACCTATAATCTGTAGCCCATCCATTTTAATTACTCTAAATCCTAATTTAATTTATGTTAATTTTCAATAAGTGCATTTCAGCACTTTCATCGCCAAATCTTCTAGAAGAAAGTTGCATCAACTAAATATTTAGCCTTATTTACAGGCTTATTGAATACAGGCCTTCTTGGTTTAGCTAATATAAACTAAGTCATTCACTGCCACCATGAGTAGGCATTCAGTGGATAAACAGCATCTGTTACTTATGTGAGGTAAAGGTTTTCCTTTGCTGCTTTTAATAAACTTCTGCATTGGAGGCATCTCAGACTATTGCTACAGCTTTCTGCCACATCTGCTCTCCATGAGATATAAGACAAGAATCCATAATTAGAACTTTTTAAGGTGCTCTTATGTTATGCTTTTAATTTCATTTCTGTAAGCTTAGGTAATTTTAAAATTGTTTCATTTGAGCATTTCTTAAGTTTTGAGCAGCCAAAAGGGGAGATGCAAAATAAGTCCCTTTAATTTTCATGCTATTAAAAAGCAGCTTGTCAGGATTGGCTGGAGCAATTTACATTAAAAGAAACGTCTGTATCTTAATGAGATATTACCACTATTGCCCTAGCACCACACCCAACTAGATGGAATTCTCTGTGTTTTTATCACTTTCAGTAATTTACAAATCCTACATTCTCTTGGGGAAGATTCATGGCTCAGTGTGATACATTGCTGCTTCTGCAAAATCGCAATTCAGCATAACAGCAGCATCAGTAAATGTAATGTCCCATTCAATTCATTCTTCCAGATATGACTTTCAAAGCCGAGCAGGGCTACTTATAAAACAATGATATTAAAAAAGCCATTTTTATCTTTCTCCATATATTTGTGTTTACTAGGGAAAGGAAAAAAAACTATGAAAGCCACTAGTGCCATTTTGAGGAGTAATAAATTAGATCCTAAAACACAGGAAATGAAAATACTGTAATCCTCCTAGTATCAATGACTCTGAGTACAGAAAAATATTGGCTGCATATTTAAACAATCCAACTGAAAATTAAGGCTACCACATACACAGGGTAGTGGAAGTAAATCAGTCAATCAAAATGCAAACAGAGTACCTTGTTTCTTCATTTCCTGGTTCTTTTTTTGTATATCTATTTGTAAGCTTGCAGTTTCCTTTGTATGCATTTTAGTTTTGACATCTGTGGATTAACATAGATAGATAAAGCATATAAATACATATATATCCATATTTAACATTTTATATCTTTCTGAAGGAAAGCATATACAGAGTACTAATAATGCTGTTTCTTTCCCAGAAAGAGCTGTGAGTTCCAGAAGTCTGGTCATATCTCAAGGATGACATATTTCAGTCTCTTAGGTGAAAAGAGGCAAGGAGATAGCCAGCTGGCTCGTGTGAAGTTAAATCTTCTGTGCCAGCTGGACCAGCAGCAGCATTGCTGTTAGCTTTGGAGACTGCTGCCTGCCTTCTAACTACAGGAAGACCAGAAGAGTTAAGAAGTAAAACCTACATGCAAACAATTTTCCATCCCATATGGAGTTGTCATTATCCCTGTGAGCGCAATTAGGTTTGCCAGATTTGCAGTGCTGTAATGCAGCGATCCCCTGAGTCACACTGCTCAGCTGCTCGCCACTCACACAGCATTTCCAAGTCAGGCCTCGTTACCCTCCTGGCACTGAGCAATGAGGAGAAGGTGGCACATCACTGCTGCTGCTCTTAGAGGGAAGCTGAAAAACTCTTGAGAGAAGAAAGGAATGAGATGCTCAGCAAAAGTGGAATATGCACCTGCTCCCACCCCTTCTGATTCTTAAACCCCAGACACCTGGTTATAGTCTTTCAGTTGAGGTACAGCTAATATGTCTGCCACAAGATAAGACTTTCTGCAAATAACCATAAAAAACCCATTTTCACTGACACTCAGATGCTGAACTTGACAGAACATACAGAATATATTTAATTTATTTTATCTTTCACTAACTTTGTATAGTAGTTACCACATTTCTGCAACATTGCCAAATATACCTGAATATGACACTTTGTTTGAAACCCCTGAGGCAGAGACCATGGCTGAGCTCAAATTGTAAGTTGTCAGGGACTGTTAAATTGATTATGTGTATGTAAGTTTTATAGACAAAAGAACTAAAGGGCAGAATCTGACTCACACTTATCCTGCAGATCTGTGGCAGGAATGAGAACAGAGCACATATGCCTTGACCTCAATCTTGCGTGCGAGCCAAGTGCACTGTCTCTTGATTTAACCTGTAAATTTAGTAAAGAGACAGCTGTGAGTGTTATGTTATCTCCTGTTAACCAAGACCACTAACACATTGGATATTTGGAGCAGCTCTTTCCACAGTTATACAGGAAATACTAAGTATAATCTCCAAGGAAGAAGTCAGTTTGTTCAAATGAAGTAATCTTAATTCTGAATCTTTATTCCAGATGTAAACAGACACCTCCAAAAATGCCATCTGTACTATCTTCTATTGCTCCAATTGAGCTCAGAAACACAAAGAAAAAAAAAAATGAAAACACATTGACTGAGGCAGATTTAAAATAATTTCATATCAAGCCAGCAATAATAGAGAACTACCCCACTCAGTGTTTCACCCATACCTCTGGTTTGTGAAGATGGGACCACCTATCTAAATCATATCAAGCTGCTTACTGTTGGGAACATAAGAAATTGTACTGCTGACACAATAGGGCAACATAAAAAACATAGAGAATGTGGGATAAATTCAATATAATTGATAAAATAATTCACAAAATAAGCATAGGCATTCCAGGCTCTGCAGCCTACAGCCCTGACCTGTGACAGTCAAGAACATGACGAGAAGTTACTGCATCTCTTCCTACCTATCCACTAGGGCTTGCTCCCCCTTCAGCTGGGAAAGGAAAGGCAACCTTAGGTCTCATCAGACAGACAAAGTCTTAGCACATAACAAAACTTTCTACCAAAGTCCACAAAGGGATGTGGATTATAGAGTTAATCCCAGAGTTCAGCAGCTGGAAATGGCTGCTAACACAGATTTCAATGACAATGAACCATAAATATAGACATAAAAAAATAAATGCAATGCTATTGCACCACACATGGTAGAAGAAGTCAAAGCATCACGTATCACCTCTGTAAGACCTTGTTTGGAATTAAGCTTACAAATTTCATTTACATGTTTTATGATGCATTAGGACTACTACAATGCAGAGGAGGGACAAGGTGATCAGAGGAATGAATGTTATTTTACATAAAAAGCACAAAATCCAAAAATGCCAGCCGTCTTTGGAGAGCTGTACATGAATTCACTGGGTTAAGAACACTGGTGGGAGAAAGCAGCTGTTGAAATGCAGTGCAGACTGAAGAGTCAATGCATATAATCAGACTTTAAATAAGCACAGAGTGGACCCTCCATAAGAGAAATGCATATCCAGAATCATCTGCTCATGCAGGTAAGAGAAGACATCTGAAGCAATTTCAGTGGAGCTGGTGCATTTATAAACAGGTTGATATGCCAAAATGCTTAGCACAGCAGCTTGGATTTGATAATCTATTAAATCCTTTTCACTTCTGTCATCGCATCTTTTGCTAAGCGATTATTGTAGTGATTGAATTATGAAAATTCATGCATCACTACAACAAAACCCATCATGGGCTGCTGCTGAACAAAGCAGATAATTTCAGAATGTTTATACTGTTTTGCTGGGAGGAAAGGGTTGCTTTGTGTGTCCAAAGATCTTATTTTTTTTAAACTATATAAAGTTGGCCCCTAAAAATACTGGGTTTACTCAAACTTTACCAGTCTGATAAAATTTATCCCTTGGTCTCTAAGCCTGTCTAATACTCCTTCCATGAAAAGCTGAATGATATCAAAATCTATCATTTTATTCTTTGAGGTAATTTATAACATCAACAATCTGCCCTCAGAGTGGCATAACACAAGACATGAATGCAAATTGAAGGTGAGACATTTGTCACCAGAGCAGAAACAATTTAATTCCAGATAACATGTGTGATATACAACCATTCCTCATATTTTAGTTTTCCTTGTTTGCCTTTATTTATGGACCATAAAACTGTAATTCAGCAGTGAAGAATGGAACACTTTATTGAACTTCTACACAGTATTTACACTTCTTGCATCAGATGTCACTTTTTCATGGTAATGGGCAACAATGGGACATACTGGGAATCCCAGAGCAATGAAGATTTATGGACCTCTGGACTGCACTGGTAGAAATACAGAGCACCAGGAGCAGACTCTCACAATGAACCCAAACTACTAAACTTTCATGTTAATTAGACATCTCTGGAGGATTTATGGTAACAGCTTAAGTTAATGGGAACTTCATTCTCTGTCATCCATCATTCCTGTACAGACAGTAATAATGTAGGGAAAATTTAAAAAAAAAAAAAATAAAGACAGTGTCTGACAAAGGAATTTTGAAATGTTGCAGTCCTTTTAATTTACAGAGTTTTGTCAAAAGTTTGGCCTCCAAGAATTCATTATCAAGTCGGTTGGTGACACTTTTTATATGCCAAGAATATTTCTAAAGAGAAAAAGCAATTTTATTTTAAAATAAATAAATAACAATAAAGGAAACCATAAATAAACATAATACTCAGGGAATGGATAAGTGAGAAACTTGTTGCTTGCAGAATATTGTCAGGTCAAACTTTGGCTAGTTTGTTGTGGCAATTTGGGTATAACCTTACTCTTATGCATGGGAAGTTCCATTTAGAACAGCAAGGCCATTTGAGATGAGTCAAATTAAGCCCAGGCCTCTATCTCTAGGGGGACACAGCCTCAGCTACACCAGAAAAAAACCTTACGATTTTACAGAGAATTCAGAGTATTAAGTGTGCCACCTGCACTGACCTTAGTTCTGACAGATGGAAGCAATGGCAAAAAAGTGCCTCCAAACACAGTTTCCAAATCACCACAAACACACAGATGACTGCTCACAACAGGCAGTTTAGCCAATGCTAGGTCATACCACCAGGATTTAAAAACAACATTTAGGAATAGGACTTTGGGAATCATCTCCCAGATTTTTCAGAGATTGACTGAATCATACCTAGATTCTCAAGAGAGTCACCAAGAAATTAATTCCTATGCTCCACTTCAAAATTTTTGGGTACTACTTTTTGTCCCTCTGTTTTAGTACAAAAGGACAATCCTTGTGCAAAATGTCATGTCAATGCTGTGAGAGAACACATTTGCCCAGATGAAAACTGTATGTTTTAGTTGTACTGTTTTGAGAGTCACAGAACATGAGAATATTACATGATGTATCTTGAAGTACATCTGTACATATCTAGCTGAAATTGCTTCATGAGGAAAAGTCCAAGCTGTTTGACATTCCAAGCCAGGTGCCACAAAGTTTTGCTGTGTCTACCCACTATCAAAACAGAGTAACAAGAGTGAATTAATAAAAAAAAAAAAAAAAAAAAATCAGAGAAGTTACCTCGTTATCCCGTTAGTAACTAGAATCAAGCTCCATGAGATTTTGGTTCTTTCCAGAGCTGCAGATTAAGATAGGGAGCATATGTAAAGAGCAGCTGAAACAAAACCAAAGTGTGTTTTACCCAGATCCATGTCAGTGCAGCAAAAGTAGCAATAACCAGTTGTTTGGTTGGCCCAGTTTGCCTTGCTTCTGTTGAAAGACTAATAATGATGGCAAAACAAAAAGTTCATCATTCTTTATTAAAGCATGACTGTATTTGTTTCCTCTTACTGTGAGAGACAAAAAGCAAGCTTTGACACAACAGAGGCAAAATGAACAGCAATAGATCAGTTTAGAGATCTCAATATTTCAAAGCTATATGGATCATGTATGGTAACACCATTGCAGATGAAGTTTGATTACCTGAGTCCTGCTCACTCAGTCTGCTCACAGAGAAATACTTTCCTAAGGATTTACACTGAGCATTACTTAATTTGGTTTTCTAGATGAGCTCTGATGTGAACAGAATTAGGTTCATATAAACAAGCATCAAGACATTGTGTCCAGATTATCAAGAAGTGCCTAAAGAAATGAGACACAGCTGAACAAGTGTTAATGATTGTCTCTCAAGAAAAACTCTTGGATGGGATCATCATGGAATTTGGTTGTACAACTCAGAAAATTACACAATTAAAAGGAAGAAAAATTATCAGCTCAACAGTGATTAAATATGATTGTTGTGGTACTTCTAAAAAACCCAAATAGCATCTAAAAAATAACAGCTAGCTAATTTAGATCTTTTTTCCTAAGGAAACTTTTAGTCACAAATGAGACTTCTCACAATGCAATTAATATCAGCCCCTAGGCTTTTAGTTCTTCAAATTGAAACACGTTTTAGGGTGTATCTTAGGTAAATAAGCTTTTAGAGATAGGAAATGAAATCTCACTAACCTGTGAACATGTTTACATTTCTAATAGAAAGCCTAATAAATTATAAATAGCAAATATCTGTGGTGTATGTGAGTGGTACCTGATGATACATGAGTCCTATGGCATCAGATAAATAAATATGCATCTGAATTTATGGGAGTGACAGCCATCCAGTAATAAAACTTATTACACTCCAATCAAGTCTTACTATTGGTCCAAACTCTTGGTTTGAACTACAACATCTCTATAGGGTTATGTTTTAAGCAAATGTACTTTATACAGGGTTTACCACTGCTACAAGGTATAATCACTTTTGAATTTTCACTTACAGTAATACGTAAAAATTTTGATTCAGCTTCCTCATGGAGTCTCATCATTTCAGTGGTCATTGGTGTGCTGGGAAGTTATGAGTTTTTTGTCAACCTTCATATATTGTTGTGGAATCTATTATTTCTGGGCTTTCTTACCTGTCTGCGTGCTGCTTCTTTGCACAGGAAAACAAGACATTCATCTTCAGCTCATGAATAAGTAGTCTATTAGTGCTGAGACAAGAGTGATTTGTCAATATTTTTGTAGCAGTAACTTCTCAGAGCATCTTTAGAGTTCCTCTTACAATGCTAAACAGGAGGTATTCCTGAATGTCCTTCAGATTCATCAAATTTAATAAGAATCGATACTGTTTCAAATAAAGGCTTATTCCTTCTGCTCTTAAGCCTCTCAAGCTCTTCAAACTTAACTGCCTCCTAAAGGGTCCTTTGAACTTGAATATGGCATCATAACTTATGAATAGACCTTAGAGAGGTACTTCTTAGTTTATTACAGAAATTTGTGAGGATTTGTCAGACCAATTCACTCCAGAAAATACATGTTCAAATTTCTTTTTATATAAGTAACAAGTTGTGACATGATGGAACCCTACTCTATTGTACCTAATTTCTCTCACTGTTCATGTAAGAAGCAAAGAGAAACATTTATGTGACAGTTCCTATTAAGATATGTCTGCAACAGAGGTCAAATACAGGAAATCCATCCTGATTGGAAATGTGCTTAATCATTTTCTTCAATTTGCTGCAGTCAAGGGAACACAAATATGTGCTTTAAGTGCTTTCCCAAATGGAGGTGGACTGTTAGCTAAAACTTACCTTAAGTCATTGCCAAGCAAAGTTTGCTGTGGCTTAAGTATATTGCCTTGACTGGACAGTGCTCAATATGAGATAGTTAACAATGCTTGATAAATTACTTTGAAAATATGCAGTAATTTTCCTTATTATTTCCTTATCTTGGTCAGTGTGACAGCTTTCAGAGCACAAAGAAAGTCTCTCCAATAACTGCAAAATTATAAAAGGAAAAAAAAGCCAGCAAGGGCAGAAATGCACCACATTGCATTGGCAGCTTTTTTGTACCTTGGATTCTCAGGATCTTCTGTTGTCCATTGCAATTAGGAGACAATTACAGGATGATCAGGAGTAAAGTGAGGACAGAGACTTGACAAAAAAATTTTGTTGGAGCCTGCAAGTACAAAAATGTAACTATCAGCTATTACAGGCTTAAAACGCAGCATTGCCAGCAGCCAGCCAAGGCTACAAAACAAATTCCTACAGGGGCAGAGGACTATTAAAAATGGCATCAATTCTCACTCCAAATGCAAATCACACTTTTTCTGTCTATCTTGCTTCCCATACACAGATAACGATCTTACCAAAACAAAGCACTTCGAAGTCTCCCTGCTTTACACAGGGAAGGGATGAGACAAACACGACAGATGCTAGGCACCTCACATACTGTAAACTTGCTAGGTGCTCATATACTTGACAATGAAAGCAGAATAAGAACCTACATGAAATAGAATGGCATACAGGAGCAGGGCAGGAAGAGACTGACGAGAGTATCATTACTGGGAGAGCAGGATACAAAAAAAGCTACTGAAGACATGCTGCTGCAGCTGATTGATGTAGAGCTCTGAAACAGAACAAGCTCAAATTTAACACACAGATTTATTCGCCGTTTCTGTTTTCCTCACTTATGACGTAATCATTAATCAGCTATTTTTACAGTGAGAAAAAACTGGGTTTTGATTAATTTAATCATTAATACAGCCCAGAAATAGTTCCCTGCAAGTATTCTTTTGAGTAAACACTTCACTCCCACAGCTTTTCAGAAAAAGCTCCATAGCTGATAAAATAAGTACAAACATGATCTAAGCAAAACTCTATTTAGCAATTGTCAAAACACTAGTGAGTAGATTTCCTCATTATTCACTCATCTCTGCTGGTATCTTCCCAGTCAGGGTGCAGATGAGAACCCTATGCTGCAAAGTAAAAAAGGCAGGAGGGAGAGAAAATTATCTAGCTAGGCTGGAAACCTCTCTCCTCACCTTGGCACTAGGTATGTCTGAAATTCAGGGCCAGAATTGTTTCTGGCAGCTCTCAAGCAGCAGAGAAGGAGATTGCAAGCCAAAGAATGGCTTTTTGAAACAAGAACAGAGCTCCTGCAAAAGCCATTTCCTTGCCTACAATCACTCTTTCATCTCGGGCCATCTGTCTGATGGAAGCTGCCTGACCTATCAATACTAAATAACATTACAAGGGCAGTTCTGTTCAGTGAGACTTAACGGTTTCAGTTTGTCTCTAGATTAAAATCACTCTTCTGGAAGGATTTGTGAACAAAACTAGGAACAGGAATCACGTGCCCAGAGATTATAAATGCCTTACCCTTTGAGCTGGAATTGTAGCTCCTCAATGCAAGAGTCTCTACCACTGGATTAACATTAATTGTCATTACAGTAATTGCACGTTCAGATAAAACACCTAGTTTACAAACACAATGACAACACATTGTATGTGTTTAAAAGCAAGTACAAAGCCCACTGACTGAAAGATCTGAGGATTTGCCTACAGGCTTGTATATAACAGCCACTTTGCACAATTCTAAATTTAACCAATATGCCATAAGAATAAAATGCACAGCACTTCATACACTTGTCACTAGCACTAATTTAAACCACACTGTGGAATAAGCTATTTAAATGGGCTTGTTGACCTACTTTTTAATCCCAGCTTTCAGGGAAGAAAAGAAGTTAAGTAATAACTTATGAGGTTATTATTTCTTATAAATCATATTTTTGTATGATTCTTACCACACGGTATTTAATTTTATGAGGATTTTTTTTTTCCACTAAACGCAGGTATAGATTAAGAGGGAGAATGTTAGGAGACAGACAAGTATTTTCATTCATTATCGCCTTGAAGTGATCCTCATTTGTCTGGCATTTTGGAATTTCTTTTGGCTATAATCAGTTTTTTTCTCTGTCCTCTCATTTACTTTCATTTGAGAAGAATGAGATCATCTTGAACAAGGAAAGGATCTTGTTACCATACAAAACCATTTACAAAGAGGGATAAAGGATCTTTGATTTGGTTAATTTTCATAAAAATTCTTTCCTCAAGATCATTCAAAAAATTATTCATTTCTCTTTAATGCTTGCCCCAAGAATATATTTTTAGGTTCTCCACTGTTCTGCTATACCCTCTACCTGTAAGCTCAATTCCAAGACATTTTTTTCTTAGGACAGTAATTGTTCTGTATATTTTTCAATAGTGTCCAAGTGATACAGTAAACTAAAATAGGTCAGAAAACGAAAAATCTACAGTGCAAATCTTGCAAATACCCCATATTTGGAAGCTGATGAACCAAGGTAACAGAACAACTTATGGGTGAAAGCAAACATTTGCATTTTTGCAGGTATGGGACTAGAAACTAACTGCAAAAGTGGTTCTCTATGACTCTGCTTTTCTTCAAGACAAGCAAAAGGTCCAAAACAAGAAAAAATACAACAAGGTTTCTAATAAAGGAAAGCTGTACATTTGACATGTCTCCCTGGCATCTGAGGCAGCTCTCAGCAGGAAAGTGAATAAGAAAGTTCCTTTTCAAGTCCCCATCCGCAAGCTGGATGCACATGAAAAACATACAAAATCATGTTTATAACTTGGTTTGATGTACAAAAGACCAAAAACATACCTGGGAGCCAGGAAAAAAATTGGCTTTTAATTACTTATTCTGTTAGGCATTTATCTATGGCAAGCTCGATTTTGTCATCTCCTAACTGGCCATGCTTCAGGATGTCCATCCACTGCTCTATCTAGGTGACACAAATCACAAAAAAGACAGCCAAAGACCTACCAGAGTAGAATAATCCTTTTTCTTTGAGATATAGAAAGAGAAGAAAGTTAAAAGAGGGAAAAAAGGTGAACACAATTTGAGCATTCTTGTGTCATGCACACCAAATGTAGCTGTTAATACCTGTATAGAAGAGGCCACTGGACCTGTGCACAATCTGCACAAGCTTTATCTGAGTAATAAATAACACATTGTCAATCTAAATTTTTGTAGAAACCTATATTCAGCAAATAAGGAACATATCCTGCTTTCCCTGGGACATGTGAATTTCTTAGTGATGTGTGTGCTTGCAGTTGATGGGAATAGAGAATTGTGAAGACAAGCTAATTTCACTCAGCAGTACAAGGGTGGTACTTTTAGCTTTAATCACAGTGAAGTAACAGTAAAGCAATCAAACAAAGCAAGAGGTACAGAAATGAAAGGGTTAAATAAATAAACATTAATAATTAATCAATAAACATTAATAAGACTAGGAAAAGCACAGCCTAAATTTATGTAGGAGCTGGCAAGGAAAGATGGAATGAGGGAAATTTATACGTTTTTCTTTTGCATAGTCTCTAAATGGAGGAAAAGAAAATGTGCCTATAATTGCACAGCAGCAGAAATGCTGTAGAAGACAAAATGTATAAATAGGCCTGAAGAATGTAAACTATATTTCATTCAAAAAAAGTCAGAAAACCATCTCCTGAAAAGGTCATAGCAGAGATACAAATATGAGACACACCTAAGAGACACAAATAGGCAACTGGAGAAAACAGTACAAATGTAGACTTCCAGTCCCATTTAAGAGGAGACAGATAGGAATACATATACAATTAGGTACTGTACAATCAAAAACCCACAAACCAAACAACTCCCTCAATATTTAGTTGCAGTTAAAGTATAATGAGATGTTTAAAGAGAAACCTACTGACCCAGCACCCTTGGTAGCTATGGTCTGCAAGGCTTTAGTTAGTTGAAGACACAGGCACAGCTCCTATTTTCAGGGAGGGAGGAGAAAGAAGAAAAATTATTCTAAGTTGGATTCATTTCAGCTAACCATAGCCTCACATGTCACCTTACCAGGAGATTATTTTCTGACTGAATGATGGGGTTGTGTTTAGATTTTTGCACACTTGTGCAAAATCATTAGCAAAAATTTGACAAGAAACACAAACCAGATCTTCCACTTATATTGTAAGAAGTATACTGTGATACAAGGTACTTATTCAAAGTTAAGGGGACAATTTAAATGAATACAAAGGGCATGCAAAAGCAATTGAGATTACTTTCTAAGAACCTAGTAACAGTCAAAGCCTGTAAAAACTGTTCCGTAGAAGAACAGTAGTGAGGATTAAAAGGAATACTTAGAAAATAGATTGACTTATATTGTAAGTTTATTAATATCTAACATAAGGTATCTTTCAGAAGGCTTTCACATCATCAGCTTCCTTTAAAATACTGCAGGTCATCATTTTAGCCACTGTCTCTATGCATCAATAAACCAGGGCATTGTCTTTACAGCAGGCACTATGTCTCACTTTAATGCAGAGCTCTTGGGAGCAGATCCAGTGACTCTTCTGGCTTTCTTTCAGCATGATAGTTCCATGTGTCTCTGGCTACAGAGAGGAGGGCTTCTTCAATCAAACCAGACATTACCAAGGACAGTGGAGAGAAATGCAGAGAAGTGGAAGATTTATGGTGCAGAGTGTGAGGCTGTGTCTCCTTCCCTCTCTGCTCCATGAATGCTGTCCTTGTGCCACGTGCTCCACATCACCTACAAGGCTACAGACCTGCCCTTTCTCTCAAATCATTGATTAGGTGTTCTATCTCCACAGAACATTGCAGATATCAGGTCCAAAATGTACAGCATTTTCCAGCAGATTCCTGTTTAGTGAACAGAAGTTATAAAGCTGAAGCCCAAAATGCTCCTCAGGGCCTTTGAGTTCCTGACAGATATCTCTTCCTTTGGAGCCAGCCTTCAGGGCATGAAATATATGTCACTTCCCTCAGCCAAGGCTCATGCAACATAAAGGCTTACCTTTCTTCAAAATGCTTGTTTTAACACACTTCAGTCAGATGGTTATCACATTTTTGCCAGCTGAACTGCCCAGCACTGCATACACTTAGCAGCTTACATTTATTTAAAATAATATGGGTTGGAATCATCAAGTTAGCATTGTTATTCCAAGATATTCCCAGGACAAATTATTGTTCTGATGGAAAGGTTTATAACCATAAAGAGGTACCATGATGCATCATTAAAATTTTAAAATACGTATGCATGGTAGTTTTGATATGCATTTCTCACAGCATTCCTTTTTAAGATTTTTTTTTTTAAGTCTGAAGGCCATCCTCAAAGCTAGCGGTGGGTAGAAAGAAAGTGCCTTTAAGGCTATATTTTCTCACCCTAGCCAGGAAAAAATCTGAACCTACAACTAGGAACACAGATTTGACACCTGACATTGTTCAAATCCCCCACATATCCCAAATCAAAACCTTACAGGTTACATAAAAACCCAGAGAGTGCAAGGAAAGTGAAGGCAAAGGAAATCACACAGGTTGTGACTTCATCCAGAGGATGTAGTAAGCCAAAGGGACAGAGACCTGATTGGTATTTCTCTTGTCAGTAAAGGGAGTTAATGAAGAAGACATAATTTTGTCTTTGATCTGTGTCAAGCAGTAAAAGTCATTTAAGTTGTCCAGTGGCATACAACAAAGACAAAGGGGTCAGGTCAGGAGAGTTAATGTTTAGCCATGTGGGTAATAAAGCCCAGGTGGGGACAGCCAGGTCTGAGAACAGTTTATAGCTGTTCCTCAAAGATGATGAAAATCCAAGGACGCAAAGCAAGTAAGGACTGACTTTGGGATTTTCTGCAGGAGCTCACACAATTACCAAAGGGCAAATAAATTTTAGACAGAACTATTAGCTAGTTCTCAAGTAAGTCAATAAAAATAACTAGATAACTTCATCATCTCCCCTAACTCTGGTGTTTTTCTCTCAGGCCAGATCATACATGTTCCCTCCTAAAGCTAAGAAAACACACACAACTGATTATATTTTTTTTTCATGAAGGCAAAATATTATGCGATAACTATATCACATTTCACTAACACAGAGTACAGGTGCAATGCAGGAAGACAAACAGAGACCACGTTTAAGTCTAACCTAACAAACACTTCCAAACAAGATTTAAATACTGTTCTGTTGCACCTCTAAACAGTAAGCCTTTGGTGCAGGATGGACTTTTAACATACTCAGCACACAGCCTATACTCACCCACTTTGCTCCTATTGCTGTATGCTGTGTTTCCTTTTGGCAACCACACCTAACCTACTTCCAAAAGAGAACTAAGGCTGTACACCCAGTCAAGAGCAGCGCAGTGTTGATCAGAGAAGCCTATCACAAGAGGAAAAAATATAGTTATAATACGAAAACAGAGAGAAACAGTAGAGTGCAATTCTAGAGCAGTAGCTTTTAAGGTTGTGTACTTTTTTAGTATATTTTACCTCTTGTGGATGAAATCAATGGGCCTGCACTGTTTTTCAAAATCTGAAGTAGACAAGTCCCTTTTTTTTATGGCTTAAAAACATAATTTAGCCTTTGCTGAGCAGACTTATTTCTACACACAAAGGATGTCAGTCAATTACATCGAAACAATTTCATTCAGGTCACTAAACATCAGTAGGTAGCATGATTTAGTGCCAGCAGTGTATTACACAAAAGCACAGCAATTTTGAGGTTTGGAATTGAAATGGAAATTGCAACGTGGATGAATATTGATGGTAAGAACATACAGCAGCAGGGAGCATCCTGCACTTACCTCATAACCAACCCATTCTTGACAAGGAATCCTTCTCCCATACCATAAAACAGCAGCATTGTATTTTCTTAATTCAAGTTAATTTCTAGCATTTGCATGCAAATGCCTGTGCAAGTGCTCATGTCCCATATATCAAGAAAGTTAAAAAAAAAGTTCTTACAATTAGTTTTATAGTTCTAGATTCATAAAAACTAGTTTATTTCCTTGCATAATTGAATATTTTTATTTAAAACTGACATTTTACAATGGTAGATATTCCTGGTTGTGCTTTTTCTTTGAGAAAGAACTACAATTGGTGACGACATATGTTCATTGATCCAAAACTTCCAAATTCTTTGCTAACTCAGTGAAAGATACTGTGGTTTGGCCACTATTCAAAGAGGCCAAACTTCTTACACATGTCAGAAAAAGGATTTTGACATTTTCTTACAAAAATTAACAAAATGCACACCAGCTTCTTGTAACTAAAAGCAATTTTAATTGCCCATTTTTTTATGGGCATGTAGTAATAGGATATGCAGTGATGACTTTAAAATGAGAGTAGGTTTGGATTAGAGTTTAGGAAGAAATTCTTTATTGTGTGGCTGATGAGGTACTGGAACAGCTTGCCCAGAGAAATTGTGGATGCCCCATCTCTGGAAGAGTTAAGGCCAGGTTGGATGGGGGTCTGAACAACCTGGTCCAGTGGAAGGGATCATCGGCCACAGCAGAGTGGTTGAAGATGGATTATTTTTAAGACCCCTTCCAATCTAAACCACATGAATTACTTATTTTTAAAAAATTGAACTGAATTCATATCATCTGTAATACACAGTGTGTTTCTGTACACACTATGGGGCTCCTAATACCAACTTTGAAAAATTAATTCTAATTGAAAAATAAATAAAAAAACAAAAACCAGCTGTCTCAACCAACAGTACTTATCTAATTTAAAACTGGCATGGAATGTTGACCAGGACACAGCAGATAATTCTTCCAACTACTGCATATCTCTGTTCAAAGCAACAATTTATTCTTTACTATTAAAAAAATCATCTTGAAGAATGAGGGCTATTTCTTAGCTGTGATTATTACCTCTTGGCTCATATACTCTGACAACCAGAGGTATTACACTATGAAATTCTTTTTCCACATGATGGATTTCATCAATTTCTCTCTAGCAGTATCTAAACTATCATGTTACACCAACCAAAGATCATCTTTACTCTGAAAGACTTGGAATTATGAAAAGATTTGGTATCATTTAAAAAGTGCTTCAATGCAGTTTGTTGCCTTCACACTGCTGGTTTTTTCCTCTACACACAGACAACACAGGGTCACATGCCCATATTCAAAGGCAAAAATCAAAGAACCAAACACTTTCTGGTATTGTTCTAACACAATTTCAAAACAAAGGGCCCACATCTTGGGAAACATGGAGTGAAACCGAAGGGAACTGCAGCCTGCTCCCAAAACCAGTGACTTTCTTAAGTTGAAACCAGTACAAATCCTTTATGTGTTAAATTGTTGGGAATTACAAAAATATTTCTTTCTTCATTAACCTAAATCACAGAGTTTTCCAACTCTGTTTTTTATTAGGAATGGAAAACAAAGAAAATATACAACAAAATCTAAAAAAAGCTGTTCTACAGATATAGAAAGACACTTGGATACACCTTGATTTACTAACAAAAGTCTCTGATCGCAAATAGTTAATCAAGATAAACCCCACCTCATATCAATTGCTGAAGAGCTTTTGGCAGTAGCATCCAAAACAATTGTCACAAATTGTGATGATGGATGTTCCTGTAGAGGCTTTTAGCATCACCATCTTGAGCCTTGCACAGCTAATGCATATTTTACAAACTAGAATATATTTTACTAGTTTATAACATACAGCAAAACAAAGAGAATTATGCATTCCCTGACTGTAAGTAACCATGTGCTCCTTATGCCTCTGAAATAGTGTGCAGGATAATCTTAGAAAGTCTGAAGGTATATAGTCTGAAGGTCTGACTCTGCTTTAACTTTTTCCATGAAGTTTGAATTAGACAATGTTACTGGCTTTGAGAATTAAGTACAGCAGGCAAAACCCATCGCTTAATGCAGTAACAACAGATTTGCTTAAATAAAAAAACAACAACAACAAAAAACCATTAGTGTGGGTACTTAGCAGCTGTTTAATATAGACACAAAATTTGCAAATCATAATACTTAAATAATGACTCGTAAGTTGAAAAAAACAAGCAAAACCAGTTAATATTTTAACCCTGCCTAGTGTAAGAGTTCAGCGATTTTTTAAAATTGCAATAACATTATTTCTTGGGTCAAATTTAATAGCTTAAAAAACCCTCTCATTCTGCATAGACATTTACCTACATTATTCATTTCTAAAAGTGATTTTCAATTCAGTAACCTGTTCACTTACCAGTAACATATTTGATTATAAAATTGAGCTCCTAAACATTCTCAAAGCAAGCCACAGACTTTCATCCATGGTTTTAAAAGCAGGAAGTCTCATGGTATTACGATTCTGAAGTGTAGGAGCTGACTATTAAGAACATGCCTGACCAGCAGCACATTGTTGATATTTCTACAGTCACACACTATTTAGAGTTGGTTAGATAGTAGATTCAATTTCTGTTTGGTTGTGCTTTTTTTTTGTGTTTTGTTTTACAACCTACAGAACATCTGCAGTGCACCATGCCCTCATAACAGACTCACAGTAAACTGGACAAGGAAAAGAAAGAAGATGAAAACGGTATACTCCACTTTTCACCTTCATCCTGCTAGAAAATAGGATGTTGCAAAGACCACTTATTTTCTTACCTAAGGGTTCTCTCCATCATGAAATCTGCCATAGGGTAAAGGAGAGAAACACTCCGAGGAAACTGAAGAAACAAGGCCAAAAATTGTAGTGCAGTAACACACAATAGGTACTTGAAGATTTTCTCCCAATGGATCAATAAACAAGTTCTTAGTAATACACATCTTCCCTATAAGCTCTAAAAAAAATTAAAACCTATCCATTTGTCTACCCCAGAAGACAAAGATCCTTCTAATTTTCCCACTTAAACAATTTTTGCTGTGTTGGCTTGATTTTACCCTTCTCTTTGGGATGGTGTTTCTGTTACTGTTTCAAGTAGATGTGCCTTTCCTAAAGGGAAATTATCAGGGTAACAAGGCTGTCGGTGCCTCCCAGTATGCCCAGGGCACTTTACAGACTACAAAGGAGCTAAATAAAAAAGGAATGAAAATAATCTGCAAATCCTGACATGTCTGAGATACAGCACATCACACATCAGATGCAAATGACTGTACACTTGAACTAGCTTTTATTTTGTTGCAGGGGAAGAGATAGTAAAAATAAATAAATTTGTTTCTACAGGCACTCTGAGGCACTTGGACAAGCTGTTACTAATCATTCCTTTCTCTGCTTTCCCACCCCCTAACCTGCTATATATTCTCTAATTTTAAGCATACATTTAAAACTGATTTGTCATTTTAGCTACTCCACAGGATAGATTAGGATCCTTCATAAGACCTTTTCATTTACTGAACAAACAAACAAAATAAAAGATTAATAGTTCAAGAATAGCTACAAGTAAAATGGACCCAAAGTCATTCCTGGTATAACCTCATTACTTCATGGACTCAGCTTTTACTGCCTGCTTTATACGTAGCACCTCTGAAGCAAATAAAGCATAAGGACTTTCAGGAGATGTCATATATTATGATGAAATATATCAGAATAATTCCTTTTTTAAAGCACATTCCTCTGTCTCAACTTCACGATTTAAATAGGACACAGTAAAGAGTAAATAATATATATTACAAGAGTAGCAGTCTGGCTTGCTTCCTTTGAGCATAGGTGACATTAGGTTAATTGGTTTTAATGCTGGGGTTAAATTTCTCTAAATTCTGTTCTTGTTGTTGGTATTATATACCTGCATTTACCGTAATACAATTTACTGAATTAAGAAAACTATTGAAAAAATCTGAATTAACTATATTTTCCTGTGTGGGAAGAGGAAGGTCAAAGACATACCAAGTGATGCTGAAAGCCTTCAGGGCACCAGGAAAAGAAGCTGCATCCCATTATGACAAAACAAAACAAAAGTAGAGGAAAAAACAAAACAAAAAAAAAATCCCAGACACCACTTTAGGCAAACTATGCTCTGTGAAAGGATAAGAGAGAGCTAGAATTAGACCTTGCTTGCCAGCAGGCAAAGTTCAAGTGCTCACTGATGTAAGGTCACATTGAAATATATTGCATTTGAGATGGAATCTTCAGTGATATAGTTGAACTTTATGTTCCAGATGTCTTCATGTAAAGGTGCACTCCTGTAACACTTAGGAGCTGTGACAGACACGTTTTATAACCCCTGTGTTTCTGTAAAGGCCCTTGCACTAAAGGATTTAAGCACAATAAAGATTTTTTCCATGTTTTCACATTTGTTGTAGAATTATTCTTAGACATATTTATTCAATAAGAAGGCACACCTGTTACATCAAAATTCAAGAAAACTGGGTTTATTTCCAAGAACCCATTATGCTGACAAAAGGTTAGTTACACAAATCAGTTTGAAAAATACCAAAACTTTTGAAGCCTGATGTCCTTTGCATAATGCCCTGTACGATTAATTTCATTCTTACAAGGTACTGCAGATGGAATAAGCACTTTTGTGATATTTGGTCAGTCAATACATTTGAGAAGGGAAAAAATGGGCGAGAAATGGTCAAATAGTATTATTTACAAGGGTGCATACCAAGAAAGTTCTCCCAAACATACTGTCTCAGAGGCACAGGTGGTGGTTCCTGCCTTATTCTTACAAAACACTGCTGTGTACTAACACTTATGAGCCCTTTATTTATTAACAACTGAGGCCTTTGGGCATCCACACTTCAGCAACTTTCACTCAGGCAAAAATTTATTAACTTCAGCATGCAGCTTCCTAGCATCTCTCTGCTAGTCCTTACAGGAGCAGTACTATCACACTCTCTCATCACACAGGTAGTTTGGTCAGAATATCATCAACAGGGAGGCTATAGACACAGAACCATAAATTATTTTTTCTTCCAGATAGAGGAGGTCAGGAGGTGTTACAAATGTGGGATATAAAAATGAAGGATACCTACCCAAAACCCCTTTGTTGCAGTTTTCATTAGAGAACATGTGAGGAATAATGAAAAGACAGCTATATTTCTTTGGTCTACTGACATAAACAGTGAAGAAGGATAGAAATTTTATATAGCAGGGAAATTTGCAGGGCATTAAACTATGTTAATGAAAATAAATTAAAAGTAGGAAATTTTAGGTTAAATATTGTAAAACACTGGCAGTTGGTCATATCTATTTTACAGCAGAACTTTGTCATTTGGGACATGCAAACTAGCATACCAAAGCTAATAAGAATTTTTGGAAACAGATATTAATTATATTATTTAATATTTTTAGAATAATCTCAATTCTTAGAGCACATGAAAATGAAAACAGAGCCCAGTTAGCAGTACCAATGTTTCTAATATTTGCCATTCTTTTTGCAACCAGCTCAGTTTGGAAAGTTGAAGTCTTCTAAATACAGACAACACTATTAATCATATATTGTACCTTGAGATGGATATCCATCCCTTCCTCCTTCACACAGGTTGAGAAATCATTAAAGAGAACAAAGCAGAAAGGCACAGCCTGTCAAACTGCACAGCACTAGAAAAGTTATCACACTGCTGTTGCCAGCTTCTGTCTTTTCCAGCCTATATGACAGATGAAAAATTTCATTTTTGTGACAAAAGTAGTAATGAGGATAGAAAATGGCACAATATGAATTCAGCTTTCTGACAGAACTCATAATGAGAATCAGAATTGTGCAAAATTAATCTAATCCCATCACAGTATTAGAACTCAACTCACAGGGGGCTTGCTTATACCCATCATTCCCTTTATATTCTCTAGGAGCACAAAGCTTATGTGGAAAAAATGCAAGAGCAGAATTTGGAGCTACAAAGGGCTGCACTATCATAAAATAATGTGAAGACTGATAGAAGATCAACTTCAAGCATCAGCATTGCAAGTAAATGCTTACTAGCACAAACATTTTTCACACACACAAGTGACAAAGTACAATTGAGAGGTAGATTTCCTCTGATCTAGAAGATGGACTATAAACTGGCTTTACCATTTGAAGACAGATGTACTAATATCCATTTAGTAGCTTTGCTCCTGTTAGACAACAATGCTGTGCAGTATTCCTTAAATAGCAATATACTATTTTTAATCATTATTTTAGAAGATATGCAGACTTTCCAGGTTACCTTTGAGTTTTTAAAAGCTCTTTTCAGAACTATCACCATCTTTTGTTTTTAATCAGCTGTTGCAAATGAGATCTCAAAATTTAAGTACATGAAAACCAGTTCTGTTAACAATGTTTATTTTCTAGGAGTTAAAGAGTATAGTTTCTAAACAGTGCATACAGAAAACACTGTAAACAAAAATAATGCAAAATTAGCTGGCAGACATATCACTAGGCCCAGAAATGTTCTTATTTTGGGGAATAGTCCCATTTATCACTGGAGGAATTCCATTTTATATGCATCCCTCAATATGGGAACCTTTTGCTTCAGATATGTAAAAATATCTTGGATAAACTATTCTCCCTCTCATTACTTTCCCTCAGTCTCATTATTCAACTGCTATTGAAAACACACATGGGATTACAAATTAATCCCTTCTTAGTTAAAAAAAGGGCAGAAAACTAGGTTTACCTTTCATCCTAACAAGCTGCATCAGGCAGATGTAAATATTAGTACATCTACACAACAGAAGAGGTAGCAAGCAAGTTTGACTCCTGCAGTCAAAAGTAGCTTATTAGACTAGACTGAAAGTTGCACAGATTCGTCCAGTTACACAGAAAGAAATCACACAGGGCTTGTCTGGAAGTATAAGTGGGCCACTTCTACTCAGCACATTTTTCACACATGGAAAGAGCTGCTACTTCAATGGATTGTAAAATACTAAGTGTAATTATTGAAATATATAATTCCATAGATAATAAAAAAAAAAAATCAAAGTTCTGTAAGACCTTTACAGGACTGAGAACTGAGAGCAGATATGCTGTAACAAATCTCAACAAATAAACATTTACATATATGTAAGACAAGATCTTTCATGACTAAGTTATGACAAGACCAAGCATAACTCATTGTTTCATGACCAAGCACAGTTCATGTTTCCATCTTTTATTTTTGCAAAATTTAGCACTATACAGGTAAAATGCTGTTGAAGAAAGCATTTAACTTAACACAGAAGATTTAGGCTAGTGGATATATTTTTAGGAAAAGAAAACCATATCGAATTATTTTTAATGGGCTTTTGTTAATCTGTTATTTGACTATAATGACAATCACTGAAGTAAACATCATATGTATTTTCAAAATCTAGTATGGCTTTCCTCTTGTAAGAGCCCCATGTGCCTAGTGGAAGGGAATACTTTTTTCTTCAGAGAATAACATCTCTCCAAATATAAAATGCAAAAGAAAAGGCCCAAATACCATACTTTCAGTTATTTTCCTCTACTTCAGAAGACACTATTTCTGTGATTCCTCCCTGAACCATAGTCACTCATACATTTCAAGGCTACAGATTACCAGAAAAGCCAACTCACTGGCACAAAACATCTTTGCATACAAGAAGGATTCAAATTCTGTTAGAAATATAGGCACTGATTTTATTATGGTGGATATACCCTTCAAAAACAGTAAGATGCACAAAGACTGACAGCAAATGGCTTATTTACAGCCCTAATGTAACGGTAACAAAGCATTGCCTCAACTGTAGTGTCAAAGTTTTGAGAATCTAATTTTTGCAGCAATAGAAGGTTCAAAAAACAATAAAAGTAGCAGACACGGAAGGAAGAACATAAGAAACAGTGATATTATGTGTGTTATTAACATCTCTCTGAAGACTTAGAAGCCAAATTGAAGTCACATGGCTGGGAAGACACAGGTGCAGAGGAAATCTCATGAGAAACCATGTGGAGAAGATGCCTGACCTAGCATCCCATCACATCCCTACTTCAACTAATGAAGAAACAAGTTATACAGTACCCTTTACAACTGTTTAAAAGGTTTGTTTCATCCATTGCTTGCACCTGTACAATCAAGGAGGTGGATTTTTACTTCCTATGATACAGCAGTGGCAGGAAGGTGATTTTTTTAGAATCTTCCAATAAAAAATCATAAGGTTAACTTTAACAAGCATGAGGAGTGCTAATTTTTTCCACATTAACTCTTTTGAACTGGAGGAAAAGTCTTTACGTACCTTTAATAAGGTTACTGGACTCATTAGTCCTACAAAGGGACTGCAGGAACAGCATTTCATATGGAAATGGAGATGGAGTTATCAAAGCCTGGAAGCTACAGCCTCCAGGACATTAAAAAGTCTGTAACCAGTAATAGTATTGGCCTTGGAGCAAGAGGTAAGCACTGAAGAGATAACCTGAATTACTCTTCAGTGCTTCCAGAAGTTTACAAGCACATGGCACAGTACAAAAGAAATCTTCAAATACCCTACCCTAAACATATAGGGTTTTGGTTTTTTTTGTGACATTTACCTTCCAAGATATTAAGCAACTGGTCATTGTAGCAAGATCTCATCCTCTGCGATTCCTACGCCAGGTTCAGTGGTATTTGTGCATGACAGAACGTTACATGCTGGGCAAAGTGAAACTTATATTAAAAGGTTAAGAAGTATTGTGTATAGATGAACACCACAGTGGAGACCTCTATTTAGTGTTACTCAGAATATCTAGATTCTTTTATTATTATTTAGTTAATTCAAGGGGGAAACACTACAGTTTGAGGTGAAAGGGGCTGTAGGACACATCATATGTGTCATGCACATCCTCAGGCCTGGTATGTCACTGTAGAGTGAATGGTGGAACACACACACCTTCCCTGCCACAACGAGTCTGGGACAGTTGCCAGCCAAGGTGATGAACAGTGCCCCAGCCCTAAATTCCAGGGCGAATTCCACACCTCATCCTGTCCATCCTCTTTTAGGACCAGGAAATGCTAGTAAGTATAAGACACCCATAAGTAAATAAGACATCCTTTAAAAGGAGTAATGTATTAATAAAAGCATAAATTCAAGTATCAAACCATCATGGGTACCTCCACACACACCAGGACACTCAGTAACTCAAGTACTTCTATTTTTGAGCAGTTTAGGTTATGTGCAGATGGTTAAGTAATGGGAGATGAAATAATTCTTAGAATAAATTTTACCTTTTCCTAGGAAAATAAATATTCAGTATATTTGAAAAAGCATCTGAGAGCTTCACTTTGCCAGTAATTGAAGACAATGGGAGAAACACCATGTAGTGTACCAGCCTATAAACCCAGAGTAACTCATCTGCCCTCAGTGCTTTTTACTGGAACTCTTCCCATGATCCTCATCTACAAATCTAGCCTCAAAACACTTATTTCTAATTTTTTTTTTTTTTTTTTTTTTTTTTTTGGTGGCAAAATATGATGAGACTTTGAACAGCACTAAAACCCAAATGGTGCTACATCCCTAAAATCCTTAACCTTGGTCTCATATGTTGGTAGGTTAATTGAAAACTTTCTTTCCCTGCTTGTCATAAACCAAAATGCTCACCTCATTATCTTTACTTCTGCTACTTAGTATCATATTTGACTTCAAAAGAGGCATTGAGTCCATGGGCTGTTTCTGACCATCTGTTACTATACTGCATTAAAATCAAGTGTTCACTAGTTTTGGTTTCCTGTTCAAAATCTCTCTTAAAAAAATAATCAAAGAATACATAGAAACACTTTGGGCATATTTTGCAAAGTTAATGTGAATGTGCATTTGTGTTCCTGAATGAACCCTTATATAAACAATTTATGTTTGCTGAATACAAAATTAATTTGTGGAGGAACAGGAAGGTTTAGGATTAGGAAGAGGAAGGAAGAGGAAGACTTGGGATAGGGAGCATAAGAGAAAAACAGCTGCCTGGACAGGAGCACCTTCCTTCTCCCTATGGTTTCTGCTGCCCTTCTATGCTTTAAGGAGGATTGGGCTGCTGATTTGCCTCAATTTTCTCTTCAGATTTATACTGTTCCCTGTACTGAGCCTCTTGGCATGGGACAATATGCCAGAAGTACTCTTGGAGACCTCCCCAGCCACTACACCAGTGCCTGCTCCATTAAGCAGTGGATGTCACACCCACAAGAAAGGCAAACATTATTGTAGCAAGAGTTAGAAGCAAATAAAGTCTTATTAAGCTTTTCCTCCCTCAAGGTTACTATCCCAAGCTAATGACAATATATGAGATAAGTACTGTCAACCCCTGCAGGACACATTAAATTCCAGTTAATACGGATTAGATGACTACTGCAAAAATCATAGTTATAAAGGGTACAGCCCTTTTAACTATCTGGCAGCCACTGCAAGGCCAGAGCAATAGCAGGTGCTTCTGTTAAAAGATGTACAACAGCAAGCAAGGTTTATATGAAGGTCACTTTTCTCACAGCATCCTTTTGGCGGGAAAAAATTTCACATTTGATTACTAAAAACAAAGAAAAAACCAAAAAAACAAACAAAACTATGAGATACAGAAAATATTTGAGTAAGAAAAATGCTTTATAGAGAGAGACAAGAGAAAATATATTAAATAGTCTTTATATTCAATTTTTATAATTTTCTACAAGTACAACCAGGCATAATCCACAATTGCCACAATCATGATGGATTCTTCAGCAGTGGGTGGAGAGTCACTTACCCTGCAAAGGCAGCAAGAAAAATACTGGACAAGTAAGCTGCTGAACACACTTAATACTGGTAAGATAGGCAAACTTGAACACAGGAATGATGAAGTGTCTGCACTACTATCTCTCTGCAAAAGGAAAACATGCTCTTGGTATCTCTCTGCAAAAGGAAAACATGCTCTTGGTCAGAACTGGTGATTGAATTGCTCAGACTGGCAGCAGAGTCTTAGAGAAAAACACGCAAAAAAAAAAAAAAAAAAATTATGCACTTACCTTAGCTGAAGGTTCCCTTAAGTTCCAGGGTAGAAATTGCCACTAGAGTCTCCAAATACCACAGTGCACAGATGTTAGGAAAGTGTTCTCAAAAATATGGACACAAGATGTACAGAAAAAACTTATAGGAAAGAAATATCACAACCAACACAAATTTCTTTCTGTAAGATCACTGCCAAATTTTAGCACAGAAAATGACATATGACCAGAAAATCCAAATATTGTCTATATAGCCAGTTTTAGATAATTTTACTTTATATCTGTACTTGGATTTTTAGATGCACTTTGCTCTTTCATTTATATTTTTCGGGAAAGTGAGGGAGAAAGACATGTTGGAGCACCAGTATTTTTTTTTTTTCTCCTTTCCCCTCACTCCATACCCACTGTGCTCATCATTCAACAATACATAAAAGCAGATGGTCCGCTTCTGTCAACTAATACATTACTACTAAGCCCATTCATCAACCACAAAATGCTCAAGACAACTCTCTGTTATTAACTAACCAGCTTCTGTCAAATGATTTTACTAGAATTACTAAATTTACACTGATTTTCTTCCACATGAAAGACTGCATCAGCAACTAAACAAGGAATGTGCTGGCTGGTGAAACTGCTCTTGAGGAGAGAGGACCATCCACCTGTAGAGCAACAGTGCCACTCACACACCACAAGGCAACAGCTCAGTTAAAAGAAATGCTTGGAAGAGACAAATCCTAATGGGAATAAATCTCACGGACTCCATTTTCTTCATGGTGGAAAAAGCCTTTTCTTTATTCACATAATTCCTTTTTATACAGTTTTACAGACTACGTGTGTGACTCCAATTGGTTAGTAGCTTTCTTGCCAATTTATTTATTGGTTGATAACAAGTTGTTATTCTCTGTTGATTGGTCACTCAAACCCCCAGAGTGTGTATGCAGGAAAAGTTCTTTGTGAGAGATAGATTTCATTTTTCTATCTAATGGTGTGAAAACAGTTTATGCAGGTGCTAGTTGCTTTTTACCCAGGAATAGATTATTACGCTAACAAACTGCTCACAACGGGATTGCTTCCACATGGGAACTTGCAAAGTGCTAGCTTTGACAAAGCCAGCCACTGATTCCAGGAGAGCAGGTTTGGTTTTATTAAGCCTTTCTTTATGATTTTTCTACCTCACTGCAACAAATCCTCATATGCACTAATTAACCTGCAGCTGGTAACATATTTAAAGCAGTCAAGTCACTGACTTCTGTAGAAAAACTCTGATCAGGGCACAAGAATCCCCCAACTAGTTCAAACATACTAACTAGATCCTCCACCACTAATGAGGTTTCTGAGAAGATTTCCTTCCTATCCCATCCATAATCCTATAAAGTCATGGACAGGTTAGACTTGTAAAATGAACATAGATACAGTTTTTCTGCTGTAATTTATAACCCCACATAGAATGATATAAAATTATATTGAATTTTAAACCTACCTGAGCTCTTCAGACACCTCAATTTGAAATAGAAAAAGATTGAAAGTAACTTGCTTAGTGCGCCAGTTTGCAGGCATGATATTTTATTTCAAATCACTGCATGGAGCTGCAGCAGAAGAGATGTGGGAGATGTGGAGACTGGCACTAATCTGGTCTTTTGAGCACATCTGTACATTTAAGATACAACATAAAAAAAGCCGAGAGATTGCATCAAACCAGGAAATAAGCAGCAATAATTCATCACAAAATGTAATATCTTATTCCTCTTCTCCCTACTATTTCCCCCCAATTCTCCACAAAGAATTAGCCTCACAAAAAAAGGGGCTAACAGCATTTCACAACATTAAACAAAGTCTGATTCAGATCATTTGCCTCTACTTCTTCATATTGAGGATAAGAAAAACTAAATTCTTCTCCTAACTGAAAAAGTTCCAGGGACATTTATGGACCTGTAGGTAAAACCCAGAATCTTGAATTGCCTCCAGAAATCTCAGGCTCCACAGGTATTAATTTTTCATCAGCTTGAGGCTGATTTAAAAGATTTAGTCCAGAGCACAGCATGTGTATTACATTAATCAAATCTGGACAGGAGAGGCAGGCATTTGAGTTTAGGCTTGTGTGCAGAAGGCATCCTTTCCTGCTCCCTATTTCAGAGGAAGAAAGGCAAGTTGCAATGGCCACTGGAGGGCCAGCCAGAACCTTGGGATAGATTCTCATGCTATCTCATGTCTTCTCATAACAGTCTTGCTAAAATAAACCTGGGCAAAGTGTACATCTCAACATGTTCATTAAGAGTTGAATATAAAAGAAATACTTTCTTCTTGTTTTTGGAAAGCTAAATGACACTGAACTGAAATCAGAGTTTTAAGTAGAAACCTTAGGTATTTTGGAAGATTACTCGATGAGACCAGCCACCAGTCCTCCCAATGCTTTTTTTTGTTTCACATAAAACATTCGGAGTTCAGGTACACAACCCATGTTTTGTTAGCAGAGAAGTAAACCCATTGCTGTTCTAAAATACCTTTCATACCCGCCATGATGTTGCCTGAAGCCTGGACCAGCATTGCCAAAACTGTGGATTAAATGAACTTAATTACTGTTGCAAATTATGCAGCAGTTCTGGGTCCCTAGCAATGCCCCTCACATATGCACACAATCTACATGTGATTGAACTGCTTCACAACTTGCACAGCACTCATGCAGCAAGGCATCTTCAGAAAGAAAATTCTCAGATACAAGACTATAAAGAATATGACTTCAAGGAGAAGCCAAATATTCCCTTTTCCTTGGCACACACTGCAGTGCTAAAGTCAGCACAGTCAACTGATTAGATAGGTAAGTGGAAGTGAAGCGTTTCCTCGAATTAAAATGTCATCCTTCCACACTTTTCAAACACTATTTTCCAAAGAATCATTCTAAAGAAAGACTGGCAGATTTTTCTTATTGAGGTCCTTGAAGATAGCAAAAAGCAATATTTTGTGGCCCATAGGGAGCTTAAACACCAATCTGCTTTCTGTATATATAGTCTCACAGACTGAAGTGCCAAACAGATGAAAGTAGATTTCTGATAAGGCCCTGTTCCTCAGTCCCTCTTGGACGTTCTGAACTGCCCAGCTGTACACCTCATGGAAAGATGCAGAATACAGATTTGACTTTAAAGACTGACTTTGCTGGAAGCTGAAGTCACACATCTTCAGTTGATATTATATTGTTTAATTTATTCTTAATAATCCTGAGTGGCCTCTAAAGAATTATTTCAAAGACACATAATTCAAACTTTCATGCACTAAACAAATATGGAAGACTAAGTATTAAATGTCAGCTTGCCTGTTCTCAATTGCACATACTGCAAAGAAAGATAAGACCAGAATGCAGCATCCATATAGTGCATTGTGTGAAGGGCATTTGAAGCAGTTGACATCACTCAGCAGCTGAGAGCAGGAAACTTGTATCGCATGTGAACAGATTTTGAGTGTTCCAAAGTAAAGTGCATCCACTGGACAGCTATTGTTTAAGAGACATTTAAACAAAAACAAAAAGCAGTGATAATATTTCATGTGCCATGCAGTTGTATTAATGCAGGGTACTCACTATATTTGCCATTAGGCATAACCCAATATATACTTCTTGGACCAAATTATTTCTGCTGGGCTTACTGCTGCTAAAATAATTTGCAGCTACAGAACAAAAGGTGCAAATGTGGTTTTGACAAAGTAATACAACATTAAGCTTTCTGTGACAGGAACTGGAGTAGCTGAATATGTCTTAACATATTGAAAGTGATTCTGATCACTGGATCTGTAATGTTGCTCACTTATTATTAAATGGCAGTCATGAAATCCTTATTTCTCCTTGAATTTTATTCATTATGAAGCATAGCTTCATTTGGTTCAGGGTTTCCTGGGCAAGGGTTTTTTACTTTATATACTTTCCTTGAACCAAAACAGGCATTAACTCTATGAATTTTCTTGAAGCAAAACAAAAACTTTCATTTGTCTGCACTTTCACTTACTCCATTTATGGAGCATAAAACATTTTCTCTTTCTGTCTCTTTCAAGACACCAAAATATGTGGTTTTTATTATTTCAGATGTCTTGAGACACATTATATCAGATATAATATGACCATCATACACCTCAGTACCCTCTGCTACTAAAAATTAATAATTTATTAAATTTTATAGATTACAGTAACTTTTTTCAGCATATTGGCAAAATATCAATTACAAGGATTTCAAGTATATCAAAAGCACAACTACTCTGGTACATGATGATCTTGTCTTAATGATCTGTACTGCTCGGTACCCACTATTCTGACTATCAGAGCTCCAATTTTCTCTGTCACATCGGCACAGATTACTGCAGCCAGGAATAAAAAGTAATTCTGGGAGGGAAGAGGATAAAAGTGGATAACCCTCTTGCCAGACAGCAGAACATGTATAAACAAACATACAGTGGCCATAGGCCTTAATTCCTAGGCTCAGTCCAGGAACATTCCTCTGCAGCTCTTGGCAAAGGGCATCACAAAACTGACCTCTCCTCAGGCACTATAAAGAAGATTTGTAATAGAGACATTCTATCCCACTCTCCTATATCTGCCAAGTGCTTTATTCACACACTCAAAAATAAAATTGCTAAACCAAGTTCAAACCAGAATGCTTCATCCTGAAAGTATTTCTTATTATTAATACTTGCAAATGAAAAAAAAAAAAAAGGAAGGCCTGCTTCTCCAATAACTTATGCATGTGAGAAGTCTTAAAAGTCCAAAAAGGAGGAAGAGGTAGTAGTTAGGGATTTTCATTGCATAATTGCTTTACCGGCTAACTAACACCATAGGGATAAATCTTGGCTGAGTGTTTGACCTCACAGATATTCTCTATCCAATGAAATATTAAATAATCTCCCAATCAAACTCGCTTTGAAAGGTTTGTTGTACAACGTGCCTTTCTAGGGTTTTAATCTTTTAGGTTATATTACATATCCTTCTCTTCCGGTCTTCATTTGCAGTTAAAGATCCTTACTCTGAGGAATAGAATTTTTCCAGAAACAAGATTATTATTGCAATTATTGCCCTCCAGGCAGTAAAAGAATATTTTACAGCAAGTTAATCAAGTCTGCAGCTGTACCAATTTTTTATAAAAATGTGAATTTTTTCCCCTTCCAAAGCAGAAATCCATTTTTAAAATTACATGTGGTTCTGTGCTTTGGATCATCTGTGATTCTGCCCAGTAATCTGTGATCATTCCTGCACTCAAACATTGTATATTTTGCATATTGCTGTTAAAAAAGGTGTTATTTTAGATTATAAGGATTTCCATCTCATAGTTCATTTAGATGAAGATCTACTTCTGGATCCCACTACATCTTAGCAGACAGGATGATGTCCAGGCTATTTTTTCAGATGGAATCCCTTCCCATCACTTGGTCCTAAGATACTCCTACTGCACTCTTACCCCTACTAACTCAACAACAGAGTAAATGGCATTTATTTTTTAAATAGTCCTACTGTGCAAGGACTGTAACTCTTTGTTAACAATGTATACAGTCATAAACAGATTCCAGCAAAGCTTATACTTAGATGAGGAACAGTCTGAACAAAGGTTGAACTGTGTGGACATCTGTCCAAGTCATTGATGATTTGGGTTTGTTTTTTTAAATAAGATAGCATTAGCAACAGAAAAAATGTCCAACGCTGTTAAGATTCAATACAGAAAAAGTACATAAGCCTTCTTTAATGAACACGTTGAAGACTAATAAGCTATGTTAACTACTCAAGCTCTTTATGCAAATACTCTATGCAGACACTGTCTGCGAGGTAGGAGTGCTTTGTTTACCACTTAACCTTCACACCTAAATCTTAGAACAGGCACCATACTATGGACTAGGAACAGGTAATGTCATTTGGTCTCTGCTTTTTGAACTTGTAGATGTCCTAGAACAATAGAGGTGTTTGTGTAAGGCTCCTCTGCAAGGTTTGAGTGCAGAGATTTGATTACACATCTATGCTGCTTCTGAACAGAAGACTGCTGGTAGCTGACAACTTTCTCCATCTGCTTTGCCTTCCCTCCTGACCGCTACCAGTGCTCCCCAAATTACCACAGGGTATCCCCAAGATTGTCACCTGGTCTGTGTAAGCAAGGAATACACCCATTTACTTTCCCACCACTTGAAGTTTGGTTTTGAAAACAAAATATGTCTTCATGCTTCTGAAATCCAGTGGTGGCCAACATCAAGGAAAACACAGACTTTTCAAACAATTCAGAACTCCAGTTTGAGACAGACTTTACAAGCACCATAGCTGATCCCCTCAAGACCTATCAGAAGGAAGTGGATTAGTCTTCCTCATCACAACACTTCATTTTCTATAGATAGTCTACATAGGCAGAACAAATCTCAGCCTGAGGCACAGATTTTCCACATGGGCCTGCTATGCTCATGCTAATGCAAGACACTTAGGCTACAGAATATAATTTCTTCTTTCAGCTTCTAAAGGCCTATACCACCATCTTGCCCTTAATAATCAGTAATATAATTCCTTAGGAAAACAGGCACTTACTCCTTCTTAGTGGCTAGTGTAACAGGTACATGTTTTTCTCTTAATTATGTCTTATGAAACATATACTCTTTATCTTCGTGGTTTATGCTTTAGAAACTGTATTTCTGCAATCAGAGTCCCAGGGCTTAAGAGTAGTGTACAACCTCATCTCCCAGTGAGCACAGGAACAAGTCCTTAATAGATCTAGATATTTTGGAAAGACTCAAGAGAATGCCAAGAAATTAACTATGCCACACAGCTCTCAATTAGCCAACTAAATTTGGGTGCTTCATACAGAACTATTTGTGCATAAGCTGAGTGGCTATGTTTACTGATTAGTGCTGCACATTTCACAGAGTCCCTTAAAATTTTTGTTTTCTAAAGAAAGAAAAATGTACTATAGAAAAAAAAAATCACCAGCCAAAAACACAGATTCAAGGGACTGTGTAATAAGCAATAACAAGGTTATGTGTAAGTCATTCAGAAAGCATTTAAGGAAGAACAACATTTATTACTGTCAAGCTATTGAATAGAAACTTCTCAGAAGTAGCAAAATAAACTGGTTTCTCAACACTTTATACTATGTTCCATTATCTTTAACCCCTACCATCCCTATCCTCCCTTCCCCATCTTTGGTAATCAGCTTCTAGCTCATTTTGCAGCCTGAAGTGCTATCATCACAAATGAAAAAGAATAGGACATTTAGATGACTTACATTCCCAGCTTTATTTTTGGCTTTCTTGACCTTCTGGCAAGTTGTTTTACCATGAAAATTTCATTAAAGTGTCTATTAAATTCAGAATGGAAGATGTCAAGGAGGATAGAATCTATTTTAAGGGCATTAATAACTATAGAGAAGGCAATACATTAATGCTGTATCAAAACAGCAAAGGCAGTAATAGCTTTCTGCATTATGGAGCATTTTTCTCCCTTACTTAAGGGAGAGTGCTCTCTTAGATTATTAGAGATTTCATATGTAAAATTAATCTGTAATGATTCCACTGAGCCAAGGAGATACAGTACTATGGAAATAAGATCTTGGCATAAAACCCTCAAAGCCATACCCATATAGAGAAATGGGTACTTATCACATGGTCTGAGCAACAGTAAAAAGAAACCAGCTAAAATCTATATTTAAATTCCTGTTTCTACCTCTGCAGAGACTACTTCTCTTTTCAGAATTAATAAAGGGAACATTCCTGACCCACCTGTCACAGTCATATCTATTTCTTCCATATATCTTATCTCAAGACTTCCCACAGCGATGCAGCAATTTCCAATTGCCTCTCTCAGGTTAAACAGGTATGAAACCACAAATTCTCTGAGACTCCTTGAAGCCTTACTTCTCCTTTCCAAACCAAAACATTTTCTGAGATCTTTTTCTATCTTTCTGTCATGAGGGAGGTCTGCAGGTACCAAGTCCAGAGAGAGCAGCATTAAATTCCAGGACCACAGTAGCAAAGCAAGTGTCCTGTACAGTGGCATGTTAATGTAATAAAAGAAAACACCACACAGGGCACTACAACCACTACCAAATTAAGGTTGCACAAGGAGTGATCTGTGTGCCCACTTTCAGGGAGCAAACAGAAGCTATGCTTGCTCTAGTGAGCCAGATGGAACACATCCTGCTCTGTACTTGAGGAGAAGTTTCAGCGCAGCTTGCATCCACACAGTTAAACTTCACTCCCTTTTCAGCAGGACAGCTCCACAGAGCATAGTTTATTAATCCAGACATAGCCCTAAAGGCCAGAACGTCAGTAGAGCACATATTGTGATATACAGGGCATATGTCCATAAAAGTGACATTTGCAAGGTCACAGCTGCAAAATACAGGGACAGTCCATTTCAAACTAAGTAGAATTTGTAAGTGGAAAACAACAATGAAAATGACATACAAAACAGCTCCCAATATTTTAGCTATTCTGATGAAAGGTTGCAAAAAGTGCTGAGATAAGTTGCTCAATATTTTATTAAAAAGGCTGCCCTTCAACATTTTAAACAGTAATATACTATTATAAACTGCATTTTAAAAAATCTAAGAAAACCTGAAGAGTAAAAAGCGCCAGACTGCATTCAGGGATTTTGGTTAAGAGAAGAAAGTGAGGCACTACAATCTCTCCAAAAATCTGCCCAAATAAATCAAACCCAAATACTACCAAATAATAATAAAAAAAAGTTACTCTGGGTAGTTACTCTGGCACTCAGATAATGCAACAATGATCAAAGGTTATATAAATGGGACAATTTCAATGTACCTATGACAAAGATTTCATTTTGATCATGAGTACATACATCAAGTAGCAAGTTTAAAAAGTCATTGTGTACAGCACATGCACTGTTTATGCAAAGGGACACTGTTATGGGAGCAGTAAAGCAGACATAATGCTCCATTAATGGGCAGAGAAGGTTATCCATGCATTTGTAACCAGAATTCAAGGTCACAAATTTTCCAGAAATACAAACGATATCTGCTCTTTACAGGGGAGTGTGGAGATGGGAAAAGGATGTAAAATTGCCTCCCATTTGGGGGTTTTATTTATGTCTGTTATCAACAATGGGATACACAGTGCTATTTTCATATGTGAAAACTGCTGTTTATTACACTAAAACTAAAGTTCACTAAACCATGTTCCACTGGCCAAACTTGATGTCTGTAGACTCTGGCCTCAACACTACCACTTTGTTCCTTGAATTACTGGTCATGGACACAATGCTAACCAGGCAGTGTGCAGACTGAGCAGGATATATGGTATGGCAGGCCAATTGTCATGACCAGTACTAAGCAGAAACAATTACTGGACCAATGATTTTAAGTTGTCCACATTTTATTTTAAAATTTTGAAGGGAGGTTGATAATGAAGACTTAATAATTTACTGCAGCCTAGAGAAAAACCTTATTATTTCAGAGATAAATGCTCAACAGGAAACAGGGTCAGGGGGAGAAGAAATCTTTCCCAAGTTTTTGTGGGAATGGAAACAAAGAAAATTTTAAATTACCAAAAATACTAGAGATAAAGATTGATGATCAAGTGACTTAATGGAAAACAAATTAATCCTCCTAATAGCCCTCCAACCCATAATCAGAAGAACAAATGTCACCCTGATTCTTAAGATTTTCTAAAGCCTTCTGAGTTTACATTCTATTGGAGAACTTTCCCACACAATTTCTATAAACAATATATTGTTTTGCATTCTTTTATGGGGGTGGAGAAACTTGATGTACTAGTGGTTTGTCCAATGTCTTTGGAGAGGTGGCCCATTCACTCTCCAATCCAATGTCATCTTTGGGAAAGTATAAAAGTTGGAGTCAGAGAATAAACTTTCTTCTTTACCTTGCAAATAGCAGGTAGCTCGCGTCGTGCTTTCACATGTCCTATAGCGACAAACAAATAAGGAAAAAACTTAAGAAGAGATTTTACTGTGGAAGAGATTGTGTCTTTGCACTAGTCACTAACTAAAGATCAAGAACATAACCCAAGGTAATACTAATTGGAGGACTTAATTGAAAGCATATTAAGGAAAACAAAAATATTTTAAAAATCCATCTTCAGACTACTGTGAAAATAAACTGATGCAGTGGTACTAAAATGTTTTTGGTTTTAAAAAGCTCACACAATTCATGGCAAGCTCTTTCTTCATCCTTTCTGTCTTTATCTGTGAGCTCAGACAGGCAAAGCAGAGTTAGAGCAGAACAATTTGTCCCATTTTTAACAGGTTTGTTTGTTTGTTTTCCCAGAAACCAAGTAATCCCTCTGGGGAATTTCCATGGAGTAAAATTTCCCAGTATCATGTTTTGGCCAGAAGTCCCATAACCACATACGTAGAAATAAAAAACTTTGTCACAGAACACATGACATAGTTACACATGTTTGGACCATCAGGACTCAAATTATAAAAAATTAAATTGAAATTGGGTTAATCCACTGTGGAAATCATATACATGGCAAATCTAGAAGCCAGGATGTTTTATTTGTTTTAATACACATGTGTAATATCTAGAAGTATTCAGAATTTGATGCATAGATGTTTCAAAACTAGATACAGTGCATGTTTGAGATGTGAAAGTACGAAACCAACAGTCTTTCCTGGCATTCTGTAGATAGCAAAGCACTTAGCCTAGAGGCAAAGGAATACAAAATTATTTCAGAAGGTTTCCCTGAAAAGCTTGGGAAAAGTTTCATAGCAAAGTCCTGTAGTGTGTCTAAAGAGCTAGAGCACTTTAAAATTGGTTAGAAAATACTAGAGCGTTTATTTTATGTGGATAATCTTTGTTCCATAGCCAGGTCTGCATCCAGGTTCAGAGTGTGCCATTGGGCATGCTCTAACCCAGTACCTAATGACACCAGCAGAGCCTCCAAGAGTCCCATGGTATTCTTGGAGGGAAGAAGCAGAGCCAATAGAAATAAGCAAGCCATGGGCTGTTACGCTAGTTAGGAAAAGACAGAGAGCAAAGATTTTTAATGATGTCTATTTCAATGACCAATACAGTGCTATAGAGCATATATGACAATTAATGTTCCAGTATTTCAAAGGATCAAATCATATAACCATGCAAATTTTCCAGTATTTCAAAGGATCAAATCATATAACCATGCAAATTAAGTACCATATTTTGTGCCATGCAAGAATATCACCTATTAAGGGATAACTACTTCTCTTTAGGAATCTATACTGAAGCAGCTAAACTCTCCTCCTGAGACTGTTTTAAGGCAATACAGTAAGATGCAAACAAAATTGTGCCGCAATCCAGAGTAATTTAAACAAAGATTGTCTCACATTTGCAGAAACTACTTTTCAGTGGCTAATATATTTATTTGGGGCTTTATTTCTCCAGTTTGTCCATATACCTTCATTAGGTATTAATCATAAGACTGACATACAGCTGCTGAATTTTAGTAGGTATGTATAACCATTCCTTCAGAACAGCACTTTTAATAAAAGAAAAATCTTATCTTCTCTGTTAGAGTCTCATTCTGCCATTAAGTTCACTCAGAAAGTCTGCCCTTTGCATATTTTGTCTTTAATTAAAAATACTATATCAGTAAACTATTAAACTTAATTTCCCTACCTATAAAGTTTTTAAAAGCAATGTATTTAATTTAAAACTTCCTTCTTAAGTCAGGTCAGCCCATATATCTGGGTCAAAAGTTGAGAGCTTTTTTGGGACTTAAAAAATCCCATCTCTCCTAGAATAAGAACTCGATATTTTAGGTCAAAGCACTTAATTGCATTGTAAGTTTAATTATCTATAACACTTACCACTAGATTTTTCCTATATCTACTGGCATTCTTTTCATCTGTGCCTCATGTTTAAGATTCAAACACTCAGAAGCAGGTTATTAATTAGGTGGTGGGGAAAAGTGAGACTTTTTGTATAAGAACCTGAGAGTTCCTATTCATTCTCTGTATTGAGTATCTGACTCTAAAGGCAACACTGAAGGAAGATAAAGCTCTGCCAGATAAGGTTGCTGGTGGAATAGATCAGATAAATCACTTGACCTGAAATACTGCCCTGGACACTATCTCCAGTGCAGAAAGCTAAAAAAGTTTCTCATGACTGAACTGTTGATAGTTTAATAGAAACTCGGGGGAGACCCTGCATAATGAGTGCTACTGGATGGAAGGAAAGGATGTAAACCACAACAAAGTTAAATTTCCCCTTTAGGTGTTACTCAAACATATTTACACATATGAGGGTAGTGGAAATTTTCACAGTAAAAGAAAGGGAAAATTGGCCTTTGATGTCTAAGTTTGTTTGCCTTATCCTACAAGTAATAACATTACAGGTCTCACTCATTAATCCGATAATACAAACTTAGAGAAAACAAATTAAAAAAAAAAATATTGAGTCCACTGAAATGCTTCACTGAAGTGTTTACAGAATAGGACAATAGTATGAAATTGTTGTGAAATAAAAAAAATCAATTGAAAAAAATTTCACTTAGAAGGGGAAGAAATTAGTGTTACCCATAACACATTAAGCAACACCAGGTCTGTGCTTCTTGCTTATAGTTACTTTTCATAATGAAAATCAAATCCTCTTTGCTCAAAACAGAATCCTTGCAAAACTGTGACAATGTTTTTCTACATCCAGCTTATGAGCCACAGTTCTTGATTACAGGAAGGCAGGGGAAGAGCAGTGCCCATCACCCAATGCCACATGACCATGACCACTCGCATTGGGCAGGGATGGAACAGAGCAGAAAAGCAGAAGGTAATATAAGGAGTTGTCTCTGAGGTGATTTGGATAAAGTCACTGAACAGCTGCCAGGAGAGATTTTTGTTCCCAATTCATGACCTGGAGCATCTGGTCTTAAAGACTTCACAGACTGGAAATCAAGTAAATGGAGAAATGGCATTTGGCAGGGACATAATGACCAGGGTGGCCTTGAAGGAAAGAAACCAGAAACTGAGACTCCACTTACATTACTTCTAAGCACTTCACACATACTCTGCAGCATGGTACTCTCGGTTGATGTTGCTTTTCCAGGGGCTTGGCTTCCTGATTTGTCTACCCAATTAATCATCCCTTGGTTATAAACTAGGATAGTTACACAAATGTCTATCATCTGGCTTTTTTTTTTCTTTACCAATGATTTGTTTTGCTAAAATAGGTAAAAATGCAGTTTCAGGGTTTCACAAACTAGATTTTCTCTCTCTTGCTTGTAAGTTATCAAGAGAAATTCCATCTATAAGGAGTACTTCTGGGAAATCTTGCCCATTCCTTGATAAAAGCCTGATCTTAAGAAACAGGGCTAAGAATTCTCAACAAATTAAATCTTATTAAGTTTTAGTGGATCTAAATACCTAATTCCCCTTAGTCATCATTGACTTCATTTTCATTTTGAAATTTAATATTTTTTAAAGTGCATTTTAAGTTAGCAGCTGTTAGTAGAAAGCACTTTGAATTAAACAGTGGGAATTTGAATATACTTCCCAGAAAAACCTTTAACAGAGTCATCATCCTACATTAGAGGATAAGTGTGCAACTATGCACACTTGCCTTACAGAGTTTATAAGATTGCTTGAGCGCTATTTTTGTCAAGAAAATTTATTAAGCCTATTAAACAGACAGTATTTCCCACAAGAAGCACTAATACAATAAAATGTACATAACCAGAGATCTAGAGGGACAAAATTATAAACAAGATTAAGTAGAGCTTGCCATGAACTTCAGTTAGAGAGGCAGAGATGATAAATTCCTTAGAAAGGCAATAAGCAACACTTTCACACCAATTCTCTCATCTGAGAACACCCATTTTCTTGCACTGAGCAGCAAGAGCTATTCTGCAAATAATAGTAGCCTGTCTGAGCAAAAGCATCTCATCCCTGAATCTCAGACTGGCCATTTTTCATGGTCTGGATGATGCAGTTTTGCAACTCCTCTTTGAGGGAAATGTCAATCCTGCTTTGGCTGCAAAAATCATCCAGTAACAAAATAGAATATCATGCTTTTAAAAAAATAAAAAAAAAAAAAAAAAGAAGAGTTAAGCCTGCTGCTATCTGCTGTTTGCCTTTGGGTTAGTTTTAGGGCAGCTTTCCTTTAAGATAGCTTCAAGTTAGAAAGTCCTACAAGAACTATTAAATGTGGAGAAATGGATACAACCTTTGACTTGGCGAGTCCCTAAGCCACAGACTGCTGAAAGCAGTTGATGTAGTGGGAAAAGATTCACTTTATGCCTGCCTAGTCTCATATTCTTTCCCCAAGCCTCAAGAACTGGAAGTCCTCCAATCCACAAGAAGTTTGGCCTGCTAAAGCAAGATATATACACCTTTGATATCTTCTTTCACTTTCATATTTCTTAATTCAAGTATTTTATGCTATCAAGCATGCCAAATCAATAAAATCATGATTTTTCAAGGTAATGTATAAGTTAAAGCTCTACACCAATGAACATTTCTGCAGCATATTTTCAAAGTAAAACATTTTAAATTTCACTGTTTCTTATATTTTATCAGCCATTAAATTAATTCCTTTTTCCCTAAATACAATGAAGGGTTTCCTTCATTGCATTTAGGTTGCTCAGATGGAAAAAAAATCGTATGTGGAAATAGCTGTTACAATAGGCAGGTTTTTTTAGGAGTTAAAAAATAAAAATACTTCCTACTTTTCTCTAGGGCTCATCACTATGGAGTATTTATTGTCCTTGAGAGTACTGATCATTTACATGAAAACCAGTCCACACCCTCAGGTAAGATAGTCAAGTCACTTCAGAAAAGTACTGTTTCAGAGACACATTACCAAAGAAATAAGAAAATTAAAGAGTTTTCAAAGAACCCATTACTTTTAAAAACAAAATCCTTCCTTCCCCTCCCTAAATATATGGCTGTCTTTGGACTACAAATCTTCAGATGGGTTGGTTTTTTTGCTTTTTTGGTGGGTTTTTTTCTTTTTTTTTTTTTTTTGGTTTTGTTTTTGTGCAAAAAGTATATCTGTATAACTGGAAAATGTTGAAGACTTCTCTTGGGCAGTTTAAGTTCCTGCATGTTTCAACTGTTAGTAATTTATTCCTAGCAGAAGCATAGGAGTTCCAGCAGAGGTAATCCCAGTTGTAGCCAAAAGAATATCTGAGATGTTTTACTTTGTTAATAAGCCAGCTCCCAAGAAATGGCCAATTTTGCTTTATGTAAGGCACAGACTCTGTCTGAAGAGCAACTTCATAAAGGATTTTTGTTTATTCTGTAAGATAAATTTGGGAAAAAAATCTTACCATTCAAGGAATTAAGCAAATATTTGTCAGCATGCAGGTCAGAAATAGCTCTTTGTAATTCCATTTATATTAGAATGTTTAATGGCTTGTATGACATAAAATTAGCTACATGTCTTGAGCACAACATCCAGAATCAAATCTAGATTTCCAGAATAAAAGAAACTGAAGCTGTTCTTCATTTTAACTGCAGTCACTCTCAAGGAAAACTACCTATTATGTGTTTCTATACTTTCTAATACCTGAAATAGATAAAGAGTTCTAGAGCAAGCACATATCTATCAAGAACACATGTGCCTTCTTCCTGGAACAAGATGTTTAGCAATGCATAGACAGGATTAAACCTGTCTGCATTTTTCTATTTTTGACTTCTACTCTTTGTTTTTAATGAGAAATCCAAAATAAAGCCAATAAGAAGAAATATCAGCTAAATTATAAAGCTCAGATTATCTGGGGCAAGCAACAAAAATCCATCTCTTTCTAGAACCTTTTGCAGGTTTGAGAATTACATATTTCCAAAAGAAAACTAGCTCTTGGGAAAAGTTACACAGAAGAAACCATATTCCATTGGGAAGGGAGCTCGTTAGTGAAGTGGAGGCAGTGAAAAGGAGAAGCCCTTGTTTCAAGAGAGTCCAGGCTTTGAGCTCCAACACATCTGCCCTGGCTCAGCTAACGCTGGCTGTTATGGGTTTGTTATGGATGCCTTTCTAGGTGAGTCGAGTCCAAGTCAGACAGGTTCTCATGAACTTGTATCAAGAGGAGGAACAGCCTTGTGTTGGGAAGCTTTTTCTTTTCACAAACAGAACGGGACTGCTGGGAGACATTCCTTGAGCTTTTATTGCAGCATTAGCCTCATTACATGGTTGGGACAACAGAAAGATGGCAAAAGAGTCTTGCATCTTGCAAAATGGCATCTTGCATCTCTGACTTTCAGCTAAATCCCTTCTCCAGGGAAGGAGAAGCACCTGCCATCAGTCTAGCAAGAGCAGAGAAACCTTGTTGAAGGGCCATTAACCTTGAGGAACTGTGTGCTACAAAATCCATTTTGCCCAAATCTAGAAAGTATGTATGAGGAAAAGATCTGTTATCCTTTAACACCCTGCCCCTTACAATATACTTGCCAATCCCTTCCACTTATGCCTCAAATCTGCAAGAGTTCAGGATATTAAAAAATGAAAATATTTGACAGATGGTCCCAGAAAGGCCATAGGCAGTCTAGGAGGGACAAAAAGTCCCTCCTCTCTTCAAGAAGCAGAACAGAGCTACAGCTAAACTCAAGATACAAGATCTTCAGAAGAACATCTTCCTGAACAGCAAGCTACAAATTACATTACAGACAGCTTTACTGTCTTTCTTTAATGAACAAGTAAATCGGAGTCAGTGAAACTCATGACCTCAAATATTAGAAGTTATACAATAAAAATCAAAAAACTCAAAGTCAACTAAAAATCCTATTTTAGTACATGCTATGATCTTGGCTATATCATTAGCAATTTTGTTCATTAGCAAATTAATAGAAGAGCAAATTAATAGGAAGTAAGAAAAGGAATTGTTAAGCTCATCTAAAGCAAAGCAGCAAGCTTGTAGATGTTTGATGCTGCTGCTGAAGAAGAACAATTCATCTTTTCAATTATCTTTTATTCATTATACAAACCAAAAACCAGTAATGCCAAACTGAGTGAGACAGCCCTATTGCCACTCTCACTGCCAGTAAATCCCCTCAAATTTAATTGAAATCTTTGTTTTAAACTGAGTATAGCAGGTACAAAACCCACAATTAATCCACTTATCCCTCTTCAAAGAAGAAATAATTAAAATATACATGTTTTAATCAGAGGAATTACCAAATTTCTTTTTTTTACATTTTAGTCAAGAAAGCATGCAAATTCCCATAATTAGTTCAACTGAAGATTATTACATAATACAAAATATTTTGTGCAACATATTATGAAAACACAATTTTTTAAGAAATGGTTCCAGTGTTCTCCAAATGAAACAAGGAATGCTACTGGATTTTCTTCTGAACATTTTTCAAGTATGCACAGTTTCTCCTCATAGAAATAAGAGATTTTTCCAGCAAGGACTTGATGATATCAACTTTATTCCTCCCCATCCCCTCAGTGATGTTCAGTGAGACAACTGTGGGAAAAAAACTTTTGCATCAGACTTATTTCAGCCATGTTTGATGACTCTTTGAATTCAACAGGTAGAAGTACTTCACATTTACCTATAGGCTTCAAACTAAATTAATAAACAGTTGTGCACCAGACTGTAAACTTCATGTTTTGGCAATTTCAGCAAAGAGTGAGGAAGCCAATCTCTGGGTAACGTGATTCCTTACAATGTTTAAGTATTTCCAGTTTCAAGTAGATAATCTTAAAGCTAGAGTACTGGAAAATTACTGAAAAAAATCTCAAAATATGGCAAACTAAGACCAAAGTCTTGCATCAAAAAATGCAAGTACTATATTTATAGTTACATTTCACAAGTGCACTTCCTTTCCTCAGCTGTATGTATTCCAAACTATGACTAAGGACACAGTGCACGCTTGGCGACACTGCTGTGATACTAAACGGGAAGATGCTGTTGAGTCCCTGGAGGAACATGCCTTGTAGAGGGATATAGAGAGATTTGGACAATCATTAATAGTATGAATTTTAACAAGTGCAAATTCTGGATTCTGCACATGGGACAGTAGCACAGGGCAGAAGTATAAACTGGGAGATGAGTGGCTGGAGGGTAGCCCTGTAGGAAATGGTCTGGGAATGCTGGTTGGCATGAGCCCTGTCAGCCCAGCAGGCAAACCCCATCCTGATGTGTCACAGACACAGCATCACCAGCCAGTCAGAGGTGACCACCCCACTGCATTCAGCATTGCTGTGCCTCACCATGGAGCCCTGGGCCCTACAACTAAAGAAGGATTTAAAGGTCTTTAGATGCATCCAGAGGGCAACAAAGCTGTTGACAGGGCTGGAAGGGATGTCCTGTGAGGAGCAGCTGAGGACTTTGGGATTGTCTGGTTTGGAGAGCTGGAGGCTGAGGGACAACCCCATTGCTCTCTGCAGCTTCCCGAGGAGGGGAAGTGGGGAGAGAGTAGCTGATAGGACACATGGGAATGACTCAAATCTGCACCAGAAGTTCAGACTGAATATGAGGAAGCAGTCATTTACTGAGAGGGTGGTCAAACACTGGAATAGGTTTTCTAGTGATGCCCCATGCCAGTCAGTGTTTAAGAGGCACTGGGAAAATTACAGTAATATTATGCTTTAACTTCTAGTCAGCCCTGAAATGGTCAGGCCATTGGACTGGGTGACCATTGTAAGTGTTGTCCAACTGGATCTACACTATTAGATCAATTAAAATGTCATTTAATAATTTTTTAAAAACATCAGCCAGTGACTTGACACAAGAAAACACCCAAGTTTTTCCTATGCAGAACTAACTTTGTCCCCTGGGTCTGTTAATCATGCAACATGATTAACTTGCATGAATACATATATATAAGATATAAGATATAAGATGAAAGGAATCATGGTCTTATTGTAGAATGGAGCAAGTAAGGTGAAGCATTTTTGTTTTTTAAAGCTATGACATCTTCCTCATTCAGCATTAAATAATTCTGTCTAATCAGTCATTTAGAAAGGAACATGTAACTAAAGGAGATATCTTCATATTTACAAGGCTCACTCAGCCACCCAGGAAGAGACTGTATCTAATTATAGTCAGCCCTTTGACATATTTAGGATGAGAAAGGAGATCATGAAGCACCATGAAATGTTAGTCATTCACACACACATCTCTTTTTCTGAACTCATCTAATAATTTTCCTATTTTTCTTGCACGCCTTGACCCTCCACACATTTATCCGTTTTTCTTGCTGCCTTACTACTCTATTTTTCCCAATGCAAGTGTATTTTTTAAAAATAATGTTAAGCAATAAAATGTGACAGCAAAACAGCAGCCAAGAAAGTCTGAGGACCAGTGCTGTAGTCAGTGGTGATAGAGGCAAATGAAACTGCTGCTTGCTGTTTCCCAGCTACTGCAGAGATGCAAAAGATGCACCTGAAGGCTTCACCAGAGTCACTGAAGTGGCAGAGAGAAGCTGCTGGGTAGCTCTCAGTGGGAGAAGGTGTTTTACTGCCTGGCAGCTGCACAAGATCAATAGATAGGAAGCTCAGCAGTGGTGGCTTGATGCAGAGAACATACAGCAGAGTTCAGTTAAAGGGTATTTGCCACCACAAAGCAAAAGCAGTTCAGAGAGAATGATCTCAAAAGCAGCAAAGTCAGAGGTTTGCAAATAAGATTTTTGAGCATCTTTCAATTACTGAAATCAAAACTGTGAGATTAGATATCTTAGACAAAAAGCAATGCATGAAAATGAACACATTTTACATGGCCTGCTAGAACAAAACACCCTCAACAAAACAGAGATTGCTTTCACTTCTCTTTAGAGTCTTTTTTGTTCAAATCAGGAGTTTCTAGCCTTTCACTGACAGAACACTAGAATATGGAAAACTGAACCCTCTTTAACTGAGTGGAATAACATGGACTATTTTGAAAGAATTAAGAAAACAAAAACCTCATATATACTCCAATAACACTATGCTAAAAATCAAGCATTTGGCAAATTGGCTTAATTACAATAGTGCCAAAATATTTATCTTGAATAGCATGCAGAAGGAAAGGGTTGGACAATATTAATCTAATTTTTTATTCACAGGCAGCTGGGGGCACTGAGCCAGATCCTCTCTTCACATAAGTTTCAGCAGTGTTGTGGCCAACTACTGTTCTGTGCCATAAAAGTTTCAAGGTTCTGATGAATGGCAGTAAATTAATTATAAGCAGGCCATTATTTTTCATGACCTAATATCCATATTTGCAATAAAGTACAAAGGACTTAAGCACTTATTCTCTGCAAATGAATAGTCATGCAAAGGAGGACTCCCGAATGCCTCAGTGTCTCAAAGGTGGATCAAAAAGAGATATATTACAGCCCGCATGGTGGAGGAAATAAATCCTTAGTTATGCACTCTTTTTCTGCTGATGTTTCCCATTCTGTTGTTCCAAAAGCAAACAGATCTCTTTAAGAGCATGCCTCCAGCCTTTCACACCTGTACTACACAGGGTTTGCTTGTTAAAGAACCTACCCAACACCAAATGGAGACAACACTAGTTTGACTCTAAAGCTGACTCAGTAGTCAAACATCAAACCTGACCAGCCTTTCAAATTTCCTCTCCTTATAATACTGTGCACTACTGGCATGATCTAAACAATAAGAGCATTCCCATTCCTTCTGATCTACACCAGCCTTCTCAACAGCCTTTCACACTGGCCTACCAGATAGAATGGGAGAAACACATCAAGAGCTATACCTGGATCTTGGGTAAAGCTCAGGCTACCATCCTCATTCTAGCTCTGGAAAAAAAGTGATTTTCCTGGCTCAGTTGAAAGCAAGACCCTTGCATTTCCAGGTTAGGGAATTCATAGAAATAATCTCAGGTCTAAAATTAGACCAACCCCTAGATTCCTCCATGGCCCTTTTAAATTTAGTTCTGTAAAATAACTCCATAATCTTGCCAGGATCCCTGAAGCAACCATCAATATTATTTACCTATAAAAAGTATATCTACCACTAAGTATTTATAGGTTCAAAGGATATTTTATTGACAAAGTTATCTAAGTTTATGCCTTGACTAATATTTCTGTGCAGAGAACTTAGAAAATATTTAGTAGCAAAATGCCCTGCTAGAAATACACAGTCATGTAGCCTTCAGAAATCCATTAAAAATGTAAGACTCTGGAATTCACAAGTGTCAGGAAAACACTGCCAAATAACATTAAGCCAGTAGAGATTCTTCAGAGTTAAAATACTTCGGCTAGATTTCTTGAAATGATCCTGTTGATCTGATGAGATAGGACACCTTCTACAGCCATTAAAAAAAAGGTAGCACTTTGTCTACCTATTATGTAATGCCTTCCTCAAGCATTTTCAAACCAGAGGAGTTCACCTGCAGACTTTTAGTCCAAAGCTTGTGATAAACCTGTTTTGCACAAATCAATATATTTTATGCCAATCCAACTAAGCAAATGCTTATGCTCTGTAAGTCAGGTAATCACAGTTATAGCACTTTATACTGTTAAATACCAGTTGAGATAATGTCTATTAAAAACTAATACAGGTTTCAGGGGAAGGCAAGAGGCAATTAAGCTCTAAGCTCTGTTATTTTTTTCTTCACAATAGATGGAATACACTTGATTTTAAGATCTCATTCTTACACTTCCAGCACAAAATCCTAGCAGAGCATTTCACATGGATGGGACAGCTTTAGATCCTGCAATCACACTAGATACTGCCCTCCTTATTGGCATAAAGGAAAACACTTTTTCTTCCACGCACCTTGGGATTCCCATTTGTAAAACAGAATTATGACATTTGCCTCCACTATAAATTACTGAGAGCTGTTGACAGAAAAGTAGTATGTAAGAATACAGCAACATTTTAAGGAAGAAATTTAAGTAGGTTCTTTTTAAAGTGCAAGCTATATGCATCAGATTTGTTTTAAATACTGATTTTAAAATAACTACTCATCTTTTCTTGGATTTCAATCTTGTCAAACCACAGTAAAATGGGACTTGGTCGTAACTCAGCAGTGATATTTCAGCATGTACAAGAAACAAAACTCAAAAGGAGATTTGGCTTTCTTTTTAAAAAATAACTTGCCAAAGTTCCCCTGTAAAATTTAACACCACTCACATTAAAAGTTCATTTCCTCTTTTGCCTTCCAGACCCCAGTAGTTATGATCCCTCTCATATTAGATGATAAGGATGGCTATCTCCAGAGACAGATTTATTTCCTGCTGAACACATCATCATTTTCAAACATGAATAACTGTAGCTTGAACACAAAGCCATACAGGACCAAAGAAGGTGCTTATTTCTGAAAATGTGTTGAGGAAGGTCCCTTCACAGCAGCAAAGCTTACACTAGGTAATAACTAGCTTCATAACCAAATCTCTAAAGCAATGTTCTCATACTGAAAGGCTCTGCATCTCATTACTAGGTTTGAGGTTCAGCCATCCATATTCGTGAATGTAGCAAAAAAAAAAAAAAAAAATCCTGCAGAATACAAGAATACAGCTGCAGACTCCAGCAGCACATCTGGCAGGCTCTCACAAGATCCCCTCTTCAGCATCCAAGTAGCAACACACCAGTAAGTCTTTCCAGACACCCTCAAATCTACATGCAAAAATGACCAGTTAATAAATATCATAGAACTTAATAGAAACCCTTATATTTATGCAGAAATAAATCCAAAAGACAAATAGGACCACAGGTCACTGCATCACTCCATCCTCCTTAGATCCTGAAGGAAAGAAACCATTATCCTGAGTCACCAAAACTGCATGACTCTTGAGAAGAAAGAGTAGGGTACAGTTGAGAGTCACTGCTCTCAGAGCCCTGACTTAGACATGAAAAGACATAGTCCTCTTCTCCAAGGAAAATTACCATCTAAAACAAGCTGACAGCAGCCACAGAAAAATCAGATCAAAAAAGTTTAAATTTGAAAAGTTTTCAAATCGCCTGTGAACAGGATTTATATAAGTTGCAGATGGCCAACCCTGAGCTTCAGACATACACATGCAGCATTTTGTATCACTGCTCTGAAGTAAGGCTGCTGAGCCAAAATAAATGTCTCCAATGATAACACTGGAACTTTGTAGTTTAATCTCCACGTCCACACTCTCTGGGAAAATTCAAGCTGCACACTAACAAAATCATGTGCAAAATAGTTTAGAAATATCTTATGGTTTGACCCATAATGAAATCTACTACTAATGTGACCTCCAATAAATCAGGCTGCACACAAGTTCCAGCTGGCCCTCAGAGACAGTCATATCTGGTTGCTATAACTGCACAAATCCAATGACTCCAGACATACTTAAAACAGAGTGCAGAATTTGTTCCAGAAAGTTTAGGAATCTGTATCAAGACCGTGACATTTCCAAGATTATTGTTTTCCAGCTACCACCAAGAGACTAGCAATGAGCACTCAGAAGATAACAATCTGTGTGCTGTGGGTAAACTCACTCAGAAATTGTTTCACAATACATAATTGTTCTTAAAATATGAAACTTGTTAAGGAAATTAACATAAAGAACTTTTGAAGTGTTTTCCAGATGTTTGCATTAATAAACAGAAAATCCCTTATGGTCTGTTAAGGAAAAAAAAATTGTATGATATTAATAATTTTGTTTGTTTAAAATGAAAGAGGAAAACATATCCAAGAACTGTCTAAGTTTAGAATAGGTACAAAGGCCAATTTTATCACTTTGAGAAGCCAGACATTGATCTATATGTGCATTAAATTATATATTAATAAATGGTCATCAAAAAAGTAAATTCAGGGGAAAAAAACCCAAAGACCCAGCACAGTAGAATGGAAAGATGTAGTCACCAAATACATAGCATTTTGAAGAACTTTCAAAGAAAAACAAAAGGGAGACCATGAAAAGCCGAGACTTCTGTTAAGATTTCCCACATAAAATTTAACCTTCACACATTGAAGATTTTCTCCCACGTAGATCTGTTTGTTCCCTTCTTTTTTCTTTTTTTAAGGTTAAAATGGCTAAGTAATCTCAAAACAGAGGAAATATTACATTGTCCTGATCAGAAACTTTCTTGAGATAAAATATTAATAACTGAGACTCTGACATAGGACCAGACATACGATAACTGCATGAACAACTGCAGCAGCACCCAGGGTCTGCCAAACCCCCAAGCCCTGTGTGAGTTGTTTCTCCTCTTCCTCCTCTCATGACTCAACCTTTTGCAAAACGAGGAGAACACAGGATTTCTCTATCCTGTGCCTGAAAACGATGGATCCTACCAGAGGGCTGCCTCCTTTCTTCACCTAGCTAGCACTTTACTCTGCAAGGATTCCCATTAAAACCTCAGGAGGCTTTTCAGCAATTAACACAGTGGGAATGGTAGTAATCAGCCTGCAATGGGGTCGTGCAACAGCTTATTTGCCCACAGGAACACAATGCGATTGCAGTCATTAGTAGAAAGCTTTGGAAAAGCTTGAAAGCTTTCCAAGTCACTCATAATGCTGTGATTGTGCGCAGCTCCTGGCTAGGAATCCCTACAAAGCTGCATAGCACCTGAGCTGGCCTGTTAAAGCACCACGAGGAGCAAACTTGAAACACATTAACCTCCAATGCACTAGCTGCAAGCAATTACCAAGAGGCTCTCATTACCTTTAAGAGACCTCATGCAAACCCAAGTTTCCCCATGCCTCTTTTCACCTATATCAGCATTACAGAAGTTAGCCTCTGACATGTCTTTTATCCTCGGTCTGTTTGCAAACATCACATTTTGAACAAGACCTCATCATGTGTTGGGATTTATTTTTCTTTTCTCCTTAGAACCTTCTTAAATCAAGCTCTGAGGAAATACTTGGAAGGTGGCGGGGGGGGGAGGTTAGCACAGATGTACCGATACTGAAATTATTTATCAGAAAGTTTTCAATAGTGGAATAATAAGAAAATAGTTGCCTTGTCCCTACCAATTCAAAGTTTTGGAAAATAGGAAAGGTATTTTTCAGCTAATTTGAAAGGGAATATAAATCATAATTGTTGCAAAGGGAGGAGAAAAAGATTGTATTTCACAAACTCAGGCTTATTGATTAGATTTCTAAGTACATTATAGAGCTAAAAGCTGTACCAAACAGCTTCCACACATTTGCTGACTCCGCAGGTCATTTTAGACAGCACTGCTTATATCTTTACCATAGAAAGGCCCATTTTCAAGGTCACTGAAACTACTTTTGCTGAACTTTAATACTGTATCTGCACGTGCTAAATCCTGGATATTACACTATTGACTTAAAGAAAAATTACTTTTTCAGCTTGACTACATCACGTTCACTGAAATTTATGTGCTCTGCTTCGGTGCCCTTATTGGAGCTACTCAGCAAGGTGAAAGTTCTGGATGAGTTTTGAAAGCTCCTACTTGTACAATCAAGCACAACTTCCCTCATATGTATTCCTGGCTTTTCTGTGCCAGGCAAGGAATTATCAGAGCAAAGCTGTTTCACAAGGTCACTCCCAAGCTTGACTCGCCACTGTCCCCAAGGACATATAGGGGGACAGGTTTTTGCCAGGCAGTGCTACACTTAAAACACAAGCAAGGTTGTTATTATTACCTGAGGAACTCAAGCAGCTGGCTCCACCACATTCTGCCTTTGAAGAGAACTGGAACAAACCCACGGGGAACTATAGCCACTCCCTACATTTCCCCACGTCTACAGCACTCACAGGAGCAGAAAACCATCCAGCCAGAATCTCTCCACAACTTAAACCTCCCTGCCACTAAATACAATTTAAATCCAAGCACCTGAGGATGTCTGTAGGCTCTGATTGCCCTGAGAGGCCTCAGCTGAAGCCACCACCTGCGCACGTCCTGCCCACTCCCCAGGGCTCCATTTAGACTCAAAGACAGCAGCCAGGTCTGGCCTGAGTGATGTTGTAAGTACATCTGTCTCCTGCTGGAACATAATCTCCCCATCCAGACCTGTAGATAACCCCAGTTGTGACAATCAGTTCCACCCTGCATCAGTGTAGCCCCCTGACTGACTTAGAAGTGTTAGCTTGTATTCTAACCATTAAATCTCAGTCTTTAATCAGCTAAAGTGAAGTGTCACTATCAGTGTTGCTTCTTTATATGAATGCTTGAAGACTGATCTAAATAATTTTTTCTTTTTGGTAGTCACCCAAAGTGACTTTTGGACACCTTTTACTTTAATAATTCTGCCTAGACCTTCATAACAGGAGCTATTATGGACTATGGCTATTATCAGGAATAGAAACATATGTTCCTCCCTGGAGGAGGTGAGGAAAGCTGGCTATGAGAACTTTCAACAAAATTATGCACAGGCTTTTCCTCCATTATCTGCTCCATTCGCATGAGCTGGCAGAATCTCCTGTGGGCAGGTACTATCTGGATTTTTCTTTTCAGCTCCACTGTGTAAATGATGGGGCAGAACTAGGCTGTGTGTTGACTTGGAAACACTAAGTTTGGTCCAGGCACAAGATCTTCACAGCACTAAATGGCCCTCAGTTCTTTCCCTGTTCCCTAGCTCAAGATTGCATTTGCACCTATCCCATACAGACATTTCCCAGGGCCTAAGATATTTTATACCACTGGTTGATATATAATACACTGTCAAAAGGCAGCAATTTGGCTATTTTGCCTGAAGTCAAGTTGGTTACAAGGATTGCTCTGCTTCAGAAAATTCATGACACACCAATTTACTATCTCATTATGTTCCTATTCTTTAGAGATAATATAGTCACATTAAATGCTCATTAATGTTGAGATTAAGAAAAAAAATTAACCCCTCATGCTACATTTTTCTCTGTTTCTTCTAGCTCATGTCCTAAACACTTTGATTTTTATCTCATGTACATGCTAACTAATCATCTTTGCCCAAGTAGTAAGGAGTATTGAACAATGTATCTGATAAAACTTATTAAACAGATGGGCACTCCCTTGAGAGATAATACACAGAAACACTTACTTTATAAAATGTACATTTTTTTTAATAAGAAAAAAAATATGGAAGAGGAGAAGAGAAAAAATGATTAGGAAAACATGAAAAATAATTAGGAATAGAATTAGTGATCAGCCATGTGCCTAATTTTCCAACAGAACTGAGACTAATAGAGCCACAGGGGCCACAACTTCATTATGTTGTGGCTTTTGTGTGGAGACCGGTTGTGAGAACCCCGGGCTTGGTCTGGGGTCTCGTGTGGTGGTAAAGTCTCTCCTCCAACCCGTGCTTCCAAAGTAAAACTCTGCAGCCTCTTGTTGTTCGGTCTCAAGGCAGTTTACTGTCAGTTATCTAAAAGATTGTCTTCGCGGGGTGCGGCTGTTTGGTCAGCGGCCCAGGCAGAGACACACACACACTGACATCCTCTCTGTCTGCTGTCTTCTTCTTCTCTCCCCCCACCCAGGGCTGCTGCTATCTTTTATATGATATATTACGTGTTCCATGTTTATAGTTTTCCCCCAATACCTACTACCTATATTACAAGGTGCTTTTCTACTCTAAACCAATCCATAAGTGCCAGCATCACCAAGAACATGGAGGCAAGGAAGAAGAAGGAGGAAGAACAGGATCAGTCCACTTTCCTCCATCTTAAAACTTCTGACCCGCATGTACAAAGTAAAAACCCCCCTGTACAGGTGTTAAACCCCCCTGTACAATACTAAAAAATCTTCCCCTCTATTTTGTAACTACTTTTACTATACTATCTAACCCTTTGTGACTGCTTCCTCCACCTCCAAAGTTAGTAACTCATTCCATGGCTCAAACTCAAAATAACAGCTGTTTCCAGCTGCCTGTCAGGGTCTAAAATGCTTCTGACCAAGGCCTGGAATCTCTAAAAATGTCTGAGAGACATTTTGAGTTCCAACAACCGGTCACAGGTACATGTGCATTTTTTGTCACCAAGATATGCATATAGCTCTGGGAAGAAACTACAGCAGGTTGATTTGAGTTTGGAAGGGAGATTTATTTCAGAAAAACTCTGCATACATATGCTTATATAGCTTCTCCGTGCCAAGTAACTTTGTCAACTTTTTCACCTCATTCCCAACATACCAGTAAATCTTTCCTGATAAATACTAAGTACTCTTTCAAAAGTTAATGTACTAGAGGTGCTACTTCATGTATACCAGGTTCAGTCCCTTAAAATCTTTAATTCAGCAGAGCACAAACACATGTTTAACTTTATGTAGAGGAAGTGAAAATAAACATTATCTTTAGGATATTTTGGAAACAGTGTGTGAGGGAGGTGTGGTAAAGAAAAGCCTTTTTCACAGTTCCTAGTTGTTTTGAACTGCACTGGGTTAACAACACAAAAAAATTATTATGTAGAGAAGCATAACCATCAGGTTTTAAACAGAACAGCATCAGAAACTCTAGTAAGAACTCTAATAGACTTGAAATAGTACATTGCCTTCCCAGAATTTTTTTGTCTACCAAATGACTGCCTACATAATGACTTACACACACAATGAGGAATAAAACAGTGTAAACATAACCATCTATCCAAAGACCACTCAAACACATGAAAAACTTCGACATGAAATATTGAGAAGTTTAATTTTCCAAAGTCTTCATTTTGGAGGGAAAAAAATCCCCCATCACCTAATCAGACAGCAAGCTCACTGCTATTGAAGGATGAAGTGCTGGAGTTAAGCTCTTAGGGTATTTGCTTATAAAAGCCTGGGAATGCAGAAGAAAGGAGAAGAAATGACAAGAAAAATCTCCTCTGGGCTACATAGCAGAAGCATCTGCCAAAGTAATAGAAATTTGTATTTGTAGCAACAATTGCTGCCCAAGATTGGCATGGAGGAGCAAGTAGTTAATCAAGCTGCCCTTACCAGTTTAGTATTTCAGAGCAACAGAAGGTACAAGCAGAGTAAACAAGTACTAAAGGGCCAAATTCTTCTGGAACCACATGTCAGGGTCCTTCCAGAATAACTCAACATGATCTTCAGCCAGGTGCAATGTAGCAGGAAGGGAAATGTGGCCTCTGTCACAAAGAACAGACATACGAATAGTTTTATCTTAGCTGTAGTCTGACTCATGTTATGGATGAAGGGCTCATGGACAGGTCTAAGCACACCCACTCTGAGTCTTTTCAAGCAAAATATATTTTATAGTAGGCTACAGATACAAATAAGCCAAACAGGGAGATTAGAAAGCAAGTTATCTGTTTGGCACAGATTTTCATTGGTGTGAGGCCCTGAGGACCAGCAAAGATTTGCCACAATAGGCTGCTGACAGCTTTTCTTCTGCAGTATATTGGCCTGGCTCAATAGCACAAGGTCAGACCGAATGCCGTTTTTCCGCCTCTCTGCTTCTCCTGGGGAGCAATTGCTTAGAAAAATATCCCTTTACTTGACAGGTTTGTAACACAAACAAAAAAATCCATCCTCGTTGTGGTTATTGAACTGACTTCTTAGGAATCAAGCAGTGTAAGACTAATAGTGTCATACAGCCACCAACCACACCAACATAAACTTAAATGCACATGAGTGATAGCTGAGTGGGGATAGCCTGGTACAATAAAGAAATAAAACTTACTTCCTTTTTTTTTTTCATCTGTTATAGGTAAAAATTATCAAGACAAATTAATAATTAATAAAATAGGTTTTTATTTCGCTACTGAGATTTGGTCTTAGATAGACATAATAAAAAAGGCAGTGCCAAGCCTGGAACTGGCACTGGGTGAACACAGGTCCAACCTCTACAGCATTGGATCTCCTCTGTTCACCAGTGCTGCCTCTGTCCAGTCAGTTTTTATACAGCTTTTTTTCACCTGGGGCAGAAGTTCTCCTATTCTTCTCGTTGCTTCACATATTCATGAGGTCTCCTTTTCTCTGTGCTGGGCTGAACAAAGCCATTTCTGGGAAGCAATGAATGCTGATGTTGAGTTACAGGAACTCGGTATTTGGATGCATGTTCCTGACAATGCTCCTGATGACTCTGCCTATCTTGATTGTAGGTATCTCCCCTGTATTCACTAGGTGTCTCCTAGATGGTCCAGGAAAGGGCCCATTGCTGCCGCTTTTTCATTTGTAAATGTGGTCTTTCTGCTTGCTGCCATCTGTGGTTTCACAACCTTTCCTTAGCTGTGGCTTGTGGTTAAAACTTTAAGGATTTTTTATACAAGCACTGTTTATTACATATATGTATTTTACATAAGCATGAATTATTCCATAGCATATATTACACATCTTATACAAACACTTCATTTTACAATTAGCAATTAATTCCTTCTCCATGCAGAAAGCAAGCCAAGATAACTAATTGTAAGAATTTCATTCACACACCTCTGTATGCAAAATCTCAAGTCATCCTGCAGAACAACTACAGTGAATGTGATGGAAAGGGAGGCAGTTGCTTGGAGATTTTAAAACTGTTGACAAATTACAGCTGTCTTTGTACACGCTCAAGATGAGTACTTTAAGGTTGACACTTTTGTGTGTACAATGAAAGGGGATAATGTGAGGGAGGTACTGACACACCAAGGCTAAGAAAGAGCATCACTACACCAAAGTAGTCCCTATAGACATACGAATCACCTTTTAGGATATATCTGAAAACAAAAGAGATAGATATAGAAATTTCACAGAGGTCTTCCCCAATGCTCTGGTCTCTTGTGCTCAAGAGGAAGGTCTAACCCACAAGGATGTTTACTCTATACAAGATGTCTCCTGAGCAAGCAGCTATGCCCTCAGCATGGCTGTCAGTATGTCTAAGCATCATGGCTTCACAAAACATCACCAATCAACTGTGTTCAAATACAGCGAATTTCCTGAGATCTCCTGAACAAACCCCATGCTATAATCCCACAAGTGTACATAAATTATGTACACTTTAATTATATGAGCTTTACTTATACACCATCAAGCAAAACATCAATTTGGCCATTATTGTAAGTATCTTATGTATATGTAAGCATTATTATCAGCAGACTGACAGAGAGGGCTAGATAGTGTATCTGAAGCAACAGCAAACTTTTCCTGAAGGTCCAGCTCACCATGCACTGGCATGCCTCCCCAAAAAAAAAACCCACTACAATACATCATGATTCATGTGGTGTTGTGAGGAAGGCTGTTCTCACTGAAGCTGCAGAGCTTAAACAGGGCAGCTGATCTCCTGGAGGACACCTACCCAAGGCAACCTTGCAGGACACACTGCCCTACCAGTGCTGACAGTCTCATGTGCAATCTGGGTAGGGTCAGCTCCATTGTCCTCCCAGCCTGCTCCTGAAACCACAGGGAGGTCCGAGAGGATAAGGGATGCTTGCCCACATCTCAGCCACAACTGGCCCTGGATCCTTTCAGGCTCAGTCTAGCAGATCGAGCAAGGCCTGCAGGGGAGGTGCAATGGCAGCAGCACAGCAGCAGCTGCAGCACTCCTCAAAAGACAAGGAAGCAGCAAAAGCAAGAGGCAGGGTGAAGGAAAGAGGGGCTTGGAGCACACCCCATTGCTATACCACACCATGGCACCTGCCCACAAAGAGCCAGTTGGGAGCCCACGGTGGTGGTGATCTATATAATCCATAGTCCCACAGGTGTTTGTCCTGAGGAGACTTGTCTTCAGTTTTAAATACCATTAGATGTGGCAAGCACATTTCTCTCCCTCTCAGGATTTTTCATAGAGGTGCACAGAGAGAAATGAAAGAGAAAACAATTTATATTTCTGCTCCTTGTTGTGGAATGTGTTTGGAGAATTGTTTACCTGGAGTGAGTGATTGATTGGATTCTGGTGAGGATTGTTTGAGCGTGATGGCCAATCCAATCCACCTGTGTCTGGACTCGAGAGAGAGGGTCATGAGTTGTGTTAGAGACGGAGTCAGAGAAAGTAGTATGTAGTTTTAGTATCCTCCTTTTATATAGTATATTAGTGTATTTTAGCATAGTTATAATAAAGAAATAATTCAGCCTTCTAAATTGAGTCAGACGTTGTCATTTCTTCCCATTGGGTTCGCCTGCATTTACAATAGTTAGATTTGTATTAAAATAGATATTGTTAAAGGGACTTCTGCCATGTCTTCTGTCTCCTTCAGCAGAGTCCACACGGTCTATTATATCCTACTGTTCCAGGATGCAAAATGAAGTTAATTAAAGAAAGATGAATGTTAGCCTCTTTACATATATTTAAAATTGTCTCTGTGACAGAGCTTCTGCTATTGATACCCAATGTCAATAACAGCATTAGGACATGAATATAAAAACATCATCTTTGCAAATGCATGCCAGCTTTGCTTCTTTTCTTGTTTTCTTATATTAATGACAAACATGCTGCAGATGCTATTTCAGAGATAAACATGCAAACACCATTGTTATTTCCCCATCAAAGCAAGGGTATAGGCAATTTATGACTATTCATGAATTTTTATTAGACAAAGAGGGCTGTCTATATGAAATTGGCTGATCTACATTTTTGTTTTTTAATGTCACCATAATGATACTATTCCTAAATGTTTTACAAGCTGTTTACAGAAAGCAAAGTTCAAGCTCATAGTATAATCTAGCACTTAGCTTAGTCAAATTTAGAGGAAACTAATCCATGCAATATAGTTATAGTGAAAAGAAAATATAAACTGAGTGCAAGTTGGTCAATATAAACCTAAGTGAAAGATTTTAATAGATGTACTCATATTTACTTGATTCAAATTATTCAAACAAATATTATCAGTTTACTTACATTAAATGCATTTAGACATTTAGACTGGGTGTATATTGATCTCTGGTCTTCACAAAAAACAGGAAAATAAGGACACTATGCAGTGGGAGTATATGGCTGTATTTAATCTCTTCCTGGTATGAGAAGAAAAAAGGATTTGAGGAAGCTGGCCAAAATACACGTCCATCACAAATATTCTGCTAACACACTTTCAATTATGCATTCTCAAAGGGATCAGAAGGTCCTAATTACAAGGATGGAAAATAAACCTGAGCAAAACACCAGTGAGGGTGGCAGCTCAGCCTCTGTTTCTGAGAGATGCTGACCCTCATGCTCAGGGGAACAGCAAATGCTCAGCACAGCTCTCTGCTGGGCCTTCAGTGAACAGGATTTCTTTTCCTGGTATTTTTCTTGGCTCCAGAAAATTTAACAGGTTTTGGATTCATATTACTGGTTTACACAAGGATACCCACAGAAATTCCCTGTCTCAGACTCCCAATAGTGCTGTATTTGGAAATAATGTGAGAGTGTCTCCTACCCATTCAATTTTTCGGTGGCATTATGGCCAAGCAAAGCTTCATGGAGAATCGTTGCTTCAAATAATGGTCTTCAAAAGTCCCAGACGATAAAAATAAGGAAAGGGGTCCTTAAAATAAGGATATTTTTTGTACCACGTGGTCCAAACCAACCACAAATAAGATGCCTCAAACTGAGGCTCATTTTCTATGGCACCATCATTCTCAGACTGCACTGGCACAGGCAGCATGAACACCAGGGTCAGAGAATTCACCATCAAAATCACCCAGGATGAACTGGCAGCTTCTCTAAGAGCCAAATTGCTCCTACAATACTCAGTCACAAAATTAATTGGTTTGAAACTTATTCCCCACCCCATCACAACCATCTCGGACTAAAAAAATGTGCCTCAGCAGGGTCACAAGGTCTGAAAGAAGTGCACACTGACGTCTTGTAGTTTCACTGCCAGTTAAGAGCAGATATTTTCATCCCCAAATGAATCTGCCCTAAGTCATTGATCATCAGCTGCAGTTATGCAGCTCCCCAGTTCTGCTTTTATACTTATTTGTAAGCAGCCCATGTCCCTGTTAGAACTTCTAGTTCATTCCACTCTCTTCTCCCCTCCTCCCATTTTTTATTTTAGATCTGCAGATGTTTTCACAGACAGGGAAAATTTTATTCTATTCTTCCTCTAGACGACCTTCCACAATTCTAGCTTATCAGATGGTGTGCACACTTACATACCAAAAGAAAACATGCAAATGTAGATCTTGTTTTAAATACTAATTAAATGCATTGCAATAACTCTGAAAGTTTTAAGGTCTATTGTGAATAATTTCAAAGCAACTTTAAACTGTACCTGACTACTTCCACAAAACTACCAGCATAGTGCATTCAGGTTATCATCTTCACTTCCTAACCACTGATTCACACTGGGATTGCAAGTGGTAGGAAAGGACAATGGGAATATTAACTCCTCATTGCACAAAGCTTGCCATAAATCAAAATCTATTCGTGTTCATATAATAGAAACAAGTTTAATTAAAGGAAATTGAATGGAGGAAAGTCTGTAAGTTAATAAGAGACTCCAGACTAATGAAGGAGAATTCAGCCTGAAAGGTTAAATTGAAATTTCTTCAGTCAAGATGGAAATCCACAAAGTTAGACCATGACTTTATATCACCTAATGTTGGCCATTGGCAAATACAATAATAGCAAGAAACACACTATCAGAATAAAAACTATAATTGAAGAGAAGATTTACTATTACCATTTAAAACTTGTCATGTTTTTGATTAAGGCACTGATCTTTGAGTAGAAATTTTAAGCAACAAGTCTCAGCAGCAAAAAATTATAAGGATAGTGGTGGTGGCAATGGAGTGGCACCAGGTGCAGTCCCTTGTAAGCACGAAGTTACCTTTGAAGTGGGATTTTTTATTCCTATCCAAACAAAGTCTTCCAGCATGCCTCAGCTAAGCCCCTCCCCCCCAAAAAAAACAAAACAAAAATAACCTCTCTAGATACCTATCTTTGACTGCAGTTACCTATGACAATCAATATTTTTTGGATTTTGTCAGCCTGTCACAAAAGGGAAGCTCAGCCTCACCCACTGTAGCAGCAGCAGGGCAGCAAATCACCAGTTTCCCCGTGCCCCTGGCTCCTGTAGAAAGAACAGAGGAGCAAAGGAACAGGTGTCCAGGCAAGAGGAGAGCAAAACACTCTGCAGAAAATAGGGAAAATTATGAAATCCAGCTCTGACATGCCCAAAGCACAGTTGGTAAGATTTTGTGGTAAACAGTAAGTAACAATAAATCTATTTTCCTCACTGTCTTCTTGTATCAAAGTATGCTGTCTGGGGATAATAGCAACACCTCATGCCTACTTGCTTTCTGAGTCCACTTTTCCATTGTCCATTTGTTTAAGACCAGAAGGAGTCCATTTCACAACCATTAAGCCACTTTCATCATCACTGCATGAAACAATAGGATTTGCTCCTAGTTAATTAATTACTTATTATAATAAATTATAAAATAGTTTGAATTATTGATTATCCTGATACAAATACTCCAGATGCAAAAAGTATCTGACAGCAGTGAAGTTTGCTTACACAGAAAGGAGTTAGAAGTGAATTCAGAATAAGTATTTCCAGACCACAGACCTTCAATTTGGAATAAAACTGAAAGGCCCATGCCTGAAGTTACCTAGAAGTCCAGTCAGAACTCTGAACCCAATCATTCTCTTCCTCTGAATTAGTTCTATAGTGAAGACAAGGTTGTATTGTTAAACTGTAACTCAAGGAAGGCAGGAAAATGTGGCAAAATTGCCTCTTAAGGAATTGCCATGGACTTCTTTTTGGGTTGTGTTTTTGTACTTGGGATAGCTTTATCTAACTACCCATAACTCTCATAATAAGCATTTCATCAACTAATCCCATCCCCCAACACTTTCTCTGTCCCTTTTCTGGAAGGCTGGGTTCCTCTTTTCTCCTATCTGACAAGCAGCTTTGTACATTTCATTAGATTTTACATTCATCATTCATCAGTAAAGCCTGGTTCAAATTCCACATGCTTGATTCAGTCACCTTCAATTACCTGATGGCTCATTGCAGCTAAAAATCAGTACAAAGTCTGCAGCAAAAAAAATTCATGACCATTCAGTTTACAGATTTCCAGAAGCCCATTCCTCAGAAGTGCTTCAATTCACTCCAGGGCCATTTAATTTACTCCCCAACTGAGTGTTTCTTCTGAGGACTAACACTAAAGAGCTGAGCTCCAAAGGTGACAGCAGAGAGAAAAGGTCACCCTGACCCTGACAGGAACCACCCATGACAGGGATTTTGCTGCGTGCACGTCTCCTCAGATGGGACACACAGTCAGAAGTTGAAGTAGCCCTCTTTCTTTTTCTGAGATAACACCTGGCAAAACAGACTGAGGAACAGGACTGCATTGCTATCCTGGAGTATAGTGGTAGAGAAACCCCTAGGGGAGAAACTGTGTGTCCAAATCCAAGTTTAAAGTGGAGCAAGAGCAAGTAGGCAGGAAACTAGCTGTAAATAAATTTGGGATGAAAGTTAGAAGGTGGGTCTTTAGCCAGAACAGTGTCTAGCCTCCCAGAGAGCATAGGGGGCACAAAAGACTCAATCTCTTTCTGATTATGTGGCGGAACTGTTAATGGAGCAGGAATTTCTTTCAAAAATTCAGAAGCTTTTCTAATTTCCCATTGATTTGATAAAACTCAAAGTTGTTTATCCTCTGGAAGTTGTTTATCCTCTGGAAGTTGTTTATCCTCTGGACAATTCTAAGTCACTCATCCTAGACTGTGTGGTTGTACTTTGAAACAAGAGATTGTTATATAAAACACATCACTCATATTTTAGGGGTGGGAAAATAACAGCAAAGAGAAAAGAACACCCCACCTTTCCAAGGATCTTTGTAAATTTTGGCCACTCTAATCTGTAAAATGTTCCAGTGAAATAGATTTCTTGTCTTATTTAAGTAGGTTCTTGCCAACTAACCCTCACAATACTGTCCTGGAGATTCATTCAATTTAGCTCTGGGTACTCACCTGATCTTCTGCAAATTACAGTATGGCTCTTCATATTAATCTAATGATATCTGATTTGAAAAAACACCCACGTCAGGAACCCCTGATGCATAAGCAAAAGAAATTTGGTTATGGTAGATTAGAATAGATTCAAACCAATCACAACATTAACCACAAATGCAGGGAAATGTTCCTGACATTCATTAGAATCAAATAGCCTTTAATTTTAACAAAAGTCCTTGGTCATATTGAATATTAATGTCCATGGCTAGAAGTGGCAAACCAGGGACAGTCACCACATTTCTTCAGGCTGCTTATATTGGATTCATTAGCAATTTATCATCAATGTAAAGACAAAATTAAATTCCACACATATAAGACTTGTACCTGATGAATTGCAGTTAAGCAAGAACTAGAGCTGCCATAATAGAGGTTAAAGGCCTCTGAAAGCTGCAACAATTGCATGACATACAATTTTGATAATAATTATAATCATCAAAGGTAAATCTTAAGTAACTCCTCAGAGAAAACAGTCAGACAAACTTGGAACCATGCTAAATTTTTAAATCTCAAATACCACATTATAGGAGAATTTTAGGGACTTCTAACCACTTCAGACATGATTAATTTTGAATTTTTGGGCTTCAATTTGATATTATCCAATTCATATTTCTTCTTAAATGTGAACTGCTTAACTGGAAGCATTGGGCTGTGCTGATACACCTGAACAATGTTAGACATTGCTGAGGGCAGGGAAACCAGCAAGGCAATCAGACAAGAAAGGCAACCCGTGATGCAAGTAGCAGGGGAGCAGCCTGGCCCATTATAGGCAGAACTGTAGGTTAAGTCTTAGGGATTTTCCTGCTTTGCTTACACACAGAGGGGCTCAATAGCACAAAGGCAATCCATTCACACTCCCCCTTTGCACAATAAACATTATGCAAACAACTTCTGACAAGCAGCTTTCCTAGCAGGCTATCCCTCTAAGATTGCAGGAGATGGTGTGGCACCACACTGTCTAGAATAAGGTAGAGATAGTCCCTCTTACTAAATATAGCAGACTGACTTATTATCCAATCCCATTTATTATTACATGTTTTGATGCCTAGAGTAGGCATCTGGAAATAAATTGAGGATAGTAACAGTAGGGGATAGGAATAAATTAATCAGACATCACTGTGAAGCCACCTTCTTAGAAAATCCCCCCATAAGTGCTTATTTTTAACCATTATATTACAATTTAAAGCAATTAAATAAATGGATGAGCTTTGCACACAAATGTAGAGAGACAACACCACATGCAATGTAACAGGCAAAGGGAAACAAAATATTAACTCAAGCTCATTATCCACAGTTAAATTTGGGTGCAATAAAATGGAAATGTCATGTGTGATCATGGTTTCTCTGTGTGTACATACACTGATTTCTGAACTTTGCAAAGCATTAATTTTTTCCTTTAAACTAAACTGAGAACTAAAGCTGGAGTTGTATAAAGGTCACCAAAGTGTAAAGATTCTTACCACTCTAGAGTTTGACGCTATGTAAAAATAAGGAGTGAAAAGCCAAATTCAGCTGAATTATTTGCAAAAAGCATTTAATGTACTATTTTTCTCTTTGGAAATTACTATTACATCATCATCCACTGAATAAATACTTTATGCACTTTTTATGGAATGAATGGAAAAGCAACAGCACAATGTACTTTACACATACTGCAAACAGGAAACATAAAAATGGGACCACCAAGCAAAGGGACCACCAAGTTACCACAGTGGCAGAACCAGAAAGCTGGTGCCATGCCCTCCACAACTCCCATCTCTCTTCCTCGCTCTTCCACTACTCCCACTGAACTTTTATTTGGACACTAGTCTTCCAAATATCCTCACATAGAGGTCAGATATTAAGCAAGATATAAATAAGGAGTTTCTGTTCAAACACCAAGCCCAAGAGAAAATCTCAAGGCAATCCTTCACATCCTACTACCAGCATGTTTCAAGTGGAAAGGAAACATTGCTTTAAAAGGAGAGGATGGTCTGGCATGGAAGTTGGGAAGAAATTTGAGTTCACTATCACAGGTGTGGATATAACTTATAGAAAATTTCAAGGCTGTGAGAGACCTTAGAAGTAAGGAGAGGGGGAAAAAAAGAAAGAGAAGAAAATCTTAAATACAACACAATTATCTTCTAACCTCTGAATGACAGAGGACAAAAATAATTTCAGCAGCTGCAATTTTGAGTGAAATGGAAGTGAGCAGAAAGGAGTAGAATACTGTCATTGAGAGGCTAGGTGAGAGTTTATTTGTGTTAGATTGAATCAAAACCTGAAGTCTTTTTTCTTCAATTCCCAGAGAACCATGTTGAGTCAAAAGTGTTCTTCAATCCAGCACTAAGGTCTCTGAATTATATCTCAGTTACATTACTAATGACTGGCCTCTCATTAAACCTTTTCTGTGAGATGTAAGCAAAAAGATGCAAAGATAGTAATAATTTTAAATATAAATGAGGTACAAAAGCTAATGTAAGATTTGCAAATGACTAAAAGCTGATAAACTAAAACTAATAAAAATTATTTTTAAAAAATTAACAGAAAAGCTCAAGCCCATCTGAGAATTATTTAAAATTTGAACAAGTGATTATACAAGCATCCAGAGAGTGAGTACATGCCACCACTTTCCAAAGCAAAACCAAAGAAGTAATGGAGCAATAGAAAGCGTGTCAGACAGAGAAAAACTGTCAAGTAATAATGGATTTTCAAACCGTGTTATGTAAACAAAAAAAAAAAAGTTCTATTTTAATTATTCTTTTTAACAGAGGAATGTGGCCTTTTTTAAAGTAGAATCACTATACTCCCTTGATTCATAGTGTTCTACTGTCCTCCAATGGATACTTTTGAAAGTACTTGCTCTGTACAAGTGTATTAGAATTACAGCTGTGCCCCACTCAGTGGTTTTGGTATGGTATTTATTACAAGATATCAGAAGAGGAGACAATATAAGATCTTACAGAGTCCTCATCTTTCTTTCTATATTTAAAGAGACATCAGCACTGCCGGATTAGCTTATCTTCAAAAAAGGAAGTGTGATCTTTTGCCAAGTTTTAGCACTGCCACCTGACAAATCACTGAGTCCAAGACTGACCTCAGCCATTCATTCATCTCATGAACACACAGAAGGATCAAGGCAGTAGAATAATTAGCGAGTAGGCAGCCCTCAGAAGCTATGTATAGAACAAAGATCCCAAAGCAAGTTGTAGCAGTCTCTGGAGATGTATTGCACAGCTGACAGTGAATCTCTGGAGCCACAGTTTCTACCTCTTCTTTCCAGCTGGTTTTGAATAAATTTTGCATAAAACATCACTGAAGAAACATTCAATATTTTTCATAGCTAAGTGAGAAATAAACCTGGAGTCAGCACTCATTGCCATTGATTTAGTTGATGACATACTGCTGTCATTTGGAGAAGTAGCAAAAATGGGGGTGATTTCATTTATTTTAGTTTTTCAAAAATCTAAATTATAAAACTAGCTCTTCCAATTTATAATCTGAAAGAATGATGCTCTAAACAGTTTCTCTGGGTACATGGTTTTCTTTCAGTCATTTAAGGCTTCTTTAGATGGTAAAGTTAATGCATAGTAAGTTGGTGTACCAAATTTCTCTCCCTGGGTCAGCTGTCAGCCCCCACAAGTCATGGCTTTCGTCTGCTCCTGGTCACTGATCCAGTGACCAGGCTCAGTCATGATCAGTGTCTTTTATCAGTGGCAGCTGTGCTGGCCCTATCTGCCCCATTCCCTAATCCAGTCCTTGCATCAGCCAACCTCTCCTGGCTACACTCACTTTTTTCCAAATACTTTCAAGCATTGTCTTTCTTAGGATAAGCTTAAAAGCCATGGATACAACTAGCATGCATTAGTTGTTACTTACATGGAAACACAGGATTCTTCTGTGCAACATGGATCATCCCACTTCTAACAAAACAAAGATGCACCTAATATGTACTAGGAATACAGAGTTGTAGAATACTTTGGGTTGAAAGGGTCCTTTAGAGATTGTCTTGTCCAAATCCCCTGCCATGGGCAGAGATAGATACCTTCCACCAGACCACTAGCCCCATCCAACCGAAGCATTTCCAGGAATTCACAGTTTCTCTGGGCAACATTTTTCAGTGTCACAACAAAATCTCCCTGGAGCCTTCTCCTCTCCTGGTCTAAGAGCCCCAGCTTTCTCAGTCTGTCTGCATAGGAGAGGTGTTCCAGTCCTTGGATCATTTTTATGGCCCTCTAAGATGTCCACATCCTCCTTCTGTGGGGGGCCCCAGAGCTGATGCAGTGCTCCAGGTGGGGCCTGATGAGAGAGCAGAGGGGGAGAATCACCTCACCTCCCTGACCCAGCTGATCCCGCTGCTTTTGAGGCAGCCCATGGCACAGCTGGAGTTCTGGGCTGCAAACACACACTGACACCTCATATACAATGTGTGCCTGTGAATGCACGAATATTCCCAAGTCCTCCTCACAGCTGCTCCCAGTCCATTCACCCCTCTCTACTCTACTGATATTGAGGATTATCCCAGCCCAAGTGCAGGACCTGGCTTTGTTGAACTTCATGATGCTCACATTGGGCCATTTCTCAAGTTTGTCAAGGTCCCTCCAGAAGGCATCACTTCCCTCAAATATACCAAAATGCTTAAAAAAGCAATTAGCATGGAGCACATAGTACACTATAAATTCACAATCAAGCTTATTTTGTGCAAGTCTACCTGTCAGACACAGCTTTCAGAATCCAAATTCAGCCAAAGCAATCAAAGGTCATCATCCCACCTGCTCCTGTCTCAAGGGATTCCTGGTCCTCTAAACAGAAGATAATTTTTCATTCCCTTCAAACAATATCATTCCATTCATCCTTGTACAGATCCTAAAGAGAGAAAAAAAATGAGAAAAAGCTAAAGAATCCAACTGCTGCATGCTACTGGCAGCAACATATGACTGATGATCTGTGCCAGACTTAGAGGTGTTAAGGGTTTTAACTTATACACTAATGTCCTGCATTCTTGTACACTTCTCAGCTTCTTCCTAAAACACAAAATCTCTTGAATTTCTCTCTTACCTCATCTTTTGAGAAATTTTCTTGAAATAAAACAAAAATATCCTTAACACTAAAAAACTTAGTGTAGGCTGCAGCTCAGTAGTATGATCAGTGCCCAACAGTCTAGCAAGCTTCTAATAGCTTAACATGAAAATACAGCTGTCATTGTGGAAAATCAAGGCTCAACTAAATACACAGAAATTTTAAAGAGCAGAAACCATTTAATGTGAAAGACCATAGCAACACACTTAACTCAGCACCTTGAGCAGTCATGGCTGTTTCATCACCTTTTGATGAATTTCACTCACTAAGTGATACAAAATTCCATATATCTCATTGACTGATCCCTTCAGTCACCACCTTTTGTGCCTTCTCCATAAATATCATGTTGCTATTATACATAAAAAAGAAGACTTACTATGGTTCTTTACTGTAAATTTAGTAACTGCAGATCTTTCACTACTTCTTAGTGTGCTTTGAAGTTCTCTTTCACACAAAGCTATATAGCATCCTTTAATTCTTTCAAGTACAAAGCTTAGTAGTATACTTCAAAGACCTCTTAGAGATGTCTGACACATTCTCAAATTCCCTGAAACAAAGATCTATACTCCTGTGTCTAGTTCCTTCAAATGAGAGAGTCCCACACTTTCACATTCCATTAAAAAATGGGGGACGGGTAGTATGTTATAACATCTGCTACTTTGACAGAAAACTTTATGTTTCAGGATTATTTAAACAGTTCTTAATTGCAGTTTGAATTCCTTCCTCTCTTTCACTTTTTTTTTTCCTAAGAAAAATCAGTCTCTGAATTTGTGGATTTGGGGTTTTTTGTTTCCTATGGGGCAAGGGTTTTGTTTGTTTGATGAGTTTTTCATTATCTGCTAGTAAACACAAAGAGACAAACACTGTTACAAATTTAGATGGTGTTGGAGGTATTACCTAAAGAACCTAAATCCCAAAACTGCTGAACTTTCAACATCTCTGGTATTAGGACTTGCATAAGCTCACAGTCACATATAAACTTTTACAGAAGAGAGAAAAACCCTGTTTTGTGGGCACAGAGCCCTATTAAAGTGAGATTAGGCTCCTACTGGGAGATTAGGCTCCAGTTAACTCACTTGCTTTACAGATCTCTTCTTAGAGGTAGCAAACAGCAGTCCCCCAGACTTCCAATACTGTATCTTTGGAATCAGATTTTAAAACCTTCCTTCACAGAGGATAGAAGGAAACCCTCAGTACTTCCCCCAGTTCTATTTTCAGGTGTTGTAGAGAAGGGGGTTATGCTCAGAGAATATTTTCTCCTTTTCCCTTCCCCGCAAAGCTGCAGGAACATAAGGGTTGGTCAGCGCAGCCCAAACAAGAGCATCACTTGGTGCTCAGGGTTTGCTGCTCAACCCTGAAATCCTTGTGGCTTAAAACCTCTGGGAAAGGGCCATACCTGATCTTAGCAACTCATTCCATCCAAGTCAAATAACAGAAAATCATTAAACTTTCATCAGTTTCTCATAGAATTTGCTAAATATCTTCAGAGATAGCCTTGGCAAGAAGCCCTGGGGCCTGTGCCATGTTAACAGGGGGCACCAGAAGTGACTGTCAGACCCAGAGAAATCAGAGTACCAGACCCAGGACTTTCAGACTGACAGAAAGGTTAATCTAGACCCATTCTTGCTTAATAGCCTGTGGATCTCAATTAAGGGGCAGAAAGGAAAAGAAATGGCAGCCGCAGAGACAGAGAAAACAAAAACCAATATACTGTGACCTGTGACAGCACACTAAGTACTCCAGTGTCAAAAGACAATCTTGCCTCTAAATCAGAAGTTAGGATGTAGGCAGCTTTACTAAAAAAATATTTTTAAAAGTCTGCCTAGTGACGCTGTCTCTAAATGAATGGGTTTTGGTTTTTATATTTAGAGGAAGCAATAGCTCTAGATCAGTGATCCCCAAACAGGGTTAAATGTCTATGTACAGGTTCATCAGAGAAAAAACAACAAAACAATACTCCAAAATTTTCAACACATCATAACCTCAGCTAAGTTCTACCTCTGTATATATTTATCTAAAGAGCACACACACATGCTTATAGTAAAAATGCAGATGAACCCTGGATGCGGGGAAGAAATTATGATGCCTGGTTCCAGATCAGAAGGCTGAAGGATCTGCTTCATTAAAATTATACTATATTACATTAATATACTATTTAAAGAGAGACTATCCTATCTACATACATACTTCTTACTTACCTATCTAACTACAAACTCATGACTCTGCTGAGAGTCCAAGCTGGATCCAATTGGTCATTGAACCCAAACCACCTTCAGCAGAATCCAATCAAGCAATCACTTCAGGTAAACAATCTCCATACCACATTCCACATGGGGAAAACAAAGGAGCAGAGATAAAGATTGTTTTCTCTTCTTCTCTGTATGTAATCCTGAGAGACAGAATTATGTCTCTCTGTCCAGAAAATGTGAATGTCACATATGCATACATAAAAAAGGATTTTTTTTTTGCTACAGCTGGGGAAGAGAAATGCATGTACAGTCTTTGCTCCGGATTTTCTGAAATTTCCTTTGTCTGCATTAAACATCCAAGACTTATTCTGAAGTGTATGATTTCTATGCACCAAGCATAGAAAAGGTAAAGTTCCTTGCAATTCCAGAAAATTGCCAACTTGAAAATATCTGTCAAAGATGTTCAGCACTATTCTAATCTTACTCCCACTCAGTGCCAAAATGGTGTCACTGAAGTTAAAAAGAGCAAAATTAAGATAAATGCCACACTTTTTTCAATCAATACTCTGATGTAAAGCCTTGTCAGTGACAAGAAAGTTGTGCCTTTCAAGATTTAAAAAAACACAGCAAACCTCTAGAGACCTCTCCTGCTCACAGTACATTTTGCTGTATAGCTGCAGATTATTCAACAAGCCAGAATCATTCCCAGATGAGCTATCAGTATCTTTTTCTTCCCTGTTGCCACTAGACCTGCAAGTACATTAAGAAAGACTTGGCATAAACTGATTACTTTAAAATTCATTCCATGACTCTGCACCAGCAATAACTGATTGCTCCAGGCCTTGAAAGAATTACAGATTTACAGACTATGTGTAGTAACTGCCTATTTTACCTATATCAGTTTAGACAGATATATAGAATAAATAGTTTAAATATGCCCAATGGAATAAACATGACTCATCTTTGTAGAAGACTTAGTATCACTGAGCAGAGCTCTTTGTGCAGTTTAAAAGATTATGTATCAAGAGTCTGTGATGTACAAGGAGTGCATTAAGACTACAAAAGAGATGTCCCTTGAGAAGCTTTGCAAATGACTGGTGTAGAGATACAAAATGCTTTGGAAGGAAAGTTATCTTCTCTTCCTGTTACCAGAAAGGATGCAAACCTGTATTAAAAGATTGGCACTTTGTCCTATTGTCATGTAATGCAAACAAGGATCTGCATTATGCTTGGGTAGTGTGAAGAGAGACAGCTAAAGGACCCCACATCCACTGGACTAGCCATAAATGTTCATTCCTTAACACATATTCTTTATCTTAACAAGCTAGCATTATGACAAGGTCTTAGAAAAATTAAGTATTTCTTATCCATGAAACTGTGTAGTTGTAAGCTTGCTTTCTTCAGAAAGCATTTTTTCTTGTATCAGCTCATAGTGTAGTTGTAAAATAAAATATTAAAAAAAAAACCCAAAAAACTAACAATACCAAAAAGTTCTTGGGCTTGCAGGGTAAATACATACAAATTCTTGATAGGCAAACCTCAGTGTTTTAATCAAAATTAGTTGTGTCAATAAGCAGAAATATTGGTTAAGAATAAAGTCTTATCAGGAATAAAATCATAAAAGCACAACATAATATTTCTCTATACATGTGTTCAGCAGACAAATTTTACTTCCTTAAAGGTAAATACAAAAATTTCATTGCACAACTTTCTCTAAAGCATATTCAGGAGGGGATTAGAAGTGCAGCAGTGAGCTGGATCAGAACAAACTGCTGAAGATTTAGAACAAGCATACAGTTTACAACCTGAGTGCCTATGTGACACAAGTTATAAAATTATCCCTGTGATAAACCACCAGTACTACAGAGCTACACAATATTAGAGAGGGGATTTATGGACCACTTGTTATAAAAGTTGTAGACACAGAAACGCTAAAAATTATTTTCTACTGGAAATCTGAAGGAGCAGCATGTAACAAAAGTATTCCATATATTAAAGAGCATTACAGTCGTTTTGAGCCAGTGAGGTGAAGCTCACGTGCAATCATCTGGTTCCCTGGGACAGCTCTGACAAACAGTGAGCAAGCTAACATGACAACATATTGTTGCTCTGTAAAAGTCTGTTCATTTGTCATATTTACCAAGCATTGGGTTTGTCAGACCTGTTTCTTCCACAGGAAAAATAGCTGCTTATGCCATCAGCTAAAGCCTTCTTGTCCTAAGAGTCAGGCTATCCCCAGAACTCTGCTTTTCAGTGTAGGGGTAATTTGTTGAGGGCAGGAACTGGGAGCTGCAGCACAGCTTACAACCATAGGCCTGTCTGCAATCCCTTACTCCACTGTGAGCATGCTTGGCTTGCTTTCTGTTTTGTATAATCAGCATACAAAATGTTTTCTGGGTAGGCACAGCAAACTTCAAACCATGTATGTTCTTCAAGATTGTGATTCTGCAAAATAATGAGCATTTCAATCCTCATGCTGTAAAGATGTGTGTAATTTCAGGAATGAGAAATAACCACTGACTGTGAAGTGTGTGGAGAAACACCTGGAATGGCTTCTCTACCTTATGTGCCTGTGAAGTGCTTGGGGTATGATAAGTAGTTGGTGTGAGCAACAAATGAAGCACACAAGAGTTTCTCCTGACTCTAATTATATCTAGTACATTCAACATCTTGCAGGACTAAACCCACAGAGGCAGCAAGTGGAAAAGACAGGAGAGGGGGAGATTTTGATAGAGTATCTAAGGAATACAAAGCTGGATTTCTGGAAACTGGAATCACACAAAAACTAAAGCTGACTGAACAAGGGTTGGCAGGAAGTATTTGAAGAGCAGAGTCATAATGGCTATAATACAGCATTGTTGCCTCCTAATTTTGGCATGTCCTTCAGTCTACACAATGTTTTACTTGAAAACTCTGATTCCAGAAAAGACACAAGAGGCTAAGTTTTGAAAAAGAATTTAGCTGAAGAAAACTCACAAAGGAGGTTCTTGATAATGGCTGGAAGGAGCTAGGGAGACTGAAAACTTTCCCAATTTATGAGCTCTCGGTTGGATCTGTGAGACTTTTCCCATTTCTCTGCTAGACTGAACCAAAGTGCTATAGTGGCTTCCACCTTGCAAATCGTGCTGGTGCAGTTCTATCTGAGCTTTGTGTCAGACTGCTCAGACTGCTCAGAGGATTACAGCCTCAAACAGCACTTCAAAGGGGCAGCTGGAACTCGGCCACATGTTAGAAAAGTGCAAATACCTTCCCTCAGCTCAAAGAAAGGCTGCATGTATTTGAAGTGGAAAAGTACAAGTTTAACAAAAAGCCACTAGAAATTAGTAAAGAAAGTGAGTCTTGTTAATGTTTAAAAATTCCTCTGCATTACTTTTCAGAAAGACTTCTAAGTATGTATAAACACTATAAGGAGACAGAGAACACTATCTTGAAAGTTAGCTTTCCTAAGGCATTTCATTAAAACAGGATTTACTTCTGGGAGCAAAGCAGGATCTTGTTCCCAGACAAAGAGAAAAATTGCAGACTGAGAAGTTATTTTAAAGCCTTTTTGCCTCACAATGATCCACATGTATTGTATTAGCACTGCACATACTACAACCACTTTTATACACATTTCAGCCTGCAGGGAGGTTGAATACTGCAGCTAGTGAATATTATCATTCCTACTTGTCACCAGTGATCATAAATATTCCAATTATGCATTATCTCATCTAGCCTAGGAGATAGTGTGGTAACTCCTCAAATACATTTCTGGTGCTTTACAAATAGAGAAGCTATATCCTCCTCATTCTTGCACTGTACACTTTATGAAAGTCTGTTAGGGAATGGACATTTAAAACACTTTAAAACAGTTCTAAATTTCTGGATTTTCCCCCTCTGTCCTTAGGCACATGAATTTGTAGAATAGGGCATCAGGAAAAAAATATGTATTTGAAAAGGTCCTAAAAGTTCCTGCCCACAGGATCTAGAGACCACCATTCACTTCTGAAGAGAGATAAGTTATCTAGGATCCATATTTAGACACTTAAATTTTAAAATTTTTTGTCTTATAAATGGACTGCTCCTGCTGTTTCATGGAGTTGTATGAATAAATATAGTTATCTTCAAAATCTCCCAGTATTTTCTTTCTCCCACGTCAAACATTAGACATGAATTATACGGAAAGGAGGATGACTTAACTACAGAGACAAAAATTGTTTTCACCAAAAGAGGCCATCAAGTTCTCAGCCATTTCAGTATTGCAACTGTTTCTTCCCAGAGCACTGCCAGGCCATAAAAACAGAAAGTACTGCTGCCTTCAGAGTCTCCAGTTCCTTGTGTTTCTTTCCTCTGGGCAGAGTGTGGGTATTTTAATTATCATTGCCTTTGAAACAGCTGAAACAGCAATAGTTTGCAAATGTGTTGTTTTGCTGGGGGATGTCCTAGACTGGAGATGGAGAAGAGGGGGTGCAAAGATGTTGCTAGGTGAAATGAAAAAGGGGGCAAGTCCTAATGACATTTATATTTCTTCAGTTTCTACAGCCAACATTCTGAAGAATAGCAGAAAAGCCTTATTTTTCAAATGTGAAAAAGTGGGGTAAAAGAGAAAATTAAAAAAAAAAAAAAAAAAAGCCAACTTCAAGAGAAAAAATATAAGTAAGATTCTCTTTTTTCTGCTGTATTTCCAAGATCAGTGGGAAATTAGAAAGTACCATGGACACACAGCACCTGCTGGAAGGAATTTTCCCTGAAATGCTCTCAAAGTCACTGAAAGGTCTGGAGTTCAAGGTTTGCAGCAGGCACAGTGCAGTGGCAGGTATGCCAGGCTCCCTGGCTGCACTACAGCCCTTCTTCAGCACTACTTGACTCCTAGAGAATGGAGGCCTGAGGGAAAACTCCAGATTTGGCACAGTAGGAACTGAAAGCCTTGAATTAACACTCCCCTCTGAGGAGCACAAAAAGCCTTTGTAAACATTAACTAAAAATAAATAAATAAAAAAAGCCTTTGTAAATCCTTCCAGAAGCAGAAGGATGGCTTTTAACAGTCATGAGCTCAGTGGCTGTTGCACACAGCTGCAGTTCTATCCAGCACTCAGAAAGGAGGCATAAGTTAAGTGTAAAGAAGTTATTGACCCTGTGGGGATTTCAGTAGAGACTTAACTTCTTGAGACGGATTGTGTCTGGTAACTGCAGTATTAACACCTTTTTTCTTCTTAAAAATGCAATACCAGCTATACTGACCTCAAGAGACCACTGGCTTTCTCTATACACCCCCTCTGCAGGTCATTAGCACATTACTATTTATCAAAGCTGCTTCATTAATCACTTGCTCAAGAGGGTCAGCACAATTCTGCTCGCTGAAAGATCCCTCAAGAATTGTAACAGCTGAAGACTTCAGCATGGAACTGAAGACCTTCTTTAACCTCAGCATCATTATGGGCTGCTTAAATGACTGAACTAAGGAGAGAAGGAGTTTATGAAGTTCTTACATTTTTATGAGAGACTTATATTGGGAAAGCTTTATTTCTTTTATTTAGATTAAAATTCCAAGAAACAGAAGCAAAAGGCACTTTCCTAACCAAAATCCCCTCTTTCCTATTCACCACACAGTTCCACCAATGCAAATTCCTACCAAGTGAAGTGGAGCCCTCTGTTTACTCAGCTGCACACTTTGATCTCTTCCAGTTTCTGTAAGGGAAACCTCAAATCTCAGATAAGATTCCTAATCTATGGAATTAGGACTACCTTGCTTGTCTTGGACAGTACATATTACTTTGTGTATTGCTGCAACTTAATACAAAGAGCATGTATTCAATTGAAAGAAGGTGTACATTTTCCATAGTTTTTTATTATTTCACTGGAACCCAGCAACAAAGTTAATGGCATACTATTTATTTCTTAAATGTACAGCAGTGTACAACTGCTGGTACTGCACATTCTTATGTTCTACCCTCATCAAATCAGAAATAGATAGTTTGTCACCCATAATTGCTAATTTAGAACTAGTTCTGTGCCGTGTTACTGCATTTACCACCCCTTTAACCCAATGAACTTACTCAATGTATTTGCTAATACTGCAGCAGGTAAGAAAAATGAAGGCGAGAGTACAAACATAGATTTTGCAGGATTCATGTTCTAAAACCTATTTCAAATCCAAACACTTGAATCATAATTAACTTATTATTAGAGAATTTTACTTACTCATACACATGGCCAGAAAGATCTTTTAGCTCACAAAAGAATCTTGGATTTCTAGAAGTGTTTCCTACTGCCACTCTTCCAGCTGAACCTGCAGCAGCTATCCTTGCAGCCATCCTTGCAGTCATCAAGTGTGTCACATTTCTGAATTGCTTCAGACAGTAATGTCATGAGCTTTTTTTTTCTGTGCCTTAAATCTCAGGAAATAAGGTGAGACATCCCTATCAAATAAGCTGAGAAATTTAACATGCTTCAGAGGCAAATGTAAAAATGAAACTGTTTGTATAATTAAGGCTGGTGGCAACCCATATTATTTATCTTAACCTTTCCAACAAAGATTTTCAGATTTTCAATAACATGAAGTCTTTCAGGGCTATTTAAAAAGCTAAAACTTAGGGTTTTTTTTTCATTGATCTGACACGAGAGGAATGCACATTAATCATCTACTTCAGAAGACTGACACTTGTAGTTTTAGCATATCATGCAGCAAAAAACTGCACAGTAACTTAAAATAAACTGATAAGCAGCAGCAATGGCTACTTTAAACTACCTTTTCCTCAGGGTTTTTTTTCATTGATCTGACACGAGAGGAATGCACATTAATCATCTACTTCAGAAGACTGACACTTGTAGTTTTAGCATATCATGCAGCAAAAAACTGCACAGTAACTTAAAATAAACTGATAAGCAGCAGCAATGGCTACTTTAAACTACCTTTTCCTCCTGCAAGACACACCAGGCTGCTGCTTTCCTCAGGAGCTGGCTGCAGGAAGCAATAGCGGCTGGAGAACCCCAAAGTTCTTCAGGCTTCTGCTATTTCAACACATACTGCTGCAACTGAGACCACCAATGGGAGCAATAAAAAGGAAAATGCAGAAGTTCAGCAGCACCACAGACTCTGAGGTGGTTCCTCTTTTCATCAGAAGCTTATGTGTGCCTGCAACACAGGACAGGTGCTACAGCTGTGCCAGTTTCACTCCTGACCCCATCAACAGCACAGGTAGCACTGTGAGAAAAAGTTATTGTATTTCCTGGGAAGGAGAGGAGCAGTAATACTCTGACAATAATTAATCAGTAAAGAGAAGTCTGACAACAAAATAATTAATCTGAAAAAAAGCCATGAGTTGTGATTTTATTACTGTGAAAGGAGTGAAATCCTTTTTTTAACCAGAAATAATCAGCACAAGACTGCAGTTTTGGAAGATGAAGTCCTTAGATTGCTTTTCCATTCCCATCCCTGCCTCTAACCCAGCACCTTGCTGTGGCATTTCTGTCCCTCAAGAGCTGCCAGGTGAGCATCTCCCACAGGCACTTCCTCACACACCTCAGGCAGAGTCTCACAGATCACCTAAAACTGGTGCTTCAAACTGAGGGCTGACATGTTTAATGACCAATAGGTTGTGAAAACCCGACCTTAAGAAATTAATGGCATGGGAGGCCTCTAGCCTCTCTTCCACTCCCTCCTGCTGGGGTGCATCTCATTTTCCTTATTTTTTTAGTTCATCAGAGCTGATGCTTTTAGTTTACATGCACTGTCCAGCCTACATAAAAGAGCATGACCATGGGGAGCAAAACCAGGGACACCCTACCCATCCAGTGCATATCAAAATGGTCCAACTGGTCAGACTGAACATGCACAGCCCAAAGCCCCACTCCCAGGTCCATCCACTAAGACAACAAAAGAATTAATCTTTTAATCTAATTAAGTTCCCTGATCTCCACTGCCAGCCCAGGGTCTCTGCCTGCCATGGGACTGATGCTGGTTATGCTACCTAGCACAGACAGATTTTCCTGAACCTATCTAGGGCATTTTCACATAAACTTCTCCACTGGTAATGTACTAGAGAAAAAAAAAAAAAAAGTCTCTTTGTAGGTCAGAAAGAGACAAAAATAGCAACAGGTCAATGGTCCTTTTGTTGGTGCAGCCAGATTTTGAAGCTGAATTTATGTTATTTAAATCTACAGTTCCGTATGGCACAGTAAGGTAGGAAGGACTTTTACCTCTTTTTTTTTTTTTTTTTTTTTTTTTTCTCTTCTCTTAGTTAGTCCTACATGTTGTAGCAGGAGGAGGAGTTGTGGAAACATCTAGAAAACCACAGAAAAGCCATAGCCAGGGTTCGCACCAGTTTAAGTAGGTTTGAGATCTTCATGATACCAGAAGGATAAAGTATTAGGACTACTACAGAACAAATTATGCTCTTATGCCTTACTGCTACAGGGTTGCAGCAACCTTATTCACACACCCAGGGGCAGATATGAGGCCAAGGTAATCCCAGGAGTTACTTTTCCAGACCAGTTTTGCCGGGGCACTCCAGGCGCATGGTAATTCCTAACATGATACTCGAGCTCCTCCACGTGGAAAGCAGCAGCGCTAATCGTTCCCGTGTGTAACAAAGAACGTCTTTATTCTTCACAGCATTTTTCCTCTCATTATTCTTCTTACATAAAATTAAACACTACCAAAGATACAATATTACACTACGGGACAAGAGGATAATGAAAGGAGAACAAAGGCAGCATTACCCTGGTAATTTCTATCAGTCACGAATGCATACTTTCATAACACGATGTAGTTAATTTGCATGTTCACCAAAAAACCTGCTCAAAGTTCAGATATAGATCATCAGTTTTAGACACTCAGCTTTAGAAAAAATCATACATGAATGCAACTAACCTCTTGATTAAAGTAGTGCCCTTCCTGTGGTGAAATATCTAGCAAAATGGATCTTATTACATTGAAAATATACAACTTCTGCTTTGTCAGGCTAGAAATAACAAGATATAGTGCAGGCTTATTCCTTGAAAAATTGATAAAGTGGTTTTTTATATTTAACTGCAGCCAAGGGAGAATCCATCTGCCTTTTTTAAGGAGTATCTGGAAATTAAAGATAGCATTTGTTTAAAAGAGAAAGGCTTATGATTCTTGTACATCAGTACAAGAAAGATACAAAGAAAGTTTGTTTTTCCCAACCATTTAACATTTCAAGTTGTTTTGCATGCTGCAGAATATTGTTCAGTCAGATTTAATTCTGTCCTGAAGGCCAGTTTTCCTGTGCCTACACAGCAACGCCATTTACTAATACATGACTTAATTAGTTCACACACTTGTTTTTGCATTGACACTCTAACAAACACTGGTGAAACTGCTCACTTCTCAGTTCACTTTGGTTTTGTATACACTGTCACTATTCATGCCATAAATTAAGTTCTTTACTGTGTATCCTCAGTAAATATTTTGGCTGATTATGAGAAGAGCTGAGACCTTGTTTTGAAGTGGTTTTTTCTTAATGGAAAGCTTAGTTTCTGCATGGTTTAGTTGCTTGTTAGTGAATTGTTGGAGGTGATTACTCCATACTATCATGAGAAAATCAGCAAGTAGAGGATGAACATCTGAGTTGTTTCAGTGGCAACCAGGCTACATGAAAGGAAGGAGAGATGGTATAAAAAATACCTTCTTGGAACCTAGAAGAACCATATTTCTGGGGGCAGGCACACAGAGTTATCTGCCTCCAGCCTCTTTCCCAGTGTTGCCTGGATAGCCCATTTCCAAAGTTCCTCATTTGGCCCATTGGTTCTCTTTTATCACACAGGCTTTGTAAAAGTGTAACAGAGTGGATAGCAGCAGCAGGGAAGAGAACTAAACTTACCTCCTCCCCCTAAACAGCAAGACCTTAGAAAACCTTGTTCAAAAAAATTAAAAATAAAAAAAATAAAAAACCTTCACTCTTTGTTTATTCAAACAGAATGCAATCTCCTCAAGAGCTTTATGCTCATTGAACTCCATGCCTTTTCCAAACAATTCTTTGATTATCTACAAATTTTCTTAAGTCTGAACAGCACAAACTAGAAACAAGCTCATCAGTCAGCTCATTGGCTATCTAGAATATGAAGAAAAGCTCATAGAGATTTCTGTTCTCAGTAACTTTAATCTTATCTGCAGCTCACAAGCAGTCACACATCCCCCTAAAACCACAATAAGGATAAATAATGGTTTCAGATTGGCTCTTCTGCTGCCCTTGCTTTATCATCTCTCACAGACAGAGGGAGCAAACTGCTAATCAGAAAGGACTCCTTTAGAGAAGAAACTCTAGTAGAGATAGTCCGGGTGGGGAAAGGACGGCAGAACACCCACTCATATCATGACTCGCATGGAAATCCAGAGGCAGAGTGTGTTTCTATGTTGAAGCACCCTCTGTGAATTGCTTTTTTTGATGCATGGGAATGGTCTTGTTCAATTTTTGATAAAAATAAGAGGCAGGAAATGGGAGAAACAGGGAGAGTTAAAATAACAACAAAAACAAAGCAGAAAAAAAGGAACATTCATGTATCATTTAAGCATCATTTAAGCTGATTCTCACAGCCATGTGGCTAAATAATAAAATTTCTATGGCATTTGCTGCTTAAAAATATCCAATAATTAACTTTCATTTTAAGTATATTTAACACAAATTTTGAGTACGCTTATTTGAATTACACATTAAAAATCCTATGTTTATGTTGCCGAAGTTCTCATTTTACTCAGAAGCAGAGCAGTGAGAACTTCCACATGCTATCCCATTCCCAAGTCATACCCTGGAGGGATTTTTAAGCTCATCAAGTCCCTCTCCTGCAGGAATGACCATGCCTGTGGTGGGCACCAGCTCCAGAGCACTAATCTGAATCCTCAAGCCTATTCATATAGACCACAAACCACCAAATAAAAAGTAAAAAGCATTTTTTCTCACTACAAACACCACCAGAATTTGAGCTGATGTCATTTTGTTTTCAGTGTGGTCATGGCATATTTCCCATATGAATCATTCTGCGCAGCCTCCCCTCCTATCCTGCACACACAGAGGAGCACACTGCATTCCTCACACTGGAATGTGTGGAGAAGTGAGCCAACCTTGTTCTACCAGAGCCCTCAGCACCTCCTCCCCTACACTCCATGCTGTCCTCTACCATCCCCAGGCTCCCTCGTAAAGCACAATTTTTAAAAGCTAGCGTGCTGCAGTAGTAGTCACAGGTTGTGAAACTAGTTGACAGGCAGATCAAGAAGGCAACTGGGATCAAGCTTTCTGAAGGGGAGAGGGTGGGCTTGCACAAGGCCAAATTTGTAAAAGAAAAAAGTGGGGAGAAAGACTCCACTTTTGGGAAATCTGAAAACTATTCAATCAAGACATGAGAGCAAGACAAGAGAAAATACTGTTTCAGAAAGGGAAAGTTAAGGAGGCTAGAGAACAGTATTTACAATGATCATAGAGATCACAAACATTACATTCCACAGAATTCCCATGAACAAATTCTATCCATCATCTGTAAATATTGCTCAATACATTATCCCTCCTCTGTAGCTATAACATCCCACTTCAAATCCTCTCCATAGTGCTTCCCAATGTTTTAGGTTCATTAACACTACTGAGTACTCATCTCCTTACTGTACTGAGTGTAAAGCACCCACTGGAGGCTGACCAGTTATCCCCAGGAGTAGTCAGCCACAGCCTAACAGCTGACATCACCCTTTAAACAAGAATGTAGAAGTTCACAATTATTTTTTTTCTGTTGGCAGAGGAGGGAGGAAGAGAAAGTAATTAAGAGCATGAATGCCTAAGAGATAATTTCGTCTCAAATTTATCTGAAGAACACAGGAGGTTTTTATCTTGATTTGAGGAATTCAGATTCATCCGTGCTTCCAGACTAGCCCAACTACTACATGTTTCTCACCACAATTACATGATCATCCACCAATATTTGGGTACTCCAGCTCCCCTTTCCCCCTGCCTCAACTCTTTCATTTATTTAATCCTTCAACACCATTGCCTTTCCCCAGGTCCATCTATGAAAGTCAAGGGATTTACACCCCTTGAAATACAGCAATAGATCATGCACCGAATTTAGCTTGTAAAACTATTCACTGTAACAATAGAGTGGAAATTAATGGCCACATCCTCAGCTGCAACCATCAGCTTAGCTCCATTAAAATCCACCCTGCGGCCTGACCCCTGAGCACTGACCTAACTCTCTGCTGGCTGACACAGTTTCCATGGGCTTTGGAGAGAGCAGGAAATAGCTGGGGTGTGGGAAAGCCCCAGCCATGCCTCCTCCTACCCGCTCCGGGCTCCCACGGAGCCTTTGGGGGGCTGCACATCTGGCTGCCCCCCACGCCCTGGCCCCTGGACCTGGGTGCTCCTCCCAGACAGACATCACCAGGACATCATGCGGCCAGCCTGGAACTCTTTCCTGCTGTACAAGCAGTTGTACAAGCAGTCACGATTTGGGGGAGCAGCTCAAAAAAGAGGAGCTTCATTCTGCTTCCACACCAATTGAAAAAAAAAAAAAGCTTTCAACCAGGTCTCAGTGTGAGGAGAGTAAGCATGAGGTAAGGCTCCCAGAAAAATCAACTATAATTAAAGGAAAAAGGAACACCAATGTGTCAGCCCTGGAGCAGACAAATTGGAAAGTTTCCCTCTTGAAGAAGTCAGTTCTTGCTGCCTTGTGTGTTTTCTGGAAATACCAAGTCCAAGGACCTGCCTCTATGTACACTATACAATCGTGTAAAAATCTGTTTAAAGATAAAAAGTCTTTAAACTCCAGTACTTTTTATGTATTTTAAATGAGGAAATTATGCTATTTAAAATAACAATGGGATGATTAGTGTATTACTGATCTCTCGGAATAAAACTCACTTGTTCTATGATCTCACTATACAAGCTTCGAATTTTACCTTTCCATCAGAAAGAATAGTTTCCACTGTGCAATAATTTCCCTATATCTATTACTTTTCTTGATGTTCTACCTGTGGCTTAATTTGGACCTTAATGCTGAGATACTAGGAAGAAAAAAAAACACAGTGAACATTCCAATCTTCCTAATAACAAAAGCACCAAAATCCTTGAATCAAAGTGTTACTTTATATGCCACCAATTTCCCAGTAGCCCTATTTCTCAATCAGAATTTGAATAATCTTTATAATTTGTATTCCCCAAAACTCAAATTTAATGAGTTAGTAGGTATAGAAAGAGAAATAACAGCTGCAGCTTATCCCGCTGTGCTATTCAGTAATGACAATGTTATACCACATTAGCAATTGTGACATTAATAAAAAAGAAGCCCATAGGATTAGCCAGAGACAGCTGACTTTAGTCAAATGTAGGTCATGCTTTGTTTGCTCAGAGCTGGGTAATAAATTTCCAGGTAAGTGCTCTCATGTGTCATACATATATGCCAGGAGCATAATTTCGGCTATACTAAATGATCCACATTCTTAAATTTCTGTAAGCCGTTCTTGAATTATTGTTAAGCATTTAATTCCACAGCAGCATCTTACAGGCTACTTAGAGTTATTAACTCATATGACATTATGGCATGTTTTCTTTCTAGTGGCAGTTAATAGCATCTTGATCTGGTTTCCCTTTCACCTTAAGGTAACTGCAACTCTGAATTGCCAGTATTTAACAAAAGATACTTAGCAAGGAATCAAACTGACTACATTCTGCAGCTCTAGCTAAAGGGGAAAACAGTATTTGGAATCAATCCAAGCAGCAGCAAGATATCTTCCACCACAGAAGGGAGGCTTTAAAAAATATTTAAAGGAAATAAAAGCATAGCCTTCAATTAATAGTACAAAAGATCCTATCTCAATCTCTGCTACTTTGGCAAGCCCTCAAAATTTGGATTGAAAGCAGACTTTTAAACATATTCATATTTAATCTCAGCACAAGATGTGCATATTGTACACCAAAACCTTAAAGGCCAAATCCTGGCAGACTTCAGTGCAAAAGGGTGAGAGCACTACAGCAGAAGCTGACCTTGAGGTTGTAATCTCACTTTCACTTTTTTTTTTTTTTTTTTAATATTATGGTAATAATGAGTGGTACCAAACAAGAGGAGGAGCTTTTTGTACAAGGCATCATCCTGCGATGCAGAACAGAGAAAGGAACTCTAGTTAAGAGCTCAAATCATACCTTTTTACAGATGGGAGACTGATCCACAGGAAAGCTAAATGACAAGTCCAGATTCCAACCAAGTCTCTTCTCTAGGGGTTGCTATGGCTTCAGTCAGCCACTTGTCCCTAATTTTAGGGGCACCAAGCTCTCTCTCACAGTCTGGGTGTCATAGGGACTGGCTCAGTCATGTCTGTCTCAGGCAAACTGGTAGAAGTTCCATGATCCATGGCTGTACCTTCACGTATCAAGGTAGTGCCTTGTCACCTTATTTACAATTAATTAGTCGTATTGTTTCTGAGCAACAGTCATTAATGCTTCTCTTCTATTTTTAACCATGTCTTTGCTAAAAATGTATCTACACATCAGCCAGTCTTTGGGGGCTTCTGAAGCATGTCAAGAGGAAGAGCTGACATAGTTATAATTCAGTTGATTTTTGTTTGGTTGTTTTAATGACATATATTCTTGAAATAGAAAATAAAGATCAGGTAAATCATTTCTTCTTTAGTAATTTAGAAATCTTGAAATCAAAAAGATTTTGTGTTTGTGTGTAGGGAACTAAAAGGAGAAGGCTTTGCAGCCTTTCAGCACAATCCATCAAGTACCAGTTTCTTCAAAGCAATATTTTACTGGTCTCGCTCTTGAAGGCTGCAGTTGCATCTTTATCACACTTTCTTGTAATGAAGCGAAGCAAAATGCCATGGCTACATTTGGGGCAAAAGAAATTCCTTTTGTGAGAGGCAGCAATTTCCAGCAGATCCTGAACACTTTTGTGCTTGACTTCAAGGAAGTAAAGGTGGTCAGCATTCTGTGACAAGTCTGTGTGTTATGATTTATTGGGAATATAGGATGTCTGAGGGGGAAGGACAGGAGGGAAGGGAAGGGAAGGGAAGGGAAGGGAAGGGAAGGGAAGGGAAGGGAAGGGAAGGGAAGGGAAGGGAAGGGAAGGGAAGGGAAGGGAAGGGAAGGGAAGGGAAGGGAAGGGAAGGGAAGGGAAGGGAAGGGAAGGGAAGGGAAGGGAAGGGAAGGGAAGGGAAGGGAAGGGAAGGGAAGGGAAGGGAAGGGAAGGGAAGGGAAGGGAAGGATACACAACACACACAAAAAAAAACCCAAAACAAAACAAAACAAAACAGGAGGACAAATGACACTCTGAAAAACTAATAATAGCATCAAATTTGAGTAAGGGTCAGTCCCATGCAATTCCAATAAGTATTGCATACATATGTCATCCCAGAGCAGCACTAGCCAGCCTTCCTTTTATTGATGATTTCTACCTGTTTTGCAGAAGGACAGAGAGGCCAGCTGAACACCACTCAGCCCTTCATACTTATTAGGCAGATGAAGCTCCCTCACATGCATTAAAATGCACACACCCTGCACAGAAACATCCTCTCTTACAGAAAATGGTTTTAGCAAAATAAAAGCATGTAAAGAAATATTTTGTCTGAAAATGTCTATATTTTTCCTCAAAATACAAATGAAACATTTTCAGCATTTTCAGTGAGATAAGAAAAAAACATAAACAGATCACATTTAAATAAGTGGGGGTGAGGTTGGTTTTTTTACTTTTTCTTTTTTCTGTTGGTTTTTTTTGGTTTGTGGGTTTGTTGTTTTTTTTTTGTTTTTTTTTTTTTTTGCAAAGAGAAAAACAAAGAAGACCTTTTGGTGGGAAAAATCAATCCCTTCACTGATGGGCTGGCTGTCTCCCTGTCTGCACAGGCTGATGCTCCTTTGTTCCCAGCTCTGTTCCCCAGCCTTCCAGCTGAGCTGGTGCCTCAGAGGATGCCTCCTGGCTCCCTCCCACAGAGCACAGCCCAGAAAGGCAGCTCACTGCCCATCCTTCTCACCCCTGTTGTGACTCACATCTCAAACCCCTCTTCCCACAGGATGCAATGCTAACAGAAGCAGGAGTTTCCAAAAACTCACATTCCCTTTTCTTGTCTGCCTTAAAAATATCTAAGTGAATATTTTGCTCTTAATTCAGCATTTTTTCCCCCTCTATCTTAGAGCCAAGAGCATGATCAGGGTGACAGGCAAGAAATTAGTCTTCCTCCCCAAATTATTTTCAGTGGCAACCTTTGTTTGGAACAAAAGCTTGAGGTTTATAAGTGCAGCAAGACCAAAGGAAGGCAGTTATTTCACACAGGCAGAGCATGTAGCTCATTAGAGCTGTGGAGTAATAGGGATGTTCAGGATAGGTGATAGGATGTTCAGCAAGGAGGATAGGATGTTCTGCTCCAAGCTGTCTTTCTCCCTAGCACAACCTCAGTAGCACTGGACTCAGTGCTGTCTCCTCAGGGCTGTGCACTTAATTTTGTCCCTAATCTCTTACCCCTCTTTCCCAGTCTGTCCCCCACACTGTGGCATGGGAGGCCATGGTGCTGGGGCACACTGCTGCAGCTGGGGCCACCTCACAGGGCACCCAGGGCCACCCAACACAGTGCCCAGCATTATCATCACTCACAGGCATTCACCCCCCAGTCCAGCAAAACCCCTCCCACGTAATTACACCATGCCTTTTCAAGCCCAAAATTCTGTTTTTGCTTGCACAGTTGTATGGGTTAAAGCCATAACAAACAGGCGACAGACAGGAGGTGCAGTGCTGCAGCTTGTCCTCTGTAGCTGTGGAGAGTGAAACCCTGGCTTTGCAGCTCAAACCAAAAGCTGTCCCAGAAGTTTGTACAAATACCATCAGGGTTTTTCTAAGGCATTTTCTGTGTATTCATAGATGCACAAATGAACAGTAGGATTTTGCTTTTCAAAGACAAGACAAAAGCAGGGAGGAATTCCTGCTAATATTTCAACCTGGGCATTCAGGTGGCTTGGGAATCCCTCCTGGATTTGTGATATACACTTTGGAACTTATGTTCAAAGTCCTACAAATAACAAGAATTAAAAAAAGACAAAGGACAACACTAGGCAAAATTATTTCCAACCTCTTAAACCAAACACCATCTTTAAAATATCTATTTGAGTGAGAAGAAATAAAATAACAATTTATTCAACAGTTATGAGGATGAGATCTGTGTCAACTACACATTTGATCAATGCCTAGTCATCAAAAGCCATAAACTCTCCTCTCCTGTCTGCAAAATAATGAGAAATGACTGAAGGAAGATACTACAAGTAAATATTTGCAATCACATTTCCAGATAATTAGTTCACACTGTTACTTTTAAAATCACTTCTGCATCACTGGAAAGGGAGATATCTGAGGAGAAAATAGAAAACAGAGGAGAAAAATAATCCCCAGGTAATTACAGAGAACTGTAATTTAGGCTTCATCACCAGGATTTATCATTTACAAGCTGCAGGGCCATCCCTTAAAAAAAAAAAAATCAAAAAATCTGTCACTGGAAAAACAAGCATTGTTACATGCAACCTGTAGTACATGCCAGACTCCCTGACATCAAATTTCAGTTATCTAAGCTAATGTTGGTGCAATACCCTTAATCATCAGTGAAATTCCCCCTGCTACATGAAAAAACTAAGGGTAAGGAAGACAAGGAACTTGTCAGGGACATTCAGGCTGCTGGTGGCCTAAGAGCTCTGACACCCAGACAGTCCTAGCTGAAAGCAGCTGAAAGCAGCAGATAAACTCATCTTGCAGAGCTGGTAGTTAGTTGCTCATGGTGTTGATACATTAAATCTATCTATTGAAAAGTAAAATGTTTAAGCTAAAAAAAATGTTAACATTAATCTCCAGTAATGACAGGTGATGTCACTTCACCAAAGAAGACCCAAGGTGTTATTCAAGCAACAAATTTAAAGAGATTAATCTTCTCAAAAGAGTTAAGGAAAACAGTTAATAGGGTCTGGTGACTGAATTCTCTACTCTTCTCCAAATAAAAAAGTCTCACTGGATTTTGGGAAAATATCACAGAAACACCTTAGAGTCAAACTCAGTTGTAAGAGCACAAAACTCAAAGAAAAGTCCACAAATTGCATATATTTGTTTAAAGTACCAAATTAAAGGCTGAAAATAAACCAAAACTAAGGCTAATTGGAAATCAGATGTTGTACCCATTACCATCAAATGTAACTAATATGTTTATGTTACTATTAAAAGCCTGTGGTAGGCATTAAAAAAACTATGCAATAAAATGCACTAAGCAATTATTAGACAATAACCATGGAACGAGTTTTGGGGTAAGAAAAGATAACACTGAATTTCAGGGGAAAAAAAAGAAAACAAATGCTCTCAGATACTCTCAAAAACTAGAAAGTCAAAAGAAAAAGTAACTATTATCTCTACTGTTTGTCCAAATCCTGCTTGTGAAATAACACTTAAATTCACACCAATAACACTTATATTCACACCAACACACACACGAGTCTTGGGAAGTTGATGAAGGAAAGGAAAAACACAGTTACTATTCTGCAAAGCAGACAAAAGGAAGGATGTCCTGTTCCAAGAATATACAAGCCCCTTTTTATAAGGCAGAAAATGCAATGAAAGAAAATATCCTTCTTCACCTTTGCAAGATGCACAGTCTCCACCTTGACTACTGCTCTCCTGAGCCCGCTACATCACACCTACAGGCACGCTTTCCACACTTGTGCTTTATGGGATTCAGTTGTGGAAACAAGGGAGGGGAAAAAACCTCTGCTTTGAGGAATGCATACCAGGGGCTTGCCAGTGACAGATGAGGCCCAGTACTGCATTTGATTGGCATCATTCCCAGTCACAAATGTCTGAAGGTACCCAAATCACTTTCCACTGTGGAATCCTGCTGAGGACAAGCAGAGCACCAAGGGATAAAGCTAGTAGGGATTTTAAAAGGATGGGACCACTGACATGTATAAGCCAGGCAAATCTATGACACACTGATTTACAGGGATTTGTTAGCATGCCAAACAAAGGCTGGTAATTTGTTGGCTGGTTGGAAAAGTGGAGTAGGATGTTTTAAGCCATGTAAGCAAAAATGGTCACTGCAAACACACACATACACAAAAAAAAAAAAAAAAAAAAAAAAAAAAAAAAAAAAAAGACTGTCCTTTTCCCTAGTTTTGTCATCATTTGTGTAGTTTTTCTAAAATTCCTAGGGACCTAAATATAATTATATGCCTTGGGGATGAATTTGGACACCAGTTATCAGATAATACCTGGTATGGCTTCCAGTGTTGCACAGACCTTAAATGTCAAATGTAGGAGAAGAAAGGCATATTTCTGGGAGTATTGCAGCAATTATTTACAATTCCCTACAAAAATTAGAAAGTATAATTCAGGAAGACTCCTCAATCATTAAAATCTTATGTACAGTGATTGTAGTTGGTTAATCTGGGTACAAAATCAATGGGAAACAATGCAAGGGAAGAAGACTCATCTTGCTCATCTCAGGCACACGCAGATATTTTTCATACCTTCAGTACAAACCAGTAGAACTGCTGCTGTAAGATGGCTCTAAATATGTGCTGCTGTGCTGTTATCCTGCAATACCAGCTCCTCCAGCACAATGCCTGGAATCATTTCTGCACAAAGTGTCACCACAGCTGCTGCTGTATATTTGGCTTGAAGTTCCACCTCTAGGGAAACCCATGCCAAACTATTTATAATAATGGGCTGCAATTTATGTGAAATTACTTTGTACCCTTCCTACATGGGAAAGATTCAGCATACAAGTCTATTCATTAATGCCTCATTAGTTTAAAGGTTCCTTTATAAAGCAATAATATGGGTACTTTGCTTCTCTATGGTGTCATTCTGCAAAGAATGTCAAAATGTTTTCCAAATGTAACCAAATATTTAACAGCCTCCAAAATCAGTGTGGAAGATGGGAAAAGATTATTATGTCTGTACCTAGTATACTTTCATATACTGATAAAAGGAGGCATTTAATAGTCAAAAGCCTCTGAGCTCCCACCACAGCTCTCCATCCTGGCTTTCACCTTGCACTGCTCCTGGAAAGCAGAGAAAAAGGCATGTCACAGGCAGAGCTGTACACAAATTCAGGTAGAAAAGTTCACTCTGTCAAAGGAATCAATCTCACCAGTGAAAAATTGTGTGGAATTCTCTGCCTTGTGTGTGGGTTGTGCAGCCAGGGTTTCTTACTTGTGTACTCAATGGATGACTTGAAAAATATTACAAGAAACTTACACTGAAATTTAAAAAAAATACACAAGTTCAAGTCTACAAAGCATTTAAGCAAGAGATTATCTTCCAGCATAGGAGGAAGCAAAAACAATGCAATGTATCCTGTCTTGCCAAGTCAGAGGGTAAAGCAAGTATTTGCTCTCTTATTTTATTTAATGTCTGATGGAGGACAGCAAAGGCTGCCACACAGACACACATATCTTCCACAAAGTTCACTGTTCACTGTATCATCTACCTGAAAGTGGCCAAATTTAGACTCTTTCTCTCTGAGCTATGATCTCTGTTCTTAGATACAGGTCATCCACAGCTCCACACTTTTGAATGCTGATGCAGTTTGAGTGTTGCCAATTTTCCTGAAAGCTTAGAACAAATTGCTCTCTGTGCTGCCCATCTCTTTCAGTTTTTCCTCCAAGGAATACTGGAGGCTGGTAGTAAGAACTTCTGGATGGAAACAAGCAAGGAGTACAGCAAATCTCCACTCTTCTACCCCAAAGTAGCCCCAGTACTTACACTGCTTATTTTTATTCATGCTAAAATAAAGTGTACTATGAAGTAACCTAGTTTCTGTGAGCCAGACAGCCCTGCTGAGCAAATTCACAGCTATCTAATTCAAATCACATATTTTCCTGAATCCTGCCAGTGACCTCCTACTGAAGCTACAGAATATCTTGGTCCATCTTTGTCTCTAACTGACAATGATAACTCAAGCTGAGCAGATGGTCATTTTTCTAGTCAGGAGATTTTCTATGACATTTTTTCATCCACATGTCTAAGGTACTTCCTGCTCTTTTATTCACTATGTCTTGATTCTTCTCTTTCTGAAGGTGATATTTACATCCTTAATGTCTTTGGCACCTTCTGGAATGAGATAAGCAATATTCTATGTTTATTTTCTGTACCTAATTGGCTGGCAGACAAAACCCAAAGTAACCAAAACCAAAAAAGGAATCCTACCTCTGCCATAGCTGACTCTTTCCTGTGCACACACATCCAAAACTCACCTCACTTAGGGTGGATGATTAAAATGATAAATCCAGTGCATAAGTTGAAGGTATGAGAGACCTGGGCCATCTGTAAAGATAACTGAGAATCTGCTGCAAGCCTACATTTTGACAATATTCATGTTTTTGACAGCTTAGATAATTGAATACTGCATACAGGCACCTTCCCTAGGGGGTGTGCTGCAGAAAGGAAAAACACCCGGACTGTAAACCCTGCCAAGTACAAAGCACTCCACTCATCCATTATTCCACCTTGTCCAATTCTCTACTGCCTCCTCACAGGCAGAGGAGAATGAAAAATCCTTGGAGGAATATTGAAATCCACAGCTTAAGTCTGAATCATCATCCCAAGACTTCTTTCCCTAAATAGGTAGCTATGGATGGGTTTTGATAATTAGGTTGTTCCCAGTCAACAAATATGTGACACATTCCCCATGACCACCACTGACCACAGGACACTCCATCACTCAGCAGCTTCATGAAGGCAATGAGGAATTTGATCTTCTGTGTAACAAAGTCTTCAGACAATCTCAGCCCCCCAGCAGCAGAACATAACTGAAAGGACTGTGCTCACAATACAAAAATACAGGTAGTTTTTTCTACTTAGCAAACTGTACTGTAAGCAGTATATCACATTTTTGGAAAATTTTCCATAAGCCATTCTCAGCTCCCAACTCACTAAAGTTTATAAAACACATATTAAGTCCCATTTATTTTACTGGAAGGAATCCCATGTTTTCAGCTAGCGCCATTGCCAAATGCAGGTATGCAGAAGTCTTGAGTAAAGCACTATGTTCTAAACTAATTGGCTATTATTTTCGTAAAGATATTATTTTTACTTGCACTCATTTTCAAACTGTAGTCCAGAACCACAAGGACTACAAAACTGACTTTTAAATTTAAAGTTGAAGATTTAAATCTCAGTTAACACAACTGAAGCCTTAGGATCAACACAAAACAGATGAGAGATGGCAATGCTGACTTAGGTAGGCACATGCTTAAGTGATTTGTTTTGTTTCCTTCTTGAAGGGAAGGGCTTTGGAGGAGAGAAGGTCAGAACTTTAACCTCCAACCCTTTCACCTTTGAATCCTTACTCAAAAGCTTCCAAGAAGGAAAAAGGACTTTGCAGTATGTCTGGGCATTTAATAAATCCAGGCTCTGGTTAATCAAATAGAGAAGCCCTAGGGCTGTACTAATTCCTAGACCCAATGAGGCCCCTTAGAACAGAAGCAAACTGTGAGCATAATAGGGAGTAGAGCTGCTTGAGTTCATTTACATGACATATCCCCGGCTCCTAAGCTATTCTAATGCTTCTGACTGAATACTCAAAATGAGGTTTTCCCCACCCAAAACACTGATCTGGTCCACTCAGGGCACAGCTGACCATGGTGATCCCTAGATTTTTTTGCACTGCAAAGCACACTAAATATTATAGAGTGAGCAAGGCTTCAGGGAATTACATATAAATATGGATTGTATTTATTAAGTGTGCTGGTAGATGTGCCAGATCTGACACTGCCTTTACAAAATCAGAGATTCAGTGCAACAACTTACAAAGAAAAAAAAAAAGCTAAACTGCTAATTACAGAAGAATAGACACTTCACAGATGTTTTCTTGCAGTCAGATTTTCTTCCTGCTCTCTCAATGGAATGATTTGCTATTACTTCATACCAAACCCAGTTGTAATTAGCTAGCCATGATGCTTTACATCAAGATCTCTTCAGTAGCTAGGTAGTTCCATGCAAGACAACCAGAATTTAGAAAGCAGTTTAAGGATCAAATTATTCAGTGTAACGTTTCTGCAACCTGCAATTTAAAGGGCTAAAAGTCTTCCTGCAGCCATCAACCCTTTCAGAGTCATGAATTTATTTTTACTCTGTTATTTCACTTGGTAAGGGGGCTGTAGATATTTAAGGGGATGTCTGATCCAAAAACAGGAGCTCAGTCTTTAAACACTGTTCAGCATAAATTGAATTCTGCTTTGCAGAATAAAAAATGAGGGGGGAAGCTTTACTTGGTTTTGGCTATTGACAATTTCACATAGATTAAAAAGAAATTTCTCAAATCACTGCTAGGCAATCTGCACTAGAGAATGTAGCAATATTTAAAAAAAATTACACAACAAAGTTTTACAGACTTTGCAAGAGAGTTGAAGTTTCAAGTCAAAAATTTTCTGTGATTTTATTTATTTAAAAAAGATCCTTTCTCGCTTCATACAAAGAAAAATTATCACTAACTTATTTACTTCTCTTCAGAAATGTGAGCAGCCAGGAACTCAGAAACTGAACTGAGAAAAATGAGGCACTGGTAGGACTAATTCTTGTAGGATGGTTCAGTTAAATATTACACTATGTACATGGATTATCTTCTTATCTTTTAGCAAACAGTTTGCTAGTCAGTCTTGACTCTCACTAATCCCTCTCAATCTCAGATTTGCTGTATATTTCCAGTTATATTTCCAATTTTCAGCCCATTTTTTATTGCCAATATCTAGGATTTGATAACCATTTCATATAAGTATCTGGAAGAATAACTGTAACACTACAATAATTAGAAGTATCTTGCAATTAATTTTTAGGCAACATTTTGGCCACACTTTATGAAGTTTTTTTCATATTCTGCAATATAATGAACCCCTGAACAAAAGCAAACCAGAGCCATACTTTAGTTCACTGAGAAGAAAATTATATTTACTGGGGGAAAGGCCTACTTGTAAAAACAGCTTAATCAGACATTCAGTCATTTAGCTAACAGAAGGAAAAGCTAAGTAGCTGAGAGTTTAGTAACAATAAGTGATGACATCATTAAGTTGTTCAACTCCCACCTTACAGCTACTGAAATTTATTGCAGGCTGTGGCTGCTTGATCAATACAATATGCAAAACAGCCTTTGGGTTTTAAACCTGTTCCAAGGTGTTTGAAACTTGCATGAAAATCAATGTGATAGTTATGATTAATTGCTGTCTTGCAACTCAGGCAAAGGAAATTACACTGTTTGCAAGGTGTCCCCTCTAAGTGAAGGGAGAGATCCTAACAGCATTAAACCTATGTGGTTTTCTAACACCACTTATTTAAAAACCCAAAACAATAACAACAACAAAAAAACTTCTAACCTACAATCACATAATATGAGGGAGGAAGAAAAAGTTTACAAAATCAAGTCTTTTTAATCTCAGTCTCAGTTCTTTCAGATTTCAGACATTTCAAAACCTTCCTGAGGTCATATTTCTATGCTGACTTAGATACGTAAGAGCTAAGGCACACAAGTCATTCATTTCTCCATCATCATTTGATTGTTCCCACCTAAATTCCGACCTCTAACTTGAAGTTTTCTGGATGTTCTGGTTTTCAGAGCAAAAGTTGCTTAACTAAATTTATTGCAATAAACACAGATGAAGAATCATTTAGATGACAGATTAATTCTCAAAATGGACAAGGATGTAGCACACTGTGACCTGTGCCACACATAGCCACACAGGGAATTGCCATATTTATTTCTTCACCTAGACTCCTTCCAAAACCATTCATAAAGACCAAATCAATAAATAAATAAAAGGGGGGGGTGGGGGGTGGGGTGGGAGGTGGGGTGGGAGGGGAACAACACAAAAAACACATACCCAAAAAAAAAAAAAACAAACCACAACCAACCACAAAAAAAACAACAGAAAACCCAAAAAAACATAAAGAACCAACTAACTGAATTCTGGAAAGCAATCAAGATCCCTTAGGAATATTTTGATTGTACTTATTAATTGGAAAATCTTCCAGGACATTAAATATTGGGAGGGGAGGGATTTAATAGTTTCTATATTGTCAACAGGAGAATAAACATATCTTGACTTTAAAAAATGTGACAAGTGTTTGGGAACCCTAAAAAATGATAAAGCACAGACTCCATGTAAAGGAGAAAATGAATGAGGGCTTATTGCTGGCTTTAGACCCAGCAATTCTAGCAAGGAATTACAGAAATAAGAATTTAATTTATTGAACAATTATGTTTTCCTTCTTTTGAAATGAAAAAAGAATGAACCATCTCAGAAAGGTTTTTTCCTAATCCCAAAGTAAATAGGAGTTGTTTTGTTCTCCTTTTTCAGACAGTAGCAGAGTACCCGCTGCTCCCAGGGTTGAGGTTTCCCTTCAGCCAGCAGAAGTGCTTCTGGGCTATCTCTCAGCAGTGCAGGTTACTATGTCACAACCATCAATTAACACATCTCTCTGCTTGGGCTGCCGAGTGTTTCAGTAATACCCTGATGGCACACACACACACTTCTGTATGCAAATGGCAATCTTATACTTGCATCCTGAATTGCTTATTTTGGAGAAAGGGGGAAGAATGTTGGGGGAAAAGTAAATTATTCTGGGTTGCTTTCATAACATGCAGCATCAAAGCTACTTTCACAAAATGGCACCTATCCCTACAGACTCTAAGTACCCTGAAATTCAAAGATATGATATGCAGATGAAAAAATTCCAACACTTAAACACTATTTATCACACCTTTATTCTGTGATATAATATTTGACAGGGCTGTTCCTTATTTTAGATATGTCAAGACCCAACACCCTGTTGTGCCTGCACTTGGTGCTGTGCCAAGCCATAAGGGGCACCTGAGCCACTCTAAACACAGAGTTGGGTGTGATGAGAGATGAAAACACCACCCCTGTGACCAGCAACACAGATCTGGAGCAAGGGATGGAGCGAGGCTGTACACAAATAAATAAAACTCACAAGCAGCTTGAGGTTTTCTCTTGGCATAAAACGCACATGTTTTAAACACACTCATGAAGACTAACACTGTCTCAACTGTGTCCCCTTACAATGCCTTGAGAACCTCAGCCCCTTGTTGGCGTGGATGTATCTAGCAGAAAAGGCCTTGGCCCTCTGTAAACCCTGATCAGCAATATCAAAAACATCCCTGTGTTTGCAACAATGTTTTCAGCACAAATCCAAGGCATAACCCCATGCCAGTTTGCACTGTGAAGCAAAGTCTAATCCAGCCACTTGCCTTGCTGTGGTTCTCAGAGATGAGCTACCCTAATTTTATCCAGATCAGTTTGTGATACTCTCACTGCTAAGTGATCCTGCTTTTGTGGCCCAGGGAAGAGGCCACAGAAGATGCCTGATAGCCTTCATCCCACCTTCAATCAGAAAAGGGAAGGGTGAAACCAAATTCAGCTACCCAACAAAGGGGGAAAAAGAACTGACTGTGAATGCCCTTGGAGATTTTGGGTTTATTTTCCTTTTTCTTTCAAGGGAAAGCTGATACAGCTCCGGGGTTTTTTTCCCCTCATATTTGAAGCTTGTGCAAAAAGGAGAATTACTTTAGAGTTAGTCTTCTCACCTCATGTGGGAAATGACAGGGGACGGGGTGAGGGAAGGGCTGAGCTGCTTTATTGAGTTTGCAGGGCAAAGTTTTGGTAGTAGGGCAATACTGGCAACAGGGATGGCTTCTGTGAGAAGCTGCTCACCACATCCAGCAGAGCCAATGCCAGATGCTTCCAGGATGGACACGCCTCTGGCCATGTTTTTAGCCTTTTTGTGGAGAGCTGCTGCCTGTGGGATGAACCAACACTGGAGAAGTTCATGGAGAATTGTCTCCTGTGGGAAAGACCCCATGGTGCAGCAAGGGAAAGACTCTTCTCCCTGAGCAGTGGCAGGAGCAACATGTGATGAGCTGACCAAAACCCTCATTCCACATCTCCCTGAGCTGCTGTGGGGAAAGAAGTAGAGCACAGGTAGATAGAGGGTGAGGGGAAGTTGTTTTCAAGGTTTGTTTCCCTTCTCTCATCCTGCTCTGGTTTTGATGGTAATAAATTCAATTGATATCCCCAAATTCAGTCTGATTTGCCCATGATTCTAATCAGTGAATGATCTCTATCCTTATATCAGCTCATTAATCTTTTAATATATTTTCTCTACCTTGTCCACTTGATGAGGGGAATGATAGAGAGATTTTGTGGGCATCTGGCATCCAGACAAGGTTAATCCACCAGAGCTGTGGTAGATATTTGGAAGCCAAAGAGGTGTATTTTTTTTAAAGAAGGGGAAGTTAGGGTCTCCTTCCTGTTTTCCACATCTCACTGAGGCATCAAGAAAAAGGTAAAAGCCACACAAATGAGAAAAAAAGAAAAAGTATGTGTCTTTCCCGATGGGAAATAAGAGAAGTAAGCAAAACATGAGTAACAGAAGCCTGAGCTCTGATGTTTTGGTAAAATCACTTCTATTTTGGATGGGACTGTGTTTTCTAAGTATACTGCTGTTGGCCTTTTCCATAGCTTTGCTGATTTTGTAACCTTCTACTGGAGGTTTCAGATAGCTGTCTTGAGTAACAGAATTTAAAAGGGACAATATCTATTCTCGTAAAACATTACTAGAATGAAATTACACATTATTGAGCTCCTTTATCAGAAAACATATTTTTAAATAAAGTACAGGTTTTTTTTAAGATTATGATAGAAAAAAATGGGTTTTTTTAATATGCTGATCAATTTGTATGGAGACTATGAGTGTCTTCTCATGCTTCTAAGAAGGCCTCCCCTGAATACAGGAATGGGGTGTAAGATTGAGTGAATACATTATCTTTGAAATGCTATACAGAATAATAATCTTGAGAAACACTTATACATTATAATTATGTGCTATTTAGAGTCCTTATCTAGGTAGAAAGACACAGTGAGGAGCTATAGAAAGGAATGTTATTTTCAGTGTAAGATCTTCATTTTATTTCATTCATCTTCTCACTGATGTAATTTTGATCACATCTCAGGATCTTGATTTTGTTGGAGCTTTTTATATAATATATCCTTACCAAATCTGGATTTAATTATTTTTTTTACTAAGATGATTTTACTATTTAAACAATCTGTAAACTTCTCAGATCAGATTAATCAACTGAGAATCTTCTGGAATTTTGAATGGGGTCCCTATGGCAATAAATAGGTTTCACTGTTGATTTTGATTTGCAAGTAATAAAACAGGTATTTATTTCATTCTACAAATTGATCATGACAGACAAACTCTACAACATGATATTTTGGTGCTGTCCTACGACTCTCCTGAATGAAAAACTTATCACATATGATAGAATTTCTAAGAAGCTAATGTCTTTGCTATATAAGATTGCATTGAAATATATTGTTGTGCAGATCAGGGCACAAAACAGCTTGGATTAAATGTCTGGGAAATTAAATCCCTTTGGATGACTGTCAGGACTAGTCTGCCTCCATTATCCTAAGACACAAGCTGGCACATTATCATTTTTATACATAGTTAAATACCCAGACTCTGATTTCATTAATCATTCAGTTTATCAATTAATGCAAATTTACCAGGGAGAGGGCATTCCCTGTCTTCACAGGAAATCCTATTTCCTAAAATACTACAGCTGTGTTACATAATATAAATAAATGTCTGACATTTTAGCAATAATAATAGCACTTGAATCAAGGTTGTTTTCCCCTCAGTTCCCCTTTAGCCTGCATACATGTTCATTTCTGCAACTTCTACTCCTCTAACAGAATTACAGAAGCTTTCTTAGACCAAAATAGAGGAAAAATAAAAAAACTTTTTTTTTTAGTACTTCCCCCCGCTTCAATCACAGGTAGCTCCAGAAGTGCAGATCTTTATCCCCATCACATTCCAAAGAAAAAGTCGTATTTTCTTATAAGACAAGGAGGAAATATAAAAAACAACAACAACAACAGAAAAAAACAGTATCTGCAGAATAATAAACTGGATCAGCTTCCAAAAGATGATGCAAGAGGATTAGAACCTCCTGCCTTGCAAAATGGATCTATTTTCATAACACTGGAGACCCCGCCTGTCTCAAGCCAAAACCATGGTCGCACCACCCCCTCTGTAAAGTGACTCAGCACCAGTGGTCAACTCAGCAATACTTGCTCTTCCTTCAGCATAAAACTGAGTTCTGGTTGAGTAATTTCTAGGCCTGTATTTATAACACAGACTGTGATTCATTCCCAATTTGTCTCGTCTTGGATTTCATGCCAGGACCAACTGGAAGATATATGCCCTTCCACTCTTCCAGGATGTATTGCAAGGAGCTGGAAAGAATTTTGGTGTTCTGTGTAAGCACCATGTTAATACACAGTGCTGATACTGTGTCACTGTGGTGGCATTGTAATATTTTCCATTATTAGCAGATTAAATAACTTTTACACTATTTCAGGCAAAATTTTAAAGCATGGACTTATTTTCATTTGCAATCTTTCTGAAAAAAAAAAAGTAGAAGCAAGTTATCTCTACAAAATTAGGTCATTGCAGGTATAGATCTTTTATAAGTAGAATCAGGTACTTCAATATTTAAATTTAAAGGGAAAAATAGTTACAGATAACAGGCATCATCTATCAAGGTATTTTCTGAGATCTCATTCCTTATAGCCAAACTAATATCCAGACTTGGGAAGAAACAGCAAACTGTTAATTATAAACCAGATTTAGTATAAATTTATTATTTTAAAACCATTTCCGGTAAAGGAAAGTTGTGTAAATCCCAAATCTGTACTTTGACTAAGGTAATTTCTTTTGATTTTCAGGAAACTAGACCCTGAAATTATGCTAAGATGCTAATCATAAAAAAACCCATTTCTTTTAAAGACCAATTTAGATGATACACACTGTTATCCTAGTATGTATCTGCCATTATTAAGCAGAACATAATGTCACTATTTAGGAAAGCAAGGCAAACAAGATATGGTCCTAGATGTGAGTACTTATTGATCCTGGATTGTGCCTATCTTAACAGGGTAAGGCTTTTGTATGCAGTCACTAAAAAGAGCTCAGAGCAGCGAGGTATGAAAATGTGTCATTTTGCTATCACTGGATGTGCACACTGATAGCATTCTCCCTTGACACTCTTTTTTCCCAGTTTACTGGATGTCCTCTCCCACTAAGTTTAGATTTTTTCACCTAGTTATCTCCACTGCCTTTTTAACATTTCCTTCTGTATCACCTAGCTCAGCTAATTGCTTTGTGACTTCCCTTCTAATCCAATTTTTTCTCATCTGCTATTCTTTTCTAAATCCTGGCACATATAATCTTTTTTTTTCAGATTAATTTCCATGCTGTTATGTGAGGCTATCCCCATCCTTCAGCATCATAGAAACATCACAGAACTGGCCCTTTTCCTGCAGCCTGGCAGTAGAACATTAGAACTCCAGGAATTCATTAATGCTAGCAGTTAAATTAAATAAAGGTGTTTTTAAAACTAATTAATTAATTTTGAAAAAGGAAAAAAGTCAGTTTGCAGATAAAGCTTTCCTCACCAAATGCCATTAAGATCATTGTGTTCTATCACCAGATATTTTTCCCACATAAATGTGACTGTCAGTCCCTTGGTTGATATGTAAAGTAATTATATCAAACCTGCCAGGGTAAATAATTTTTATTCATAGAGAGTAATACTCAAGCAAGTTTTCTGCTTAAACATGATGCAGAAACATTTTGTAAAATATCTTGTAGCAATCTACACAAAAAAAATCAGTGATGGAGTCCCAATTTTGAGCTAAGAATCATGCAGTCCCACTGAAGTCTCTCTTGGCCTGGACTGAGAGATGCAGGGTTTGCTGAAGATAAAGATATACCCCTTTAAAATAAACAAGCACTTGAAGTAGTTGAATATTACTAGTTTTAAAATGTCTGAGCTTTGTATATCCCCAGGGTCTCTTTGTTTGCATCTCCTTAAACAATGCAAGCCATTATTAAGAACATGAATAATGTGGCATGCTATCATATTAGGATAGAATTAAAAACAAGACAGCAAAGCCTTAAAGCTGTGCTGAACATACCACAGATATTGCAGTCTTCTACATTTGTTCTGAATTAAAATTCTGCTTCTTTCCTGAAACCTCTCATCTGCTCCTCACACAGCAGCTAGTGCCTATTTGAAAAAACATTCACTTTTGGCAGAACAGCTGTACTATTAGCTCGGGACTGCGGGAGTGGGGGGAACCAACCAACGTGCTCCCCCAAGCACCCTTTCTCTCTGGCTGTTGGGGAGGGCTTAGGGAGCCATGGGAGCAGGAAAACTTCACTCCTCACAGAGCATCTTGTCATGTGGCCAGGCTGACAGATCACCAAACACCCAGCCCCATCAGTCTCTCCCCTGGAGGCAGCACACCTACCCCCTCTTTTCCCAAGGTACCAGCTTCCACTCTACAGCAGTCTCATGGGGTCTGTTACTCCCACAGCAAAAGGACTGAATCTGCAGCTGTGATCACAGCCAGGACTTCTTCGGGACCATTCGGACTTGTATAAACCCACACATTCTTCCATTGAGCACTCCATTCTCAGAGCCAGCTTTCTCTCACTAATCTATTTACCTAACCTCAAATATCATGTTAAAAGGCAAGAACATGGTGGCAGGTGACCTAATTTTACTCAGCTATCAGTTGACTCAGATCCAGGAGTGATGCCAGGCAAGCACAGCCTGCTGTAGGAGCCAGTGCTTTTTGACAGCTCCTCTTTCCCCCTTTCCCTGCTGCTGCAGCTGGCTGGCATCACAGAGAAAAGCAAGCAGAGAGCTCTCAACCTGACTAAGCCTCTGCAAGTGGCCAGTGCGCTCTGCCTACTGATTTTAACTCACAATTCCTCTCTTCCACATCTTGAAGAGTAACCAGGCTAGGTCCCTTAAGCACTGCCCATAATGCCAATCTAAACCTCTTCAATTCCATGACCTCTTCAGACTTGTCAGACTGTGAAGAAATCACTGGGACTTTGTGGCCAGGAAGAATGGAGGCCCTCGAGGGCAAGAAGAAGCTCTAAGAAGTATTCAGAGAAGAATCTGGTGGCTTCATTTCTTCACCCTGGGGTCAGAAGAGTTCAGAGGCTTTGGGTATGACCAATAAAACTATTAGTTGCAGATATTCCAGAAATATGTCTGGAAAAGGTCTTCCCAGGCCTGCTCAGGACCATTTCTAAAGCCAGCTGTAGACTCATACCAGACCTGAAACACTGGAAACCTGCTGAGCAAGGATGGCAGCTATAAACAGTGTAGGTGCTTTGGTGTCTAGCTTTGCTTTTGTGGTTTTGTCTGAAGAGGTGAGTGAGCTGGTGTTGTCCCAGCTGAAGTGGCTCAGCACACAAGCCTTTAACCAGTCTGAAGGCTAATCCAGCAAGATACAATGACCTATTGCTCCCTTGGGCAGGATTAAGAGCTGTTTAAAATGAAATATACTTGGGGGAAAGATATGGGTGATACTGGGGACCCCCAGCTGAGGGGTTTCTAATGCCTTTCCTTGCGTTCATGGGCTTTTCTGTTTTATTGCCCAGGCAGTGAAACTCTAGCTTTTGATTGCCCAAAATTCAGCTAGAAGATCAGACTTCAGCCAGGAGCTTTGAGCGACTCCATAAGGAATATCAACAGTGGCGAAGCCTTCCCCCTCACACCTATGACCTCTATCAGTGAGAAGAGGTTTGGTAGGGGGAAGTGGTTGGTTTGACTTGGGGGGTGAATTTTTTTCTTTTTCAGCTATCAAAGCATTAGACTTCTCAGGAATAAAACACATGGTAAACCGACAAATTTGTTCTATCTCCTGACACACTGTCCTTAGCATGACCAGCAGCTCAGAAGATTTCAGATCTGTCAACCCGTGCCATGGCCCTACCTTATGAAGCAGAGATGCCGTGGTCACAGCAGTATATTCTCACCCAGGGGTCACAGCAGTATATTGTCACCCAAGGGTCCAGTAGAAACATGCCAAGTCGCCCATTCAAGCAGAGAGCAAGGCCTGGTTTCAGATACGACTTTTCAGATGTAGGTAAAGCAGTGTTGTGACAGAATAGTAAAAACTGACAAGACAAGCTCTTGACGAAGGTTTCTCCGAAGTCTAGAGTGCTGCTATGGAGACCATCCTTGAAAGCAGGCTCAGTGCCTGTTTTGCAGAGCTTTCAAGTTTTACCACAGGGAATGAAAGTGATCTTTAGATTTTGCCCTGTTGCCTGATCTATTGCTCTATATCTTGTTCCTGCCTCACCAGGGCAACAACTTCTTATTATCTGTATTGGTTCAGCTAATTATTCCATTAATGATTCAGCTGATATAGTTTAATACAGGAAGTGTATATGTCACATCATTAAACAATTATTTATGTATTCTAGACCTTTACCATAATCCAACTTGAGATTTGTTAATTTATTTCTCCTCTGGTGTTTATGAGGTATGATATCCTGCAAGTAACTAATTCTGGATCTCTGTTCTCTTTGAGATTTAATCAGCATTTGAGACTTACTTCTGGTATTATGCCAGGATAACTAGAAAGCAAGACAAGCAAGCTTTCCAGCATTTGGCAGCTCCTTTAAAACAAGTAGAATTTTAGAAGTTGATGTGAAACCCATAAAAACCTTTCAAAATCTAGCAGTTCTTTCTCACATAAAAAAAAAAAACAACAACAAAAAAAAAATTAAAAAATAAACCTCTTGCTTATACAAGCTTGATTGAAACAGTGCTTAAAAATTCATTAAAAAGCTACATAATCATATTCTAGTTTGTCTCAAATAAAAGGACAGCTAAGTAAATCTAATTGCCCTCAGTACCACAATGTAACCGTGGGTCAGTGTGACCCGGATAGCTTAAAATACAGATCCAGGGAAAACACAGCCAGAGATTCCCTTGGCTGAGAAAAAGAGCTTTTCATTTTGCATCTCCAGGTAACCAAGGCCATGTAAGGGTTGTGGGTGATGTGGCAGAGACTGACTTCATTATTCATGTTTTCTTATCTCTTTTATTAGTCACCTTAATTAACACCAAGCTGAATAGTACCTTAGACTGAAATCTATGTATGACTCAATTCAGTTATTTACAAGACAATTTCTAATTAAAAAATGTAGTTCATTTAGCAATAGACACCTGTGAGGAGAGGTTGCTAACATTTTACAATGAAGGGGTCTTTGAAATTTGAGGGGAAAACCAAATGAAAGTGACAACCAAGAAGAAACATCAAGGAAGAGACATGACTTAAGGAGACACGAATGTTCCAAGTGAAGCCAAACAACAGTGAGTGCAGATTTTATGTTATTATCTGGTTGAGCTTCTACTAAGAGGGCTGGCCTTCATACTCCAGCCTTAAATCATTAGATCCTTTACCTGGCAGTAGAGAAGAATTCATTTGAATATAAAAGCTCACAGAGCCATTCTGCTCCTTTGAACCTCCACAGAAAAAATTGTTAATTAAAGGCCTCCTAACTAGATCTTCCCATATTTGTACCTGCAGCTCCGGGTTTGATCTAGCTACATGACCTACCCTGTTATATGTCTTAGTCCACTTTATCCCCCTTGGGAATAAAGCGAAATAGGGCAAAGGTAGCAAGGAACCCTCAAGGGGCCAACCACCATGTCATAGAAAAAGGGATCAAAGGGCTTAAGTGTGGAAGGTGTGAGGAGAGGCTGGAAGGGTACAAACATTTTTGAAACTCTAGGCATTAGAGAGGCCATGAGAGGAAGAGGAAGAACAGATGGTGAGTGCTGTGTTAGGAATAATGGCAGTGGCAGGGACACAGCTCTGTGGAGGAGAGAAAATCATAGTGGTGGATCATGTGCAGGATCCAAAGTTGCCCTAGGGGAGATAGTGGAGGGAGAGGGAGGATATTGAACAACCAAATAGGAGAGTAAAACAGATCTAGAAACAGGCACAGGAAGAGACAAGACAGTTAAAAGCTATTATTGAGGTGGGGCCGTGGTAAGAGTAAGTGGTTGGTTGAACAAAAAAATTTTGAAAAATAGTAAAGGTGGAGCCCTAGGAGAGCCCTCTGCAACTGACAAAGCATCATCCTGCCTGCAAGGAAGCAGAGACATAAGTCAAAGCCTCCCAGTGAGCTCTTCTGTTCTGTAGTGTAAGCTTTCCTATGAAATAGAAGGCATTTGATCTTCACATAAAAGCTTCACCTAGGTCTGATAGTTGCAATTCTGGATAATTATGTCTCAGACATCTGGCCAAGAAAAAATAAGTGGATTTGGCATAAGCAAGAAAACAAAAGAGGTCCTGTAAATGTGCTCGACTTGCTTATCCGTTCCAGGTAATATACTAAGGAACAGGACTTTAGTGGATCATTTCAAGATCCATTTTAAGGGAATAAGCATTAAAATATCAGAGGTACAATCAGGGTATTATACAGCTGCAACATAAAAATTGTAGACACATATAAAAGTCACACAAAATCACACAAAGTGCTATTTTACTATGCAATTGTAACTGGTCAGATGCACTAGGGCATGACAGTAGATGACAGTAATCAAGGCTCACTGAAAGCAATTACAATTACAGGATAAGAAAATATGCAAAAGCACATTTAAACCTGAGCCAAATTCAGCATGAAGCAGAAAGCCTTTTCCAGTTATCGCATGCAAAGAACAGAATAAATAAGTTAGCACTCAGGAGCACAGAAACTTTTCATTTTGTTTCCAAAAAAAACTCAGCGGAACCCAACCGTTTTCCAAAACAGGAATTTAACGCTAATTACCAGTGTGAAAGTGAGACTACAAAGTAGGTACTTTATTCCTACAAGCAATCTAATATGCCACCAAACTTTTTTTTAACTGGATTTACCTGGCTCAGTGTGAAACAACATATACATTTCATTACTTGCTGTGCTTTATTTGCTTATCAACACGGCCATGAATGAGACTACAATGTCAGCCCACTTCATTCTAGCACCTGCCTAAACCTCTGCAGCCAACCCTTCTGCATCCTATCACTTGCTAAAACACCAAATGCATAAGCATACCAGTCAGAGGGGAGCTGACAGAGCTACAGGTATTTGGGTTCTTTGTTAGCACAATGCAAACACCCAACATACATGACTCAGTTGTGTTTGCAAACCCTCTCTTCCCACCCACCTCTGGGTCAGTCTTTCCTAGATAATATATCAAACATAACCCTTTTTTCTCTAAGGAGCAGAAAACTGCTTTTCTGACTCCAAGGCATTTCTTTGAACTGGAGCTGATCTATTTCTTCATAGTCACAAAAGTCTTTCCTGACCTTAAAATTCACCAGGGATTTATTTGTATGGGCATTTTAAGGCATAATATTAGATCACAATAGCTATCTTGATCTAACAAACACCTTCTAAAAGCTTGGACAAAAACAAAACCCAAATTTTACTTCTTACTGAAAGGGCTTGTTTGAAGTTTTGCTTCCCCTCCATAGTTTCAGAAGGCTATTATCCTCACTTTGTTTTAATTAGAGCTTCAAACCAGCACTATTTATGCTGAACAAGCCGAGTCTGGTCCAGCTGGGCCACATTTAGCACACAGGTTGTTCCCATTGCACTGGGATAGGCAGTATTGCCTTGCCTGCTGGGTTGGAATAAATGATCAGGGATCTGCTGCACTTTGAGAAGGCAATGGCAGCTCCTTGCTTGCTCATGCTCTTTACTGCTCAGCCTCATCTGCAGCAGCAGCTGCAGCTTTGGGCTAGAGCCTCACTGTCTGTGTTCCTCAGAGGATGGTTGCTGCACCTGTAAACCCCAGTAGTGCAGAGCTGGGAGAATTAGGAGCAGTTGAATAGCAACTCCACAGAATATCATATCTTATGATAGTATGGGTCTGTGTGCTCTTCTGCTAAGGATAAGACAAAAATCAGACATCCTGCAAGTGAGATATTGCAAATCCCTCTGAAGGCCCTGCAGCACTTCTTTCTTCTCTGGCTTGCAAACTTAGAGGGACTAGAACACTTATGCCTTCGCATCCTGCGTTCCCGTATCAGCCCATGAGCATTCTCTGAAATCACCATCCTGCCTGCAGCAACTGAGCACTGAGACCATCTGGGACTACTTACAACCCCTGTTACTCTAAACTTTAGGCTAAACAGTTTAAAACTGCTTCTCTATCCTCCAAAAATACTAAATACACCAAAGAGCTCTAGAAACCATGACTAGAAGAAGCAGCCTGTCTGCTCTCCAGCAAGTGTAAATCTTCACCTGAATCTTGCCTTGCAAGTGTTCATGCCTATGGAAATTGTGTGTTGTGTAGATTACATAAATTTGCCTGAGGGGTGGCCTGTCTGAAATACAGCAAGAATGTCTAAGTGTTAGTGGTAAATCTTCTGTAGCACACTTTGTTCCACCCATTTTTTTTTAAAGTGGCTTGAATCCTTTGACAATTTAAAAACTACACACAAAGCATAACCTTATGAGCATCTTCACTCAGACTGCTGCAATTTAATAATTTATTAAATAATAATAATGTGGCAAAGCAGTCTCAGTTTTCCTAGGTTCATTTTTACCATGTTCTACAGTCTTCCCACTGCAGGTTGTGAACTCTTTGGCTCTCACAGGGTAATCATGAACAGGCTGAGTTGGCATTTGGATAGGAAATCCACAGGGAGGCCATAGTAGTCATTTAGATTATTCAATTACAGAAAGAACAATTTTCTCTTTGTATTTGTAAGAGTTCTCCCACATACCTTGAGCAACAGCCCTGCTTGTCAGATAAAGATTATCAAGAAGCTGTAGGCCTCCATGTTTTCAATTTTGTGGCTCCACTATTTTTTTTTTTTCCTGTGGAGGTGTACAGCTCCCTGTAATGAATGGAAAACTAAAGACAAAAGACTTGCTAGGTCAGCTTCACAGTTATGTTAGCATTCCATAAAAACAAAGGTATTTCTGGACTGGAAGGTCCCTCAAAAAAAATACCTTTTCAAGCCACTTGTGTTTGTCACCCTTCTTTTCAATCTTGGCACCTGATTCAAATCCAGCTGCTGAAGACTACACCTTAAAAATATAAACTTCAGGAGCTGTCGATAAAATCCTGGGTTCTTTTCCCTCATCATGTGTGTTATGGGATAGGATAGTATTGTTAAGTCCAGTGAAACTACTGCTGTTTATTTCCCAAAGTAGATCCCCAGCACATGCTGCCTTTCAACCATCAGGACTGCCATTTCTGAGAGTTTAGAATCAAAAGCACTAGAAGGAGGAAAAAGGCAGATTCCAAGTGGTTCCCCTGTTCAAGGTTTCTGTTCACCTGATGGAAGCCTGCAGAGATAGAAGGTAGGTAAAAATATTGGGCTGCTTCTACTCTCTTCCCCAGGATTACCTGGCTACCAGGATGGGCCTCTGAACAAGTAATAACTCTGCTAACTGGCTTCCTCATTGCTTGAGAATGTAGCTCTAGTTTACACCAGCTTCTCATAGCAGGCCAGAAGGTAGAAATAAACTGTAATGCAAATGTATATTGGTCACAGCCTTCCTTCCAAAGCCAAAATTCTTACACCAGGAACGAAGAAAAAGGAAAAAAGTAGATGCCACAATGGAAGACAAGAATCTACTAGGTAGATTGCCTCTTTTAGGGTTGCTTTATTCTAAAAGAGCAGAGAAAATCAGACCCAGCAGAATACAGAATGAGAATCCATTAATTTCAAATATTGTTAATAGGGAATATTCAGGAAAAAAGTAATGGAAAAATTCAAAGGATTTATTTTTCTGGGTTTGGTACAATGCAGAATAAAAATAAAATTCTTACTAATGCATCACCAAAATGAACAATCACTGTCAATTAGTACTTGCATTCAATATTTAGTGGAATTATTTTACAGTACCCTCAATCTTCAATATTACTACTAGTGTTATTTTGTTTAATGTATAAAGCATCTCATTCAAATTCTGCCACTTCTGTTAAGTGCTTTTTATGAGATATTGATGCTCCATTGTTTTGTATGTACTTCATTCTTCACCATCAGTGACAAGATTTTTAATCTTTATACAGAAGAAACCAGGCTTGAACAAGAATGACCTGTCAAGAATGCTTATGGCTTTGTGGTTAGCTCTCTCCTGAGTGTGATTTAATAGATGTGGTGCTGCCTGACAACATACAATATTCAGTAACATAATAAAGTCTAGATGTTAACCATTTGAGACCATCAAAGAGAGAGGTACAGACGACTTGGGATTTGCAATAACACAAAAACCAAGTCATCTGGGACATCCAAGTTTCTTCTTTAACAAGAAGTGGGTTTGAAGAGGGTTTTATTTAGATGGGGCAACTGCATGTTTGCATTTTAATGCTGCTTGAGTTTTTATATTATTGTTATACAGACTGTGGACAGCAACAACAAAGACGTGCAAGTGCAGTTCTGTCACTGGGCCTTATCTTTACATGAAGATCAGTTTAAGCCACATTTTTGGGCAGTGTTTGGCCTCTCTGTTGAGCAAACATAGTACTTACTGCAATGTACATTTACCTGGTATGAAGTGCACTAGTGCCACCAAACCACATATAACCCAGAAGACAGCACTTGAACACCATTCCAATATATATTTCAGGATAGACACTGTTGGAAGGAGACTCAGGAGGGCTATTAATGTGCAGCCATGATAAGAAGAGAGGTGGGCTACTCTAGTGATGAGGGACAGGTGACTGGGGTCTAGGTAAAAAACGTTCTGCAGTGCTTATGGACTAATCTCCCAGACTTTTATTCTGCTTCAGTAGATAAGCACTCACGTAGCTTTCAGGTCGATCCCTGAAAGCTACATGCCTCCTCTCCTGTCAGTCTGCTCCACCTGGCAACAGGTCCACGCCTTCCCTAACACACTGGTGCCGACCTTGCTAAGTCAGCTGGAACACTTTAGACGTTTAAATCCATTCTAAATCAGTCCACTACCTCTCCTTTATCCACCACATTAGTTTTAAACTGTCTGCTCTCACCTTTAGTGCCCTGCACAACTGCACACTTTCTGTGTATAGAGGTTTGCTCTCTCCACTTAACAGTGACACCAGGCATGATGTGCCACTTACCTACCTCTCCAGCAAGCTTTTCCACCTCATGCTGCCTGGTTTGTGAGATGCAATGTTGATTCTGGTTCAGCGAGTTTGAACTTTTCATTCAAATCCCTCCTTTTGAGTTCATTTTAGTGGTGCCTACAATTAGTGGCTCACTGATCATAATTATTTTAAATAAACCATTTAGTTAAGCAATTGAGGTGTTTACAAGCACCAACAGCTTAACAGCTTGATCTTACTGCTGTAATGTGTGAGGTAGTTTCTCACTACGTCTCCTTCCTGCTGTTTATTACTCCGATTTTAATCTAAAGTCAGATAGTAAATTCTTCAGGGAAGTGATTATATCATTCTTTTGTTCAGTGCAATGCCTGTCATGTTTTAGGGCACAATAAAATCTAACACAGAATGTGCGCAGACTGATACCTGAAATCCAACATAGACTCAAACCCATTTATACAATTCAGAAAAAGTCTTAAAACCCAAATGTGTTTTCAGTGACCAATAAAAACAGCAGAAATCTTTAACAGGATAACCATCTTAGGTGAAAGGCCTCATTTACAAGGCTCCTTAAAGAAGCAATGCCACACTTCAGGAAAATGGGGAAAACATTCAAGCAAATAGTTCTACAGAGGTGCTTAAAACTCAGTAGACTGAATGAATGAGAATGGCCTATTTCAGTCTATGTAAGCAGGCAAGAATGTCTGTCTAGAAACAGTTTTCCAGGACATAGCTGTCACATGCTTCAGATGAATGTTGTGCTTGCTTCTAGTACAGCTGAAGTCTATGACTTAATCTTATCTGTTTAACATCCAAGATTCCAGTTTTAGATTTTGGCAGCAAGCATATGCTCCCCCTGTGGCAACTGCATAATAACATTATAGAGTTAAAAAAACCAGATCCTTTAAGGCTCAATTACCTCATGAAACTATTTTAAAATTCAGGGTGAACAAAACAGCAGTATTTCAGTTTACAAGCATCATTTTAGTTTACAGCTGTTTTAAAGGACCCATTTTAATGTTTTATGTCTTTCACCACCTGCAGAACTGAATGAAAATACTTATTCTATTTTGCAGAGGGCTACCAGAACCAAAAGAGCAGAGCTAAGTGAGAAAGAATAAGTATTTTTAAATCAAAGATAAGATCCAGGATAGCTGACTTTATTACCTCTCTGAAACACTTGAAGATTAAAAATCTTGCAAGGCCAGAATAAAAACAACCTACAGGCAAGCAAGAATCTTTAAAATTGTCTATTCCCTAAATTAGTATTTATATTCGTACTTATAATCCTGATACAACCAAATCTGGTTTTTAATAATTTTAATTACTGTTTTTGCACACTGTATGTTTATAAAAGGATGTGTCTCTTTAACCTGTGGAATTAATTAATTTTCATTCTAAATTCTTTGGATAGAAACTCGCTGTGATTATTAATAGCAGCTAGAGGCTTCATTGCAGTATAAAATAAAGAAAAAAATGGGATATATTATAAAGAATAAGGCAGACCTTGAAAGAGCACTAACTGGGGCCAGGAAAGACATCCTCCTCCCCAAAATAACAAAGACTAAAGAGAAAAGATATGAATCAGAAAATCAAAAAAGAAGTGAAGCAGGCAAAAGAAAAAGGTGAGGGTTGCAAGAGGGGAATAGTGGAGAGTGAAGGGAGGAAAGATTACAGAGTTGAAAGGAATCAGTCTCTTTGGTTTGAGGTTAACCAAAGGAATTATGATACCACTGGAGGAAAGAGGCTTGAAGGTTTAAATGAATGTCCTGGTCTGGGACTCCAAGGAGAAACCCCAGGCAGTGCCAGCTTTTCTGCAGAAGAGTTGAAGGAAACAGTGAGCAATGCCCAAATGAGCTCTGCCCACATGCAGGAGAGAATTAGGTTTGGAAAGAGCAGGTCTCCCTCCTCACCTTTCTTTTTGTGAGCAGTTAAGGGATGCTAAAAGGCACAGCACGCTAGCTTCGTTCTGACAGCACAGCAGGTACAGGTGTTGCCCTTCACACCAGAAAGTTCATGCTGCTATACTAATGTTTATTAACTGCAGCTCATACCAGAGGGGCCAATTCTATTACAAAGTGGGCAGGCAAGTGTCCATGTCCTTTTGTCCTCTGCAAAGATGGCCCCAAGGTAGTACGTGTGGTTTCACACCAGTGTATCTATTTACTAGGAACCAATATGAGGCCATATATACACTTCATTCAGAACAGCTGTCTGGCTGCAAGGCTTTCAGCAGAGCTGGGAAAATGATGGGCGGGGGGAGGGAAATTCTCTATGAATTATGGAGTTGGTCAAATGCCAGAAAAACTGGTCTGTCAAATAAATGATTTGAGGAAAACCAGCCACATTCACTGAACAGTGAAGAGTTTCTTCATATTAGAGCATATCCATCTACATTTTCAAGCTGATTCTGAACCAGACATAATTTCCATTCCTTCATGTCTCTTCATGGCAGGCACTGATAATCTTTTCATAAATAGTTTTAGACTGAGAATTATTATGTGAAGAAATGTATGAATAACTTTAAATTACAAGTTAAAGAGTTTCACAGTCAGTCCATGAACTATGTACTAGTGAGGAAAAGTAGCTATCTTCACTGAATAAATAATTTGTTCAAAATTACTTGCTTAGTCCAGACCTACAGACTTACCAATTTGGCCCAGGTTCAAGCCAGTCATTAAGTGAAAAATTGTTTCCTGAAACTCAGCCAACGAGAAAGGTCAATTTTCACAAACCTTGTATGTATTTAGTCACTCTAGGTAAAACATGATTTTTGCAACTAGCTCATCAGCACCACAGGTCTGAGCAGTGATGTCTGCCTGCATCTGCAGACAGTCCGGATCATTAACTTTGGGAAACATGAAGCGCCCCATGAATGTCAATAGTGTGTGAACAAAGCGCTCTCGGGATCCTGTCAACAGCTCCTGGGATGAGCATGGATGTGACAAGCACAGTGGCAGGTCCCAGACAGTCACTCAAGAGAGTGTAAGGACTGGAAGGCTTATCTACAACCACCCCTCCTTCCAGGTGCTTTTCTCCAGGGAAAACCCTGCTGCTACAGCAGAGAGCTGTGAAAGTAGCCTCTTGCTCCTCCTGCTCTACAAAAGTGAAGCGGGTCCCCCTTGCCCCTGTCATGCTGGTTTGGAGCAAGGCCATGGTGTGGCTGTCCATAGTAAGGATGCTATTTTGTTCCTGAAGCTCACTTCTTTTGGCAGCTTAGGTAATTCTTGCTTCTTGTTCCTTTAGCAATGTCTCAGTTGGGTATGCAAAGGTCTGTCTGGCTGTGTAGTGAATTAGACCATGGACTGACCAAGAACAAATATAACCTTGTAAACAAAAATTATTTTTAACCAGGATGGGAGGGAATGGGGCAAAACAGCTTTCAGTTACCAATAGCTCACTGCCTGGCTTCTGGAGTAAGCAAGAATTCAGTGCCTACAAACATCCCCAGTGCCCAAGGAAACATACTTGGCAAAGCTATCCTCAAAAGCACAAAGACAGGGACAGAGGCCCTTCAGTCCCTCATTATCCACCTCATCAACTCACTTTGGAACCTTATATCTATACTGGAGTTGGCTGGGTTTTGTAAAAGTGTGTTTGACTGGGTTTTCCTTTTATTTATTTATTGTTCTCCATTTAGTGATGTGTTTATTCAACAATTTAAAAAGGTTACTTAAAATATGTTTTTGTTTACATATGATCTGTGAAATATTTGGGATAGCTATGCTGAAATAATTTGAGATAAAGTGATAAGAAAATCAAGTATGTGGCTGACAGCTTGGGAAAAGGAACAATGTTAGAAGCACATTTTAGCAAAAACAGTATTAATGTATGATACCTTTATTGTATCCTGTAAACATTTAAACATTTGATTAAGCCTACTTCTATTTAAACCAAGGAAGCTACACCCACACAGAAAACAAAAGGATAAATAGGAATGTGGTGGATTAGGTCTAAACTGATGTGCAGTAACACATAACACTTTAATATATATACCCAAACAGGAGCTATGAGTGGAAAAATAATATTAACATCAGAATAAACATTGCACTAATTAACTCCAGTTTTAGATTATCCCTAGATATATCTCGTAAAGAGACAGTGGGATTTCCCAAGTCTCAGAAATATAAAATGGCCTCTGCAGCATTTAAAAGATGAGATGACACTCTTCAGATTTTTTAGTTTGTATTTTTTTTTAAAGGTTGTACAACTAGCAAAGAGACTTGCTAATAATTATGTAAATTATTTGACTCAGTATGAACTTCTTTGTTTAATATGTACCATGCTGTTATGCATATTATAATGCTTAACATTAAGGTATTGAAGCAATAGGGGAAAATCTTATTCTTAATGAATTTGAATACTGCCATTCATTAAACTTTTTTATAAGAAAAACAATTAAGGACATCTTTCCCTAGACCAGGTTGCTCAAAGCCCCATCCAACCTGGCCTTGAACACTTCCAGGAATGGGTCACCCATAACTGGGCAACCTGCTCCAGTGCCTCACCACCCTCACAGCACAGAATTTCTTCCTAATACACAATCTAAATCTACCTTATATGCATTTTCCCTAGGTGAGCTACCATCCAGATATCATCAAAAGACATTTGTGTGAAGTGCTTGTTGCTCTTATCACCTGCAGGAAGCCTATGTGCAATTCCTCATCCCCTGCTCATACACCAACCAGAAATGTAGCCCTGGAGGCTGAGAGGTAGGGCAGTAGAAGAAGGCAACCATGTATAAACCAGTTACAAGGTAAAAAAAAGAAAGAAACAGCAGAGAACAGGAAGATTTGCCACTCTCAATTCCAATATAATTTCACTATGCACCAAGTGTTCTTGCTAGTGCTAGAGAGCACAATCAATTAACAGGATATTTTAAAGACTGCTGCACTGTTTCTACAAACCATCACTTGTAGGATGCTGGTACCTTTTCTCCAAGACTCCTCTCCCCTACACATGTGAGTCATTTCTGCACAAGGTAGTTCAGTTCCATGTGTAATAGCTGCATATGACTATTCTCTGCCACGTCTCTTTCCATAGTCTCTAACTATGTTACCAGCTATTGGCTTCTATCATCTCTGAGCTATGTCATAAATTTACAGGTGGGAAATAAAAACCACTCAACTGAAAGCAATCCTTTGTGTGATTCTACCTTTTTCATGTAAGGAATATGTGCATTTTTTTAAATAGCCAGAATGAAGATATCACAGTTTCTCAGGTATGTGGTTTTTGACAGCATGGAAGAAGTATTATTGCAAAACTTCTAGGTCTTTCTGGAAGAACTAGTAGACATCTGAAGGTAGGAAAGGTGAAAACCTCTGAACCAGCCACTTGAAAACCTACAGTGATTCCTGAGAACTCAAGAGATACTCTGAACTCCTGGCTGGAATGAGTTCCAAATTTTCATAAATTTTTTTTGGTGAACCAATGTGTTGGAATAGCAGCCTCCTCAAAGCAAAGTCATGGATATCAACTGAACTCCAGCAACGGTAAATTTTTCCAAACCCTGAGAGAGGATTATGTCAATGAAACACTGACCACTTTCCAGCACTTCTCTCTGTCATGTAAAACAGCCTTTAGTGAAGATTCACCCTAAATCACATCAGCAATAAGGGGTTTCCTTGAACAGATGAGAACCAGAGCTAAGTGAAAGACACCACAAAAGAAGAAACAGATTTTTGCCTACAAACCTTGATTTAACCTCAAACTTTGATTTAACCTTAAACCCAAATCCTCCTAAACAGGCCTAAGGCAGCAGCAGTAGTGACAAAACTTGCTACCCACAAGCATTCAAAAATAGTGAGGCAAAAATCGCTACTTTGGCTTGAAAAGCTTGACACTGAGGGGTGAGTGCTTTTACTAAATTTTTGAAACCACTGGATTCACTTTTTCAAAAATGTTTACATGGTTTATATAAACCTGAGACTCTCCCCATGGTCTCAAAACATCTGAATATGATGATTTCAGGAGAGCATTCCACATCACTAAAAATATTAATATGCAGACTGCCAGCTTGCCTCTGCAGTACTGCCAGCAGAAATCTTCTTTTGGGGCTGCAGGAAAACTCATTTCAGCAACAGAGCAGCATGGCAGGAATTCCTATAAGCAAGAGAGGAAAAAGAAGAAGTGATGAGAATTGGATCTCCGCTTAGCACCTCCTAGAAAAGCGCACACATTGTTTTGTCATTGCTTGTGGGACAAAGGATGGTGTCTTAATTTTGTGCATTTTCCATCAATTTGTGTTTCTGGCTTGAAAAGATTCAGTGTGTCAAATCTGGATTAACTGAGCACCCTGTCAAATTTAGGTGACAAAAATATTTATTTTCTGATTTACAACTCAAACAGATATCACTAGACTAGGGTAACTATAGAAGGCTGAGACAGCTGAGATAAAGATGGGCTGGGTACAGGTTTATAGTGGTAACTGAAATGGATATTAAGAGAATTACACATGTAAATACAGTGCTGATGTGCTGAATCACATTTGGTCATATTTTCTGTCCCAGTCCTCATGACTGATTCCTACTGTGGGTCAGTATCTGCAACAAGTCTCCTGAAAGAGGTTTGGCAACAGTCACTGTCTCATTTGTATCACTTTTAAAATAAAGTTTCTGACAAAATCATTGCCTGTTCTTCAGTTTCTATTAGCCTTTTAAAATTTACTTCCTCAATACAGATTTTCTGGCTATTTCAGGTTAAAAATTACATGGCACTTGGTCAGTGTAAGAAACTCCCTCAAATCTAGATGTTTCAGTCCACAAAACTCCAATGGAGTTGGCTCAAGACACACTCATTCCTGTAGGAAATGCTGCATGCCTGAAGAGCATTTTTCTCTGAAAGTAGAGAGACATGGGAGGGGACAGAAGCAAGAATTCCCACTGACCTCTTAGGATGCATTTTAATTTTCTGTTTCTTCCCATATGTTTCTCCTTCCCTCCAGTCCTGGAGAACATGGGAAAGTAAGAGCCAAGCCACAGCTTTTGGATGAAAGGATTCTGGTATGGATTACAAGAACTAGACAAACTGCTGAGCACCGTGCCTTCCACAGGTCAGCTGGATGTCCTTACCACCTAAGAGAAGCCCACAGGAGAAAAAAATCTCTGTATTATGTTCTAAAATAACCCAGAGTGGTGCTTTCCAGAGGGGTTTAGGACAAGGCAATCAGTCCTATTACTATTTTACTGCCATAAGGAAGCTCTCCTCAAATGCATGGTGATAGAGCAGTAGTTTACAATGTACATCCTTATCATCACTTGTGAGTCATATAAAACTCCTCCATTATCACACACCATAAAAAGATTAAGTCACATGCACATTTTAAAAGGTAATTATTACATTTAAAGAAATGAAACCACATTATGAATTGTATCAGTACATTATTTAGCATGAGGCGCCACCAATTTTTTTTCTATTAATTCCTACTTTCTTAGAAAATAAAAGCTTAAAGTCAAGTACAGCTGCTGAAAAGTATTAATGAAACCTGTGTCTGCACTGCAGAACCAAAGCGGTAGGAGAGGTGTCAGCTAGACACGAAAAGGGAAGATGAGATAGGGAAAGACTTACAAGGGAGATATTAAATAGTAGGAGACAGCAAAGATTTACAAATTAGTTACTTGTTGCCATTCATTACCATCAATATCTACATCAGGGAAAAATGAAGTTTAGAAGAATCACAGTTTTGAAAACACCAGAATGTTATGGTAATATCAAAGTTGATAACCAAAATCTCTGGTTTGATTTACACACACATTATTTACAGGATCTGGTTGCATCTAAATAAACATGCATTTGGAAACAGTCATTCATGTGGTTGGATGCTTCCTCAAAGGCATATATACAGTCTGTTATTAATCTTTGGAAATCAACTTTGTTCCTTAAAAATGCAAATTCATGTAGTACTTTTTATATTTCCAAGTTCTTATATAATAAAATGCATCCTTTCAATCAGGGCAATGCAAATGGACATGTTTTTCCTTTGTGAAGCAGATGTTTTAATTGTTAGATAAGCTCCTAATGGTTTGCTTTCTTTTAAAGGAAAGTGAAAGTATATGAATGACCTCTACCTCCCCACGGCTTTCAGAGCAGTCACTTTTCTTGAAGATTAGGAGTCTCTTGGACTCCAGCCCCAGCTTCTCTTGTATCTGCAAACTACAGTCTGAATTAGTTTTCTCCTTTAACAAAAACTCCTGCTGTGTTGAGAATCTCTTAATTACTTTTCAAGCTTGTCCTGTTATTGTGAAATTCTGAAAATCTGATTACTGTGCTAATAAAGCTAGTGAATGCAATTTTTTTTTCTATTTCATTTGAAGACTTCAAAATGCAAAGATACACAAAGTCACACAGCAAGATTGCATTAATATAAATACATGACTAGTGTCAAATGAGAACCTTATGTGAGTAAAATGTAACGGTGGGAACTATTCAGTCTACATCTGATAGCGGGAAGTACTAAGGAACAAAATTCATCAATTTAGGTGTTCAGAATTTATCAAGTTAGTTTATAAGACAGAATTTTTGTTCCCTTTGGCAGCTAAGAAAAAACTGCATTTAGAATCATAGAATCATTAAGATTGCAAAAGGGCTGTATCAAGTCCAACCTTTGACTGAACTCCACCCTGCCAACTAAACCTTATCACTAAGAGCCATGTCTAGTCATTCCTTGAACACTTTCAGGGATGGTGACTCCACCAACTCCCTGGACAGCTCATTCCAATGCTTAACCACCCTTTCAGTGAAAAAAATTCTTCCTGATATCCAAACTGAATCTCCCCTAGCACAACTTAAAGCCATTTCCTCTTGTTCTGGCTGCCTGGAAGAAGAGATCGACCTCCATCTCACTACATCCTCCTTTCTGATAAGGTCACCCTGAGCCTCCTTTTCTCCAGGCTAAACACCCCCAGCTTCCTCAGCTGTTCCCCATAGCACCTGTGGTCCAGGCCCTTCACCAGTCTCACTGCCCTCCTCTGGACACCCTCCAGCCCCTCAATGTCTTTCTTGAAGGGAAAGGCCCAGAACTCAACACAGGATTTGAGGTGTGCCCTCACCAGTGCTAAGCACAGGGGGACGATCACTGCCCTGGTCCTGCTAGCCACACTATTGCTGATACAGGCCAGGATGCCATTGACCTTCTTGGCCACCTGGACACACATTGGCTCATGTTCAGCTGCTATCAACCAGCACTCCCAGGCTCTTTTCCACTGGGCAGGTTTCCAGCCACTCTGCCCCATACACTGCAGGGTATTGTTGTGACTTAAGTGCAGGACTCAGCACTTGGCCTTGTTGAACCTCTCACAAAAGGCCTCAGCCCATCAACCCAGACTGTCCAGATCCCTCTGCAAAGCCTTCTTACCCTCCAGCAGATGAACATTTCTGCCCAGCTTAGTGTCTTACTGAAAGGGCACGCAGTGCCATCATTCAAATCATTAATAAAGATATTAAACAGTGCTGGCCTTAATGAATTTCCCACAAAATTTAGCAAAAAAACCCCCAAAAAACTCAAGCCAACAACAAGGTGAAAAACCTCAAGTCCAAGAACCCCAAAGCAGTGTGAAATTTCTACAGGTGATAGTGGTGCTTCAAAGGCCACCAGACATAAAGATTCTGAACACACGGTCAGAGTTGTTTCAGTGGAACCTCCTATCTTTTTCATAGCAATAAAAATTTAAAAATCTGCACAGTCAAAATTATATAGTAAAAGGCCAAAAAGGAAAACAGAGCTGTACAGCAGGGAATTGCAAATCTGTTATGGTTTAGCAGATGTTCATCTCTTCTGTATTAGATATCTTCATCCTGGGCTAACTGTATCCCATACAAATGGCAAAGAGATTCACAAATCTCCAAACCACAGCTGAGCTAATCTGATTTGAACACAGTGGGCCAGGATAGAAGTTTTTCCTCTTTTTTAAGATATTGATTTATCTGGAGGAAAATTAAAGAAATCTCCTGTGGGAACAGCCCCAGATGATGAGACCCTTCATCACCTCATTAGTTTTGTTTGTGAAGAAGCTTCTCCTCCATTACTGTCTTTTTAAACTCTGCCTCCTCAAATTGATTTGTGATGTACATTCCTTCAACAATTCTTTCTTCCTTGGTAATTTATCCTTTGAGATGAGTAGCTGGACATACAAGAAGACTTATGCTAGCCAATATTGGTAATCATAGGGGAGACAATAGAGAGCCTTACCTTAAAAATATATGTGCTTAATCATCATAAAAAGCATAACAGTGAAAGGGCAGTGTGCCAGACTTTGGAATTGATGATGCTGACATAAAACTAGAGAAACATGGCTGAATTCTATGGGGTTTTTACTTTGTTTTTAGAGAAAGTAAAGTGAAGGGGAGGTGCTTCAGTAAGGACAATGGTGCTGGACCTCCATGGTATCTGTCAAAGCAGGCTGTTCCACACTGCCTGCAGAAATTTAGCTGGAACTTAAGCTATTGCCTTGCTGGAGGCAGCTGATCAGCTGCATCCTGCCTCAGGCTGAGCTCCTGCAGGCAGACTTTTAGAAACCAGACATCTGCCTTCAAAAATGGCACTCAGTGTTATTAAAAATAAAGGAATGGAGGCATATCACTCTCTTCAAGCACAGGACATCTGCATATTTATGGTGCTCGAACTCTCACACCAGTTCCATGAGTTTTATGCCAGTGTTCAGTCCCTGATCCTCTGCTCCTGAGAGATATGTAGGTGCCTGGGCTATTACATGCAAATTATTACTGCTTGGAAAAGCAGTGGCCCCCTGAGCCTCCCCATGGAGAGTTGGGCAGATTTTCACTGGCATTATACTGCCTTTGGCTTTGGCTCCTTGCATTTCTGCACTTCCCATAGAGCCCTTCTTCCCTACCTGTGAACCCTAAGTATGGGGAACCACTGTCACACATGAAAACATCAGTATTTTGTTAACATTTAATCTGTCTGCTAAAGCTATTGTGCCAGAAGAGGAGGGAAAAGAGTAGAACAAAGGCTGGTTGCTTGCTGGCTGTTTTTCCTCAAGAGACTTATGTCCTGACATCACCCAGCAGTGATTTCCTGACATCACCCACCAGCATGGGCAGAGCCCCAGCATTCCTCTTTTGCTTCTTTTGCTGCTGTTCAGAGTGACAGTTCACTGTTGATTATGCTACTGTAACAAATGGGAGGCAGAACACTTTTGTATTTTTTTCTCCTGTAAACTCAGAGTAAATTAGATTTGGTGTTCTGCCAAGAACAAAATACTGTCTACTATTGTAAGAATTGTTATGGGCCAGATTTTCAAATCCTTACTACTGGTGAAGTGTGTTTGTCCAAATGTTGAGTTAGTAAAGATATCTGATTTGACCCAGTATCTTTTACATCTCTGCCTTTAATTCTCTTCCTCCCAGAACACACAAGTGAATACAGGCTTTAGAACAGAAGAAAACTATCTACTTAAGATAAGCAGTTCAGGATTCCCAGCTGTAACTATACCTGGTCTGGCTGATTGAAGATCTTTGTTTTAAAACAGTGCAACTAATGTTTACAGTATACAAATATGAGCTCAAATATGACCCCAAAACTATTTGCATGGGTGGAATAAAATAAATCCAATGCACACAGAAGGAGAAGGAAGGTCTAAATAATGTAATATCTAGGAGCCACAATAATAACTGCCTTACAGAAAGTTGGAAATTACTTCTGTTTTCCTTGCTCTTTTTTCTAATGCCTGTTATTTTTTTCCTCCAAAGCCTCTCAGAGTCTGAATAGAAGAATACTTGTGACATTTGCTAAAATTTTAAAGTGGATCTGTCCACACTCATACACGTTGGCTTTCCTTAAACTGCTAATTTCTAGCCAAAGTCTTCTCTTTTGTACTTCACAAGGGGGGCAGAGCAGACAGCTTAATCTAATCCCAAAAGTGCAAATGTCAGACTAATTTATTTTTTGATGAATCCCACAAAATATTTTAAATAATTCCAAAATAGCTTATACATGCATGTTGTATGTCCTGACATTAAAATCCAACAAGAAGAATCCAGTAAACAAAAGTTTCGTTATAATTGATTTGCCTATCTCTGTCTCACAAAATTTTCCCAGCATTGTCTGGATGCAATGATGCCTGCTGTCTTGAATACAAATTACATGGTTTAGTATCTCTTCTTTGCTGTGGAAAAATGATTAAAATAGAATTTTAAATGGAATCATTTTATAAAAGGTTATGAGTTATTAGAGAAAATGCATTTTCACTGCAAAATTATTTTTAAAGGACAGGATATGGGATGGCGAGGCTTTCTAGAAGGACCAGAGAGCAGTGGAAGAATTCCAGTGTTTTCTTGTGAAAAATGTGGTGCTTTAGTAATAACCTTTTTTGATAATGAGATTTGTTTTAATTAATAGTCTGTTTAACATGTGCATTCCATTATCAGGAATTATTGTGCTTCAGAGGCCTCTCAGTGGAAGTAAAGATGTAGTGGAGGATGGTGTAAAGATGTTTGATGTAGAGGAAGCCATACCTGCTCCACAGCTGTGAGGAACAGATTCATACTATCATGGTGCTGTGAATGGTGACTTCTGCCAAGGAGCGCTTTAGCTCGGAGATTCAGTCTCTACACCAACGGGATCACCCATGCCAGGCAAACACTACCCTCCATAAGAAATGGACAAATGGATTTTTCACCAGGGTAGAAAATCATGTGGAATCCCATTGCACATTAATGGAGATGACCAAATCTATAATGGCCAGGTTGAACAGGTAGAGCAAAAAGTTTTTTAATTTTTGTTTGTATATAAGGGATAGAAAATAAGAAATATTACCTTCTTCTTTTTCATATCCTTTCTACTCTTACTGCTTCCACAACTTACCTCCCAAAATAGTCAGACTAGACACTCATTTGCATCTATTTCTGCTGTCATAATACATTCTCAAGAGGTTTGAGGTGAGTTTGGGATAAAAAAATCAAAGGCTTAACCTCCATGAAGTAATAAATATTGGTAACTGATGCCCACTGGGAGCAAAGCTGAGTACTTTATTCTGGTAGAGGAGATGCCAAAATCACTCTGCTATTTTCTTTACTGAGAGCACCATACCTATGATAACATGTACCTCACAGATTTACACTGGTGTAATTGATAATTACATTTGCTGACCTTCCAGATGTTGAGATGCATATTATTTTCCTAGGGCCAGATCCCTCCCTCAACAATGTTTAGGAATGTGTCCTTCTAGCCACTTTGTACTATTGTTAATTACAGAGGTATGAACTGTCCCTGAAGTGATCATGCTTATTCTCTTCAGTAAATGGATGTAGAAGAGTGCTCAGCCTACTGAAGGCAACATCAATCTCATCTGAGTTTACTGAGTTTATGCGTTAAACCACTTTGTGACTGCAGAGTATTGCATGTAGAAAGATTGAGACTCTTCTGGGTGATCGCCATCTGGGCTTGCTGATCTGAGGCAAGGGTGTGAAAGCATACAGTCTGTGTGAATTGTCTGTATCCTCCCAGTTGCTGCTGCTCTGCGTCATTCTTTGAAGTATTCCCTAAGGAATGGCATACTACCCAGCTGAATCAAGCATGGTTAAGTCCTGCTATAATATCACATTTCCAAAGCTGGTCTATTTCAGCTTGAAATAAGTTATGCTCTTTATTTGTATATATCATTTTTAAACCTAAAAATATTTCTTTTACAGAACAGAGAGAGTCCTCCCTTGAAAATGTTTTGGAGGAGTACTGATTAATCAATACCAGTAAGATACTTGGGGCTAGCTTTTTCAAACAATTCTCCTCTTGATCTCTGTGAATCTCACTGAAATGTAATTAAAGAACATTCCAAGGCATTGATTCTGGAAATATGGTTGGCATTTTGTGTTTAGTCAGATTGTATTTGTTCTGCATGTAAAATTACTCCAAGAAATCATTTTTTTATGGCTGAAAGTTAAGGGAAACTCTTACTCACTATTTAAGCGACTTCCTCCATACCAAGACTGACTTATCAAAGCATTCGTTTTTGTCACTTAAATAGCACCTTGGACCAAAGCATTTGTGCTAAACTGTAAAATGACAGCCTGGTCAGGGCAGAACACACAGGTATTGTACAGAGAGCAGCAGAAAAAAGGCCCCAAAGAGACAAGTGTCCTTGTTAATGTCGATGCTCTAATACTGCCAACCTGATCAGTTTGCTGATCAGTACATCAAAGGAAATAAAGTCTTCTAGGAGCTGAGGCCCTTCTTTCCTTCAGCAGAAAGTATTAAAAAGCTAAGGCAGTTACTTTAGTTTTGGCCCTTCAAATCCACACAGCTCAGATCTAATGTACAGTTTATGTCTGGCCCATTACTTATATAACCCCACAATATCATAGTTAAAGAAGATTCTCTTCTGCCAGTACAATTTCTATTTTAATCAAAATCTCCCCCTTACAGTACTTCTAATATATTTAGGAGTTGCTGCTAATCTGGAAATATTTTCCACTTCTGAAATCAGTCATTAATAAGACAGCTACTACTGTGCATTTGAATTCCATCTAGAGTCTTCCAGGTATGCTAAAAGTATTAAAGCCACCATAAGGTGTTCAAACTAAAAAGGAAGATCATCAAGTAATAAATGCTATATTGTAAGAGGTTAGGGGCATTACCAGACTAATATATGTCCCACTATAGAGAGGGCTGCAATTTCAATGACTGCCTCAGATTTTTAGCAATTCTGACTCTTAGTGTAGATTGTATCTTTGCAGATTTCATGCAGGGAGCATAAATAGCTGCTTTTACTTACAACTCCATAGACCTCTACCCTCATGATGTTATAATTACATCTGCAGTTATGCAGGAAATAATACTAGATAGGTTTCTGACTGGCTTTGTCTTTGAAGTGGCTCAGATACTCAATATCTGGAAGAGAACAGCTCTCTGATTAACAGCCTCCCAATTTGTCATCAACCAACAGTCTGTGGGTTACAGTTTGTGAAGTGAGGGACTAAGGTACAAGTTCACACATCTGAAAGAAAATAAATTCACAACAGATTGGATTGGGGGAGCGAAGATTATCCAGGGACAAAGTCAAGAAAAATAATGTGTGTAAAGAGGCAATGGGAAAAAGTAGTATTGAAGAAGGAAAGAAGGAAGACAGAAAATAGCAAGTTGTTCAGGATGAAAGAAGGGAAGAAGAAAAGAGAAAAAGTAGAAGGTAAGTGACAAAAAAGGCAAAAAAGCAAATACAAAGGCAGAGAAAGAGAAAGGACAATGGGAGGCTTACCCAAACAGAACTAAAAGTGAGATGCTCACCATATTTTTTTTCTCCCTAATTCACCTCTTCTCATTTGCTGTAGGGGCCTTTTTCTTACTTTGGTTTTGTGGATTTTTAAAGCTTAAAATAGTCAGCTCTATCTTCATTATCTCAAGGTAGTTAATGAAAGCGGACTTCATTCCAGATGCCAAAACCTGTTTGCTACTAAATAAATTAATGAATAAGGCCATAAGCTGACAGACAAGTCAAATTTATAACACATTATCATATGTTCCCTGAAGGGATAGGAGGGATAAAAGAGCTTATGCATGGAAAGACACATTTTGCCTTGGATCACAGCCTTTTAGGGCAACATCATGTGGAAAGCAGGCATTATACAGAGCTGTCCTAACAGTCACAGTGGCTGCCAATGGCGAGCTATGAAAGTAATCCCTGTCTTCAGATGATGAAGAATGAAGCATAGGGGAAAGCACAGGGGAGTGAGAGGGGCAGTGTTTTTTCACTGTCACATAGAGTATCTATGTGAAGAATCCTCTGAAGTAGACAGAAGGCTACCTAGTACTTTGTGTACATGGAAAATCTGAAAAAGATTGTAAGCAAAAGAAGAGGAAGGTTTTGCTGAGGCACATCTCCTGCCAGGGTGCTTTTGGTTCCATGACTCTTTGCAAGAGTTTGTGGCTTAAGAACATACACTGTGACAGAAGTGTGGTTTGGAGAAAAAAAAGGTTTCAAAACCTACTGTATTTATATTAAAAACTGTTAATAAAGAGAAAACGGAAATAGACTTCATCTTGGCCACTAGGGACAAAGATGACAAGTATTCATGCAGAAGGGAAACTCCTGGCAAATAAAACGTGTTGTTGACTGATTACTGTTTTGAAGTAAATATTTTCAGTAATATTTTTCTTTGCAGTAAAGTTAGTTGGTTGATTTCTTCTATGTCCCTGAGATACAAGGCTAGATGAGGATCTAAACTGAGATTCCTGGGGTAGCACATCGAGGCATACAGCCTTAAATCTTTGCTACAAGTAGGGAGTAAAGTGATCAAGTTCCAGTCTTGATCCCACCTAAAAGAATGATAAGTAGAGGTCTACAGATTGCAGTAAATAGTGACAAACTAAACAGAAGGTGTTGAAGTGTTGGCTGCTCTTCTCCCAGGAATTCTTAAAGAGGTTACCAGATTTCTCCCTGAGGTTGCTCCTAACAGCAGGGAGGTGAACAGTACACAAATCAGCTCTGAACCACCACAGCCTATTGGCCTAACATTGATTTTGGTTTATGCTGAACTGCAAGGTTCAGAAGCTGACTTGCAAGCCATTCAGTCTCCCCTGCTGCAAGGTAGATGCCTATGGAAGACAGCAGAGATGGGGGCACTTTTTGTTGCTTCAGCCACTGCACTTTCACCTGCCATTAGCTATAAACAAATACCTTTATGGGAAGTTCACTGTGGAGAAGACCACAAAACAAACAACCTAAAAGAATCTCCCAGCTTAGTCTGAAACTCTGATAATAGTCACTTTATTTTGCTTAGAATCTCTGTCTTCCCAGATCATGGTTAAAACTGTACATTATTGTTGCTACCAAGAAAACAGCTGCAAACTGAGATGTCAAAAGTATGGTTTTTTTTCTGTTCCTGGAGTGAAAATGGTATTCAAATTGCCTCTACACCTATTCTGTGGAAAATTAAACCTTTGATGCTTCCAAGAGTTTTAGCAAAATTTGGCATCTTGACCCGAAGGATTCATAAATCTATACAAATATCAGGGGGAGAGGGGGCTGAGATTTTAACATCCATGTAACTATTATGCACATTTTGTGAGAGGAACTGAGGAAAAGTTGCTCATTTGTGTAGCTACACAAGTTTGCTTAGCTCTTCTTGCTTTAGATTCTATGTTTTAACAGAAAAGACCATTCTTACTCCACGACATTCATAACAAAATCTGATGCCACATAAAACACCAGTTTAGAGTTTCATTGTAAGTTTAAAACTAGTTCATTTTTAGAAAAAGCCTTACTGTGACATTCATTAAATTTTCACTTAATCTATATACTGTTTGGAGCAAACTTGCCTATAGATATGTTTTGGTGATCAAACTACATTAAGTTAATGAAACCACATCATCCAAGCTTTGACGCTTCTAAGTCAGTTTTGGTTTGCATTTTGAGTTCCAGACCAAAGCCACAGTTGAGGGAAAGAACTGTTATGAATCAGAATAAAGAAAATGCTCATGGCACAGTTTTCTATTTTCTCTATAAAATTAAAGAGCGCTTTAAGCCTTCCTTCAGAAATAAAGCTGAAGTCTCCTGTCAGAAAGCCTGCCCTTGTTATACTTTCAAAACAGAGACAGGTTTTAAGGAGCACATTCCCTATGGTACATTTAGGACCGTTTTATTAAAATACATACACGGCAAATAATGTATGGCAACACTAAAGAGTGTTTTATAGTGGCAATTAGGATTTTATCCAAAGTCCATTAATGCCAATGGAAATGTTTCCATTTATTTTCAAGGAGTTTGCAGTAGGTCCACATGAAAAAAAGTACACTGGTCTCTTAGTCTATCCTAGTCCACCCAGATGAGAGGAAACCTGTGTCTGATTCACATGCCTCCCTTACCTTCTGGGCTGTTACCAATGGATTTTTAATTACCAGTAATGGGCAGACCATTATATTTAAATTACCATCCAATTTCTGGTCCATTGTTTCAGATCTGTGGGCTCTGTGAGCAGATGCCGAGGCAGCTGTGCAGCTCAGAGCTTCCATGGCATTTCACCTCAAGAGAGATGTAGCACAGCAAGCCATTTAGCTGGCATCCCCCGCCACCGGGAACTTTGGTCCGGTAACACAGTGCAATCCAAGCTGTGACGTGCAGGAGGGAAAAGCTATTGTTGAATCCCTTCCAAAACCAAATTATATCTCCCATTGTCTCAAAGGAATAATAAACCCTGGCTGGCTGATTGTGGAATATAATAATAATCTAGCTGAATTAGTGGGCATTCCTGGGAGTGACTGATTTCTGCATTTTCCCGAGAACGTTATTCTTTTTTTTAAAGATAATAATTCTTCTCAGGAAAACAGGATTTATGTATACATAATATATAGAAACTAAATTAAAAAAATTTAGAAATGTTATGCTCAGAATCATACTCCTCATGTGTCCACAAAAAATAAAGTGCTCTTAGCAGAAATACATGGCTGTTGAAAGTGGTTTTACTGACATAGCATCAGGGCACCTGCCAGCCCAATTCTCCTTATTCAGCCTTCCCTGGGGATTCCCCACCCTGCCATGTGGTCCATGTGAGATTCCTAGGACTGTCAGCTTCATCCCAAGGGAGGTTCCCAGTATCCAGGACAGAGCATAGCGCACTGTATTAGAAGGAATTTCAAACAAAAATGTCTTCATTGAGACTGATCATTCACCCATCTGTTTGTCCCACTTTGTCTGAACTGGATACTTGAAAACCTCACTAGTGCATCAGCACACAATTGCAGGGCATGTTTGAATCAGTAACACACAATTAGTTATTTTAATGTATTTTTCCAGTTAGTGGTGGATTGTGGTGTTTCCTCGGTTTAAATAAGTCATACCTTTGATCTCAAGAGTAGAAAGCCAGCCTTGTTGTCATCAAGCAATTTAACACCTATTTGTGATCCCGACAACCATGATTCACAAGCTAAAGATCCTGTAATTTTGCCTGCAGATGTTGTCCCAGCAGAGCAAGCATTCCCATTTTCACCAAAGCACGGGAAGAAGTACCTCTACAAAATGTGAAGTGGTTAGAGCTTTGACTGTGGATGTCAGAGACACAAGCAAAAGACACTTGTTTTCCTGGAGGGACTCTTAATCTCATATTGCTACCTTCAAAACATGCAGTGGTGTGGGAAGGGGACAGGGGACTTCCAATCTCTCTTGCTAATGCTGTTCCATTTTGAACGGGATCATTAAATATTAAAAGAGTGAAAGATCAAAAGATAGAGAATGACTTTTAGCCTGTTTGTTAGGCATCTCACGTTTTCCGTTCCAACCCAGTGAAGATGTAGGTACATTTTAGAGAGAAGAGACACAATGAGAGATAACAAATAAGCCAAGCACCAAAATGCTGTAGTGTTTAGGACACAATTATGAGTTATAAACTGCAGGGGTTTTGTCCTTTCAGGCAGCAGACAGAATTAAATTTCTACTTCCCACATTATCAGTGATGCCTCTGTCAGCAGGTTGGGCAGGCTAGAAAGAGGAGATCATTAACTTATTGGTGACACTGACACCATGATCCAACGAACTCAACTAATGTACCTGTAGTTAAAGCCCCAATGAGAGGTGTGTACCCACAGTTGTGGAAGACTCTATGTCATTGTCATCTCTCCCTGCCACTTCCTGATGACTAGGTTAAGTGGATAACTACTCAGCCAAATATTTGAGGACCTCCTCTCCCTAAATATCTAGCTCTGCTTATCTATCTCCCTTGAAATGTGTGGCCTTCCCTGAGAACTGTGTACTTCACTAGCTTTTACAGCATCAATAGATAGAAATTGCAACAGATATCAAATTGCCTTGGTGGGCCTAGTCCTCAGCCATGCTATGAGTTCCAGTTCCAAAAATTTGTCAAACACAGGAAAAAGAGACAAAGAGAAACTGTGCTGGATTCTCTAATTACTTTCCACTTTTTCAAATTACCTGGAAAACACAAGAAACATGCACTTTGCAAAGGTAGAAATGCCTATGTAAGATGCAAAGCTGGTCTAAATAAGGGTTCACTTGGATTAAAATATAGGAATAAATACAGCTATAGAGGCTCTCAACTGAGTTATGACGTCAAGCAAAATTCCTTCAAATACCCATTATGACAAGATAAAGATATCTGAGAGTCCACTTTTGTGCAGCTCAGGGCTCTGAACCGTGGTAAGGACACAGGAAGAAAGTCTGCTTCCTTAGGGAGTAGATATGTGTTCCTGTCTTGTGCTTTCCGGCTTCCTAAAATAAATGTTTGCTTCACCTGTGTCCTCTTCACTGCATCTCCATAACTTTGCAGTCATGGGAACAGTTCTGAGGTAATTAAGAGAGTATGTCCCTACCCTGAAGTTGCTGCACCCACTGCTTGCTTTGTTTCATGCAGTTGAGGAAGATGAGCACTTGCTCTTTTGATTCCTGCTCCCTGAAGTTCTACAGATGTAGCTTACGGAAGAGTAGACAGAAGTTTGCCAGGTTCTGCCTAGACCTATGGGCAAGATATTCCATTTATTCCCTGCCATAGTTACCACCAAGGATGAGACTAAAGATATTTGACTTTTTCTTCTTTTCTTCATCCTCAGACTTAGGCCCTGGCAGCTGCTTTATTGGCACCAGTTGTGTATAAGAGTCCATAAAGCAGAAGGAATAATTTAGGTTTATCAAGCTGCAGACATTCCCCTTCATCCCTTCCAATTACAGCAGAGATCAGGCTCTTTGGCTGGGATTTTCAGGAAGCAAGTACAAAATGTGACTAGTCTGACTTATTAGTTCAGGGGACTTCCACTTCACTGGGGGAATCCCCGGTAGAGAACATGCGGGTATTTTCCACCGTATACGAGGCAGACAATCTGCTTCAGATTGATTGTGGTCCTCTGGGTTCCTGAAATTTATTTGGTCACTCTTATTGAAGGGACTGAACAAGCCTGCTTATGGGGTTTGGTTTGCTGTGGAGGATGCAGAGCCTACTCCCTAGGCATGCATTAATAATGCATTAAACATAGAGAACATTAGCCCACATTCTTCTGGAACCTTAACTTTATTAAAAGGGAACATGAGTGCCCACGGCTTCTTTTTCAGTGTAAAGATGTAACTTTCCCAACAGAACCACAAGAGATCCTCAGAATTTTACCCATCTTTAATCAGAAAACCAAGCTCTGATTCTGTGAATTAAGATATTACGAAACCAACAGAAAATAATGGGAACGCGGAGGTGCTGAAGAGAGTGTGGAAGTAACAACTAAAACACCCCAATTTTCTTTTCTAACCTATCTTCACTTTTCAACATTCTCTCCCACATATGGTGATGAATTAAGACAGGCAATGCAGGGAATTCTTCCAGTTACAGGTCAGTGCATTACAATAGCTCTGGAAATAAAGATTTTTCCCTTCAGTACATGCAATATGAGATTTTTAAAGCAGTGGCTATGTCTAGGATTTAGTTGTCAACAATTTCTGTGTAGAAACTATCACAGAATTATCCTATGCAATTACTTGCACTTAGGCTCTAACTGAGGCTCTAAACCAGCACATAGAAACGAACCTCTGTTCAGGACATTATGCAGTTAATTTATTCCCTACCTTAAACAAAAATACAGGCTTTCATTAAGGACACGGAAGCAGGTTATTACCTCCCTCCTACCCACTCCTAATATGTTTTATCTTTATTCTTTACAATCCTGGATAGCAAAGCAGCTGAGAGCCACCAGGATTTCTGATGCCACACGGTTATTGTCTCAGTTGTTTGTTCTGGTTCCAGCCGAATGATAGTGGGAGCTGTTCTGCTTCTGAGCAAAGGGGAGGAGGAGCTGCAAATTCTTCGTTTTTTAGGCTGGAATGAAAGAGACCTTAAAAGCTGTTTGCCACACAACTTACAACTCCTTTTGTATTTAATGGCCTGGAAATATTAGAGTGAATAAATGCTAATGATTTGGGGGTTTGCAGTATTGTAGAGCAAATAAAGAAGTCAGGCTAGCAGTAACTTGCCTCTGTGTTCACACAATCATTTTACTTCAGAATGCCATGAAAATAATTTAAACAGACTTCTGTCAAGGCATTGTTTGAACAATAGGCTTACTTAGTTTTCAGGATTCAATCAATGTTTTCCTTGATATAGGATGCCATTTTTTATATGATGAGGACATACACAATTAACTGAAAACTCTTAAGTAAATTTCTGCTGCAGATATCTTCCTTGCTATGCCACTTTATTCTACACGCTGATAGAAGAGAAACAAAAAGAAGAATCCTTATCTCTGAATCACTCAGAAACTGCATTTTCAAACACAGCTGGCACTTCAGAGATCAGGGTACCTGTGAATTTCAGTTTACATTTGCCAACAGACAGAGTAGGATTCATCCATGCAGCAACAAAAGCAAAGTACAATTGTAGAAAAAAAAAAAAATAGATATAGTGTGAGAATAAACTATCTACAAATAGGAGAAAGAGAATTACCAAAGAGGGAAAAATAGACAACAGGCTAGATCCTCTGAATGGTCCTCACAGATTTATGTCATCATAGTAGTTTAAGGAAAACCAGCTATGGGAGAAGAATCCTGGAACAGCATGAAGCTACTGCAGAAACTCCTCATTCTGTGCTCAGGATGGAGAACCAGACTGGGAAAGAGAGGACCTGCTGCTGAGAGCTGCCTGCTGTCCACTATCCAAACAGCCCCACAGGGCCCAACTCCTAGCAGGGGAGGGATGGGGGGAACAACACAGGCTTCAACAGCTGGAGCTGGAATCAGGTAAGAAATGAATAAAGGCACCTTTGTCCCCATTCCTCCAAACTTCTGCTGATAATAGTTCAGATGGATTAAACAAACTGGCTCATTAGGACTTGGCTGAAAAAGATTGATGTAACAATCAGACACATCATGGACAAGTTAATATTATCATCTCACTTTTTAATATAAAATAATAAAGTTTTGAAAGAGAGATATGCTGTCACAAGAGAGATAGTTATGTCTTCACCTATACCACAGCTGAGATGATTTCTCATCTTTTCTCTACCTTAGAAAATCAAACCCTTTTTTCTAGTTACTACTTGACAATAGCGTTCATTCAATGACTTGAACAGTGATATAAAAACATGTCCTTTTAAATGGGAATGAACAGTAATGCATAAATAGAAATGCAGAAAAAACTCAAAAGTTGCATTTTCCTATTTCTTTTCTTGACATGGAACGATATTTCCCTGTTTTTTTAACTAAACAGAAATGGATAAGACTCACTGTAACTGAGTACAGCTCTCAGTATAGCAAAAAAAAGTTTAAAAACCTGAAAAATTTAAATAGATCTATTACTTCTTTAAATTAAACACTTCTAAATGGAAACTTTGCTCAGGTTTCTCCAACTTCATAGATTTTGACTGACATATCTGCCCTTGTAACAGACACTCAAATCAAGAACCCTTAACAAAAGTGTCCTTAACCATAATAGTTTTAAAGCATGACTGCCTGTGCTAGGTGAGATGAACTCTGGCGTGTCTCCACAAGGAAGCTCCCAGTCTCTATGAGAGTAAAGAACTCATGTTGCTTGCTTTAGATGTGTCTGGTGGTGTAAATAGTGTCAGCTTTTAGAAACCAGACAAAGCCAAACATGGAGGGAAAAAAAAAAAAAAGTGTAACTGTGTGCCTTAGCACTCCAGCATGGGTGAAATCTAACACTGAAGTATTGCCACTCACTTCAAAAGGGCCAGAATTAAACCTATAGAATCCAAATTTAGAAAAGTCTTCAAAAGATTTTGAGCAATATTATGCCACCTTTAACATCTGAGGGCAAAACACGTTATTTTGAAAGGTCAAAAGGATAAAAGCGGGAGCAGCTGACTACCCTGCCCTACTCTCTTTACACTACATAGGTAGGGCTCATTCAAAACCTCTGCTTTTAAAACAGGGCACACCTCAGTGTGTATTTTCTATTCATAAGGCAGTACAAACCTGCCTAGTTTAGTTGTCCTTAAATTAAGCCCTACCATTCAGGGCTCTGGGCCAGAGGTCAAACACCAAAAGAAGAAATCAGGGCCTGACTCGTGATGACTCAAACCTCTCACTCGGTGCTCAAACACTCCAGCGCTCCCTTGATTATTTTGGCATTGGGAAATTATGACCCAGATTCTGGGACACTGTATGGCCCCATCCTGCCCCTGTCTCAATTAGGCTATTCACTCAGCTTTTCTCTCTGTGCTTCCTGCAAATCCTAGCAGAAAAGATCTGTAATGAAGCACCATGAACTGCCACCAAAGAGAGACCTCCTGAGATGGGCCGAGGAGTTAACACAGATCAATGTATGCCTCCTTTTAAGGCACCCTTAAGCCATCAGAGCAACATTAAGGAAGTATGGTTAGAAGAATCATTTAGAATTGAATTTTATCACTTCCTGGATAGCTTTCAGGGGGTCTGTTTTCAAATGACTGAAAGGAGAAAGCATGGTTTAAGTGATTTTAGAAAAGGGAACCATGATGTCAAAAGTGTACAATGCACCTTTCAGCACAATGAGTAACATTACTTGCTGGAGGTTTGCATTTTTTGAAGGACTTTTGCACTTCATATTCTATTAATTACTTAATTATTAATTCTTCCGAGAAGTCAATGTATGCTTAGCAGATAGAAACCCACCTAGATGACATTAGGAGCTTTTCTCCATCACAAGCAAGAAAATATCTTGTAAATGCACACGGAATAGGAAGAACTAGCTGACTGTGGTATTTTTAGGTTTAGGTGAAAATAACACTGGGATTATTTAGCAAAGAAATAGGAAGAGGAAATAAACCAAATAATTTAAAAACAATTTCTCAACAAAGAAAATTGTTGATGTTCAGGGTAACTGCAGAAATCACTTCAGTTATCTGGATATAATACGAGAGCAGGTATCAATGATGTTTCTAACCCTAATATATCTCAGTAATGCTTCAAGTTCTCAACTTCTGTATGTTTGGTGGCACAGGCTCCACCTACACCTCAAGCATAAGTCAATAAAAATACAACGCTTCGCAGTTCAAGCAGGGAAAAACTTTTCCTCCTACATGTGGAATGGTGAGAACACATTTTATTTTTTTAATCCCCTTTAGTTGTTGTTATGTGTAACATAGATAATTTGTGCCTGTAGAATGATAATGATGTAATGTTTTGTATTATTTAAAAAAGCATACCAGCCGGTACTAGGGGGTTTGCCTCACATATGTTGAATCTGTCTCTGATAAGACCTCATTACAAGTTAATACATGTAGTTCATCTGGAGATGGGTTGTTTCTCAACGTAATCCAGGAAATCCCGAGTGATGATGGTCCCAACAACAACCCAAGACTGCAATCACTGGAACCACCCAAAAGGATACATCTCAATACCATGTTCCCTTCCTGGACACCGAATTGTTCAACTCAGCATAGAGAAAAGAGACTTTATGAATATGTGGGACTTTGAATGGAAAGAAAAGGCTGATCACTGAAATCCTGGCCTCGAGCAAAATAAACCATATAAAAGTTGCTCGCACAGAACAGGTGGTGCGAAACATAGGGGGATCCTCTGCTGTAGCGGTCAGCACCACTTCCCAGCTGTCTGACCCAGCGCCGATCCCGGGCTCGGCACTGTCCGTTTCTTTGTGGCTGGCTCAGACAGATTTCAATTGCTAAATAAAATCAATTTTTATTTTTAATTCGGCTGGATTAATTTTTTATCTATAGCAGTTATTAAAAGAGGGAAAACATTTTGACTTGGCAATACCTCTTTACCCTTGGCTGGTAGATTTCCCTGTTTAAGGAAGAAAGGTTTGAGGTGATAGTTTACATAACATACCTAAGCATATTATGTAAAGATTAAAGCAGCAGGGTCGGCACAGGGACAGAAGTGTCTCACTCGCCCAGAGGTTTGTTTTGTTCCAGGTTAATATTCGCACTAAACAACTAACATTTAAGTGCGGCTCTGCCTTGGCCTCTCCCATTCCTGACCGCGATGCTTTCCACAGAGGCAATGCCCGCCTGCGTGGGAGGTGAGGTTCATTTACCTGGCCACAATCGGGCGACAGCGCCTATCTCCAGCCGGGATACCGCACGTCACCGGGGCCGCCGGCGGCCCGGGGCGGTTTGTGCCCCCGGCTGTGCTGATGCCACGGCGGACAAAACTAGCGCGGTAACACAGAGTGTGGCCACCAAGTGCCGAGGCCCGGGCCCTCCCGCAGGCCGGCCGAGGCACCGCGTGCCCCGCACCGCCCCTCCCCAGGTACCGCGCCGCTCCCCGCCCGGGGCAGCGGCCGCGTCCCGCCGGCGGCTCCCTCCGGCTCCGCCGAGACAAAGGCGCTGGGGAGCTGCGGGCCGCCGGGACCGGGGAGGGGGCGGCGGAGGGGGCCGAGGGGAACAAAGGAGCCGAAAAAGACGAGAAGAGCCGAGAAAGTTGATGCCGGCCTCCGCCGCCCCCTACCCTGTCCCGGCCTGCCCCTTCCACCTCCCGGACTTTCGCGTGGGGGCCCACGGCAGCCCGGCGGCGGCAGGGAAAAAGGCCGGGTACCCTCACCTCCATCCCCCCCGAATCCCTGGCCAAAGGTCCCGGCTCACCCCATCCCCTCCCGCCGCCTCCTCCTCCTTCTTCCTCTGCCCCGCTGACCCCGCCCAGCCCCCGGTGCTTCCCTTTAACGCGCGCTCCCGCCGCCGCCTCTTGCCCCTCCCCCCTGCCCGGCGGCGCGCGGCCTCCGCCGGCCCCCGCGGACGCGCGCCCGCCCGCGCGCCCATCCCGTCACTTCCCCCCCCGCTCCCCCGCCGAGGCCGCGCGCGCTCCCGCCCTCCCGCCCCTCCCTCGGCGGCCCGCGAGCGCCCGGAATAATTGGCTGGCGGGCGCGCGCGCGCGCGGCGCCGGGCGGACGGGTGGGGGCGCGCGCGCGCGCGGAGGCGGCGGCGGGGGTGCGCGCGCGCGCGCGGCAGCGGCTTCACTTCTCTCCGGGCAGCGGGGGCAGGAGCGGCGGCGGAGGGAGAAGCAGCCGCGGCCGTCGCTGCTGCTCGGGAGAGACGGCAAAGGGGAGAGGAAGCCGAGAGCGAGGAGCGCGGGGCAGCGGGCTCATGACTCACTGAGCGGCTGCAGCCCCTTTCCAGCCCCGCGCCCGGCCGGAGTCGGGGCGCCCGCGACGGATTGTCCCGCAGCCTGTGCCCGGCACCAGCGAGAGAGAGACCTGCGCTCGCCTGCAGGTAGCAGCGGCTTCCCCCCCGTCTCTGCCGGGGTACACCTACCTCTGCCCCGCCTGAGCTCCCCGTCCTCCTCCCCTCCCCCCGCCGGGCTCCTACCCCCATGTCGCTCGCCATCCCTCCCCCACGGCAGCACCCTCCCCCCTGCATTTATCTGCGATCCTCGGTCTCTACCTTTATCCTTCATCTTCCCTCCCTTCTCCGCATCCCCCTGGTGCTGCCTGGTACCCCCTTGCCCCCCTTGTCATCCTCGGCTATGCCCTTTCCTAGCAACCGTCCCGGCCGCCCCCCCCCGCCGCCCCCGGCCACTTCGGCATCTCTGGAGGCGCTCCTCGCTCCCCCAGGCTCCATCCAGCCTCCATTGCTCCTCAGCACCCCCACACCCTTTCAGCAACTCTTCCGTGTCCATTTGTCCTGCTCGCCCTGCTGCGGGCGGGAGCGGCGACCACCCCCGCTCCCCACCACCCCTCCGGCCCCGCTCCGCATGGTCCCCGCGGCACTCTCTGCGCCCCTGGGGGGCCGGGGTGCCCCCTGCCCCCCACCACGATCGAGCCTCCTGGGATGCGCTACCCCCACGCCCCCCGCCGCAGCGGTGGGCACCCCGGGCTGGAGCCCCCCGGGAAGGGCACTACCCCCCCCCCCCACCCCCGCGCCCCAAGGAGCCCCGCAGCCCAGCCCTCTCCCTTCTCGCATGTGCCCCCGACGTCTTCCTCTCGCAGTCTCCTCCTCCTCCTCTCCTCGGTTGTCTCCTACTTCTCACCCTAGCCCGGCCGCCGCCCGCGCGGCCGTGGGAGTGAGGGGGGTGCGTGGTTCTGGGGATGCTCGCGGCCCCCACCCGCTGCCTACGGCGGGGGATTCCCGACGGGAGAGTCGCTCCCGTGCCCACGCGCGGCCGTGGGAGCCTGGAGCTGCCGTCCTGTCCCATCCCATCCTTCCGGGTGCCCTTCTCAGCGGCGAACACACCGGGCTCTTTCTGCCTCCCGTCCCGCGATGCTGTGGTCTTGCCCTTTATGGTTTCTAATGAAGATGAAGTAAGGCGGCTGCTGCCATTGCTGCTCGTGGTGGACCCTGCAGAAATACTCAATTTATCTTGGCTTATAGGAAATTACGAGCGCTTTAGAAAGACATCATCACTAGCTCTGCCGCCCTTGGGACCCATCTGCACGTTGCCAGGATCTTGCTGTTCCCGACTGGTGGATTTTTTTTTTTTTTTCCTGGCGTGTGATATCTGATAATGACTGGTGGTTTGGGGTATTTTTGTCTTTTCTTTTTTGTTGTTGTTTTTGGTTTGTTTGTTTTTATTGTTGGTTTGTTATTGTTGTTGGTTTGTCTGTTTTTATTGTTGTGTTTTTTTTTTTTTTTTTTTTTTTTTAGTTTGAGGAGGAAAGGGAAGGTGCCTGTGGATATATTTGACAAAAGCAAAATATTTTGGATGCCCTTCACTTTGAATTGATAGTTGTAGTTACACTTGTAATCTGTCTCGGTGCTGATTCATCTCACGTTAAGGGAGAGACTTTTAAGTCCCCTTTCATTCCTTCCTCTGTCCCCTCTGCTCATTTTTCTCTGCACAACAGCAGGGAGGTTAGCAACCCTTGTCTGAATGTAGAATAGCCTGGCAGCCAGGAACCTGGACATCGTGTGTCTTTCCTCTTGCCCTGTGTGACAGTTGCAAACACACTTATGGCTCTTCAGATTCAAGGATTATCTTGTATTTCTGTCTGTGTTGGTGGCAGTGAAATGTTTTCTTCACAGTGTCATCCTCTCAGTTGACTTTTTTTACCCCAGTCTCTTACTTGGTCATATGTTTATGTGTCTTTTAAGTTTGACCCCATTAGAAATGTTTAATTTCAGGCCCCTTAAAGCATGGTTTTAATGCAATTTTGAGCATCCTTTGAGCAAAACTCCCTAAAATTGCAGGTATTTTGAGGAGAGAGAATAGAAATAATTGCCTGGATGTCAGAAGGGGGAACAGAGACAGAAGGAGAAAGGGGAAAAAAACATCCAAAACCCAAATCTCCCCCCCACCCCTGCCAGAAACTAGCCAGACATCAAATGACAGATTTAAACATTTTCCTCTTGTAAATGCTGGTGTTACATGTTACAGTAATTATATGCTCTGGGCTACTGTTACAGTATTTATCTGCTGGATAGTAACCTGAACTTAGGAAGTGAATACAGTTGTTTTTTGGATAATAGTAATATTTGTAGCCAAGATTATTCATAGCAGATGTCCTATGCATATAAGTATTATTAAATATGCTTTTAACTTTCTGGCCTGCAGTGTTGAAGCCTATGTACATTGTGAAGAGAGAATTTTTCTCTTTAAAATTAGATGTATTAAGCAAGGTCAGAAGTAAAATCTAGGGCAAATAAAGGCTAACATAAGTGTTATAAAAAGAGATGAGGTTTATGTAGAAGTCAGGAAAATGGGTACTTACTAATTGCATTAAAGTTGCATATTTTGACTTGTCAGAATGTGACACTTTTGTTGTTTATTACCTCTAAGCATTCTGCTGCTTTACCTTGAAATCACACAATAGGATTTAAATATCTGAACATCAGTCTGCGTAAATTTATGGACTATGTTAAATGTATTGTTACAGCTGTACTGTAGGAGAAATTGTTCTCTAGGAGTGGACAATTCTTATGTTTTAATTTTAGGGCAGAAATTCTACATTATTTCAGTTACGTTAATGAGCAGGTTAGGTCTTGTGTGTTTATATATATTTAGATGCAAAAATACTATTTTCTGTTATAAAATCAAAAATGCAGCTTAAGCTGATGAAGGGTAACTTTAGTCACATATTCATCACTTGGTATTGCTTGCTGTTTCTTTTAATGCATAAACATTTTGAACGGGTGCCATACTTCCAGAATTCTTTTTCAGTATAGCTTCACAAGATAGATGAAAAAGACCTAATTCCTCCTGAAGTTAGTTGGATGTGTCAATAATGCCTGAAGAGATTATTTCTTCTGCTCCATAGTGTGTATTATTTGATAGAATTAGATCTTGGCAAGGTTTTTTTAGTATAGGAGTAAATTTATTTCTATTCTGTAACAAGAACACTTAGGCCTTTTTAAAAAGCATCCTTTTCAACATAACCCTGTTGGCATTGATATTAATTTACTTTTCCTTTGCTGTCTCTTTCCATAAATATGTACAGGGAGATGAACTTTGTTTAATATATAGAACAAGCATGGTTGAATCTGAGCCTGTAATCTCATTATTCTCCTTTGAGCGAGTCTTAAAACACATAATAGTCAAGGTGAATAGGTTTGTTCTTAATTGTGATGATGTCTGTACATAGGTAAGAGGAAAAGCGAGTCGAAGTTCACAGCAATTTGAAACTCTTTGTGTATGAAAGAGCAAATTCTTAGTTCAGACAGATTTGATCAGAAAACCACCCAGATATACAGGGATTGTGTGGGTGTAAGCAAGTTAACATTTGGGCCTGTCTACTTTTTATTAAAAATCTCTAGAGAAGGATATGTAACACAGGTGTATAAGGTACAGATTTGGTGTTAAAGGAAAAATTTGGTTTTGGCTTTGTTGGTTTAGGTTTTTGGGGTTTTTTTTTTGTTTGTTTGTTTGTTTTGGGTTTTTTTTTTTTTTTAATCAGTTAGTGCCACCAGATATGCTAATTCAGTAAGAGTTTTTCATGGACATCTGCCCTTCATTAGAACAGTTTGAGAGTTTGAGATGTCATGACAGCTGTAACAGCGGGCTTGTAATTCCTCATCTGTTGGCGTATTGTTATACTATTTAAAATGAAGGAAGAAATTAAAATAGCTAACTAGTATCAGAAGTGTGCAAATAAAGCATCAACTTGACTTCTGAAATATGCTGAGATTTCTTACTGCTCATATTCTCTGACAAGTTTGTTGCCTCATGTTGCCTGAATGAAATGTCAGGAAAAAACTTTGTTATATCCTCTACCAATGTGCTCACTATTTTAGTAAATACAAACAGTCCTGTGTTAAAGCTTTTTAGTTCTGTGTTTCCATCAAGCATGCCAAGATGTGGATTTTGTAATGTGGAAACCCACATTGTACACTTGGAATGAGCCCACAAATTTATTTCATATGGGATAACAGAGAGTCCTAAGATACTAATAACTCTCCGTTTTTAGCTAGCTGTGGTAGATATGAACTGGTGGCATAGTTGATGGGACAGCTAACTCATGCCACTGCTGAGTGGTTGAAAAACATAATTCACAGTGAATGGTTTTACACTTTCAGGATTATGTTTCCCACTTAACTTCAGTAACTTCTGGTTTTCATACATATATATATGTGTTTGTGAAGAGTTTGGCAGGGGGATTGGTTTGTGTGTTTGTTTGTATTATTTGTTTGTGGGTTGGTTGGGATTTTTGGGGGGGTGGCAGTGGTATAGGGTTTAAAATTGCCAGTTCCTGAATTATTGTTAAGATGTTTATGGCAAAAACTCTTCAGTATGAGGATTATTGAACTACTGTGATATAAACATTATTTTGTTAGGACAGAGACATATATCCCATGTGTTCTTTCCTTAAGCATGTAAGAAATACAATGAGGCAGTTGCTCCTCAAAAAACTAACTTCAGTTGTTTGTCTTTGTTCAGTGCAGCATCTGCCATGTCTACAGAGGGGCAGAGAGTGGATGATAGCCCAAGCACTAGTGGAGGTAGCTCTGATGGAGATCAACGTGAAGGTGCTCAGCAGGAACAAGAAAGGGAGCAAGTTCAACCAAAGAAAAAAGAGGGGAAAATATCAAGCAAAACAGCTGCTAAATTGTCAACTAGTGCTAAAAGGTACGGTGTTCTTCCTGACTGTTTCTTTCTTTCAGCTGGTCATCAGATCCATGTATTGACTCAGTATATTAATTTTCTGATTGTTTTATTATAACACTACTGTATCAGTGTAATAACCTTTTGAGACTGGTCACAATAATGAGACCTGTATACTTTTCCCTTTCTTTGTCCGTTTGCCTCTTTCACATGGTTTTAATAGTTGCTTGCATGATAAAAGCTGACATTTTTTTATTGCTAATAAAACTCAGACAGTTTTGTAGCCTTATAAAATATATCTCTGTATATGTATGTATGACCGATGTTGAAACTTGTCAGTGTAACTTACAGTTAATTAGCCATAAACATTTCAGACAGTTCAGTAACTCAGCATGTTAGGACTACCGTAATACCTATTGCCATGAAGTACTGCCTTTTCTTTTCCCAGATGAGCAGCTCAGAAATACTTGAGTGAACAACAAATGTATGTTGGTTTCATTACTTTAAACTGTGATCTGTTTTAATATCCATTTATTTTCCCTCCCTTTTCTGACTGAGATGAAAGGTTGGTTTGTAGAATAGCTGTTTAACTTATTCTATGCTATCATGTCCATCTCCAGATAACGGTTGTCTTGCTGGGACCAGACAGAAGGAATTTACAGTTTAGTGTTTCTTTGCTAGTACATGTAAGGTTGTTACTCTGGGCAAGTGGGATTATAGTGATTGAAGTTAAAAAGCACTCATAAAATAATCTGACAAGAGACCAATTCTGCAGACTGTCCTGATGCAGAATTCCCAGATCTCATTTCTCTGCTAGTCCAAGGCAGTGTAAACTACAAGAGAAAACACTGAAATTGTACCACTGTGGTAAAGGAGAAGCATCAAGCCCCTGCTGCCATAATTTATAACGTATGCATGTAGTCAGAATCTGTATGTAATACTATATAAACATGTGTGTATATCTAGTCAGGATTCAAGTCTTTGTTTTGCCTTAATCTGTCCCTAATCAATTAGACAGGGAAAGTTTCTAAAGTATCTAAAGTACTTTTCTAAAGTATCTTTAGATACTTTAATAAAGATACTAAAGTATCTTTGTCTTTCCAATGAGGTACAGCTATGTCATGCTTTTCTTCTGCTGTAGATTCCTTTCTTACAGCTAGTTTTTCTTCATTTTTAATTCCATGGAGAAATACTTTCTGGACACACATTCCTACTATGTCACTATTAGGAAATTACCTGGTCATATCACTTACAGAATGGCCAGCAAAACTTGCCCCAGAATGGCCATCAAAACTTGCCCATGTTTCCTTTTACGACAAGAAGGGCAAAGAACCCCACCCAACTTTCACTACAAATCATGATATTATTCATGTAGTTAATCCTCACAGCCATAATGGTTTCTGGTCTTCTCTTTTGTCTGCTTCCTGCTATTATTATTTTTAAAATATTAGGAATATTGGATTAGATATGAATTTTAAGGTCATAAAAACAGTTTCCAGCATCTTTAGAAGGCAGTCTGTGTATTCTGAACTTTGTACAATGCCTGGTGTAATGATGCTACAATTCTGACAAGGGCCTGTGGACACTATCCTATTAAAAAATTAATAATGATATGTCAGAAATTGGTCTATTAATCTTAGCTTTGTATCTTCAAAGCTTAGAGCTTTTATCAACAAGCATTTTACAGCGATAAAATTACTTAAACCTTTTAAAGTTTAATCATATCTGCTTATGGTTCTGCTGAAACTAATTATGCCATCAGTTGCTGACTTCAGTACATTTGCCAGTTAGAATCTAAAGCTAATTTCACATGTGTAGTAATATTGATTATATATTTTAGAAATATACATTTGATTATACATTTTAAAAGCTGACATGACTTAAAATAGTTCTGTAGATATGTGTGCAGTATTTTTGAAGAGAAATGTAATTTAGGAGTAGCCCTTTCTGTGAGGATTTCAGAAACAGTTGTTGTAGTAATGGGGGTTTTTCTGTATCATTGTATTTTTTCTTTTTTTTTTTTTCTTTTTTTATTTTGTTTTTGAATATTCAGTAGATTGTAATTTTGTTAGAATTGGGATTGCACCTTCTCTAATCTGGCCAGGTTTTCATATTACAGGTTTTGTTTCTGTGCTTTTTAATTAAAATTAGTGGTGTCTCAAGAAAGCTAAATCTGAAATTAAAGTAGAGGTTAAAAAGGAGGGGAGTAGCATAAAGGAAGGAAAAATGTCTTAATATCCTCAATATGTGCTAGGTATTCCAGAAACAGTCTGTATAAAATATCTTCATAGTAGTATTGTTATTTTAGTTCATTTTGAATGAGGAATAGTGTAGGATTATTAAGGCCTTTATTACAGTGAGAGGAGTCAACATTGCTAAAAAATCAGTAAAACACTCAAACAACAGAGTGTAGTGCAGTTGTGTCTTTTGTCAAGATTCTTTAATTCCTGTTAGAAGCATCTAACACCAGCAAGGTCACTGGAGCTAAAGTCACAGACTACATGCTTCATTCTAACCTGAGTTTGGAAATCAGATTTTCTCACTTGGAAAGTTTTTTTGTGCACATGGAATTGTAGGCACAGTTTTTTTGGATTGTATTATGATACCTAGTGAATATGGAGAGAGGTTTGTGTATCTCTGTTTGGAAGACTCTTTGTTTTGCTTTTGATTTTTATGCTAAGGTAGTCAGATTTAAAGAATCTTCAGTAGCATGAGGGTTTGTATACATCAAGATTTAGCAGTGTGCTGACTTTTGGTTGTGTAACAGTAAACTGCTCCCATGTCTTTTGTATGAATATACATTCATGCAGCTTAACTGCTTTCCAAAGTGATCTGATTACAGAGACTATGTGAAACCACTCATATTTCTATTTGAGTAAGATTTTTGGTATTGAGATATGAAGTTTCTTCTGTTAGCATTGCTGTGGATGGCACCAAGAAGGTAGAATGCCATCACATGCTGTCCTTCTCTGTTAATACTTCAGGACTAGCTGCTGTACAGGTGTAATAGCTTACAGCATATGTTGTGTAGTGTACCGGTCCTTCAATTTTCCTCACCCAGAGGGCATCACCTTAAATAGCAACCTTTCTTACCCAACATGTCAAGATTGAGAAACCTGCTGCATATCACAATTACAGTTCAGACATGGAATTGAATTGCTGTCCTTGAAAACAGCAGGCATCTTGTTACCTCTTAAGTAGAAAATCTTAGCATGACCTTTGGATTGAGAGAAGTGTAACCATTCTTGGCTGACATAGTAGTAGCTCAACAAATAAATGTATTGTTTTGCTTGGCTCCTGAAGTTGCTGGTTGAAAATCTGTGAACTTTTATGTCCAATCATGACTTTTTAAAATAAATATCTGTGCCTACAAGGAATTGTGAACTATACAACTTTAGTTGTGATATTTTCATTATTCAAAGCAGTTGCAGCCCTAAGGAGGAGCAAATAAGTGATAGATGAAATTGGTTCAAAATTAAACAAAATTGAGCATTTCCCACTATCTTCTCTTTTTTTTTGTTTTCCTGAGGGGTTTATCACAGAATCTGGAAATTATAATTAGCATGTTGAATATGATGGCAAAATATGGAGTGCTTTTTCTTACAAGAAATATCCTTGTCATTTATCCATAATTTAGTAAGTAGGTGAGAATATTTATTTTTCTCCGGTATGAACCTAACCATCTTTAGATCAATTTCCTGCTCAGTCACAATTTATTTAGTATTGAAATACATACCAGTGACTGCATTTTTAAGTATGTTCTAAGCAGTATATTCTCTGGTATAGGGTATTGATTCATCTGGCTTTTATAAGTAGAGAGACATGTAGTTTAGAAAAGTGGATGTGGTAAAAATAGTTTACTGTCATGTAATCCTTTATTTTATTTCTTTTCCTATTAATAATCTTGGGGAAATTCTCTAATGTGTTCACATCTTTCTTAGCTTTAGAGAACTATTTCATGAAGGAAACAACTCAGTCCCTTTTGGCATGGTACAGCAATAAATATGTGTCTCTGAGAATTAATAATATTTGAAATCCACAATGTACTTTCATGCTTCTGAATTTACAAGTAGATTAACCTTTGCACCATTACTGGAAGGCAACTGTGTTTGTTCTTTTCCATTAGTTAAGTGGAGAGAAATTTTTTTATATGTCTGTATTTATATGAGAGAGAAGATTTAGATGACTTCTCTAAGACCAAACAAAGTATCAGATCTGACAATGCAAATAAATTGTCTTATGCGTGCAGCCCCGGGCTTTGATTACCAGCAAGGGCCTCACCCCCTGCCATCATCCCCATTGTCCAATATGTAATAAACCATAATGTCATTAGTTTAAATATAAACTGGATATATGTAGTGATTTTAATTTAGAGGGTTTTCCCTCTCTAACATTTCTAAACATACCTGTTATTGAGGCAGATGCCAGAAAGGACCCTAAAAAAATGTTTTGTTGCCAGAGGCTGCATATTCTCGTGGTGAAGCCTCTGTGGTCAGTGAAGGAAATGAGGCACGTCCTCTCCTATGGCAGCTTCTGAGGGCAGCTCAGTGGGGATAGAGGCGAGTGCCAGAGCACGTGCAGACAAAGGGCAGCTTACACACTGGAGGTCTCTATCAGTGCACGGCTCTCTGGGATGCTGTCCGATGATTTAATTGTAACTTTGAATGCTGTGACATGTGAACCAGCTACGTGTCAGCTGTTCTACAGAAACTGTTTATGAATGAGCTCTCAGCATGAATACAAGGTAAATTAAGGTTGCGACAAAAGAAATATAAGGTGTATAAATTAATTTTAGTTTGGGACACCACAGAGCAGGAGAATAAACATGGACAGCTTGCTGAGGAGCAATTGATGGACAGCATTGTATTAATATGTTTATCTTGTTTGTATAAAAATAATCATGAATTAAACATCTTTGTCTTAGATGTTTGCAAGGGCAATGATGTCTTTTGAATATTAATAGACTACTATCTGATAAATTTTTACATCTTGAAGCAGAAAGGTGGTTTGTCTATGTCTGCTAATCACAGATTACCTTGATAAAGGGCCATTTTAGTGCTATTTGCATTAGAAGTTTTGGGTTGTACTAGAACAGATGGAGAAAATGAGAAACCATTTTGTTTTCAGAATGTAAGGAACGTGGGTTAGGATTTAGAAGGAAGAATGTAAAGTTTTTGATCTAGGACTGAAGCTGTCAGTCCATTCTTGATGTGCCTCATTCTCACTCTAATGCCATCAAATATTAACTATTTTTACTACTACATGTAAAACAAAGGAATGATCTCTGACTTCAAAAACAAGTGCAATGCCATGATTCTGTAACTTCAAACAAGGCTGAGAAAGCTAAACAACTCATAAACCACAAAACTGAAGTTTTCGTGCAGTTTAGGTTTTCTGTAATTTGAATTTGTAGTAGTATAAATTTCAAAATCATGGCAGAATTTTGTAATATACAGAAGACATATTTTAAGCATTCCCACAGTTATAAGATCCTCCTTCTAAAAGTTGTGATTTGTTAGGATTGTCTAAAATGGGCTAACTTTTAAAACAACATTTTTGTTGTGTTTAAAATTCACTAAAAATGGGATGACTTTCAGTGTTACTATAATGATTTTGTGCTTGATTAAGCAGATTGTGCCTGTATTTTTATAAGAAAGTTATGATATTTATTGGAGGAATTCTGTATGCTGGATGTACAAACATCTCAATGAGTAGAAAAAGCAAGTAAAGATCAAATTGCTTTCCCTCTACAGAAATAACTTGGTGTGTTTGTGTGTACGTAGGGTATACACCAGCTCTGTATGTAGGGTATATACACACAGCTGGGCAGCTATTCAAGGACTTCACTCGGAAGCATCAGCCTGGGAGTGTGCAGACATCATTAACAACGAAGCTGCCCTGCCTGGAGTTCAAACTCTGGCAGGATGCCTGTCATGTCTTTATGGGTGACCTGGAGGATATGTCAGAATCCACTCTAAAGTTTTCAGATGGCACCAAGTTGGGTGTGAGCATTTGGTACATGCAGAGGCATTCTATATTATATATGCCAACATACCTGAATGCTTGTTTTGATAAGCCATTTACTTTGCCTGTATTTATATGCATAGAAGTTAAAGACAAGCCAAGCATCTGGAGGAGTATTTTTATCTTTTCAGTGATCTCATCAGGTCTTAATAAATGATTATTACCTCTGCCTACAAATCTTGACCATGTATGTCCTAATTATTTCAGAATGTGAATGATAAAGGCTTGAGTTCCTGGTTCAGGCCAGTTCTACTGCTGTTGGTCTATTTATTCATTAGAGCCATAAAATCAATTCATAGTGGCACAAGGGGAATTTTGATAATGTCTGTGAGACTCCTTAGCATGCAAGATTGTGTTTGGATTGTAGCATTATATAAATAATTAAACTGCTCTTTTTTTACTTTATATATGCCAATATACCTGAATGCTTATTGTGATAACCCATTTTCTTTACCTGTATTTATATGCAAAATGGGTAACAGTTGTTTTAAACAAGGTATGTGTAGGTCAGGCCTGAACCTTTGGCTTGTGGCTTGAGCACCTGTCTCAGGAATTTGAGTGGTATTATTGTGTTATTATTTCTTTTTTAGTGTATGGAGTAACAGGAATAGCTCTGTGCATGAAATCTTATGAAGGAGAAGACAAGAAGAAACCACTGAGGATGTATTGAATTGTTTTTCTTTTCCTTCCTCATTCTAAATGTTTATGTTTTTGCACTGAAGTAGCCTATGAAAAAAGCCTTGGACATAGTTAATAGGGAAGTTGGCATTTGCAGTCCTGCTTTATGGCATTGTAATCTGGCAAGTCTTTGGGAACTGTAAACTCCTACGAGTTCCTTTGGGAGCTCTGTATCGTATTCTGCATACTTAAATTTCTTCAGAGGTCAAGATACTGGCTCTCATGCAGTTGCTGGTGCAAGGGAAAAGAGCCCCCAGTGCCAGCTGTGGCAGAGATCAGGTATTTAAGGACTTGGCTGGGAAGCATCAGCCTGGGAATACCCAGAAATCCTTAACAATGAAGTTGCTCTCCCTGGAGGAAGAACTTTGGCAGGATGCCTGTAATGTCTTTATTGGTGACCTGGAGGACATGGCAGAGTGCACTGAGAAGTTTTCAGATGACAAGCAGTTTGTACATACGGGCAAGGCTTCAGCTCAGAGGGATCAGGCCAGGCTGCAGGAGAGAGTTGACAGAGAACTCATGAAATTTGACAAGGACAAATGAACACCATGTACATGGGGAGGACTTACCCCTTGCTCAGATACACTGGGGATCATCTCTGTTCTGAAGTATGTGGGGGCCTTGGCAGACAGCAGGCTCAGTGTGAGGCAGAGACAAAGGCTGGGCTGCCTTCTGGGAGGTATTAACAGAAGCATAGTCCATAGACAAATGAAAGAGATTTATCTGCCTTTACTCAGCTCTCATTAGACTGTATCTGGGATCACATTTACCCAATTTTGTCCCCTCTGTAAAATGAATGCAGATATCAGAGCAAGTCCAGCAGCAGGTCCCCAGGCTGACCAGGGAAGCTTTCCCCTTTGGGGGAAGCCAGTATCAGCCCCCTCAGTATGCATGAGGTTGTGAAGTCCTGGGTGGGGTTATTCTGGGCAATTATCCTTTGAGTTGGGGGGTTTTTCCCTGCCAGTACAATATACATAAAGAAGCTAAATACTCTGGAGAGCAAGAACTGTAAGTCATATAGTTGAAAGGGAAATAGAGAAGGAGGGTATATGAGATATTTAGTAACTGTGTAAGTGAGCCAAGGAGCTGAGATTCCTGACCTATGGAAAAAGTGTGATTTTCTAGGTGGCTGCTTATGGTATTTGTTCCATATTGGATGTTCATTTTTCAGAAAATATTTGGTTTTTACTTCTACATGTTCTTGCAAAGTTTCATGAAACATTATATATCAACTTTCAACCAGGAATTCTAAGAATTATATTTTGTTACTATTGATTGATGTAGAAATGTTCATAAAGTTGAAAGAAACAGACTGAAAAAAAGTCCTGATAGTATTTTTTTTTTCTTTTAAGAATTCAGAAAGAACTTGCAGAAATTACATTAGACCCTCCTCCGAACTGTAGGTAAGTTCACCTGGATTTTATTAATTTGGAATACGGAAATGAAATGTATGGAGCTGTGGAAACTGCATAGGAGAGTGAAGTTGTGCTGATTATTTAGTAATTTTGGAATAAGACCTGATAGATTATATGTTGCTTATATATTAAGAATTGATATGACATACATTCTGATAACCAATGTAGTGGCATACACGGATGAACTCTGTGATGTATTAATAGATACGGGACAAATATCAAATCATCCTTCATTTCAGATATTAAATCAATAATATTTTGTTTGATTCTGTAATCTTGCTGGCAGTTGCTTGGTATATTTGATTCCTTTCTCAAGTTGTTTCCTCAACTTGTTAACACACTGTGAATATAATGAAGAAAGGAAAATGTTATAGGCACAAACTGTTAGTAATTTTCTGACTGTGTTTCTTGCAATCAATTGAGATATTTGATGGACACTTCCTGAATTGGAGTATAGCATCATATGGACTTTCTGACAATGACTGTGTGCTTGTTTGGTTTGGGTTTTTTATTTTGTTGTGGTTTGATTTGGTTTTGTTGGGGGTGGGGGTGGTGGGGGTACAGATTGTGGTTTTTTTGTCAGTATGTTTCCTCTGGTATGTTTAAAATTGGCTTTTAAATGAATGATGATGTAGACCTTGAAACCCTCACTGTCTGGTGTCTGGGGCTGTGTACAGTTGTTTTCAGATGGCTGTCTCAGGCTTCTTATCTGTCAGCTTGTGACATATGGTCAGTGTTGGAGCTGGGCCAGGGCTGCACGTTGCTGTTTAAAGCTACTGCACCTCTTGTGGTGAGAGGTTGGGCTCAGTGCAGAAGTATAGCTTCCACCCAGTCCTGCCAACCCATTTCAACTGATGTGGTTAGTTGGTTTCATTCTGTTACTGCACTAAAAAGAAAGATTGATAGAAATGGCTGATTGCATGCAGCGTTTATAATGAATCCCAGTATGTTTCAGTATCGAATTAACTAAGCAACTGGTAGTAAAAATGACAGTCAGCTTTATTGTTTTGGTCTCTTGACAAAAGTAAGTGTAAGAAAATACTCTAACAAGATTTGATGTGGTTGTGCTGGATCTCAAGATATAAGTCAAGTGGCTATGTACCAAGGTGCTGCTTAGTGAAGTAGCCTTGCAGTAATAGCATTCAAAGAGTATTTCAGTCAATTAGGATGAACAGTTTTTTGCTGGATAAAACATTTTAATAGCTAAGCTGTTCTGTCATGCTTACGACTATGTGTGAGTCTTCAATCACATCAAAGCTGTTTCATGTGGCAGATTTTACTTCGGTGTTGATGACTGATGCCTATTAGCGGATTGATTTGCTGAGATGAATATGAAACTTCAGTCTGTTGTAGAAGAATGGTTAAGTCTTTGAACTGAGAGTAAAAGACTTACAGGTTTTTACAGCAGTGTCATTTTTTCTGGTTTTCTGAAACCTTCTCTTTATAACAAAGCAGTTGTTTCAGTATACAAGATACTATTATATTTGATTTCTTTTTTGCTAGCAAGTATAAAGTAATCATTGACTGTCTGAGTGGAAAGCCCTTTAGTGACTTGCAATTTACAAAAAAAACCCAAGTAATCTGGAGGTTTCCTGCATTTGTTGAATTATTTACACTAATGATAAAACAGCAATAAAGTGCACTCCATGATGCTGTTTTGCAAAATCGCATCTAACTTCATGTGTCTGCTGCTTTAGCACAGTTCTTAAGATGCAGAATCACTTCATGTTGTGATAGATAGATTGATAGATAACCATTAGTAACTTTAATATTAGCAAATATATTTTTATAGTCAATGCAGAATCACTTCATTTAGTTTATGCTTTGTTGACATAGTCTAAACAGTGTTTTCATTTGAACTTCATCTATTTTCTGTTATAGTTAAACGGTGCAAAATAAATACATCAGCCAGGCATGATTCTTCAGAATAATGAGGAAAACCGAGCTATTGTACTTACCCTAAAGTATTGATACATCCTTTCTTGGTTTTAGTGAAATTTAGGTCACTGTTAAAAGACATGTTACCTTTTTCTATTAAAAAGCCTAACCATATTTCATAAAGGTAAGTTCATTCCAGATGTAGGGTGCTTGAAATGGTTGTGATTCCATCTTATCTTCACTGTATGTACTGCTTCATATATAAAATAAATCCCTGGGCAACAGGAATGTGATAATTCTGAAAACTAAATGTCATAGGAGGTGTGAAGAAAGTGTTATTTAAGAATACAGCTATCTTAAGTAGCTACTTAGGAAGTTCTGATAGGAAGGCTGTTTAGCTGAATTCAAACTTAGGTGGAGTATTGCAAAACAATTTGCAAGGCTTTTCATTAACTACAGCAGGCCAAAGCTTCAGGTTTCTTCCATTCATGAAAAAAAGCCCCAAATGGGACAGTATTTGTAGCACAGTAGCATCCCTCAAATGCATGGTAGGCTACACAGTCACTACAAGCTCGAAGGCAGCTGCAGCTTCCACTGCTGCAGCAGCTGTGATCTTAACATTTCCCCCACCTCATCCCTGTGAAGAGAATAGACTGTATAATCTTTGTATTTGTTTGGAAGACAAAAAAGTCTTGCTCACAAATGTGCTTTGGAATTGGCAGATTATCACTGCTGGGACTTGCAGCATCTTTCCAAAACTGTGCAAAGTTGTGGTTTTCAGAGTCCCTAAAAAATTTGGCACTTCGGCTTTTAAAAGAAGATGTAATACTATAAGAAATTAGAGTTGCCTGCCTCCCTACTTCCTTTCCTGTAGTTTGGGTACTGGGTGATAGAGCGAGTCCTCTTGGCTCCACAGACTTTGGCTCCTTCCTCAAGACTGAGAATGTAAAATGTTCTATGTGTAAAAAAGCCAAGCTGGGGCGGTGGGGGTGTGGGAGTTGAGCAGTGTAATCATTGCTATTTTTGGAGGAAGGCATGTCATAAAAAAGCCTGTTATACTTCACATTTAACAGAAAGAACTGGATGGTTTTCAGTATGTGTTGTCCCATCCCTTCCCCTATTTTACTTTTGTATTGAGCTGAATTTACTGGCAAGAACAGTCCTGAATGCAAAGCTGTACATTTATGTTTTAAATCTGCAGCATTGTGAAATTTCAGTTTGTCAGGATATAGTATACCTAAATTGTAGACATTTGCCACTCCTTTTTTTTTTTTTTCCTCTCATTGAAATATCAAATTTGATTGCTAGAAATGGCATACATATTATGCTCCTGAGTAGTGCAGACTATAGCTTTTCTCACAGGCAATAAGGTCCTCATATTTAAGTGTCATTTTCCTATATTGCCTTGCTGAAAGAGGGGAACAGTTGGAAATACTTGTAGCTAAAATAATGCCTTTTCAAGCTTCCCCATATTTTCAGCTGCATTGTGCATAAGACAAAAGATTTCACAGAATACTTCTTGTATACTATTTCCCTTCTCACTGGCAAGAGGACAACATCTCTGTGACAACTTATACCAATTGCTTACATGGGAAAATAATATTTGGAAAGTATTTAATGTATTTTTAGCTTCTTTCAATGTGAACTTAGCAGCTGGAAACAAGGAGAGCCAGCCTGAAGTGAATAGCAGCTCTCTGTGGACACCACTTGGAGCAACTGCTCAAAATTTTCCTATTAAGTCACTGATATTACCTATCTTCCCCCTCATGTATTCTTTTGGTGTTCTCTAGTGTACTTTTCATAATTCTTCTCTTTTCTTTGTATTTACTGCAATTCCTATTATGTTCTTTACATTTCATTTCTTTTACGCTCTAGCAATATAGGTAAATACTTGGGGCTCATAAATATACTGTTAAGGACTGTGCAGCTTAGTGGGCAGAATTACTCTCATTCCAAAACAATAGTTTAAAATCCTGTATGTACTCCTATCTCTTCAATTTGTTTGGAATCATTGTGTTAATTCCTTTCTTTATATACTGTCTGCAAAATTGATAAGCAACCAGTGTATGTGATTTTAGTATTTTGCTTTTGAAAACTAATCACACTGATAATGCTTAAAACAGTTATTTTTGGGGTGATGTTGAGAACAGCCAGGTGGAATGGCAAAATTTTCAGTTTGACTTAGGGAAAGAGGTTAATGTGCCTTATGGATGTCTCCTGTATTATTATTGACTGTATGGAGCCTGACATTTCTGTTTAATACTGCTTTGACTATGTTTTCGCTGAAATGTTGAGGCTGGCATCTTCACAACTCCATGGGATTATGTGAATTCCAACAATTTGAGTTATTGTTCTTGGGGTCATGTTTAAACTCCTACCTAGTGCTACTTTAAAGCTAAGGGATGGCAGAAGTGTCAGGAGCAGAAAACAAAAGGGAGCACAGTTATCGGGGAAAGACTGGGAGGGAGAAGATGATCAGCTTTGCTCTAAAGTGCAGAGGGAGAGAAGTGGAGGGACCAGGAGCAGCAGGTACAGCAAGTGTCTATCCTGCAATTGTGCTCAGTGATTTTGTTTGACTTGGGGAGGCATCAGTCTGTTGCCACAGGCACACTGCTGTGATGCATGTGATGCTAATGTGTGAGCAGGATGAAAAAGTGGAGAAAAAAAAGCTTTCTCTGAATGCTTTTCTTTGCAAACATTTCCAGCCTGAATTCAGGCTCCCTTCCCACTGTGTTACTCATGGAGTTTCCTGTCTGCCTGTATAGCCTTATTTTGATCTGCTGCTAGTCACCTTCTTGAGAACATGTGACACAGAACTTTGTATATACCTTAGCCTGGTTTCTTTAGAATATACAGCAAATAGCAAAACTTAGTCAAAAACAGAAGCATGGAAGTGATTTATACTAGGGTGCAGAATCCTGTTGGTTTTAAATCCATGTTGTATCACCAAGGATAGGGATGGGTGAAAAATTTCAGTACTCACTGCAACTGCTTTATGTTTTACTTTTGAGTCCCTTTCTGCTCCAAAAGCAGCAAGAAACATGTCCCAAAGATATGCAAGTTAACAATCACACAGGGATTATATTTTATAATAGCAATCATACTGCATTTTATCACTTGAATTAGATTGCTGGGTTTTTTAACTGGTGAGATTTTTAGTTTGTATTAACATGGTACCTTGAAGTACCTTGGATGAAAAGTGTCAGGTTACCTTTTAATATGTAAACTTTTCTTTCTTTTAGTTATTTTCTTTTAGACAGTGAAGAACCATAATTCATGCTTTGAGCTCTGAAGTATGTAACTATGTTAAAACATTTCTTTTAAAATATCTGTTTATTTTCACTGTAAAAGTGACCTTTCAATGTCATATGGTCTACAAAGCATCTGTTTTTTAAAAATAACACAGATGTTTCTTTTCATGGGTCTTCCATGTGTCAAGATGCAGTGTACTTGGAAGTACATCAGAAATATAGCTGTTTATTTTAGTGATCTGATATCTTTGAAAATCTATGTTTTATATGAAAAATTATTAGAGAGCACTGAACATTTTTCTTGTTATTGAATAAACTAAGTTTTCGATATCTGCTTGCTTGCATTATTGCTTGTGGTTGTGGGGTGATTTTTAGGATTGGTTACATGCAATGCTCAAACTTCAGGACGTGTTGTGGTCATTGGTGGCTTGAAATGCTAGCAGCTTTGATGAAGGCAGGAGAGGAAATGAAAGGAAGAAAGAAAGGCAGTAAAGGGAACCTGCCACTGGCTGCCTGCCAGGTCTGGCAACTTCACTCAGTGACGAGGATGTAAGGAACTGTCTGACAACACCCATTAATACCTCCCAGCTTAACAATACCTCCACATGATTCATGCCTGTTCTCCCAGTTTTTGAATGATGACAACTTCTCTCCCAGGAGGAGAAGAAAAGAGAAACTAGTGTTAGAGAAGAATAAAAGTACTTTAGCAAGCACCCTGTGAGAGCAGACCTGGAAGGTCAGGGAGATGCCAGAGCACATTCTATGGCACAGCTGAAGCAGGGAAATGAGACTGGGGCATAAGGAGAGGTCTTGAAGATCACTTGTTCCTTGAAGCAGGAAAGGGCAAAAAAATGCTCAAAAAGCAACCTGGGATGGATATGGGAGGGTTCCTTGATTTTTGCAATATGCTTAGTGTAGAAGGTAACTAAATCTCTGGTTTAAATTGTAAGTTGGGGAAGGTGGTGTGAAGAACTGTTACAAGGGTAAAACGCAACACTTTGATGCTTTTAGTGTGGGGAAATCTGAACAGAGAAATTCTTTTCCAGCAGTTTCATATTGAGTTACAGCTGGTCTTTGTAAGTCAGTCTCCTACGGTGTACAAGAGCAGTCCCCAATGCTTTCAGCTCTAGAATTTTTTAGACCACCTTTCATAGACATTTCTTTTGCCTTGTCCTAAATAGCTAAACGAAGGTGTTGGTTTAGATGGGAGATTTTTTTAGTTTGTTTTTTGTTTTTCCTATGGGCCAGAATTTGATTTTATTATAAAACTGGTATTTTATATGCGTGTTTTTGTAACCGCCTCAATAAAGCCCTCAAAAAACACACACACACAAAAAAAAACCCAACCCCTAAAATATAAGTGCATTAAGTAAACAATCATTGCTTGCCAGCAAGGGAAGCAAAATCACCTTGACTGAGACTTTACATCATTGCTAGAAGACTTTGCAAAGAAATACCTGAATGTGTAGATTTTATATATAGTTAGCTATTTTTGTGGGGGTTTTCTTATTTTTTTTTTCCTTAAATGTAAATTAATTTCTAGTATGAAAACTATGTAAGGGTCAATTTCTTTACAGAAATTTGGTAGAGGGAAATTATTTGAAAGTCTGACTGTAGCAGCTACTACTGCACTGAACAAGCAGACACTGCCATTTCATGATAATCATGTAAAAAACATGCTTTTATTAGCAGCTCATTACCCTTTAGTAATTTACTCATTATTGAATAAATGAGGGAAATGGAAGATATTTTGTCTGTTGGTTGGGACTGACAGCATAATGAAGTATTTGTTTTCTTCAGTAAATGGCACAATCTCCTAACTGCCTAACACTGTTGTCTTCAGTAAACCACATTTGAGTAGATTTTGAATTCTGCTCTTCCCTGTAATACTTAAATCCCCTCCCTTTGGAAATCTATTTTTAAAAAAACAGTCTTTCTCAGTTGCAATACCACAATTGTACAGCTTTTTAACAGCTATTAACTTTTAGTGCACTTTATTTTTTGGGGGGTGTTGTTTGTTTGTTTTGGCTTTTTGTTGTTGCTGGTTTTGTTTTGATTTTTTAATGCATAGTTGTGACAGTCTAGGGCAATGTTGTAATTTTTCTTTTGCTCTTGGTATATATGGAATGTGTGCAGATTAACAATTAATAGATTGAATTTAATGAAATTGTTTTCCAAAATCTCCTGACAGAAAAGCTGCAGTTTAGGACTAAAAAGTCATGAACTACTAATGGAGCATGCTTTGCAATACTTTGGTAACAAACTATTAAATTGATCTGGTTGCTGTTTTCTTGGTGAGCAATAAAACTTATTTATGCTGTACTTACACATTTGCAGCTTTGTTACAAGCTTTTTGGGGTATCTAATTGGCTGCAGCTTTGAATCATATAAACATGCCAAATGTTACTAATTACAATTAAGATATCTACTTGAAATAATCTTTGTTTTCATTTTCTCTGGCAATTTTTTTCACTTATTTACATGCCTTTAATTTTTCATTTTAGCAGTTCTTGCAACACTTTAATTTATTTTTGTTTCAAGGCTGTGGAATTGGATTAAACAGGGTTTTTAAATACTTCCATGTTGCTTGGAAAGAAGCCAGTTACTGTGTATTGGCTTAATAGAAACCATGCTTAGCAGTGCCTCACATATGGCAGCTCGTGTTTGTGTGGTAAGGCATTATGTATTTTAAATATTACCTTTTATGTGATAGTCAAATTTATGCCAGAATCTGAAGTTTCCTCTGATTAATGTTAACATTCTGGGGTTTTTTAGGGAGAAATGTGTAGTCAAATACATAATTTACTGTCTGCTTGGCACAAAAGCCATATTTATGTGGCCTTAATTAACTTGAGATGCATACTGTGCCTAAAGAGGGCTATAGGTGAGTGACAATATGCTTTCATGACACTTGTAGCCTTTTAATGTTGTAAATATTGTGGAGGCCAAGATGATGATTCTGTAAGTAAGACTGAAATACAAGGGTTTGTGTTCAGTTTAGTAGATTGAGTTACATTTAAAGAATAAGCTGTACACAGTTACAGCAATTACTCTTAGAGTAATGACACAGCTGACAACTTAAATCTTGAATTTCTAAGGGTTTTTTTCTGGTTTGGGTGTTATTGTTACATTGTTTTTTTAATTATGTCTTACTGTAACTTTTCTGGAATTTGGAGTTTAGTATAGCCTCTAAGAATTTTAAAACTTTTAAAGGCATTTATTCTAGATTATCTTGCTGTAGTCAGTCTTTTTGTATAAAATTCAGCAGTGATTTCATAGTAAAATTTCTTTAACAGAAAATGATGTTGTTATGCGGTGGAGAAACAGTGAATAATTCCATTCTTTCAAAATGATTGTCTCATTTTTAGTACACATTGGTTTTTTGAGGGAGGAGGGCTTTTTATTTCTGCCAGATTAGCTGATGTTTGATTTAACTTTCATTTGGGAGGTATTGACAGTAAATACCACTGAATACTCATATCATGAATCTAATAGAGATTTTTATCCTTTTTATTATAACTTTAAAATTGTCAAAGGAAATTCCATTCTTTCTATGACAGCAGTGCAGTATCTTCTGCATATATCATAATTCTATGGGTAATGTACAAAACCTATGGTAACAAACTAGATTTTACACTTTAAGGTCTTTTAATTCTAAAGTAGCTTTTAGGTTTAAATATGTTATTACACTAGTTTATGATTAGTCTGTTTACACATATGAAGGCAGTATTTAGGATTTTATACTTCTAAGCTACACAGATAAATATTTTTTAAACATAATTAAATTATGCTTGGGATAACTATATGGTGTCAATTGTATGGTCATTTTACCATAGATGGGATCCAGAGAATTTTAAAATTCGGTACAGTCTCATTATTTGTTACCTTAGCCTAAATGGGATAAATATACATATTGCCTACAAAATTAGGCATGTTATAACTGTTCCAAAGAAGATGGATAGAATGTAACACATTTAATTTTCAGAGAAGTTTAAGACTGAAAAATTAGATGTCTGCCTAGTATGCAATTTCAGATTTGTTGATATAAATAATTGATTGCTAAGCTCATAGCTATGGCATTTAGGGTTGCAAACCAGGGATTTAAAAAAATCTTCTAAAATTGGGGCTTGGAGCCAGGGTGGATTCGTAGGAATATTGGTTTCAGAATCACTGCAGTAAACACAGTGCCAGGTTTTGCAGCAGCATGAAGGGATTCATTAAGCATTCTAGGTTAAACTGTTGGCTGGAGTTAACTGGGCTTGAGCGTTCCACAGGAATTTTGAGAAAGACCCTAGTGTTAAAATGGACCTTCCCATTATTTCAGATTTTGTTGGATAGCTTGAAAAGCAGGGCATTCATGACTGAGCCTTTCTTGGAAGAGTGTCTGGCTTTTGATTACAGGAGAAAAGTTAGCTTTGCTCCATGTTACACTGGAGCATATTCCTTCTTCTGCAGCAGGGATCATGGGGCACACTTGGGTTTGCTCATTCAAAATATTTAATGGGAGTGCACTTCTTGGCACTGCACCTCTTCAGAGAACTCATACTGCTGGCTGGGTCAAAACAGCTGTAGCTTCCTGTATCTCCTGCATACAATCTGCCACATTGCCTGGCAAAAACAGTCCCTGGAGTCACTGTGTCTCGGGTACAAAGAGCAGGTTCTTTGTCTCCCTTTCAAGGTACTTGGTGAGATCGGCTGTAGTGGAGGGTGAAAACCCAACACTCAAGGTGCCCTTCCTTGTAATTGGCTGTTTGTTTATTTGTGTTCTGTTACACATAAAATAAGACCTGTCAGTCTATAAAACTATTTCTAAAAGAGGACTTGCTTCACTGCCATGTCTTATTCACTGCAATGTCCTGTTGGTAGCAGTAAGAACAGTAAAACACTTTGACACACTGTGTGCACATTACAAAAATGAAGTGTCATATTAAAAATGGCTGTAAACATTTTCACAGTCGCTTGTCATTACATGTTTGAAGGTGGGAAATTTTTAGAGAAGACAACTCAATCTTCTTTCCCTGCATGTCCAGGCTCCCTGGAAGGGAAGATGTATTTACTTAGGATGGGATTTCAGTGGGCTGTTGTGGACACAACTACTACAATTCTAGCTGTCTGACTACATTCCTCAGCAATCTGTCAACATGGTGATTAAGTATCGATGCAAGAGGTCTATTTTGAATTTTGATCCAACATTAACAAAGTTAATTTTGGGGTGGTATTTTGTTGCTACTTCTTTTTGTTTGTTTGTAAGCAGTAGAGTTCGAATAATAAGGTCAGGTTATAAAAAGTATCATTGCTATGTAATACTGCCTAGCTGATAGACATCACATAATCAACTCAAAAATCTCATTTGTATCTGGAATTACTGTGGTGTAAATCAGATTTAAATTCATGATTCAAGTATAATGGCCTTCTGCATCACAAAACTTTCTAAGTGATATTTAATTAATAACATATATTAACCATGACTCTTTGGGCATATGTGTGGGGCTGGCATTTTCAGGTTGGTACAAATGCAGCCTCAAAAGCCCACAATGTGGTGGCTGTAGGATGACGCATTCTGAAGATGTTCTACAACAACCTGCTTGCTCCTTACTGAATACAAATAACTGAGGGATGACAGCTATCTCAGTTTCAGTAGAATCTTTATGATTTATATGATAATGATAATTTTATTCTGCTGCCAGTACAGAGCACTTTGCAGATGGATATCAAGGTTAATTGTCACTTTGAGAAGAAGTGAAGCACAGTCTGCCAACCTGATGCTGTGCTCAGCTGAGAAAGATAATTGTTATTCAAGTAGTATTTAAATGAGCTCAAATGCTGATAAACACACAACCAAAATACTTTCTTTTTTTCCTTTCATGTTTATTCACTGTGCTAAAGAATGAGGTCATTGGTATGTAGAAATACCACTAATGGTCACTGTAGTAACGACATGCTGAGTATATACAGAACCTGCAATGAGTGGGTTCCTCCTCCCCCATGTGTGGGCTGAAGGGAAATACTTTAAACTTGAGTTCCTCTTGTCAACACATCCTAATTCTTCTATGTGGCTGGTTGCTGGTAGCAGTTGTACTGTTACGATATATATGACTGCATATGCACTGTGACCTGACCTAACTGGAGCACCTGAGGCATTTAAAATCTGCACCAGGACTTGTGACTTCTAGGGGGTATTCCCTGCTCCACGTATCTCATGGTAGTTTTAAAGAGAACTTCAATTTTTTCCCTCTGGGCTTGGGGAATTGCAAGTAGCTCAGCGCCCAAAGAAACAGTGCAGAAACATGCAAATATTACTATGAATTAGAAGGCTGGATTTGTTGGTATTCTTGGTAGCTTCACAGCTTTTTAAGGGAGATGATCAGCTGTATGCAACAATACAGTTCTATATTCCAGAAGGCAATGGAGCTGTCCCAAAAACTGGGACTGACTTTATTCAATTTATATAACCCCTTTCATCCTAGGGTCTTCAAGATTAAGGTTTTACTGTGGATTTCAAAAGATTTCAATTGAGTAGAATGCATGCACTTCATTCCACATACTACCCCTCGAGAGGATTTGTTTTTTCCTCCTGTGCTGTTTGAAAAGTATTGGCTGCAGGAGTTTCTTAGCCTTGAGAACTTTTAAGTAATTTTGATACAGCAGTATATATCTTTATTGCTGATCTTTTCTCCACTGTCAAACTGGCATTTTCCTAATTTATATGAAAACTTCCAATCTATGTTTAGCAATTTGTTTGTTGCTAATATTCCAGTGAAGTTGGTGGGTTCTGTTTGTTTGGTTTTTTTTAGTAATTTAGAATGTTAATTTTATACAATTTCTGGACTAAATTAATAACTGATGTAACTCTACTGGACAGACTATATTATAAATATGCCAAGAATTTGTACCAAGCACAGCAAAATGATAGAGTTGTTACTTTCAAGACTTTAAGAAGTAAAATTAAACTTGCCTTAGTGATTTATATCAAGGGAATGATTTTTTTTTGGTGACAATTCATAAATTCATGGCTAAGGTGTTTGCATATTATTACAGGAGGATGGTTTATTACTTAACTGGCAAGAGACCACTTGTTTGCTAATTCTGTTATTTCATATGCATTGTCCTAAACACTTCCATACGTTCCTGTAACATTTTTAGAGTCTCTATGGCTTAGTAGCTTTCCACATGACTAATGCAGATTTTAACAAGCAAAATGGAAAAGGGCCAACTCGTAATTGTTAGTGCAGTGGCATAATCACCCATACATGGTTTGTTTATTATAGCTCAGCAATAGAAGAATGTTTCAAAGAGAAAACACGCGGACATGATTAGTAAGCAGCACGGTGATGTGGGACTGTCCAACTACAGAAGTGTTCTAGCTGGGTTATTAATTTACTTCAGGATATGCTTTCATTTTCTTATCATAAGGGGCACTGATAATGTCAGATTTTAGTAGCCATTTACACTGAGTTACTAAGAAAAAAATACATGAAAGGATTTTTTTCTGGTGTGAATGGATGTGTTGCAGAAGTGTGGTGAATGCTACATGTTGTACAAGCTACCAAACTGATTAGAGCTTGCTGAATGCAAATATGAAAAGAGGAAAAAAAATCTGGCAGAAAGACAATTGTTTTTGGACAATAAAATGTTTAATCAGATGGTTATCAAAGATATAGGTAAGTAACTTCAGCATTTATATTGTAGCAATTACAAAGGCTACAAAATAGGCATTCTTTCTGGCTGTGTATCGATTGACACAAAATGGAATTGGAAATAGCAGAGCAGTGTGATAAGTAATGGGGAGAAGACTCAATTGCATAATAGTTGCTGTTACTGCTCTTCAATCTTACTTTGCTGAGTTTGTTGGAAGCAAGTTTTAAAACAAAAAACAAAACTAAAAAGGAACAAAAAAAAATGCTCGTCCATTAAATAGAAGAAGCTATATTTGCTGCTTGTATGTGGAAAGTATATTAGTATCTGCTTTTCAAGCGTAAATACCATTCAGTCTTAAAATTTCCACTGAGTTTGCAGATTAATTTTGCTCACCATTTCACTCACCCTTTAGCAAAACAGTTGCCTTGCAAGTCTTATGCTCTTCCAGCTTCTACTATGTGTTCTTTCATACCCCTGACACAGTGACTTGAATCATCAACGTTTTCTAGATATGCAGGCTACAAAAGCTGATGAATTGGTTGAATTAGTTTTAAAGTGATTTTAATTAAAATGTGTCCAGATTTTAATTCTTTAGTTTCTGTCTTAGGGTTATATTGTGTCTATTGATGTTTAAACTGAATCAATGTAAAACTTGTTTCAAAATGTTCTTTTCAACTTTTTGACCACTTCAGCTAAAAATTGTCTTAAATTATATGATTTTCTTGAACAGTGAAAGTTTATACATAGGCAAGCCTTCAGCTAGGTGTCCATTTTACTTCTTTATTCCTTAGTTCTTGAAGAAAAATACCCCAGAAAGTCCAAAATCTAAGTAGTGTGTTTGGGCAATATCAACTAGTTGTAGCTAAATCTTCACCTCTACAAATATTATTGGTTTCACTGATTTTGTTGGACAGGAAACCTAGTTTAACCAGAAAGATATTTTTGGAGGCAAGATAAACATATGTTGTACAACCTCATTTTTGATGGCATCTGCTGTACAGCTTCTATAAAATGAAATTCTCTAAAGAAGAGAAAATTCAGGGAGATCTTAGGCAAGTGAAGTATAAATACCAAAAAGGTGTAAAGAAGGTAAAGCCAGGCTCTTTTCACATGTGCCCAGTGACAGGGCAAGAAGCAAAAAGCACAAAGAGAAGCATAGGAGGCTCTGTTTGAACATCAGAAAACACCTTGTTTCACTGTGAGGTTGACCAAGTATTGCCACAGCTCATGCACAGAGGTTATGGAGTCTCCATCCTCAGAGATATTCAAAAGAATTCTGGACGCAGTCCTGGGCCACTGGCTGGAGGTGTCCCTGCTTAAGGGGGAGGTTTGGGCCATAGGACCTTGTCAGCCTCTGCTGTTTCTGGAATTCTGTGATAATTAAATTGTAATTTGTTTGTTGTTTTTGAGGTTGGGTTGTTTGTTTCCTTTTTCTTGTTGAAAAGCATAAATAGTCCAGTATTTTTTTGAGCTGGTCATTAATAGAACCTAAGTTTCAGTTTCTGTCCTTTTTGTGGGCTGAAGCAATGAAGGTGAGATGCAGTTTAAAAAGAGACAGTATGTGGTGATTGGCTCACATTCTGTGAGTTTATCTGTGTGTAACATATAAACACATCCATTGCGAACTTTGCTTTTGTTATACTGTAATGAACCAGGTGCTGTGTTTCTATTTGGATTAGAAAATGCCTTGTGTTTGCAGATAATTGATTGAAACTAAAGGTTGAACTTAAGAGAAGCCATGGAAGGGATGTGCACAACTTTTGCCCTTTTTGAAATGAGTTAATTTTTGGCCTGACATTTAAATTCAGTAATTAAATCTTTGATTGAAAATTTTACAGAACCACTTCATTTGAGCAGCACGCAACTACTTTTATCACCTGGATTGCACTGTTTTATATTTAGGCTTCTTAAAAATGAAATTGGCTGACTGTTGTCTTTTAATAACAGTGAAGTTTAATACTGTTAAGTGCTTCCACTTGCTTGTTTTACTGAAGTGTGTACACAGCCTTGAAGAACTCTTGTTTATACTGAACAATTTAGTTGGATTTTTTTTACACACTTGAAAGTTACTGGACTCCTTTGGATTTATTCTATGTTCTTTTGACTGAAAACCAAGAGCCAGCCAGCACCTTAAGACTTTCTAAATAGATGCAGCTGAAACCCCTCCTAAACTTATAACCCATTTAACATACTCGGACACATCCAGCCCCAAATACAGGAAAAGATTGATTGGCATTAACCTCAGAGACATCCTGCAGAATTGCCAACCCTTTGTTATTAGCAGTGGTGTGGCTCCTGCTCTCCATGAAGGAGGATCCCTGACTGCACTGGCACTCTCTCCCTGGCATGCCAGGATGGTAGTATATAAGTTAAATAACCCCCACACTTATTACTCAAAATATTCTTTTATACCATAGCAGTAAGCATTTTGGTTCCTTCATTTTCTTCTAAAAGCAGTAACTTTAATTGCCTTATGTGGTATTCAATCCTCAAAAAAAGGCCTTGCTGATGGCACATTGAGCACTTTATAGGTTACATAAAGAACTAACATTGAATACACTAATAAAACGTCTGGACCTGTATTGGCTCATTGCACTCAAGTTACATGCACTAAGTATCAAATTTACTAAGTTTCAGAGGATGGCTCTTGAGAGGCAGGAGTGGCTTTCCTGAGATGGAAAATAGAAGCATCTTTCACCAAAGAAGGATTTATCTCAGGATGTATGGCTAAAAGGTTGGGATATATTAATTCAGTATGTAGAACACATTAAAAAATATTTATATTATGATTTTTTGCTTGACAAATAATCTGCAAGTCTGTCAAATAAGTGCATGTGGGTCAATACCATATACATGTAATTTGGTGTTGAAATTTCAAGTTTATGAAGTTTAGGAATAAAGTTTTAAAATTTATGAGCATTTTTTAAAAACAATGTTTCTTCTGTTTCAGAACTTTTTGTTTAAAAAAAACCAAACAAAACCTAACCTCAAATCTCAAAGAGATTCTTTGAAGGTTTTTGCATTAAGTCTAAGTATATTGATCAATCTGGAATACACTTTTTATATAATTTTGTTGCGTTTTGTTTTTCTTGCTTCAATTTGATCAAATATATATATGTAAAAAAACCCCTAGTTGTTCCTTGCAGTCCATTAACTTTAGAAAACATTTTAATTTAATTTGTGGACAATTTGGTCCATTCCATACTGTGAAGCTTTGCTTCTCTTAAATTGAAGCCTTAAGAGTTAATGCTTCTGATTTTGAGTGGTTTGCTCCAGTAATTTTATTATTACAGTTGGAATTTTATTATTTAATTACAGAGAGCAGGCAGAGAAACTTTAACATTGTTTTAGGTAAGGGTAACAGTAGGAGAGGGATGTCCTGCTGATGATGATCCAAGTACTGTTTAAAAGAGATACTTTCCTTCCTAAGCAGCCACATGATTCCTCATGTAAGAAATAAATATTGCTGAAAACCCTTTTAAAAATAGCTTTTAAATTGTTATCCAATTTTAAGTAACCAATCCAGAGGATAAATTTAACAAGAGCACCTCAGCAGCCAGTTTGTTCTTGTATAAACATTCATGTTGTAAATAGTCATATGTTTAAGCAAAAACTTTATTTACACCTTGTGGTTAGTGAACCTGTTCATCATTAAAAATGCCAGTAATAGGGCATGTGATGTAGGAGTGGCCTTTTCATACCACAGAAAGTAAAAGGGACTATATTAACCATGTAATCTTGTTGACAATAAATGTTGAAAATTAGGGAGAAAACTGAGTTTATTCATGGGAACTTCACTGGGTTATAAGTACTATGAAAACTAGCTATTTCATATTTTTGGTAACAAGATGTCCATCCCTTGTGGTGTTTCCTGGTTTGTTCTAGACACTCTAGTTACCTCTCTTTGTTTATTTGTTCATGTTCTTCCCCTTCTTGGTACAAGGGGAAGATGGGCCCTCTGGACTTGTCACCCAGGTTTATATGGATAAAATTATCAACTCCTGAATGCATTTTTGGACTATTGTTATTAATACTACTAACTTATTGGAACCATCTGGCAAGGCTTTGCACATCATCCACCAGGATTCTCCTGAACAAATTCTGAGCAAGCCCTGGGGGAAGGGAGACTGAAGGAGATTCCCGTCCAAAGGTTGAAGGATGAGGGAGTATGGACAGGCTGTTCTGAGCCAGCTGGCCTTAGTGCCAGCAGACAGTGCTGGCATGTTTAATTTCCTATTATAGGTACAGTCTTTGTCTTATACACCATCCCAAACAGAAACTGCATGAATCTAGGCACCTTTCCATGCTGGGCATATATATGAGGGGTTATATATAATTTTTCTATTAGATTGCTTCCAGCAATAGATTGCTGGGTGCTATTGAAAGAGTGACTTTCATAGCTGTGTTTGGGCTGTATTTACTCAGAGCAAAGTGCCACCAAGTTATGCTGGGAAATACTTCAGTGGGCCACGGTTTTGCATAATTGTCTAGACAGGATGTTTTGGGAATGTAGCCCACTCTTCTAAATGTAGTGTTGTGTTAGTATTTTGGAATTTCTGCACAGCGGTAGTATAGCTATTCACGTCTCTTAAAACATGAACTTAATAACACTGGTGTTAAAAGGTGATAGAAATTTCATGAAAATCATGTGTAAATTGAAAGGGACTTCTCATGTGCTGAAACAGAACAAGGCAACTGCATGGCTTGCTTGTACCAAGAAGTTTAGTGTAAGAGGCCAGCTGGTTCTCAAAATATAGCACCTGTACCCCATTTATTTCTCTGGGGCTTTTGGCATTGATGATGGTCACTGTTGCTGGCCTTCCAATGTGGAAACACTATTCCAGGGCTGTTGCTTTAGGTATGCCTCTGCAAATTTGTCAGATTATATCAAAAAGTGATATGGGGGAGGGGAAGAAAAAAAGGAAAAGGAATTATGGGAGGATTTTGTTGGCCAGAAATACAAGACTTCAATTTGTACTGACAGAAAGTGATGCTTTTTCAAGTTTAACTTCCCAGACATAAAACACATAAGAAGAGCTTCCAACCCGGTCCCAAACCAGAGTGGTTGTTAACCTGGTTAAAAGTTACCAAAATGTACACTTTAATTCTTTAAATGGCTGCTTGGTGACTTTTTATATGGATCATAATTGATGGTGTCAGTTTTTAATAAATAATTCAGTAGTTCTCTCTCTTTGATTGTATAGCAGGATTTGTGGATAATAGAAGTCTGAGGACTAAGTGTGACTGATGAGAATGGATGGCACATTACTATCAATCTTGTAACTTTTTTACCACAGGTTAAAATTGAATTTGAGCTATTGACCATCACTCAGCATATTTGTCCTTTCACTGTGTGTGGACCAAAAGCTCGCTCAGAAGGCAATTATTAAACTTTGTATGCTGAAATAACCAGTACTAGTTACATAGCCCCAGTGTCAACATTCCTGATTTTATTTAATTATTTGCTCCATGGAGAGTGTGTGAATCTCTTGTTAATTTCTTAATTTCATTGAGCCTAATTTTCTTGTCGTTGAGCTTTGAAAGAAATTTACACTTGTATTTACCATTGTGAAATCAAACTATTTAATCATTTCATGTCATGAGAAAGGGCTTATTTGACTCTGATAATTATGATGAATGCTCTGTAGTTAAAAGCTATGCAATAAATTAAGGTATTCTGATAACATTTGTTCTTATCTGTGTCTGCACTTGACATAAGGACAACTGTCTTTGGCTGATTCTGCCTAGCTGCCCATTTTGATTTTTTTTTTCTTTATTGCCTCAGTTGTAGGCATGTCTCTTTTTTTTTTTTCTAGTTGTCTCTTAAAATGTGTATAGGGAGAGCAATAGACCCTTTCTATCTACCGTATTTCTTTCTTGTTTTTTCCTTGCAGATTTCTGTTTTTCTTTGTCACTTTTGTTTCAGGGTTCACCAAACCCTTGAATATTGTTGGAACATGGTAAATATCACTGCCATACCAGCCTTTCCCCTAACCTAAAACAGATGAGTCAGTGATAATATAATGTAATTGTAAGTCAAATAAACTTTTCTTTTCTTTGAGAGAGAATATATTATTACTACCTTCAGAAACTGATTAGATCACAGTCTATAGAAGAATCCCAGCATTCTTTTAGGGTTATTTTCACATAAAGAGAAGCACTGCATAAAAACATGGTAAGCTTAGCTTCTTCCATATCCCAAAAGGTTGCATATGGGTTGATTATTCCCCCCTGGTCTCTTGCCCCATGACTTCTGTACCAGTATCAACTCTATTCAATCCAGAGATTATCCCTCTCAAAATAAATCTGAGCTCTTCCCTACACCAGCTTCTTCACTCTTTACACTCCAGAGCATACAGATTGGCACTTTGAGCCCAAAGCTTCAGCCTAACTCATAAAATTTGCTTCCTGATTTCTCCCAGTCTTTCCTTCACTGTCAGCACTCTTAGGAGCCATGGGCACCTGTTTTCCTCAAACCCCCTCTGGGATGTCATACAGCTGGCAAGTCAGGTCTGCTGCTTTGGGCTTACAGGTCAGGACATGATACAGTCTTCCCTGGTATAATCAAACTATGTGTCTGATATTAAATCACTGTCCACTTCCCTTCCCACTGTATGACTTTTTTTTTTCTCCTGAGCATCTCCCAGCAATCAATAATAGGGAATGATATAATGATTTTCAATTGATCTGTGCTGTCCCTTATGTTGACGTATGCCTCTACTTATGTGTGTTTATTTTTGGGATGGTTTCATTTTCTTAGGGGCTTTTTTTTTTTCCTTTGTTAGGTTTGTGGAGGGCGGTGTTTATTTGTTTTGTGGTTGGTGTTGTTGTTGTTTGGAGGTTTCTTTGTTTGTTTGTTTTTTTAAGCCAAACTCTGTTCAAAGGAGAGTATTCTTTATGCCTGGCATCTATAAGCTGCCTGCAACAAATACATACATGCTGAAGTTGTTATACATCCTACATTAATCAAGGAATCTTCAGTTGCCAAATTGGTCTTAAATAATTGTATAAGGTCATAGCATGCTCCAGAAATTATTCATGTTCATAGCTTTAAACTTGTGACTGTGTGTGTTCCAGTAGAGGCCAGAAGGTTGGTGCACAGCCAGTACATACCTTTTGTAGTCTGAATGAATTGATGGCTTGATTACCTCCCTTCACCATGAGAGATGCAGAGTACTAGGGCATACTGCAAAACCCCTGTTAAAGCCAAAACAAGCTTTATTTTAGGATCTGTGGAGTTGAACTTTTGATGGGGAACAATGTGGGAAGGTATTTTGGTAGATAATTGAAGGTCCAATAAAATAATTCAGAGCACTAATACAGATGAATAGCTAATATTGCTAAGCTGACTGCTACATGAAACTTTTTCAACTGAAATGAAATGTAAAACCTGTGATGTTGGCATCAGTGGATGAGGAACTGTGCCATGTTTAATGCCCCCCTCCACACCTGACTATGCTCATTCAGCTTGGTCTACAATCCCGATTTACAATTTATATCCTTTCTGGACTGAGTATCAATAAAACATCAACATATTGAGTAGATATAGTCATTATACATTTAAAATAAATTAATTTCTGGTATGACTCTCTGGAGGCTAGAAGCCTTTCATCAGGTATAGACCTTAATATTATATATTATATGTTATATATTATATGTTATATGTTATATATTATATGTATTATTTTACTTGATGCGATGTATTGTTTCATTCACAGAACAGCATTTGTAATATTTACAGATATCTCAACATAATATTTAGTCTCTAGAAATAGCTAAATAGCAAATAAGATTATGTTTTTGTATGACAGTCATATGTACTCTGTACCATTCTCTAGAAGGATAATGGAGTACTACTATATATTTAAACTGGTTTAGCTTCTGAACTCTATTTTAAACCTTCACAGCAGTAAGCTTGTATGCTATAATGTATGCTCATTTCTGTAATGCTAAACTCACATTTATCAAAGCTACAGCTTCCAATAAATGTTCCAGTTTATGAAAGCACCTCCTATAGCTACTTCTTCTTTCCTTTATGATGAGCAGATATGTAGTTTTTATATTGTTTTTATGTATTTTTTTAATCTGGTTTTTCAATGGCAAAAAATTATACAATCACCGTGTTGTTTCCAAAGTCTTCAGAGAGGAAGCTCAGTGGCTAATTTCAACCAGTTTGACAGGAAAGTAGGAGTCTAAAAAATGCTAAATTCCTACAATAAGCCTACACACCATATGGCCCAAAGCCCACTTGCAATCCTTGTAGCTATTCCTTTCGTGTGCCAGTGGCCGGGGGCAACATGTTCCCTTTCATCACATATTCAACGGATCGTCTGGAAAACAGGAGAGCCAAATTCTCCCAACAGTTTCTCTAGTGAATAAGCTCACAAGCAGCACAAAGGGTCAAAGCACACTTTTTAACTTCATTTGGATAGGCTGAAGTCCCTATTTAATATTAAGGAGCTGAGTTTTGGAAGTACCTCCAATATTAAGGGATCTGCTGTTTTGGAAAGAGCAAGAGCGGACAGTTTTCATGGTACTTTCTCTCTTGCTCTGTGCCTCAGGCTGCCAAATACCAGGTGCTGTGGGTGGACAGTGAGCTGACTGGCATTCTTTAAGTGATACGGAGTTTGTCTTTAAACTTCAGCCTTCAGACATCTGATAGAGCTGTTGTTATGCAGGCAGTAATTTTAAGGAAAGGTGTGAGGGGCTGTAGTCTCGGGCTGGTTCCTGGTAAAGCAGTTGACTGTCAGCGAGGTACCTGACAAGATTCAGGCAAGATTCAAGATTTCTTTGGTCAAAGGATGGGAGGATATTAACTCCTGCAGAACTGTGATCACTCCCTAAGTTCTTCAGCTATCTTTTTGACAGTGCAGTATCTTTCTGGATCAACAGATAAATTACGTACCTTTTAGTATGCTGTAGCCAAGGAGATAAAAGTGCCCTCTGTCACAATTCTAATACTTTCTTGAAAGCTTGTCTGGAATGAATAGCTTACTTCCCCTATGTCTGAGCATATGTGCAAGTCTACAGTTGTTGATAATTTAGCTGTCAGGTGTGCTGAATTAATATTCACCTTCCAAGTCATACAGCTGTATGACATTAGCATGGACCACATTTAAAGGTAAAACAGAGAATCAAAACAAAACTGGATTATATTGCAGGGGTTGGTGCATTCTGGAGAAGGAAGATGGGAAAGCAAGGTGTTTATTATTATTAAGGAAATTGTAATTTCAGATTGCGCTTGCTATTTAAGTCTCTCTATTGTGAGTGGGACAGTTTTACTGGTGTCAAACTTAGGAGTTTTCTCAATTCCAGATTTCTTTACTTTTGGTCTGTGTAGAGGTGTGAAGTTTTATTGTCTTGCTCAGATGATATGATTTTTGGTAAGTGTTCTTATGACATGCAGTTTGCTTATGTATGTGTCTTGATCCTGTCTGCTGCTTTTTCTTTCTCAGTACTGTCTCCTACCCTCAGTGGCCAAATTTCAGCCAATGCTGACAGAACAAAGGAGGTTTCAGAGACACTGAATTCATATGAAGTTCCTGAAAAATCAGATGACTAATAAGGAAGATTCTTTTGCCCTGTGGGAATATTAATATGCAAATACAACCCATATTAGACATTGGAGAATCCCCATAGGAACTCAGCCCTGAGGCACAAACCCATAATAAACTGTTGCTTACTGGCACTCTCTTTTTGTTTCATGTTTTTACCAGTTGATCTCCAGTTTGGGGCTTTTTGGGGTTGTGAGAGCAGGGGAGAAAGAGAAAAATAGGATTCTCTATAAAACTAAAAGACTGGTTCACTTCTGGTTCTTTTTAAATTGTAGCAAGTTTTGAAAATTTTGTTACTATTCTTCAAAGAAGTAACTTTGGTTAAATCTGCCTTTTCTTTCAAAAGACAGTGTGAAGAGGGTTAGATGTCCTTGACTGAACATGAGTTGCAGTCTTTCAATAGTCTTATGCTTTAGCCTTTCTCTGACAGTTGTAGCTGGAAATATCTGTTTCATCTTAGTTCTTGAACACGAGTTAATCCATCAATTAAGCAGCATTTTGGTTTATTTCTCTTTAATTCTTAAATGGGGAGAAAATACTTAAATTAAAGTCCTCTAAATATTACTAAACAAATGTGGGACAGAGAAGCCTTGTAAAAGGAAAAGTAGTGGAAAAAGAAACATTATGCTGTTCAATTCTATTTTTGTGATTTACAATTATGAGAAGTGCCTCATATTCATAACGATATGGATATATTATAGCATGGTCTGTAGAGACTGTGTCACCCTGGATCACAACTGAGTGCTTCTTCCTAGACAAGCTGTGGATTTAAATTGCAGGGAACTTGGATCCACCAAATACACATACTACTGCATGTACATTTACTTAACAGTTTAAAGAATTTATACTTCTAGAGGGGTAGAAAGATACTATGTAGAATTTTTACAAAACTGTGTGTATTTGGTCTTCAGGTTTCTGGTGCAGTACAAAACAAAAAAAAAAAAAATCAAAAAACAACTGAAAAAAACCACCCACCAAAACAAATAACAATTTAGGCAGTCTGTTTCTTGGCTAGGAGATGTAGATCTGGCTTACATTTATGATTCTCAGGTGTAAGTGTCCTGCAAGCTACTGATTATTTCATTCTGGACTGAATATTAGCTTGATAGGGGACGCAAATAAAAGATATAGCAGTGTAGAGTGGATAACTGATGTTACAGTGCTGCACCAAGTCAGGAACAGTCAAAAGGATTTCATTACATGTATTTATCTGGGACTCTATCACTGGATTCCTAGGAAATCATCTGTTGGTTAGAATTTGGATCACCGTCCAACTTTTCTTGGAGCCTAAGCCACTGTAGAAATTGCTTTTCCACCCGTCCTAGGAGACGAGTTTGTCTCAACCTGTCTTTTATGCTGACTATAATTACTGATCCCTTAGAGTTGCAACTTGTGTTTCATTGGCCACGTTTCTTTTGCCTTTATTTTCTCCCAGGTCCCTGCGTGTGTGCTGCGTGTCATTCAGAAACAACATGGGGCGTCCTTCTGTCCTGTGAAAAATTTCACGTGCTTTGCAAAGGGACTTTGCTGGGTCAGGTGTTACACCTTCATCTGTTGAGAAGCTGATTAGCATTAGAGCTAATGATAGATACTTCTGCTGATAGTGCTGAAATCCAGAGACTTAATGCCGCTCAATGTAAATAGATATGGCTTTGCGGTTCAATGTAATGTAAACAGAAAAGAAGCAGCTCCTTTTGAAACGCAAATGATTTCAGCATTAGGATGTATTAGTGTAATGACAGCATTGAAGTAATGTCTGCTGACTTCTGAGTAGGTCAAGTAGCGTGTAGTGTTTGGAAGACCTGTGTTTTTAGTGCATAATATAGCTCAAACTGAGATAACACCTTCTGTAAAATGAATTGATTCTAATACAAAAAGACTGACTTACACAGAAATGTGTTTGCATTGTTTAGAATGATGGAAAATGTTCTTAAGCTGCACTTCATTGCTTTTAAATTTACAGGTTTTTGGTTATTCCTCAAACCCATAAAATAAATAAAGGTATCTTGTATTAAATAGCTGTATTTTACCAGGAATTGCCATACAAATGCTTGAGACTGAAAGTTTATAATGCCTTTTATCCTTTTTATGCTTATCTGTTTTAAATAGTTTCAGTGCTCTGTGAAGACAAAGGCACTGGTGTACATGCCACTGATAATAGACAGTGTGACCGTATCATGTATGCTTCCTTAATAATGTCTGACATTATCAGATTGATTAACTCAGCAGGGGGCTTTAATCAGATTTAACTACTGTTGGCAGCTGTTCACTGGCAGAATAGTAACACATCAGGGAGTAATATTGAACTTCTTTTATAAGCTGTATTAATCTTGAAACTAAAAAATGTACGATAAAAATTATCATTATTACTAGTACTAATGCAAAGAGAAGTGAAGCTTACACATTGCTCACACAATCTCAGATCTCTTTTGGATTGTGCTTTACCCAATTTTCTGTTTTCACCAGTGCCAAATACGGATGATCTTCGTATTGTCCTTTGGTAGTTAATAGGAGTGTATGTTAAATATAGATATTTATTTCAGGATTCAAAAGACCATTAAATAATTTGGGACTCAATATCTTAAGCAGAATAAATAATGAAAATGTTTTGTAGCTACAGTCTTAAGCATTTCTGTGTGTGACAAAGTAATGATAGTTGGGTTTTCTGCTTTGTCCTTTTCAAGTTAAATGCCATATTATGACACATTGCTTCAGTTTTATTTCATGCAGAATACTCTCAGCATTAATAAATAAAATGCAGCCTTCAAAGATGTTAATGTAACATTCGTTCATAGATCAATAGGTCAGAAGGGACAACTGTGATCATCAAGTGTGACCTTCTGCCTATCGCATGACATTAAGATTTTCCAAGTTTATTCTCATTTGAACTAGAGCATGTCTTCTTGAAAAGACTGACTTCTGATTGAAACAAATTAATGAAGGGGACAAGCATGGTCCTTGACTATTTATCTCAGTTATCTTACTTTGGGTAAATTGCAGTCTGGGTTGGTTTTTGGGGGTTTTTAAGTGTAATTAAATGCTGATTCTGTTGTTGCTACATTGTGTTTTTCATTAACTTTCCTTGCTTTATATTCCTCCATAACTTCCTATTTGAAAGCAAAATAATTCCAGTTGTTGGCGTATTCTTGTTCTACAGTAAGCTTTTTAGGTTTTGACTACTGTTGTGTAAAGTGCCCATGTTCAGCTGGGCTTTTTGGCACATTATTGAGTCTTTTCCCAAATCAAATTTTGTTGTTATTCTGTATGTACTATCTGCACTTTTGTGTTTTGCATATAAGAGTTTGTGTTTCTTGATATTCCAAAGCTGCTATTTGCGTGTATTGATCTTATCAAGAAGTTTGGGTTGTTTGACCTAGGCAGTTCAGGGTTTTTCCATTTCTCCCATCTCCATTGAAGCTATAATTGTTATCAGTGATGATTTAGTTTACTTCAGGGTGTGAATATAAATGTGAAGCTGCAGAGCACCAAGACTTGATTATACAGGTTACTATTAGACTGTTTCAGCTCCTCCTTTTTCAACTGAGCCTAAAGCCCTGCCATTTTATTTTCTGTCTTATGTTGCAAGCAGATTGGAAGAGTGTGGCCTTCTCTCCTCCTCTTCCTCTTCAGTCTTAGATGACTGACATCCCATAGCTGGTACAGTACATTGAGCTGTGCTTAAACAATAATTTCTTCATCAGAACAATTCTTTACAATTTTGTGGAAAATTCTTTATAAATAGTCTTTCACATTGCCTAATTTGTAATTGGAAGAGTAAGTTAGTGTCTAATTTGTGGCATCTTTAGTGTCCTGTCTGGTATTTTTTGTTTCCATCTCAGACTCTGGTAAGTGGTGCTACACGGGTGAGCTTTGCAGAAGAGGTAATGATGCAGTTTACTACAGCTTGGAAAAATCCTTATTTATGTTTCAGTGGTCTGACATATCTTCAGATTCATAGAGTTTAATGTCCATCTCTTCAGGGTGAGGTTCGATGAACAACCTGGTTCAGTGGGAGGTGTCTCTACGCACAGCAGGGAGGCTGGAACTAGATGATCTTTGAGGTCCCCTCGAACCCCAAGCCATTCTATGATTCTGTGGTCATTGCTAAAACACAATAAAATCATTGGCAGGAAGTTAGGTGAGGAAATTATTAAAAGTGATCATGAATAATAAAATAGTAATGAAATATGTGAATTACTTTATAGAAATCTAATTTTTTTTCCCCCAGAAAACCAAGCTTCTTGCTCCAAATGGTAGTGGTGATTACTGAGCTGATATTACAACTGCTGCAATATTTCTGCTGCTTTGCTGAGTTTATAATGGAAACATGTCATGCAGTGACAACTGTGTGCACTTCATTATGTGTATGACTGAGAATTTCATTTATACAGTGTAAGCAAGCAAAGTGATGTTATTTTAAATGTATTTGTAATTGCACAGGAAAGTGCTGTTGGAGACCTGTAAGTTAGATGAGCATTGGTCACTATAGCAGAGGTGGAAGAGAGTCAATAATAACATACATTGAAACAAATCAAAGTAGCATTTTAGCAGTTCAAAAATACTGTCATTTCAATAAGATGCAATAAGAACCATCAAAAGTGTTGATAGTTCTCCAGGATTTCTGCATACTTGAGGGGGAGGGAGGTGAGAAAGATAGTAAGTTGATGAATATGTCAGGTATGAAGAGGAAATGCTTCTGAGAACAAGCAAGTGTTTAAGCAGAATGTTACTAACATTGCAGTAGACACTGGCATCTGGCAGTCATGTAATTTATGACAGTGTATATTTAAGCAGCAATTGCCCAGAAAGGCAGCAGATTATAAAAACATAATAATTGTTTTATTCTCGTTGTGCTTCTGTTATTGAGACTTTTTTTCATTTCACAGCCATCCTTTGTAAGTCTAGTACTTCTGGGGCCACCTTGCAGATCATTCAGGTGTTTTGAAACTGCATTTGAATGACATAGTTTTACAGATTACTTTCCTTCCACGTGACAGAAGGTGTTCTGTGTCACTGTTATGATAGATAAAATTGCTACCAGTCTGATGTTCTGGGAGCCCTATGGGATATATTTGTATGTATTTATTTGAAAATGTGTTATTTACAATTCTTATTTGTCATTCCATATCTTAAGGCCTAATTAAATTGGTTTGTGAATCAAACTGAGTCTCCAAATTTACAAAAAACAAAAAAAAAAATACCCCATAAAAATAACAGTAGTGATGTAAACAAACCTTTTGCAGGCATATATATCTCACATAGTCTCATGTGATGCTATACCCAAATATGTATTTCCAAGTTTTTCCTTGTTCAGGATAGACTTGAATAGTCCTGACTGTTTATGAACTCCTCAGCAAGAATCTGTGTGATATTTTTGTCACATAAGACTTACTCATTTTCACACAAGAAGGTACATTGAAGGGGTTCAGATAGTCCAACATGTTTTTATGCAGGCTTGGTTGTTATTGGTAAGGCAGAAGAAAGAATATATTCTCTGGAAGGACTCCAAAAAGTGTTGTATGGGATGCAAAGATGGGTTAATCAGGTTCTTTACTTGCTGGCAGATGTTTTGCTCCATATCCCCATGAGTATCAACTCCTCTGGAGAAAAAAAAAAATGAACTGCTTTGCCAGCAAGGATAAATTAGGAAAAAAAAAAGTCACTGTTAGAACAGTGAATTCCGTTGTTGCAAGAAAGAACTTAATGTATGCTAATAACTAGCCTACTTCTTAAAATTACTGAAAGATAATGCATTACATGTAATGCATTATCAAAAAGGAATTTTAGTGAACTGCACAGCTAAAGATTTTCCTTCCTTACTGCTTAGATTTTTGCAAAAGGGTTTTTGCCTTCTGTATCAGTCTTTGAATACCAAGTATCTTATGAATTTGAAGCTCCACTTGCCTCTAGCAGCTGGAAGGAACAGGCTGTCCAAAGTATTTTGGAGCTTGTGAGGCTGAATGCTAGGATTAGATCGCTTGCTTCTTTTGCAGCCTGCCTGCTGTCGCTTTAAAAAGGGATTTTTAAAGTCTTTCACACAATTCCCCAGGGTTATCTGGGTTATCCTGAGTTTTCTTTTTCCAATGAGTCATTGCTACTACTCATGATAAGCTTTTCTGTTTGATTTTTTTTTTCCCACTGGTAGAGTGAGATTCACATACTTATTGCTCCTGTGGTTTGGACATACGGCTGAAGAAAAGAATCACAATTGTAAAAAAAAAGGTAATTTTCATTCTGCTCCTGTGTGCAGCCAGATAGAATTTTCTTTAGGCTTCGGAATATAGCCTTACTGGTTTACAGTTGGTTATTAAGTTCATAATTGGAAAATTGCATTTCTACCCTAGAAAGAGAAGAAGCTACTTTTGCTGCAAAACATAATTATTTTTCATGAAAATGTTACCGAGTTAGATGACAAAGTGGTTATAAACCATTTTCCACTTGTCACTGCTATTCAGAAGAGTGGGTTTTTACAGCCCTGTTGCCATGGACCATCAAATTTTGTTCTAGTCAATTGAGTTGGGACTCAAAGATAGGACAAATAAATCCTGGAAATGTAATTCCAAATAAAAGATCATACACTTTCTAGTGGGATGGTGGGCTCAATTTATTTAGTGTCTTAGAAATAGCAGAATTTTATATCTGATGACAAAGCTTTTAATTGTCAGAGAAAGCAATATTTATCTCTTCTATAAGATCCAGGGGAAAAAAACAACTGAATATGAAAGGACAAAGGATGAGAGCAAACAGCTGTCATCAATAGATATGTTATAGTGAACTCAGCATGCTGGAGATGTGTAGAATGGATCATCACTCCTCTAAAGAAAGTGATATTTTCACTGTAATATTGAAGAAATACAATTAGAGATACACTGACAATCTGCTTCTTGTGGGAGTAGATTGTGCATCGAAAGAAAAGGTTTTTGCTATGAACTATAACTGTAAAATAACTAGAATGTAATAATTTGAGTAATATCATTGTAGCAGAAATATTATTTTAAATATTCTTTTAAATATACTATATAATCCATGTTTAAATTGTGAAACAAAGATGCGCTCATTACTGTGTCAAGAATTGTTCCTCAACTTGGGGCACTGAACAAAAGTGAAAATAAGTTTCTGCTTTCAGAGTGGGAGGGTATTACTTTTAATTTAGTAGTGTGGCAGTCTCGAAGCGAAAATGCTAATTTTTATTTGGAATAAAGAAGCTGTTAATTGTTTTGTAGAATTCTATTGAAAATCCATTAATGTACAGGAAAGCAAAATCGATTGTGCATCTGTTCACAGTTTTACTGATCCTTGGGAAAAATGTCACTGCAGATTAGAAGAGTTCTGTCTTGGGATCTAAATTTGTATTTTTCAAGCTTTATTAAAAAAAGAACAGAGAAATGGCTTGCAATGTCAGTGAAGGTGTGCTGCCTATATCCATTAACTTTGCAAGAAGGACATTGGAGTTACGCTGTATTATTGTAAAAGGTGCTAAATTGTTCTGCTCCTGGGAAAATGTATCAAGAGTTTGGTGCCATTTTACCTCAGCTGAATAATTAATTCCTCCCTTCAGTGGCCAGGACACTTGCTTGGGTAGCCGACTCTCAGAGAGAGTCAAGAGGTAAGATCTGCTCTTAGCGCTGCACAGAGCTTCTTGTCGGAAAGATTGCAGCTGTGGCACTGAACAAACAGCTGACAGGAGGGGGGAGGTGAGAAGATGGCTGTAAATGCTTAGGAGTGAGTGAGGACTTTTCTTTGTGTGTTTTTCTTAACCAGCTGGACTTTCTGAGAGTTCTCATGAAACTAAAAAATGTGTCCATCCAGGAAGCTGTCACCATTGTGATGGAGCTAGGCAAGGATTCAGGGAGAGATAGGCATGGGTGACTGATTGTCGTATCGATGTCAGTTATTTCAAATTTATGCCAGCAAAGTGTTTTAAGAGAAGGAAAACTATAGTTGGACTAAAAAGTGCTATAGGACTTTAAACTACTAAGCAGGACTAACACTGTAGCAGCATGTCTACTACATGCATCACTTCTGTTTATTTTGTGTACCTCTATTTAACTCGCAGCTCTGGGAACTTCCAGGTCAGAGATCTAGAATTCTTGAGTGGGATCCTATTTTAATCAACCATTTATATTAAATGAGCATATTCAGTCATGGACAATTTTAAGCAGCCTACTGTATGTAATACAGTTATTATGTAATTTAATATTGCAGCTATTTTACTTTCAAAAGTATGGTGCTCATGCAATTGTTTTAAATTCTGAAAAAAATAAACAAAAATTTAAATAATCACCTGAAGATCTTAATAATTTGATTTTTTATACACTGAAAGTGACACTAATAAAAAAAGTAACCAAAAGTATACAAAAAGTTACTAACCAAGACACTAAAAAAGTGTCTTGGACACTAAAAGACACTAACCAAAAGTGACCTCTACAGATGCTTAAAGAATGTTTCAAATAGAGCAGCTACATAATATATTTTAGCCAAATTCAAGTACTTTTTCAATTAAATATTTTAAATACCAAAATAGTATTGTTTGAGGCTTTGAATGTTAGGAGTTCCTTATCAGTCATATAATTATTCTTTATGGTATTTTTGCTCAAACCATTCACAATATTCAAGGTTGCCAAGATGCCTTTTATCAAAAATTCATGTTTCTTTGATACCATGTTATTTACGAATCTTACAAATAAATATGTCAACAATGAAAAAAAACATTTTCAGTAATTTAAAGTTTCCCTCTATTTAATTCTTTTCCCACAATATTGTCCTGCTTTGACTTTCTATGCTACAGCTGGGAACCCAACTTTGGGGAGTTGTTATTCTGCTCAGTACTGAGGGTTGACAGTCCTCTCTGGGTCAGCATGCGACTTTCACTAACAAATTTGTATGAGAACAGGGTGCATTTTTCCTCTCAGTTCAGCTAAAAACTGCAGGACAGTGCCAGGACAATTTTTTGTGATGGATACTCTTATTAAGCTTTGCAGGAAGGTGAAGTTGCCTTAGTTTAGCCTAAAAATTTTGATCCCATTTCAGACAGATTATCAGTAGACAAAAGGATGTCAGTTATCTTGTACAAATCAACTTTTCAAGTTAGATCCTAGGGGAGAAGTAACAAAAGCAAGTATTGATTGCTGAGTTAGGCCAGTCAAGGGATTCTTCTACAAAAACAGATCTTGGAAGAAACAGGAGACAGAAAAAGCATGGACAAAAGAAAGGAATAGATAGGAATGTTTTCTTTGCAGATGAATGCTTGTAATTGCGTGGCAAATCTCCACAAAAACTGACAGCAAGAAGAGAAGGAAAATGAAAAAACAATGTGTTACATAGAATGGGATTCTGTTTTCTGAACCTTAAAATTACTCAATTAGTAAATAGTGTAAAACTAGCAGGGAAGTGGTGAACTGGTGAACAGAATGTTTTCACTCTTATGTATAGAGCTGTGCATATCCTGTCCTGCTTAAAATATGGGCAGAAGGCTTCGTGTAGTGCCCAAAATACCAATTTGTTTACCTTATTTGTGTGCTTATCTCGAGAGATGAGCCATAAATGCAGCATCCACAAGGATGAAGGTCTGGGAAAATGTGCTAAGGGCTGCTGAAGCATCTGTGAAACATCACCTAAGATTGTCTTTCCTTGAAGGATTATCAGATAGAGCTGGTGTCAACAGGAGACATGCCAGAGAGGATGAATCAATGCCAAAGGCCAGCGCACAGTCCCAGCTGCAAGCAATGAAGTTCTATCAGGATGATGAAGTACATTATCTGTTCTTTTCTCAGAGTATTCTTAGCATCCCAGCATTTCTCTCTGCCCATGACCACAATATCAGAGGAATGTCAAGCCATGCCAGGGTCCCTAAGGTAGCATTCAACCTCCACTAAAAGCCCACACTGCTCCATCTCTAGGCAGGTTTGTACAGGCTGTGCTTGAACCAGCGATATTATTCTTACATCACCCACTTCAAGAAACTTCACAGTCTCTTACACTTCTTCCAGATAAAGAAATTGTGCCTTGCCTACCAGTCCATACAAGATTCTATCCAATTTGCATCATACCAGATGTCTTGGGAGTAAAATAATTAACATAGGTATTGTAGTAGAAGGCAACAAACTGCTGCATCACTAGACAAATGTGTCTGTCGAGTGATGCAGCAGTGCCTTCACATGGAACAAGTTCCTCCTTATTACATCAACTTCTTTTTTTACATATGCTAACCACACTAAAAGCAGTTGTTTCAAAAGTGAAGTGTTAAATTTAATCTTCGTGCAAGTCATACTGCTAATGATTCAACTGGATTTCAAGATAGTAGTAATAGCATCTTAGTTAATGTGTTAAATATACAATTTCTTAGAGCTGTGTTCTTACAATCAATAATTGGAATTATTCTATTGAACATACCATTATTTTTCTCGCTTCTTGTTAAGCTTAGTCTCAGGTAGGGGTTTAAGCACCCTTGTAAAGTGGAATTCATTTTATAACTGTCTTGAATTAAGTCTATCACAAAAATCAAACAAGGTAATAGTCAACAAATGCAGACGTTAAAATTGCAGTGCCAGTTTTGTAAAGGATTGTTCAAACTCAATATGGTGAGTAACTGAATAGTTATATTGTGTCAAAGACCACATTTATGCACTTAGCTTCAAAATGTGATGCAGCAATTTCATATTTTGTGTAGCAATTTTTATGCCTGAACTCAACCTATATGTATGTATATTCTCTAAATGAATGGATTGAAAACTGACTGCCTGAACAAATAGGGGTTGCAGAATTAGTGCTTTTGAGAGAAGTGATCTAACCAAAAGACTAAAGCCCCTGCTGCCACACTTAGGTAATTGGATTCTGTCATACTTTCTGAGACAATATTAAAAACATAATTATGTATTTATAGTAGCACTTAGATTTCATTCAGTGAGAACTGATGCAGACAAGTGGGAATGTCATTTTGAATTACCCAGTATCATTGTATGTTACTGCAATGTAACAAAAATGGAAAAATGTACATAGGATGTACTAGAGTGCTGCACATGGGAAAGACAAGGAGTGTGGAATGTGTCCAGGGGGGTTGAAACACCTCTCCCATGTGGACCATTGGGAGTGGGGTTCTTTAGCCTGGAGAAAAGAAAGTGAAGGTTTTATTGTGGCCTTTCAGTACATACAGGGGGCTTAAAGGGGCAATAGTTTTACATGAAAGGAGTGCTGATTCAGATTGTGTGTAAGGAAGAAATTGTTATGATGGGGTTGGTGAAACACTGGAGCAAGTTGCCCATAGAGGTGGTAGATGCCACATTCCTGGATGGTTGGAAAGGGTTGAAGAGCAACTTGGTCTAGTGGAAGATGTTCCTGTCCATGGCAGGGGAGTTAGAACTGGATGATCTTTAAGGTCTCTTCTGACCCAGACCACTCTATGACTCTATTATAGTTAGGGAAAGGAATTTTTATAACACTGGTATAAAATAGTTCTCCTTTCTTACCTGAAAGAAGATTCCATGCACAAGAGCATTCTGCGTGCAGTGGCTTTTGTTGCTTCTTCTCACCAAACCTACAGCTTTCACAGCACCAGACTGAACCATGGAATTAATAGATGTAAACAAAGCACAGCACGCAGAGGAGTAACACAGACCAGGAGAGTCTGCAGACATGCACCTAGCCTGGGGGGTGTAGTTTTCTGTGCTCTCTCATTCCCAAGTAAAACCATCCAGCTCTATGGAAGTGCTATTTGCATAATCCTTTCTCTCCTAAATTTGTTGCAATTTTTCAGATTATTACACCTTTCAGGTCTTTCTAACTTCGCCTGTTTTTCACAAGCTAAATTGGAGTTGGATTGGATTAGAAATAAGAAAGAGATGGCTCACCTGATAAATCATGTGTTTGTTTAGCTTCAATATGATACCATTTGCTACTCCAGGCTGCTGGCTTTTTGCTTAACTAATCCATGAAGATTTTACTGTTTCTGATATCAGTCACATATGTCAGGTAATACACCAAATTTTAACTCTGTCTGGAATCATTCCTCAAGTAGTAAACAAAAATAACAAAAAAAAAATTACTTCACGTGAAATGTAGTATGTTTGCATCATTTCACTATACAGTCAGTAGCCTGTATAGCTATATCTGCTGTAGTGATATATATGCATCATTCTGTAGTGGTGCACTGCATGAATGTGCATGCATTCTTCAATCCCACAAGTATTGAATTCATTAAAAATAACTGGGCTTTTTTCTTTAAACCTCCAGTTACACTTCACAAATTCTCACCAAAATTTCTTGGTTCCAACCTTTTTCAGACATTTTTCTTCCTATTAATTTTTTCCTTTTTTTTTAAAAAAAAAAAAAATTAAGCAAAACTATTGCCCATGACACAAAAGATAGGGCTTGTGTTGTGTGGCTGCAAATTCTGCCCAGCTTATTAGAGGAAAAAGGCTTATTATTGACTATAAAGCTGTTCTCCTACCCAGTGGTCCCTGTGGTAAAAATGTATCTATAATGCTTTTGACCTCTGATTTTAGCTGCTTTGTAGAAAAAGAAGGCCAGGACAGGGGCTTGACACCTCTTGTAGGTCAGAGTAGATTCCAGACATGTTTTTTGGAATGGAGAGATGTAGAATAAAAAAGGCACTGTTCCTTTGTGCTGCTACTCTGCTGCCCTGAGCAGAGTACCTGGACACTGGCAGTGCTGTCACTTCTGGGTGACATTAAAGTCATCCATTGGAGCAGGGAGCCAAGAATGGTGTGCTTGCTTTCATAGGTCCATTCTTAGGGCTGATAACTGTGTGCATGTGTGTATTTGTAGACATGTATCCACCGTATCTCAGCAGCTCATTTCTGGGTGTATTTATTGCACATAGAAAATAAAAGTATTATCCGTACTTGTTATGCTAGTTAACTCTAGCTGCTAGCTGTATTTTGTTGCAAAACTGGCTTTGTTGATTCACTTCCATATTAGTCTGCTCTGTTGCAAGTTTCAGGCTTTTTCTCTTTGCTTTATATTACCAAATTGTAGTTGGCAGCTTTATTACATCAAACAACTGAACTTCTTATCATTTGTCAGGTATTTGTTCAGTTACTGTCTCTGCACAATCATCTCTGAAGATGCTATTTTAGCAGTAGGTGCCCTTTGTCAAATAAAAATACGATGATGTGAAGTGGTGTAATTTAAAGATTATGTATTTTTGCCAGACCCGCAATCATTCATTCAGTTGCTTCATCTTGTTTTTCATGAAGGTATTAGGGTAGCAAAAGCAGGGAACATCTCTGTTTATGTGTCTCACAGTGCTACTGAAACACACTTTTAAACATTTTATACTTGCCAAATATCTAATGTGCAAATTCTACTGATTTAAGGGTATGGATTTACAGGGCAAATAGTTTAAAAAATATGACAGAGTGGAAATACTTTATGTTCTCTTCCTTACATCTTTGCTTACATGGGTTTAACTTCAGAATAGAGCTTTTGAATGCTCTCTATAATTTAAAGTGAGTTTTTTGAAATTCACATTTAAAATACTGTCAATTTAATTTACTGTTCTATTTATGATAAGCAAATCTATCCTGCTTGACTGGTAGCATGACAGACAGTCATTCTGAATCTGGACGTCCTCTGAATTCTCACAATAAATCTGCTGTAATTCCTCTGCTTTTCTCAGTGAATTCTAAAAAGGTATTGATTTCTCTTTAAAAAAGGTGTACCAAACCAATCCAAAAATAGAACATTTATTGAGATTTTGACTTTAGTTTCTCTGAAATATTCACACCTTTATATTGCATTTTCATCAATGTATTTGAGGACATTTAAGAAGCTGTTTTAGACAGTTTGGTGGACTGCTGCAAGCTGATGGTAGGTGTTTTCTGTTGGAGCTGCCTGGCCCACTGGCAGCTCCTGGGCTCCAGCAGTGCTGCAGGGCTGGTCCCTTCTGCAGCACGGTGACAGGGACAGGGAGGAGGTGCCCTGCTGCTGGGCAGCAGTCTGCTCCCAGCTGGTTCCTTAAAACCAGCTCTGCTTCATGAGAATTAATTAAAAGAGCTCAGAGGGAAGAGATGAGTGACTTATTATGGACTGCCTTAGATTTTCTTTTCTATCTTATGGATGGAGGTAGCAATCTGGCTGTGAAAAACCCTTTTACTAGGACTTAATCTTTAACTTTTGCTTTTAGTCACAAGTGACATTGAAAGCCAAGAGGTTGAAGGGGGAAAAGCCTTGAAAAGGACGCTGCATCCCTCAGGCCCATGGAATTGTGCACACGTCGTCTGACTCGCATCTGGGGAGATGATGGCAGCTTCCTGCTTCCTCTGGACTCTGACAAATGAGTTCTGGCAGCTTGTAGTGCAACAGCTTAAGGTGTTGCCATCCCCAGATGCTTCTGATCTCTCTGTTGGCACTTGCTACCTGGGACAGAGCTCCCCTTTGATAAAAATTATTTGTTCGCTATGATGCTCTGCTGTAAAATGCAGAAGTCAGCATGTGGACATATGCCCTGTTTTCCTCTGGCATTGATAGGTGGACAGACAGCTGTGGATGAGTTTGTCTCAGGCTCTTTCTAATAAATAAGTCTAAGCTTGTTTGTTAAAGATAGACAGCTATACCTTCACTAGGAATTTACCTCTATACTCTACTAGAGGTGGGTACTTACTTGACAACATGCATTTACACAAAATAACACATCTAATTTCCTGACCTTTAGCCATTTTATATCATTAGGCCCAAGTCCTAACCTCATATTTGCAGAAAAATGAATATGAGTTAGAAAATGTATGTGCCTTTGCTAGAATACTGACTTTTTCCAAGAAGAGAAATGTAAGGAGAATATCGGCATCCCTCAGAGATTGCAAAGCCATTCTGGTTCACAACAAACATGGCAGAAGGTTACTAATCAAAATAGGGGAAAAGTGGATAAATTGCATTGTTCCATTTGCTCTGAAAATGTTGCTGTCATGCCATGGTCTTGATGTTCAGGCATACACATTCTCAACTTCACTGCTCCTGGTTGGCTGCATCATTGCACTGTTCCTTTATCTATAATGATAAATAAGCAAAAAGATTTCATAAACTATTAACACAAGGCTAAAATGGTTCAGGCAGTCTACTACTGCTTTATGGACGACTTCCTTCCTCATTTTGCCCTGATGGGAAAATGCATAATTTCTCTGCTATGTTCAGTTCTTGATCCTTTGCTACACTTGGTGCCCACAGCCAGGCTATGTCATCAGACCATCTGCTGTCATAAAATACTATTAGTCTGGGGTCTTTTTAAACCTAATTTTTTAAATACATAAGATAGTCTTGCTAATTCTTCCCTCATACACATTCTCCTCTGCATATGTAAGTGCAGCTTTGGAGAAGAGAGAAGCTGTTCTGCAGAGTTGGCAAGAATGTACCTGAACATTTCAAAGCCTAATGTGAAGAAAGGCATTTTAAAGTTAGAGCATTGCATGTAACTTCCTGGTGCTTTCCCTCCAACACAGACAGGACAAAAGGATAAACTGAAGTGATTAATGTTGCATCTGCAGCCTGTTTTGTTTTTCTGTCAGATAATTGCCAAGAAGGTTCCTGTTGATCACCTTTGCAGCAATGGCACATTAAGGTCTACTGCATTAACAAATTAAGCAATTTATATTTATGTAAAGAATGCAACTGGATATATAAAATATAATCAACTGATGTTGTGTACTGCTTGTCTCCTCGTTTTCTTAATAATTAGGCAACATTCATGCTTTCAGTGCAGAGTGAATAAATAAATGAATAAGGTAAATAGTGAAGCCATTATGCAATTACTCATGCTTTGGCTGTATTCTCAGCTTTTTGCAAAACTATTCACCCACTGGCTGCTGTCTACACCAAAGTATTAACCCAATACAGTCTTCTTTTTGTGGCAGTCTCCAAGTTTAAAACTTTCCTTCATGATTTCCATATTCCTCAGACTGAGATCTGAGATCCACATTAGAGATCAAGACCCAAGAAAAGATAAATTATTTTTTTATGTTAATATATGGGGTTTTAGGGCCATTTGAAGTGGGTTTCATAATGAGAACTGTGGTTAGATTTGAAGAAGCCTGTTGCCCCCTGTCTTCTGGAATTAAATTAATTCAAAGAGACAGGCTTGTGAAATTAGCAGCTGACTTATTTAAGGAGGTTTTCACAGAATACCTACTTAAGCTGGGGGAGTCCTTTCTGGCAGTTGCTGTGGATGCTGAAACTTCACATGGAATTGAGGAGAGACTGGAAAAGTGCCCAAAAGATAAGTTTTTGCTGCATCCATGATGCATGTAGAAGCCATGTTTTCCTTTGCTGCAAAAGGTCCCTCAGTTACAGAATGGAAAGCGCTGGAAAGCGCTGGAAAATTGACTTTATATAGTGACCCTGCTGGGATTTTTTCTGTGCATGTCCCTTTAGGCCACTGTCAGAAACAAGACTGTGACCTAGGCTGGCTCAGGTATACTCATAGGCAAAAATGAGAGTACATTCAATATTGCTCTGATCATATTAACACCAGAGTGGAAGTTCTGTGGACTAATTGATAAAATAGAGTACTACTGACCCTAGCGGTATTCTACAACTTGAGACCTATGTTTGATTTTTGAATGTCATTGGTGGATTGCTTATATCTACAAATCTTTCTGCTTTTTTGTGTTGCCTTGCACAGCATCAAGTACTAAGTCCTTCAGCACGAAACAAATTGTTAACTTTGGCCATGCAGTTAAAATAGAAGTTGTAGAAGGCATTTACTTAATTGAGGCCTAAGTCTTCACTTTGTTGGCTTGCGTTGCAATAGAGCAAAATCCTGACAGCGCCCACAAAGCATCTTATTTAAATCCCAGTGTACAACAAATGCTAAAATTGACCAGGAGGTATTTTGTACATGCGAATGCAGAGGCATGTCTAGGCTGTGTTGTACAGCACTTCGTGTTTGAGGTTTCCTTCTCTCCAGCGTACTTCTGCAAGCTCCTTTCTTAACCACCTGCAAACAGGCAGGGCAGCCGAGGCGGGTTTGAACCACCGCAGTGGAATGACCCAGTGCTGTGCAGAGCTCTTCGTGACTGCCCACGTGAATGGGGCTTCCGAGGTTACCAGTACTTACACAAGTCTGTGCAAAGAGGCATCTCTTTTTCGATTTGCTTTTCATTCTTTTTGGAGACACAAGCTCAGTTTGCCAAAGAAACCCAAACCTTTAAGTTAGTGTGGGAGCAAAAATGGCAAAAGAGGAAGTAAAACACAGAAAGTGTCTCATACCTTAAGCTTACTTGGACTGTCGAATTTATTTTCTATTATAATTTATTGCCAAAAAAATTGGAACGTTTCAATATAACATCTTGGATTAGCTACACATAGCACATAGTCCACAAAATTTTTGTGCACATAGTCCACAAAATCTCAAAGAGCCTCGTGGCAATGCTAATGTCAGGTTGATAGCAGTAATAAAATTTAACATCAAGCACACTCATGAGGATTAGTTTAAAATCTGCTGTCATGGAATATCAGAGTACAATGAGGTACTTGATAGACTGCATGAACTGCTGGTAGGGAATGCAAACATTTTCCCTTAACCACAACAGATAACCATTGAGGAAGTTCAATTCCACCACCACTGAACTGCTACTGTTCAGTGTGTTCTAGGAAGACTAACTTTATTTTGGTGATAAATCATCCTGAGTTACTCCACAGTTCACAAAACATATCCCATGATTTTATATAAATTAATTGTTTGGCTTCACTTTTGTGCTATCTTGTCTGGTTTCCAGCATCTATTTTAGCTTATTCTGTTTTTAACTAAGCACAGGATTTGGCTATGTTTGCAGAATCTGTTGCAAAAATGAAAATTAGATGATTTTGCAATTTTTGGAATTTAAATAGTTCTTTTGTTGTGCTGCTTTTCTTTTTTTTTTTTTTTTTGTCTTCCTTTTTGTTCCTACCCCTCACCTTCTCAAAGTAAAAGTTTTACAGAAATTAGAGCAGTAATCAGAAGAGTAGAGAGTAATCAGAAGTAGAGAGTAATCAGAAGATACAAATTTTTTTTTGAGAGTTTGGAATTTTCATTCTTCATCCCATGTTCTGCTTCCCAGTTATATTACATTACATAAACACCAGAACAACACCTTCTGCAAATACAGTAGGTTTTTATCTCCTCTGCCCTGCAAGGCAACATTTGTTTTTCATATTAGATGTCTTTCTACTTTCCATTTTACATTTACTCCAGGTGAAATAGTGTATTTAACAAACACCAATTATTACTTCCAATACCAGAAAAAGTCATGTTTTCCCACATTTATTCAGTATTCTGTTTGTGGCTCCCTTAATTGCTCCATTTTCTCTTTTACTGGCATTTATAACTAGCAGATACTTATTCCAAGATATGTGTCACCTTGCTTGCAAAGAACCTTTTTCAAGGAAGTTCCAAATATTTCCTATTTTTGTCTGTCCCTTTTTTCTCATCACTTTACTCCCTGTGGTGCTCTTTATTGTGCGTGGTAACATATTTCCTACTTCCATTGCCAAAATCTCTTTTTCAAAGTGGATCTTGCTCTCAACAGATGTTTTCCTGACGATTTATACAGTCCCTACTGAAGTAGGAACATTTATAAAGGAGGAAACTGGTTTCTTGTCTGATGGTCTTGACAACTATAGGTGCTCCACTAGAGAGCTCTGCTGGCAGGTGGCTCATCATGTGGGCAAAGTGGAGAGTCAAAAAATCAAAGAATATGCACAGGGCTGTGGTGGGTTTTGTTGCTGTCACAATCACTCTACTTTGTAGGAGAATTAATGCCTATCATTAGTCTTAAGCAAATAAATAATTTTATTCAAAGCATTAATATAACGGCAAGGTAGCTAGCCAACATGATTATGTTATGTTGCAAATTAGTAAAAGGTGGAATCAAAAAGGTTGGTTTGATTCTAACAGACACAAAATTATTTGGTGACAGTTCAAATTACTGACACATGGAAACGGTAGTGAATAATGCATAGAAAATACTTACACAATCTCTATTTCCTTACAACCTCTGTACAATTAATATGTTCACAATGCAAAGGAAATTTTGCATTAAATACAGATGCATTTTCTGCAGCTGATCTTATAAGTCCTGCTGTTATTTCCCATTTTTCATATATGAGAAGAGAAATTAAGTACCATTTTAAAAGGCACACATACCTGAAAATTACATATAATTGCATATAATTTCATAAGAAAATATTTTTACAAATCCTGCATTTCATATTTTTTGTTCATGCTAATTAGTTGAATGGAGAAGTATTAAATACTAATTTTTCCATGTCTGCCAAGATACCTGAAAGGTTATTTTAAAAGATATTTTAGTGGGACTGGATACAATGTGTGTAGTTCCTTAATGCTAATTAATTCAGTCAGGAGACAGTCCTAATTAGCAGATGTGAAACCAGAATTTTAGACAAAAGCATTCTGTTCAGTTGTGAAGTTCATCTGCTTTCTATTGCGAGTTCACTTGGGAGATAATTTCAATCAAACTGTTTTGTGTACCTATCAAATAGTGTTGTGTTGGTATGCCTTGAACCGTAAGTGAAAGTTTATAATGAAAAATTGCACATACACTTCATAAATATTCTCAAGATTAAAGCAAATTTTGTTAGGCCTGCTGTTATGATCACAGTTCATTTACTTTGATTGCACTTATATATTTTTACTTTGTACTGAACTATTTCACCATTATGTCAGCTAGGTAATATTGATCTCTCACTGCAACAGTACTTAAAAGCTTTTGTGAAAATTAAATGAGGTTTTTTTTACAGCTTCCAATTTCATTTAGACTTTTTTTAAGTGTTGTGGAGAGAGTATAGGAGGTAACTTTTATTTCACTGAAAATACTAATTTGGTTTTCTTCAAGTTTAGCAGTTCAACAGAAGAGAAGCCTGGAGAATATTGCATTAAATATTAATAGGTTTTTTTCTCAGGGAACTAGGGTGTTTGTTTTGTTTTTAAGAAATACCACATCCTTTTAGACTTCTAAATCATTCTTATGGAGGCTGTTATTTTGTCCGCTGCTGAAGTGTAATCTCACTGTGTCTGTTCTCATTGGCTTTATGTTGGCTCTGTTATGTTACAGGATTTCAATAATGATTTCTTTTGTACATCTGATTTAACTCTAAAGAAAAATGTAGGTATACAAAACAAAAATAACTGTCTGAAAAGAGACCTATTAAATAACAATAGTGTTAGTTATCTATTTACTGAAAAATATTTACTGTAATTCTCAGGGCTTTATAAAAGGCAAAAGAATCTCAGTCATACTCCTGCAGTTGTTATGCCCCCAGATTGTAATGCTGTAAAATCTGTGATTCACGCTGCAGATAGCTTCCAGTTTCTGCAACCTAAGACAAAGCAGGAAATTATCCATGTTGTTTATTGTAGCAGTGTTAAATCAGCTATGTGGATCCAAGGCTTAATCTGAAACAAGGCCATACGTGAGTTGTCTCTTAGAGCATCACAACCGTCACATGCTCACTGTATTTGCCCAAATAAGCTGTTAACTCTCCTGCCCTGACAGAAACAACAGAAGCATGGGAACAGAAATGATTAATCCTCATAGTATTCTTTGGCCATGGGATTCAAGTTTCTTGATTTAAATTTTTGCCTTCGTTTTTTAATGCTTTAATTGAAAACAATCCCAGATTTCTGAGTAAGCCAAAACGTGCTCTGATGAAGAAGACAGAATCTTGCAGTGATAATTTCAGGGCTGCCGGCTCTGAAGCTCATGATGGCTTCTGTTCCACCATGATACTTGTTTGCCAGCAGGCAGCATCAAATCCCTTAAAGTACCTCCTGGCTGCTTCCATACTGCAGTTTAAGTAGTTTTGGAATACCAGCAGGTTTTCTCATGGAGTGGTGTTTTTTCATTACCTTTTTGAGGTACATTTGTAAGTAAAAGTATTATTTTGTATAAATTCTTTATGTTAGGAAAAATGCAGCCTGAGGAGTAGTTATCAACTATGTTTTAAAACTAACAAGACATTTTTAATATGACTTAATTTGCAAGTTTGTTCCAGATTCCCTTCACTGTATATGTGTTTATTTGCTGTTGCATGTTTTGTGCTGCATTTGCTGGACCAAGCACATTTTCCTCTGGTAGAAGTAGATTCCTTTGAAGCCAGTGTCAGGTCCACTGAGAGCTTTAGAAGGAAGTACACTTGGCATAAGACTTGACAAATGAAACCCAGTAGCATCTACCAGTAGATACAGAGCTCAGGAAAAGTATATAGAAAGCTGGTCTGGAAGCGTAGTTTTAGTGTTTGTGACTCTGAAGATCATCTACTCCAACTTTTCTGCTCTAAGCAGGATCAGCTAGGGCAGGTTGTGTCCAATTAGTTGAATGTCTCCAAAGATGGGGCTTCTCCAATGCCTCTGTACAAGTTGTTGCAGTGTCAGACCACCCTCATGGTAATAGAAAAGTGTTGTCTTGTGTTTAGGTGGGATCGAGGCGAGGCTGACCTGCTTGTGGTTCCCTGGATTCTGCTTCTTGGCCTTCCTGACACGTAGAGGTCAGAGTTCACCTTGCTTTCTTGCAGTCAGGAACCTCTTACAGTTTGCTGTGACTTTTTAAAGACAATTTTGAGAGTGGCCTTGCAAGAGCATCAACCAGCTCCCTCAGCACTCTCTGTCGCATCCTGTTTGGTCCCATATACCTGTGTGTGTCCATCTTAGGTTTTCCTTAACCCCATCATTGTCCACTGAGGAAATCGTCATTGCTTTACACTTTTCCCCAGTTGCAGGAGCTTCAGATTCCTGAAGGCAGGTTTTATGTGCCTTACTGAGGCGAAAGAAGACATTGAGTACCTCAGCCCTTCCCATACCCTTTGTGACCAGGGACTGTGTCCACTCAGCAGCAGGTGCATGTGTTCCTTTGTCTTCCCTTTGCTGCTCATGTAGAATCCCTTCCCACCTTCCACATACCTGCACCAAAGTCAACTCTGGGTTGCTTTGGCTTTTCTGACTCCATTCCTGCAAGCCCCATATTCCTCCTGGGTCGTCTCAACTCTGCTTCCACTTCTTGAATACTTCCTTTTTGTGCTTTAGTTTTGCCAGAAGTTGCATGTTTATCCATGCAGGTCTCTGCTGCCTTTGCTTATGTGAATTGAAATAATCCAGACTGGAGGTAACAAATGAAAAGATCATTGAAACCATTTCCTTATGCAAAAGTATAAGTCTGAGTAGGAATTGTAATAAAAAAGTAAGTCAAGATTGAAAGAAGAAGGGATTTTGAGATACTGCTGCAGGCAGTACTGTAGAATATGTTATGAAAAATCTTTTAAAAAAAATATTTCAAAATAATAGACTACAGATACAGTAATAGTCTATTGTGAACATAACCCTCTAGAATGTTGTAGAGTGTTATATGCAAGATTTAAAAGTGGTTCAAAAATGTGCTCTCAGTTACAATGTAAGTTTCAAATTCTTAAGTGAAAATAGCTTGTCTTATTTTCAATTGAAAAGGCTTCATAATAAAAGTAACTAGTGTTGATGTCAGTGAATGGGTAAGATTTCATTAACTCATACTCATGTAAACACAGCTGTCATCTGATCAATGACAGCATACCTGCCTATGATGCAAAAGAACATGGAAAGGCTTAAATGATCAGTGATGACTGCCAGCAGTGATTGGAATGCTAAATCTGAGAAAAAAGAGTAGGACTGATCAGCCAGGAAATGGGCACAAAGGCACAAATGGTTTCTTTGGGTTTTTTGGTTTTGTTTTGGTTTGGGTTTTTTGGGTTTTTTTTTGTTTGTTTTTTGTTTGTTTGTTTGTTTGTTTTTTTTTTGTTTGTTTGTTTTTTAATTAGAGTGAGATCTGTTCTCCTACATTTGATTGGTAATCCTCAATGGATGCTGTAGAATTAACATTCTTTACCACAGCATCAGGTACATGTGAGCATGGACCAGCACCCTAGACAGTGACAATTTGGAATTTTACAATTGGATTATGGAGGGAAGTAATATTGACTATTTGAAGATAAGAGCTGATAAGATGAGTAAGAAAGGTCAGGTGGAAATAGCGCATGAAGCAAAGTTTGTATTCAAGTAAGATGGACGATCTGATGTTAATTGGGGGAATTTATAAAGGAGGTTATATGCTAAGTCAAAGAGCTTAGGAAACTGATCCTTGCAGGTACACTCTAAGCAGTTTTGAATGTAGTAAACTTTATTTGCTAAAGAAATGATAAGGGGAAAGGCCAGAGAAACAGAAGGTGCAATGAAAAGATTCAGTATGATCCTAAATAGAAATATAATTCATGGATGGTGGGAAAATGTAAGTCATGTGCCAGTGACAAAGAATGCATTTAGGTATGATTCGAAGATGAAGAACTAGGATACCCAAATAAAAATACATTGCTTTCACTATCAATTTGCATAATGATAAGGTGGGGATAGTGCTTGGAGAGCAGAAGGAAGGAGGCAGGGCTGATTGCTAGATGTGAGCTGGCAGGTGTTTAAAGAAATGGGTTTATATTTTGATCTGAAATCTTTCGATTTTAGAGAATCCAGCATATCTAAAATAATGTCGGGTGTCTGAGTGGTCTTTGAAAAGTGGTAGTTGAGTTTGTTTGGTGGTGACTTTATCTGGCAAAAATTTGCAAAGAATAAAAGGAATTAATTAGAAAAAGAGTTGTAGAATGTGTCCTCCCTAACTGAAGGGGGGCTTCTGTTCTTGAATCGAGATGGAAGATCTACATGCTTGAACAATTGATTAGAGAGGAAAGAAAACAGAAGATGTGACAGTTTGTGTCATGTGTCACCTACAGTATTGGACAGTGATCTCATTTTGCACCAGTTCAAAATACCAAAATGGAAAAGGATATGAAAATATTAATATTTCAACAGCAAATCAATAATTTTTGACACTTGTGGAGGCTAGAGGTGATGAAAGACAGGACAAAAATCTATACTCTAGAAGTAGCAGGAAAATTCCTTACAAGTAAGGCTCATAATTTGTCAGTTTATCATTGTAGAAGAGAGTATTCTGAGACCAGTGGATGAGTAAAGGTAAGTTTCTTTCTGTACTACTTAATAAGAAATGTGTGACATTTATTTTTTTAAGATAAATGAAAATTAGAAGAGGGAGAGAGAGATTGGAGTGAGCAGATGAAGGCAAGTGTGAAAAAGTAGATATACAATTCATACCCATCTGTCAGTCTTCCCCATCCCTGTTATCTGAACAGCCTTGCTATTCATCATAAATTGGTCTGATAGAGAAACTGGTGAGGCACCAGGACAATGTAAGTGTGCAATTGTCCATGTGTATAAAATAAATGAGAAGGCTGCAGAAGAAGGAGGTTGTATTTGGGAGTATATTTTACATAGAAAGAACAGGACCATGAAGTATTTAATTAGTAATTGTCAGAAAAATCAGCAGCTAAAAGAAATATGCAATTTTTTAAAATGGTTTTCTTTAGCTTCCTCCTCTTCCCTTCCACAGCTACAATAAAAAGTGATGCATAGGGAGAATATCACATATATCAATGAAGCCTAAGTTACAGTGATGCTCATGGTTTGCAGCCTGAGAGTTGAACATACTTCTCTTACTGAAAGGTTAAGAGACCACAGCAGTAATTTTGACATATTTTCTCTGCCATGTTTAGTCTTTTTGCTCAAGATATATAAGAAATTCAAGTTACACCAAGGACACAATCTGTAGAGCTACGGTGTAAGGGCAGAGCCAACACAGCTGAAACCCAGAGGCTGGCAGAGCTCAGGGTGCCGGAGGAGGGCACCTGTTTTTATCCACGGCTCTCTGATGACCTAAGATAGAATAATTTCTTCTTTGGCTTGCTAGGAGAGAGGAGCAGGCAATGTGGTTTTGCTTCCAGGTTCTGCACTGGCCTTCTGCACTGGCCTAAGCTGGCTGTGTGGCTGAGGTGAGTTCAGCTCCTTGCAGGGAGGCACATGCCGCAGTTTCCAGCGGGAGCTGCGGAGCTCAGAGAGGCAGCAGAGCAGCTGGGCTCCTTTACCTCCCTCCACTGCAGCCAGAGAAACATCCTGAGCAGCTGAGTCTGGGATAAGGCAGCAGTCAGATAGGTCAGCCCAGATCCACTGCTTTGTCTATGACATAAGATGTCTTTCATGCAAGTAATTCTACTTTAGGTAGTGAATTTATATTGCCACCAGCTGTAGGGTGACTTTCAGTGATGAGAAATATTCCAGTGTGTTTGAAACTTGATGTTTCTTCCTAAATATTTGGGCATAGCAATTAATTTTTAATAATAAAGTTTGTGTTCTTTGGGGTTACTGTAGATAAGCTATTCAGATGTTGTGACATAGGGTAGTGAGCTTAACTATGTCGGCAAAAAAAATCGACAGTGTTCTGAGTTGTCATATTTTCATCTGATGTTATCACTCGCTCAAGCACTCAGAAAATGTACTGTTGTTTAGGAGTCTGTTGTTCTAACAAAACAAGACATAGTTACTATTTTTGTACTGATTCAAAACCTTGTCATCTCTTCTAATCAACAAAAGCTTAAAACTGAAATGTCCCCCCTGATTTTTTGCTTCACCACTACTGCCTCTATAAGGATTTGTTGCATCTAGGTTGTATGTGAGAGTTGGGCTGCTGATATACTAGTATTTTTCACAGAAAGCGGCTGATGTATTTTACATTAAGAAACAAGGAAAAATCCATCAATGTGGTTTTCTTCAGATGGATACACTCTTAGGAAAGAAAGCATGAAAATGATGATATATTTATCTTATTTTTCTTCATTGTGATAAAACATAAATTGCCAGCATGCACAGCCCTTAAAATTAAGGACAGTTAGTATCCATTAATGAACAGATAAGGATCTGGAAATTTTTAGAAATAATTAAAATTATCTAAATCATCTGAAGTTAATTTTGAGCATACAGTGTTTTGGATGGGAGAAGGAGAGGAGGATGCTGCTAGGTGACAGAGCTCTGTAATTTCCAAAAGCAGGAGATTTAGTGAGGAAAATTTTCAGGTTAATCCCTGCTACCCAGCATTACCTAATGATTATGATAATAATAATAATAATAATAATAATAATAATAATAATAATAATAATAATAAAAACTCCAGAATGTAACAGGCATCTAGTTCTCTAAATTACTCCATTTTCTTTGAAACAACAAGACTGTGCTATGGACGTTTTCTGTTAAGCGCAGGTTAAGCATTTGATGTTGTCAAATAACTCTAAACTATGTGTTTGAAGTTTTATGTAAAATCTGCTTCAGTGAATTAAAATGAAAATATCCTGCTCTGTTCAGAATCCAAGGCAAGAGAACATCAACTGCAGGATTTTTAGGCCCTTCTTTGATTTTATGATTTCCTGGCAATAACTTAGACTGATGGTAGAGAAAAGCCATAGAAAACATAATGGAAGGGAAGGACAGTGAGTGAATGAGTGTGCTGCTTAAACTGAATCCTCTCCAGCTTTTATGGTCAAGCCCTTGGCCACCTCCATTGTTACATGGATCCCTTGGGTTTATTTCCCTATGGAATCAGTGTGTGCAGGTTAAATTCAAGGTACATGGGGAGTTATTCTGCTGCTATCTTCTTCACAAAACAGTGAAAGATGTCCAACATCATCCTTTAGATAACAGTTGTCCCTTCACATTCTGTAAATGTCAATAATACACAGCCAAATATTTATTTTCTTCAGAATTTTAATACTCTTAGCTAAGTAAGATAAATAAACATTTTAAAAAGTACTCTGCAAATAATTATGTGGGAAATTATCTTTTCATTTTGGGAGTAGTAGATTTATCTAGTGATATTTCAAAGGAGGACATTTCACAGAGGTCATCTTCCATGGTTATCTGAATTTGAAAAGACTTTGTGCCACTAACTATGTCACCATTAGTATAATGCAGAATTCAAAATATTTTTTCACCAAGTCAAACAACAGCATAAGGAAGGCTGTGTAGGATTTTTTTTTTTTTTTTTGGGTCACTCAGTCCTTTTTCAGCAGTTACACTAATACACCTTGTGACACTTGTGTTGCTTGTGGCCATTGTTTCTTTCTGAAGAAGCACCATTTTTTTTCCTAAAGCAGCAGCAACATGTAGGATGTCATCTTGTGCTGATGTTTTTCTTTGTGTTTTCAGTGCTGTATGTATTTGTAACTCTTCAGTGACTCTAACATCCATTTTTAATTTAGAATTAATTGTTGGTTTTGGATTCTGAGAATAAAATTGTGAGAGGTGATAATCTGTGCTTCAGTACTGCCGCTCCATAATTTAACAGCACTGGGTTTGCACCAGAGATGGCCTTTTTCAGTGAGCACTTTATTCTTTTGACAATTCTTGCTATTTCCTTTTTTTAGTGAGTTGCAGCATGATTTTAAGCACCTATTTCATGGCTATTGGGCTAGAACCCATGTACACTAGAACTCTAGCTATTTCTTTTCCTTAGTCTTAATTTTGGATTTAGACAGATAAATAAGGAACACAAACCAATCTGTCTCTGTATGTGCTGGTAATCATTGGCAAAACCAAGGCCTTTAAAGATCATGAAAACATGAATGCACTGATTTGAATTATCTCAGTTCTTCTAAAAGCACCTGATTGGAGAGAAAAAAAAATTGAAATTTTGTTTGAGGTACATTTGTTTGTTTGTTTACAAAATGAATTGGTTTTCTTAAAGACTGTATATATAAATATTTAGATTATATTTTTACAAGACCATATGGTTCCTTATTAAATTATACCAATTTACATTAGTTTCAGCTTCTAAATAAGTGAATGTAATACTGCTGGTATAGGAATACAATCTCATCTGATTCAAATAGTCATGCTTTCTGCTAAATTAATGGTGGAATTGCTGTGTGAATGATAAATACTTTACCTGAGACCATCTGGAGTCTTGCCAGAAATGCAAGACTGTTATCAAGAGCTTTCTTCCAATTATTTGGAATAAAAATTAATCTAGGATTAAACCGTCTCTCTTAGCAGCATCTAACTGTGATATCAGGAGAAGTGGTTTGGCCATTCACACTATTAGATTCTGTAAAATTGCTGCCGTGACAGTAAGCCTCTTTGTATGGTTCTTACTCTTCAGCAGCTGTTAAACTAGGCATAGTCAGAGTTTCAAAGGTCGTCATTTTAATTTGTGAGTTTTTCTGAGAGCTCAGTTACTGATAACTTACTTGTGATTTAATGAGCATATCCATCTTCCTTTTGGCTGATAGAATATGCATGTAAGGAACCTTTGTGGTCTGCCCAGTCCCCAGTGAATGTGCTGAGACAGTTTTTTCTGACAATGATTCAAGCTTATATTCTGTTTCCACAATGTGCCACAAAAAAAAAAAAAAAAATTCCCCTTAATCTTGTTAGCCTTGATATGCTGAGTTTTAAAATGTTGTGTGTATTTTTATATTCTACTAAGCTATGAGTATAGCTTACACTCAGGCCGTTGTGGGGGAGGGGACACTGTTGGAGTGGTAATACCTGAGCATTAAGAAGGTAAAAAAGGACCTCTGGGACTGTAGGAGTGAATTAAGGAATGGTGGTAGAATGAGAAATTCTCTAGATGTAATAAAAACCTGTTATATTTGTCCTAGTGACCACAAAGGCACTATAAATTTAGTGCAGTATGTTTAATTTGGTTACTGGTTTTGTGTGTTCACATGTAATTAAGACTGCTAATGGCATAGTACCAGGAATAAACATTTTCTCTTATGTGTGGCAAAAGTTGCATGAAAGGAGTTTCAAATTGCTGTAAACAAATCTGAACCTGACTGCTTGCTGTAGACAAGAACTATTCCCAGTCTACAGGACAGCTTTATGCTAAGGTCCAGTCAAAGCTCCCATTTAAGAAATTTGAAATGCTTTCCCAATTATGAACAAATTAGTTCTCACAGTATCTGGAAAAGTAAACAAATACTATCTCATTTAAACTGTGAGAAAAGCAATTTTAGGCAGATGAAATTATTTGTCACATAAAGAAAAGCTGTATCAGAGCCAGAAATGGAAGCCAGATTTCCTCATGGCACGGCATGTCCTACTTTATTAAACTTCTCTCCTATGGTTGACATATGTCATCACATGCTATTGTCCCATCAGTATGCCGACTTTGGATATTATGAACACTGAAATAAGCTACTGGAATACATTGTCTTTCTGAAGGTCACTTTTCAATCCACACACTGTGGTTCTTGAGCTGAAGCAGTGAAACCACAAAGTACAGAAGTGAATTATCGACTATTAGATGAGCCACAGAAATAGGACACAACACAGTCTTTGCAAGTGTCTTATTTACTTTTCAGAACAGCTGTTTTCATAAACAGTTTGTGACACTTGTGTACACAGAATAAAAGAGATATTTTCAAAGACTGAATGTATTAAAAATTCATTTATTCAGAATTCATATTTACCTACTTTAATGTATTTGTACAGCAAGGAACCCTTTGTACCTTTTTAATTGTTATTTTTTCTAGATGTTTAAGTCAATTGCTACTGAGCATTTACACTCTGGTAGCTTTTCTTAAGTTTAGAAAGGAAGAATTATGGAACTCAAAGTAAAGCAAGCAGCTTGATCCCTCAAAATTAAACTCCCTTTTCTTATGATGACAGAAGAATGTTCAATGTCAAGGCTGCTCACTTTAAAAATAGCTGTTTAAAAATAAACCCTTAAATTATTTTTCTTCTTAAAGCTTTTTTTGGTTATTGTTTCTGAATAGACGAGTGTTTATTTCTGGATGCTGATGCTTAACATTTAAAACCTTTTTACAAAGCTCTCACTACTGCTTCATAAAACCCAGGAGCTGAAAAGTAGAGTTCTTTGCTGATGGGGTGTTGAATTCTGTGTAGTAGACAATGTCTCATCTTCTGTCATCAGAATTCAGAAAGAAAGGTGCTTTCAATGGGACAGGGTGTCAGATATTATAACATGGCTACAGTATTTCAAGCCAAATATATAAAAATAAAATTGACGGTTTCTCTTACTTTATTCTTTGAGTCATGGTCTTCCACATGGCTATAACTTGTTTAATTTCCTTTGAAACAACAAAAATGGTCATACATATTTAATTGAGATTTATAATCATATAACCTTGACTATGGAAGTTCTAGAGTCAGGACTATCTACAAATAGTTCATTATCATTGCACAGATTTCTTTTTTCTTTTCTGATTTCAGAACAGGGTCAAGTCCAAGTTACATACTTATAAAAACTAAATAAATAGTACTCTCATGCTGTGTGTAAACATAGTGTTATCTTTTGTTTTCAGACATAAATTCAGTTCTTGCCATCACTAATTGCACCACCTGCAACTTGACTCCTTACTCATTTTGGGTTGGAACTGCTCTACTTAGAATTGGTCTCTGACTGATTTTGTTACAGAAATTACAGCTCTTTTACAGCATGATGCTGATGGGCTTCCCCAACTCTAAATTTTCCTGAATGGTTTCCAAACCCACAAGGGCCACCAAGAGTAGTTACAGATGCCAGTGATTTTAAGTTATTCTCTGATTCTCACATGAATCATACTACCAGGTGTGCCTGTGCAAATTTTATTCCCCAAACAGTTATTATTTGTTAGTTATGAAGAAACAATAAGATGTTAAGTTAATTGCAAATTATCTATTTTACAAATACATTGATTAGTGGGAAAAAGAATACATAAAACATTTGGAACACAAACCCTAAAAAGGCACATTTCCTAAATACTAATCTGCAACCACCTACAATATTTATGCATAGTGAATCTGTTTCTCTGATGAAATCTGCATCTACTCAATTATAACTTGTTCTTGCTTTTTATCATCAGCTTCCCTGTGGGTGTTTTTAAAGCTAAACTACGTATTTCCTGAACAGATTATATTTTCACCTTCTGAAATTCTTCTGAATGCAATAAGTTATCTGCTTATCTTAACTTCTGATTTATACAACTACACTGAATTTCTAAAGCAGATTCTATCTCATATTTACATATTTATGTCTCGATGCATATTTTACAAATACCACTATACTGCAACAAATACATGGATTAGACACTTGGGCCTGCCTATTATGGGTTCCAGTTTGCATGTTTATAACCAGCTAAGCCAGGGCTATTTCTTCTGGGCTAACTCTCGTGCAAAACAGGGCTCACTCCTATATGGGTCAGCATGGTGTAAAGGGGAGCTAAAATTTACAGGTGTGAACTGCCTGCTCCTCTTCCCCAGCCTTATCACATAATGGCTGCAGCTTGTGAATATTGAAGAGGATGTGGTTGAGGTTCAAATTATTAATTAAACTCCTAAGAGTATAAATGGAAATTACCTAGTCATTGTCATCAATGCTTTTTAAGTATACCACTTTAATTATAATTCATTACCTGTGCTGATCAAGCAGCACGTTCTGCAAGGTCTCACTCTTAATTATAGGTATCAGAGTATTGAATCAGTGATATAGTCTGGGATTTCATATGCTCTTATAAAAATCTTATGATTTTCATTCTTGGATTCTAGTTGGGCCTTCATATGAGAAAGTTAATATATCAATAATCCACTCTGGTAACCTTTGCAAAAGAAACTTTGGTGTAGCCTCACCATTATTTGGCACAAGTATTCATACTGGAGAAAATATACTATACCCACAATTGTTGGAATCTCTTTCATATTCAAGAAATTGAATAATATTTGAATAATAGTCTTTTTTATTACCCTTTATTATCAAATGCATTTGTTCATTTCTTCTTAATTATTGAGGAAGAATTGGATCCAGTGCTACCTTTTGTTTAATATGCAAGACTAAATGCAAGCTTAGCACATTAGAGCAGAGAATGTTATTGCAGATTTTTATAAACTATTTAATTGAACTATTCAATGAAGTTTCCTAAACGTAACAGACAGTATTTCTACTGTACTTTTAGACAATGAAATTTAAGTATCTGGCAAAAATAATTAGCACAGAGTATTTTTAGAAGGATAACAGAAAATCTCCCTGTGGCATGTTTCTTTGCTAAATGCAATTAGCCATGCTGTGTCTAACTTTAAAAGGCTGGTGTGAATTTGTAGAAAGAAGCTATTGGTAAGGTTTCTCTAATTAGATGTAGTCGTTGCACCCCTAAACACCATGCATATATTTAATTAATTTATTTATTTAAAATAGAGGAGAAATCTATTGGAACAGCATATTTAATTAATATACATTTCAGTTATTTAAAGATACTTGGTAGCATATTCTAGAATTATTTCCATTTCAGGCTTAATATAATCATCTAGGGATAATCCTAAATTTAGCAACTCTAAGTAGATTTAGTATTTTGTATATAGGCAACAAAACAATAAACATGTTTTACTGTAATAATTAGGATAAACCAGCAAATGGATCTCCACAGAACTTATGTTATTTTTTGTAGCACAGCTAAGGTATGCTCTGCTTTACGAAAAACACCCGAAACATTTAATTTGTAAAAACTTGAGGCAATGAATGCTAGTAATTGTGTTCATTTCCAAACTGCTGAAAAAAAGAAACCACTTAAACCTATACTACTTTGCTATACAATTAATTCTGATCTTTTAAATTTGCATGTTTGCAAGTCAAAGCCATGCTGTTCTGGTTCTCAACAGGTATGTCTGCTGCTTATCCCACTGAATGGGGTCTCCCAGTGTGTGTTTAAAACTGGGGTATGTAGGACTGATGGCTTTTATTGCTCTTTTGTTGGTTTTAATGAAATGATACTCAGTGTTTCATCTTAATCACAAAGTGTCAACCGGCATTTTATGTCTGGGTAATAAAAAACACTGTTGAAATTGAAATTTCACACCAATTTTTAATTGTAACACATCCTCAGGGCTTCAACAAACATGGTATCCGGGGGTTAATAGAAACAATTTTCTAGGAATGCTGTGCAGAAACTCGCCTCTATAAATAGCCTTTGTGAGTTACAGTACATACATTACCAGCTCTGGAAAGTGTTAAGAAGCTATGAACTTAATTCTCTTGTTTGTTTCTTGTTTAAGTATTTGTAAAATAGGCTATGGGCACATCGATCTTACAGTCTTGCTTGTGATGGTGCATTGTGTGGAATAATTGACTTTCTGTCCCATTTATAAAGTACTCAGTCATTATTCCAGTGAATAATGTAATACTGATGTTTAAAGGGCTTTCACAGGAGGAAAAAGTGGTGTGGCTCAGTTTACTGCATTGCCTGTCAGCATTTTATTTGTCTACAGAAGCATATGCCACACCATTTCAGTTTTACTAAGGAAGCACTGTGTGTTCTTCAGCTATGAGGAAAAGCTATAATAGGAAGTAGGTCAGTGTTTGAATGTGAGCCTGTCTTGTTGGTCCTGGGTCTTTGCTCATATTTTGAGTCTGGAAACAGTTTTTCACCTGAAGATAGGACTTTGTTTAAAAGAAAAGAGAAACCAAACATGTCCTTTATCATGCCTGGTAAGTTTTTGGGGAGTAAAAGTAAAAAATTTAAGGTTTTTCACTTAAGGTCTGGTCAACTAAGGAATGCAAATGAACTGTGAATCTTAGCATCTTTACTAAATTGCACCTATCCCAACAGACCAAAAGGTATATTAAGCTGACTCTAAGGTGTGTATGTAGTATGAAAAGATCTGTCCTCTACATTGTTCCATCCTCTAAAAATCCTGAGTAAAGGGAGAACAGTGAAACTACCAAAAAAGATGGCATATAAATTCTATCTTGCAAAATACCTGTGCCCAATTGATGCAGCCCATTATCATGCTTTTCTTTAAATTGCAAGCATTCTTGGCCAGAAAATGTGATGATCATCCAATAATCTGAGTCTCAAAGGGTGGTTCTGAAAATACTTTCATAATAACTTAGAAACTCTTAGAATGGAGTATGAAATGCTGTTTATTTTTGTTCCCTAACTTGCTGCATTCATACTTGAATTCTCTAATTGCAAAACCTTCTGGAAACTAGATTTCAGACAGGGCCTGTTGCCCAACTCTTAAGAAAAACAGGCAAACTACAGTTTCCATGGTTTCAGACACTGCTGCTCATCCTCTCAAGTCTGTTCTGCTCTTGGTAGGAGAAATTGAGAATGTGTGAAAGGCTAAAAGTAAGATTATTTGTTTCAGGGTAATTTTTTCATTTTATTTTGTGCTTACTGTAACAGCTAGAGTTCTTCCAGATTGTTAAAGCTGAAGAAGTATTTTATTCAGCAGAAAAAAGATTTCTCAATGATTTTATGAGATGTCTTTCTTGCAAAAGGCAGTCCTATGATATTTTTTTCCCCTGGAAAAAGAATAGATATTTCAATGTTCACATTAGGAGTGCTTCTCTTGGTTTCAGGGGTGGGATATCAACAGTCAGTTGTTCCTTATTCATCTGTAAATACAGTTATTCAAAAATGAAATGGCTTCAAATTGTTAGCCATAGGCTTCTGAGAGGAGAGGGGAGGGGAGGGGAGGGGAGGGGAGGGGAGGGGAGGGGAGGGGAGGGGAGGGGAGGGGAGGGGAGGGGAGGGGAGGGGAGGGGAGGGGAGGGGAGGGGAGGGGAGGAGAGGGGAGGAGAGGGGAGGAGAGGAGAGGAGAGGAGAGGAGAGGAGAGGAGAGGAGAGGAGAGGAGAGGAGAGGAGAGGAGAGGAGAGGAGAGGAGAGGAGAGGAGAGGAGAGGAGAGGAGAGGAGAGGAGAGGAGAGGAGAGGAGAGGAGAGGAGAGGAGAGGAGAGGAGAGGAGAGGAGAGGAGAGGAGAGGAGAGGAGAGTCTCTTCTTTTTCCTTTCTTTCCCTTACTCCAACAGAACAATAGTTACATGGTTTTCAGAATGTTTAGTCACCTCTGGATGAATGGATGAATGCATTTCTCTGAGCACATTGCTTGCAACCTAACCTCTTCTCTTTCTTTATTTTTCTTTTTTTTCCTTTAATTATTTTTATGGCTGCCTGTTAGGAGTCTGGGAAGGAGAGGATTTCTGATTTTCAAAACTTTCATCATGAATGTTAGTCTTACAAGACCCACTTGTCCTTTGCTTCAGCTGCCACGTGTAACATGAGATCAAAGGTGTTCAAATAGGACCAGTTGGCACCTCAGCCCCCTGATGGTTGGAGAATCAGTGAGCTCCAGATACTGGTAGCCCTAGTCCTTCCCAAACACTGTTGCACAAGTGGCTGAGCTGCAGGGCTCTACAGGCAGGTGGAGGTGGTAGGTCAGCTTGAGAGGACCCAGTCTGATTCTCATCATCAAGGGGGAGCTTTGATGGCTGAGCTAGCTGCATCAGATTTGTTTGGTAAATAGAACTGAAAACCCTTTTGGTGCTTTACATTGTATCCTTGGTATTTTTGAGAAGATAATAGTAAAACTAAACAAAATAGTTGGTTGGTTTTATTTTTTTCCCCTCTTTTTTCCCCTCTAAATCCTTCTGGGGCTAGACAGGGCTGAGAGACAGTCCTCAGAAGAGACATTCCTTAACACTAGACCATAAGACAAACTGAAAGCAGCAAGTTCTAGTAAAATATCTTACTCTTAAACCATTGGTTCTGATTAATTAATAGTGAAAGTAATGTAGTATTTGGTGCATCACTTAATTCCATGGTCTAGTGTGTTAACTTGCCTTCCATAAGAATAGAAGCTCTTTAGTTTTTCAAGGCAGGGCGGGACACCAGTGCTCCTCAGGAAAGGGATTCCTCCCTGCAGACTCTTAAGTGCTAATACACTAAATGTAGAAGTAACAAAGATGAGAAATGTGTACTGGACTTTTTCCCAATTAGTTTGCATATAATTTTACTACCTCAAATCTAATAACTTTGTGGAGAGAAAAACCCCCAAATCAACATGTTTTTTTCCAAATTGCTCTCTCCTTTCTATTACATATTGGATATGGCTTTTTTTTGAGAAAACTGTACTACTGGCACATAAATAATGTAGAAATTAACTCTTACATACAAAAAAAGTCATGAGTGGCCCACAAGTTTGAAAAAAAAAAAATCCTTTGCTCTAGCTGAACTTTAGTGTTATTGCAATCCTTTGATCCTGTTCCCTATTATTTATGTAAAGTCAAATGAGTTCCTTTATCTTATTGTACTATTTCCTCCACTTGTCACCAAATATCATCTCCCCAGAAGCTCTATTTAACTCCTATTTCCCAGCACCATCCCATGAGCTTTTAGGAGGAGTGAATAGCTGCTTTGCCCACTGCCAAATGCCACTACTTGGATAGTTAGCAAAAGAATCTGATTTATGGAGTGATCGGTTTCCTCTGTCCCAGAGGCTGGATGAGTCACTCTGGAAGGAGCCTTTTGCTCATTGTCTCTGCATCTGAGCTCATACTTCCCCTGCCTTCATGTTTCCCACTGCACTGCTAGTACAATGAGCTGTTCCCCAGGGATCTCCTTTGCAGGGGGCAACCATATCCTTTCCAGCCCACCTTAAAGGCCTAAAATAAGTATTTTCTCCTCTGCTGTTGAATCGTCTGTTCCAGTGGCTTCTCTGCTTTCAGCGCCGCTCACCTCTGCAGAGTCCCCCAGCCACCATTCATTCCCCAGCCGCTGCTGATGGGTCTTTGTGGTTTACGGATGCAAATAAAGTATTCTGGGGCATATCAGCTCTATTCCAAGAAGAAAAGGAAAATAGACCCACTTTGGAGACTTTTGAGGATGCTTGGACTGCAAGTGACTGAAAAGAAAGCAAATAGAGGGAATACTGTGGTACAGGGGAGGGAGACCCAAGCCAACAAGGATGAGGTGGCAAGTCTGGTTATTTTAATTAATTTCAGGAAGCAGTTGCAACTCTGAATTGATAACTGAACGGTTTTCTGTGTTTGCTTTTGACTTACTTATTGTTGGTTTGTGAATGAGTCTGTGTAGAAAGTGGTGGGGGAGGGAGCATGCCTGCATTTGAAAGTGTGTCAGTGCTCTGACTCAACTTGTAAACACTTTCATTCCCTTTGCTTAAAAGTAATAGTCATCATCTTTGTTCTTCTCTCACCGGTCTCAGTTTGTCCTGAGGAAGGGATATGCACAGATTAGGGACTTTCCTCTCCTGAGTGCAGCTCAGTGTGGCAGTTGCTCCCGTGAAAAACAACGTGAAGCTGAACAGCAAAAGTGACAGTGATGCAGCGTGATAACATTTTTCTCTTGCTCTTTCTCTTCCGCAGCACTTTCACTTGTTTTTTTAAGACACTAATGTCCTTCCTCTGAACATTCTGGTTCTCAAATGATATTCATTCTGTGTAAGAAGTGTGTGTCACTGATCTGCTTATTTACCCTGTAGAGCGAATAAAATTCACAGATACTTTTGTTCCCAGCATCAGGATGTTATACATTCACCTTCCCCGAATTCACCAAAAGATGCTGATCAGTGCTTTCATCCATAGCAGTGCAGTTCTGCAGTGGGTGAATGTCACAGAAAGGAACAGTCCTGCTCTGGTTATTTAACTGCTGAGAGACTACTGCCTCATTTTCTGCACCATCACATAAAAAGCAGTAAATGAGAATGGAAGGCTGGAAATTTGTATTATGGAATAACAAGGAGGTAATCAGGTCATCGCACTGATCTGCAACCATGGAATGAGACCAATACCAATACACAGGACAGCTGGTGAAAGTGAACTCCCTGGATTATCACCAGATGTTGGACTGAGCAGAAGTTTAGTCATAATTTGATTCGAGAACCTTCAGTTTGGGGAGGTATGAGAAACACACTCCTTCCTCTGGGAATAGCCAAGCTACCAGCCTTGTCCTAGACCTGAACTTTCAGTGAATATTCATGATGCCTTGGGGACTTGCCCTCAGTTTGGGCTTGAAGTGCTTGGGAAGTGTTATCTGTAGTGTCTTTATGACTTTGGCCATTATATATCAGTGCATATTTTTAGGTATGTTAGATAAATGCTGCTAATGCCATATGTTCTGAAAACATCCATAGCTTCCCCTTCAGAAGAAGTTTTGTTATTTTCTATAGGGTTTTCAAAAAATAAACACTTCAAACCAGTAGAAATTTCGTATTTTACCAACTCTTTGTTAGTAAGAAGCAGTGGTTTCATATTTAGTACTGTTTAAAATATGTTGAAAGGGAATTTAGTGGCCAAGAAGAAACACGAGTAATTTATTACTGCTTTTCTTCTGCTAATTAGCTGAGATACATTGTGATCTGATTTGTGATGAGATTATAATTTTCCAGTATTTTGACTGGCTCATTAGTTTAATGCTTAAGTAATAACTCGCTTCAGATAATGTATTTAAGTGTTTTATCAGTGCAAAAAAAAAAGTTTTCTCTGTGTTTATTTGATACTGTGATGATATATTGAAAATTACCACTATAAGCAGCAATGTATAAACAGTCTGTGGTGGATTGAACCTGGCTGGATGCCAGACCCCCACCAAGCTGCTCTACAAGTTTGCTCCACAACTGGACTAGAAAAAGAAAATATAATGAAGAGCAGGGAGAGATCACTCACCAATTACTATCACCCATTCTGTTCTCTGAGAATGACATACTTTAATGTTGTGAATTTTTGTTGCACCTGTAATGAGCAAATAAGTTCGAAGTCACTTAGCTCAGTGTTTTAATTCTTTTTTCAGAGTGTTTGGGGTTGGACAGGGCTAGATGCATCTATAATGCAGATGGGGAAATTGCCTAGAGAACGTGGGCTGCATTGTACTCCCCTTAGCCTCCCCATCAAATCTGTCCTTGTTTAGAGGACAACTCTTGATGTTTAATTCTGAAGCAAAGCATTAATTTGTGAACAGATAGCCTTTGTCATCCTGCACAAAACAGTGCTTTCTTAATTGAATTCCTTACTGCAAAATATTAAATTATTGCTATTGATTAGTTATAAATTGAACAAATGAGACTATTGCTGTTATCAAACAGATACTTAGAGTATTATTACAAGAATATTGAATGATTGTCAGTTTTTCTGTCCACAAAGCAATCAGCTTATAATGTATATGGCTAATAGCCTGGGAATTTCCGTTTTGATTAGCTAATAATAATTAGTTGAAATAATACTCACTTCTCTCTCTCTTTCAAAAAAAAAAAAAAACAAATAAACAAACAAAAAATCCCACAAAAAAAAAAAAAAAAAACAAACACAAAAACCAGCCCAAACTCATTTTTTGCTGTGGTAAAGAGGAACATTATGGACATCTCATTATAGCAAATCTTGTCTGGAGAAAGCCAAAGCTGATTTTGTAGTAACCCTCTAGTCCTTAGAAGTAAGCAAAGCCCACCTGATGTAGTAATAAGGTTGTAATCCCACAAAAACTTAGGCACCTGGTTAACTTTGCTCACTCTGCTTAGTCCTCTTCACTTTTCACAGTGTGTATGAGTTTTCAAAACTGGAGCCTAATGCCAACTTGTAATGCAAAGTGTCTGTCCTACACCATTTGCAACAGTGTTCATCAACCTCTATGTTTGGAACCTCTTTTCTAGCTTTTTATACCCATTTTAACATTGCTGTAAATAAAGTATGAATGAATGGCAGAAAGATGTAATGAAATTACATAGCAGGAGCTCAAGGTATTACAGAATAGGTGGTGTAATATGGGAAAGATAATTTTGCTAGAATTTAACTTTTGTTGCTCCCTATTTTGATCTCCAATCTCTCAAATTTTAAAAAAATCAGTCTTTTTTAATTTTGTAAGGTTAAATTTAATGCTGTCATTATTTTTGTTAGAACATAATTTAAATTGTGTTTCCACAGTGTTTTACTCTTTGGTTATTAATTTTGTTAGGACTTGCTATATAGAGGAAAAAGATGTTCATAACCAGTGTAGAAGGGAAGACAGAGGATCAGGGAGAATTTATTTCTGAAGGAAATATTTCTTTCCCAGTAGTAGTAGTCTGAAGTAGTGTTTTCAGATACATTTGGGTGAAACTATTGTAGAAGGATAAGTTGGGGTTTTTTTAGTCTATTGTTATTAACGATCTTTTTGCACTCCAAAGTCTTTTAAAAATTGTTTCATTATCATTCTTTTTGTTCAGTGAGGCATACAATTTAGTATAGTGGTACTGCTTTGAAGACATTTTGGAGTATAACTAAAAAACAGAAGATCCTTTCAATATTAATAGGTAGCTGAAAGCGGAACTTTGACCTGCTTTTTAAATCAAATAAACTGAAATGGTGGCTCATATTCATTCAGCCAGTCTAAGTCTAGCCAAATACAACTTTACATCTAGTATATCCTCTTTTCTGTGATAAGACTGAATGAAAGATGACAATCTGCTCACATTCCTTATAATCTTATCCCTGTAAGTATTTTCCTTTTCTTCTTTTAATACAACTAGGCCTGATTATTTCTCCTGTGTAGAGGAGTTTGCAGCTATTTTGTGTTTAGCATACATGGCTAAATTGAAGGAAGTCTTAAGTTTCTTCAAGGTGTTACCCTATTATTCTACAGAGTTGTTCCAGAATATGCAGCTGAGTCCTCTCTTCCATGGCCTGGGTGCAACCAAAACATAACTGGGAATTGTATATATCAGAATGGGGAGAATTAAAATACATTGTAAATACAGTACTTGCTTTGGGTTGCTTCCTACATGAATCTTGATTTGGAAACCATGTTCAAAAAGGTGAAGAAATAAGATTCAGGTCTGAGATTAACAAGGTTGAAAATAAGACTTTGTATTCACTTAACATTAGTAAATACACATATGACTTTCAATCATTTGAAGTTGCTCCACTGCAGTAAACATTTAATGCTAATGCCATGGGAGTGCTCTGCAAGGTCACAGATGAAGAGACCAGTCAGCCTACAGCCAAAACTCGTGAAGCCTGACCTTAGAGGTGTTCTGCTTCCGTGGGGAGAGAGGATTTAAAATAAGTTCTTGTCCTCCCTCTTCCCTCTGCAGTCCTCCCCTTTATTCTTGCTTTCCTCCCTCTTCAGACAATTCCCTGCACTGTTTTGGCAAATACAGCTGTACAGCATACAGAAATTACTCTGATAACAACTAAAATCTTGACCCGTTGTCCTTGTGTGAGGTGTGTCATAAATTCCTGGAGAAACAAGGAAACTAGGTCAGAATTAGAAGCCAACCTAAGTTCTTACTCCTTTTCCCTCTCTTTTTAATTTAACTGGAATTTGGTGTCTTACTCTTTGTCTGTAAGCAAAGTTAACAAAAATTATGGATGTGATTATAGCCTGTCCTTGACACTATTTCTAGGTGAAGTAATGTAGTGCAGGTCTCCATTAATACAGAAATAAAGGAGAGATGTAACACCAATCAATATTTGTTTAACTGTGCATCCATCTTTATTAGATTAAAACTTTGGCTGATGAATGCTAATATTGTTACTATGAGATATACAGAATTCTGTAAGGTTTGACATAGCACTGTCTAGCATTTTTATATAAAAATAATGATACGAGATCAATCTGGCTTTCTAACTGAATTAGAAATTGGCAAACAGAGGGATGTCAATACAACTGTAAACCAGGCACATTTTCTGTTGGGCTCCTGTAGGAGTCAGTTCTTCACTCTGTACTGCATAACATTTTAATCAGTAAGCTGTAGGAATAAAATTACTTGGACTGTGCATGGTTCACACAAGTGATTGGAGGAGTCACAATGACCAACGAGGGTTATTCCTCAGAACAACATAGATAACTGAATGTGAGCAAATGTAATACTTACACACTTATATCATTGTAGAGGGAACAAGCAATGGACGTGTTCTGAGCTTGAACTCCCATTTCAGTCATCTAGAAATGTTAACATCCTTGTTTTAAGTTAATATATGGAAAGGCTAATATCTTCCTTCCAAGTTAGTATGTGATCAGTTTGTACCTTTGATTCATAGCTGAGGTAGTTTTGATTGGCTTTTTTTACAGGTTTGAGTACTTGCCAGGAATGAGTTAAGTTGATGGGAGACATAGTTACAGGATTGTTAAATCTGTGTGAAATGTGATTTCTATGTTTAAACACTAATATACACCTTTGGGTAAGCTGCCTGCTATTTATCTCTAGCCAAGGAAGCAATTAGGTTTGTGTGAAATGAGTGCTACTGTAGGATTTGGAAGACAAAAGTCCACTTCCACATCTTTTTATAATATGGCATGTTACTTAGTCTTGGTGTGTTTTAATTGCCTATGTGTAAAATAGAAATAGTATGTTTTCCTATCTTGCAGGGTGGTTGTAAAGATAAATTTCCTGAAATTTTTCATACGCAATGATGCTAGAACAGTGGAAGCCATTGATATTTTCTTCCAATAATATTTCATGTGAAAAAAGATTTTCAAATACTTCCCTGTCTGGTTTTTAAAACCAGATAACAATAAGATCGTCACAGATTGATGGCTGTGGCTTCTATATTTTAATTTGTCATCTTTAAGAAGTGAGTTGGCAAGCAAGCAAAATAGCAACTGAAATATTCTAGAAGAAAAATTCTATGAGAATATAGCAGATTTTAATGATCACTAGTACATGCAGATATGCGGAAAAATTCCATTACAACTGAAATATGCATGCAATGTAATCAAGTTTCAATAATTTAGTAGATTGGTGTAAAGCATAATATAGAAAAAAGGATTTGGGAATCTTGAAGATATTGGGGCAGAAAAATCAAATGCAATGGCAGGAACTTAAAATGACCAAGTAAGCTTTTTTTCCCCCTCATTTCCTCACTTTTCGTCTCATGCATCTGTTTTGCTGTGATCATGCATGTAGCACACATCTTAAAAGGAGCATTTGTGTAACGGTACTGAATCACAAAAGTGGCTTGCATATGTCAGAGCCTCATTAGTACAAGCAGCTCCTCACTGTAAAAAGCTGAGTTCCCATATATTTAATAACCATATCTGAGCCTCTGTAGACTTTGTCAAGAGAGCAGCAGTGCAGTTGTACTCTGTGTTGTGTGCCCACTGAACTGTCATCTTAACCAAACTTGTTACATGGACCAACTTTCTGTCATGCTCTTAGTGCACAGAAAATCTGTAAATATCTACGTTTATTGTGAAACTATTGTGAAGTCATTGTAGCATTTTCATTAAAGGCTATTTAACCTTTTTGTAGCCCAGTAAAGAAACTGTAAAACATTTTAACTGGGTTTCTGACAGATCTGTTTGGTGGATTGATGCAATGTGGAAAAACTCTGAAGCACTGAAACCACTGTTATTTCTGATAGCATTTTAAATGTTACAGGAAAAATGTAAGAAATTAAACTACAATTAAGAGCTGCTAATTATCTGATGTTTGCTGAGGTAATATGTTTTAAATGTGTGCCTCAAGAAGAAATGTGTGCTAGCTGATGCACAGTACACTCATTACTAACACAGTGGTAAGCATTGTAGATTTGTCTTTCTCAGTGCATGAGGCTTGACTCATGAAGGCCTGAAGCTACTCCAGGAAAGACAAGAAACCCAGTGCTCTTTTCCCTCAAGATTCATCAAAGGATGAGTCATCTGTTAAAAAACAGAGTAATCATCAGGCTATTCTGCTTTTCTGATGGCTATTACTATTAGAACAAAGCCTTTGAGACAATTTTTTAAACAATTAAAAAAAAAAAAAAGAGAGAGAAAAGATTACATTACTTTGATCTCATTCATGGGACTCAGGCTGATTTATACTTTCAGGCTCTGCCACTGTCATAGTTTAAGTTATAAGGTGGAAAATACTGTGCCACCACCAGACATAGCTCCAATGGCAAAACCTCTTGGTTGGGAAGGAGTTAAGACTGTGTGGAAGCAGCTCCCTTGCTGATGAGGTGCTGTGTCCCATTCAAAATACTGGTGTAAGCTCCAAGGCAAGCAAGCACTTCCCTTCTCTCCTTACAGCTTTCTCTCTTTAAACATGTAACCTTGAAATTATGCATTTACTTTATTTCAGATGGCAGCTTTAATAAAGTGACCAACAGTGAAATTACTCATTTTCACTCAGACAACATCCAAGAAAAAGCATGTGAGAAGTGGGGATGAAGGTTCTCCACCAACACACTCTCCATGCAAAAAAACCCATCCCTGACTGACTACATGAGGTTAGAGAAAATGTCTGCAAGACCGTTTTCTTAAAAAAAATCTTCATCTCATAGAAAAGATAGTGTTCACAACAGGGGCCCCCACACCCCCTAATCCTTATCTTCAAGACATCCTCCTGCCTGTCTAACAGGCAAAGGAGGGAGTTCATAAGGACACTCCTGGTATGCTACTTCTTTTACAGAAGGAGAGAAATGTCAGGTGATATTTTACAAAGTCCACAGGGTTTTTTTAACACAAGGCACCTCATGAAGTAGATTCTAAAACTAAATACAATCAAGTTTTGAAATAAAAGTTCCATTGTTATGAATGAAGGTATTTCACACAACTGTCTCAGAGTACAGCTTAGAAAATCTTTTATGATTGCAGTTGACTTTTCAAATCCTATAAACATGCTAAAAGCCAAGATTAAGATTAGGATTTCTTTCCTATAAATGCTTAGAACAGCTTCAGCATTGTGCTTAATCCATTTACATTCACGTTTGAAGCATAAATTTCAAACATAGAAGTAGATGAATGTAACAAGGTGAATTTACTTCTGAAAATGGTATTTATTTAGGTCCCATGCTTTAACTGGTGTTTAATCCTTTATTCCTGCTATTGGTATCTGGTATTTTAGACATTGAGATTATTCTCATTTTTACAAAAATAAAGCTTTTAGAAAATGATAATATACCAGAATATTTTCCAGTCTGGTTCCTGAGTGACAGCTGTGGGCTGCCTCCTTGTTAAGTTATAATTTCTCCCTTCAACAAGCCTGTCTCTTTTTACTTTCACATTACAATCTTTTGGATGCAGGGAGAGAAATTTCAGTTGTTGTGTAGATCCTTTGCTCTGCTCTTCTAGATAGGATGGCAAAATTACCTTTGCCAAAGAGTGATAAATACAAGTATCATGTCCCTTTAATCAAATGAGTCAATTCTCCCATCCTTCACTTAAGAAAAACTCTCTTTATTATTTGCACAGTGGATTCTACTGCCTTTTTAGTATGTTCTTTGCTATGGGAATGTAAAATTTCACATGTCATTCAGGGTAAAAACTGTCTGCCTTTGGGGGAAGATACAAGATTTTTTTTTTTTTAAGTGGCAAACATAAAATAATTTTCCATTAATGCCATCACATAAAAATTTCTAACAGAAATTGCTGGTTACATCAGCAGCTAGCAAAGACCTTAAGTGACTTCTTTCTTTTATACACAGTGCAGGTTATAATCAGACCCTGTATCAACACTGTATACTAAGTATATAGTGATATAAAACTTTGCATAGAGGTAGGACAACGTTGTAGTGGCCCAAAGCCTGGATTTCTCCTGGAAGAATAACTTTCATTAAAGCTTAATTATGAACTTGAAATTAAATTCATGCCCAAAATACTTTCTTATTATTCAGGCTACACTGTTGTTATCTTGGCAGCACAGTTTGTTTCAGCCCTTGAAAGGCTATACATGGAAGGATTACAGCTCTGCAAGTTCCAAAGCAGTCCTGGTTTCACCCTAAGCTAGTGATCATATAAAATATATGATCAAGTTGTATAGTTTACCAGATTAGTCAATCAGAGGGTGTTCTTTGAGGCTGGAAGAGGGGGTAAAAAGTCCATAATAGCATTCTAATGTCTCTTCCCTTGTACTGGGAGCAATTGACAGTCATCACCACTCTAACGTGGGCAGCATTATTCCATGAGCTGCCAGGGAGATTAAGGTCAGCACTTGAATTCAAAAACTCTCTCCTGAGAAAATGTTTTTTGTTTGCACCTGCTTTATTTCTTACTTGCACTCTGCTTCACAAACAAAATGCTTTCAAAATATTTGACTTGAGAAATATTTTTGCTAAACCATTGTAAATTTTAAAATGGTTTTTACCAAATGAAATTCTTAATGGAATTAGAGACTATCCTGAATTGGAAGGGACTCAAAAGGATGACTGAAAACCTAACTCCTAGCCCTTCACCAGACAGCCCCAAGAGTCACACCATGTGCATGAGAATGTTTTCCATGTGCTTCTTGAACTCAGAAAGGCTTGGTGCTGTGACCACTTCCCTGGGGAGCCCATTCCAGTGCCCAACTACCCACTGCATGAAGAATCATTTCCTAACATCCATCCTAAACCTCCCCTGGCTCAGCTTCAGGCAATTCCAGATCCTGTCACTGGTCACCAGAGAGGAAAGATCAGTGCCTGCCCCAACTCTTTCCCTCACAAGTTTAATTGCAGTCAGATCTCCCCCTCAAGTCTCCTCCAGGCTGAACAGACCAAGTGACTTCAGCTGCTCCTCATGGCTTCGTCTCGAGATTCTTCACCATCTTCATAGCCCAATTTATTCTTCTATTCTGATCCTGGTAACAGAAAGGAAGAGAAAGAACAGATCCCTCTTTACAGGACTGGCTTGCACACCAAGATCTGAGAGATAAAGTTTTTGAAGCACTCTCCTGTTCTTTTAAAAAATCCGTCTCATTCAGAAAAACAAAATATAACATTGTTTGCACTCCAGGCTGGCTATTGTAAATGTACACTTCATAATTAACACAACTGTACATCTAAGGTGAAAACAGAATTTTGCTGTTTAACTGATGCATAGAAATAATTGCATGTTCTCCATCTATGCCTTTTCTATCCTCCATCCCTTTCCCTCAGCTGCACAAGTACTTTCTCTAAGTGTTTTCCTCTCTAAGACCCCAGTAAATATTAGAACTGTAAAGCTATAGCATTGTAAGTTTGAATGTAAGTTAGGACAACTAAAGAAATATGGATTAATTGCTATATAAATTATGATAAAATGTTGCAATTTTTCTTTTTCTTAATATCCATATGTCACAAAAGAATAAGATAGAGTCTATCATCACCAGTTTCCTCTTCATGCTTACAGATGGCTCTTGGCAACATTATTTCCTATAATTTCATACCATTTCTGCTAAGTTACAGGTGCTCAGATACTCTGATAATGCCAAGCAGCCAAGTGATGCAGTGGAGGAAAGGCTGTGGGATATTGCTTTAAATATACATATATGTATTAAGTGTTTGAAAGCACATCTCAGATGTTTGTACTTCTCAGTCTCATCCTAGCCACAGAGGGGCCTCTGTCCAAAGTACAAGGATAGGAAGAAGAGAATTTTGACTAAGATGATAAAAAAAGCAGGTTTTTATTGCCCTCGTCAGTGTGGGTCATGATATAACTGTGCCCAGGACAGAGAGAGGGGTGTTAAACATGACCCTTTTGACCAGGCAGTCATGCAAGCACACTGCTGTTGGCCACCAGAGATGTGTGCAAACTGCTGGTGACTTACTCTAAAACTGCAGGCAGTCTAGGAATCTAAACTGTGACATCCCAACAGACACAGCTATTAAGCTCCTCATCAAAGCTGGGGTCTGTTTTACTTTGAAGACCCTGGCTAGGTCAACCTAGTGTCTGAATGTCCTGTGCAAATGTTTTTCATTGGTTTAGTACTATCTTGTGGATCTCTTAACCACCCCTCACTGTTTGAAGCAGACAGGCTTATCTCTCAGTTGAACTCTGAGAACACAAATCAGTGTTGGCATTTCATTTCCCCTACCACCCACTACAAAAAAAAAAAAAAAAAAAAAAAAAAAAATCTAACACATGCTTACACAGCTCCTCATACAAAAGGCATTAATTTAGCCCAGGGTGTAAGCAGTGGTGTTCCTGATATTTCCCACTCAACAATTTGAAACCCTGTAAAAGCAGTCACCAGGATGATGAAGAAAGGGAATAGCACCGAGCTGAGAAAACTGAGTTGACAAGTTACAGAAATAATGCTGCCCGAGGTTGAGCCATTAATGAGCAGAAGAAAACAAACCTCATCTAGAAGACCGCCTGTCACTTTGAGTGTTATGCTATGAATATTTAAATGAAAATATAGTAAAAGTCATACCATTTTTTTTCTTCTCAAAATCAGGAACATTGTGCCATAGATAAATTGGGCAGAAAGATGGCATGGTTTTAGAGAAGGTGGTGTTTTGCTAATTTGAAAGAGGAAAGGACCAAGCCCAGGTGGTACAGAACTTTGTGGACAGCGAGAACATGCTATGTGGCATGGCAGGAGCTCCAAGACAATGAGAAGAATGGGTCTGACTCACTAAATTTTGCTTGTTTTCCATAAAGTAGGAGAAGAAATAAGAAGTGCTGTTGCTGGCTGCTCTATAGAAGCTTTTCTTTCCCCAATTTTTCCCCCCTTATATGGCTGGCTAGAAATTAATTACCTTGACTAACATTAGGCAACTGTCTCGTCCCCTCACAAAATAAAAAAATGGAAACGCAAAACAAAGACATCTCTGACACTGTACTAAACAATTTTGGCAGCTGAAGCTGTGTTTAATCTATAAAAAGGTTAGTAATATTTAATACTTCAATTTGTATGCTGGGAGATTTTCTTTTGTTCCTAACAATTCTATATTTAAGATTACCAGGGCTTCAGGCAGAACTGTTTGGGTAGTAAAGTGATAAACTGACACCAGAATAAGGAGCAGAAAAAAACCCATTATGCTAACAGCAGCCAACAGCAGTTAATGGTTTTCAGCTGTTGCAGATCTAATTGATCTTGTTGCTATAACAGAAAGCAGTTCTCTGTGATTCATATGCTTTCTTACTGGAACATATTCTACTCCCTTGCTGTTTTTAAGCCTCACTAACTCTGTTTTTTCGCTTTTCTTAAATGCCATTGCTAACAACACATTCTATTTAAAGCTAATATTAGTCAAATAAAAAATCTGTTTAATTTGCTGAGCCTTAAATTTTCTCTCTTCATTAAAAAGAAAGACCAAACTACTTAATTTAAGTTCTGCATTTCTTGTAGGTATTAACCCCCTTCTTTGAAGTGTCACACCTAGTGCTCATTATTCCTGATTTATACCTACCTTGAAATCCATATCTGCCTTGAATGTGTGAGACGGGATTAAAATGACGTAAACATTTGCCATCAGCTGCATTGTGATTCCAAAGCCTCTTCTCAGTTCTGCATGTGGAGCTTCCATTGATTTCAACAGGATCCAGTGTGTTTTCTGCAGGACATAGTGTGAATAGTAAAACTGATATAGCTGCCTGTACCATTTGGATTCTATATAGAAATGTTTTACTTTTTTTCTTTTTTTTTTTTTTCTTTATACCATTTAGAAACTTCTGATGTATTATTTAAATTTTACAGAAACATTAGTTTGAAGATCTGAAGCATTTTACTGGAATTTTAATAACAGTTATTATATTAGGAGTCTTTTCTTGGTGTGATTTTATTTTCTGTCAAAAATAAACTGGAAAAATAGGAATTGTGTGAAACTCAGTATAAACATGGATTACAGATGTAATTCTAACTCATCAAAGGAGAGTTTGTTTTCTTATTATAAAGATGAGTACACATCAAGGGGGAATTTTCAGTAGAAGTCTTGGGAATCTCAGTGGAAATGCACACTCAATGTTTTGATATTGTTCAGATTGCTTCTTCACTTTGAAAGCTGCCTGTATCCCTAAGCAGGCAAACTGCTCTACAAAATGGCTTTGCCTACCAGTTTTAAAGTAGAAAAGTATTAAAGTTTTAAAGTAAAAAGGATCTTGGCTCTCAGCCTTTGCTGTAGTTGCATCATTGCTCCCTGTATTATTTAAGTTAAATACCATGTATTAAGAAACTTGAATCATCTTTCTCCAGGGGGAAAAAAATAGTTTTGTAACTGTTTAAGTGTTGGAAAGTCTTATTATACCTCCTGTTCATTCCCTTTTGTTCTTGTAAAGGCATCCATTGCTGCAATGGAAAATAAAGTAACATTTCCAGGCAGGAAATAAATGGGGATTTTTTTTTTTTTCCTTTCTTCATTTTTGTTTCAGTTGCTGCATTGTTCTGGTTTGTTTTTTTAAAGGTTGACACAGAGCCCCCTGAGAATTTTTAACACATGAGAGTAGATAACCTTGTTCTTTTGTTCACTCATCCCTGCCCTGTTCTGATTGCCTGTGGCTGTTTTCTGAATATTCCATTTCATATCCGTTTAACACTTTCTCCATTCCTCTTTCTGCCTTCATTCATCAGTTCAGCATAATGTTACATCCAATGCATCAGCAGAAAGCATAACATGACCTTCAGATAGAGTCTCATCAGTGCCTCATTGAAGGAACACTGACTGAGAACAAACCAAGGTTGTATAAATGCAAAGAACCCCAGGGCAGGAAAATTCTCAGGTCCAAATTTAACATTGTCTTTAATCCTTTTGTTTATCAGAGATTTGACACTTCAAATATTCTTCTGGTTTTCCCTGTGATGAGAAGCTCTTCATATGCTGCCCTCCCTGGTATGCAACGCATTTCTCACAGAATGTTGTCCTTGGGGAAGTATGGTAACAGCTCAGAGTAAATCCTGGGCTATAAAAAGACAAGAAACTCCAGTACACCTAATTCAACATCAGAAAATTTTCCACATACTTAGCAGCCATCTCCTTTTTTAATCAAAAACAATAGCATCTTGTTATATAACATATACAAATAGCATCCTTCTCTAGCATCAAAAGAAGGACTTTTATGAATAGCTTATAAAGGAGCATCTTGTCATACCTGAAGAATAAACAGCCTCAGACATGAAACACAAATGATTTCTGAAGCCACTCCTAACTGTAGTTAAAGTGTTTAAGAAACACTTTTTTTTCTGAAAAGAATGTTTAATTTTTCCATTCAAATAATTTCTCAAAGAGGTGTGAAATCAACCATTACAGTGTGAGGTGAGGCAGAGAGAAGAGTAGGTAGGAGAAGTGATGTAAATGTGTGAATGAACATGCTCCAATTTCATGAACAACTCACAAGCATTAGGAAAGGCTACTTTTATGGTAGCATTTTATATATGAGCTTAGAAAATTTTAATTTCAAGTATTAAAACTTTATTGGTAGTGTAAAAGTCTTCTGCTTCTGATAGGGAAAACTGAAGTGCTTACAAGAAATTAAAATAAGTGCTTAAAAGAAATTAAAATAATCAAATATTCTTTAGGTTTTAGAAAGAGGTTGAAAGACAATAACAAAATCAAGATTTCAGGAGACATAAAACTTGAACCAAAAAAAAAGTAAAACCCTGCAAATGACACAACAGCAAATAAAGTGTACACTAGAAACCAAAGCCATCTGGCAAATTAAGTGAAAATTAATGATTAAAGAAAATCTCACTGTTTGTAGTGTATTTTCATCCATCTGTGCCCAATTATAAAGGAGTTCTCAAAGAAAGCAAGCCACTGGTAGTTAATGCCAAACTAACCTAGAAAGCCTGAAAACGTCCATCAATGTTTTTCTCACGGTTTCTAATCTCTGCAGGTTTCTGATAAGAGCAGCATTAAACCGTGGTGTCATGAATCCTGGCTCTCACGTTTGAAACTAACAGAGATGTACTACCTCTGATCATTTTAGATTAAGGAAATACCATCTTTCAAAAGCACACTAGAGATAGAATTTACAAAAGGGGAAAAACTCTGTTCAGATCCATTCCTGTCATACGCAGCCAGCAGAGCAGCTGCAGTTAACCATACCTGGGGTCTGGGAGCATCAGCATGGAGCGGGTGCTGCCTTGTGCTGCCAGGGCAGAGCTGGGGAGGTGACACTCCCTTGGCTTCCCAGGGCTCTGGGCCCCAGGCACAGGAGCTGGGGCTGTGAATTTGTGTGAATTTGCAAATTTCCTGACACCTCGCATTGTACAAGCGCTGCAATTTCACACCCTCAGCTCACAGCCACCTGCACGGACTTGCTCAGGGCCTGAGATGCACAGAGCAGCTGTACATTGTTCTCTCTGCAGAGAAAGGGCTGTTCTGTATTTCAAGGGGAATTAGCCCATGATTCTTTTCCTTATTTTGGGCCCTAGGATTATTTTGTGGCTCTATGATGATTTTCAAGTCACACGATTCTAACTGGCCACATTTGCTCCTCAACAGAGCACACGGTGACATGGTGATGGGTAGAACTAGTGTATAACCTTCCTTGGGCAGGTTATGCTTTTGTCTTTCTCTAGAACAAATTAAAAGAAAGATACTTCCAAGAGGCAATTTCACAGAGATTATTTGTTCTCTCTCATGATGTCCTTAACCACTAATTGAAAAGGAAAACTAGTCTCTATACACTGAAGATAATCTTTATGAAACTCCTCCATATTTAGACCTAACAGCATTTTAGACCCAACAGTAGGCACACACCAGAAGAAATCAAGAGGAACATGTAATTTGCTTTGTGGTCTTTCTTTCCCAATGGTTTTGTTTTGTTGTTTGTTTGTTTTTTTTAATCAGAGAAGTTAATGTAATAAAGACAATAAAGTAGTGATATTAACCAACTCTTTTTGTGTGGTTTCTTTGGTACCTGGTAATAAGGCATAAGCTTTGCAGTTGCGTGGACGTTTTGGTGTTGAGAGTTTGTTTGTTTGGTTGGTTTTGATTTTGTTAGTCTAGTAAAAGGTTATTTTTCTTTCCTGTCTTCTTGCCCACCAGATATTAGGGACAGCAGTTTGGATCTGTGATCAGTGGAAAAGGCAAAAAGCATTGGGAAAGGTGTCATAATTTTCTCCAAATAACTGAACTGTTTACCATCGGTTTTCTAATAGTGTCTCTGAAGTATGGACATTTATTCATTCTCAAAGTCTTTGTACAAGTCCTTCATCCTGGGATGCTTCTGACATAGTCTCTATTAGAACTCACATAGATTTGAGAAGTTAATATATATGAAAAATTTACAGTTGTAAAATTTAAAACTTAGTGACATCTGTTTTCTTGAGTGTACCCATACAAAGCTGTTGCACCAAGCCTCTTTAAATAAAGCACTTGAATTAACCCATTACACTCTTCTCACAACAGCCATCATAAATCAATGTTATTAGCTAGCTGGTAATCATAACATTTACAGACATCTCAACATCCCTTACATCTTGTACATTAAAATTGTCTGTTCAGATGTAGACCCTAGTTTGACATGTAATTGGTTTTGGCTGCAGTTCAGGCTTATACAGCCCTTGTAGCTCCTAGGTTGTATTGGTAGAAGTATTTGTGCAGCCATGCAGTGAACCAGATCAGGGACCTAAGCCAAGTTACAGGGTAAAAAAACATACTAGGTTATTTTTGAGCTATATCAACTCCCTGTATTAGCAAACTGGAGGCAGGAACAAAAAAAGCAGGGAAAACATGAGAACTAGTGCCAGCATACCATTGAAATGGAGGCATGTCAGGCCATGTTTTCAGTGTAAACTTCCAGAGCATTGTAAAAGATTGCTCCATCTAAATTCCAACATTAACAGTAATTCAGGAAACCTCTTTATTATTGTCCAAGAAGAAACTACTATCTCGACAAATTGATCTAGAATGTAAAACTCATTTTTTAAGCTTGAATTGTGTAATTCTTAGATAAACATTATTATTGGAGTGGGAGGGGTGGTAAATTGATTGCTATGTTACCTAAGTGACTGAAATGCTATTTTAATACTGCAAATTAGATCCTGCTTCTAATGAAAAACCCAAACATAGCTACAAGGGCCTGGATTATGCCTCAGTTTTTACCTGTGGATTCCCATTTATGTCAGTGATGCTGATTAAAAAGTAATTTAGAGCTAAATTTTGTCTGAAAAGTATCTGCTTACTCCTTATGTGCACAGCATTCATTGTTGTACGTCTTTTAATATAATTGGCACCATCTGTAGCTTCATATATGTATTTTATTTTCAGTTTTATAGGAGTTTTTGTTGCACATCACATCTATTATTTCCAGACGTGCAGCAGTAAAAGAGGAAATTCTGGTGTGGTAGCATGTTCAAATACATTATTTCCTTTTCACTTTTTCTCTTCTGTAGACACCCATTTTGAATTCTGTAGCTGTGTGCACCATATGGAGACACAAAAATCACCTGGCATATGTCACATGTAACATCATCTACATGAATTTAATTTTGGTTTCGCATAACCACACCTCAAAAAATTAGAAAGTACTAATATTCAACTTGATATTTGAGGAGGTATTTTGCCTGTGTTCTTTCTGAAGGTTCAGCAAGCAGATGTACTTTCGTGTTGGAATGAAGTATTCACTTCATTCCACTTGAGGTTTTAGTAATCAACCTCTGCTCAGCCAAATGCTGCTCAGCTAAACATGGCTAAGAACTTGAAGCTCTAATATTACTTAAAGTTGAGGCCACTTTAGACTGGAGGCCCTGGAGTCAGGGGGTTGTCTTCTTTGAAATATTTTTTTCTTTTTCCTATTGAGAATTAGTGTTAAAACTCTTTAAACTCTGTGTTTGTAAAATGGAAAATATTCATTTGATGAGTTAAATATTCCTTGAAGACAAGTTTTTATGAATTAAAATAATTATTAAATAAGGTTTGTCATGGTAGTTTCTCATTAGCCCACTCTCAGTTTCTAGTTTGATGTTCCTAGCATCAGAAACAGCTGCCATGTTTCCGAGATAACTCTCCCCTAAATTATATTACCAAGAGCACTGCCTGCAGGAATTTATCCCTTTGGCAAGTGTATGGTAGGAAGGACTACCAAACACTACTCTGTAATAAAATCACCAACCTTTTAAGACCCATTTTGAAAATTGAGAAATCTGCAAAAATTCTTGACTTTCATTAAAATTATTAAAAATATAAAAAAGCTAATGTTCTATGAATAAATTCAGCATCTGCAAACATCAGCAGAGACTTGACATGGATTCTATTCATCACTTCACTGGTTAATTCAACTAGAAATATAAGTAAGTGTGTAAATTTTAGATACATTTCTATACCTGAAAGGTTTTGCCTTGCATTTCTTTTTCTTTTAAGAGGAAACGTAAAGTAAATCAGATTAGTGCTTCCTGAAAAATAAATAAGAAATCATTAAAGTAGTCACAGTAAAATCAAGCCATAGGCAAACTTGTATCTTATACAGTAACATGATATTCTTGGTGTGTGGCTGTTTAATATCTTTTAAGCCACCCTTGGGCAGGACCCCACTGTAAACAAGCTGTCGAGTTTGACTTGGAACATCCTTTTAAAAATAACACTAATAAATAAACATTCTGTCTTCACACATTTTGCTGCCAGGGATTCTCCATTTCCAAACTTAAAAGTGTAATGACTTTTAAAGGTTTGATGCAATAACTGCAGTCTTCTTTATTTTCATAAATATGAATACATCATTTTCCATTTTGTTTAATATTTTAAAATTAAAACTTCTGTTTTATTTTATAATTATATACTGTCATTCTGATAAAAACTTATATTGAAATCAGCTCTGTTAAATTCTCTGTCTGGCAGTGTCATATAAATCAATAACAGTAATATTAGGCAAAATAGAAGAGGAATTTCAGTTTCAGATTATTAATAACGGAATAACAAGCTGCACAAAGGAAATGGTTTGCAGTATATAGCAATATCTGGGCATTAAACAAAAAGCAAGTGAGATATGTGGCCTCAGGTCTCGTTTGTGATGCTTCATCTGCAAACTGTCTATCTAAGTAGATCCTTCAGCTCTTCTCTGTGCTGCTTTCATCTTGTAGCTGCCCACACTCCCCTCCAAGGTTCTCTTGGCTCCAGAATTTGCTGCTTTGGGGGAGGTTTGGGATCTCTCTGGATTCTGTGCAGTGTTGCAGGGAAGATCCTATGAAGCTAAGTCTGCAGTAAAGAGGTCAAAACTAAACGGCTTTGGGAGCACTCTTGTCCCCTGAAAAGTGAAATATGTTATTCCACATTCTGTCTCCATGAGTGGCCCAATGTTGCCTCTGCTTACTGGTACTTCCATGCAAACTCAGCTCTGCCTGGGTCTTTCCATTTCTGTGAGCTCCAGACACAGAAGCAGCAGGAATTCCGAGTGTGGCGTTTCACCACATCTGACTCTGAATTAAAAACATATTTTCTGAATAGCAAGCCCAAAGAGTGCATTCAATTAGAGGAATTTGTGAACAACCTGAGACACTTGCCGTCGCATTTAAGAGGAACCACATTTGCTGGACTTGAGAGCTGACAGCACTTCACACTATTTGACACGACTTGTTATTGATTTAATCCTGCTTGCTACAACTCCTGGCCTGGTTTTTTCAACTTTTTTTTTTTTTTTTTAAGTTCTACTACTATATAGCTTTATTATATTTATTTTAGCTTCTCCAGAGGTTTCCCTTTGGAGAAGATGTGTGCATGTATAGCCAATTTTGACAAATCTTAACATTTTATTTGGACTCTCATCCTTCTTGTGTTTTTGTGTGCATGGGCAGTGCTTTAGGAGATGTGCATGCATGTTATAAAACTCAGCACTTGTTTGAGAAGAATAAGATGTCTAATTCCTATGGTTTCGGAGAAAACCAAAAGTGTGTGTCTAAAAGTTAGTAAAGAAGTGACAAATGGATACATGTTATTATTTTATCATTTTTATTTGAGTACTTGGAATTTGCAATGCTAATTTGACATTTTTTGTGTGTTTAAGACTTCTACACAGAATAAAAGTACATTTGAAAAGCCATGGGGCAGCTAGATAGGTTTCTCCCTTGGTAGCACAGATGACACTGCTGTCAAAATCAATGAAAATTGCAGAAGAATTCAGTGAGTTCTGTGTTGCTGTCACTTCACATAAGTATTAGTGGCCCCATAATGCTGTTAATTCTTAGAGGGTCACAAAAGACCACAGTGGTATGTAAGGTACTCTGCGTATGAATGGCACAATTGCTGCAGAGTAGTTTCATTGAAAGACCTTTCCATTGTACTGCTGGAAGTTCAAAGGAATTTCTTAAGCAGTAGCTGAAGGTTTTTTAATGAACATTGTTTCTCAGCTTTTACTGGTTCATTTTGAAAGATACATAAATGCTTTTTTTTGGAATTAATTTTCTCTTCTCCATTTCTCTGCATGTGGGATGCAAATGCCATCTCAGTGTTGAGTATTACCATGTTTTTGAAGGATGTTCAGTACATGGGATATGCTTTGTGCATAAATTGTTTGTTTGATAGTGGAATTTTTGTGGCAGACTGTGGAACCATCAGATAAATTTCATTTGCAATGCCTGTTTGCCTGCCTCATCTTCATTCATGTCTCTATTCATTTTGATTTAGACTCACTGTTAAGTGGAAGTATCACCCTGCAAAATAGAAATTTATTTTCCCCTGCACCATACACATTTAGAAAAAAAAATCCCAAATGCTTTTGTCTTATTTTGCCTTACTCTGTAATCTAAGAGCCAATATTTTGTGAGCCAGTAAAAGTTTAATCAGTAAAGTTGAAAATTCTGGTTCTTGGTATTGCAAGACATTCCTTTCAGTTCATGGTAGACTTTGAATTACTGGATGTTAAAACTGTAGTACCATGACTTATAGGGAATAAATTTTAATAATTTTCTTAGATTATTGAGATATATTCCTTATTGTTTTATTCTTCCTTTAAGGCCTATAAAGTTGAACTCACGATAATAAAATCAAGCTGAACTCATGATAGTAAAATCAAGTGGCATTTCATGCTGATATATAAAAAATATTGTCAATAAAAAAAATCTCAAAGCAGATCTAAAATAGATTGTCTGCAAAAAATGTCTTATAAGTATGATAAATGGTACAAAAGAGAATATTATGAGCACTCTCTTGAGTTGATATATATTAAAATAAGGCTTATCACTGGGCTCATACATGGTATAATCTTAGCTGTAAAATTCATTGGGTGAGTGTAACAATTTAGAGCCATGAGGATGTGTTACAATCACGTGTTATCTAACATTTTTATACAGCTGACAAACTTAATTTTAATTGAAGGTCTGTTCAATCCTTAACCTTCACCACAACATTATCAAGCGCTTTAAGCATTTATTTTATTTTGTCTTTGGTCAAAATCCCAGGTGTCACAACAATTTCATATTGTTCGGATATAAAATATGACTGCCAGTATGAAATGATTTTGTGTCTTGGGGGTTTTTGGAAGGTTTTATTGGCTTAGGCATTTAAGAAAAAACCAAAATATTTCTTTGATTCAGTTTTCTAATATTTTCACAGTCTTCACTGCTTCATAGCACTCCATGGGAATTTGACATTAACAACAGCAGGGTGGCAGTGATGTCAGAGGAAATTTCTGCAGATCACGTTTGACTTGTAGGCAATTTCTCAAAGTCTTTGATTTTCATATTCTGAAGTGCCAGTTCCAACTTCTTACCTTCAGCTTCTGCATTTTACAAGAAATCTGACTTCAGTACTTAGGATATTAAAAGTATGTATTAATAAACCATGCACCTTTCAAAAGAGTTATGGAATATATCCCCTGAGGGCCGGTGATAACCTTGTGGTTCATGGTCCACAGATAATTTCAATCCTTCAAGCTCAGGATGTGCTTTCATTCAAAGAATCAGATACCCAGGCTTCTGAATAGCTTCATGCAGAACTGCCTAAACATGTGGTTACACCTCCATATTTCTCCTCCATAGCTTAATTTATGTATGCTCTCAGGTTCACTGGAAGGAATGGGTAACTTTGTATTAACTTTATGGCTGCTTCACTCTAAAGATTCATAGACCATTTTTATGGGTTGGTGAGGATGTGGGGCTTTCTTTATATGGAGGGACAGAATTCATATACGTCCATCCAGATGAAAGATGTTAGAAAAAGTAAAAAGGCAAGAAAACAAAGCAACAGCGAATGAATGGCTAGGTTTTGAAGACAGGTATTTCAGATGGAGGCTGAACATGGAAAGGTACATGAACATGAAAAGTACAAGTGCTGGTCAAAACTAAGCTCAAGCAGGAAGAGAGAAGTGGAATTGAGAGACTTAACAAATGGGGAAAAGTCTCACAGAAAAAATGAGTTTCTTCCTAAAGCCCTTGATAGCTCTTACTGAGTGTGAGTAGAAACAGGAGCAGCTGATTGCTGAGCTCAAGCCTAAGAGGCAGACATAGAAGTAGAGAAAGAAACCCTGGCACTCTGGTGTAAAGGGAGAGAACAAGTTTACAGGATAGGCTGCAGAAATGGCAAGCAGCAGAAAGGCAAGCAGAATGAAAATTTTAATTTGGAGACACAGAGTTTCGCAAGATTGAAGAGATAGTGCTGCGTTAGATAAGATAAATTGAATGGAGAAAAGAGCAGAGGTGGAGAAAAAGGCATATTGTGGAGTCTGTATAAAGAAGATGGGGAAAATCAAAGTCTGCCTCTTTCCTGAGGTGCAAGGGCATGGAAAATAAAATAAAATAATACAAAAAATAAAATAAAATTTAATTAAAAAAAAAAAACTCAGCCAGCATTTTCCTTTTTTGAATAGATGCTGAGACATTGTTTTTGTTGCTTTGATGAAGTGCAGGGTTACTCTGTACATGGCATTGTTTCTTACAGTGGTAAGAACAGTGCACCCAGGTGGTTCTGCTTCACCAGGGGAGAATGGGAAATCTAGGTTATGGACCTTGCTGACTTAATGATGAATATTTTCACTAGGACTGTTTGATTCAAAAGTTTCCCGCAGTACTCATACAGTCTTTGTATGCTTTAATATTAAGAAGTATTAAATAGCTTATTCAAGAAAATATCTTATTTAGGAAACAAAGTACTCAAGTCATCACAATTAAATAATTAATTTGGTTTATTTATGTGTTTTGCACATTTGCAGTGGTTTAAATGGGCATCCTTAGTTTAGCATGTATGCTAATACACAGGTAAAGAGAAAAAGAAATGAACAAAACTTTAGTAAGAAAACAAAATCTACTTTATGATTTAACACTAATCAACCATTGCTAATGTGCTATAAAATAGTACTTGAGGTAGATACTGATTTCCATTATTAAACTTAATGGTCTTTGTTGCCTCATCTGCCTTATTCCAATATATTAAGCATGCAGACCCCATAATTTAATTATCACCTGTTAATATTGGTTCTAAATTCATTTTTGTGCTTTTGGGCTGAAGCTGCAATGATGAGCCAATTAAAAACCATTATCTGGCTGCTCAAAGCATCGCATTTGTAGTTATGCTCAGTAGTACATGATTCTACAGAGACTTTCAAGATGGAACATGCTGCCCTAATGCCTTTAGGGATTAGCCAAACAAAAGGAAAAATGTAAAGGAAATTTTAAATATTTTCTCTCCTACAGGATTTTAATTTTCAGATCTCTTGCTTTGCTGTACATCACAGCTTTCCTTGCAGCTAATTTGCATAGCTGTAAAAATGTAGTTGTAGCTGAATTACAAGAGAGACTCCTGAGACCCTGGGTTTTCTTTAAATCCCAGAGGAAGAATTTGGTTCAAGAATGTACATAAGGTACTAATTGGAAGGATTGTGTTAGATAGCTACTATTTGAAGGAGACTGCTAAACTAACAAAATACAACACATCATAACCTCAGAGATTTGATAATGAAAAAAGGAGCATTTAATTTATGTAGTTGTTTGCAAAGCAACTAGAAAGAACAATAGCCACATATTGTATCACCTCCATTACATTGTTTGTTAATACAAATTACTCCTTTCCTCTTGTGTTATCAGCTTGTTGCTGACATGGAATTTCAAGTGGAGGTGTTTCGAGTTGATCGAAATTTGTGGTTTTATAATGGCTGACTGAGAAATGGCTGATGTAGATGGTGCACCATGGAATTTGTTCGAAGGGTAGCTACATTTCACTTAGAAACATACTTTGTGTGTGTGTGTGTCAGTCTGTAGCACTGTATTATAAACTTCCCAGCTCTTTGAGTAGTATGGATATATAGTAGTCTAGTGACAGAACATAGAAACTAAAGCATTTGATCAGCTGTAGTCATAGAATTGCAGAACACTGAGTGGAAAAGACCTCAAGGATCATCCTGTCCAACCTTTCTTGGCCAAAGCACAGTCTAGACAAGTTGTCCCAGCACTTCGTTCACCTGAATCTTAAAATTGTCCAGTGTTGGGGAATTTACCCCTTCTTCCCTGGAGAGATTATTGCAATGGCTGATTGTTCTCATTGTGAAAAATTTTCCTCTTGTGTGTAATTGGAATCTCCTCTTGTCTTTTCAAAGTGACTCCTTGTGAAAAGGAAGTCTCCATATTCTTTGTTGCCACTCTTTAAACACTGGAACGTGGTAATAAGGTCTCCCCATCTCCCCAAAGCCTTCTTTCTCAAAAAGTACAGTTCTCTCAATCTTTCATCATATGGCAGCCTGCCCAGTCCTTTGCTCAATTGTGGCCTTTCACTGGACCTTTTCCAGCCTGCCCACATTGCTTTTTTATGGCAGGGACCAAAACCGAACACAGAATTTCAGGTGTAGCCTGACACGTGCTGAGTAGAGTGGGACAGCAACTTCTTTGTGTGTGCTGGCGATGCCCTCGCAGTGCAGCCCAGCGCCGCTGGCTCTGCTGCAGCAGCACAATGAGCCTGGGCACCAGCACCCCCAGCCCCTCTTCCACACAGCTGCTCCCGGCTCTGCTTGATCCCAGTTTGTGCTGCAGTGTCTGTTTTCTGGTTGGTTTGGGGTTTTTATATTGTGCTGCATATGCACAACACCAGAGTTGAAAGTTTCTAGAGGAGGCAGAGAATCTTTCTGTACAAAGAAATCCTCTCTTCTGAAGCACAGCTGACCTGGAAGCTCTTTTAGGGGCCTTGCTTGCCTGTGGTATAATGAGGGACTATCCTTTTGCCTCGATTTGTTTGGAGCACCACAGTCAACTTGGCTTTTCTTGGACCAATTCCTCAAGTGAATCAACCACCATTCCTTGGACCACTGCAGAGTTCCCTGGTATCTCTATGGAAACATCTTGTTATTAGCATGAAGTGGAATTACTAGTTTTAAATGAGCTTGGTGCTTTTCAAGGGAACAGAAAATTACCAAAGAAAAAGCTAGCCGCAGATGAAGTCAATGAGAATTCTCCAGCTGATAGATACAAGCATGTTTGGGTGCTGGTTTGTTTTGGTTTGGTTGCTTTCTGCTTATAATTTTTTTCTCTATTTTATTATGGGTGTGTATTCTTTTGTCAGTGAGAGCCATTAGGAACAGGGCAGGAACCCTGCTGTGCCTTGAAATTAAAATGGGAAAAAAGGCTCAGGTGGGAGAAGAAAAAAAATAAGCACAGATAAGAAATAAATGTAAAGTTAGCAGGGTTAAGTAGTTTTGACCACAAATGGCAAAATAAACACAGTTTATCATTCTTAGAAATTCTTCTGCTTCTTTGAGTTGGCCTGGATAATTGTAAACTGTATATTGTATTTTTCTCACTAAATGAGATGTTCACTCTTTATCTGCCCCCCTGTGTATTGACTAGTCTGTTTTTCAAGTTTTAGGAAAAGCAACAGTTCAGCAGAGCTGTTTATGAGCTTTTCTCATCACTTCTCCCCCCACTATTTTGCCTAGGGAAGGTCCCCAGAATAAACTAGAAAAAATCAAGTTAATTTGGCCCCATTCAATATTTTAGCCAATCTGTGCACACATTTGGGCACTCCTGCCCAAAATTGTTTGGAGGAAAACTGAACAAGAGCTGGAAGGTGTGAGTTGGGTAGGTTGAGGATTAGTGAGGAGATGCTGGCAGTATTGACTGAAGCAGAGGACAGTTGTGGAGAATATCTACATCTGACAGGACATTAGATTATTGTGCCAACAATTTTGGAGGACATACCAGGAAAAGGCAAGTTTTCTTTTATTCATTGTTTCACATAATATTTGGGATTTGGGTAGTTTTAAAGAGATCCTTTGATGTACATTGTAACCTGTAAAAAACCTTTGAGATTACTCAGTTTCGTAAAAGAATCTCTGGCTTGCCTGAAGAGACAGAGTAATTTTTCTTGTAAGTAAGCTGAATACTATTCACATTTTCATCATTCACTGTGTCAAGTGAATGTGTTTCATGTTTGTGTTAGTAAGTTGCCAAGACAGTTTGGCAAAAGTGTAATGATTCTAAGATATCACTTGACCCTTGCAATTGCAAAGTAATTTGGAGTTTAGAGTGAGCCCCTACTACTGTGAGTTCACAGTTCAATTCTGTATAGACAGGAATGTATTTAACACAATCCTGTAGTTTCCTTAGTTAGGCAAATCTAGCAAACTTAATAATATTTTTTCTAATGTAACAATTTGATCTCATTATGCATGAGTAAAACTAATGCTTCAGAATCACTGATTTTTAAGTATATAAAAATAATTATGTTTGACACTGGGTTGTATACACAAACTACCTAGATATCATTTGCCTTCTTTTTTAAGAGACACATGCCTTTAGCTCACACAGTCCTTGAAGGTTTCATCTATGAAGAACTTGCATACTATTTAGTTATGTTTTTAATATTTGCTTAATAATTTTGTATTTTGCAGTGATTTTCTGTGTTCTGATGAATCAAAACATTAGTCTCTCAGTAAGAGTGTCACAGGTTGTGTATATGCAGTTCTGTTCCGGGTAAAGGTCCAGATATTCCTGCCTTCAAAGCGTGTTCTGAAGCTCTGTGATTTGACTTTACATTCTGGAGGTACTAACTTTGCCAGAATAGCTTCACTTCACATTTATAGGAGGAATCAAAGTGGTTTGTGCTGTATGAAAAATGCTGTCTCTTCTTCTAACAAAGAGGAATCAGTATTTGAGTAGAGATTAATTTTGCTGAAAATTTACATATGAATTAATACTAAGAACTCTAGCTTTTGTGTCATTATTTACTTTATTCTGGCAGGCCTTAATAATGAGATAACAAGCTCTTTCCATAGAGTTAAAATCAGAGTGTTTCCAACGTGCTGTTTTAGAAGGAATTGTATTGTTACACTAAATTATTGAGTGCTTATCTTCTCCTGTTGCGTTCATGCAAGTATTCTACAGACAGCACAATAGTTTGAACAACTCTTTTTGTACAGAAATGTGTATTGAGAAATTGCTTAGAATGCCATGAATCTTCTTCTACATGAGGAGGTGGTTCCCTAATGGTATCTGAATTTGAACATTGACCAGCTGATGCCTTTTCACCATTGTGATTGTAATTCTTCAGAGCTTTAAATAGTTAGAAGATTCAGGAAGTCATGAGGCTACTATTACAGGAGGTCACGAGGCTTCTTTCTCTCTCCCATATTATAGCTCCTAACTCAACAATTTCCTCCATTCAACAGTTGTGCGAAACTATTTCTATCTTGAGCTATCATATTTTATCTGGAACAACTTTTATATAGGAAGAACACAGAAAACCATAAAAAACCTATGTTAGTGAGACAAAGCCAAATAATACTGGAAATTTGCATTCATCAAGCTTTAATTATACATGGATTGCTTAGCTTGGATTATGAGAGACAGTAAGTGCCCTTGCTGTAACTGCTTAAGAAAGAGTAAATGGATGATAATGATTTAATATGGAATCATTGTTTATCATGTATCATGCTGAGAGACTTCCTTTTTTCTCTCACCTTTGGTTTATTTAGTGGCTTTATTTAGTAGGCAACTAATTAAATACAGAATAAATATCCAGAGGTCATTGTCCTAGCTATTAGCATCCTCTGCTGTATGGGTTGAGATGACTTCTTTTTTATGGTCTTAATTTTTCCTGAGATGGGCTGGCTGCTTCAAACAAGATATCAGATTTAAAAGCCAAACATGCCCGCTGGATGCAGAGCACTTCCAACTTGTTCTCCTTAGACACAGATAGCTTATGACACTGAATGTGATCTTGAGCTGCATCACCATAATTCTGCTGTGGGTACTGAAAATATGACTGGGAAATTGTGCCTCATTAAGGTTTTACAGTTGGCTGTTTTGAAATATAAATATAGTTCAGAATGAAAACTGCTGTTTAAAATAATTTCAGTCTCTGTTTGGGCTGTGCTACTTGTATCTGCAGTCAGCTCTTTAGAGATACGAGGGTCTTTCAGCTAAGCCCATAGAAACATTGGATTTTGAGTCATTTTAGAGGTCATGGTGCAACATCATACAGTTTTTTTCCTAGACTGGTTAGGTTTCACCCCTTTTCACCCAGTTGTTTCTACCCCAGTCTCTCCTTCCAGAATGTTGTAGGGCCACATGCATGTACAAACCTCTGAGTTTCCATCTTTAATTTATTAATAACCAGTTTATATACATTTGTTTTAACACCAACATTCTCTCATAGATTTAGCAAATCTTTTGTCCCCAGTGCTTTTACTGCAATCAATCATCTTTCTTACTGGGCTGCATTTTTCAGCATGAAAAAAACAAGCCCCTTCAGCATCCTCCTATAAGATAGGCTTATGTTTTATCTCTCTAACAGTCCTGTTCAGCACCTAATTAAAATTTGAAGTCTTTTTTTGAAAATGGGTAACTGAAATGATATAAAATACTTCAAATGAGGTCTCAGTACAGGCTATACAATGGTATGAATACTCCCTGTTCTTTATGGAAATACCTTTTCTTGCCCTTTTCATGGTCAGATTCAATTAAATGGCTCATAGTCATCCTCTGACTGCCTAAAAGAGGCTACTGTTTCCAGCTAATGAGTTCCCAGTATATACCAGGAATTCTTGCTACTAGTCCCATGTGCCCTTTGGACTGTTACTTTCAACCCAGCTCTCTTTCTGGGGCCTTCAGGATCATGCTTTTCTTTCCACAGGACATTCAAATGCCCCTTCTCTAGGAAAACTCTACATACTGACTTTGTATCCTGAAGAAAATGTATTAGTGCCTCTTTATTTTTAACCTAGGGTCATTACCTAGAACATTAAATAAAGCAAGTCCCAAACTACAAATGCAGTATTTTTAAATGAGATTACTCACTTTCATAAAGTAATGGTGGTAATGGTTCCGAAATGGTGATTTTTTTTAATAGATAGAGTATGCATTGCTGTGAATCAGTTTTTCATGTTGCCTCAGTGCTCAGTGTTTTATACCCAAATACTCATTACTTGAAACTTAAAACCTGGTGCTTCAGAAAGTGCAAGGTCACATCAGATACAAAGGCCGTTTTCTCTAAATGCCTAGCAAGCTGTCCAGATTTTCACCAAACGCCACGCAGGTTAGATAAATGGGCCTCTGTGGATGCAGCTTTTGGCAGATTAGATGCCTGTTATCTGTTCTCTCCACTCGCTAACATATTGCTAATTAGGTTTGAGAGTGAGGTGAAATGATTCATTTTAGCAGAACAGTGAGTGTCTTTAGTAAATCCTTATTCTACTTCAATCCCAATCCACTCGAGAGAAAAAAGAAAATAGTGAGAAATGGTTATGGGGTTGTACATGTATTTTTTATGTTTGTTTCTTTGTGGCCCTTATCTCTAAAAGTCCTTAGATTATCATTAAGTCGGTGAATATGAGACATTTATGTCAATTAGTGGTAAATGCAGAATAAATTCTGATAACCATACACTGAATATGTGAACAAATAAGTACTTGGGATAATTCTTTTGTATGTTTGTGTAAATACAGTGATGAGATGGGTAGTTTATCTTTATGCAGTACAGAAGACAACTACACAATGGGTAGAAAATACAAGTGCATGGAAGACAGTAAAACTGACATTAATGATCTTCCAAGCACTTGATTTTTTAACTTAATTAGGATTCTTTGAACACTGGGTGGTTCTTTTTTTTTGTTTACTTTTGCCCATGTGGGATACTGAGTTCTATAGTAGCATCTTCTGTGGCAGTTCCCTTTTTTCTTCACAGCCACAGCACTTATGAGTATGTCATATCTAATGATCTGCAGTACTCCAGGCTCTTTTCCCCCTGGAATAATCTGACAGGTGATCTCATACAGTTGAGAAGATCTTCTTCTCCTGCAGTTTAAGTTCAGAATTGTTCCTCAAACCATACTATATATGTACATATATCAAGGCTGTTAACAAATGCCTATAGCTTGCCATTTGTTGTAAGGAATACCAACCTGCTATAAGATATTGCAGAGCAACAGTAAGTAATTACAATATTTGTCTGAGATATGAATGGCTGGATTAAACAGATACTACATTTATATTCAACTAGGAGAACAGTGAGATTGATATATTGTTCCTCACTTGCATAATACAGTATGTACTATAACACTTAAAAATGCTCTCTAATTGCTTTGGTTCTTTTTTGATGTATAAATGGCATATTTGTATGCATCTGTGTAAATGCCTTGTAGAATTTAACAAGTTGAAGAAAAATGTGACTAAATTAGTAACATTAATATTTTCATGGAAAAAAAAATCTGTCTGCTCTGTTGAGGTACAACTCCTGATGTTTATTGATATAAGATGAGAAGTTTAACAACTTAAATGTTGTTAAGTGACACCAAGGTACGTGCCCCTTGGTCTGTAGCTCCACTGGATAAGTATTGTCTGAATATTAATCTGCCAGGTTGTGCTTGTCTCATCTTAAGAAAAATGGCAACATTCTTGCTGTGAGCACTGGGTTTGAGCTGCCTGGGTCTAGCTGGTGGGTTTTTCTCTATTCAAATATGGGCAAGGAGCAAAAAATGTTTCCTGTTCTCTTGTGCTCTCATAAAGACAAGGGGAAAGAAATCTGGGAGCTTTTTCCTATTCGAGCAACTACCATGAAGACTGGAGAGAGGGAAGGTGGTTCTCTCCATCTTGGGCAGGTTTGTGTCCTTGTGACAAAAAGATGCTGCAGATGTTGAGAGCATTTTGCTGTGGGAGTTGCAGTCCTGGAATAACGACACCATTGGCATCACAAGAACAAGCAATGTACATATCCCCACGAAGCTACTTTGATTATTTTGAGGATAAGGACACTAAGCAGCTGTCGCCTTTTAAAGATATTTCTGAAAGTGTTGAAGGGGATTGGAAGTGCTTTCTTGGTCTGTGGATCACAAAGGTAAAAGATGTGGCAAGGGGAGTCAGGGTTAATTAAGGCAGTTCTGAAAGCCAGTTGCTTATGGCTCTGTTAATCATGCAAGAGCTACTGTGAGACTCCTGATGTTTAAGGCAGGGAGAGTGGCCAAGGATGCCTTTGCATCTGATAGAGCAGTAGTCTGTTCTTCTTACAAAAAGCAGGATTCCATAAGCAGTTAATCTGCAAAGGAAATCATGTAAAAGCCAATTTAGTAATTGAAACTTATCTCCAGCTATAGGTAATAGGGTTTTTTGAATTTAATCTCCTGTCTTGTGCTCTAGTTGGATTCTCTAAACATTGACCTTTGGAGTTAGCATCCAGAAAGCTGTAGTCTTGGACTTCTTGTAGATTTGTGTAAATGTAAACATATGGAGCGCAGCTTTCTTGTAAATGAGGGACAATACCAAATTTGGTCATTTAGACAAAAAAAATAGTCCTAAACTTGAACTTTAAGATGAAGCTTGTAGTGTTTATACTCTGACATGCAGGGAATGCAACCACTCAAAAATGTTTGATGCAGAAGTTCATACAGTGGGAAATCTCATTGGGAATCTGTAATTTCCCACTCAAACAAAAAATGTTAGTTGGAGAAGATTTTGGGAAGGCAGAGAGGGAGAAGCTTGAAATGCAAATTTTCAGATTATTTTCTTTTTCATTTTCTTTTTATTTCCTTTTATTTTATCTTTTAAAATGTCAAACATTTTCAAAATTGCTCTCATGAATTAGTAAAAAAAGCAAAAAATTAAGGAGTATGTGTATAAAAGAGTAAAAAGAAGAACTGGTATTATTATTTTCATCCCTTAATAGGGAGAAATGCATCCAGATGCAGGAAGGCCTCGTGCAGTTTCCTTTATGGACTGAATAGGCTTGAATCTGCACTTTCCTTTTCCTGTGAAGATGTCTGGGGAAGTCCTGTGCTGTGGCATATTCCAGGGAGGTGCACTCTGGCTGTGTCCTCAGGGAACCACTTGGGTTTGTATAAATAATCCCTCCTTGATTGGAGCAGGAAATTGAGCTTGGGCATTTCAGGGCTGTGCTTGTGTGAATTGGCTTGGGGGGCAGAAGAACAGTTCTCTATCAGACATCATGAACTTTATTACCTAAAAGAAAATTTCTATTTCTACACAGAGAGCTCAAGAAGAAGATTCCTTGGTGTCAGATTATAAGTGAATACAGATATAATTTAATCTTTCATTGAAAATTTAAGACAATTCTTAGAACCTCTCTCCAAATCCTTGTCACAGCACTCTGTTGATAAAGAAAGTAGAAATTCTCAAATAATAAATACAAAACATGTAAAATATTTTATTAGCCTTTTAGCACATTATGTTAATCTCCTGATAGCTAATATTATGAGCAAGTCTATGTCTGGAGAGAGTAATAGCAAAGATCTTAGGAATGGAAATAATGTCTTTTTAACTTCCCAAAGAGGATTCAAAGAGCTTCTTGATTGTTGTGAAAACTACTGCTCTTAGTGAGCATATTAAATCAGTACAGCATTAATCTGATTATTTGTAAGATGTTGTCCCTTAAGAATGTATTTTACAATGCAGAAACCCCAATTAAATATATAAAATCAAGCCATGAAAATGAACAGCATTTTTACACATTAAATATTCTACCACATCTGATAGTAATATTTAGTATTGATAGATACATCATGTTCCACACTGAATCAGTAAAGTGTTGGAACAGCATTTAAATTATAAAATTGAGTGCTTCCTTTATCAGCTTTATTATAACATATATTAAGAAATTGTTCTCAATTATTTCTCAGACATTTCAAGTAATGTGTTTTATCTTGTTGGGGTAAAAAAGGAAGAAATAACGCAGAAGGAAGTCTTGGTTAACAGGAAGTCTCCAATGCCCAAGTCCTCTAAAGTTACAGATATGTAAATACTTTTAAAAGCTTCAGGTTATTAATTGTTCTGGTATCAGCTTCCTTTCTGTACAGTTATGTGTCACCTTTTCTATTTCTTCTTTCCTGAACAAAGCCTAATTTTAATGCACCTTCTCCTGTCTGCCTCTTGGTGTCCACAAGCTGGCGGTTAATGGCCTAGAATCTTTGTCATTACTTTAATAACAGAAAGATTTTCAAAGTCAGCAGTGGAAGGGGAGAAAATGGAAGTGCAAGTCCTAGGGGTTAATTGCTGCTTTGTTCCCCTTCTGCAAATTTTCTCCAAGACCAGGCTTAGCTTTGTCTAATATTTTCATAGTGAGAGTAGAAATTTTTTTCAAGACATCTGTGTTTCAATAGATAGAGATGCCTAAAACTTAAGTTGGATATAAATGTAATCCTGGCGTAACAATACTGATTTCGCTTGACTTAATCAGAGACTTAGCTGGGCTTTGTGGTTTCACAGAAGGCTGTTTGTTAACCACACTGTGTGGGCTCCAGCACTGCAGCTTGTCGGCAGCTCGCTTCGTCTGTTCCTGGAGCAGAGGGGCTTAAAGCAGCACTTGAAGGACAACGTGCGAAAAAAAAATTAGCATTCAGCAGTTTTGCAAAGACACAGCGTGAGCGTAGCAAGGTCAGGGGCATAAGCAAAGCGGGATTTCTAGTTGCCATTTCATGAATTAAAACATCAGGTTTACTCACGGTCGGTTTTGTTTATGTGACTAAACTAAAAACATCAACAGCTTCATGTGTGATTAGTATTAAATAATGCTCATTACATGTTTCATCATGATAGATGTCCCCAAATTCAAAGTATAGCCTGAAACCATCTTTTAGTCCCCTGAAATTCATGTGGGTTTAAGGGATTCTCTGATAGTTCCAAGCCTCAACCCTAATTTCTTGTTTCTGTTATTTGAACCGAGCCCTTATGAGTATTTTACAGTATTTTTCTGGTGTTTTGTGGTTGTTATTTAAGCTTTACTGAAATACTTAACCATATTTTTTACTGCGTGTGTTTTAAGTAATGCATCAGTTGTGAGACCTGTCACATAAAATGTGTGTCCAACTCATGGAGATTTGAGTCCTAATTTAGCAAAAATTGTCCCTATAACATTTCGGGGGTCAGAGATACTTCTGATTTTGACTTTAACCCAAAATGAATCAAATTACTACTCTCCAGCAGGGAATGAAATTAGAATTAATTAATCGTGTTGGGTCCTGCTTTGTGGGCATTTTCTTTAGTCTCCTACTGTGCCCTCTGAAAGAAAGTGCTAGGATCCTGTGGTAGGCAAATATGGAAAATAAATCAACATAGTAGGAGCTAGTAATGGGCTTATACACAGAATTATCAGGTTTACAAGCCAGAACATTAGCTACCTTTGTCTGAGGCTGCAAATACTTGTATCCACCTGGAACCTGTGATTTATCTTTGTTGTCTAGTGCTGCACAACTCACTGTTGCACATGTTCTCCCCCTGTGATCATACTTTCCCAGGGATTTCTTCAGCAGCACGGTATCGATAAGGACACAGCAGAAACTGGGGCTGAAGTGGATGAAGAATGCTCCCTCTGAAGCATTCCTTCAAGGCATGATTTTCCCCAGATCTGTAGAGGTGGTATCTGGTTCAGATAGAAACTTTCTTGTTGAAAAACTCTGGGTGGTCCACATGTAGGGTATAAAAGAGAGTGCAGAGTGTGTGTAGTTGCAGTAAAGAGCTTAAACTATTGTAGGATTTGGTTTATATTTGGGAATATTTTGCTTGAAGTAGCTTTATATTTAACACTTATTTAATGCTTCACTTCTGCATTTTATGTGCCTTTCATTAAGGGGAGTGGTTTCTTTACAAGTATATGCCAGGCTAAAAGAAGGATGTGAGAGAATTTGGCCATGTGCCAGAGAAGTGACAGATCCTGACTAAATGTCAGAAGGGTTTGGCTGTGTTGGACCCAAGTGTCTTTTCAGAAAGCACCAATTCTCCTCCCAGTGTTTGAAATAGGCTGGGCGCCATAAAACACTGCTAATGCCCTATATATCAATATAGCAAAGTTTTTTACATGTGTAAAATAGAAGTGCACATATTTAGTGTCATTTTTAAGAACTGAAAAAATACCTACAGTATAATGAAAAAGTTTAATGATGGGAGAAGAGACTGAAAATCCCAAAAAGTACTTTAAAATCAGAAGTATTGCAACTTGTCTCTGCATTTATCACAAATTACTGCTCTTTCCTTCAAGACTACCCACAGTTTATTTTGTGACGTATCAGCTGATTTGAAGCAACCAGTAAGATACATTTTTAGATCATTATATAATGTAAAATCAAATTCTTGCCACATTTGCCAAGAATCAAGAGCTGTGCAGCTGCCCATTGAAGGAGCAGGAAGGTACTCAGTGGGAAAGGCCAGAAGAGGTGGTGGACTCCCCAAAGATAGACAAGGGTTATGTGAGGGTGTGCATCTTCTTGGCAGCTGGACAGTACTAAATAAAGAAAAAGCAAAGCCAACAATAAAAATGGAATTATATCCGTAGAACCTAGAGTGGTTTGGGTTGGAAGGGACCTAAAAGATTCTGTTTTCCCCTGCCATGAGCAGAGACGCCTTCCACTAGACAAGGTGGAAAGCCCCTTTCAACCTGGCTGGGAGCACTTCTGAAGCTGAAGTATCTGTCACCCTAATTCTTTAAGATTTTCTAAAGCCTTCTGAGTTTACATTCTTGTAGCAAACTTTCTCACACAACTTTCTGTAAATAACTTACTGCTTTGCATTCCTTCATAGAGGAGGAGAAATTTGATGGACTAGTAGTTAGTCCAGTGTCATTGGAGAGGTGGCACTTTCACTCTCCAATCCACTGTCACCTTTGGAAAACTATAAATGTTGGAGTCAGAAAATAAACCCCCTTTTTTACCTACACAAGGGCAGAGGTGTGCATCATGTCTTCTCGTGTCCTGTAGTGACAGAAGTATCCACAGTTTCTCTGGGCAGCCTATTCCAGTGCCTCACCACGCTCACAGTAAAGAATTTCCTCCTAATATGTAATCTAAATCTACCTTCTTCCAGTTCAAATCCATTACCCCTTGTCTTTGTGAAAAGTACATCTCCAGCTCTCTTGTAGCCCCTTTAGATACTGGAAAGTGCTCTAAGGTCTCCCCAGAGCCTTCACTTCTCCAGTCTGAACAGCTCTGACTCTCATTCTGTTCTCACAGGAGAGGTACTCCAGGCCCTCTGGACTAACTGAGGTCACAGTGCTCTCTTGAAGCTTATGACAAATCTCAATGTATATCTTTTATGTGATGGTCCGTGTAAGCCATTGTACAGATGAGGGAATATATTCAAAACTGTAGCTGCAATTATAACTGGAGTTCATGGCTCCTGAGGGCATCCTGCTCAGAGTCAGCGAAAAATAACAGAAGTGTAACAGTTTGTAGTAAAAGATCAGTTACCAAGACATGTTTGTACAGACAGGATAGAGTGATGCAAACTTTCTCACATAACTGAAGTCATTATTAGAGATGTTTTACCAAAGCTATAGATAACAATGTTCATATACTCCAAGGACATCCACCCACCTTTCTCTCTCCCTAGTTAGTATTTATACATGTAGAAAGAGCAAAGTAAAGAGAGGATCATTCCCAGAGAGATACCAAATTTTAAGAGAAATTCATGAAGAGATGCAACATGCAGTTCGTGTTTTGATGCAGCATCTACCAGGGGGCTTACAGGCTCTGTGTATATTAGCTGAAGGAATTCTTTAACTGTGTATAACGCTTTCTAAGGACTTATATAACATTCATTTCAAAGGAGTTGTAATTATAGCAATGTCTTCTGAGAGGATATCTTTTCCTCAAAGACAAGCCCTTATTCAGGTGGTAAATGTAATAAAAATGTGGTAAATGTAATAAAAATGTGGTAAATGTAATAAAATCACAGCATTAATGCTCAGGTCATACTATTATGCATGTGTTAAGCAATTCTTTTCTGTTATAATTTTTATATTTAATCTTGAAAGATTTTTCCTGTAATTTATAGCTATACAAATGAGTCTCTGAGGATAAGGAAGGCTGAATTTTCATGCCATTCACAGGCCAAGAAACTTGAGTTCCAAATTTTCAGTTTCATCTTGTGACAGTTTGTTCTTATTTGTGAGGCTTTCCATTTCTTGTATCGAGGCTGTGCAAGAGACTGCAGAAGACACTTGAAGGTTAGAATAAAATACCTGAATAAATCAAACCAAGAGGTCTTAGTAATATCTAGAAATCAGAAAGCCCTCTTATCACAGTTATCCCTTAAAAAAAACTTCTGTAAGAAAACATCTCTCTGAACGAGAGCTTCACTTTCTTAAAAAATAGAAATAAAAACCCAAGAAAAACAGAGACACCCTTAGTCCAGAACAGTGCACACAAAACCAAAACATTTCTTTCAGTAGGTATACCCTTTTCTACATTTTGTCACATATCAGATGAAATCATCCCTTTGATCCCCACTTTGGAACTTTCCTTGCTGCCAGCCTGAGTAAGCCTGAGAAGTGCAGAGCCAACTCCCATGGATTTGCTATGGCATTTGAACCCTGCAGTTTTTTGAAAGAATATAATTTTCTTCTCATTGCTGTGTTTCTCTGGCTTTGTTAAGTGTGAGAAATTAATGTAGATTTTTCAAGACTTCCATCAACTCTGAAACAGCCAGTAAGGAAAGAGTCCAAGAAGGATCAAAATTCTAGCAGCAGTACCTCATTTAGCCCATTATTTAGGATTTATTTTGTTGTTTTCAGTTTTCTGTATTACTTACACTGTCTTTAACTGCTTATGTGTGTTTGAGGTTCTGAAGCTCACTTTTAGGAGTTCTATACTGCAAAGATTTCACACTGGCTGCCCTGACAGGGGTGTTTAAGCAAACTGAAATGAGTTGAAAGGTGGGGTAGAATGGCACACATCCTGAGAGTACAAGAGTGGGCAAAAAGAGATATGAGAAGATTTTTCCTTTTTTAAGCTGGTTGGTTACATGAAGTCAAAGGACCTTGTACTGCTTTGGTTGCCCTCTGCATAATGGTAAGGCATCTCTCAGAAAGCATGGGATCCTTGTATAAAAAATTTTAGACAGCATTGCTTTATGAAGAATGTCAGAGACACAGATCTTTGTTGTCCTTGCTGTTCCAACTCTGCTCTTAGTGATTAGTCCAGCACTTGGATTTTATTGTATGCCAAGTCTCTTCTATTTTTAATTCTTATTATATGGTTAAAGATTTTTAAATACTTTCTTTTCCCCATCCCTTTTTAGCCTTCATCCTCAGCACAGGACATTTTATTTCATACAGCTCTTGTCTATTTTGCTTGAATGAAAATTAGATATTATTTTGTTTTAGGCAGTGACTATTTTGACACTTCTGTCTTGCAGTTATTTCTCAAATGACAGAGTAGCACTTTCTGTATACGCACACAACATATTATAAAGGAAAACATGAAAGACTATGGTTATTTCATTACCATTAGATTTTTTCATTATAGGTGTTACTTGCTCCCCTACTGTTAAATTGACCCACTGAAAAATTGATAAAAAGATGGTGTGAAATTGCCCTACTGTACATTCAGTTTGAGTTCGCTTTGTGCCATTTATGAACACTAAAAGCTACTTTAGTAAGCAAAAATACTATGGTTCTTGAACGGTCTTGAAACAAAGAATACCTATAAAATTTACCTCAAATCCTTAAATAAAAAAATTACACACAACCTCAGAAAAGTTCATTTTAATTTTCAAATTGAACATGGTTAAATATAGAAGAATTGAATGTGTTGCGAGTTCCAACCTTTTAAAAATAGTCTCCTCTTTTATATATGTGGGTTTGTGCTTTTTTTCCCCTTTAAATCTGGAACACTGTTTTAATCAAGAGATCCATTACTGTGCTGAAAATGCAGCTTGACATATTAGCCAGCTTGAAGAGAATGGAAACTTAAACTGTCTTCTCTCCCACCACCAGCCAGATGTTCAGACCTTCACCTTTTGATCCCCTGGGCCAGGGTTCAGGAATTCTGAGCTCTCTGCCAAAGCTAAAATGCAGTGTGCTGACTCTGTAGTAGTCTGTCAGTAGGGCTATGGCTGACTTTAGACCCTTCTGTTGATACTCTGACATTTATTTTTAAATGTTTTAATAGGAATTAATGTCTTCAGGATGGTACCTCTTATTTACATGGAAAGATACTTCTCCAAAAGTCTTATTTATGTAACATTATATCAAAGCATAATAGTACTAAAATACAAGAAAGAAAATTGTCTCAAGTTTTTTCTTTGCTGTGTAATATTTCTCCATCCCTTTGCATATTTCAATGCACACTCACTGCAAGGGGTTCTTGCTCCACAAATTTAAAGACAACAAAGCAAATCATTCCTTGGGCTGTCCCCTTCTTTTCTCCATCGTCAAAGTGGGAGAGACCAGTTCAAGTACAGTTCTGTGGAGGTGCCTGAGATTTGGATCTCTGTTCCAGCCCCAGCCTGGGGGTGCCTTGAGCAGGATGCTTAGATTAACTTTATAGATGTACAGTATATGTTGGAGGACTTGCTTATTTATATAAAGGCATATGCTGAGTGCCTTGCTGAAGAAATATCTACCATGAGAAAAAGGATCCAGGATCCCAGTGTAAGTGTGCTCAGAGCCCACCCTGCTCCTTCTGAGACACAGTTACGTCAAAGAACAGAATTACTTTTATAAAACTGACAAAATTAGAATGGTGGAGGATTTAATTAAATGAGATAACTCTGAAAAGTGCTACTTCATCTCTTCAGAGCAAAATGTAATATGTGAGTTATTTGACTCTATGTTTCCAGGGTAGCCTGTGTAGATTTTATGTCAACACTGACTTAACAGTAGCAGTGTTCTTAGTATGTTCCTAGATTTATGGACAAGAAACAGTAACTTGCAGGTCGTTGCAACATATATGTAAAACAGGAGACAAAAAGAGTTGTACTGGAGAAATATGATGCAGTCCAACCACACTACAGCAGCTAATGCCACTGCAATTTTTGGTGTATCCTTAACCTCCCTGTTATCTGCGTCCACTGACATCTTTCATCCCATTGACATTGCAGTTAGAAAAAGTTTGGTGTTTAATGTGTACAAGTTGCATGGTTGAGAATGAAGGTCTTCTGCAGCCCTGCTGGCTCTGCCCAGGGTAGTTTTCTGGAATACCTGGTCTCAGGTGTGCAGGCAGTACCAAGCTGGAGGGCGGTGTGCTGAGCAGTTGCATAAAATTGAGAACTTGGGACTAATTAAAAGGTGAAGAGGAAAGGATGGTGTTACAAGTTACATTAACCTCTAACCATGTTTCTTGCAAAAGGATTTATGCATGGTTAAGAGGTACCATTTGCCATGTGTTAACGTTACTGCACTTTTCTTTGATACCTCTCAAAATTCTTTATTTTTACAGTTTTTGTCTATATTTTCCTTAGGAGACCAGATGTCTTTGAAAGTGTAAGAAACATTGTTAAGTGTGTCATGAAGGGACTGAAGGGAGAACCTAAAGCAGTTATGTTTCATCAAAATGCTTTCATATATTATTTGTATAAGCCTTTGAATCAGTGCTGTTTCAAGTACTGAAATTTAATTCTAGAAATAAAACTCTCATGGGTTCAATATTTTTGTAAACATTAATATATAATAGGAGAAATAGGATTAAATTTGTTTCTTTAAGTAGAAAAATGCAGTGTTGAAGAGGTTGGTGAAGCCACTGAAACCAAATATATTTTATGGTATGTGATATAAAATTAAAGTATTCCTGAAAGGAAATGTTTATCAGTTGTAAAACAACATTATTTATATTATAGATTTTTAATCTTACTGCTCAAATGTTTTGCCTTCCAAGTTTAAATTATTTTAACTTTCTTTGCTAGAATTTCAAAACTATAATGAAGTTTATTATTTTCAGAGTAAATATCTGCATAGCATACTAAAACCAAAACATTCAGTGTTCTCTTGGCTGACGCTTGAATTAAGAATCATATTCTTTATTACTACATAGTGAAGCAATTTTAATTGCTCCCTTGAACATTACAATACTTCCAACCATGAAAAACAGTATAATATCCATGAGAGTAAGCCTGTGTAATTTCAGTCACCTTTCCCATTTAACAGTGAAAATCATATGTTCAAAGAGAGAAGCTGCACTGATGTAAAAATAATTTTTGAAAGCTACTGCTGACATGGTAGGGAATGGAAATAAACAAATTCCGATGAGGAATATAATCTTTGTCCTGCAGAAAGAGAAAAATCCTAAGCGAAACTGAATGAGGAAATCTTCCAATAAACTTTCAAAAGCTATCCTTTAAATATCATAGAGTGCATTAGTTGCACCAAATACCAGAATATATTCAATAGAAAAGGCAGAGTGTTACTAAGAAAATCACCTAAATGACAATTAAACGATGCTTTGTGTTCCGGTTAAGAATGTTATAGAACAAAAGTAGCCAACAATATTGAGAAAGGCTGGATTCAAACTGCCTTGTGCTGAACAGGATGAGCTTCAGTGACCCTGCTAGGAAAACCACTTCAAAATATGGACAAACTGTTTAGGCAAAAGTCAGTCCATTTTTGTACTTTGCTAAAGCACCTTAATGGATGAATTTGTTCAGTGTTACACTAGTAAGAAAAAAAAAATCACAGAAATTTCATAAAGTTGTTGTGGGATTTTTTTTTCTTTTTGAAACTGAAAATTATTTTCAAGTCCTGAAATTAGTATGGAAATTAATCTCCCTTTCAGTAAAAAAATCTCATCTAAATTTTTGTTTATCTGGTGCCTTCAGTTCTAGATAAGGTACTTTTAGGACATCAGCATTTCTGATACTCAAATCAGCCTTCATACCTTTAGGGTAAGGTACATGCACTGCTTATCTCACTGTGAATATATATATAATTATAAGGGTTGATCAAGCAGCTTGGTAAGGAATTTTTTATACCCTTCTGGGATGAAATGGAACTGTTGCTGGAGGGTAGCTTTGAGTTCCACTTACTCCTCTGGCTGGCCCATGATGTTGCAGACTGGTGGCTGCCAAGTGCCATGCACTGGCTTTGTCAAAATGGTACTTTGCATCCAAAATCTGTTGTGCAGTGCTCTCTCTCCTGCTAATCTGTGTGGAAGAGCAGCAGTAAAATTGATGCATAAGATTATGAGTTTACAAGACTCAATAATGTGACTGAAATTCTAATGATCATGTTCTCAGTATGGGCATATGGAACACTAGATGCAAATCAGAAGAATATTTTTCTAAAAGGACTTTTCTATAGTGTGATATCCTCAACAACTTTATCTGAAATGACAGAGAGGCCTTTCAAACAGTGTGCCTAAATGGAACTCTTAATCATATTGCATTTCCTCTCTCACCTGCTGTGTGACATTGCTCACAGATTTTCTGTGTAATTACTGACCTTTGACTAGCAGTGGAAAAAATATCTCACTGCTGTGTCTGGCCATTCTTTCTCTCACTCATTTTGAGTACTTGTTTACCAGTTCTTAGGGCAACATTCATGTTGTTTACCATTATCACAACTGAGCAGTTTAGATCACTTAAAGAATCACCATTAAAGGTTATAGTAAAAGGAGTTTTAATATGATGTTGTAGAAGTGCAGCTTAGCAAGGTTTGATGACAAAGCTCACTCTCCTGCATGGGTGAAACATAAAAAGGAAAAGCGAGTTAGAACTGAGCTAGAATTATTTGCACAGAGTTCAGAGATGCAAAAGGGTGAGGGAGACCCTCTCAACAAATCACAGGGTTCAGAATATGCCCCCTGACTTTCTAAACTCCCACTAGCATTTGGTGCACCTACTTCCAGTCTTAGTCTCAGATTTGGACAACAGTTTATATCTAATGGAATTTTAACTACATGTGTTCCATTAGTATTAATTCAGCATGCTATTAGTCACTTGTCAAGATCTCTTGGAATAAAATGACTCACCAGCTTGGGTAAGGAAGGATCTCTTAGTCTCAGAAGAAAGGAATCCCACACCTTGAGAGGTGTCCCAGCTCAAGAGGAGAGGCAGCTGGCATGGAGTCCACTTGCAATGTAGAGGAATGCTCCAGTTAGACTTATCCAGAGATGTGTGGTACTTCAGTGTGCCCTTTATTTGTTCCTTGACAAATGAATCTTGGAAAAGCCACACACTATTAATGTGCTGATGGCACAGTGGGTGCTCCAAGCTCACATGGATGCTTGCTGTTTCATCTCTTTCTCTGTGGGTGTCCTAGAGGAGCTCTTGGCCTCTCTATAGCTCAAACATTTACTTCCTTTGGAGCCTGTACCAAACTGCTGCTGGTTTGGTTAAGAGGTACCACTCTGAAATAATTCCCTGGCTCTGTGACCAGTTGGAAGTTAGGTTCTTTTTGCTGATCTAACAAGTGTAAATGCTGCATACAGTAGTTTCACTGCATTAATAATATAAAATCCCCTGAGGTTGTTTCAAGTTACCTAAAAATATCAGGCCCCAAGTTTCATCTCTCTTCCTGTTGTATCAAACTTTATGATTGTTTGTACAATACATTCTCAATCAGAACACAGAATCCAGGTCGTTACTTTTAGAAGATTTAGTTACCAATTCTAGAGCCAAACTCCATTTTCTTGTTGTGAGCCTGTTCTATTGATCCATTTCTCTCCAGAGGAAAATGGGGCCAATACATTAAATTATAACTGTGAAATGAAAGGATACAGGAGAATCTTATGCTGTTGCTCTCTAGTTTTCACTTTTTAAGATTCATACCTCCTGTTAATCACAGCCCCGCATTTCTACCATTTACCACAGGATTGATCTCATGCTTGGTCCTACAGGAAGAGATCTTCTCATGACTGGAAAAATCTGCCACTTCCTCTGGACATTTATTCCAATGAATTACCAGTTTCTGTTCTAAAAAATCATGGTTTATTTATGATTTTCATTCATCTGGCTTCAGTTTTCACATACATATTGCACTTTGATTTGCTAAATTAGTTACCTTTAGAGTCCAGTATTCAGCAGTTTCTCTTTCACAAGTTTCTAGGTCTTGACTCTGTTTCTTTTCCTTATAGCTCTGCAGATATTTTGTAAATACACTGGAATATGCTGGAAATGCTTAGTGATTCCCACTGGGTTTTCACGTGCTTTGGGTTCCTCTCTTAATGTTACTGCATGTTATGGACAAGCCCTGTTGACTGTTCCTCTAAACATTTTACTTTTCACCAGTCTTTGAGGCATTCTGTGTTTTTATCAGGAATCACATTTTAGCTCAGTAATGAAAGTTATTGAATAGTGTTTATTCTAGAACTGTTTTGTGGAAGAGAGTATAGGAACCACCTATTTAAACAATGAGTATATATTCCTCAATCGTGGCCATTATATGAATGCAAGAACTTTGGTGGAAATATTTGGGATGTTATTAAATTAACAATTGAACCAGAAGTTTGCTTAGATGTAGGACCCATAAGTTTAGCCAATTCACCCAAATATTCTGTTTCAGTGGACTTTCACATCATTTCCATCCTGAGCTTACCTACTGATGATCTATAAACTGTTTTAATGCCTTTTGGGGGACTAAATATCTTTTTTTCATAAGTGTTTAGGAATTCTTTATTTATTCTGGTTTTACTTACTGCTAAAAGTTCTCAACAGAATTTGCAGAAATTCTTTAAATGAAACTGTATCCAATAGTGATTTGAGTACATGCATTTTACATACATACATTCTGCAGGCATTAAGTAGCTAAACTAATAATAAGGCAGAGTACTTCAATGAGTGTTAAAGTTTGAAACAAATTTCTACTACATACAGAGCATTTTCATTATCATTTCTGTTGTGCAGTCCTTCAGCCAACTGAATCCTATATAATAAATCACAGAGGGAAAAGTAAACTGATGATGTGAATATACTAATGGCACATGGATGTGGCTGTTGCCAGAAGATTATATGAAAGATTCTAAAATTATCTTAATTGGTAAGTATAACAAATATTATTCTCATTTACAGATTGCAGACAATTGTGTGGTGTATATTGCAACTTCTCTGATGGAAAAAAGCAGTTTATAATGAAACATTTATGCTTTGACATTTTACCATGCTGGGGAGGAGAGGGTGTCATTTGAAAGCAGCCTGCATTATCACAAATACCAGGTTTTCATTTTTTTAATATTGACTTTGACATTCTTACAATAAATTAAGATTCAGTGCCACGATTATGAGCTTCTTCCTTCTTATGGTTTCTGCTATATGATACCCATTTATCAAACTTAAGTGGCCAAATCAATAGAGTGTTTCCGTAGCAGGTAGTAATTGCTTTAGACTTATTACCTATACTAACAGACTTTGAGTTCTTACCATCATTCTTCACTGAGTATCCCAAGTTGCTTTTTACAGCAAAGGCTGGTATACCGCTATTTTCCCCTTAATATGTGTTAAGTGTGTAAGATTGCTCTGGAAGAACCAATAAATGGGTGGGTTATTTAAACTGACTCCACAATGTACAGATGTTTGCAGTAGCCATTCTCCAGTTGTTTATGCTCAGTGAGTGCTGGGAGGTCCCTTGCAGTTCATTTTACATTTTTGTTCATTAGAAGAAACATTGTCCGAGATAATACTTTCATTGTGCTTACCTTTTACAAGCACTCTGCATTTTCAGATTAACTGAAAGGTTTATTGGTGCTGGTATTAGAAAAATTAAGCTTTTATGGCCAGTGAAATGTGTTTTTCTCTCCTGAGTTAATGACTTGTACACCTGGCACTTTTATGGCATTTAATGGATTTTATTTTTAAACAGCTTTAATTAAGCTTGTGGTATCACATGACATAAGCAAGCAATGGTTTTTTTTCCTATCTCACAAATCAAGATATTAAAATGGATTAATTAATAGATAACTATGGCCTTGAGATCTTATTAGAAGACTAAATATTTCATAGTTTAAGAACTGGATTATAGGATGCTATAAACTGTAGATATTATATCATCTTTAAATACACTGAGCTCCCCTGCTGCTTTTACAGGCATTTGGCTAATATTTTTTTTACAGCTATATACAGAAATTGCCCTTTTCATATTCAGATGTATGCCTCATATACTTGGTTTAGATTTGTGCTACTGCAGAAAAGAGAAAGATCCATCCTGCCAGGGTAGGCAGATCATCTAAAATCTGGAAATCTGGATGGCTGCTTTGTTATTTTCCTTATGCCTGTCATTACCTTATTGCTGCCACTTTGCAGAGGGAGAAATCCCAGCATGACCTTGTCCAGACTTCACTGTGAAGCAACAGGAGAAAAGTACTGGGAGGTGGTTTATTTTGCCTTTTTTTTAAGGAAGTTGTACTCTACTCAAGAGAAGTAGTATTTTTCATTCTCAGTTTTCTATTCAGATTTATTTAAGCTTATCTGCCCCAAGGGATAGAGAGAAACAGAAGTGGAGGAAAGAAACTCACATATGGATATGTAATATTCATATGGACAGGTGGAACATAATGCTTTGAGCCCAAACTGTTGGGAGAAAATGTGTGTAGTTCTTAATCCTGAGAGAATCAGTAAAGCCTTAGAAGTCCAATCAAGTAATAAACAAAGGATTTAAATAATATAGCAGTGACAGTAAATATTATGGAGGAATGTTTTCATTTTCATAGCTCTTGAAACTTTAATGCCTATTTCATTTGTGCTTCAACTTTTTCATAAGGACCAGAAAGACCAACCATTAACTTCAAAACGAGCCATAAACCTTGGAAGATGAAGCAATTCATCTTACTTGTGGGCATAGCATCTGCCATGGTGGATTTCCAAGGCAATCTGTAGATGTTATCACACAGTAAAAAGCTGAGTGAAAATAAAGCAGATTTGTAAACTTTGTGAGCCCTTCTCTATGACGGTATTATTTCAAACATTTAAGGGCACTTACTCTGCATATCTAGTCCTGCATGTTTAGAAAGCAAATAAACAGCTCTACTGGGGGGACAGTGCTTTGCATTGAAAGATGATTGAAAAAAGGCAAAATAAGAATATCAGATTAATCATGTTTCCCTTCTTCTCTGTGCATTTACTTTTTAAGCTTGTAAAGCTAATATTAGACTTCCTTGATCTCTGAAAAACAGATCTGCAAGTTAATCCTTGTGTAAAAAAAATTGAGGAACTTATCTGCCATTTTTTGTGTTTTCGTTTTTCCTTACATTGGATGTGATGTTCTTGTGTCATTTATAAAAAATTAGTTATTATAACTTATAAAAGTTATTTATAGAACTCAATCTTTAAAAGCTTGCCCATGCAGCCAGAACATATGCCAGGTTTAGACTACCACTCTGTTTTGATGGCCAAAAGAGAAAGGCAACTGAAGATAGCCTAGTAAAAGAAAGTCTGGAAAGGCAGGAAAGAAGTGAAGCAAGAGTATTATTTGTAAATGTATAAAAACCAATCTAAAATTCAGAATGGCCAACTTTGACTTTTTTAGGAAATAGTGTAGTGAGTTTATAAACAATTCTTATATTTACTACGCCCTTCCTGTGGAGATCCTCATTTCATTTCAAGTGTTTCTGTGGGATGTAGCAGGGAAGATAATACCTTAAAGCACTCTATCTTCTTCAAGTTGTTTAGTTCAAAGACATATTGAAGGATGGTTGCCACCTACTTGTTAAAACGTGAAGTGATAATAGTTGTGCTCATGGTCTCTCTCGCCTGTACTGATGCTGTAGTGCCAATGAATAAAGTGTGGTAAAAAGATTGTAGTCTTGCTGCACAACTCGATTGTGAACTCATTCCAAGAGTAAAACTCGTGAGAAAAACTATTGTTTTGACTTAGTAATTCTTCCAACCACAGTCGTGTCATAACAACTATCTTCTGTTGCTTGTTAACAGTTGTTTCATGAAGCAGGCTGAGAAATATTTTCATAGTTTCATGGACTCATAAAAGTACAATTTGAGGTAGCTGCTTGTGCTGAATCAAATTCCACCACGTGGTCAAGGGAAACCACAAAAAGTCGAGTTCTTCAAATTTTGAGAAAAAAGTCCATGCCTATGATTTTGAATTTCAGTTATATATTGGAGAAAGGAAATCACAGTTATATCAGAAGTACTAGTTTCAATTAAAGTAGCAGTGTAATGTTTCATCTGTTTGCCAGAACCTGTCTCCTCTTTACCAAAGGGAAGAAATTACCATAATGGGAGCCTTAGAGGCACAGGAGTATGAGAAATACAATATGGTCAGGAAAAACTAGTTCCTTTGATAGGTATATAATTGTATTTCCTCTGTGGATGATGTGTGTAGATCCTTCAAAGATTGTCGGAGCAATCCTGTAACTTCATCATGTGTTGCCTTCATCAGTTTAATGGACATGTGTAAAGCAGTGGTTAAAATGCATTTGATACAATTTCTGTAATCTTTCTTTCTTAAAACTCTATTTGCCTATAAGTGCCCTGGATTCTTTGGATTCATTTACACTGAGATTTATTCAGATTAGTATAATTCACTACTTGTTTGTTTAGAAAAATACTGGGTTACCTTTCTGGATTGGGACCGTGTTTTCATTAAATGCTATGACTGTATTACCTGAAGGAACCTCGGCCTTTGATTTGGATCTCTTGTCATTGCTCTATGAAAAGTAATGAGCAGCTCTCGTGGATTTAGTGAGATGAGTGTGTTAAGCTCTAGTTACTGGACAGATGAGGTACTAAACCTGTGATGAGTTGTTGTTAGCAAGAGGATATACATCTTACAAATATTTGGAGTTAGAATTGTGAAGAAGTCAGTCAACCCTACTTAGCTGGGTGCTCTGAGAAAAAATCATTCTCAGCAGCACGAATTTTGGAAGCTGAGGGGATGATCTAGGACTCTGTAGCTTTGTGTGCTTGCTTACAGTGAGAAGGAAGAACATATAAGCAGATAGCAATTATGACTTCCATAACAGCTATGTTCATTAAGAAGTATTGAAAAAAAGCAATACAAAAGAAATTATCAAGGAGACAGAGACATTGGCATTAAATCTAGGCATCTTAAACAGTTATTTACTTCCATGTCTATGTTTTATTTTGTAGAGTTGTTCTTCTTGTTCCTTGTTGTGGCTACACAATTTCTTAAGCCAAACGATGAACTCAACTGTTCAGATACTGTAATCCCTTCTCTGAAGTAAGATGTCATGTTTTAAAAATCTGTAGTCCTGCTGGTTTTTTACCCTTGCTATTTTTTTATAAAGTATTTTAGCAGCAAAGCTTTGTAGTGTTCTTTGAGGTTTGGCTTGTGTAATTTTTTACATCTTTTTCACTTCTGCATGTGTCATTTTTGAAAACAGAATATGTTTAACAGAATGTTACTGAAATTCTAACAGAATGTTACTGAAATTACCTTGGCCATCAATGCTTGAATATCTTAAAAAATCCACACCAGAGAGCCCTATTGCTTCAGTAGTCTGAAGACTTTGCTCTGCAAGCTCTGCTTCAATTGCAACTACTACTAAAAGATTCAGGAAGCTACTGGCTTCATCAGTAGGATGTGAAGTACCTCAATTTCACAAAACTGAGTTTTACATTTCTGACACACTGGTATTTTGAAGCAATTTCATTTAATAAGGCTTCTTTTTGCAGGAAAATCAGTAATATAACTGTTTACTTTTACAAGGATCACCATGAAAAGAAGTTTCTAAGTATCAGGAGAGTAAAGATGATGTGTTTACAGGAGCAACCAGGAAATATATAGAGAACAGCTGAAGTAAATAATTTTTAAAGAGAATAAACTGATACTGAGCTCTGCTTTTCTGACCCATTTAATTGAATGAATTTACCCAGAAGTGCTAAATGCAATAAGAAACACAGAGCTAGAGCTCTGTGTTTTGTTCTGTGAACAAGTGATTGCTTTGGTTTCTCACACCAGAAGTATTTCAATTGTTGCAGTTAGATATTGCAGAAAAAAATAATTAAATTTCTTAGATGTATTTTTTTACTATGTTTGATTATATTCCCATCATTACAGGGAAAGATAAAGACCATTTCCCAAGATAAAATTAAATCTTCAAAATTATTGCCCAATTAAGTGAAAACAAAATAAAAGTTATATGACTTCAGTTTTAGCTGTCAGTATTTTTGACATCTTTCAATCTTTATGCTGATTTAATATTTTCAAGAGCGTAGCTGCCATTTGATGAAAAAGAGCATGTTTTAGCCCCGTGTCCCATGGGTTAAATACTCAGCCTTGTTAATTGTCTTCTGAGTTCTTTGACTGTGTCAGATGGAAATGCAGTCAAGGACCTACCCAAGGTATCCTACACATGCACGCCTCGGTGCTGAATGATGCTCTAAGAAAGGATTTTTGAGTGCTGGCTCATTTATGCCTCACTCTAGTGAAAAGCAAACTTAGTCTAATTTTTAAAAGCAAACATAAAATTGTATAATATAATGACTCGGGTAATGTCTCCAAGTGCCAGATTGGGTCCTATTCAAATCAATAGTAGTATTACTTTGAAAAATTTTGCTTTTCAATTTTTAAAAGATACTTAACAATATACCAGTGAGATTAAAGAGTTAGCACCTGCCTAGAGACAGATCCTCATTTTACAATATCTGTATTGTTCAGGCAATGAGCTAATAAACCATATACAAGCAAAAACAGGGCTACACGTAACCTAATGTTTTGTTAGGAAAATTTATCTTCCATGGTATGTTTCATTTTTGAGATTGATTGCAACACATTTTTATCACTTCTGATCACTAAAGAAATTAAAGTAGTTCTCATGCTCATGTGTGTGGATGTAAAACTTACTAGCATACTAATGCACACATATGGAAGACACCATGATCAATTTAATTGCAATTGTTACCTTTTCAGTTACATACATTAAGAATGAGAAAAGGAGAAAAATACAAACACTTTGTAACAAATTCTAGTACAGAGTTCAGAAGGAAACAGTGTCACTAGTTCAGACTAACCACAATTTGGCATTACAAGAAATCAGGCACAATTACAGTAATACAGAAGTCAGCTGCTTTTTATTTTTATAATACCACTGAAATAGCCGGAAAGGAAATTTAAATACCTACCTCTAAAATAGTTCCATGTTTGTGCTACAAATGAAAATAAGCACAATAATCTTAAATTCTTTCTTTTTTAGGTGATCTTAAAGTATTAAGGAGAAAAAAATGCAGGATATCATAGAAGGTACAAATAAATAATTTAATCTTTGAAGGAGAGGTAATCATCAGGCAGCAGAATATTTCATTTGTTGTAATGTCCATAGTACTACATAAAAACATTATCCTCATGAAGGAAGAAGTGGTTTGTTGGGGTTTTTTTTATGTTAGACTAGTTGAACAAAGAAACTAAAGCTGATTCATTTAAGAAAATGACACTGCATAACTTAAATATTGAGAGCAATTTTGTTTCATGCAAAAATATTTCAGTGCTGAAGAGATTTTTTACTCAAGCTAGGAATGATAAAAGAGATCTCAATCAAGTGGCTGGTGGCAAAGAGTGGCCTCAGTGAAACTTAAACAATGGGCCTCTTGCTGCAAATGTTTGTTGAGTACTTGAAATTTCCCAGATCTTAGCTGATGATGAGTCTAAATTTTTTAATATGTGCTTCTTTTTTTTTTCTATGTAGTTTTCTCTTGTTTGTTTAGTCCTAGCTTATTTTAAAATATTTTGGGGACAAATAAAGGATATAAGCTAGGAAAAAATGCTTAACAAATGGATTGAAAAAGGATCAAAATGATATGTAAATAAGACATTTTCAGACACAGTTTTTAATTACTTGGTTTCCAGTAATTATTATTCTGTATTAATACAATAATGAGAAGTAGTAGTTCTATACCTAACAGCTTATATGAAAATCTTCCATAAAAGCTATATAAAACATATACAGTTTATTACAAATCAGTATTTTGGGCTTAGGAATATTAATTTTACCTAGTTTTCAGGTGCAAGAGTCTAGAACCTTACTGTTGAAATTTTGACTTCACAGACAAATGAAATTCTATCTTTTTTCTTTATCTCAGACGTTTACTGTTCACTGCATCCAGACATGTTTGAGCCTCATGTGATCCAAGTTACACAAGTTGCTAGCCAGATTCTTTCAGAGGAATAGCTGTCCTCCCTGGTTTTCCCTGTGCCTTCCTCCCCTCTCCCATCCATACCTGTGTCCTGGCTCCATTCAGTGACTGCAAACCCATACTCAAGTAACCCCACTCAAGCTACAGCTCCAACTTCTGCCCTCATCCCTGGTCTCCGCTGTGATACAAACTTCTCAGCAACATTCTCTGTGCTTTCCTGGTGGTTATAGCTCACTTCAGGACCCATTAACAATACTGTTTCAGTTGTACTCGAAGTGACAGCGTTATCATTGTTCTAGAAGGATTTGTGTGAATACCAAGTTTGTGTTGATTTACACTGAGTGTCATCTGTTCTCCAGGAAAAATGGAAATGATTGATAAAGATAATAATTTGTGTTCGTTGTGATAAATACATAAAGAAATGTGTGATGGTGGAAATCTGGGGTCTGATGTTTAGATTAACACAGGCTTAATCTGGTTGCTACTATCTGGACTAATTTTTGTAACCTTGCGTTGTCATGAATGGAAGTTCCTTAGCCCAAGGCAGTGTTCCATTTAAAGCAACACAAAGTAAATTAACTAAGGCACTGTAGGTTTTTCTAAACTGTAAAAAAAAAAAAAAAACAAAAAAAAAAAAAAACAAAAAAAAAACAGAAACAAGTTCTTGTGGTCCTTTGTGGAGGAAAGACAACCTAACAACAGTCTCATGTAACTAGCTGGAAGGATTTGGGAAGATTTCTAAAGATAATCAGTTTAATTCTAAATATTATGATAAAATCCTTGTTGTGTTTGCAAATCCTAAGAAATGAGCTTTATTCAGGTGACCTACTTGAAACTGGTGGGAACAGACTTATATTGGATGAGTCTTCACACTGTTTTTGCTGTCACGGGAGGAATTAAGTAGTATTTACCTGATTTCAGTGCAGTTAGGATGTTATATAAATTTGTTATCAAATTAGCAATTTGCATTATAATTACATTGAATAGAGTACAATTTTTCTTGAATTCATAATCAAGTCATACAGATTAAGTAGATTTACAGTGTATGTTATGTTACAGCCATATATATGTGTGTATAAAATAATGAAATCAATTAAATGTTGTACAGGTCATCAAAAACTAATTCCAAACTTAGATAGTGAAAAGAAAGGTCTTAGTTGGATAGTTGGTTGGTTTACAAGAGGTATAAAAACAAGCTGTTGATAATTTTTAGAAAGGAGAATAATAATACTGCCTTCCTCTAACGTATTTGTTATTATATGGGAAAGAGACCCTTATATCCAAAACTGATCTACTCTAAGACTTATTCTTCTCCCAGTTGGTAGAAAACAGTGTGAGGCTTTTAAAAATTATACTGTATTTATATGCAAGAAGGGCTAGTTTTGGTTTGGTTTGGGTTTTTATTCATTTAACACATGTAATCCATGGAGATTATAGTTTAAATGGATTGGGATTCTGTCTGTGATCTGTCCAGGGTAAATCTCATGGAAATAATCTCATTTCTCTCAACACCAAGACAGGGAAACAAACCTGAATGCAGGATGTTATATTTGCTAGATCTAAGAAAAAAAGACAATGAAGGTTTTCCTCATGTTTTTGTAGCAAAACAGATTTTTCATCATTTATTCCTTCATTCAGCTAGAATGAGTTTGTTGTTTCAGTTTAATGCTTAATTTGCTATTATTTTGTTGTATCACTAGAGATCACAAGAAACTGTACTTCCCTTTCCAGAAGGTTGAATAAAACATTTTAGTAGCCTTTTGGGGAGTTTTTAAGTGTAAGAAAATATCAGTTTTGTCCAGTTTTAGCTTATTATTATTTGTAAATATATAACTCAATTCAATAGCATATCTCGTCTAACTCTCATTTCACTACAGGAGTGTCATTTCACCCAGGAATATCATTACGACATGTGTGCAAATAAAATAATGTTTTCTGCTTTTGAAGATAGTTAATAATATCAACAAATTAACTGGTAGACAGCATGAAAAGAGTTCTAATTTCATTTGTTGGAATAGGGAGGGTAAAAATGAATAGCCTGAAAATTGGCAGTGTTAAATAAAAATGAGGAAATTTTTATAGAGACTTTCTAATTAGCTTTGCTACATTGTGTTCATTTCTGTGTACTGGGAAAATTTTAATCCAGCTTTTAAGTATCTGTTTCATATTAGTACACCTCTTTCAAGCTTTATGTATGGTGTCAAAATTTTATTTGATTCCAAATCTGTAAAAAAAACCCATTAAATGGTTCTACTGAAAATACTTCCATTGGGATACTTTAGGGCATCTTTTAGCATTGTTATTTTCAAGGGTAATGCCTCACTTTTAATCCAGAGCTAGGTAAAATAGGAATCTGGTTTATTACTTGCAGTCATAGAGGAAAGAGAATTAATAACATTAGAATTAAGAAATCAGATCTGTGTGTAGCTGAAATTATCTGTATCATTGAAGACATTTTAGCAAGACATTATGATTCACCATTTTATTGTATGTCTTAAGTAATTTGGATTTGCTTTTTTAAAGTCCACATCTGATTTAATAGCTAGCAGAAGCTTCACTGAGTTAATTGCTGAATGTTATTAAAACCTTAATTATTTTTTCTTTTGTGTATTTTACTGGTGTTAAGTAACAAAAATCTGAACCTGTCTGATGAATATTCACAGATCCCATCAAGAAAATATTTTGAATATGGAAAAAGAGGTATTTTCCTCACTTTCTCTTTTTATACCTTATTTTCCCATGTTTATAAATGATCCTGCAATGTCAGAAGTGGTTCTGATTGTCTGTATATCTGAAGCTGATTTTTTTGTTCTAAGTAGAACTAGGATTGAATAAGATAATATACCAAGTAGTAAATCAGTCCTACAGCCTTGAGGAAACTCAGTAGGATAGAAGGAAGGGACCTAATTATCATCTACAAACACTTTCAGAGTAACTGCGTAGATGAAGCAAGGAATTATTCCCAGACTGGGAAGATATCAAGATAAAGAATAATGGCTCAAAGCTATTAGAAACAGTTTTGAACAATGGGCTACAGTTGTCAACTGATGCAGATGGTAAATCTGCACTGAAGTCAGACTGAGAAGTTCTTCATCAGTGTAATCATTGGAACCAGTCATTTCCAGTTTGCTGATTCTGTCATTTGCAGAGAGGCTTTAGCCCACTTATTTGAGAGTGAGGTTTTGCCTGATTTAAATAAAATCAGCTGTTTGCATAGCTGATGCCACTCTCTCACACTCCTTGTGGCCCGCTGCCTTCCTCAAACTGCGTTAGTCTTGATGGGGTTGAGTTTTCCCTGAGTCTTCCACATTCACTTTTACCTACCAAGCCTGGCTCAGTTGACTCCAGGCTGCACCTGGCACCAGCAGAGCCTCCATCAGCAAGGTGGAATGATCCTTGCCTCACTCAGGAAAATGAGAAAATCAGATCAGAATAAAACAGATTGAACTTCAGCCTCTGATCTGCAGGCCATTCACAGTTTTTATACAGAGTATTGCCATTTCTATGCATAAAAGGCCTGCTGGGGAGAACTGCAGAGGGGACATTGTGCCCAGCCCATGTGCCAGGACCAAGCTTAAAAGCAGCAGCCACAGTCCTGTGCTGGACTAGCTGTAAGGCTTGGCAAAGTTTGGACAAATGAATGGTTGCATGCTGATTAAGGCAAGTTAGAGCACATCACCAGCAGTGTTAACACAAAGCAGTGACAGATGCCCACTTCTCTCTTGACTCTCAGCAGCTCCTGTCCTTGTGACACGTGCTGTGGTGCCCTGCATGGCTGGGGCAGGAAGAGTGGGATACTGGTCAAAAGGACAAGCCCTTGCATAAGGATGTGTTAGGTGCATGGAAAGGTGATCTGGTGCTCACCTGACTGGTCATTGTGGTGATAAAATCAAGCAAAATAGAAGACTCATTCTCACAAGAAAACGCACTACCAATTCTTGCTGAGAGAGAAATTTGACGCTTGTTGAATTACCAAAACCTTTTTAAGTGCCCCAATCCTGAGGTCTTCCCTCCTCTTCTAGTATCAGCTGATTCTACTCAGCCAGATAGTAACAGCTTTAGAGTTTGGGGTGATGCCTTGGAGTGGCTTCCTAGAGCAAAGGCTAAACAGAGTTAAGAGAATAAAGTAGGTATTTATTAAAGATGCACCTTGGGCAGTGCAAAAGATGAAAGATGGTCACGAGTTTTTCAAACAGATATAAATTTGGTCTGTTTGCATATTAGAAGTTAATTGTCCAGTTAGAGCTTCAGGTAATGAAGTCATATTCCCCCAGCTGGCTCCACCTGCCCCAATCCACTTTTGTTTATATTTTTCAGGGCCTGAGGAAAAGGGTGTCCTTGGTTCTCAGGCCTGGAAGGACTGTTATGTCTGGCCAAAATGTGAAGAGAGTTAACTAACACTCTGTATGGAGTTCAGAGTTATACACTAATGAGGTACAGGATTTGAAAAAATATAAAAGCTAAAAACTTAAGGCATCAGGGTCTGTGTTATTTTGTAGGGATGCATAAACATAAAGTAACTGCATGCAAGGAGGAGGACACCTAGACAAAAATGTGTGAAGATTGCAGATGAATTACTACAACACCAAAGAAATGAGTGTGATGATGTGCACTAAAGAGCTATAGTTATGTGTGTTGTTTTATAATATTTTTTTGTTACATAAATACAGTTTAATCAGTCAAATGGCATATGGTGAATAAAGGTAAGAGATAGTTTCTCCCGCCATCTGCTGCTCCAGAGATCATTGCCTTTCTGCAGCTCTCCTACAGCTTCAAATCTCAGGCTTTCAATTTCTTAGAATTACATTCTGACTTATCAGTCTGTAGATTGTTTTTTATTTTAAAAATTGGTTTGAAGGTATGTGAGATGATTGGGTGAAAAAGCTACAAGTTCTTTTGTTTTGTCTTCTTGCTTTATTGACTCCTTCAATGCACTCTATTTCCTCTTACATGAATTTAACCTCTTAAATATCCATAGTTTTATATTCCAAAGTGTAGAAATACTAGAAGAATCAAAGCCACTGTCATCTGCTCAATTACTCTTCTCAGAAACAAAATGAGTACTTAGAGTACTAAGTTTGGCCAAAATTTTGGAGACGTTGTTTTCATTTTAAAAGTCAGATAGTAACTTTAGAGTGTACCTTTTGGTATAATTAATTTAATAGATTATTTGTAAATCTTTTTAACCTCTATGCAGTGTATTTTAATGCTATTGGATGAAGAAAAGAATAAGTAAGATTGTGGTTTTCAAAGTATATTCATATATTTGCATTCTGCTAGTCAGGGCAGGTGATTTCAAACACTTTTAGTTATTTGAATTTTAAAGACAATATCTTAAACTTATCATCCCCGATGCACTCCTGCAATGTCCTGAACATCACTTGAGTTCTATATGTTGTGTTTCCCTTCACTAGTCTGTGTGCTGTTCACAGGAGAAACATTTAATTTTGGTAAGGTATTTGGAGAACTGAACAGTATTTTTGTTCTTTGGTACAGCACCTGTGTTGTTGAAGGGCAAATTTCTATTTATTAGGGCAAATAGATAATTTGTTGACAATCACAGTTTTGAAGGTAATTGTTTCATTGACTCTAATTGGCCTATTCTTCTGCTTGCTCTTATTCTAAGGGGTTGAGCTGCTTAAATGGCAGCTTTATTACGACTATCATAATTCTTCCTTATTTTTTGAAGTCAAAAGAATAGTGCTTGCAGGGAAGAATTACCTGACTGACTGTGATGCTAAAGTAAGGTAAAATGCAACCCACAGTATTTTCCATATTTTTATCCCTCAGAGTGATGAGTGATTTTCAGAGAAAGAAATAGGACTACCATAGTGAAAGGGGATGTGGAAAAATAATTTCTTCTTATATTTATTACAAGGGGAACACATTCTAGCTTTATACCAAAGAAAGCTTCCCAAAAAGGAAGAAAATGTGTCGATAGCTTCCCTACAAAATGCATTGTCAAATGTTTTTCTGTTATCATTCAAAACTTGTTATGTGAGCTTGTGACAGTAAAACCCCAGAAAGGGGATGTGGCAGCAGCGTTTACTCCTGTTCTGTGACAGCACCCCAGTGGTGTGACAGTGCACCCCTGCAGCTCAGCCCAAACCCAAACCCACAGCCACGTGTGAAGCAGAGCTTGCTGGGTGCCACATCTCTGTTGTCATCTAAGAAGGTGTAAAATTGAAACACACCTTTTTGGCATTTTACTAGTATTTTTTACTTTTTGCTACATAACAGTACCTCAGGATAAAATATAGTTATCTTTAATAAAATTGCTAACAGAAAATGCCATGAAAATATAGAAATTTTCCTGATTCAGGTAGACCACAGCAGAGCACAAAGTAAAATATGAGGGCTTTGTTTCATCTGTCTTTATTATTTTCTCTCTCCCCCACCCTCCACTACCCTCTTCTCCCCCTCCCCTCTACTGCCCAATATTTTTTTTTTCTTTTTTTCTCCCCTTAATTTCAGGGGGGTTTGAATAGCCCTGTAAGGAGAAGAAATATTCTTCAAGGAAAGAGTCACGTGGGTCTCCAGAGCACAATAGGAACATAAAATCTGTCTCAGAGGCATAATTAGGTTCACAATTAATTAATATTTGCAAACCACTTTGAGAATCTGGGTGCAAATTATTATTATTTTCATGATGTCACTACTGAGACAGATGAACAGGAAGTAGAAACAAAAGGATAATCAGTAGATTCGTGAAGAGCTTACATTGCCGCACTAGGATCATTAACAATTGCTTCTTCTTGTGAATCATTATTATCCAATATTGGTTTTCCCACTCTGGTGAAGGAAAAGTACAAGAGCTGAAAAATTATGAAATCTTATCAGCCGATGAGACAGAAAATGCAATAAAAAATGAGAGGTGGGGAAACAAATATTTTCCTTTCAGTGATTCTGAATATCAAGTGGGAAAAGGGAAGAGTCATCAGTACAAGTAGTGTGTAATTTCATAATTTATTATTATTATTTATTTTTATTATTATTACTATTACTATTATTTTGTTTACACCTGGTAAAATCTAAAGTGCTGTCCCCACACAATTTCCTAATTTCATGAAGCAATTTTATTTTAATACATGTGGGCATAAAGCCTTTAGATAGTCCCCAACTGATTTTCACTGTCTGATAATAATATATTGGACAAAATAGCATTGCTATTTGTGTGGGAGTTAATGCTTTTGAAAACAGCTAATACAGTTAACTACAGTGTATTAACAGTGGGCGTTCTGCTTATTTTTATTGCAAGCTTTAGCACTGTGCAATTTTCTTGCAACATGTTAGCAATAATCCACTCCATGCTGGCACTTAAGTATTTATTGAGCATTACCGTTAAAAACTTATGGGGAAAAAATGGATATCAAGAAAACCCACATTACATCTTGGTATGGCATGGTGTCCATAAAAGAAAACAGTGATGAGGAAGTTTGGGAGGTTGTTTTTAAGATTATCAAATGCATTTCCAAAAGAAATATTACATATTTACGTCATGTTTTTTACACTACCTTTCATAGAGTGATAGAAGGTGCTGAGTAGGAATGGACCCCCAAGCATCATTAAATCCAACTCCTAGCCCTGCACCAGATATCCCAAGAATTACAGCATGTGTCTGAGAGTGTTGTCTATGTGCTTCTTGAACTCTGTCAGGTGCTATGACAGCATCCCTGGGGAGCCTGTTTCAGTGCCCAACCACACTCTGGGTGAAAAAAACTCTTCCTAATAGTCAATCCAAAGTCCCCTGACACAGATTCATACCATTTCCTCGGGTCCTGTCACTGGTCACCACAGAGGAGAGATCAGTGCCTTGCCCTTCCACTTCCCTCTGTGAATAAGTTGTAACTGCAATGAGATCCCCTCTCAGTCTCCTCTTCTGCAGGCTGAACAGACCAAGTGACTGCATGGACTTTCTTTCCTGTGCTGTGCCTCCCTGGGTTCCCATGGACTACTTGGCAGTATGGAGGATGAAGGGTCATGGCACATACATGCCTTCCCCATCCCAAGTCCTGTGAGGGTGATGGCAGTCCTTTGCACCATGGAGAGATCTTCATGGACTACTGGTATTGTAGGTGTCTTTATGAAATTAGTATTTCTGGCTGCATGGGCTAATGGGGTTGTTGGAGAGATGAAGCTGTTTGCCAGCATCGTCAAGCAAAGGTTTAATAATGGCCACAGCAATACCTAAAGTGTCTGCCTTAAGTAATTGTTTGTAAAAATGTGGTTTAGAGAAACAAATACTCTGCCAAGTTCAAGGAATGAGTGAATCCTTACAGCAGAAAAAACCTTCTCATGCATCTTGGCTGTGGTATCAGAAGCACACTCAGACAATAGTGGAAAGCGGTGTCACAAGGGGTGTCCTCCATAAAAAGCTTTCCAATTTGTGTCACAGCCATTCATCCCAGCCTATGAAAAATGTTCTGCCAGAATGCCACACTGCAGATGGGCAGGTCTGCACAGAGCCACACCAGTATGGTAAGACAACAGGGAAGCAATGCTCAGAATCAAATGCTAAACAGAAACACTAAACATGGGAAGCTGAGGAAGGGTTTGTTTTGTTTTGAATAATACCACAGAGCCCAGATATGTGGGGGCAGTGCTCTGGCCAATAAGACCCCGTGTCATTCCCTGGAGGTTCAAGGGTGTTCCATCCCACTCCTAGGGTAGATCCCGCCTAAATGAAGGGTGTAGAATAAGGAAGTTCATTTTAGCTGCACATTTGGTAGCACAGGTCGGTAAAGGAGAGCATCCTACAGCCATCTGCCATAATTTGAGCTTTTGAAGTGACTGAATTCCCTAGGAAAGCCATGCTGATTTATCTGTAAACTTGACTGATAATTAGTCGGTTTTTTTAATGCAATTATTCTGATCGTCAGGCCTTCCTTCTACTATCTTTGTTGAGTGGTAAAGCAGAATTGTAGAACACATACAATTCTTCTGCAAGTTTCTTAGAGACTGATTTTTTTTCTCTTTTGTTATGTTGGAATTGACTATGCAGTATTTTCAAGCATTATTACTGGGCAGGGCTTTGGTTTCATCTTAACACATTAATGTTTACAAGGAGTGCCAAAAGTGTGACTGTTCACCTAGGCTGCTTTATTTATCCTCTCGTGTGGTGTAAAGAGATTTTAAACCTTCATATAAAATGTCTTTTGAAATGTGATTAAGTAACCATGCAACTTGCTTTTTCATTCCTCTTTTTTTCTTTTACTGGCTTATACCTGTCACTCATTTTTTATGTGATAGAAAAAACTCTTCTATTAATAATACAGGTTTTTTGTCTCACAAATCTTTACTTTATGCTTCACTTAGTTTCATTCAAATCAAGATGTTGGCACAAATCAGAACCTGATAAATCTCAGTGTCCCCTACATTTCAGGATTCCTTTAAAGATATATAGCAGGTGTTTACAGTTAAACATCTGCATTGTCCTTCATTAAATTTTGTTTAATGATTTATATGCATCAGTAGTCCCTTTGATATGTGACAAGATATAAACATCAGAGGACAAAAAAACTCAAAGCTTTTTTACTAATCCAGGCACTCCTAAAAAAACTTCACATAATATGATCCTTGGAGACATATCTGTACAAAGATTGAAAGAAATCCTTTTCAAACACAGTGTTGCATTTCTTCATGGTGTATTCTGTGGGTTCTTTCAGTGTGTAAAATAACTTCTGGAAAAAGCAATATTTTTACTTGAAGATATAGCAACTCCTGTAGTCCCTGGTCCCCATATGTGGAGTGATGTATGTGACCCAAAGTTCAGTATCTCAGTGTATTCCACACTGAAATGAGGGCCTAAGTCTACAGTGCCATGAGCCCATCCTTTATGTCATCTCATTGTACAAGAGCTGTTTAAAATACTCCTTGAGCATGTTTGACACATTTAAACATACATTTCATCTCATCTGCCTTCAAAGAGCACTTAAGTAACACAATACATGTAATCAAACATTTTTTTTTTCTGGATGATTGATTAGCACATACTTTAAGTGCAAGTTTCTTTTAATCTCATTCTTTTCCTAGTCCAAATTAAGGCTTATATTCGAAAGGTATGGAAATGTATAGTGTTTATATGGTAATCATACTTTGCTGTCACTGTTTCAAGTCACCTTCCAGACAAAAGAAATATTAGCTGCTGAACGATCTGCTGGCTCCATAATTAACACAGGATTGATCACTCTTCCCCCATCCCCTACATTAACAGGCTGCAGAGCCCAGCCTGCTTATGTCTCTCACACACGTAGAGCCACAATTTCTGTCCTCCCACCAGATGCTATCCAATTTTCTGTGCAACTCAGCATAACCCTGTAATACAGGGCAAAAGCAAGCCAGCTTCTCTTTCCACAACTGCCATGGCTTATCTAAAGAGCAAGCAAAGTGCTGGCAACCAGTTTGTGTGTCAGACCTGGTCCCTGAATTCTGACTTGGTTTCTGTCTTGAAAGCATAAGAAGGACTACCTTAAGAGGCTGCAGAAGAAAAACTTTTTCCCAACTCTACCTGCATCAAGACTGAGGTGAAAACCTTTGCATGAGGGATGATGACTAGAAAATAAAATACAGGAGTGCTGTTAGTTATTATTGTTAGGGATGGAGAGATCATCTTCTTGATGAGAGATTATCTTCTTGATAATTGTCAGATCAAGCTCTGTGGTTTTTCTTTACAGCTCTTAGACGAAATATAATTTCATTTTTTACAAGAATGTTTTATTGGTGAAGTGAAAGTGGAAAATTATGCAAAAATGGTTAGTAATGATTCAATCACAATTCATATTATTCACACTCATGCCATAATTGATGCTGATAAAAAAGCAGAAGCCTTTTGTTCAGTCCCTTAATTCTTAGAACAATGCAATCATGCATTTTATTTTACACTTTGTAAATTACCTATTTTCTGAAATTGCAAATGACCCATTTCTAAACATAAGCATTCCATGTTGTAATCCTTTCATTGTATTTCAATGTGAACAATGTCATTCACTGGCTCCAAGCATATAACGAAACATTTTAAATTTTTACAATGAATATGTTCTATGTTTAATACTTGCAAAAACATTCAATTATATACGGTTATTTATTAAGTGGAGAACTAATTGAATGTCAGTGCTAAGCAGTGTGTCCCTGGAATTTAAATAGAAGTGTGAAGAATCCCAAGAGACTGTTATATAGCAAGGGAATAGGAGTATGAGAGTAATGGATAATATAAAAAGCAAACTTTAGTCTGAAAAGCAAGAGACTACTGTAATTTACCTTTTGCTGTAACTAAGTAAATTGCTTTCACTGCAGCAGTGACAGAAAGGGACCAGTAACCCCTTTCTCTCTCCTACCCCTAGGTTTTCCCCAGCATGATAGGATTGGAATATTCTACTAGGAAGTGGGAAATGTAGGTTTAAACTATGTTAAGCTAGAGAAGCAATTAAAGCAGGAATTAATTCCACCTTGTCTGTATTCTGACCCTCCAGCAGTATTTTAGAAGTGAGCACCTATTGTGTTATGATTGTAAAGGGGGAACTGTGGTACCTGAACAAGTTAGGGTGGATTTAGGGCTCTGAAACCATAGCTGACATAAGCACTGCCTTACAAGCCATAAAAAAAAGCAAACCTGCAAAAGAAGAATTTGAGGCACGCCCTTCCCTTAATGTTTTTCTTGGCTAGTTTCAACAGCTCCCAGCTCAACCTTACTGTCTGGTCTGGATTCCTTTCCAAGGCATCCTACTCTCCCACAGGCAGGGACCTCAGGCACCTAGCCCAGTCCTGAGAGGCTCAGTGTGGACTCCAGGCATTAAGGATGAGAAGTAATGACCCTCAGCATTGCTGGACCCACATCCCTTTGTACCCATAATGCCAAAACACAAGCTCATCTCCTGCTGCTGCAGGAAACATCCTCAGTCATCCAGTAATAAACTGGCCTCAAGTTGTATGGGGCACTGTTCTGTTGTAAGAAGAAAAGCAGACAAGAGAGATGTTATCCCATCCATTAAAAATGGATATGGTGTTTGGTTAGATAGTACTGTAGACTTTGCAGATGTGTGGTGTGAAAAATTTAAAGTAACAACCTTACACAGGGTGTGATGTATGGATTGCAAACCATGGGCTCTGATTGATGAGAAACAATTTTAAAGAATCCTGTTTCACAGAGACACTTCATGGGAGATTAAAAGAAAGAAAAATAATAATACATTGGTGTATAGTCTTGATTCTTCTGTGTAGACTTCAACACTGAGCACTGAAAATGCAGTATTGTATGAAGTGCTTCAACATCAGGGAAACCAGAAGTCATAGTAATTGAAATAGCACATGGTTTTACTGCCTGGTTTTATTATTTTTGTTACAGCCTAAATTATGTCTGGTTATCATTGATTGTTTGTGTGTTATTTACATTATAAAATGTTATCACTTTAATTAAATCCATACATGTATTTAAAACAGTTGTCATCATGTACTTCATTTATTTTGATACAGAGATTCCTCATGTTCATGGGGTTTTTTTGCTTTAGCAAAGGAAATACCTACACTGCTACAGTTATCATTAAACCCTTATGAAGCCTTTTCCAAGTAGAAATGTCTTGGCACCAAAATAATCCACATGTGAGTAAATTCATTGCAATTGTCAGTTTTTGACCAGGTCAGACTCCCAGGCTTACAAATAGTTCCACAAAACTTTTTCAAAAATATTAAGCTCACATCCCAATGTTTTAATACTAGTAATAGACCAATGAATTCCCTCTGAAGTGCAGAAAATTTAGCCAGGTGTTCCAGCACTACTCATCTCCATACTGCATTTGGTTCTGTTCTTCCCTCAAGGTCATGATCAGCCAGACAGAGTGCACTGGAGCACAAGTGAGATCAGCCTTTGAGCTACTCCCCCTTTTTCCAGTAGCTGCACTGAAATAACCCTCAGTCATTCCCTTCATGCTGGTGTTCCAGCTCAAAATGCTCTATTGCATCTGGCTCTGTACCTGCAGTGTTTGGGAAGTGTAATTGTTCTGGCACTCGGTGTTCTAGTTTTTGCATATGCCTCTTTTTATATCGCTGTTATTGCTTAGAAAACCAAACATATTTGTCTTTTGCAGCTTAACCGTGTACTTGAAAACCAAATAAATACACAGTCTGCATCTCCTTAGATTCCTGTCTTCAAGTTATTATTGTGCTCTCTGAGTTTTTGGTTTGATACACTGATAGTTAAATGGAAAGATTGCTGACATTACTGGTAATTTACAGCTTCTGTGTTTGATCTGTCAAATGTACTTTCAAAGACTAAACATGGTCTGTTAGTAGTAAAATTACCTCAAACTTTTTAGGCTGAAAATTCAAGAAAGAGGAGCTGCTGTTTTCCTTTAAACTCCTGTCTTTCCCTCCCAACCTCTGATACTATGAGGTGTTACCTTCTGCCCTTGTTAAGGTGCTATTCTGAATTCAGATAGCTAGAGGCATGTTAGAAGGTAATCTTACAGCTATGCTTTCTGCCTTCTATGAAAAGTAATAATTATCATATTTCTTATGTCTCAGTTATCTCTCAGGCAGCATAATGTGAATGGAACTCCACAGGCAAAATTAAGAAAAGATTTCATTAGCAGGCTATGATCTTAAGACATCTATTTTTGCAGAGAGCTAAATTGGTGGTGTGATGTTTTCTTCATATGGACTAGGACTTCCTTTGAAAATATACTGCATGCATAATTCTTAGCTTTTGAACAAAAAGGTTTTTCAGGGCACTAAAAGTTTAACAGCAAATGGTAATTACTAAAGGGTGGACCAGAGTCTAACTCTGGCTTCTTTAATATTTACAGTGGTAACATTTTAAAAAAATTAAGACAATATATTTAAAAACATTTTTATTTTTACTTTAGGAGAATGAAGTACAGCTCTGACATATTTTTACAAGCATCTATTACCTGAAACCAAACTGTTTTAAAAGCTCTGGTTATCGATAGCTTAAATAGCAGTATTGTTCCTTGTGACAAATAGCAGTATTGTTCCTTGGTTAATTTTTTTACAACTAAAAAAGTTAACCAGGTAAGTTAATTTAATAAAAGAAGGAAAAGTGTATATAGTATGTTAATTCAACCATGTTCACCTCAGCCCTAGCCTGAAGCAGAGCAGTGGTGGGGAAAAGCACAGATCTTGTGGAGGGAAGCAGCTCGTTCCCTTCCAGTTGCTGAGTGGCCCACGCGGCCGCTCAGCACAGAATGTTATCTGTCCCATTCTCTGGAAGTGGTCATTCAGTCAAGTGTTGTGCTGGCAGCATCTGTTAGGCCTTTCTGCAAAGACTTTGTGCCTTCATTTTTTCACTTGAGCTAATATTTTTTAAGAACTCTTAAATAATAAAAATAAAATTAGTTTAGGGTCAGTACTTGAACCAAGAGCCTCGGCTCACTCAAGAGCACTGATTTATTATGGAACGGGGAAGGATAGGGGTGGAAAACATTGTTCAGACTTATGTTTAATCAGAGCGAGTGCTTTTAATTAGCTGGAGAAGGAGATTGTGAACATTTCTATTTAAGTGTTCCTGCTCAGAGAAATACTTTCATCATTAAGAAATGATCAGCTCACTTGGCATAAATGAAGAACTCCTTATTGGTTTCTTTTAACATACGATGCCTTTTAAAATTGAATATTCAACGCAATAACAAGGAAGATGAAGCATCTGATAACTTCTAGCTTTTTTTTCTCTTATTTTTTTTTAAAGCTTGGGTAGTAATTGAAGTACAATTAGAGAACTTTACTTAGATCTGGATCTATTTAATTGATTTAAGCATGGCTACACAGAATATTCATTTCAGTTGTTGGTGCTTTTAAATCACATAAAGACATGGTTCTTACTCTGCTGTTTTTAAGCTGCTTATAAAACAGTATTAGAAATGTAATCAAGACAAGGATGAAGTATCAATGTGGTATTTGCATCATTAAAAATTAAAGTTAAGGGTATTACTAAGTTATGTTTTGACATGCAGTGAAACGATACTTTACTTTCTACAACACTTCTGTTGCAAAATATTTTATAAGTGTGCAAGGAATATACAGCTAATGTCACTAGGGACCTTTTTTAAAGTTCTCACCAGAAGAAGAGAAGTAAAATTTTTTACTAGGACTAAACATTTATTGTCAAAATTGAATTTTAGGAAAGTAAGCCTCTTCAGAATTAAGTGTGAGATTATCCAAATTTTGTTTTTATTAAAATCAGTACTTAGTCAAAGGCATGCAGAAGAAGAAAATGTTACAAATTTTATATTTGTAATACTGAGGATCCCCTGTAGGAATATTTAGATTGTTATTTCTAGAATGTATCCCTGGACAAATTCTTTTTTATGGATCAAAACCGCTTTTTTTTTTTCCCTCATTAAGTCAGATGAATGATCCCTTTTACTTGGTTAATTTGAGTCAAATAAATCTTTTCCTGACATTATCTGGGCATTTACTATATTGTGTTACCGTATATTTTCTGGTAAATAAAAATGAGTATTATAAAAGGGGCATAAGCCAAACACATGTGATGCTCTGGTGATGACTGGCCATGGGCAGAGTCTGTCTCATGGTAAATGCCATTTATCTTTGTTTTATTCCAGGACAAATTGTCTTGAATGTCTTTGTATTTCCTATGTGTGTGCGAGCGGTATCTATGGGAAGTAACTCCTTAGCCTTCTGTCTGTGCAAAGATGCTCTCCCCCACCAAACATAGAAAAGGATCCTCTGGCCAGTGGGGAATAAGGCTGAGGAAGTGGTTTCATGATGGATTTAAGCCTATTTAAGTCCCTGGGGTCACCGAGTTTGTCCCTCACTCTCCTTTATCCGTCAGCCATTCATTGCTGCCTCTCTCTGTATCAGCACACGGCTTGTCGGTTCAGAGAGCTGCTTTAGCTAAAATAAAAAACCTTTTTTTCTGTAGTCAGATTAATTTTCAGTCCAGCTGCGCAGCTGCCCGAGCACTGATGCCAGCACAAACAAGAGAGCTGGAGCACACAATCATGGACAACAGGGAGGGCAGGACTGCTGCTCTCAGTAGCAGTAAATAAGGTGAAGTTATTCAGGGAACTGCAGCCTGTGTGTGAAACAAAGTCTCAGTATAATTACAGATTTATTTCTTTCAAATCCTTGTACTTGTGAGTAATCCTAAAATGAGCAGAACTGAGTGAAATTTGACATTTGATCTTTTTTTTTTCTATTTTAACTCAAAATATTTTTTATAATAAACCAAGTTATTTTACCAGAAATATATATATACACTGATATATTTTTTCTCTTAATTAATTAATTAAAATGAGGTATTTTTGTCTGTTTTCATTTGTTCATAGGGAAGGATTTCAGTTACTCATTCTTAAACATTTTGTAATTGATTGTTCTCCCTCTCCTCCCCCCCTCATAAAGGAGCTTTATATCTTCATGTTACAACTGGAAATGAGACATAATGAAATTAATTGACTCTTCTGCCCTGTTTGATGACCCAGGAGCCTCTGACAGTCGGGAACTGAACCCAGATCTCTCAGATTTCAATACAGACTGGTATGAATACAGGCAGAGACCCTAAAGCCACAACGCATCCTTTGAACAGATTACTCCCAGCTTTTCCCAGGAACTGTCATGGAAAGCTTTTGCAGCAAAGTGGCCATTGCTTTAATTACAAAAGAAATAGGTGTTCCTCCATTCAGTATTGACCCCATAAATTTGTTAGGCAGTGGAGCTCCTGGGATCAAAACATGTTTCCCTTCAGTTTCCCTCGCTTGGGAGAATTATGGTCTGTATTAGAAAACTTAATTAACAATTTGAGAGGAAATTTCAAGTGTAGATGCTACCCACACTGAGGAGAACAGAATTAACTCATTTACTGTCAGATTTTCTATTAATTATATAATTAGCCTCCTGACACTTGAGAAAAATTTAATATGAATACACATTTTAAGTCCAGAAAATTGTGCAACCTTTTTTTGGGTGAAGTGAGGCCTTCTGCCTTTGTCTTTCTTGCCCCTCTTCTGGGTTGCACGTGAGATGCAAGGTGCAATTTACTAGACACAAGGACTATCTGAGAATATTGCAATTACAAAAGATTAAGGGAAAAATTGAGCAACTGAAGAGATTAAGAGAGACTCTCAAGCAGAACTTGTGTCTGTTTAGCCTAGTACAAGAAAATAAATAATTCCGTTATTTACTGCAGTATTTTCTTCTGTTTCTTTCTTTCTCCATCTTTTTTCTTACTCTTTTCTCTGAGTACAGAATAGACTTATAAGCCTTTAGCTGAGTAGTGGTTGTGCAGTGTAGTCTGGGCAAAGAGCCTCTCCTATGGGCAAAATTATTTCTAAATATGTTTGGATCATCTTGGCAGTCATCGAATGTGTATGTGGCCTGCACAAAGAATCACCTCTTGGGGTTGCCCTGAATATCATTAACAGATAAAGTGAACTATGTAGAATAGGTACACTTTGCTTCTTTAACTGATTGATACCTATATTACACAAAATTTATGTATATAAAGCCCCCCCCCCCAAGTTACATGAATAGAGCAGATGTACATGGTTGCCTATGTCATACTGCTTTTAGCTATTCAAAGTGAGTGATGACAACAGAGCTACTTCTGTCCTGAATTACACCCCATTAAATCCACCTGAAGCCATGAACTCTAAGACTCAATACGGGAATTTATTTCACTTTTAAAATACAGGAATAGTTTGACTTGTAGCATCAGTATATTTTGCTTTTTAAATATGAATTGCTTTGGTCTGTTACAAAGGCTTTTAACTTTCTAGGACATCATAGAAGGTTGTTCTTTTATTTTAAACTACTGTACAGCTGAAGTCTGAGAAAAGATGGGTATTTCTCTGAAGTATTACAAAGCTTCAGCAGAATTCATACCTGATGAGGATTATTCTAGAAAGGCTCTGCAAGGCATGCTTCACTTACTGGGCTGGAGCAAACTCAAAAAGGATTTCCTGTGTTGGGTGCTGCCAGTTTCAGAGTCTGAAGCTCAGAATAACACATATGCATTTGGGTTAGTAATTGAGCACTTATTAAAGAGCTTACTTGAATCATGACCTGAGAGTCTAATTTGGGAAGTGCTGGGCAACCACACCTTGGCCTCAAAGGTATTTGTGAGGTCTTCATATAAAAATGTCTAATATAGTTTCTCAAAACCCCAGACCTCTTAAATAGGAGATTGGTTTGGTAGTCTCAGCCTGAACTTGCTTGTCAATAACAGCTCATATATTTGCCAACATTCTTCAGGCATATTTTTGGAAATCCAAAAAATTTCCCTTTTGCTAGTTGCAGTTAGTGTGATGGCAGCCAGGAATTCTGCAGCATTAAAACACATCTCCTGTCTGACCTTGCGGTGTGTTCCTTTTTTGAGAGAGAATTTTCCTCACCAGGACTCACTGTTACTAACGGGGACATAGCAAAGTGTCATACAAGTGTTCCAGTTCAACTAGATTGGACTCACATAAGGGTATTACGGCTTTTTCCCATGATTTCTCAAGGAGAATACATCAACATCTTATTTTGCTGTAATGCTGAAACTCATTGAATTACATGATGCTTGGGTCTATTCCTGGATTTTTTTGACACACAGAGTTTCTGCATTCAAAATAAGTAGGATATTTACACTGTTGAGCTAAAATACTTAGCAGAAGAGGTTTCAGTCTGAAATCAGTTGAAGGTGCTCGTGATGTTTTCCGTCTTTTGTTGGCTTCTATTAAAATGCTAAAAGCTTGAAATTAATATTTGTTTTCCTACTGCTTTTTCCTGGGGCATTCCAGAAGCCCTTCTCCCCTCGCAGCTCCTCTTTCTAAAGGCATGTAAATTTACACAGCCTCTTCTTTGTGTTGTCCTCTCCTTCATACTGTGACAGCCCCTTCTAGCTCGAGAAATGGTTGAGCTATACCCCCTCTACTGGCGAGTGATTTTCTGCATTCAACTAAACAAAATCCAAAACTAGATTTGGAAGGAGCTTTTTTTTATTATTATTAGAATCAGTACAAAGTTCTTTCCAGTCTTGTTATAGCAGGATTGGTAAAAACAGTAAATGTTTTTATTCTCTAAGAGGAGAATCTGGATCCCAGAATATGTTCCAAATATCATACAGTTATCTGGGAGCCTCTGCTACCAACTTGCCTGTGTTTAGTGGGAATAATATTCAGCCTATTGTTGGTATAATAGGCTTTGTAAGAAGAATTTGCCTGCTTTTTTTTTTACCATCATAGGCATAATTTCATATATATCCTGTAACAAAAGGGGAAGAACTGAAGAACTTGTGCATATCTGTAGATTTTCCCGTTTTTCACACCTTTATTTTTCCCCCAAGAACCACAGAGAAAGTCCTGGGTAGAGGTAACTGCTTCAGTAACCTCTGAAACATAAGGTCTGAATAAGCTTTCCTCACCATATGGATAGAATTTGAGTCCACACTTATGCAGAATGAGGATATGAGTTGAATTTAAGTCACAGAATGGTATATAACGAAAGTTTTTTCATATCCAGTGTTTTGGGATTTTTGTGCTTCTTATTGTTAGACACCCAACAGAAAGTATCTAAGCCCACAAATCAGTTTGTTTCAACATGGGAAAAGAATTGTAAGATCACTCTAGAACTTGTCAGGGGGTGAGTTTCTAAATAATATGAAGGAAATTCAGAGTTTGATGACTTGTGGCATGACAATTATTAATAGCATGAAACTGGAAAGATTTAGAGTGTATTTCAACGTCATGCTCTCTGTTGTGTTCTTTGATGCACTTCATCAGTTTGAAGGTAAAATCCCACATCTTTGTTAAACATAATTGGTATATATATAACATAAATCCGTAAGAGGTTTCAAAGTAGACCATATTTGTAAATCAAGAACTTTGCAGTGTTCTTTTCACAAAGTTAGGTATATCACATATATATCCAAAAATCATGAAACTGCAAAGTCACCATTCATCAGTTTTAACAACTGTGTTTCCTGATTTGATATGGCTTTGTGGATATGTGACAAACTATATTTCAGATACAGGATTTTTGTGCTTTAAAGGTCAAATGTTTCAAATATATTGCATTCCTAATCAACATTGCATTTTATTTGCAAGCTGGAAATTTACTTTGACTTTGTATGTTAGAGAAGGGAAATAGCTGTGAGCTGTTTTTTGGCACAGTACCATGGTTAGGAATGAGTAAAGTAAGCAAGAAGAATGAACAGTTATTTCTTGCTCCACAAAATTACTAAGGACAAGAAGATTGTATTTGTCAACTCCTCTGTGTATGTGATAAATGATAAACACATTAAGTCAGCAAATACACACTTTCAGCAAATAGGTAATTCTAGTTGCTGATTCCTAGGTCATGCATATTCTTGTCAGCAAGCAGAAACTATTGAAGAGGTAATTTAAAATCTTAAATAAAAACCAGGTGCATCTTCTCTGACAGCCTTTTATTTTTGCTTTAAAGGGTAGCTGTCACAGCACGTGCTCAGTGGCCAGTCCTGCTCACTCCAGAGGTTGCAGTAATGTAGTGGAGTCAATTGACCATGCTAATATTTATTTAAAGGAAAACATCAGGATACAGAAAACCAAGTTAAAAGAAGTCTGAATTTAGATGTGCTCTGAAGAGGTAATGCATATGGAAGATACAAAGTGGTACTGATTTTAGAAAATATGTGTGGGAGAAGCTCTCTCCTTAGCCACCTGTTTGCTTCAGGATCAGCGTGTGTGTGTGACCCAGACCCATTATGGGAGAGAGACTCCACAATTTTAAACTTTAGAATGAAAATTTTAGAAGAGGTTTATTTTAGATAAATACTTTTAAAGGAGCTAGCATAATTTAATAAATAGTAAATACTGTCTGCAGTCTAGTCCAAGTATATAATCCATACATAGACTTTGCCAGCATTCACATTTAACTGAGTGAATGAATGTGATGCTGTAAAATCTCATTTAGCCTAATGAATAAACTCTTTATTTCCTATTCATACAGTAAGTTATTCCCAAGGAAGGCAAATGTGAATATAGACTAACAGATCAAATTCAGTCCCTCCTGTATGTTCAGACATGTTCTCTTTAGATGTTTCTATGCCAATACATCACTATATTGCAACTCTTTGGTGGTGACATGTGCACACCGAATGATTGGGAAGCTGAGTGAAACTTCCAGGCAGTAGACAATGCGTCATCTCCCCATAATCTTTTAGTGTGACATTGCTGACAATTTTTTAGTAGTCCTGCCTTGCTGTACTCCAGCTCTGCTGTGTCCAGGGCTGAGACCCTCTCAGTGTTCAGTGGAACTATCTTCAGCTGTGTCAGGCAGTCAGACCAGGGCAAGCACGGCACCACTGGGACGTACCAGTGGCTTAAAGGACACTTTTTCCTCTTGACTTTCAGAAACTCCATAGCAAATGCCCTCATGGTAGGTGTGTTTGGTTCTGTGAGAGCCAGGATAAATGGTGCCAAGTATCTGCTGAGCTGAATAGATCAGTACACAAGCCATTTCTTGCCAATTTATGAGGTCAGAAAAATCTTTTGCTTTCTGCAGATTGACAAAACACAGACCCAAGGTGTTTGCTGAGATATAAATAAGCCAGTTGACTGACTTTGATCAGATTTGTCTTTTTCCTGGTAATGAAACATTTTCATTTTCTAACCTTGAATAATGTTTGGAAATGCAGAGCTTTTACCTGCCTCTTTTCATTCCCTTCCATTCTGTTGCCTCCTCTGAAGAGAGGAAGCTTTTTATGTTGTTTTCTCTAAGGGGAAAATATTATCTTATGCATTGAACCTGGAAGAATTTTTATGTTACTCTGCTTTTCTCTGGTAGTGTGTATTTCTTTACACTGGATCACATTCTGATGGTGCTGATCTTGGGAGAGAATTTTGTGTAATTATCTTTATTCAGCTGTTTAATTTTTATTCCATTGCGAGCTTCTAGAATCCACTTCAATGATTTTTAAAAATTATTTCTGTAGCCTTTTGTTTTCCTAATGATCTTCCTCAGCCAAGTTTAATCCTCTGTAAGCCAGCACAGCTCTGAATTGCATCATGACAATGTTTGTCCCATTACTTTCATTTATGAGAGGTTTTTTATATATGCATGTGTTAGAAAAGGGGGGTGTTTTTTCATTCTGCTACAAGCAGTTCTGTTGGTACTGACAAACTCTTGAAAGATATATCTTCTGATAAGAACACACTGGGGAACATAAAGAAAAGCAGAGTGTTTATTCTAGTAAAAATAAAATCATGGAAATGTGTGTGTCCTCAATAGAGTATGATGTATTGTGATTGTCCAGCGTATTTTTTAATATGACACAGTGTGATAGGCCCATAGAACCACTGAATAGTTTGGGTTTAAAGGGATCTTTAAAGATCATCTAGACAAAATAGGTGCATGGGCAGGGCCATCTTTCATCAGGTAAGGTTGCTGAGTGCCCCATCCAGCCGGACCTTGAATACTTCAGAGATGGGACATCAGCAGCTTCTCTGGACAACCTATACAAGATGTTCTCAGCATCCTCTTAAAAAGCCTTCTTCCTTATATCCAATCTATATCTACCCTTTTCCAGTTTAAAACTGATGCCTGTCAAGGAGCCTGTTGAGGTCCCTCAGGATAGCTCCCCTTCCCTCAGAGCATACCAAGCACACCCCTCAGCTCGGCGCCATCCACACACCTGCTGAGGGTGCACTCAGTGTCACCGTGTCACCAGTGGAGATATCAAATAGTACTGGTCCCAGTGCAGACCCTTGGGCAGACAGGTACTGCCCAATTTAAGGGAGAAGAGCAGAGCCTATAAAAGCCTTTTTTAAATAAAAAAGAATGAAAATAATTTCGTATTGCCATCTGCTCTGTGGCAAATATGCTGATTTTTTTTTTTCTTGTGGTATTTTACCTTACTTTCTTACTCTGGTTGCATTCATCTGGTTACAGAAAACAAGTGTGATCCCTGTGATAATGGATGTATTATTCTAAGTTCTCTTATTGGGAGAATGTGTTTTGTGCATCAGTTTTCATATCTGTTAATACAGGGACAGAAAATCACAGAGCAGTAGAATCCTCATATGAAAGATGTTATATTAGTCATCAAGGGAAAATTGCCAATTAAAGTATGTTATAAATGGTTCCACTCTAAATATTGTTTATTCTGCCCATTGACAGAGATTTTGCTTGTCTATCTTAAAGTAAATAGATCCCTTATAAACAGTGAATCTGAATATGTGCTGAAGTATTCTACTGATTAGAGGTACCACAGTCAGCTTTCTCATTTTCCTCTCCCTGCAGGATGCATTGCAGTGAGGCTGAACTTACTTCTGTAATTAAAAAGATTAAATTACAACAGACAGCCACCAGCACACTAAGGTGTTGTGTGAGGAGGTTTGGTCTCTTCACCTCAAGCTCTAAAACCTGTTTCCTACTTTGTTTTGTGGTACAGCAGGTACAGATGTTCAACACGAGACATCCTGATTTTGAACTTCTGCTGAACAAATGAAAACCTGATTATGTTTCTTTGAGCTGATAACAAGTCTTGGATTCTGTGCCTGCTGTGGGTACTTATCACATGCTCTATAACCACAAAAAGCAAAAATACCCACTGAAAATTCAAAATTAAACTCTTAAGGCTATTATGAAATATGCCATCCTTGGGCAATTGAGAACTAAATAGGCCTTCTTTATTAATGCCTTCTGGTAGTGTACTGACTGAAAAATAATGCTATAAAATAAATTTATTTCAATTCCTAGAATATAACTCCTCACTTTGCTGTCAAAAACAGTAAGCTGCTTCTTGGAAGCATGGATAGTGAGAATCTTATGTCCCTAAATAGCTTCATGTACACAAAACACTGTTGTTTACCTCCATATGTATTTTTAGTACTAGGTCCTAACATTTGGTAATGACCTGCAGATAATTAATGACTCCTCTTTGTAGTACTGTCAATATTTTCCTTGGCATCACCCCATAGAAACATTTTATTAAGTTTTTGTTGTTGTAGAGCAGCAACTTGCAGCTGTGCTATGTGTGACTGCAGAGAAATAACTTCCTAAATCTGTTCCTTCACCCCTCAAGTCCAGGTCTTTTTCTTTGTATGGCCCACAGGAAAGTACTAGGCATTGCTCTGAACCTTTCTTTTTTTTCTTCTGTGTGGCTGTATAAGAAATGTTATTTAATGAATGAAGAATGTCTTTAGTGTGGGTTGTTAAAGGATTTGAGAATATATTTGGCATGGGAACAGCTGGCCACCCCCACTCCTCAGTCAGGAGTTTCTGCTTCTGGGTCAGTCTCTGGTGAGGAGGACTGGTGTGAAGTATTTTAATGAAGTAAACTACTGTCTTTAAAATGCCAGAAAAATAATTGTGGATGTATATTCGAATAGGCATTTCTTGGATGTTGATTTTTGGGCATCTGTGGTGGCTAGCATAACAAGACCTCCCTGAAAAAAATAATTTCCAATGTACATGTAAATACATTTTATGAGATTTGGAAGTAATTATAAACCACAGAGGCAGAATACTGTGGTGAGTTTCACTGTAAATCCCAGAAAAGGAGCAAAAGGTACAGAGCAACTTCTGCTCATGATGTGATTACAGGGGTAATAAGTTATTGTCAGCTGAAGCCCCAAACCACTTGGATTTTATTTGATTCATTAGTAGTGTATTAAACTGGGAAAAGTATTCTGGTATTGAAATGTACTCTAGGTAGCTATAACAAGTATGCCAAGGCCATATGTAATAAATAACTATGGTGTTTTATAGCTGACAGATGAAAAATACTTGAGGCTATTATAGTAAAACAGAAATGAAAAGGGAAGAAAAAATGTATGTGCCTTTTTTGAGGTATGACAATGCAAAACGTATAAATAACATTGTTGGGGAATCCTAATTTGCCTAAGTTGAGAAACATAAATTTAAATTGTATTTGAGACACTTGCCACATTAAATATCTCCTGACATTTTTTCAAAATATGTGAAAGTTCAGAGATAAAGTTATTCATACAATAAGGTGTAGGGACATTTTAGATAAGCTCTCCAAAGCTTGCAAAATGAAAAAAAAAAGGAGTTAATATTTGCAGATTTTCCTCAATCTGTGAAGTAAAATATATTTTTTTGGTTTATGAAGTTAAAGTAAGGAATGAAATAAGACAGCAGTCTCAACACAAGAGCAATGGCTGTTGCTAATACTGCTTAATTTGCAAAAAATAAAATTATTTTTAGACCGCTTTTACTGCCCACTGTTTATGCTAGTTTTGTTTAGCACAAAAGCCTGTAGACAATGGCAGAGAGATTTTGAAGGACATGCTGTGTGTAATTTCTGTTTGTAAATATTATGATTCTGTATTTAAACACAGTATTTACAGTCACATCCAGGGAGGCAGCTGACTGCTCACATTTGGGAGTACTTCTTATTCACACAGTCATGGTTTTGGGGAAGATAAATATACTTTACCTGTCAACTTGCCAGGACCTCAGTTTCCTGATTTTCAGCAGAAAGGGTAGTTCTTTGCTCTAGATTTTTTCAGAGGGAGTGACTGAGGGGCAGGGGTGGGTTCTGTAAGGTAGTGTAATTCTTAGAGATTTTGTCTATTTGTGTAGTTTCTGCTGCAGTAGCATAGCAAGCTGGAACATGGAATTGGCATGCTCTTAGAAGTTCAAAAAAAGAAGGAAAAAAACCTCACTGCAGTAAAGAACAGAAAGTTAACCTTGAAACCAGACTGATTATCTTTCCTTCAGTTTACTAATTCATTTTCTCCTGTCTAGTGCTACTCTGTTTGACCTGTTACCTCTGCAGAGAAAGTATTCATGTAAAAGTGCTTAATTTTTTTTATTGTAGTAAGATTTGAATCCTGAACCCAACAATAAAATTATTTGAAAGTAAGTATAAAAATGCAAATGAAAATAAAAACTTATTTTAAATAGGGGGTATTCGTTTATGAAGAAATGTACACCAAAAATGTAATACATCTAGATTTTTCGAACAGGTTAATAGACTTCCCAAGTTAATGAGTTCTCATATTTCACACAGGAACAGACATTTCAGTTCTTCATGTCAGAGAATTGTATTTAAATCATTCTGCACAAAAACAGATTCCCTCTAAAGTGATGGGAATGGAAGTGAACCAACAAATGTGGTTCATATTTTCATGTGATTCTGAAATACTGCTGCAACAAAGAAACCTTGATCAAAGCTTGGTGGTTTCAGGGACCAAACCACCTTACCCTGCTTTTTTATTTTGAAGGTTTGGGGTCAGGTTTTTTTGATCATCTGAGGTTACAGTTTTCAAATCATTTTCCTAACATGATAAACTGAAAACAATTTAAAGTAGGTCAACTGCTTTAAATTTCAATCTACAATTATACAAACAGGATTTTTTTTTTTTATTCCACAAGACTCGTTAAAATAGGTGATTTTAAATTTGCAGGCACAGCATCATGCACATTTTATGTTATAAGTGGTTCGTAAATGTTCTTTTTTGTGCACTGTACTGAAGTCAAGGAGAGTTTTGTCCCGATATCACTGAAACCCATATCTACACTGGAGTACACAGAACTGAGCCTTCATTTCCCAAGAAAGCTGTGTGTCACAGCTTCTCTGTATTGGGGTTGGAAGGGTGACAAAGTACTGGAATTGCCCAGGAAAGAGGTGGAGTCACCATCCCTGGATTGCATTTAAAAAAAGTCTGGATGTGGCACTCAGTGCCATGGTTTAGTTGAGGTGTTGGGGCTCGGTTGGACTCAATGATCTTGAAGGTCTCTTTCAACTCAGTGATTCTTGTGAAATCAATTCAGACGAGTAATGTATTCCATAAGGGGAAGAGTGCTCATGTATTAAACACTGCTGAATTGACTTCTTCATTGTGTACATCATGCTCTGAGGTTATTCAAGATCAGTTGTGGAGCCTGTGGTATCTTTTACACAAGAGTGTGTCTTGATAGGAGTTAAAATCTACAGGAAATTTCTGTATTCTGACATTTTCCCAGTCACATTTCCCATGTTTCACAGGGATGTATGTTTGTGTACCCGAGTGCCTTTGGGTGGGTGAGGGGTTGCTTTTCAGAGCAGAGCTCCAGTCCTCCATATGCTATACATTTAATTTTAAATACAACATTTATGTATTTTGAGGGAGCTGCACTAACTTGCTAGTGTTGCCTCAGGGAGAAAGGAATTCTTTCATGCAAAAATTGTCACAGGCAGTGAAGTGATAGCTGAAAGTAGCTGGCCTTATTAAGCAAAGTTCCTGGAGGTGTTTACATGTCTATGTAGCTGTAAAATAGTCTTTCTTCAGTCCTAAGTCTTTTTCCTTTTCTCCCAGTGTTTCAAGTTAATATATATTTTGTTATATGTGAGCTTCTGTTTAGAAAAAGATTGTGAATAAAGACTAAAACCCATTTGCATTACTTATGTGGGTAGCTCAGTTGCTTTCAGTGCGTCTACTTGAACAAACAAAATAAAAACAGATTTAATTCCAAATCCTTTTACTAACCAGCAGGGAAGAATACTCATTGACCATAATAATAACAACTTAGCAGAGTAGTAGATGTCATCTATAAATTATACACATTTTTTAGTCATTAAGTCACATTAAGCAGTACTAAGTTTTGCCCTCAGCATAAGTAGTCTGTTGCAATTGCATCTGTCTCTTCACTATGCAGAGAACATGAAAGGAAGATTGTGTTTTACCCTATTATCTACAAAATTGCGAAGCTATGAAAAACAGATTACTATTAATAAACAAAATATTCTTCAAAGGGCCATGCATACAGTTGTGAGGAAACAGCTGCTCTCCCTTCCAGAATATACAATTGGCAAGTACATTAATTTTAAAAAAAGATTATTTTGAAAGCATCAAAAACAGTAAAAGTGCAGAAACTGTGACAAGAATACATATGCACATTGTTGTGATTCACTATGATCTGACAGAGGAACACATTTTCCTCTTAATACAGAAAGGGGTACATTTTAAGTCTTTCTCAGGCAGCTGGGTTTCTACTAAATTATAACAAGCAGTACAGGTGAACCATTGGTGACTTTGATCATATCCAAGTAATTTAAATAGTAATATGGCCTGAATTTTCTCCACCATGTCTTCCCTTTGCATTAGAAATTAGAGACCAGGGCATTTTTATGTAAAGCTCGTACACCAAACATGGGGCTTTTGAAGAGTACCTACCAATGGTTACAGCAATTAGTAGAGATACACCCCTAATTAATGGGTGAATAACCAGTAAAGACAGGCAGCTGTCTGGCATGTGTTCCCATGGCATTCTCAGGGCCTCCACCAAGACCTGGCACATGCAGCCAGAGTATTTTCCTCCCATCCATTGCCAGCAGGGCTGGAATCAGCAGTGATAATCTTGGGACTTGGGGTGTTTTTCCACTGAGAAGTGGATTTGTAAAAAAAACTATTCGTTAGATTCAGACCAGCAAAGATTCTCCAAGTACAAACAACTTGGACAGGAGCCACATAGGCTAGAACAGAACCAGACCACAGGATGAACACTTCTGTAGCTCATAGTCATTTGCTCCAGCTGTTTTCCTTGAATTCACAAGATTTAAGCAAGCTTGATTAGGATAATAAAGATAAGCAATAGCACATGATAAAGATAAGTAATACAGCTCTAATGTTTATAGGTTATACCACATGTTATTTTTTCACTGTGAATTTTTGCATGACTGTGTTCTGGGGTTCTCCTCATGGTGGTAGCTCTGACTCAAAGACCAGCCGCTTGTCACTTAGTGCAGACAACTTGTAATACTACGAGTAAATAAACAATGATGAGAGCAGGTATCACCAGCAGCTGAGCCAAGGAGTTGATCTGGAACTGAAAATGGGAAAGAAAACACAAATGTAATTTTCATCATGCAAAAAAACATCTGTGTGAGTAAGGACTCCAAGTTGTTGTTGCCAAAGAAATTATAATGGCCATTTCAACTGTTGTTGGTATTTTATCTTGATGTAGGGAACCTATGCAGTGACTAAAAAAACTCACCTTAAAAATGTGATGTTTAATTCTTCTAGGACAGTCATTAATTGTGACTTACAGATCAGAATGCTGGTTCCCTCTTACTAATTAGAAATGTTGATTCTTCATTAGATAAGGTGTCATTTCTTATGTAGATCATGTGTGAGGTCCTAAAAGTAGTGAAAGTGTCACCTGAAATCTTGAGAGGAATTTTACAGAGCTCTGAGTTCCTCAACTCCATCTCTAAGGTGAAGACTGCTTTCACCAGCAGGTACCTGCACCCTGGCTGTTTGCCTTCCCATCATGAGAACAGAGGCAGAGTACTTCTTCTCCCCCCGGCCTTTCCCTTTCATTGTGACCTTCAGGTGACAAACAAGCATCCTTTTCTTAAACTGATTTTGCCATTATTCTTCTCAGAAGCACTTCGTGTTTTTCAATCCTGCTTTTAAATACAGGCAAGAATGAAACAAAGCCATTTATAGGAGCAGTTTTCTAATCAGAAGTTCTATCCATGAGGCACCGTGGAGGTGTTTGTACTGAGGAGAATGTAGCCTCGTGTAGTTGTCCCAGGTGAGCTCCACTTTACGAAAGAACACATTGGAACAATCTTGTTCTTATAGTGAGGTCTGTGGCATCACCATTTTTGGGACTACTGTAGCAACACTTGGTACTCCAGGTGTGATTTTGAGAAGATTCTAGCCACTTCAGAACAGAAGACCTCCTAACATTAGCCCTAAAGACTCTCCCAAAAGATCCTAGGAGAAAATGACGCTGATGAAAAAACAAGAAATTCCTTTATATTTAATTTTCAGTTTACCCTGCCATGTAGCCAGATAAGTCCCCTCACCCCAGAGACATTAAAAAGTCTCAACAATATTCTGTTGACTAAAAAGAAGCCACATTACTGGGTCCCAGTCTGACTCTGGCTTGTCGCCGTTCATTTTGGCTGGTAAGCCAAATGGTGTAAAGTTCACACCTTGGACATTGCTAAGAAAATTGCCTGTAAATGGTGATTTTTTTTTCTCACAGAAGAAGTCGGAGAGTGGGCTGCAATGGAGGCAATCAGTCTCAACCAAGGGTTGAGATATTTTAAGGTTTCTTTCACCTTGGACCTGTGGCTGGTCTCCATATTTGTAGTAAGAAAATAATTTCAAATTAAGGGGAAAAGGTTGTGAAAATGTGTCCATTTGCCAGTAATTTCCAAGTGTGTTTTCTTCTGTTTACCAGAGATGTGGAGAAATAAGACAGCCTCTCAACTAAATTGACTAAATAAAAGGAATCTGCTTTTGAAGTATATGGATTTCAGAATCAAATTTCCTTTTTCTGTGCCTGTTGGCTTTATAGGCTTGTTTACTCAGGAGGAAATGACTTGTTTTATAATGTGTTTAACATCATGTTAGTTAATCTCTGGCATAATAAAGAGTTGTTTCCTTGTGTAAGCAAGCATTTCACATGTAAGCATGTGTGAATCTCACACTGAAATGAGGGGGGGTCTGTATCTAAGCCTGTTCTTCTGTTTACAAAATGGACACGAGCAGACTTGGTTACACAGCTATATTATATACTTGAGATAAACTGTAAATAGTTCTTTAAATTTGCTTCTCATTGCTTCCCCTCATTAATATTTTGGAGCAGTTTTACAACCAGCTTATGTATAAAAACTAAAGTCTGTATAAAGTGTCACAAAATGGAAATCTCAGAATCAGTCCCTTCAGAATAAAAAGTTGCAAAATTATCTTGTCGCATAAGGTTTCAAAATTTCCAGGCTCTTATTTAGACAACTGCCTAAGGACTCTTAAAAGTTACAGTCTTGAACAAATTAAACTTTAGAGGACATTGGATAAGTCATTTGCAAGTTGGGGAAGGATTCAATGACTAGTGGATCACCTAGAAGAGCAGCTTTCTGAGGAACAGAGAATATGCAGACCTTGAATGATACTACTGCCTTGCCTTGTAGCATTTATAATAATCAGAAAGTGTGGGTGTACACATATTAGAAATAATCTGTCTAAATCATTCTCAGTTACTGAACTGTCTGACTGTGGCAGTATATTTTTACACTAATATTTTTTAAAGTACAGTAGTGTAAAGATCTTTTTTGGATAACACTTGAAAAAATTTCTGTCATGAAATCAGCAGTCCATTATCTCAAAGTGAAAGACGTTAGTTGAAGTTCAGTAGATCCATTCATCACTAATACATCGTGTGTGGCTTTTTTGTCATTTTTCATCATGTCTGATAAAAAGCAAGAATTTGCCATCATTTTTTTTTATTAGTGATCAAATCAATATATCAAATGCATTTCAAATCCAAAGCTTTCAGTGTGTTCCACACATTCATGAGAAGGCTTTCTAGCATGTTTGAGTCTGCTTTAGTCCTGTCTACCCCTCTCTCCTGCATTGCCTCTAAGGTTTCCACAGAAACTAAAAAGTCAGTGCTGTTTTAAAGAATGCTTTCTTCCCTACTACACCTCTTAAATCTTCCAGCTGCTCTGGGGTTTGTGTGTTATCTGTCTGCACTTATTCACCTCATCCTTTTAAATTAGATTTAAAATTTAAAAATACAGTGCCTGGTGGTGCCACCCCACTGTTGCATGTCATGGATTCTGATTAACTTAGAGAAGAGATAATAGTGAATTACAACTGTTGTCAGCAAAGGGAAATGTTGTGAAATTAAGAAGGTAGTTATGTTTTGAAAAATAAATTACAATCCTGGGAAACAAAAAAACCTCAAGGAAAAGCAAATTAGGAGTAACATGGAAATAATATCACTTGGCAACTTGCAAGGTTGGAGGTCATGTTAGAAGGTCCCAGCCTATTCATTCTTCTGTAGTGTTTTTCATTCCTAGGTACTTGAGGTTTTCTCTTTTACTAAAATAGGGCTACAAATCATGCTTGATATAATTTCCCATAGAGACAAATCAGGCTGAAAAATATTTTATCTTTTTTAAACTATACAGTCAATTTCTGGTAGGTTAAAAGAGCTAGAACTTCAGATACTGGTATTACTTTAAAAGAAAAAGAAACAAAAGATGTGGCAAAAGGGAATTGAGCCCATGGGTGTGTAATAGGAGGCGAATGATTGTTTCCTACTCTGAGCAAGGCAAGCCTTCTGTGGAGGGTTTTATGTAATTTTCTTCAGCTGAACAAAGCGGAGAATACTTAACAAAATTGCCATTTTTAAAATCTCATTGTGAATACTCAGCATGCTGTGATCATACACTGTGTAATGGTGTTTGCAGTGAATAAATTGCTGTAGATAGTATAATATAAATAACTATTTTGTGCATTAAGAAGCAGTTCTCTTCATGATGGTTTCTATCTCAGGAATGCTCTGAGGACAGGGCTTTGGAGAATAAAACATCAAAGTGCTCTTTGAATAATATCAGTCTGCTAAAGCATGAGGATATTTTTAATAATTTTTAGCAATATTATTTAGAAGCAAATTACAAAATCAACTAAGTGATACTTACATTGGTAATCTATTTGATATTAATAATGTGGCCCAGACTTACTAATTTTAAAGACAACACAGCTTCACAGTTTCAGCCAATAATTTTTAATGACTCCCGTGATAGGATAAAATTTATTACAAGAAAAAAGGATTTGCTTCATACAGACTTTGGGCACATTGTTCAGGTGTGCTGCAGGCTTGTTGCAAGCAAGAAAGAGGCAGGAAACCCTAAAGTAAACTGCGTCTCACTTTGGATGATAAATAAACCTCTAGAAATACCTTGTTAAAACTACAGAAGACTGAAAATTAAAAAATGCTGTACCATACTGAATTCCAGTGGTCTCAATAAGCATAAGAAGCAATGTCAAGCAATACCCTGTAATACATTATTGCTCCTTTAGCAGCTCACTGGGATCAGTTTTCCTGTATGTTCTTCCAGTCAGGTATGCCACAAACATACTGATTCCTAGGTGTACATGAAAACGGTAACTGGCTTCAAAAAAATGCCCATAATAAGAGCAAGATATAACCACTTTGAAAGAATTGCAGCCTGACTTGGAAAAATGTCTTTGTATCCTCCTTCCCTTGCTGCTTGCCTAAAACTACTTTAAAAAGAAAAATATGGTCCTTAATGAAAGATGGTCTCAGTCAGAAAACTGAAAGAGCTGGAAGAAAGTCTGATTCAAAAATTTCAGCTGAATTCTCTCACTGCAATGGAAACTAAGTGGTGTAAGTGATTTGTCTGATGTGTCTCTCTCTACCAAAGCCTTTCTGAGTGACAAGTGGCCCAATCACTTCAACCTGTTTCCATTGTGAATAATTAAGTCTAAGGAAGGATACCTACTCAAAAATCATACTTACCTCATCTAATAATATTGATATTACAACATATGTGAGACATAAATTCCCATTTATATTGTAGGTTGGCCAAAAATACTGGATCTATCATAGACGCAAATTCAAGTGTTAGGTCATGGTAAGGCAAGATTTTTCAGTACCTGTTGAGTTTATTTAAAGTAAAATTAACAACTCTTCAAAAATGTAAATATATATTGTAATTCATTTAGAGTAAAGAGCTAATTTACTTAGAGGACTTAGAGCAGATCTCTTGGGCCTCAAATTTAATGCTGAAAAAATTCCAGGTTTGGTCTAGATTATAGCTAGTAAGAATAATGAGCATCTTCCAGCATTTTAATAGTGACACTTCGTTGCACTGTCTAGATGAAGGAATTGAGATGATGATAGTTTTAATAATTTATTTGATTGATTAATTGAAAAGGAAGAGTTTTGGGATTTTCAGCATATTTTCAGGGGGAAAAAATACATTTAAAAAATACTATGCATTCTAAAATTGGTGGCTTTATTTCTTGAGGAAAATTTAAGTCATCAATATTATAGCCCAAGTAAGCATTTATCTCTAATTCTGAAACGGTTTATTTCTTTAATTGTTCTTTGATTTTACTCCCTGGAGACCAGCTTGCTAATTTTATTCATAGCAGAGGTATTATTAACCACACAACAGCGCCTATTGCCACAGGCAGTCTCAGTGCTCGCTGCTATCTCTTTGTTTTTGTTTTGTAGAAGTGTATTCTTTTGGCTGCTGTGGCAACTGTTTATTACATACATTTACCAAAGTACCTCCTGATATCACTGTAGCATCTGGGTAGGCAGCTGTGATTCCCTTTCCCTTCCCTACGCCGCTGTCGCTGCAGCTCCCACTCTGCTGGCTCTTCATTTTCCAGGGAAGGAAGGAAACAAAATTACTGTACTGTAATAAACCACCCCAGTAGCATTTTTCACCCCCTCCTCACTTCTGGAAAAAGGTGCAAAAATAGCAGAATGTGTTGATGGCCTTTGATGAGGGAAAAGGAAGCAGGGTGTTAGGAGGAGTACCTGAAGTGAGGAAGGATCCACCATGATGAAGGGGCAATGATTTGTCACCACACAGAGAGAGGGTGGGGGAGAAACCACTCTCAGGCAGAAACTAGAAAATACATGCACTACAAAGAATAATAGCCAGTGACAAGGGTGTTATTAATAAGGCTCGAGGGGTGGTGGGTCAGGTGGGCTTCCAGGTTGCAGAGGAGATAGTATTGGGGCAAAAGCTGAAGAAATTCAGCAGATAACCTGTACTGGTGGCACCATCTGTATCCTAACACTGCCTGTATCCAGTGCAAAGCTACAGAAACATGGCAGTGGTTTACAGGACTGTGATGCCACTGCTTCTCAATGGCACTTTTTTTTGCATTTTGTTGAATAGGACTGGCTGGGTTGTTGAAGTGGGTGTGAATCACCTGGTGATGTACAGCATAGCTGCGGCTGATTTGCTTCTTCCCAGACTGAGATTATCCAGCAACCACTTCCCCAGCACAGCCCCACTGCTCATCTCATGGTTGTCCCTAGGCACAGGGTCAACCTTGAGCTGTGGTGCAGACAAATCAAAGACTTTTGCTTAGAAGTCAGTTTCATCATTATCACCTTAGTTTCATTATTGGCACTGTGTTCAAACCAGAGAGCAGGGAGTATACTAAGTTTATTTTAATGAAGCTTCATATCTGCTTCTCAAGAGATGCGTCTCATTGAAAGCTGAATCTGCAGTCTTCTGGTTTGCCACATCCATCTTCTCCCCTCACCAGCTGTGCACTTAAATTATTTTGCCAATCTTCTGGTACTTTTGTATCCACTTTGCCCTCTAGGCAAGAGGCTTCCCAGAAGCATTCAGAGAAAGCAGCTAGAGGCAGAATCTGCTCCTGTATATCTGTTAGATGTGCAAAAAATGGGATTGCAAGAAACTGTTGTAATACATAGAAATGGAGATCATTCCGTAACGAGCTTCTCTCCTCAGAAGGAAAACTCCTAAACGTTGAAGCCAAGGCTCTGCGCAATAAAAGATGAGGAAGAGAAAGAGCCTTCCATGTGTCCTTCTTTTTCCTATTGTCATAAATTAGCGGAGATAGCTGAGAGGGACTGCATCCTCCACAGACTGCAGCCTGGTTCTGGTGTGTGTTTCTGTGTGCTGAGGCAAGTCAGATTATATAATGCAATAATAGGAGTGAATTGCTATAGACAATGCCATGGAAAGTGAATTCATGGGTATTAGTATGATATCCTGGTTCTGCTTTATTCTTCACTGTTATAAAAGCTCACTCTCTCCACAAGAATCTTTCAATTTCTCTCTGAATCCTGAGGAATAGGAAGGCCTCCAGCCAATGTGCTTTCCTATTTTATTTGGCCGGACCAGTTCCCTGCCATGCACTGTTCATGTATCAGATCTAGAAAACCATTGAAGTTAAAATCCTACATGTTTTGTGCTACAGGCTTTCCTTTCCCTTGTGTTAAAGGGCGTCCACTTTAATGGTGGATACCAGCAGGATTCAGAGACCAAGAACAGAAGGGAAGACACTGAAATAGTCCTCATTTTCCACCTTATCAGAAACACACTACAAGTTTATGCTACCTCAGTCACAGACACTGGGAAAGCATGTGACCCCCACCTCATCAAGAAATATAAGGTAGATTAACAATGATAAAATTATTTTGACCAATCTGTTTTGTATGACTACTTGATAATCAAGGTAGACATGCTTATTTTTTTGACCTTCTTTATTTTCACTTTTTAAAATTATTCTCTGGAAGTTATGTACATTTGTATACAAATGACAGATACAAATCAACTGTACTTTAATAACTTCTCCAGATAGGTTTTCATCTGGTATATCTCATGGGTGCTTTTGTTTTCATAAAACTCTCTCAATACATTATTTTGCATTTAATATTTTAGGATATTTTAAATGCAGGAAAGCTTGGTGTTTATAATGCATTGCACTGGGCACGTAGTTTTTAGCTGCACTACTTTCAAGTGGATGCCTGCCTAAAACATATTGAGGGAATAGAAAATACTCCATGTGGCAAGCATATTTTAAAGCAAATTTAATTCAGCATATTTTAAAGCACAGTTAATTCAGCTCTAGTAGCATTTAAAGTGTTTTGCTAAGAACTGTAACTGATGTCCATACATTTCACCTTCAAGTATCTATGGGAAGCCATGGCAGAACTGAAATAGAGGAGAGGCAAAGGAGAGTGGAATAAAAAGACCATTTTATTGTTGTTGTTGTTTTCACTCCTTTGTCCTGAATTTCATACACTCATACCAATGTTGTTCTGGAAGAAAACTGGCTCCACGTCCACCTATTTCAGCTCTTCCAGTGAGCAAACCTCTGCAGAGGTGAAGTACTCTGTGGAGGGTCTCATCAGCTGTAGAATAATAGCAGCAGACAGCTGTCCCTTGGCAAGTCATGAATAACTTCAAGTCTCCAGGAGCTCAGCTGCACCTCCTTGGTCCCATGTCACATATTCCGCCTGGGAGGTAACACTGGAAACGTAGAGAACACCACTTCCAGAGCCACACTACAACCTCTCTGCTGGATCCTTGATTGCCCCACCCTGCAGAGTCACTGGGTTGTCAGCATCTGGGCTCACACTGGGAAGCTGCACTGCTGGTCTGACAGCAGATCTGTCCTCCTAGGAGTTCATCCAACTACCTTACAGTTCATCCACTTCCACCTGCAGCTGCCCAGCCACTGTTATCTCTCCCTTGGAGCTGACCGTGTAGCAGCAGGCTTGTCGCAGGCAGCACGTGTGTGCTCTGGCCCTGGGTCAGCTGAGCTCAGGACAGATTTGCCTTTTGCTGAGAGGGTTCACATCTGAATCTGTCCTTCCAAAGATTACAGAACTTCAGGCACTGAGCTGTTTGGTGCACTTTCTTTGAGATCTGTGGTTTGGTTGCCAGTAACTTTAATAGAGCTGGAATATAAATCAGACTGAATGTAAAACATTTGGGCTTCAGTGTGTTGGGCAGATATCCATGTAGAAGAGAGAAGGGTAATCAAATCCTCTTGCATTTTAAACCTTATAGAATAAGTCTCTGGCTTATGTCTTGCACATGTGGGAATTTTCTCTGGTGAAGCCTGTTTGTGTTGTCAGTACTGTGGACGAATAAAAGGCTTAACAATTAAGAAAGAAGGAAAACAAAGATAATACATCTGTCAAACTTTTTTTATTATTAATGCACAAATGAAAAACTGTGATGCCTGTGCATGCTGTTGCCCTTAATACCAGCTGTTGCCTGTGCACATGGGCTGGTATTTCACATGGCTGAACAGCCCTGCTGCCAGCAAGCACTCAAACAGGCAGCATCAATAACAGCAGTCTTCCCACACTCTATACAATTTAAGCTATTCTTCAAATTAATAATAATACTTAATAAAGCTTCATCTCTCATTTGCAAAGAAAACCATCAATTAATGTTAATCAGCGTCCTCAGAATGTGATCAGGCTGGGCTTGTAGCTGGACGTGCTGAAACAGTTCAACTGGCAGATGGAGCATTTTCCAACTATTCTAATTAATGACTGCTCATTTCAAATGTTAATGCAATTAAATAAATAGGCAAAACAAATAAAAATAATATACAGTATGAAACTGCTACTATCAGAGAGAATTCTTATCAAGAAAGTCAGCCTCACTCAGACCCACAAAGGTCCCAACTATTCCCCCCTGGCTAAATTAATTCTAAAAGAGCTAGGGCTAGCTTTTGTTCCTTATTTCTGACCATTTCTCTGGGAATGACATTTATATCACTTCCATTTTAACCTCCTGGCATCGACTGAGAAATTGCTTCTTTAAGTGTTAGAACATTTTCCTACAGAAAATGAGAAGGGATTCCTTTCATATATTAGGGGCTTTTTTGGTGTAAAATTTAACTTGCCTTGCTTCTTGTCTTTTCTATTTAAAATAATTGCCTGCATTTTTTTTAGGAGTTTTATGTGAACATTGTATACCATACCACTGATGCAGGATTGCATTTGTTTGGGCTTATAAAGAGTTCAATTAGCCCCTTAATGCCTAGTTCAGTCACAATTAAACCTTCCCTGTTGACTCAGGATTGGTCTTTGTAAAAGCAGTGGAGGTGGTTTTAATTATTCATTCTCTGGGTTGTTTCTTACAGCAGTCTCAGCTGTGCTTTATTATTCAAAGGTTAATGCAAACTGAGAACTGGGTAAATTAAATTTGTTTGGCAGCTAGCAACCTGATGTATTATCGACACTGTGAAATATGGATGGCAACACTTCTGCTATTGTGCCACTTAAAAAGCCAGATTTCATCTTTAAAACAATTGCTAGTTTTGTTACTATGGCTGATAGAAAATGAACGTTCCATAATGTTATTGTCTCTGTAACCCATTATTGTTGAGAAGGCAAGGTAGTTTAGAAAGCCAAGAAGCATTAACAGCTATTATAGAAAATGGATGTAGGTACCATGACTAATGAAGTGCTCTGCACAGGACTGAGTCGTGCAGCTGTATTCAGGGAATCATGCAGTCAGAAGTTTTAATGAAGGGAGCCCAAGGAATTGCAGGTGAAAGCAGGTTTTATTAACTTCCAGTGAACAAAACGAATAGTTGAGCAGTGAACATGACATGATGTCGTATAATAATTGTATACCTTGGGTACATTGTGAGGCATGGAGCATAGCCAAGAGCTTTCAGCTGTTCTACACACTGAGTGATTCCACAAACCCCTGTACGCTGCAGAAACCTTCACTGCAAACATAACAAGAACTGTTTCACAAGAAATGCCTTCAGACAATACCACATCATTTTTTGAGATATCTACCAGCACTGCCTTCCTCTAAAAAATATTAATCAGATATCTGGAAGTCACCATTCCAACTGATCCTAATTAAAATTCAGGTCCTGTAATCAGCAGTCTGTGAACAGAAAAGAAGTCTTCATATGCTTTTAGAGGCCATCCTGAGTAAAATACATATTTGTATGGACAGGCATTATGTTGTATGAAAGGAGGCTGTGTTGGCTTTTAGAAGAGTCATGCTCAAGAACTTTTATTAGTTAGTATTTTATTTCATCTTTTTTAGGAATTCACCGCACATGTGAGAGATTTTTCTTGTTTCATACAGGATTTTGTTTTGTACATTTTGAATATTATTTCAGTACTATGTTTTTAACTATATTTCAGTACTATGTTTTTAACCAAGGACTTCGAATTAACATAATCCAACACTTCCTGTTGGATTTTAAAAAATTAACATAACCCACTTCCTGCTTATATTATTTTTAAGATAGGAGAATGATTGCAGAGCAAAGCAGCCTTCTGTGGTAGTGACTGGAGACCTTAGGTTAGGAACAAGTGCAGCTGCAAGGTTGGTTGTACCCTGCTCATTCTTTAGTACAGCCTGTGCTGTGTAATATGTGTAATTACACTGCTACTGACTGGGGAGGTAGGTGGATGAGGAGGTAGGTGAAAATAGGATGGCTCATGAAGCAAGACAGTGACAAGACATCTCAGCAAACTCTCTGTATCCTTGTACTGTAAATACTTCACATCTGCCCACTAAAATATTTGAGATAAGACAGTTGAGAATTTTTCTGTGCTTATTTGAATAATTTATGATGTGATTTAATACTTCTTCCTGGCTGAATATATCACTTCTCTGACAGAGCTTAGGACATCAGATGCATGTTCTATATAACTTAATGAATGTAATACACAATTTCAGTTTCTGGTGTTACAGCAAAACCAGCAGTACTACTGGTAGAGTATAACTGATGCAGTATATCCTTGATTGTATGTGGTTATTATATTTTTGTTTTCTATTTTAGTGCTGGACCCAAAGGAGACAACATTTATGAATGGAGGTCAACTATACTGGGACCTCCAGGGTCTGTATATGAAGGTGGAGTTTTCTTCCTTGACATAACCTTTTCACCGGACTATCCTTTTAAACCACCCAAGGTTAGTAGAAGGATATTCAAAGTCTGATAGGAGTCTTCTCCTGCTGATATTTTTTAATGTGTGTGTTGGTATATCATTTTAGGATGAAACATAAAACTTTCAAAACAATAATGAATTTTTAAACTTGATTCTTTTGATATAAGGAAGTTAAATAACTGGCTACAATTTGTTTGCATGCTGCAAGTATAGCTGAATCCATATGGATTTATTTAGCAAAAGGTTGCATAATTTCCAGTAGCTATTTTTTAAATTTGGATTTGTTTCTAATATGAAAGTGCTTATATTTGAGGTGCACCCTTTATATGTAGCTGAAGGTACTTAATCTTTCCTGTTCACCCATATAATTCACCAGGCTTGTATGGCTGTCTGGACAAAGGTATGCACCTATTTCACTACCCCATATAGTATTTGCAAGTGAAAGATATTATAAGTAATCGCTTTACATCAGTTTTTTGGAAGAATGTGGAAAAATATGGCACTGAAGTCCAGAAACTAGAGTGACAGAGATTTACAAAAATCCTTAGGAATTCTTTTTATAATGCTGTCTATAATGATACCAGCCAGAAACAGAGAGCTGTATCAATACCATATAGGTGACAGATCATTACTATGATTAACTTGAAATGTCAAACATGAAAAATCTAGTGGTTAGTAAGACTGCAAAAACCAAAATGGGTGGAATGTGGCAATACAGAGCATCATCTATAACCAGTAGTAATAATTGCTGGAGGATCTCAGAATGGGACATTATTGCTTGATCACAGGATTTTTGCAAACTACCTGTGTAATTTATAAAAAAGGCAAACATCCTCCTAAAATGCATCCTCTGGTCTACAGAGAGAAGGAATTACCAATGTGAGATGCATGATGCTTGGAAGTCCTTATCTGGAAGACTGAGGGCAAATCTTAGCACACATGCTCAATAATTGGAACAGAAAAGAGGAAAATTTATCCCACAGAGCTGTTAATAGAATCAAATAAATTGATGGGGCTGTTTTCCATTAAACAGAGTAAAAAGAGGTGCATTGTTCACCTTGCCACTCTGGAGAATGTGTCTGGAAGACCCCCATGGAAAGAGCTATGAGATCAAAAATATTTACCTTGTTTCTGATGCATTTATGAAAGGATGGGTGTGCCATGTTGATCTATTATAGAAGGATATTGCATTAAAAGGGAGAGAAGACAATTCCTATTTGATTACTTGAGTAGATTATTGAAATGTAAGTACCTATAGATAGAATTTTAATGCCACAATAGTAATGTTTACAGTAGTAGATAACATTGATATTACCAGGAAAGGTTTTGTAAAACAAATGAGAGATGTGAATGCAAAGCACTTGTCATTTTGTAAATTGAACTTTCCCAGCCAGTAACCTAAAGATGGGTGAGTATAGCAGTCTAACTTTGTTTCCCATTTTTAGTGTTCCAGTTTATAGAAGCCTTGATGTCACTGAGGGGTCTTAGAGCAGTTGTACACCTTGCTGACTGCACAGTTTCAGATTTAAGCAGATGTTGTTGCACAGTGAAGAAAGAATTTTAAATTTTATAATATCTCCTTCAGTTTGTTAAAGCTCTGGGCATGCTGAGCTGGGGTCAATCCTGTTCTGTTCTTCCCCGTCCTGTTTTGCCTACCTCCCCCCAGTCCAGCCCACTGTCTGGACAAGGCTTGTTTTAGCAAGTCCTGTGTATTTACTTATTTCTTGGGCTTAGTCTGTTTGTGCTAGCTCCTGTGAAGGGTTCAGTCCCCCCAGAAACTAAAAATCATAATTTTTAGGGGATAAAGTGGCTTTATGACATATAAAATAGAGCTTGAAGTTCTCTCAGAGAGCTAATACAGAAGAACTAGCTCTGACAGACAAGTTACAGGGAGGTCTTTTGTCATTCTCTCTGTTGAGCCTGTTGAATCTTGAGGCAGTGTATGCAATAAACACCTTTTTAAAATAGAAATTGAAGGTTCAGTTTGCCATTTCACCACAAGGTAAAGTCTTTTTCAATCTGCACTCAGTTGTGCTCGGCAACTGTGTTATTTTGAGACATGAGTAATGCAGATGTGCATTGCTTATTAATGAAATGTCAAGCAAAGAGGTGGTTCTTGTCCTGCTTCGTAATAGATTTGATTGTCTGCCTTTATCCTGATGCCAGTTGTCACTGTAAGAAATATGTGCATCTAAATCATATGCAAATGTATTGCTTGGTAAAGAATAAGAGAATTGATGATGCCATATTGTCTCAGTAAACGACCAGTTTTATGTTGACAGGAATTGTCATCTGTAAAAAAGTAATGGGTGTGTGTGCACAGGGGACTAATGTCAGATATAACTGTGTCATAAGCCTGTGTTGAACGCATGGATTCTTACTATTCACTTCAGCCACAGTTCTAAATGACCCCTATTTTCAGTCCTGCTGTATGACCTTGCAAACTGTTGCTATTTCATTAGATATATAATTTCCAGACCTTATGAAATTTATTCATAATTAAATAGTTAGGGAAATCCCTTTAATTAAGTAGCATGGGAAAACCACTGCTTATCATAAGGTAGCTGCCTGTCAGCACTGCTGGGAAAGGGTAGTTAAATATGTTCTCCCCAAGCTGATCTCTAGCAAAAGAAAGGTCCTGAGTACGTGGAACATACCTCATGGCCTCACAGTACGCTGCTATCTGTGTCACTGGGTGTTGGCATCTCTTCTACTTCTCCACAGGTTGAGGATATTTGTGATACTTTGTGCTATTCTCAGAATCATATATTATAGGGTTATGGGCAGAGATGATTTTAGACTTCTTTGTAGTTATATTCTAATTTTTTCTAACTCCTTATGGCTCTATCATCTTAAAAAACCTAATGATAAAGTACAAGACTGTGAAATGTACTGAGAAAGACATAAAATGTATCCTGAGTGTTGGGAAGATTACCTCCCTTTAAGAACAGCAGAAAGGGTCTAATTCACATTTTTCACTGTGATTGAATTCATAAATTACTCCTGAGATTTCTGTGGGCCATTTTCGTCCCTCATTCACTATGAAGTAAGGAAATATTTAAACAAGTACTGTCAAAATTGATCTTCCAAAAATGTGACCACAAAAAACCTGGGAAGAAACAAAAACTCTATTTCCCAGATGCAATTACTTGTCCCAGCCTGGGCTTCCAAAGCCAAATTCCCACATCACATAACACATTCACTGTTAAGGGGCCTAATCCATAGTGTGTTAAAATCTGCAGAAAGATCCCTTTTCCTTATCTCTTCTCAGATGTTGTGCACTCCACTATCACATCCATTTATGTGTATGTCACACATGGATCTTGAGGAGGGTAAAATAATTTTTCAAGTAAGAAAAATGCATTGAAAATTTATTTTAGGTGTATGTCTTTTACTTTTATTAGCATCATTAAAATATGTTTGTGGTGTAAACACTGTTCAATTTGTGCTATACAAAGTTCTTGATATTTTTTGAGGGATCCAGATTACTTCTATAAACACTGTTGATGCCTCTTCTGATCACTGGGCACCCTGTTGCATGTTGGAAAACATTAATTAAATAAACAACAGAGACCACATTTGTACAAGTAAAGATGTTTTATATTTTGTTTTTTCTTTTTAACAAATTTATAAAGTAATTTTCATTTGCTCTTCTAGATAGTTAATCTGCTTCTCTAGTTTCCCTTTGCCACATAAAACAAAGTGAATCACTCTTTCATTCAGTTTTTGTTTAAGTATCTATGCAAATTTTCACTTTCAAGTATACCTTCCATTTTTGCACCTTTGTAGCCTCCAACATTCTTAAGAGTTTCAAGTTTTATCTCCATTTTCCACATTAATTCTCCTGTGGTATCCACTTCACATTTCAGGTTTCGTAGAACAACATGTCACTGTCATCAGGTTTCCCTTCCAGTCTGCACCAAGTCTTTCCCCTATGGATCCATAGTTTTCATTTTGTCTGTCCTTACCTGTCAGTGTTTTTCCAAAGTTACACCACAATCATAGAATCAAATTAAGTTCCTCTTTACCATCACAGAACAAACCATGTGGTAAGGTAGAGTGTAATTTGCTCTCACACTATTAATTTCTTCCTCTTTGAAGTGGGTCTATTTCAGTATTTCAGCTTTGTGACATGCCTTGAAACTGGACTCCAAATTTTTTGAGCCAGAGGTCATTGACCTTTTCAGCTCTGCTTTCCTTATAATCAATGGCGTTTGGCTTCACTCACAATTGCAGCACACTCACGCAGAGGGAGTTGCTCTTCCCCGAAAAAGTTCACCTCTGTGTGACCAATGCAGCTTTATAGGAGTGATGGAGGGCCAGCCCATCTCTGCAACTCTGATTTAGCTCTACAACCAGAAAACAAGATCTTTAGAACAGCTTCTCTGAGAACTAACAAATTAGCTTTTGCTTTCTGTGAGGCTCTAATCAATTAAAAATATTTCCTTGCCTCCAGTGTGAGGAAGCTGCTGTAGCACTGCAGAAATGAGCTGAGCACCTCGGTGGCTGAGTCAGCAAGAAAGCAGGCAGGCTGCACAATCACTGTTCTCCTCTTGGCTGCATCCTCAGTGTCACATTGGTTTTATGACTTGCCAGGCAGAAGGAAGGTATGGAACACACAAAGTGAGGCATAGATGTGGTGATGAGCTCACTTTCTGCTGAAGGCCAGATGCTGCTGAGGCTTCAATCTCAGTCACAAGGTGAGGTTTCACTTCAGCCCAAAAATACAGCACATGCCTTGTAGTGTAAGGGACTGAAAAATAGACAAAGCTGTGCCCTGTTCAGAGCAGAAATGAATAAAAATGCTTAGGTGATATGCCAAGGAAATAATCTTACATTTTTTTTCAGTGGCTTAATGACCCCGTCAACCCTTTTTATAAATACCTTTGAGATTTCATTTTCCTGCTAACTCTCTTCCTTTCATCCTTAATGGATTCAGACAGGTCACCCTTTGGCTTTAACAGATTAAAGGTCTCTCTCTCTCTCTATCCCATTCAGCACCCCAAAGCTCTTCTTTGGGGTATTGAATGGGATTTAGCCATGCCTTGATGTCTCTTGTGGGAGGATGTGTGTGTGCATATCTGTGGGTGTACATGTGTGATTATATGTCCAAGTGTATTTGCGTAGGGGATATCACATCTTTTAGTCAGCCTGGTCTGACAGAAAGAATTTCACCTCAATTTCTGTCCTCGGTCCACACAAGAAATCAGTGAATTCCCCAAGTATGCAAGGCTTTGATCCGAGATCCTCTAAAATTTAGCCAACAATACAAACACCTCAACTTTGGGTACACTACACAACTGAAGGAAAGGCAATAATTTCATTATTCTGCATACTCTCCCTCTGGAGCAGGAAGCTTTGACAAATCAGGAAGCTACACCAGATGTTTGTAGAAAAATGAATGCTCTTCAAGAGAACTTTCCTCCTAGGAATTGTCACTGCAGTGGAGTCTGCATTTTCCTCAAGAAAAATCTTTATTAATAACTTCTACTCTCATATTTGACTACATTCAGTCTGTTACAGTGTCAATTCAATTTAGCTGTGGCTGATACAATATGGATATATCTATCATCCTAGTATTCAGCTAGCTGTATTTTTGAATTTGAGTGATTTATAGAATCTCTTAATCCCAATTCTACAATTAATCTTGCTAGGGACTTAAATCTCAGCTGACTGAAAAATGGTTTATAGGACTTGAAAGCTGCAATATGCTAAATCACCTTTAAATCAAAATTAAAATAACACAAAACTCCGTTTCCTGCATGTAAGTCTCCTATGCCTATCAACTAACTGAAAAACTATTCCCAGCACTTGGAAGCCTAGATGGTTTAAATCAGCTGTTGGACTACAAGGGAGGCTCTTTTCCTTTTTAAACATAATTCACAATGTCTATGGAGTCTGATCTTAATGGCAATATTAAACATCTCTTCAGATTTTTTTAATTACAACCTAGTTGTAATATAGCACAAATCTCAATGCACTAAATATCCTTTTGTAGAATTCTTCTTCTATGGTAGACACTTTCAACCTATTTTGTAAGTTCATCCTCATGTCTGAGGGGCAATTCTTTTTCTTCCTGGCTCCTACTTTACATGTTCATACTTCTTTTATATGTGATTAGCTGTTAAGGATGCTTTTATCGGCAATGTAATAGAAAAACAGTGCTTACAAGAGTAGATGCAAAAAAGTAAACATTCCTTGGTATTTCTAACCTACGTTGTTAAAATGAACCTTACTAGGCAGATATGCACTTTAAATTGCATTTATCACTTCTAACACAATTTACACTTGAAGCTCTAAAACTGCCTAAGTACAGCCTATTTGACTGAGCCCTTTTTACCATCTCTGCAACCCTGATGCAAGCAGGGCTTCAGTCTGCCTCCTCTAGCCCCCCTTTCCCAGAGATTGCCATCATAAGGGTAGCCTTCAAACGCAATGGTCTCCTGTCAGCCTTATCCTTTACATTCATTTGCCTCATCATACTTCTCTCACAGCCCCTGTCACATCCTATTAGCTCTCAGTATCATGCTGTGCTGCTCACAGTTTTTTCCAGCTGCCTCCTGCCCTCCCCAGCCTCCTCCTCCTGATGGTGTGTCAGAGCCTCACCCAGCACGTTCCCACTGTGCTGCCTCTTTGCTGTTCCTCCACCCTCTCTTGTTCTCCTCACCCAGTCTTTCTGTTTGTATCTTCTTGCTAGAGCAGCCTGGGAATCCTTCATCCATGACAATAAATGGAGTTGGCAGGTTTTCCCAGCAAGTAAAGTCTTTGGGTGTTTGCAGGGAGAAATCAGATGCAGGGGAGTCTTTGAGAGGGAGAAATGGACAACCTACCACCAGCAGGCCATTGTCAGAGGCAGCAGGATCAGCCCCAATCCTGCTCTTCTCAGAGCAGCTCTTTCCAGGCGTGTGAGCTGCAGAGTGCACTTCCCATGCTTGCACCACCTGCAGTGAAACAGTTTCTCCACAGGTCCCATCCCGAGGATGTTCCAGCCCTAGAAGTGCTGAAGGCCAGGTTGGGTGGAACTTTGAGCAGTCTGGTCTAGAGAGGAGGTGTCTCTGCCCACAGCAGGAGGGTTCACACTGATGATCTTCAAGGTCCCTTCCAAGCCACACCAGCCTGTGAGTCTGTGATGTCTTCAGGTGATGCTGAACCAGCACGCAGTGGTACAGGGCTCTGGGCAGCTCAAACCCAGGTGGCTGCTTAAGAAAGTGTGATGTCTCTCAAAATGACAGAATGAGAGTTTTAAAGTGGAGGACATAGATGTGAGCAGAAATAGGTTAGACTGAGGAGAGAATCAATAACTATGTTTTATTGTGGATAAATGCAAAATGTGTATTTGATAAGGCAACACCATGGAAATCTCTGAGATTTCCTTTCAATTAATTTATTTGATAATTCTTCTAGTAATTGGCAAATTGAATTGCCAATGATTCTTCTAATGAATAGCCTCTTTATGCACTCTGTTTACAATACTCTAATTTATATCAGTAGTTTCTATTGATTTATTTAATCTTGATGCAAACAGCTCTATCTAGCTAAACTCCTCCTGTTTTCCTTACCAAGACTTAGGTGGGTTATCATTTCATCCAATTTCCTGTGAATAGCCAATACACTAAACTCTTTCAGAGGGCCTGTAGAGGTGTTGTATGGGGAATATCTTCTGCCTCACAGTGCTGGTTTTCATATTGCTTGTCATATTTACAGAAGACAATTTGTCTGTTGGAAATTTCAGAAGCTACATAATTCTGCTGTATCAAGCATGTTTTACTACTGCATAAAATCCATGTGATCTAAAAATTCATGATATGTCGATGTTTCTTGTTCTCTTTTACACACACACAGATAAATATACACAGATGTGAGAGGAAGACTTTTTTGCACACCATTACTATAAAAGGAGAGCAGATGGACTGATAAGGACAAAAAACTACTACTTTTTGAGTCAGTCTGCCTAGGACTTCTCATGTATGGAGTACCTAATTACCCAAAGGCTGTTGGAATTGGGTGGGGAAGAAGAGGCCCCTGTTTCTTAGAATAAAGTCTAGGAATAAAGTCTCATGCCTGGAGCACCATGCAAGAGCAATGTGAACTGAGAGGGACGTACATGTAGGACAGTACAGCCTGCATGCTTCTAACTTCAAAAGGGATTTTTTATTCTATAAAAGTTAAACGGCCAGTAAATCTTAAAAAAAAACTCTCTATAAAATAATTTTTTTGCTGACTTTCAATAAGGAACTATTAATTGTAAGAAAGATTATGCTGATTATATGAAAATAATTTTATAAAAACTCATAGTGACTTTGTCAGAGAAAGCTTTTGATGCTAAGCATATTACCATCTTGTTTCTATCCTGAACATCCCTAACCCAAACAGTAATCCATTTCCCTTGTCCTTTCCTTCCCTTCCTTTGTTTTCAGAAAACTTTGTACTTCTTGGATACATCAAAGATTATCATGGTCCCTTTTTACTTTTCCTGCTGTTAAATCTGTGTGCAAAATGAGTGCATTTATATAATATAGATGCTTAGTGCTGCTGTGCTAATTCAGTTTTTTTTCCCCTGCAACACTGTTCAATGAGACAGTATGAGTAGTTACTCAGCTTCATAATTACAATGAATATAATGAATAATTACTCACATTGCATACTGATTCATTTTCAGTAATATTAAAGATGAACTCATGTGGATGCTATTATATCCATTTAAATTGTTACCACTTTTGGTTGCTGTTGTCTTGCATGGTGCATTTTGCCAAAGAAGCACAGCACAGTTTGCATTCTCTGTAGGTCAAGCAAATGTAATTACAGTTTATTATTTTCTGCTAATGAAGCTACCATGCATTTTCCTTCAATAAAATAAATTATATCTGTTTTTTACCAAGCAAAATTAGTTGTAATCAATTGTTTTGAGAGTTGGATGAAGTTCATTTCATGCTGTAAACTTAAAAAGTACACTTAAATAGTGAGCTTCAAATTGCCAGTCAATTTTTGTGCACTTTTCGTGATAAATCATTAAGTATCTCAACAATTGTTCATGTGCATGCTACAAATATGTACTAACAAAGTGGAAATAGTCCATCCTGTCTTAGAAAGGCAGCCTGAGTGCTCATAGATAAATGAAGTGCACTCTGTAAGGAATTAAAGGGTGCTAATTAATATAAAGGTTACTGCATGAACGTTGTATCATTCAGAGCTATATGCACTTTTCACTTAGATTGTTTTATTTTTCTCATATGACTGAAGAATGTAGGCCTGATCTTGTTTTTATTTGCTCTGAGTGGACAAATGTATTGCTCATAAAGTCTGACAAACTGAGATGGGAACAACTTACTCTCTCCTGAGCTCTATGAACATCATCATAAATGGCATCATATTTTATATATATATATATAACCTTTTCTGTATGCAGTACAACTTCTTCCACTTCAGGTAGTGCCACTGCAGTTTTATTAAAGCAGAACTCCTGGGGTATATTTGAGGAAGGCAGAAATTTCATCTCAAGCAGGCATGCCGGATTCCATCCTTGTCAGAAATGAAAATTCTTGAAAGCAACTTCCCAAAACCGTGGGAATGAGAGCTCTGGGATCTTAACTCTGCTTCCAGTGTTAGCTGAGCAAAAGGAGATTGTTTATTTTCCCATTGGCTCTGGGGATTTTTCCTCTCTCCCTACAGTCACCAGGCTCCAGTGACTGAGAAGCAGGAGGTGAGAGTTTGAGCCCAAAGAAGCTGATGAAAGCAAACCCTAAGGGCACACTGTAAGCCCTTGCATGTAATTTGTAAAACTAGGGAATCATTTCTTCCTGCTGATATGATTTTGAAGAAGATTGCAACTGAATTTAGTGGTGTCTGAAAGAGTGTGAGATGGTGTACTAGGCACCATAGTGACTGCTGTGTTTAGAGGAGTTTTCTCCGTGGAAAAGAGAGATAGTAAGTTATTTTAAGACTTTCTCATGCTGGAAAACTGGTGTTGAAAATCACTCTGAGATCAAGAAATTACTTATTTTGCCTTCAACTAGTTGTCTCCAATCACTGACCTGAAATCCATATTAGTTTCCTCTTCCCAGGTTCTATAAACAGTCTTTTTTCAGTCCTAAAACTTACTCAGTGAACAGCCAGACATAGCTTTGCATGTTTGACATTCAGCACTAGATAACACATGAGTTTATTCTTGTTTACTTTCAAAAGTGATTGAATATAAGTTCTTTATCATTACCTTTTGGAAGTTTGTTTGTAGTACTCACAGTTTTCAGAAAATAGTCCCATTTTTCCCTATTTCCCGTAATTTGCATTTTCCTGACCTATACTTTTATTCAACAAAAGTTAAATATGCTCTTTAAATTCCAGAATGAAAGAGAATAAATCCATAAAGAACACTTATTGTTCAAGAAAACCCATAAATTTCTCCTCTACCATTTAATTGTCTGAAGGTGACTTCACCTGCACACCCACATACTCCTTTGAGCCCCTGCATGGGATTGTTTAGGTGTTTTCATTAGGGGGTAAATGGAATTAGAATCCACCATTTAAAGGACATATTTAAGTGACATCAAAGGTAAACATAAGACCACAATAAAGAAAATGCAGTTCCCCTGAAAAGGTATTAACACATGTTTTCTCTTTACACATAGAATAGGAAGACCCTGCATAACCTTATAATGTAGATATGGTAAGCACAACATCCAGAAAGTTACATCTCAGCATTTCCCACATTATCAGCAATTTGAGGCAATACATGGATGAGGAAAGCAATGTGTCATCCCATTTGTACTCTGCTGCTTTGGGGTGAGAACTCTGTTACCTGCAACCTTCAGGCCACAGTTTCCAGTGTATTAAGGCTGTCATTAATACAGCTTCTTCTGCAATTCTAAATACTGTGATTCTTTATATTCATTAATTGACTTGATTTTTCAGTATTAAAATTAATAAATATGACATATTTTAATTATAAATTAACTAATAGGTTGATTATTTAAATGCCTGTCTGTCTTAGGCAGGCATTTTAAAGTGCAGTGGCGTATTTGGTGAGTTGGTGACATTGTCAGTGGTAAGCAGCAAGCCTTATCTTGCCTTTCTCAATCTCACAGGTTTAATATGTACTCATAGTGAAAAAATGCAACATTTCAGGTCTGAGCATTTTCTAAAAACAACCTTCCAACTGCAAACAGGTGTAGTCCCACATACATTTATCCACCAGGTAGCATGAGATGGCAATAGAGTGTTGAACAGTTCATGAAAGACTTTGACTACCTCCATTCATCTCAGTGGCTCGGAATCCTGCCAAATTCCCAGTGTCCTTGCTTCAGTGCTTCAGAAGCAGCTGAGGCAGTGTCAGTGTCAGTCCTCTCTGCTGGCAGCAAAACAGTTATACTTAAAATACAAACTAAAATCGATGACCTTCTCTGAAGCAGGTTACAAGCTCAGACTGACCTGTCTATAAATATTTTAGAGGGTATAATTTAATCTGTGCAATGGATTCAGTGTTTCCCCCACATTCATTGAGACCACACATATCTTATTACTCTGTGTATTGAGATGACACCAAATGAAGTCCTCAAATTTTTCATTGTGGAAGTATAGGGCAGCACCTTTGTTGAGGTAAAATACTTAAGCATAAGCTTTATTTCAACAGTATACTGAAAATTTAGCATACAATACTTAAAATTAAGCAGGTGCTTGCCTGAGTCCTGGGACATCCTGCTAGGGAGCAGTCACTGATTCACTTCTAACTGGAGTATAGGAGTTCCTGGAGTTAATCTACCTGGGAAATGAATGAGCACCTACAATTCACAGGATGGTTCTCCACACCATCTTCCTTTCAGGGCACTTTTGACATGCAGTTTGTGTAAGGTAGTTTATGGCTTTTGTGCATTGGTAACCTTCCTTGTTCAAAATAGCTTCCCTTTGTAGACAGACATTTAATTTTATCATCAAATTATTTAAATAACTTTCTTGATCTCACAGAAGATTTCCTTCCCTCCAAATGCTGAATGTGCTTGGGTTTCTCATGAGGGGGAGAAAATATATCATCTGGCTATAGCATTTGGATTAATTGAGATCATTGTGCCAGAAATATTTTAAATTCTCATAGAAGTACCAGAAGTGAAGCACATAGGCTGGAAAACAGCAAGCAAAACCGCAAGTGAAGGGGGAAAAATGAAAGAATCTATAAGTATGGAGTGGCAAATTGTCAAATTATCCAATTAATTAGCAATACCTTTAGATATAGAAGCATTTAAAAACTGATTAACTTGCTTTGTAGGGTTCTTTGGTATAGAACTCACTGGTGTATGACAATGGGTTCCAAAACATTTTTCCAGATCTATATGGGAAAGTACTTAGGAGAAAAGTATTTACTGTTGAATGAAATGTTTTAATACCATAAATCTACTATCTTTTCTTTCCATTATTTTGTCAAAGCTTCTTGATCTAATCCAAGGAGGCAGAATTTTTCAGTGGGCTAGAGAATAATTATTTTTTTAATAGAAGTAAACTAGTGATAATACTAAATACAAGTGATTATTTCACTTGTATTCTCTTTTCTGCTTGCTGAGTGGCCTGGTAGTCCCACTCAGATCACTGAGATCTCTGATACTGAAGAAAATCAGAAGAGGAGAGTGCCTGTCAGAGTTTGCATTATTCTCCAGACAGGGGTTTATCTGTGGTAGGGCAGGGTTGGGTTTGTAGGCACCCTCAGCATACATTAGCACTGTCCCAGTGGAGTGAGGAGCACAGCTTCCCTGAGTCAGAGATTGCTTTGCCTGCTGTTGTCTCCTGCCTGCCCAGCCCCTCTCCTGTCAGGGCTGTTACTGCTGAGGTAGATGTCTGAAGTTGTATGTCTTAATTTTAGATTTTAGGAACATGTCATTGAAACCATCTTGGTGTGACTTGCCATTTGGGTAGAACTGATGGAGAAATTAGTCCTTGATGACCTCCAAGAGGTGGTTTTCTCACATTGTCCCTTCTTATCCAGTAGCCCCAGTATTCATTCTGAATATGAAGTGAACTTTCCTATTCTTTTAAAATAAAAAGCCTGGGTCTTCACCTTGAAGAAGTAGGACATTATTCTGGGCTAAAATAATCTCCTTGGTTTGTTACCTATGGGATCACTGGGAAGACCATATAAAATAGATACAGGAATCATCAAAAATAAACTACAAAAAAACCCAAAAGGTGTATGTAAACAATTCTACAGATAAAAATGTAGCCTGAAATTTGGAAATAAAATAATTTTATTTGAGCAGCCTTTCTCAAAAATATTTCACTTCAATTTTTCCAGGAGTCACTGCTGTGATGCCTCTGCAATTTTTTTTACAGCTTAATCTATTGTGTCAAATGATGGACAGATGAAGACAGTAGAATAATCTATCTTGTTCTGACTTCCTTCAAAGTGTGAAAGAGCTGTGGACCTGAGTTATGAACATTGTCAAGATCAGGAGCTGGAACTGCTTTTTTTTTTGGCCATATACAAAATAATGAGATTGATAAGACCAAGGCAGGAGGAAGCTCAGGAAACGTGTCCCATTCTCATCCTGCACAAACTGGTTTCACTGCTGGCCACAGCTGCAAGAGGCAGAATTTATTTCCTTTCTTTTGCCTTGCCCAGTCTTTAACCAGAGTAGCAGAGTCCCATTATTTCAGCATGGAAAGCAGAGTGTTTGTTCCTATGGTTCTTCATTGCTTAATAGTTGTGTAGTTGCTGGTTGAACGCTGCTGTACTGAAACACTCTCCGTTCCAGGTCACGTTCCGGACAAGGATCTACCACTGTAACATTAACAGCCAAGGCGTCATCTGCCTGGACATCTTAAAGGACAACTGGAGTCCAGCGTTAACCATTTCTAAAGTTCTCCTCTCCATCTGCTCCCTCCTCACAGACTGTAACCCTGGTAAGAAGAATTAACTTTCATATCCTCATTCATTCATCATTCACATTTGGTCAGCTCAGTAGTATCTGGTCAGTGCTCTGGTTTACTGGTTCCTACTAAAAAAAAAAAAAAAAAGTAAATTTTAAATGCTTTTCATATAAATAGTATAAAAAGAAAGCAGAGTTTCAGAAGCTCAAGTGCAGTTTTCGTACTGGAGAATAATTTTGTTTTTTAATTCAGAAAGTTTGATCAGTAGAAAACACCTTAGTATGCGTAATTTGGATATTACAACCAGGATATTACCACCAAGAAATATTAATGAGTTAATAAATATTGAAAAGGAAAGCTTTCGTTTAAATATGCTGATAATGTGGTCTCTGAAAAGAATATTAATAGCACTGACAATGATAGATGCCTACAGCAGACTCTACAAATAATGAAAATTGGTTTAAATGAGGTTTATTCAATATCTTGGACAGTCAGCATGAGTATTCAAAGCAAGCTGTCATTCTTATTATTAACTAGCATAGCACTTAACCTATTCCCTCAGCTCTTTTAGATTTGTTTTATGCCATTGACCACTAGATCTGTAATTTCCACTTTCTCTTACCCTATTTACCAACACATAATTCTGACTGTAGCCTTAGAAAACCGTAACATATAAAAATTACTAAAAAATCATTGAAGAAAATTTATGTGATCTCTTTATATGTCATGAGGGTTGTTGCTGGTTTGTTTTTTATTATACACTTCAATAGTATTTTTAATTTGCCCAAAGGGCTAAGAATTGCTTTGAAAAAGGCAGAATGTGAGATTCTGGCATAATCAGGGGGCTGAATCAAAAGCTGTAATAGAATATTGAAATATTTCAAAACTCAAAATAAGGTGAGAGCAGGCAAAAATGTGATTGACTGCTTTTATTTTCATGTAGGTTTGTTGCTGTATAGAACATTGAAACCTGTAGTGTTCCTTTCAGCGGAGAGGTGGAGTGAGTGTTACCATTTTAGGCACATTTATTTCAGGTGGATTGGACGCTCTCTACTAATGTCTCTGAAAGATTGATTTCTGTTAGTGTTTGGCCAAAAATATGCAGAAGTGTCTGTAGGTAATCAGGCAGATAGATGACAGAAGTGTACAAAAACCAAATTAATATTTGCTCATGTGTCTTAGAGACCAGGTAAAGAGCTAGAGATATTGAAAAGCTGTGCAGGGATTGAGAAGCTGTGTAGGGCAGTAAATACATGCTCTCTCATAGGGATACAGATACTCTTTGGAGGGATACAGTCATCTTGAAAGCTGGACAGTTTCCAGCAGTGATTTGAAATTTAGAAATTCACTACTTCTGCCTTCTCAATCTTAAATCCTTACAGATGCTGTCAAACAACAGTTTTAGTATATCAAATGTAAGAGGAATACTGAAAACTGTTATCCATACCGTATTACGATGTAGAACAAGTTAACACATCAAAAATGGGAAGTTCTTCCATTTAGTCTCTTTCAGTTAGCAACCATAAGCATTGTCATAACCACAGTAAATAAAACAATTTTATGATGTTTCATTTTCAAATCTTCTCTTTAATTATGAAGTAGTTTTGGATTTTGTCACTGCTTCATGGTAAAATTTTCTCTTTTTCTTTTTTTTTTGATGAATTAACACAGTTTCTTAATTTGCATCCCAGTCTCACAAGGCACTGTTAGCAGGTATTTTTGAAGTGCTGAGTCGTTTTCTTCTTCCTTGGAAATTGCCTGTTTCATGATAGATATTCTTTCATTTAAAAGTGAACTTTGAATGTTAGTGATGTACAATAGAACACTTGCAGAAATTTACAAGTCCTTACTTTTTGTCATGTTGCCTGATATGTTGCAGGTGTACTTCCTGTCCTATTATTTTTTGTGATATTTTATCGTTAAAAAATTATTGATTACTTACCATCAGATGGATGGATGGATGGATAGAAGGATATGTCACTGACATATATGCCATTGAAATATATCACATATATATATATGGACAAATAAGTAATTGCAGAAACATGCATATATTTTTTTTACAGCTGGGAGTAATTTTCTAATCTCTCAGTCTTCTCTTCATTTTACTAGTCTGCCCCTTTCTAAAGGCAGAAACACAACAGGGGTCTCGATTTGATAAGCAATTTTGAACTCTTTTTTCACCATTCATCAGCCAGAAGCAGATCAGGTCAAATGGAAAGGCAACATTGACTCTCCCACAAACATAAACACATAGGATGGGTGAGTCTTCCATCCTGCCTGCCCTCTGAAGCGAAGAATCAAATATCAGTTACCCCCTACTCTTACATTTATGCAAATCTTCATTAGAACAACAAATAGGAGTAAGAATGGTAGCTAATTTACCCTCAGTCATACACAGTGATTAAACAGCACCGAAGCACAGCTGCAGCTTCCTTGGCAAGCGCTGCTATTCTTCTCCAGCAGGCTGAGCAAATGAAAAGAGGTGTTTGCTCCTGCCGCTCCTGTCATTCACACAGTAATCTACAAAAGCCACGGAGAGTCTCTTTCCTCCCTGGTTATACATCACCGCCCTTTGTTCCCTATCACTCCAGGCAGGAGCAAGTTTGTCCTTTTTAAACAACTAATACAATCCTTTACTCATAAGCTGTCGCAGACCCTTCAGTCCTGATTATTATTAATTGTCTCTGTTTTGCTTGGCAGTATCAGTCACTAAACTGTGTTAATGAAAGGTCTGAATTTTGTAACAGCTGGCTGACTTTTCCATGGGGGGAAGGAGTGTTGTAGGGTTTGTGTGTGACTGAACCCATGTGCATTGTCTGCGAGTGCAAGAGAGCCAAAGGTATCAGAGGGATGGGAGAGATGGCGGGATACACTAGCCCACTTCAGGCATTAATATTTTTCTTTGAGGTGGTACTCGAGGCCACAGCACACGTCCCTTTCTGCAAATCAGGGCTCCAGTCCTGTAAATACTTTGGCATTTGAATGAGCAGCCCCACAAAACCAGATAAATACCTTTACCTGCATGAAAGAGAGAGAGACAGAGAGACAGAGTGACTGAGTGAATGTTTATAGGCTTTATGCTTGAGTGCTGAAAATGCCTGCTTCCAGTGTTAGCTGCTAGGGCTGGCCTGTGTGGGCAATTAGTCACTGCAGAGTTACTCCATGTGTGGATACTCCCTGCTTTGAAAATATATTAAGTTACAAAAAACCTGTCTTGCTTGGACCAAAAGTCAACTATACTTTAAGTGTTTGAGCGCAGCCTGAAGAGTGTAAATTTCCACACTGCCTTAATCCAAAGAGCTTTTAAGTGCAGATGGCCACTGAGGTTTTGTGTTTTACTGAGTCTGAAGTGCTAAGCAAATTCATTATTTTTTCTAGTTACAGAGCTGGTGATGTTGATCTGGGTTAGAATGTTAATTTTTCTCAGTTGACCATTGCCATTCTGGCCTTGACAAAGGTTCTTGAGCCCCAGGAAAAATATCATTTGCAAATGCTTCAGAGAAAATAAATTGTAACACTGCAACACTTTTCTTTGCATGGTTTTCTTCTTCACATTCAAAATCTGAACTTGGCTGGCCTGATTATCCACAATGTCTGAACAGTCTTAACATCGAATCGTGTCTGCTTAAAAACATGCAGCTAAGCCTTGATTAGAACATCAGAACAAAGCCTATCTCTCCATCACATCAGCCTCTTCCTTTCTGGTATCATCCTTCAGCTCTGGCTCCTTACCATTTTCCCCACGTGCAAGTTCCACAGTCAGTGGTGATTTTATCCCCCAGTTGACGTTCTGGAACCAAATGCTCTGCTGCTGCTCCTGGCTCTCTTCCCTGCGAGGCAGCCATGCCCCTCTGTGTGTTCCTGAGATGGGGATGTGCCAGGGTGTGCATACAGAGGATGAGTGGCACACTGAGAGGCGGCCAGCCACAATATTGCTTTCCCCTTTCCCACATATATTAGGCATCCAACATTTGTAGCCAAAGTAACTGCTGAAGAGCTCTACAGAGCCCTACTTGCTTTGCTCTTTAGAAACCTCTGCCTGGTTCCTAACCTGACTGACTCGCAGGAATTTTATACCCACTTGTTTTTAAGCAAGTCTTGTCCTATACCTTAAGTGACCATTTTTCTGGTTTTCACTCCTGGTGTTCTAATTAAGAACCATCCTGTTCCCTTCTTGTCTTTATTTGATGCACACTACTAGACCTGTGTGTATGAGTCTCCTTCTGTAAGAGAGACTTTCTGTTCCCCTGCTCATCCTCACTGCACTCATCTTTTCTGAATGTTCCTGACTCTTGGAGTTCATTGGGGCATGAGGCACAGCTAGACAGACTAACCTGCTCATCATCACCGTCATCCAGGTGGAAATATTTACTGCTCCCTGTTGGATGTGCCTATCTCACTTGGCAGCCCCACTGAAGGTTATTTGTCTTAGCCCTGTCATTTTCACTCGTTGTCTGCTTTTTAACCCAATTGAGTGAAATGGTGGAGAAAGAAAAAGAGGAAAAGGAAGAAGGAAAAATGAAAAAAAAGAAAGGAAGAGCAAAAGAAAGAAAAAGCTTTTGCTAGTAAGGGCAAAACCTCTGCATTAACCTCTGGCAAAGGATATGCTCAAAAAACTGCCTGCAGTACCCACTTCACTGGGGTCAGCACTAGTCAAGTTGGTTGCTCTGCTCTCAGATATTTCAGTGACTAACATATTATCAGTGTAGAGATGCTTGTCTGGTTACCTTTTGAACTCAACAGAAAGTGTGAGGCAGTTTGTTTAGTGTTACCCATAAAGTTTGCTGTGAATGTAGTTTGAGACTGAAGCATGCGTGTCCTCACAATAAATGTACTTATGAGAATAAATGAGTAGTACTATATTACTTTGGGCAAGTAGCACTACGTTACTTCAAAGTGAGACCCATCCATTTTTATAGTCATTGCAGTTGCACAGCACTTCTGAAAAGCAGACTGTTTATGTTAAAAAATTCTGCAACATACATTGTGGCTTTCAAATATATTGTACCTCAGTCAGAAGTAGATGTGCTGTTTTTTACAAGTACTGCCATGAATCATGAATTTACTAGATGGCTTCATACTTTGTTAACCTATATGAAATATTGTGGCTGTGCATTTTAATTACTTATATTTATCTAAGCATAGGTAAGCCAAGTCAAAGATCCTAAAGTTATGGGGATCTTTACGTCTCTATAAGGGACACAAGACATACTTTTAAGCTTTATTCATTAAAGTCATTCTTACATTTTGCCTTTATCTTCCCTAGAAACCTCTTGTTTTTATCACAGAGTAGGTATAACAGACAAATTTTGATAACATGCTATTGTTCTTTTCCTGTTACAATTACATGTTTTCCATGTGTTTTGTCATGGTTTAGGTCTGACAAAAGATATTAACACCCTTACATACAGCTGCATGAAGGTACTAAATTTAAGAAAATTTAGAGATGGGATTCAGTTATTACACTATTCTTTTTCCTTTTTTTATTTTTTCTTTTTCCTGTTTGTTTTTTTTTTTTTCTCTTATCATTTTTCTAAGGGTGTGCGAGGTTCTGTACTCTTGTTGCTGAGGGTATAAAATCCTGGTTCTGTCATCTTTTGCAGAAAAGGATTCAATAGTGTAATTTAATGCATATCTTTGATCCTCAATGGAATCTAAAACAGCACTTTGGAGTGTGATTTTTCAACCTAATCTTAAAAGCCCTAAAAACCTGAATGGTATTTGCCCTGCTACAAAGCTGCTGGAATTGCTGCTGTTACCAGAACCTCTGCAAAACACGAGTAGGTGGGGAGATTTAAGTCAGACAACATGCAAGGGAAGGAACTGAATTAGTGATTTCTCAGCCCATTTGCCTTTTAGGCAGCAGTATACATTCTTGGAGAGAAGTTGGTGTCCTGCTGCAATGCCACTGCCCTGTCCCATCCTTCAGCAGCCATCCCAAATCCAGTTGTTGGAATTGCTCCAGCCAGGGTTCATATATCCAAGTGCAACATGGATAGATCTGCTATCTAGAAAGCTTTGAGCATCTCCACATTTTGAATTTGTGTTGGTACTTGGGAAACATAAGCTGCATCTGAATGTTTGTTCGTAGCAATTCCACAATCTCTACAAATTTGCATAAGGTATTGACAGAAATACCTGGACTACCCAATCTACAATACAATACCCATGGAATTGTCTTCTGCACACCCCAGACAAAGGGGAGTAGATTCACTTAAGCTCTCTCAAAGGCATCTCCCAAAGGAGCTGGAGTGAGGCTGCTGCAATTTGCTGCCCACTGAACTCTCCATGCTCCTGACGCTGCTTTGGGCTGATCATCTCTGGCACAGGGGCACCAAGAGCCAGAATTGCCACAGCCACTTAAAAACCAAGTGTGTGTCAATGCATCAGGTTCCACAGGAATAGCTCTGCTTCTGCAGCCAGAAAAGCCCCAGCCATACCAGCGTGCATTTTAATACACTAATAGATGTCCACTGTATCAATAAAAAAGATCTATTTTCAGAATTACTGTGATACTTAGGGTTTCCTGTCAAAAAAAAAAAAAAAAAAAAAGTTTAAAATAAATCCAAGGCAGCTTAATAAAGGAAAATGTAACATAGTTGTAATAATAAAATCTGTTCCATGCTGGAGCATTTGGCTCTGAGTGGGAATTTGGCTGACTTGTGGTCACAGCTCTGCTATTTGGCTTCCATGTTCCAACTTTTAAAATAGCTACCCAGCCCTAGGTAATGAAGAACAGGTCCGTGCTCCTCACCACTCAGCAGCATGTTCCTCTCCATTATTCCATATATCTCAATCTAGCAGGAAGCCTGTACCATGTTCCTCTTCATCTGGTGCTTCCCCATAGCAGAGGCTTTCTGTCAGTGCCAGTTCACATCAGGTGTGAACTTCTGCTGTTTTTTTAGATTTCCCAATTATCATTCCTTCTTTTGCCTTCACGCTCAGTTGTGAAGTGAATTTAGAAACTCTGGATGACAGCAAGTTCAAGGGATGAGCCACTTCTCATTTTCTTCATTCTTGTATTTTTTTTTCCTCAAGCAATAATCTGCATGTTTTGCTACGATCAGAAACTGCTTCAGAATCCAATCTGATTTTTTTTGTTTCTCATTTAACATCTTATCAGCTTTGTTCAGCTTATCAAAAAGGATTCTTAGGCTTTCCTGTGCCCAAGTATGTGCTGTTGTGGTTTCTAGTGAAATTTTGTTTCCTTTTGGAACATTTTTGTCAAGACATATAGAAGACAGGAAAATTATAAGTCCTCATTATAAATACTCATTAAAATTATAAATACTCATTCTTTAATAATCCATATTTGACTATGTTTGTCAACTGTGATGAATATTCTGGAAAATGACTGAAATACTTTTAAGTTGGTAAAACAATATAAATTTGTCCCATTTTGTGAGGCTGGCTAAGCCCTGCTACTTTGATTCTTTCCTGGCACCCACAGGCTACCAGGTGCAATGTCACAACACGGTACTATCAGACATAAAACAAAACAATCTCATTTTCCCATATATCCTTTTTGTAAGCGGCAGAGGGTCATGTAAACAATGAAATTGCTCTGTTGTCTGAGAGTATTTATATTCCTTAGCTTGGAGCTGTTTTTTCCCTTTTCTTCAGAGTATGTATACTGTACTCTGTCAGGAAGTGGGCAGGTTTCTGGGCTGTTTCAGCACAATGGAAAACACTTTCTTTGTATCTGAAGCAGGAAAATACTCTATGCCATGTCACTCAAGCATGGCAACTAGTAACACAGAGTAAATGAAAGTTAAAGTAGCCGGGAATCCATTCAGGGAGTAATGTTTTTTGGTTTGTTCTGAGTTGCAACATAACCTTTCTGTTCCTTTTTACATCTCTGACATGAGCTGTCTCCAAATGGGATGAGCTCACTCAGGAGGCTCTGGCTCAGCAAAGACAAAGCTCAGTGCGAGGTTGCTCTGGTGCCTCAGTGCTGCTGGACAGGGAGCAGAGCAAATGTGTGTTCAGCATAAAGACCATCCTAAGAAGTTGTCCTAAGGGAGCATGAAAGGAAAATCCAGCATAAAACTGATGGAGTTTGTTCTCTCAGTGAGTGTAGAATGACTACATCAAAGGTGGGAAAAATATGAGAAAAGAGATCCCATCAACTGTGATGAAGTTCTTTTTGCAATAAAGTACTTGTGTGTCTATAAATACTGTATGTTCCTCTCCCTGTTCTGCAGAACCTGCTACATATGTAAATTTACATATTTGCACTGATTGTATCATAGAATCTGGAGCTGATATTTACAATTTCTTGGTAGCTCATCAGTGCTTTCTCTTTCCATTCCTTTTAAAAGATACTGTACTATATGACTTATGCTGTAGTGTGTATACAGTACTTACTTCTATAGTTTGAATCACTTACAGCTTCTCATTTTCTGAGCTGAACACACAGTACCAATATGTTAAAGGCATTTAGGCACCTAAAGCTTCTGACTGTCAGCTGGCAGGGTTTTCAGTACTTCCCATGGGATTTACACATCTGAAGTCTCACTAGGAGCCTCTCAGCACTGCCAGGAAGAGACTTGCTATACATCTGGTCTTTAAATATTTGCAGACACATACACCTATATATCTTCAACTCTGGACATGATCTATAAACATGGTATTAAACAGATGTAAATGCAAGAAATGCAGCAGCACATTATGAAAATTGCATATAGAAATGCATTGAAATAGAATTAATTTGCTTTGCTATGAAAAGCTGATGAAACTGTTACAAGATTTGTTCTTATCAGTTGACTAAGTCCCCTCAACATGAACTCATGGCTGTGGGGATTATTATAACAGCAGGGAAAACATTTGTGAACTGTCATCCCTTTAGTAGTTCTCAGGAAAATATGTCTTGGAATATCTCCTAATTATGTGTGCAGGGGGAGGAGGCTTGGATCAGGATTACTATTGATGTTGGCCTAAATCATTGCTCTTTTCAGTTGCACTTTGACAACACCTTATGTGTAGAAGAACATTATTTGTGAACATAGAGGCTTTTCGTGTGTTTAGATTTAGATTATTCAAAGCTCACAAAACTTCATTAAAAAGATTAACACAACTATAGAGGTAAAATTGCTTAGAAATACTTCATTTTAAACCCCCCCATTATGGTTTCAGAAGTCTACAGTCTGTTTAATTCTTTTTTTTCTGAAAAGTGTCTAGAAATATTTACATGAGAAAATTGGTGGGTTTATGTAATTTAGAAAATGAATGGTAGAAATTATTAAAAAAAAAAAAATCTGGATTTTGTGGTATCCAAGGCATGATGAAGTCATTAGCTGTAGCTCCAGATGCCAGTCACACACACACACTTACCCTGTTCTTTTTTTATTCTGATGTATCTGGAACTCTGCAAAGAATAATGAGTAGAAGGAGCACAGTCACTCTCTAGCAGAAGACCAGTGCTCCTCATTGAGTCAGGTACATTGCCTGCAACTGCTCATCCCTCAGTGGTTCAGAGAAAAGTCTAAAAATCCTTCAAAGTACTTTACTCACACACTAATACACAGGAGAGGAAATTCCCTCCTAGCTACAGCTAAGAATCAATTATGTGTTGAAGGATGAGCAGTACAGCCTTTGCAATGGTAGCTCAGGTGGTGCATGGCTACCAAATTTTCTAATTCTTTTTTGAGTTTACTAAATCACTTTCTAGTATTTCTACACTTTATGTTTTGTGTGTGCTTAACAATTTGATATATGAAGCATCTCCTTTTAACTTTTGCTAAATGTGGTGGGGTTTTGTTTGTGTTCTTCTCTTGCCATGGAAAAGAAAGAAGACCACTTTTTTTTTTTTTTTTAATCTTATTTACCAAATGACCTGTCACATCTTACTTTGTGGTTTTTTTTTTTTTTCCTTCTCAAAGAAATCACCTTAGATTTCAACCATTTTTAAATGGAAAAGCTTTGACCATACTGTTAATGATTTCTTGTCCTTTTTAATAATGTTTCTGCTCCTAATTTGTTTTTGCTTTAGGAGATGTGAGAAAAATTGAGCTTCAGACATAATAATACCTAACCATCAGTTTATTAAATGTCATCTGATTGAATCAGGGATTGACTAACATTCAAATCAGTAAAGAAGCTTTGTACATCTGTGACAAGAAATAAATGTAAAGGGATGTAACTGGCACTCATAAGAAAAGAGTCTTGTCACAACACTTAACTGTTCCTCATTTTTATTCCTCAGAAAGAGTTTCTAGAACATCTAGAATAAACTGGAAAAATATACACCTGAGTTTTGGGTTTGGTTTTTTTTGCATGAAACTTGTAAAAGCTCTATGCTAAATATACATACCAGGCTTTTAAAAGTTGGTTGATTTCTGCTCAAGAAGTTTCTGCACAGTTTCTTTAAACTTAGGCTCAACCATCATTAAATTAAAAGTCGTTGAGAAAATTCATGAGTGATGGATGCTACAAATACAAAAGGTTACAATTCATTTTCTTTCCAATAAACACGTGAAATTTAAAATACTACCAGTGGAGGTTTCCTATGCCCATTAGCTCAGAGCGAAGACAGATACTCTAGTGAATACACGTAATAAATCTTTGTGTGAACCAAGACCAAAATAAGTCAGCAACGTTAAATGTTTAACAATGTGAAGTATTTAAATAAAGTTATTTGTTATTTCTTATATATTAAATACAGATTTCCAGCTTAATTTCAGTGAGTTCCAAGATAAAAAGTAAACTGCATTTTAAAATACACTCTAATATTTTACAGTCATTAAATATATTTTATTTGTTTCATGCAGGTTTTTTCTGCCAATAGAGACGTCTTTAATCACATTGGAATTTTTTTTTATGAAGTAGATACATCACTTGCAGGCTTAACCCATTCTACTGAATGTATTTTTCTCACTAATATAACTGTATACATTTAAAGGAAAAATACATAAAACTAGAAAATCAATAGATTTAGACATCACATTCTAATTTCAGAATAATTTAATCCAATATTAATTATTCCCAGTCAATAAAAATAGCTCAAATCTCAGATGGAGTAAACTGGCATCAGTCCTGCTGAGCTTTTACAGTCCAGATTTTTCATTTAGACTTTGTTCCATTTTTCTAAGTGGGGGTTTGTTTTGTGTTTTTTGTTGATTTTCTTTTTTCCCTGTGTACCTTTTTTAACATGAAGGCAAGGACAGATTTTCAAATTTCTTGCCATACATTTCTAACTGCCTATGAACCACCATCAGGAACCTAATTAGCATGACTATTTTTAAGACTGATTTTCCTGTTCCTAAAATACAATTAATTTTTGTTTCACCATAGAAATCACACTGCTTCGCGTGCCTTAAGCTCCTGAAAGGAAGCCTGCTACATTTGGCAAACAGATTCACAATAAGAATGTTGAGTCAGTCCTGAAAAGCAAAATTTATAAGCTTGGATATGTTAGCTATTAAATCATTTAGTCTCTCACTTTCTTGTGTAAGATTTCAGAAATTAGTATTCCTGAGTCATCCAGATTCTACCTTCAGAGATGATTTACACTGCTGCAAGACATGTCTCTCGTATTTTGCATGGCTAATTTTCTATTTTATTCAGCAGGGGAGGAGGAAACGGTTGTTTGTTTTTTACAGTTTTGCAGATCTATCAAAGGCAACAAATAAAACAAATTATATGCAGTGTGTGTTTCAGAATCCCTATTTTCACAGCAAATTAAGTTCAGGTGCATTAGATGGACTTGTAGACAGCTACTTAAATACCAAAATATATCGTGCAATTGTCCCAAATTTAAGGATAGGCTGTACTGTAAAATTTCATATTCATGTGGGATACAGAAATAGAACTTTGATTAGTAAATTGTTTGTAGAATTTTCCATCTATACAAGGCTTAGAAAAAGGCCCTTCTATGGAGTTGAGCATTTACAACTCCAAGATGAATTTGATTTCTGAAAATTCTCAGGGGCTGGAATCCTTGTTGCTTGGGTTTTTATAATATCAGTTAGATAAAGTGGCTGCATAAAGTGGCATGAAAGTGGAACTTATTGTAAGACATAATATTATACTAGCAGAAGGAATTCCATAATGAATGACCTTTTGTGTCTTTTCCATCTCTACCTTGAGCAGCTTTTTTCTACGGCTCAGTATCAGAACTCCTTATGCCAATGTCTGAAATCATTTTGCAAAGTGATTACCATTTAGTTAGGCATGCCACTGGAGTCAATGTGACCCCTCAGGCAGGAAAGATAAGATTTCCAAATAAAGTTATTTTAACTTATATAGTTACAAAATAAGAAATTATCGCTGTAAAATATCACAAATTCAATCTTTTTTCAGCGTTGCCATGTAGTTTCATTGCAACTAATCCAGGAGTAGAATTTACCTTCATGATGAGTGCTACTTATTTTGTTTAACCTGTTTTTTCCTTCTAGTCCTATTAGAACCTGTTCATAATTAGGCATAATTGTATTAGTGTTCTGCAGTTACTCTAAAAGTGGATAGTCCAGTTGGTTGCTAAAATGGGGTTATTTTCTCACTCATGTGCTGATTACCCAGTCATTACCTGTATAGGTAGGGGATGGAGAGGCCCGACTGCTTTTTGTGTTATTGGGTAACAGTAGGAGGTGTGCTCATGCAAGGCACACTTAAGCTCCAATTCCTGTTCCAATGGATGTTCAACCTGCCAAGGGATTTCAGGCCCTGGGCTATGAATGAGTTTCATTTAGTAAGCCTTAAAAGGGATAAAATTCTCCACTAACCCCACCTCCTGTAAATAAAGGCATCTTGTATTCTTTTGACATTTTTATAGGATTCTTAATAGCAGTTTTGGATTTAAATTTGACAAATTAATAATGAGGTTTGGATTTAAATTTGACAAATTAGTGATGAGATTTAATTGGACAAGAAGGGGAAAATCAGATTAAACCAAAATACGCAGCATTCAAGCACATGTAGGCTTTTCTATTTTCTAAGGATGAATTGCAATAAATGTATAAATGGATGGATTCAAGAGCAGGTTTCAAGATTTTTGATATTGCTCACATTCAAACACTCTTCTAAGAGTGCAAATATCTTCAGGACTCATTTTTCTCTTAGTGTCTAGAAGTCTCTCAGTGTCTAAAAGACCAGACCATGCAGTAACACCTCCTCCCTTCCTGTCTTCTGGGAGTCCACATGGTAAGTGGATCCTATAGGAGCTCCTGGTTTTCTTTCAGAGCAGTCTACCTTTGGTACATGTGATTACAGGATGTCTAACCCCTCACAAAGCATGGTCACAGAGAATAGCTTTACCCTCAGTTTCTTAGGGGTTAAACTGTTTGCTCAGGATATGTAAGACCCATAGGTCAATCCTTTGCCTGGAGGAGGTGATTAATGGGAAATAAGGAGAGAAAAATCCAGAGACATGAGCATTCCTACAGAATAGCTATCCCTCTCTTAAAGAATCTTCAGACACATGAAAAAAATCACATCCACAGTGCTTTTCTGAAAATACAGTTATGACCCTATGGATAAAAGCCAGTTTAATTATGGGTCTTAGTGTTTTGGTTGCTTGACAACATGTTGAGATCCGAGCGCTGTGATTTTCTTATTATCCACTCACAACCATCTTCCACAAGGTAAATGCATATTGCTGTAGCTTCTTCAAATTTTATCAAACCACATGCCATGTAATGTCTTTCAAATTAAGTTCTACAGTTGCTAACGCCTTTTTATTAATTTTTTTCTAATAGCAACGACTGCTTCTCAATTGAGTAAGTTATTATGAGCAGACACATTGCTAATGTATCTGTGCTTTTAATATTGAGACGCATCCAAGCATCAAAGTGAAGTGTGTTATTTTAGAATTTTAATTGTTCCAGCATACTGGCACATCTAATAGGTGCATGTTCTTCCTTAATTAAAGATAACTCTTCAAGATCAGTACACTGTGCCTTGCTGATCTTTGATTGCCTCAGCTAACTCCCAGTCAGCCAGTGAAGTTTATAGAAATCCTGCTAAAAACTGAAGACTGAAAAAAAAATCTTTCTCTTTAAGCAAGAATGATTTCCCTTGGCAAGATACAGAGATGAATCACTGCCAACACTTTCCTTTAAGAACTGCGTTAATAAAATTGGGCCAGATAATACTCCTTATTTCTGAAACATCTTTTTCTTAGGCAGCCTCATATTTCACACCAGCGTGTGGTAGGTAGCCTGACAGCAATCAAACATAAGTCTAGAGAGAGGAATGAATTTCTCCCTCCATGCTTACAAAATGGATATTTTAGTAAATGGATGTTTCCTAAACTAGATTTGCAGAGTTCTTTTATTTTTGAAGATAGGTAACATTTTTTTTATTGAGACAACAGTTTGGACATTGTAATCAACTCACGTTGATTATGCAAACTTAACAGAAGTCAAATGTATTTCTGGCAAGTCTACAGTGCTCAAAATTTAGAGTCAAGTCATGGGTGGCAGCCTTTTTTGTGATATACATCTGTACAGCCACATTTATGAAATTATGTAGATACCTTGCCTGGGTGATGGAAGAGCTTTAGTCCGGCTTCACAGATGGGAAGCTAAGGCACCACTGTAAGACCAATTGACTTTCTTTCTATATATATTAGAATGTCTCTATTGAATGTTGAGAAGTGAGCACATAAATCTGTAAAACTAGTTCCTGAAATGAGAAGCAGACTTCATTATATGTTTCTACCATGAACTATAATTTCTAAAATTGATATTAGCTTCACTGACTTCTTTCCTAGTAGACATTTGATCTTTCTGGAATTTGCTCCTTTCTCTAGTGCCAACCATTTTTCTTTACTGGAAAAACTAATTTTATTTGTTCTCTTTTTGTAATACAATGTTCATTGATCACTTTATCATTCTTCTGTATTGCTTTCAAAGAGCCCCGCAGATGGTTAAATACGTTCTATGTGGATAGTTGAAATTGTGATTTTGTGAAAGTCAGGAATAAATTGCAGTTCAGCTTGTAGGCTGTGTAAAGCAATTCAGAGCCCTGCTACCACCCTTTGTTCTGCCCTGAATCACTCTGTTGTTCCAGTTCGTGCGCGTGTGTTGATCAGGCTCCCAACCGCGAGCTCGTTTTATTGCTGCACAAACAGGGATTAGCACTGCCGCGCTCCTTTTCACTCGTGCCCTGGGTTTGAGCACTCTTTTCAAAGGTGAAGGGTTAGTGGAGTAATTCAGTGGACCACTTTACCTGTCTCTGCCCTCAAAGAATTACTTAGTCTGTGCATTATTATTAATGATAGCAAAAGAGAGCAACACTGCTGCTCTAAGATCACTGAAGGATGCTGTGATGCATTTCACATATCTCATTTTCTACATCAAGACTCACAGTATCCTTGACATGGTCTTCTAGGAGTTCACTGAGTTAGAAGCAGGTGATATGTGGCTAACTATGAAAACTTCCTGAGGCAAAGTGACACAATAAATAAAATTACTCACAAACAATTCATCTTCTCTTAATCCCTTCCTCTTGGAGTACTAAATTGTTCTGCGACATGTTTGGTATAGCATGTCTCACTGCTGCCTTTGCAGTTTTCACTGACTGGTCTTTTTGTAACACTAACCTGGATACCATTGAAAACAAGTAAGAAAGTATAATTACATATTAAATAATTTTTAAATTAAGAGTGGTTTTGGTTTGAATCAAACTGTCACCATTTGCTGTTAAGTAAACAGGTGGTTTTGGTGAAGTGTTAGTTTCTGTGCTTGTCCCAGTCCTAACTTTAATTTTTTTTTCTTTAGTTTGCCTTTTGAATCTTAAACATTGGTACAATATTAAAACCAACAAAAATTGGATTCCAAAATCTTGGTTTTCACTGCAAGCCAGTGTGGGAATATATTCTGTCCTGCACTGCTGTTTGCTATGAAAGCACCAAACAAAATGTAGTTACTGAAAATGTGAACTTTTATTCATGGGGAGGTTTGGTTTTGGGGTAACCTATCCTGCCTGTACTGCTGCATAAAGATGACTCCAACGCAGGTATCCTGTGTATAACATAGAGAGCACACTGACTTTTCCCTAAAAAGCTCAAGCACTCCACATTTTAATTGAAAAATAAATACAACATAATATCTGGTAAGAGAGGCTGTCCTAAAAGAAATGAACAAAAAACAGTAGTATTCCCCAAACCAAAAATTCTTCTAAATGTGTAACTGAAGTTAAAATAACTAGAAAATTACTTCTTTGTTTCATGTCACACATCCTGTCCAAAGAATAGGAAACATTTAATTTTTGCTGACTGCTGCTTCAGTACAGCCTCTCAATGGGGTGCTCTCATAGCTGTGAGCATGAAGTCATTTAGTTCAGGAGAAGGAATAAGACCTTTCAAATTACATAACCTTTGGAAATTCTTCCACTTTTAGTTCTGCTCTTCAGGTGGAGCCCAGCTCTTTACAGTTTGATACAAATCTGAATCTAAATTGGACCAAGAAAAAAAGTACGTTCTAAATATTTGGCTGAAGAAACTTGAGATTTTTATAGGGCTGTGGTTTTTAGGTTTTAAGGTACTCCAGAAATCTTCTGAGAACCCACTTGTGGTGATGTAATAACTGTTCTCTGTTATCAGCTGTTCTCTGTTAAAACTGCAAAATACTGCAATGGAAATAAAATTCTACTTTATAAATGCTCATAAAAATATATAAAATGCATTCAAACACCCGTAATGTACATTTTAAGTCTAAATGTGTGTCTCTTTAACCATGTTGGCATTACCGATTGGAATTTCATTGCATATTGTGTGGTTGATGGGGAAGGCACATTGAAATCAAGCTGTTAAGCACACCATCTCTGTTTTTTATTTCACTAGAGTATGTTTGCTGTATTTTTAAAAGAGCATTGCAAAGCCCAGGAGATGAATTCTGCTCTGAAATTGCTATTTGCTGACATAGAAATAGCTGTAAAAATACAAGCTGAGAAAAATACAGTGCAGCAATATATTTTCATTTATTTGGGGGGAAAGTAGTTTTTAAAGAAGAATTATAGTCTGCCTTCTGAATGATAAAGCAGTTTAACTAGCATTAAACACAGCTGAAATTTTGTAATGACCAAACCTCAGCTCATCCAAATCCCCAATAGCATTAACTCCCTGGAATTGAACTGTAAATTTGATTAGCCTTACAATAGACATGAGACACAAATGTTCTTCCTTATACAGTCATATTAAGTGGCTGCAAAAGAAGATGACAAGGTATTGTGGAGCAGTGCATACAACCTTTTTAAGCTAGGGACAAGCTCCAGTTCACCCAGCTTTCAAAATCACATAAATACAGGGCAATTTCATGAATTCTAATATAACATGAGGATTACCTATGGTGGGGTGAGGAGGGATTTAGCAGCTGCAGTCTTCCTGTAAATCATCCAGAAGATTTTTTTCATAGTCTAGTTCTTTAGATTGACATTTTACTTGTAAACTACATTGCTGAACCATAGCTTCTTTTCTTGCCTGTATAATATGGTGCCTTTTTAATATATTTTCATTACTGATGCACTGTCCTCTGATGTGAAATTTGATCCTGTAATTCCTGGTGTGTTAATATTTCACATGGAGTTAATCAGAATACAGGATAAAAAATTTCCTTCACACAAGTTAAAGGTTATGGGGGCATCCCAGGGTGGGTTTTTAGAAGGAACAGTAAATTACAAGTTCTAAAGGTTTCTGGGTCCACAGAGTTGCAGCAGCTCCTCCAGGCTGGCACAGCCACCAGCACCCCAAAGGCTGGGAAGCCCATTCCTGCCCACAGGACAGGGAAGGAGCTGTGCACAGAGGGTGCCATCCCAGCTCTCAAGCCAGCCACCACACATCTAGTGATCTCTTGCCAGGCCATGAGTTGCATAGATAAGCTTTTTAATTAATTTATTGTGGGTTTATTTTAATTTCTTTCACAAGATTGTTTCACCAACATATTCCTGGCATAGCTCCTATCCCCTGGTAATTGTTGTCATTTGGACACAGTCCTGTTTAGAGTAAAATTCTGAAATTAACCCTGATTCATTGATGAATCATGCTACTTCTTTAAGGAAAAAAGACAGTAAAAATTAGAGCTGTTGAGTAGTTATAGAAACAAATTTCTAGCATCAAGATTAAAACCGCAGATATATATACAAATGGAAAATAAAGCTTTGTGGTAGTGAGAAATGGAAACAAAAGAAAAATGTTGTTATGAATTTTGAGATCAAATTTTCCTTTTCATCTCTTACTCAGATAGTTTATGCAGTGGTTGTTTTATAAATACATATTTGGCCCTACTAATGGATATTTCACAATAACCTTAAACAGTGCAGACCAGCTGAGCACCAGGTGGTGCTCAGGGAGGTAAATGGGGACCATTGTTTCTTCCTTATACTTGTAGGATTTCTTCCTCATACTTGATATTTTGTAGGACTTGGGCACTATAACAAAAGCTTGTGCATGTTGGGAGTTAAATATTTTAATTGTTTTAATTACGATGCTTCAATTTATCTTGCAATCTCTGTGTTACGGCCTGTCATGGTGCATTACGCAGAAGTGGTGACTTGTGACTCATGAAGTGTTGAGAGCTGTGTCTCCTTGGACTTGCTGGCTGGAGCTGCCCACACAGCTGCAGGGAGGGACCAGTGGCATTTCTGGAGCCCACACACTGTCCTTACATCCTGTGGCACAAATGCAGTGTGCTGCTTCAAATTGGCTGCTGTGCCCCTGATTGGGCAGTTCTGGTCTGAAGTTTAAATTTCCCTCCTCGCCAACTGTCCTGGCTTCCCAAACAAAGCAGTTGTGCCTCCTGATGGCTTTATGGCTTCACAGCAACTGCTAAAATAAGCCAGTTCTTCAAGCACCTATTAAAGTGCCCTTTTTACAGTCCTCATAAATATTTACATGTGACACAGCTCCAGACCCTCTGACAGAGATGTGAAATAGCTGAGCCTTGCTGTCAGTAACTATTTTTCTGTTCTTGAAATAAACTCATTCCTCTCAAATGAGAAAGTGGCTTTCCCAAACTGTGGGTTTGGTTTTTTATTCAGTATTGTTATAACAAACAAAATACACAGCAAACTGAAAAAAAATCAATGTTGTTGCTGTAATTGCTGAAAGTACCTTTTAGTAGCATTCACTTGGCAGCTGGCTGTGGGTGCAGCTGGTTCTGCTCTTGCTACAGCAAGCAAGGACCTCTCTTTGCTTCCACAATCCTGCTTCATACAGGCAGACACCTGTGGAGGGAGGCACTGGCTTGGGAGAAGCACCTGAGATGATTGATAGTTGATTCTCAGGTCTCTCAGCAGGAATTTACACACTTACATAAAAGCTTTGTAGATCTCAGACATCTTACAGGCCATCACCTTCACTCTTTCAACTGCCAAACAAAAGACTGCAGAGACAAAGGCTTGAACACATGGATAAATAAACAGCCCAGTTCTGTACATTACTGGACTTGAACAGATTTCCATACCTTACCAAGAATGCCTCTCACTGATTCTCTCACTGCAAAGGAAAGGAGACACTGTCCCATGCTGAGAGGAGGTGGGGGAAGAGCCTGTACCTTCCAAAGCCTTGTAAAGATGTATGGTTTTGAAATACTTTCTTGCACCTAAAAGGAGATATAGATGAAACCCCACACTAGGAAACCAAACGTTCTAATTATCATCCAGGTTTGGGAATGATGATGTGATCCTCACTATTCATGCAATGTATCAAGAAAATCAATTTACAGCTCTCAATGTGAAAGACATGCTTTCGCAGAAACATTTATCCTGCACATGAAAAAAACTTCCAGATTTGAGCTAGATAAACCTTTACTACAGCACATCCCTGTTCACTGACTCATACAAGGTTTTATAAAGATCTCAGAAGCATCACTTTAAATACACGCTGAAGCTCAGTAAGAACTTGCCGCATTCCAGATGGTGATACTGTGATATTCCTGCAACCCTTCCCAGCCTGAGGCTTCAAAGGCCAAACCCCACCTTTCCCTACAAGCATGAAAACCAGGATATGCTTCAAATTTTGCTTCTAAGATTCCTTTCAAGTTCAACCATTAGTCTCCATTTCTCCATGAGTCTGTGGAATTGTTTCTTTGCACAGGGACCTTGTGTCTGAGGAGGATGTTGGAATTTGCAGCAGTGCTCTCACACTCATCCCCAAGCTGCCATTACACTATGACAAGGTTTCCCTGTTGCTGTTTAGGGAAATATTTTGTGAAGAGAAATGTTGTCCTTTCCTGGAGCTCAGGTTCCCCATTTACCCTGCAGTGCTTCTCAAACCTCATTCCAGCCACAAATAACTTTTTGCTACTTAAGAGCCCGTTAACCTCCTACTTGCACGGGACAAAATCCCTCAGATAATCCCCTATGCAGTTTTTCTCCCTGTTTGTGGATTCAAAAGTGATATACATTCCAGTCTACAGCTTTTAAATTTAATCATAGACCAGATACTTCTTTTACTCACATGCATGTAAAAATAATCCAGTCCAGGCCTTAGTGACCTCCTCTGGATATATTAAGATATTAAAGGTAAGCACATGCAGTAAGTGCTTGCAGGGCTGAGACTCAGGGATTTAGTACACTGGAGTCACAGTGATTACTTGTCCTACTAATTTAGGAGTTGCAAACTTAACATTCAAATCACAGGCTCTTCCTGAAAGTGCAGGTTATGCATGGAAAGCAAAAGAATTTTTTTTATTAGATATTACTCACTAATATTCGGTGGGATTGGCAGTCAGCCAATCAAACCATTTTTGGCTAAGCCAGTATGTTTCCCCTATCATAAACTCTTATCATCAACAACCAAACAAAAAGCCCAGATTTCCTCTGCTTGACATAAGGCCTGACATCTTGTCCCAGGAATTTCCGTGGTTAACAGTGCAAGCACCACACTCAGATTTCAACTGTACCGAGAAAGCTGATGCACAGATTGTTCAGTGGCACCATCTTCAGACAACAAAGCTGATTAATACCTGGCTTTCACAAGAAGTTATCTTCCTCTGTCCTAAGTCAGGGAAAAGTGTGGTATCAGTGTCTCTGGACTTGTAGAGTACAGCCTCAGACCATTTACTGTCGCAGCAGAAACATCAAGAGCATGTGTTCCCCTCAAAAAAAGGGGAACCTATAAATTTTGTCTGCTTAAAATTATAAAAAATGTTGTCTGCAAAAGAAAACTGTTGATGAAATACAGTCACTTATGGGAATGTCTTGTATTGGATTGCTTTTTTTAGGTGACTGATTGGTTTTGATTAATTATTTATTAAGAAATTCATAGATCCAGACCATGTAATGCAGCATTCTATTCATACGAACGCTCAGAAAAATCCCATAAATTAAATTAAAAATCCCAAAGTCTGGAATTAACTTCTCTTCCTTTGAAAATAGTACTTGCTGCCCTAAATTCTTACATTTCTTTATGATTTAAAATTAAAGTATTAAAAAAAAAACCAAAGTAATATTCAACCTGATAACAGAATTAGAGCTTATACTCTTCTTAAGTGAGAATATGAATAGTTGTGGGAGTCTAATACCATAAATAAATTACATCACCTGAAGGTGAGTTTTAGCTCAAAATAAAATTATCAGAACTTTTTTTTTTTTGTGGGGTAGTACTTTTGAAAATTGTTTCAGTTATATGTTTACGAGACATGTACAGCTAATTGCCATCCATCCCACCTTCATCTCCTTCCTTCCCTGCTTTGAAAACAAGGCTGATATATGTGGGCACCTTGTTAGACCTAAGAGAACTGAATGAATGTGGGTCTAAAAATAGCTTTTTCATCCTCCTGGGGCTGATGTGTGTTTCACGGTTTGTGTTTCCTTTTCAGCTGACCCCCTGGTTGGAAGCATTGCCACTCAGTACATGACTAACAGAGCAGAGCACGACAGAATGGCCAGACAGTGGACCAAGCGATATGCCACATAGGAACCTTCTCTAGGATTTGCTGGACCTGTGCAAGCACATTCACTAAGTGCATCAATAGCCCTTCCCTTCATTCTTATTTTTTATTAAATCTTGAACCATTTTGTGACAAAAGGTTGTCCTTACTTCCTTTTTTTGTTTGTTTGTTTCACTTTGGTTTATTTTTATTGTTTCTGGGTTTTTTTGTTCTGTTAACTTGAAAGTTGTTTCCCTCAAATGTAGAAAGGGAATTTTGGTTATCAGTGCAAAGAATGTTGGATCTGTAATAGTATAGAGCTTTATCAGAAAGCTTTGTATTAATGTGTGGGTTTTTTTTTTTTCTTTCATGTGGTTTTGGGGAAAACAAACAAATTCAGAATTATATCTCATTTCTACTTAAATGTAGTGTTTAGGGTTATTTTTTTGTACTGAAGTCTTTAATGGTGGGTGCATGCTACTGGGAACAAGTTTTGTATAAAAGCTTAAAATCAAGAATCACTGTGCATTACTAAGACTGTGTTTATCACTAGCCTTCTGTTTCCCACACAAAAGGCTATTGCATTGAACAAATTAATATGTATTTTGATTTACTTAAAAAACAAAAAAAAAAAGTGCTTGTAAATTTCTTAGGGACCTGCCACTTTTGACTGTGGATCAGTTGATGTACACTTGTATTATTAAAGCACTCAATAAAACACTGTGGCTGATAAATGCACTTCTTGCAGGACAGTGCTTTTGCGTTTATGCAGCATAGGCTGCTTAGTCCTCATATAATACAACTGCAGGTTAAAAAACTATCTTTAGGCCTGAACTATTCACTTCTTCTCAACAATGCATTTCTTAACTTAGAATTCTTCATTGTGTCTTTCTTCATATACAAACATATTCCAAATTTCAAGGCCTTTCTTTCATATGTCTGTGCTCAGATTTGCCATTCAGAAGCCTCTTGCTGCATCTTTTACACTGTGGCTTCACTATATCCATCTTGTTACATTTAAAATAGTTGGCAATAAAAATAGCCTTGCAGTGAAAGCAGAATATTGATGTTGATTTTATACAGCGGGCCTCATTTTGCTTTTCTCCAAGCTCTTTGACTGTAAAAGGAACTGTTATTTAAAAAAAATAAATGAAGGTTTTCGATGGGAAAATTGAGCCCACTGCACCAATCATTCCCAGCACATTCAATGATAAGGGTATTTCTATTCAGATTTGACCTTCAGGCTAATTTTAGATATGCAGCCATGGAGGAAAAACTTCTACTTGGCTAAGGAAATGTGTGGGTGTTGCGATTTAGAAAATATATACTGTGATGCTGATAGCTGAATGTTCTTTGTGTTGCAAGGCCTATTGGAAAACCCCTGTCTCATATAATTAAATGTTACAGATGCTACATACAGTGCTTGCTTGCCCTCTCCCCTCTCTCCTTGCCTCTTATGTTTAAAGAAGATCTTATCTTAAAGAAGATACATTACAGCAGGGTCACTACAAACAGGGAGACGGGGAGGACAAGCAGGGAGACCAAATCCCATCACACTCCAACCCAATTCAGCCTTCATGAAAACTAAAGTCAAGGTGACACCACAGGGTGTCTCTACACCCACCACTGCATTGCTCAGCACTTCCAGGCTCTTTTGGTTTTCTCTTGGTCATTTGCTAATAAACTGAGAAGACATTCAGCTTCAATCTGCTGGTGAGCTGCCCTCTGTGTGAAGAAAAGCTGAATGTTGATGTCGTTGTAGCTGGTCTATAACAACCCCCCAAGAACCATGGGGATCTCAAAGAAGTAATCACACTCTCTTGATCAGAGCAAATAGGGAGTCTTCTGCTGGCTGTAGAAGCCAAGTGTTTGCAAGCCCAGCCACACAACATTTCAAGGCAAATGGGTCCTAAATACAGACATGAAAGAACAATGACATTTCAAAAACAAAACAAAACACAAAACTCAGACTTCTCTGAACCAGAAGTTCTTACAGTTCAAAAGCTGTGCACTTTAAATTTGCAGGTAAGTTGCCCTTTCTGTGAAGATGTACAGTCACACTGTCCTAGATAAAATAAAATTACTGCCTTAAGAACAATTATGATCTTAAAGAAATAATCAGCAAGGACCAATCCACATTGATTAAAGCAGATGCAGAGTCTTCTGGCATCTGCAGGAGCCAAATCTTTGCAAGTCTGGCCATAAAACATTCTCCTCTGTTTGCAAATCTGCTCTATTTGCCTTCCAAGCAATTACTTTTCTTCATCTGCTAGACCTGGGAAATATGAAGCATTATTTAAAACCTGCTGTTGTTGCTGAGGAGAAATGAGCCATCCACAATACAATTCAGTCTGCCAATAGAGGCCCAGTAAAAATAATGCATTGGCATAATCTCTTTTTCTCCTTTTTTTTCCCTTGGTCTAGGAAATAACTGCACTTTATTTTGTCTCACCTTTGCTCTTCAGATTATCTCTAAATGTAGCTGATTCCTGCTTCTTCTTTTATGAGAAATCATCTTTCTCATTTCTTCTAGTTGGTGAAATCTGTGTGCTGTTTTCAGACAGCTGAGTATGAAGATCTTAAACGACTTGCACATACTAAAACATTCAGGAGGTGACACTTGGCCTAAAACCACATGCAAAGGCCACGAGTTCAGCAAATCTCAGTATTTTCTCAGGGACATACAAATGCTAAAGCTGGGACTTGTTCTTTAAGGACATCTTACAGCTGTTCAGAATTCAATTGCAATATCAAGTTAACAATATTTAATTTCCAGTAACCCCAGCTAAATGTCACTGTTCCATACCCTTTGAGTTCAACTCAGATGAAGCAGAAATCAGGGAACTCTCCAAACTGCATTTCCCATTCACAGATTACTGAAGTGGTGTTCACATACCCCTGTCCAACTGACCAGCTGATTTCCCTCTTCAGAAAATTGCAGAACAACAATGCTTAAATCAAGGTTCCCAAAACTGTCCTGTATTTTCAGAGACAGCATTTCCAGGCTGCTGTAGGAGTGAGCAGGGCCATAACCCTTTTGATTGCATGCATTGTGGGTGATTGCAGCCAAACAGTTAAAATTCATTACAACCAGCTGCTGTGCCATGAATAAGGCAGGAGTAATTCCTCTTGAAAGATCTTTGTTCAGGTTTTTATACTGTGGGCTGCGGGCGGATGGTCAGATCCCGTGCCCAGGCAATGGATAGCAGCTCACAGCCCTTCTTCCCTGCTACCCTGTGCAATGATAGCAGGGGAGTATAAAACACCAGAGGGGTTGGGACCCATAAACCTGAGAACTGGGTTCCTGCTCCAAGCCTTCTCAACCTTTTAAATTCTGTCCTGGGGACAGTGCATGCTCTAGACACTTTCAGCATGCTGGTATGGTGTGCCTTAATCCCTCTGATTTATTTGCCTCACCCATTCCTTCTTTCAGGATCATTTCTTCTGCTTGATGAATTTATCACTCACAGCTGAGAGACTACTAAGACACTGATCCCAGTTCAAATAGCTCTTCCTGAAGCTGCCTGAGCATAGTAGCCCCTTTGACCCTTGAAGCAGATGCCAAGATCCTGCTCCCAGGCCTCTCTCCTTTCCCCTTTGTCTGAGGCAATGTCTGTTAGAAAAGCAGAGGTGGCTCCAGGGGAGTAGGAAGATGCTTTCAGGCAGTGCAGCAACTCCCAACTACTCCAACTCCAGTGGTATCCTGGGATCCCTTTTCTCCTTTCCAGTTCTCAGAAACTTATCTCTAAAGATGGGCATCTTACCGCAAGCCTGCATTTTGAATTGTGAAGTCTATAGCAGAGACCCAGTGAAAATTCTGTCACCTCAAAAGTCCAAACATCCAGCCTTGGCAGCCACAGTTCCAGCAGAGCCAATTCTCCTGCTGACTTTTTTCATCCCCTGTTGGTCTTTCTTTTCTTCTGCTTTTCATTCCCTTTCGTTTCTCCTCCTATGTTTTCCCCTATGACATCAATACAACATCTTGATATTTCCTTCTTTCTCCTTCCCTTGCCTCAGTCACAGCCCTGTTCATGATCATGAAGACACCGCATCTGTAACACTGGAGCTGCTTGAAGTCTCCTGATTTTTAGGTCTTAGAAGCAAGAAAGAGCTTTGTAAGAATTAAGTACTTCCTCACTGTGCCATGCCTGACACAGCTATAAACTAAATCACTTCTCCCACACACATCATTAGCAGTAATGAAATCCAGGCTAGCCTCCTTAGCATGGCATCCATATGCAAATGAATTTCCTCAGCTCAAAGGATCTCTAGACCCAGTGCATGGCTGCTTGGGATGCCTCCAGCAGCCTCTCTCAGGTCACAACTGGAATATATTTGGGGACTACTACTACCAGGAAGAGTTTTATGATACCTTTAAATCCATCATTCTTCACCCTGATTCCATCATGAATTTTAATAGGGACTTAGAGCTCTCTGGAATAATGAAAAGAGCAAAGCAAAACATCCCTTTCATGTCTGCTTTGATTGTGAAAGAAAGTAGTCATGGAGTAATGGAAGGTTAAAAGAAAGGCAGGGCTAGTAAGACACTAACACCTTGCCAGTGCTAGATTAGAAAAACCCCACTTCACATAACAGCTGAATAAAAGACATATTAATTTCGATACACTTTGCAGAGCAAAGTCCAAAAGCCTCATTATCCAGATGTCCTAAGAGTAATACATGTGGATGATCAGATCGTGCAGTTCAGGAGAGGTTTTCAAGGGAAATGCATCCACCAGGAAGAGCCTTCCAGCACCTTCATCTCCCCACCTCAGTCAGGCTGCACGGAGGACTCCCCCCTTGACAGTCCCTTGGGAAACAAGGTCTGGAAACAAGAACCTCGGGTCATTCCTTTTTGTCACTGCTCCTCATATACACTCACTCACAACAGGCATTTGTTGCTGCAGAATCAGTGCTGGGGTCCCCTTTTGTGTCACTGAGGACCTTGGGGTTGGGCAAAACAAAGGGTCACACTTCAGTTTCTGTGAAATGCCTCTTTTCTTTGCAGTTGACTCATAGCCTTTGTAAGGCCCTGAATGCAGCCTTTTCACATGAATGGGGCTCCTACCACATATATTTCAATACAGCCCTGCTCCTTTCCTCACTTGTCATAAATGAGGCAAAGGAAGTGCTTTGCTCATCAGCTTTTGATACACCTTGCTGATAGCACAGCTGAACTCTGTGCTTGCCCACCTTCAAACTCTTCCTTTCACATTTCTTGGGCACCTCTCAATTATATGAACATTTCTCAAGTAGTCACTGTGCAGTGCCAGGGATCTGCAAAAATCCTGCTTGCTTTGTCCTTTGGACCTCATGAAACCTTCATCCCTCCTCCTCTCTGCTGCTCCTCATCTCCTAAACCTGCTTCTTCTCTCAGGCTTCAGGCACCCAAATCCCATCTTTAGCCCAGCAAACACCAGTCACCTCTGCTCCAGCCTGCTCACAGCCCAGCGCTGTCTCAGTATGGTGCTCCAACATCTCACTGAAGAAGGGAAAAGTCAACTCCACCACTAGAGATTGCTGCCATCTTTGCAAAAAGAGAGATGAAAACCTGCTTAATTCTCCTTTATGTAGAAGAGAATGTAATCTTCCTGCTGCTCAGCACTTCCATTAAGGTACAAATCCTCTCTGCATATCTCCTGATCTCGAAGTTCATAACAGCACTCTCCTTTGGTCTTCCAGTATTGCAAGTAGTAGCAAAAGACTTTATATTAAATGCCTTGAATGTTGAACATCTAATAGACTGAAACTTCCCCTGAAAAATCTGTGATGGTAACTTCATCATCTTTTACACAGGAAACTGAGTAAATTTAAAAGTCACTCTTGTTTCCTGTTCTGCTTCATTAAGTATTGTCCACCCATTACCTCTTGCTGCTGTTTCAAAAGAAAATCTTCCTGAAATCTACTTAGAATTTAAATCCTTATTGCAAAGCATCAAAGAATAATCATAATGTGTTCTTTCATAGCAAAGTAATCTAATCAGAAAGTCTCATAGAATTATTTATATACATACATTTTAATGATAATTTAATAATTTATATGCTTAAAGAAATAATCTCATTCTCTTCTATTCCATAATATACATAATGAAATACTATATTTCATTACCATGTACATTTGTCATTTTATCTACTTAAAATAAATGCAGATTGGAATAACTTTGATCAAGAATTTTCTAGTGGAAGAAGAATATTTATTTCTTTTGCAGTGTAGCATGTGCAGACTTACTTGTCTTAAAAACATAATCCTATTTGTAACTTCTTCCTTTCAATTTGAATAAAAGATTGAGTGAGATCTGCAAACAAAAAATGCCAAGAAAACACATTGAGCCCTGCTAATGTGCTGGTTGGAGCTGTTAGGTGTAACCACTCTGTCTAATTTTCAGAGGAGGCACTGAAACTCTTGAGGCAGAAGAACAGGAGTCAAACGCCAAGAAGAAACAAAAAGTAATTAGAGAAATAAACACTACACTCATGCACTACAAATTTCCTGCAGCAATATATATATACATCCTTTCCTCTCTTCTTCCCTCTGCTTCTTCCCTGTTAAGCCCCCAGGAGTAGATAACTGTGTGAATTGTTGCATTTTTAATATACATATCCCTGCTCTGGACACCTGCTGGTACCTCCAAGACCAAAGAGGATTTGATTAAACCTCCAAGTGCCCCCAATGGTGTTGGGTGAAAGCACAACTACCTCCAGTGCTGCCTACAAGGCTGGTTCTGTGAACACAGAAAGTGAAATTAAAAAAGCAATGCTAACAGGAACTAATGGTGAGGCATTTAGAAATTCAAAAAGGGGGAAATGTCAGTACAAATCTGTAGGTCTAACAGAAGTAAATTTGTCTGAATAGGTGAATTAAGGATCAAAATGTCACCTTCCAGTCATAAATTATTATCTCAAAGTACAGATCAGCTTTTCCTTGTCTAGTATTGCCCTAAACCACGGTAAAACAGGAATAAGACACTTCTGCTAGACCTAGTACAAAGCCCTGAAATGTACAGAGCTGCCTTGTTCAGTGAGAGAGAAACATATTGAAATGCTAGTTGCCTAATCCATACATGCTTTTGCACAGTTGAATAAGAATGATTAAAGTTACTAGAAACATTTAAATCTACTAAAGTAAAATCACTCCTCAGGCTGAACTTCCTAACACTAAAGACTTGTCTTTTAAAGACCTTTTCCTCTAAATAAACATTGCTGCTCCCAGACAGCAGCAAAGCCCATCAGCTAGGAGAAAATTACAAATATCTCAATATCTCCGTGTCCCTATTAAATCATTTGGAAAAAGTAAAATATATTAGAGTCAGTTGTTCTCCAGGGAAATGGTAGGGTGCAAAGTAGTGCTGAAATTACTTCCCTTTCCCCTGCAGCACCTACCACAGTGCTTCACCCTTCCTGAGCAGGAGGGACAGACCACAAGACCTATGCACAATCCCAACCAGCCTGCTCCATGGTTAAATTCATGGGCTGTGGGTTACAGCCAGCCTGTAGATCTGCACAGCCATCCTTGATCCACAAAGCTCAGCACGTGAAGATGTTTTGCACAAATGAGACCTTATATATGGTAGGTAGATTTGCCTGGGGGAAACCAATTCAACAGTATTTTGTAACAAATCTAATATAAAACACATCAGGAAAAAAGTTATTAACTATTTATCTGTGTCAACAGTCCTCCAAATATTTATATAGGTAACTGTATTTCTTGCATGTGTATAAGATCTCTCTAACCAATCTGCTTCAGTTGGCCAAAAAACTTTTTTCCATTTTATTGGTTTTCCTAAATATTTACTTGTTTTGAAGTATTTTGGTTATTAAGGTGCCTACCGTAAGCATGGGTTTACTTTAATTTTACAGACGTACTTTAAAAACAGTCCTGCACAGATTTGCCACACAAATGTTGCAACACTGAAAATTTGAATATAAAACACCATGTAAACCTAAATTAAATTGCCCTACAGAAATTTATTTTTATAAATAAATTTATTTATTTATAAATAAATAAAATATAAAAACAAAGTGTAAAAAACACACTGAAAAGTAAATTCAGTTAAGTGCTGATAATCTGGGGTGTCATTAGCAGCATAAGCAAAGAGAGGTGTTGATGTACTACTTGCTGTGTTCAGCCTGGCTCTGATGCTCTAAGCAGCTGTACTCTGCCAGGAGGAAGCGATCTGGAAGTGGAGGAGTGAACTCCAGAGATTTTCCTCAGGGGTCTGATGGCCACCACAGATGGTGCTGGAGGTGGAAGCTGGGTGGGGAGTGGGTGAGGGGTAAAGACTTTCCATGCTGACCAGTTCATGCATAGACTATGAAAAAAGCTGGTTGCTGAGCCGGGGTAAGTAGGACTTTTACTTGAGGTTAAAGAGAGCTGCCTAGTGGCATGATTCCATTTCTGTTTATTGAAATTTGGCTGCAATGGTTTTTAGTTTCCTTTTGGGTTTTTTTAGACTGGTTCTCTGAGCTTAAATGTATTCCTGTTCTTCCTGAGTTAACTCCAACTAAAACCGTGTATTCTGAATGTGTATTTAGGCAACAGTGTCATCTGAGGTTGTGGACTATAGGTACCTTCTGACCTTTTGTGTCACATAAGGGGGAAAAAAGAGAAAGGATTATGAGTATTTATATATATGAGCCTTTTTGCAAAATAAAACACTGTTTTGTTTCAGCAACTGAAGCCACAGGAGGTGCCTCAGTTCTTAGATGACAGGTGATAAAACCATAGGATGTATTTTCTGTTTCAGGTGAAAGCTTACTGTAAAAGGGAAGGATTTACCTGCAGCTTAAAGGACACCCAGAGAAAGTATGAGAGACCTGCAAAGCCCTGTAGCTTTTAAATCTGAACTGAAAGAGAGATGCCCACTGTAATGGTGCCCTTGAATCAACATCACTTCTTGTGTAAATGAAGACTCTACATTTCTCACTTACTCATGAGTGAACTCAGATGGGCTGCACTTTCAGTCTTGTAACTTTCCTTTCCTCATGTCTTTCATAGACTTCATAGGTCATTGTTTTGTCAGACTCCTGATATAATGTATACCATTACCATTAATGTATACCTGTGGAGGTCTATAAACTGTTAATATCACTTTTTTTCCCTGGTTTTTTGTTTCTTTGTTTTGGGTTGTGTGTTTGTTTTTTTTAGTTTTGTTTTGGTTTTGTTTGGTTTGGTTTGATTTTGGTTTGGTTTTCTTTTCTGGCAAAGCTAAAAATAAGGAATCCCTTAGAAAAAACCAGGAAAATGTGTAATTAATTTGTGGCATCCAGTGAGAGCTTTCAGACCAAGCAGTAAAAGCTGATAAAGTGAAGCAAGTGATAGTATTTAAGTGCAAAGTATTGCACAACTTCAATAGGGCAAGCTGCCTATCTGGCCTTAAAATTCCTATATGTGGTAATTCTGCCTTAGAGAAATTGATACATTACCATTCTTTCTCTTTCCAAAATCTCCTTCCATCTCCTTCCACAATGAATCAAGCAATGCTCAAAACAATGCTATTTTCAAAGGTGATGAGGAGCAACAGGAGTTAATTAACAAAACAAACTTGGAGGCTTTAACTTTACTTTTAGGTAAGTCAAAACAAGTTTTGCTATTTGTTTGAGCCTTAACAGGGTGAGAGAGGGAACTGCTTTTTATAAATCCTGTGGTTTTCAATGTAACCCTGGCTGGTTCGGATTTAGCTTGGCCTTTAAACAACTGAGCTCTGAGTTTTACTGTAAAATGAAGTTGTGGGAAGAACTAGGAAGTGGTGCTGCTGCTAACCAGTGTAGAGCTTCCTTTGGGTTCTGCTCAGCCCTCCTTAGTGCAAATAGCCAGAAAGTTTCAGGGATGGTGAGACTGAGCTCTCCACATTTTCCAAAAGGCAAGTCAAAACATGCCCTTGGTCTAAAGTTATGGGCTCTGCTGGAAGTCTGCTAAAGCCAAGAATTATCCTCAAGTTCCCCATCCCTTAGAAGTGGCACTGATTTTTCCTATCAAAAGGCTTACTTTTGTCTATTCAGTATGGACTCCTGGCCCATAAACAACAATTTTCTTTCAGTTTAATTGAAACACTTTTTTCTGCCAGGATGCTATCAAATCTATCTTTAATTGTATTGCCAGCCATGGCTCATTAGCCCCGTAGGCACTGTGGTCAAGTTAAAATACTAAACAAGTAAACACTGATGAGAACAAGTTGCGAAGATATTTCATCAGTTCATAAAATGCATGAGGGCAAAGATTTTTCTTCTTTTTTGAAGGGACAAAAAGCCCTCCAGCAATGCAGAGGTGACACATTCTGAAAAAGGAAAGCAATCAGCAGTTCAGGCACCTATCTTTCTGACTGAGAGCTGGGGTTTGACTCTGGATTTGGCCTCAGCATTGCAGGGATCCTGTCTTCTTCCTCCCAGTGCTGCCCACAGACCTGTTCTGGCCTGTTCTCCCTACTTGTGCTGTACCACTTTGTGCAATAATCCAGTTTTAAGCATGCAAGGCTTCTTTTTGGTCTTCTAGCCTCTCCACAAGATTACTTGGTCTTTTGCTTGTTATGCAACAAACCCATTGGTTTACTGTCTTTTTTTCTCATGCTTTTGCTTTTCCACATTGTACTTTGCTTTTCCACATGTTTTTGTACTATTTCCAGCACTGGTTTGCCCAAAGCTGACTAACCAAGGCTCTGTGGAGTTTGCATGATCTGGTGAAGCACACTATTTACTTTGCTTATTTCCTTTCTTTTACCACATCATCAGAGGTTGTATGTACATTATGATAATGTACATGAAACGTAATTTCTATTTATGGGTACAGACAGATGTATATGAAGTGTGGAAGAGACAGTGATGCATAATGAATGAGAAATCTTCTTTACAGAGGAGCACTTATCTTCAGCACTTATCTTCATATTTAAGACTCTGTCTATGTCACAAAACACTGATAAATCCAGACTGGGAGAAGGATATCCTGTCAGAAATCTCAGCTGTCTTCTTACTGTAGGGCTTTGCTTTTAGTTGCCTTTTCTTTTCTTTTCTTTTCTTTTCTTTTCTTTTCTTTTCTTTTCTTTTCTTTTCTTTTCTTTTCTTTTCTTTCTTTTCTTTTCTTTTCTTTTCTTTTTTCTTTTCCCTTTTTTCTTCCCTTTGCATTTATTTTTACTAGGTTCTGGTTACTTGAGCATATTTGAATTTCCTGTAAATTCATCTCCTCCAGAAAGATGTGACTTAGTCCTTGGTATCCTTATAACAGAACAGGCTATTAGAATAACCAGGTAGAACAGCTGCTATAAGGCTATGGTTGCAGGAGCCTTCCCTAGGAAACATGGTTATTGCTCAGCTCCTCGATTCTCTTCAGCTGGAAGCTTTGTCTCTAATTCTCTAGCCCGGATTTTAGGGTATCAGGGATTCAAATGCCTGCAGAAGCCTGAGGAAGTGGCTTGACAGCAGCGCTTAGATGCCCTAATGGCTCCGTGGTGTTGAAAGGGAGAAGCCCTTCTCACCTCCAGCCATGCATTTCCATGCTGGTGAGGACTCCCGCTGAGCTGAGTGAATTTACTGACCTTGCAGAAACCGTGTCTGTGTGGGTGTCTGTGGGTCTGTGTGTGTCTAGGGAGGAGGGTCAGGTTAAATTTGGATAGTTTAGCACGGGATGGGACTAAAGGGCCTGGGCAGAGGTGGAGGCAGCAGGACTACGGGGATGAGCTGTCATGTTTTTGACCCTCGTGGTCCCACCCTGCCTCAGCTGAGCAATTCCACGCTTTTCTTTCCACCGGCTCTAGTGTGCATCTGACCTGGTGCTGAGTCACCCCAGCGTGCTAAATCGGTAGAAAAGGGTGAGTTTTAGGGTGTCGAGGGTGTGTGTGTGGCTTGTATGCCCAAATGGCTCAGAGCAGGGTTGGACAAGCACGAGAGTTGGCGTAAGAAAGCAGATGGGGAATGTGCAGCCAGGGGTGGGAAGTCGGGTGGGATTGCAGCAGACAGCAATTAAATTGGTTTAAGCTGTTGTTTTGTGGCAGCTTGAGCCAATTTTAGAGGTGGCTTAAACCCAAGTGTAAGGCTAGAGTTAAGGACCAAATTAAAATATTTTCTTCAGTAAATCTAAATATGGGCGTTGTATAACTGTTTTCGTTGATTTCACAAACACATTGAGCATTTTTAAATGTTGAAAGTGTTCATAGCAGCTCTTTAAGAACTGTGTCCCATTGAGTACTAGTCACTCCTGTGGCTGCGGGAGCAGTGCTCCTTGCTAAGAGGTTTCAACTAAAAGCCCTTTGCTTGCCTCCCCGTTTGGAGCAGAGTTCTGCCAAAGAGGAGACCGTGTCTTCTGGAGAGCTGGGAATGGAAACCGAGTTTTGCCTCACAAATGTGTTTCGGTAATAATTTTTGGCACTAGCCTTTCTCTGTGCGTTGCCGCGTCTGTAGCCAGTTGCTGTAGAAGGGAGGAATCCCTCCCCAGCTGCACCTGAGGGCTGTGTAGTCAGCTCCCTGCAGAGCCTGGAGCAAGCAGATCGGCTGGGACAGCGTTCCTGGGCTGCCCGGTTAGGGGACGCTGGTTTTAGGGGATGCTCAAAAACACAGCACCCTTCTGCGGCTCTGTAATTGCCCTAGGAGACTCCTGGCTGCTGTAATCTCTCAAATCCAGCGTCAGAGGTCCCTCTTATCTCTCTCGCCAGTGTGAATTGATCTCTGGGCAAATCTGCAAATGAATGGCTGCAGATGGGAAAAACAACCGGGGATAAATGCTTCCTTTGTGCCTGTAACTACCACAAATGCCATTAAGGGACATGCCAAAACCTTAATGAAATAGTGCTGGGTACTTTATCCCTGTCTCTTGGGCAAGCCAAAGTGGATGGAAGCATGATGCTTTGCCTTGTTTCACCCAGGGTCTCCATCCAAAAAACAGTCATTCTGTCCTTACACAGCGCTCCAAAAACAGTGGAAATGGCTTCAGCATCCTGCCAGGTCATTTTGCCTTGGAATCTGTTGGCCCACAAAAGCTGCTAAACACAATTACGAAGTCCCCAAATCAAACATTAATAAAGGAAGCAGCGATATCTGAGGTGCTTCATTTAGGGGCTGGTTTAAAAACAAAATCCAGAAATGTCAGTGGGAATGTTTTGCTGCTTTCAATGTGCTGTGGCCCTGGATGTTGCCCCATGCTGTGGAAACGCTGTATGCATGACTTCCCAGCTGCATGCAGCAGCAGTGCAGGAGGAAGCCTGGTGTGTCTGGGGCTCTTGTTACAGCAGGAGGAAAGCAGTGCTACGGGAATGAAAGCAATCCTTTCTCTGACTACTCACAAATCTATGCCATACATTTCTCCTTTTGGTACCCTGTAACTGAGCACATAGAGCTATAATGAGGAACTGAATGGACAGACAGGTAAAGTAATGCAGTGGCATGAGATCTCACCCTGCAGCTCATTATATCGAGCTTGTGCAGAATGTGATGTGCTGGCACCACGGGGATACTTGGATCTGGATTCACTCTTCACCCTGTCTTCCCCGTGGCAGCTGCAGATAGGCTATTGATCTTTCTCCTCATTAATCAGAATAATTTTGAAGAAATAAGGGACTCATTTCCTATCCATTCTTTCCCTCAGTTCTTTAATTTACAAACAGCTTTATTTTGAGCTTTTCCTGTTTCCTGCCTCCTTTATGAGGCACCATTCAATGACTGCAACTTATTTGGTAGTGATATGTGACTCACAAAGTGTCTGGAGTTTTGCTTTGTAAAGCATTAAGATGTGAGTAAAAAGGGGGAGTGCCTTGTTTTTAAATAGGAATTTTTTTGTGCTGTAACTTGATCAAACTCTAGGTAAACGGATTCAATTGTCCAGGGTTGAGGAGGGAAACATGTACACTCACAGTCATCTTTTGGGTTTATATTTTTAAATACAAATTAGTTCATCTGTCTAGGTAACATATACATCTCCATTTACTCCAACCTCAGAACCTTTACTTACCTTTACAGCCCTGCTGTGCAGCAATAAAACACTATTATCCTCACTTTCGTTCAGCAATTTGTTTGTTTTAATTGAAATTCCTTTTGCAGACAGGAACTGAATATTAAATGTGCATTTTGCAGACATGGTTTAGTGGTGGACTTGACAGTAATGGATTTACAGTTGGGCTCAATGATCTTAGAGGTCTTTTCTAACTTAAATGATTCTATGGTTTGTTTCTTACTCTTAGAGAAGGGAAGAAGGCAAGGGAAGTAAAGGACTAGCAGAATCCAAGCCAAGAGGTTTACAGCCCTGGTAGAGCAGATGGAGACTTGGTGTCTAAGCAAACTGCAGCAAATCTGCGTGCTGAATGGAGAATTTTCTACTTTGCCAACAAAAAATGTGAAACAGAGAAGGCTGCCTTCTACTTAGGATTTCACTCCTGAATCAAAGACACATGGAAGAACTCCTACCCTCTTTGCATTTATTTTCTAAGGAGAGAAGTCATATCCAGTTATTTAATTATTTGACCTCAGGATGATTTTGCAAAGGACTCCCCACACAGGCAGAGGAATGACTGAAGAACAGGAAGGGGTTTGGGTGTAAGGAAGACACTGAGCAAACTGGTGTAGTGAGCACTTAGGGACTTCTAGGGATCTGTGGAACTCAAATATCTAAATAACAGTTTAAACCAATTTAAATAGCAAACCCAAAAAGCCTAAAGTCCCTTTTGGTTTTAAACTCCCCTACAGCTGACAGCTGAACACATGTGCTGTGGCTTAGGTAATGGTACTCCAGTTCTAAACGTGGACTTGCATTTCATGTCCACCACCCAAGGCTGGTAACTTCCCAACATGATTCATTATCTGGCTTGTTCTCACTTTTTCCTTAAGTTCTCTTTTTTTTTTTTTCTTTTTTTTCCATTCCCCATATTAGTGAACTTCTGTGAAATAAAAAAAAAGTCTCTTTAGATGCAACTCAAACAAAACGTTTGAATGGATTGCTGCTTTTATGGTATGCTAGGTAGCTGCAGGGACCAGTTGCTAAACTCCCTAGTGTGATATATATATACATACATATATACATATACATATACATATATATATATACACATATACATATATATATGTATACATATACATATATGTGTGTATATATATATATATGTGTGTATATATATATACACATACATGCGCAACATACATATATTAGGGAAAATGGTCTTCACTGAAAGGGTGGTCAGGCATTGAAACAGGCATCCCAGGAAAGTGGTGGAATCACAAAGCCTGGAAATGTCCAAAAAGCATAGCATGTGAATATGACACTTGGGGATATGGTTTAGTAGTAAACACATTGGTGCTGGGATAAGGGTTGAACTCAATGATCTTAAAGGTCTTTTCCAACCAAAATATTTCTATTATGCATATATAAATATCTATATATATACGTGCATACTACAGAGGGAAAAGCAATTATACCCATTTCAGATTTGTTTGGTGCCTTCTCTGAGTTGTTTCTTTATTAAAAAGTGCCTCAAAAGGTGGGAGGAGTAAGGGCAATGCACCTGGACTCTTAAAGACTGCATACTTTCAATTGCATGTACAGAATTCCTACAGTCCCCAGTGAGGAATGAACCACAGATCACAAAGCAGAGTGGGAGGGTGTTATTTAGGACGAAGTTGTCAAGCTCTTCACCACTGTCATATGGATGAGGCTTCTTGGACAGGTTGCATTAGGATAGCATGTCAGACAAAGGAAACTCTCTTACTTGATGCTTGGAGAAATAGATGTGAGATTCCCAAGAACCAATCCAGAGGAAACCAAATGGCTGCTGCCAGGAAGCAGGTGTTGCACCTAGCTCTCAAACTATGTAGCAGATTTGTAAGGCATTGTTGAGGTCATAGGCATTATTAGGAGGTGGTGGAGTGCTGTGTGCTTTTGATTCCCCTTATCAAAAGGGATCTGGGGTTATTGCAGAAGTTCTGACAGCTCAGCCGTGTTTGCTGTCTTATTGTGCATACTGCAAAAGGTCAGTTCACTCTGGCTCAAGGCAAGGCTTTGTAGCCAGAGTCCTCCTGACAATAAACTGTAAATGTTTTGTCTATCAGAAGGTGATGATAGCTTGGTATTGCACAGTTTTCCTGTGCTACTGTAGATGCCTCTGTCACCAGGATTTATCAGGCTAGCAGCAATTATAAACAAGACCCCATGGGCTTGGGACTTCTCTGAATGTCTATAGAGAAATGTTAAAATGTTTTCTCACTGAAGAGTCACAGCTTATTATTCTGAGCTCATGAGAAAAAAAGTGGCATGAATTTAAAACTGAAATCTGTCTCTACCATTAAAAGTGAAGGATGTTCCCCCAGGGGTGATCCCAGGGGATAGACACCCATCACTGCAGTGTTGCTTCATGCAGATCTCTAGCAGAAAGATGCACACATTCCCTACCAGAGAGAAGCCTGGGGCACCAGAGAGGGAACCCCCACACTTCTGCCTGGCCAACTTCTTCATTGACTATTCTTTGGCAGAAACAGTGAGGGGAAAATCTTTGATTTCCAGAGCCTTCACCTATTTATATATCCAAGACTAAGGGCTGTAAATACGGGGTCTGTTAGTTGAACTAGTACTGGAGCTTTGTTATGACATTGTCATCAGCATATGCAGTAGCTCTAGCAGCTAATAAAAGGATATTTGCACTGTGGGGGAGTGAGAAAACCCAACTGTTAATATCTTGGCGCCTGTGTAGAATACTCTTACCAAACAGTTTAAAAGCTGTTCTGCAAGGGGCTCAAGGAGAGAGCAGGAAGCATGCAGAATTGCCAGCTGAGGTGATGATGTTGTGGAACCAGAGTGTCATAATTGTGCAATAGGCTTAAAGCACTCCAACCAAAGCCATTACTCAGCAAAGTCCTGCCAGTGTTAAGTGCTTTGCTACACCAAACCACCAAAGGCATGAAATCTGTGATACTCTGAAGAGATCAGCAGGCTCAGGTGTGGACAGGGGTTGAGGAGAAGAGCTGAAGAGCAATTTACATTCACACTCATTACCCTAATCAGTGACCTAGGAGAAGAGATTAATGCTCCTTTCTGCTTAGCTGCAGCTCTATGAGCTTGTGTTCATTGCCACACAGCGCTAGACTATCAAGAGGAGGATACCCTCTCCCCACTCCCACCTATTCCTTCAATTTCTAGAGGCATGGGTCAAACTCCTTTCTGAGTTTGAAGGGAGATCAGCCCAAGTGCCTACACATCTCAAATCAGTGTCTTAAGTGCAAGGTTATGTTAAAAGCTGAAGGAGGTTTCTACATCTTTCAGGAGTCAGCCTGGAATTATGAAGCTCAAACAAGTGGAAGCAAACCTTCCTGTATCCATCCTCCAATGGTAAAGTTAGGGATTGGGAAAGGATTCTGGAGCCCAGTTTTGTTTGTATTTTCTGTGGGATCATTCTGGCAGCTCCTTAGTGTACAGACAGGGGGCCTGGATGTCTTGAGGGGTGTTTTGAATCACATTTTAGACATATGGCCTCATGTTACACATATGTGACCTGGAAGGGATGATCCAGCCCTTCCTGTTCCTCAGCCACAGATTCCAATTCATCACTTTTTGCCTCAAATCTCACCCCTGCACATCTGTAGACAAACCAGCAAAACTTGCTAACCTGATGACAAGAGGTTTCTGAGGTATGTCTGGAAAGAGCAGTTTTCTGACAAAGGGGACCTTGGCAAACTTGCAATGGAGTAGCACTGGTTGCCAGATCACAAAATCCAAAATAGTGTGGTGAGAACACCTCCCTGCAGACAGCCAGTGCTAGAGAGGAATTCAGGACTGACCCTTGTGGCAGTGTCCTACCACGGTGCTGGATGAGGAGGGGCAGCACAGGCCGGCCCCAGCAGTGCCCCTTAGTCCCTAGTTTCAGGCAGTTCCAGAGATGGAGCATGGAACACATAGCTGTAAGCAGTCTGATCGTAGCCATGCAGTTTCTGGCCTCATAAAGTGCAAATTGTCCCATGTGGGATGGAAAGTGCATCCAACTCATCCTTCAGTAAGTATTTTCAGGATCTGGCCCTGATATAATGGAGGATTTTTGCTGCATCCAAAGGTTATGATTTCAATGAACAGGTGAGTGTACTTAAGTATTTCTAACAATTCCTTCCTTGTGGAGAGCAATTGTTCTTCTCTATCTGTTTAAATTCCATTTTCTTTCCATCTGTTTCCGTTTCTAGTTTAGACAAAATGACAAAAATTATTTTCCTTAGCACTTTTATCAAAAGGTAGAAAATAAAGTGCTCCAGTCCTTCATAAATGATTATGTTACAGGGAAAATGTCCCTGTAACATGATTTTGTTTCTGCCCTGCTTCCCCCAGCACATTCAGTTTGGCACACGTTGTCAGATATGCAGAAAAAGGAGAAGTACATAACCCAGAACCTAATAAAACAACAAATCTAGTGTGCCCTCCTGGTCTGAAATCTTTCAACAGGCTCCCTTCATTAAGCATAAAGCCATGTGTTTCTTAAAACAGATCGCATCCCTGTTGCCACAGTGTAGTATGTGTTGCTCTCACTGTATTTCATGAGGATTTTCTAATTTAAAGCAGCACAGTTTTTATTCTCACAATTTTTTTTTACAGTACACCCCCCCAAAAGGCAATACTGATATCTGTGAAAGCTGTAAACTATTTAAAATTTATCGAGGCAGCAGTACTTAGTTATAACTAACCTTGACAGCTCAGCTTTATTCCTGGCAGTGTCTGCAGCAGTCCAGCTATGTCTTACTTCTTCAGGCATTGTGGTTGCCCAGATGAAAATCCCAGTTAAGTCCAATGGCTCTGGTGGTGTTCTGGATTTACACTGGGCTACTCATGAGCAGAATTTAGCTGTGAGCTTCCGTGTGCTCCTGTTGCGTTTCCATGGCACAGGCAGTGATGGAACACCCAGGAGGATTGACAAGTCACAGAGCTCTTCCATTTGTATTCTGCCAGCTTGCCCCAGCTCCTCTGTTTCTATTTTGCTATTATTTTAAAGCAAAGGCTAAGGAGGCTATGGTTGTATGCCTTCAGCTGGTGCTCAGGCTTTGGGTAACTAAAAGACCTGGTGAGGACACCAATGGAGCTTCTTTGTATTTGATTAAAGAATTAATTGTTGCAAGCAGGGGGTGAAAACCAAGCTCTCTTGTAGAACAGGTTTGTACCTTGCCATTTGGATATTTTTAACAATGAAAACAGCTCTTCACAAACAAGTGGGGTAGATTATATGCACTAAAATTGCCTCTTTTTAAAAAAAATTTTAAGGTAAATCCCCATATAAAGCTGCACATGTAACTCAGGAAAGGATGGGAGATAAAATACATTGCTCTTCATGAGGAAGGTTGCTTTTCATTTACAAGCACATGAAAATAGCTTTTTACTAGCTGAACTCTTTCTGGTTTTCTATGCACAGCTCTCCTAATAGTATCTCAGTGGGCCAAAATTTCCACTGAATTCAGTGGTTACAGTCAGATTGACTCAAATGGTGTCTTGGTCTTCTGCACAAACAGAACTTCTGCCCTGCTGTTAGAAACATATCTGCAGTGTTTACTAATCTAATACATTCTTGAATTTAAAATCCACATTATTGAAAAGAGTTTATAATTAACCACAGAGCTGAAAACTTGAAGTAGTTACTGCAGACCAAGGCTCAGCTACAGTGACATGAATGCAAAGTCATTTTACTGAAGTCTGTGCTGTTACCTCAGACTTTCCCCTCTCTCTGTAAGCAGAATTTTGCTCACTCTGCCTAATTATCTTTTATCTAGGCTTAGTTTCAGCTCAGTAACACATCTCCACCTTGCAACCAATCCTTTGGCTTTTGTGAAAATCTTTTTTGTTGAGAACAGTGCCATTTTGGTTTTCATTTAAAGAGAATTAAAGATCCAATTATGCAAATTAATTTTAAAAGCTTTTTTGCCGTTCTTCTGGGAGAAAGGTTGTTGCACAGACTTAAAACAAGGGTTCTTTTGCTTTGAAATGCATCCTGGCGTGACACCCGCCTCTGCCTCCTGGCTCTTGGTTGGCAGCTGAGTGGGAGACTTTGGGCACTTCAGGGACCTGACCTGGGGGAGTTCTGTGGGGCTGCCAACACAGGCAGGGCGCTGCTATTCTCCTGGGAAAAAAAAATAAATCTGGGCTTGATTCATGGCAGTGGAGTGGAAAGGGACAGCAAAAGGCAGAGGGCTGTATTGAGGTGTGACACAGGGGAGCCAGAGTCCCCAGGCACATGGGGTGACCGCTGGGCTTTGTGTCTTGGCTGTGAGGCTTGGAGGTTGAACCTCTGCCCTGTTCTCCTGAGGATTTAACAAGGGCAACTGAGACAAAGAAATTACTCAGGGACAGGGTTGAGTTTAGCTCAGAAAATGCATGTTCAATCACAAGCCTATGTTATTTAGGCTTTAAAAATTATCTACTGCAAATATTAGGGCAAGCCAGGGAAGAGCAGGCACATGTTAAAATAATATTTGCAAGTACCCTGTGCTTGGTGTAATGTTCAGGGTTAGCTACCCTTCTACTCTTTTCTGTCTGACAGGGAAAAATGTTCACATGGAAATGCAGAGCTCAGAAACTTCCTGGAAGAAAGCTCAGGCTCTGTGAAATAAGCTCCAACCTTCCCTGCATCCAACTTCTTCCCAACAGTATGCAAAAGCTGCTCAAGTAGCAGTAGAGTTGCTTCTTACCCGTTCTAGGAGAGTGTGGAAAATCATGTTACAGAGGACGAATGGACATTGGCATTATGCATCCATACCTTGAAAAATACAAAAAAATTTCCATGTTGCTGCTGAAAGAAGGAAACCAAAGGTGGGCAGGCCCAGCTGTGGGTTGCACACTGGGGATGTGCAGCCTCTTGCAGAGCCCCAGAGAACCTGGTGGAGACCTCCCTGGACTTCTGTCGATGTGATTTCTCATTGAGAGCTGTGCTGCCAAACTACAAGGGGCAATGAAACTTCTGGGAGTTCAACTGTCTTCCACACTTAGCCTGGGAGAGAAAGGGTGAGGGGTGTGATGCCTCCATGGTGCCAGGGGCAGGAGCAGCTCCAGCCAGTACATTCCCTATATCTGTGGAAAACCTTCACTCTTCTGTGGTTTATTGTGTCTCAGGAGTCACCAAAGGGTATTTGGTGTTCCCATTGCACACTTGTCAGGCTGGCATGATGAGAACCATGCTGGCAGAACCTTCACTGCTCCCCCCTCCTGCTCATTAACAAGCCAGCATCCAGCAAGAGATAAAGACCAGGTTAGAGACTGGACTAGAAAAAAATTATTTGTGGGATTGTTTTCTGTTCATGAAATTTCCTTTGTAGCTATATAAACTAGGAGGTAAAAAAAACCAGCAGGATTTAACAAATTGGATCCTAATGAGAACACTGCAGTGGAAATGCTTCTCCAAAATAGGATGGCTCTTAGCATTCCTTCTCTGGATGTTGAGTGGGGTAAACCTTTTGTACAGATGTGAGTAAGAAGAAGTTGAGGTCATTAAAACACTAGGTGTGTTTGAAGTAAGCTAAGGATTTAGAATGGTAAGACTCTTCCCTTGAATTTTGCCTTTTTGATTCTGTCAATAAAGGGACTGCAAAGAAAAGGAGAAGAATATGCATTTAGATGGACCTGTAACACTCAAGCAGAAAAGGTTAGGCAGCAATTTCAGAAAGATTGACTCTCAGTATCCTTTCAGTATGTTGCTTTACACACACTAGCATGCTCTGCAGACAGTGATAGACAACTACAACTGATGTAGTAATAGCCCTCAAGAGCCTACAGCATATGACAATGTCATAACATTTGAACAAAAAGGGTGTCAGGAGCACCTTCTACAGGGTTCACTGAATGCACCACTCCAAGAGAAAACACATTCAGCTATGTGCTGCTGGAAGGTTTGGGGTGGAGGCAGTATAAATAGTTTTAATTCATTCCCCTCCTTTTGGAAAGCAAAACAGGAGTTAGCAGTGAAGTAGGGAAGTTTCACATGAAAAATTTTACTTCATCAGTCTAGTACCAATGACACAGAGGCTGTTGCCTCAATGAGCATCCTTACAGGATCCCTGATAAAGCTGTATAAAATACACAGGATTGTGCTTAGCTGACTGAAGACGTGATGGGAGGGTGATGGTCTCTGCTGAGTCTCTGATGGACAGCAGCTCCACCCAGATCTGCAGGCAGCAGTCATGCCCCCAAGGGCCTGAATGCAAAGGCAGTAGTACTTGGGCTCCTCTATGACTTGTGTTTACTCTCCTGAAGATGCTGTTAAATATCTGTCCAGCTGTTCATTCAGAGGACTCAAAAATTGCCCAATTTCCAGGATGAATGAAGAATCAAGACTTAAGAATTTACAGTGTTATAAGGTGCACAAAAAAGTGTCTTATTTGCAAATCTCTTCTTCTCTTAGTCGCATTCATGCAAAATTTCCATTACAGCTGGTGGCAGGTAGCTCTCAGTGCAGTTCCAGTACCATCCAGAAGACATCAGTGAGACTCCAGTACATTAATAGCAACTCCCTTGGGACAGCTTGCTAAGTATTTCTTACCATGAAACAACAAAATTGCTTAAAGGAGGAATCAACACTGTAAATTTTGGGCTGTACAAAGCTGAAACTTAAGGCCGTGGAGAGAAGAGAATATCCAAGACACCCTATGAAGATCTGGGCTTTCTCAAAGTGGAGGGAGGCCAGAGACTGAAGTTGACAAATCAAGAAGCAGTTTGATTCACTTGAAAGATCTTGTTCTTGTCCTTGTCCTGACTTCACTGAAGTTGCTGCTAAATTTTAATAACCAGAGCACCAGGCCTAGTCAGGATCCACTTTAGGAGTGAGCAGAGAGAAAAGGGTTAGGGCAAACTGGGGCAAACTGAAGTGGGACACCAGAAGTCCAGAAAATGAAGAGCTGATCCAGCACAGAGGGAGTAAAATTTCTTCTGAACATTGCTGGCACAAGCCAATAATGGCTTTAAACAGATAAGAGCTTTTATTCTCTTACTTTCCTTTCAGAATGTACTGTATATGAGCAAATCACTCATTCATCAGTGCTTCCACTCTTGGCGTTGATGGCTTTTGTTGATTTTTTTTGGTGGAGCTGGGTTATGGTTTTCCTTTTTTTTTTTACTTTTGCATTTCTGCCCAAACAGCACAACCAGTAAAACAAACTCTAGCACAGCATGTTTGGAAGTTGTTTGAATATGCTAAAGATCAAAGGGAGATGCTACCCAGGGTCTGATGAACACTTGTTCTTAATTCAAGGTTAAAGAAACAGCGAAAACAAGGATGTACAAAATGACCCCCATTGAGAATGCATCTGGGAGGTGAAGGGAGAGACATTCCTCCCTAGAACCCCATAAAACTATGCACATATGCTTCTCCCTATTGTTAATCCCTTTTGCTGATGGGATGTGGAGAAGATTTTATACAGTGGTGCAAAATGGAAATCTATTGCAGGAGGAAAGAGTGCTGCAATCCCAGAGGGACTCTTATGTTCAAAACAAAATACAACAATGGAGTTAATTAGCATTGCATGGTTCACAAAATCCCCTCGAGGGGATCTTTCTCTGTTCTAAATCATCACTTGTATGTGAGATAGAAAAGCTCCCACTGAGCAGGCCCCTTCCACAAACTTTTAATAGATATTACCACGGTTTTTCATCATTTGCCATTGGCTTTGAGAAAGGTAACAGCTGAGCCAGGGCTATTCAGCTGCATTAACCAGCTGCATGTTAATACAGAAATACTACCCTGCTCCTCCCTTCTGCCTGCAAACCACCCCCACCAAGTTAACCCTTTCCTGCCACATATTTCTCTGCCACTGTGACACAGATACACAGGCAGAGGGGTTAGTACAGGTTGGCAGTTAAGCAAGAAAGGGCCTCGCTCTGAATATTTGTGCTTCCTAGTGTGCAGAAGAAGTTATCCAAACCAGATCCTCAAGCTGTTGTGCTCACACCCATTTGAAAGGACAGAACATGCTCCAAAGGAGTCACAAAGATCCAGTATCAGGGAGGAGGGCAAAAAGCCAAGAGGAAGGACCTGGTCTCAGGAAACCCTCAGTAATTAACAGCATGCTCCCTATATCCCACACTTGCTATTACTGTCAGAACCTATTGACACAAGACTCCCAGCAAGCCCAGCTCTATCCCCGCTGAAATTCCCTGCACCCACACAGTGAAGTTTCCGGTGGGTATGAACACTGGAGTCGGTGCTCTGCTCACTAATAACACGCTGTGAGTGAGGATTAGCACATCTCAGCTGGTTTGACTGGCCTCCAGCTGCCCTCCCGCTCTCTTTTGTGTCATGCCAAAATGCATCAGTACCTGCACATCCATTTGCAGTCACGCTGGCCAGATGGCCAAGCCTGTGTTTCAGTGTGCCGGCTTGCACTCAAGTGCAGCTCTCTCATGGCTGCAATCTGCTGGAATCAGCAGCAGAGCTCTGCTAAGAACACAACTGTGCTGCCTGATGCACCGCCCCACCGCTGATCCTGCATCTCCTTGTCTCCTGGGGAGAGCCAGGAAGCCCTGAAGAAATACTGCAATACAGCAATCATTGTGGAAAGACACAGCTAATGAACTGTTGGAGCAAGAACATGTCAGGGCACCTTGTAACTCTTAATCAGGAGCTTGGAGGTGAAGTGCTTTGTAAAGAAATAAGTCAGATTCTGTCAGGGTTTGTGCTACCTGCCAAATGCTGATGGGTGAGAGGTGCCTTTGTCATGGATCATTCCTACTAAACTATATTGTACTATGATTGCCTCAGGTTAGTCAAGACTGCTGAATATTTTGGGACTGGCAGGGTATCTGGTGAGACCTAGCCAGAGAATTGTAGTATACTGAGGAAAGCTAAGAGGTAAGTCACTTCTTCCATTTCAGCACTGGATGTTTACTGCTTTCTCTCTTAGCTGACTGTATTGTCTTTCTCTCCTCACCTTTCCAGGGTTTCAGGGGACAGCCTCAATTGCTGGGCCCCAAGGGAATCCCTGCTTGCAAGCAAGGATGTCCCTGTAACACAGGAGGGACAGACATGTGGAAAGGGCAGATTGTGCACAAGCATGGATGTGCAGACTGCCAGTCCAGGGCAAGGAACCTCAGTAGAAAGTGTCTGTCCTTCTTTACATTTCATTTAAATTTAAATGGTGGTGAGACTGATGTGAAAGGGAAGGTGAAGAGTGGTGATCAAGTCAAACAAACCCTAGGCTAACACAAGCCCTCTTCCTGGAGTTGTGGCTTTATCACACCCCAAATCCCCTTCCTCTCCCACTTCCTGACTCTCACGTGGCAGACCACAGTGGCACACCACTGCCTTCCCTTTCACACGTCACTAGCAAATGACCAACCCAGGGCAATAAGAAATGGTTAAGCACATCACTGCCTTGGAAATCTTCTGCTGGCTTCCCCCTGTCCTGCCACTATATCAGCACTGCTGTCACCTGCTTTTCACCTTTTCCTTCCTCTCACCCACTAAGTTAGTCCCCACTTCTGCCACTGCACTAACCTGCACATTTTGGCCAACCACCTCTGTCCCATGCTGGGCCCAGCCAGTTCAAATGTACAACCATCTAATGGCGACACAACCCTTGAATGCTTAATGGTGACTAGATTTGTTACTCTCCCACTCTGGCTGAGAGCCTGCTCTGAGATCACAACCTTGTGGCGCTCGCAGGACCGATGACATAACGTTTCATGACTTTGCAGGCATACTCATAGCTCTTTATAGTATCTCCCCAAGCATTTTATCGCAGCACATGAGGAGATGTTTCACAGTATTCTATCTAGGCACTGCTCCTGGCCCTGAGCCTAGGCACTTGAACAGTAAACTCCTTTTAGGACTTGTGTGAATGTGCATAGAGATAGCAAGGCAAGAAAGGGAGGATATAATTAACCACTAAAATTCCTCACAGTCATTGCAAAATGCCAACAGACTCTATTCATCTCTACAGAGAACACAAAGTGGAATTTAAGTTCAGGCAGGTCTCTGTTCCTGTTCAAACAGTCTTACTCTCAGATTCAAGGGGCAGAGGTGGTTTCCTCAATCTTTCTGCGTGCCCTTTCTTTCTTCTTTGGGAATCTATTGTGGAGTAGCTTATGATGAACAGCCTGCCTAGTACAGCCTTTTGAAGATGTGATCTGCCTTATTGAAACTCAGCCTAGCCTAGCTTCTAGGAGCAATTTGTGGAAGTGGCTCAAATCTTAGGGACCTGCTGCACAGACTACGTTATAGTAGAGGGTAACTGCAACACATCTCAGCCATGCCACAATAATGCTACATACAGGCTTTCTTGTTCCATTATTTTAATACATTTCCCCAGCTCACTGTAACCCAGGTTGTTCGCTCAAGGGCCTTTCACAACACTGCTTCCTGTTGACTCAGTTTACCTGAGAGGAAATATGGGGAAAACCGCAGTATAGGCAAACCTGAAGTGACTACCTCCACTTCTGGGTTTGCTTCATTACAGAATGAGCCTGAAATAAACAAAAAAAAAAAAAAAAAAAAAAAAAAAAAAATCTGAATCTAAAAGCCTATAGGAATCTATATAGTGTTACTGTCATGAAACACACATAGATGATGAAAGGTTCAGATAGATCCCTAACCACCTTGAACTGCTTCCAAAGGGAAGTTAAAGCCCTATTGTTTGAAATTCTTAAAACTGTCAATTGGGAAATTCCCAGTAGAAAGCAGGCCTGCATTAACTGGTCCTCCAGTGGTCTTTCCCATCCTCAGCTCCTATGATTTATGTGATTATAAATTCCTTTGTGTTCCATGCTTACCTGGAAGACTCGCCTGTGGCTGCCATCCAAGAACACCATAGTGGTGTTGTGTTAGACTATTCTTTCTGGTTTCCCATTTTCTTGTCTCTGCCTGAATTTGCATGTAAGAGACCAGATGCAATGTGTCCTCTGCAGACTGTAAGGCCACCTTTTCCCATTGGGGCATCCATCCAGTTTGATTCTGCCAAGTGATGGGTGAGACGTGAAAGGCCCTTTCCTTGCCAGCTGCTACCAGCATATCTTCACTTGCTGCACCTTGCTCAAGGTCTTGGCTTCAGTCCTGCTCTATTTTGTTTAAAGATGGCTGTATCAGGCGAAACAGAACTAGCCTGGGGCAGAACTGGTGTGAACTCAGAACCATTTCCTTAGTACCACAGGATTTTTGGAATATTTACTTTGCATCATTTTTCAGGATCGAGTTTTAGTTCAAAGTGTCATATGAGGGAATAGTTTGTTATTGTAACTCTCTTTCATGTAAATGTGCCCAAAACTCTTCTTTGCCATGTATACAGCAGTGTATTTGCATATCAGAAGATTTCACAGAGCTTCTCAAGTTACTGTACATGCTTAACTGCTTAGAATTGCCACAGCAACACTGGAGGGTAAAAGCTTTTACAAATGCTTCACCAGACAAATCACATTTTTAAGCAGAAGAAGAACAATTCCTTTCTCTTAGAAAGATGTTTTCAATGAGGGCAGAATCAGTACACTTAGTTACAATACTGGAGTGTCAGATGTTTATTGAGTCAGCAAAGGAGATATAAAAAGAACTGGCAGGGCTCTGCAAATCACTTTGATTTTCAGCAGTGACTCTACTACAGTAAACAGTAAATAATGTAAATAGCAAAGGTGTTCTCATTCACTGAGAAATGAAATGGGAAGTCAAAATCAATTTTTTTCCCTTGTGATAAGAAATCTTTTGAAACCCTCTGATGCCATTTCTTATTCCATCAGTATCACATTAACTTGATATGTTGCTGTTAAACAGCTGCACTTAAATACATCAAATGGATTAATGCTGGCACTTTATCAGGTATAGTTTCTGTTTCTGTAACACATCTCTAGACATATAGAAACTACTTAAAATGAGAAAGGAAGTTTCTCCTCTTTGCTGATTCAGACAGCTGTGAGTAACTGGCTGATATTTCTTGAACATCCGGATTAATGCCAGGCTGGTCGCAGCTATGACAGGGCAGATAAGTTAAGTGGACTTTGAAAATTGCTCTAAGTGACATGAGTAAGTGCAGATTCTAAGAGGTCTCAGCTGTGTGGGAAAGCAGGCAGAGGCATAGTGAGGAAGAGCCCGCAGACACATTCAATCTAGCTGCAGTTTTGCCAGGCATAACTCAACCAAAGCTGAAGTATAAACTCAGTGAGCTGTCTTGCACTGTCTTTGCTTATCTGGTATTGCTGTATGTAAATCCTCAGGCTGAAGGAAATGGAAGGAAAGTAGTTGCTCACAAGAGAGAGTAACTTCATCACTGATAAAGGAAAGCACTAAAAGGAGTGAGTCACTGGGCCCCATTTACAGGGCAGTAAATAAATTCTGTGTAGTCACTTGTTACTTATTATTTTAGTACTAAAGTAAGAATGAAAGCTCTTCTCTGTCACAGTCTCATTGCTGGTTTCTCCCCTGAGCATGCAGCAGTTTATCTCTGTAGGATTAGCCACTCCACAGGCAGGCAGGCAGGCAAGTTCCCTTCCCTTTCTACTGCTCTGGGATTCATGTGATTCATACCTTACCTCTGCTCAAATAACCTTGAGCTTGTGGGCCAGGGCCTTCCTCCCCCTGCTCTCTAGGAATGCCATTAAATCACTGCCAGCCCTGGCACGAAGCCTGGCTCCAATTGTGTCATCCTGGTCTTGTGTCACAAGCTGCTGGGGCCGCAGCGAGGTCAGGGGCTTTGTGGTGGAGCAGGAAAGTTTCTCCAAACGGAAAGCTGAACCCGAGGAAAGGAGATCCTTCCATATCAAGACAGATTTTGAGCTCCCTGCCTCCTTGTGTGGGACAGTTAGCAATTTCCTCCCCTCTCAGCTGCTGCTGACACATGGCTGGATGGCTTCCAGCATCCTCTGTGCACATTGTTCTGCAAGTGTTTGTCTTAGCACTAAGTGCAGAGCCAGCCGCACCTTGCAATTAATAAATATGTGTCAACACTTGGTGCAAGCCTGATTATTATCATTACCACAGAATGAGAGGGATGGCACAGCCACTGAGCCACCTGAGGGCCTGATCCTGCCAGGTGCTCAGCACTCTTCTTTTCCACTGGCAGCAAGCAGAAGTGGAGGCCAGGAGGGAATTACAGGATTCAGTTAACCAAGGAGTGATTTTTTATTTAGTCTCAAATTCTAAAAGAAATTATTCCTGTCAAGAGAGAGGAGAAAGGCAAAATTAATAGCCAGGGGCCATCCCCTCAACAGTTATAAAATAATGCCACTCAATGGCAATGGATCACTGCTGATCTACATCAGCTCAGAATCTGATGCTGGTATACATAAAATTGAGATTATGAAAGGAAATTAATTACAGTGAAAGCTAATCTAAAAGGTGAATATGTATGCAGGCATTCCCATACTGGTTGCAGTGAAGCTCTGTGGGGCTTGAGTTGAATTTCTAATTCATCTTGACCTCAGAGAACTCCCCATTTTATGCTTGGAGCAGTGCCCCTCCTTGGAGCCAGGGTCACAGTGATGTACCTGGAGGGAGGATTTGAATCCTCAGGCCTGATTATGATTTGCACTAATGCCTCTTTTCACTGGAAGTGCTGTGACATTTACCTAACACCCTGAGCACTGCTAGAATGAAAAAGAAACCATGGAGGATGATCTTGAAAGGAGGATATTTTCCTGAAAATGCAGATGGGACATGTTTTTAAGATATATGCACTCTAAAGATGTCTCTTCAGGTTTAGTTCTCAGCTCTTCTTGGCTTCAAGAGTTCGGCATTGTTCCTGCACCAATAGTTCACAGAATTTGTGGAAGTGCCAAACCGGTCTTCAGGTACCTTCCTAATTTGAGAAATCCTGCCACCAGCATGCAGGGGATCAGGCTGTCCAGCAGGATTTGACTTCATCTGAAGGAACAGCTGATTCTCATCCAGGCTGCTGTGTCAGAGGGGTTGAGGTTTGGGCTAGAAGCCCCAAAATGAGATCTTTTACAGAGAGCAGTAACCTGGAGTAGGGTCAGGTATAGTGATGCTTCCACAAGTACCTAGGGAAAGGTGCTCAGTGCCATTTACTCTTTTCCAGATCTGTTGGCCTGAGCATTCTCACATCACTTAAAGCAAGAAAAGGGCTGGAGTGGGCACTGGATTTAAATGGGGAGTAATCTATGAAATATGCAAGGATTTCTAAAACAGCTGCCTTGAAGGAGACCAGCACAGCAACTTAGTGAAGTTATGCCTGGCAACAGCCACTTGAATAAAACAAAAGGGTCAACTCTTCCAAGAACTACCATTACTCAAGCTGTGGTTACCCCAGCTCCCTCTGCCCCTTCTAATGTCTCCTGCAGACACTGCTACAGTAGCAGGGCCCTTTGCAACCAGATAAACCAAAGCAGGTGAACTGTGCCCCGTACTGAAGTGTATGAGTGAAGCATCTTCAGGTGCAGCAGGCAACGCTGAAGGGCCGGGCTGTGGTTAGATAGAAGGACTCTGTTTCCTCATGAAATGCTGCAATCCTTATAAAACAGTTTCTGCACCCCAGTCCTGCCCGAGGAACAGAGAGAAGCATCAGACATCTCTGCCAGACATGAGGCTAATTCATATCTCCAGCTCATTCAATGTTTCTTTGAGAAAGTAAATCCAGGAGTTTGACTCACCAGGGTTAACCATTACTGTGAACTGTTACTGTCACCTGTCTTGATTATTGTGGAAATCAGCTCCTGCATTAGATTTTGTTAAATTACCTCTTCATTTTCCAAGGTCACACACAACTTAGTACCTGTGTACCCTTCTATGTAATAATACCGAGAAAGGCTTTTTCTAGATGAACTTAGAGTGAAAATTGTTATCACGGTGCAGGACTATTTTAAGTCATGGGTCCATGGTATCCCAGCCTGATATGACTGTTAGAAAAGACTCCTGAGACCCATCAGCCAATCCAGAGGCATTGTTTTGAATAATATAAAATAATATAAAATTTTGATTTCTTATATGATCAAAGCCAAGATCCTCTGTGAAAGACATAGAGGACTAGCTCATATTTTTATAACACTTGTTTGCATTTCAGCAAAGCACCCCAAGTATGAATCATGTGTGTATGGTTGTGTATCTCCTGAGCAAGGTAGCAGGTAAGTGGCTTCCTGGAGAGGCTGGGTGCTGCTGTGCATGTCTGTGCCCTCGTGCTTAGCTGCCATCTGCTCAGGAGAGCAGAGTCCTCACTGAGCCTTGGGGCTGGCACTGCCACAGTTCATAGCATAGCACTATTTAGTCCTTACCATCTACATTTTCATACCCACAGGCTGCCCATAAACTACTGAAAAAGCAATCTTGTTTTCCTACTAAAATTTCTCCCTGTCTCTTCTTATGACACTTTACCAAAACCCACAGTCCAGATTTGTTTCTATTTGAGCTGCTGCTGCAGCAATACTGCCTCTTGTTGCTTATAGCACCATCTATTCTTTTAAACTTCTCCAGCCAAAAGGCACCTTTTTTCCCCTTTTTAGTTTTGTTTTCTGTTCATAGAGTACCTGTCTGAGTTATATTCTGTAGTGGAGTGGGTTTAGTGTGCAAGCTCTGTGGTAATGAGAATAGCATTATTATTTTTAAGAAGGAGCTTCTTTTCCATTCTGTGGTAAGGCAGCAAGAGCAGCCACCACTGTGAGTTCCTTTGAGTCCCTTCACTAAATTGCTCATGGCTGATGCTAATTTGTTATTTGGGAAGAAGGATTTTCCCAAAACTGTGTTGGCACAGCTGAAACTCTCCATGGTGCCTTCCTGCTTCTGGATCACCTGCTTTTCATCAAAAAAAATCAGGTTCCTTCTGGAGGGGCTGCCTTACAGGGAATGCAGAAAGCAGGTCTGCTGCAGATGCTGCTCTGGTTTGATGGTTACTGTGTCACCCAGTGCAGACACAGTTTCTGCTCTGGAAGTGGGATACCTGTATCCATCTCAGCGTTACTCTTTGAGACTTTCCCTGACCCTTTGCCTTGGCATCTGGATTTGGGGAGCCTGTTCTGGACTGGGTCTCAGAGCCACTGGCTTTAAGATCTTGTTTGTGCATTTTGACTACAGGAGCTCATTAAATGAGCTGACTAACGCCTAGATCCTCAGAGGTATTTAGAGACCTAAATCAGGTTAAGCCTATTTGATCTCAGTGGGGTTAGGTACCCCTGTGTTTTTAAGGAGCTGGGTGTAGTGCTCTGGTTTTGGAGCAGGAAAAAGAGGGGGCAAGAAGCAAGAGGTATTTTCCTGCAAAATATGCATAAAAGAACTGAATACTGGAAATGAAGGAGCTAAGAGCCCTAGTTACAGGTCTTAAGGCTATAGAACTAGGGAAGAATAAATAGTGAAAATAAAATTATCATTTTCTTCCAGTTTCTCAAAATATACTGGGGCAAACCACACACTTTCCAACACTGACATGCCTTTTTCATCTTAATTGTTCTTTTTCCTTTACTGTTAGCCTGCCAATGACCATTATCCCCATCAGGCAAGGAGAGTGATCTCCTTTCTGTCCACAAAGCATTTGGAAGGTCCTGGGCAATAAGAATGTACCTCTCAGAACCAGCCAGGTAGTGCAAGGACTTGCGTTTCCCTGAAGCCCCACATAATAGGAAGAGCACAGTATCTTGACTCTTTGATATTTTCTATTGGCCTTATGGGCTAGTGCACTGGTCTCAGCTCCTTTTCCTGAAGACTGCTGTCCTCCAGCTTCTGTTGTGATAGGCCCTGATGAATATCTGAATGTCAGGGGGGTTACTGTGCCTGAGCATGAATCCTGCCACAGGGTTCATTTCTTCATGTGTGAACCAGGCTACTTCCCAGGCACAACCACATGTTGAAAAAGCACTTTTCCTGTCAGGAGGGAACTGAACCACAACTTGTGGTGGATTGTGCCAGGGACCCTGTCACTGCAGCTCAGAGGGCTGAGGGTGCTGGCTGCTGAGGAGTTGCCCTGTCATGCCTGTGCAACCACTCTGACAAAGCACAGTGGTTAAGAGGGTATTATTTACCCCTGGCAGACATATATATGTGCCACTGCTTATCTTTTCTGAAAACAAATTAACAGAAATGTCTGTTGCTGGAGTCTCTGAGTGTGCATGGACACAAAATCTGCAGGAAGAAACAACAGCTCCCAACAACAGCTCCCAGCTTTATGCAAACACATTTCCTTCTTTTGCCAGGCCATGTCCAACAAGAAATGGCCTCTCACCATTCAGTGGGAGAAGGAAAGGCAGTGCCCATGGAGCCCATTGAAGTCAAGCTGAAGGAAGGGATGATTAAGACATGAGAGAAGAAGCTCTGTTCACAAGGTATTCCCGGCAAGGTCTCCGGTGGGACATCTGCCCATGAACCCTGCAGCAGCAGCAGCCACCTTTCCTGGACCTCCAGAGACACTGGGAGAATTTCCTCTTCAGCTATTTTCAGGCAGCATCTGCGTCTCTCACCAGCCATGGATGCCACAAGGCATGGTGCCAAAAAATCAGCAGCTTGGCAGCATCTCTACATGGACTCAAGAAATATATTTTGGATTAGCTGTACCATCTGCCTCTCACAGGTGTTCTTCTGGGAGGATGGGGGAGGAGGAGGGCACCTGAGGGCACCAGGATCCAACAAAAAGTGTTTTATAGGGCAATACACATTGTAGCAGCTGGTGCTGATGGAGAAGGAATAAGGAGGAAGAACAGGTACTAACTCCTACCTTGGAAAAATTACTAGTAAACTTTGTAGCCCAGTTTCACTGAGTCTTTACTCCTTGATCTGCTGCAGGGGACTAGGGGAGGTTTGGGCTAAGAATCCCCAGGATTATGTATTGAGTGAGGAAAGAAATTTTCTGCATAAATTTGGAGAGTAACGATGTGAAATATGCTTTGATTTGGGGTAAGTGGAAGTTTGAACTAAGCATTCACAGGCCAGAGGTTTGGGATTTTTGTCAGTTATGACAAAATAACTGCTATCTCTCAGCAGATACCACAAAGGTCTCATCCTTCTTTACTCATTTACTGTTAATCATTAATATTTTCCTGGAAGTGAAACTCTACTGGTTCCCACAGAACTACAAAGCCACATTTCTAAACAAAGATCTTATTTGTGAGAAGATGAAACCCTGACAGCAGTGAATGGTTTGCTTTCCGCTGCACTAGAGACGGCGTTTCCTGTCCCTCCCATGAATGGAATTTGCGGCAGCCATCCCTGCACAGGCTGCACACCTACAGAAACCGTGGGCTGCCCACGCCAGCAGAACCAGCACCTCTGCCTGCCTCACCTCTGGGGACAGATTCAGGTCAGCAGGGGCTGCACCTCTCACACCTGTGAGGCTTCATGTACCACCCATCAATGGAGGGTGACTAACCTGCCTTAAAACTTTTTTTTTCATCTGTTGCAAAGAATTGATTCCCACAGAGGCAGAGAAATAGAGGCAGGAGGGCATTTCTGCTGCTTGGAGACAACCTGTATTAAGACCAACACTAGATAGATCTAGTCCACATCTTACCTGGTAGATGTTCCTGCTGCTGTGCTTGCTGTGAGTTGGACAAGTCACAAAAGAACTGGAGAAGGCCAGCACCACTCATTTCTCTGTCCTCTGAACTGTTGGTGCAACATCTCCTTTAAAACCTGCAGAAGGTGCAGGGATGGTGCTTCCCACAGTGGCACCTCCATTGCCTTCAGAAGTGCTCATGGGAATGGACCAAATTTGCAGGAGCTTCTCTTCAAGACATAAAGCTGCACAAGTCATGAAAGAATTGCACAGAGGGAAAGAAAAATAAACCCACTCTCAGCTCCTCATGTTCAAGCCTTTTTTGCACATGAAGGCAGCAAAGAGACGGTGTGAGAAAAGAGATTGTTGTTTCATGTGTTTCCAGATAAACACCGATAACATATATGATGGCAGCTGACTTTGCAATACCATATTGCTGCTTCTATTTTCTTTAAAAATACAAAAAGCTGTATTGCCTAATGCAAACAAGACTGGCAATGGAGAAACAAGCCCACAGCACAGCACAGCATCGTCATCATTGGACACATGGTTTCCTAATCCCCTGGACGGAACCACTGGGCTTTCTTTTCCTTCATCAGTGGAGCTACATGTAGTATTTTGCAAATGTCCTACCGCACGTGTCCTCAGGAGGTGTTCCATGTGCACCTTTTTGGTGTGTTCCTACCACTACACTTCAGGCCTAATTTCATGTTAGGGCTGTTCCCCCAGTGGCACTGAAAACAAATTATCCAAATCCTGATCCAGGCAATTTTAATTTGATACTCATGTTGAATAAATATAAGTCATAAGGGAAAAAAAAAATAAAAGCCAAAAAAAAAAAAAAAACCAAAAAAAAACAAAACAACCTTTGCTCTACTATCCAGCTAAACCAGGAAAACCTTGAAACCTTGACGGAGCTCAAGGAATCTCATGATGTACTCTTGGCAGGCATATCAGCTATCTATACTTAGAGGGTTCCAACAAGTTCTGATTTTATTCAGAATACTAAATAGTATTAGTGTGTGTTTTATAGTGGGGATTTTCTATTTTTATCACTATTTTTTTTTTTCTCAAGCACAGAATAAAAATACACCAGGTGCTAATGGCTATAAAAATTGGAGAAATTGAGACTCGGAATTGCAATGACTTGTAGATAGGATGGAACAAAAGATACCATCAGTTGTCTGTGAGTACTGCTCATATATCTTATGATGCATATACAATTTAATAAAGCATTAATGTCTTCAGGTACCTTTTTATTTTTAATGCTAATTTTTGGTGTAATATATTTTTGGGGTTAGTGAGAGAGAGAGAGCAAACATCACATTAGCCTTGTGAAAAGTGCCAGCAAGTGCTTAATATACATCTGTGTCAAGCAGTACAGAGGCAGAAAACCCATCCAAACATGTACTGAGAGGAGTTGCAGAAAGGTTCTTGTCATTGGAAAGAGAGAGCTACCTGAATGCTCTCATGGTCCTGCCTGCTTCAGATGCTGGAAGGGGTCCTGGTGTGATGCAGGACAGTCTGTCCCAGTTTTGCAGCTTGAGCCTATGCTGGCAGCTCCAAGCATCTCAAGACCACACAAGCCTGGCTGGCTCCCCAGAAGTTTGTGTCCTCAGATATTATATGGTGAGCCATGCCTGATCTTCAGGAGCACCTGTGAGTTCAATTGCTACAAAGCTGGCTTTCACAGAAGTTTCATGACTATAGTTTATATATGAGATTTGCCCTGTATTAAGTTTGCATATATATCAGACAATAAATTGCGTAGGTGTTGTGTTGGTCATCAGCAGATGTTACCCCAAGGTTCCAGGGTCATCACATGATGTGCAGACTGGTTGGGCTGGTTTCAATCACAGGAAGAAAAAAAAGAAAAGGAAAAAAAAAAAAAAAAGAAAATTATGTTGCAAGACTCAATTAATAATTAATTGGAGGGCCAAAATATAATAATCACCAACCAGGAGACATTGTGGAAAATAGGTCAGGCAAACTGAATGTGTTATAGCTATGTAGTTATTTTTACCAGCTGATATGTTTGACAGTGCTTTGTGCCATTTTGTTTAAATTATTTAAATTGTGCCATTTTTGTTTAAATTTTGCCAATTTCCACAGAGATAGCCTACAGTGGACTCGGAAACACACTACTAAGAGTTCAAAAAGCAATAATAACTGTATAACATGTTATTGAGAGGCTTCTATCAGGTTTTTGTGAGCATCAGCATTAGGATCACGGCATTTAAAATCCCTAAATTAATGCCCTGGAAGTGAATATAAAATCACTACTAATAAAATTTGCAGATGACATAAAGACAATTATTAGTACAGACCACTCATGACAAACTGACCAATAGCTTAGCAATCCTGGATCTTTCTGACAGAATGTGGCTTTATGCAGTAAAATGCAAAGCAATTCATTTAGCAGTATGGAATCAAGCCAAAGTTATAGACTTCATCTTGTAGAAGAATGAATCTGAAAGTGATTATAGCAGAAAAGCAATTCAGCATGGACTCCAAAGGCAATTGTGTGATAAAACATGAGCAGTCTTACTCTGAGACTTCTAAACTGATGATTACTGTGTAGGACTAAGGAAGTGATTTTCTTGGTAGAACACTGGGGCAAGTTATATTGGAATACAACATCTGGTTTTGGTGTCCTTGGGTTTAAAGGGTATTTGAAACAAATCTGAAAGGAGAGAAATCTTTGCAGCAGGAGTTGCAAGGGCTTAGTGTTTTAGCTGGTTCTAAAGCGTATTGAAGGCACTGAACTATAGGATGAAATACCTTTGTATCTACCTTTGTTGTAGGCAGAAAATAGAAGTGCTCTCCAGCCTAGTGGAGAAGATTGTAGTAAGGACTAATGGCTGGAAACTAATGCCAGGCAAGTTCAAATCAAATAAGTAAGGGTTTTGTTTATTTGTTTGTTTTTGTAGTGAAAGTGATCAACCATTGGAGTACATGACCAAAGGAACAAGTCATTCTTCGTCCCATGGCATCTTCAACTTAGGCTGTGCCTTTGCCAAATGCAAATTATTAGCTTCATTACAGGCATAACTGCAAGGAATTTAATGGTCTGTGATGCACAGGAGGCTATGCCAAATATCTAATGATCCCTTTTCACCTTAAATTCTGTGCATCAGTAAATTAAAGGAATGGATTCTGGCACTACAGGATATTGCCAACTGGAAAAGGATGAACTGGTGCTTTTGGCCTCTAGCAAGGAGTGGAGGATGCTTCTAAAATCCAGAAGATTGATTCTTTAGTTTTAACTTTACTCTTCAGTGATAATATTACAGGGCAAGAAATTTTTTTTTTTTGGGGGGTGAGAATTTAATTGTTAAATTCTTTCCTACCAACAGGCTTGAAAAACAGATTTTCTTTATTTTCTTAACCCAAAATTTATGCTTTGAATTTTTCCTTAAACAGATGTCTTAATTTGCTTAGCAAATGAAACAATCTGGGGATTCCCATTATTATTTGTGACCAATAGCTAATACTAAGCTCAGTTCAAAGACCACTGAAATTAAAGGGACTTTCCATGGAAGTTTTGAATAGAAGTTTTATCAGATTCACTGACATTCAGTCAGCCATTATGCAGTTGTCTGGTATCCACATCTGTTTAATAGAATACCCTTCAGCTACTTTGGCATAGATCTGGATGCACATCATGGATGCCTATCTACACTGGTTCAAACCCTGCACTCTGTAGGTTTGTTTTGGTTTTTTATTTTTTTAATTAACCATGCAGCCAAGATTTGGATTATTCTCTAGATACAGTATCTTTTCCACCACTAGGAAGCTGTCGGCTTCCATCAGTTTCACCATACCAGTACGAAATAAATTTGGTTTTCAACTTTCTTATTTCTCCCAAAAGCAAGAGAAAACTTTCTAGAAGATCTGAATGGAATTCATTCCAACTGTTTTTGTTTAACTCCTATAGTAAAAATACCCTTTTCTAAAATGATTTTTTGTCTGTCTTACCTGCCCCTGTTTCACTAAACCTCTTGAAAACCTGGCCTTTAGGACTACCTGAAAAAAATGTGTTTAAGCAAAGTAAATATCTTAGATGTGGACCATTAGAGCCAACTCTACTTCCGCTGATTTCACTGGAACTGTAAGTCAAATTTTGTCACTATTAATATTTGTGTAAGTGGCATTAATACCGAATTCTGTACACTAAATGAATTAGAAAATATACAATAAGGCCCCTATTCATCTACTGGGATTTTCTATCACCCCTCTGTTTTTATAATAATGTTCTTTCCCATAGCTGATGTGAAAAAAAAAATAGATGGCTGACGTGAAAAAAAAAATAGATGTACATACTCTTCCATGTATATTTCTCCAGTATATTGCCTCTGCTAGCCAGCACAGCACACAGCATCATAAGTAATAATAATAATAATAATTATGATAGCAATAGTAATAATAATTTTATATATATATATATAAATACTCCAAAGGCACAAGAATATGTGCCAGTAGTAAGATGAAGAAGAAATTTGCCTAACAGGAGGTTAACTGGGTGACAAGAGAATAAGATAGGTGGATCCAGGATAGTTGCAGATTGTATATTATAATAAGTGTCTATATAAAATATTTTATTTATTTAGATGGTTTACAAAATTATACATACCTTTATATATATTTCATACACATGGAAATTTTTCCCATTCAGAAAGCCTGACATTATTTATTTTATTCTGTGATTAAGAACACCCAGTAATATTGCTATGTTCAGATCTACTATTCTAAGTAGACCAACTATGCTACTATTCTCTCTTAAAAAAAAAAAATTCTATAGAAATGCTTCACTGATGTACTAACACATACTGGGAATATTTTCCCAGCTGGAAATGGTAAACTGTCAGTAGACAGTAGATACCTTGGGGGGAGGGGAAGATGCAGCAGAAAAGAAGGAGAATCCTCTAAGTGGGAAGATCACTGTGAAACAGAGAAGCTGTGCTGAGTTCTTCCCTAGCCTGCCGCTGATACCTCGAGGCCATGCAGATAATGTCTCTTTAGTGTCTCTGGTCCTTCTCCAGTAGTCCTTCACCACACAGCCGTATTGGGAGTCTCTCAGATGTGATTGTAATGAGGAACCACATCGAGAGCGAGCGGAGTTAGATACGAGAGACAGCAGGATAATATCTGCTTTTATTAGGGGACAGATACTGCCTTGAAAAGCCAGGACATGGATCCCTGCTGATAGGATATGAACAGAAGGATTATTAAATGAATGGGTGTCATAACAGAAATAATAACATTGACCTCTAGTTTTCATCAGTCTTAATGTTGTTCCCTCATTATAACAAACTATTTACCCTTTGGCCTCATTTTATGCACATGGGAATCAGATTATTGCCTCATAAAACAAAGAAGCAGTGAGATTATCACTTAAGTAATGGTCCCAAGCATGCTGTTAGCACAGTGTCACGGACTGTTGCTATATGGCAGGGCAGCAAAACCCCTTTCATTAGAGCACAGTCCCAGTAACAGGGGCAGTGGAGCAAGTAGGAATGTCACAGGGTGAGCGAGCACAGCTTCCCGTTCACCCTCAGAGCAGACAGTCCCCGGAATTTTATCCCTGCAACTTGTTAAACCTCAGAAAGCCCATAGCCATTTAGAAGTGATAGCTGCTGTGTTGGTGCCAAATTACTTTATCAGTTCTAGATAGCCGATTTTTCACACACACACACACACACACACACACACCACCCCACCCCACCCCCTTGGTATTTGCTGATAAAATGTTTGCACACTGTTATGTGGGGAAATACAGAGCTCTTGGGCTCTTGGGGAAAAAAAAAGAAAAGAAAAAAGGCCTTGATAATTTAAGAGCTGGCATTTCAGAATGAGAATGTCAAGTAGTTTAGATCTTGTTGACGTTTAACCCTGGGGCTCTTCCTCCATCCTTTTAATTCATGTTTAAAGCAGGCAAAGTGATCCTATGTTAAGGGCATGTAGTCAGATACCTCTGCTGGGGATTCTTCTGACCAGCTTCAAGCACACAGCGGTGACTGAAGTCCATGGAGACAAAGATCTGTGGATATAATCCTGGCATTGTCTACACTTTCATTTCTGCCATACACTGGCCCCTCTCCTCCTCTGCATTCATTGTCACTATTACATTTATCTGGGGAGGGAGGCCATTGTAGGCTGAATATTTATTGATCGTTCTTACCTGTTTCTCTTTTTGTTCTTTGCTCTTGTTCTTTTCTGCACATGGAGACAGAAAGGCAGCAGCATTTCATTGCAGAAGTACTTACACAGCGCTTTTTTTATCCACAGATCTCCAAGTGCTCTACAGAAGTAAGTGCTAATACAACAATTATCATTCCTGGTTTTGTCGAACCAGAGGAGTGATGCTAAGAGAGAAGCTGAAGGGCACACAGCAGGTCAGTGATACAACATGCGAGAGACCTTACAGTTTCCTCAGTTCTATGCTATGTGCTTCTTAAGCCAAGAAGCCTGGTGGAAAGGCCTCTCTTGTCCATCACCAGAGAACTTTCGACCAGCAGAAGATATCCTTGTTTTAATGGACAAGCCAGCACAGCACAAATAATATATTTACTGTAGCAAAAGGGTTACTTTCTTCTCAGCACTCTGCAAAACTCCTTCCCAATGACTGCTTTCTGCAGACATTGCTAGGCTGATATGGTAAGCAGGCTGCAAAGAGTGCATAGGGATTAGGAAATGAATATATGCTTCAGGAGATTTAGAAGAGGTCACTAAACCCCTGACTATTAGCAGCTACCTCTAAACAGCCCTGCCTTCCAAAGCTGAGGGCCAACCACCCTGTGTAGGCAGAGCTTTCCCCAGTTACACAGACACAGCAGCAAAATTTTGATTTGCCTGAAAGTAGTGGTGTCTGTATAATATCATACTGCTCATTTCTTGCTTTGTTTATCTTCTGAGAACAGTTATAAAAATAAAGTCCAGATTTTTTTTTTTTTTTAAGTGCTGGTGAGGATGAGAGTCTAGATGTCTCAGGGATTAGGTAATGGGAGAGACAGTCTTTGGCTTGAAGTCACCCATTCAGCTTCGGTCAGATCAGCCTTGTGTTAGCATTTATATTGTCTGCTATCCCAAGTACTGAGAAGTTGGTGGTCCTGTTCTGATGTGCAGCTCAAAAGGAACATTTCACTTTGAATGTGAAGAGCATTCATCAGCAACAAGAGCATTTATCAGCAACAAGGTTGAGGACTATATAAGCATTGAAAATTAAGCAGACCTGAAAATTCTGGGCTGTGCCAGGATTTCATTTCAGAGGAAGAAGCTGTGGATAATGCTGCACATCTCTTGTAGATAATAGATCTAGGGAAAAGTCTTCAGTGCAATCAATCTAACACCTTCTCAAAGGTGGTATCATCTCTTTAAAAGAGGCTGAACAGGAGTATTGCTTTTCTTCAGTAGATTCAACATTTAACCAATCCCTTTTTGGCTCATACCAGCATATGAACTTCATGTAATTTTATATATTATTATGTCCACTGAAAATATTCTGTAATTTCTTTTTCCCTCCTGGTATAAGTACAATATCTATAACACAGCACTTGCAGCCACTGCCAGTGCCTTGGACAGTTGTGAGGGGAAATGTGAATTAGAGTGGATTTGAAAAAAATCCTTTCCTTAATGGTACCTTTGTAACTGATTAGATTTGGTAATGGACTTGCAAATGAAGTTTAAACATTAATCTAAGAGCTCAATTAGGTAGGGTATTATGGTGCAGCAGAGATTTTCTCCATTCCCCAAGCAAGTGAAAAAAACCTTGGAAATTAAGACAAAATCAGCTTCTCTTCTTTCTTGTCTTTTGAGAGGTTTAACAGAGGTTGTTACTGAATTAATGAAATATTATTGATTCATATATCCTTTGTACTAAGTGAAATGAAAAGGGATATCGCTTATAGTTCCTGAGCAGCTTCATACTGCAAATGGCAGCATCACTGCATCTCCACAGACCTGAAAATCTCCCCAGAAAATTGACCTCTCTGGAGGTCACATCAGCAAGCCATCTGACTTCTCTGAATAAACTCTTCAAATTTAACATTGCTCTGGGAGTCATGAAGTACACTTTTCAGTATGACCAAGTTACTGGACCCCATAATGCTTGCTCACAAAGGTGCAAACTCAAAAATTGTGTTTCACTGCATATTTAAATTGGAATTAAGCATATCATTAAAGTTAAGTGTGTGTTTAAGTACTGCTCTAAATAGAAATTCTTTTCTGAATCCAGAATAGCGGCAAATAGTAACTCCTTCCACTGCAGGCTTTGCAGGGTGGAATGGCATAACCTACATTATGTGGGAGGTCAGCTAGGATGGTTGGCTGTAGTCATCCAGCACGGATCTCCAGCCTGTGCATAGGACACATCATTGAACAAATACCAAGTTTCCAACTGGACTACATCCAGCCCAAGCAAGCAGTGTTTAGAATATACAAAGGAAATAAAGACAGGCTGGGGTAATTAAACACAGGGGAGATTTTTTCCATTCACAAGCCCTAGCCATCAGTGTTTTGAATAACTTGTTCTATTAAAAAGCTATCTTGCTACAATATATTTGAACAATCCTTTATTCTGCTCATTCTATTAAGGTTGCTCTAAAATTATTCCACTGAGTATTGCCAGCAGCTTTGAGAACTTTAGAAAACAACATTAAGTAGAAAAAAATAAAGACTTGGCTAAAATAACACATAGCAACTTTCTTTAAAGGCACTGTCAAGGCATTTTATGCACCTTTGCTTTTACTCTGCTTTGTTTATAATATTCCTCTGAGAAGCCTGAAAATTCTTGGCTCTTCCTGCTGGCATTTGATCCCTTACACTGTGAAAATCAATGTTGTCTTCAGTGGCAGTGGGAGTGAGCTCTTTCCTCTTAAGAGACTGCTGGACTGGATCAGCAGTAAAGGTGTCCCAATAGTAGCTCCTTTGCAGCTGCATGATAAAAGGAGAATCTGAATTGGCAGCTCATATAAACCAATGGCTGTGAGACCTTAAAATATAAACTCCCAAAAAGTAACACCTACTATCTGCATGCAGGCATAAAAATGTCTTCTTTGTACACGAACCAGGGAGATGCTGAGTTTGTTAAAGAACAAGGCTGTCCACTGGAGGTTCCACCAAGATCCATCTCCAGTGGGAGATTCATTCCTCATGTGCCTAGTGATGCCTGGTAAAACACATTCCACAGCTGCTGCAGGTGGGATAACCCGAGTGGGAGGAACGTTCTGCCAGCTGGGACCCTTCAGCAGTGGACTGACAGACTGACGGTGACACAGGTATACAAGCCTCACAGCATCAGCGGGGCTTATCTAGTGGAATGAACATTGAACAACTCAGTGGAGCCATCCAAACCATCTCCATCAGATGTGGGCTAACAGCCTCAGCTGCACCACTGAGTTAGAAGTCTTTGCTGGGTGGTGCTTTGAAGCAGGGAGTTGCTTGCCTCTCCCCCCTACATCACAGCTCTTCCATCTCACTGTCATTTGGCTGCCAAAGAACAGCAGGAATATGGACTAAAGTGACTAGGTACTGATTCAGTTCTCTCTGAGGTAGCAGCAACACTCTGCCTGCTTACAATTACATGAAAAATATTAGTTTAGTAATGTGGGGGCTTTTTATAATCCCTAAGGACTGGTTCTCTTCTCATCTATGCTGGCTGGTGTCAATCAGGAGGATGTCAACAAGAGCTAGTGAGACCATGTTCAAAGTGCAGTCTTAATTCCTTTCCAAATCTCCTAACAGAGTGTAGATGTCACTACAGAAATTGCCTGACAGCAGTCAAACAAAATCATGCTGAAGTAGTACCTTGGCATAGCTATTAAAAAACCTGCTTTGATTAGTTGAATGACCATCATCTTCTCTCCCACCATCCTCTTTCCTGTTTCTCCACTGCCTCCTCACACAGACCTGGAACCATTCAAAGTGACATTTGCTGGTGACAGAACCCTGCAAAAAAACCCATTCCAACCCGGGAAATGCCCCAGGGAACAAAATGGAATTTCTTGAATTCAGAAAAAAAAACAGGGCAATTAAGATTTCACAGCATGGAGGAGGGGTCAGAGGTATTTCCATCCCATTTCACAGATCTCCTGAAAGCAAGGCTCTCTACCAGCATTACATCACCCATCTTTAAGAAGAACAGCAACAGCTGCTCAATAGCACTGTGTAACACTTCCTGACAGCTTATGACAAAATGGGAAGTGGAAATTGGACCTTTCTTTTTCAAAGATCATTGGTACTATTTTACCCACCAATTGTCTCTAATGAATTGTGTGATTCAGCCCCAAGAGAACTTGCTTGAAAAACTGTTCTCGCCGAAAGAGCTACTGTGAAAGCCCTTTTTGATAGTTTTTTCCGGATTTGACAATTTCCTTGACATTAAATCCCCTCCCTCCCCCTCTCACAAACCTGTGCAAGAGTGTTGCTCACTCTCTGCTTTCCTTTCCTTCCATCTTTCCATGAGAAGGATTAAAAGCCTCTGTGCAAAGATATTTTGTACCTTGAACACAGTTCAAGTAAGATGAATATGTGAGGGAAGCCTGAAGTACCTTTTCAATCATTTCCTATCAATTGCGTTTTGAAATGCTGATGGAATCTGACCTGTAAGAGATAATAGATAACAGATATATAAAGAGAAAAGATGCCCTGTTTCATTAAGGTTCTCAGTTTTCAAAGTACATCAGTCCTTGTCTTGAGGTGATGCAAATTTCCACTTTAATAAAATTACAGTGTTTTGGTCACACCAAGGTCTTGCCCCCTACGTTTTCTTTGAATTAGCCTTGTGTCATCTCTTTCCCTTCGAAACAGAGCTCAGACTCTTGCCTTCAACACAAGGCCCAGCAATAGCCTCCCATGAGATGGGAGATTGTGCCCATCCCCTTGGCCCGCTGTACAAGGGAGGCAGCATGGCTGATGGGTCAGATACTTCAAGTGAGGTATTACAAAGCAGCAGAAGCATGGTATCCTGCTAGCAGGGTCAAACATGTCTGAGCACCTTTCTATTTATGGGATACTTTTGAGACAATGTGGTTGAGATTTATTTTAGTATATTTGATTCAGGACACACGTACGGAGTTGAAGTTTTGTCTCCATACCTGTACCTGTACCTGTACTGTTTCTGCGTGTGTGCATGTGTGCATTTTTATGTGTGTGTATGTATTTATTGTAGGTATGTTGCTTTGGCTGGCTGCTCTTCATATTCAGGATACAAAAATTCAACAGTTTCATAATTCACTACTCACATTCCCAGACCTTTTCAGCCTCCTAAACCATAACCACTCTCTATGTTTTGTAAGATCAGACGACAAGGACCACTGACTCATAATGGTGCCTCATAACAGTGAGTATTGAAGTTGGACATCATATTAGAGTGCAAAATTGCAGACAGTAATCACGGCTCAAAGCATATCTCTGACACAAGCATAAATATTGCTCATTAAATATTATGGAAGAGGAATATAAAAATCTTACTTGGTCTCTCATTGAAGCAGTAAACAGCACAGCCAAAGCACTTGCTACTAACTGCTCTGTAAATCTTTATATAACATATGACATCCAGGAATGAAGAATTAGTTTGTCTTCCTGTTCATCTACATTTTAAGGAAAGATGTAAGTTCCTGGGAAACCAAATCTAAACCTTTCCAGAGATGCTCAGGCATGGGAACCTCAGCATCCTGTTCGAGACCTCAGTGATTCTCCCTGTGACTGAAAAGCACAGCTGCTTCCAGTAGCCAACACAGTGATATAAAACATGACACCTCCATCCTTTGTAAAGCAGTTCCTCTGCTAAAGTCAATGAGAATTCAGTATCTGTATCAGCAGTCAAAATAAGGTCTCTGTATGCAGTTTTCAAGTCAGATGCCAGCAGGAATTTTCTTCCCTGGGATATGTCCCTGGATTTACAAAACATTAAAAAGTTTTTAAAATCATGTTAGCACTTGTGTTAGTTACATCAGTACAAAACCTGAGGTCAAAGGCTTAGGATTAAAAACATTCATTTTGGATAGTGTTAGTTCACTGGAAGCAAAAGAATACATTCAAAACCCTAGTCCAGGCAAGATAAACCACACCGTGGCACTCACTGAGCTGATGAATCTAAAGCCTTGCAGGCAAAGCCAGGCTTCAGACCAGCAATCATCTCCATGAGAGCAGGCAGGCACTCATGTGCTGCTCTGCCTGCACTCTGAGCCAGCCAGATGTGAAGCAGCCAAGAAGTCCTAGGGAAGCATGTGTGTTGGATCCAGTGTGTCATATGTGCTCTTGATTAGTTTTCCATTTCTAGTCTTGGAAAACATCCTTGTCCATATGTGGATTAATTATGTGTCACATGCTCCTCTTGCAATCAAGAAGTAACATCAGCATTTTCCTGCAGCTACAGAAGCACCTTCACATTGAAAATCTTATAGGTTGGCATCTTTTCCTAGTGCAGAAGGGGGAAAAGGAAAGGAGAAATAAGCTTACTAAAAAGGTTTCTTAGATTTAATTTTTTTACTGGGAGCTATGGTCTCACAGGTAAATAATTAAACCACAAGTATCACATAGGTAGCTGACATAGGGCTCCTAAATTTACACTGACCACATAAAGGTAGTGAGGGATGCAAAATATTTACTATAGCTTCAGTAGTCAGCACTTTTAAAAATCAGGCCACTTGATATAGGCAGCTAAACAGGCACATTGGAAATGGTTTGCCTTAATTAGTTCCCCCAAAGTTACATAGATTATTAGAAAAATAACTAAAGTAGCATTTTATTCAGGAGGCAAAATTTAATGCAGCGTTAAACTATTAAGTGTAATTTGCATGAATCGTGGTGTGCACACACAACTCCCTCTGTTTGAACTTTACAGCCTTTCTATATAATATGCTAGTAATAATTTTCCTCTTGTAATACTCGTTACATTTCTCTTGCTTTGGGGGATATTAAGTGAACTCTTTTGTAGGTAAAATGACAATGGCAAATGAATGGTAAGATTGTGTAGCTGAGTGGATAAAATACTTTAAAATATGGCACTATGATAAAGACACCTCTGCAAAGGTTGCAAATCATTTTTCATTTTAAGGTCAGTGTTCATGATTCTACTAACATTTTTAGATGGGTTTAAGAATGAGGTTCATTCTGTTTAAATGTATCACAGGGCTGTGTCTGTAGAAAGCTTTCTGTGCCTGCCGAGAACCTAGTCCTTTTCCACAGCAAGGGAAGATGCAACCCGCTATCTGTGAGAGCTCATCAGGAAATTATTTAATTTGGCACTATATATTTTGATCTCTCTAGATTCTTTCTCCTCTAGGTCAAGAGGTAAGCTCTTTTTTACTAGTCACAGGCTCAGCTTGCTCTAATAATGAGGGTCATGAGCTTATAGATAAGGAGGGGGATATTTTACCTTAAAAAGCTATCTTATGAGAGATTGCCGAATATCAACTTTGGGAATTTTCATGGATTTTATACAGAAAAATTATGCAGACACTTAAGGGGGGGTATAAAAGAAATCTCTCTCCAATTTATCATTACAATATCTGGAAATTAACTTTCTACAGGGCTGTCTGCATCAGGAAAACCCCTGCCCACTTTAGAGATGAGCTCATTTGCAGTACTGCACCAGCAGGCTCTGCACAATGGCAGGGAGGGCTTGGTCCTACCACCATGAAAACCTGCTCTCACTACTGCTGTGAAACCAACACAGGTTTTCTTCATGGCCTAGATCCATAACAACAGGTGTTAGGCTTGTCTGGACAAATGCACTCTGAAAGCTGCAATTTCCTCAGCATTCTTGGGGTGAAATGTCTTCAGGAAGGTGCTTTGACAGGTTAGGAAATTTTTCCCAGATTCTGCCTTCAGCTGACTACTCAGAGAAAAGAGTAAAAATAGCAAAAGCAAAAGAAGTAAACTGTGGTGCACCCAAGTTTGAGAGGAATTTTTCAGAAACGCATCCTAGCTTTGAGAAGATTCATGTTAACTTGGGCTGAGCCTGGGGTCAGGCCAAAAGATATGTTAGGAAGTTTGCACATGAACCCAAATTCTGCCCCTATTACTCCATGTAACAGTACAAACTTGAGTACCCCTTTCTTGAATTCATACTCCAGAGGAGAGCTTGATGAGTCTTGTGATTTTTTTGTTGAGACTGGTAGCTCAGGCTTTTCTGTCTCACTTCTGGAATCAAAGACTTCTCCACCGGTATGGGTTTTGCTCTCCTCACAGGTCTCCTAGCACATACACAAGTAAGTTCAGTGTTAGTGTAAATGGGCACAACCCTCGATCACTCAGCTGAAGAGGAGCTGAGGAGCCCACACCAGCTGTGAACCTGTCCCAGTCTACCTGAGGTGTCATTGACTGCTGGGAGCATCTAACTCATTACTGCTAGCACCATAAATAAATATTAAGATCCACCCTCTCCATCACTTCCCGAGAGCTGCATTGGCTCTCACCTCCCCTTGAATTTAGTTTGATTCTCCATCCTAACCTGAACCCCAAAACAAAGCCCCATGATTCCATTTTTTTTTTTTTTTTCTGTTTGTTCTTGCGGGGGATGGGGGAGGAGGTGTGGAGAAAGGCCCTGTGGACATGTCAGCCGCAGCGGTGATTTTGCAGCGCTGCTGAACGAATTCGCCGATTAAAGCCGGCGCGCTGCGAGCTCCCCCTCCTGTCGCCGAGACGCCGCCGGTGCCGTCCCGCCCAGCTCCGCCCGGGGCGGCTCCAGCGCGGCGCCCGTGGTACCCGCGGCAGGGCAGAAGGATGCTGAACAGGGGCTAATGTTGAAGGAAAACTCCTTGGAGCAGCCAAGTGAGGTCTGGCACTGAAAAAAAAAAAAAAACTGGCATGTTGGAAAGCAAAGCAGCTTTATGCCGTACACTAGAGCCTTCATGGGCTAGGGTGATAAAATTGTCTGGCACAGCATAACACTAGCCTTTGCCAGGACATCACTTATTTTATACAACTGCATATTTAAGAAGGAAATAAATGCTGAAATTACAAGAAAATCCCTTGTTTCTTTGCAATCTCTGTATCTTCCTTTGTCATGGTTTAACTCAAAGGGCTTGGGATATAAGAAGGAGAAAACAGAATTTTTCAGAGACTGTAAGCCTGCCCCTGAGGAATGCAGACTAGTGTTGAGAGAGGGCACCACATGCACTGTATTCAGAAAAATTTTGTGCAGGCTCTCCCCATCTACGCATTCTAGATGCAGTGTGTCTCTGTACAGCAGGAAGAAGAGCAGAACTTTGCATGAGACATGAGGGATGGGGGAGCCGGATCCAGAAGTGCATCTGCTGTGGATGCTGCTGAAGCTCATCTTTGCTCAGAGTGTGGTGAGAGCATTTTAAGAAGGAATTAAGTTTTCCAAGTGAAAGCTGTGCTGAGAAATTATCACCAGTTAGTGTTGCCAGACAACAGGCAATCGCTGTGGATCTACCCTTGGGTCTGATATGGTTTAGAGCCCAACTATACAGTGAAGCTGAACTGAACGAGACCAAGAGCTTCTTCTCACTTTTTCAGAGGTAGGGCATATTCTGAAGAAACTGTGAACCAGATACTTGAGGGGTGTAGCTGTTCTCTTGTTTACAAACCAGAGCCAACAATCATTGTGGGGTGGGGAGGAGTAAGGGAGAAATTGAATCCAGGCCCCTCTTGAATATGAGCTGAGAGCTGTAGGCTAATAGGGAACAAGAGGAGCACCATTTGAGGTGAAAAAGAACCCCAGGAACAGAACAATTTCACCTGTGTCCCTTTGCAACTTCCTGGCAGGCCCTGGAAATGAATGGAAGATGGTTTCAGCCATTGGGCTAGTGTGAGGAGGACCCAGGGGTGTTAACACACGGGGAAGCAGGCTGGGGAGAGAGGCTCACCCCTGGAACTGAAGTGATTAATTAAAAATCTGCATAGAGTACAAGTCAAGCAGCTATTCATTTAACACTGGAGGTGGGAGTAAAGAATGCAGTACATCATTCGTGGGCTTGCACGGAAGCCTAAGCAAAGGCCTGAGAGACAGCAATGTGTGTTTGCACAGTTTGCAACCCAGCCAGAGAAATCTGGCACAGCTCAAGTACCACTGGCTAGATGTTTTCCAAAAAAATCCAACTTCTGTCCTTCCCACTTCCATCTCTAAAATCCATCAAGGACATTCATAGGGCCCTATAAACTGTGGAGCACAGTTAGACCTTGGGACAAAACACATCTGTACTTGTGGGAAGAGACTGTGCTTTTATTGTGGGCTGCAGCTGTGAGCTGAGAGGTGCATCTATGAACACGGGCAGAAGGAGACCACCGTACAGGCAGAGAGGAAAGGAGCTTTACACCTGATATAAAGGCTTTAACCCTTCCCAAACCAGGGGACCAGGTAGATTTAGAACAGCCATAACCTTCACTGGGCAGCTGGGGTGAGTGAAGATGCTTGTGAATACCCCATAAGCCTTTTCCCCTCCTCCTTCCAAATATTTTCATGCATACTGGAAGTGCATCCGATAAGCCAGGAGCCAGGAGGGATGGACAGATTAAATTCTCATCCCCATGAGCTGCTTCAAAGCACCTTTAAACCAAAGAGCTAATGAGAAATATTCTTAGTGAGAGTCAGACCCTTCCTGTTAGTCAGAACTTTACATGAGGCAAATTTGCTGGTTTCAGTTGGACACTAATGTTACTTATTTTGGTTTCTAAAAGTAAATCAGAGTTTTAATATTAGAAACAGGCAATGAGGAAACCTTCCAGCCATCAAAGTGAGGCTTGACTCAAAAAGGAAGAAAGAAGGCGGTTGTTCATAGGCAGCTTCAGAAATCAAAGAAGCCAGAACCTCCACTTCCCCAGCCGCCACCTTGCCAGCACTGCCTTGGCACCAGGCTCCTCTTCTGAAAATGTGAGTGGGTGGAGTTGTATTTGCAGGCTGGAGGGAGTTCCTGAGCTGACACACTGCCAGATTTGGGCCTCGTTAACTGTTGCTTTGGCTGTCAAATGCTGAGATTATAACAGGAATATTTTTAACAACGGGAGGTCACGGGAGGGGGAGGGGGGGGGAAGGGGGGGGGAGGAGGAAAAATTAAAAAGAGGCTATTAGATTAAGCAGCAAGCCTGAAACAATCTGTAAGTCACAGTTAAGAGAGAGAGAGATCTGGAAGATTTGCCAAGTTCAAAGGTCTTCATTATTCATTTTCCAATAGCTGACTTGATGGATTGTCTCTAGTCCGTACCCCTTTATTCCTTCCATCTCTCCCAAAGACAAATACTTAAGACAAATCTCTAGATGGAGGGATAGCCTCTGTAATAGATTATTTCTTATTACTTAGAAATTGGTTAATAATTTACTAATTCAATTTCACTGCTCCATCCCCCACTTCAATTAATCTTTAGAATATAGAGTAAATGCTGTTCTTTGTTCTTCCAGTACTAATGAAGAAAGAAACTAATGAGGAGACCTGGCCTTGATACCTCCCTAAAGATGATTTAGCTGCATGGTATTCACATTCTTTTTATCTGCTTTTATTTACTTCTACTTCTTAAACACAAAATCCATCCATAAACCTGAAAGATATACAACCTGGTTATGAGCCCAATTTCAAGCATGCTACACAAGCCCTAATCTAGGAAAATTCCATTTCTTGTCAGAGTGTTACAAAAATCATGCACACCTATACTCTTCCATCCTGTAGATAAATATTTTATGCAGATACTTTATACATACTCAAATAAAACAAGATATAACAACTTTTGTACAGCAACTCAAAATCCTGTCTTGCACTGTGGGAAGGTGTTTTAAGATTTAGCAGATGTAGAGAGTAATTTGTTTCTAACAAATTTTATCTGTGGCTCTGTGGCCATAATGCATTTCCAAGAGATAATTTCTAATCTAGTCTGTCAGGAATTACACCAGCCTTGTCAATTCAGTCTCCTAATATCCTTCACAGTCCTGTTCCCTACAAATCTATTACTTTCGCTTTCTTCCTTTTCTTCTATTGTTTTTTTTCTTACCCAATCCCTACAATCAGCACTCAGAAATGTTTTCAACCCTACCCATAACAACGTACCCAGGATATGCAAGAGTCTGTGATTGATGGCTGCTTGTCTGCCAGTGCACAGGTGTGAATTAAAAAACCAGTTTGGACTCCAGCCAACAGACTTTTGTTCTTGCAGCATGTTGTGTCATCAGTGGCAGGGATTTGGACATAAACATTTAGGTCACCAAATTACACCTTCTAGTGTCCAGATACTTTCTGCCAAGTGGCAATTCACACCTTGGGGAGGAGCAAAAACAACAACAACAAAAAAAAGCCCGAATCTGTCAGGAAAACTTACTTCATGTAGCTGAATTGACACAGGAAGCAAACAGCCTTTTTGCCCACATCTCCAAGTTTGCTTAAGCCTGTTAAATTACAGAACAAATGTAGTAGATTAAGCTATTGAATAGACAAATGAAAATACTGTCCATCCAATGAAGGGGAGAAAAGCTGCTGTTGAGCATGCAAGAAATCCTATCAGTAGGACAGGGATCCTCACAGCGGGCTCTTGGCATCCTTTTCCCCATGAACAACAGCACTCAGACCTCTCTGAGTGTGAGTTTGCTTCTGAGAGCTGTGTAAGCAAACAGTGGCTAGAAGGCCACATCCACCTCTGCTACAGGCCAGCAGCACTCATTAGTCTTTTGTCTTCCTACAGGGGTGGGAAATTCCCTGTGCATCTTATTTTCTACTTTGCCCTTGAGCATAAGAGAGGGAAGGGCTTGCTGTATGAAATTTGCTTAACAGATTCCTAATTCTACTAAGCAAACACATCTACACACCACAGAGCAGACCTACAAATATATTAGAATTGTGAATTGTCCCAGATCTTTGGCAGTAAGGGAGTAAGATTTTCCAAGTGACTGAGTAAATTGATGCTTCCAAAAGCACTGTAAACTGATCTGTTGGGCTTGACTCTGAGCTCCGTTTATTCCAGTGTAAAACTGGAGTAAGCCTGCTGAACTCAGTAGAGTTATGCCAAGGCAAAGTCAGAATCCCTCTCTTCCTTTTGTTCCTCTACTGTGCTGCTTAATCCCACAGATGTAACAAAACTGAAAAATCTCTATATACAAACTCCATTGTCCAGGCTATCTTATTGTGAAACCACAGTATATATATCCCACAGTATATATATTTTCCCAACCTTATAAAAAGTCATTCAAGTGTGACTCTGTCCCCTATCTTGCTTTTTTGATAAGTACAGAGGAAGGGCTGCCAAAAGCACAGAAACTGGAAGACGGGAAAATAATATTTCACAGCAGTGGAAAAAAACATAACTTAATGGGTATTAAGCCAGGTAAATTAAAGAGACCCACAATACCTGTGTAACACATCCAAAACACACAGCTACAGCACAGAGGTTAAGGCTGTAACTAAAGGATTCCCCCAATGGCAACCTTCGAGTTGCAGAAAGCAGCAGCATTTCCACTAATGAGTTGCTTCTAAAAATCTGTTCCTATCCAATGGCTTGATTTGAAACAGATTTAACTAATGAAAAGAATCTTGTTGTCTTCATCAGTCAGTAGATGAGGCTCGATGAACTTAAATAAAATCCAAACTGGTGAAATAGCATCATTTTAAATAAACCCACAGTTTCTCAGGTTGCAGATGATTGTACTGCATTGTTTGTCCTGTGTGATGCTGTATATTTAGTAGGGTGAATGTTGTCTCTCTGTGGCACAGACAAAAAAAAAAAAAAAAAAAAAAAAAAAGCATCTTCTGAGATTAGCAGATGTTTAAAGCAAAAATAATGGCAGAATTTAGAAGTGGCATTGGAAAGGTGTTAGTGCTAACTATGCTATTTGGAAAATCTCCAAGTTCTTTGCCAACAAATTCCTAGAAAAAATGGTAATACGCCATTTCCTTATTAGCTGTTTTTAAAAAAATCATATTAATATGCCTTTCATATCAGCCTACACTGTAAAGACTGCCTGTAGTTTCAATACATAAATTCTGAGATATGAAATGCAAATTTCATTTTTGAGGACACGACAATTTATGTGCAAACCTTCAAAGAGCAACTCTCCTTATGACTATACATAGCAGAGGAAGTACTCTTGACATCTGTTATTCAGTGTCTTTTATATGTTTTTTTTCAACCTCAGTTTTGAAAACAAATCCTTTTAGGGTGTGGTACAATTGCCACCCAAAGTGCCACAGAGCTGTGCAGTTTCACTGACACCTTAAACATTGTATTCTCTGTAGGAGGCATGTTCTTCTGCTTTGTTCTAAGCTTACACATCACTGGAGTCTTACCAGACATGTCTCTGGGCTAGGAGACATCTTACCCCAATAGATTCATTTATATGAAAATATCTATTGACTTGGGGTATGGTTAAAAAAAATAAAGGATTCAAATCCCTTGAAAAATAACTTAAAATTCTGCAATTATGTTATTATGGCCTGTTCATATTGTGGTAAAGCCTAAAGCCCAATTATGGTGTAGGAATGAAAAGTTCATGTCCAGAGGGCTCCTGTTTGTACCAAATCAACTGATACAAAAGGTGGTGGTTCTCAAACTGCAGGCCTCTGTGGACTTGAGAGGCTGTAGAGCATTTCTTGTGTTACTGATCAACCTAGAGAAAGCTGCTTCCATGGACAGCCTCAAGGCCCTTCAAGATAGCAGCCTGGAAGCCTGGAAGAAACAGGAAATATGGAGAAGGACGTCATGTAGAGGCATTTACTAGGGAAGGAACAGGAAAAGGAACTAATTGACCATTTTGTATGCTTGGAGACAATGGGAGAGAAAAATCTGGCTGACTGGACATACTGACCAAAATTCAGGGAATCATTTGCAGAGAGTTAAGTAAAGAGAAAAGGAAAAAGAAATTGAAAAAGTGAGAAACAATCAGAGAATTGTGGTCATACAAATATGGAGAAAGCCCAGTGCTTCAGGCTATCAGGAGAGGTAAAGAAAAGAAAAATACAGAGGGGTAGAAAAGCTACAATAAATTCTTTGAGAAAGAGTTGCAAACACAGCATTAAAGGAAGCTCATCCTGCTCCAGTTCTAATTCAACAGAAATGTTGAATGAAGAGATTGGCGAGGAAACTTCATTACACAATGGATAAGGTTTTCCAAAACATGTCTGTGCAACCAAAGATGTTGTTATATTATATAATGTTATATAATGACACAGTACCTTGTGTGAACACTCTAGAAGTGAACTCTTTTCCAATTTGGACTTATATTGCTCTGGAAAGGCTATTAATTGAACCAGAGACAGCCTTTTCATGGTGGGACAGGAGTTCACAGTTAGGGTTATGCTTTTTTTAACTGTATCTGGATGGTTGCATTGATGTGAAGGGTGAAACGTGTCTGTGTGGATAAAGTCTGAAATATCTAGCTGCCCTTCAGGCCATAAATGATGACATAACATCATAGACACAATGTTCTTTAGCTTAGCAAGAAGTCACATTTCAAATACACCTTTTATTGTGGTATGGGAACAGAACAAAACAGCACAAGGTTATTTAACAACAACAGAAAAGATATTCTACAGGTACTCAGAAACATTTAAGTTTCCTAAGCTTATACTTCTATGTCAGTAATTGCTGAATATGCTAGGTGGAGCTTTCATGAACATGAATGAGAGAAGGGATAATGAAAATATATTATGTGTGAAGTTTTAGTCCATGCTGTGAATACATCTATAACCTCTGGCATAATCTATGAGCTACCATGGTCTACATCAGGAAGAAAAAAAAATAGACAATAACTTCTAAGAAATTTTAAAATGAAGGGCTCTCTAAAGTTGAGTCTTTAACAGCTTACACTTTTTGTTTCAATTATTTACATGGAAAATGAAGAATACTTAATCACTCAATAAAGATTAAAAACTATATTATTCAGGTGTTAAATATAAGTACTGGTTAACAATCAGATACATGTTCTATTCTTTGCTTTCGTGTACTGGTCAGACAAAAAGAGAAGAAAAGAATTGCAATACACTGGTTTCTCAAGAATGCAGCATCAGGGATCTGTAAAAGTCTGAGTGATTCTATTGCTTCCTTTTGAAGGCTCTGATAATAAGAAGTCCTAGGGAGAAAAATTACAGTTGAAGACCATTGAAGTCTTGAACTGTAGTCAAGCCACAGAGTGAAATTACTGAGCCCTGAACACCTCTCCTGATCCTTCTCTGTTGAGAAGAACCTTTGTTAGATGAGGAGCCAGAGGTTGAAAGACTCAATTGAAATTCTCACTAAATACATTTTCTAAGAAGTTAGGACATGTAGATTTTTTTTCTCACACGGATTTAGAAATCCACAGAAATGTAGCAGATGGGAAATCTCTCATTTTTAATAGAAAGAATAAACTAGAATATTACCAATTCAGTGCATGAGCAAGCAAAGCAGAATTTCTTGTACTAACCCATCTGAGCCAGAGAGACACTTACTGTGACACTGAGAAATATTTGAAGTGCAGGAAGAAAGGACTGTAGGTCCTTTTTACTTAAAATAAAAATATTATTTATAAAACAAGAAAACCTTTTATCTCAAATACTTTGAGATAGGAAAATAGGAAAATTACTTTGACCACTTATTACTGAGTCCTTAAATAGACTATTCAGTACAACTGACTGACATTCCATATGTCTTATTGCAGATCTGCATCTCCAGAGTCATTTTCCAGGGTATATATTCCATGATTAATCTAACATTCTGATGACTATATGATAAATACTGTCCTTTTTCATCTGATTTTATCAAAGTGATAAAATCAGAGGCAGAAGCATAAACTGTGAGCCTACACTATTAATAAGCCATCTACAGTAGTTCTCCTATCTGACTATTTTGTTTTAAGACAGAAGCACTCTGAGGTGAAGCTTACACCAGGAAAAAAAATCTCTTGGATAGCTGTGCAGGCAATACAGTTGTATACAGACAAAATGCAGTGTCAGGAGGTGCACTCTGTGCTGGCAAACCAGTCTTATAGATGGGCTTTTACTGGGCTACACTTGCTGTTATTCCAGCATAGGCATGTTATAACCTAACCATACATCATATGTGGATTTGCTCCAGCAGTGGACATTGCCATTGGCCACTTAATGGTGACAAATAAAAAGCAAACGCAAGTTTAAATTACAAGTTTTACTTTCCTGCATGCTAGCAAGAGAAGCAAAAGCAGTGTATTTGATGCAGTTTGACCCTGATCACTTCCAGGAATCCATTTGTCTGGGTCATGTTGGCCCACATCTTTCATCTCTTCCAGAGCGCTTGACAACAGGAATGCCATCACCCTGGGATCTTACCTGCGGCACTACTGTTTGATGATAGTCCATTTACTGCTTAAGCTAGTATAATCCCTCCACTATTCTGAGTTTCTTCAGAACCTGAATACTGCTACCAAGGAAAAGGGGTATGTAGAAATGGAAAGCTGATGATGATCAATAAAGTAACAGTTCCTGTAAACTGAAAAATAGGCAGATACAGGGAAAACATCTTAACTAGGGGAGCATGCGCTGCCAGAACAGAAAAGTCAGTGTCTGTAATACAGAAATCCAGGGAACTCAGATGGGCCTTTGAGTAACCTAGTCTAGTGGAAGGTGTCCCTTCCCATGGAAGGGGAGTTGAAACTAGGTGATCTTTAAGGTGCCTTCCAACTATAATATTTTATGATTCCATGAAGGAAAGCAGAGCCAGCTACTGCAAAGCCCAAGGAAGCACAGAGACCACTGGTAGCACAGAGAGGCAGCATTCTGCAGAAAAGGAGATCAATCCATCAGGCACAAAAAGGAAGTGACAAAAAAAAATCTAATGAGTGGCTATGAGCAAAGTCTGAATGTGCACCTCTATTTATACTTTTAGTCTAATTCCAGATAAATATAATTATTTTCTTTTACAGGATGGAAAATGAAAATCAGAAATACTGAGTCAATGCCAGAAACACAGACAAGGGAAGCACCACATAGCTCAGTCTTGATTGCTACATAATAGCTATAGATTGGGCAAATCGAGAAAGCAGTGAATCATTGTATCTTCAAGGTAAAGCAATTCTAAGACTCCATCTTATCACCTGGAAGTGAGGCAGAATCCCCTGGATATATATCTTGTGAAACTTCTTATGAGGCTGTGAAATTGAATTGATCTAAGCATCTCCAGTTTTTCAATTACCAAAATGAACCAGACCATATACCAAGAGATGCTCAAAAGGAGCACAGTAGAGGCAGCAGATACGTGTAGTTATAGGCAGCTATATTTCTCTGCTTAAGCTGTTGGAATTAGTTGCCAGCCAGTCTCTGCATCTATAGGGATTCAGCCAGGGCTTTAACATGGCAAAAACATGTAACAGATCTCAGGTATTTCTGTTCACAATGAGAGTCTCCCAGACAAGCCTACAGATCCCAGGCCTAACCTCAAACAGAACCAAAACCAAGTAGTAAATAGCAAAAATCTGACAATGAGACTTAAACTTGTCTGTCACAACTAAGTCCTCTTTTGTTGGAATAAAAGGAGAGGAAACAAGTATTTTTCTGCTTGTGGACCCTTTCATTTTTCTGTAAGGAACTGAAAAAAATACAATTCTAAGGACTAACCCAAGCTGTATTGTGTGAGAAAATTACAGCAAGGGAAGATGGACAGCTTTATTAAGTTATGGCAAGATAGTTGTGAACAGGAAACCAATGTGTAAATTCACCATCTTATGTCACATACATAAGCCACTTGTAGTTTCTCTGTTACGTTTTGTCTCATTTCAGTGAAGTTCCTTCCTCTTTTGGAAGAGTTTCTGTCTAGTTTTATTAAAATAGTTGTATCGTAAGTCCTGAGCTTGTTGTAACTTTTCCTTGCCACCTCACTTTGTATCACAGGGTCACACAGAAAGGACAAAGTGTGTCATCACAGGGCTGTGTGAGGTTTCAGCATGTTTCTCACTTTGCCGCTGTCACTTGCAAGCATAACATTACCACCAAGATGACATTAGGAGAGCCAAAGAAATTATAATTTCTTTCTGCTCCCCACAAAAGGTCTGATGCAGAACTCACTGGAATTGCTGGAAATATAAGGCATTTTGGCTCAAACCCAAACAGACCAGCCAGAAATAATGCTGAATAGGTATTTGGAACTGAGATGGTACAAAAGGACTAATCTGAGTCACCTTCCCTTAGCAGAAGGCACAGAGCGATTTGAACTGGCTACCTTCTGTTGTGAATTAAGCTCAAAGCCCCAAAGGCAACTTGATTCCAGTCATCTATCTTTTCAGCCTCTTCCAAACTCAATCCAGAGGGAAAAGTGACTAATCCTATTCAGTTGCTGCACTGAACTAGTGCCATCAATTTAAAAAGCTTGGGGCACAGGGAAAATGAATAATCTGGGTTAGTTTTCCTCTGCAAGTCCTTTGCACAACTTAGCCAAGAAAATAAAAAAAAAATAAACCAAAACAAAACTAAGGAAACAGGAAGAGGAAGCACTGATAAGAAGGAAAGCAAGGAAAGCTCACCCAATAAAGTGCACACACTTTACACGAAAGAAACAGAAGCAGATCAGTGACATTTTGTCAAAATTCCCAAGGTGGAATGAGATGTATTAGAGGAGGTAGTTCTTCCATTTTGTGGAAAAATAATCATGTCCGACACTCTCTTCCATTTTTTCCGTGTCCAGGCAGAGCTGAGAGGCTAAGCACGGAAGAAGGGCAAGCTGCAAAAACATTTCTGGGCATAGAAGTCAGCTTCTTGGCTCCCTCTCCCTCCAGGGCTCTGGGTATGGCATGGCTAACACAGAACAGCCCATTGCTGATCCTAGCCATGACCTAGGAGGTGAGTCATAAAATGGGAGTTGCCACTGTAACAGCTGCTCAAGCGCTGACATTAGCAGGTGCTTTCAGGAAAAGCATTTTTTGTGTAGGCTTCGAAGTAAATATTTGCTGCTGCTGGTTATCATATTATTACTTTGAATAGGGTTAGCAAGGGTTGTGTGCTAAAGAAAAGTTTAATCGACAGATACACCCCCTACACCAAGATTATTAACATTATATAGCAAAAGTGCCTGTGTGATTTTATAGCAATATTTACATTTTCCTTGCCCCTTATTATAGAAATGGAGGGCTTTCATTATTAATATCAGTTGTCTCACTTGACTTTGTTGAAGGTTTCCTGTGACAACAGGAAAGGGCTGGAGTTTTTTTGGGGGGGGCTTTGTGTCCTCACATCTTTTGCATTTGTCACCTGACACAGCACCACACTGCCAGCTCCATCCTCCACAGCCCTCTGGGTCAGTTAGGAAAATGCTGGCAGAGGAGCTCATAGCAGTTTTCAGGAGCTGAATTCTGACCCTGTTTGTTCAATGAGGAGCATGAAGTAATCAGATCATCTACCTTTATCTAAACGCCAGATTTTATGACATTTTTATATGTCTTCAGGGCCATGGTCAATGGTGGAGATGCCACAGCTCCACAGTTCCTAGAAGGTAGGATAACTATAGCTTCCCAAGTGTCATTCCCATAGGTCAAACTGGACAGGCTGTCTCTGCTAGTAAACTGGTTTTAAAAGTTCACTGAAGCCTAATACTTGGTACTACAGGTAATAAAGATTGAAGAGCATGGTTAGCAGGAAAAAAAAGCCCTAAAATTAAAACCCACACACAAAGACCATTTAAGCATGACACTGCAGTGGAATTCCTTCTGTTGTCAGGGTGACACTTGCAGTGTCACTGGGGTGTACATATCTAGCACACTCCAATGGCTCAAACAGCAGACTAGGCAGCAAGTTTGAGGAGTGTAGGGGACTGGCCCAGGGGAAATGAGGTGCTGCTGAGATGTGTGCAGAAAATGGGTGTAGGACGAGAAAGAGAAAGGGTAAGGAGTGAAAAACAGCAGATGCAGAAGTCCAAGGATGCAGAGGAGAGAGTGACAGAGGAAAAGACTGTCCCTGCAAGGATTTCCACTCTAGCGGCTCAAAGATTACAGGTTATAAATGGTGAAAGGTCAGTGCCATGAGCAGACCCTTGTGTTGAGTCACAAAGTGGGAAGCTGCTGTTCCATGGAGGAAGGACTCAGCATGCCCAGGCTGACAGCTGACCCCAAAAGAAGACACGGGCACCCGCTACCCGGTCCTAGCCTGAAGGGTTTCATCCCCATGCAAGCCTCCGCCCTAGCTAAGCGGCAGGCTCTTTCCTGGGGGGGAGCTTCACACCCTCGGTCCCACGGGCGGGCAGGCCGGGTCCCACGGGAGCAGCAGCTGGGCACGGCCGCTCGCCGCGGGGAATGAATGGGGCGCCGGACCCGGGCCCGCCGCCGGGGCCGTGCTGGCTGCCCGGGAACGGGCAGTGCCTGGCAGCGTCAGACGGGAAGCCCGAGCTTCAGGAGGAGCCAGCTTCGGCTGCCCCCGCTCCCCCCCGTGGTCGCTGAGAAGCGGAGATGCCAAGCCCGGGGATGTCCCCCCGCCCCCGTCCCCCGCCGCTCCTGCGGCTTCGGTTTTGTAATTGACCCCTCGGGACTCCCATGTGTCGTGTCGTAACAGCGCCCTGTGGAGCCAGCAGTCCTGTGTGCCTGCGGATCACCTCGAGCTCCTCCCGTGGGAGAAAGGGTGACATGCAAACTCCGTGGTGCGTGGTGGAGACAGTCCAGTGTATTTTCGGCCACTGAAGACACCAAGTAACTCGATAGGCGATCCCTCGATAGGCTGTGGAAACTGGCGGCAGCGAGCCAAATGTGCCCCGGGTGAGGTCGGTGGGAATGCTGGTCCCCATTGTCCCTTCACGAGTGGGTCCGGCACCTCCAGGAAGAGCCGCAGCTGCCCACCGGGGCTGCTGCCCGCGCCTGGGCCGGGGGCGGTGGGTCGCTCCAGCCAAATCACTTTTCTCCGTTGGGTGGACAGGGAGCCAGAGCTGGACAGCAGAGGTTTCGGAGAAACGAGTAAATCGCCTCGCGATTACAACACGCTAGCGAATACAACACGCCTTTTTCCGCAGACGGGCTCCCCATCAGGGGACTGGGGGGAAAAAAAAAATTCCCTAATACTTTTACCTTTGGAAAATTGAAAGGTCTGTGTGTGTCTCTGTGAGCGTCTGTGTGTTAGTGCTGTCGCTGCCAAGCCTAGAATTTTGTTTTCTCTCCCAGCATGCGTTGATGACATCACGAAGTGCCCCTTCTTTGTGTGTCAGTGATGTCACCAAATGCAGTGTGGGGGACAATGGAATCCTGAACTCCGGGCGAGGGCGAGTGGGAAGCGGCTGCTCCTGCTGCTGGTTCAGGGCTGAGCCGGGGGAGGAAGGGAGGACACAGCTGCTGCTTTGGGGCTGAAACAGGTGAGAGATGGGAAAGCTGCCGGGGATTCCTTTTGCCTGGATTGGTGGGGGCGAGTGGGCTTTGGGCTAGGCTTTTTTTTCTTTCTTTCTTTTTTCCCCTTATTGCTTTCAAACTGAGACAGGTGACAAGTTGCTGCTGCCGCCGGAGGGACAAAGCAGGTGAGGCAGGGGAGAAGCTTTGGGGTTGAAAACAGTTGTGAGAATAGGAGGAAAGCAAGCAGCCCCCGCGCCGAGCCTAATACCCCCTCTGAGCCTTAAAAAAAGCAGCCCCGGGAGCTGCCCCTCTCCCAGCCACCTGCTTCCACCGCGTCCCCGCGGGGGTCTCGCACGGAAGCAGCAGTGGAGCCGGGGAGGGCGCCTGTCCCTCTGCCCCCCGACACCCTGCAGGTTACTTTTCCGAGGGTCTCCATTAAAAACTCACGTTCCCCTCCGTGTGCCCCTTTCTCCCCTCCCCCGGGGGAAGGGAAAGGGAGGGGGCCGTGGCGGCCGGGATCCCCCTCCATCCCCGGAGCTGGGGCTCCGCCGCCCGCCCTCGCCGCCCCCCGCTCCGCACCGGGTGGCGCCCCGGCCCCGCCGCCCCCCAGCCCCGCTCGGCGGTGGGGGAGGCAGCCAGGGAAGCCATTGCCTGTTTAATAGTTGCTGTTGCAGCACTTCCGCTTCTCTCCCAGCGAGAGAGACACGAGTGGCCAGGCCCAGCCGCACCGAGGAGGAGCAGCCAGACACAAAGGGAGAGGTAGGGGGACGGGGCACCCCCCGCCGCCCTCCCCGGGGGCAGAGGCGAGGGGCAGGGCCGGCCGCGGCCCGGCGATGGGGCGGCAGCCGGCGGGGCAGGGGGGTCGCGCCGGGGCTGTCAGGTACCGCTGTCCCCCGGCCCTGAGGGCCCGCGGCCGGGGCAGCTCGGCCGGGCGCCCTCCGGCTCTCGGCCGGCGGGGACAGGGGGCTCCCGGGGGCCGCAGCCCTGCAGGGAGGCGGCTGTGTGTCGCACCCCCCCCTCCCCGGGCCCGCGGCTGCACCCCGAGCCCTTCCCCCGAACTCTCCCGGGGTACCCTGCCAGCCCCCCATCCCTCCCGACGGCTTCTCGCCCCTCTGGGGTGCGGACCTGCCCTCGGCAGCCCGCCGTGCTCGCCCTCCTCTCCCGTGCCCCCGGGGTGCCCGCACAGACCCGGGCTGCCCGCCCTGGCCCCCGCTGCCCCCTCCCCGACACCGGCCTCCCCGGCCCTCCACTCTCGCCCCTCTAGGCCCTGGCTCTGCTTCCCCCACGTCCCCCCGGGCACAGACCCTCTGCTCCCTTCCCCCTCCGCTGGCATATGCCCCTCGGTGCGGAGGGCCTCGGGGGGTGCCAGCAGTGCACCCCACTCCCTGCTTAGCCCTTCCCTGTGGTTTGCTCCCTTCCTGCCCGCCTCCCCTCACGGCTTCCAGCACCCGATCCCACAGGCAGGGGTTTCCCCACCACAGGTCACACATCTGCCAGGGTCTTCCCTGTGTTGCCAGTGATGCCCCACTTCCATTTTAGAACTGGCAACGGGCACCCCCCTGGCCCCATCCCTTCCTGCCTCCCCCACGTGCCTCCCGGGAACCCAAGGGACCGGAGCTGTTCCATTTTTATCTCCTACACCCCTAGGCTCGATAGTGGTGGGTGGTGATGGCTCCTCTTGTGTGTGCAGTTTGGGGGAGATTAGAAAGAATTGCTTTGAGCTTCCCTGATCCTCGCAGTTGTCCCCGTTCCAGTCTCCTCTCATTCCACACTTGCTTTTTGGAGAGGAAGCTTTTAAAGTCCCTTTTTCCCCTGCTCCTCAGTGTTACTAATGCAGGGGAAGCTACTGCCCCTCCTGCTATGGGTGTAGGGCCTAGAGAGGAGAGGGAGACACGAGGATCCTTTAAAAGGAGCATGATCCAAACACAGAGCGAGATTGTCAGCAGCCTTTCTCTGTGTGTGTTTGTGTTCACTGTTTGTTCCCCATGCCCCGTGGTGTCTCCTCTCCAGGTTGGGGTGTGTGGTGGGGGGGTCGCTATGTCGGATGACGATTCGAGGGCCAGCACCAGCTCCTCCTCATCTTCATCCTCCAACCAACAGACAGAGAAAGAGACAAGCACGCCTAAGAAGAAGGAAAGCAAAGTCAGCATGAGTAAAAACTCTAAACTGCTGTCTACCAGTGCCAAGAGGTGAGGCTACAGTCAGTTTTCTCACTGATTTGTTGCGTCTTCCCTTCATCCTCATTTTATTTTGCACTATTCCCCTGCTCCTCCCATTCCTCATCTCTAGCCCTTTGCTCAACCTTTCTACGTGAAGCTGCTATTGTCTCTTTTTTCAGTGTAGCTGCAGTGAGTGTCTGACCAACTTCACTGCTTTGTGGTCCATCTTCCTTCTTATTCCAAATATTTTCCTGGCTTTTTTTCTTCTGGGCTGTTATTCTGACCCTCAATTTTTTCTGCTCTCTTTTCCCTTTTCCTTAGTAGTATTTGTTATGGGAATGGTGTAGGATTGACATTTAGACCTTATTTTTTTCTCTGCTACTGGAAAAAATACTGGAAAATATATGGTCCCAAGTAAGGCATTGCATTTCAACATTTGTTTCACTCTCATCTGGGTTGGAGTCTAGAGTGTCTTTTTTTCTTTCCAGAACTGATTTGGAGATTAATTAATGTTTGTGAAGTTTTGAGCTTGCTTGCTTTGGAGGAGTGCACTGCAGTGCGAGGAGTGTAATATAGCCCCAGATCTTTACCAACAAATACATTACTGTTACTTTTGTCTGCTCATCACTTATATTGAATTTTCTGTGTATGGTTGGATGCTCACTGGAATAAATAATCCACAGCAGGCCCACTTGTGGACATTCTGCTCTAAAATAGTCTTTGCTCAAAGCACAGAGTGAGTTTGGGCTTTTTTTGAGAATAAAGTAATTTTTATTCCAGAATAATGTGTAGGGAGAGACACCTGCATAGAATAGGAATTCCAGAACAGCTATGTCAGTTTTCTTCATTTAGACAGACTTTTTTGAGCTACTAATTAAAAAAAATAAAAAAGAGTTTCCCTTTTTTATTTATTCTGTGTGTCACCTGAATTCAGCACCATCCTGCTCCAGGGAGCTAAGCTGACAAATGGAGGTTTTCAAGCAAACTTGCAGTACTTCAGTAAGAATAATAAACCATCTCACTGAACAGCTTTGCCAAGCAGCAGAGAGGTTGTATCAGTAGGTGTCTAAAGTGACTGGGGTTTTATGCAAATGCCCTGTCGTAGCAACTAAGTTCTCTGTGGCTTTGTAGAATTTAGGCAGTTTGGTTATTCCAGATCTTCACTCAGCAGGTTTCCATGGCAAACTGACATAGATAGTGGCAAGCAGTGTTTACGTGTTGTGCCCTTCACTCTTTTAAGGAGAAGATTTTAAACTGCCTCCTGTTGAAAGGCTGCGGTTCTTGTGTGTGACAAGTGGCAGGAGATGCTGGCTGAGTTTAAAGGAGAAGGGAGACAGGCTGAGTGCTGGGTGGGGAAATCTGGAAGGGAAGCCTGAGTGACAGTAATGGGACTCCAGGGAAGGGGATGATAGCTGGTTGGGCGTTTTGTGGCAAAAGCAGCATAAGCCCAGAATAGTCTGGGCTGGGAGAACAGGGTGTTGGCTGAGCACAGTGGAGAGAGGGAGCGTCTGGAGTCCTAGGGAGGGGACATGTGTGGCTCTTGAGGGTGAAGAGAAGGGAGAACTGAAGGTGGTAGGAAGTGCAGAAGCCTCGGAAATAGATATTCACCTTCCTTAAAGTGTCCTTGAGAATGGCGCAGTTATTGACTCCCTCAGGGCTGTGGATTTTTTTTTCTCAGGATGGTGATGAGAAGCTGGGGGAGAGAGGAGGGAGCCAGTTTGGCAATGGCTGTTTCTCTCAATTCTGTAAGACAAAATTCCTTTTCAGACTGCAGTTGCTTCTTGGTGCATCATATTTGCAGAGGTTTCCCCTCATTTACAGGCTGGTTGGCAGAGCAAAGAGGACAGTCTTTTCCACTGTGTGACTGGCATCTTTGTGGGAGGGCAGAGCAGTGCACCTGTCTGGGTTCAGTGCACGATGCCTGTCTGCTTTTCTGCCTGTCTCTTTAACAGGGCAGGGCACCTGTCCTGCTTAGGGGGTTTGGACTGGTGGGAGGCCACATCTGAGAGTGCCTCTCTTATGTACACTGTGGCAAGCTCACAGTGACAGTATGTCTGCAAGGATAATGTGTTAACTGCTATCCCACACAGTGTCTTACCTTATGTTCCTTCTTGCTTTATTACCACAGGATTCAGAAGGAATTGGCTGACATCACCTTAGATCCACCTCCCAACTGCAGGTTGGTGCCCTTTCCTTACCTGAGGAGGGTGGGAGAAGGTGGGGGGCTGAAGTGTGCCTGTGTGTTGTAACTGCACTCAGAGGCTCTGGATGGAGCAGAGGAATGGCTGTTTAGGTGGCCAACAGTACTTTTGTGAATGCTTGCCTGATTTTAAATGGTTTCCAGGTGGGGGTACCTCCAGAGATTGTATGTATTTTGATCAGTTTTCTGTTTGTTTTGGGGATTGTTTTGTTTTTTTAACAATTGCATTTCAATATATTATACTGTTTTGTGTGTGTATGTTTTAGAAACTGGTCTATAAAGAATAGTGTGAAAACTTTCTCCTTGTTTGTTTTTGGTTTTCGTTTATAAATCTAATGCCTGACTGCACTAATCTTATATAAATAAGAGTCCTGCCAAGGCAGCAGAGAATGCTCTGAGGTTTTTAGCTCAGGGTTCTGTTGTGAACAGCAGCTGACAGTGGAAGTGAAGTGCAAATTTGTCACTCAGTGGGTGCCCCACTGGAATGTACATCTTACCTGATGAAACAGAAAGCAGGGATATTCTGTTGCCCTTTATAAAGTAGCTTGTTTTTAAGTATGTTTTAGAAACTTATATTGTTTTTCTAAAACATCTGGCAGGTTGATTTTTTTCATTGCATGGTGTTGCTGAACCTCTTTGTATTTGGAGAGGAGGCAGTACTAGTGTAACATCTTTGGTTATACTTGCCTCATCCAAGAGGAAAGAGGCTTTCAATCTAGTCTGTGTTTGCTTTAGTTGCCAGTGCATAACTCTGTTCCCATCTTCTTGCTGTAGCTGAGGTTTTATGTGTTTTGATGTTGGTAATAGCAGAAATCAGAGAAAATTATGTTTATAAATAACTGTTTAAATTGGTCTTTTTCATATTGAGTTTCCACCCATAAATGTACATGAACCTTTTTATTGAAGCTTTTTGTCATTGCTATTCTGTGGGGAGGCATTAGCACAAGAGTTAGCCTGACACGTCCAGAGCCACGCTTTCAGTACCAGTCCCTAGGATCATAATTAATTGAAGGAGAGATTAAATGTGATGTGTGACATCTAATCTGATACTAAGAAGATTTGCTGTTGGAATGATAAGTTTTGAAATTTTAGTTGTGACAATATTGTTTTAGGGACAGTAATGACTTACCTGAATGTTACAAAATTTCCAGTTCTTGGGCTGGAGATGTCTATCCCATGTACATCCTAGCTCTGTGTCAGGATGAAGTCCACATGCTTTTCCTTCCTCCTCCTACCTTAACATGATTTTCATGGGAAAGAAACACATCTCAGGCACTGTTGCTTGCTCTCTAGAAAACTGAGTGTGGTAGTTTTAGTTTGAAACTAGGCAGAAACACTAATTTTCTGGATGGTCAAGGTGCTGGGACTTCAGACTGAACTTTCCAAGTCTATCCAAAAGCTGTGGTAGTGTATGAGTATGTTAGATTGCGTGTTTCTTCTGAAGATTTGTGTAAATTATGTTAGAACCCTGATTTGTCCTTGTTTCAATTGGATTCATTCACAGGTAAAGATGAACTAGCAGACTACTTGTTAAAATACAGTATAGTTTTGGTTTTTCTTTTTTAATTACATAGGCCATTGAGGATAATGTGCTTCAAGGCCCACATAGTAAGTTTGAGTTATTTCAGCCTTTACAAATATTTATAATAGTAAAAATTAGTTTGTAGTACAAATAGTGATAATTAATCTTCATCCATAGTGGAGTTACACGTATTCTGCATTTCTTTTGACTTCCAGATGAGTGACTCTGAAGGCTGGCAACTCCTGCAAGTAATTAATGAATCTGGTGTAGTTGTTACTGCCTTTTAATATGTTGATAGGTAGGAAAACGTGAGTGGAGGGGTTTGTTGTGTGTATATGTGTGACCAAAGGAGTTTTGGTATTGCTGATCTTGGAGAGAAGTCATCCTACTTCTGTAGGCATGCTGCTGAGAGCCAAGAAGAGCAGCTCTGCTTATGGTTAACAAGGTTCCAGTTGTGCAGTCAAGCACTGGGAGTTTGCCTCTGTAGCAGCTGGTTTGTAAAAAGGCAGGCAGGTGTCAATTGCCACGACAGTGAGATGAGTTTCAGGTATTGCAGTTGTGGGGAAGTTTCACCTCTTGTGAAAAAAAGCCTAAAAAAAAAAAAAAAAAAAACAAACAGAAATAGTCAATTTATGACTGAGGAGATTAAGCAAATGAGAGACTCTAGTTGCTGCATGATATTTAAAGATGCCAGAATTTGTTCTTGGAAAGCCTGCTAACAGTGTCACTGCTTTCCTTTATATTTTTTCCTTTCGTATGAACATTACTGGCATGCTGTGAAGGAGGTATTAAATACATAGTTTGAGAACTTAGTTCCAATTTCCTGCCTTTATGACTTTGCTTATTCTAACCTTTCTACTGACCTCCTGCCCCTCATAACTCTGCTGCCTTTGTGCCTCTACAGACTTTTTTCAGGTGTCACTGGAGGAGAGGCCAGTCCTCTCCTTTTAGGCATCTTGCTCTTTCCTACAAGTTTAATCTTTGAACTTACATATTCAGAGCATTATGTATGATGCCACATATTACCTGTTGTACTGTCAATTTTAGGGGTTGCCAAAGCCTCAAGTCACATTTGAAAATGTTTGTCCAAAATTGTATCCTGTTTTATGTTGGAAACATCATAATCCTTTTTCTTTTTCTGGACATCTATTCTTACACCCCCCACCACCATGTTTGTCTTTTCCCCTATTCTATGTCTGGTGTTTGATATAAGTTCATGGTTGGCTGTGCTTTAATTTTTGGTCTCGCTGCAAAATACTTCTTTCAGTCTTATTGGGAGTAATGGGAGTTTAAGATATTTAACACATCCCAGAGCAGCTCTGCATATTGAAAAATAAAGGTTCAGGTTGTGAATGATTTTTAGTAAGAACTGTTTTACCATCTCTTACATGAGGTATTTTTCTTCTTATAAAATATGACATACAAGATGCAATTACAAATAATGACAACCATTTGACATTTCAAACAAAATAGCTTAAAAATAAATGTTTCATTTTTATTTTTGTAGCTTTTAGTGTCTGTATTTTCATGTATGTAACCCACAGAGCATCTGTTTAAAAAACAAAAACCAAAAAAACCCAAACCCCAAGCACACTCAATATGCTGTGATTGAGCAGCTGTGTAGTTTTTACACATATGTGGGTAATATGAGGGGAAGCTTACTCCAAAACTTCCTCTCTCCTCAGCACTTTCCTTGCTTCTGGTTTTTCCATAGCTTACCTGTATCCTCCAAAAGTTTACCTGGGCTTGTGTGTCATTGGCTGTTTCATTTATCATACTCCCTGTGCATTTGTGTCTCCTTCCTCAGGGTGTGATTTTGATTTTCACAGGCTAGCACAATAGTTGTGCAGCAGTGCAGAATACGTGCATGGAAACAGTTTCTGTTTGGCTTGCATTCAAAATGTAGATTTTTGGACTTGAAAACATTTTCTAAAAATATACATTTAATACATGTTGCAAATTCGTGGGTTCCTGCTGGGAGCAATGCTGTCCTCATAAGTGTCCTGGTGTAATGTGTGTTTGGCAACTACGTCTGAATGGATTTTAGTCCTCTTCATTATTTTCAGTAGGCCAGTGCTCTGGAGGTCTTTAATTTTTGCAAGATTGTTTGATTCCCAATATTAATACTGAGTTATGAAAGTTAAATATGACTTTCAAGTTCAAAAGGTAGTTAGTGGTTAATATGAATTGGACAATGACTGTTTGGACCTAAAGTGTTTAAGTTCTTTTGAGAGTGTATCTGATGATCTCCTACTTGGTTTTATATCAGAGAGTTTGAACTCTAAAACAGGAATTAAAGAAAGTAACTAGAAATTTATTACTTTTGTTCTTTAGTATATGCTGGTAACAGAGGAGGTGTCATGCCTTTGCTTTGAGTCTGCACATGTCAAAATATGCTTCTATCTTGCTTTGTAGGCAGACCTGACTTTTGTTTGCTGGTGACACTTTGGAGTGTTGTGCAAAAGCTTTCCTTCTGTCTCTGTGATGAAAAGTCCAAAGCTTTAAGAGAAATTAATTCAAACTTTAAGTACTCTTTATTCACTGTGTGTAATTTATTCTACCTCTGTATCTAAGCATCTCCTGATGGTAGATCTGCTTATTGATGTGAGGTTATGGAACAAGTGGTTTTCCCCATTTTTAGGGGTGAGGAGTTATAGCACACAAAAAACAAGTGATTTGTCTAAGGTCATGCAGGAAGTCTCTGGCAAAGTGGAGAAATTCATGTAAATTTCTTTTGTTTCAAGCTAACTTGCAGCTGAGCTGTTCTGCTGGAACTGTGTGCATCAGTTGCATTATGAGCAGGTCTTTGAATTTGTGCTTTATTGGGTGTCTGGTATTGACTGTATGTAAGCATGGTAATTTAATGTTATCTTTCCCATCTGTGTAGAGGGACCAAGATGGATATTAACTAGAATTAATGTTTTTTAATCTATCTTAGCCAAACTGAAACAAGTTTGTCTCCACATGGCTCATTTAAGTCCATATAGGCAAGACCAGCTGTTATTTAAACAAAAATAATTTTCAAACCTTTGTTGAAGGAGGCATTTCCCTGCAGGGCTTTCCATTGCTTCAGAGTAAAATGCTATCACAAATTCATTATTTAAATAATAATAAAATACAGTTGTGTTTTTTGGCACCTTCAGCCCAGTTTTTGTAAATTTGCAGAATAAGGACCAGATCTCCTTGAGAGTCTCGTGAAAGTTAACTGTCAGCACTTAATAAATACGTGTCTCAGTAAAGATGGTGGGGAGAAGTGCTCTCTCATATTAATGGAATTTAATAGTTTAATAGTTTAATTAATAGTTTTCAAAACTTTGCAGTGTGGAATTAAGATTTCTTGGCTTGAGAGAAGTCTGCATAAAATGTGTGGCTCAAAGGCAGTTTTGAACTCAACAGCTTCATATTATAATTAATATATTTCGTCTACATACCATGCAGGTCTGGCATTTGTCTTGCTTACATTTGTTTTTTATGGTGCTTGTAATTTTTTGCAAATGTGTTTTTTTTTCAATACTTTCAACTCCAATAATGCTTTAAGTGCTTTTGCTTTTAAAGCTTGGATATTATTTAAGGATAGATTGTCACTGTTAAACTCTAATATCAGTGTTGTTTTTATTATATTTTCATGTGTGAAATAGCCCTTCCTGAGCACAATCGTATTCTGTAGCATAAACTTTCCGGTTTTACATTTTCTAAGTAAGGAGCTTAATTTCATTATGACTTTTTTCCTTAGTATGCCCAGTTAAATTATTAGGTCAAGAATGACACAAATGCCAGCTTTTGCTTCCTTGTAGAAATAAAAAAATACTATCACCTTTAAGGAAGGTGAAATTAAAAGCTTACAAAAGTGGTTTTAGAAGTCTTTTTTTCTTTTTTCATCTCATACTGTGTTGAAAATTGAGTGTTTTCTGTGAGAGGTTTCCAGATGCAGGATAGGAAGGACCTACATAATTAGTGCTGTGTGTAGTTGAAAAATACCTTTTGTCATATAAACTACCAGTGGTTCACCATTCCTTTCTTGCTTTGTTTGGCACATGATCCCTGGAGAAATAACTCTTCCTTTTGAAATGGTGTATTAACTAATTTAGAAATCCTCTGCAGCTGTGTATGGTCTAGCTTGCAAACCATAAAAATAATACATTTCTACACTGGCTGAATTTAAGTATGTGGAGGTAGCAGCTCCTGCAGGCAAAGTCCTCTGTCCGATGTACTCAGACAAAGGCTGCACAGGAGCAGTGTCTTTGCTGAGGATCGATTAGTTAATATTACAGGAATTAACTTTTCTGAAGCCACTTCTGTTTTTATTTTAACTGTCAGAAATGTTTTGATGGCCAGGCTGTTCAGACACTGTGGCAGGAGCCGGCTTATGCTGTGTTAGATTTTGCTTTGCACGTCCTGGCTCAGTAATTCCCAAATGAACTGCATTCTGTGCTCTTGCATGCCAAACATGGACACGATGTATCTTGAGAGCGGCTGTGAAATTGTAGCATGGCTAAGAACAAAGAGGATTGAAATCCCTTCTGTGCACACTCCCTTGTATACCACTTAATTTTATTATTTGACTTTCAGTTTTGCTGCTCTTGGAGGGCACTGTGCAACTGTGTTTATGATGCTGCATATATGTTTTATCTGACAAATTCTTATATTTCCTCTTGGTTTCACAGTCTTGTTTGGCTTTTCAGTTTTATTCCAGTGCTACTGGTCTAGATTTTTAGATTGGATATGTGTATAGCAGCAGTTTATGTCTGGTTTTGTTTTAATAAACATACACTGTATGTGTATGATACTTCATAAAGGTAAATGGGAAACAATGTATGTGTGCTGTTTATACTTCAGGGCCTGAATCTAGCTTGCCTTTTTATATGAAGACAAAATTACCCATGGACAACTGGCTTGTCTAGGGGATCGAGGAGGATGGTTTTGTGTTGAAGATTTCAAAAAGAGCAGGTTGCCAGACCCTTGTGGTTTCTGAAGAACGGGTTGGTTTTGAGAGCCAGTCTTATTGTGTCTGGCAGATGTTTGCTTTGGTCCCGCTGTTGGAGGGGGTTGTGTTGGGATGGAAACAGAGTTCACTGTGCCAGTACATTAGAGAATTAAGGTTATCAGTGAGTTTGTGTCTAGTGAAACTTTTGCAGCCTCTGCCTGTGCTCTTCTGTAATTGTACATGACAGACCAGCCTTCCATGCAGCACCTTTTCAGAAGCATTTATTGTACTAAAAAATAGGATATGATTTTATGTGAATGGGTTAAGAGATTGCACACCTGTGCAGACACACATTATGCTCAAAGTTAAGGGCTATGCTTTCTCCACAAAACAAAGTGCTTCAAACTAAGTTAAATTAATGATGCAATTTAGTCATTATAAGTAAAATCTTGCCAATCTGTACATTTATTTGAATGAAATAAATTTATACTTATTTTTCCCTCTGAGGCTTAACAGTGGAGGTTTAAGTGCTCACTTCATTATATTACAAAACTGAGGAGAGAACATGTATTGTCAAGTACTATAAATAAACTACAATTGTCAAAATAAGCACTGTGCACTCAATAATTCAGAGGAGTTTTCTTGTTTCTTTTGCTAATTTGCAAATTTCTGCAACATGCAGTTAAAATTCCAAGGCATTTGGGGAAAGTGTAATGGTTGCAACCATGCATTTAATACATATTTTCTGCGTGTAAGGGCCTAATTGACATTACAAGGAGTTGCTGTAGAGCTGTATGCTTAACTTCAATATCCAATCTGCACTGCTCTTTATTAACCTGTACTCTGGGGGAAGGAAGCTGGGGGAGAAAAGAAGAGTGGGGCATGCAGACTGTAGCTCAGGGCAGATGTGGTGTTTGAATCTCCTCACTCCCTCCAGTCTCTTCCATAGTTTCACAGCTGAAAATATGGGTCAGATAAGATGAAATTGAGCTGTTTTGAGAACTGTGTCCAGGCCAAGTTTTGTCAGTTCATTTGTTTAAGACAAAATACAAAGTAATTGGATTAAAGAGGCTGTGCGATTAATGATGTAGAGTCCTGTTAGATTTCTTTGCTTCTGTGTTTCTGTGAATCAGTGTAGCATTTAGGTCTCAATTCCTTCAGTAGCTTCAACTTTTAGAGTCAAAAGGAAGTGTGGACCTAATCAGATAAGCATGTTAGTAGATGTGTTTTGTACTTTGTATCATTCTAAATGACTGTTTAAAAAGATTGCTCATCTCTCCCTCTGGAGCTGCTGGACTTGCTGGAAACAGAGAATTTTGTTCTGGTACTGAGAACTGTAAAGGCAAAATGGTGACAAGCTTTCTGGAGCAGGTGGACTGCTAATATTTAATGTTTTTTCTGCTGTGGGTATCTGAGCAATATTTTGGTCAGCGTGCTAATCTCAGTGTTTTGCTGGGACAAATCAGGAGAGGTGTGTTTTCTTTGATGCCTAGGATCATACAGGAGTTGCACACAGGAGTGAAAAGGCCCCCAGACATTAAATTTAATTCTGAAATCAGAAGTGTCTTTTCACAATTGCTGTGTGTATTGATAAGAAAAAAACTACTTCTGATACAGTCTAAGAACTTTGTCAGATTTATTTGAGACAGTGATTGTTCTACAAGGAAAAGTGGCAGGGCAATTGTCTCGAAGGTTTTAGATGCAGTTTGAATATATTCACTAACATTTTAAGGTGCTAATTTAGGTTTTGACTGTTATGGATTTCATATGTTTGCAGTTCTCAAGTGGACAACTTCTAGAAAGTCTCAGTGTTCTGTTTATATTATTTATATTTAATTCAGTGTTATTTTATATTCTGAATGAGTGTAGCAGCTCTGAGAAGTGACATATAAATGGTGGAGAAAGTGCAATTTATTTCATTGAAGCAGTGTTTAGCTGCTGCTGAATGTTTTGAAAGATGGCTAAAATGTATGCAATTGTAATAATAGAGGTTTCAAGTAATTAGATCAATACTGTAGGATTCCACAAAAGGTCATTTTATCAGAAGTTTCTGATCAATCAGATTGTTGTAATACTGTATTCCACAGTGTTTTCTGTATGTCTTTGTAACCTTTTTAAAGGAGGTAAATTATGTGATGTATACAAGCCTTTGTAGTTAGTATCCTCCGTGTCTTCCTTATAAGTTATTTATCAATGAGAATTGTCTAGCTTTCTTTTTGATGGGATAATTCTTAATTTGAGATTCTCATTATATTTTGTAGTGCTTTGAGTTCTGGTACAAGTATTTATGCCTCCTTACACTTGGGTGTCTATGGGAGAGAGAAAAGACTGAAGGCTTTAAATAGCTATGCTAAGTCTCAAAATATCATTAATCTCACTGAGTTCTCCATTGCATTAAAGTTGTGGCAATGCTTTCCTTCCTACTTTAAATTGAATTTCAACAGCACCTTTGTAACATAGGAAATCAGGCAGAAGGATATACAGTAGTGACAAGAGTGACCCAGGAAATCTAAATTTTGAACACAACTAGTGCCAGGTCCTCAGCTGCCCTGCTGCTTGTCTTTCAGCTGCATCCCAGGGTTGAAATCTCTAGTGAAATCTTAATGTCTTCTTTTAAATAGCATCTTTCCAATTTTTCCATCCCCTCACTCCTCTTGTGAGGTTAATCAGATTGCAGGTATTTGTAAGAGATGAATGAGTTACAGATGAGGAACAGAAAAGGACATAAAACAATTAATGGAAACAAGATGATACAAGGCATTAATGGAGACTATAAGGGACAGCAGGGACGTGGCCCATCAGGGTGGCTGAGGTGATTTTGCACTGGTTGCTGGAATAGTTGTAGCAAAGGTGGAAATAGAGACAAGACTGATGCTTTATCTGGTTCAGCAGTTTAGCTCTACTTTCTGCTCCTTGGACTGTAAGGAACAGAAGACATAGGGTATCTTTCTCTTGATGGATGGGGAGGACCATCTGTGGGCCACCCTTTTCTTGGGCATGAGTAGATTTTTGAAACAGTAAAGCATACAAGCTGCAACAATAGTTTTGCTATGGTGATTGTTTTGCACCCCCACTTGGGAGATAAAATATTAATTTAGTAATAAAGTGAATGCACTTATATGACCTTATCATGAGAACAATATGCTATACCTTGAAGAATGTATGTAATAGGTGCCCTACTGTATCTTTGCAGACCTCCTTGAACTGCTGCTTGAGTCACTTGTGACTCTTTAGCCATGTCCTCCTAGAAGCACATCAGTGAAGTGTGAGGAGTGGGAGAAAAAAAAAACTGGGGAAGTGATAGTAAGCAGAGGGAGTGAAAGGCAGGCACAGAAATGGAGGAAGAGGGCAGAAAACAGAGAGAGAAACAAGTGACTCAGTCAATCCCAATCAAATAGACCAGTATTAAAGATAGGAAGTTGGAAATTAATTTTGTTGAAGGCCCTGTGAATTTGAATCTCCCAAAGGAGCACACCTGGTTTTTTTAGCTACTGGAAGAGAAGTACGACAAAAGCTGTTATTCAGTAAATTCCATAATACAGGAAGCACATATCCACAGAAACTGTTAAAAGGTCATTTTAGAACAGTTAAAGTTCTTCTGCCCAGTAGGTAGTGAGGTTCTGGAAATGCTTCTACAGGAGGCTGTGAAGGTAGATAGTATCAGCATATTCAAAGGTGGGTTGAACAAATTCATGAGCAACAGGTCCATAAACAGCTACAAAGAGAAAAGTCAGGCATGTACCCTTTAGCACCCCTAATCCAGTGGCTGTGGATTCTGAGGGAGTACAAAGCGAATGGACTACAGAGAGTGTCTGCTGTCACCTATTCTGAGGAGTAGGCTCTTACCACTGCCAGGAATAGGGTGCCGAGTTAAATGACCCCAAATGGTCTTTTTATGTTCTATGTGGCATACCCACAAAATGACCTCCTTCCCTCACCCCATTGTCCTTCATTCCACTCCACTAACTTCAGGCTCTTTTCTTTTTCCTTGTTCGAATTGACATGGCTTTTAGCCACAGAAAATGTTCAACTTCTGCCCTTCTTGCCTCTCTTCTTTTTATGCTTGGCCATTTAAAGCAAGCTCTTGTTTCCTGTCACTTAGCCACTTCTCCTTGCTTTTGTGAAGGATTAACCTTCATGCATTTGTGTTGCTGAATTTAGACTGTAAGCATTTCAGAGTAAAGCACTTCCTTAATTTTTGTTGGTGTTGGCAAAGTGGTATGTAAATTTCCATCTCTGTTTAAATGTTCTTTGTTAATAAAGTAGGTTTAGTCTTTGGGCTTGTAGGTGTCACCCTATCCTCCCTTCCCCAGAAAAGTTCTGCTTATGTTGCAAAAGTGCCTTTTTCCCCCCCTTATCTGATGGAGGTAAATAAGCGAGTTGTTTTATTCAGCAGCTGTTGTATTATCTTGAATATGTGATTTTATTATTTTCTGCTTTTATGCACACTAAGGTTATCACAGCTATTATTTTGTGATACTACTACTTTGTAATAGGATAGTGTATTTTGAGATATATTAGTGTAGGGGACTTTTTTCTTCCTGGATAGTGGCAGAGAAATAATGAAGCTGTCCAATAGCTAATCTCTTTCTTTGGTGTCTTTGTGTTCCTACTTCACCTTCTACCTTGATATCTAGGAGTACTACAAATATTTGTTAGGGAAATATGAGTTAAAATGCATAGCTATTACATGTGTTGAGACATTCCAGTTTCAAGTACTTAGTATTCAGTGTGTATACTCTTAATGACTATAAATACATATGAGGTTCTGTAATGTATTAGCTATGTCTTGTACATTGTTTTTCCCACAGAAAATGCAAATGTTCTAATCCCGTAGACTATGCAGTCTCTAGTTTCTGCATTGCATTTCAAGGATTTTGCCTTGTATTTCATAGAAGAGTCTTACTTATGAGAAAATGTAAAGTCCAGACATTGTTAGCATTGGGATTGTTCAGGTGCACATTTCACTGCATGCTGAGTACCACAGAACTAGCCATTTAGGATGTGTTTATTAACTAGTACTGGATTTTATCAGGAAAGACTGAAAAGTAGGGATTGGATTGTAGAGGCTTGTGTGGTAACATTTTGCAGTGGGGATACAAAAAGGTGGCAGGGTCCAGCTGTAAGTGGTAGCAGCAGAGTAAAATGTTGTGGGTAAGTATGTGCCATGACCTCTTTTGTGGCTGGCTGAACAGCTGGGTGAGATTTGTGAGATTCACTGCTTAATTTAGAGAGGTAAAATTGGAGTGCTGATTTAGATTTGGATCTGGAAAGGAGAGCTATCTTTTGCCTACTGAAGTCTGTTCTGTTTGCAACAGTCTTCAATGATTTGGAACAAATGAGGAAAAAAAAGGATGGAGCTAGAGTTGATGGCTGAACTATGACATACCAGGAAAGAATGAAAATATACTGTGGGATTAGATGTAACTTTTAAAATCAGGGAACAAGAGAGAAGAAGAGTATATTGCCAGATCCCTTTCCAGTAGTAAATCTTACCGTCTTTTCCAGAGACTCCGAGCAATCTCTATGCTACTCTTCTAGGTTTTCCTTTCCTTCATAATCCAGTGTGATACAAGTCACCAGTGTGGTGCAAGTTCTGGAAGAAAGAGCCAGAGTGCCTGTTCTGGCCCCTGGAGTTGGGCCTCTTTCTGCAAGCCATCTCTGCCTTGTAAAGAACAGTCCTAGTGTTTTCTGCCTCCTTACCCTTCCAAGCTGAGCATGTTCTGGTGCCCTCTCTTTCCTGATGGCTCACTGATCCTTCAGCACTAAGCCATTGCATCTGTCAAAGTCTGACGCCCATGCCTACAGAGAACTGAAGAGGAAAGGTTGTCCTGTTGACAGAAAGGAAATGTATATTAGGAATTAAAAAATAAGCAGACATAACCATTCCTGTTTTATTACTTTACTTGCAAATGAAGTAGCAGTGATCACTACTGAATGTGTATATAGTTTGGTTGTTTTTTTTAAAATTGGTAAAGTATCTGGGTCATAAATCAGAGTGGCTTGATGAAAGGGAATGAGGAAAGTGTTTTTAAAGTACTTAAATGGGCAAATGGGATAATCCTGAGTGCAAGGTAACATAGAAATTGAAATTTGCTATCTTTCTTTATGTATTATTCCTTGGTCATTGGAAAAGTATTTTATTAGCTTGAAACGTTTCTAGTCAAGATGATACATCTAAACTTCAGTTCTGAGTTATGAGGACATTTGACTGTGCAGAAGGTGAGCCTGTATGAGCATTTACACAGCAGACAACTATATGCCAGGCAAACGAAAGATTCTTTGCTCAGTATTTTTACTAACCCTCCTCTCATGTACACATTAAATGTCACACCTGGAAAGTCATTTAGTTGTTGTTTTAGCAAATGATTTATTTTCAGAAGGAGAATCTAGTTTTTTGGTATTAAAGTAATGAAAATATAATGTTTGCTTAGATTGGCTTTCCTGAAAGATAATGTGTCATATCCTAATGACACACTAGGTCCAGTGTTAAATTTCAGTCCTTGCTGGAGATAGTGAATGAACTGTGTCCAGAAATAAGTGGGTTTGCATGTCCCTGCTTATATTACTAGAGTTCAAGGTCACTAAAACAGTTCTGCAGAGTTTTATGTACAATACGTATTATTTACCGATTTTTTTTTCTTTAAAGTGCCAGACTGTTTACTGAGCTGTGTAAGCACTGTTTTACGTATAGGCAATGATTTTCTCAGCTGGTTATGCAAAGAGGGTAAGCATCTTTTTGTCCTTAAGTATTTATTTATTAATTATGCTGATACTACTGGATGGGAGAAAGCATTCTTGCCTTTGGCATCTGAAGGAAAGATCAGGAAAGATCTCTATTTTGTTTAGTGTGCTAAACAGAGTTGTTTTCTAGTAAGAGTTATATGATTATGAAGTTATCCTCTCTTCCAGAGGGTTATAAATGTGATCTCTGGTCAGTACAGAGAAACTCACACTTTTGACCTTTCTGTCTCTTTGGACCCATTACTTGTTGGACATAATGGTCCTATTAAAATTGCTTAATTGTTCCAAAGAGATCATTTGTGCTTACTCCATTATTGCCATTTGATGCTGCCTCTCTACACACTGCCAAAAGCCCATGGTATATTACATTTTTATTGTTATGTAAAACAGCTGTAAAACAAACTGTGGTTGTGTAAATGTATTTGAAATCTTTGCTATTGGCTACTTTTTTTTTCCCTTTATGTCTCTAACTCTTACATTTATAGTTTTGCCACCACAGAGAGCTAATGAAAAGCAAACATAGGTTGTTAAAAAAGAAAGGTAATGCTATGCACAGATTCACATTGCTTCCTTACTCATTTACTATTCTCTTTCTCAGTATAAGAAAAGACAGGAAGCAAATGCAGTGCTGGGGTGATTTTTGGTGGGAGGATTGGGGATTTTGTCTTTTCTTTGCATTGCTTTTGATGTTAAATCCTCTGATTTTACGAGACTTCAGGAGTTGTCGACCTAGTGGCCATACAGCAGACAAAGGAAGAAGATAAATTTATGTGCAGTTCAATATTGATCTGGATGAGGGAAGGTCTATTTAACTTTTCTTTAGTACTTGCATGCCTGTGGGCAGTCAGGCCTATGTGCATCCTTAGCACACTCCCACGGTTATGAAAGGTGATTTCCCTTATGTGTTCAGGTTTCTCTTTACAAGTAGTACTGAAGAAAACAAGGGGTTAAATTATCCTATATTTTTGATTCTTTCTGTATGTCTTTAAGTATGTAGTAGAACACTATGTCTCATAAAACTATGACATGGATACATTTAAGGGTCTGACTTTCCACAAAAGCTGTTTCCAATAGGAGTATTCACTGGGATGGTGAGTCTGTTAATCATTCTTTGCCCTAGTGAGAAAAGTGTGTGAAAGCAGCACAACAGCCACTGGGCAACCTCTCTCACCATTTCTCATCCATTCTGGTCACAGCTGCTAAGATGTTTTTAATAGGTAGACTTTTTCCTAGTTTAAGCTGTTTTTCTGGTTTAGTTGGGGCTTGCACAGCTTAGATCTTGCTTTCTAGTCTTTTCAGAAATATACCTGAACTCAGTTGATACTGAACCAGAGCTGCCTTCCCTCTGTAACCTGGCCTGGGGAGACATACCTACTTGGTGGGGGTCTGTTCTACATGGATTAAAGAACCAGAAACTATAAAGATTAAAAGATGCTCAGGAGGGGAACATGTACTTGGATTTTGTCAGCAGTTAAAAGTAAATCCCTTACAGTAAGGAAGACTCTAAATGCTGCCTCTCAATATGTGTTTTGCAGTAGTTGAATTGTTCAAGAAGACTGAACCACTACCAGACTTCAATTCTGAAATTATGAAGTAGATTTTAGCTTGATTTTTATTTTGCCTGCCATTTCATTTTGCAAATTATGAGGCAATTCATAGTAATTTGTACATTTTAAAACTGTTTGATGCTATCTGGGACAACAGCTCTAAGGAACAGTGTTGAATCAGATCTGCTTTTTGTCAGCAGTGTATTTAAAGCATGTATGTGTGTGCAAACACATATTTTCCATTCACTTACCACAGTGCAGTGGAAGTTTTGAGAAAGTAGAGAAGATTTTTTTTTCTTTATTTTTTCCCTCTTAAGTGTGCAGAAGTAGCTGTGTGGAAAAGAATCACTGTAAGATCAAGGTTCCTTTTTTTGGCATTTAATTTGACTTGTAGAAGTTTACAGAGTATGTGTTTTCATAAAAACTGCAAACATTGCATCTCTCAGGATAAGAAACACACATAGGAAAGTCTCTTAGGGATGTGCAAAACAGACTCCAAGGGTAACACTGACTTGCCAGTTAATATCAGTGGTATAAAGGGTTAAGTCAATTTTTTTTTCCTGATTGAGAGGGGATCAGTGCTACCATAATGTATATTCTTGTTGTTATTTTGTAGCAAAACTGATAATACAATTCTAGATTCGCTGTAATGGAATACCATATGGGAGTGTGTATGATCACGTCACTGAACATTGTGAGTACAGCTAAGGGGATGTAGAGGTTTTGTGTACCCCAATTTTATACATGAAATAGTGTTCGTATGATCAAACAGGATAGATCGATATATCAGGATATAACAGGACCATTATCACACAAGTTTGTTAAAAGATATATGGCATTTTTAGAAAATTCAATCTGAATGTTGTCTCACTCAATCGGGACGCCTCATTTTGTGTATCACCCATCTGGGCTTCCTTTTTGTATCTGATCCTGTCATCAAGTAACAACTAATTGTGCCCTTCTACCCTTGGCTAATCATAGCAGACTAGTGGCTTTCTTCTAGTATTTGCAGTGTTTTAACTTGGAACAATGAACTTCCTAATGGTATGAGAACACTTTGTTTATTTAGTATCTGTTTCATTGTTGAAAACACACACTTTTTAAAAAAGATCTGACCCAAATGATATATATTGTCAACAAGAGTTTCTCTGCTCCATAAGTTTGTTCTCAAGTCCTCAAAGCTGGGCAGTATAGGTGAAGCTTTTTCATGTGTATCAAATATATGCTATTAAATCTAGTGTAAAGAACAAGGATCTCATTGTCCTGCAGAAAGGAGCATCAAAGTGTGTATTTTTCCTTAATTGCCATGTTGTTTCCATTAAAATAAATGAGGAAAGTTGGAATTTGGTATAGTAAGATGCAGTGTGGGCTGGTAGTGGATGTAAGGACAGGCAACCTTTGTATTTAGCGATCAGTCCTATAGCTGAAGTAACATAAAAGCTCTGTCATTTCTCTGAATTGTCCTTTCCTGTCCTACAATAACTAAATGAGGCAAGGTTTCCACTGAAATTTTAACACCAATGCCATCAGTCTTCAATCTGGTATGTTCCCTCTAAAATCTACTTCCACGCTTTTAAAAAATTCCTTGCCTCTGCATGGACATACCTATTTAATGAAGTGTTTTGGTTGAAGTCATGCTTTTGTTTGATGCAGCTTACACCCAGATAATAGTAGTTACACGCAAATACAGATGTACACCCTTCATGCAAGTGCCCAGAAATGTTATTGCAAAATGGTGGCATCGAACCCTTATTAAGCTGCTCGTCCATGGCCGTGATGATGGCATCTGAGAACTTGCTTATGCTCGCAGAAGAAGCTGCAATGGTTGACTAATTGCTTCTACAATAAGATTTAAAATAGCATGCTGAGTATGTGTGATGCCAGAGGTTTGGGTGATGTTACATATAAAGTTCTGTCTGCTCTTTTGCTTTTTTAATTGTCCCTCTCCCTCACTAGCACTGTCAGCCATACACATTGTATTTCATTTGGTTAGTTTGTGGTCTGTTGGGGTGGTTTGGTTTGGTTTTTTTCCAAATATAGACATACCAGTATTGAGTAGGGGAGCATTTCTAAATGTTTTTGTATTTGGTTTCTCATTTTCTCTCATAAACTGTATACCTAAAGTTCATAGGTTCGAATTTCTTTATTCCTTGCTCATCTTTCTCCAATTCTTCTAGTAGGTAGGTAAGTTTACTCTGGAAGAACAGACATTTACTCTGTCTGGAAGAACACAATCAGGATGAAATACTTCAGTCATTTAACTGCTAACTTCATGCTGCACTGAATTCTAGTGTAAGAGAAAATAAATTAGAAACATCTGTTTTCTTTTTCTCATAACAGAAGAACCAAGAGAGATGTTCTCTTGAAATCAAAGATGGCAAATAGAAGAGCAATAAAAGGAAGGTATTATGTGTGTATTTCACACATATAATTAGTCTCTCGAACGTACTGTCATAGGAAATTATTGAGGCCAAGAACATAACAGAATTTGAAATAAATTTGGGCAGGCATGTGGCTATCATCAATATTCAAAGTCAGCGTTATTAATTACGGTGATTTGGGAGCAATATTAAACTCAGATCCTAGATTTAAGCAAGATACCTTGAGATATTGTACCAGAAGAGCATGGTGGAGGGGTTTTTGGTGCTGGGGGGGAGTTGTTTGTTTCTTCCAATTAAACTGGCCTATAGACTAAAATCTGCTTTAATTCTGAGCATTATGTTAAAATCTTTGTTCAGTCCCAGCTTGCACAAAGAGTGTTTTTCCCTCCTTCCACATACACATGTGCACACCTGTCTTGTATCTCTGGGACCAGAAATCCTCCTCCTATACTGACTTCATCCCTTCACATATCAGGTCATCTCAGAAATTAATTTTATGCACCATGTCTGATCAGGTTGCAAGGGAATGCCTACAGAAATGACCTACAAAGTGAGCAATAGAATCCAAAGACTTATAAATTATTAATACCTACACAGAGCGGAAGCCAGAGTGTTGATTAAACTTGAGTGTGCTATAATGAGTGAAATCGCTATATTTCTGTAAAGGAAGTGATGATGGTAGCAAGCTCTTTACCATGGCTTGCCTTTTTAATAAGTGGCACTTCAGGTTACAGAACTAATTCCACAGAGTGTTAAAATACCAGGAGTGAAGAAGGAAATACGTTAAAAAGCTAGACTATTGTAGTTGACATTTATGACTGCAAATCTCAGCAGGACTTTAAACTACACAGTTTCTACATGTTGGGGCTAAGGAGGAGATTAAAAAAAAACAAAACAACCAAACCCCTTAAAAAAAAAAACAAAACCAAACCCACATAACAGAAAAACCCAACACAAACCCACATCTGTCGATTCAGAGAGAAAAGAAAAAGGTTGTTGAGCAAAAACTAATTGAAAGAAAAAATATAAATACCTAGGCTTTAGTCAAAATATTCCTGGCCTCCAAATTCTCATATTGGGAGCGTAGGAAAGGTAACTTCAATAAATCATGTGGCTTTAAACAAAAGAACCTTAAAATTTCTCCTGTAGCGTAGTTCAGTTCTCTGTAAAGCTCTGTGCTTTCCTTATAAGGTCTGCTCTTCTGTAATTATCTATAAACTACTGTCAGTTTAATGACAGAAACAAAGCTTGTTTCTTGTTTTAAAGATGTTGAGCAGCAGCATTGATCGACAACAAACTTTTAGACTTTATTCTTGCATAAAAATACAGTATTTTGTCTTTTCATGGGATGCAGGTGCAACAAGGATGCTTTCAAAAGTGTTCTTGGCTGACAGTAGAAACTAGGAATGCCATAATTCCTGACTGGGCTAACTGTGATGAAGCAACCTCCCAGTCTAAGTGCTCTGCAGTGATCTGGCTTTTGCAGTTGTTGCTGGTTTTGTTGGAGGGGTTTTGCTGGTTTCCCAAGAGATTTCTGTGTCCTGCATTGCATATGAATTAGTTCTGTTGAACTTGGTGGAATTTTGTCATTAACTTCAGCTAGTCCAGACTGATAGAGATGTACTTGCTTTTAGAAGCATACAAATGTATGTTTACAGGATAGACCTTTAACAATGAGTGGTTTGCTACAAACTTTGAAGTAGGGAAAGAAACTTACTCTTTACTGGCCTTGCACTCACTAGGGGCATTATCACCTATGGTGATAAGTTTTCCCATTTAAAAAAAAGGATTGTGTGAATGAGAAAAAGGCTTAATTCATAATACATATGCCTAATACATACAAAGTAATGGCTCATCTATCAGCTTCTGTGGAATGCTGTCCATTTTATCTAAAAGAGTGTATTGGAGAAGTAAACAGATTTTGGAGAGGAGAGATGGAACTTATTTAAAAAAGGAGCTGGAGGACTTGTCATGTGAAGACACAGGGATTGTTTCCTTAAAAATAAACCCTGAAAAACCAAACCAACAAATGTGGCATTTACAGAATCACAGAATATGCTGAGTTGGAAGGGACCTACAAGGATCATCAAATCCAACTGCTGGCCCTCCAAAGTCCTATCCTCAGGGGCTGACACCATGTGTCCAACAGTATTGTCCAAACACTTCTATCAGGCTTGGTGCTGTGACTCCTTCCCTAGGGAGCCTGAGCCTTTTCCTCATTTTTTTAACCTCGAGAGAAAATAGAGAGGAAAGGTTTTTTTTCCTTTTCTAAGACAAGAACAAAGGCATATGGAATGAGATTAAAAGGTAGTGAAATTTAATTTGTTCACTTTTTACAGAACAAAATGGGGTACAGGGGTTCCATGCTGTATTACATTACTGAAAGCAGGAATTAAGCAAACCTGAAGAAGTCTTAGGCTCCTATGGAGGGCAAAATCAGACAGAATTACTGCAGCTGATTCACAATACTGATTTCAGAAGGAAAACATGGATGCCTGGTGTTGAGGCTCAAGCAGTAACCACTGAAGGTGTTGTTATGGTAGAGGAAAACAGAAAACTTGGCAGAAACCTGGTGATGCCCTTCTCTGACCCTTATGACACTGAAAGCCAGTGAGATATGAGGTGTTAAACTAGGTGGATTCAGATCAGATCCAGGCTGGTAGATCTGTATTCCATTTGATAAGCTAGTAGATAAAATTTGCACTTGACCTGTGATCAAAATCTTTGGAGTAATACTATCTCTAGTATACTAATGTGTGAACTGAACTTTATTTTAACATTGTTCTATAGGAGAAAAATGTGTTTAGAGAAAAGAATCTTTGTAAGTTATTGTAAAAAGGTCTGTGCTGTGTGAAACACACTCATATATATATATGTGTGTGTGTGTGTGTGTATATAACAAAATCACTATTAAGAGTGATTTCTAAAAGTATTTTCTGTTATATTTTTGTCAGATTAGTATGTCTTAGAGAATTGAGTCTTAAAGCACAAAACAGGGACTCACATTGGTATTTCACTTCAGTACTTAAGGTTGACTTTACCTGATCAGATTTCAAGTTTGTAGTATCATTAACTCCTGGCTTGAAAGTTGCATGTGTTTTGTGTATATTTATGTAATTATGTAATAATTACATAAATAATATATGTATTAATTATGTAATTAAAAAAACATAGTAATATTGGTTAGTTTGCTAATCTGTGAATGATACTGTCATTGGGATGATTTTTTGTGAGTGATGTGTTCTACTCTTCTGATGCTTGCAAACTCAGCAGAAGAGTGTTAGTTTCAGCTATTTTGCCTTAATTGGAAAAAATTTGGTTCATCATAATTTGTAACTACATTTGATTAAAAACCAAATATATATTTTTTTTTTTTTAATAATGGGTTAAGTCACTTTTAATGATGGGAGTGTCAGCTGCCTTTGGAAATTGTTTATTCTCACAAATTTGTTACAAAGGCGGTTTGTGTGTACTCTAAGAGTTTTATTTACTGGCCTTTTTGAACTGAGGTCTTGACATAGAAACTTAAATACACTAATACTTGCTTGTTATTTTATCTTGAAAGCTCAGGTGGGGTTGTCTAGACTGGATGAGAAATTTTCCAACACAGTGTAAATATATTTACATTGTAAAAATATTGCTGTTTGAAAATCTTCATTTCATTACAAGAAATACTTTAAATGCCTTTTAGTAAGAAAAATCAAAGTGAATGAATCTGCATTGACTGGAAACAAAACACTTTTCTTTGTGCTTAGAGAGATTTTTCCCTACCTTCATATCTGAAAACCCTGCGATTTGTAGCTAGTGAGAGATTTATTTATCTTATGTTGTTATGTATGGAAAATTGCATCAAGCATGGGTATTAAGGCTGGCAGTTCTTCCAGGTGTTTTGCCATACCACTGTGTGCTATTATGCTGTTTTCATATTTGTGGCTAATTAGAAGCAACGTGTTCAATTTGTGTTCAGAAACTTAATAGTGTAATATTAGGTGCAAACTGCTCATCTATCTCTGTGTCAGTTCTGCAGTTTCCTCGGCATTTATGGAAATGGTTAGAGCATAACAAAAGCAAGGCTCAGCACTCAAAACATACACCTAATCTTGTCACTTTTGCTTCAAATTATAATTTGTTACAATGCTGAGGTTAAAAGGTTAGAAAATGTATGCTGTTCTCTAAGACACTTGCATGTTTCTGTGAGGTGTGCTCTCCTCCTTCTGCCTCTGCAATAGAAAACCACTCGCTAGAACTACTATCATTTCAAGTGTTACCATCATCCAATGAAGAAATATGTATTTTAGACCCTTTTTTGTACATTTGTTAGACTGTACCAGAAGTTTGTGAGGAAAATGTCTTGACTATGAAAGCCTCCATGGCAACATACATGAGGTATTATTTAACGTGAGTGATTTAAGGTAATTAAAGTGTGAGTTTAGCACGATTTGTTTTCTTCGTGGCACCAAAAAGTTTAAATTTCTTTTAAACTAAGGATATCAGTGGTCAATTGAAGAAGCAAATTCCTTAGCCATGTGGGACCAGGACTGATGTTGAAGAGGACACCTGAATTTCTTGTGCTCCCTAGCAATTGCCTGTTCCCTGCCTGCCATTGTTCTCTGTTAGCAGAACTAAACTGCCACACATGGGAACTGTCTTTCAGCTTATTAAATTGTTACTAGGTCATCCCTCTTTGGTGGAAATCAGGGAGAAGACACCAAATGTTGGCTTGTGTGAATGTAACATGTTTTTCATAAAAGGTGTAAGTGACATAATGCCCTAATTTGAAACTATTATTGCTTGTCACTTCATTTCTTCATTGTCATTGATGTTTCCTTATATTTTGACATTTCCAAATAAAAGGTTCACAAAGTAAAGGTATTGGGAAGTTTGAAATTAATCTATGAGGTTTTTTGCATTGCACCGGGAAGTTGCTTTACATCAATTGCCAAATAGGGTTCTGAAGAAAAAAAGATTATTTGTGAAGACTATATATGTTCTTCAAGTTTAGGCATGGAAGTTGGCCACAAAACTGTATACATTGTTTAAGAGCACTGATTTGGCCTCTTGTGGCTCCTAATGAGGGTTAAGTTTAATATTCCTAATACTTAGAAAACAAAAAAATAAACAAAAGTTTGGAAAGTCACTGCAAGAACCTCTTTAGGCTGTCCTTTATGCATGTGAATCTGCTGTACAAAAATCAAAGTTCTATTTTTCTTATTAAATCTCTTGATAGATTTTGGGGTTTGTTTTGAAGGTTTTTCCCTCTAACCAGCTTAGAAATATTTGTATCTACTATAGTAAATGTTGCCTAGCTATTGTGACTGTCTCGTGTTATTAATGGGAACAACTTGCAATGGTATACAAACAATTTTTAGTGGCTGCTGTGTAGTTGGCTGGCAGCTGTGCTATATTACAGTATAGGTAATCTTGTTTTACTTAAAGCAAACTTTCATATTAGATTTCTGTTTCTAGTCTGTGCATGCCAGAGTTTCAAAACTCAAAGGCAGTGTTTTCAAATTACTTTACTTTTCTGCCAGGTAATTTTGATAGTTCAGAACTGTGAAAATCAGGAAAGATTTTTCTCTCTGGGTAGTACAGCATAATTGACAATATTTTGTTGTTGTTTTGAGAAGAGTAACCAAATTTTGAGCTGTTGCTGGCTGTTTTGTGTAGTTTTGCTGTTAGCACCCACAGTGAAAAAGGTTCATTCAAATGCAGTGATCTTCATTTATTTAGTGAGTGGCAATGAAAGGAGGTTTAATGTAGGTAAAGGAGAAGACATCAAGATTAGACTCTTTTTTTCTTTCTATCTTTCATGTATCTTTAAGATATGTCCTTCAAGACATACTGTATTTTGTTCAGCAACATAATATTATCAGTATCATCATTGGCATGCTGATGGGAAGCAATAGAAAGATGTGAAGCCAAGATAATGGGATGTTTCTCTGGTTAAGTGATGTTGACTCTACCTATCCTACATCTAATGGGAAAGGGCCTCTCTTTGTTGATTGGCTGATGGATTGTTCTAATTTGTAACATATTTTTAAGAGCAAGTTGTTGGTAGGTAGATGATGGGACAGGTAAATCAGTTTAGGAGCATGTGGTACAGGAGCAGTTTTTTTTCCCTTAGGTTATGTTCTCTTGAAAACTTAGAAGTTGCATATAGACTAGTAATCTTAAAATACTATTTCATCTGTTCCTAGTACAGACTTTAAGCAGAATTCCTCCATTCAGTGCAAGAGAGATGGTAATGTATCTCTAGTCTGGAAATGTATTGACTCTTCTCTTTCAAATAGCACTTTTCCCCCACATGGAAGTAAGAAAGTTAGTTCAAGGAGGCAGTTGGGTAAAGCCTCAAGAACCTTGTCCTTATTAGTGTGAGGAAGCTCAAGAGTCTTGTTTGCTTTCAATTTTCAGCATAGCAGAGGTATCTTGGCAATTGTTACCTAGCATCTTTAACTTTCTGGGTCTGGTTTTTTTCAAGTTGGTTTGTAGCTGCTGTTGCCCTTTCAGTTTAATTTATTTAGGGCATGTATTTCTTGTTCTATAGAATTATAATGAAATCAATAGAGTAAATGGATGATGAAGTCCAAAATAAACAGCGCACTATGTTAGCTTGGTGCTGGATAGGTAGGCTTATGAAATAGGTGGGATTCTCTGTTTTTTTGGTTTCTTTGATTTGACAGGACAAGCAACTTGTGAAGAGACAGAAGTATCCATATCATGTGGGTTCAAATTTATTACTTTTACAATTGATGTACTATAGAGTTCCTAAATATTTATGATGTACTGAAGAGTTTTATCTGCTTAGTGAGATCACCTGCCGTATTCTCACACTGGTGAGAGCAGGAGAGGAGATGGGCATGATAGACAGAAACACAGATGTAGGCCCCAGTTTGATTCTGGAATGGCAGGTTAATTGTTGTAGATTTCTATTTTCCTTAATGGATAAAGCACAGTATTTAGGAAAGAGTCCTGTTATCATTCAGTGTAGCACCTCTAGAGCTTATGGAGGGGAAGGGGATATTATTGAACTGTTTAGTTGTCAGAGGGGGTAGTTGCCTTTCCGCGTATGAAGAACCTACCATATCCCAGTAAATGCCAGGAGGAAGTAGATTTGCTTTCTTTTCAGGAATATACCACATTTGAGATTAGTAAACAAGAACTTTCATATTTATCAGTAGTATTGATTGTCTTTTATTTGTCTTTAATTATAGGTCTGTCAATTTGATTCTAGGCAACCAGTTTAGGGTATGCTTGCTTTATGCAATCATTAAAGTTATGGAAATCAATAGGTTCACTAGTTATACTTTTACGTCATTTTCCAAAAACCTGACGGAATATGAAGAGGCCCCCTAAAAATGGTGTAGTTGCAGAAATAGTGCATTTGTGAAACTGCCTGGTTTTGCTTACCAACTGTAAATTACACATCTGTGCTATAAATACATAAATAATTTGAAAATTAGGTCTGATGATGTGTAATAATTTCTGTCTCCATGTTGGTAGTTGATAGTCAACAGACAAATGGCAGGAAGGAAACTGATTTAAAAATAACATGAGGTTATGTTGGCAGACCTCCGATTCTACCATCACTTCTTGTCATTTTAAATGAGAAATTGCTTATTGTTAGGTGGGTCAGATTCTGTGTTACTATTTCCCAATTTGTTTTATTGTTTCTTAAACAGATTATTATTTAATGGGACGTGTAAGGTCACATATAAGCTAGGACATTTTAATTAATTTATTTTTTTGTTCACAGCCTCAAACTAAATATATGAGGAGAAAAGAAAAATATTTGCATACAATGAAAATAATTTCACTCATTACTTAGTCTGGCATTTTCTGTATTTCTGTACTGTACATACTAAAGTCTCAGATTTACAGAAATAGCCTTTCTGCAGTTACATATGATACTCAAAATATTTCTACGTGTATGTAGTGGGACAAACTTCCAGTACTTTGCAGTAGAGAAGGCTACAAAGAAGCCACTGGAAAGAAAAACTGAAACCCTTGAGAACTGAGCAGGCTGGATTTATTTTCAGTTTTGGAACCAATGCTAAATTGATTAATTTCTCTTGAACCCTTTTATAAAGAATTGCTCCTAAATTGGAGTGATTATTGTTAAACTAAATAGAGCTGCAGCACACTCCTGAGAACATCATAAGACTCCTCCTGACCTCCCTGAGGTCAAAACTGAGATTTTATTTTGATTCTTTGAAGCCTGGTTTAAAAATCACCAGGTAACTTAGTAGTAACTTCACAGTAATATTTGGTAGAAACTGAAATATTTCATGTGAAAGTCCTAAATTTCCAAGTACTGCATAGCATTTCTGTTCCTATTGTAATAGAAAAAGAATGAGATCTTGGCTGTGGTAACTCTTGGTTGTTGTGTGATCTTACTGCCAAGTATTTTTTATATATATTGGAAAACGTAGTCTTTTTTTTTTATTCCCACAAAGAAATCCCCCTGATCAGTTTTACCTGAAGTCCCATAAATCCCTGCAGTACACCTTATCAGCTCTATTATCAGAGCTATTTAGTTATTTAGTTCCTTTTTGAACCTAGTAAGAAAGTAATTCACTGCACCATTTATCCTCCAGTTTAAGCTTTGTGCAATTGTTCAAACCTTCCTAATTTTACATTAGGCTGATACTTAAGGGAAAAGCTTTCCCAGATGTTAAAACAGAAATTTTGTGCATAAAAATGCAGAGAAGAATGATATTATCTCTAACTCTGTTGGAAATGTGGTGGGATTTGTAAGGCACTTATGCTGTGCAATAATATTGTGACTGCATTTTAAATTGAAGACAGAAAACACAATCCTTTCAATGACTTACAAGAAAAATAATAATATTTATAGCTTTGTACGTGAGAATCGTATCCCTGAACATGAACTAGAAGGAGAATTAAGTTCTATTTTCAAAATTCCATGTTTGGGTTGCTGTAGGAATACTAAGTTCTATCTTTGCTCACTTACCTCTCTACTGCCTTTGCTCCCTTCTTATGTTTTAACTAAAGCTGGCTGCAACTTTTTCTCTTGCTGTCTTTTCCCTCTATCTCTCATTGAGCCTGCAGGAATTTCACCAGATATCAATCCATCATTTTTATGTTAACACAGAGGAGCAGCTTGGGTGTGTGTAATGACACAAAAAAACAAAAAAAAGTGGGCAAAAATTGCTGCTGATTTACGTAGGCACGTGGTAATTCAGTATGTTACCTTTAATTTGCTGCCGTTGCCCAGGAGTGGCTTTCTTGTGTTGTGATTATTCTTTTTCCTTTATTTTCCTTTAATTTCCATTCTTTGACTTAAAAATGAGAGGCATCTCACTTTTAAACTACTTTGCCAAAAAAATAGCAATTAAATGGATGGCCTGGGGTATCCTTTTAATTGCTTCTGTTTTGTCTATTTGGATTTCTTCCTAATAACTGTGTAATGTTTTAATGCTTATTTTATAATTGAAAAACCTTTGTAAATTGTGTACACAGGTCTTTGGATTGTATTGTAGCAGGCTTGGCATAGTGGGGTCGTGCCTGTGAATGGAGTGTCTCGGTACTATAGTAATCAAAATAATAATAATAGATTTTGGTAGCTGATGCATTTGCAGAAGGTGACAATTTATTTCTAAAATTAGAACTGTGCATTAATATTAAGGTTTTGAAGTGATGTTTGGGCCAAAGGATTAGCTGCATTTTGTTTTGTGGGTTTTTACTCTGTCCTTCAACACTTCCATTTTAAGACAGCTTGCTTAAGGATCTGTAGAGCAAAATTTCTCTGAATGGGGGATTTGGTGTTTGTTTTCAGTGGCTAAAATGGATGAGCTGTCCTGCTTCTTTGTAAAGGTGGCACCTACCTTCCTCAGTGATCCAGTATTTCTGGTATGCTTTGCCCATCTCTTCACCAGATTCAGCTTAACAACAGAAGTGAGCAAGTACAGGGGTGAACCCGCCCGGTGGGCTATGAGGAAAGAAAGTTTATTTACCCTGAGGTCAGGAGTGGGGTGAGTTGGTCAGAAAAATCGAGGTGCAGCAGAACTTCATGTGAGAATGATGTGCTGCCTGCCTGGCAGCCAAAACTTCTAATGTGTTTTGGGCTTACCTCTTTGGAGAAGAAAATAGAGGAAAAAAAAAAAAAGGGGGGGGGGAGGGGAAGGGACCTTCTAACAGTCAGCTGTTTCCTAAAGCTGCCTAGTAAGTCCATTACTAAGACACACTTCCAAGTTCAGACATTAACTGTTTCTTACTAGAAAACAAAGCAACAGGAAAAAAAAAAAAATAGATGTTGCTGTCAGTTTGTAATAGTGAAGATTTACTTTGGAGATCATTAGATTCTCTGCCACCTTGAAATTCCCATGTGGTGTTAGTATGTTGTTTGCTTTCTGATTTGAGCTATGTCCCTTGGAAAAGGTCATGTCTGCAGTGTTTTTAGAATTTATGTTTATTTTCCCCAGGTGTGCAACTTCAAAGCAGCTTAGCTACTAGCATCAGGCTCTTCGTGTTTAGGGGGAAATAGCCTCAAAAATAGCACCTAGGGATATGGAGTAGGTGGTGTATGAGTTCATGGGTTTTTTACTTGCAATTTTAACTGATATATATTGTAGGTTTTCATTAGGTGTTATTTCGTTCATCATACCATGGAATCGCCCTTCTTCTCATCATGCTGAGAAGATAGCATGGATAGCAGTCTGTGGCACTTCTAAACTACTCTGCTAAATTAGTTAGCTTTTAAAAGGAATATGTGCTGCTTTGGTGTATCAGGGTATTGACCTAGTGTCTGTAGCATCAACTATTTTGATTTATCACTGCAGTGATCTGCTATTGTGTCTTCTGCATCTCAAAGAATAGAAATGAAACTATTTGCTAGTCTGAATTTTCGCAAAAGGGAGCACTTACATTATCATTTGGTCAACTCCTAGAAAGGACCAGGTGGTTTCTAAATGAACAGCACATTTACATAAACAATGGACTCTTACTGAGTCATTCTCCTGGAAAGTACCATCACTGTGTTCCCAGGAATTTTCATACATTAGCTATAGGTGGTAAACACCAAAAAATCATGCCTTCCCTTGTGGCATAGGCATGTTTTGAGTGATTTGCCCAGGATGCCAGGGCAGAGGAGGAAGCTGAGTTTGTGTGTGCAAAATATCAGGGTGGTTATGTATTACAGACCTGTGGTGGAGGTTGTATCTGGCAGGCTTAATACAAAAAAGCCACAGGGTGGATGTTCTTGCAGACTGTGTCATTTCAGCTTTTTCCATTTGTGAAAGGGGGTGTGTGTGGGGAGGGGGGGGTGTATTGTGTGTGTGTCTTCTCCATGAAGACTGAACCTCTGAGACAGAGTCTGTGTTAACAGTTGCTCGGTACTACAAGGCATCTGCAGCTAATTTGCCTAGGCATAGTTCTGCTCCCCAGCCTCTGCTCCGGGCATTTCTAATTTACCTGTTGGATTTTTAAGTTGGGAAAGAATATGGCTCCTGCCAGCAAAGAGAGGCAGAGCAAGATCAGGTTTTTCCAAAGCAGCACAATGCTAGTTAGGACTTGGCCCGTGCAGGACTTTGAGCTTTGTCTCACTTGTGCTGACACTTTCTCTCTGCCTTGTGTTTACCAAGAGGTAATGCCTTGCATTTTCCTGCTTCTAGACTTGGAAAATTAAATACTCATTGAACAATACCTTGGCTCTGGGAGGTTTCCCAAAGAGTGTTTCTGACATAACATCAGTCTGGGGATAAGCTAGCATCATTGGGAACAATCGGGATCAGTTGTTACAGTGAATGCAGTGCATCTTCACTGAATATATCACTGTTTTTCCAAGAGAGATCTCAGTTGCACTGCAGTGTAACACATGCTGCTTGATAGGATAATAATGGGTTGGGATCTTTTCAGTTTTCTTTTGGAGTCATTTTTCACTCTGAATTGCTGGTCTTTTATTCATTTCTTCCTTTGGAAGTGAAGAGGTTGTGGGCTGCTGAGTTAATACAGAAAGTTATTGCTCACATACTCTCTTCTTGGAGCGGAAACAATTTCTATTTAATTGGTTAAAATTGTCTTTCTAGTGGTCATATGTTGGACAGCTTTAAAATGTTGTATTAGTAGATCTAGACACTTCATTTGAGCAGTGGTGACACATATCAGGCAAGGTGACAGCTGTGCCAGTGAGCCCTGTGTCCATGCATCAGTGAATTTCTTTTTGAGGCAGATAATGGCAAGGGTTTTAAACAAACAATGTAGTCTTTAGCCTTTGACAGTTTCCATACCTCTGCCAAAAGTTAATGCCACTGTTCTTACACTGTGGTCAAGTATTGTCACTTTTCTATTATGCACTAGGTCTTTGTGAGCTGTTTGATATTACTAATCCTAAATTGAATCTAAGCAGTATCATACTTGAAGCTGACTTGCATCATCCTCATTCAGTCCTTTTATAGTAAATCAATGTTAATGTGTAAAAGTTAGACATGCACAGCTCTTTTACTTTGTTAATTGAATTATGAAAAGCTTAAAAGGAAAGCTTAACACGTCATTGTTAAAGCCTACTGATGTCTTACAAAGATGTTGCACTCTCAATATGGCAGTATTACTTGTTTGCAGTGATAGCTCTAATTGGAAACCCAATAGGATACAAGAGATTTCTACGACTATTACTAATGATAATATATTTTTTTAAGTCTGTGGGAGTTTTTTATTGACAGTCCCTTGGGCTGAAGCTGGAAATAAAATGCGAAATGTTGAAATATTTCTCAGTGCCTCAGAGGGCTGTATTCAGTGCTAATCGCACATCACATTTCTTGAGTGCTGAAGTGCTCTCTGTTGGCAGTTCTGGTGATATAAATTCCAACAGTAAATCGGTGCTAACGAAGTTCAAGTACCTGTTCCCGTTCAGTAGCTCCACCTTTAGGGGAGGGATGGGGGGGAGGATGATTGCCAGCACAACCTGCAGTAATGACAGTGTGTCAGTAGGTTGCTAATAGGTACATAAAGATGTGATTCCTTGGAACAGAGACTAAGGGTGCTCCAGAGAGTCCTTTTCAGTAAGTTTGCACAGTTATTTGGTGTCTTTCCAGAGCCAGAGCTTCCCTCAAAATACAGCACTTTTCCAGTCTAACGCACAAGTGGTAGCTGGAGAATACTGAGTGCCCAAATATATGGACCTGCATAAGACAGGGACAAGTCATTAAGGTGGAGTGGGATACCAGGAGTGTTCAGGATGGAATGGCTTTTACTTTAATTTAATACTGATCTTGAGCTGTGTGGGGTTTTGTGTTCTGGAGAGAAAAATCTTTCCCTTGTGGCTGGTGCATCATTTGCAGAGAATCTATCTACTGCTTTCTTACATGCTTTCCTTTCCCTAGAAGCATGCTTTTTGTCATAATTTCACCATTGTTGAATTATCTAGCACCAACATATTGTGAAATTTTATTAGGTTAATCTGGAAAAAAAATGTTAGGTTTGATAACAGAATTAATTCTGTTTCTCTCTCCTGATTCCCCTGCTGTCAAGAATATGTTCACCAGTACTGGGAAGAGCAGGGGGGAAAAAAATGCCTCTGATCTCTGTTTACAATTTATGTTCTTGCAATTGTATTTCTGCTTGTAACATTGTTATTAACACTTAGTGATTACTCTAGTTCCCTGCATGTTAATCAAATGCACATTGTCATATGTATATTGAATTTATTGTATTGCCTTCCCTCTCAAGTGATACTGCTCTGCGATTATAATAGTATGAAAAGAGCCTGGTTTTTGCCTTCTGTCTTAGAGGAGCCTTGTTAAAAGAAGGAGGAAAGAAGAGCAAGGCTAGATTTAATTGTATTAGGAATGTTAAGATCCATCCCCTTCAGAACAAGGGGAGAAGAGATTTCTGAAACCATGGTACATCCATGATTGAAAAAGCTGTGTCAGCACCTCCTGTTATGCAAATATTTTTCCAGCTCTGGCATCTTACAAACAAAATACTGCCATAGCAGTACAGAAGGGAAGAGCCAGCAAAGGAGTCCTACACCATTAATGGCTTTATAGGTTGAGCTGTACTTAGGAATTCTTGGTGACATATGGCACTCTACTGACATAGACATTTGATCTCTGCAACACCTTTAGTTTGTACTGCTTGTAGTGAGCTGCTGGCAGGTTAGGCAGAATATCAAATAAGCAGGGCTAATTTGAGAAAGTGCTGTTTTAACTTGGCACAGTGATTTTAATTCCCCCTAAAAAAATGCAGTTCCACAATGCAAGCAATATCAACAGGGTAAGATCATGTGGCCTCATCTTAGAAATCAGTGCAGTAGAATGATAAAAGTGTAGAAAATTTTGACATTTAATAGCAGCATCATTAATTTGGCTTCCTTCCATTATACTATGAGCCTTTGTTTAACAATAATGCAGGATATATTTTAATTTTGAAGAACACATAAGATTAATAAAATTAACGTATATCCTTAATTTGTTTTGTATGGTCTTTAATGTGGTACAGTTCTAATAAGACTGAGATGGAAGAGACATTTCTGAAATACAGTAGGAAATAGTTATTTTAAACTTAGTTATTGTATTGTATTGATGGTGTAGTATGTTTAGGAGTAGTTCTGGGCAATGCTGCTCTTGTAACTGTCAAGGGAGAGAAAATGGAAATCATACCCCACCTCTAGTTTCTCAGCTTTGCTAAACAGTCTGGAACACTGATAAGTTCAGGCAAGATGTCTGAGTGTTTGAAAGCATTCAGTATTGTTTTAAACCCTGTCTCTACTTCAGGTGGTGTATGAATAGTAACACTGAAATATTTCTTCCATATCATACTTGGCAAATGTTAGAAGTCATATTTATTTGAGCTCTGGTAGTATTTCTAAATTATTTTGTTTTTTATCTCTTAGTGCTGGCCCCAAAGGTGATAACATCTACGAATGGAGATCAACCATTCTAGGACCTCCAGGTTCAGTCTATGAGGGAGGTGTTTTCTTCCTTGACATCACATTTACCCCAGAATATCCCTTCAAGCCTCCAAAGGTAAGAGACCTGTAGCTAACATCTTAAGTCATGAGTGCTAAACATGGGTAGCATGCAGTGTTAATGGAGCACAGCCCATTTGAAAGCCACTCTTCTTAAGAAAAAACTTAAGCTCAGTTTGAACATTACAGGACTTTCTATTAGCTAATGTTAACAGCTCTTCCAGTCCTCTTGATAATTATCCTAGAGCTTGTTTTCTTTCTTCCTGCTTCTGTTTATAAGAAGTCCTAAGCATTTAGTGCAAGCATTGAGACAAGACTGAGAAACTGAAAAGTAAGTAAACTTGAGAAGATGAGAAATGCTACACACTTATTTCTAAAATAACTCAGGTACTGTAAGCATAAGCTACATGTGTTTTGGCCACCAAAGTAGTATTTAATTTTTCAGTTTTGTTGGACACTTGTGTTGTTCACCTATTTGTACAGTACCAAACTTTCTGTAGGTGTGTTATATTTGTGAAGCTCTTACATTCCAGTGTTGTTGTGTTCCAGTGCTCTGAGGCAAATGTGCAAGTGAATGTTATCCAGTAGTTCCAATATGTGGCCACAGGAAAAGTGTTGGGTTACAAGAGGAGCTTGTATACACTTGGTGTTTGTCTTGTATCTGAAGGCATTTATGTGCATGCTTAACTTTCTACTTAAAAGTTGTTTGATCAATGAGATAAATGCCAATGACTGCTCCATCTTTCAGACTTTGGTGTAGTCTGCAGCAGAAAGGACTTCTTCAGGCCATCAGTCCATTTCAACAGAGCAATGCTAATTGTTTACACAAAACAAATTAATAAAAGCTTGCCAAATTAAGGAAACTGATTGCCTGTTCTTGTTCACATAATTTCAGGGTTTCTGGTAGTACCAACAGGTCCTTAAATTCTACCTCTAAGATAGGGCTCTGATTGACATACAGCATGGTCTACCTTAGGACATCTCTAGTGCTTTTCTGCTGACATTTTTCCATCTCTTTTTGGAGACTCTCTGGCAACAGGTGGTTCTCATGTCAGAATTTACTTCACTTTAGAGTAGTTTGTTTGTTTGTTGTTTATTTCAGTTTGGGGTTTGTTTTTTTCCTTTTATTTGCTGAATATTTTGTTGTCCAGCCAACTGCATGCAATTTATTATGTTGTGAGCCCAGTAAGCATTTAAAAGAGGGATCTTTTGCTTTTCCATGTGTGCTTTGTTACACCTTTGCTTTCTATGGTACAGGTCAGGAGCATTTATCAATCCAGGCTTGTTCAGACTCATCTTAGAATCCTGGAAGGGTTTGGGTTGGAAGGGGCCTTAAAGATCATCTAGTTCCAACCTCCTTACTGTGGGAAGATATGCCTTCCACTAGACCACGTTGCTGGAAGCTCTATCTAACATGGCCTTGAACATTTCCAGGGATGGAGCATTCACAAACTCTTCTGAGCAACCTGTTCCAGTGCCTCACCATTCTCACAATCTAAGGAAATCCCTTAGATTTCCTCTTCATAGCTCATCTAAATTAACTCTTTTTCATTTTAAGACCGTGACTCCTTGTCCATGCCCTTGTAAAAAGTCCCTCTCTAGCTCTACTGTGGGCCCTTTTAGGTATTGGAAGGCCGCTCTAAAGTCTCTCTAGAACCTTCTCTTCTCCAGGCTGAACAAGCCAAACTCTCTCAATCTCTCTTCATAGGAGAGGTGCTCCAGCCTTTTGATTGTCTTGATGGCCCTCTTCTGACCTCCCTCCAACAGGTCCATGTCTTTCTCATGTTGGGGGCTCCAGAGCTGGATTCGGTGCTTCAGGTGGGGTCTCACAAGTGCTTGTGATTGCCAGACACAGGGGTAAGGACCTTGCACATGGCTCATTGAACTTCATGAGTTCACAGGCCCGCCTCTCTCTATTCCTCCTAGGCTACCTGTCCTTGCTTCCACTTTCTGTACAGCTCCTTTGTGTTTGAGTTTGTCCAGGAGCTCCTTGTTCATCCATGCAGGCCTCTTCCCCTCCTCTGACAGATGGATCCCATCAGTGCCCAGCAGACCTGGTTTCCCAAAGCAAGTCCCATGGTCTAAGTAGCCAAACCCCTGTCTGTGGCACCAGTCCCATAACCATTTGTTGGTTTGCTAGATTTGACTAGCCCATTTGAACCCTTTCCCTTTGACCCAGGAGGATTGATGAAAAAACTGCCCATGCTCCAGAGTCCTTTCCTGTTAGTCCCAGGACTGCCTTATTTGGCTTTAGTGTCTTTTCTGATACAATGGGTGTTTCCAGTCTCAGAGCAGCAGAGTGGTTCTGAGGGGACACCTCAGTCTTTGGGAGGAAATCTCTTCCTGCAGATCCCCCTCCCTTCCCTGTGTGCTGATGGGAGTTTCTGGCTGTATGGCTATAGGATGTGGGTCCAGTGTAGTTTGGAAACAGCTGTCTATCTCCTTCTCCGCAGCCCTGATGCCACACATGTTCTCACTGCCTCCTACAGCTCAGCCAGCTGCTGCAGGAGGTTTTCCATCTGGGCAACACCTTTTGCAGGTAGGCCTGCTGGCTGTCCTGCTCAGGAGAAAGGTCTTGACACTGCCTGCAGTCTGAGATCCACTCTGCAGCCTCTCCCTTCTGCAGCTCCACCTAGGCAGAAGTGTCTGCATGGGCAGGGTAGATGGTGCAAATGCCCCAGCCAGAGTTGCAGCCCTTCCTCTTAGATGTGTTCCCACCATGCTGCTTCGAGGCTCAAGTAGGATGCCTTGCAAGACCACACTGCCAGAACTATAGACAGCCCTATATGCCAGGTTCCCTCATGCAGAACCAAGTACACAGTTATGTCATTCCAGCTCAGCCCTGCTTTCTGCTCCTTGCTTCTGACTGGGATCGCTTTGCCTTTATCTTTGCATCTAAACCCTCACCCAGATGAAGAGAAGGGTGGAATTAAAGCACCAAACAGATAGGCACCACTTACTGAGCCCTTAAAAGATGAGTTTAGTGGTGATTCACTGTATTGGAGCAGTTTAATTTAAACGGAGTCTTTTTTCTAGCAAAGTCGAAGTCAGTTTACAAACCACATGTAGGCATGGAAATAAAATCCAGGTAACTTCAGGCTCATTGAGATGATATATAGGAGAAAGCATGGTGGTACTATAATAGAACACACTTTTTCTACTTGGACACTTCAGGTTGAAATGAAGAACCATCCTTTGAGAATCAAAGCTGCTCCTGTATTAAAATCTAGTGTTAATCAGTGGTAATGTGGAAAACATGATTATCATATTGCTCCTGTTTTATTCCTGCTATTTTGTTTATTTCAGACTTTCCAACTCCTTGCAGTAGAGAGTAAATACTGTCTGTGGATCATGGTTAAGTGGTAGGCTAATGTAGTTACAGTAGCCTTCCTGCAAGTGCCTTTTAGGGCAAGAAATAAAGAAACAGCTAGTTGAAACAAAATCCAGCGTATATCACTTTGATAATGAGCACTAACAGAACAGTAAAGTCATTTTAAAATAGATTAGAATGTCATTTTAAAAGATTTGATTTCTGAAAAGATGAAGCTCAGTAAGGAAAAAGGACTAGCAATCCTAGAATCTTCCTTGGTAAGCCCTGTAAGACCAGTGGAAGAAAACCTCTGTGAGTCTTTGGTAACTCCTTTGAGGACAGTTCCTGCTGTGGTGGGCTGCCCAATGGTGAAGTGCTTATAGTTGAACACATTTCATAACCTGAAACTGAAATGTCATTAAAGGATTTACTTTCTTAAATAAAATTAGGTGAAAATGGTCATCCTGGCAAGCTTCCAAGCCCTTAGGAGTATGTGTGAGAGAGGTGTTGAGGCATAAACACTGACAAATGCTGTGTGATTGATGAGCACCTTAGAGATGTGTGATATACAGGTGTAGCCTTTGAGGACTGGGTCTAGCTCCAGCTGAGGGCTTGATTCAGTATGGTGCAGATGCTTTTGGAGAGGATGTTCCTGTAGGAGAGCCAAAAGACTGCTAGAAGTAATATTTAGATTCCCGTGAGGATATTAAGAGGGACTGCACTACTGTGCTTGAGGATGGAGAAATGAAAGATCTTAAAATTTGACTTGGAAATGCGTTGCATGGTACAAGGAACTTCAGTGGGAGAAATCTGATACAGGGACAGATACTCTCATCTCCTAAATATGTATAATGGAGTTCTTTTGCATTTAATTGAGCATTCTATACAACACCTTGAAAATGTTGGTGTTAATGTCTTCTGCTTTTTATGTTTTTTCATTTTTGTGTTGCATTCTGGTTTTGTCTGTGTTTTAGACAGCAAATGAGTCAGGCACGTGCTGGGTGTGCCTGGATTTAGGAGAATCCAGCAAACAAGTATAATTAGAATTTAAGAGTTCAGTATTTGTACTATTAAAATGCACATTTTCCCAAGAGTTACGTTATAGCTGGGTTAGATTTCATTTACTGAGGTGAAAACAGTAACTTGTGTTGACCTGGTGTGTGTGCTTTGATCATTTGTATTAATAACCTCTAACCACTTCCTTCCACCCACTCCTATTCTGCTGCTTGTGTAAATTAACCTCTGCTATCACTTCAGGGTAAGGTTGAGATTAGATTCTTTTATGTCTTTTCAAAAGCTGTGCTTAACTTCATGTAGTTACTGCATTAATGTAATCTCAGGTGGGACATTTCCAAATTGTTCAGTTACACTATATTTTTCTGCTATTCCACATGCTGTTCTCTTCACTACCTTCCAAGTAACTCAGTTTCTTTTGATTTTGGTCTGAATGTACTAGGTTGATGTGAGATTTTTTTTTTTCTCCTTTAGGGTGTAATGAGCATTTTCTTTAAATATTTTTGTTTGTTTTCAAATGGGCTTCCAGTTTCTCCCTCTTCCAGCTCCATTTGGTTTCTCTGCACTGCTGGCTTTTGTGCCATCAGCTAAAATCATAAATGGCAAACAGCTGGACTGTAAGTGTCAGACACCATCCTAGTTCTGAGTTGCTGCTAAAGTGAAAACAAATTTAGATTTTTTTTTCCACAGTGCTTGGTAGAGTTCCTCTCACTGGTGAAAACTGCTCTTAGTGCCATGGATATATCCCTTAAGGATTGTATCTTAAGGTGTGTTAAGGAACCAGGCTGTTCTGCAAGTATACGGGAGTCTTCTTTCATTTTCAATTTCCCCTCCTTCATGAAAAGTAATTTAAAAATAAATCTTACTCTTAAAGGCAAACAGCATTCATGCCTTGTTATCAGTTATTAGTCAACCGGACTGAGAAACTGTCTATAGAGTATTTAGCTTTTGTGCTGCGAATCAGGATTAACAACTTTCTGTGTTTACAAATTAGAACTGTTGACCTATGTTAGTTTGGTCCTTATTGTATCAACTTGGAAATAGTCCATGTTTTCCCTTCTGGAAGTGTTTAAACTGTCAAAATGGTTACCTCACTTACAGTTAGAAACCTTTTTGGAAGGAGACCAAAGGTGCAGGTCAGACACAGAAATACTGAGCAGGGCTGGGCTGTGGGAGAGCCTGGAACCCGAGGCAGAGCCATTGCCAGCAGCTGCAAATGCCACAAATGTGTTTTGCCCTGAACAGTGTGGGCTGGGGCAGGTACAGCAGAGGCAGATCCGCCCTCTGCTCAGGCTGCTGCACGTGGACTTCCACATGACTGCAGAGAGTAATTGCTGCCTTTCCTCCGAAGATTAGATGATCTGGGAAGCAAAGGTCATTTAGGCTTCTTGTCTGCTATACCTCTAAGGCTCCCTAGGTAGAAAGCATCAGGAGTTCTTGGTTTTGGAGTGGCAGCTTTTTGCAGAAGGTGTGGGAGGGTAACACGTCTTTGCTCTCTTGCAGTCATTTTGCTATTTCCCCCATAATGTGCAAACGTGCAGGGATTTGGGGTTTCCTTTGTTTGCTTCCTGTTTTAATCCAAAATCCAAGCAGCTCACAAGAAATAAGCGTAAAATCTCCCCAAGCATGCAGTGTGGGTGTCTCCTGTGTGACAAGTAACCGCTTTTGGAAGTCCAAAAATAGCCCATGTGCTCTGTGCATTGGGAGCATTCTTGGAAACACTGCATGGATTCAGTACACAGGGACATGCCAGTCACCAGAGTTCTGTAGCTGTCACCCCACCCTGTGCCTGCTCCCCAAGCCTGTGAGAGCAAGGGTCACAGAAAAATTTTTTGCATCAGAAAGGCAGTAGAAAAAATGAGGATTGACTGGCAAGTTTTATGTGTGGGCTGGTCCCATCTCTAGAGAAAGCACTGGTGTGTTCTTGTCATACCACACACTTACCAAGTGTGTTCTGCAAATATTTCTGTGACCTATAAATAGACAATAAAATTTCTAGGTGTGGATAGCTGACAGATTTTGAGGATTTAGGACATGAACTCACCAGCCTTTATTCATGCTCATAATCCTAATCCATGCAAATTGCACCAAATTAGTGGTTGCTGTTCACTCAGTGAGTCGGAGTAAGGCCTCTGTGCAGGTCCCATGGTGTTCTGAGCACAGCTCCTGGTGCTTGTGTTTCCCTTTTGGATAACTTCTGCGGCAAGCTGCCTAGCTCAGTCATATCATGAAAATAAGTAAATCTAACTTCCCCCATTGCTGAGCCTCTTAGAAATGATGGAAGCTGTGATTCCAAGCGCCTGTCTGGAGGATTTTATAAATCCTTGGGAGTCTAGAGGGAGAAAAATGCTGATGTTAAGGCCCTGGCCCTTTCGTCACTGGGAACAAAAAGACAAAAATTACTTAAAAAAAAAAAAGAAAAAAGTGGGAAAAAGAAATTAAACCCACCACGAGCTGGGTTTTGCGTGACCGTGGGAGTTGGCTCCCGAGGCTGTCACTCGTTCGTGTTCCAAGTCCGGCTGTTTCCCGTTTCCGCCGCGAGAGGGCGGCGGCGGCCCGGGGAGCCCGGCGGGTCAGCCCGGCCCGGCGCCGCTTCGCTCCCGCGCCCGTCCCTTCCCGTCCCTTCCCGTCCCGTCCCTTCCCTTCCCTTCCCTTCCCTTCCCTTCCCTTCCCTTCCCTTCCCTTCCCTTCCCTTCCCTTCCCTTCCCTTCCCTTCCCTTCCCTTCCCTTCCCTTCCCGGCGGCACCCGGCACGCCGCTCACACCCCTCTCTTGCAGGTCACGTTCCGGACAAGGATCTACCACTGTAACATTAACAGCCAAGGCGTCATCTGCCTGGACATCTTAAAGGACAACTGGAGTCCAGCGTTAACCATTTCTAAAGTTCTCCTCTCCATCTGCTCCCTCCTCACAGACTGTAACCCCGGTAAGTCCACCTGCCGCCTTGAGTTCCTCCCAGCACCTAAATAACGTGGCGCTCCTCATTCCATTGGTATGGCCAGCTCAGCTCATGCCTCCGGTGGAGCGCATTTCCCTCTCCAGGGCAGTCAGAGGTGGTGGAGGGAGATAGACCTTCCCAGCCTGAAAACCTTTTACTTTCCATCATCCATTTAAAACAAGGGGCCAACTATGCCACAAGTGGTCATCACTGCTGCTCTAACCCACCTGATGTCCACACAAGTTAAGAGGAATATGTTTTCGCTTCCAAAGTCATTTTACAGGTTGCATTTTTATATGTCTAAAGAGGAGAGAAAGGCCAGATTTCACCGTGTACTAAACTTGTTGTACTAAACCCCTTTTTGAAATTTTATCTTTCCTAGAAGGCAGCTTTACAAGTACACTTAGCATGAGTATCTCAGGCACCCTTGGAAGGAATAAAATAAACCTGAAATGCATGACTTGGTGAAAGCCCTCAGTAATGCAAAATATGATTGATTGTTGTGTCTTAAACTTCTTAAAACTTTATTGGCATTTCACGCTATTAAATTACAGATTAGTACATCGCCATAAATGCACAAAATCAGAGAAGACACAGATTTATCAATTCAGTATGTTTAGACTGTTACAGTGTACCTTACCCATGTGTTTGCCTTGTATGAAATTCACATTTCATCTTTATTTAAAAGCTTTTATTGGGTAACTTGTCTGAAATAAGCGGTGTGTTTCCTTTTCAGCTGACCCCCTGGTTGGAAGCATTGCCACTCAGTATATGACTAACAGAGCAGAGCATGACAGAATGGCCAGACAATGGACCAAAAGATACGCTACATAAATTGGATTTTCATCAAACTCTTACATTATTTGTCTGTGATGGAAAGAGCTGCTTATGATTTTGAAGGGGTGGGGGGTGGGAGGGTGCTGGTAAAGAGTAGGGTATTTCTATAACAGATTTTATTCAGTCTTTTATTTCCTAAGATTTTGTTGTTGTAACTTAAGGTATCTTGCTACAGTAGACGGCTAGGATTTGGAATAGCATACTTTAAGACTGTAATTAGTTCAGCAATATTAGCTCACATATAGTACCGAGAAGAATGTAAACTTCTTAGACTTCTTTGGTTTTCAGTTTGCTTGCAATATGTAAAAGATTAAAACAGCTTAATTTTGTACAGGTACATAGGTTGACATTTATGTAAAAGTCCTTTCAAGACTCTACACACTGTTTTCACTTTTTGTTTGGGTTTGAGGGATTTATTTTGTTCTAGGTTGGTTTTTTTTTTTGTTTTTTTTTTTTTGGTTTTGTTTTGTTTTGTTTTTTGGTTTTTTTTGTAAAAAGATGTTTGGATTGTTTTTCCCTATGGAGGGCACATTGGTATTTAACAAATCCTTTTTAAAGACTGTCATCTCATGATCTGTGATATGGAGAGGTGGATATATGGCCTCATATATGAAATGAGAAGTAGTTAATGTATTATTTTATAAGCCAATCTATCTTTGTGAAAATAATAAAGGGTTTAATCAGGACTTATGGTAACCTGTAGTGAAATACCTTAAGCTGTTAACTGTAAGGTGTGGAATAGGAGTCACTCAGTGGATTGGTTGTATGTTGTGGGCTACTTAAGTCTGCATTTGTTACTGTGCTAATAAAAAGATGTTTAAAAAAAAAAAAAAAGTGAAGAAGAAAAGATTTCTGCTTAGTCCCTTGCTTTGTCATTTTCCCAGAATGGTGTCTCTGTATGCTTTAGAGAATGTATGCTGTGGTTAAGGACAAGGGAGATCTGCACAGGCTGCTGCTGTTTTAGGAAGACAATTCTAGACAAACATACAATGAATGTCAGCATAAGACCTTCACAACTGTTCATTAAGTGTTGTGCAGGGACCTGGCCATGAGGAGGTAACTTGCCACAGCATCCACGATGGTTACTTTTTAGCTTAAGTTTTCACAGCCTTGCCTCTGCAGGACTGGCATATTTGAAAGTACTAGAAAAGTATAAGCCATCTGGAAGGGAAAGAGACAGTAAGTAAAAGGAAGAAAATAATGTCTTGATGCTTTTCCGGTGGAGTAGTCTATTCACACTTGGAAGAGAAGGAATCGTGTCCTGGTAAGGTAGCAGACAACACCGTAAAGGAGTATCTGTACATCCTTTAACTACCTGTAAAGATTATCTCCTAGAGACATAGTGTTTGCATTGAGGTGTGTAGCAACAGGGCAGTTAATTGTGGATATGGCATTTCTGACCACTCCCTTAAGGTAAAGGCCGGAAGCACAGATTCATTTTTCACGGTGAGTGCTTCACCTTGCAACATTCTTGTGAGTGCTGGGTGGTCACCTGTACTCTCAGACTTGGATTGGTACTTTAAAATAAATTCTGGATGTATTTCATTTACATACTTCTCTTCCTATCTAGATACAGAGCAAATCTAACTTAGTTCAAAGTAATCTGTTAATTAGAGGTGTCCTTTTCTTCGCTAGGTGGGTAGCAGCACCGTACCCTCATCGGCTGAACTGCCAACATGTGACACAGTGCATGTTTGGTGTATGAGCTCCCTCAGCTGTTTACCTGTTTGGTCCATAGCTACATCACACTAAGAGCACCTCTGGTAATCTTTCTTTCTCCTCTACTGAGTAAAGAGATAAATGGCTTAATCTCAGTAGTTTTTTTGCCAGCTTCTTGCTTTATGCCACCAGGACATGTCAGATAAACTGTTGTAATTGGTGGGGGTGACTGATTTGTACAGTGTTTATTCAGCAGGGTAGAGGCAGAGAAAGATGGTTTAGTTTACTAATTTGTTTTTCTTCTTTATAGTATTTTTTCTCCATTATCTTGTGAAGGGACTCTGGTTTTGCAGAAGGTAAGTGATCCCAGTGACCTAGAACAGGGTTTGAGTCAGTGGAACAGGAAGAACAAAATAGGTATTCTGCCCATTAGCTACTATGTTATACTCTGTACTTTGCTTATTTACCCTGTGTAAAACTCTACTACAGCAAGTTTCATTTTTACTCAGTACCAACCACCATGTGCATATCATTTGCAGAGGAGACACTAGATTTTGCATCACTTCTCAGAAAACACTGTGATATTTAGAAAAACATCATAATAAGTTTATGAAAGAAAACAGTGGGTGGTGATTTTTTTTATATGAATGCCTCAAATTATCTAAACTCTAAATTTAGCCAAATCAAAGAAAATGTGTTTGCCTTTATGTAGCCTATTTGGAAAAATGGCCTTAGTAATTTAGAAGATACTGTTTCTTTTGCCTGTCTTAAAACACTGTCAAGTCCTAGGAGTCCAGTGGAGCGAGTGAGCAAGATACACTTGCACTGCACAGCTCTGGCAGCCTACAGGTGACATCAGTCTTGGCAGAAGAATTGGCACCAAGTGTGCAGCACGCAGAGCTGGACAGGAACTAGTCATCCTCATTCTTTCCATCTCCAGGCATTTTAAGTTAATTCTGACTTGTCAACCTGCACTCCCTTGGCTCAAGGGTAGGTTTAGTACTGTGCTGTTAGTAGACATCTTCACTTATTTTGATTGATCCAAGGATGATGCAAGTCCCTTCCAGAAGGGTTGTGCAGACTGAAGAAGAGGAACATAACTCATTCCTTGGTAAGAGGTTGCAGTGAGGAGGTGAACCACTGCTGCTCAGAAGTGAAGCAGCATGGAGACAGGGAGAGTCTTCAGGGTAGGGAGAAGCCTGGAGTACACGTGTGTTCAGTAGGAAATGAGTGAGGAGGGAGTGTCGTCCTGCAGCATGGCTGGGGACAATGACTCTTACTGGCCAGGTGTGGGGAAGTCGTGCTATTGTGCTTACTCAGCTGCAGTGTGGAAACAATTGTATGTTCCTAGCAGGGCATTACAAGAGCTTGCTCATTCATAATTGCTCTCTTATCTTACTCCTTGGCCACAGCAATTCAAACTATATTGAGCAAAGCACATAAACAGTTTCGTCTACCTGCATTATAATGGTAGGGATTCCTGTTTAATTTTTAGTGAAATGTACTGCTGCTCTGACATTAATAATGTTGACAGACTTTAGTAATGCTGACAGGCTTTATTAATCAGTATTCAAGAAGAGCAATACAATGAGCTTAATTGTGATCATTAAGCACACTATTTAGCAGTTATGCTATGACAGTGCAAATATTGCTTGTGGTTTTGCTGATTCACAGTGAAATTCTCAGTATTTGTTCAAAAGAGGATTAATTTAGTGGAAAATGCAGAAACTGGGTACTTCACTCCCTCTTCCTGCTCTTGCCTTCAAATATAAAGAAAAGCTAGCATCAATTAGTACCAGAGGTTGTTAGATAACAAAAACTGGCCCATCTCTTTGAAAAGTTGCTCATTCTGTTGCTCTATATATCTATCCCCTTTTGTCCAATTTACTGCCAGGCTGGCCCGGGACAGCAGATTCCTGCAGCACACAGGTTTGCCAGTGTTGAGTCAAACACTGCACATGCAGTTGTGCTCCTGCAGCCACACCATGTGCAGCACATTAAGACCAGGGCCATTTGTACAGGTATTTCTGGGTGTTTGCCCAGGGATATCTCCAAAAAAGCAGCCTCCAACCCTCCTTAGCCCCAACCTGCAGAGTCATACACCACTTTGAACCAGCTGCTAGCTGGCCTAGGGAGATTGGATTGCTGCAGCTTGCCTGAGCAGCCAGGTAAGCGTGTCCTAAGCAGAGCCCAACAATGCCTCCTGCATACAAAATCGATCCATATAATTCTCAGTAAAATTACCACCTATGGGAATGTGACTGATTTGTAGTGTACATGCTGGAACAAACCCACAGTTATGCTGTCCTTAGGTTGTTGTTCAATCAATGAGTGCTCTGAGAGCTGTTCTGGTTTCTACAAATTAATTCCTGCCCTGAAAGCACTGCTTACTAGACTTTGTTGACAAGGTTCATGATGGGGTATTTCCCAGAAGATGTGGGGGGTGGGTTTTTTATGATTTTGTTGGGTTTTTTTTTTCTTCCAGACACTAGCAAAACATAGGTGGCTAAATCTGGTAATTGTTCCTCCTGCTCCATATCCTTCTCCTACAGCAAGACACTGATCTCAGCCTCTTGCAGCATCAAAAAGCCCTGTGGCCCTGTTTAAGGTCAGGGCAAAAGAGCTGTTGCCATTTCAAATATATCACTTTTCCAAATTGAATGCTTTATTGCAGCTAATACTTTTTGTGACTACAGGCTATAGATCTGCAGGGGGATTATATACTGGTAAGCTTGTTGATTTGTCCCTCAACATGGCTCTATCCAGGTGTAGTAAAAGCCTCTGCTAGAGAGGTATCCATCTATCCCTTCTTCCTCCGTAACCCTGGCTGCAAAATAATGGCTCTTATAAAGTGCTTTTTGAGACTTTTACCACCAGCAGCTTTTCCAAGCCAAGTCTATGAGAAGGAAAGATACCTCTTAGCTATAAGCTTGCTGATTTTATTGCTGAATGATATTATTGCTTTAAGTGAAACTGTGAGGAGCAAATGGCACAAAAAGGACTTAGACTGTGACCTGGCAGCAGGAGACAATGCTAAGCTAGTCTAGTTTTCACAGTTATTCCCTTTGCTCTTCCTTCCAGGTAAGGGAAATGTTGATTTGTTCTGGGACTGGGACAGTTTGCTAGCTAAGAAGGTGAAGGGTTCAAGCAGTGTTTTCCGATCTGTCACAGTCACTTCCCACAGTCTCACTTTCTCGGCCCTTGCCCATTGCTGTGCTGCTTCTGTTTCCACTTGCCTTTGGTCCAGGAGGTCAGTTTTGTTTCCCAAGACAATAACTGCAACCTACAAACCAAACAAGAGGGTGAGCTTTATACCAAAACTATCCACCAGTCACCATCCTTTTAAACAGTGAGCAAGGAGCAACACAGTTCAGTCTTGTTCTGTAACTTAGCACTGGCACAAGGTAAGTTGCACATAGATTGGGTCTGGGATTTGAATTAGATTTATCTACTTATGGGTTGGAAGCTTGTTTTAATCATAGGATATGCAGGACTCCCCTCCCTCTATGATTGCTTGAAGGGAAATAATAGCCAAGAGATCCAAAGTTAAACAACACTATTCTCCACTTACTTGGCAATTGAGCTGCCCTAGACAAATGATAAGAGCATGACATCTGAGTAGGTCACAGCAGCAGATGCTCAAGAGATGAAAAAATGCACAGCAGCAGAGAAAGCCTGGATCCCACACTGGTGGATTTTGCCCTGTTTGTTTCTTTCCCAAGCCCCATCCCCCAGTATAAAGGCAACCGTGCCAGCAGTCAGGCAGGCTGGGCTATGGGGCCCCTCTCCCAGCTCAGCCCTGCTGGCTGCCCAGCCCCAGGCACCAACAACCACCCGAAGGGCTGAAGGGAGCAGTCTGCTGAGAGGGGCAAATAAGCACCAGCAGCATCTTCGGGGGAGCAGTTTCAAGAGCAGCACAGCTGTATCAACTCAGATCTGCAGTTGTAAGGATCCATGTTGTGACTTGTTTCACTATTGCCCAGACAGTCCAGCGTGGCTCAGCTTGGTAGGTACATGAAGCCTTCCCAGTGCTTCAGCTCTAGGAAGTGCCAAAGGCAGTGCTGGCTACGTGAAGCAACTGCTCCTCCTTGTTTTAAGTTAGTTCAAGGTCATTTTTAGTTCAAGGTCCTTAGTCAAACTCTGTTTTCATCTCTATACTAGTGGTTTGACAAAGATCAAGTGATAAAGTCCTCTCTTGATGATGATTTGTGGGGTTTGGTGTGGCCACACCTGCTTGCTCTTTCCTGTTCATCAGGCTAACTCCAGAATGCCTTATGCTTCTTTCCAGCTAGAGATGTTTGTCCTGTTCCTCTGAGGTCTGAGACTTCCTTTCTTTTCTATAGCAGTCCAGGGTGTTTGGAAAAATGCTGCTTAGGGTTTTTTTTCCCCCTCTCTGAGGGCTTTGAAAGAAGCCATAATCTTCATGTGTATCTACCGCATGCTCCAGCTGAATTTTTGCTATGGCAAAGCTCTGTCAGTATAACAGAACAAAACCTCTATTTAGTATAAAATTTGGCCAGGCTTTAAGGTGTGTGCTGGAGAGCCCCCACAGCCAGCAGAGGCAAGGAACCAGCCATCAGTGCTTTCTGTCATCTGCCACGCAACAGGGGACTGTGCCACTCAACGAGTTGAAGTTCTGCCAGCTCAGAAGCACCATGTGTGTAGATATATCCCTATTCAGTAAAGAATTTATTCTAGTAGAATCTAGACTTTAAGTCACAGAATCATTAATCTGCTGATTTGCCTTAAGGTGGGACTCCTGATCTCACCTTGTACACCTTAAAGCCTATTTTTTATCATAGGAATGAAAACTATTTTATCCATCTTACTGTGGCCACCACTTTTTTAACCATGTTATCCTCAGTCAGAATCACAATTTTGAGCTCTCCAAAAGGATAAACAAATTGGCTGTTTTCTAAAATACCTGCATGCAATGAGAGAGAAGAGTTTTGACAGGTAACACAGATGAGCAGGACACAGATCCTGTTGGGGCTGTGACACCCTCTCTGCATTGCAACATGCTGTATAGTACCAAATCAGGGCCATCGCAAAACACAGTGCCTGGGAAAAATTTCCTGCTTGTCCACCTTTCCTTGCCCTGCAGGGGAGTTATGCTTGACTCTTGTATTCCTGATATACATGACAGTCTGCAGCTCACACCAGCCCTACCACCTAACATACCTCTCCTGTGACTGCACATTCATCTGCCGTCAAACTTGAGCCTGCCTTCTTCTACCACCCTGTGTGCTGTCAGTACAAAACAAGTTACATTTTTGTAAAGTCTCTCCCTACCATTATCCAATTAATTCTTCATGCTTTTTTTTTTTCTTTTAAACAGCATAAAACAGGCATTTGGAAAGCTGTAGGCTAAAGACATTTAACAGGGAAAACTACTCCAGAATATAGATACTGTAGGAAAAGCCATAATGCTAATGCCACATGCAAGTTATATTTGTTTAGCTAAGCTGGAACGCTGTCAGCTGAAAACACTAGCTGCTTTCTAAGGGAAAATAGAGCAGTCATTTCACACAATTGAATTGATTCAATATGGTTGTTAAGATACATTAAAGCTGCTTTGCCAATTGAGTAATGTCTGAGAGACCCATTGTCAATTACACTAGTTTGTAAGCCATCAAGTACATGAATACAAAACAAAGATAATGCCCTTCGTTACATTATTCTATGCACTTGACTTCCCCTGTACAATATCTAAAAAAACATGAGCTGCACTGTGTAGACCATATGTTTTATTAGTCATAAGTGTCCTGGCTGGTGCACTCAGCTGACTGAATTTTAGCTGTAGTAGAGGAAATAAGGAGGGAAAAAAAACATTCTTTTGCACAACCTGCATGGCATGTGAATTAAGCTCCCTGGCATGTAAAGGCCTCCTTTTTGCCGGGTTGCCCAAGGCTGTGGGTACATTCATTTTCCTTTATAAACAATGTTTACAGAAACAAAAGTTGAGCTTTGCAACCTCAACTTCCTATCACTGATACAGCATTTAGCCAAGCATGCATTTACCTCCTTTTTGTCCCTGAAGACATCGATCTCCTTTTTGAGCAGTTCGACTCTTTGGAATGCTTCGAGGCTGGTCACGGCATACACCAGGACGAAGCCGTCGGCCACGGAGAAATAGTGCTTGGGCAATTCCACACCCTCCTGCAGACCCCTGGTGTCATAAAGCCGTAACTGTTCCTTCACGCCTCGGTCTGTCTCCACTGATGCCAAATACACATCTTCCATTGTGGCACCCTCTTCTAAGCCTGTTTGAAAACAAACAGGAATGTCCCACTGCTCTAAGTACAGCCTCAATATAAGAATTCTTTGCAGTGCAGCAGAATTTTGCCCCACAGTAGCTTTCTGTGTGTGTTTTACAGAGTGACTTGACCAGGCCTTGACTTTGCCTGGCATCTCCATGGAGGGCTGCATTCTTAGATGACTGCACTAGCTATTTCCAATAGTGACACTGTAAATATATTAATACATAAGCACATGATTATGCCTGTAAAAATAATCTATGCAACATGCACATTCAGAATAGGATAAGATATATGCTCTCCTCCCAAGTTTTCCAAACTCCAACCACCCAGTTGTACCAGTTCTGTGCCAAACATGCCGCAAAACGAGCCTGCCCAAACATACCCTTTTGGAACAACAGCCAGGGAACACCAGATAGTCAGGTACTAAATCTTAAGCCTACTTCTTTGCCTCATAATGAGCTGGATCATACTGCAAAAGCAGGAGCCAAATTCTGGAAATGAATGTGTGTTAGTGGTATAACTAACCAATACGTGAAATTAAGCCAGAAAGGGAAGGGGATGTTTGCAGGCAAAGTTGCATACGATATTTACTCAAATACACAGTGAGCTTTTTCCATCCCGTAGGGATTTTAAAATTACTCAGATTTGTTAATAGAAACAAGTTCATTTACTGCAAGGCAAGAGCATGTACAAGGTAACAAGGTTTCATATATATATCACCTGTTCCACCCTGACTATCAGCATACTGGCCCTCTTTCCCTCCTCCTCTCCACACAGTAAATGTGAGGTAATTCAAGGCAGCTTGCTTTGAACTAATTAATTTTTTCTTTTCCTAAGCCAAACCTGAAAACACATCAATCACCTTAGCTTTCTGTTCCTCCTGGATGCAGGTGCATAAGGGTACAGGTCGAAACAATCTATGTATAATGTATCTGGGCCACTTTCAGAGTTGGTTTTAAGTATTCATACAAGCCCTCTACAACCCACATTTTTGCCTCCACTGCACTCCTATATACAATTGTTTGCTGCTGCATGACTACAATAATGAGTCCTGCTTTATTCTCTTTGTCTGCCAAAAAGGGACCATTTTAGTGTATTGTTTAAGACAACACAAGGGATTATCTGGCCTCTGAAAATAAGGATTTTGCTATATTCAATGACACTATTCAAAACACTTCACATTGACAAACAAGCTAAAGCATTCCACCCACGCTGATGGTTTCCCGTGATGTATGCAGCATTCCTGTGCAGGAAAGTGGCACAAGCTGTTCTTTTTGCCCCTCTCTGTGCAGTCTTCATAGATCAAACTCTCATTAGGTTTCCAAAGATTTAATTTATGTTGCCTCCAAATATAGCCACACTAATGTGTGGGAGCAAAACTAAGGACAAAGCAAAGGTTAATGAAAAGAGGAAGAACAAATGCATCCTGTGTGATTGTAGAATGTGTTAAAGGGTCACTTTTAAAGACTGAAGTAGGAACAAAGCCCTTTCTGGATATAGCAGTGTTGTTTAGACACAGCACTATATTCTTGCTCTGCCTTGCTGCATTGTACAGACAGGTCAAGGAAATATCTAGCATCGGTAAACACAGCTTTGGCAAGAAGGAGCCATAAGTATCTAAGTTTTCTTTTTAAAAGCAACAAATTGTACAGTTTTTCATCCTCTAAATGCTACACTGTAATCCAACAACCTCTAATATATCCTTGTTATCCTGTGACAATCTCTTCCTAATGGCATTAAAAGCAGCAGTGAAAAGTATGTCTTTTAACATCCTATTTTAAAATGAAGCAAAAAAATTAAGACCCAGGACTTAATTTAGCAGAATAGAGCAGCAAATATTGATGTGAAATGGGGGGGGCACTTAGGAGGGAGTTAAAATTTATGCACAAGTATCAGATTCCAGAGATGAAATTTCACCTACAAGCACTGGGGGAGGGAGTATATACAAGTAGTTTCCTAAGCAAACATAGATAATTTTTAGAAATACCTGTGTCACCTTATTCTAGGCCCTGCTCCTAAAGCCCAGACCATGTACCAGCCACATCTTGCTGACAATGATGTTTACACTTCTTGTTAGTAGCATCCCATTCAAACACTTCCTAGGTCTGCATTCAAAATGGGTCGGGAAGTTGTTGTAAGAAAAGCAACACTAGTCAGTGTCCTAGAAAGGTGCTGGCACCATCCCATCCTCCCTGCCACAAAGATCCCGATTCTCTTTCCTGTCACTGGCATCCTCAGGCATCTTTCCTCCACCTCTACCTGGGTGGGCAAGGGCAGCTTGTGCTGGAAAGTTACTGTCCTGCAGACTGCTGCCAGCTTGACTGGTTTTTCTGTGGAGCAGAGCACTACAGTGGGCCAGCTTTCAGGTTCAGAAGTTGAAGGGGTGAAGGGGAACTAAGAACATAGTGCACAATGTCACGCTTCCTTTTAAAACTAAAGATATAAAAAATTGGGAGTGGGAAAAGAGGAATAGACAGAAGTGATGCCACTCTCTAGTACCTACTTAGCCGGTGTAAATCTTAGGAGAGGCAGAAAGGTTTTTATTTTTTACCGACTGCTGCCACAGAGGAACTGCAACGGGAAGCCTTGGTCATAAATTGGGTGTTGTTCCAACCCCTTGTGGCTTCCCAATGAGGAAAAGAAAAAGCTCAATATACTAATGAATACTGCACATTCAGGGTAGGCTCAGCAGATACACTGCAAATACCTAAGTAAATCAAAATTTCAAGAAGGATGGAATTTCAGAAGATCCCAGCTGGATCTTGAAAATTAATGCAGTATAAATTTCATGTCTTCTTGGGTACTTTTGAAGATCTCTTTTGTAATCTCCTTCTCTTTTTCCAGAGGAATTCAGCAAAGAGCTCCTGAAACCTGCTATTCCTTATGTTTCTAAGCTGCAGAATAACAGGCTTTTCTTATTTAGATTTCAAAAGACTGTGTATCAGAGGATCCCTGACTTTGGAAAAAGCTGGACAAACCTCAAGAGGAGCTGATCTGTTTAGATTTAGCTGCTAGGGAAGTACTAGTCCCACCAACAAATAGCTAGGTTGTGAGACTCAGTTACACACATTCAGTTCCATTTTCATCTATTTCTAAAATGCAAAGCTAACTGCAACTCTATCACCAGGTAGCTTTAATTTAAAAAATGAAGATGGAAAAAGGTCTCTGCCCATGGCAAGAGGCTTGGAAGGAGATGATCTTTAAGGTCCCTTCCAACACAAACCATTCTATGATTCTATGAATGCATAATTAGGTTAATTGGCCTCCACATCCAAAGTGAACAAGCCAAAACCCCAAATCCCTCCAGCTGGAACAAGTGAGGCAATTTCTCTCATTATGGCTTCTACCACAGTAATATATGGTGTTTTCATTCCTAGCTAGTAAGAGGATCTGAAGTAACTGCTTATGAATAACGTGACCATACCAGCTATTTACACAGCCAGGAGGCAGAGTTAAGTTTTCTACAAGGGAGAGTCCTCATCTTCTGCTTTTGAACTGATAAGCTTTAGTATAGGCTGAGAGGCCAGAAATATTTTAAAGGCAGAAGAAAGATTCCTTTCTGCACCATCACTGAACAGGAACACTGTTTAAGGAAAAGTACTCCTTTATGTTTTTTACAGACGTGTCCTGTGCCAAAGCTCAGCTGCTAGCCAGGTCAAGAGAGGTCAGGCCAAGCAGTGCCAGGTACCACAGGTACTTAGTGGGACAATCTCCTCCTGCCAGGCTAGGACCCTTTTCATAACTCAGGAGAGAAGACTGGCTCCTCTTTCTTCAGGACAGCAAGGTGGAGGATTTGGATGAACACAACATTTAAGTCACAAAACGAGAGATCATCCCAGGTACCAGGCAATCACCAAATCAGAGACTAGTTAAGGCTGAAAAACATTTCCAAGATCATCAAGTCAAACTGCTCAATCAGCACTGCCAAGCCCACCACTCAACCACATCCCCAAGTGCCATATCTACGCAGTTTTTGAAAACTTCCAGGAATGGTGATTCCACCACTTCCATGGGCAGCCTGCTCCAATGTCTGAACACCCTTTCCCTAATTTTTCCTAATATCCTATCTAAACCTGCCCTGGCACAACTTGAGGTCATTTCCTCTTGTCCTGATGTTTGTTACTTGGGAGAAGAGACTGACCCCCATCTGGCTACACCCCCCTGTCAGATATCTGCAGAGAGTGATAAGGTCCCCCTTTGGAGCCTCCTTTTCTCTGGGCTGAACAAACCCAGCTCTTTCAGCTGCTCCTCATCACAGCAGTGCACCAGACCCTTCCCTTCACCAACTTTATTGACATTCTCTGGACCCACTCCAGCCCCACAATGTCTTTCTTGTAGAGAGGAGCCCAAAACTGAACAGAGAATTCAAGGTGCTGCCTCATCAGTGGTGAGCACAGGGGGATGTTCACTGCCCTGGCCCTGCTGGTCACACCATTTCTGATACAGGCCAGGCTGCCATCAGCCTTCTTGACCAGCTGGCACACTGCTGTACCTGCATATGTACCACAGACAGAGGTGCAATCCTTAGCAACTATTTGCCCTGACCCATGGTGATATAGTCCCTACATGACTCAATGTTAAATCTGCACCCATTTCAAACATTTCCTTTTGTTTTGTTTTTTTCTAATTCCTTGTATTAGTTTGGCAAGAGTGTCTGCCTTGCAATAGCTACATTATTTCACGTGGCTCTGAGAGCATCTCTCATCTATTTGTCCTCTCCTTTCCAATCTTGGGACACAAGGCAAACTCCTTTGCAGTTTAAAGCCTAGAACAAAATCCAATACCAGACATCATTTATCACATGCTACACAGACACAGATAGTCCCTTTTTGGGGTATTCCTCCTTCCTGGGTACTTTTTCCTCTTTGACATCAAGCAATCTTAGTGCCTTTGCAAGAGTGTAGCTGCTGACCATGTAACAGTGGCACTTAGGGACTTTATCCATGACAAACCAGGGAGACCTGAAGGTGCATGTTTTTCTAGGAAAAGAAACAGTGCAACTGGGTTTACAGCATCATCACCAAGCACACAGCCAGGAGCACAGGCTCAAAGCCAAGGGCTTTACATAGCAGCATGAAACCTCCAAGGACTCTAATCATTTCCCTGACACCAGCTGTGCCACCACTCCTTTTTACAGGAAACAGGAGACACGTGAGCACTGACAGACTCACGGCTGATTTACAACCAGGAGGAGACCCTCATGACAGTGGCTGCGACACCTCAGAGAACGGCAGCAGACCTTGTGCTCTGAGCCTCCAACCAAGTTCTAGTGTGCCTCTTGTCACTGAGAGGAGGATGTGCCTGCCATCAGAACGGAAAGACTCTCTGTGTTGGCTCGGCCATCCTCCCCACCTTGGAGCTGCTCCTGACGTCAGTCAGGAAGCACAGGTTTTGAAACAGCTTGTGTCCATGTTGCCATGCCTGGTGAGCTGCCTTGCTGGTTGGCTCTGAACAGACAGGCTTTCAGCAAACACACTACTCCCTTCTTGCCTCCGGCCAAAAAGGCCAACAGCCAAGATGTACATGTCTGCTTTCTGGAGACATTCCTAAAGTTTCTCACAAACTTCAGGAAGCAAGGATCAGGAACCTGTAATCATGTTTCAGGTGTGGAAGGGCCATCCCTGCAATGGTAGCACTATTGTGCAGTTTAAAGCAGCTCAGCTAAGGAGCAGTCAAAGGCTTGCCATTCCTCAAACTCTGTCCTTGTGTAGTGAGATCCTCACAATGGCATTCAGAAGTTAAATCAATACAGAGTAGAACAGCAGCTGAAGGTCTTCTGAGAACCACTTCCACCCATACTCCAGGCAACCCCTGCCACAACTGCCTATGTGCTGAGGAAGGGGCAGGGAGGATGGTGACCACTCAGCAGGACTGCCAAAAGCACCAGCTTATTGGTCTGTGCCCTCAAATGTGCCTGGTGGCCTGTGTGGGGGATATCAAAATTCCTGGGCCATGGCCACTCTTCTCTTGGGGGTGCAGCAGCTCCGTAATGACCCTTTCCATATCTTGATCTTGTCTCTACTACTTGCCCTGTTTCTCTGAATGTCTTAGGAATATGATTTGACAAAATCACAGAAAACAGGAAACTACCTTTTCCCCTTGCACTCCCCCTCTGCTATCAGCTGTTCCTTCCCTTACTAGTAACTCCAAAAAATAAGAGCAGAGCTGCAGGCAAGGAAAAATGATCTTTTTAAGTGCAGGGGGGGCGGGGGGGGGGGGAGGTCTACGTTGCTCAATGGCCAAGTTGCAGCAGGACATTTGGGAGTGACAGAGGGACACCCACGGCTAAACCTCAGGCACGAGGCCTCCCTCAGGTTATGTCAGCCAGTGTTCATGACGTTGTATAATCATGTACATGGCTGGCTCCATAAATAGCTCTTCTGATCAGCAACACCCAAATATCCTTCCTGCCAGGGTTGCTAATAGGAGGCAGGAATTAATGCAAGGCAATACGATTTAAGTAACGTGGCCTTGCTCATGCTGCTCGGGTGTCTCTGACAGTCACCCAGCCTGGCACAGGGGAGAGGCAGGTCGGTAGCAAAGTGAAAAATCTTCAGCCTGCACAGCTTTGCAACCTTCACGTTGAAAGCTACACAGGGCTACGTGCCTTGTGCTCAGTAGGATGCTGGAAACAGATGTTGCTGCAACATTAGAGGAAATCCTCCTTTTAAACACGGGTATTAGCACACAGTTCTGCATCAGGCTTTGCCAGCAAATTCCTCCCATCCACACATTTTAAAGGTGCAATGCTGCAAAGCACCATGCTAGAAATCCTTCTGTTTATTTAAAAACTTATCCCAGCGTCTAATTTACTGGCTCAAGAAAAAAATGCCAAGTGACTAAACATCTTCTGTCAAAGCCCTGGTGCCACCCCTCGTTTCTAGGTGAGGCAGGAACAATTTGTCAGCCTGATGATCATTGCCCTTCCTTTCAAAGCCAAATGTGGAAACAGAGGGAAACGTGCAGGCTCTGCCTTTGTTCCCTTTTTGTGCACAGCAAATATCAGGCATCCCCTGTTCCTCTGTCAAGTCTGTTTTCCTCGTGGGGATTTCTTAAAGAGCAAAGACACTTGGCCTTAGAAATTCAGCATAGAATGCGGAACCTAAAGCTGAGCAGTTTTTCTTTCCAGAGCTTTGATTAAATGTTAGCCAAAACCAAGCAAAATAAAGCTTTAAGAAGATGAAACAAAAGTCTAAACAGTGTCTACCCTCATCATGTGACAGCTATTTATTTTCCAGGCGTCTACAGCATCTTTCAGGGAACAAGATATTTCTTTTGTAAATACGCAGCAGGCACATCACCTACTTTCAGTCTTTGTTTCTTTTTAAACATTCTTGTGTTTTATTACTGGGAACATCATGGAACAGGTTCTTCTCCAAGACTTTTAAAAATCCATAAGCAAGGAACTATGAATTTTAAGAACAGCCCAGAGATGCCACAAAATCATATTAATTTCCTCCTTCACCTCAGCGCAGTTCGCAGTCCTCCATTACTGGTGTTCTGGGGCCCACACTGAACAAGATGCTAGAAAAGGAAACAACCTCCCCCCAGAAGTAAAAATGTCTCACCGACAGTATGCTTTCCATAGAGAAGCTGCTCCAAAATCGCAGTCTTTCCCACTGAGGCCATTCCACAAACCACCACCTTGTAGCCCTTTCCCATGCTTCCCGAGGGCCGGTTCCACGGCGGAGCCCTGTGCAGACAGGGGAGGCTGTGAGCCCAGCACAGGGATGGGCACGGGCGGGAGCCGAGCCCACAGAAGGCGCAAGGCGAAGCAGCGGGGGCACAGCTCCCTCCCACTGCTTGCCAGCGACTGATATTTTTAGGACTAGAGTTTCCTCCCACACCATTTTTTCAGGTTTTAGGCTGCTGCCAGTGGTGCTGGTGCTTGCCTCGACACTTGTCCTGTCAGGTTTGGGGAGACTGGGAGCGCTGGAGCATGCACACCCCTGGGGCAGGGGCCGTGTGTGTTGGCGTGTGTGTGCACGGCGTTATCGGGCTTCCTGGGTTTGCACTGGGTTTGATGGTCTCTCATGGTACCAGGATGGACCAGAAGCTACAAAGCAGGAGCGTTAAAGGCAGAAGCACAGGAAAGCAAATGCAGAAAGCAGGTTTTTTGGTCTGCTTTAAAACAGTTTGATGGATGTGTGTTGGTTCTAGCAGGAGGCATCCAGCAGCTAGGGGCACTTCCAGTGAGCACTTCCATGGGCATGCCAGTGAGCCATGCAGGGAAGCAGGCCCTGACTCAGTTTGCTGTTTGGAGCCATTTCCCACAAAGAGGGCTGAAGAGTACCTTTTCTGGACCAGGAGAGGCTGGCGTTGTCCTGCTTCAATTCCCGTTCAACCAGGTAATGCTTCACAAACCAGGGTGCTCTGAAAAGCATACACTGAAGAACAGAAAGGTCATCCTGCAGCCGCAGGCAGGGAGGCAGAAAGGACTTGCAGGCTGGGAAAGCCTAACTCATAGAATCATAGAATGGCTTGGGTTGGGAGGAAGTTAAAGATCCTCTCCTTCCAGTCCCCTGCCATGGGTAGGGATGCCACCAATGAGACCAGATCGCTCAATGCTCCATCCAACCTGTGCTGTGCCACATGCAGGAGGGAGCGGGGCAAGGATAGGAGTAGGTCAGCGAGTAAAGCCAGGGACTGCAGAACCAGGGAGTCCATGGTGCCCTCTCCATACCCTCCACTGAAAATGCTTTAGGATTGGTTTTAGGGTTAGTTGTGTTTTGGTTTTTTTTTTTTTTTCCTTAGCATTAATTATTTAGAATAGAATAGAATCATTAGGTTGGAAGAGACCTTTTACACCATCCAGTCCAAACATCAACCCAGACCACATCATCCAGCATTAGATCCAGATGCCTCTAAAACCCCTCCAGGGATGGTGACTCCACAACCTCCCTGGACAACCTATTCCAATGTCTCACTGTCCTAACAGTGTTAGATCTTCTCCTAATACCTAATCTGAGTCTCCCCTGTCTCAGCTGAAGGCCGCTGGTCCTCTCACTGCAGTCACAGTGAAGAGACCGGCCCCCAGTCCACTACACTCTCCTTCCAGGGAGCTGCAGAGAGGGATGACGCTCCCCCCGAGCCTCCTCTTCTCGAAACTAAACAAACCCAGCTCTCTCTCTTACGATTTTTAAAATAGTTACTATTCTAGAGATATTTTTAAGGCTGCTTTTCAGGGTTTTAAGCAAAGTCCCCCCCCCGTCCCTGCCCCGGGGGCTGGGCAGAGGGGGTGTCTCGGGGGACGCCGCATCTGGCCAAGCCCCGGCCCCGCGCGCGGCCCCGGGCGGGCCGTGCCCCGGTGCCCCGGCCCCGCGCGCGCCCCCGGCCCCGCGCGCGCCCCCGCCGCCAGCGCGCACCTGCACGGTCCCGGCCTGCCCCGGAGCGCGCGGCCCCGCCCCCGCCGCCCATTGGCGGGCGCGGGGGGCCGGGCCGGGCCGGGCCGGGCGGGACGCGCGGCGCGCACCCCCTCAGGACTACGTTACCCATGAGGCGCCGCTGCCGCCGGCGGAAGTGCGTGTGGCCCCAGGGTTTGTGGGAAGTAGGGCCTTTCCTTTCCGTGTCTGGGCGCCATCAGGTGAGGGCCGGTCCGCGCGCGGCCTTTCCCTCAATCCGCGCCCATCCCGGGATCCCGGCGCCCATCCGGCCGGCCCGCCGCCGCGCCCGCCCGCCTCCGGGTGGGACGGGGCTGCTCCTGCGGCGCGGAGCCTCTGGCGGGCCGGTGGAGCAGGGCCCGCGGGCTGCGCCGGGAGGGGAGCGGGGCAGCCGCGGTGGGCCCGGCGCGGGTCCGTGACAGACGGCGCGCCCTGGCTTGCTTCGGGCCTGCGGTTTGATCGCGGGGCTTTGTGCAATTGGGCCCTGAACAGGTGGGGTGGCTGGGATGGGAATGGATGAGTTACAGCTGGGCAGGTTCCAGCGAGGGGTATCCAAAATCACACACGAACTGTTTATGGCGTGTTTTTACACGTAAATAAAGTGAGCTGCGTGTAGCTAATGGTGAATTGGGTGGGGACTTGATGGAGCTCAGGTACATGTGCTGATTGCTGCAGAGGCCTCAGCTTTTTAGGAAAACAGAGTAAACGTGATGACAAAGTAAAGTAATACGTGATATTTGAAACGCTTTCAACTATTCAGACATACTCATTTAACACATATTTGTATTTATACTATTAAGACATACTCAGCTCGGAAGAAGGAGTTTGTAATAATCATTGTTTTCTTAAGGACAAAATTTGACCTGTAGAAACTTTGTCTTTAGCCTTTCCTCTGCTGAAGTCAATACAAACTACCCCCGATGATGCTCAGCACAAAAGATTTTTAAAAACAACTCTTAAGAAAGCCCACAGTGCATCTATGAAGTAAAACACAAATGTCAGCAGCAGTAGGACACTGAGCTATGACACTTCTTTTTTAGTATGATACAGTCAGTACGCCTCATTTTACTTAAAGCCCAGTTCCAGCAGATATCGGGGAAGGCCTTGTCCTTCTGAGATGTGGTAGACACTGTGTGAATAGCTCCAAGGAAGCAAAAGTCCCAATCCAGTTCATTTCTTAAGCAACTGTTAAACTGCCACTTGCTAATAAAACTGTTAAGCTTTCATTTAGAAGTAAAACCTTTATAGGAAAGTCAGAGTAAACAACAAAGGCCAGACTTCTCACAGCCCTGTAGTTCTTGGTAGTATGTAAAACTCGATTTAGGTGTTAATTATTGGGTTCAGTAGTATCAGACATAGCGCATCCGAAAATTTCTCAGTTGAGGAGTTTAAACACTTCAGAATAAGTACAAAAGGAAGAAAATTGCTGGGAATGATGACTGCAGGGTGTCATGCTGAAGGCTGCCAGGTGTGATCCATGTTCCCAGATGTGTCAATGGTACAGAGAAGCGCGAGAGCTCCCTGTCTTCCAGTGCTGTTCCATGTGTGATTTGGTGCAGTGCCCCTGTTGGAAGATGTTCCTGCTGGGAGTTGTTTTTGGTGCAGTGTTTTCACCGAGCTCTCTGTCCAGCAGGTAGACAGACATGGGTGCCTACAAGTACATCCAGGAGCTGTGGAGGAAGAAGCAGTCGGACGTGATGCGGTTCCTGCTGCGCGTGCGCTGCTGGCAGTACCGCCAGCTGTCGGCCCTGCACCGCGCCCCGCGCCCCACGCGGCCGGACAAAGCCCGCAGGCTGGGATACAAGGCCAAGCAAGGTACTGGCACGGGCAGGTGCCGTCTGTGTGCCTCACGATGCAGTGACATCGGCTTCCTTTGGTGACAGCAGACTAACAAAGTCTGAAACTGAAGTATCCCCCGATAAACTGGTGTGTCCTGAATGAAATGAGCAGAGTATCCTAAATGTCCTCAGTTGGTAGCAGTGCCCACAGCCTAAGAACCTTCACTTAATTTCACATGGCCTTCTGTTGCCATTCTGGCAGGTGAAGATCAAATGGGCTTTGGCCTCAATTTTTGTTCTTGTGCAATGTTAGTGCCACCCAATTGAGAAGGGTTTTTAGTATCCTAGGTTTGGGGGATGTCCTTTCTCTACCTAAGTTTTGTCATGTGTTACTTTGACTTTTTCAGGTGACTGAACTGTGACCTTGAAAAAAGCTTCAAGAGAACTGGATAGAGATTTGCACAAGAGCATGGAGTGACAGGAAAGGGGAATGGTTCTGAATTGAAAGAGCAGGTTTAGAATAGATACTGGGAAGAAACTGTGAGGGTGGTGAGGCACTGGAACGAACAGATTGCCCAGAGGAGTTATGAATACCCCATCCCTGGCAATGTCCAAGCCCAGGTTGAATGGAGCTCTGAGCCAGTTAGTCTGGTGGAAAGTATCCCTGTCCATGGCAGGGGGGCTGGAACTGGGTGATCTTTAAGGTCCCTTCCAACCCAAGCCATATTATAACTATTACAGCTGCATGCTCTTGAGCAAGATGATGGAATTTGTACTGTCATTGAAAAACAGTTACTGGTCAGGGAAGAAATGGGAAAAGTGGCTATCCATGTTAACTTGTGGAAATCCATGTATTTATTCACAAAGATAATAAAAAGCTAAGATGTGACACTTCTGTTACTGTTTATCTAGTTTTGTCATTTCTCAGTGACCAGATTTCAGCAGGGTTTGTGGATGGCTTGTGCTTTTTGAGTGGTGCCCTCTGAATTGTGCAGTTTGGTTAGTGGTTTTGCTGATCTTATTTGGTTTGGGACTGGATAGTGGAAGGGTGCCGTAAGCTCTGGTTTGGAACAGGATATCACTTTTCTTACTCAGTTGTAATGAAAATAACAAAATTGCCTTGCACTATCCACCTCAAGCTGTAAATTTTGGTAAAAATTGGTAAAATGACTTTGTTGTGGCATTTCATGTAAATTCTGGGGGATTGGAAATGCAGTACAATTGCTACTAGAATTGTTCTAGTTCCTGAGTCGCTGTTTGTTTTAGGTTACGTTATTTACCGTGTCCGTGTTCGCCGTGGTGGCCGCAAACGCCCGGTCCCCAAAGGTGCAACCTATGGTAAACCTGTGCATCATGGTGTTAACCAGCTCAAGTTTGCCCGGAGTCTTCAGTCTGTAGCAGAGGTGAGTGTTTTGGTTGTTGCTCACAAATTTGGGTTGGAAAGTTTTAGTCTGTAAAAGCTGAAAATACTCAAAGACAAAAAGTACAATGCCGAACCAGCTGTTTTGTTAATAAAGTTTTTAGTAAGATTCTGAATAATGGTGGCAGGAAAGCAGCATGTCTTTAAAAGCTCTATTGAGACAATAAAAAAACTGTTCAGACTTTTAAAATGGGGTCTATGGGAACCACTTGAGTGGTTTAGTGAGGTTCATACTTCTCAAGTATGCCACAATGCTTGTTATGAAAAACACATAACTAGTCCAAGCCACACTAAAATAGCTAGGCATGAGAAGTAAGAACTTGCATGTGCTAAGGTCTGACATGTCAATAAATCCCACTCCTGTGTTCTCTGCTGTGTGCTGTGGGTCACCAGCTGCTAGTGATGGTCCTTTCACAAAGTACACGTGAGTTCCTGTCTTAAAGCCTGTAGCACCTGTTTGTGTAGTAGTGCTGCGCAGCATGCTTAGCTGTATTGCAGGAGCTGAAGGCTGTGTGCCAGAGACCTTCTGCTGCTTTATAAAAAACTGATACCTCACAAGCACACAGCTTGGTGGTTAACTTATTTTTAGGTGAGATCTTGTTACTGAAATACTCAAAATGTAAACTTGGATTTGATGAGATCTTATAAGCTTCATTGCTATCACAGTTGTAGTCTGGAAGAGATAGACTTCTCACCTTTACAAAAAAAAACCTTTTTCAGTGGGTTAGTTAATACCAGGCTGCATTCTCAAACTAGATGTTGTGGAGGAAGGGTGTCATTGCCTTTCCATCTTGAAGCAGAAGACTTTTCTGTTCTCAGGACTTTGAAAATATTGCTGAGTGACTTCTGCAAGTTGAATATGGTGGAATGTTTTTTTTCAGGGTAAAAATATAAATGGGACATGTTTATTTAAAAGAAACACAGGTGATGAGTTTGAATTAAAAATGTTATTCTGTTATCAGTGCTCATGGCATTCTCTTCATATGTGTTATTCCCAGCTACCTAATGGCTAATCACATGCTCATTTAGAATAGCTATGGAAGAGGTTATTTGCCCTCAGCTTTAGCTTCAAATTTTCTGAATCTGACAGAGTCTTTCCAGAATATTTAATTTTTTCAGATTACAGAAATGCAAAGCTTCCATTGGAGCTCCCATCCTTGAATAGAAGCTGGTTGATGGTGATTGGTGTTCTAATATTTCATACAGCTGTTGCTCTCACACTAGAATAAAAGGACTTGAGAAAATGTTATTCCATGTGCAGAAAATAGTCAAGCTGTGTAGGACAGCCTGTAACAATAGGTTAAGGTTACATTGGGGAAAAAGATGAATAGGGTCCGTTGGTTCATGCTTCCCCATGATGATGATAAAGTCCTACAATTAAACACACTTAGTGTATTTTAAATAAGGAACATTCGTGACAGAAGAAGCAGATTGAGTTGTAGAATTGCTATTTGCTACTTAGTTTTGTTTTCTGAACTAAGATTGTGTCTTCCTAACCACAAGTGAGGATAGGAATAGCACACACTAATTCACCAGCAGTGAATTACAAAGGTCTGTTGCATCAGCGATTCCTGTACTCCCACCAGTACAGGCTTACACTCTGCAGAAATTTATTTCTCCCCTATAGCTTTGGATGTGGAAACCAATCAGTCTTTCATAACTTCCCATAAAAGATTGTTCCATGACCCCAAGTGCAGCTCATGCTCTTCATCTTCACGTTGAAGTTATTTTTAACATTGTGTTTTTACTGACTGGGTGCTTCTGTGTACACAAAATTCTTTCTTCTGTCAACCAAGCACCTTCCTGCTCATGGTCTTTAAAACCTGTTTCATGCAGGAATCCAAACAGCCTTTTTTTTAATTGTAAAAGCATTTTTTTTCAGCTGTTACTTTCTTGCACCTTTGCAGCTGGAGGGGGATGAGTTGTTACCAGAAAAGAGGTTTTCCTAGGGAAAATTGAAATTTTATGTTTGAGTTAATAATCTTCCTGCATGAAGAGTGTCCTGCACCCATGGTTTTACAGCCTGTTGCATTTATTTTTTTCCTCTAGGAACGTGCTGGCCGTCACTGCGGGGCTCTCAGAGTCTTGAACTCATATTGGGTGGGAGAAGATTCCACTTACAAGTTCTTTGAAGTGATCCTGATCGATCCCTTCCATAAGACCATCAGGCGGAACCCTGACACCCAATGGATCACCAAGCCCGTCCACAAGCACAGAGAGATGCGTGGGCTGACGTCAGCCGGGCGCAAGAGCCGTGGGCTCGGCAAGGGCCACAAATTCCACCACACCATCGGTGGCTCGCGCCGTGCGGCCTGGAGAAGGCGCAACACCCTGCAGCTGCACCGCTACCGCTAATTCTTGTACACGTGGCCATCTAATAAAGATCATGCAGGTTTTCAATTTAACAGTGCTTCTGCTGCTTCTTGGGTTATGTGGATAAGTGTAGAATTCTCCGGGGCTTCAGGTGTTTCCATATTTTGACAGGCTTTTGAAAATGAAATTTGATACTTACAGAGATTGTAGGCCCTGCGTATGGAGTTCTGTGATGGGTTTCACTTTTGATAGCAAGGAAGGACGTGTGCAATGTGTATTCACATGTCAGGGGCTGGTCCATAAATTCTTGGTCTGAGTTTATTTAGTCACTGTTTGTAGGTTGGGGTCTCTGTTTGTCCTGTGCTTGGACTGAAGGCCAGCTTTGATCTTGTGCAATGAGATGTAAACTGAAAGTACTCATTTATTTTTTATGGATAATTAAATACTAATGGATATCTTATTTTTCAAGTTCTGTTTTTTTGTACTTCTTCAGTGTCAAACCAGCTCTTGGGCGTCTCAAACATTGTCTAGATCAGCTAAGCACAGAACGGAAACGTAAAGCTTGCTCTGTTCGTTGCAGCGCACAGAATTAAAAATGTGAGCACATTGCAAAGAATTACAAGGTTTTAGACTGAACAATGAAATACTGACTATAGAGTAGTAGGTATTTCCATTTGTCAAGATTGAGGGGGGACAGTTTCTTAAACCTTCCTTTTGATAGCAGAACAGAAAACCTGTGTCTGTTAAAATCTGCATTCTGATTTACTCTGCATGGTTAGGTAGAAATGAACACATTTGAGGAACAGTTATATAGATTAATGTATTTAGACTACTTTTTGTGAAATAACAGTGTGACCTTTTCAGCATGAAGTCAGTTTGCACATAAAGGTTGGGAGATTAAATGCAGTTCCTGGTAAATTAGGTGGATGGCTGTTGTAGCTTCCACAGATTCTGTATCATATCCATTAGGTAATGATAGGAAAAGAGGTTGATAGAAGGCCCAAGAAGTAGCTGTGTCTTCCTGGAACTTCATCTTGGGATGTGGAATGTTTTTCCCTTCAACTGAGAAATGCACTTCATACTGAAGTTTAAGTTCTTACAGGAGGGTGGTAGTCTGAAGAAGAGGCATTTTGGCAGTGTGTTCTCAAAGCCAGGAACTATAGCTCAAGGTGACAATTCTTTGATTACATGTTTTGTTTGGTTCAAACAAGAAAAATGCAAAATAATTGTGAGAAAGTATTAAAGCTATCTGCTCTAAATATGGGAACTTTTTTTAGCCTCCTTAAAGCTGATCACTGATGTTCTGGAAAGATAGTCCTGTGATGTTGTAGGACAAGAAGTGGAAGTTCCTCAGAGCAAATTTCATGAGTGAGGTCTCCCCTGAGCATGGAGGGGTTTGTTGCAGAGAGGGGCTGATCTGTCTGGTTTGTAGATATAACGGCTTCAGGTAGAGCCAGTGTGGCCAGTGTGTCAATTCCTTTGGAATTATTTTAGATAATGGAGCAGGAATCAGGCTCTATTTTTAGAGCCCAGCTTTTTAATTCATTAGCTGTACAGAGCATGTTTGAGCAACATGGTCTAGAAAAAGGTGTCCCTGCCCATGGCAGGGGATTTGGAACTAGATGATCTTCAAGGTCCCTTCAACCTAAATCTAGGATTTTTTTTTTTAAGGCGACAACTTCAAGAGTGATGATACTGTACTGGGGGTTGTTATGCTGTTTGGGACCCTTGGCATTGATGGGGGAGGGTGACAGCAGTTGACAGGGCAGTCAGCATTAATGCTGTGTCGTTTGCCTGCATTCAAACCTTGCAGCACCTGGCAGGTGTCTTCAGTGAGATCTACCTTACATTGACCCTTGTGGTCCTGTAATTCTTTGAAATTTAAAAGAAAATACTGTCCCCTCCAAAGTTTACTGAAAACTGCTGATGACAGTGTATCTAAAAGGGCGTGGTATCTAGCAAACCAGTGAAGGAATTTGAAACAGATGGTGTTGCCTTCAGAAGATGCTCTGGGTATGTACAGCTCATTCCAAGTCTTTAAGAAGTCAGATTGCCTTTGTGTCTTTCCACGCTGGAAGTGTCTCATGCTCTTAGACAGGATTTTGGGTCATCACTGTGAAGAATTTATGTGAAGCAGAAAGACATATTTTATTAAAATCTTCATTTTAAAAAGGAAAAGCATTGGGGAAGAGCTTTTTTGTTTGAATTTGTGGGCCTGAGAAATCAGAGGTAGAGAGAGGTTATTATCTCTGCCTTTCCTACTTGCTTCTTGAACCTGTTGTGCAAGTTCAAGAGATCGCAGGTAGTCTGTGTTCCTGAAGATTGTGGTAGAAGCCAGTCATCTGAGACAGTCCTAGTGAGAGGCTGTAACATGAGTTCAACCCTCCCCAGACACCAAGGGTGGTCTGCCTGAGACAGGGACACTAAGCTGTAGCTGAAGGAGGGTGGGGGGAGGGAAGAGGAAGCTTCAGGAATTTCACTAGACAAATCTATTAAGACAGAGGAATCTCGTCATCTGTTTCCAAGCCATCTACTTGGCTCTGTTTGCAGGACTGATCATTTCTCAGTCTGAGCAGGCATGTTTTGGATGTAATTAAAAGAGCTGTCTGGTTTCTAGGCAAGACAAAATGAATACCACAGTTAAACTGCAGAGGAGTGGGGCTGTACAGTACCAGGCTGATTCAGCCTGGTTTTAGGTGCTGTTGAAAATAGTTGACTGTAAGCTTTTATTGGGCTGGATTTCACTTTTGTGTCAGCTGCCTAGATTAGCTAATCACTCAGCTTTTGGTACAAGGTGAGGCCCTGGCAAGGGCACTATTTCTGTCCTGAAGGGTGGGATGTGTAAAAACAGATTGTGTGATTTAGGATGTTCTTTAAATAAGCAAGTAGGAAACTCCCTTCCACATAGCTAATAGAAGTGCTCATTACTTGGCAACACTAGCTAGGTTGAAAAGTAGGGACTCACTAATCAACAGCGAGTGCAATTGTTTCCTTGCTTTGTCTCGGAAGCATTGGGAATCTCTGTGAGGCAGCTGTGTGCTGCTGGGAGAGGCATGCTGGCATGATGCCTGCGAAAGGCACAGATGCTGGTGGAGGAGGCAGCTGGCTCCTTCCTTGCAGCAGAAGGTCATGGAATTTCACTGGTGATTTTTGTGGGGGCCTTAGAATGAAGTAATTAGCGATGGGGGAGAGTTATAGCTCGACTTTCTCACTTATCTCTGTCCTTGTAATGCAGCAGTTGTTCCCTAGCCTTGACCCAGTAGAGAAAAGTGACTGCCTGTGAAGAGTTCTGTACAGCTAATGAATTAAAAAGCTAAGCTCTAAAATTAGAGCCTGATTCCTACTCTATTATCTACTCACTCTCCAAGCTGGGGAAAAAACACCATATTTTTGTACATCCATTTTCTTTTCCAGCAGACACAAGTCTCGTTCGGAGAGTATCAAGCCAAAATACTCAGAGTGATGGAAACATTGCTGCAGCCACAAAAAAAAAAAAATCCAATTTGGATTTGAATTGAATGCTCTTTTCTGGGGCTTTGAGCAACCACCAAGTTTTTGATCCAACCCTTTTAAAGTAATTGTTAGAAACATAAAGCTATATAAAAAGATGGAGAGCCTGTAGGTTGTTCTCTTTATGTGTCAAGGTTCTGAATCAGCTTCAATTTAATAATTACACACAGAGTGTTTAGGTTGCAGAGCCTTGCTCCCTACAGTTAGGAAGTGTCTGAGCTACACTGCTTACACAACCTTTAATTCAGTGGCTATCCTGCTCTTACCTAATGGCCAGAGGAGGCCTCTGGCAAAGCCAAGACTGGAACCCAGTTCTTCTGGACCCCTTATCACTGCCTGAAATTTAAGATAGCATGCTTTTCTTTGGTATCAAATGATGTTCAATGATGTAATTAAAGGCTCTTATTGTAATGAAGATGACATTCAATCTCGTTAAATACTGTCATCTCTCCATCATTCAGGGAAATGGAGAGCAGGGGTATCCTGGAGATCAGAGAGCAGATGAATGATTAAATTAAGCCTGGCTCTGATAAGACCAATGCTGGCTGACACTGCTCTATCAAATGGCAGGTACCCCTCTTCCAAGCCTTCTCAGGTCTCCCTGCACTTGTGATGCCAGGCTTTGGGAAAACCTCGCTAGTTAGTATGTTGGACCCTAGCTGACTCCATAGGGGTTTTGCGGTCTGTATCTCCTTGCACAAGAGCAGCAGAGGAGTGCCTCTGGACCCAAGCTGGCTGTCCCTGTGCAAGCTGAGGAGTTCTCTTGGAAATAAAGGAATGGAGAGGCACATGAAAATGAGGATTGAAAAAAAAAACCTAAGGATAAGTAAAAAAAAAAAAAAAAAAAAAAAAAAAAAAAAAAAAAAAGAACAAGTAAGCTGGCTTTCAGTGAGGCTTGTGCTTGTTAGTACTGTTAGTACCCTGGTGCTGCTCAGGGACAGAAACACCTGGTAGACAAGGCTACAGCTAGCCAGGGTCCCTCAGGGCTCATCAGCCAGGGCTGTGTGGGGCAATGCCCACAGTATACACCTGGCTGAACAAACCTACAGCTCATCAGAATAGCTCCACCGTGTCTCTGGTATCAATCTGCTTTCCTGAAACACCAGGCAGAGGCTGCACTTCACCAAACCCAGAGCAGGAGGACAGTTCTCAATTGGTGCTGTGAAATAAATGTCCTGTGTCCAGTGCTCAAGCGTTCCTTGTCCCAGGTCTTGTCACTAGGCTGTGTGTCAATAGAGCAGCAGGCAGAAACCAAAACCCTGTTAACTCTGCACTGTGTTCAGGAGTGTAACGAAAATGAGTTGTCATCCCCAGAGAGCTCATCCACCAAGCAGAGGAAGTAGCTTATTAGTCCAGTGTTCACTCATTCATTTATTCATACAGTTTTCTTGCAGCATTGTTTTTCTGTGACTAACAAGCAATTACTTGAACCCTTTCCTTGTATGAGAATCGTGGCACTTCAACTCATCTGCTGTTACAATCCACCTGCTCTCTCACAGGTTTCATGATTACTCAGGTAAATTTAGATAGCAAGTTACACAACCTTTATAAATTATGTGTTTTGAACTTTGTGTTTTCAGTTCTTTCAGAGCCATATATAAAAATAATGTTTTATAAGTTGCTTTGTTTGCAACTATTTGGAAAGCGGTTTTGCCAAGGCACAGTTAAAATAGTCATAGTGAACCTTTTAAGCAAAACAGAAACATTTGTATTATTTTCACTTTGCAAGTTACTGCTATGGATGTTGGTGGAGAGCATCTGCTTAAGATCTTTTATACAGAAAAAGACACAAAATAAGATTCAACTACACACAGAAAGTCAGCATGCAAGTAAAAGGACTTGTCTTGAGGTTTGCTTTTTTAAAAATAGTATTATAGAAAATACTTGATTCAATTGGTTCTGTTGAATCTGTAGAATCTAATCCCCAATCTTAATTTAAGTAGTTTTATTTCTGATAGATGCCTGTTAGTCTTTTCTTAAGAGGCAGAGACTAAAAGCCCATATGAGCTAATAGTAAGATACTACGTTTTTAATTTTAGACCAATGAGTTGTGCTGGGAAAGTGATTGCTGTCCATTGTAAACAGCAATTTTAAAGCAATAGTTATACCATATCAATGGGAAGCACAAAATAAGCTGATTACTGTAAGTTGCACTAAAAACCCGATTCTTAGATTTATGATTTATGATGCTGAGAAGGAAAATAGAAATAAAAACACCATGAAAAACTGAATCACTGTTCTGATTCCTGAGGCTAAATTAAAATTCCCAGTATAGTTATTACTTTCATTGGCTAGTTTAATAAAAAATACAAGAGTCATAAAACTATGTAAAGCATATGGCATACATGAGTTCTATTTTCTCCAGTGATGGACCCATCTGTTTAGAACTGAAAACTTCAAAATTCTTCTCTAGCAAACAATCTCACCATCTAGTAGGTGCTATTCTGACAACATTCTGCAATTTTAACCTGTTTTAAGAAAAAAAAAAAAGAGAAGTTTTGAGCATGAATAATTCTGTTAGCCAAATTATGACTATTGAAATGAACCACAGATATGAAACTTGATGGTTTTTGCAGATTCTGCAAACTGTCCTAAAATCACATTAATTGCATTACAGCTTGAGCATTGAACTGTATGGTACTTTCATAGGAAGTTTGTAATAGCAGTAAAGGCTGAAGCAATTTTGTTCTATGCAGGGAGTCAGACAGAGAACCAGGGAACTGATTGCCTTCCATCTTCCCCCACTTTGGCCCACACTGAAGTGGTAACCCTGGGCCAGCTCTTTCAGCACCCACCAGCCAACCCAAGCTGACCCATCTTGTTTCTCCTGGGCTTATTTACAGCTCTGTGCAATAGGCTACTGCTTGCTGCTGACTAGGTTCTTTTTGTTGTTGTTGTTAGTCAGTAGGAGTGAGATTGCCAAAGCTGTAGTTGTTTGGTTTGTAAAAGATGAGATGCTCAGCTTCTTGTGCCAATGCTGTTGTCACAAGAGCTGATTCTGTCTGTCAGGCACGGCGGGGAGGAGCAGAGGTGGAGAGCAGTGGGTCTGAGCTGGCCAGCTCTGAGGCGGGAAACCTCCTAATTCCAAGATAGACACAGGGCAATGTGTCCTGCTGGGATCTGTAACCCAGCACTGAATTAAGACTTGGCATTGCCTCAAAGGGAAATAAAGCAAGAAAAAAATGTGAATAGCCATGCAGGGCCAGTCCAGAGATCTAATGGGCACAGTGCCTGCTTTTGACAGGGAACAGTGATGGGCATTTGGAAAAAGGCTGGTGAATGTGGAGCAAGTCCAGCCCCACATGTAGCATCTCCAGTTCTCTGAAGAGCAGAGTAAGGATTTCCTCACACTGTGGTGGCCCTCATGCCAGCAGCCACCCAGGACAGCTGCAAGCTGTGACATCCAGCAATGGCTGGGAACTCCCACAGAGCTTCTGGCTCAGCATGTGCACGGGCTGGATCCGTATGCAGGATGGCATCTGAAAGTAGATAAAGAGAAAATTATTGCCTTGACTCATAAGTGCCTCCTGTAATTTGAAATGGGAAGTGGAAATACAACCTGTTTTGATGGTCTACTCCTGGAAGCTCACTGAACCAGAGACTTTCCAGATGACTCAGAGCAAGATGGTTGTTTGCTGACAACTGCTGTATCAAGGATCTGGCAGGATTATATAACAAGCAGTTGTCCTTCACCCTGATAATGTGTCTTCTATGTGAGACTGATGCTTACAATTCCCTAGTGTTGAAGAACAGCAATAAAACAAAATGGCAAGTGCCTGAAGGTATCTTCAGGATCCAGCTGAGCTCCTGCCTATTATTTGCTTCTAGACGTTGCGTTCCAGTTCAGAAAAACATGACAAAATTTCCCTGCTAGCCTCATGATGCCACCCATTCCTTTGCAGTGGTCCTGTTTCAGTTGTGTTTGCCATAGTGTACCTCTCTGAATTTAGCAGGAGCACTAAAATGCCATAGTGTACCTCTCTGAATTTAGCAGGAGCACTAAAACTAGTTGTGGAGAATGTACCTCTTTATTTGCTAAGGTTCAGAGAATGAACTCTTTGGGAATTGGAGCAAGGCTGGTTTGTCTGCTTGAATTTTGCTATGCCTCTTTGCTATCTCTTTTTAATGGCTCTTTCCCCTCCTGGAAAAATTGCACTGGATTGAGCTTTGGTAAAAATTATCAGCGTTTGTAGATGAAAATTAAGAAGACCCTTTCAAGGATGCATTCTCCCAATTCAGGGGGAAAAAGCAACAAACACCCCCACACAAGAATACTCTGCAAACAAACAAACAAAACAAACAAAAAAATGAAAACCCAGAAGAAACAGGAACGGTCCTTTTTGTCAGTGTCTGATATCAACTTTTTAAGAAGATAATTGATTGTGTCAGGGAATTCCAAGAGTATTTCCAGTCCTTGGAACTATGTTTGAAACTAATTAACTCTGCTTCAGCCAAAACCAGCACAAACCCCAAGCTGGGAATTGTGTTTATTTGCTGATGTTCACGTAACAAGAGATTAAGTGAACATGATGATTTTATTAAAATTGCAAGTGCCTCGCCAGGAGGTTTTGTTGGTTTGCCTGTGATTACTAGAAGGAACGAGAGAATTGGCTTCCTTCCCTCCTATTTGTAATGGTTTAGAGCAAAAAATTCTTACTCTGACTTAATGCAGAGAGCCAGTTTTGCTGCATGTGAAGCTGGTAGCTGAATCTGGCTAGATGCACATCTGCCTTTATTCACAAGGCTGATAATATCCAGCTCTGTTTCCATCCCATCAAATACGAATGGTCCTTTAGTGGGAATATTGTGTCAGGAGTAATCTGGGCAAGTTGCTGAGGCATAACACAGCCAGACCCAAGATTCAGGACAGACAGGGAGGTCAGCATTTCCACTGCTTGTACAAGTGCCAAAACTGCAAGTGCAGATTAGTTTGGACACACACCAATGTTTGTACCCAGAGATATCCCACCAACATATTTCTAAGGCCCTACAAATATAATTTGGATCTCATGCTGGTGTTTTGGGGTTATACCATTCTGCTTTCAATAGAGTTATTCCAGATTTATCAGGAATCTGAGTTATTTTAAGAAGCATTGTGTACTTGCAAAAGCCTCAGGTTTGTTTCTAGTAAGCGTTTGCTCTTGCTACCAATGCCTTGCAAAGGGTTTCATGAGAGAAACTCCATTTGTCTTAACAGTTAAGTTTTTATAGCTTGAAGCAATTTTCTTTAGTGTAACATTTCAGGAGCCCTTTATGGCTAGCAATATTTCATTGAATGCCTGAAGATTGAGACCTACTGCACGACTTTATCATGTATAAAGCTTATTATCTGACATAATTTGGTGCATAGCAGCTTATTTATTTAAAAGGTCACACAATCATATTTCACCCTTAGTAATGGCATTTTTATCCATTTAATAGGTTTATCCTAAAGCATATTTATTCCTAATGCATTTTATTCAGAAGCCAGTTAATAACTTTAACTCTTTAGGCTCTTAGCAGAATACAGAAGCCAGAATAAGCGTTTGACAAGCTGGGCCTAATCCAGCAGCATACAAGGTCCAATACAGAGTCCCATGCATCATCTCTTGATTCAGCTAAGCACCTTGAAGCTGTAAGTCATCTTTTGTCCTCCAAGTTAGCCAGGGTGAGACAATGATCATGGGAAAAAACACTGTGCTGTGTAGAGCCTGGAGTTGTCTTGGCTCTTGAGCTGCCAGCTATCTTTTGGGTAGTTACAGGTACTAAGTCTTAGGGTCAAAATAAACCATTTTGGTTTATTTCTCAGAGAATATTTTCAGATTTGACTATTGTTGCTTTTGTTTTACTTGGATGTAAAAGGCAGTTCTCACTCTCTGGGCCAATGCACAGTGACAAATGGCACAAATGAAAGCTACTAATTTTCTACAAACTTGTGCTACTTAAGGCCCAGATGCAAGTAGTGTTTGCCTCTGGTGGTGACCGGGCTGAGTTTTCGCTGGAATTTTCCTTGTAAAACACACCAGTAATCACAGTAAGTTTGTGCTGCTGCAAAGGAGAGAAGAAAGAGTGATACATAAAACTTTGCAGGAGCTGGGGCTATCATTTCTGTCTATGTGTCCCCTTCATACAACATGCAGAATTTCCCCAAAACAAGGAGAAGGCATCATTTGCACCTCTGCTCTGCCCAGGTTGAGCTTTATATTTGTGTTACACTATATCTCTCCAAGAATGAACATAGCTTACAAAGAGAAAAATCAAACTGGGCTTATGTTTTGGTGGCCTGGAGGGTTCAGAATGGAAATGGTGGAGCTGAGCTATGAGAAGGCTTCTGAAACAATGGTTTTGATCTGGTGACAGCAGTGACACCACACCAGAGATGTCCTTGCCAGCACCATGTCACGCAATGCCAACATGATTGCTGCCAGTCTCCAGCTTAGCTAACTTCCTAGAGAGCATCAGTGCTTTGAAATAAGGTGCTCTTCAGGACATTGTGATATAAATGAGTTGGGAAAAGCCAGAGGAAAATACAAAAATCCAGACTTAGAAGGGTATTTAGTACAAAAGACACCAGAGTGGAAAATGCAGTTGCCCCTGGAGAGGTTTGGGTGGTGGGGAGAAGGGACTAGCAGCTGACAGAGTATAAGGCAGCAGCTGTATTCTGACTGTGCCTTCAATACAGCACTGCTGATGACTTCTCCAAGACAGTACAATGTGTCAGAAACCACCTGTAGCTAAATTGTGTGTCTTTTTCAGTGAAGACAAAGGGTAGATCCTTGTACATCCTTTGCACTGTCCATTCTGCTTCTCTCCCAAAAATCCCATTTGGCCCAAACAAGCAGTATATATCCTCATCTTTTTCTTATTAGGTGATGATTTGATTTCTGGACAAATAGATGATATAATGACATATTAAGGAACTTCTAGCACAAGAATAAAAAGGTAGGCAATGATATTACTGCCATATAAGACAGGCTTAATTAACATAGAATTAATGCTTTATCCTTCTAGACTAAAAGTCCAAGTCACCACCTTCCATTAAAATCTACAGGGGCAGATGAGGCTAGTGGTAATACATTACTATTGCATGAAGTTATTTCCCATCAATTTGACCAGCCCAGGCAACCAGTTGTACTACCAAAGTCTGTGAAGAAAAAGCACGCTTGCAATAATGCTGGGTAAGAGAAAAAAGTGGCAGGGTTATGTGCTTCAGGCTATAAACTGACTGCTGAGGGGCTTAATCAGGAAGAGAGTTACCCTATGGGCAAGTTAGTATATGACTGTCTATTATGAGCTTTTATATCTTCCTCCAAGGCTCTGATACCGAGAGACAGGATGTGAGTGTGAGGGGATGGTTTGTGAGCCACATCCTCTGCTTGGTTATACTTAGCTCTGTGACTGCACCACTCCCAGTACCTAAGCTAGCTGCATTTGTGTCATGTAGGCATGCCCTTAATGGGCAGCTTTAAATTATTCTATATTTAACTTTTGCTTCTTCCTAAAGCATTCTGCAGACATTCAGCCTATGAAGGGATGCGATGACAAGCTAAAGACCTTTGGGACCTCCTTATCAGGATTTCTGTTTGACAGAGAGAAAAAAGTGCACCAAGTGAAAGAGTCAGAGATATATATGTTAAATTGGAATGGAGAAAAAGTAGGGCAGGGGGTCAGAAAACACTGTGTAGGGCTTGACCCAAGCTGACTCTAATCGATAGAAAAGTTTCCACTGGCTTCCAGAGGCTAAGATTAGTTAGATGAGTTATGGCTATTTATATAATTTAATGTACGAAAGAAAGTCACAGTTATAGCTATCTTTATAAAGACTTTTAGAGGGCAGTATTTAAGGTAGTAACTGTAGATAGCAAGTGAATCTTTGCTTTAAAGAAACTGGAAATGCAAGCATGGCTTTGGTATCAGTTGCCTCACATAAGTGTACTTGTGTGAACTAGTTCCATCTGCAGTTGTGGAGCACAAATTATTCAAGACAGACACATTACTAAGGGTTTCAGGAGGATCTTATCACACAGACTGACCAGAGTGAAAAAGAACGACAAAGAATTCTATATGGGGGAAGATATCTTTTATTCTATTTAAACCATTGCATGCTGTAAACAACCAGGGAAGAGAACTTGGACTTACTGTGGAGCTGTGCAAATGTCAGCACTGTTCTGAGCATCAGTCAAAAAGGCAAATATGAGGTTAAGATTTTTCCTGAGGTAATAAGGAAAAAAGAAACAGAGAACTTCAGGGACTGTTGTGGCATGAAAAAATGCTGCTCCTTGGCACTCTTCAAGCAAACAATTTTTTTCTCTTAGCAAAGTTTATGTTTTGGGATCAAACTAATATTATTGTAAATATACCAGGTACTGAAGAAATTAAACTCATCCGAAAGAACAAATGCCTGCTGATGGAAACTCATGCACCCCTGGCTGATGTGTGGATGTTTACTAGGATTAGGAGGGCCTCTCCACGGGGACAGAGAGGTGCAGGCATTCAGTTCCAACCTGAGGAACCACCAGCATTTCAGGCCTGAGGAAAAAGTCATTGGCCTCTACATACCTCTGCTGAGGTGGCCAAAGTGCATCCTGTCCCACCAACCAGCTATCAGCTGCACTTAACATTTAAGTCAGCATTAGTTGCTGCAACAACATTCATTGTGCCATCTCCTATCCAGAGGTAACACAGATGGGAATCACTCTGCAGCCTGTGGAATTTAAACGTGCTGCTTGAGCTGCTCCATGTGTGTGGGCTGGGAGAAAAGAGGGATAAATGTTTGTGTTCCTTCCCAGAAGTGGGAAGGGGTTTGAAGAAGCTTTCTGTCCCACCTTCTGTGCTTTTTCCCTTCTCTGCTCCTTCATGTTTCAATGCCTCACTTCAGTCTGTTCCCAGAACCACAAGTCTTCTGCAGGCAGCAGCGGTAAACAGAGACTGAAGGATTCTAAGGACTGACCAAACACACAAATTCCCAATCACTCCTCCACTGATCATTCAAGAGCCTGCCCAGCCTTCAGGTTGGAGAGGCACCATGCCACTGTGAATGCCAGCAGTACACTGTCTCTCCACAGTGCTAGGATTTGTTTTGCCCCTCATGGAAAGCTGAATCACAGACCCTTGTGGGGACCAGGGAATAGCCACTGCGCATCACATCTTTAAAGGAATGTTATTTGCAGCTCAGCAAGTAACACTAGAGCTTTAGCAGCCAAACTAGAGTCAAAGAGAAGCCTCTCAAGAAGCAGCCCAGGCACCATGACTTGGCCAGCACCCAGAACCACAAGTTATTAGCCAGGTGTTTGCTTGTGTGGGTTTGGAAGAGGTAGGCAGAAAGAGGCTCTAAGAAAAATTTGACCCTCTTATTTCACTGGCAGAGTGGAGTCTTCTTCCAGGTTAGAGGGCAGAATAAAAATCTTGATGCTCTCTAAGACAGTTTTCTTCTCCAAACATTGAAGTGCCTCTCATGGTCCACAGCTTTGTTCTGAACAGCAGAACTAGAGCATAGGAGTGGATGGGCCATCTCTGAGACCTCCTTTGGAAACTCCAGGACAGAAGTCACACTGTTTGCATCCCATGGCCACCCACAGCCAGCTCTACCTGCTGGATCTTCTCAGGAAATACACCTTTTGGTGTCCTCAATGTGGATAAGGATCCTTGTGAGGCTGGGTGGTGGGCCCATTATTTGCTTTTTGCCATACTACATCCCTAAGAGAAGTGCTTGGCTCTTGCAAACCATGTGTGTGTGTGTAGCCACCTCAGAGGAGGAATCAGAAAGGATGGAGTATGGGAGCATGGAGAGCACTCCTAGGTCTGGATGGGTTGTTCTGAGACAGGAGAGGGAAGCAAAATAAATACATTCTTGAAGACAGATGGTGCAGCACCAGAGGAAAGAGCAGGCTGAAACTGCTATAATGAACCCAGAGAGTCTCAGAAGTAGATGGTAAAAGATATTAGAGGTTGGAATCTCTCTGGGAGTGACAAAATCATATTCTGGCAGTAAATAGGATAGACTGAGATTGGGAGTAATAATGTGATGGCCTCTCCCTATGGCATCCTACGAACCTGCGTACATTGCCTTTCCCATTTGTCCCGCCAGGCAGGAGCAGCAGCATTTATCCCTGCCCACAAAGGAAGTGAACAAGCAGTCCTTCCCTTTATTGACCACTCTCAGGAATGGAGTCCATGCACCTGAAAAACCTGGAGCCTCCCTTGAGCACCACAAAAGGCCTGCAGGCCAGGTGGACCTTTGATCTGAGTGCCAGTGCCTCCATACTCATCTTTGGGTGCTTCCACCACCACCTGCAAATTGAAGCTTTATCCAAAAGCAAGAGTTCTGTAGGGGTTTTTTAGCAGACCCAGTGAATACCTGGGGTTGATGACCCACCAGTTAATAAACATTACTCAAACATCTGTTTTGTTAAAATTCAAATACAACATTAGAAACCCCAGAGACGCAGACTATACAGACAGAGAGGAGTTGCTCTACTGTTGTTCCTGACATTCAAACTAGTTTTCTAATAGAATTTGATATATTCACTACCTTCTCCTTTGACTCTGTAGGTCAATTTAATCTGTTGAGAGGTTTGAGAAGCCATGATAGGCTGATATCAAATACATTCTATTTTTGCTCTGTCCACAAGGACTGGCAGCCAGGCAGAGGGGCAAGACAGAGCCCTGAGCACGAGAAGGGAGGGTGGGCCATTGTGCCCTGTACCTGACCGTGCCCACAGCAGGCAGCACTGCTTGGCTGCCAGTCATGCAGGAAGGGACTAAACAGGAGCCCAGAGGGCAGCATGGCAAGCCTTAGGAAATGTAGTTTAAAATTGTTATGAGGAGGAGAACTGGGAATATGAGGAGCTTTTTCTGTAGGAGATTGGAGCTGGGGGGTGAAGGGTCTGGAGATAGTGATGGATATTGAGTGTGGACCAAGAGGAAAGCTGTATGCTTCCCATCTGCTGACCATGCACAGAAAAATGGGAAAACTCACCCTCTTACCTTATTCGAGAAGCGATGAAGCTCACACAAACTGACCTGTTTACCTCATTTGAGAGGAAACTCACCCAAATTAGGAGGCATTAAACTACATTTAGCTGCGTTTAACCTCCACTTTTTAACCTCATTTAACTCCACTGCCTCGTTCTCAGTCTGGAGGTCAATATAGTCCATGAAGCTACGCATCTGCCTCTGAATCCCGGGGTCGGGGGGGACAGAGCTTCATTTTGGGCTCTGTATTCGCTTAATGGAGAGTCTCATCCAGGTTTCTGCTCACTTTTTTGTTGTGCATTTTTTTTCGTGGGTTTCCCTCTGGGAGCCGGAGTATGAGGACCCCGACTGGGACACCCCTGCTTTCGATCCTCTGGGGGCGCATGCCTCCCCCGTTGCGGGAGATCTGTTCCCAGAGACATCACTGCATGGTATAAGGTATTAGAGGTCGGAATCGCTCCGGGAGTGACAAAATCCCGTCCTGGCAGAAAACAGGAGAGACTGAGATTGGGATCAACTATGTGATGGCCTCTCCTTATGGCTGCAGAGGGAGAGACTTATGGCTGCAGCGGTGCGTGTGCGCTGCCGAGAGGGGTCTCTCCCGGATATTCCCTTTTCCCGGCAGTAAGCAAACACGCGGCTAAGAGGGCACGGAGCGCTGACAGTTGGAATTGGGAGCTGTCAGATGCTCGTGTCGGGATAGGAGAGAGCTCGTCAGCTGCGGCAGTCACAGCGGTGGCATTTCCTGCCGGTGCTCGGCTCCGGAGCCGCTGACACACACCGCCGCCCCTCACCTTGCCCCGCGGCCGCGGTGGGCGAGCGCCACTCCGGTTGCGGCAGCGACCGCGGCGGGGCTGCCGCGCCGCACCGGCGGCGAGGGGCGGGGGGACCCCGCCGGGCGCGCTGCCCCGCCGCCGCAGCGCCGCCCGCTCCCGCACGCTCCCGCCGCACGTGAGCGGGGCCGCCGGCGCGGAAAGTGTGTCACTGGGTGAGGGGGGCGGCCGGGGGCGGGGCGGGGCGGCCGCCGGGGCGGGGCGGGGCAGGGGCGGGGCGGGGCGGGCGGCGGTGCCGCACTCGCTCTGCGCGGCTCCCCGAGAGCGCTTTTGTTGTAAAGGGGAGGGCGCCGCGGCGGGGACGCGCACCCGCTGCTCTGACAGGAGACAGCGCGGTCGCCTCCCTCCCTCGCTCCCTGCCTGCCTCCGCCGGCTGCATGTAGGGCTGCGGCGGGGACGCGGAGCTGGGAAGACAAGGACCGAGCGGAGCCGCGCCGCGCCGACCGGAGCCGAGCCGGGCCCGGCGGAACCCAGCGCGGCGCCGCCCGTGCCCCTGCGGGAGGAGGTCGCCATGGAAGTCAGTGCGGGTAAGCGAGGTCGGCCGCTGCGGGGGGCAGCAGTGCGGAACGGTCCCGCGGGGCCGGGCGGGCGCGGGCGTGCGGGCGGGGGTCGGCCGGGGCGCGGCGGGGCGGGGGGAGCGCGGCGGGCGGCGGCGCTGCCCGGCCCCGGCCCCGCTGGTGGCCGGGACGGCCCCGCGCCGCCTCACATGGACCCGCCGGGCGAGCCATGTGCGCGCTGTGTTTACGTTCCGCGCGGCGCGCCCGCTCATTGGCCGCGCGGGGCGGTGACGCGCGCATTGCATAATACCGGCGGGGCGGCGGCGCGGGGCGGCGGGCGGCGCGGACACGTGAGGCGCGCGGGCGGCCGCTGTTTTGGTGACCTACATTCGGGGCGGCGGCGGCGGCGGGGGCGCGCCGGGGACACGTGGGGCCGCGCCGCAGCTGCGGCGCCGGGCGGCCCCGCCCCCGCGGCTCCCGCGGCTCCGCCCCCGCCGCGGCGGAGCGCGGGGTGGGGGGCCCGGGCGGGCGGCCGGCGGCGCGGCGCGCTGCGGGGGAGCGCGCGGGGTCGCGGGGGGACACGCGGTGCGGCCGTGTGCGGCGGCGGCGGCACGCGGCCCGTCCCGGTGCGCGGGGGCGGTGTTGTGTAACGGGGAGGGGGCGGCCCGGGGGCAGCGCAGGGCGGGCCCGGCTCTTCCAGCCCCGGCGCCGCGTGACCGCGGCAGGGAAAAGCCGCAGCCCCGGTGCGGTGGAATGGGGTGAGGCGGGAGGGCGGCCGCGGGCACGGCGACCGCGCTCCCCGCTCCCTGCTCCCTTCCCGCTTCGTTAGCCGGGGAGGTCGGCGGTGTCGGGGGTGCTGGCCGTGGAGCCCCTGCTGCCGCAGCGTCCCTGGGGCCGCTTGGATCGCCCGGCCAGCTCGCCGCCTGCTTTGTGCCCCTGAGGCGTTACCGCTTCCCAGATCTGTGTTAATGGAATGCCAGCACGTTGCGGTGCCCCCCGCCCCATCCCTGAAGTGAGTCCCGCCAGGTGGAGCCCAAAGGGTCCTTGTCACCCGGCCGGCGGTGCCGCCGCAGCAGCAGTAGCGCGGCTCCGCGTAGCCCGAAGGGCTCATTTCACCACCCTCCGGCAGGTGGGTTCCCGGAGAAAATCCCTGGCAGTTCCCAGAACCGGGGCTGCCTCCTCCGTCGAGCACCCCGGTACCCCGTTCCTGCGGAGTGCCGGCACCCGTGTGCACGCGTACGTGCTCCGTGTCTGTGCTCTTTGTTCTGAGATGTCACCCTGTGCTCTGTGCGAGTCAACTTTCGACTGCTGACCAAACAAAAACAGGGTTCACAAGGAAGTGTAATTTCTAAAATAACAAAAAGTACGAGAAATTGCGACTGTGACGCTGGCAAGACTGCCAAGCTCTCTAGGGTTCCAGAGCAGCCCAGCTATCTGGAGCTCCTCCAGCTCTAAGGGGAAGAGGGGTGAAACTCCCCCACGGGCACACACTTTCTGTGCTCCTCTGTGACATTGGCCTTACCCTTGAGGGAAAAGAGCGTCTCTTTTACGAGCAGGGTTTAAAGATAATGGGGCACGGTGGCAGTGTGGAGAAACGTGGAGTTCCCTGCAGGGGCTGTGCTTGCGTGTCCCCATCTGCCCCTTGCCGATAAGGATGGCGCCGGCTGAGAAGCCCGGTGCCTCCCTTGGACCAGGTGAGCAGTGAGCTTTGACCTGGCACCTGGCAGAGGCGCGTGCGGCGCCGGGGGATGGCACAGACCTTTGTCAAACAGGTGGTGGCTTAGCCCAGCACGGGTGGCTGATGATGCCTTGTTTCCCATGCCTTGGCTGAACTCATGACCCCCTTTGCCAATCCTCCTTTCTCTGAAAACCTGATCTGGAATGCGTGCTATGCTGTGTGGAGGATTTCTTAAAAAAAAAAAAAACAAAAATCTGTGCAGGACCAACCCCTGTGGCAGGGTCCAGGGACACTGGGAACGTGAGCAGCAATCTGTGTGTCCTGCACGTGTCACATGGCCCCTTAGTCTGACTTCTGCTCCCAGGCAGTTCTGCCAGGAGTTCCTGGGCCGTGTGCTGTTTAGGGAACCCTCCTGACAAGGGTTTCCTTGGTAGAAAAAAATGAAATGAAGAAGTGGGCCAGTTTTGTTGCTGCAGAGATGCTAAGAGGACAGTTATGTTTAATAAAAGTATTGAATTTTTTTAAGTCAGAATTGTTCCCTGCAAGCAGTGGTGTTTCCAGGGTTGTATAATATCACTGCTTTTATCTGTGAGGAGAGTATGGCTGATGTAAGATGCTACAGCCTCTGCCTGCCATGCTAGTTCAGTTGATCAAGGACTCTGTACAAACACCAGTGCTTTTTTCCTTCAAAGGAAGGCAGTGCATGGCCCTTTTAAAGTTTTTAATTCTTACTGGTTTGTGGAGTTCCTTGCTGCAATGTCCTGAATCATCAGTGAAGAGAGTCTACTGAGCAATAGAGGCATAAAATGTAGAACATACTGAGTGTAACTTATTTAAACAGTGTCATGGCTATGGCTTTTGAAATTCTTGAGTGAAACACCAAATGTTTTTATATTGACTTTTGAAATGCTGAGTCTTGGAGACAAACTCATATGAAGTGCAAACAATTTCTCTTGCTTACAAGCAAGAAGAAGGAGCCTGTGAAAAGCTAGAACTGCTCCCAGGTCTGCCTGAGGACAAAAAGCTGTTTCATATGAGGGATTCTCAAGTGTGTCAGATTGCAAGACGCAGCAGGACAGAGGCTGTTTGCAAATAGCAGACTGGCAATTGGAGTTTAGCTGCTGCTAGAAAGGCTACAAAGCCTTGCAGTCGGACAAATGTCATTCAGTAGGCTAACCAGACTGCAGTGCTATTTCCTTCCCTTGCCCCCTTCCCTTCTGCATTGTGAGCACCTCCCAGCCCTTCGTTTCTGTGCCTCTGGCGTGTAGCCTGCATGAAGTCTTTCTCTCTGCCCTATTTCTGTCCCTAACCTAGCTTGTTTGCATTCTGGCTCCACAGCGCTGTAAGATCCTGTCTTTGCTCTGGCTCCAGATGAGCTCTGCTCAGAGGGTGGCCAGGAAAACCCCCTCTGGGTCACTCCATGCTCTGTCCCTGCTGCCCCATCCTTCCAGCACCATGGCTTGTTGCTCTGTCTTATGGTTATGCCATTTCATCTCGGCCTGGACCAGAGGAGGCTGATAAGATGGGAGAAGGGGATGAGGCAGACTGGGAGGTCAGCTGTAGAAAACAAATGGAGACAAACAAGCTTGAGGGAGAGAGGGAGGGAAAGGAGTGCTCCCAGGAGCATGTAATGGCTGATCTGGTGGTGCTGGGTCACGGCGTGGCTCACATGGCAGCGGTGCATGTCTGCTGGTTATGTCACTACGTGCTGCCTTTTTTTTCTTGCCTTAGGGGGTGTGATAGCTTACATCAGCTCTTCGAGCTCGGCATCTAGCCCAGCCTCATGTCACAGCGAGAGCTCAGACAGCGGTTTCCAGTCGTCCTCTTCGCCTGTACCATCTCCTCCGAACAGCTCCTCCTCGGAGAGCGGATGCAATGGCCGGAGCAGTGAAGGCTCTGACGGGGCGCCGAAGAGCGATCGGCTGGAGGAGGCTATTAAAACAAACCAGTCGAGTGTTGCTGGCTTGACAAAAGGCCATAATGGAGTCACAAGTATGTTTGGTGCCAGTCCCTGACAACACCATTTTCTCCTTATGTATTAAAACCTTGTGTGTTACAGCCAGGTCTTCTTTGGGTTGTGTTGTAGGCGCATAGAAAAGTCTCCATTTTTATCTTTTGGCATGATATGTCTGGTAATACATATAGTATTGCCGTGCAAATGCTAATACAATGGGGGTCCCATTGCTGACAACTTCAAACAGTCCATAAATACAGTCCAGCTTTACTTTAAATTTTCATTACTGAAAGCTGATCTTAGCAAAGTCAAACAGTTGGTAAAAAGAAGTGATGAAGTAAAGATGTTGTAATCAGAAATTGCTTTCAAGAGTATTTATGGTACTGTCTTGGAAATCTAGTTTCTCTGTTCTTTCATATTCTGTCCCCTGCTCCTTCATCTTCCCTCCCCACACCAGCCGTGAGGAACAAAATGAATTACCCAAGCATAATGATTTTATGTGGGTAGCTGTGGGTAGAGCAGTTATCTTTTGGATTCCAAGTCATAATTCTGTGGATGTGAAAAATAAAATACTTGTAAACTGGAAATAAAGAATGGCCTTTTAAAGTACGTATAACAATCTATCTCCACGTATTTACTTCACGCTTCTTTTGGTAATCAGGAAAGATCAGTGGTAGAGAAGTATATTCAGTTTTGGAAGGGCAGGATTCAAAATATGTACTGGAATGAGTGATTCAGCAAACAGCTGAAATTTAGTCTTTTGAAGGCTGAATTCTTTTATTGGCAGAATTGTTTTATAATTTTGGATTCTTCTGAAGCTAGAATAAGTGTCTGATAGTTCTGCCTCAGATAGGGTTTTTTGTTGGTTTATTGTTTGTTTTTCTTTTTTTTATTTTTTAAGTGTTCCTACCTTAAGTTCTTAGTAAGAACCCTACTTAAAATTTCTTTAGTAAATAAGTTTTTGAGGTTCCTGAAATTAAACCTGTTGTAATTCTTTGAATAGATAACTTCTTTAGCTCAGTACTATGTTTAAAAAAAAAGAAAAAGTTGTGGTTTGGTTCTTTTTCTTTTTGAAAACCTTAAAAAATGTTTTAGTTCCTCTTTACAAATGAAACCCAAATGTCAAATAAGTTACTTTTCTGGTAGAATATGTTTCTGTGGGAGTATTTCCAGCTGTCTCTGTTGGATTAAGGTAACTTTGTGGTTACTGAACTTGTTGGTAAAATTCCCATTGGCTTCAGTGAAACCAATGTTAGACCAGCACTTAGAACTTGCAAAAAAAATTTATTGACAAGCTAAAATAAAATAGGTGGGGAAAAACTTAAAAAACCTAAACCATGAGCATTTTTACATGATTGAGAAGGTATTTTCAAGTTTAAGTGTGCAAGCCGTTCTGGATATGCACTCAAATGAGTGGTCTCTACATACGTAGATATGACTGAGTTACCAGTCCTAAATTGTTATCAGATAGGTACAGTGTATGGCCAGTGTTGAATACATTATAAAGTGTCTTTTAGTATTTCTGTTTTTTAAGAAGTGTTTGTTCTCTGTTGGAGAAACTGTAGCCTTTCATAGGCTTTCTTGTCCTGATGGAAAAAACAGATTGAGCCTTAACTTTGGTGGCCTAGTTAACTGAATGGTCCTTTTAAAAGTGCTTAAATGTAAGCAGACTTTCTTTTTCTGCTGCTGAGTGCAGTGCTACTCTGACAGAACAGTGAATGTGTGCTTTCTCCCTGTTCGTGCGAGTGCTTCGTGTTTGTCCTCTTTTCCCCCCACCTTTGCACTGGTAACTTCTGAACCGTTCATGGGGTTTGTACATTCATGTTGTCTGTTCTTCTGCTGTGTTTTTTCATGTGTTGAACTGACCTGACATATTTTGATTTAAGTCCAGGTTTTAAAAGCTGGAAACATGGTCCTGCAGTTGTCACTGGTTTCTATATCCTTGACTTTTTTGTTTGATTCTAGAATTTAATGGCATGGTTCTTCTTTGCAAAGTCTGTGGAGATGTCGCTTCAGGATTTCATTATGGTGTTCATGCCTGTGAGGGCTGCAAGGTGAGCTATATTTCTGCTCACCTTTCTGCTGGTGAAATGCTCAAGTTCTCCCCATAGGGGAAAAAGGGGTGATGCCGCCAAAACAAATTTGGTATAGTTCTCCATTAAAAATGAGAAATTTCAGAAGCTGTAGGGAACAGGCAAACCATTTAGGAATACACAGCATTTTCCAAACTCTGCAGTACTTTCTGTTCCCACCCCTTGTCCAATCCTGCCTGACTTGGAGCACACCGCAGAGAACGGGAGCTGGAAGCAGAGGTGGTAAGGTCCATGTCACGCAAGACATGTGCATGTTAATTGCATTAAGAGATAGTGGGTGTGAGTTGTCACTTGGGCTGGGACACAGAACAAAACAGCTTTGGAAAAGCAATTCTTTATACCACAGGGAAAGCCAGAACTAGATAGGTATTTTCTTAGTCTCTAACATTGCAAATGTTCTGTGAAGGAGCTTATTAGCAGTAAGTGGTTGTTTGAAAAAATTACCTTTGAAGGATGGTTTTCTTACCAAACTGCAGAGATGGAAGTCAAAATAAGTTATTTTGATTCCCATCTTTGCACTTGATGTCATAGATGCTTGAGAGCATGTCTTAGGAACTGTTGATACAGTGATAGAGGTAATATTGGAGATCTGCTCTTAGATGCTGACTATGCAGGGAACAACTTAGCATCTTCTGTAATTAGTTCACATTACATATAGATCACACACAAAGGGGAAGTAAGTCATGAGGAGTACCAAGTTCTTTAAAATCTATTGGGGCTGATGTCTTTGGAGCTGCTGATGTGATGCAATGAGGTTTACTGTGCTTGCAGAGAGATGAATCTTGGTGGAAGGATTTAACATGTGCTGTAATGATAGTTGTGGGGTTTTTTTGCTTGTTTACAGGGTTTTTTCAGAAGAAGCATTCAGCAGAATATCCAATATAAGAAATGCTTGAAGAATAACAGCTGTTCTATAATGAGAATGAATAGGAACAGATGCCAGCAGTGTCGTTTCAAAAAATGCCTGTCTGTTGGGATGTCAAGAGATGGTACGTTCCTGTACTGAGAAGGGATCCTCTGAGAGGGAATCTGCTGTCCACCTCAAAACCAATTGTTGAGGGTCTTAATGGCAGACAATGCAGCCAAGCCCGATTGTCAGAGAGAGGTTCCCTGTCTGAGAGCATTTAGTTCAGCTTGCCTTCTTGCTCCATGAGTGTTGTGGGCTCATAAAGTGATACTGTGGGCAGCTGCAGAGCTGCCCTCCCGTCTGTGGAGCTGTTGCAGTGGGATGTGCTGCAGTGGCCTGCTAGGGGGATGGTTGTAACAAGTGTCTTGATTTTGGTTTAATGTTAAGACTTATGGCTGTATCCTACCTGAATCTGAAAATTTTTCTTTTTTTTTGTCTTTGTTTTTTCTATTTTCTTTTGTTACTCTTGCTTTTTCAATGAAAGAGAATTCTGCCCAACCTGATAGCTTTAGAGTAGTCACCGTAGAGTCTAAAGAGTTAGCTTTGTGTGCTTAGGATGAGCATGTATCTGCTCCTTTTTTGTTTCTTTCTTTCTTTTCTTAGAGGGAGAGGAAAGGCAAGGAGGAAATGGTGATATTGGTCTGTGTCTCTGACCACCTTGCTTACTGTCCACTCCTTGAGCCATTTTAATAAATAATGCTGAAAGTGTAGTTCATTTGCCTGCTACAGCTTACTGCCACAACCAGAACTCTTCCTTCTGTTTCACTTTTAAATTTTCTCTGGGTGTTTATTTCACAAGAACTAGGAATCTCGAGCTGTTAATAATTTAATGGGTGGAGTGTTAGAACTTATTTTAAATAATTGTTCCGAGTTCTTGTCATGCATAGGAGTTATTTCATCCCCTAGGCGCTTGTTTGTGCAGAAGGTTGCACCTGCTTTAATGAAAGAGACTTAGTTACATTAATGATGGACTGCTGCATAATTACATCAGTCGAAACTGGTTATAAGCCCTTGTGCGGCTGCTGTTGGACAGGGTGGTGGAGGCAGTTGTAGATTCCCTAGGACAGGGTCAAAAGTGCTGCAGCCACAATGATGCCCATCCCCTTGCCAGCAGAAAATGTCCTTGTCAAGGCAAAGTTACAAGAAAATTTGCCAAGGTAAGCTTCATTTAGCATTGATTCTTTTGTTTGGGTAAGTTACGTAATTGGTATGTGAGGATCTGTCTTGTTAGGACTTTTATGCAAAGATGATATGAACTCTGTTTACATTCAGCTAATTGTCAGCTCATGAAGTTGTGCTGATTTAATAGGTCCAATCTTAAAGCCTGACATTTCTTCAGTTAACACAGCTGTGTGTATAATGCATAGCCAGGTTTGAGACAAAAGGGGAAAAGGCATTACAGACTGTGTGCCTTAGAGCTGCCTTCTCCCTAAACAATGGCCTACATTTGTATTCATGCCAGTCTTATGCCCCAGAAGCTCCTTGACTTCACTGGTAATACCCCTGCTGTAGTATTGGTGAGAGCAGTTAAATTCTTGTTTTAAAAGGCAGGATTTTTTTTTTTGGGGTGTGTATTCTGTGTGTGCATGCTAACATTTTCAGGACTGACTTTTTTTTCTTTTTTTCCCCCCTCTTTCCACTACTGTCCATTTCTCCACCTTGGTAGCTGTTCGATTTGGCCGTATTCCCAAACGTGAAAAACAGAGGATGTTGATTGAAATGCAGAGTGCCATGAAAACCATGATGAACAGTCAGTTCAGTGGTCACTTGCCCAACGAAGCATTGACAGAACATCAAGATCAAGCACCTCAAGAAGATCTTTCCTCCAAGCCCAAACAAGAGCGAGAAACCATCAAAAGCCCTTCTCCCCCTCCTAGTGCTGACATGGCTAAGGAGGAGGTGATTGGTATGGTCACTAGGGCCCACAAAGACACTTTCATGTACAACCAAGAACAGTCCCAAAACCCAGCAGAGATGATGCAGCCCCAGAGCGGGGAGAGAGTGTCAAAGAACACCGAGCAGTACATCTTGAGCAGCGAGCACTGTGTTGGTGGCCTCGGTGGCCCTCAGTACCCTGAAAGAGAGCAGCACTTTGGTGGACAGTACAAAGGGAGAAGCACAATGCATTATCCAAGCGGGCACCCTGTGTGCTTCCCAAACAGCCACTGCATGAACTTCACCAGTGGTTACACTCAGCGAATGTATGAGAGGATCCCAGAAGATGGCTTTTCTCCAAACAAGAATACCACTTACTCTTGCAGCACTGGAGGAAGAATGCATCTGGTATATTGATATCAATTGTTTGATTTGACTTAGTTATTGGTGGGTGTGATCCAACTGTGCCTCAGTAGTCAGTAAAGTTGCACACAATTGGCACAACTGCTGAATCTTTAAAGGGTGACACAAGTTTGATAGTGCAAACTTGTGATGAAGGACAAATGTCTCAAGATGTGAAGGATTGAAATCATACAAGTAATGGGGTTTCTTGGCTTGGTTTTTAGCTAACAAAGCAAAACAACATCAAAGACTATTGGCTGAAAGAAAAGTCATGGGTTTATGTAACTTGACTTTAAAATGAAAAGAGGAGTTTATAAATTTCCCTTTTCACTCAGTCCTTTTGCAGACTTTACTTTGAAATAATCTATACAGTCATGTGTACTGTATTTTCTTAAAGGATTTCAAGAGCAAATTTCTGGGGTCAAACCCCAGGGCTAGGATTTTAAGCGAGTCTACAGGCCTTACTATGGGCTCTAAAATCTCTGTTGCAGGGTAGGCTGCTTTTTTGGTGATGGGGATTTTTTTATTTGTTTTGTTTTAATGAGGCTTACAGGCTGTGCATCCTTTTGACTGTAGAACATGTTCAAATCTGAGCAGAGGCAGGAGGAAGATGCACAGTTAAACCATTAGAAAGAAGTTCAGGGTCTTCTCTATAGTACTTGTACAAGTGAGGCTCCAGACACACTTCTGGGAGCCTTAGATGACTTTGCTAGAGCGTTTTCTCACTGAATTCCTAACAAGGGTGCTTCTTGGATTTTTGCATATGGTTGTTGGTTTGGTTTGGTTGAGGTTTTTTTTTTGCCTTTGCTTAACAGGTCCCTCTCATTTGCTTTGCACCTGCTGTTTCTCTGCCATTCAGGCAACCATTTCTGTAAGCCCCTTAAAATAGATTGTCCTTCTCTTTATCACTGGAGCCTGGGATGGGAGAACATAACATCCTCGTTCTCATCCTGTGCTCCTGGTGTGAAGTGTGAGCCCCTGACCTTTCTGAAATACTTGAGCTGCCGCTGTTTTTCTGCCTCCTACTTTGTGAAGATCCTTCACATGTTCTTGAAGACCCCCAAAGGTCTCCACAGTAAAGGTGTTTATTTTGATGCTGCATTTCCATGGGGGCTTTTTTGGTTTTTTGGGCTTTTTCTTTAAAAAAAAAAGTTCTTTTTGTCTACTGCATATATAGACTATGCCATCCCTATCAGGGTCTGACCTTAATTGCAGACTCCAGGCACTACAACATGGCAAGTAATAATTCCTAGCCTTTTCTTCCTTGCAGGGAAAGTATGTGGTGATACAGCAGCATTCTTGGCACTCCTAAGAAGCAGAGGTTAGAACCTGTCAGTATGGGCAGGCAGGGAGTGGTGCTGCCTTGAAGAGATCAGTTTGACCTGTGCATGGCAGCTGCAGGCAGGAGTTAATCAGTGATGAGGAGGCAGAACCAAATCCAGCAGAGCACTGTAGCTCCCCCTCCCTGCCCAACATCCGTGATATGAATGAGGGTTTTGCACAAGAACTCAGCGAGTTCAGAATCTGACCAAAATGAGTCAGCAGCAATAAGGGCAAGTAATTAGGCTTTGAACTAGTATGGAGGCAGATGTTCAGGGTTTTGGTCGTTTTTACTCAATACCCCTGTAACCAGAAAAGCAGAACAGGTCATTCCTGAAGAGGTTCCTCTGAAGAGAACTGGTGACTGTACAAGCTGACAACTGCTTCCATGGGAGGCTTGTCGGAGTTCAGGGAGTGTCTGGATGGCAATCTTAGGCATATGATTTAGTTTCAGGTGGTTCTGCAAGGAGCACAGAGTTGGACTCGGTCCTTAGGGGTCTCTTCTAATCTGAGATACTCTGGTTCTTGGGCAGAGGTCTATCAAGAGACCACAGACTGGGTTTGGAAGTGGTAGTTTCCTCTTGGGACTGAGTGCCTGTGGGTAAGGGTGTGCTGTTGTACAATGACAAGTTAAGGTGATTTTTCTGTCCATTGCAGAGCAGGGTACTGAACCAGAGATACCTTATTTTCGGAAAGTGCTGTATTTATAACAATACCTATGTGAACCATTGCAATATCACAGGCAGATCAGTGGTTGGCATCTGCTGTCCTTCTGGTTGTGTGCCTAGACCTTTTCTTTTGTCAAAATATTATAGTCTTGTAGTCCTAGGACCTCCCACACAAAGAATTACTAGGCAATTACCATATTCAAGATGCCCTGCAAAAACAGCACAGCTCTGAGGAATTGGTAATCTATTTCACTGTTTTCTCTTTGTTTTGCTGACATTATGTGGGATTGCATATACCATTTAGTATACATGTGAGGAATACTCAAAAGGAATTTTTGTCCTTGATGATGACAGGTGAAATGAATATTAAAAGATTTAAGCTTCATTAAAAGATGTAAATTTTAGAAGCTAGAACTGAAAATATCGCAGAGCTTTTGGTTGGCTCTTGCAGAGGGAATTTATTGGCAGTCAGCCCTGACTGATACATCTGATCTCCGTGTAATGGATTCAGACTTTCCTACAAAAAAAAATTGCTGTACGTTTGTATAAAAGAAAGAGCATTATGTCATCTTGTGACTGAGAAATACTGGAATACCAGTTCCTTGGTGTTATCCTTCAGTGATACAAGTAAAAGCAAACTTGCAGAAGAGGGTTATCCTTGTAATGAGGGTGTAAACCTGTGACTCAGGAAACCAAGGCTTGCTTTCTTGCTCTGGTGTTGACATCTTTATCACCTTGACTGAAGCACTTCTGTTGCCTGCAAAACAAGAAAGATAGGAGAATGAACGTTACAGTGACTGTGAGATTGCAACTGATTGATTGTGAAATTGCAATTTACTGTGAAGTTACAGGGATAATACAAGTAAAGACAAATTCAGATGTCAGACCCAGATCAGTTGAGATCAGGGAAGAATAGCATTACCTTGGTTCTGTCAGGTCTTTCGCAGTACATGGTGTTATAGGTTCCAGATTTATAAACAGATTTCTAACAATCCCATGGATTTTCTTGTTTGTTTTAAAGCAAGGGGAAGAAATCCAGTTTCTTTGGTAATTGACTGAGGAATACTGATCTCTTTTTTCTCTGTGTCATTATTGCAAAGATTTGTTGAATAGTAAGCATGTTTCTCTTAGGTATTTGTCAGTATTTGGAATTATACATTTAAAAGTTGTTTTCTGTCTGTGTTTTGTAAACATCAGGTGTGCCCAATGAGTAAGACTCCCCATGTGGACCCAAACAAGTCTGGCCATGAAATCTGGGAAGAGTTTTCCCTGAGTTTTACTCCTGCAGTGAAGGAAGTGGTGGAGTTCGCTAAGCGCATCCCAGGTTTCCGAGATCTCTCCCAGCATGACCAGGTCAATCTTCTGAAGGCTGGGACCTTTGAGGTGAGACCAGTGTGTATATATTGCAAACCTGACAAGCTGTGCATCAGTTTGACCCTGTACAAACAGAACCAAATGGAACTGGGTATATCAGGCAAAAACAGCTTGTTCATGGATGCTCTGAGTGTTCTCTGAGGTGATGGTGTCCAAGGGATCTGTTTGGTCAGACCTTGGTGACCTGTCCCTTTTCCAATGAGCTCAAAACTGCTCAGCTCTTCTACCCTTCTCTGGGCATTAATAAATGCATAACTAGGGGTTTCTAGCTACTGCTTACTGTGGGGAGCTGTACTGCAGCTGGAAGGGTGGATAGGTTAGAAAGCTGTCTAATGACTTACAGATTTTGTCGAGAAATGTGTTTGCATGTCCTTCCTTGTGCCACTCTGCTTCCTGCAAAAGCCAGAGTATCCAATCCTGACCAGTTGCCACTTAGGTGGCAACTTGGAAGTGTCTGAAGCTTTCATGTCCAGTGCAGTAACAATGGTAAATACTTATACTGCTGCAGCTCTGTAGATACTATGTGCCAGCTGCAGCCTGACTTACTCTAGACTAATCCCACTAGGTCCTCGTGGTTAATTGCATCCACTTGTGGTCATGACGTATATGTGAATTAGTGGTATTAATTTGGAAATGATACCACAGAGCTTGGTGCTGTTTTATAATTAGTGACCTTCACTAGATGACCTTCACATCATGTTTTAGTTGCCCTTCCAGACCCTTGTGTCTATTGGAGACCGTACACATTTCATAAATATTCAAATGTGAAATTTGAGTAGAGAGGACACATTTCATAAATATTCAAATGTGAAATTTGAATAGAGAGGGTTAGAGGAGCCAAAGTCCCAAGTATTTGATGTTACTGTGCTTTTCTGGGAAGTGTAGCATTGGTGATGCCTTTGCTCTTGTTTACATGATTTATTCTTTCAAAGAGAGATGCTGGATTTTATATTTACCTGAAATGAAGACGTTTCTTGTGTGATATGTTGGGTCTTTGCATATATACAGCCCAGTCCTCAAATGGATAATTGTTGGGTTGGAAGGTACAAGTTAATACAGGAAGACTTGTTGCCTGGAGCCTATTAGTTTTCTTGTTTCCTTCATTTTGCTGTCATGTATATTTTTCTGTTATACTTATTCTTGACCTTTTAGTATTCATCTCTAACTCCTGTAGTGAAAGGGCTGTATTTTTGCTTCTTCACTACTTTCACCTTTCACAAAAATGTTGGTTTCTTCCTCTGCAAAGGAGGAGGAGGGTGAAAAATTTGCCTTGAACTTCCCTATAATGTAAAGGCAAACCTTCATGTTTTGCAAGTAAAACATTTTGTCTTGGCCTTGCTTCACCTGAAGCTTTTCTCAGGCCTCACTCGTATGCTTTTTTGCTGGTTAAAAACACTGCTGATAAGGAGGTTTCTATATCCAGGGGAATTAGTAATAATGTGTGGCCTCATGCTTGTCACTGTTCACTTATTTATAAGAAACATTAATGATTCCTGTTAGTGAGCTACAACTTGTCATTAAAGGCCTATGTGGCATCTTAGCAACAGGAAAAAAAAAAGGTAGGGCTGCAGAACATTAGAAAAAAATCCACAACAGGATTAATGAAATCATTGCAATAGAGGCAAAAGCATCTTGAAAGCCTGGTGCATCCAAGGTCATTTCTGTCTTCTGGCTAACTGAACCAAGATATTCCAATGTCTGCATGTTAATAGAAGAACCTGAGTGAAAGTGCTGCCTCCAAGTCTGGTGTGGCTGGTTTGGCACTATGCTTCTTAGCAGTTCATGTTCGAGGAGTGCCTGTTCCTGTGAGGGTAAGAGGACACATGGAGACACTGTTGGTGCAGAATCTGCACAGCTCTATATATATATTCACACACACGCAAGCTAAAAAGGTCTCTTAGAACTGGGAGTACTGGGGAGCTCAGAGTATTGTGGTGGCATTTGCATAGCTTCTTCTGAGAGCCAGCTCAGAAACAGCAGTGAGCCTAAAATAAGGAACTCAACTGGTTTTGAGTGGGCCCTCCTCCACCTCCCCTCCAAATGTAGTTGATGGTAGAGCTAATAAGGTCCTTGGATCCCTTTGAGTAGTGACTCAGATTTGACTACAGCTGCTAGGGACATGATCAAGCAACCTCCCAGAGTGGAGGTTTTTATGTGCTTGTGTTGCTATGGTCAGGTGTTAGGATTGATCAGGTGTGTCCTTAGCACACACAAGTGTGAGCCTGGTTTGAAGTGAAGTGGGATGAATCAGTCCTGTGCTATGCCACAATCCAAACTGTTCTTCCTTGTTTAGAATGGTGGCATTGAAATAGGTGAAGTCTTTGCCTTAGAATAAATCAGCACAACTTTTATGGGCTTCAGTTTTGAATACCAGCACTAATCCTGGTTGCTCATTATTTAAAGATGTTTCTAAAGCCCAATTCTATAGGGAGAATACTTTTTTGAACTGAAAGGTTGCTGGATACCTGGTGGGTCTGTGCTAATGCACAAATTCAGCTTTGTCTGCCTGCCCTTTGCCTGTTTTTGTTGTATTCTGATGGCTTCTGTGTCTGGGTTTCTACACTCTGTAGTTAATGTCATCAAAGGACACATAGCTTAGCTGACAAAAGTGAATAGCACATAGTGCTCCTGTGTCCATCAAGGTTGCTGCACGTTGTTTGCCTTGTTAAATTTAGGAGCAGGTCATGTAATGTACATGAACAGTGTTTGAATTCTCAAACATTTTCATTTGTTTTGAACTCTCCTTTCTTTAAGCTTGTCAAAGGCACTAGTCTTTGAAAACCTGGTTCTCCTCTCACCTGTAGTAAACATTTGAATTAGTGCAGTTAATAGGGTAAATGAGAAGAGACAACTGTCACACCAAGAGATTACAGTGAGTCTGAAGTTTTAACCAATGCCAGTTAGTTCATTTTCTTCAAATAAGAAAGCTGCTCTGTGCAACTTAAACCTTGAAAATGTAAGTAAGGTTGTTGAACATGAACAAATGAAACTTTACAAGCCATTCCAGGGGGAAACATTTCACAGTACAACTGAGAAACCACAAAAGAAATTTCAGCCCAAAGGGGTAAGTTTAGCACACCTCAACTGCTCCAGCCCAGGTGCTTGTACCAAAGGGGTATTCCCAGTTGCTGCAGACCAGGTGCCATCTCAAGCTGTGCTTCCCCAGCCTCTTAAAAGCTCTACATGTGGCTCCTTTCTAGCAGAGCTCATTAACATTCCTGTGGGTACAGTGATGTGGCATGGTACTTTTCCAAAGAATGCCTAGGGGGCCCGATCATCAGGTGGTGTAAATCAGCATTGTTTCCATAGAGCTGCTCCACTTTATGCCAAGTGAGAATCTGGTTCAGTACCTTCATTTTGCTCATCACGAGTGTGGCCAAGAAAACATTTCTTTTAATGCTCGGTATGCCTTTGGCTGTTGTGTGGCTTAAGCAAGTTGTCCTACTGGCATATTTATGAATGACATGGTCTGTGTGGCTCAGGCTGTTTGAGGCTTAAATTTTAATTTTCTTGCCTTTCATATGCTGTAGCCCCTCCCCTGCATCCACTCCCTAATTTTGTCACTTGTTTGTTTCTCTCAGATTATGGGGCCAGAGCTTGCACTGTGTTTTGCAGCTCAATAGCATGCTGACAGTTTCAGTATAGAATGGTTAATAAGACACTTTGATGTTAGAAAGTTTAATTTTTTCTTAGGCTTTTCTAAAAATGCAACCACATTTATCTGGTTTTGTTGTTCTTTTTTTCTTCCTTTTTCTTTCTCCAGGTTTTAATGGTACGATTTGCATCTTTGTTTGATGCAAAGGAACGTACTGTCACCTTCCTGAGTGGCAAGAAGTACAGTGTGGATGACTTGCATTCAATGGGAGCTGGTGATCTGCTCAATTCAATGTTTGAATTTAGTGAGAAACTGAATGCCCTGCAACTTAGTGATGAGGAAATGAGTTTGTTTACAGCGGTTGTCCTGGTATCTGCTGGTAAGGAGAGAAAGTTAACTTGCACCTTTGCCAAAAATAGAATGTGGCTCTCTATTAAAAGTTTTCTGTGAAATGTATACCCTCTTATTTTATGTCTAAGTGCAGTTGAGTAGGTTTTAAGGTACTAGCAGCCTGTAATGTACTTTTTAACATATCTAGTCTTTCTAATACTGACTTTAAAAAAAAAGGTGACTGTGAGCTTATGTTTTCCTACTGCTTTCTATGTAATGCAAAAACAAATATCTGCTCTATGGCCATTTAGATGCTATTTGTTTGGCTCCTCTAAGTTTCACAGGGCAGCATCACTGAAATTACTCCTGACTTGCACAGCATAAGTCTTTGGATAAGGTGGTATTTTTGCTTCCAAGCATTGTAATTAAGTCTATTGCGTATTTTACTTAAGTCTAAATCCAACAGTTTGATCTCTACCTATGTCAGCAAGAAAGCCCTATGATCTGCATGGTGACTTCTTTCCACTAAAGCCTGCCAGTCCACTGACATCTTCACCGGCCTCCTATCTTGTTTCAGTCCCTGGATAGACAGAATGCCCTGGCCCAGATTCAAAGAAGGATTAAGCACCTACTTCTGTAGTATTATCTCAAGCCTCAAATTAGGCACATTACCTCTGCATATAATGCCTGGAATGCAAGATGCAGAATCCCTGCTTGCTGGGTGAGAAGCTCTCCTAGGGGTAGGTAGCAGGAGTGATCGCAACACCCACTTAGAGAATGAGCCAGCAGCTGGGGAGCACTGAACTCCTTGAATAAGGGCAGCCTTTCACATGAGCAACTTAGACCCATCTGTTATCAAGGAGGGGCACTGTAGGCACGTGAGGCCTCTGTAACAAGGTAGGACAGTTCGCTCTGACAGCTTTGTGCATGGCTGAACTGAAATGTCACAGCACAGGACGGGGCAGCTGTTGCCTCCTCAGGTTGTAAGCCATGATAATGAACAGAGGGTGGCACAGAGTTAGCAAACTTCAAGAGCCAGAACAAATGGCAGTGTGAGGGAAGCATGCCACTATGATCTGAAGGAAGCATGGAATCTGTTAATGAAAATGTTCAGGTAGCAGAGAGAAACCAGAGGTCTTAGTTGCCTTTCCAGACTCTGGAAATTCTTAACAAGAACTGCAGGCAGCCTTTAACATAAGGACTGGCAACCAGGTCTCTTTTCTTCTTGTTCAAACTAACTAGGCTTACAGCCATTCTTCTTGCTTGCTCAGCTCCTGGTTCCTAGAATATCTCAGTCTCTGTCCCACCTGTTTTTAGTCTAAGTGGGTGTATCTGTTCCGTTAAATGTGCTTCTAGCACAGTGCCATCTCCCCAGCCTTTAATGCACCGTGCTGATTGCCAGCTCCCAGCAGGGATTAGCTTAGGGATGGCATGTAACACGTACAGCATGCAGTTTCAGCCATGCAGCAGGACAAAAAGAGAAAGTGTTTGGTATTCGGGCTTCTTGCAGTTGCTGAGGATCTTTCAGATCATATTTTTTATATTATTTCTGCCTATCTTAGCTACCTCATGATCTGATCTGCAGTCTGATCACAGCCTTCCTGGACAGCTTCACAAAATGTTACAGGGTTTTAAAAAGTACAGCTTTATTAGCCAATGTTGGGTCTGTATTCCAGACAAAAAGCTAACCCTGATGATCACTGTGAGTTCAGAAGTTTTCAGAGTAACTTTACTCTGTTAGATGAGACTGGATTGAAATGCTGCAGTTTGTACAAGTGAGTAAACGAGCAGGCTTCATAAGCTCAGATACTGAAGAACAGAAGTATCTGCCTCAGCAGAGTTCCTGGGGAAGATGCTTACAGTGAGAGGGGTTGCCAGGAAGAGAAGGTGCCTGTAGAACCAAAGTATTGTGGGCATGTGTTGATTAAACAGATCTTGAAAGACGGATCCCTGCATCCCACTCTTTGAGGAGCAGTGTGATCAAAAAAGTAATTTGCTGTTGGGGAGGTGGCATTTTGTTAGAGATGAAGAGTTGAAGAACAGGATCAGAGAGAATGACATGGGGATGGAGGCAAAGGTAAAAATGCTATAAATGCAAGAAGAAATGAGAGTGGAAGAAAAAGGCCATTATGACTTCTTCATCTCAGAATGAAGGTTATTCAAGAGAAGACTGAAAGGGAGATAGTAGGATTCATATCAGTTCCAATAGCACAAAGGAGTGTGACTATTGAATGCTGATTAGGTGATCCACAATATAAAGTACCATGCTGCACTAATTAAAGATATTTTTAAAGACTTTTAGTTGATTAAAACTAAGAAAAAACCAAAACTCACCAATGGAAAAAGAAGTTAGGTCTCTAAATACTGCTAGTTGGGAGAATGCTTGTCAGATACATCCCCACTGGGTGAATAACCACTCTAAGGAGTAATACTGAGAATGTACAGAAGAAGCAGGGGTAGTAGCAAGGACTGTGTGTAACCCTGTACATCCTCTCCTTCCCATGTCATATGGCAGAAAAAGAAAAAGCAGGATCACACTCAGATGGTGCTGAGGAATTATCTTGGTACTGTTCCAGAATTAAAAGAATGCTTTACCTGTGGCTTCAGTTAGCTGGATGTGTTGGAGGTGGAGAAGAGGTAGGATGGTGGATCATGGCCACTGGAGGAGGAAAAAGCAAGGCGGAAGCAAAGCTGAAAGAATGTGGTTTGTGCAGGTCTAGAGACCAGATAATCCCTTAACTAAGGGTCTTGCTTTGTGGTAGAAGAATATGAAGTACACACCCTCTGTTATTCTCCCTTACTGGCATAATACTAACAAAATCTTCTGCTGGCTGCTGGGAGCAACTGGAAGTAGACTGAGAGGGGGAAAAAGACTTGGCCTAATTGAAGCAAGAAGGATACAGTAACTCGGCCAAGGCAGCCGGGAGAGGCTGGGCTGCGCTCTTCCACCTTCAGAGGCAAGGCTGTACAGAGCTCACTGTACAGAGCTCTTGCGAAACTCTGTTGGGCATGTTCTGTGCAAATGTCATTGTACCTGCTTGGAATAGAGCAAAGCTTTTGCAGAGCAGGGGGCAAGCAGGAGAAATCCTTTAATAAATAAAGGCAGAGAGATATCTCCTCACTCATGTTCTCTTGGACAGCAGCTGTCAAACCTATTGGACAGTCTTTTCAGAGAAGTGGAATGTGTGCTAATAAAAATTGTTTCAAAGTAATCAGAGCTTGTAATTGTAGAAGATTCTGGAACAGTCTTCCTAAAGGAACAAAACATATGTAACAGCTTCAAGATACATCCTTACTTGGATTATGTAATAACTTTTCCTATAGCAATAGGAAACTGCACTGAGTAGTCCAGGAGGGACTTCCTAGACTGTTCACCTGAGCAATCTGATGGGAGTGATACTGACAGCATAAGGAAGGGTTTCCCACACTGTACAATCTGACTCAGTGTTACTCCAAAAAGCTGTTGTCATTCTATGTCCTAGTTCTGCAAAGTGCTTAAGTACATGTACACATCAAAGCACATTTCTGTTTGTGCCAGTCACTCAGCTATGTATGTGCCCTACTGGATTTACATAGTGTTTAAGAAAAGAAGCTACAGCTTGGAAAAAAAAGCTACTGTGCATGGGTATGAGGCGAGATGTTTTACTTAAAAATTCATCCTTTCAAGCTGCTTGCTTAGATTCCACCTAATGATACCAGATGTGTTCAACTTAAATGCACCTCTCTTGAAAGCAATGCTTCAGGTGTGATAGGAGTGCAGTATGTGAGAACGTAATATATGTCTTGATGTTGACGTTCTTCTTCTCCTCAGCTGGGGATTTCTGGGTGCATCATGTTTTATTTCTTAAGTGCTTCAGAACTCGCTTGGAAATAGTACCCAGTCATATGAATGGTTGTACTCCCCTTGCCCCTGAGAATCCCATTGTGCAGATAACAACTGTGGCTTGTCCAGAGAGGGATTTCCTCCTCAAACATTCAGTTTAAGTTTAGGCTTCTATAGCTAGCCTTAAGAAATGTTGGAAATTTTTACTTTTATGTGCCCTGTCTTTCTCCTTGGGTTGAGAGTTGTGATTCAGCAACATATTTAAACATTTGCTTCAATCTGTCCTTCTCTGGAAGCATGGGTTAGGGATCACTGAAATAGTGATTCAGTGCTGCCAGTTTGGCATGAACTTAGTACTTTGAAAAGTTAATGCTAAATAACCTTTGAAAGACTTTCGGTGTGTGATTTAAAACTTCTGGCATAAGTATCTGATTTTTCTTGTGCTTGTTAATTTAGTAAGGGATTCTTGCCCTGGTTTTATGTTGTAGACTACATCTGTTCAGTCAATATTTTTTTTTGCCCCCTACCCTCCTGTTTTTTAATTTCTCTCTCTCCCTCTCACCCTGCCCTTTTGTTTAGATCGCTCCGGAATAGAAAATGTCAATTCTGTGGAGGCACTTCAGGAAACACTAATCCGTGCATTAAGGACCTTAATTATGAAAAATCACCCAAACGAAGCCTCTATTTTCACAAAACTTCTTTTGAAATTACCTGACTTGCGTTCCTTAAACAACATGCACTCTGAAGAACTGTTGGCCTTTAAAGTTCACCCATAGGCCTTTAGGTCTCATTTGTACTTGGACTTGCCTCATGTTAAACAGTTTTGTGCTAAAATATGTATTTATACAGTTGTACCACTTGTTGGAGAGAGTTCACAGACTGTGAACAGTCGATAGCTGTCCCATAACCATGCAATAAAGCTTTGGCAGGTGCTTTCAGCTGATGGCGGCGCAGCCTTTGGAATCCTCCACGGCATCCAGGCCCAGCTGTGCCCACTCCTGCAGAAGAGGCTGTGATGAGCTCAAGTAAAATGGACTCTTCTTTCATTTAGGAAAAAGAACCACCACTGCCCTCTCATGTAAACTGAATGCAAAGTAGCTGCGTATGTGCTTATGGAGCATGGAATGGGGTGGGAACAATCCTGTGCTAATAGGAAAATGGAAGAGCTGATTTAATTGGTCTTTCACTTATCTAATAGATGTATGTCTGTGTCTCTTGATAACTCACTCATGGTTTCACTGTTGTTATTCCATTAAACCCAATGGAATGGTTTCAGCCTGCACCAACTCTTCACTGAGCGTGTGTTCATGCCATGTGTATATAATATAAATAGTTAAGTAGTGAGTGTTTATGGCTATATAAAGTACAGAGTTGTGTGTATATATGTGTATGTATATAAATAGTTCTATACATAAAGTATACATATAATTTCTTCACAATATTTTAAACTGTGAAGGAATTTAAACTTAAAACAGAAGGTGATCTATGGAAAGAACCAAATAGATGCACTTTGCATATTGCTGAACTAATTATCTGAGCATTTTTTAGAAAACATCAAATTTGCATTAATATGCTGTGTTTGTTAATTAAAAAAAAAAAAAAACAAAAAACAAAAAAAACCAACCAAGAGTGGCACTAAAGAGGCAGAGTCAAATTCAACTTCCAAAAGGGTTTTGTAGAGAATCTCAAGTAGAGATGGTGGGTTGTGGCACTAATGAGATTGATTGTCCATTGCCACTGAGGTTCTTATGTTCTGATAAAGGTTAAATAAGCACCAGATGCTCTTCAAAAACTTCAGCACAGCCAGAAAGAATCTGTCAGATTAATAGCAATGTCTGTCAGAAGAAGAAAAAATGGGAAAAATGTATCCATGGCTGCATTTGGGTGTATGTGTGTTCTGTGACTGTTTATTTCTTGCAATACATCATTTTGCTGCTTCATTGCTAAATGAGAATTGAAATGTGAGATTCCCCACGTCTTTTCTCCATCTGGGCTTTGTGGTTCCCATGCCTGTTCTTCTGGAGCTCTCCATTGGTGTGTGTGCATGTGAGCGTGTGTGATGTGCAGAGAAGGTGCATTAGATGGTCTGGACTTTTTTTTTTTCTAAAAAAACACCACAAAAACCAACCAAACAAATGGGACTTTTTTTGTTGTTTATGCCAGTAGCACATTACAGAGCAGATCCACAAGGTGTAAGATTCTGCTGCTTTTCCATCTAGGAAAGCAGCTCTCTATGGGTTTTTTTCCATTTGTAGCAGGACCTGGCACCAGAAAAGAGAGATTAAAAGAAGTCAAAGCAGTTGTGTTAATTAGTTACGTTTATGTTTTACTAATGTGGGAAGAAGATGCTCCATCACATTTGTTCAGTTAACTTGCCTTAGAGGTAGCCCTCAGGGTCTCCAGTGTTTGGTGAAGCTACTCTTCCAGGGGAGTCTGTTCCTGGTAGTCAGGGCCAGGACCCAGGAGGCCTCCAGCCTGCAGAGCTCCTGCCCGCACCACGGTGGGTTGAGAGGAGCCCTCCTGCCTGTGATGGAGCTGCAGCAGAAGCAGACCTGTGCCTGTTGCTCAGCATCAGGATCTGGGATGGGAAGAGGAAGGGCTTGCACCCTGCCGTGCTCCCCTCGCCTTTGGGCTGGGGTTTCCACCTCAGACAGGAGGCTGAGAGCAGGCAGGGCAAGTGCTTGATAAGAGGTGTGGAAAATTCAGCTGTAGCCTTGGCTAAGGAGCAGAAGAGCCCACCCTTTCCCCAGGCAGGGCTGCCCTGCTTCAAGCTGCTTTAACCACTGGGTAATGACCCTTTCGTACATACAGTTTTACTACCCAAATGTTCTATCAGGGCATATTGTCCTAATTTCTGTTAACAGTTTGCATCCTACCAGTATTATTAGTTTGAGAGCTTCACTGAATTATGCATCGAACCATTCAGACTTTAGAGAGGACACAGTCACACGGTTTTTATTGTTTAGTTGCTGCAATGACTTCTTTGTAGACCCCATTTCAGACACGGAAAGTACAGTTAGCCCTTGGTTGTTTTGGGAGGGAAGAAGGCTTCTTACAGAGATTGCCACCCTACAGCTTTGTTTTGTTGTGTTTTGTTTAATTTTTTTTTTCTTCTTAAAACTGTATTATTAAGCCTTTAGGAATGTATAACCAGGACTGAGTAATTACTGCTTATGAATTTTTTTTAGTTAGATTGACCATGTATGCCTATAGATAGATATTCTAACTTGTGCAATTTAGTTCGAAATAATCTTCCTGTACATAATGGAAAAACTCACATAACAGAAAAAAAAAAAAAGCCCCAAACAGATTGACTGAACAAAAAGCTGATTAAAGTATGGTTCAAAAAGGACCCATGTATTACAAACCCTAGTTGGACTCTTAGAAGAAAATCTGAACTCATTGTGTTAGCTGTGTATTGTGAGCTCTTCTTTTACTGTGTCACTGGTTATACACTTGTTAAATGCTGAGATAATAGACTTCATGCCAGGCATTTGAGTACTGTAGATTGGGTCATTGCTGAAAGATTAATGTACTGTATGACTTAAATGAAATTTTTATTCTTGATTTTATTCTTGATTTTGTTCTTGTTTTAAAAGATTAAATATGGGCATTATGTCAGCAAGCTAAACTTGTGTGTCCGTGTTCTTTGTATTTCTCTGTATGAAATCTGGCAGGGAGGGCAGCACGCTGGGATGAACAAAGCAGAAGAGATTCTCTTCTGGATGAGAACATCAGCTGCTGTAAGGTCACGGGGCTGTGCTGGGGCACAGCAGCAGGGAGAGCCAGCATCTCCCTCTGTCTGTGCCACTGCTCTTGTCTTCCCAGGTGTCTGGATGGGGTTTTCTGGTGCGCTCCATTTGCTACAGTGACAGGGCTTTTTTGGGTGTGTCATTAAAATAGTTATTTTAAACACTGGGTTAATGTGGAGAATATAACTTGTAACTGAGAAAAGGATAAAACACTAAAGAATAAAGCTGAAAATAAAAATACTGTTTAAGACAAGTCTTTGGGTTATAAGAAAGGTATAGAAGAAACAGAATAGGAGGGCAAAGATCTGTTATTTTTCCAGTTTCATTTCCTGTTTTAGAGTGTGCACTCTTCTAAGACATGAGAGAAGCTTCTCCAGAAAATGTTGTATCTACTGGTATTTTTAAAAAAAGGCACACAGCAAAAAAAGTTGAACAAATGATTACTGCCAGCATTGGAAAAAATAACAGCACAAAAATGCCTTTTTTTTTTTTCATGACACATTTTCTCTGGTGCCATGTTTGTACATGGCTTTTCTCATTCCCACAGAGTCTGTGAGCAGTGCAACCAGGCACAGAGGTTCCAGAGCCTGGGAGGTCCTTGGGAAGAGCTCTGCTCAGCTCTTGCTGCGCTGCTGTGAGTGGGCCACAAGTAATGCTTCCCTGTTTGGCTGCAAGAGCCTTAGCACAGCAAATGGCGGGGGCAGGAAAGGCATTTCCCAGCACAAACACGTTTCAGTTCCTCTTGCTCTCGCAACCTCCCAGTCTGGTAAGACGCTGTGGGGATGGGAGCAGGAACTCTCTGTGCTTGTTCGTGGGGAATTTGCTGGGCTCGGAGTCTGCAGTGCCGGCCTGCGTGTGAGTGTGCCCACAGCCGCCCGGCCTGTCCTCACTCCACCAGGAAATGGTGAATGTCACAAGGAAAACAGAGCTATGAGTGTTCTGTGTGAAAGTGTGAACTGATGGGGCTGTGGGCAGCCAGCTGCCTCCTGCTCTGGCTCAGGACCCAGGGGCTGTGCTGGGCGGCAGCAATCGGCATTTGCAGCTCAGCCGCTGAGCTCTTGGATTACAGAAACAATTCCTACAAGGAAGTAATTGGCACTTCCTCCTCTTTGATGAGTACAGCGAGCAGCTGCGAGAGCCTTCATCAGTGAATGCCGCCTTTTTTTTCCCCTTTTAATTTACTTTTTTTTATTTAAAGCTGAAGTTTGGAGTGGGGAGGGAGGAACATCCAGGTATGAGGAGAGCCTGGAGGCAGCCGCCTCTGGCAGCTGACTGAGCTGCAATGGGCTTGTTGAAAATGCTTGTTGAAAGCACTCTAGAGCCTGTGCTTGCTGGGCAGGAAAGTTGGTCAAGGACACAGATGCATCACCAGCAAGAGAGGAGCTGAAGGAGCTGAGCAGGTGTCTGTGGAGGCTGACAGGCTGCACACTTCTGGTTATTTGGAAAAAAACTTGCCCATTCACACCAAAAAAACTTTCCTCTGTGCAGACACTGCTCTGCCGCACCAAGTTCCTTCACAGAGCAGTTTCTACCTGCTGTAAACACACTCCTGGATTGTTTGTGAATGCACAGCTTGCACTGATATGGGGCTGAGCCGTTCTTTCTCCTGCTTGGCCAGAATTCCCACAGCCAGGTTTGCTCCCCTGCATTGCGCCCCAGGACTGCCTTTGCCTCTAGCTGGAAAGGAATCCTCAGGGGATAACTTGTAAAATTGCATTCTTAAAACTTGATGGGGGAGTTACCTTCTCAAAGGGCCTTTCTACCTGCCCCCCACCCACTCAGTTCAAGACGATTGTAACTCAAATTATTCCATGCAGCAGCATTGAGCACTACTTGTAAGATGGTACAAGGCAGAGGAAAGCAGCCACGTGTCAAAAACCCATCTGTCTCAGAAACTGCAGCTCAAAATGAAGTATGGCTTGAGAGGCCTGCTGCTGGATTGCTGCTGTACAACAGCTCTTCTCCATCATGGATGATGCTCCATAGGCCTCATGCAGGCAGCCCTGGATTAGCTGCAGTGGTAGTGCTGTATAAAATGAGGCTGCCACTAATGCCCTCTTGTATGCCACTTTGGCAGGTTCAGTTGCCAGCACACAGCTGAAGATTGTCTCTGACCTAGGCTGGACTCTGACTTGGTTCTTGCACAGTCCCAGAATATTGGGAGGATCTCAAGGAGAACCTCAAGTATCCTTTGGTCCCCTCCCCTCTGCTCATGCAGAAGCCTGAGGAAGCACATCCCGATAGCTGACTTCTCTTCTGGACAACACTTTGGATAGAGAAAACACATGGGTAAATGGTCAACCTAATGTGCACCTGGTTTCCCAGAGGCAGATGGCAAAAATGATTAAACAATTTAACAATGTTGCATTTCCACAGTGTCTAAACCAGCACCTCTCAGGCTGGCTTGTGGTGCAGAGCTCAGCCAATGCTGCATGAAGGATTTTTTCTTTTCCCCTTTTTATCCTTGCCCAATAGGAACCTCTCCTGCCTTGTCTCATGCTGCTTAACATGTCTGTGGCTTGGCAGCCCTGTTTCCTACTGTGCAGTGTGCCTTTGCCCTCTGTGTGCCCATGCACAGGCTCCCCCTTGTTGGGAGTTTGACACGGGGCCAAACTGACCCCCTGCACACACACCTGCAGGGGAACATCTGTCCTGTTAGTGCCTTTATGAGACTGAGCAAAACTGCCAGGTTAATGCATCACAAAATGAATGCTGGTTCTTACACTTCACAAAGAGAATTCAGTCATGTTTTCCATAATTTGTGGAATTCATGGAAAGCTGCCAGGAGGAAAATGTCTGGGGGGGGGGTCGGGGCGGGGAGATGGTTGATAGTCGTCCAAACATGAACCAGCAGTGTGCCCAGGTGGCCAAGAAGACCAATGGCATCCTGGCCTGTATCAGCAGTAATGTAGCCAGCAGGACCAGGGCAGTGATATCCCCCTGTGCTCAGCACTGGTGAGGCCACAACTCAAATCCTCTGTTCATTTTTGGGCCCCTCACTGCAAGAAAGACATTGTGGGGCTGGAGTGGGTCCAGAGAATGGCAATAAAGCTGGTGAAGGGTGTGGAGCACAAATCTGATGAGGAGCAGCAGAAAGGAGCTGGGTTTGTTCAGCCTTCAGAGAAAAGGAGGCTCCAAAGGGGGACCTTATCACTCTCTGCAGATATCTGACAGGGAGGTGTAGCCAGATGGGGGTCAGTCTCTTCTCCCAAGTAACAAACATCAGGACAAGAGGAAATGACCTCAAGCTGTGCCAGGGCAGGTTTAGATTGGAGATTAGGAAAAATGTCTTCACTGAAAGGGTGTTCAGGCTGCTCAGGGAAATGGTAGAATCACCATTCCTGGAAGTATGGTAGATGTGGCACCTGGGGATGTGGTTTAGTGGTGGACTTGGCAGTGCTGGACTTGATGGTCTTAGAAATCTTTTCTAACACAAATGATTCTTTGATTCTATGATTCTATAATTATTTACAATCATCTGCCCTCTGCCTCACAGAAGCTCTGTGCTAGAATGCCAGCATACCAGGAAGCCCAGTACTGTCACTCAATAGCTGTTTGCTTTTAATAAATACATCTACATGCAGCAAATGCTGTGATAATCATGGGTACAAAAGTACCATTATTCATGCAGGTGCTTCACCAATGGAGAGGTCTTTCCATTGTTTTCTGGGGCAAAGTGGGGTGTCACTTTTTAACTTCACACATCACTTTTTAGCCTTACCATAAATAAAGCCTTTATTGGTATCTAAATTAATGTAAGCTCTGCACTGGGTTGTTCTTGCACAGGATCCTCTCTTGAGCATAGGTGGGCTGAATTAAAGCACTGCTGTGAATAGCTAGGGGGATCTCCTGCCAGCAATACCAGGAATTAACTTATACCTGCAGCCAAAATTCCTTGGCATGAATGAGAAGGCTGTGGGCTCAGCCTTTGCTGCTTTGTAGGTGTCAGCCTCCCCCAGCTGCCCCAGGCTCCACAGCTTCTGATCCACGCTCAGACTGAAAATCTGGCTCTGAAAAGCACTGCAGACAAGACAGGAGTGTGTCACGTTTGGGGGGTTGGAGGAGATGAGGAGATGACAAACATGGGATGGGCCAGGATAATAAGTCTTGGTGACTACATTCACAGGTAATAATTATTTTCAAATCATGGAGAAGGTCCCTGTGTTTGCTCCTTCCCACTTGCCAGGTGTCTGCAGGTCTGTAACCAGGTCAGGATCTTTAAAAATAGTTCTGGGCCTGAAGGACAAAGTGATTGCAGACTCTGATGTACTGACCATGCTTGTCTATGGTGAGGATTTCCAGTTATGGCCTGGCCTTCAAACACAGTCAGCACAAACCCTGGATGTCTGCTTTGCTTCTTCACCCATCTTAGCTCCTAAAATGGCCAGAAATAGTTATGACAGAGCTATGCTTGCCTTAGTGACACAGGTTTCCTTGCTTAGTCCTACCATTTCATTAGAACTAAGAGAAATAAAACTGTAAGACCCTCAGAACCAGGACACAGCTTTGTGTGCCTATTCACATGCCTTGCAGTTCCTGCTCACAGAATCATAGAATGGTTTGGGTTGGAAGGGAGAGATCAATGGATGGGTAGAGACCCTATCCACTAGAACAGGCTACTCATCCGACCTGGCCTTGGGCATTTCTAGAGATGGAGCATTCACCACTTCCAGGGGTGGAGCATCCTGTTCCAGTGCCTCACCACCCTCATTTCCTAGCATCCAAGCCAAAACAGCCTTCTTTCAGTTCAAAGCCATTAACCCTTGTCATATCACAGCATACCCGGGTAAAAAATCCCTCTCCAGCTCTCTTGTAGGCCCCCTTTAGACAGTGGAAGCCTCCTATAAAGTCTCCCCAGAGTCTTCTCTTCTCCATCCCCAACCATCTCAGCCTTCATAGGAGAGGTGCTTCAGCTGTTTTAGCATGTTTGTGGCCCTCCCCTGGACACAGTTCAAGAGGTCCACGTCTTTCTTATGTTGGGGGAACTCCAGATGGGGTTTCATGAGTGCAGAGTAGAGGGAGAGAACCTCCCCCATTGACCTGTTGGCCATGCTGTTTTTGATGCAGCCCTGATGCAGTGACTGCCTCTTGGCTTGCAAACTGGCACAGTTTAGGCTCAGTAGCTGGTTCAGCCCAGTGACCCAACCACAATACTTTGTCCAAATCCCCTCATGTCTAGCAGCTGCTGAGATTTCCACAGAGGAGAGATCAGCTTTAGCCTCATCCTGCTGGGGTGCAGCTGTATTTCTGTGCTGCTGCTCTCCCAGCGCTGCACATGTGCATTCCTGTGTGCTCAGCTGGGCACTGCTGAGGCTGGCTCAGGGACGGGAAGGTGGCCTCAGCCAGGAGTGTGCATCCCTCAGGACTGTGCATCCCCACCTGAGAGAGCAGTGTCAGTGCCCAGAGCCTGTGGTGCTGCTCTGGCTGGCCAGCCTGGCAGTGGGAGAACCTGAATGAGTGTGACTGCATGGCAGCGGGTTGCATTCCTGGTGCTGCTGCAGCTTTGGCTTAGAATGATGAAGTGGTGTAGTGAAGGCAAGGTCTAGAGAGAAGCAGCTGAGGTTTAGTTCCTGCTCTGTCCTTACTCACTATGTGCTCTTGGGCATGTTGTGTCCCCTCACTCTGCCCGAGCTTCCCCAGCTGCATAGCAGTGCTTACCATGTGAGAATGGCACGGCCTCCCATTCCAGGATGTTAGCTGACTGCTGGGACAGCCCTAACAGGAGCTTGTGTCTTTCCCAAAGTGCTGAGGAACTGCCATGTATTAGCAAGGGACCTTCCTGCCCTGGAATTACCAGGGTAGGTTTTGTCTTTGGAGTGTCTTAAAAGATACAAGAAAAAGCAAGACTCCGGTGTTAATACAAGAGGACTTTATTGAAGTCTAAAAGGAGTGCCTTGAAGCACTTATATCCTTATATTAATAAAGTTTAATAGCAATAAGAAAAGTATTTGAAGAGGACTGCATAATGTCATTACATTTACCTTAAACCTGGTGTTACAGTTTCAAACAAACCATATGTGTTCATACCTCTCTGGAATGAGGTGTGGGCACTGTGTTTCCTTCACATTTCCTCTTGATGCAGGTATAACCCAGCCTCCTCTGTGCTGAGAATAATTTTAATGTGAAGGTCTGTCTCAGTCTTTCTGTTACCTCTTCAAATGGACAAATGTTTTCAACACAAGCACTTCAAGAGAGACCTGTATGCACAGAGCTGCTGGGGTGAACTCACGGTCCAAACCACAGTTCAAGTCACAGTCATTTTGTTGCTACAGAAAACAAACCATCTGGGAGGACCATTCTTTGGAGAGTAGTGTCAAGGTAAGCACTATTCAGCCCTCAAAAAGGCAGGTTAATAAAGTATCATATTCCTCTGTTCCACTCACCTCTCCACCCAGCAGTATCCACCCCAGCAGTATTCTGTGTCTCCCACAGAAACACTGGGATACAATAGCTGGCTGTGCCACCCCACTCCTGCACAAAGGCCAACAGCTCCCTCAAAACCCATCTTCATCAATCCCTTTAAACTGAGCTGCCAGATTTTGCTCCATGGCAGCCAGAGACCAGAGACAAGGCCCTTGAGCCCTTCTGTTCATGCTATCCTGCTGATCAAAAAAGTGTAAGAGTTACTGAATCATAGAATCATTAAGGCTGGAAAAGACCTTTAAGGTAATCAAGTTCAACCATTGACCTAACTGTGCCAAGTCCACCATTAAAGCATGTCCCCAAGTTCCATATCTACACTTTTGTGAACACATCCAGGATGCTGATTCCATCACTTCCCTGGGCTTCCTGTTCCAACATCAGATCACACTTTCAGTAAAGGAATTTTTCCTAATATCCAATCTAAACCTCCTCTGGTGCAACTTGATGCCACTCCCTCTTGTTCCTGGGAGAAAAGACTAATTCCCACCCGTTTACAACTTCCTTTGAGGTGATAAGGTCCCCCCTGAGCCTCTTTTTCTCCAGTGATGTTGCAAGAGGGGCTGTTCCCTCCATAAGTGACAGGACTGGCCAGCTGAGAGCAGTCTTTAACCACAGAATTAAATTTATCAGTGCCTGCCAAAGCCCAAGGCCTTGACCAAACAGAAGCTGCCTGTTTGGGCTGGAATCAGCTGCTGCAAAGGGAAGAAGTGCTGGTCTGCAGGAGGGCCACCTCCTCATGCACAACCTGAGCATGAAGGAGAAGAATTCTGTCCCCAGTCCAACAAGACTGTAGACCCTTCCTCTGAGCTCTTAGCTGGAAGGATCAAAATGCAGGTTTGAAAGAGACAAAAAGAGAAGCTGAAGGAGAGAGGGAAGTGAAAAATCTAGTGGATAAAGGGCATTCCCTCAATCTAGGAATGTACTCAAAAAAGCTTCACTTCCTTAGACATCATTTGCAGCACCATCCTTTTAGTTAGTCTCATCTAAGTATCTGAATACTAACCTGTGGCTAGACCCTGAGCTGCAGAGTCCTGTCTGGCTTGTGCCTCTTCCCCTAAAGGGAACTGTGTTATTCCTTAGAATTTCTGGAAGGGGGCACTCTGGCTCCAGGATTGCAGCCCAACACACTGCTCTCTGCTGCTGGTTGCGGCTCAGCCCAAAAGGGAAACTTAGGAAAAAATAAACAGTTCATATCCAGCTTTGAGACAGAGACATTAGAAAGAGAGGGATAAACTGCTGCTCTAGGGACAAAGATAATGTAGAAGTGAATTTATTGAAATGTCAGGGCAAATGGGAATGACATAACCAAATAATCAAAAGGGGGAAAGAAAAGAAAGTATCTGAGATGATAAAAAATTAAAATGGCAAACACAGCACGACAAGGAGCAATTACCCTGGGCTGAAAGCAGAGAAAATGTACAGCACAGAGCTATACAGAGAGTAGCGGTAGAGCACTGTGCAAAATGAAAACAATAAAGCAAAATATAATTAAGAACAATTCAAGCCACCCAGATGCATTTGTAGTTCAGCTAGGATGCCAAATTCAGTTAATAACTGCTTCCAGCTGCTCAGCAATGCACAGTCATTTCTCACTGCAGCCTCTGCATTGGAGCTGGGCAGAGCATTAGCTCCACAAACAGGCACAGGCCCTGGAACACAGCAAGGCAGCAGGAGGGAATTAGAGGATGGGAAGAGCCCCAAATCACTGCTGAGCGTAATTGGGATGCAATGTGGTCTACTGAGCTCCTCTTGGTAGTGGGCATTTGGTGAGGGGAGGGGGAGGTGCTGCAGCAATAGAGCTGGAGCATCAAAGGGATGTCTCTGTAGGGTCTCTGCCTTTGCCCATGGCTCCTGCCACTCATCTCCCCTCTCGGCTGCTGTTTCTCCTGGTGAAAGAAGGATGAGAGAATGACCCTTAAGAGCAAGCAGCTCTTTACAGAATAGGACTTAACACCAGCCTCTATGCTTCCTCTGGGGCCTGGAAATAACAATACCAGATACCTTTAACTTTCCTCCTTTTTAGTTTTTGTTTGTTTGTTTTGGTGGTTTTTGTTTTTGTTTTGTTTCGAATCTGTACGAGGATTCACCTTTTCCTGATTTTCTTTTCGTTTTTTTTTTCCTTCCCAAACCCAGGAGGGCTCAGAAGTTAGCTTTCTCCTGTTTAAACACAGGGATTCCACCTGGCCAGCCACTGAGTGCTCGTGCACACACAGACACACCCACAAACACAAATACATGTGCACGTGCACACACAGACACCGTTCCAGCACCTGGGGCTTGATGGGGACCAACCACTGCAGGCATGGACTTGCAGCACGAGCATCTCCTAAGTTTTCCAGGGGATGATGTTTTGTCCTGTAAACAAAACAGTCCTCCTATAATCAAATAATCTTTGAATCACTTCTGGGAGGCAGGACATGGAGACTGCCAGCAAAACTGAGAACAAAACAAAGACTGAGAAGAGGCACAATGGGGAGCTGAAAAACATTTTCCCCCCTCTCCATCCCCCTTTTTAATTACCATCAAGCCTAGTCTGTGATGCTGAAATGGCCTGTGTTTGTTAATCACAGCTCATTTGGTTGTGTAGGAAGGTATAAATAGAGTTTCATGTGTGACTGCTGGGAGCTGTGAGCCAGCCCTCTGGGTTTTTTGCACTGCTTCTATGAATAGCAGTTCTTAATGTGTTTATATGCCAGGCCCCAACTCCAGAGGATTCTGCTGGAGTCTGCTGTGGTTGCACTCCAGTTGAGAGAAAGGAATCCAGCTCTGCTGTGCCTCTTCTCAAGTCCCATCTCCAGCAATACCTCCTGTCCTTGCCAGATGAGGTGACATCAAGGTTTACATCATGTCTTGTGCAGCTCCCTTTGTTCCAGCTCTGCCCACTTGCCAGTCGAAGAGCAGCAGCCCCTGCTCTGACCTTCCAGCACCTCCAGCCATACATATCCTCTCCTTTCCTGAGACCCCTCCTCACCTCTGGCAGGTGTGCAGCCAGCTTCAGACTCTCTCCCACATCCCACTGTGTCCTGCCTGTCTTTTCTGGCTGTCTTCTTCAGCTCAGGTTGCCTGACCCAGGGCTGTTGGAGCTTCCTTGTTCCCACTGACACTTGCCTGCTTGTTTTTGATCCTCTCCCCCTTCCTCTCCCTAATGAAAATGTTGCCTTGCAGCCTCTCCCATCCCACCACCCCATGACACCGTCAATAATTGGCTACAAAGACAATTTGATTTTGTCCTGAGAGCCTGATTTGTGCCTGGGAAGCCCAGAAGCAATCAATAGCATTTTATCAAAGACAGAGTGATCAAGGAGGGGAAAAGAATCTACGGGTGATGTGCCATAAGACCAGAAGAATGGTTACCAAGCACTGAGCAGCACGCCACTGACAGCTCAGTAATGCCATAGACACACAGCTGTGTCAGCCACAGCTTTCAAGCTGTTTAAGCTGTCAACCTTTTGAGGTATTTTTGGTTTCTCTGCCTATTGACTCAACACCAGGATACTGTACCAGAGATCTCAAAGATTGTCTGTTCAGGTGGGAGGGCAAGAACCCAGTTCTATTCCACTTAACTCCTGCCAAGACAGCAACTGAATGATGGCAAGGTTTTAGAGAAAGGTTGTAAGTGCATTTTCAGGACCAGTCTTGCATTTAAAATTTTCAGACTACATTGATCTTTAGCTGTGGGGAAACACAGTTCATTTTCTTCCTTGTTTACATATAACCCTGATTTAGCTTTGAAATGAACAGTAAGTTCATAGGAAGGTCTGTCCTTCAGACACTCTGTGTGTCCCTGCTAAGACACCTGTGTCACTTTGCTGTTGATGATGAGTGGGCCATGACAATGACATTTTCATCATCTCTTACCTAAAGATGGGGAAGGAGCTGAATAACCCCTGGTTGTAAATTTCTTCTCCTCTTTCACTGTCACGTCTGAGCCCACAAGAAAAATGTTTGGCTGCTGTGGGAGAGTTGGGGAGCAGCCACTGAACAACGGATAGATTATGAATTTAATGGCACACAAGGCAGCCTTTGCTGAGAACTTTACTAGTTGCACTCTTGCCTTCTGGCATGGGATCTACAGGCTGCACTGCTGTGTCCTTGTGCCTGAAGAAGCCTCGGTGGTCTCTTGGAACCTGGCTGCTGCTGCTGTGTGGCTGTGGGTCAGCATCCCACAGCATGAGCAGTGCGAGCTGTTACCCGAGGTAAAAAAGGGTGTTACTTAAATTCAGCCTCACTGAATGATTATAGATGAGAACAAGAAAACCACCAAGGGTTTGGAGCTTACAAGTTCTCAATCTGCACTGTGCTGATTCACAGTATCATGCCCCAACCCTGTGCCTGACAGAGATTTTATATCAACAGGAAGGATTTTTTCTCCATCATGCCAAAACTATTGTGGGCTACCTCAGACATTTCAACACTCTCAGTGATAAATATCCAAGTCAAGGAGATGCTTAGCTATTTAGCAATATGTGCATGTGGCAATAAAGTTGTACAAGGCTAAGAATTCCTGCCATGTGCTTTTCATCAGTGTAATAGAAAGAATTATGTAGTCAATCAAGCCTAATAGTGATTATGCATCTAATTTTTGTTCAGCCAAAACAACATCAAGGACAAGTTTTTCAAGAGCTCTTGACTATGGCAAAGAAGTGCTAGCTCTTCTTTTTTTTTTTTTTTTTGGCTGCTACTCTCATTAATTAACATGATTTGTGCTTCCATTGTGATGAGAAGCACTTCAGAAAGATGCCAAACATAAATATAAAAATTAACAGCAAAGTGAGATCAAACAAAAAGACACTGGTTGAGGGAGACACAGCTAAGTTTTCCCACACCATCACTTTTTTGTATTTATCTTGTATTTCTTTATTTAGTTGATCCTTCTCTAGGAAATCATAAATCCCTCAGAGAAGAGTAAGCCTTACTGCTGAGGCTGCTATTGTGCATGAAGACTGCTGAATTATCCCTCAGCCTCCTTCCTTATCTGCAGACTATGTAGAACATTTTGAGGGCTGGGGTAATTATGAAAAAAAGAGAATACACCTGACAGTTTGGTTTTAAGCCTCTTCAAAGGCAATCTGTTTCTCTGAAGTTTCTGAAACAACAGAATATTGCAGGAATAATATGAAGACATAGTTCAAAAGCATCCAAATCCCTCTTCAGACTCCAAAGGCCTCTTTGGACTACCACTTGCATGCCACAGATCCCTGAAAACCACTACATAGCTGCACAAGATCACATGCCCATTGGCAAACCCTGCAGCTCATAGTTTGAACCTTTGGAGCTGTAGTTCATCCACAAAACCACCTTTTTGCTAAGCTTCCTGGCAGCCCTTCTGTGTGGCACCCCTGAGTAACACAAACAACCCTCATTATCCTTATCAAGAAAGAACAAATATAAAAAAATTAATATGTGGCCTAAAGTATTAAAATAACTTGTTAATCTCCCTCTCCTATTCTCATTCTCTTCCCCCTCAGAAGCTCATATCTTCATCTTTCCAGTCCATCAGCCTTAGAATGGTTGTGTACATTTTTTTCAGAACTTATTAATTGCTGCTAAAGAGCAAATTTCATGTTTGATAATAAGAATATAACATGGGGTGCAAAAAGGGTTGAGCATGTTGATAGTACTTAGCTGTGACTCCATGTAATCTTGAAATGATGCACTTCCACAATGTGGGCTTTCATCCACTTTACCCCTTTTTTCCCTCTGTCCCACATGGAACCCTTTCTATTGAATAAGCACTGAGCTTGTCTTTTGCCATAGTAAGGGGAGCTGAACCTCTCCTTTAACCTGAGGCCTCTTAACCGCTCTTTAGATTTTGGTTCCTTTAGAACACACCAAGGGTCAAAACTTACTGATGAGAGGGAAGGGTAAGATCAATGGGAGTACATAAAAGCAAAGAGAGAGAATGAAAGTATAATTACAAGCATCTTAAGAAAATGGCACATAAAAACTGGCACATAAAAAAATAGTACCTATTCCTTTTCTTCTTCTTCATTTCTTCATGATGCTGTTTCACATTCCTAGTGTTTACAGAGAATTAATTTTTCTGGACACTAGTGGAACTCAAAGAATGTTTCTGGGCTGACACACACTCAACTCCCATCAACACTCAACCTGTCATATTTTTGCCTTCCCCCAACTCCATGTGTCCTGACTCACATCAGGCATGAAGATGCCAGTCTCTTAAGGAAGCTAATATTTGCCTGCAGTAAAACCTGTGGCTACAATTTATCCAGGCTCCTGAATGGGTAAATAATAAACTCATTCTTGGACTGAATTGTAGAGTTTACCCGGCCAGCACTCTCAGACATCAATTACAGCAATGAGAATTACATCCTGAACCTACAACTCATAAGCACTTCTTCCTCAGTGTTAATTCATATCCATTAATGCAACAGCCAAAGAAATCACAGAGAAAATATCAGTGGAATTTATGTTACTTGACCTGTGGAAGAAAACATCATGTGTAGCAGAGCAGGAGCAAGCTTTCTGTTCCACACGGCTCAATTCCATCTCCTACATGCCAAGAAGATACTGAGAAGGCAGAATTGGGGGGGGGCTCAAGACACTTCTGTCTGCTGCAGACATAAAAAAGTGAATGGAGAACGAGGACCAGGCTGTTCTTTGTCTGGAAATCAGCAGGTTTTTACTCCATTGCTTCTGTTCCTCTGTCAGAACAGCACGCCCGCTTGCAAAATACCTGTGCTTGCCAGAAGGAAAGGTCTTGCCCTCTCAGGGATTCTTTTCACTCTCTTCAATTAATTTTATTAACACCCTGTAGACTCAGTTCTCAAGACAACAGGAGAAAATATTTCATCATTACAAGTGTTTCACAATAAGAGCCACGCAAAACCTAGCAATGCTCTGTGTGTGTTGCTATTAATTACCCTGTCAGAAAGCCTAGGAAGGCTTGATAAAATAAACTGCATTAAATCCACCATCCAAAGGAATTCATTCAAACAAGCAAAGCTGATTCAGGTAATTGCCAACAGTGTGGTATACAAAGGGTGACATTCAATGTGACATGTATGGAAGATATCAGGCTGTCCTACACTGCCCTAAAAGGTGTAAATATGACTCTTATTATTGTGCTATTTCTATATCATCAGTGCTCTAGGAAGGCAGAGTTATGTTATTTCCTTTTTGCAGAGAGTTTAGCTTAAGACCCGTGCCTGAGATCACACAGAGGATCCTGGGCTAAGGTGGGAATGTACTTTGGACCTCCTGAGTTTCATCTTCATCTTCATCAACCCCTTTCTTGTCTCATTTTCAATGGTGAACAGGGTCTACACCCAAATGGCAACAACAGCGCACCCCATAACCCAAACCAGAAGTCAAAACAAGATGAGGGACAAGTGGGTAAGAGGTGACACAGGCTTTAGCCTTGAGTGTGCCTCCAGAACTGCAGGTAGAGAAGTTGGAGCTCTGGGAACAGAATTCATTTGGGCTCTTGAGTCCCAGGAACCGAATGAAAAGCACATGAAGAAACCCCTATTCAAGGAACCTCCTACTGAACTACGCTCCTGGATTCCCATTTACAAACCATGTATTTGAGACAGAACAAATATCCCCATCCTCCCACTTCAGTGCACATTTTGTGATGAGCAGGCAAACAGGGCAATGAGCAAGATCAGCTCTGGAAATGCAGTGCTGAGAGGAGAATACCTGATACAAGATGCAGGAATGAACATGTACTAAACACACAATGTGTTGTAAGACCCAAGTGCTCAGCTGATGTTCAAAATCTTTGTGGTGTAGGACTCTGAATTTTCACAACTCTCTACTACTAAAAAGTACTAGAGAGACACAAAAAATGGCATGGGAAAAAAATTCTCTACTTAATGTAGCAAATCTTGTGAAAGCAGAGGAATAAATGTGAAGAAGTAATTTCTGAAACCTGTTTACTATATAGTCTGGCATGTTCCTTAGCCTGGGGTTTGGAATAATTTAAAATAGCTTGAGCCCTGAAGATCCAAAGAAAAAAACATAAAAACTATATGTGCTTCTCAGAGCATTTCTGGAGTCCTCAAGGGACAGCTGCAGGCTTCATTCTACAGCCCTGGCCTGGAGAGTGTAATTTTTCTCCCTATTACATCTTGGCTGAGTAACAAGAAATTTTCCAAGGTGAGTCAGTAAAATACACACAGCATTTTGAAGCAGGGCAATCAATCTGTTAAGAAGAACGTAAGCACCATTTGTGTCATGAATGCTGATGTTAGGCTGATGGGGAGATGTTGATACCATCAGTCCTGGAACAGATACTAGCATGGTGATGATGGGGTGCCCAGTTTGTCCATCCTGGGTGTTCTCTTGCTGGCAACTGAATGCACACTGGGCCTCCTGGCTCTGGGAATGAGTTAGACATGCATGGTATGATCCCAAAAACAGGCTTGGCTAATTGTCCTGCTTCAGGCTGTAGTGATAAAGGGCAGGTACCCACGGACAGCTGTGCTTATGTCATTATCATCTATTAGGCCTTTCCCCATGTTTCAATCCTTCTTTCTCCACCCTAGTCTCCTCCCAAATAAACAAGAAAACCCTAATTACTTTTTTCCCTTTCAATCATAATCTGACTGGATCCATATCCAAATTATGAACTTCTGATAATGATATGTTAACCTTGTATGTTTCACCTTGAGTTGTGTGTGCAGTTTTGGGCACTACAACATAAAAAAGATACTCAGCTGTTAGAGAATGTGCAAAGTAGGGACACAAAGATGGTGAAGGGCGTGGGGAGGAGATCTTAGGAGTCGCTGAATCCACTTGGTTTGTTCAGTTGGGAGAAAAGGAGACTGAGGGAAGACCTCATTGTGGTTTTCAGCATCCTCAGGAGGGGAAGTGTGGGGGCAGGTACAGATCTCTTCACTCCCTGGTAGCCTGTCGTGTCTGGCTGTTGCTCATTACATGCCCAGGGGTTTCTGATGTCCTGCTCAGTCATTTCCAAGGCAGGTAAGGCCACAGCCATCTGCCTGCAGATTTAAAAAATACTACATAAATTCAGTCAGGCCACGATGTCCACACCAGACATATGCTGCAAGAAACATGGACCAGAGTACAAAAAAATCTGGACAGAATTGGACAGATATCAGCCTAGACTTACAGAAGTTCTGACAGGAGACCAGATATGTTAAGGGTCATAGTCAGGCTGTATTTCAAAGCAGGGAGAATTTAGATGATGAATGGTTCCCCGCATTAAAGTATTGGCATGTCTCTCACAAAAGCTATTTTTTGTGCTGCATAGGTGCACAACAACACTCACAGAACAAAGAACCGACCATGTAATGGAGAAGAATATTCTGGATGATGGAGGTGCAAACGTTCTGCCCCACGCTGCCATGGTCTGATCAAGCACCAGCCTTCCAGTCACAAATCACAGCTTTGTGTCAAGGGCAAAGTCGAGCTTTCTGAACATCCACACTTCCACTACTTTTCCCTTTTTTTTTAAAGCAACAGACAAACTTTACCTGAAAAGGAACACATATTTTTGCAAGTGCAGTACTTTTATAGTGAGGATGGATCCAGGAAAGCCATCAATCTGTTGGAGCAAATGCAGAAGAAGGCCACAAGATGATAATAGGGGTGGAGTACCTTGGCTGTGAGCATCATCTAAGTCTCTTTTGAAGTTCACAAAAAGAAAAAAATAAGTATTTTTTACTTTATCAGTAAAATCAGGGGAATTGCAAAACTAGTCCTGTAATAGCCCTTTAGAAGTGCATTACCACAGTTACTGGCTCATGAAAACAATTCTGAAACCAGCCTCTCCTCCTGGCCTAGACACATATCTTGTCTTAGCATTTCCTGTTTAAGATCCTTATTACTGACTTTCACATAAAGAAAGAAAACATGGGGAATATTGTTAGTATATTCTAAAGCTGAAAAACACTGTCATCATGACCAGTTCAAGAGGCACTCTTATGGGAATAATGGAGTGTAGGTGCATTCAACTGTCTGAAGCCAAGGCTAGAGGCAAATCTGATCAGATCAGCACAGCTAGAAATGTGACAAGCTACCATTAACACTAGGTGATTGCCCAGTTTCACTGCTGATTTCTTTATAGAACTTGACATAAAAATGAAATTAAGAAGAATCTCACGCCTCACACCCCACGTGGACTCTGTGTGTCCTTTCTGCCCTGGGTCAGGCCAGCAGCCAAGCCCTGGTGCTAGAGCTGGCTCCTGGAGTGCAGCTCCAGCAGCTCCAGGCTCACAGGGCTGTGTGCCTGTCAGCTGCTCAAGGCACATGGTGATTTCACCATGGATACTCCCAGCCCAGTGTGTTCCCTTGCTTTCAGCTCAGGGCAGCCTGGGACTTGAAGCCATCCTTGGCTCCCAAGATGATCTGCCACAGAAGATCTTTGATTTCCCCCCAGGAAAGCCTGGGGGATGCAAACTACTGCTGGTGAAACCACCAGTGGGTCATTAGCGCCTCTTCTGTCTGCCCTTCAAAATGTCCCAAGGCCCACAAAACTTGTTCCCTCAAGGTCAGCAGAGTTAAGTCTGGGATAGAACAAACTCTGCTGTAAAACCTGAGATACACAATCCTAGTGCAGGCTGTAGCTTTTTCGCCACACTGCTGCCAACCATTTCAAGTGCCATTTTGCTGCACAGTGGCCTAGCAGACTTCCTCTGACACATTCTGGAAGCCCCTGAAGACATCTTATGATATTTTTTAAAAAACTCAGACTTCACTGCGACAAATGAAAGATGCTGAAAATGTCCCAGCCAGAGCTCTGGCATTTGTGGGAGCAGAACTATTTCTTCATATCAAGTAAACAAGTTTTTACACACCAAATTAATTCCTTGTCCCTCTGCTGCAAATCCAGCAGAGGCTTTGGCAAGGCTTCCCCACGTGGCTGCCTGAACTGCAGTGCTTTGAAGGGATTCCATTGAAGGTACAGCAGGGATTTCAGGCTTTCCCTCTGGCTCCTCACATACAGCTCCTGCCTTTGAAGGCAGCCCCTCTTCCCACAGACCACAGTGGGAACAAACCCTCCAGCTGCTGCCACAGCACTGCCCAGGGACCAGGGACACTAAGGCAGGTGTCAGGAATGTGCTCCCAGGGGTACCACACAGAGGGAGCTCAGGGAGCTCAGCATCCCTTGGAAGGCTCCTGGAATGGGAGCAGGAGCAGGAGCTGGCAGGCAGCCAGTGAATGCCTGTGGAAATCACCGTGAAACAAGAGCCCAAAATAGGTTTGCCATCTGGGACAGGCCAAGACATTACTCTGGATCCAGGCAATAGGCCTGGCTTTTCTTCCTGATGGGAAAGAAAGGACTGGAGAATAATTCAAAATTGCAAAGGAACATGGGAACAGAGATAACATCTGAATGAGAAAACCTTTTCCAATAGGTTCATCACCATGAAACACATTTGGCAGTGCAGGAAGTCTTTTTCTACTTGAACGCTTTTGTATTGCCCTTACCCAATCCTTCTGTAAGGGTTTTAATTAAGAATATATTTTTCATATATAAATACCTCTTCTTCCAAGACTGCATTTATAGACAGCCTGATGCACTTAATTTTCAGCTTAATATCACTAAGTATCTTTCCTTCAATACTTGCCTCTTGAGAGATGGCAAGTGCACAATTCACATGCCTTTTGGAGCTGCTGAGACAATTTCTGGGACAATTATGTGCATTCACCATGCTGCGATGATGAAGTGCTTTTGACAGCACCAGAAAGTGGCTCAGAAGTTTTTCCTATTTAAAAATGTAAGGTATGGATTATTATGCACTTAGGATGATTCAGGCCAACAAGGATCTTAAAAGACTATGTCTGTGAAGGTGCTAGACAGGAGGTCCCAGCTGTATGTCACAGAGGCAACTTTCAATTAAGATTAAATAAACATTTACACTGACACTTTTGAAATCAATCAATCTGTCCTTCCAGTTGCTTCATCCTGGATATATCTTGGGAAAATGCTGGAATTATATTTTCTACAGTGCACTCCTCTAGCCTTTCAAGTCCAATTGCCCCCATTTACACAACTCTCCCACTGAATCTGCTGGTTCTTAAAGGTCCAAGCCACGCACACCAACTACATCCTGAGTTCAATGATCCTTTGAACAGTGATGCCCAGTGGACATGGTTTTTGTTAACATACTGTAAAATGGCCTCTCTTCACTTGAAAAAAAATATCTCCCACCTCTGACACTATTTTGCCCAGACCAGCTGCACACCTTTATAAATAAAAACAAGACAGGAAAAAAAAAAAAAAAAAAAAAAAAAAGTTTTGATCATATTTGGAACCTGTAAACAAATGGAGTGTTAGGAGCTTTCTAGAGACTTGCAAGACCCAGCATATAATTACCAAATAATCTCTGTTTAAGCCATCCTCCAGAAAGGAACTCATAAATGTACTACTGATTGAGAATTCCTCTAAACTACTGCAGTTTGGGAATTTTAGCTGCAGGCCACATCTGTTTTTATAAATAGGTTTTCTAAATCTTTTACTGTGTAACAGCTGTTGATTACACAAAAACTAATTGCACCATTGAACAATAGTTGTCTCTATTGAACTGCTCAGTAGATAATGAAAATAGACTGCAGATATGAGAAAGCCCATCTTCAAATTCTTCTGTTCTGCTGGGCATCTTCATTCAAGAGGTCTATCCTTTACTGACATTAATGTGCCCTTTTTATGATAACAAGTTAAAATTGCTTCATAATTACTTCAAAAGCAGTAATTATGTTGTAGAAACAATGCCTAATTTCTACTTAGATTTGTTTACTTTTGTCTGGAGCCATTTTTGTTATGGAAACAGCATTGTCAGGCTGCTGGCAGACATCTGAAATAAAATGAGAAGGCTCATTTCTTTTACTATCAGCTTTGGATTTCACATCCAAGTGTTTCACCATCTTCAGCAGCACACAGTAGAAATTCTCCAAGGAAAAAAGGCAAAATTTAAGGAATAAAAAATATTTTTAGGGCAGAAAACAAGTTCTATTATAATCAGAAGGATAGAAGGATAAGTGTATTGTGTAGAATTTTCAAATATAGATACAGGTTAACAAAAGAACATAGGAACATAGACTCATAGAATGGCCTGGGTCTCAAGGGACCTTTAAAGATCACCTAGTCCCAGTCTCTGCTGTGAGCAGGGACATATTTCAAACAAGAGAAGCCTCTCATGCGTTGGGAATGGAAACAGCAGTCATTTATGTGTACCCAGTCCTTGGAAGGTTCTGTATTTTTTTTCCTTCAGCTCAAAATAACTAGCTTTGTCTGCATAGTTTTTACAAGGGTGTAAATTAATTTATTTTTAATTTATTTTTATTTTATTTTATTTTAAGTTATTCTTCATTTACATTAAAAAAGTTGGAATTCACTTTCTTTCCATCAAGTAAGTTTCTGTGGGAACACATTTCATTAATCCAGTGTAAAGATCCCCCTTTGAAATACATGATGATACCGTAAAGAGTGACAATCTCTTAGTCTTCAATTTGAAAAATGATGAGAAAATTAGTTAACTAAAGACTCCACTTTAGTTCCTAATGTCACAGGAAGCCAAACCAGCATATAAGTTTCTCTTCTTCTTTCCCCACTCTCCTTTCTGCCCCCCTGTTCATTCTTCCTAACTCCTCCAAACATCTACCAGCCTCCTCCTAAACACAAAAAGCCCCACAGGCTTGGGGAAAAGAGGGGTTCCACTGGATGGTATGGAATAAGTGGATGGTTTTAATGATGTAATTAAATCGTTTTATGATATACTGTACAATTACCTTCATCCTTACACCTCCCAAACCCTCTACTGCTTTTTTTTACCCCAAGAGTTGGGCATATCCCCCTAAAAAGTCAATACTTCTAGCTCAAGCAACTCTCTACTGCAAGCTGATGTTTTTCTCTATGAAGGCCATGCTATATTGTATCTGTTAATAATATTAGTTTAATATTGCAGGTAAGTGTATTCATATGGCAAAGCAGCTGTTACGGTGACTAGAGTCAGTGCAGGATTCAAAGAGAAAACCTCAAGTCAGGTTTGGTCTCACTCTACTAAGTCATGAGGATAGAATTACATCATATAGTTACATTAAACTAAAGAAATCAGAGCTGTGCTTCTGGCAGCATTCCAGACACTTCTCATTGGAATTTGGAACTCAAGCTACACGCAGCTGTGTGACACGTGGTGTAGAGGTCAACACAGAGCACCTCCATGGACTGTATGCAGCGCTTCTGAGTCAGAAAGTTTCTTTTCCCAGCTGAGCAACAAGCTGGATCTGAAATGTCCTGTCCAAACCATTGGTTGGTTTTGTTGCTCCCATAGTCAATTTCTTCAGATTATAAGTGGAATGATAACATTTCTGTTGGGTCTTTGTAACAGAAATTGGTAATACAGTCCTTAGTTGAAAAAGATTTTTGCTACTTTTGGTCATTCACTAGTTCACCAGTGTAAATAGGTAAGTAAAAGATGAATAAACCTTCTCATCTATTTATGAAGGAAATTAAAAATTAGGAAATACATGCAGGGATTATTACATAGATGAGAAACTGTTGTTTCTTCTACTACAGGCAAAATTTATTATTAATACTTTAGCATGCACTGGTCTAAGTTCAGAAAAAAGCTAGAATGCCACAAGATATCCTCATCACATGGCCCTGTTAATATACATACACCAATTAACAACATTGATACTAGTAGTAATATGTATAATGTTATATATATGTATGTGTGTGTATGTGTGTGTATGTAGTGAAGAGAGAAACACAGACAACAAAATGTATATTTGCACTTCACTTTTCCTGAACTCCTCCATGGAATGTGTATCTTTGAATTATCCATTATGGATGCACAAAGAAACCTGGGTGCTGGTATCACAGTGCAGTGCAACAAAGCCCAAAAATATCAGTACTAATGCTCTGTGGTTCACATTGGCATCATATGAGTTAAAGGAAATCCTACAGTCCAAAACTGCTGGAGTTGAAATCTCTCCAATGACAATCTGATGCACTGGCTGGTTGTGGGACCTAGCGCCAGATTTGTATTATTATTTGTATTATTATTTGTATTATTTTAGCCGCAGGTGCAGACCGGCAATCACAACAGTTGTCACTTGGTGGAGCCAGATTTCTCTGCAAATGGAAAACGCCTTACAAGTGGAAAAGTTCTCCAAGTCACGATTTTTAAACAACAGATTGGAGAAAGAAAGATGGGAATCAGAGGACTTAAATGTTTTCAGAAATCAAATTTTTTACAATTTTGCTCTTAGTTATTCTGTCATAGCCTTGCCAGCTGAGGAAACTGTTACTACCATGCATTGAAATAGGACAGAAATGAAGCTGAGATACATTTGGGAATTTATGTGCAAACATGTAAGATGCAACCAAAAGCTGTCACTTTTTGGTTTTACACAGTTTAAACAAGTTCAGAATGTTGATGCTAAACTGTTGCTAAACTGATGCTAAACTGATGAGATCCTGCTACTAATGATAGGTTTTTAAAATATATCTGCTATTTTTTCCCATTTCTATCAATTTCTCTTAATGCAAGTAAGAAAGGACAGAAGGTATTTATAGTATAACAGACAGAATATCCCAAGAGGAAAAGATTAGAGGATGCTAAACTATAAACACCTTCTCTACACTGTGCTCACATTAGCATGTTTCTTTTCTTGACCACCTGTAATGGACATTTTAATTAAAGAAGTGTGATTAAATAGAAGCTTATTTGGCTTCTGATTTTGTGTTACATTCATTATAATTTCTGTAGCAGCTCAGAGAACTTGCATTTCTCTCTGCCATCTTGCTTTTCAATGATCTGAAGTTATTACCAAGATCATAAAAATCACAGAATGACCTGGGTTGAATTGGTCCTCAAAGATCCAAACCCCTTACTGTGGGTAGGGACACCTTTCACTAGACCACATTGCTCAGAGCCCCATCCAAACTGGCCTTGAACAATTCCAAGGGTGGAACAGCCACAATTTCTCTAGGAAAACTGTTCCAGACTATATGTCCTCTCCAGCATGTTTGTATCTTCTCATTACATATTTTTTCTCTGCACTGAATTGCTCTGAACCAGTGAGATAAGGACAGATGACAGGTCTACTTTTGTGGACTTGTCCTGACTGGCATATAAACAATCTTACCTGTTTTTCCATACCTTTTTCAGACCTGTCAGATCCCACAGATTTGGAACAGACTATCAATTGGCTCCAGCCTGCTGTTTTTCTTCAGTATACACTGAAAGAATAAGAGAGCTCTTGGGAAGTGACCTTACCTGCCAGAAAGGGCTGGCTCAGTCTGCACTCTGTCCGTGGGTGTATCTCACAAGCAAGACAGAGAAGAGAAATGGGAGTCCCCCATCAGAGCACTGTGGTTTAGTGCTCACTTGGAAGGCCATCTGCTTCCATGACACACTGGAGAAGATGATGACCATGATTTTCAGATTCTCGAGACATTTGCAAACCTGGCACATGGTCTGGTTGTAATGGGTGCTATTCTATCCTACAAAAAGGTGAGAAAGGACAAGAACTGCTTGTGTTACAGATTTTAGATATGAAGTTAAAGTACACAAGCATAGTGGACATTATAAAGTCCTACCTTTGCTTTCCTAGGTAGTTAATTTACTCACTTATTTCTGCATAAGTCCCACTCTTTCAAGGTGAATGAGTACGTGATCATAAAAAGGAATTATATGTGATGAACAATTTAATTTATTACTATGTACAGCAACAGGACTTTTATGAAGAATTACAAATTACTGTGTTATCTTTGTCCTGAAAAGCAAAGTGAAAGTTAAACAGCACACCACATTTTATAGAAAAGCAGAATTAAGTTAGAGTTTAAAATTATCAAAGATCAAATAAAAAAAAATGGGATTATGTGAAATAAAGGAGTGACTTTTCCATGTACAGAAGGACAGCATTGTCTGGAAGTCAGAGTAGAGGCAAGATGAAAACATCATTGGTTCTGCATACCTGGCATAGCTGGAAAGGTGACTTGTGATGGCACAAGCTAGTTAGGAATTAGAATTTTCAACCAGCAAGTTGATGGTTTTGTTTTCCCATTATGTGTGCCTGGAGCTGACAACAAGGTTGGGATCTGTGCCCCAGATAGGAGGAACAGTCCCACAGCTGGCCATGAGGTCAGGGAGGCTCACAGAGCGGCTGTTCAGGCTGGAGAGGTCTCCTGTTTGTGCTACACCTGTTTGGACTCCCCACAATTTGGGGAATGGATTTTTGTCTTGGTGGCAGTTTCAGAATAAAGCTTGTTGAAGGGGCAATTGAAGAACAATATTCCTGTGTGGTCCCATGGAGCTGAACACACCAGGATCTGGTGCAGGAACTCCAGACTGTGTCTTTAGGTGCAGTGATGGAATGGGGTCGCTGGTGTCAGGTCATGCAGCATATCGAGTTCAGGCTTCAGGTGGGCTGGTCTGTTGGGCTTGATGATCTTGGAGGCCTTTTCCAACCTCAGGATTCTGTGATTCTATGTCACTCTCTTCTCCCAGCTAACAAGCAACAGGACAATAGGAGATGGCTTTGAGTTGCACCAAGGTAGGTTTGGATTGGATATTAGGTAAAATTTCTTCACTGAAAGGGTGGTCAGGCACTAGAACAAGCTGCCCAGGAAAGCAGCAGAATCACTATTCTTGTGACCAAAAGACACGTAGAAATGGCATATTGGGATGTGGTTTAATGGTGGTCTTGGCAGTGCAGGGTTAACAGCTGGACTTGATGGTCTCAGAGGTCTTTTTCAACCTTAATAATTCTAAGATCAAAGAGCTGGAGACCTAGAAAGGGCTGTGTGACCCAGCCTTCAACCTGACTTTGGAAGGTTTCTGAAACCCAGGAAACAACAAAGCGTGGCAGCCACTCCTTTCCCAGATATCCTGCTGTTCCTGCTACTCCTGCCCATTTTGGTTGTCTTGACCAAGCTGGCCAAGTTCAGATGTTCTTGGCCACAGGAAGGGGACGAAGGTGTTGCTCCTAGTCAGTGAAATGCCAGACCCTTGCCTCCAGGCTGGGCAAGAACTTAGTAGGAGCCTTTGGTCCTGGAAACCAGAGCCCACACCAGAGCCATAGCCAGCCTCCTGCTGAGCTCAGGCTGCCCACTACAAACTCCAGCCCTCAGCTTGGCCTGAGGGATGGCCGGGGAGGAGGCACCAAAGACCGAGGCTGTGACAGGTATTTGAAGTCTGTTCCCGTGTCTGGAGGGTCTGTTTAATATTCAGAAGAAAGTAAATGGACATTTTCTGGTCTTTTGGGAAGTACTTTGCCATTCCTTTTCAAGCTTTAGTGGCCATATTCAACTCAGTATTTAGTAGAGTTCCTTAGCTTGTGAAGCCTTAAACCCTTTTCCTAGGGTTTTTGCATAGTAATACAATTTTGTTTCCCCTCCCAAAGTGCCAAATAAGATTTTTAGCTGAACTATTTCTCCTCTTTTTTATTTTCTTTCTTTAAATGGATCTCACATCCTCCTTTCTTACCATTCATCATTCTTACTGCCCTCAAGTCAATATTTAGCATTTTCTAATCAGTGAACCCTCTTTAAACTGAACATTCAGGATTCCTGTGGTGTAGAAGCTTCCTGTTTTTCACTTTAGGCTCTCCGGTACTTTTTGCTACTGGTTTGGGCAAAGCTCATCTATTTGATCTACAATCTCACTAGAAAAACTTGTGAAAACAAACGACTGAGTGGAGGAGGCAGAAGGGTAAATATAAGTCAGTAATTTGTGTAACCTGTTCATCAGTTTGGCAAGCTCCTTGACTGGAGGTTTGCTGTAGTTTAGATTAGCTGGATTTTTCTTCTTTCTCTGACTTTTGCAGTTTAGGCAAAGTACTTTGGGAAAAAAAATAGTTGAAAGAGAAGCTTTCATTTGCTCTCCTGAATTAATCAGGGATGGCAGAGAGGTTTTCTAACTGCACATAGTGTGGATTCTATGTGTTCCATTCTGCTGCAGGGGAGGGGTCTTCAGAGTTTGGAGCTCATTACACTGTTTCTGGCACTGTGCACAGAGGCCAGGTGATAAGGAATGAGGGAGGCAGCCTGGCTAGGGAGATAAGCTTCAGAAGATCCTATGGTTTTATTTCCAAAGCCAGTTTTACTTTGTTCCAGCTGAAGGTATTAGTTCTTGGGGTTTCACACACTTGCTGCAGTCCCAGGATAAACTCCAATGCTGTATCTGAAAAAGAATACCTGAACTGCAGAATCAAGGAAGTTGATAGGAAGAAGAAGGTTTTTATTAAACATCTAGTTTATTTGGAAAACCAGCCTTATCTCTAAACTAGTTTGAAATGCAGTCCTCCAAACAGCCCAGTGTGCATTCCCAAGTGATGATCCAAAGGCAACAACTACCTGTGCTTTCAATGCACTTCTCTGCCCAGACTCCTCAAAGGGACAAGCTCAGCCTGTCTTCATGGCCCAGTTATAAAGAGTACAACTGATGTTTGAGTTGTGAATAGGATATGATTTGCAGGCAGCAAAAATTCCTCCCTCCCTGACACATGTCCTCACCAGCTGTGTGCTGTAAGAACCATGGAGCAGTTCAAAGAAGATTGTGCAGAATCAGACCAAAACCACCCTGGTGTTACAAAGGTCTGACAGCAATCCTGGTCCCTCCAGGCTGACAGTCAGGGGATATTTCTCAGCAGAGCCATTTTAGATTATAAACAGCTCCCTGAATCTGTTCATCAGCGTGTCTGTCACATAAGCTACCAGTTACTGCCTAGCTGCAAAATCAGCATTGACAGCATAATGCACCACCTTTTCCATGTGGGAAGAGTCCTGACATTTTAAACAACAGAGGTGCCAACACTCTGTCCAGCTGCCACGGTTTGACCAGTCACTCACTGTGCTAGGCTGCTGTCACAAAATCAGGGCTCAGTAAAAACCACTTTATTTTGTAGCTTCATTTGTATGTGCATTGAACCTATGGCTGGAACATGATGTTTCAAAATGGATTAGCTAGAAAGTTGGCTTTCCAACCAAATGAGATGTTTTGCAAAGCCCAGTTCCTCTGGAGCTTTTCTGCCTTACACAGGCTCTGTGCAGAGTAAAACTGAGGAAAAAGGCCAAAGTTCTATCACTTTTTGTTAGACAAGTATACCACTTCTCTATGCTGTTCTTTCCACTTTAGGAAAATAAACTGGATGTTTTATTTGGAAAGATTCCTACTAAAATATATTTTGGGATCACTGACTTACACACAAGTTAAATTTTTTTCTATATTCACTTGATTTCTGAACAGCTTTAACAGCTTTTAGGCCTGAACCCAAACACATTATCATCAGTTAGATCATCTCTTTAAACAAAACAAACTTAAACTATCCCTTCTCTCTCTGCTTATCTGTAGTAGGTTACAGCTGTCACCTGTTTGTTACCCCATTTGCACTTAAAAATCATTAAAATACTGATGCTCCAATGCAGAAGCAGTAGGAAATATTTCTAAATTAGATAAGGCATTTTACACAGAGATTTATACAGAGAAGAGAAATGGAGAGTTTTTTGCAATGTCTGTTTTCAAGAAGTGGAATTTCAAAAGCAGCTTCAAGTCTTGGGTCTTATTATTAATCATCAGTTAGTTTGCACTGTGCAAGAATTATTCCATCCAGTAAGCCTGAAATGACACAGTTAAAAAATAAAGGGAAAACTTGGTACAGGCTAATCAGCACCCATTTCAGGAGCATGATGGATGCTTATAGGGAAGGCAACAGATTTCTTAATACAATGATATTAGGTCAACTTCTAAAATAAGTGCTAAGTGAATTAAAGCTCAGAATACATTCTTATGGTCAGCACTAGACCACTCCAAATCTGGTCCAAGAATAATGCAGTCTTGAGCCATCTCACTTTGCAAAAGGAAAGAATAGCAAGATTTTCCTAATTGACCCTTAACTCATGCAATAGGAAAAATCTGCACCCTCTCACAAAGAACAAAACTTTTGCAGCACTTTTAGAGTGGTGTTTCCAGTCTATGGAGAACAATGGCAGCCCCAGAACAGCTCTTCTTCTTACAGGCCCTTGGAACTTGACCTCTGATCCAAGGGCAGCAGCTACTATGGCATGCTGGAAAGGGAAATGCCCAGGACTCAGCGTGTGCATATGGGTGACATGTAGGAACAAAGGTCAAATGGCCAGAGCAGACACGTATTCCCTCTTCTGGATCAACCTCTCTGCTTAAAATACACTTAGAATAGGAAGAGAACTTCGTCTGCAGCAGAGACAAATGTCAGCAGCTGCGAGGGGCTCACTTGACTTGGAAGTCAAGCATCTTAGTTCTGAGGAAGGCAAACTAAACCTCTTCTAAGTATCTTATTAAGCCCAGAAGAAGGGGAAAAAAGTCTTACTTCCTTGATGAAAATGAAAATAAGACTGGGGTCAATCTCCTGGAGCTGTGGATGGACAAAAGTGGAGCATCACAGTTTATAAAAATTATTTTGAAACCTGGCTTATTAGTCCAGCCTCTCCTTTTAGCCTAGACATGTATTTTGTCTTGACATCTCCTGGTTAAAATCATTATAAACACCCTATTTTCTACCATAGAAAAGGAATGGATATTGTGAGGTTTATTTGGAAGTTGAAATACTGTCATCATGTCCAGTTCAGGAAAAAACATGTGTGGTAATAATGGAGTGTAGGTGCATTCAACTGTCTGAAACCAAGGCTAGAGGCAAATCTGATCAGATTCAGCACAGCTAGAAATGTGACAAGCTACCATTAACACTAGGTGATTGCCCAGTTTCACTGCTGATTTCTTTATAGAACTTGACATAAAAATGAAATTAAGAAGAATCTCACGCCTCACACCCCACGTGGACTCTGTGTGTCCTTTCTGCCCTGGGTCAGGCCAGCAGCCAAGCCCTGGTGCTAGAGCTGGCTCCTGGAGTGCAGCTCCAGCAGCTCCAGGCTCACAGGGCTGTGTGCCTGTCAGCTGCTCAAGGCACATGGTGATTTCACCATGGATACTCCCAGCCCAGTGTGTTCCCTTGCTTTCAGCTCAGGGCAGCCTGGGACTTGAAGCCATCCTTGGCTCCCAAGATGATCTGCCACAGAAGATCTTTGATTTAAAGGGCAATCATTACCTCCTTTTCAACATAGGGCTTTAGGGATATATCCTGGAAATGGCTTGGCCCAGTTTAATTTTTAGCCCTGTGTTGAGTGCAAAGTTGTGCATATGCACAGTCTGCAGGGAGCTCAGCCCCCTCTCTTTCTGGATGGAACAGCTTCCTTCCCCCTTAATCTCTCAGTTCTCCTTTGGGCCTTGGCAGCAATGCAATCTTACAAACACCAGTGACAGGATACTTCTGAGGAGAAGATACAAGTGGTTGCTGGTATTTTAGAACCAAAGATGCCTAATTTATCACTACAGGGTGCTGTTAAAGAATACTCTGCTCCTGAGCTTTGCAACAGACTTTAGAAGCCCCAAGCCTGTCCCTGTTGTCACCACCCGTTTCCTCCAGGCAGACCTTTGACCATCACTCCATCTCTGTAGCTCCTGACCTGGTGAGAAGTCTGTTCTTGTGCCCTTCATCCCATCTCTGGTGCCAGCAGGACTCCCAGGGGAGGCTCATGCCTCTGGGGTACATTCCTTCTCCACATATGCTGCTCTGGAATGCTAGATGAATGTCAGGACCTGCCTTCACAGGCCGTTAGTTGGTGCTCTGGAAGAACTCTCTGTTCTCTCTGGAATAGAACAGTGGTGTCTAGGACTGAGGTGACCAACACATAATAGACAAAGCAGGCACTGACTGAATGGAGAAGTGCCTTGTTCACCATCAGGCAGTCACAAAGATGGGCTGCACCTCCAAGGGACCCAGCTGAGCCAGCACAGAGCATCTCAGCGTTCCATTCCACGGGGAATCTCAGGGCTAGAGCCAGGATTGTGGGCACAGAGAGCAAGGAGCTCACTTTGGCAAGAGGGAGAGGTCAGCAGCTTTGCTATGTGCTCTGGCATTCAGGAGTAAAACCTACTCTGCTTGCTCCACCATTTTTTGGAAGTCTCTGAAAAATTTCCCGCCATGGTCACAGAGCAGCCAGACAAAGTCACCCCAGTTGTATCCTAGGTGGGAAGGAGGAGCATAGCAGTGGGAGGGCAAGAGGACATCCAGGTTGTCCCACCTGTCCACAGAGGCTTAAAGGCACTGGCAGCTAATGTCTGTCAGAATCTTTGATGAGCCCTTCTTCTGGATTTCCTGCCAAGAAGTAAAGGACCTACTGGCAACACAATCACATCAAGTTAGATGTTTCCTACCCTCTCTGATTCAGTCCTCTAGGGTGTTTGTGGTTTTGCATCTTGCAGGGTCTCTGCTCCTCACAGTCATGGATTCTCACTCACTTCACCAAGATGTGCTGGTTTTAAAATGTGGGTTAAGTTTCTTTGTCTCAGTTGCCAAACACTTTCTTGTGCCTTTTGTGAAAGCAACTGACAATACTTGTGACTTCTCCTATGCTTCACTGGAGCAAAGAACAACTTCACCAAACTACAGACTGGATCTGTCATTGTCCACATCTTTTGTCATTATCTACAGCTCTGACTCCGACTTCAGGGGACACAGTCCTTCCTTCCTTCATTGAGAGAGTAGTTTTTGAGATTTCCCTTGGGACACCTTTTCAGCCCTAGCCAACTCCTCCTGCAAGTTTATATACACACAAAGACATGCCTCAGCTTTCATTTCCATTTTAAACATTACATCAGGCAGTGAAGCTTTCTGCCTCTATGGCTATCCCAGAAATGGCAACTTCTTCTCCTTTTTGTTCCTATCTCTGAGCAAGGAGATACCAAAGACCTTACAGCCACATATAACACTTCCCCCCCCCCCCCCTTTAAATAGAGCTTTTCTTTGAATTTTGAAAAACTGCTTTTATTTCTTGTAACTAGAACATTTCTCTTCAGAGAAACACAGCTTGAAGCTACCCTTATACCCACTCAGTCCCTTGCAAATTCAGATTCCAATGAAATTCCAAAAACTACTCATTCTGGGTTTTGCTTTTGATTTGCTGATGTCCTTCTCTACTTTTTTACACTGTGTTTTCCAAACACAATCCACTAAGGATTGTCTTGTTTTCCTCGTAGGTTCCACCCCAGTTCTGCACAGCAGGGTACAGAGCTTGGACCACTTTTCCAAGTTTGTAATTTTTCAAGTCACCACAAGGTCAGGATGACATAGGAGACATTTTATTTCTCCCTTTGGGGCCTCTGACTTAAAGATCCCACCAACTTTTCAATATTTCTTGACTTGAGAAGTCTCAAAGCTCTCCCAAATGATACAAAGGTGATGCCTCACTTTTTTTTTCCTTATTTTTCTAATTTTTCATTGTGTGTACAAAGGTAGCTTGTAGCAGTAACTGCAGGGTCAGTGTTTCCACCAGGCACAGGCATGAGAGGAAAGAAAGATGTTCTGTGATTCAGGCTGGAAAGGAGTCTACTCTACCTGGTAAACAGTAAGGAGGCTTACAATATGATAAACAGAACAGAGGGACTTTTGTACATAACCCTTTACCTATTTCAAAGGTGATGTGCTTGCAGTCACTTTTAATATACAGGTTTTAATTTTGGAACTACTGATGCTATGGGAACACCACACAGCACACATGACCATGAGTATGACACATGTTTGTTGTTAGATTCCCAAGTTCACAGAGAAACCCTTCAGATGTGGCACAGTTTTCAAGGAGAGAAAACCCTCACCCACCTCACCAAGTGGGCAAGCAAACGGCACCAGTGTTCACCAACAGGCTCAAGGTACAAGAGGCTCACAGCAGGTCAAGAACACACTCCTGCTTTTAGTGTCAGAGCTCCAGGGGAAGAGCTACCATTGCTTATGTCCTTCTCTGTAGTGATAAACAGACACTGAAGCAAATTCGTGTGGCACTCAGAATCCACAGATATCACACCATTTTTTGAAAAACAGATTTCACCACTACAAATGAAAACATTATACCCAGAGCACTGGCATCTGTGGAAGCAGAACTATGTCTTCATATTGAGTAAACAAGTTTTTACACACCAAATTAATTCCTCAGTCCAGAGCTGGTTCTGTGGGGGTCAAAGCAACCCACGTTGCTGCTCGCTTGGTGCAAACCCAGCAGAGGCTTTGGCAAGGCTTCCCCACGTGGCTGCCTGAACTGCAGTGCTTTGAAGGGATTCCATTGAAGGTACAGCAGGGATTTCAGGCTTTCCCTCTGGCTCCTCACATACAGCTCCTGCCTTTGAAGGCAGCCCCTCTTCCCACAGGCCACAGTGGGAACAAACCCTCCAGCTGCTGCCACAGCACTGCCCAGGGACCAGGGACACTAAGGCAGGTGTCAGGAATGTGCACCCAGGGGTACCACACAGAGGGAGCTCAGGGAGCTCAGCATCCCTTGGAAGGCTTCTGGAATAGGAGCAGGAGCAGGAGCTGGCAGGCAGCCAGTGAATGCCTGTGGAAATCACCGTGAAACAAGAGCCCAAAATAGGTTTGCCATCTGGGACAGGCCAAGGCATTACTCTGGATCCAGGCAATAGGTCTGTCTTCTTCCAGGTGGGAGTGAAAGAACTGGAGGAGAAAGAAGAACTTCAAAGGAAAATAAGACTAGAGAAAATATCTGAATGAGAAGATCTTCTCCTATAGGTAGGGGACCAAGGTATGGAAAGTATGAAAAGATGGGAAGCTTATTGCTCGTGTCACATCTTCCCTGTTTAGACTGGGAGTGGAGAAGGAAAGAAGGGGAGTGCCTTTAAAAAATGTAATTGAGACATAAATCAAGAGTCAGTTCACTGGAGTAAATTAAACTTGGCTGCTGTGAAGTGAGGAAGTGAAAACCTTTGGCTGGCTGCCCAAGGGAAAGGAGGAAAAGAGATAAGATATGAGGTAGGTGATGAAAGGGATGCAGAAGCAAAGAAATGTGAACAGGTTAGAGCTAATAAAACATTGTGCTCTAGGTCCTACTTTTCCCATTCCAGTGGCTTGAAAGTGTGAGACAGAGCTGACAAAAGAGCCTGCAACAAAGAAACAGAGACACCAGGACCACTTTTCAGTTATAAGCTTTTTCTTTTTTAGAATTCAAGCTTACACAGTTATCTATGCCCACTATATTCATAATTACATTTTAATATCTGCATACAAAAGCTATGTAAAAATTATTTTCTTCCCCAAATATACAAATTTTCTCTTTAGATAGTTTAAAACATTTGTGATCACAGATTTTTTTTTTAATATATTTTAGGCTGAAAAAATATTACCAATCTAGCATAACTCTTAACACTGTTTGCAAAAAAATACATCATCCAAGGTACTTTGTTTCTTTACTGTATGGTGTAATGTTTGCCTTACCCTCAGGGCATGAAACTGATATAAAAAAATAAACCAAATAAGTAAAACCCACAAACCTCATAGACAAAGTAGTAAGTCCTCCCAACCAACTTCATAAAAACAAATAAACAACCCAAACAACCCTCCTCTTTAAAAAAATTATGAATGACTAATTTGATGTATTTATGAGCAAACTGAAACTGTAGAGTGCTAAGGAAGTAGGAAAAGAGAAAAAAATTTACAGTATGTCAGCTAGTTCATGCCCTGATACTATCTTTACCAACATTAAATGTGTAATTAAATAAAGTGTCTTTTAATGTTTTACATTGTGCTCAGTAATTTACAGAAATTTAATCCACACCTGGGTGCTGATGTAGATTTACATTTGATTGTCTTGTGCATAAACAAGGTTAGCTTTTAAAGAAGGTAAACTGTGCAATGGACAGTCACAAACAACTTATTACCTGCACAATATTGCTTTTTGAAGGCGACATCAGTCAATGTGGATACACACAAATAATGCATACTCTTTGCATTTGCTAACATCTATACTAAAACTTTGTGATAAGGCCAAACCTTTTTTTTTTGTTTTGTTTTTAATTTTAAAGCAAAAATATACCATAGTAAAAAAAAAAAAAAAAAAACCCAACCAAAAACGTGCTCACACCATTTTGAGTTTTTAAATGGAAAATAAATCTCTATCACAACTAGAATAAAATTCTCTCTATAAAATTTAAATACAGATCACTCCATTACTTTATCAAAGGGAAACGTCTGGCAATCATTTCCAGATGATCACAATAACAAGACAAATTAAGAGGTTCTGTTGCCTCTTCCTTTGTGAAACAATAAATGTTGAACACTTTCAATTGCTCTCACAGTGAGAGGAAAACGTTCCTTGGTTGTGGATTTTGTTTCTGTCAATGAAAAAGGTTTAGCCTTAGGAATGCTGGCTACATCTCAAAACCATAAGACTGATTTTTAAAATTTATGATTCATGCAGCAAGAAGTCAATATGACACATACAGATTAGAGTTCCATAGCATAAAAATACATCACTAGCAATGACATGCTCTGCTTGTGATTAACAGCCCTCTCTTGGCAGATTTCTGATATAAATGGTCTTTCTGGACAGTTTTTTCCTCTTTCTGATACCTGCCTCTGAAGAAGCAAGCAGTCTGCTCAAAGATGATTTTGGACCTGGGAGGTCTAACTCTAAGTCTACATTTTGGCAGAATGTAAACAAAAATCATTAGCACACACTATATATGTTATAATAAATATCACAACTTAACTGAGATTACACATGAAATGAATATCTAAATGCACATGTTACTCAGGGCAATACCATGAATGGTGACAATCAGGTTTGACAGGAAAAACCTTCTGTGTAAGACCCAGATGCAGACCACAAAGCAAACACAAGAGCCATGTGGCACCAGCAGAAACAAGACTCTGGACTGCCCTGGAAAGCACATGTTTGTTATTCCACTCAGAAGGCCAGTTACTATAAAGGGTGCTGACTGTGGCACTGGTGTTGCCACTGAGGTGGTCAGTCCAGGGGCTCAATCCCAAAATGGCTTGAGATCACTGATGTTTAGAAGTACGTCTTTGCAGAGCTAAGGTCAGTTAGTTTTTCTCTCACAATCACATAAATCAGCAGTCATACTGAGGAAGTAAAGGAAGTGACACAAAATAAGACTGGTAGGAGATCAGAGGCCATTAGATGTCAGTTCATCAAATCTGCCCAACTATGAGCTTGGCCTTAGTTTCCAGTTAGGGAATACTAGTAACTCAGTTTGTTAATTAGTGCCAGACGCCAACTGAACCTGAAAAGCTAGAGAAACATATTGATGTATGTCCTTTCTGTTTAGAGCACTGCCAGAACTATCTAAGTTGGTTGCCTGATTTTAGGCACTTCAGTCCATCCGCAATCACCTAAGGAAGGAGGCCTGATTTTCTGAACCCTGACTGAGCACAGCTCCAAACTGCATTGGTATTTTGGAACAAGAAGAGATGTTATGCTTCCTCTCCTGGGTCTCACCTGCAGCACAGTCAGAAGATTGAATGCCTACTCAAGCTCGCACTAAGCAAACAGGTGAGGTACTTGCACTGGCTTCAGGAAGAATTCCATGCTCAGATCCATGGCAGAACAGGGCTTCAAAGGACATGCACATGTCTCTTTTCTTTGCAAGCCACTGTGGGCATAGGCACTGATGCCTAAGCTTTTCATGTATTTGTCATATATTTGTAGCTTTGTAGATTTCTGATACATGGCTGTAGCTCCCAGTACTTTTTCTGCCCCTTTTCCCTTACATTTTAGACCAACAAGAAAACCTTCTAAGACATATTATGCTACATTCCTGAAATATTATTTAGTCTTGTCTCTTTAGCTAAGGACGTCTTACTTCCTTTTACCATGTATCCTAGACATAATAGATATGGGGCTAGAAACTCAGGAGGGGCTCCAAATGGGCAGAATCAAAAGGGGGGATTATTTAACTAAATGCTCTTCTAATTGGACATTATTGTTAAATATGCTAATATATGAAATGTATAAAATTGTAGATGTCCTGTATCATGTGTGCATTTTGCCATATTTGCACCTGGAGGCCTCCAATTCTGCTTTTATATTCCTGGTTATATGAATAATGTCTTGAAAGTGTGTTGTTTCTAGATCTTGAAGGCATCAGCACAAGTAAGGGATCGGCTGATTTTCTGAGTTCCCTATTACATGCTGTAAGTCCTTCATCAAGTCACCCCAAATCACCTGTCCAAAGAGCCAATTTCTGACTCTGCCCCCAAGACAGTGCTCTATAAGGAATTTGGATAGAGATGTTGTTTAGACACATGCTTCAAGATGGAGCCAACACAGCCAACAAAAGAGGTTCTACACCAAATATTTAAGAATGAATCTCCAGTGGTGTGTCTTCACTATCTGCAAAAAAACTCCTACACACCCCAATGTGTTTTATGTTCTGACAAAAAAACCCCTAAGTGATAACATTAGTGCTCACAGCTCATCACAGGTGCATATGGTATCAAACAACAGAGAGAACAAGATTCCATATCCCTAAAAATGTGCCAAATAGCACTCTAAATTCTTTATCAATGACGTAGGGAAAGAAGGGTAGAAAGAGTTTAACTCCTGACACACATTTATCATGTTTCATCTATTAATTTTCCTGAGTATCCTGTTTTTATGAGGGGATAAGCACATAACATACGGGTTCAGATATGGGTCATGAGTTTTGAAAGTCAACACATCCACTCTAACAATGCCCACAACTTAGCGGGCAAGTGGGTCAATAAATAGCAGAAAAAGAAACTGGTAGAAATCAATGCACAAGATGAAAGAATGTAGGGTATGAGGCAGTGCAGAAAAAATGAACTAAATCTCAGGTTCCAGGAAGAAAAGAAAGATGTTTTAGAAGTGTCACAAATTCAGAGGTTGGATTAATATCAAATTTATAAAACCCAGGGACAACATTCCTGAATGGAGATGTTGACAGAGAGGAACCTCTACCTACAATGTCCTCATCACTGGCCTCCAAACATTCCAGACCTGTGTGTACTGGCTTGCAGACTTCGGCAGCAATTCTGTCATTGCTCAGTTTGGTTCCTGCTAGTGCAGTTAGTGGAAATAAATTAAAAGAATCAAGACAGCATCTAGCCTAATGAAACACATACAGACATTCCTGTAGGGAGGGAGAACTCAGCTGATCCACATGCACACACACAGGGCAGAGCCAGAGAAAGAGAGAGAGAAGATAAAAATACAGAAATATGTTTAAGACATCTGCTGAAGATTTGTAATTATATATATATAAAATTATATATATACGTGCATATAAACTTTATATATATATATATAAAACAAAGGATTACTGCCGAGCAACACTATTTGTAATCCTGGGATAAAGCTCTACAGTCTTGAGTGTTCTTAATAACACAGTTTCTATCCTATCTGAAGGTCACCTTATATGTTTCATTCTCCTTGTCATCATTCTGTGAGCCCTCAAATCCCTGAATAACTCTGAGACACTGCCTGCTATCCTGACAGAGAGCCTTCTCCCTCGGAGTAATGGAGTTTCCTCCACTATCATGAGCACCTCAGAGAATCAAATTTCTGTCCTCACTCCAACAAACCTTCCAGTGAAGTTACCTGGAGTCCAACTTTAGTAAATGAAGATCTTAATATCTTATACACATGGAAAAAAAAAAAAAGAAAGACTCAATCCCTTCTAACACTCTGCATTATTTTAGGTACTTGATTTATGGGGCACAGTTAAATTGCATCTGCTGGAAAAAACCTCAGAGAATGATGGGATCATGATGATGAAGATCCAAGATCATAGTGATAATTGTTACAATAGAAACCACCACAAAGACCAGAAATTTCATACTATTAATTGGTCAGTTGTACCCTGCAAAAGGAGGTAATACAAGACAGAACTGTCAGGGTCAAATTAACAATAGCTGTTTCAACTTGAAGGCAAATTTTTTTCTGCCACTTTAGTCTTTCTCCCCTATTTTCCAGGCAATTATGGGTGTGAGCTGGTGACCACGCAAATGCTGGTGAATGAGATTGGTCTGTTTGTATTTTCACTGTTAAGCTGTCAAAGCACTCACATCAAAGGACTGTAGAACAAATTGCAATAGTCACAAGTACCCGCATTAAAGGGATATTTTCATCCATGTGTATACAACTGCCCCCCAAAAGAAAGCCCAAACAAAACCCCAGCCCCGGTCTCCAGAAACAGAAGACCACAAAAGAAGAAGAACAAAGGTGAGAAGAACTGGGCAACGGGATGAAATGACAGCCAGTAGTGCGATGGGGGTGTAGAGAACTGCTTCAGTCTCTCTAATCCTCAAACACTTCCAGGAATAACGGAGGGAACAGTTCTGTGGGGCACTCCACCTTCATGTGCAGGAAGCGGCTGGCATGGCAGGCTCCAATCATTCGCAGGTCTGTCACTTTCATCAGCAGTTTTGGCCAAAAGTGTGCAACATGGTGTTTTCTGTAATTAATGTAGTGTTCGAATGCCAGGAGGAAACCCTCTTGACACTTTTCTATTCTCTCAACACAAACAAGGCCTGGGCGATCTGTAGATACAAAACAGCAGAATTCTTACTTATTTGCTTTAACAAATGCCTGATCATGAATCAGGAAAAAACTGATGATTCTCATGCCAGGAAAGAAAGGAGAGAGACCGGACACATTTGTGGCTCTGCCACAAACTTCTTTCAACTCCAGCCAACTCACTTGCTAGTACTATGCCTATCAAAAGATAATCCTTCCTTTCTTCATCCATTGCCTGCTTTGCTCACTTAGAGTGTAGCTATTTGGGAAGTGTTTCCTTATAGTGACTAGAACATCAGATCCCTGATTTCAGCTAAGGCTTCTATCTATATTTTTCTGTAAAAAAACTAATAAAGAAACAAAAAAAATTACTTGTCAGATATCTAAATTACAGTTCCTTTCTATCTGTTTTTCTACAATCTGACCAATGGTCTGATCATGCTTTCATCATGCTTTGATCCCAGGTGAGCTGTTATGGAGCATCAAGGAACAGCAAAAGCTAAAAATCTGGCTGTCTCAACTGGCAGCCAGGCATAGACTGGGAAAGCCCCTTTCACATGTCACTTCTCAGAAAACACCTTTGGGAAAAGCAGGTAATTTTTGATTTGCTTTCTGAAAGCCCTGCTCCTGTATCAGTGTGTAGGGACCTAAAAAGAAATCAAGATGGGGAAATGAAATTTCTTTACGAAGAAATTTTGATGGGGAAAATGAAGTGCTGTGTTGTGATTAATGTGGAAACCTTTTCATCTCAGATGCAGTTAATACTTGTAAATCACTGATTGTGTATTGTTATTCAGTGCCCAATCTTCAAAGCCATCTTAAAATAAAATCTTGCCAAATCTGCCACTGCCCAAGAATGGAATTTCCTCTTTGGGCTGGCACAATGACTGGAAGCATATATGAAAACATACTCAAACTGAGAAAGCTAGAAACTTTTTGGAAATCTTAGGAAATTGTCTGTGATGGTTTTGTATCATGACCAGTTGCAAATGACCAGCGTAGGGAAACGGCACAGTCGTAAATGCCCATTAGGAAGCAGTGGTGCTGTTAATTAGGAAAAAAAGAGGGCACATCAAACTAAACATATAAGACTGGTGGAAATGAGTATGAATGCCCAATGCATGACATTACTCAGGGGAAGAGAAAACTTATCATTAGGACCAGTGTTGCTAAACTATCCATTTTTCATTTAAGGCAAACTGGCTCAGAATCATCACTGATTTATTCTTCATGATCATCCCTGGCTCATTCCCAAGTACCAAACTGAGCAAGGTGTGTTACCAAAACCAGTTTTATGACTATCTCTTTGAACACCCTGAATTTTTTTCCTAGTGCTCACCAAAATATGTCACTGGGGTTTTGAAAGAAAATTTCTCTCACATTACTCTAGTCAGCACTACAAGATCTAACCTATCTTACTTCTTTTACAAAGAGGCTTGTGACAAAGACCAAAGAGTTTTAAAATTGTTTGGATTCCAATATGTTTCTGTTCTCACCTGATGACATGAGCAGAACAGCTTGAAGAAGGGCAACCTCGGTGTCATCCAGGTTAAATGAAGAAAGAGACATGCCCAGGTCAAAAATGGCATCAGAAACTACGCCAAGACCCCCATTTTTCAGCTGGCCCCTTGTCACCGCCATCTCCCCATTTAGTGTTAAAGTCTCACTCTCGGGGTCATAGCGAACTGCTGCTCGGAGGGACATGATCTCCATACAGCAGCCTTTCAGAAGGATGATCTGGTCTTCACATGGCAGCTGCAGAAATTACAAATGGCAAAGTTTGTCAAACTAAGTGGCTTTTACAGCTACAATAAATCCACAAGCGCAAAGTTGCAGTTCACAGCCCAGGACACTGCCCTGCATAGTGGAGCTCCCCTCTAAACACGCTGTTCTGCACAAACCCCCAGGATCTGCATTCTTGCCTTCAGGAACTTCCAGAAGGTAAACATTCCCTGGTTAGCATCTCCACACACCCTTAAGAAATCTAGCAATAACACAGCTGTTGGCTCCCTCAGCTTACAACTTATCACAGCAGAATAAACTATAATTGGGGCTGGTGCAGTCCTCAGCCATCCCAGTTAAAGTCACTACCAGCCATACTCATTTCTTACCTGACCAGAGGAAAAGAAACACATTTGGGAGGGTTTGTAAGAGTGGACTGTGTTTTAAATAAAAGAAATTAAATATATCTATATATCTATATATCTATATATCTATATATCTATATATCTATATCAATCAGTGGAGCAGGAATTCTCACTGCCCATTTTAACAACAGAGATTTTATTAATCTAGACTTAATCTAGTAAGACTGTTCTCCTTGAGCTCTCTACACTATTGCTGGACAGACAGAAAATCTATGGTATAGCTACAGCTTTTAAGCCGGTGCATAAACTGTGATCTTCAGCACATGTGACTTTTCCATGCCATTACCAAAGCCAAGATGTTCAAAGGTTCTGCATTTACAGAGTATAACCAGGATGCTGACATGTGAGCAGAACGTGCTCTATAAAGCATATAATATATGTTTTCATAGGTTATTCAATGATAACAAATCCCACCACGACAATTTTAAGACTGCAAGCAAACAGCAAGGGTCCAACATATGAAAGAACAACACACATCTGCTTAGCCTGAAAGGAGGCAAAAAGCCATTTTTTTTTTATTTCTATAAAATTATTATATTTACCTGTTTTGCAATGCAAAAATGAAACCCCCATGAACTATAGGTTTGCATGGCAACAGTGTACTTGCAAAGCAAGTGCACTGATTTGGTGGAAAATGATGCAGAGCTACCTAATGCAGGTGGAAAGCAGTTCCCTGTTAGAGAAGAGTTTTAAGCACATGGTCAGGAAAATGGGTTGAGTCATGCAGCTACTTTTCCAGCTTCAGGTGTGAAGTGTTTAATACACAAGAAAATTGACTCATCCTGTTCAGAGCAAATCAGTTTCCATACAGATGACCCTCAGCTCAGCAGCAGTCTGGGGAAGACTGAACAGGCACAGCAGCAGTCTTGCTACCCAATGACAATTCCACTGTTTGGCAGCAGAGACTGAAGTAGGGAAAGAAATAGAGTTTTAAAAAAATTAATACGAGAATAGATATGTGAAAGGAACCATGAAGAGATACTGGAATAAGAAATGGAAGTGAAAAAAACATGAAAGAATGGCAGAGAGAAGGGACAAGAAAAGATACATGAAAAAACCACCAAGCCTCTAAATAGAAGGAAGAATAGTAGAAAAGAAACAGGTAACAGTAGAGAAGATATTTTGTGATGCTTCAGCTGTTTTATTAGTGAGCCATGAAACTAATGAGGATTTCCCTTTCTACATGATCCTTCTTAAAACTTCATTATGGTAGTGGTGGTCTGACTATGCCTGTCTTTCACCTGCTTTTCTAATTGTGAAGGATACATGAGACACTTGTTTCACAAATGCCAGGCCTCAGGTCTTATCTGCCAGTAGCAGGAGTTACCATAAACAGGAGGCTTGAACATAGTTCTACTGCCAGCTGTGCAGATTTTAATGCTACCTATAGCCATCACTTGAGTGTTGCTACCAGAGCATCTTCCAGTAGCAGGATCAAAAAAATGTGACTGAAACTCTGTCATGTCCTTTACTCTCTCTCTGCAGGGAGAAAAGGCACAAGGCAGGAACCTGAAGTGCTCAGCTCTGCAGGACAGGGGTAATGCAGCACCATGGAACTGAGCTGAGCTGAGTGACCTCAAAGAGTATTTACACAGCTTCACCCACTGTGGAACAACTGATGCCTTGACATTTAAAACTCACATTAAACTTATTATATTCTCCTCAATCTTCATATTCTAACCAGAAAGAAAAGCAGGAAAGAAACAACAGGAGAAATGCTGAGAAAAAAACCAAGTTTTCCTTATACTTGGATTACTCCAGGATTGGATACTTGGTTTGAGGCAGGGGCCAATGGATGCACACAAACTAAGCTGGGCACTCATAGTGCTTTGCTGGCTTCTACATGTGTCCAAAGATGTGAAAAAGATGGAAAAGTAGATATGAAAATGTAAGTGGTCATGGATGTTCCCTGACAGGTCCCTCTTTCATAGAGATTTGTTACATTCTCAGACAGCTTCTGGAATTACAAACTGAGTTAAAGTTTAAATGCTCTGCAGGTCCTATGGAAAAAAGAAGTGTTTTTTCCTGTAAAAAATCTACAGCCCATACAGCATTGCTTCTAAGAAAAAGATATTGGTTAAAAATCATAATGGAAAAAAAGTTAACAGGAGGGTGCCCCTTCAAAAAGGAGCAAACATTTGTCATTTTCTTCATGCTAAATGAAGTGCTATATGACAACATAGAGGACAGCTGTCCTACTCCTTTGTGTTCATGAGGAGCTGTCCCTCCCCTTGCAATCAGATCTTGCTGTATATGGGCAGGTGTCAGGTTTACACAGTGGCTTAGCTGTAAACAAAGCCTGTCCAGCTGAACCGCACAACATACAGAGGTCATGTTCAACAATGCCTTGACTTCTCCATCCATGCTTCCTGCCTAGCTCTGACACAGGTGGGTCCATGGTAGCCAGGAGGGGTAGGAGATGTCAGATGGGTACAGAAGTCTGTGTGTGACTGGAAGAGCTTTCTAAATTAAAAAGACTACTTTGGTATGTCACTGCAATTTCCCATTAACAAATTCCAGATCAGAGGAGACAGATTCCTTCAGACACTAAATGCTCATGATCTATGGACATATTCCTCATATTTTAAAATCTTCATGCTTGGCACACTATTTCATGATTCCTTGACTGATGGCACCAATGCAGAGGCTGGCCAGGGTGAGATATTTACACTATGACAACTATTGATATTTACCTCTTGTTCTGTATTTGCCGGAGGACATATATAGCTCTCCATGACTGACTTTAGTAAAAAGCTGCCAGCCACAGTAGAGTAAAATTTTATGTCTGCCTTACCCTTCCTTTCTGGTAGGGTGTTGACCTCAAAGTGTGCAATGGAACATATTCCTGCCGATGGCAGGATGGTTGAGACTGGATGATGTTTAAGGTCCCTTCCAACCCAAAACTTTCTATGATTTTACGAAAAATATTTAGATTATTAAGACTGAAATATTATTTCAGGCTGCAGTTCTGATACCATTTATTAAATTGAAGAAAAAAAAATACAATCAGCCATTGCATCTGGTCCTTCAATAAAAATGATACCTTGGTACAAATGAGATCAGTGTAAGGCCTCTGTACTCCTAAAATGCAACCAAGCCTTTGAGTCTATTTACTGTATATTTACATGTGAGTATCTATTTGGAATGACAATCCATTACTTTCACAGACTTTTTTATGCACAACCTCCCCATTCAGAAAAACCAAGCCTAGGGAACCCAATGAGGCAAGTGCCACTCACAGAAAGGGGTGCTCTCCTGAATTTCAATAATTTTTTACTGTGTAGACCCAGCTCGACAATATTGCACCTGCCAGGGAACCAGAGGATACACAGAGAACCATGTGCTGGAATATTTTATTAAACATATCAGTGAAGCTTCTAGACAGGATCTTTTTGTTCATTTGCTCTGTTCAAGGCCACCTCTAAAGACATATCTGAGTCCTTAAACCACAACGACTTCTACATTAGCAAACTCAGGATTTCAGTAATCACAGGAAAAAGAAAATTCATGAAAATACAGATTATTCTAGTCCCATTGATTTTGAGTGTCTTTAATTTTTTAACTTAGACACATCATATTTTTAGGTTACTTGCCAGAGTATTCTGAGTAGTTTCTAACAACAGGCATATAAATGAGGAGTGCAAGAAAGTCTTCTTACCTCACAAAACATAGGCAACTTTTTGGCAAAATCCACCACTCTTGTAATCGCTGGTGTGATAATTTTTGTAAACTGGCTGAAGGCTTCTAAATCCACTTTCCCACCTTCTGGGGCATTAACTATTGGTGCCTGCCCAATATCTTCTGGCTAAGGATATAAACAAAGATATTTAAAGGAGCAGTCTGTCTTAGAGCAATTATTTAAAACTCCAAAGTCCTGCTTGGTATGGAAGAGACACTAAAATAAAAAGCAACACTATTTGCTTTGTAAGTAAAGTCCATTTATGTCATAAAATGTGAATTCATTTGTAAGGCATTTGTGAAAGGGGTGACTACACAGAGAAAGGGGTGATTGGTATGCTCCTACCCATTCTTTGTGGACATCTGGACTTTTTGCACACAGTTTCTTCCTTGTGTCTGTATCTATGTATTTTATGGGTGCAGCATATGCATATTTTGTTTAAAAAAATAGGCATGTTTTTCGTTTCAGGAGTTGAAAGCTCTCAAGTTTCTCTAAAATCAGAGAGAGCTAAGGAGACATGTTACCCATGAGAAGATGCTGCAAACTTAGGCCCTTTATCCACTCAAAGCTCGGAAAGTCTCCCCAGATGAGATTGCCAGGTATCACAGGGCCTCCCCACGCAATTGCCAAGGCCAGCTTCCAAAACACTAAAACAACTTATGTGCAAAGCTAAAGCAACTTATGAGCAAGAACAGGCTAACCTAAAGGTGCCCTGGATAATGTAAATAGAATTTGAACTCATCTGGGTAAAAATCTGGTTGAAAATTGCCTGTTGCATGACTTCAGCTCAAGGCTTCTCCAAATGAAAAACAAATCACATTTTGAGGATTTCAACAGGGATATACAATGAAATAGTTTTAAGCAGAATCTGTAATGAGTATTTTTTATTCCAACTGCACTTGAACTTGTCCACGTGCTTTTTATGCAGCTGGTCAATGTTACCATGTATTTGAAATACAGGCACTTCAAAGCTGTTTTGTTTGTTAAGTGTGGCTTTGCAATTACAAAACATCTACCAAACACCATGCAGAGGTTTCATTCTGTTCACATTAAGGTCAAAAACTAGATAAAATCCAGAGAAGTAGACCTTTTAGACTGGGACCTTATGACATTTATATAACACACTTAAAAGGGGAGGTGCTGAAAGTACTATCTATAATAAAAACTTGTATTCAACCACTTTTTAAAAGAAACACATGATAAAAGATCCTTCCACAGCTCTGTAACCAATCTGAATCCAAATCTAACTTCTTGCAAGAAAAAACTCAGTAATGTGTTAATAAAGCAAGGACCAATTGTAAAGGAACAATGAAGAAGACTGGGCTCAATTATCTGATGGTTTCTACTAAAAAACTCAAATAAATGAATTTCTAGTCTCTCTCCCTCCCTGCATCTTGGGTAACTAAACCACATTGTCTGTGTGCTCATGATAAACAACCTTCATCACTTCCAAGCAAAAAAGACCAAATGCTTAAACCCACACGAACCATTGTGCAGAGAAAAAGAAAGAGCATGGCATTTTCTTGGGAAAGGCAAAGCAAGTCACGAGAGCCAGCTAAAGCTAACACACTGGAGGGGAGCTCTTTCCACCTAACTCAACAGGAGAAGAGGTGTGGAATCCAATGAAGTCTCTGTTGCAACGAACCAGCTTCAGCTACATAAAAACAGATCCATAATTCCCAGGGCACACTGTCAGCTTCTACTGCTCTTCAACAGCTCATTCCCAGCCCCAGTCTCCAGCTTCCTAGGTTTTATCCCAAACCAGCTGATACCTGAAGAACAGCACTCCTGTCTAAACAACCAAAAGTACTACTGAAGCAGCTTCTTGGTCTGCTCACACCTTGCTCTGCAACGCCCCTGGAAAGTTCTCTCTTGGTTCTTGCCAGTGATGACTGGCTGTGGTTTCCTGAATGTACAGTATAATGAACACGAGCCATTCATATTGAAATTTATATGGTGTCACTGGCATTAGAAAACCCCCAACTTTATAAAAGAGATCCGTTGCTTTCAATACATAATTTCTCATAACAATTCAACAGTGAGTTGAAATTCCCATGGTGAATTATGCAGTAGGAGCCTAGGCTTGCAAAAGGATAAGCGTGCTCTATCTGATTTAGTATACCCTGACTGTTAAAGACTCCTATGTATTTTTGAAATTCAGTCTCTAAACCCTCTTTTGTGTGGTATAAGCATTTTGCATTCTGCACTTATTTCCCCTAAAAATTGATTTAGAAAAATCAAATAAATCCTTATTTAAGATCAAGCATTGCAAATCACCATTTATTTTCTGACCCTTAGTTATAGGATGAAAAACTAAGTTTTTTTGTAGGCTGCAATTCCAATGGTATAGTGTACGTATCATCCTGTTCTCACTGAAATTAATTTTCCTTGCCTAATGTATTTTCATTAATGTATCTACCACTAACCAAAAGAGAGAAAACCCCTGAGTCATTAAAAGTACCAGCTTTCGTCTAGAACATTTTATTGTTTTAACACTTTAAATATGTTTTATGATAGTCCCTAATAAAGACAACTCTCCCTAGATAGAATATATTTTAAAAATACAGTATGCATTATAGACTGCTTCTGTTCTCAATTTTTTGGGAATTTTTGAGAATTTTTTGCTCTGTGAACAATTTTTTCTACTTTTTCTACTCATAGCACAATAAAAGTATCCAGCTGAGTAAGCCTTAACATAGCAACACGCTATTTATCTTTTAAAATATATGGTCTGATCAAACACTGAGGTTCAGGCACAAAAAATGAAGTAATAACTATGCAAAATCATTCTTTTTTCACAAACATCAGTACACTGGCAATAAAATCTCTTCGGGGCTGCAATGATGGGAAGGCACTGCAGAAGAAAGAACAGAACCTGGCACTAAGAGCAGCATATAAGGCTACAGCCCTTACCAGAAATTTCCTTTTCTGCTTCCAGTGGCTTCCTTGTGCATTGGTGGCCACATGTGCTTCAGTAACAATTTTGATGAGCTCCCATTCCTCATCTGTTGGCTCTGGTTTGTGCCCAATGGTTTTCTGCAGCTCTTCCCGACGTCTCTTCTCTCGATTCTCTTCTATCAGTTTCCGTTTTGCCAACCTCTTGCTGTCATCCAACACCACTAGCAGGGGAAAAAACATACAAAATTGGTAGGAAGCTCGTAAGACTGTCAGAACTTTCGTCTTTTGTGTTCCTGAGGTACCAGTTGCTTACAAATACCTTAACTAACCAGTAAGGAAGTCTACCTTGGCAAGACCCACAGTCGAGACAGTTCTCTTACTTCTCCCTTCAAACTTCATTTTCTCACAAGCCTGGGTAGCAAAGAGTGACTTACCATCCTGGTAATGCTTTGTATACTGCCATTGCCCTCAAGGGGTTGTTCCACCAATAAAACTAATATGCAAAAGCTTTGTGAGGTGTCCAAGTGCTCCTGCAATGGACTTGGAGTAATCCATATTGGGAAAGATGCACTTCTGTTTTCTTTAAAGACATATCAGCATGCTCACACTCACTGCTCTGAAGTGCAGAACATGTACTTGGATGACAGCAGAAGGTAACATGGATCAAAGAAAGTGGGAGCACTTATTCACAGAAGGCTCATCTGCCTGAAGCATGACACAATCAGGTCAACATGCCTTTGGCTCTTTTCCTGATCACCACAAGTGGTGTTCCTATAGAGCTCCATTACTTCCAGTGACTCCAGATACACAGGCCCCAGGGCTGCTCTGCTCACTACTTCACTGGTTCCAGCCCCTCTTCTGAAGGTCTACCTGGCCACAATGAAATCGTCTCCTTTATTCTGTTTCCCTCTAGCCAGAGGGAACTGTTATACATTACATTAACAATGAAAATACTAAGTTAGACTATTCTTCTGTTGTTTACTGGGCCTGTTTTCCTTTCAGTTCTTCTGCAAAGGATTATACTGGCAATAACCATGAAGGAGCAAGGGGATTTATATGACTTCTGCAGGCTATAGGTGACTTCCTCCCATTTGTAGTAAATGAAGTTATTGGTGTAAATCCCTGTGCAATAGCAGGAAAAGAAGACCCCCTAAGGATTAATCTTACAGCCATATCTTCTAGTTCTTTAGAAGAGGCTCAAAATCTTTGCAGCAGATAACTTCTTCAGGGCTAAAAATAAAACAAACAACTGCAGGATGACTCATACAATGACATTCAATTTCACATCCTCCAGAATTTTCTAAACAAGATGTTTTTATCTCAAGCAAAGTGTCCATCCAGATGCATTTCTCCCTCCTCTCCTCCAAAGGGTGAACATTCCTATTGTTACTCAGCTTGGTAAGGCCAAGGGAAGGTGCAGCCTGATGAAGGACAAACAAAAAATTTCAGCCCTGTGAAAGTGGCTTAATGCAACGAGTGTGATTCCCTGGTATTATTAAAACCACAAAAGAGCTGGAAGTTCTACTTTACTTTAACAAGCTTCATCAATCAACATACTTTAAGAAAACACAGACACTGAAAAAAAAATTAAATAAAGAAAAAACATGAAAATATACTTACAATCTGTTGCCATGCCAACAAAGATACATTTTTTGAAGCGACATTCCTGGCACTGATTTCTTGTTACTTTGTCTATCACACATTTTCCTTCATATTTACAGGAATAGGTTGGATGGAGGTTCTTTTGAATGGTTCTTCTAAAAAAACCCTAGGTGCAAGAAATAAATATATTGGAAAGCATTAGCACTGAGCAATTTTTAAATATTGGGAGCTGCTTGATTTGTTAGGCATGTACCTAAGTATGCAAGATAACAAATTTCATTCCCAAAAATTCTCAAAGCTCTCAAACCAGTTTTATAGTGTATAGCATTTCTCTTGATTTTCCTTAACAATTAAAAACATACAGACATCTTAGATAAGTAAAGGTGCAAGTAGTGCTGTCTTGAGACACAAATACTGTGTACATGTCTTCTTGTAGTCTTATTTTTTACTGTTAATTTTTTTTGTGTATGAAATATTTTTGAGCCCCTATTCAAACTCAGTAATCATTTTGAAGGATACTGAAAGGCATACACATAGTTTTAGTTAAAAAGCAGCTTCTGCAAATAGCAAGAATGATGGTACTATTAAAGGACTGAGGACAAACAGTTCCAGTCCTTTATTTCCATAAAAGCCAAATAACCAACCAAATCTGGGCAAGAAGAAGATTTTGCAAATATAGTCTATACAATCTTTGAGTTTGATTCTAAACTCAAATGATCTCTAATTTCTAAATTATTTATATTTCTGAGAAGCAGATTTAATTCGTATTTACCACAGAATTTCAAAAGTCCCAAAAGCCTCATCACCACCAAAAATTTGTCTGTCTGTCTATCTATCTATCTATCTATCTATCTATCTATCTATCTATCTATCTATCTTATCATAATACAGATCTATCTTGCAAATTTACACAGATTCTAAGACCATATGAACTACTGTAATCTCATTGAATTCACTCATTCAAATACCCCATAAAACCTCACTGTAGGTAATGAAATCAGATAAAAATTATCTCTGAACATTATGGACAAAATCCTGGTATTAATTTCAACATTACTTTTCTCACTGACTTTTGTGAGGACTGGATAAACTCCCGAAGACTGCAAGATAAGAACAAGATAGGCTGTAAAGCAGAAAATTTAGACTTCACTTTAATTTCAAGTTTCATCATTATTTGAGACTGTCTACACTCAGCAATGTAGCTCAGGATTACCTCGACACAGAGAAAACACTGACACTCTGGTCCTGTTTGACTGAGGCTGCTCAGAATGGCTTTGGTTTTAGTCAAAACAATGGCAAAATTCAAGTGAGATTTTACCTTATGAATAGTCTCTTCAGCTGGGATTTTGTCTAATGAATAGTCTCTTCACTTCAGTAGGCAAAAGGTCTGTTTTTAAACCATGTTAAATAATACCCAGTAAAATCTTACAGCAGTGCAATTTCTTTCAACACAAAATGTTGAGTTAACATGTACAGATAAGTCTGTATTACAGCTTGTACTCCTAACTCCTGTGAAAACAATGAAGAGGCTTGTCTTCATCAGAGTTTTATCTTACAAGGTTCAGCTTGAGCTAAGAGTACAACTCTTTCTTCCTTAATTATGTTAAGACCTGAAATGTTAATTAAACTGAGGGGCATAAAACTTGTGTGGGAGCCTTTGCAAGATGGGGACCAGTTGTGTTAAGATAAAATCCAGGAAATCACAGGCAAGATATCCTTATGTGGTGTTTGGAATAAGTCTCAAACTCTCCTCTACTGAACATCCAGTTTTGGTTCTGTGCTCAACCCTGTGATGAATTCCTAGAGACAAGATCTGCTCCACCCCTTCCTGAAGACCAAGGATGGCTGTGGACAACCAGGGTCACAGGGTTATCAACAGTTATGAAGCAAGAGATGGAAAAATCTCTAATGAATCTCAGTGAGTGAGCTTCTATTTTCTAAACCTTGCACAGGACTTAATGCAGCTGTGGCTTTATGATGGCAAGGGTCTCCATCACCTCTGCTGGGACAGCTCATTTCAGATTCTAATTTCTTTCCATTTCTCAGAAAAATTTTTCAAAAATCCTTCTTTGTTCATCTCTAGATACATGTTAAGGAAGCTGCTCTTTATATCTGTCCAAACACTTCATCACAGAAGTGTTATTCTCATCAATAAAAGAAAGCATATTTTACTGTAGGCAGTAACTCTTCCTAAACTCCTTTACTACACAACTAGATAGCAGTAGATGCAATGGGCAAAGTCAGGAAAAACATTTCAGTGATGCCAGAGCTCACCAGTCATTTATTTTGTTTAAATTTCTCACAATTTACTTTTCAGAAATCATGTGTGAGGATGCTTTGTTCATGAAAGCACTTGCCAAAGCAAATCTATGGTTGTCAGCCTTGATTATGCTTGCTACAAAACTAAAGTGACTTTGAATGGAAGTGACTAGTAAACATCCAATTAATTGAAAATTGATTATATATAATAAAACATATAACTTTGATAAAACATATAACTTTGTTGATATATCATACAGCTTGAAATGTGTATGCTGTTCCTCCAAGAAATTAATTACTTTTTGCAAATTGTTATCTCAGTTCCTTGCATTATTTTAAATTGTACATCAGACAGAAGAACTGTATGTGAAGATAAAAGCAGATTTGTATGCTACGTCTCTAAAATAGCTGGTAGGCATAAAAAGAACTACTTGACTTGAAGTAATGAAACATTAGCAGGAAAGCTTGCTTTAGATACAGTGTTCAGCTGGGAGCTAAGTATATTTCATAATGCCCCAGTGCTGCTTACTTCCCATTATATCTGAATTATGTTGCATCCATACATGTTATGTATTGTTATCATCTGGTATTCAGGATACAAATGTGTAAGAACCACTTGTGCAGCTCCACGGCTCTTTTTAAAGATATAACTACTTTTTTATACTATGTATGTAAGTATATGTATAAAACCATTATGAATATTACCATAAATCTGCTATACAGAGGATATTTAGGTCTCTGTGCATTTCATAAATGTAACTTAGGGCAATGATGTACAACCAAAAGAACTACTTCAACACAAGATTTACTGTGATGAGGAGCTCTAAAGCAAATCCAAACCCAAAATATCAGATCCAAATGTTCCAGACTTTGTGGGTGAACAGAATGAGACTTTCATGGCTTAGTCTCATGACATTAGCCCAAGGCATGTGTGGTCCCATTTTTTAGAAAAACAATTTTTTTTTTTTACTTTCTGCAGGAAAGAATAGCTTTCTTACAGAATCTCAAGCTATTCAGGCAAATTCATGGCAGTGAAATCATGTAAGATGTATCTGATTGTGTTACTCCATCTTTTTATTTACTTGCCCAAAGCAATCTCTTTTTAAATTTAATTTTGCACACAGTCATGCAGATATATTTTAGTACTGAAAGCACATTTCAATATGCTTAAGTTAAAGAAGTCAAAATCTTCTTGAAACTATTTTAATTGGGTGTCAATGCTTCCCAAATTGATGGATGTTACTGTAATATGAGCATGTGGAAAGGATTTTGATTTTTGCTTCTTCACAGGGATGGTGAGAGGCACTGGAACACTGCTAATTGCTACAGACTCTTCATGGCCATAAGCAGAACCTTAGCTATTGCATAAACAGCTTCAGCAGATTAGCTGGGAACATGCTGATATACCCTGGCTGAGAACATGGCTAAAAAAAAGCATTAAAAAATGGAAATTCAAAAGCTAACTGTTAAACAGCAGCAACAGCAATCTAACTTTCTTGTTTTCTTTTCAGAAGCAAACACGGCAAAAACCAGCTATATTCCTTATGCATATGAAGAGTAGCAGCATGGCCAGATACAGCTTATCATCAGTACTGGATGTACTTATTAGCTTCTAATCTGTCTTTATTTGATTTGACAGCACAGTTCAGGAAGTCTGTATAATGGAGGAGCTGGAGAGCTATTTCTGATTCCCACTTTCCCACCATGCCACTTACCTTGCAGCCTTCGCAAGTGATGCAGCGATAATGATATCCGGTGGCTTTGTCCCCGCATACTACACATAGCTCATCCTTGTCTAAGTAACTGGGTATGTACCCTGCAAGGAAAAAAAGGACATGGCATGTGAACTCCATTATGTAAACTCCATGTAAACAAAATTATATGATACATTTGTTATAAAAAGATTGTATTAAAATCCACCTTGTACATGCATCTTGTCATATATGTGCCGTAGGCATGTTGTCAACCAGCACCATACTTCTGAACTCACTGAATTTCCTGAATAAGTTTGTACTATGTTACAGACTTAATTAAATGCAGTCTATAAGATTTTCTATTCTTCAGACTGACTCAGTGTCTACTGCTCAAGAGAGAAAAGTTGTAACATGATTTCTTTCTCCTGAGTTAAATACTGCATCAGAAAATATTACCTCAGAAGATTGTATGTGAAATAATAAAATAACAGTGAAGGCATACAATATGTTTCTTTTCTATATATCAGAAAAAAACCTCAATATACTTACATACTGCAGATGAGAACCCAAGTGTGACTGGGGGACTTGGTAGTAAGAAATATTTACTGACAGATGGTTTGTTTCAAAGCAGCAAGGTAGGAGTAACATACAGCCCAAGTTGAATTGATCATGCCTGACCTGGACATGTTCCACAGGAATACTTAATGTAGCCTGAATTTAAAGCAAAATACGCAGACATTCAAATGTGTGTGTGTGTGTGTGTGTGTGTGTGCGCATGTGTGTGTGTGTGTACATGTATGTGCTAGAATGAAATTTTCTCTTCAGAAGTGGTTTATCAGATCCAGCCAGTGAAAATATTCCTGCTGTGAAAAAAATTGGCAATGTTGGTTCTTTTCCCACAATGACATTTGTTTTGAAAACACAAACATATTTTCAATTTGAGCAAAAAACCAAAACAATATTGATGGCAAGCAAAAAGTAATCATAACCACAGACAACTTTTAAACAGGGTAAAAATACAAACCTTTCAAAATCAATGTTTCCATGACTCATAACTAATGGAGTTACAGTTTTTAACTTTACCTTCTGAAAAATCTCACTGTGAAGATGCAACATAGAGATCCCATATTCCCTTTGAGGCGAGAGAAGAAAGTGCATCTATATGTATAGCTGTGTAAGATTAGTGGAGTGTAGTAAACATTTCACAGGATCTCACAATGGCTCCAGTCACTTCTGGAGGTCAGCTACTCCAACACCCCTGCTCAACACAGGGCCACCTAGAGCTAGCTGTCCAGGCCCATGCCCAGACAGCTTTTGAGTATCTCCAGGGATGGAGACTCCACAACCTTTCTGGGCAATCTGTGCAAGTGTTCTGCTCTGTCACCTTCAGAAGGAAAAGAAAATACTATTTTATTATTCTCAGAAGGAATTTCCTGTACTTCTGTCTGTGCTCATTGCCTCTTGTTCTGTCACCAGGAACTGAGAGGAGTCTGGCCTTGTCTTCTGCAGTATGGGGGATCAGATATTCACACACACTTATGTGCCCCCTTGAGCCTTCTCTGCTCCAAGCTGAAGAGTTTCAGCTTTCTCAGTTACTCCTCATAGAAGAGATGCTCCAGTTCATCATCTCTGTGTCCCTTTCCTGGACTTTCTCCAGGATGTCTGTGCCTTTCTTCTATTGGGGAGCCCGGAACTGGACCCAACACTGCAGAGCTGAACAGAAGGGAATGAGCACATCCCTCAAGTTGCAGGTGATGATTTTCCTAAAGCAGACAAAATGCCATTTACCTCCCTTGCTTTAAGAACACTCTGCTGGCCTATATGCAACTTGCTGCCCACCAGGAACTGCAAGTACTCCAGTGCAAATCAGTTTCATGCCAGTTGGGCCTGCACTGCTGTGTTTATGACTCCTCTTGTGCAGAATTTGGCCTTTCCCTTTGATGAACTTCAAGAGATTCCTCTCATCCCATTTTTCTAGCCTGCCTAGGTTGCTCTGAAAGAGCAGCACACCCATCTGGTGTTCCAGCTGCTCCTCCCAGTTTTGCATCAACTGTCTGAGTGGAATTTTTGAGTGTAATGAAGAAGAGTCCTTTGGATGCAGCTATCTGTGACACTATCCCTTACCACTGCCTTGCTGAATCCATCTGTAGCATCACACATAAGGCTAGACATGAAGGTTGATGTCTTTATGTAGCCCTCGCAGCAGCATGGGTTGGTACAGCTTGGGGACTTGGGACACCAGTCACTCAGGGCAACAGAAGGCTGTTGCGGGATGCTGCAAGAGGGGTGGCCATCATCTTCCTGCAACCATACCGGAGGGTCAGCTCAGTTCAAATTCAAATGCTGTCCTAAGGCTATGCTTCCAGAGGTTGTCCAGAAAGGAAATCCAAATTAGACAGAACACTTAACCGAGCTTAAAATGCTTAAACTTTATGGAGGCTGGTGAGTAAATCAGGAGAAAGGAAAGAAGGCAAGAAGTATTTGTATGGCCTAATTTGAGTATAATTATGAGAACCTCAAATTACAGAGGAACACATATCCCTCTTCTCTAAAACAAGGAAGCAGTAGTACATGGAAGCCATTCCTGGATGCAAACATCTCAGGTCTGTCAATATTCCAAAAGGGGAGTGGGAAAATGAGCTAAGATCTTAATGTTGTATCAAACCAGTCTACAAGACAGCAAAAGAGCAGATTTATACTCAGGCTACATTTCTCCATGACCCATGACGAACAAATTATGCCTGGATAGACTGGTGGCCATGTGACATTGAGAGATGAGAGACAGCAGGGTTTCAATTCTAATTACATCACTGACTCCTAATAGACACTATGCCAGTGGGGGATTAGCAGAGGCTATTATCTCCATCCTGCCCCCAACTCTGCTCACACCTGCCTCCGCACCATGCAACACATACACAACATAGAGTGAACAGAGTGGGCAGAAGATGCAGCAAAGGGATGCAGAATTTTCCCTTAAATGTAGGATGAAGATCAATGGTTTCTTGTTATTGCTGGTTACTGATATTCATGGAATAGAAGCTTTGCATAGCATAAACTACATCCTCAAAAATTCAGTATCCCTGGTTATCTTCCTCAAAAAATGCTTCTGAATTAAATGCCTTGATATTTCATTAATTATATAAGGTGGTTAGTGCTGCTCGTGTAATGGCAACCTGTTCTACTGGAGGAGCAGGAGACCACTTGTCTAAACCACTTCCTTAAATATATACAGTAGGTCATGCATGTGACCACTGCTGTCCATCTCCTTCCTGGAGTTTTGTGACTTTATCCAATATAAAAAAGAGTTTCCAATCTGGCAGAACACACAATCTCCTAGGGGCACTCTTAGAAATTAAAAATGGCATCCTTACATGCAACCAATTTCTTTCATCAGAAGCATTAAGTGCCACCTATGTAAGCTACCTAAATATTATGTTCAGTACTTCCACAGAATGAGTCCATATCACAAGGGAAGTACACACCTGGAACTCTCCTAGTGATTGAACAGGAAACATGAATAGAAAAATCTTATTACCAGGAATCACTGGCAACAGAAGTGTGCAATACACCTATCTTTTATTTCTATTACATATTTCTATATTTTTAACACTTCTTCCAACAGCGAATGGGCTATAAATAGATAGACTGGGAAGATTGGACCTTCAGTAGTATTTTTAAAAGATACAATACAGACAGACATCACTGCAAAAGGACTAAATGGATTTACCTTCAGTTCTTACAAACACTAATGTCTGTTCTAAGCAATTTCTAGTAGTGGCAAATATCCTGTATGACCTTTGCATAAATTCAATACAATTTCATTTGAAAGACATGCAGATAAACAGACTCAGTACATGTTTTCTGCTTCTCAGAGTTAGAAACAACATTAGTAGGAAGAAATTCAACACTGTTTTTCTGATCATGGTGCCACCATGGAAGAAATGAATAGTGCAGTGGAGATTCTTGGGGAAGCCATGGGTGGCAGCAGAGCTGTCTGTTAGATGTTTTGAGGAAAGAGAAGAGCAACAGACTTGTCTCACTCTTTGCACCACTATTAGTAACCTGTCTCTCATATCAACAAGTACTTTTGCTTCATGTGTGTTTAATAACACTGAAGCAAAGATAAAAATGTCTATGTGGAAAAGCAGATGCTGTCTGGACAGAGTAACCCTGATGTTCTCTTACTAAAGAAGAATGTCTGATAAATCTCATGGAAACATATGTTCCTATTTCAGGTGGTCATAATTTATCTTTTATTTCTTAGTCAAAACCTTTAAAATAAATAGCTAAGAGGAACTGTTCAAGAGCAACACCAACCTCACTGACTTGTACAAAAACAACCAATATTGTTCCTTGTTGTTTCAAGTCTCTGTCTCTTGTATTCAGCATCCTCATGGACTATCATTTGTTGCATCCTGATGATCTTCCAAGTTAATTATCTGTCAAGTATGACTTGACATTGTTTATCACAATGCCCACTTTGGATCTTTGTTTTGAGTAGAGAATAACAGTGAATGACCTTGATCTGCCATGTCTGGTGTTTTCCCTGCAGCCTAAAGTAACACCTTTGGTCCTCAGACTCCCACCTGCCAGTCTGCTTAATCTTACTGTCTTGGCAAGGCTAAGCACACAGCAGGAACACTTGCCTCTCTAGAAGAATATGTAATACAATCTATTATAGCCAATCTTGAGAGCGATCTAAATCACAACTGTAGCTTTAGAGAGGCATAAGAGGAAACAATTCCCTTCAACAGGAAAATGCACAATGAGTCTTCCCCAAGCAGCCATAAGGACAGCAGGAGATCTGCTAACCTATGCAGTCATCTGAGGTACTCCTCCATTAATACTGTATGCATGCACTCTTGAATTATCATTTGCAGGAATGACGCCTTACAGCACCATGTATGACCCTGCACAAGTGTAATGGGCTTGAGAGACACAAGCAAGACACTCAGTGCCTATTCCTCCACTAAACAAAGCAAAGAAAAACTATTTCAATTATAAAAAACTCTGAAAAATTATAGTTTTTCTTCTTCCTCTGTACCTGGTACACATTAACAACATCAACAACAAAAAACATCTTTTAAGAAAAGGCCAATTTCAGTTTTGTTTAAATATAATTGCACATACTTTGTATCTCCAGATCTGTACAGATAATGTGATACTTGCCTAGGGAATTAATCCCCACCTTAAAAACATTGTAGAACCAAATGTTATTTGACTACCAAACAGGGATATGAGTAACACCGATGCAAACAAATTATGCCTGTATGCCAGATATTCATGTATATCTTGCAGGCAGAAAATGCCTTTTTTTGCTATTGCAGAAGGACAGTTACACTTCCAAGACCATTATTCACTACTTTAATTTTCATTGTACACTAGCAGAGTCATGTATTAAATATATTCCCTGAAATCTTTCTTTCTCCCATCTGGTATAGTTTGCATTACTAGAGACCACTCACTAAAATGAGGAGTTAGGACTTACCAGTAAGCTGGTATTCACTTACTAGACACTACAGTGTGAGAATTAAAAAGATGAAATTAATTACTACCTTGAGAATCCTCAACTGTATTAAAATTGAAATGTAAATTTGTACTGCTGTTCTACTGCTTTCACAGTCACCTTGAACTCAATACAAGTTATAAAAAATTACAAGGGCCAGCCATGCATCATCCTGGACATACTTGTGCAGAAGAAGCTTACATGGAGTGTTAGTGAAAGCATAGAGACAACAGAGAAAAAGCATACTCCATTCTTATTTGTGCTATTATCAACATTGATCTGAAAGGCTCAGCAGATACACTGATCCTTTGTTCCCATTTTCTTAAATTACTCCCACTGAGAAAAATGGCTTATTTCTCCTTCAAGCTCGGAAGCACTGAGAATGTTGCTGAGCAGATTCACACTTTTCTTGTTGGCTAACTGGCTTGCATGCCCTCAATTTTTATCTCTGTTGACATTCTTTGATTTATGAAGTTACTAAAATTTGGCAAAAGATTTTGCAAAGATCGAATCGGAAACATTTCATAGTCCCTTTTCTCTCCATGACTTTTCAGTGCATTAGCTGTGCTCCTTAGGCTGAGTCAGAAGCCTTATCAACAACAGTGCTTTTGCAGAGAACGTGCTGAAAACATTTTAGCCCAAACTGTGTTGTCACTTAAACTTCTGCAATCAGTACTTTACCTGCAGCCATTACCAACTACAGGTACAAAATACATCACTTTAAGGGTCAGAACATGCAGTTTCCCTACCCCTCAAATTATTTAAATGTTTTTAGAGACGGTATCTTAGTACTGCAAGAAAGTTATTTGTTTAGAAATCTATGCCTCACTGAACAAAGAGAAGTATAACTTACTTCACTTTCTCATCCTTCATCTGGTTGTGGAAAGGTTACAGTAAAGGAGATGAAAACACATTATTTCAATTTACTTTTTTATGAAAGAAACATAACTCCAAATGCATATTGATTTATGCAATGGATTACACAATTTTTCTTAGTGCTATTTCCTTAGATGGGTGGTCAAGGACAAAATTAACACTTTCAAGCTTGAATAATCATTAACATACTTGGAGCTGCTCTGCTACAAAGGGCAGGATGACAAATTCTCAGTGTTTCTGTAAATTGATTATATCCACACACACTCCCTGCATTGATGAGATGACGTTTTGGCATGAGGTTCATGTTACTGTTTCTTAGCTATTTAGAAAGTATCCTAATGTTCTCACACTGCTGAGAACTCAGTATTCAATTGCACACTCTAGCACTCACACATTATGTATTCTCAGCTGCACATTAATTGTCTGAGAAAAAACAGAGAGAAATAATTACAGCGATTACAATTATAAAAATAACAGCAATAACAACAACTTTCAAAGCCCTGTTCTCCCACTATACCAAGAGCCCTTTCAAACATGGCATTAACCTCACTGGTGTATCACTGGTATCTGGGAAGCGAGGTGAGCTGCAGGGATGAGAAGTCAGCTCTGCTACAGCCTAAATGCAAGAATTCCCCCCTGAAAACCCTTGGTTTGGGGGAGCAGCCTCTGCTTTCTGCTCTCTGCCCCACTGAAACTGAAGTTAAAGCCTAATCTCACAGAAACCGGTGGACATCTTTCATTAACACTGTCCAAGAAATTACCATGCAAAGGAACTTTAAAATCCAACTCTCATCCCAGTTTTAATTTTGCAGACATTTCTCCCATGTTGTTCAAATGTCCAAAACACTGTGCAGATGCTAGTGTGGGGAGACTGATGTTTCTGGACTCCTGTACATATTTCTTTTGTACCTTCCTAACTGTATTATCTCCTCCCTGTCACTGGGTACTCCTCCTCACAGGATAGGTGGTGTGAGGAAATCCAGGGACATTTTTGTCTGTCTGCTCAGCCTCTGCACAGGGGCAGGGGGGCACAGGGTCCCCCTGAGCACCACCCATCCAGCAGGCAATGCTGCAAGCTCACTAGGCAGCACTGTGTGAGGGGGAAAACATTCCAGTTTAAGCACTCTGGGACAAAACTGAGAATAGCACCTTGTTCTTACAACGATGAGCCCTGTTCTGCTTATCAGATTTCACGGCGTTACGCAGAAAACAAAGTGTATACGGCTGTCTGCTTCCTAAGGCAGGATCAGTTCCAAAAGGACTTCCTAAATAAAACAGTAAGCTCCTGCACAAACGTTGTACTGTCACCTTTTAGCAGCATACACCAGAGCACAAATGGTAATGGAGCAACAAGTAGATGCAAAGCTAAACCCATATCTCCACCTCTTGATTTTCTGGACTACAGTTATTTTCTTTAAAAGTTAATTCTTTCATCAGAATTTCTGACAGATAGGAAATAATAGTTTTTATTGTTCTGTAATAACTGAAGCAGCTTTCTGATATTTAGAATAACTGGCTATGCTTTATAAATGCTTTTACTTTTTTTCCCTTAGTGACACATTGCTGGGGTCTTTGGTTGTTGTTTTTCAAGTTATTTTCTGAATTCGTTCAAAGTGACATAAAAATAGAGAAGTAATTAAATGCCCTTTCACAAATTACAAGCTTTTCAATATATAAAATGTTGATTATTTTCTTCTCAGAGGGAAAACAAGACTTTAACCATTTAGTAACTAGCAAAAGCTCTGATAGGAAACAAGTAATAAGTGCATGTACTAGTGTAAAGAACAGTCTGATTTGAACTGCATATTATTGAGATTAGGACAAATTTCAAGGGACTAACAAAAATACCAACTGCAACAATCAGGACTCCTCATGAACACCTGTTTAGGGAATTAATTTGTTTTAATGGGCTATTACCAAGGCTTCTCTAACAAACTCACTCACTCCCCCAATCAATTCTGGATCAATACAGACACACATGCCTTGTGAAAAGCCTTCTGTTCTTAGGACAGGATTAAAAGATTTGTTAGTTTTACGATAGCTTGCTTAAAAGATGGAAATTAAAAAAAAAATAAAAAAAAAAAAAAAAAAAAAAAGAAGAAGAAAAGAGAACATGCACATGTTCCACACAGTTTAGATCTCTTCTGCTTAAAAAAACCCAACATTTGCAAAGGTTTGACAGAAGGGAGGCCACTTTTTATCGATTATCACAGTAATAAGGCTCTAAAAAATCCCAAAACACGTTGCTCAGTCTTTATGAATGATCAATTAAGAGCCTGCTAGAGAGCTGGCTTCCACGGAAATTCACCGTCATTTCTTAGTGAAACTGAGGTGGTAGAAAATAAGGGCATATAAGCTGTTTTTAAAAACAATTCTATATTCCTTCAAACAAGCAAGTTCAAAAACTTTACATAGGGCAGATGTCAGGTGTCTGAGCACTGAAATAACTTAAAGCTCTGATCTGGGTGTACTAAGTATTATTTATAGCCTTTAGCATTATGAAAAATGTATTCCTTCAGTGACTTTGCAACAGCAAGTCTTTATTTTTGCTAAGTTAATCCTGAGATAAACTTTTTCCTTAACCAAAAACAAGACATGGGAGAAGTCTACAAAGACTAGGAATTCATTGATTAAAACCCAACAACAGATAAATAGCCTTAAAAAGCATTTAAAATGTTGCACAACACAAAAACATGCATTATCCACAACTATATTTAGCCTACAATTTGATCATGTTGTTACAGCTTCCAAGAAGGATTTTAAAAATAATTTTTTTTTATTATGAAATATTATGCTGTTCAATGTATAAAATCAAGATATTTTTCTGTCAATTATAGAGATTTATTGCATCAAGGGTTAATGAGTATTTTCTGCCTCAAGGAAAATATTTCAGTTTTCCATGTAGTTAATAAAAACAAACACTCTGCTTTTCACTACAGAGATACTTCAAAAGTAGTAAATGGTGTTTTCTTTATCTCTCTAGTTACATCAGATTCATCTGGACTTTGGAAAACTGCATACAGAAAATCTGGTCTGATCAGAAAAGGATATTATTTTGGTATATCATACAGGGGTTTTTTCTTCTTTAATAATGTGATTTTAAAGAAACAGAGAGAATGTATACTTCATTGCGTAAGTTGGGTTACCGAGTTCAAAACAAACAGCACTGAAAACATTTCCAAGTGTTTGTTAGTATTTTGGGCTCTTTTTATATCTCTTTTGCTTACTTGAAATCAAAAGAATAAATTCTAAAAACTGGCAATGATTTAACCCCTAGGGATCGGGCATTTCACTTGTCTCACAAATGTATTGATTAGATCAACCTTTTAGATGCAAAGTCATCTTTCTTGAATTTTCAGTCTTTTTTGCTCTGCATAATCAGAAACTCGTGGTATTCACTTAGAAGACAATAACTCAAACACATTTTCCCATACATATTTACAGTCCTATTTTCAAAATCTTTTTCCTGAGTTGCTGAGCCAACAGAGTTCACATTTACTGAAAACATGGACTTACATAGTTTGTATGTAAACAGAAACATATCTTTAAGATGCAGAATATATAATGATGACATTTCAGGAGAGAAACTTTCTTATCAAGCTCACTGACAAATAGCAAAGGAACTTAATAGTCCAGGAAAGCAGAAAAAAAAAAAATATACTTGCAAATGTCTCTTATATATTAAGAAAAAGTGCTTAGAAATCCTCATTGCTCTCCGAAAACCTTACAATCACCTAGCAACCTATGTTACTGCTGCTTTCAATTTTAAACAGGCAGCCTTCACATTCAAAGATGCATCTGAGCCAACTGATGCAACTGTAAGTTTAAAGCAAAACAAAAACAAAAACAGAATTTTTTTTTTTTTTTTGTTATAAATAAAATGCCCCTACCTTTCTTCTGAGAGTACGATGGCGACTGCACTTGAGAAAAAGTAGGTTTTTCTTCTGTGAAAAATTCAGGTTGGTTGTACTGATTCAGGGCCATGTCCATGTCAGAGTACTCGCTTTTAAACACGTTTCCAGGGTAACTACAGGTATAAGGCTGATTCACCGCCCAGGCCTGTTCCATATATATGTTGTTACTGTGCAGGACCTGAGCATCACAACTGCTGTAACCCTGATTATCTTCAATATATGTGCAATAATCAGTGGACTGCATGTAGCAATTGCTACCAGCAGCTGGGTGCACTTCATATATTTCTTGCATACAGTAGTTCATTTTGTTAGCCTATCTCAGCTTCTACTTTACGTACACACACACATGCATACACACGCAGGCATGCATACACATGGATCAGGAAAGGAGCAATGAATATACACCAACAAAGTCGACTGCAAAACAGCCCGTTTTACTTCGGAGCAGCACCTGATGTGCTAAAATCCTATTTATATTGGGACGGCTTGTGAACTCCCCTGCCAGTCAAACATATTGGGAAGCAGATTTATGACAGTCAAAGGTCTTAATCTGTGACTGTAAGTTAATTCCAAGGGAAGATGGCAGTCAGGTAGCAATGACCACCAGACAAAGAAGCGACATCCTGACAACCCTCCTGTTCCCCCATTTGTCTGGAATAATCATTTTATAAACCATTTCCAGCCTTTTCCAATATGATTAGAAAACGATTACTAAGGCAAGGACACAGTTATGTCACCGTAGTTGTCAACTTAAGTGTGAAGAATTATAAAGACTGCTTAAGAACTCCCGGAGGGGATACGCTGAAAATCCTAAAATCAATAATCCTGTTTTTCAGCATTAAACCATAGAAAATCCAATAGTGCTGGGCTGATGACCCAAACAGTAGTCTAGTGTTACAAAATTTAGCAACTTAATCTGTCATCAGCTTTATTGATTTTGTTTTACAGAATTACATGCATGAATCTCCCCAGCCTTCCACACATACACAATCCTCCCCACTGCTAATGAATTTACGGGAAAGCGGTTTTTCTAAACTTCAGTGATTTTAAGAAGTAATTTGTATTGAGTTCAACAGGTGGGAAACTTCAAAATAACATAATCAGCAAAAAGAACACTGCTTAAATATTATCAATAAGCTAATTGCTTTGCTATTCTGCTTTGTTATCTTTTCTGTTTCAGTAATGAAGTACTGTTAGAAGAGTTTTTTTCTGATAATAGAGCGAGGAAAGGAAGGAACGTTTTTTGCTCATTTTGGCTCACTTATGAACTATGAATATGACAATGCCATTACAACAAAAACTGTATGGTATTTTAATTGCTTAATGCATGCCAAACTTCAAGATGGTTATTACACCTTCTTTAATCAGCCATTTTTTTTAATCTAAAAAATTATTTTATTTTTAACTTACATTAACTGCTATTTGGTTTTTTATGAGGAAAAATGTGGGGTTTTTTTATAGCACAGCTAAGATACAGTAAAACTTGTGAAGTCAGTCATAAACCAGTATCCCTTTCTAATATCTGTTATTATTATTAGAGAGTTTAGTTATTACTGATTTGATAATGAGAGCTTTCTTACTTCATTAGTTTTAAACTACAGGATTGCCAAAATTACTGTGTAACTTGGCCGTTTTTCTTCTAGGATCTTAAACATACATCTAAAATCTTGATGAATGTACTCTTAAATAGTCTTAAAAAGTTCAGTGCAATAGGTAAGAACTGGGTGTGTCTTATCCATATTTTTCCCTATCCACTATTGCTAAATATTTCAGACTAATAAAAACAACCAACAGAGAGACATTTTCCTTTCTGACATATAACTGTAACTAACCTATCTAAATAAGCAGCATTTCCAGTTGACGTCTAATTAACTACCAAATCCAGGACAAGTCCTTCCAATGATCAGAGAAGTTAAAATTCATATTGGAGTTTTTCTTCCCTCTCTAACTATAAAAGAAGCATCTTTATCATGCATTTCTTATTAACTTGCTCATAAAATAATAATACATTTGGTAAGTCAAACTGAACTCTATTGAGATCAATGCTACTGAAGTCAATGAAGATGCCTTCAAAATGAAGTTGTTCTCCTCTAATAATTTAAAAAATTTATTTCATGAAGATCACAGTTACTGAAATCCAACAAGTAAAACCCTAATGAACCCTTGTTCATTTACCATTGTCTAACTCAACAAATACCACTATAAAATACAGTGTGAAAAAACACACAATAAAAGTTAATTTTAATTTTAGTTCAGGCCCATCATCTATATTTTACAAACAGTGAATTTGTCTGTGATAAAAAGCATCTCTCATGTAAGATCTAACTCAGCACTGGATATTCAGCACTTCATAAAAAATGCCTTTGTTTCATTCAAGAAATTCTGCAATAGTTGTTTCTTCTGAAACTCCCAAACCATTCCCACTGAGGGGATGGGTTGGTAATGCTGTAGTGTACATAGCATATACAGCTTGCTGAGTTTACTTCTCCATGCTCCCAATAAAACATTCCTAAGTACCGTACCTGGGTTGTTCATTTACCACAAAAAGATCCCAGGTACCACCAATAGGAATTTATGTAGAGCTCCCACAGAGGTGAGGCTGTGTTTTACAGGTTAGCAGAGCACAATACCTAGATACTTTTACACCACCCAGAAAAGCTTTGGACAGCTGGGCTTTAAATTCTTAGTGAAAATTTTTCCTATATGGATTTACTTTGCCAGCAAAGTCAAAATTCCCACAAATCTTTTCTTTTCTGTTTTTTTCCCCTTCTGACTGGATTTAGGCTTGTTACTGAAAAACTAAACAGAATTGAAGCCTGGTGTAGACAGAGCTGCTCCAGCCAGTATGGCATCTGAGGAAATGGTATTTCCACATGGCATGGCCTGTGACTTACTTTCTGTTCCAAAATAGATCCCTCAAACATTTCTTATTTTCTATTCCTTTATCAATAATGCTCAGAAATGTGTCACATGTACTGTTTTTGTCAAGAGTTCCTCTCACACCACAAAGAAATTAAATTACATGAAACTGTGAAGGATGAGGAAAAAATGAAAAATTACTTTTCCAACAAACAAAAAATAAATTATGAGCACTGTCAGGGAATGTGGTTTTCTTACCTGTGGTATGCTACTATTAAAGAGATTTATAGCTCTGCAGATTGTTGTTCCCTTGGAAACAAATCAGTTCAAAGAACACTGCAAAGATTTTAAAAACTGAAATATTCCTAAAATATTTTCATTTTAATCTTTTAGGGTCCAATTCTGTAGGTTTATTTCATGTACATCTTTGAATTAAACTGTCTGATACAAGACAGTCAGACAGTGTCTTTATCAAAAGTCTGAAAGTTGAGTTGAATAATATTAACAGTTTTTCTTCATTTTGTATTCCTATTTGAATATTCGTGTCTTTACATCATGTCATCCTGAACTTTTGTTGCCTCCAGCAATGTATTATCACACTTGGAATTTTACGAATTCACATGTGTCTGATTATGTGAACACATGGAAGTTAATCACCATCAGAATAAACACTTCAATTCAAGCAAACAGGCCAAGAATAAAACAGAAATTTTGATACTGTAACGGCAGAGGATCCAAAGCTCAAACCTCTCAGTCTAAGGTGTTAGTCCATTGTTCTAAAAAAGGCAGCAATTACTTGTTGAACTTGTGCCTGGAATGCCACCAAGGTTTTTATATACTCACCCTGGTGTAAATCAGAAGTTAAGTCTAACGCAGTCAGTGAGTGACATTAACTGGGTAGGCAGAAATCAGGCTGTGAATACTTGAAAGGGAGAATCTGCAGAAGAGACCGCCTTACACTACACCATTCAGCTATTTTATTAACTCCTGTTCTACAAATTATGACTAAGATTTTTAATTGCAAACAACAAAATACCCCCATTAAGATGCACTTCTCTTGTGACTTGGCTCATTTACAAAACCCACCAAAATGAACCCACAGAAATGTTAAGGAAAGACAAAAATCCTGTAGCGTCCCTCTGTACACTACAGCCCAACCAACAGCGGTCCCTGACACAGAAAAAAGAAGTACCACGCAGTGCAATTTAATCTGCTGTGGAATATTACCTGCAAGAGTCCTATTCTCCTGACTTTTTCCAAACTGTCCAGCCCTGGTCTAGAGTCCTGGGTATTGCAATGCTGCAGATAAGGCCCCTGCACGCCATTCTAAAAGATTGTGTCAGTACGTGGGAGGTATTGCAGAGCATTCAAATCAGAAATCAGTGAGGGCAGAGTGCCACTTCTGAAGGACCAAAGGGAAAGATCTTATATTGGTTGCTGTTCATATTTCACACATAAAGATGAATAAAAATCCAGTATTTACTTTAAAATTTTGCACATTTAAACATATAGCTGCAAAGATTAAACATACCATTCTGAACTCTTCACAGCTTTGTATGCCTGTATTATCAGTTTTGTAAAATGAATTTTTACACATAACAAAATAACTGTTATATTTCCTATTTATGGATGTTATTGTTGCCTGAATTGTCTCAACCACCTCTGATGGTTTTGGGAAAAAAAAAATTAGATCATGGCTTTTCTGAGCAAACACAAATCAGCACTTTCATAACATGAGCTACATTCCAGACAGATCTTCTCATATCATAAGGAACATATACTGAAAACTGCAACAGCTTTTGAGCATAACTACTAATATGGCTTTTGCAACACCCATAAGTTGTCAAATAAAACTATCTCAGTGCCCACACAATGTATGTATTTGCACCACCTTATTCATTCACTTTATGCACTATGATTGAAGACTCAAAATGGTCCCTCAGAAGTATGACTATGCAAATTTAGAGATTAAACTAAGAAAACCTCAAACATCAGAATCCAAAATAACAAGCATTTACAAGAACAGAAAATTAACTCTTTATGATGTTTATTTTATTTTGAAAACTCTACTTGTCACTAAATCATAAGGTAGGTAGGATTATGGAATTCTAGTGCTGAAAAGTCACAACAGCATTTGACAGTTCCGGGAGTATGTCTCAGTGGAAGATAAGACATAAAAAAAAAATAATCATTTTGTCAATGCTACATTTATAATAGTTGAAGGGAAAAAAGCTAAATCTTTCTGACATAAAATAATTTCCTTCAGTTTGCAACAGATGCAGGTAGATTCAAACTAACTGTGATATAAACTAGACAAAAATCTTACTTAGACAACAGCACACCTCTTTTCTCCATGTGTACCAACTTAGTTATTTCTCTAAAACTGTTCCTCTCAAAAAACCTCACTGTACCTCAGTTATGACATGACACTAAATTTATCTGTGACTCATAAAATGCCACTGTGATGTGCCTTTTATTGAAATACTTCAGACTCATTATTCTGCTTGAATAACAAAGAATGTCATAGTTTATATTTAAACATTCAGATTCACTACAATTCCAGTTATCCCTCAAAATATTTTCAACACCTTGAATAAATTTGGTAAAATGAGAATAGAGCTTGCTCTTTTCTGATCAGGACTGCTCCAGGGTTTGTGCTTGCTTTTTCTTGCACTATTCGTGACATGCATAGTTAGCACACGGTCTTGTCAGAAAGTGTTTGCTCCTTGAGATGTCAGCCAACAGAGGGGCAAACAAAATTCTTGAGTAGTTTGGACAACTTTTAAGATGGCCCCTGAACAAATATTACTAAGAGTAATTATAGACCTGTGATCCAGACAACCCAGTTTGTTAAGCCTCCCCATATATCATAATTGGAAGACCCTGTTACCAGACATCAGTTAATTAGAGCTTATCTCTTGAGAAAGTAATGGCCAATACTTAAAACATGTACCTTTTTTGAGTCATTCCCTGCCTCAACTTCACATGAAAACATCAGGCAAAAAGTTTCATTTGTTCAAAAATAAAACCAAGCAGAAAGCAGGCTAATTTAACTTGACATAACATAATTAACAGGCTCCTGGATGGGACTGTCTGGGTTTGGTAGCCTCCTGACAGCCCTTAGTAAGACGTTAAAGCGATCAACACCTGACATCTGTTAGCAAAGAGGCATTCTGAGGTAAAGCACAGCTAAATCTAAAGAAATCAGGTACTTAGACCAGTTTAACTTTTTCATGAGGTGATATCCTGCCTGACACTGTAATCTTGCTTCCTGGAGTGATGCAAGACTTAAGTAAAAGAAAACATCTTGTAATCCCCCTCTACCAATATACAGTAATTATTTTTTAGGTGAAGAGCAACAAAGAACTATTTATCCAAGTTTCAAAAGGAATAAGAATAACCTAAGCAGTACATTTGTGCTACTACCTTAGCAACTGTGATTCTTAAATGGAATTTCTTCAATGCTGTGCTGATGTGAACAAAACAACCTACCTCAGGGAAAATGGTTTATTCTCCTGACTAGTGAGGCAGAGAATATTCCTAACAAGAAGTCTCATTTGAGCTCTGTACATGCACTTACTGAGGCATTTGGTATGGTTAATATTAAAAAAGAAGGCAAACAACACCGTCAGAGGTGAAAGCCGAACACCCTGGAAGTAGAAAAGAATGCTTTCTTTTGTCTTTGCATTTTTAATGTATCAAAGATATGTTTTTAAAAAAAGGCCAAGTTCAAAAAGAATTTTAATCAACTTATAAGATGAAGAGAGAGAGAAATACTTTTTAAAAGCTTTAAAATAAGAGATATTATTTTGCACTAGGTACACACAGAAAACCCCAGTAAGTACTCACCACAATGTCATAAGGGCTCTTCACAAAGCTATTAAATTAAATAGAAGAGAAAACTAAAAACCACAATTTCCACTGATTAAAAAAATAAAATAAAAAGGTTGGTAGCTAGAAAACATCCCCGCATAATAATATTTTTACCAACGGCCAAATCCCTGACAGTAAACAAAGACATAACCTGGTTTTGCTTTCTGTTTTTCCTAAATAGAGCATTTGCTGTCTTCTTCATGATAATGTCAGTTACCTTTACACCTTTTTTCTTCTTTTTGGTAGTCCTGGGCACTTGACATGATTTGAAAGTTTGCTTTTGTATAGCCTGGCTGTAAAATTGTACTACTCCAAGTTGAAGCATGTCGGCACTGTGAAAGCTGCTGTCCATTCGTCTGGATATCATAATTTTTGAAGTGTCTTTTCTTACAGAAATGATTTTCTGTCATGCCCACAACATTCCATTTCTGATTTCTGTCAGGAAGGTGAATCAGTCTGTCCCACAACAGGAGGCCACGTCCTGGATGTTTGGCAAATACTGCAGGGCTACAAACCGTTGGCTTTGCCAAAATCTTGTTCAGGTGTGGAGTTTTGGAAATCAAGTGGATCCCCAGCTCTCCTGATGCTGTGGTATTCCCATGCATCTCCACTGGACTGCACTGATACGATGCAGAACCCTTCAGCCATGCCCAGTCAGCCACCATAGTTCCCCTTCAGTAAAAGTGAATACAAAATTTTCCCGTCTGAGACTCCTGAAAAAGCAGGCAGATCTATGTGGACAAGCTAACACTAGATGCAACTTTCACAACACCACAGCTACAACATGGGCCCCGGGGCAAGTTACCACCAATTTATTGCCTTGCTCATATGATCATTTGAGGTCTTGTAGGTCGAGGCTGGTCGTGAACAATTTTCAGATACTTAAAACACAAAACATCAAGGATTCAGCCTTGTTTGACTTTGCTCTTATCGTAGGCTGACCTGAGGGACACTCAGTTACCTAAGTGTGACATTCTTATGTGGGCATGCTTAGCAGTTCCGCTTTTGCTACCTACTGCCTTTCTCCGCCTGTGGTCACAGTGGAGTATCAGAGATGCTAATTTTATCACAGGAGCACAGACACTTGGCTCCAGTGTGGATAATGAAAAATAACAAAGCTGCATGATTTTATCTAACTGGCCATTGCTTATTATTTGGTATAGAAGAAAATGAGATCCCACTAGCTAACAAATTTGTAAAACTAAATATAGCCTAATTTCTATTCTAAATATAGCAAAACAAAAATCAGTAAAAATGACCCATCCAAGATCATATTCGGTATTTAAGAAATTATTTTATTTTATATTATATGCAACAAAAATTCAAATACAAAATATATGTTTAACTTGCATAAATAGAAAATTCAAGATATCAGATGACTGATACCCACAGTGGTTTTAATCAGAATTTTAAACAGATTCTGCTGTTCTAATCAACATAAGAGTCAATTTTACATACATTTCACTCGGTAAAGGAACAGTAAGGGCATGCCAAGTCATTAATTTCCAGAAAAAAATAATTCAAAGTAAACTGGGATTTCAATTACCAGATCAATCATAATATTGCTGTTTCTGAAGCCTTTGTCTTAGGACTTCTCTTAAGTGGAATATTGTTAGTACAGGACAAATTCAGAAAACTTAATCGTGGTTAGTTTTAAATTTTGTTATCCTATTTTAATTCCTGTATGTTCATACATCTTTCCTCAGTATGTTATTTAATTTTAGATGTAAACACCTTTTTGCTGCTAGGAATACATGCTCACCTGACATTTGCAGCTACAAGTCTGTTTCTTCTACTGACTGTATCTCAGCTAGACATCAAAACCAACAAATTTGAGAAAGTAGCTGGCATCATGGACTTCAATGCAAAAGGCAGGTAAGTTACCTACATAACCTTCCCTTACCTACTTACTTCTAGCTTTATAGATCTGCTCTTAGTTCAGACATCATTTTCTAAGTAAAATTAAAAACTATTTCTAAATGCAGGTAATATGGCAAGAGAATATCACTTGTAGGAGGATAATCAGTTTAAAATAGAACAGTGAAAGTAACCCAGAAATACTAGGCAATTTTAAAAAAATAGAACAGAATAGAAAACTTCTTTTCATCATTTTAACACTTAGATATTCTCTTGAATTCATAAATTTAAGCACAGAGGAAGAGATAGGATTTCTCAGATAAGGCCCTCTGGGAACTGAGAACTTCCCTCTAAGATCTGAACTTACACACTTCATTTTCTGTGGCACAAAGAGGAACTGTGCACTACAACCCACCCTTCCTCTAGACTTTGCATAACCTAGAACACTCTACTTGGTTCAGTAGAAAGCTACTCTCCCTTGAGTTCTTTCACACCCTGATGATCTCCCTGCGTGGATGATATTGCATCTTCACAAAATGCGAGAGTCAGGCATGTGCAATATATATATTAAAAATACAGGTATGTCTATAATACACTCATCAATAGATCCATGCTTTGTCAGTTCCTTGACCAGGCCAGTGATTCAGCACAATTCTTGACCTTGTTTAGAAAAGTCAGCTATATCCTCAGTTATTCAGGTCTTGCTATTAGTCCTCAAGATCAATGATTCATAATCCAGGCTGTCCAATCTCATTAGGTAAAAATTTCTAAATATTTTACCCAAATTAATCTTTGATATTAAAGGCCATCTTTGCTGTCTTTTAGCCTATGAGGATTTGTGTTACCTTTGATTTTAATCAAAACCCATACATTCACAACTATGGTAAGAATTTTGTTCCCCAAGGATTCAGAGAGGGTGTCATACAAGACTTATAGATTTCTACCTTTAAACTCCAAATCCCTTCATAACTTAAAAAATAAAATCAAAACATATTTTCCAATTTCTTTGTTGGCAAAGCATCTGTGGGACTTTGAAATATGATCACAGATACATTAAAACTATGAGAAGAAATTTATTCTGTTATAGTTTCCATCATTTGGAATTTACCCAGGAAGAGTTTACCAAAGCTAGCCAAACATCAAGAAGCTATATGATCTCTTTTCCTTTTAGTTCCCTCTGAAATTTGTCTCACTATTTTGCCTGCCATGTTAGTTACAGTTAATTTAATTTTACAAGTTTCTACTTTATTTCACAAATTCTCCTCAGTCACCAGGGACATTACACATTCAAATTTTTCTAGTCAAAGATTAAGTTGCAAGGAACTACCACTGAGGGCTTTTATATTTTGTCTTCTATTCTTGTACTTCATATACTGAGGTACAGAAGATGTTTATGTCTTAAATTACTGTTCTTTTTATTATCATGTTAAATTGTTTTCATGAGAGGACTACATTATTTATTCTACTTCATTGGCTCTAACATATATTGCCTGAATGTCTCAAAGGCTTTTTTTTCTTTTTTAACAAAAAACCACATTGAGCATCTGCTCTTGGTCTTGTCAACCCAAAATCTTTGATAAAAGATGGTAATGTAATTTTGTTTCCACTTCTTATCTATAAGAGAAGCACCTCTCTCTCCCTCTAGCTACTGTTAAAGTGGGTATAATCAAGGCAGGAAGCAGTACAGCCTCCTGGGATGAACCATGACTAAAACCACAGGCCCTGTTTCAGATTTAAGAAGGACTAACAAGCAGGGCCAGAACTCTTCTCATCAAGGAATCATCAAGCAATTTCAAAATGCACATTGCAGCAATAACTGGCATCTCAGCAGTCAACAGGTCAAAAGACTTCCTCAAATTCCCATCAAAAGGTTTCTTTAAAGGCAAGTTTGTTTTTACAGAAGGAGAAAAGTTTTATCAGATGAGCTGCCCATTAAGCTTAACTAAAAGGATAGGCAAAGGATCTCTCAGAATTATTTTATTACAGGACAAAGCAATTTCCTTAATGGGAAATTGTAAGGGTTGGCCTATTCTCAGACACACAGTGTTATCTAAACATCAATATATAAAGGACTGCAGAAAAAATATGGAACAATTTATTTGTTTTCATCTCAGTTATGTGGCCTTTTTTCCCAATTTTCTACTAGTAACTGTCAACAGTGGTCAAAGAAGCAATACACTAAAAGCTCTCTCATTTTTAGTACAACTCAAGTGAAGACAGGCATTAAGTTGTAACTCCAGAAAGATGGAAGGTGGTAGCCAGCCAGCCAGGAAGACAGTGTTTCCTGCTGGAATGAGCTGTATACCAGCCCTGAACTTTGATCCCGACAAAAACTCGGAGTATACAAAATAGGACTAAAAACCACACTGAACCACACTGTTCCCCATGTTCACAACAACCCTAGAGGTACTGCATTAAATTTCCTCTGCTGTGCCCTGAGAGCTACACTAATTTTCCTTGCTTGGGATCTGCCCTGTTGCAATCAAGGCTGGATTTGCATTACCACTATTACTATTATTGCTTTATACAAAAGTAGCTCCAGTTAACAGCTAGATCCATTGGTGAGGAAAGCTGCTGTGACCACACAGGCAATCAGTCCCTGCTCCTAAGAGACTGACTACACTGCTCACATTTTTAAAGGGAATGCAAACATTTATTTTTCACCTTCAGCAGCAGCAGGCTGTCACTTAGACAAAAGGTAAATTAACAGTTCTGGGATGTCAGAGGATTGCTGTTTTCCCAGTTACAAAGACACTTCCTCTAACAACAAAAAAGTTATTTTACATTCCAAAACTGCTTTTGTTTGTTTTTTTTTTTTTTTTTTTTTTTTGTTTGTTTTTTTTTTTTTTTGTTTTGCCACTGAAATATCCAAGCATATAAGGACACTGAAGTGGGTTGGCTTCATGGAGATCAACTAAGGCAAATGTAATCAGGATTAAGACTGAGGGGTGCACAGTAGGTTGATGAAGCAGTCTAGCTGTGTATGGACACAGTCCAATAAAACTGTAGAGGATTTTTATTTGATGACTTGAGTGAAATAAAGAAAAAAAGCAACCAAGCTACTATTAAAGGACATGTCCCTAGCAAAGTTAACACCTGATTCATACTTTATTCCAGCATTTTAAACCCCACAAAGTAACTATAAGTAAAAGCATGTAAAGTTTTCATGTGTGTTTGTTTTGGGAAAGACAAAACCATCTATGCCAGACAAGGCTAAGGTTTCATTTCTTCTCATTAATCTTGCTGTCAGTTCACAGCATTTTATTTTCTCTCATTTATTTTGCTTCTTTGCTCCTCTTCCTCTTTTCTCTCCTATCCTTCCATTTTCTCCCCCCTAGAAAGCATAGCATTTTCTCCTTATGCTTCCTTATAAATAGGGAAACACTTCACAGCTGAGTTTTTTTCACAATTTTTAAACTAGGCTCGTATGATCATTGAATAAGCAGAAGGATGGAGCCCAACTCACACAGACTAGCCGGACTCTTCTTCTTAAATATGCAAAATTTACCTCTGTAAATGTGCTAAATAAAACCTTTGAAAACATGTGATTTCTTTCCTGAATTTTTAAAATACAAAAATTACAATGCCTATAAGAAAAAAATTGTAGAGTGAAAAGAACTGTAGCAGGTAGAACAAGCAATGTCTGCTGAAACCATGAGGTGTTTTTTAATATTTCAGAAACACGTGCATATGTGCAAGCTTGTAGAAATAAACAGCCAGGGTTATTTAATCCAGGGTTGTTGTTCTGCAACTTGCTTTAGCAGTGGCACTATTATAAAATATTTAAATATTACATTTTAGAATATGGATTTCAAGATTAAATTTCAGTATTTCCAATCTTTTGGACAAGTATTAAATTATCAGTAAAGAAGAGTGCACAGATAATTACAATAAACTTTGTAAATGGTTTCTAATGTGTAAGAAAAGACAATATTAGGAAACTTGTCATAAAGAATGTAATAGCTTTATCCTGGTTCTTGATATATCTTAATGAGATCCTCTGTGAATCAGTGCAATCACTTTTTAAAAACATGCTAAATTTCCATTAACTTTTAAAGCAATATTACACATACACTTATCAAGAGCTGGGCTTGACATTATGCTCAAATTTCTAAACATGAGAAAATATTAATCAGAGAAAAAGAATACCTAGAAGAACATAGCAGTTCATCTGTAAGTTAACCAGAGGCAGGTTCTGAGCACAGAGAAGCAAATGGTTCAGGGTTCAGAATTTTGGCATGTAAAGAGCTCTCTGAAAACCTGTCCTTTGAGAAATGAACAGGAATTGTATAGACCAATACAGAATCTTGTAGCAGCTACAGATAAAACAAACTTACCAAAAGAAAATAATTACCAAAGCTATATGGGGAAAAGCAGTAAAATACCAGGACACACCACGGAACTAGAATGGTACTGGTAACCAGTACAGCCACATAGATGCTAAATGCATTCTTCCTCTCATAGTTCTGCACAACACATGGGAGGGAGTTTCTCTGAGGAGAAACTACACCAGAACCAGAGGGCTCACCTAGCTGCTGTTCTCCAACAGGAGTTGTAAGTGGATACCCAGAACAAAGCAAGCACATATGAGAGCTCCCACCAAGAGTCTCTCAATCCCCAGCTACTCCTTCAGCCCAAAGGACTGCCTGAGCCCTTGTGGCCTTTCTAAAATGCAGCAATACCCAATGGATCTCTCTTTGAACTAAAGCCCAGTCTACTCTTGTGTACTTTTTTATTCACAGCTCCCTCTAGCAAAGAATCCCAGTGTCTGTCTCTTCATGCGCAGAACCACCTCCCTCTGTTTGTTTTAAAACAACATTGATTTAATTCCCCACACACAGCAATCCACCTCTCCAGGGTTCATTCTGCAGACTATTATTTGTATGAATAAGGGAATGTTAACGGATATTTACTCTCTTCATGTTGTGTTAGATAATTCTTGTAAAGTCTGGGAACCTACTAAAATAGAAGTGAGAAGACAAAACACCGCTTTCAGAATATGGTTCAAAATATGTAAAACACATCTTTAAAAACAATAAGTTACAGTGAACCATTTAGGAAATCACTCAAATCACTTCTACAAATCAATTTAGATCACTACCACCTTTTTCTAAAATCCTGATTCTGAATATTACTTTCCTCGTGAACTTTCAAATCAATTCACATGGTCTTTCCATAATCTCTCATTAGATTTTCCATTTCTTCCCACTGGGGAATGGACAGTATATTTGGCTGCTACTTGCTAAAATCCTGGGGATACATGCACATAATTGAAGCTTTTTCTTTTCAAGGTGATGAAAGAGATCAAGTTATTTTGATTCTAAAACTGATTAAAAGAGATAGCCAGTATCTTAAAAATCCCACCTCCCACTGAGGTCTGAGTAATGAACAGGTAAAAGAAACAAAGGTACTAAAACTAGCAGTCTTGACAAATATGTAATTTGTTATAGATAAAAAAGGTAAATAAACAAGTAAGGTCTGCCCAAACAATGCAATCAAAGCGTCTTCAGTAAGAAAGACAAACTTGGATGCGAGGAGAAAATTCTTTTAATTCAAAATAAACTCTAGTTTGGTATAAGTCTAAACCATTTTCAGAAACACAACAAAGCAATAGTGAAAGGCCTTTGTGTATTGGCAGAATGTACACATTTCCTTAAACATTTGTCTTCTTTTACAATAGCACTGCAGCAAATCTGATGCTTTTAAAGAACACAATGAGAAGTGCATTTAGTGAATGCAAAAGGTATTTTTATATGGAAATAACTGGGAAATGCTCAATTGGATTGATCCTACAGTTTGCCAACAGCTTTACAACTGGCACAAAAAAAAATTAAAGTCCTCTCTATGTATAGGGATCAATACCAAAGACAAGTGTTGTAAGTTCATTGCTCCGACATACAGTTATCAGAATAACTAAACAGCAGCTGTGGTCAGGCTCTTGAATATCATAAAATGGCAGGCTGCAACTCCTGTGGCAAGCACATCAAAGTGCTTTATTTTATAGGCTATTGGAGAAGACTTAGAAAAAACAGAAGGACATTTTACTCCTTTAAAATAACTACTCTAAAAGCTTCTTGCCTGCAAAATGAACAAGTACATTTTATACTGACAGCACTTTGCAGTCCTCCTTGCCTGATGTCAGTAGTGAAATACAGCTACACAATTTAAAAATTAAACTCAAAATTTAAAACACAACAGTCCGCTCCCACCAGAAATAAATTTCAGAAAAATAAGTTATCAAAAGAAACATCTCTGGCTTAAATAAAACTACTACAGAAAGGGACTAAATATACTGATAGATCATTAAAAACAAAACAGAATAAACACATCAGCATTAACATCATGAAATGTACCTAAAATGACTAGGAAATGCTACAAAACTAAAAAAAATGCTGCTATTACTACAAAAAAAAGTTTGTTCTCTCTGTTCTTTGCAAAATCTCATAAAATTCCCCTCCCCTCCTTTTTTTTTTTTTTAATGTGTGATCTTCTGAGGAAAAAAAGAGCAGATATTCCTAAGTTGGAAAGAAAACACAACATATTAAAGAATTGTATAAAATTTGAAACATTACAAAATGTTTCCCAGACTACTTGGCTTCTGTATTTATATAGTACTTTCACAAAGCACTTCTAAAAATATTAAATTTTGAACCCAAAAAGGGTAAAATTAACCCAGAGTGTCTGTAACCTAAAACTTAGCAAGTGTGATATTTTTAACTGCATATTCAGAAATACGCTTGTAAGTAATAAGAGCCATCATGGAGTGATTCATAGCTTCATGCAAAAACATCCCACAATATAAATCTTGTTAACCTTTTGAAAATCCCCAAAAGCTCATTACAAAGCTGCTGAATCCTGGCATAACAAAACCTTATATTAAAGTATTTACTGTCCTCCTAAAAAGTCCATTACTTAAAAGAAATAATACACTTGAATTAGTCAGATTTTATCATGGTCTGGCAGGCAAAAGAAGTGTCAGACAGTGATGTATGTCAAATTAAATTATCCTAGGAAAATCATTATAGAAATTTGGGAGAAGTAATTTCTCAGCTGATATTAAACAATAAACTGTTCTCTGCCTGAATTAATGTCAAGTTTATAGGGTAGTGGGCATTAAAGTGAAAAGACTCATGAAGAAAATGTGGTACCTTTCCTATTCTATCACTTTTCCCAGTTCTTGGAAACTATGTGCAACACCCTTGGAGACACTGGTTTTCAAATGGATTTGTTGCACGAAAGCTGATTAATTTTCTTCTCCAAATGAGGGACCTGTTTCAAGAAATGTTGCATATTAAATTCTACTTACTGAAAATATGCATTTATGACATTTAAATTATATTCCCCAATGTAAGCACTTAATTTTATTATAATTCCTATCTTGATCTAACTTTACAGTCATTACCAAATAGAACAGTGTGGATATTTGAGTAGAAACACAATGACTGAGTTGATTTTGAAGCTCCCAAGTAAAAAGAGTAAAACCCTGGCCTTACTGAAATCAGTGAAAGAACTGCTGTAGCTTTTTCTGGAACCACTATTATACCCTTTACATTCTTTCTTCATCTGCCATGAAAGTAAAAATTATGAGATTTACTGTATTTTAGAAATACTATTTTCTAGGTTTTGGAACACTTTCTTGAATTTCTTCTTCAGTTTTCACTGTAGTAAATAAAGTAAGATGAAAATATATCTCAAGATTTGTCCTGCATTTTGGCAGAAAATGTACGGAAAGGGAGTCTTCAGTGATAGCTATAGCCAGTGAAGAGTGATGCTAAACCAGCAGCTTCATTACAGTGTTAAAACAAAAGAATTTTGAATATTATTTTACATACTTTCCAACTTTTTTACTATTCTATTGTGCAAATGTATGCACACAAAATAACTTGCTCTTATTGCTAAGATAGTACTAATTTTATAATGCCAATAAAGTTTTTTTTTCTCAGACATTACTCTGTGGGCAGCAATTGTTGGTGTCAGCTGTAAAACTGCTGATGAACACTGTTGTTGCAGCCCAGAAAACCAATCACACCATGGGCTGCATCCAAAGCAGTGTGGCCACTAGAGCAAGGAAGGAGATTCTGCCCCTCTAAACCCCTCTCATGAGACCCCACCTGGATCACTACATCCAGCTCTGGGTTCCTCAGAACAGGAAGGACATAGACGTGTGAGTCCAGAGGAGGGCCAAGATGACCACAGGAATCAAACACCTCTCCTATAATGAAAGCTTGAAAAAGTTGAATCTGTTCAGCCTTGAAGAGGGAAAGCTCTGGGGAGACTTTTCTGCGGCTTTTTAGTACCTGAAGGGGGCCTGTAAAAATGATGATGACAAATTTTTTAGTCTGCAAATGTACTAAAGACTAGTTTTACTGTCAATGTCAAATTCTGCAATCTCTTGTTAGAAAAACTTCTCTAGATTGCACTAGAACCTGAAGGCTTTCAGGCAGTGCCTACAAGTGGAAAATACATACTACAGTAGAAACAACATATGGGGAGGAAAAATTATCTACCAAAGCCACAGAATAACATAGCCTGTTATTTTAGCCAGCTGGTTCGGTTTCATATTAGATTCTGCTGCCATATTCCAGTGACTCAGAAACAGAATCTAAACTTCCATTATCATTCATTAGAAAATGACTCCTGTCTGGCTCAGGATCATGGTATTTATGAAGTTTTTATACAGTTTGAAAGACTTTAATTTCATCCATGCTTCTCTTCATATTTACTCTCATGTAGGGAATGTAATTCCTATAATCAGAAACAGAAAATATGAACTGCTCATAATGAAAAATACTGAAAAAATGCTGGACATCTACAGCTGTAAAGTCATCTCCATTGCAACTTTTTTTTTTTTTTTTTTTTTTTTTTTTTGGGTAGATGTTTTTTGCACATATTTTCTCTGCTGACTTCTGTCAAAAGAAATGAAGAAAATATAGGTCCTTCCAACTAGGCTTTGTGTTTCTCTGAGCTTAGCAGAGCTGCCCTGCCAGGGGCAAGTCCAGGGAGACAGGACTGATTAGAGTGCTAGTGGAAAACTTCCACAAACCCACCCTCCACAGGAAGCCACAGACCCAACAGATAAGGTGAGGATAAAGTGGGCACACTGCACTTCCTTCCTCATCTCTTGCCATCACGCAGCAGAAACTATTAACTACTCCCTCTAAAACCACAGCAACATCAATCCCTGTAATAAAATGCCATAAAACACATTTTAGCATGAGGAGAGCACAACAGAGAGTTGGAAGAGGCCAAGTTAGATGCCAGTGCTTTAAATTCTTTCAAAACAGGTATTTGCCAAATGAAATCACCATGCCCAGAATGACTGCAGGACATTGCAAAGCTACTCTAGCAGGGCCTGCTGATGCAGCCTAAGGACTCGTTCCCGATCCTCTTGTGGCAGCGATGCCAAGTCAGAGCCTGACACACCAACAAAGGGTCAGTATTCCACTTTATTCCACAAAATGCCTCAATGGTCTCTGCTTCCTTCTTATATTTACCTCTGCTTCAATAGGCAGCAAAGTAACCATAAAAATACACACCTTTTCATACTATCAAATAATAGGGTTTACTATGAAAGCATGTATTTTAAAAACGTTGGGGATGATTACAATGTGTCCCACATCACTACGCTCCGGATGGAGGAAAGAGATCCATTCTCAGCACCAATAAATTCAGAAATAGTTAAACAAGCATTTTTCAATAAATATTTAGCAATAATCACTCCAGAAAAGCTAGAAATATTGCACAGATGCTCTTATTAAATATGATTACCTGACATACTGCTGGGAGTTATGGATATGTAATCATTCTTGTCTTTCTTCTGTCACCAATGTCACCTGCCAAAAAAAAAAAAAAAAAAAAGGGAAAACCCCCATGTAATATGTTCATAAATGCTCATTTGCAGAATACCATTAACATTTGACCAAGATGGAGCCTTCTAGATCTTGAATAGCATGGTCAGTGTCTGATAGCTTAACATATTAAATTCAAAGCATTTTGCTTAGCTGCATGAGATAACAAATGTAAATCAAGTCTGAAACATAGTGGACTGGAGGAGCTGTGGTTAATAGGGATTTAGAGCAACACCTACAAGCTTATGTCTACTGATGCTAAAAAAAAAATTAAAAAAAAAAAATTTGTGCACTTCATGGAATATTTTCCATTATTTTTTTGCAGAAGTTCCTCCAAGTCTCATATGCGACCTTAGGAGCTAACTGGTTTCCACTTTACAGCTTCTAATGACATGCATTTACCATTACTCTTAAGTTCAGTAAAAACAGGGGATTTAAAGGAATTAGAAATTCTTTGTCACAGTTACACCAATTCTTACCCAGTCACTCAAAACCCAAAAGTCTACTGACTTTTACAAAGTTCTGAGATGTAAATAACAATTTTACTCATATGGTAGAAAACAAATTTACATGTACTTAACACTTAACTTTTGAACAATGACATATTTTATTTTATTAACAAGACATCTGCATCTGTGAAGAACTGAATCTGGCATTTTAAAGTCTTGTTTTTGATATTTAGACTGTGTTCCCTTTTTATATGTCCATACACACACAAACATAATAACTATACTCTTTTTCTGCTTGGTAGCAAAGATTGATGCCCTGCAAGCTAATTTAGTGCTAGGAGAGAAAGTAATGGATACCAGTTATGACAACATCCCTTGGCCGTCTCGGTATTTATGCCAGCCCTCACGTTTTTCACACAGAGGCATCACAGGCAACATGCCCTTGTTCAGCCATCCCTGCCCAAAACACAGTGCCCAGCTAGATGATCCTAGCTCGCTCCCTAGTCTAAGCACCAACAATCCAACCCAAGCAGAGACAATCCTAAAGGCATTACTCCAGAACAGCGACAAGATCTCATTAGAATTTTGAAGTAAGAAATCCCAGGCCTGCAAGTGACCCCAATACTGCCTATGGAAAACTAGCCTAAGAATAAAGTCATGCTCTCTGGAACATCCGCCTATACTCAGCACTGGTGAGGCCACACCTCAAATACTGTGTTCAGTTTTGGGTGAGTTTTACTTCCCTTTAAAAAGATCATTAAGGTGCTGCAGCATGTCCAGAGAAGGGCAACAAGGCTTGTGAAGAAAACATGTCCTATGGGGAAGGACTGAGGGAGCTGGGGTCGTTTAACCTGGAGGAGGCTCAGGGGAACCTCATCCCTCTCTACAACTGCCCAAAAGGAGAATGTAGTGAGGTGTGACTGCAGGGAGAGGACCAGAGGAAACGGCCTTCAGCTGAGACGGGGAGATCAGATTAGATATTATATAAAGTTTGTCACTGTTAGGACAGTGAGACATTGGAATAGGTTGCCCAGGGTGGTTGTGGAGTCACCATGCCTGGAGGGGTTTAAGAGGTATCTGGATCTAACGCTGGATGATGTGGTCTAACCAAACATCTGGGTTGATGTTTGGACTGGATTATCTAAAAGGCCTCTTCCAACCTTGCTGATTCTGTCATTCTATGAACGGAAAACACCTCTCTTTTAGTGTTAGTGTGGAAGTGACATTTTAGAGAGGAAAAAGAACCTCTCTTAAATTGTCCTAATCACCATTTTATGGTAAGAAACAGGCCTTTGTTAAGAAACCTGTGGATTTTATTTCTCTCCATCCATTAGGCATGTGCCACAGTCCTGTCCCTGTTTCCTCACACAGAGAGCTTTTCCCTTGAAATAAATATCCTCCCCTAGCAGCGGGCTGAACATGGAGCGCTTCTGCTGTGTTCAGGCAGGGTCAGAAAGAGAGCGCAGGTGAAGGCAGGTAATTACCGGGTGATGAGCGCGCCCGGGACGCGGCCGCGCCGCCTCACCGCAGCCCACGGCCCTGGGGCGCTCCCACGCCGGGCTCCGCTCAGCCCCGCGCCGTGCGGGCGCCGCTTCCCGCCCGCTGCTGGCGACGGCCGGGCAGCGGCGCCGGGAAGGCGGCGGGAAGGCGCGGGAAGGAAGGCGGCGGGAAGGCGCGGGAAGGCGCGGGAAGGCGGCGGGAAGGCGGCGGGAAGGCGCGGGAAGGCGCGGGAAGGCGGCGGGAAGGCGGCGGGAAGGCGGCGGGAAGGCGCGGGAAGGCGGCGGGAAGGCGGCGGGAAGGCGGCGGGAAGGCGCGGGAAGGCGCGGGAAGGCGGCGGGAAGGCGCGGGAAGGAAGGCGCGGGAAGGCGGCGGGAAGGCGCGGGAAGGCGGCGGGAAGGCGCGGGAAGGCGGCGGGAAGGCGCGGGAAGGCGCGGGAAGGCGCGGGCAGCACCGCGGCCTCCCCGCCCTGCCGCCGGCAGAGCCGCCCGCCCGCGGCGCGCACCGCCCCCTGGCGGCCGCGGGACGGCCCGCAGCGCCATGCCCGGCCTGTTCCATCCGCCGCGCCTCCCGGCCTCACCCGGCACGGCTGCGTGCAGATTTAGATCACATTAATTGCTGATACTCCAGAATTTGGAATTGTTCATGATTAAAAAAAAACAAAAACCCAACAACAACAACAACAAAAAAAAAAACCCACATACCCCCCCCCCAAAAAAAACCCCACAAAACCAAGCAATAAAGAACCAAGAAAACCCCAGCGAACATTTACACGCAAAACGCCCCCACAAGACACAAACACACAGACGCTCCATCTCCCAAATAAAAAAGCAGGAAAAAACCCAAACAAACCCACAATCATAGACTATCCAGACTATCCCACAAGGATTGTCGAAGTCCAGCTCCTGGGTCTGCACAGGACAACTCCAGGAATGTGATCCTGATGGGTCCCTGTGATTCTGCAGATGGCACCGTGTGGCTGACAGCATTCTCTTGGACTCCTGGAGCTCTGACAGGCCTGAGATTGTGACCACTTCCCTGGGGAGACAATTTATTTTGTCCTTTCTAATCCCCCAGTAATCTGAAATAATTTCTCCCTGTAATATAATATACTGAATGGTAATTACTGATTTCAGTATATAATGTTCATTCTATTTGCAAAGCAAACACAATGCAAAACCTATTAAAGTTCTACAGAAGAAACTTCTTTACATGAGGGATGCAGAGCACTGGAACGTGCCACCCTGGGAAGTCATGGAGTCTCCCTCTCTGCAGACATCTAAAACACATCTGGACATTTTCCTGTGTCACCTGTAACCGGCTCTAGATGACCCTGCCTTGGCAGGGGGTTGGATTGGATGATCTCCAGAAGTCCCTTCCAACCCTAACAAGTCTGTGAACTGGTAAAATATCCACCAGTATATGTGTGACGATGTGTTTTTGCCTCATCTTTTCTCCCAGGCAAGCCACCTGAGACTTCATCTAGGCTCCTAGAAAAAACAGAATCTCTTTAAACTTATAAGGGAAGAGCAAATACCTTGTTTGATATTTCCATGTACAAACCATACAACCAGAGGTCTTACTTTTTGCTGCTGACATCTTGTGGAAATTCAAAATCCTTCAGAGCTTGTCAATCCAGATTTGAGAGGATACAAATTTAGATCAGACCTACAATTAAAATCAGACTCTGAGCCATCCCACCATGTCATGGGACGTTGTGAACCTCAACAATAAGCCATTTCTCAGAATGAAACTGTGGTTTAGTGACTCAGTGACACACAAGCATATTTGAAGCAAACAACTGAGTGTTTCAAACAAAAATTCTGCCGCTCCTGTAAATAATTATTTGCTAAACCTAAAATTATTGGTTTTGCACCAATCTATTAAAAAGGATGATAAAAAAAGGACAAATACAATGTTCTTCAATGAATTCTGTACAAAGAGAAAATTCTAGTTATCCTGGGAGTTTTGCCATTTTCCCTGATGAGACTAGGACTTGGCATAAAAGCAGTTGTCACTTGTGTAAAAAAACTAATTACTAAATAACTGTAAGAAAGCTGTCCTTTTGTTTTGAAGCATTACACTAACTTATCTAGCTTTGGCACTCTTTTTGAGTGCCACAGCATAAAACAAAGAGTGTGCACCCTCTTTTTCTCCTCACACCTGCCTAGAGATAAAGTTTCTTGGAGCAGGTCTTGATGTTGATGTTAATGTACAGCATCTCACCCATCTGGCACCTCCACTAGGTCAATTTAGCAGCCACCAAAAGATACACAGTAACTGAGCCCATTTGTAATACCTGCTTTGTGGTGATGATGATTTAAACCATTAATTAAAATTATAATAAATATTGATTAAAATCATAGTGGTACTTAAAATCTTGAATGATTTTAATAATCTTCCCAAATGTCTTGGGATCTTTTCTGAAGGATGCTTTTATACTACATTTTATATGGCAGAAGTAATTTCCTGCTTTTCTTTCCAAGGAATGCGGCCCATAGATGGAAACATTGTGGAAATACAGAACTATTTATCCATTCTGGCACATATATAGCACAGCCTTCTGAAGGCACAACAAAGCTTCTACTTCACACTAGCAAGAATATTAAGTGGTGTCTACATTAATTGTAGCCAGTTCCTCTTGAAGGCATGCATAGTTGTGTAAGATGTTGGAGGAAATCAGGTTCTTTTTAAGAGTCTACAGCTAAAAGTAGGTGAGCAGGCACAAACGGGAAGGATGAGGATGAGTCAGAGACAAGTCTCCACTACATCAGGCCAGTAATGTCTGGGGGTCTTTACGGACACTGCAGAGTAAGTTTCTTTCATGCCAGAAGTGACACAATTTTTATGGTAAGCTTTGCTAATGTCACAGGGAGCAGGCTTTGTTTGATTATCTTTTGTGTGTTGAGCACTTACTTGCCCACAAAAGAGCTACCCAAGGTCTCATGGCTCTGAGTCACAGTCCCTGAGCGCTGCAGCATCAATTCAGAGGCTGCTATCTCACATCCCGCATGACCTCCCTGCTAGAGAGTTGCAGCAGCAGACTGAGCACTGTGCTCCTTCTCCATCACTGGCATTATACCCTACTTGTTCTTCTTCTTTTTTTTTTTTTTTTTTTTTTTTTTTTCTCCAAACGAGATAGTCATGATCACATTGAATACCTCAAATGAAAGCAGCAAAATGCATACTGCATCCTGATTTGGAGTATTGTTTCTGACCTACAGCCCTGCTCCTAGAAAATAATATTCTTACAGTGGCCCTAAATAAATTCAGCTCCTCTGGCCTGAATGGGTGATATTTCAAATTAATTCTCAGGCTCCGGTCTCCAATACAGAAGCACTGTCTAGCCATATTGCCAGTTACTGCACATCCTTACTTTTTCCATAATGAAAGGCAATTAATCAATTAGCATTAATCAGTGTAGTTAGGTGCTTTCCCACTTTCACCAAGTGCCTCCTCCTTCCCAGGAATGCATCAGATTAACGAATGACTATCTAACAGGAGTCTGCTGCCCAGGGGATGAGGGTATTTTTGACCATATTCTGATGCTTCAGCTTTAAATGGTGGCTGCCTCTAGGGCTAGGGTAATTTTGTGGTTTGAATCCTGGTTCCTGTCCATACCATGAACCACACACCTTCTGGAAGGCCTCAGGCTTCCTTTTCCACTCATCAAGCAGCTACACAGGGTGGACAAGCACTGCTGCCTCCCATCTCTTCTCAAGACAGGAACAGGTGGGAAAAGCGATTTTGCACCTTTCAGAAGCACTGACAAGCTGCCCAGCTCCTTGCTGGACTGCTCTTTGACATCTCCTTTTAAAATCCAGAGGAAGGACCATGGGGCAACCTGGCTCATTTGCACAATCCCTCCTGTAACCCTACCTGCAGTTCCCGATGTCTCTGGCTTATTCCTGGCACTCTTACACAATGCTCTGACACAAAACTCTTGCCAAGCTGCCTCCAGGGAGGCTGAGAAGAGGGGCGGGCTGCTGGCAGACCCGGGGAAAGCCTGCCCAGGCTCTGGGAGCTGATGAGGGCACTGAGCAGGAGAGCAGAGCATGTAGGTTTTGAAGCGGGCACAGGGGGAAAGCTCCATCACAGCCAGAGCGAGTGCCACAGGACACCAGCACCTCTTGCCCTGCCATTCCACAACTTATGGCACTTCCTTATTTTTTCTTGGGGGTTATCCTGGCTTGGGGTGATGAATTATGGGATGTATCATCTGCACATTTTGTTCTGTAAACTCCCTCTGTGAAAGTTGCTCTCACTTCTAAGGTCGTCTTTAGTGAAAAATCCAGAGTAGCAAGTCCACATCAGGAAAAATTACAAGGTAGCCCATTATTGATGCCTGAATTTTTAAATTTGTTTCAATATTTAATATTGCAATATTTAGCATCAAAGCAAAATTAGTATTTTGGAGCAAGCTATACAGAGGATTTTGCAAGTTATACATATTCAGTATAAAATGTAGTAGACCATGGCTTATGCTACATGATACATTTATCATGTTCCAGCAGTATCTCCTCCCTTGCAAAACATAATGAACAGCTGTGCATTGCATGAGAAATAAAAATCTATCTAGTTTTCCAAATATGTTTAATTGAAAGCACCCATAAGAGCTAGCTTGTAGGCACAAGCTCAGAAGCAGGCTTTGACTCATGCTTTTTTATTGCTATTATAGGTCAGCTCACAGACACAAAAACATTCAATAAAGCATAAAAGCAAAACCACAGTGCACTATCTGTATAAATACTTGCAGTCTATCCTGAAACATAAGAACAAAAAAGCAAAGAGCTATTGAGCTTTTTAATAGGAATGTCCAGAAATTCTGTGTAATATCCCCTTCTCACAGACTCAATTCATGTTCAGCTCTGTGCAGGCATCAGCAGATTTTTTTTACAGCACAAAAACCAGAAAATTATTACATGCAGACAATAAGTCTCATAAAAGATAATGGTAACTTCACTGTCCAACAGGTTTTTGAAAACTCTTGTGTTTTAATAAGAAGATCTGCAGGATAAACACCACTGAATTATGCAGAAAAACTAATTTCTCCTATAGTCTCATTGTAGTAAGGCTTTGGATCTGGCATATGGTTTGCAGGACAGCGTGAATGATAAAGCTGTTGATTTGAATATAGCTACAAAAAAAAACCAAAAAAAAAAACAACAACAAAAAAAAAAAAAAAAAAAACCACCAAAACAAAAAAAAAGAGACCCAGCACTGCAAAATAAAGTAATGCAAGACAAAAGCAAGATAGAATAGAAGTTGTTTTTATGATTTCATCAAAACTTAATGACTTACTGCACTGGGGGAAATAGATCTTTTTGTATGTGAAAAATATAATAATGAGTTATTATGCATGGAAAATATAATAATGCATTTCTTCACAGGCAAAAAACCCCAGAATTTTAGTGTCTGTTGGTCTCCTAGTAGCCTGAACAGATTAGAAAGGCAGTTTCATAAGTATTATTGAAAAAACACAGACGGAGACTGTAATATTACCTTTAAACCACCTGGGCATCAAGCAGAAAATGGAATATGTAATTCTCCTCTTGCCCTGTACTTACAAAAATGAGTAATGCTATCTCATTTCCAGAGTATCTCAAATCACTTATTATCACAATCTGGAGCTGCTGACTGCCCCTAAGATCTAAAGGCTCTAAGAAATCTACTTACATTCAGCTTAACACCAGGTTAGCATAATGGGCTGCAGCCTTCTCTTCGCTTTACTTCATCCCCTAGCAGACATGTCAGCTCTCCAGCACTTTGCTTTGACCTACTACATGTGTACACAGGAGGGCATGAGAGGAGCACAGAACTGGAGACAGCCCTGCTTAGCCACTGTTCCGATAACCAGGCTTCTACTGCCCCTGAGTGATTTTCTTAACATGAAATATTACTGTATGAGCTATTTTGCCAGAGTAGCTGATCTGTAAATTAAGTGATGTTTCTATCATCAAAGATTTGTCTTAATTCACAAAGACCTCTACCAACTTGAATAAATATCCAGTTGAGCAAGGATCCTGGACGGCCAAGAATGATAGAAAAACAAAGTGGGGAGAGAGGGAGTTTATACAAAATATCTCTAATTTGAGTGATAATTTTGTGGTTTTTTGAGATACTTCATGGGTTTTGTGTTCTTTCATTAGCACACAGGTGTTCCATTCAGACAACAGCTTTGACATAAAACTTTCCTTGTTCGTCTGTTTTGTTCTGCTGACTCAGGAAACATAAGCTGAGCTCTCCCTGAAATTTCAACATGGGACAGTTTATCTTCGATGCTAATTTCTCTTATTACTCACTTAGAAGTGTATATTAGATGAAGGCTGTCTTGAATTACCTACCTACTGTGCAACTGACTGATGTTAGTTAATCCCAAAGATAATAAATTTCAAATACTTTCCTTGAAACTGGTGAATTTTCCTCCTTATGATGCAATAGATAAAGAAAAAGGATATTTTCTAAATGTCTGGAGGGGAGGTACCTGGGTAAATCTTGTTAACACAAATGCATTTTGTCCATGTATTCTATATATGCTGTGCCTAAAAAAATCAGTGAAGCAGAAATGAGTATGTTCTAATCTACAAATGTCACTCTGAATAGGAATAAGTATTACCCCAAAGACTGCTACTGGCGTTTGTTTGAGCTGTTTTCAGGGATTCAGATATGAACAGCAGAATTAATTCAGCTTTAAGTTTCTGGTTTTCTTAACCAGAGCTTCAGAAAGTCACCACTTATTTGAAAAAATAAATTCTAAAATCAAAAGAAAAATCTAAGTGAAAAATTGTTATCTGTATTGCAGGCTTTGAATTACAGGGTGCAAATATATAGAACTTTGCAGAAAACTTTGGAAAACAAAATGAGAGATGCGTTTACAGCTATAGATTTAGCCTCATGTGTTTGTTTTGTATATTGTGTGACTTGATGAGTTTCTAAATTTGATTCTATTTTTCCTAAAAACTGATTGCTGAATTGCCAAACCACTGAATTCTGAAATGTTTGACACAGTTTCCAGACATTAAATACATGGCTTAAACTCAATTATAATTGGGAAAAAATTTTGAAGGAGTTGATTTTCAACAAAATCAAAGTAACAGATCAGAACAGTAAGTCAGTTGTTTTCTAAAATCTATATCCCTATCCAGCAAGAACTGTGGTGGGAGAATAAAGTCTAGCAAGAATCTGTGCAAGATCCTTTCCACAAGTCAAACTGGCAGACCTGGAGCCTTTGCCCACCACTCCAGAAGTGGCTCAAGGGAAAAGGGCATCAGAGGGTTGATGACAGTGTGACACACACCAAAAAAAGGACAGTGCATCTCAGGATGTGTAGGTTCAGGCTTTATGTCAAGCAGTCAAGCAGAAAACATCACTGAAGGCACATTGAAAGCACACATATTGAAGAGACATAAAGAAGTATAACTAACAGAAAGGGGTTGACAAACATGTAAAGTTAAATGATTATGTGGCTGGACTGACAGATATCTGTTGAGAGTTAACTATGGCTGGAAAAGTGACGAGGAAGTGAACACAGGGATAGCCAGGCTCAACAGAGCAAGGAATGATGGAAGAATGTGACTGCTATGGGAAATTTGGTCAAATTATGCTAATAGTTACTGGTGGACATGTAATTAGGTTAGCAGGCAGCTATATTTAGAAGGAAAAAATCATACCTGGTTTTAATTGATATTTTGAGATGGAAAAATTCATATTGCTATTTCTGAGGTTCACCCAAAGGCTTATTTTTCAAAAGAAAAAATTCAATGACTTCAGTAAAAATTAGGCTCAGACTGGAGAAGGCTTTCTGCAAACATTCTCTCTGAAATTTCAAAATACAAACCACATGTTTCATAGATACATCAATACATTTATAATTATTATAAATAAATAAAGAGTTTCAAGTTACATGGCAATAAGCTAGTGGTCATACAATATGACTGTATTAAAACTATCTAAATGCCTATTTGCTTCTGGTTTTGGGCAGAAAAAAGTAATGGAGAGAAGGAATAATAGTGGTGAAAATGAAGTAGAAGCTCTGATTTCACTTTTTCCTTTAAACAGAAAATTGCTCATACCCTCTGTAATGGCTTTGTCTGTATAGCCAGCACTGCATGTAATTAACTGGATTTCAGCTGAGGATTTTCACAGCTCAGAAATTACTGTATTCAAAGTTCTATTCCTTTTTAATTTTTTTTTCAATAACAAACACATTACAGCATATTCCCAACTAAGTGATTCGCTGATTTAATCTTTAAGGCAGGCAGAGTTTCCTAAGAGGTGTGTTCTAATCTCTATCGCATCTTATACCCTTTTTCCTGACCTCAGTGAGGGCCAAATGCAGAGAGTGGAGGACAACTACTTCTTCTCAGAAGTTGTATATATACTGACATTAAGAACAAACATCATAGATGTGCACCTACTTTTGTGTGCAGACTGGAAATAAATCACATAGCCTAAATGTTAACAATGGCCTTTCAGTAGGTCTGATAAAACAGTGATTTCTTCTTATTTTTTTACCCCTCTCTTCTTGTTTGCTGCCTCATTTACAGCTAACAATAATAGAATTAAGCCCAGAAATTAAAAGAAAAAGTTTAATCGCTGATGATTTCCCTATCTCTCCCAAGCAAACAACAAAAGTCCACAACCTTTTAACCTTTTCCATCCTATTTGCTAATTACTTATTTTCTAATTAACCCATTATGCATCTGTCAGTGTGTTTTAAATTAAATCACTTTAATTGCTAGTAAGTAGGGTTTATTTAGTTCTTGGTATGGCTGCATGGGGTCATGAGTGGGGAGCTGTTGAACCACTCTGAGTTACAGGTGGCTCTGCAAAACTGCTGAAGTTGCTGAAGATAAAGAGGAGTTAAGCTGCTTTCCTTAGGTGATTTGATTTTAATGTCTAGTGGCATATTTCTAATGGATAAAAGTTTACTGCAAATACAGGAGGGCATTTTTTTTATTCCTATTATGTAGATCACATCAGGCATTAATTTGTTGCTTAAAATAATTTTAAATAAATGGATAATTATGCTAATAGTTCTAGAAAATGCCAATACCACAATTCTTGCTTTGAAATGCAACACAACTATATATTAACAGTTGAATTTCAAAATAAAGTGAATAAAGAAGGCCTAACACATGGGACACAGGGAGTTTTAAGAATGAGGTTAACAGTCAACCCATTAAAAATGTTCATGCAAAACACTATGAAAACTGGTGATAGCTTTAGGGATAGACATGATGTTTAATGAGGACAGACATAAAAGATTTTGTTCTCTGTAGCACAGCCCCCTTCTACCCCTTGCATGACCTGACTCGCTTCACTGACTCTGCAGAAAATACCCACTTTTTGATAGGTTAGTTTTGTGCTGGGTTAGTGAGTTGAATTATCCCTGTGAGGTGGCTGGTGACCACCACAGCTGGCACCAAGTGGCAAAAGACCACAACTGCTCGAAGGCAAGATGAGGTTCACCCTGTCTCATAAAATGGCACACCAGAGGAACGCAGGATAGGTTGATGTCTTTTGTAATAAGTAGGGTATTCATGACTCTGAGCATTGAAATTACTTTTTAATTGCTAATTATTTCTGAAGCTTTTTGAAACACCTTTGAAGATTGTAAGTCTGGCAGTGTGAAAAAAAACCCCTAAAGACAACGTAATTAATTATAACTCTTTTTGTGTTTAGATCCTTATACACTGAAGAAAGGCACTAAAAAGTGCTACTTGTATGCTCTGGAGAATGACAGTATGAATTGGTAAAGTCAGTCTTCCCTTTAGCACTAAGTAAAGCCATGAATCTAGTACTACTGAGGATAGATTTCCATCAAGAACCCAAGTCCACATCACTGCTAAGTTACCTAAATGTAATGGTGGGTCAAATAAAGAATAAAGGCTGCACAGAGGAAAGACTTACCAGACAGAGTAAGCTAGCTGAAATTGCCACACAAACTTTGTTCTGAAAATTTGTTGACAACACTAAAATTCAAGACCAGCCTAGACGTTAAATGTTCTTCCCTGTTTCTATCAGGAAAAAGGCAAGTGTATGAAATCAGGAGTAAAATGAATAAAAGAACAGAATAAATAAAATAGCTTATGGAGCACACCTGAGTAAGACCTACATTAACCCATCCAAAAGACAATATTTCTGAGCAATGAGGAACCTGCAATATTGACCTCTTCAGCTTGCTATGTCATCTGTGTATTTTATCTTCAGCTACAGGCTACCAAGATGTGGCTGGGAGATTCTGGTGCAGCATTTTGTTGCTGCCGGATTTCTACTACTGCATTCACCCTGATGCCCTCCTTGCTGATCTCAGTAGCTCCATGCCTCCACAGGCAGCATGCCTGGGAAGCTCACCTCACCACCCCCCAGTCTTTGTGCCACTCCTTGGCAGAACACCCTATCCCCTGCCTTTGCTGTGATGGCACTTCCACTGTGAGACAGCTCACAGGTGCAGAGGAGGAACATGAAGGGCTGCAGAATGATGTAAGTGAGAATGGGACACTTAATTTTTTAACAAGGGGCTTTTGGACAGCCTTCAGGGACAGCAAAGCCTGTCCAACAGAAGCCATGAAAAGCTCCACAAATAGATGTATCTTCTGTATAGAGAGTGAGAATACATTCAGAAAGCCTAAATTTGCTTTTAAGAGGTAAAGAATCCAAGATTCAACAACAGAAGTGCAATAAGGCTCAGAAATATATTTCTAACAGCTGATTCTGAACATGCTTTAATATTATATAACCCATCATAAATAGAACCATATTGACCTGTCCTGAAATGATAAGGCTTTGGGCAGGTGTTCTAGAAGCTTAGAATGACAGAGAAAGCCAAACTACTGAAAGAAATGACAGCTTTAAGGGTGGCCTGCTTCTAGGTGCACAGAGGCATAGGTCCTTGCTGGAGACAACACACAAGGAGTCCAAGCCTCTGGAAGAAAAGCATGGAAAAATCGAGCAGGAGAAATTTAATTGTAAGGCCCTGTTCAGCAGCACCTGCTTCCTCTGAGCTGTGAGTTGCACATGTGAAGCTGTTTTGCTTTCCTTGGTCTGCCAGTAGTTGACTCAGGTCTTTCCAGTTTCACTATTGCCTGCATTCAACCCCTATTTATGACTTAGAGCATGTATTTATCAAAGCAGTAAAATAAGGGGTCTTGAAAGGCCAGAGGGAGGTCAGTATGGAAACAGCATCCTTCCAGTCTCTGAAGCAAAACCCTTGTATGAGCAGATACACTTTCCCCAGAAAGCACACCAAAAATCACATGGAGAAATCTTATCCACCTATTTTATTAAGTTCATTAAACTCTAATTACTACAGTGTTTCATGATGGCTATGTGATTGAGGTAACATGAAGGTATCAATCTGAGTTTCTTTGCTCTCTTGAGTCAGTGGGATGAGCTAGGATTTTCTTTGAATACATAATTCTTCCTCCTCTTTTCCAATTGATCTCTCCTTCTATTCTACTTCCACATCTTGTCTTGCAGCTGGATGTTTCATTTCATTCTCCACTACCAAATACTAAAGCCAAGACCCTGACAACTCCATCTCTGTATGCTGCTCCTGTGCATCTGCTGCCTGACAAACAAACAGATCCTTGAAGAGCATAGCTGCAAGCAGGGGCAAACACCATTCAAGGAAAGCTTTGTTTTAAGACACCCAGCAGAGATGACTTCAAAGGTTAGCAGAAAGATGCTGAATCCCATGTGGTATGGAGTGCCAGGGGCAAGACAGTGATAAAGCAGGGAATGTTCCCAGAGGTGCAGCACACTGAACAGTTCCAAGGAACTGAAGAGTTTCCTGGTTAAAGCTCCACGTAAACACACTGCAGTGGTAAGGGATAGAAGATACAAATGTGAAGATTACCCAAGTCAAGTTACAAGATGAATTTTCACTGCTTCTCTTAGGAAAGATTGCCCTGAAAATAAAAACAAATAAGAAGAGAAACAGATTCAAGGGAGAAGCCACAAGCAAAATGAGTCCCAAACACAAGACAAGATAGAAATCACTACTTTTTCAGTAAATTTTAGTCCTCCATTTAGCACCATTTCTATTTACCTAATATGCAGTTTGATTTTAGCCAGACACTCAGAGACAGTTTTTATGCCACTCATATCAGTCAGGAGAAGCAGAATGGGAAATCATTATTGTATTGCTGATACTGAGGCTTCGTATGATTTATCTCAGCAGCATCACATGGATATTAAAAAGGACAGTGGAAATACATGATCTTAGAAGTGATATTTCACATACTTCCCACCAGGCTTATCTGGAAACATGCTAAAATAAACACCATAGACATCCTTTTCCTGTTGCTTTCCATAGTGTCTCAAACAGAAAAATATTAAGTGTGAAAAGCAATACACCAGTCTAAATTAAGGATGTGGGCATTTTCCCATCCAGTGATGGGAAGGAGCTAATCTATCACAGCAATTTTAGAATTAATAAGTTTCATAAGTATTAATAGATGGATCTAATCTACATTCAGTGTTATCCAAATTACCTTGTGCTGAAAGAACAAGTTCTGTATAATGAAGAGAAACAAATGAAGCTCACAGAAAAATAATTAAAGTTAGGGAGTTGCAACGGGAATTCGAATCATCACTACCTCATGTTCTGTGTTGAAAATTTATTCTTATGGTTACCCAGCTTCCTCATCCATAAGGTGGAGATGATAATACTCACTTCAGTTCCAACAGTATGCCAGTAAGATCTACAGATAAGCCATCAGAACTGTTATTATTAATATCATATATACTTGGCATGCATTTTTTACTTCAAAGCAGCTTTATAGATTCCATTTCTAGTCTATTCGCAGTGTTTACTATTTTCGACTTCAGGAAAGTTATTCTCAATTTATTAACAACACTTGGGCATATTGGGCATATATCTTTGACTTTAATTATACTTTACAGCTTATTAGTTTTATGGGATTTTGTTCTCTGTACTATGTGAGAACACGGGAGCAGAAATGATTCAACTAACATCAGTTGTATCAACCAGCCAGATTTAACAGGCTATTTCTTGTTGTATCCTATAAACACAGTGAGCAGCCAATCTGATAGTTAATGATGCAAACCAGAAGCAGAGGTAGTGTTTTGTGCCAAGATACAATATGTGGAGATTGCAAAAGCTCATAGTGAAATTTCTGTGGAAAAAAAAATACAGCATGGAAGATTCTGTTATTTGGTGCAATTCAAAACAGAGTATCTCTTCTATGAGAAACAGATAGATTAATTAGAAAAAACCCAAAGATAGTGACAGAATGAGAAAACACTTTGTATTGTTTGTGGAAGGTATCTGCAACCAGCTGGAGGAAAACTTTATCAGAACAGGATCCCCAGATTTATTTAAGGATCCCCAGATTTGTTTTCATGCTCTGCCATCCTCTAAGAGACTGGTCTAAATGACAAAGCAGTTTGCTTATATGGGAAGCACAAAATGTACTATCTTCTAAAGAGGGCTTATTTTTTAGTATCTGTGAAGTTGTTGGAGAATCTTACATAAGAAGTTATTTATAATGACTTAAAAATAGAATTTTCTTTGAGGTATCCTATCCAAACTATAGAAGAAGAAGACTTAAGAAACGGGATGAGATGTGTTTTTAAACCAGGCTTTTTTTTTTTTTTTTTTTTAACCATCTTTGTAGGTCTCTCTAAAAGGAGACTGGTATACTATCAGCATTTTCTGAAGTGGCACAGAAGCTACAGGGGACAGTGGACTATAAAATGCTGTCCTTGACTACATATAGGCAATAAAATGAAAAAAAAAAAAAAAAAGTCTTAGAAATTCAGAGTGAAATAGCAGAGTTGGCAGTAATGACCTGATTCACAGTTCCTGAGTGCTGGAATTTGACAGTACTGGATCATTAGAAATGCCTCAGTAATACAGACATCTCTCCTGAACAAACTGACATGGTTACAGTCCATCAATTTGCTGGAATTTCATAACCCCGCTAGGCTTTATTTCTCAGGTATTGTGCAGCTATAGCCAAAATATGTGTATCTCTTCCAGTTACATTTTTTTCAATCATATATCCTTTTGCTACATTTTACAAATATTTCTTAATTTTGATTTTATTCATCCTTTCACTAGATTCATAAAAAATCTGCTCAGCTGTAGAAATAAATATTCTGTTCGATCCTTTGTGACAGATTTAAGATGTCATTGTCAGCTTTAAGATATCTGTCTGTATTAGTCATCCTGCCAGCATTAAGATAGTAAGAGAAAATATAAGGGTCTGCTGGAAGGCCTATGAAGCCAAGGGAGTCTTTCTACTGACGTCAGCTATTTTGTACCATGTTCCTCTAGCAAGGGATTAGGACACAAAGAAGAGATTCTCATGCCCAATGCTGTACTTCTTCCTTTGTACTCATTTCCATTAAGCAGGCTCAATAAAGTCTACTGGGACTGTCACTCCTGCACCCTTTATTACAGGTTTCAGTGATTTCACTGATGAGAGCTTGGCAAGAGATGCCCGAGTGCCACAGCCAGGGAAAGGGGAGGGCAGAGGACCTGCTGGGGTGTACAGCCACACAGGGCCATCAGAACCAATCCTGTCATCTGAGGCCAAGTTTACAAGGCTGAGATGGATGTGGAAAAAATGGAATCAAGATGGGAGAGAAGCAATTAAGGGTGGATTGTTTACTGGGGAGGAGACTGGAGCGGAGAAAAGAGGTACAAGGGCAGCAAAAAGGAGGTTGAAGAATGGCAGAAGTAGTAACAGGAGATGCAGATGACATTGTTTGGGGGTAACAACGAGGTGGGGCTGCACTTGAGTACTGCAGCCTGTTGTCCCAAATGGGAACAACTAAAAAGCCTGCTGTTCTGAGCACATCATGTGTGCTGACCTGCTGGCGCACTCCGGAGGACTGAGTGGGATGGGCACAGAGGAACATCCAAGGCGGATGGATCGAGCAATCCGTGCTGTTGTGGTGGTGCATGTACCAAGCCCGACAGCATCAGCCTTTTCCTGACCTTCTCCTCACATGCACACCAGCAGAAGGAAACCCTCTCCCACCAACACTGCGTCATCTCCCCAGAATGGCATCAGCTAAATTGATAAAGGCAGCAACACTTTTCCATTGGCATAGCTTCATATGTATTAGGGGCTTTGCCAGGATAATTTAACCAGCTAGGAGGGGATGATTATTTTTAGATGTCTCTACACAACATATGCATGCTAGAAAAATCATCTGAAGTAATTTCACTGCTTGCCTAGTCCCAAAGAAGAAGTTAATGTCTTCAAATTCAGTAAGTGGAAGAGCAGGTACTGAAACTGAATTGCCCATTTATTCACAAAAATGCTACATTAAATTATTTGCATTCTTACATTGAAAGCATTATTTTGGGGACAATAGGGACTTAGCTAGAAAACTAGACAGAATTATCTTCCTTCCAAATTGGTTTTTTCCCTGCAGAAGTTACAGGATCCTTCTAAAATAACCCTTAGATGTCTTTTCAGTTTGTTCCATACAGACAAAATTTTCCTGTAAGTATTACTGCCTTTAGATACTGCACAAATTATTCTTAAAAGGGATATATAGTGTTATTATCCTCACAGATATCAAATTCAAGTACCCCCACTCAGAGTGCAAATTACTGATGTCAAAATAACTAAGGCTTAGTTTTCCAAAGACAGATGTTCTGTCTTTGGGTGCTAGCTGTGCTTCTGAAGTTTAGTTTAAATTCTGAAGTGAGATGCCATAGAACAAAAAGAAATCATATAGTTTGTAAGTCATTATCCTCAAAAGCAAAAGTGAGTTCTACAACTCTCAAAGAGAGCTGGACAAAAAGAAGACAAAGAGGCTTGTTCATTAAGGAGAAGACTTAATAAAATCCAGAGACCAGCTTCAGAATGAAATCTGATTGCTTCCGCACCAAGACACCTACAGTAGATATAAAGCCAGAAGCATCACTAAATATATTAACTCTTACTAATTAAAGGGGTTTTTTTCAGTAAAATCTGTCCATTTTTTCAGACACAGTGACTGAATGTCTCTGAATAACCACTGAAAAATGTCCACTTGTATTCACAGCACATTTACAACTGAGCAAAGGCACTATTCAATGCTACAAAATGCAAACAATTGCACAAAGGACAGCATAATACCAGAGAATCCAGGCACAGCACTCCTAGGAGGAATCTGAGATTTGGGATGTTAGTCATTGCCAGGATATTTCTTGCTTGGTTTAGCTACTAGAATACTTAACAGTACCATACATTCTTTATTAATGTTCTCTCAGGAAGACTGGTATTTTATACATAGTGTGTTTGTTAATAGGAAGAAGATTTTAAGCTGCCAAAAAAAAAAAAAGTTTTATTTGTTAGGATTTGTTCAGCACTGAAATAGCCAATATTTTGGAAGTATATTAACCTACATGTAGTGTGAAAAATCACATTTACAAGGTAAGTAACAAAATAACCTGTATACCTTTTTTGTCATTACTGCTCAGTGGGAAAAACTATTTTTTTTTCTTAATTACAAGCTATTGAAATTCCCAACAAATTTTAAAATAATTAAATCAGATGGAAAGAACTAGCACTGATTTTATTTTTAAAAAATCATGATGAATATATGGGTGGATGACTTTCCATAATTCTTAGGCAGTGGTAATCACAGTTCTCCTGGTCTTTGATATAACGCTCAGATTTTATTTGAGGCCCACATATAACATTGGCAGCTGTACACAAGAATGATCTCAAGTGAAACCCTCCTTGCAATGATCATCAGTTCCCTGTTTCAGGTGGTTGAATAAAGATGACATTCACCTGAAATACTTTGACTTTGCAAAACCAAAAAAACCCAAAAAAACCAAGTCGTCTCATCCTGATCCTGTTCCCATTTCACTTGAGAGAATTTTTCTCTACCCACTGCTTATATGCTTTCATGGAAAAGCAGAGATAGCTCAAGGCAGCAGGCAAGGTAGGCAGCAGCCTGGAGCAGAAAGCTGCCTACACCACCCAGGAGAAGAGGAGAACAGTGCTCATTTGCAATTCCACAGCCCTCACTGGTGCACTGTCTCACAACTCAGATGCACTGCCTGAGATCTAGGCTTTCAGATGAAATTTCACCAGTGTATGAGTACCCATTGTTTGTAAGTATCAGCTGCTCTGGAGCTGGACAGACAATTTCTGAAATATTTTTCTGTCTTACAAAACTAGTACTACCATGTAATTGGAAGGAATCTACGTTTTTGCATACTCGCCAAATGAACCCTCACTTGATGCTGGGCAAAGCTTGCTTCTCTCAGTACTTTTTCACAGCTGATGGATATTTTGTTTTGTCTTGTTTTGTTTTCTAAATCTATGTAAAACAACTCCAGACTGATTTCAGTTCCATGCTGCACAGACTTATATTTTCTTAACCAGAAAATATTTTCTTTCTTTGTTTTCAGCAAATATTTAAATATTTTATGTAAAAAGAGAAACAGCTTCATCAGGGATGCTGAGACCCACACTGGCTAATTCTACCTGCCTACCAAGGAAGCTCACAGTCAGAGATCAAATCAGACAAGATGAGAGACCAAAATAGGAAAGCCTCAGTGCTGCCAGCCTGCTCTGTTGTGGATTGGGCTTTTCCTCCTAGTTTCAGGAGACAGGGAGGGATACAACTTGCCTGGCTCCAGAACTGAGCACTGTCAGCCCCAACTCAGCAGCTTAGGAGTACGACTTTTCTTCCATTCCTCTCCAAAGCATCTCTCATTATGGGCAGCTGGAAGGGGTTGTGTGTAAGTGCAATAAAGAACACCAAGAATTAAGCCTGAAATAGCCTTCAGATTAAGAAAGAAGTGTCACAAAGCAAACCCTTCACGTATTTACCTACACAGGAGTCCTGTGCTGCACTTAGCTTTTTGATCTCAAATGAAGTCCTTGTCTCTCCAGTGTGCAGGTGCTGATCTCCTTGAAGGAAGGCAGGGTAAAGCACATACTCAGTTTGTTGGTCTTCTTTCACCTGACTTCATACAGCCTCCTAACATTTCATCTTTCTGGTCTTCCTTAAGAGTCAGGAAATATAAGAAATCAGAGGGTGTTTCTAAGCAGTTTAGATGCCAAATTAAGAGTTGAATGGTAATAATATGTGATTCAATTCCAGTGAGTCTCTCTGTGTCCTAACAATCTCAAGATTACCCAAAAGATTGCAATTCCTTAGAGCTGTGTGTATCGCAAAATCAGAAACTTCAGATGAAAATCAGGTATTCGCAAAGTCTTAGACAGAAAGCATTGCCAAGTGTCTTGGCTTTCCAAATTAAAGCATTTAAAAAACAATTTCACCAATACAGAGGAAAATTTAGCAGGAATCTATTGATTAGAAAACATCAGAATTAGTAGTATTTAATTCAGGGGGTTTATGTGATAATGTTTTTTGTTAAAATCAAGCACATTGTTAAAGATGTCAGAAAATTACTGAAAGGGACTTCAACAAGTTAAAAACACCCTTTCATGCTGCCAAGAGAACTGGGAACAGTTTTGGAGGGGCATTCTGATCTGCTTTCCTGTATGGGAATATTTTCCCAAAACAAGGTCAATGGCAGATTCCCCCTTTAGGGCTTCAGTCTGCTAACAATCATCAGTCCCCAACCATTTTCATGAATCCTGATTTGCAAATAGAAACCTGAAGATTTTTTTTCACATCTATCCCTGCAGCTGGTTGCATGGGATTTTCCTATCAGTAGAAAGGTGCATTGCAGACTATGTGCAAATGCTCTCTCACTCCTCTGTGCTGCTACGACAAGGCAGTGTGCTGGTAAGGAAATCTGGGCTCATTAGTCTTGCCAATACTCTGCACCATGTCATGCACTGTGCATTAGGAGCTACAGGCACCCAGACTGTCTCAGCCCATCAGTTACAGAAGTTACAGGAGCCTTTCCCATCTTGCTGGTAATAAAGGCATGAAGTCTGCCACTATCACAATTGTCTTCAGAAGAAGAAAAGCAGCAAGTGCTAATTAAAGGAGGTGCCACAGTAGGCTGTACATTAAACATCATTCAGAATGAACACTGGAGTGTGAAGGATGGAAAGCCTGCTTCCTTTGTTCAAGACACAGAGATGAAAGTTAAACACTGAATGACCTCTCTGAAACAGTACGATCTGCATCTATTTTCACAATTTCTGTATAGTAATGAAACATCCTTAAGCCAGGAATTAAGAAAATAATTGTAGCGTTCAACAGGCTTTTAGCATTTCAGCAAGTTTAAAGTTTGTTCTTTCAATGCAGGATCAGCTCCAGTCCAGCATTGGATTTCCTTCTTCTGTCCATACAGACTCGCTGCTGTAATTTGTGAGCAGGATTTGCATAAGTGCAGGGTGAAGTAGTGAAGGACAGCAATGATCAAAAGGTGTTTCATTTATAGGGGTTTATATAAATTATGGTATACTAGAGGCTACCTATTAGGACTACTATATCATGTCTCACCTGAGACAAAGTGAGCACCTCACCAGTTGTGACAGAGATCTGTCATCTGATGCATCTCTCCTGCATACCCAGTCCCATTTATGTCAGCTTCAAACACCACACCTACCCTAGGCAACATCTTGTATTGCTCATCTCTTCCTTTCTTTTGAGTGTTTTTCCCAGTACAGGGTTCTATTACTGTAGACACAACTGTCAGTGTCCTGCTAGACCCACAACCAATGCTGGCTCTTCTTCACAGCTAACTTATGTCCATTTCATGAAAACTGTTCCCGTGGTCTTCCCAATCACCTTTGCACAAGACTAAGCAGCTGTTCTTTGCTAAAACTTTACTTAGAACTCAAACTTCCCATGCCTTTGGTATTTCTTGATACTCCTGTCTAGACTGTCTCCTGTCATTACTTTCTCTCCTACAGTACTAAACTGGAGCAGGTGCTGCACCTGGGACCTCAGCAGGACAAAGTCATTATGCACATATTTTGCAGTCATTACTTAGGACAATTTACACATTAACTACTCCAGATGATTCTCCCTGAAGTAAGTCTGCTTTCAGTTTATATTAAATTATGCAGCAATCAGACTGGAAGAGAAATTTATGAATCCATTTATGTAGCTCACCTGGAGTAGGCGCTCTGTCTAGAGTTTTCAGGTGACATTTTTCCAAATTATTATCATCAGCATATGCACACATGCAAATGTACACATTCCCCCATTTCAGACCTGATGTCTACATCCATCCTGCATAAGATTGTTAAACTTTGAACAGTTCTGCACTTTACTGAGAACTACCAAAGACAGAAAATGTCAGTGAGCATTTCTGAAAACAAAACATGGCTTTGTAAGATAATCTTTTTCAGCTATCTGGGAGCAATCTAGATTTATTTTATTACTGTAATGGACATTTTTATTATTGTAATAGAGTAGATGTCATTATTGTTCACCAAACAATATATTTAAATTAAATTTTAAATGTTATTTTATGGGACTAATCAACACATCACAGCATCAATTTTCATTCACAGTGCAGAAAAGGTCAGTATGCAAATTGCAGTATGCTAAAAATGGATCTGTTCTGAGTAATGCCCAATCAAGTTAGTGAAACTACATCCTGAAGACAAAGTTTGGCTTTTTGTTTTACCTCTGATATTTTGAATCTGTTCTACAGACTAATGCGGGATTCAAAATGTCAGGGAGAAAAATGAGAAATTAAGCAATGTAGAAATAACATTTTCTGTCATCATGTAGAGTCTATTTATATAGTAGAAATCTTTGCATTGCTTTTTCTGTGAAAAAACACATTTGATTATCCATTGGGTTTTCTGCTTTTAATTTTAATATTTTCCTATTTTAATTTGTGTTAATTGTAAAATTACTTATTACTTATATATATATATTAGATGAACCTTAAAACAACCTTAGCATCATTTTTTCTCTTTTTTTTTTTTTTTTAATCAGGGAAGGAACAATAAAAATCATTTAAGCTGCTTGAATACACCTATATGATTTTGAAGAGCAGCCTGGTCAGTGTAATCTCAAGCATTTTATAGGTGACAAAGAATTTTGTAATTTTTTTTTGTCAGAAATTGTGAAATTTTAACATTATATAAAACCATAAGTAAAATGATCTAAAGACCAATGACTTTCATGAATGCATGATTAGAATATTTTTCTTCTCTTTAATATCTGAGATCTTCAGATAGATGGGGAGGGAAAAGAAGAAATCATGAAGTGCAGTATGTGTCCCATACTTCATGTGCAAGTTTGTAACCAAGAGAAAAATTGAAATATGTACAAAATATGTAGCAGGTTTTGTACCTGGAAAATACCTAGCAAAGTGGTTAATTTTGCATATTTATGGCCATGATACTGGTGCTTTGTGCCTACGAGACATAAGTTTTGGTGGGTAAAATTTCTTTGGAATAAATAGAGGATTTGATAGGTACAGCAGTTATATGTACATACATCTGAATCCACACATTCAAAAAGTCCTCTGGGACTAACCCATTCCGGAATAAAACATTATGGAAGACAGGCTTGTTACAGCAAAGTCCCCAGATGAACTATCTTTATTTATTAAGGATGGCTTCTGTTCAGCATAAAGCTGTTTACATTCATAATTTTTCTCAGCTTGCAATTTCATCCAGGCTTCACTCCTTTTAATTTTCAGATATGCTCTTGGTGTTTTCCTTTCTTAATTACCAGCAAGAAATTGTTAGATGCTTCTATCAAAGTGTTACAACATTGGTAGGCATTAGTGTATCTACACTTGTTTTAGATCAGGTCAGAAAAAGATGCATCAGAGGATGTAAAATATTGTGCTATTTTATACATCTTTTAACACTAGAGACATGAAAATCTGACAGGTCAGAACAAAGACCATGTTACTTGGATCCAGTTCTAAGTAGTGTGAAAATGGAGAAAATGACATTTTTCTCTGTCCACTTCCTAAAAATTCCCAATGTTTGCTTTTGACATAAGGTGGACATTCAACTGTTACCTTTATAAAAAAATCTATTAGACACCAGTACTTTTTTCCTAAGTGGCTCTAAGTCCACTATGATTTCAATTATTCTCCTTTTAAAAATATTAACATTTATTGTGACTGAATTCCCTCTGCCATTGTATTGCTCAGTCACACTCAATACTGTCAAATCCTTGTACAATTCTTCCCAGTTGACTCAAACACCACCATCAGGCTTTAGTACTTCAATATTAACCCCTTTTTCCTTTTGTTGGATTGATGCCTAATAGGGTTCCCCACAATGATTTACTCCCTATTGCTTCCTAACTTCTAACCTGCTATTAATTCACTACAAGAGTTTCCCTTTCAGTGCACAGGAGCTTTAATTCTTTATAAGCCTTCAGGAAAGAACCCTACTAATAACTTCTGGAGATTCAAGTAGATTATAACTGGATCATATTTTTTATGCAAATCATTGCGTCCCCTGAAGAATTGGGTAGACCTGTGAATTTTGACCTCTTCCTGTTAAGTCAGGCTGTTTAGCCTGCATGATGAACAACACAATCCTCAATTATAATTGACTCCCTGATCCCATTCATTTCATGCCGAAGCACTAAACTGTAGCTGTGGTTTGAGAGTACCCATCCTGATCAGCTCTCTACGCACATGTGACAGTCCAGCTACCAGAAAATTAAAAGTTCTGAATTATGGAAATTGTTTTTACAAGACTATTATTAACCATATCCAATTTTTATTTTCTTTTTTTTTTTTTATCCAATGCAACAAAAATGAATGGAGTTGTGGGAGAGAGGAGCAAGCTCTTGAAAAGGAAAAGGTGGCTTTCCTAGAGTTCATTGCTAAGGAAAGCAACAAGCCAAATACCAGTGGGGTAGTCCAAACAGAGGGCTTCCTAGCTCAGAAGAGACCTTAAAATTTCAGGGGACAGAGGAGAAAGAAGTCTCTAATGGAAATCTCTAAGGAAACAGGTGATTTCACTTGGTGCTCCAGCGTAATAACAAAGCAATATTGTCACAGTGTACCTGACCCTGGAACAGTAGGTATGAGCTGATGATCTAATATTGAGCTTTTACTGCCATGTCCAAAGAATTTTGGCTGTCTGGTAAAGTGGAAGCAGACATAGGCCAAAGTACAGTTATTCACACCCAGTTTTATGGTTTGTTTTTTCTCGTGTTATGACATAAGACACAAAAAACACAGCACAAAGGTTTCTGTCTGAACTGACAAATGTAGGATTCCTAACATTGAAGAAAAATCCATGGTGATATTACCATAAGTATTACAGTGCTTATCTTTTGACATAGCTATTCAAATATAGATACAGGTATATGTACACACAGAAAAAAAAAAGAATAAACTTATGGTTCACTCTAGATAACAACTACAAAAAATGAAAATGGCTCACTTTCAACATCCTATATGGAACTATGATATTATTTTAAGTGGTTAATTTGTTACAGATTCATATTCATACAGATAAATTATAAAAAAAAATATGCTAGTGCTGCTAGTGCTGTATTCTTTTTCTGGTTTTGTAACTATCATTTTACAATATAATTCTTATGGCTCAGTCTGGGTAAAAACACTTGAAGGCAGGCATATAAAAGCCACAGCCACCTTTCCTAAAGATGTTTTCCAAGCAAAATCCAGGTTCCTGTTCCCTGGATTCTAATGTTGGCAGGCAGTTACTTTTCCTGTAAGAGGCTGAGCAAGATCCCAAATTTGAAAAAATAACAAGCTCTAAGAATATTCAGGTCTAGAAATGCATGTTCCACAAGAACTTTGAACTAACTTTCAACTGTATATATATTTTTAAAGAAAGTAAAAGCAAGGTGTGTGCAAATCAAAGTACAAAATTGGAAGTAGAGAGGGAAGGGAAAAGCTTCTTCAAATTAAACAGTTATGCACTACGAATTTTGCACAGATGCCAGATATAGGTAGGTTAGAAAACAAAAGAACATGAAAGAGTTGAAAAGTGAAACAATATAGGTTTAAAAAGCCAAGATTAATCATCTCACTTTCCTTTGAAAAAGAGCATTCCAAAAAGGCATCACCAAAATACAAGGAAGATGCCACAACAAAAAGAATTATTATGTACCAACAAATACTTAGTGTTTGAAGAGACATCACAAAAACTGCATCACAGGCTTGAAATAGATATTTAATTCCACAATCTGTGTTTAAATGTATACAAAGAAAAGTGTCTAGATGTAATTTTCTCTGTTTAACTCACAAAAAATAGGCATTTGCTTTGTATTTCTTTTTCTGTGGTAACAAATCCAGAAGAAATAGGGTTATGCTTTTTTTGTACATCAATGCATACCTTTGTTACATTAACCTGAAAGAATTTTTTATCCTAGATGTTTGAGCTGCATACAAAAATATCAGAGGCAAATAGCATAGATAAAAATGAACCTGGTTTAGAAACAGAATTTCTGCCATGATGTATCACAAGAAGAGTTAACTTTTTACTTTCCAAATAAAAAAAAAAATAAATGCTGAAACATTCTTTGAAATGTTAATATTTAATTCTTTAATAGCATCCTCAGAGACTTTCCAACTCTCACCTAATTTGAGGGTAATAGGTTACAGCAATTTTTATTGCTGCACTGGACATAATTCTTTTTTTGTGTGCTTTTATGTTATGCCAAAATTGCCTGACTGCATATGAGTAAGTTTAGGTAGAGGGAGGGAGTTGGTTTGTTGGTTTGGTATTTTTTTAAGAATGTGTACACATTTGATGGAATACTTTTGCTTTCTGCATTGGTTTTTAACAAGCAACATTTCTGACCATGCACCATCTCACTATTGTTTCTCTCTGTACCCGCTGCATCTCCTCTGCACTATTTCCTAATTTTATTTTTTTTGCTGTAAATCACAATGTGTTTGGTATGCAAACCTTTCACAGAACTAAAAATAAATTAATGAAATGTCCTTCACAGCCCATCGCAGAGCTCAGATCTGCATGTGAGAAGGCAGCAGTGATCTGACCCTGGCTGGGCTCTGCGTTTGCCTCTCCCTGCCCTGCTCTGGCAGAGGAGAGTTCAGCAGAGAACTGCTGGCTTCTTTCAAAAAACTCTCTAAGTGCCACATCTTGAAAAGCATAAAAAGGAAACTTATGCATTTAGAAGCCCATTTACCAGCTGTAGCAGAGCCTGAAAAGCAGCAGCAGAGAAAAAGCAAAGAGAGGACTCACCAAGATACATCCTGATGTCGGGGGAAGAGTTGTGGTAGCAACCGTCAATAGTTTCTGCTTCTCTCCTCTTTTCCTTTCTTAGTCCCCCCACTCCTAATTTCCCCATTTAAGGGAGAAAATAACAAGGCAGAAGAAGCCAAGAGACTTTCATGACATAAACAATAAGGCCTTCCTGTGCCAATATTTCCTTTAAAAACACTTGCCAATAAAGCTCCTGGAGGCCAGCAAGAGAAAGAAACGCCGAAACAGCCATGACATGAACTTGGCATATTTTCTGACTCACTCACTTCCCTTGAGACAATTCCTCCAAGAGAATGTTGAAGGATAATGGGAAAAGAAAATTTCTTCCAGCAAAAAGGACTTCAGCTGTCCGTGCATACAAGAAAACTGCCAATTAACTTTATTTCTGTTTACCTACAGCCTTGCTCACACAGCCACCTCCACTGACATGTTTCCTGACTCACACTCATGTTTGTACATTCATCTTGAAAGCCTGGTGTCTGGGACAGACAATGAGATTTAAAAGAAAACAAAACTGAGAATCCTCGACTCCAAATAATTTCTGAGCAGCAGAGAGAATGATCAATAAATGATAAAGGGTAGCCAAATACTTGGATGCTTCACATATTAAATCCATATTTCCCTTTTCTTTATCCCTGCTATTTATACTTCTTTCATAATTTCTCAGAGCCAGACGCACTACTCAATAAAACACTAAGAATGCTCATATTCCTTCAGATATCTGTAATGAAAGATTGTCAAGATTATTGTGTCTCATCAACCTGTCTCATTTTGAGTAATACCCTGTTTTCAAAAATAAATGGCATGTTAAGAACCAGAAATTAAAATCTCCTTGGAAATCAGCATCTTACACGCACAAACATGCTTTCACTCCCTCAATCACTCATTCCTGGGGTGCAGCTGGCCCCTGCCTGTGTCTCATGGGCAGGCACGCAGGGCTTTGGCTGTCTCCTCTCACTCACACCTCCATCTGCACCTCCAGTGCAGGGGACCTTTCCCAAGAGGCTGGAGCTGAGGGGGAGCACAGGCAGGAGACAGACCAGCGCTGTCATGATGGCAGGGGGCAATATGGATTCTCCTCCACCACAGGGTCACAATGGCTCCCATTCTTCCAAGGGCAGGGGCAGGCTGGCAAAACATGTCTCTGGACAGGCTCTGCTCCAGGGTTGCCATCCCACTGCGCTCCCCTCTAATGCCAGACTGGGCAGAAAACCCCCATATCAAGCCAGACCAAGCAGAAATTGTCGTTGCTTTGGGGGGCTGTTTGATTACCAGCCCCAGTATTCAGGTGTGGGGACACCACCTCTTCCTTCCACATGCACCATGCAGGGACGCACTGTCCGCGCCTCTCCAGGGACCTCGCACGCTGTCACTGCGTGAGCTCGTGCTCACTCTGTTTCTAGGAAGGCACAGGGAGCTGCCAAGTGCTCCTCGCTCGGCTAAGGGCTCTCATTGTTGCTGGGGTTTCTTTGGTTTCGCATTCAACTCCTCAGATTAGCATCAGAGTATCACATATCAAAATAACCACTACTGAGGATTTGCTGGCCTGCTCAGGAGAGAGGGTTCACCATACCTGCAGCTGCATAATTGTACCGCAATATAGTCTGATATCATACACCCCTGGTTTCTACTCTCTAATAACCTGCTTGCTGCTTTAGCACTTGGGCTTATGCCAAACTTGCCAAGTCCCCAACTGTCCTCTAAGAGCCCTCCTACCCCTGAAGATGCTCAGCAATCACAGCTAAACCAGCGCCACCAACATTTTTTCTAATTTTAGTAAATTTTGGGGCATTCCTAGCTAGTGTGGCTCTGCTGGTAAAATGTATAAATGGTATAGGATGCTATAATGGATTAGGAGTTATCTACTAGCTCACCCTTACTCCACTATGACTACTGGGCATCCTTCTTAAGTCCCCCACACACCCCCTGTATGATTGTTTTTTCTTATAATCTTTTTATGCCCCCTTACAAAGCTAACATTGGTTTGGTTTTAGGTTTGTTTTCAGCAAAAACCAGAGAATGTATGTATTTTTTTGTAACACCACCGGGGCAAGCCATCTGTGGCTGGCTGGCAAACTCTGAAATTCAGGGCTGGGGCAGAAATATTTAGGAGTCAAAAAAAGCTGACTTGCTCAAGAAATTAAAGCCCTTCTGACAATCTTCCAGAGAGCCCCTGAGGAAAAGGGAGGGAACCAGAGAGAGACTCAAGGAAAATGGATTGGAGCCCAGTGTTAAGATTCACGCCAGAATGGTTCCCAGCCAAGAAGGAAGGTTGGCAAGTAGACAAATACAGGCTTTCATAGGCAGCATTGTAAACAAGACATTAAAAATATTAATCCATTTAGATTTCAAGCACTGAGATGAGATTTACTTAAGAAGCAGAATTATGCTGGTAATGGCTCCTCAAACATTTCAGCTGAATGTCAAAATTTTTGCTCAACTGTATCAAGTGAAAATACAAGGAGCTGTTGACACTACAATATTCAAACATTCAATCATACGGCTGGGCTGGAAAAACAGAGAAAAGCAAAGGAATGCAGAAACTCAAGCTCTCTCAAGAAAAATTGCATTCACAAATTATTTTTACCTTCATTTCTACACCAAAATAATAAATTGAAAGGGTGAAATAATTTTCTAAAACCAAACTTCCGTTCTGAAATTTTTTCAAATCAAACATAAATTACTTCTTCCAAAATACTTTGTTTCCAGGTAGATACAGTCATGTAGAACAGGATGTCTTTCGTGTGAAAGAAAGTTTAAGTAAACTTTGAACACCTAGACTTTAAAAAGCACTTTCTTCTCTCCTGAAGGAATCCGCATGTCTCCCCTTTTCCCTTTAGAAAACATACACTTTTTCTAAATTATTGACTATTTTATTTTGCTTTTTAAATGCACTGGATAAGTAATTTCTCACCAATGCCAACAGATGCTCATGAAAACTGAAGTATAGAAATACACGCTTTTTTGGTGCACGTGGGAAGTGTCATGTCACCTTAAGCCTGTCACCACCAGGAAATTCACAAATCTTCTACAGACTGGTGAGCAGGGCCAAGCATAACTGGGGAGGCCCACAGGGAAGATCGAGTGCCTTGAACAATGAGAAAAATATAAGCTGCAATTACTATATGGGATTCAGTAACTCAGTCAGGAATCAAAAAATTCTTGTATTGGGTTAAACAAAAGACTAGTATTTGTTGAATGAATGAGGTTGATCCTGCACACAAGTCCATGTGCACAGTCTGCTCAAGAGAGGTCTTTTTCACATTAACTTAGGGAAAAGGATAGGATATAAAGCATTCTATCTCTTGCAACCTAGGCTACCATACACCCCTCAGAATTATATTTCTTATAGGGTCTTTAAGAAAAGAAAAAAAGGTTAAAAATAAAAAAAAAAAACTAAAACAAACAAAACCCCAAATAAAACAAACAAACAAAAAACCCAACCAAACCAAAAAGAAAAAAAAACAAAACAAAAAAACCCCCACAACTAAAACAAAACAACAACCAAAAAAAAACCCTCCACCAAGCTCTTTCTTGCTTATATGCATAGCCACTCATAAAATTATCTTAAGATTGCCACAGTATCTGAAATGCTGTGGAAGATCAGAGCAAAAGAAAACCTCAAAACAGAGTTAAACAAGGAACAATGTCATTCTGCTTAAGAGTGAAAAAAATAGATTAAATTTTAAAGAATCTTCAATTTTATAACAGTTTAAACATTTAAATGAAAATTAAAGTAGCAATATATGAATTATAGAAATTCTGTAGCACTCCTATATTATGAATCATACTATGAAATTTGCTTTCTGCAATCTCAATGGAAACAGAATAAAATACTGGCATCTCAGGGATTTTGAAATTATATACAAGCAGCACATTTAATAGTCTCAATTTTAATAAGCTAGCATTCTATCTCAGATGCATATTCTAAAATGTTCTAGCTGATGGTATTCTTATGCAAGCTATTTGCCTATTACATACCACAACTGGTGTAACTTCACCATCCAGGGAAGAATTTCCATCCCATGGAAGGAGAAGCCATTAGGGAAACGCTGCTTGGCAAACAGTAGCTCACACACTGGAGCTGCAACATTATCCCAGCTTTCCTACATATTAGGCATAGGACTGTGTTCAAAGTAAACATGTGGTCATAATTAAATAATAATTATGACTAACATTTGTGTAACACCATTCATCCAAATAGTTCAAAGCATTAGGTAAATCTGTAAACAAAAGGTCTAATCCTGCACCCTTTACTCACATAATGCCATGCATCAAACGGGCTATGTAGATCTTGTCTATGCACAGACCTAATTGCTCTCAATTAACTCCATGTGTCAACACTTATTCCAGTGCATCGTGTTCCTGTTTAGGTTAATTCTCTCACTGCTTACTACAGGTGAATGTACTGTTTCTACACTCTCACTGACTTAATATCACTTCTACGGACACTTTCCTACATGGATCCCACAGAGGTTTTAAAAGATTAATGCAGCCTCACTAGTCCTACACACTTCTAATAGGACAAATATTGCTTTTATAGATGAAAAAGTTCACTTTTTGCTACTACACTTCAGGGACTGACTGTCACATCTGAATTGCAACTGTAAACCCAAGACCTACAGTTGCTATTCTCATACTTTAATCACACAAATAGCCTTCTTCATCCATCATGTTCCAGAGTAAAACCACAGGAAATGGTAAGAACAGGGAAAAATTCTGCAGTTTCTAAAAATAAAATATATTCACAACCAGACATGCTCAAACCACTCATGCATGTGTAGTACAAACGTTGTCTGTCGCAGAGAACCAACATTTCTAACTGCTGAAAAAAATAATCAGGAACAACCTGCTGACAGTTTTGTGTCAGTCTGCCTTGGCAGTCAAGCAACTGGAGAACAAGGAGAGAGATCAGGAATACCTGAGTCAGATTTCATTTTGGCTCTGCTACGGACAGTTACTTAGGTTCTTTGCTTCGGCAGCAGTATCTGCAAGTCAAGCCAAATAATCTCTTTCACTTATGGATATTTTTAAATTCATGAAAATCCCTATGGCTCTTTGAAGACAAATACTATTTACCAGCACCAGCTGTTACTCAGCTTTTAGTATTTTTCATCTTTTATCTTAAATTTTGCATAGAAGAAAGTCACTGCCACAACCCACTCACACCACAATTTAATGTATTTTCCTTCTAATTTTAATTCTCCTTTGCAAGACATATACTCAATTTCTGCTCTTATATGTATTCCATGTAACTTAAGCATAAAACAGAAAATATTTTTTTAGCACCAAACAAAAGCACTGTAAAACATCATTGACTGATGAACTGTCAGTAGAGCTCACACTAGCATGGCAGTAAAATAGGGTTTATTTTTGCTCATTTAATTTTCAGATGAGTTTAGGCACTTCTCCAATGTGTTCATTAAAAAAAAAAAACAAACAAAACAATTAACTCTCTCATCTAAGTAAAATGAAGTTGAACCTGAAAAGAATCTAGTGTCAACAACAGCAATCCCTACTAGAAAAAACAATCCTGAATTGTAGAAGGATTTCTCATTAATTCAGAAAATGCTCCACAGTAATTAGCTAGTAAAGACCCAGTTCTCCTATAGCTATGCACTTAGTTCCATATACAGATAGTGTTTGTCGACCCCATGTGAGTGAAAAGGTGAATATTAATGGTTTAATCCACAATATGTTAACATAGAGCTTTGTTTTAATAAGCAGTGAAAAGGACATGTTTATATTAAACTGCATTGTCTTCACGTGCAAAGCTGGGGATGGAAAAGTTGGCTTTTCCCATCAGTTGTACAAGCAGCATCTATCAGCGGCACAAATGAGCAGCAGGCAGGTGAGTTCTCTCTAGCTGTCCAGCCAAGAAAGCAGTAGAGGTGCTATGCTGTCTCCTGCCAGGACACCCAGAGCAGTGCTTCTGCTCAACAGCACTTCCTCATTTATTTCTGCAGAGCCTAGGACAGGACTGCAGCACTGTGAGCCAAGCAGCCTCTCTCCCTTCCCGTGGATCTGATCTTGACAGCTGTGCAGAGACCGTGGCTAAACAGAGAGCCAAGGCAGAGAAACCAAGAGCAACTCCATTCAAAACTGGGCTGTAGCCTCCTCTATTCCTTATCTGTTGTCCTCCTGGGGTCAAGGCAAAACGAGCCCATAACCCTGCTGGCAAGAGCACCTCTGGCACTGCTCCACATCTTCACTTCCAGCAGGGGCAGCCAGCACAGAGCCCAGACAGGGAAAGGATCCTGAGGGAAAATGAGTGTCATGCTGCTGGGCACCACAGGACTGCCTATAAATACAGAGACTCCCAACACTACCTCTTAGCAATTCCTGCAGAATTTGTTCACAGCTGAAAATCATGCCACGCAGGATACAATTCACTGATGCACCACTAAGCACAGCACTGGAACAATTTGAGCAAGGCTTTGATAGGGGCTTCTTATGGTACTGAATTTCAGCCAGGAGGTCTAAGAAAATATCTGAAGTGAAAATGAGTAGTACATTAAAGGAAAGCACACAGGACAAACAGGCTTGGTAGTTTGGATTTCCAGAGCTGCTTATGTGTGAAAACCAATTATCCAATTTGACACAACGGCAGGCTAGCCCATGCTTTCAATTCCCTTGCAGTAGTGACTGCCATTTGCTTGGAAAACTCTTCTCTTTAATGCTAGAAATGCAAAATCAGCTCTGCCTGAGATACAAGGTATGATAGTCAAAATAGACAGAAAAAGTTGTAGTTAACATTATAGTAGGTTATAAACTGCAGTATCTCAGACTGTTCCTGTTAGGAAAAGCAGCAGCTCCAGAGGCTAATAATCATCTCAGGCATCTTAGCTGAATGCTCATGAGTTACTATTGGCTACAAGGGCATCTAGAGAAGATAAAAAAAGTTCTGGGGCAAAAAGCAAATCAAAACCTTTTCTGAATATAACAAGGACAAATGAAAGTACAATCTTTTATTTCCCCTTAGTTTTTAAAACAGTCACTTCTTGTTGCTGCAACTGACTCTTGGTATCACTTCCATCATTTATTTATCATATGACTCACAAACTCACACACTAGTACTATCCAGGTTTATCATACCACTGTTCTTAAAATTTCATACGGTGCTATTTTAGAGCTCTTGCATCCCAAAAGATGTAATACTCCAAATCTCTGCAAGCACAACATGAACATCCCCATGGTAGATTTTTATGAGATGGAAGTAAATATAACACACAGTAAATATGCATCTAACACCAAAACAGTTCTTCAGACCTGACCAAAGCACTGCTTGCATTTAACACCAAACAGGTAGAAGCTGTTCTTTTAAGAGAGATGACATTTCTGGGTGTAAAACACAGAACAGCTACCATGGAGATTCTTTTATTAGTCGAATTTCACGGGCTCTGATAGATTCTCTCTGAGCTGAATGAAAAATGACTACAAGGATTTCTTCAGGTCTCACATCTGAGCATAGCATGTTCTATACTCTTCTCAAAGTAAACTTGGAAGAAGAATTTTATTCTGGGGTGCAGCAAGAAATCAAGAGAAAAAAAAAATACACCAGCATCCTCAGGAAATCCTGACATCATTAGGGTGCAGCAAAGGCCATTGTCCATAAAGGAGTAGCAATTCTTGGTTATTTGTCTTTGAAATGCTGCATACCATGACACCTCAACCTTCACATTGAAAACTTTCGTGAAGGACAATCTGACCAGCCATTTTCATTGGATGACTATACTTCAATTTGAAGCTAATAAAAAGCTTATCTTCCATTGAGATATCCCTTTCTTTACAAAAAAAATTATGTAATCTGAAAAGGAAGCCTGAAAATTAGTGTAAATTTTAAAATAAAATATAAAATGTGATTTCCTACCTTACACCTTCAACACCTTCTAATAAATGCCATGCAGCGGTGGGAGGGCATTTTCAGAAGGGAGGAAAGTCCTAGGAAACAAAATGCTTTTAGTAGAATTCTGAATGGTTTCATTGAGTATTTTTAGCCTGGCCTCTTCAGAAGCTCTGCAAACATTTGCAAAACTGTAAAACAGAGCCAGGGTTATGTCACTATCTTTGGTACAAATAATTTGTTAGGAACTATTCTGTTCTGGCACAAGGATATATCAAGAGAGGATGCGTGAACTGGCTTGTTTTCTTTTGGATTAATGTTGTTTGTCAACTGAAGGCTGTCTTTATGTGGAAAGAGCAAGGTGCCAAGAAGCACATTTCACCATGCCAAAATTAAAGGGAGGAGCTCAGAAACAGTCTTTTATTACCTAATTAGATTTATCAAATGACACAGATCAACTAACAGGAGATAACTAATAGGAAAAAGGGGTCTAATGAAAAAGTAAGTTATCAGCTGGATGCTCTCCAGAAAACAATTATCTCCCTAGGTAAACAAGTACTACTGTTGGGAGGTAAGGCACAAAATGTAAGGAATGAAGGTTCTTCTCATGATACCAGCCCTTGATGGAGTTGAAATGGGTGAAGAAAGTAGTAGGATAAACTGCACTGAGAAGAAGGGATGACTTCTTATTAAAGAAGCGAGTATCTTCAGATAAAGTTATTCCGACCTGGCCTACACATATCCCACCAGTTGTTTTTTTCATGAAACACAAATCAAGTACAGCCTGCTAGATTAATATCCTTATTCAAAATGAAAATTAGGAATACAGTAAGAACAGCCATGTTCACCTACTCAAGAACAAATTACCAGAATAAGTTTTTTATAGATTACAGGGGAAATGGCAGTTCACAGATCTTATTTTATCTTGACTGTCCCCTAAGACTAGAAAGGATTATCAGAAAAAGAAATACACGATTTTAGATTATATTCCTTATCCACAGTAACCAAATATACCACACATTCTTACATTTCCTTTCCATTATTTTCCAAATTGCATGAACTAAATTAGCCAAACAATTCAAACTCATGTGGCTCCATTCAGATTACATAAACTCTTAAATCCTAATGTAAACCATACTTTCATGTTTCCCATTATTATTTGCTTATCTAGTATATACCTAAAATATGCAAAACTTATCTGATTATTTTAGCTAGAAAAGTAACACCAGGCACACATAACAGCACAAAGACATTTAAGAAGCCTTGATAAAAAAAAAAAAATCTAAAAATGAGAATTTAATTGATTAAAGACTTATGCCCCCCAGCAGCTTGAAGAGAAGCAACATTGATTTTTATGAACATTCCTTGAGAATTTTAAGTGATGCAATAGGGGAGTTTTATTATACTATTCTTTTTCTTCCTCTTCCCTCTCATCCATCACCAGTTAATTTGAAAACAGACAGGGCAAAGAATTTATGGTAAAATACTTTGTCTCTTGGGATCTGCAGCTCTGTGCAGACCCTTACTGCAGAGCTGTGGGGATCACAGGAGAGTTTCATATCTACTTATTATATGCTTTAGCAAGAACTGCTAGATGCAGAACTATTAAAGGAACATAAAAATCAGTCCTTCTAAATAGAAATACCAACCTCTGCAATCCCAGAACTCAAGAGTGGGCAAGAGATGTTAATGAGGACTTGGCATGTCCTGGACAGAGCTGAGCAAAACTGCTGGGACCCTGCCCGAAAATGCTGAGTCCCAGCTCACACAGCTTGGTGACCCTGCATGAAACTGAGAGCACCTTCAGGGATAGAGGCTTCAGCCTAGACTTGTATCACTGATCCAGACTGTCATGACCCTTTCCAAGGTCATTCCCATCATTCCTGCACATGGAATGGGTATCACCATTCCTCTGCGTGTAAATGGACTTAGTAGGGCATTAGATTTTGGGGACTGTACAGTAAGATAGCCCAAAAAATAAAATAAAAGAGAAAGAGCACATCACAGGAATGCAGATCAGTGAGCTCATGCAGGTACAAATAGAAAGCAGATTTAGTTGAGGAATAAAATAACCAATAAATGAACTTATTTCATCTGCAATCCACCTTTCAAGCGCTGCAAAGAAAAGACTCTAAGATTCATAGCCTTCACAAGATTCCAAGTGACTCCGCAAAGAGTTGGGATTCTCTGCCAAAACCAGCCAGTCTTCACTTTCCTCCAGAGTCAGTCCTTGGCTGGCAAACCCTAACCACTGTGATATCCAGGCCTGCATATGGATGAGGTCACTGACCATGATCAGCACATGAGCATGTGTGTGGCAAATCTCCATACATATGAGAGCCAGCTTTTCCCCTAATGTGTGATCCTTCATTCCCACAGAACAGAGCAGTACCACTGTACCCTCTTTATTTCTCTCCCTGTCCCACTACTGCTGCCTTCTTATTACTTTTTCCATTATTTCCATTTACTCTGGAACTGACTGCAAGGCATGGTGCCATTGTAAAATCCTCCTCAGTTCTACCCACCTTGAATAAAACTGACAGAGGAGGAAAAACTGGACAAATCATGACAGTGAGCATGATGCCTTAGGTTTTAGGTTTTAACTTTTATAGTTTTCAGATTCTGTACTGCTTTAGTGTGTAGTTCTGAGCTTCATATAAGGGATAGGAAGCTGTCTTCACAGAGCAGCTAGACAAAACAATTCATTTTCCAACTTGGGACCAAGGACAATTGATCCAAATTCAAGGTCCAAGAGAATAAACAATGTGGATTGAAGGGAGAAAAACAAGAAGGATGGGACTTCATAACCTAAAGCTATATTGGACAATTAACCCCAAATTGCTAGTGGACTAGAACTTATAAAAGTGAGAGACTTTGTGACCAATCGTCCATTTTGTGACCATTTGGGTTCATCTTTGCTGTGGCCCTGGCTGGGCTCCTGTACTGCCCAAGGTGTATCCATTGAGGCCTTCTAATAAATATCTACTTTATTCTTTAACTCTGTCTAGCTTCTGCTCTAGGTCAGCCTTGACAAGGCATCAGTTCTGGCAGAACCAGAAAAGTAACCACTGCCCCTCTCACCATTAGCACCTGGAGATTCAGCCAGCCACTTTCTTCCAAAAGAACTTGCCTGAACAACAAATTATTATTTCAACTGCATGCTCTTTCTCTCACAAAATGTTTCTAGCAGACTTTGATCGTATGTCCTGTGCAAAGATACTGGATTTACAAAATCTTTGCTTACTTTTTTCTTCTAACCCTTTCCCTCCTGTGCACCTTAAGCAACAAGTATCTATCTATCAGAGAACTAAGCAGCAGAGATTCCTGGACTCGAATTCCTAACTCAAACTTTTTCATGCTGGGCAATGATTTTCTGGATTTAGTTAGGCCACTTAAATTTATACAGTTCTACCTACAACATTGTGAGAAGGCTCCTCCCACAAATGGATGTTTATCCCAGGGTACAGCCAGTGCAACCTCCTGAGATCATCATTTCTCCACACCTGCAGCATTCCTACAGACAGCTTCTCTGAAAATTATAAATTTTAAGGCAATGTTCTCTGAACCCCACCTTCCTTCTCCACGTCTCCCTGGGCCTTTCTGCCCCAGCATCCCTTACATCAGACTTGTTCTGGTGGCACAATGTGAGCCCATTGAAACAAACAAGCTGAAGGAAAGGTGTTCATGCTTGCTGCTGTTTTTCCATAGCACACTGGGTTTTTCCATCAGGTCCTAGGAGTACTTAGCCTAGATGCACTACATCATCAGCCTGCAGTCACAGTAAACACTGAGACTTCTCCACACCCTCAGAGTTGGTTTGGGAAGCATACTTGAATATAGGAAAGAAAAAATTACTATGAGGAATGTGAGCAAGACAGGCCATCCAAACAAAAAAGCCTCACTTGACCAGATCACTGACCTTGCCTAGGAATGTAGGTACTGCACACAGGAAAAAAGTTTTCTGTGCTACTCAAGCTGCAATTAACACCCAGATTTGTAAGATGTTTTCCACAAGGAGAAGTTGTGTGTAAGGTCAGAAGGCAATAAATTATGCTGCATTGTGGATCAGCTTGTTGTTTAGGACACACACATGCAGAAATATCAAAGCCTTTTTGAAATTAACAGTGAGTGATTATGTGAGGCAAATGTAATGAAAACACAACCAGAGCCTCCTAGCTAGGGGTAGAGAGTATTCAACCAAAGGCTTCCTCTGACTCCCACTGCGAACAACAGTATGAAATATGTATGGAAATAAACAAAATTATGTATTAGGAGAATGAAGACTCAAGGCTTTGCACCAACTTATTGTTTTCCTGAACCATTAATTGCTAGACAGCTTTCTGTGTCACAATAGCATTTCAATTACTAAGCTTTTATATTATAAATTTACTGTATGTTTTTGAGGATGGACAGAAAATTTTATAATTATTAAAACATGTCTAACAAGAACAATTATAAAGGATAACTGAGCATTTGGTCCTCCATTTGCTATTATAAAACACAATCTATGCAAACAGATTATAAGCAATTAGCAGGTTTAACAACACATGCCATTAGCTGCAGTCATATTTAAAGCGATTTTTATGCATGTTAAGTGGATTATTTATTTAAGTGATATGCATTTCAGCAGAATACACTGGATGAGAGTGTGTGCAAGTTGCAGGCATGTTGACAAGGAAGGGGTCTTGTGAGTTCAATACACACAGGTGGGAGCTGACACAGACCATTACCAAGGATTATCAATGCTTCCTATAAATCTGATTTTCACTTGCTCATCATTTGCCAGACTAATTGTTTGGGCTGAAACTTTCCGCATTGGATGTGTGATTCAGGCTAATTTTTTTCTTACATTAACCAAATTGGTTCAATTATTTCCAAGACAGAAGCCAGAAAAAAAAAAAAAAAAAAGACACTTTTAAGACACTTTTGCCAAGAGAAAATATTATCTTCAAGAGTTCAGATATCCCTCTTGCTTTAAAAAGAAGAGAATACATTTTAATCAGGCAAGTGGCTCTCGCCAGGCCAGTTAAAATCAGTTCAAATGTGATGACACTCCAAATGTCTGCAAAGTTGTGAGAGGTGCTAGGCACTGGGTTTAATGTTGGGTTCCACTGGCAAGCATTATCCTCATGCAAAGAGGAAGCTGAGATGCCTTTCCTGCCATTGCTGCTGCCTGTGCCACAGCCCAGGATAGAGGTCAGGCTGCACAGAGAGTGGGACCAGGCTGACCAGCAGGGAAAGCCTGCTAGAAAAAGGAGGAAAAATAAGGTATATCTGACCCATACAAACCACTTATGCAGAAGAAGAAAGTGGGATCCCCTGAAGAAATTAAAAAGAAGAGGATTTAGCTGACTGATAATGAGTTTATGATGAAAGGAAACAGATAGGGTCATGGGTGAGGTACAGCACTTGACTCTGTAAACTCTGTGTGTGTGCAGCACTTAAGCAAGAATAAAATGCACTTAAAAGGATATAATAAATTTTTAGGTCAGAAATGTACAACTCAAAGCTAATGTTCTCAGATACTGACTAAAAACATGCTGCTCCAAAATATTTAGGCCACTCCACAAAGGTCTCCTGTTACTGAGACCCGAAACATCCCCAAAATTGCAGTCAGAAATAAACCTCTGTTTATTGGGAAAAGATCCCTCTTTCTAACATGTACATAAAAATACATCCCCTGTTTCCATGATTAGAAATGAACATAAAAAAAAGGAGAAGCATGGTCTGAGGCAGCTCTTACAGCAATCAGGTAGATAGTTTTACAGAGTTTTTGAAGGAAATATGCCTTTGAAAATCTTCCCCTACAAATCCAGCTATGTACAACTTCATTTTATCAGTCTTGTGGAAAGAATGCAGGAGCTACTCATCACGACTGAGAACAAAACATTAAACAAAACCCCTTCTGAAGGTCAAACTGTGTTTATTTTGTAGGTACTGTGTAGCCTTGCACACACCACCTTTTACCCAGCCCTAGTAGGAGCAGACAATCCCTGTGGGCAAAAACCCCCTGCCTCTGCCTTTGGAGCAGCCACAGCTCAGACCCTGCCATGGTGAGTTTGCTCCACCACAGCTGCACCATGCCAGCACACCCAGGGTTAGGAGGCAGTGACAAGGACAGGGCATCTCTGAACTGCTGTCCTCTGTGGGCAGAGAGTGGGATGGGTAATCTGCCTCAGAATGGGAGAATTTGTGATGGTTTTCACTGATTTCTGCTGTGATTTTTGATCAGTAGCCAAGTGTTGGTTAATTATTGACCTTTATGGCGTGGGTTGCTCAACAGAGAGAGGGCAGTGGATGTGCAACTACACCACAGTCCAGAATTGAAATGGAACAGAGTAGGGCAGAAAACTTCCTGTGACTGAGGGTTCAAGGTTGTAGCCAGTGATTAGTCTTTGAAAGACAGATTTTTTTTCTTTCAATTTTTGGCTCACCTTCTATCTCATTCACCTGTTGTCCTTTCAACAGTGAACTCCACACAACTAGTTGGTTATGAATTAGTCCTAAAGGCAGAAGATGGAGAGGAACGCTGGCTGTGCAGTTGCACCCTGCTGTTCTTCCTACCCCCTACAGTATTATTTATTCCCACAGATAGAACCTTCAACATTCATTTATGACAACACAATTTTCATGGATTATTATGTGCTTATCAATGCCAACTTTCCTTCAGCAAGGAAAATAACCTTCTCCCAGGAGAGATGATTTACAATTTTATACGAAGTGTGGCATCTCTTAAGTAGTTCTAATTTTAACAGGAGAAAGTACACCTTGTTTTACAAGGACAGTGGAACCATTACACAGCACACCACTACAACCTTTGCAGAATGCAAGCATTTCATTAGAAGAAAAACAGATCTTATTCTCTGTGAATTATTTTCTTATTATTTAAGAACTGAGACATATTGGGACTTGGCATACCATGCATTTAAGAAGACAAATTCATAAAAGCAAGAGATTCTGAAAAGTCAGAACCTTGAATTACTTTCTTCCATGAGTTTTATATAAACTATTAGATAACATCTGAAGAATTTTAATGGTAAAAAGGAGCACAACTGAAAATTCACAAGAGAGGTATTTGTCAAAGGCAGATCATCTGCTCTCCAGTCCTGTTTCTTCATTGCATAAGACTATTTCTTTTAGTGCTGGTTGATGTGGCATATACTCCCAATAACACAGCAGAAAAATGGCCTTGATGGACACACAGCTTCCCCTTCCATCCAGTTCTGGGTCTGTTCAGTCTTAATAGTTGACTCTGTGATTTTTCCTTCCCTACAAAATTAACTCTAGACATGATAGAGGAATTATAAAATGTAACTTGTACAGCTACTTATGGATTTATATTTGATCTAACTGCTAAACAGCCTACTAGAGACTTTCTAGATCTGGTCCCAAAATTGCCATCAACAAACAATGTCAAATGTGTGTTGGTGCACATAAAGAGAAAAGAATTGCCTCAGAAAAGCAAACAAAGCACCAAGTGAATTGGAAAGAGTCTGTGAAAGGCAGAGGGCATGCACTGTAGCTCTTTCATGCTCTGGTTGGTTTTTGTGAGCTTGATTTATGTATAATTAACCGTTTTTTTCCCTGCAAACAATTTCATTCGAAGCTGTGCTATCATTTTTACCCCCCATTCTCCTGCCACAGCCACATAAAACATCCAGTTTAACATGATGACAACTGAAACATGCTGCCACAGCAAGAGTCCAAACTTCTGTATTTGCATAAAACCCCACTCTTGTCTCCCTCCTGCTCATCCTATCATCACAAGAATGAAAGAAATTCATAAACTGGAACTCTCATCTCTAATAGAGCTTTGGCCAAAATTCAAGCTTGATAATTAATTACATTCTGTCTTTCCAAATTCCCACACTAGGCTGACTAAGAGAAATAACTCTTCCCCGCCTAGACAACAATGTTTTATATGGCTAATGGACAGAGCATTTCACCTCTGAGAGAGCTGGGAAGCCAACTGGAGAAAAATAAGAGATACTTAACACTTGGATAAGACAACAGCAGTAGATGAAAGAGTACTGTATTAAGTTTTTAGTGTATGTCAAACCAAAAGCTAAATCATTGTTCTGTAATTACACATTCTGTCAGAGAGTAAAAGCACAGATTATCATACAGGACAGGTAGCTGTGAGGAAGATGTCTGAGTGACTACAACACAAGCTGAATGATTAGGGTATTTGAGACAATTCAGATATGGTTATGAAAAGCTGATAAATCAGTAAGGTAAAATATATTTATGTATAGCACTACACCTCAATAAAATAGAGAACGGATCCAAACCATTTCAGTCTGAAGAGTATGAAGCATTAACACTATACCATGATCTTAGACAGCCATAAAAAAAATCACTACCTCATGACACTATTCAGTAAATTGCCAATATATCAAGAGAAGAAAATTATTATGACACCTGTACTGCACACATAACACAAACCACTTATTGCACAGGGATTGTAATTGGACTTTTCTTCTGAGCTTGACATATGAACACTATAACCTTAAGCAGCACTCTTAAAAGATTTTATTTATGGCATATTTTGTATATATTTGTAAAGGACTTAATTAACTTCTTTCCCTGCAGACTTCTTTCCCTTCTAGTACAAAAGGGTGTGCATCATCACTGAAAAACATCACAAGGCAAGGCTGGCATGAATGGTCTTGCTAGTATTGTATGTACTTCACACTGGCAAAAAAACAGTGCAATTCTGGAGATATAATCAATAAAACCTGCGTTGTTCTTCCTTAGTCTGGTGTGTCTCATATTTCCTGTCCATCTCAATTCACTGTTTTAAAGATAATATAAAAGTGTGAAGTTGTATCCATGCAAGAACAAGATATTAATATATGCAATAAACTACTTTTGTATTGATCATATTACTATGGAGAATGTATGCTGTGGATGAACCAAAAGCATAGAACTGTTCTCCATTTACCAGATTATAAATGGAGACACTGTTTCTGTTTAGTTAAGGCTTCTAAAAACTTTTCTAGTTCTAAACCAGAAGCAGAGTGATTTCAGTCCAGTTACATTTGAAAACTGGTGTTGGAATCCCCTCCAATTCTTCATTCATTCCACTCATATTCAATCTGTAGGGCATAATCCCTCCAATAGTATAATACAGGTAAGGTCCAAGACACTACAAGCGTAACAACCATAACATGTACTCACATTCTGATGCACCCTGTGCATGCTCTTGAGATGAAGAGGCTCATGAAGGGAAGAGGAGGTGCAGGCAGTGATCTCTTCACTCTGGTGACCAGTGACAGGACCCAAAGGGAAAAGGCTCCTTACCCAGAGGGTGATTGGGCACTGGAACAGACTTCCCAAGGAAATGGTCACAGCACCAGCCTGATAGAGTTCAAGAAGCATTTGGACAATGCTCTCAGGCACATGGATGACTTTTAGGGATGGTCCTGCACAGGGCCAAGAGTTGGACCTTGTGGATTTCTTCCAACTCAGCATATTCTGTGATTTTGTGAGGTTTGCTGAAAGCAGTTCAGGCAACTAAGCATTGGAACCCTACTCCCACATCACCACCAATGTACTGGGCAGAGATGTAAGAAAACAGCTCAGGTAGAATAATTAGTATCATCAACTTTGCACAACAAATCAATCTTGCTCAGCAGCAGAAATGCTGGGTCATTATATACTGGCTGAGAGAGACAATAAAAATTCAAATCTTTCTGAGCGCAGAAATGTTAAGCAGAATGTTTGCGTGAGTGTTTAGTTTATTTTTATGTGTTGACTTGGCAGTAAGTATAAAGTTGAACATTAATTCTTAAAAAAAATCAATAGTTGTATATCATGGACCTTCAGATTTCACACACACACACACACAAGAAAAAAAAAAGAACCCAAACCAAGAACATCTACACAAACTTGTACATCACTATTTGATTTAGAATGGATTATCACACAAAATTCTTATAAGCATGGTCATTAATATTATGGTTTTCTTGCTCTCTCCACATTACCTTCATCTATCGGAGAGTAGCAGCATACAATACAAGAGCTCCACAACAACTTTTGTGTAAAAACTAATGGCAAGCATCACAAATCTCAACACTGTAAATCACACTTCCTTCCTCCTCTTGGTCACAAAACATAATTACAGCTGAATCTAAGCATAATACACAAATTGTTCTCAGTGTTTTGCATGGACACCAAGCCCTTTATCCACAGATCCTAACTCTCCTTAGATATTTGAATTTAGGTCTGAAGATCTCCCCATAATACTCAGACAGGAGAACTAGATTAACTAACATTGCATCAGGGGACATAAAATAAATTCTTGAAATTATATTCCCAGTTTGAAGAGGATTTATATACCTGCTTTTTCAGACAATGTACTGAACAGCTCCCTCACTCATATCTGGCAGCACAGAGAGATACTAAAGAGAATTTATGCTTCTAAGCTCATGATGATGAAAATAGCCTCAAAATAAAGTGGAAATGCTTTTAATTCACCAAGCTACCCTTAGCTCTAGCTGGATATCCTGAGAAGGAGGAAGGGAGGCAACAGGAGCAATATATGCACTTCCCTGAACAAAGGCACTTAGGATCAATCTCCTCAGAATCAGACCTATTCTGAGAGCTTGTGCAAAGAAAAAAACACATTAAAGAGGGCAAAAGAGTCTGTTACAATCCCATTTATCAGCTCTCATCCAGGTGGTCTCTTAGGAATACTGGGCTTTTACAGAACATTTAAAGGAATGAGGGATTGGACTATCATTTGATGAGTTATGGAGGCCACATCAACTCATGCATAGATCCTGAATGTACAGATACAATATAGATATAATTTATGGGTAACGTTACATCAGTCAGTCTACTGCTCCTGACTGACTGATCCTCAGCTTCAGCACGCACCCCAAATCACTGCAGAATCCAGGACTTTCTTTAGTGTTCTCCCTGCATCTCTGAAATCTTTGGTCACAGGTCCTAGCTCTTCCCAGAGCTGGAGGTAACCCTCGAAAACTGTAAATCTGTTACACACTTGAGGAACAAAGACCAAACTACAGCCCATCCTTTGGGTCTTAGAAGAACTTCTGCTAACCAATAACTGCAATATAACTGTCTCCTTGAAATGCTTCCTTTGTTTAATTCAGTAGCAATACTCATGGAGGTTATTGCCTTTGAGCATAATTTTTTCAGCTGTTTATGAGCTTTACAAAACATTAAAGATCCTCTACCTTTCTCTGAAGGTCATGGGACTCCACATGAATATGCTGATAATAAGGTCAAGGCATTAATCTGAAATAAGGACTGAGACTTCAAAACTTTGGAAGGAAATGTATAAAAAGAGCCCAAAACATCACAATGCGAATGATGAAATTAATTACAGTAAAATGGTCAGTCTGCTTTTCTAAGATTTCCAGGCCATTTGAGATATTGCTGAATCTTAGCAACTTAACTAGCAACAGTCTGATGTAAGTGATATGAGCCAGATTAAAAAACTTTTTGGGTTTCAAAGAATAGACTGGAACATCACTTGGAAAATATACTCTTTGGTAATACAAGCCTACTGATGATTTTAATTTACTACATATATTTTTAATGTGTATGATTCAGTTCTCCACATCCTTATTAACTTTATATCCTTTGTCATGGACTGGCTGGTACCACTGTAAAGCAAGAAGAGAATCGGTTTTGAAGATCTTAACTGAAAGGCAGCTAGTAATAAAATAAAATATATTAACATATGGATCAAGAACATCTTGAACAGGAATTTCAAAATGGCTCACACAATGGAGCCATTAAATTACAGAATTACTGAATATTACACACATTACAGAAATGTTGCTTATATTTTGGTTTACTGACATGGTAAATTACCAGCTTTGTTCACTGTAATACACACTTTTCAATTATCTGTTTAGATTTATCAGCATAACTGGATTTATTACACACATGTAGACACCTGTTTTATAAAATCAACCAACTGTGCCAAAACGACCATGCTGGAATCCTCTGGATCTCATCCAAGAGGAAATGCTTTGAAAGCATTGCTGAACTGCCCTAAGAACCTTTCAGTTTTATAATGAGGATATCAGCAGCAAAAGTAGAAAATAATTTATGAATTGCTAATGTCTGCAGCAAAAAGACTAAAGAAAAAATGCTAAATTTTTATCATTTGGCCATTATTACAAATCATGAAGACCAAGACTAACAATTCTTTCCTTGTGAGAAGTGTCTGGTATCTTTGCTGTCAATCTAGTTATCTTCTACAGATGCATTTAAGTTTTATTCATAACAGAGGAAAAAGTGAAACGCAAAAGGATGAAAATGGGGAAAAAATCCCAAATTCTCATACAAATTCAAATCACACAAGGCTCTTCTGCCTTTTTTCAACTAACTGCCTATTTCCAAGTACCACCCCAACATTATGGGGCATCTCCCACAGAGATACCCTTCCTTCTAAGGCCACTGCTGGAGGCCAAGGGGGACACCCTCTGTGACATCTCAAGTATCACTGTGCATCAGCGTGTTGGCAGCTGAACCGAGGCATTAATTATGTTCCCAAACAAGAGCCTGCAATCAATCAAAGGCACACTCCATGATTCACATTTGGTGTTGAAAAACCTTCTCAGTCAGGAGTCTCATGGGAGTAGTTCATGACAGTAACCCCTGAGGGATTCCACACATGCCACACCACAAGATTAAAGGATGATTCCAAAAGGTTTCTCTGTTGTGACTGTGCCTACTAAGACATTTGCCTTGATCATTGCCCACTTTGGTGCTGTTGTAAATGGGCTGGCCAGGATCTTTCCAAGCACATCAGCCCAAGAAAATCAAAGTTCAAAAACTGCATTCAGTTTACTTTTATTTGATCTGAAACCCTTCCGACAGGTAAAGTTTTGATCTAGGTCATCTCTGCGGTCTACAGATGATAATTCCCCAGATAAATTTCAGGTCTCCTCCAGCTCTGAAGTTCAGTTACTCCAGCTCTATAGCCAAGCTCTCACACTAATCCAGAAATTCTTTAAGAAGTTTTCAGCAATTAAAAAGGGAGAGTACATGCAGAAGACAAACTAGTTAAAACAGCCCCTCCTCACATTTGTAACTTTAAATATTTCACTGATATGGTACCATCACCTATTGCAAGTCAGAACTGTTCAGATAGAGGAAAACAGAGAAATTCAGCCTTATTGTGGTGGAGTGCATTGGCCTTTATCACATATTCCAAATTCTGGTAAGGTCAAAAAAGGATGCTAAAGCATCCAGAAATTGTGTCAACAGTGTTTGTTGCAGTGAAAACAGAGCAAATTGATTTCTCTGTAGAAGTTCATGAGCATGGACATGCATTTCCATTCCTAATAAATATGAAGATTCTTTGTTTACTTAGTGCTGAGCTGAACAATGGACCAATTCAGTCTCAGAGAGAGACTGATTTCCAGAGGTCTTAAGAAAAAACACTTCAGTGGACAAGTGTTTTGAGGTCTCTGTGTATGGGTGGAATAACCCCAAGCCCAAAAGGAAATGAAGACACCCTTGGGGTATAGTATTGCAGACTGAGAAAAAATGAGAAAAGATTTTTTGGATAAAGTATTGTTGAAAGCATGTGTAAAAAATCTCCTCTAAATAGTCTTAAAATACGTTTAGTGGTAGTGCTTTTTTTTTAATTCCACCACATTAAGAAAATAAATCTCTCCTCCTACTCTTTCCTCAACATTTGTGAAGATCTTAAAAGAGCAAAATTTGATACAAATAAAGTGATCACTATAAAGAATGATTGTTACATATTAACTACTGAATAATCCACAGATAGCAGTGACATGTATATAATGATACGCTTCAACCTTAGGCAAATAATTCCAGATTTTCTTTTTTTTTTTTTCAATGCTCACAGAGGAAATCATTACTGATCTAGATAAATATTTCAAAGTTCAGTTCAGTTAAGAGCTTTACTTCAAATTCAGACTTTAGAAAATTTTGTTTAGAGTCCAATTAATTTTATTTCTATCCATTCTTTTCCCCAGCAAGGCTATATATTAAAATTTTTCTTTTTATACAATAATTTACCTAAAAAATAGGAAAAAAAAGGAAAAAGAAAAAGAAAAAGAAAAAGAAAAAGAAAAAGAAAAAGAAAAAGAAAAAGAAAAAGAAAAAGAAAAAGAAAAAGAAAAAGAAAAAGAAAAAGAAAAAGAAAGGAGAAAAGGGAGACTACTATGGTGGTAAAAGAGAAAATATTATCAGGCTGCCTTTCACTACAGAGATTTCCTTGGAAAGCTAACATAAAAGAGTGGAAGAGTACCATTATTAATAAATTTAGCAATGAATAATCACAGGTCTAAGAATTATCATTATCTGGTTGTGCTTGAGCTAACAAGTAGGAACAAAAAAAATCTCAATTTTGAATGGCACTGTATAGCAATTTAAAGAAAATATTTTACATTACTCTTCCTTTTAAGAGTTTTGAGGAAACTGGAAATGGGGGGATTTTTTCTCAATGTTTTTCTTCTGTTGTGTACATGCAGTAACTACACTTCAGTAGTTCTGCTGAGGAGTTTCAAACCTGGTGTTTCCTATAAAACTTCAACTGCAAATCTGTGAACTTCTCAAAACATAAAAAGAAATAAGAAAACTGAAATCAGATACTTAGCAACTCCAATGAGACCTTTTCCTATCCCAACAACTGCACTTTACATGTCATCATAGTCACAATCTTATTATTATTGCTCATTTTACACCTTTACACATGGGGGACTATGTCAGAAGCCAATATCCCTCACTCCCAATCTGTTTTCTGACATTCACAATCCTAGGTAAGATCCTAGGTCTTTCTCAAGCACAGCATAGCAAAAATTACATTAATACCTATTAAACTAGGTAACTAAGTTCTGGTCACAAGAAAGGTTTTACACATTTTCATTACAATTTATATATTTTCATAGAAAACAGAATTTTTAAATAAAATGGTCAAAAGTTTACTGTCAACAGAATTCTACGATTTATTTTTTTCTTTTCATTAAAAAATAATATTTTGCAGTAAATAACAAGACAACACTGTATTAACCTGCATTAGTCACTTAATTTACTAAGGGCTATTCAGCTATTTGTTCTGAGATCAGTCTGCATCTTCATGGCTATCCAAGAGTCATGCACAATCTTGACACCTAGGAATGGGGAATCCACTCTCCAAGAAACTGGAAAAAACAGCAAGATGTGCCACATTTCCAAGACCATCAGGGAAAGTTAATGTAATCCTAGCAAGGTCAAATACGCTCATGGCTCAAGCCTAAATCAAACTTGCAATTTAAACAGCCTTGATCTAGATGTGTGGAAAAGGTAATAAGTAAACACTGTTCCTTTGACTGCTTAGGGCAAAAGGCATAATTTAATTCCCATTTAATCTCATTTGTAAATAAATCAGTCCCAAAAAAAATTATCTTCGTTTCAGCAAACTCAATTTGATTATCTTCCCAATAATAGTGAAAGCATTTTTGTCAACTGCAACTGAAATAGATAAAATCCAAATGCTAAAAACTTCAGTAAAAAATTCAGGTTTTATATTCAATTTTCTGGCAAGTATCTCAAGAGGAATAGTCGTCTATTTCTTCCTATAGGATGCAGAAAATGTAGATTTACATAACACTACACAAAATCACACGTGTATAATTATTACTATATCTATCACCAAGTGCCTTTCAGATAACTGTAAATTTTTTATGAAGTAATGAAATTGCTTGTAGAAGTACAAACATTATATAATGCAACATTACCCTATTAATGTATAATTTGAATGCTGTGCAACCAAAAGAAGTCTGTCATAACAACCCGACACAATACAGAATACTCAAATGCTTTATTCTTCCTGTCAAACAATTAACTCCTTCTTTTTTATTTCTGAAAGTGAGCATATAAATATTATGAAAACTTCCAACAAAATGACCTGGAATTCAAATTTATACTGGAGTTCAAAATTCATAGCTAACATCCATAACAGTCCAAACAATCTTCTAATGTAAAATATAATAATTAATTAGGAGTAAAAAATTAAAAATCACATGCCCAGATAGAGGACAAAGTCTCTGTAGTGCTTGCATTGGATTTATTTCAGTCTTGTTTGCCTTGCATGAAACAGTACAGTTTCAAAAGAAAACACCAGGAAACCTCTGAGCTTCAAGGACAAAAGCTGGAATCAAAAGCAAAAACAAAAGCAGTATTTTCGTTTCAGATGTGCTTTTCAAGAACTGAGTTTACTCTGTTTTTCTTACAAGCTGCTGACCATGGGGAACACAGTCATTTTCAACTCTACTACCGCAGCAAACAGCTCTGGTGATTCCCTCTGATATGCTGCTGCCACACTGGGACGGTCTCTCCATTTTCCCAAAAGTCATCCCTGACTCACCATCATCATCATCTTCCCAGTGGTGGCAGAGGTTGCCTCCTCTCAGCGCAGCCACCAGAGCTGCCTGTGAGCTTTGTGGGACTTCTCAAGATGGAAGAGCAGGAGGACTCCAGAACCCCGTGCTCCCCAGCCTGCCTCATCAGGGATGAACTTCCCAGCTGCTCTGTGCACTAGGCACAGGAAGGTCACACAAGGATGCCCCAGCTGGAGAAAAGATCTGGAGCACAACATGCCTTGGTTTCAGTCTAACCACCATGGTGTGCAGGAGACAAATCCAAGCCATATTATAGCACCTCAGTCTAAAACACCCTGGCCATGGCTCCACCACAAAGTCTAATCACCTCTTAACACAGGGATCTTATAAAAGTTATATAATGGAGACAAGAATCATCTCATTAAAAAAATTAAGAATATGGGCAAATGAAAAACTAACTTTACTCTGAACACAAAAGAAATGCTGTGGTTTTGTTCTTCCTTTCCTTAAACAAAATGGCTGTGTACAGACAGGACCGTCACTATCAAGACAAAATACCTCTTATATGATCATAAGCAACAAAACTCTCTTGGCAGTATATAACCAGCTCTAATCAGAAGACAGAGTTTAAAAAACCCACAATACCAAAAGACAACTCACTAAAAATAAAATAAAAACCTACCTCAGGACCAACAGGAAGTAGTACCATCCCGCTGAAGTTCATTGTTACAGATTTTAACTCAACTATGAACTTTCCCAATTATTTCCAGCACTGAGTAACATCCTGAACTTAGCAACACTGATCTTCACTTCTGGTTCCCTGCTGCAACGCTGTTTTCTAGCAGAGAAGGAATCTTCAAATCGGAAGTATAGCACATACACAATGCAGACTTCAAACAAAGGACCATTGTCACAATGAGGAGCCTGCCATGAATAATCTCGTTATTGCAGTCATGAATGATCTGACTCATGAAGCGTCTGCTGCGATGTTTCAGGCTACAATCACTTGCTTTTACACAAAGCACACCTGGCTATTTTGCACTCATCCAGCAAACAGATGCTTAGCAATGCTATTTGGTTTTATAAAAAGCCTGGAGAGAGTACAGGCAGAGTTAAGAGGAAATTAATTATTCTATCATTCTATGTTTCTCCTCCCCTTCTTTGAGAAAGGGGGAGACATACCTACTCCTCCCTCACATATTTTGCTTTACACATTAGGATAAAACACTTCAAGTACTTCAAGGATACAAGCAGTGCGAGCTCAGGCAGCGCTGAGTACCCGATACTCGACTGGGCAGGAAGGCACGCTGGGTGGGCAGCACACACAGGTCACCTCCAGCACCCCCACACGGGTCCCAGCAAAGCACTGCCATCGCCATCCCTGTGGCACCACAGGCACTGGCACTCCCACCTGCCCCAGCAGGGCACAGGACACAGCCATTCACTCCGGGGAGGCTGCCCCATGCCAAGGGATCTCACAGGCCCTCGGAACAATCCCGCTTAAAAAAATGCTGTGACGCAGTGCTGCACAGGTACCAAGCTGGATGAACCCTGCTGGGGCAACATCAGTTTTCAGGGTTCTACCAGCTTTAGAGGGAAAGCCATCATTCTCATCATTCATTATAAGGATTAATACTAGAAAATAAACACCCAGTAACATAAATATTCACAGAAGGACGGGGAAAAAAAGGTGCAAGGCAGCCAAGCTACATCTTACATCCTTTACAAACAAGAAACCTACTCAATTTAACTTCAGAATTCAACTTACCAAACCTTTGCCAGCCCCAGGCAGCCTGGGCAGGCAGGAGTCCAAAATGCGATAAAATTATTATTTAAAAAAAAAATGAAACTTATAAGAATACACAAGTGTTTCTTAATAAGGCAAATTAAGTTTCTTTATGAGGATATTCCCAAGCTAAACACACATTTTAACTTGAAATAGAGGGAATGTTTTGTTAAAGTATTATGCAGATGTGAAGCTGCTTTTATGTAACTCAATTTATCAGAGAAACATGCTGTATCATGTAGTTAAAATATTATAGAGATAAAAGGATAATAATTGAAATATTTGCATACGATGTAGTACAAAGAAATAATGTATGTGAACAGACTATTTGTTGTCATATTAGCCTCAAGCAAATAAGGAAATAAGGGAGGATTTATTACTGTGTGTCTGGGGCTGTAGGATGGTAAATTTTACTGACTGTAGTTTAAATAAAAGTCTAGAAAAGTAATGGGAGAAGTCCTATCAATAATTCAGGACAAATTAATGGTACAAAATAAGGACTTTAAGTTTATTGAAATAATTAATGAATTTACCTTGTTTATTCATAGTACTTATAGGACTGACTTCTAACTGGAATTTCTTACATCTGCACTTTAAAGAACTGTTGCCATGTTGAGGGCTGCATACCATATCCTTCATAAATAACAAACCAATTGGATCTGTTGCTCTACAAAAGCTGGCAGCACCTCTGCCTCAGGAGCCTGGGCACCCAGCCCAGGGTCCTGCTGCTGCACCCAGCCACATCTCCTGGTGCTTTCCAGTTGGACTTTTGATCCCACTGTTATCACTGTGACCCTTTCCAGAATCTGACAACTCTGGTCGTTACCTCCCAACCTCTACACTTCAATGAACTGAAGATGAGCTTGTAGACTCTCCCATTGCAATGCTGACCTTTGTCAGCTAAAATATCTCTGTCCCTGTTTTGTGCCTCACTGCAGCAGGCAAGGTGAGCAAAGAGGAGAGGAGGAGAAAGAGGAAAATAAACTTCAGCATGCACATATGCACATATGTTTACACACACATGCATACATGGGTGTATAAACACATACTTAACTATATTCAGTATACCTAAAATAAAGTTTACAAATATGGCATACATATGTAACTAGAAAGTAAAGGTGGAGCCCTGAATCCAGAGTCTCATCACTGAAGCTCACTGGTAAATCAAATCCAACAGCCATGGTTTGATTCAGGAGGTTGGTTGAACCCAAAAGAAAAGCCTTGTGACAATTCTCTCTGTAAGAGCCGATGCTCACCAAGGGCAGCAGGAAGGGGTGTGCCACACCACTGCTGGGGTCAGTGCCAGGCAGCAACTGAAACTGAGGCTTTAAATTCCATTACCCGGCAAGTATCTCGAGGAATAGTAGTCTATTTCTTGCTATAGGATGCAGAAAATGTAGATTTACATAACGCTACACAAAATCACACGTGTATAATTATTACTATATCTATCACCAAGTGCCTTTCATATCACTGTAAATTTTTTATGAAGTAATGAAATTGCTTGGATATGGAAAAAAAATTGATAAATTATGGAAAAGATAGAAGATATGGAAAAAAATAATCATATACCCTTATGCCTATGCATAGTAGGACCACATTGGAGAACACTTAAGAGATTTAAGAAATCACTTTTTAAATAATTTCAGCTTTTTGGGTTTTTTTTCAGAGATGGCAAGCAGATTAAAAGAGTGTTTATTTCAAGTGGTATAGCTAAGGCTCTACAATTCCATGTATAGATATTCCCTAGGGAAAGAATTCCCTTCCATAGTTGAAACCAATCTACTGTAAACAGATCAGATTAAACCAAAATGACACATTCTCAATGCAGTATTAGACTGTCAGCATATTCCTTCATAATTCCACAGGTATTTTGGAATGGTACAGACCAGCCACAGATAAATAAAAGAAAAAGCAATTCTCAGCTATGCATTTGTTAACTATTTTCTTATTCCCTCCCAATAATAACATAATCTTCCATAAATGCCATGGAATTACAGCATTTTAGACTTCTTAAAAATAACAGGGGTGTTTCTGGGAAATAATAATACTTGTGGAAGTATTAGCAGGCTGTTGTTCCGTTCATGTTCAACTTGAAAATGAAAAAATTCAAATTTTAAAATGTGTAAAAGCTTTGGTATAAAGTTTCTTAATGTCATGCTACCAAGAAAAAAAATGCACCCCCAAATAAAATTGCTGACATAGTCTTAAATCCCAAAAAGTAATGAAAAATCCTAAATTAAATCATAAACCTAAATTAAATAATAAACTTTCTAAAAATAAAATTATGTTATTTCCTAACCTAAGTTATTATTTGTGCTAAAATTTGCAGAGTATTATGATTATTAAGCAGAACACAATTTTATTTGAGTATAAAAGTTTGGGACTTTCCTCATATGACCTTCCTGGCATACTGCCAAGCCTCAGCTCTTGATGACATTTAATCTGAACATAATCCCTGAAATCTCTGCACCATTACTGGGTTGCATGGGAATGATTCCCTGACAGCATACACAGAATTGTGCTATAAATTTTATTTTCAGCTCATGGTTGTTCCCCTTCCTTACCAGCTGTTGCAAATTATTTGTTTGAATAAAACTAAATAATCTATATCTTTTATTTGCTCTAGAACCACATAATACCTAAAATAGAAAACAAGTCCAACACTTCTCATTTCAGTTGGTATTCTACTGATGGCTACCATATTTTTAAGGGAGTAAACTCCAGAAAATAAATGAAGTTCAGCAGCTGATGAAAAGCCTGGGTAATGAGCTGCAGTGGTGCAAACAACCCCGTTGACTCTAAACAGGAGAAAGACCACATTGCAGCAGAGGGTTCCAGCTAAGGGTACTCACACTTGACTGCAGGCTGAATGAGCAAATGCCTTTACAAAGAAAGAATACACTTAAAAGAGCTTTTTTCATATTCAAAGATGCCTCTGATCTCTGAAGCCAACTGTCTTTTTGTCATTAATGCTGGGAAAAATCACAGTGCCCAAGATTTCCACATCTGTGATTTTTGGCACTTGTGTAAGTGTAGGAACTCAATAACTGATGTCTGAACAACACCAACAAAACTGAGGTAACAGAGCAATTTATCCCACAGGAAAGTGTAGAAAAGCTTCAAAATCACTGCAACAAGGTAAGTGTGGATCTCTCTTTCTTTTCTGTGTGCTCAGGATTTCACAAGTATTTTTCCCCTGCATTCCCTGCAGGATGGAGCTAGTAGGCAAAGCAGCACTGACTTTAATCTTACTAATGCATGTCCTAAAAGCAGTGAATCATACAGCAGTAAGAGCACCAGTATGGGACGCAGAGACCTACCCATTGACCTGCATACTTAGCTCAGCAACAATCTAAGTGTCATTACAGTTCATGGGAGCTAACACCAGCCTGCCTACATTTGCTGTGGTCCAATTGCAGCCTGAAGCAAACATTGGCTCTTATTGAGACTTCTTGTTTACCGTGTGATCCCAACATTCTCCCTTTCTCATGAAAGTAAGTAAGTAAGTAAATAAGGCGAAGAAAAATTAATTATTCCCTGCAAAAAAAAAGTATAAAATTATATCAGATAAAGCAGTTTTATGGTTTTTTAAACTCTTCATTTTCAGCATAACGCTTGCTTTGTTCAGTGGGCTTTTCTCCCTGTACATTAACCCCTTCCCAGAAAGACTTTTCCTACACAGAGCTGACCAAGGACCATAATTCTGCAGGAAAAGAGAAAGTCCACACATAAAGGTTTATTTCATTACCTCTAAGTTACTTCTAATGTCAATCTCTTTATACATGTAAACAATGAAATAGGAATACCTATTTCAAAGGTATTCCTTCAGGTTGAGGTGCAGAGGACCTCTGAGTTCTCTTTAAGAAAGCCAAACTCCAAGGAAAAATAGGAACTACTCCTTTGTTTCCTACAACAGAGTAGCTTGATCCAATCAAGAGACACTTGATCAATGGGGAGCTGTTAATGTTTGGTTTAGGCCATGTAAGAGTGAGAAATTGAGAAACATGTTTTCACCTGGCCTTCAGCCAGGCACAATGCCACCACTAATGAATGGCTGCTATAATGAGACCTTTTGAAAGGGTCATATGTGAAATGAATTGATGAACACAATGCAAATCTCACATCCATATCAAAGAGGGGCAAAAAAATCACTGCAGTTTATAATAAATATGTTTAGGTGTTCTGATGCCAGCCTACTGCCAAAGGAATCCACTGACAGGGACGGGCAAGGTCTGTTTGCAGTGCAGTCCTCCCCAGGGAGATGCATTTCAGGGCTTCCAGCCAAAGCCTCCAAAACGCCTCCAGGGTAGTGGTTGGGCTGGAGCTGCCCCATCACGCCCTTCCACTGCAGCCAGATTTGCCTATTTTTGCAGCTGGCACCACCAAAGGCTACAGAAACTTGTAGTCAGCACAATCTCTTCCAGACTGACTTTTCAGTCTCTTCAGCTAATGAATACTGAGAGGAGTGCATAGACTGGCAACAAGTGTAAACAGAGTTTACACAGGAGACCCTGCATGTCTCACAGCCTTTCTTTTTCCTAACATTTTCTGTGTGACTATTACCATCATGGTTCTCATGACTCTCACTAGCCTCAAACCTGCCCACCACACCAGTTTTTAAAAGCACCATTTCATCTAGCACTAACACAACAAAATCCCTTTTGCTCAGAGTTCCTAATCCCCTTGACAACAGCGCTGTACACAGATTGTCACGATGAAGAAACCTACACTGGTTAGTCCAATGACTCAGCAGTGGTTTCTTCTTTTGCTGCTCCAGTGGCACCAAGAACAGGTTCAGGATCTTAAATCTTCATATATACAGGCTAACTGTGCAGCTAATCTATCATTTTCAAGACAAAAACCCAAGTCTGTGCAGCCTGTAGCTACTGTTGATATACATCCTACAAACATTGCACCATGACGACCTAAATGAAAAAATATTTGCAACAGTGAGTGAGGAAGACTACGGTTTTAATAGTATTTCCATTTTCAACTAAAAACTCAGACACTAAAAATGAAGTCAGAAAGAGAGCAATCAAGGTTTATAAAGAATACTTCACATAGAGGTGCACCTTATACAAACAAATTTTGGAAAAACACATTCATCCAAAGCATCAGCAATGCTCTGGAATTTAGTGAACCCTTACACAACAGAGAAGTGCAGAGGGCTTCACAAACTAGAAATCCCAGAGGAAAAAGTAAATATTCTCTATTTTCATTTAAACAAAGCCTGAAGAGTGCTTTGTTAAAGGTGTGAAATTCAAAAAAATCTGTGTGTGCAAGTAAATAAACAATCTGTATGTTCAATCATCATGACTCTGTGTGATAAGCAAATACATACATACAGCAATTACTAACTCACTGTTGTGAGACTGTGACAACACTTTGTGAGCTACTGCTGTACCTCTGTGTGCAAATATGCTGCATGATGGATGACCACTCCCTGGAAAGATCACTCAGGTTCAGAGGGATTGGTTTTGTCGTGAACTAGCTTGACATAAAACTTGAGTTGTGCCCCTAACCTGACTCTTACTCAAAAGATCTTATCAATATGGAAGTGTTGCTGTAAGTCTAAGCAGATGGCCCACAGGGAGAAGGAGGAGGTGCTCAATGTTTTTGTGGATAACAGCACCCAGCGATGCAATGAGGAAGCAAAAGTTTGTATTTCAGTATGTTCCACAAATGCTAAGACTGGGAGAAACTGGTCCTAGAGTATAAAATGCATCAGAATCCAGAGGCTTGGGGAGAAAGTCAAAGTCAGTTCCAATCCACATCTTGACACCGTTTTCCCCTGCAAAACATGGTTACCTCTTCAATAATGCCTGTTGAGAACAGCCTCTCTCCCACGCCATCCTGCCACAGCTGTCATCTGGGAGTGTGCTAGTTGGCACGGACCAAAATCATGTCATGGAATGTGCTAGAAATTAAACAATATGGACAATCATAAGATACAAGTCCTGGCCCTGATTAATTTACCCATGCAGACAAAGCAGTGGTGAAGCAAAGTGGAAGAGAAGTCTTTTAAGCCCATTAGCCATCGCTGCAGTTAAAATACAAACATCAGAAAGAGGGTGGCACAGCAGGACTAAATATTAAGACTCCAAAGTTTAGCCCCATAGCCACAACATGATTGTGTTAGTGCCATAAGAAAGCAGGAAGAACAAATAACTTCTAAACACAAAGTCAAACTTTTCTCTGAAAACAAAGAGGCCAGAAGATGAGTGCCACAATAGATATCAGGGTGCTGGCAAAGGCAAAGTGAAATGGATCCTTTCCAGTATTCGGTTTAGGAAGACAAACATTGTTTCACAAATTCACTGTAGCCCTGCTTATTTTCCAAGCTCATTAACTCATGCCAAAGGGCCTGGACTTTCTGAACATCCTGTTCTGTTTCCTCCACTGCTAGTCTTAGTCCTCAATAATAAATGCCTTTATTTCAGAGACCCCTTTTATATAATTTGATTCCAAACTCCTCCCTTTATAACTTTTGTATTTTACCTCTGGGTAAGAGTAAAGACAAGGAGATTAATGAGAAGTCTGAACAGCACATTAAGTTACACCTATTTTAAGAGCCCTTCTCAGTAGGCATCCCAAAGCACTGCATAAAAATAAAACTACATCAATCACATTTTAAACTAAGAAGTTTGCAGGTGCTGGCATGCCTCAAAGCATGAAGATTGATGGTTAAATGAGTCCATGATTCCTCAGAGTCTCAGAGCCCTATGAACATAGACTACTTTATATGTCATTGGCTGGATGCAACAGCCATCTGCTTGGATGTAAAGTTAAGGAATGTTCAAAATGGCCTACCACCAGGAAAAAATATTCCTGCCTGATAAAGACAGGAGAACAGTTTTATTCCATGAATAGTAGCTGGCCATTTGGGGAATTTCCTATTTGACAATGCCTCCTTCACCTCTCAAAGATGACATTTCTGGTCCTGTCTCTGCTCCTCCAGATCTGCAAGAAGCCCAGGGTACAAGTGGTCTCATGGCAATGACTACAGTAGCATGGGCTTGGACAGAGACAGGAACATCACTTCTCACTCCACCTCATCATATCAGCTCCCAGATCAGCAGCTTTGGGACCCCACTAACTCCACAAGAAATGGTACCAAACACCTTGACATGTCTGAGGTACACCCTGGGCCCAGCTCATCTGCCCGTACAGACACAGCTCCTGGTCGCTGGCAAGTGACACAGGAGAAGGCATTTCTGTTGGACCAAAAGGGAGCCACTGCTGCCTCAGAAGTGCCAGGAAGTCTTTCGCTGCTGGTGATGTGGGCACAAAACTTGTCCACTTGTCCTACTTGTTTCCTACTTCTTTGTCATAAGAACTTAAGGCAATTCTTGGCCCTAAGAACTTGCTTCCTTCCTCTTCCTTCCCACAGCAGTGTTTCAGGCTGAGACCAAAGCATGCAGTCAGAGTTACAAAGAACCAAATGTGATCTTATGTGCCTTAAATAACTGCATTTCTACACTTCGTCTGCCATTTTGAACAGTGTACAGATAATCAGCTGGTCCTAATAGACACTTTCTTTAGACAGTTCAGGAGAAAAGAACCATGAAAAGAAAAGAAAAGAGTCCTTGCATGCTCTTAAAACACATCAAGCTGGAAGACAACTGTGGCCTGTAAACCCTAACAAACAGTAATGTGGCTTACACTACATTCAACCCTACTTTGAATTATGTATCTATAAACACACAAAAAGGGAAAAGGATGTAAGAGCACAAATTAAAAGTGCACAGGAAGCTGCAGTTTCAACAGTGAAGTCAAAACTAAGGCCTCAGGGCCATCAAAAGTTAAAGCTATTCCTATTTGTGTGCAGCTGAGGTGGTCACCAACACATCAATATTGTAAAACTAATTAAATTAGAACACAAAAAATTGTTATGTCTGCCAACACAGTGACTTTTGTGAAGAGTATGGACTTTAGTAAGTTAGCAAAACCAGAGCTGCCATCTTATTAGGGGGACATAGAACAGCATCAACATAAGAAGAACAGGAGGTCTTGAACAATGCTGGTATCACATTTTGAAACCAGCTAAGGAATATATATGTGGAATCAACCGAACAGACAACGCTGATGCCATCAGTGAAGAAGGTGTGAATAGACAAGACTTCAGGCTCACAGCTGCTCAAGTAAGGAATGCTTTCCTTACCATCTGGCTTAGAAATCACTGGACTCCACAATGGCCATATAATGGCCAACAGGGAAGCAGGGAAACTATTTTAAGTAAGCATCACTAAAAATAAAATGTGCAATGCAATGAAAGGGATTGGGGGGGGAAATGGTTAGTGATAAATACAGTATAAATATTTTTCTATTTATAATTTTAAAGCTATTTATATTTGAAAGTTTTCATTTAGAGACATGGAGGGCTTCCACATTCACCAGTCTGGTATTAATTCAACTACATAGTATTTATAGAAATACATAAATGCCAACAAAAATAATAAGAAAGATATTAAAATTATCTTCTCTCACAATTTGGTGTTATCAATTTACATTCACATTCAGTCACACATAAACAAAATATTTCCTAATATTACACTGACATGCATATTGAATAGGGCAAACCGAGAAAAAAAATAGTGCAACAGTTTGACACAGTCTGACACAACACTCCCTGGAGAAAAGCTCCTTCAGGTGAACTTGCTGTGTGGGCTTGATTTCCCATACAGCTGAACCAGGAAAGCAGCATAGCACCTGTGATAGCAAGAGAACATAAAACATCAACCCTCAACAGAGAAAATCTAAAGAGCAGAACAAGAGAAGGCTCTGGGAACACCTTAGAGCACCTTCTAGCACTTAGAGGGGGCCTACAAAAGATGTGGAGAGGTACTTTTTACAATGTCATGCAGTGTAAGGACAAATGATGGATTTAAACTGAAAGAAGGTAGTTTAGATGAGGAAGAAATTCTTTACTGTGAGGGTGCTGAGATACTGGAACAGGTTGCCCAGAGAGGTTATGGATGCTTCATCCCTTGAACTGTTCAAGGACAGGTTGAATGAGGTTTTGAGCAACCCAGTCTAGTGAAAGACCCAACCCAAACCATTCTATGATTCTATAATTCTGTAACTGAAAAGGAAAGGATCCATCAGTGTAGGATGACTGCTGAAAGACTGATGATACGCTGGAGGAAAACTGCCAAATACCCTGCACAGTCCTCTCCAAAACTGTTACACTTGGCTCATCAGAAACTAAGGCATTCAAAAGGAAAGTGAAAATCTTCCTGCTCATCTCTAAAGCGCCTCACAAAACCCATGTTTTGTTAAAACCCATGTCTGGTTAAGAACAGTCACACTCGTGAACCCATTTAGAAAATGCTGCTTCTAGTAACATGGATGGTCTAACTTCATTTCAGAGTCAACTGACTGCTTTCTGCTAAAATTGACATCTACTACTAACTTTGTTCATGTGTCAACACTGTTTAGCTTAATTAACCAGCTTTCCTCTGTACCAGCCCCTTCCTTTTTGTATTTGTCAAGGAACTATCATATAATTCTCATATAAAACTATCATATAATGGGTTTCACTTTGCTAGTCTGTTCTACTAAGATAAAGGCTCTCAGCAATGCTTTTCTTGCTGTTCCTGTTTTAGTTTGAATCATTCCTGAATTCAAAATCGAGAACAACACATGAAATTTCATTTTATGCATTCTTCTACACTGACTGCAAAGTTTCCATGCCTCCATCACCTTCACATTACACCTATTCCACTCTAGATCCATATTTATCTTATCTGTCTAGGTCTGGATATTTGCCTTGTTTTTACACAAGTTTTAAGAACTTTTAAAAATGTTTTCTCTACTTTTAAATGTTTGGGCTTTTTAGTCCAGCCAACTGAATTACCTACCAACATCATGACCTTGTTTCCTTAATTTCACAGGCTGCCCCTCTGTGAGATGGAGTGTTACTTATGACCTATGTTTGCTTATGCTTGTATAACATTTAAATGGAAATAAGTAAATGCATGCTTCATACAAACTTACTTTGTATAACCAACTCTTCTACAATGTCACAGTGTTCCATGAAAAAATCTGAGAGCACATCAACATCTCAGTTCAGCAACATTTTAAAGAAGAAATCATATTCGCTGCCTGTCACAGCTTGCATTAAAGACTGTCAATGTCCTAAGTTTCTAAAGGATTTCATCTACTGATCCATTTGCAGCTCTATTTCTACAAGCAAAATAAACATATCCAAGAATGTTGAGGCCAACTGGCACGGAAAGGTGCCATGCTAATAAAGTCTGTCACCCTCCAAAACAGGGTGGTTGCTTTCAAACTGCCTACCGGGAAGAATCCCAAGATAATTTTCAAACCTTACCTCAGAATAGTTCAGGTGAGTTACTGTAAGTATACACCAAAAGTAGGCCAGGGACAGTCAACAGTAGATACATCTAATTTCCAGGGCCAGGGACTGCTTCTAGACTCCATTTAATTTACTAGTACAGACATGCCCATTGCATGAAGACCTCTTCATGCCTGCATGACCCTGACTTCTTCATGCCTCTTGGTACATCTTCATTAACTTGTCATTCACCCACCCTCCTTCTCAGAGACCAAGGTAATTCTCCTAAAACCACACCAGCCACAGACTTTAGGAGAGTTTTCTCTGGCTGGATACATTAATCTTTGTTTTGTTCCAAAAGGGATTCTGAGATCTTTGTCTCAAGTTTCTTCTCCAGGACTGTTTTTAGTTTTATCTTTCCATAGTGTTTCTTTGGTCTTGGAAAACAAAGCACTGCTCTTTCCTCAGATAAACTCTGCTGACAGATGTGCCTTTGCACCTAAAGAAAATGAATCTTTAGAATCATACACTTGTGTCTTTCTCACGCCACAAGGAAACCCAGATTTTCATGGGGTTTGGGGTTTTTTTCCTTTTTTCCCTGGTGCTGCCCAACCACGTTATAGTTGTTGTCCTCATTTCTTTAATCACATCCTTCTTCCTCCTCAGCCTCAAATGTCTACTTATCTCCATCTTATTCTCCTTTTTTCTCCTGGTGCCACTTTTCTTTCAGTCATCTGCTTCTCACTTTTTACTCCTGAGTTCTCCATCATAATACATCAGTCTTTCACTTGATTTCTCCACTACCAATTAGTGCCAGCTTCTATGCTGTGATTATAGTCACATGCAGTACGTGGTCAGCTTCCTCAAAGACCTCTTCCTTCCAACTACTATTTTTTTTATATAGAGCTCTGCATTCAGATCACCTCAACTGCATCTTCTATTCCCTTGTGACTTTAGCTCCCTGCCTCTAGCTGCATCTACACTACTTGGATAGTCTCTTTCCTGACTTCTGTCAGGTGACATTTCTATATAAAAAAAGTTCCTATCAGGTAACAATGAAGAAAATAAACCTCCTTCTGTTCCTGCATCAAGTCTTGGTGTCTCCTCTGCTATCCTTCATTCAGTGCTGCATCATTGCACATCCTTCCTCATCTCTGCCTTCAAGGAAAAATAAATAGCCCAGAAAAAACACATCCAGACTCTAAATTTTCATTAAATGCTGGCTTCCTCTGGCCACTAAATTAAAGGCAGTTATCTGCCTGAACTAAGCCCTCTTAGGTGTTAAGTTCTAGTTGTGATCAAAGGCAGAATATCTCCCCCATCTTCTTCAGCTACAAGTTTAATCCACTGAAAACTACAAATTGGTCTTGCAAACACCAGGAAAAAAAAAAAAAAAAAGAAAAAAAGAGAAAGAGTAATTACAATGTAGGGCAGGGATTCTTGTACATGACGCTTTACTAGAACTTGAAGAAAAATGGATGCCCACCTAAGTGGAAGAAAATGAAAGAAGTAGTAGGAAGAATTTAATGCTATAGATCAGAAATCTAGACTGAGTAATCTTAATTTTCTGAGACAAGGCTAGGTACTAACAAATGATTCCTCATGCTTGTGAAATAGGAAAAATAAGTTTACATGAACCTCATACAGAACATAGTATTTTGAGCATAATATTCTGCAAAGCTGGAAATGAGGAAATGTGGCTAAAAAGAAAATGACATTTCAAGGATTTAACAAGGATATCTTTCTGCTAATCAAAGTACAGACTCCAACCCTTGATCCAATGCCATCAAAGTATGAAATAACACTAAAGGATCACACATTCTAAAACACACTTTATTGTTTTTTCCCCTTTAAACAAGACAGATTTGATAGGACAAATACTAAGGACAGAGTTCAAAGAACATGTGGATGTGTAGGAACAAAGTACCAAGCAGAGTGTCATCTCAAGTCTTTTACTATATAATAAAAATAGCGCTTTGTTTTGAGAATTGGAAGCTTATAAATCTCACTTTTAGTCCAAATCTTTCCTGCATATCCAGGCATGCAAGAAAGGACAAGCAATGAACAGCAGGTGAGCCTTGTGCCCTTAATGCTTTGGTTTATCTCCAGGATTTAAAATCCAGCAATGCTACTAAATAAATAAGGCACACTGAGACACAAACAGAAAGAGTATGCTAATTGCTTTCATGCACACAAGTAACGAGGCATCAAATTTAACTGCCAATAAGTGGGAGGATTTTCAAAGATGCAAATGGACAGTAAATGCAGAGTTCAAAAGGTATTCAGGGTTGGTCTAGATAATCTAATTGCTACTGTAAATCTACAGTTCCTGGAATCTATGAAGTCTCCTGCACTGCTGTTGAAGATTTTGGAACATGTATCCACTATAAACACTATACTAATTATAATTAATTACGTTAATTTTCACCTATAATTTACGCAGAGATTCTCCTAAAATGAAACAGGCCAAGAACATATCCAAAGAGGTATTTCCTCTGCTAGGGCACAAAAGCATGCTGTGGTACCTGGCCTTCTGATCCTGGATCTTCCATAAACCCTATTAAAGCCTTTCTGGCAGATCGGAGTTATCTGCAGCCTCTGTTACAAAGCACAATGCAGAGTCTGATCCATAGACCCTGGGAAAATAAAAACAAACAAACAAACAAACAAAACACCTCAAACCAAACAAACAAACAAACCACCACCCCTGAAATATTTTAGCTGGCTTTAAATTAGGGTAATTTTTACATTAATGATGGAGGAAAAGGTGCAGTCTCTGACCAGTGCTGCCATAAATATTTTTCAGAACTTATATTAGAGTAAAACAAACAAGATGTAACAGAGTAAAAGTTTACAACATTAATTTCATACTTGGCATAAAATGTATGGAGCTAAAACAAAGTACAAGCCTTTCACAGTTCCTTCTAAAACTTCAGGAATCTTCCTACAAATTCCCGGTGTTACTTTGACTTGCTTTGAAGACTAATTCTTTGCCAGAGGTGCTGTATAATTGTTTATGTCTCATCTAACCTGAATTGGAAGCTGAAATTCAACAAATAAATATGCAAATATTTGTACTTGCTAAATATAATCCAAATGTTTATTGACATTCTATTTAACAATTTCCCAGTGGATGTATTTCTTGCAACAGATTAAATGACAATAGGATCAGAAAGCCAACAGTACGGGGCTAGGAAACAAAGATAAGTAATTCTGTTATGAAAAATACTGGAAATAAGATGCTTACCAGGGAAATGTGACTGACTGGCTCTGTATTCAACTACTTGCCACACATTTACATCAAGGAAAAGCATTTTTCCCACCAGTGGAAGAATTTAATTACATGGAATACAGGGAAAAGAAAAGAAAATCCATTGTGAAAGTCCTCTTTCACTGCTTTATTCAAAGTGGTTATCTTAGAATATGTCTGATGGACAAACCAAAAATTCAAAAATAAGATTAACGATAGTGTATCTTCACCTAGCAATCAGTAACTATGTGTTCCAGCCAGAGAAAACACTGGGAAAGCTACTGGAGGAGTTTTCCTTTGGCTCAGGGACCAGATGAGCAAGAGTTCTCCTAAGGCATTACTTACAAAGCCAAAAGCTGTTAAATTCAGCGGCGGCTAAAGCAAGTTACAACACGGTCTGCTCCAGACTGTGTGGACAGAGCCAAGCTGCAGTATAATAACATCTAGGGGAAAAAGGGAGCAAGCAGAGAAAACATACCTTATGGTTTTATCCCAAGCCTAAATCAGATTTATGGAACTGTCTCAAGCAAGTCAGAATATAGATGTAGAAAAGGTTTTCTGCTTCAAGAGTGCTCACCTACCAAAGCACAGGTTCTACACTGGTATTTTCCAGTCTTTATTCAACCAATTTTTCAATTCCCAAATAAGACACTTTGGAAAACTATGCCACTTGCTGTTGTCGAGGAAGACTTTTTCAGCCAAATAAATCACATCTTTCCTGTCATGCATTCTTTCTCAATTAATCAAATTTTTTATTTATGCCACTTTAACATCCCAAACATTTTGGTCAAACCATTCTTACAGAACTGCTTTCTCTAAGCCCCATTCCGATGTGAAATCTCGCACTTCATCTGTCCTTCCACATTTCTCCATGTCCATGGTTCATTTTCCTTTATTTTCTCAGAATTTCAGTTAAACCACATAAAATGGTGCATAAAGACTAGAAGGAACTTTACAAAGCCACTGAAGTGAAAAACAGGCTGCAATTCTGAATTAAGGACTGTTTTTTGGTCAGCTGTGCAATTCTAGCTCATTACATAAGAATGAGTGTAAAATCATTCTGCAGCTTCAAATAACTGCTATTTGTGTAATTTCCACTCCATTTAAGAATTAGTTGGAGCAACTGTACTGGGAATTTAAGGAAGGCAGAAGAAGTTAAGAGGATCTAAAAGGTTTTGATACAATGACTGCAATATTATCAGAGCCAGGATTGAGGAACCTGGTTAGGATTCTCTTCTGTGAGGGTTGTGGGGCACTGGAACAGGTTGCTCAGAGAAGCTGTGGGTGTCCAAACCCTGGAAGTGTTTAAGGTCAGGTTGGGTGGGGCCTTGAGCCACTCAGTCAAGTGGAAAGTGTCCTTATCTTAGGCAGGGCATTGGAACTAGATAACCTCTAAGGTCCCCTCCAACCCAAGCCATTCTAGAATTTTATGATCCTACAAGAACAAGAAATTACCTTTCTCTCTTCTGTTATTATTTTATGTTCCTTTAATTATTTTATTTCACAGAAGCAAGGAATAATAAAATTTAAACATAATTATGAATGCTAGTACATTTTTACAGCAGTCTCATGTTTAACCTCTGTCTCTTTCCATATGTGACAGCTGCAACTAAAACCAAGTTTTGGAAACAAAGTACATCAAATCCTCCCACGCAGAGTTGGAACACACCAGGGTCAGGCTGCCATTTTCCTACTGAAGACAGAACTTGCAGAAAGAAGTGAGCACTCCCTGTCATTTTCACTTAGCTTTTGCTGCCAGCAAAGCAGGAGCTCCTCCTATAAATCTAAGTATTTTCCAATCAACTTGTTTTTAGAAATGGAATTTCAGGCCAGAAAAAGGCACAACATCCTGTACCTCAAGAAAATCAGAGCTGGTAAACATCTGCACTGTAGCTACTCACCTGCAAATCTGGATGGGTTAGTACTGTCACTGTATTTTAAAGCAGCTCTACACTGAAAATTTTACTATTCTGTGTGTCTTACAAACCCACTCTGTATCTGAAAACTTAAGGCTCTCTGAATCAGCTCCAATCAGGGGGTGAGACTAATAGTGTCTACGGTTAGCATCTTAATATAAAGGAAATCAGAAATGTCAAAACTTGTCATAACTGCCCAACAGTATTCTCTCTCTGTACTATGTTTCTACTATAACTAAAAGACTGTGAAAAATTTTAACCTGACATTAACCTGACATCCTCAGAGTCAGCAAAAATTCAGTACTACTTTTCCTTGGTGACAGTCAGACATGGCAGAGAATACTTTCCCTAATTTCTAGGTGAACATTAGTGAAACCTGCTGCCTTTCTGTGAGGTGCACATGCATTCATGTTTAAGTTCAGAACACACAATTTCCCTCCTGAAATTGTATTATTTTATCTTTACTTCTGTTTGTTCTTTTTTGTGATTACAACATCAAAGAAGGGATGATTGGTTTTTAAATTAATTTGTGAAAGGACAATAAAAGATGCTGATGACTAGAAGGATGGGAATGAGTTTCTAACAGAACAAAAGAGAGAGAGCACTAGTGAGCAGATGTGTCCTGAAAGATTTTGTTAAATGCAAGCATGATGACTGTCTCAAGACTGATCCATTACAAATAGAGGTCTGCCCATCATGGTACCATGGAAGAGCTTTTACTGACTCTTGAGCAGAAAGGCAAAACAGCAGAAGGAGCCTCACTCAGCAGCTCACATTTGAAGAAAAAATAAAGTGGGGTCCATTTAGTCCTTGTCCCCCTTGTCTCCCACATGAGGAGCACAAAATTCAAGTGCTTGTCTCCCATCCTCTTGTCTGATGAGGATCATGGGAGCCAGAGCTTTCTCAGGAAGCCCACAGAGAGCTCATATCTTCCAAGGGCCAAACTCTGCTACTGTGCTTGACAGAGCAGCTGTCAAGGTAAGAAATATTCACTGCACATAGATTCTACATTTTCTAAAAATATTCTTTTGTATTACCAAGTGAAGCCCCTGAATGAAGAGCTCAGTAGAGGTCATAAGATCGAGGAATTAGAAATTAACAGTAAGTGCAATTCTGTAAAGTCACTAGCCTGTTCCCTTCAGTCATTGAGTTAGGCTGGCATGGTTGAGGCAGCTTTGTGACTGTAAGCAAAGCATTCCAGGTCACCTTTCTTTTTTTTTTTTTCTTTTTTCAATGAAATTGTAACTGATCTAGTTCACCATACAACTCAAACCAATCAAACACAGATTCTTCTTGGGTTCATTTCCATTTTTGGGTATAGGGGCTTTTTAACTTTGAGATAAAATGTTCTCTGTCAGGAACAAAATCAGCCATCAATCCTGGCAGGCTGGACCTAAAATCCCTTTAAAAAATCTCTAGGATATACATGCATTTTATTTAGAACTTCCTGCTGGATTCCATTTGCACTTACTTGAGTAAAAAGAACTTCTCTGCCTGCCTGGGGGAACCAAAAATATTAGTGCTGATTAAATATTTATTTTGCAGCAACATGAAATCTATCATGCTATAAAAATTGTTTTGAATGATACCTCTTGAGCAAGACTGCGACTTACAGCTTTTCTTGTTACTAAGCTAAACATTCAAAAAAAAACCCCAAAAAACAACACAGCTTGTCCAAGAAAACTGTTTTGCTTTGGCAAAGCATCAGACAGCACCTTCTGGTTTGCCAACACCAGCAGAATCTTATCTAACTGTGGGATGTGCTTGGATTTACTACCTATTAGCAAAACTCTTAAGGACTGAAAGGTTCCAGCCCCTTTTACGTATTTTCAGTCAAATTTCATTAATGTCATGCTCTCAGTTTGCACACAACATTATGGCATTCTTTTCCTACCTCTTAGGGAAAAATTAATAGGAGAGTGTTAAATCTCATATTACAAGGACTTGATTACTTTTACAAGCTATGCTAAATAATTTAATGTGCTTGTCAAATAACTGATCAGAGAAGATTTTGTGCCTTGGTGTATGCTTTTACTGTCTGTTTACCTCAGCTGACAAAATAAAATCATTCACAGTGTCTCCTGCACAGCAACTGAAACCTTAAAATTGAAGAGGAAAAGAGCTGTGGGACAATTCTACATAGGATGTAATTAAAGAAAGAGAACTGGATTAAAGCCCCAGATGGGGAAACTGAAACAATAGAACCAAAGCTTGCTCTGAGGATGGTGCTGAATGAGAATGACCTAGAAGAAAATCTAGCTAACACCATCTAGATTTCTAGCAGCTTCTAGACAGGCTTGTGACCCTTAAAGTAAGAAAAAAGGCAGAGGATACATATTGCTTAGAGAGATTAGGACTAATATTATTCAGCCAATATTGACTTTTCCAACCTTTTTTTTTTGTTATCCACATTTTTACAGTAATATATTGGGGGGTGGGGGGCTTTGGCTAGTGCTATCAGCAGGGTGCAGCCATCTGAAATATTCTGTAGTTAACCCATCGCTTCTGTAGATGTAGGATCCCTCAGGTCTGAAATAGAGGGGACAAGGGGCTGTGTGTGAAAGGGCAAAGGCCAAACAATTAGACAAGCAACATACCCCTCCACCACATCCATAAGGCAAGACCATTTCTGTAATATCAAAGATGAAGAGAATTTCTGACACATTGTCCTACCTGCCTCTCTTCTCCACAGGCAGGTCTCTGGAGCCCATTCCATGCAGTAAGATGATCCACACAGTCAAATGAAGCAGATGTAGTCAAATGAACAGCTGTCTCTCCTGCTGATGGGAATTAATCTATTTGGCCACCCCATAATTTTTCAGATGCACTCTTCTAAAGGTTACTCAAAACCAAAAATTGTACAGTTGCAAATCCCTTCTGGTAGCAGCCAGACACATGCTGTACCAGCCTGCTGCTACCAGAGCCTCATCCAGTTTCCCAGGGCTGCAGCACACAGCAGGATCTGCTGTCCTGAACATCACTGTGATGTTCAAGTTGGACTCCGTCAATGGGTGCATACACGCAATCTGCTTTTTTTTCATGTACTGGTCACCAAAAGCCACATTTCCATTAAGCAGGAGACAACATTCCTGATGCTCCTGTTCTCTCACAGCAGCAGAATTTCCCTGAATCGACACTTTTGGAGAGTTCTGTAACAATGAGCACAGCATGCTTGACTCTCATCTGAGCAGATATTATGAACACATGGTTAAGCACCAGGTACTTCTTTACACTTACTTGTACTCCAACCTAGCGTGTGGATTTAAAAATTTAAAAACCAGTATATTTCTCTCTTGGAAGAGAGAAGCAATTTACCCAGGCAAAAATCATAGATTCTTATATAAGAGTTATTAAGTAAACAAAGTGCAGGAAACAAGATTGAATAGCTTTCAAATGCAGTAAAACTGAGCTTTTAAACCAAGTAGAGTTCTTAGATACAAACAATGAATTTGGGACTAGTAGTGCACTGGAGATGCACCGAAGAAACTCCCCAGACCTCAACACAACTGCTCTTTTCTGTTATCTGGAATGCTTTTACAGCATTAATTGCCTGAACAGAAAGAAATGCCAAGGAAACCCTCAGTGATAACCAAAGTCAATTTTGCAGGCTTGTGTGCCACTGTCCAGTAGAGGCACTTCTTCTGTGGTAGAAAAGACTGTTTTCCTTTATATTAAATGACTTAGCCATGAGCTTTCACATGGAAGGAAATAGCAGCAATATGATGTCTCAAATAGCTCACTAATGGAGAGGGCAATTTTCTTCAATGGCACTGTCTTCTCCATTCCTTTTCAGAACTGAAGTATCCATTAAGAGTGACTCACTGGTTGGAAAAACACGTGAAAAAGAGACATCCTGAAGTTTGTTTTTAAATACTCTCCACAGTCAGCATTATGGCTATCAGGAATTCATGAAAACCATAGGTATGTAATATATTTTCAAGAGACATGGTGCAGAAGAAACCTCATGCTAAAAAATCACAGCTATTATTACATGGCAACCAAGCAAACATGTTTGATTCCTGATTAACTGAAGTCTTCTCTCCTTTCACCAGAGCCATGAATCTCCAACCTACTAGGAAGGGTAATTAACCTTTTTTTATCTTTTTCCAGCATCTTGTCCTCTTTTCTGGATGTCCATGAAAGCAGGTGGAGCCTCCACATGGAGGGACACAAACTTATTTACCTCAATCACCTTACGTTGTTTTATCAAACACAATGGTATATCTCTTCTCTGTTTTAGTTCTAGTTTTTTAGTTTTAGTCCAATATTTTTTCCAATTCAGGTCTAGACTGCCATGTGTAAACCGTAAGTACATGGTCCAGGGAGGGAGAGTAGTAGGGATGGTCAGGTACCAAGTGCAAACTACGTGCTGTCAGACTGGGCATTGTGTATTCTGAAAAAAAAATCTTATAATATTCCTGGTCTCACTCTTGAATTTACCCCAGATAATTTTACAGAAAAGCTTTTTCACAGATCTTTCTGCAAAGCCAGAATTACACGAAAAGTTCTCTGAGTAAATTTTTATCCCCACATATGGCCAGGACAACCCTTAGCTGTTCTTCCTGTCATGCTGCTGTGGAATTACACTAATCATTCCTGTAACAAAAGCTATGCAATCTAAGTACAGTAGGGTGACATAATTCAGAGCTCAAGTTGATGGATTTTTCCATTTGTAAGATTTTGCACAGTAATTCCTGATTAATTCCAAATGTTGAGATTAATGAGATTATCAAAGTAACAAGGAGCCAGGGCTATTCTTGTTCACCATAATGTTTTGTATTTCTTCTACTATAAAATTACTTTTTGATATATTTTAATCTCTTTTCTATTAAAAAGATCTGCTGCCTCTTACCCAGTAAGACAAGAATACACTTTCCTGTAGCTGAAGAGAACTAAAAGACGAGTGTCCTCCACTCCCACTATTCCATGCATGCCCTAAAGCAAATATACAAGTTACTGCTTTTTGTTGAGGAAAGCAGATTATTTTATCCTAGAAATTCTGCATAATCTGTTAAAAATGTCTCCTGGCCTTTCTACTCATAGGGATATTAAGAGTGGCTATAGAAAATCCTGTGTTAAAGACAATGGAATTATGTTTACTGAGTAACTGAAGAAAATTCTGAACTCTTTCAGTACCTCACTTGTACCACAGAAGAGATTCAATGAGCTTTATAGAATAATTATTATTGTTCACTGAACTCAATAAGAAATGCAACCCATTCAATAAATCAGGTAAAATATCAGAAAATTATGCAGAAGGATGCATTTATGGCTGATCAATCAAGAGCAGGAATTGGCTTAGTATTGGTCCATAGGACTGAAGCACACAAAATGTACAAGGTCAGCATCACTGAGCACCCACCACAGTGTCTCTGTAAGGATCTGCTCAAAGACTTTTCAATCTTTCACCACTGAAACAGGAGTGACCTGCTCCACCTCAGATTTTGGAAATTCTGTGGCAGCCTGTACCACATAAGAGCCTTTGTTGGTGGAGATGTGGATTTAAAAGGCCTGGAGGAACTCTTATGGTAATCTGGTCTGACTTCCTGCCTGGCACAGCCTGTAATACTTCACGCAGCAATTTCTTTACAAAGCACAAAAACTTGTAACTCTACTAGAAGATATTTCAGAAGCAGATCTAATCTTGATTTAATTACTCCAAGTGATCTACCACATTCCTTTCTAAGCATTTCCAGTGGTTAATTACACCCACGGTATCGTAATTCCAACGTGAACTCCCCTTCCTTATCTTGTCATGTTTTTTGTCTGTTGGAGCCCTATCCCATCTCCCTGTACTGGTATTTTTAGATACTAACCACATCACACCTCAAAGTTCTCTTACCTGAGATAAATATTTTGCCTGCTTGGCAAACCAAAACAGGGATTCCTGAGTCAATTGGGCAGCATCTCCAGCGGTGTATTAGAGATAGCTTTTGACTAAAGAGACTGAAAGGGAAAAGTCAATTCAAATGCACGGGGAACGCACCAAACATCTTTAACAAGCTTTTCCAGCTTCTGCTGCAGCCATTTGTATGACTTGGAAATTTGGGATGAACATCACTGCGACCTGCATAGCTTCATTTTCAACCTAACTGATAAATTGTAGCTCAAACTGGATCAGTAGTTACTAAACACTACAGTTAACTTAGAAAGAAAAACATGTCTGATCGCAGGTGGTTTTGTACTGCCCATATGTCAAATCACATTAAAATGACCTGGTACTTCTGCAGGCACTGCCAAGGCAGAAATCCAGGAGTGAGCAATGTACACCTTAAAATACTTCCAGCTGTGACACTGGTAAACAAAATAAGTAAATTTCCACTACTGCTGTCATTCTATATTACTTAGGCATATTACTTAGGGATTTGTATTACTGTAGAGTTCAGAGGCTCCACATAAGGCTCCCTTGTGTTGGATGATCAGCTACAGACACAGCAAGTTTGATTCGTTTCTGCAACGTTTGCCCAGTGCCTGTATGGCTGAATCCTGGTAAGGAGACAGAAGGAGGACTTGTCTTCTTTCTGGATCACAGATGCTGATGAGATCAGTGTACAAAGACTGCTCAGAACTAGAATTTCTTCTGGCATTTACTAAATCCCTGCACTACCCATGTGGTTCTCAACACATTATAAAGTTCCTTAGCTTCATTAACCTTGTTCCAGAAGGGTTTTCAGTCATTCTCACTGACTGGGTGAAAAACAGCAGCATCTTGCTGTCTCAGAGATGTATTACATAAGCACACATCTTTGTAGCTGCAAATAGATACACATACTCTCCATGTATCAATACAAAGAATTGCAAAGTTAGTCTGCTATTAACACCACCATTTGTTATGACACCTCATTACTTTTTCACAACACTACTGTTTTTTTCCATTAATACTTCACATTTCTACTCATTTATGGTTTCTAGCAGTTTATCTTTTGCATAGCTTAAATGCCTTTTTTTTTTAAGCCTCCCTCTTCCCTATTCCAAGAATGCCCCTCTGCAAACCAGGAACACAATTTATGCAGACATATCAACTTTTACTGATGTTAACAGCTTTTAAATTTTTTTCTTATGAACACTCTTGCATTTGGAAGTCATTTGACTTGAAATAGGTATATGAAATCCAGCTAACAATTCTGCAAAATTTTACTTTAACCACTGATGCAAAAAATAAAACCAGGTAAATATGGGAGGAAAAGAAAACAATAACCAGCAACACTTCCCTTCCTTGGAATCCTGAAAATTACTATTATAATTGAAATATTAATTGTGACAGAAAAGCAATTATATATTTTTGTAATGCTCTGAACAGGTTCATACTTCATCTGCCTGTCAGAACAACTTGCTATAGTACACCTACTTTGTTATTTGACATAGATGCTTCATTTTCTAGGTGACACACCACATGAATATCAGCATCCTCACCAGCAATGGAAGAAATGGAAAGATAAAACCACTTCTTTAACATCCACTGCAGTTGGTACTGTATTGAAAGACCTTCTTCTTTTGCCATCTAGCAGATGACACAGAGTCCATTTTCAGAATGCAGCTGAACAATGTTATATATAAGGGGAAATATTCACTCCTAGAAGAGTTCACCTCTCCTTTATTTATCTAACTATGTAACTCATAAACTCCCACTACCACTCTCAAAAACCAAAAATCTGTGACCAAGCTACTTATTTTATCAACATATCCTCTAATGTTTCATTTTCAAACAGGAAGAAATGAAGATTTTCATTGACTGTGTAGTGAAAATAATAGCATCTGCCAAAAAAATAATTATCTGTAAATTTCTTACAAGTAAAAAGAAGTTTATAAATCTATGAAGGCATCTCATTTTGATTAAAGACCAAATAGTGCCTCAGTAACAACAACAAAAAAAAGTTAAATGTTGTTAGACTCCTTCTGCAATACTGTACTATTTTTTTTTTGTGCTTTGACATAATGACCCAAACTGGGATGTACTAGTGAAATGCTGAAATCTACTGGTCCAGGAGCTAGCCTAAAATGCTCAGTATATTTGTTAAAATTGTCTCAAATTAACTTGAATATCTTACTAAAGTGAAATAAAAAAATTCTTACCTTATTAGAGCTTCATTTTCTGTTCTTTCACTGAAAAGAGTAAAGAAATCTGTATTAAAGATTGATTTGACAAACAGAACCGTCTGAAGTAACTATTTTAGCTCTGCATCAGTTAACACCAAAACTAAAAGGTTCTTTTTAGGTTCTTATAACTGTAATAACTCTGTTATTTTGCAGGGTTAATGATTTTCAACACTCTGGAGTGGAGGACTTTATTTGCCATCTTAATTAGCTGTTCTGAACAAACATTTCAAATGCTTTGGAAATATTAATACAAACAACTGATTTAATCAATTCACCACCTAAACTACAGGCTGATTAGACACATTCAGTAGATTTATTTTCACTTCAAGCTGTATCTCATGAACAGTATTTGTTTTTTTGTTGCCATTACTTTTATTGGACATTTGGTATTTTCTATTATAGGATGGGTTTTCATTGCAGTATGCCCATTTAAAGAGTTTCTCAGCCTGGAAGGTTTTTTTAAGTAGCTATTTTCTGCTCAAACCCCAAACAGGTCGGGTCAGTGGCAGTTTAGAAGAATGAATGCATCAAGACATTTCAATAAACACTTACTTCAACTCAGCTGCTTTGTATGACACATTTGTCAACAATTTACCAACACACATCACAAAATCAAAAAACAAAAAAGCTTTAAGAGTATTCTGGGAAAATTTAGGCATAACTCAGAACAATCAATGAATGGTGAGGCATGCAAAAATATTAATTAACCTTTTATTTCTTCAAAAGTTTTTTCAGTCCTTTTCAACCAGGGAGAACTATCTGCAAGCATCAGCATTATAATTGGGAACTGGATTCTGGTAACTGAAGTAAATGGGAATTTTTTTGTCACCAATGCATGCAAGAAGAAAATCACACTTTTTCTTAATTCATCTTCTATATTAGCATAACATAACATACAGCATGAAATAGAAAACAAAAAGCCAAGTCTAATAAAATCTGACAATTATTATCAGTATTTGTTGAAAAGCAGAGAAAATCAGGCTGAGTCACAGGCAAAGCATCTCAACCTCTAGCACTTTCTGTACACTTCATTAGCCATCAGTCAGTATGGTTAGAGATTTACAGATGAAGAGAAAACAAGGAGGGACCTTGTTCATCTTTGCCAAGGACAAATTCGAAGCTTGGCCTCAAAGCATGCAATCAATGCAATGGTTGAAGAGATGAATTCTCTTCACTGCTCTACAGTGAAAATACTGTGATTTCGGGAATAGCAGGGTTAAAACAGTCTTCTATTAATGAATCTGTCAATCTGAGGGAAACAAAGCTTAAGAGAATAGTAGAAGTGCCTCTTCCCTTCATTTAGGGTATGGTTACCTGATATTTTTGAGAGACCTATAAAATGAGACTATTTCACACATGGAACGGGTAAACTTAAAGAGAGACATTCCTGGAGTGCAGTAAATCACTGGATTAACCACTAGTTTTTAGAAAAGCCAAGAGATCCCATTTTTATGAGTCAGCTCATGAGAGCTGACATTTACAAAGTCTGATTTCCCACAAGAGAGTACCTGCACATGTTTACCTTTAAAGGAAGAAGAATAACTACAAGGTCACTTAATTATTTAGTCAAACATAAAATCCTCATAGGTTTAATTTTCCTATTGCTCCCCCTGATAATCAGCTATTAAAAACATCCCTCAGTACCAGACTAGTTCACATTTACCTGTCTGGCTTCAGGTGTGGGTCACCCACGAAAAGTAATTTAAGAAAGATTTTGCACGCAGACATCAAGAGACAGAACCATAAGTATTTTATCACTGGATGCTATGCAGGGTTTCAATGGGATTGAGTGGGATTTATTACAGCACAAGCCAAATCCTTCTTACTTTTCTCATGCAAAACACCCATTGAAGCTAGCCAGAGTGCAACTGAGGACATATTGCATCCCTGATTCTCTATTACTCACCTGTCACAATACTACTGTGCAACACAGCACTAAGTTTCTGGGAACAGAATGGTTCTTTCTGGGAAGGGACAGGAGTACCTTACAGGCTAGCCTGTTTTAAATATTAAGCAGGTACAGAAGCAAGTCTGAAGACTAAAAGTCATCTTGGACTTGTGACAGGATCTACAGTTTTAAAGAAAAGTATTTCTATGCTAAAAACACTCACAGTGCAAGCTGCTTTGAAGCATATTTAACTCATCCTACATACTTTTAAAAGAAGAATGAGAGCTTTCTTTGGCAGGGTTTATGACTCCCAGAAAAAAAAAAAAAAAACCAAAAAAACCCACCCTAGCATGCTTAAAAAACCAATTTGCATAAGTTTTCCTTATCTGATCTAGCTGTTGATAACAGGACAAGCTAAAATGAGGGCCATGAGCACCTTCTACCACAGGTTCTCACGGGCCCTGCTGCCTGTCTAGCCCAATGGTCTCAGAAGACACTTATTCAAGAGGACCAATTACTATCTCCATCAGGTAGCAGGAAGCTTCTAGCCTCAGAAGATCTGGCTTTTATCCAAGTGGTGGTAACCTCCACTCCAGTGTGCCCAAAACAACACTGGATAAGTGAGGTTCATGCATTCAGTGGTCCCTGCAGAAGACTTACCGGATTTCCTGCCTTATCTGCCTCGGACACTTTGGCAAAGAATTTAAAATTAAAATTTATCTGCTAACTGCTTGAACTGCCTTAATGCTTAATGCCTACTGCTTAGATGGAGGGGGAAAGTGCTACAGGAAAAAAAAAAAAGTAAAAAAGTGAGGACATTTACATTGCAATATTCAGATGTGTCATCTTGCTAAGCATATGCCTCTTTACAGTAAAAACTATACTTGTTGCCAATCACCAAATGTGTTAACTTTGGACCGACTCTAGGAAGATTCTACCAGACTGCCTCAAAGGCACATCAGTACCATTAAGTTAAACTAAGTAGACAACTGTCCACACTCTGACAAGAGGCTCTGTAAATACACCAGGGTATTTACAATTATCCTTTCAATCCCAGTACAAAAAAAAAAAACAAAAAAAAAAAAAAAAAGAGAAAATATTGTAAATCTTTTTTCAAGTTCCATCTTTTTCAGAACAACTTATGAACCTTCTCAGTTTTATAAATACTATAATTAACATTAGAAAGACCCGCTGATAGAGATTGTTAAAACAATGTACTTTGCTACTGAAGCTGTTCATGATTTTTCTTAAGGAATACTCACCACTGACTTGCTGAACCACAAGTAACCAACACTGCTAAAATGGTCAAACAGCAGAATAGATGTAGATTAAAATTTCCTGCTTCAACACACAGAAAATTCCTGACTGCATGAAGTTATACAAGCAATAATGTTCCTTTTTGTTTCAGTCATTATTATGTCACCTTTTCTGTTGTATGCTGTTTAGCAGAAACTGAAAAACTGAAGATAACTTGTCATTAACTAAAATATGGGTTTGATCCCAAAAATAAATACACCCAATTAGCTAAAACAGCTTATTTCCATATGATCCAGGACACAGTAGGAGAAAAGACATCAAGGTGCTTTTCAGAAATTTTAGATATAAAGTACATATTCTGCATAAGCCTTTGAACAGATTATCAGGTTAGGGATGAGAGCAGTACTTTTCTTCTTATACTTTTCTTCTTATCTATCAAATCCTATTCATCCTATTAAAACTTACTTTCAAGCTCCTCACAGACATCACAGACATCTTAATTTAGGAAAAAAAAAAAAACAAAAACAAAGTTACCAAAAGATGGACATCTATTTGGCCCTTCAGACAGATTCACCCAGAATTTATTTTAGTTTACTTTTTTAGTCCCTGCAGGATGCTCTGGTGTTCAGAGGTCCACAAAGAGACTGATTGAACAAACTAACTACAACTTCCTTTTTCACAAGAGATCCCAGAAACCCAACCAGGCCTGGAAAAGCCAGAGGGTTCCCATTCAATCAGAGCCAAGAAAGGAAAAAGAAAGGAGTAGGGGATGAGCAATCCTGACCAGGAGATAGATTCGTTCTTAAGTTTGGCTTTCAGTTCTTCTGTTTAGCAGCTCCCAGTCAGAATTAAAAGTATGTCAGTGGAGGTGGAGTAAAAAAGAACAAAAAATGTAGGGGAAAGAAAAAGACAGCAGGAAAAAATCTCACTGACCTCCCTCAGCAAAGTTCTTCCTCAAGATGCAAGGAACTCTGCTGGAACAGAAAGTTAATTTAATTCTTCCTGCCCCACCAGCCTTGACTCAAGGCCATTTGATTTCACAGTTCCAGTATCTGCAGTAGTTAACAAGTTGTGCCATGCACTCTGCAGAGTGAAAAGCCATGGCTGCAGCATGCCAAAGTCTAATCTGTGACAGGCGTTCCCAGTTCTGGAACTCCACACAGCGCGCCTTGGATTGCTTGGTGCTGCGAGGCACCGAGTGTGCACAGTCTGAACTCTGGGACCTAGGGATGCATCCTGAGAATAGTTACCACCAGTGCAATGCTAATCACAATCAGCATGCAGGTATAGGCTCTCTGCAGGATAAAAAGGCAGAAATAAGTTTGTTTAGATTGGACAGCAAGAACAAGATCATAGCTGGGAGGCAGAAAACTCATAAAATAGCTCCACTTAAAGAATACATACAGATTAAAAATTAACCACTGGTGCCAAAAAAATGCATATAACCCCACCCACAGCTATACCTGCCTGTGTAGAGACTGCCAAAGGCAAGTGGAGTATGTGCTCTGCTGTCTTGCCAGTATGATCAGCTAAGAGCCACCATCTTACATCTGTCCTGTTCCCCAAAAAAGTGCCCAAGAAAGAGTCACTATTTATTACTATTCTTGATGACTGGTTGTCATAGAAATCAAGGACTTAAATGATTTTTTTTTTAAAGCTAATTGTCCTCCTGGGTATAAGAAGTCTTAAACATCACCCAGGTAGCTTGACCCAACTGTTTAGAGATGGAATAATGTGGAAACAAAAATAACCATTGCTATTGCTGTATGTGTGTTCAGACCATACTAAAGAGCTCAAAGCTGCTTTACAGAAAATGCTACAAAAATGCTGTCCAGAAGATATTATCCTCTCCAGTAAATGATGATTCCACAGACAGTAATGTCTGCAGCCATGTTTTGCCAACATTTCCATTATAATTCTCTGCTTTAATGAAGAATTAACAAGATTAAATAGCCTTTGGCTAGTAGACCTTCAAGTTCTATTACAGTACATTGTATTTATATTAGAAATGTTAATGTCACAATTCTTGACTTTGAAAAGTACAATGATAAATTAATTTACTTTTAAAATAAAAACTGTGCCAAGAAGAATTATTTAAAATCTTCAAACCTATTCTACTACTCTTTATACAAAAAGTACATTGCTTATGCCATTAAAAATAAAAGCTAATTCATTTTTCTAAGGTAAGAATTAATTGAATTCAAAAGAATTAAGCAGATCCTAGAAAAGGGCAGATATTTTCTCTGTACATAACATAATCATATGCCCTAAATCCAGTTATTTTTTTCCTCTGAAACGTATTTAAAGATGTCATCTTCATAAGGCCTAGCCCAGTGCCACAGAAAGCACAATGATACACACTGTAGCTGATATGAAACCCTGCATTCCACTTAGGCCTGAAAACCTTGTGTAGGACCAAAGACGCAAGCATGAAAAGCATCAGGATGTTGAAAACAAGCCTTCACATGTATTTTTTAATTACGAAACTTAAAAACTTAAAACCAACCTGCTAACAGTCAAATCTAAGGAGAACCTTCAAGCTTTATATGCAATGTATGACGATGGTGATATGGGAAGTTTTGGGAACTCAGGGGTGTTCATCTGGTCTGTTTAACCATATACTGCAGCCATTGGTAGAGGTCACGACTTCTGAGATTGATGCTACAAACAGGACCCTGGAATCTTCTCCCCTCCTCTGCCAACTTACTGAAGAGGAGCCCAGGGAGCAGATAAGCTGAGACAGCCAAAACAAGTTTCTTCAGCTCTTCAATCATCCTTAGACTCAAGACTGTTTTACACTAGATGCCTGATTTTAATCATTGTCCATATGTGTGAGTAAGCATAAAGAATGCACTGTAGAGACAAGACTTGGACCTTCATGATTTTTCTCAGAAAGCATATACTTTTCTGCTTGTAATCACCCCACTGACAAGTGAATGATTATGATTTTCTTAATTGTCCCAGGTTTATCTTCTGTGAGATGGCCAAATTAAATATGTTAGTATCTTGAAGGACAAATGTACAGTAAGTACTGCTGCATAATATCCCCAGCCAGTAAAGTTCATTATTGAATCCTAGAATAAAACATGACAGACTTTGTTATGTTATCTTTTCCAAGGTGTCACTACCAACCCAACACATCCTAGAACTTAATAAAGCCTGGCAGCCTCCAACTCATGATACATCCAGGACATGTAATTTTTTCCCCTGCATTGCTTTTTCTAATAACTGGTGCTGTTCTGCTCTTCTTGGGATGGTGGATGACAACCATCACACCTGCACGCCGGAATGCAGCTGTCAGGGTAATTCCATCCAAACTTAAGGCAAGTTTCATGAAAGCGAATGTTTAATACACATATTAATGGCAGAAAGATATGGTGAACTGGTCTGTAGCACACTAACTGCTGTGAGTTTAGGATCTTTTTTTGATACATTTCATTCTTCTTTTTTTCTACCTGCATGGCATGTGCCCTCCCTTAAGTTCTGTGTATGCATCCCAGTAAATTGTCCCAATGCAGTTCAGAACTGTGGCACAGACTGCATGATTTGAGGAAGAAATGGCCTTCAGCTCTGCATGCTGCATATTGAGAGCTATGAAAAGTACCTGAAGAATAAATAAAATAGAAATCTGACATTTGAAAGTCAGTGAAAGTAAGCTTAAAGAGAAGAGTTATTTCTTCTTATTTACGGGACTCTATAAGGATTTTAAGGTGTATTGTACAACAATGCTGTATAATGATCAGGCCCACAATTCTGCTGGGAAGTGTTTTTCAAATGGCAGTTTTGGTTGCCAATATAAGAAATACTAAATGAAACAGAAACAGGTATTTCTAAAAAAGGGTTTTGGAAAATGTCTCACTCTGCCCAGTATATAGAGCAAATATAAATCTTCACTTAAACTGAGTTATATTTCATTTGTGTCTGTAGCTGCCTAACTTCTCTTCATCTTCTATGGAGAGGCAGTGGAAAACATTTGTTAGTGACAATGACTTAATTTGCCAGTGAAACCAGCTATGAATAAATTCAAAATCTTGTTGAATCAAGGTTTTCTGGCTAAGCTAGCAGGATAAAAGTCTTAAGAAACTATATTTGCTTTATTTTCTGGAGCTAAGGTCAAGTATGCTGAAGCTTCAGAGTTTTTTTTGAAAGGTGGAATAGGGTTAAACTCCAATTAAGAGACAAACTGACTAAAACTCCTATTTATTTAGGAGCTATGTAGTAATGTACGAAACCCAATCCATTGGAACTGCCTTTTGTGTTTATTTCTACCAAAGAAAAACAGAACAAAAAAAAAACCTATCAAGGTATTCAAAATCAAAACTGGATTCATGCACACTGAAAACTTTTGAATGCACAACTAGCAGGCAAGGGGAAAGTGGTATTTCCCTCACTTTGGATGCTCCATAGAAAAGTCTTCATTTACACTTTTTTATTTTCAGAAAGATGGTATTTGCTTGTTTCTTCCAGTATATCACAGATAATACTCAGCTCCTGGGTTTATGAGGTATTTGCAATTATAACTCAACAGACAAATCCTTTATTATAAAGAGAAAACAAATAATGGGGATTTACAAAGCTGTAATTACACTGAGAGGGTTTATGCGTAAGGATGTATTAAAAGAAATACTATACACAAAATAACTTTTTTTAAAAGAAATCCTCTGAGCATGATCACTGCTTATAATAAGGGCTCTTTTACCATAAAAGGGATTTTAAATGCATGTCATGCTAAAGGATGCCCGCAGACTCTGCCAAACTCCTCTAGATAGGCTGAAGTTGGTAGCGTATACCTGTTTTATGGTTAGCAAATGATGATGAACAAGCAGAGCAAACCCTGAGCCCGAAACAAACCACACTAAAAAGTCAGATGATGTACTCCAGCAAGCAGCCAAAGCACATGAGCTGCTGCAAGCCTTGGCAGCGAGTGGGGAGCCGAGCCCAGAGTGGAGCATGCCGTGCCCACAGCTGCACTGGTGGGTGCAGGACGGGCACGGGCAGAACCGCGGAGTGAGGAGCCCACCCCGACTACAGATTGGGCTCCTGCAAGGACACCAGCACGAGTGACAACACACCCATTAAGCAGCACACCACCAAGGACAAAAACCATATGCTTGCCTTTGCTCTGGTCCATCTGATCATGAAAGGCACTTGGACACCCAGGAGCAGGATGCTCTAAACCACGGGGGATGCAGCCAGTATTTTGGATCTCCTGTTTCACCAGCAGCTTCCCAAGGACTGGTGTTCCCAGGCACCAGAGACCTGTGGCTGGTTGCACAGCATTCTCCAAGGGACCCACTCCAGCCCTGAGAATGCTTTGAAGCTTGTTGCCACCTAGCTTGTCCCAACAGTAAGAAAACACAAAAGCAAAGATGACTTCTAGCATCCCACTCTCCGAATTAAAGATGATGTTAGGTTTCACTTCAATATATTTCATGAGCAGAATGTAGTTGAGAAGTTATTTTACTATATGATGCACATTTTTTATTTAGTAATGGTCACCACAGTTCCTACTCTTGTTAAGTCACAATGATTTCTATATTTCCTCACATGGAGCTGGGAATCACAAAGTAAAAACATTTTGTATAAATTTATTCTGAGATCATTTTGACCTTACTAGCTTATTGGTAAACTAAAAAACTAAAATGGGAGAATCTGACAGTTATTCAAGAAAATACAGTAAATAAAATTGTAATTACTTTCCCAAACCTCTTCCCTAAGATCAGTGATTCATTTTCCTAGTTTAGATTTTGTAAATAACTGATTACTGGTATCAGTAACATGCAATTCTGTATTGGTTTTTTAAGGTTATACCTGAACATATTGGGACAGTTGCCATGCCAGTGCAATGTATGACCTAAAAAATCCACTGTTTTATTATTAATTGCTTTTCTGGAGACAGACATTAATTAGATGGTTGGGGGAATTCCAGATCCATGCAAAAGACACCAGTTGCACTAGTAATATAACCTTTTTTTTTTTTTTTCCAATTATAACCTTTTTTTTTAATACACTAATTGCAATGTTTTGACTTCTGGCATGGATCCCTGAACCAGTCAGGACTGCAGGAAGGCAATGGGACAGGAATACACAGGGAGGAATAAAGTGGTAGGAGGCACTTGGAGCAAACCCAAGGCACAAGGGGGTTGAGTAGTCCCAATTTGATTGGAGGGAGGAACGGGCAGCATCCCCTCTACTATCCTTCCACAGCAGCATAGAGCTAGTTGTGATTGGTGGTGCCCAAAGCCTGCTGCAGAGGAGAGGAATAGGAAAATAGGGGACAGAGGCAGAGGTTCATAATCTTCCAGCCTGATCCCTCTGACGCATGATTCCAGATCCATGGGCAATACTAAGACCCTAAACATTCTACTTTCTCTCTTTTCCATTTCATTCAGAACATGTTTTCATAATAGTTTACTTTCCTATTTAAAAGGAAGGAATTCAAATAGTGTTTGAGCAATGCTTTCAGGCACATGGTGTGATTCTTGGGGCTGTCCTGTAAAGGGCAAGGAGCTGGACTCCATGATCCTTGTGGGTCCCTTCCAGCTCAGGATATTCTGTGAGTCTGTGACAAAGCAAGTGAATTTGACCTAAGCTACAATGAATTAGAAAGCCACATTTTAAATTTTACAAACCAGAAGAGCTTTTGCTACATATAATATTTTAACTTTCATGTTTTACCCTGAAATTAAAACAAAAACCACTCTGCGATTTTTGTATTTGAGATCAGTCATATGGACTACGTAATGGAAAAGCTCTATAATTCATCTGAATCATTATTTTATTTTGTTCTCTCATGGTTGCAATTGTTCATTGTTAATTAGATCCAGCCACAACAACTCATTGTGCAAAAGGCATACTCTGTTTTAATCAAGATCTTGAATGGCATTTTTGATGGCATCTTTAAAAACTTGGACAGAACACTCTGTGGTTTCCTCATTGATAAAGAATCAAAATTATTAACTATGAACACATCTTGCCCTGGATGCTGACAGTCACTATGAAGATTATTTGATGAGCAGCTCCTTGTTTCATGGAACTGTTATAGATTTCCTTCTGTTTTGTACCCCCTTTCTTCATTCAGAACAGTAATGAACTAAAAACCTGACCCATAGAACACATACACGGTGACCTCTTAAATATTTTTTAATTCCCATTTTATGCTGTGATGAAAACAATGCTGTAAACACAAAATATGACTGTGGCAGTCTCATCTATCTGAAATCAGACCTTTTTATCTATAATGTTCAAATTATTTTTGCTTATTTTTGATAAGGAATTTTGATAAAATTCCTGATGGTTTTAGCAGTTAAGAGAACTAGCCAGTGTTTGGGAATTAAACACACCAACAAGCTCATACTTATGGACTGTCTCTATTTTGGACTGTATTTTGGAGACAATGTACTGGTTCAGATGATCCTCACTGGTAGCTGCTGGTGACAAAAATCTGAACAATATTTCCTTGGCAGAAATAAGCACAGCACACCACTTTTATCTATCAATATATAAATTGTCATTCGATGATTTTGATGCTGCTGCTTTAACAACTATTGCTAGGTCTTACATTTTGCTCTGTAAGATTTAGGTTTTTCTTTCATGTCAAACTGCTTAGCAGCTTCCTGTTAGAGTGAGTCCAGAGGAGGCCATGAAGATGATAAGAGGGCTGGAAAACCTCTCTGATGAAGACAGGCTGAGAGAGTTGAGGTTGTTCAGACTGAAGAAGAGAAGGCTCTGGTGTGACCTTGGAGCACCTTCCAGCATCTAAAGGGAGCCTATAAGAGAGCTGGAGAGGGACTTTTTACAAGGAAGTGCAGAAACAGGATAAGGCAGAATGGCTTTAAACTGAAATAGATTAGGCTTAGATAAGATATTAGAAGAAAATTCTTTACTGTTGCTGTTCAGGCAGGACGGGAATGAAAGAACTCCCATCAGAAGGCTGGATGAATGGAACTCAACTGATTTATTTCAAATACATTGCTCTTTTTATAGAGAACATCATGCAGACTAATTTCACTTGTCTTAAAGTAAAAACATCTCACCCCATTGGTGCTCAGAGAATGACGCACAGTGGCAGAACATATCTATAAATAATGTGAACAACAGAGAAATAGAGAATTATTTACATTTCTTTCCAGCTCTTTCCCAGGCCCAGCCTGGTTTGAAAACCTCTCTTTCTCTCTCTGACTGAACTAATAGTACCCATACTTTACTATGAGGATGGAGAGGCACTGGAACAAGTTTTCCAGAGAAGTTCTAGACGCCCTAGCCCCAGACATATTCAATGCAAGGCTGGATAAGGCTTTGAGCAACCTGATCAAGTGGAAGGCATCTCTGACCATGGCAGGCCCCTTCAAACACAAACCGTTCTATGATTGTGTAATTCCATTAAATAGCCACAAAATTGGTGTTGTGAGTGTTGTATTCAGAAAATTACAGGGGATTCTATACTGCAGTATACAAAACAGTGGAATCTAACACACTGTCTAGCCACCAGTTATGCCTGCTTTCCTTCCCTTTGCATTAATACAGGCAATAATAGCACAATTGTTTTATAATAAATGACATTATATCATAAATTACACTATCATCACATTGTATTATGTAATTACAGCTAGATGTAAAAATCTGATTGATTTTAATCTTCTAACTTTTTCAAACTATTTAAAGCTTTCAAATCTAATTTCTTGTTAAATCTAATAAGCTCAGTTTGCACATACAAGTGATGATTTTGGACGCCTGGGCACTTCTCTGACCAACTGAAATGTCTTTAATGGAATCTTGTTTCCAGTAAGAACTGAATACAATCTTTCAGATGTTTTAGGTTACGCACTCTAAAGTGGCCTTATGCCAAATCATGAGTCACTGTTGAAAATTTAAGATCCTGTATCTAGTATCAAAACCCAGCAAAAAATAAATTCCTTAACTATTATCAGAGTAGCACCATAATCTGGAGAAAATGAAAGATCACTTTGGCTAGTTTCTTTCCTAAAGCGAAACAAAACACAACAGTCAAGGTTTTCAACTGGCCAGTTAAAAACAAACAAATAAACACAAAAATGACCCTTTTTCTTAAATAGAGGAAAAAATATTGTAGATTGCTCACAAATTAAACAACTTCTGCCTGTGTTTCAGAAGAAGAATCATGATAGCAATAACAAAAGTTTGTCTCATTATTTGATACGGTACATAATGCTACATCAGCCCATTTCAAGTACTGTGCCTCTAAAAATTTAAACTAAACATATAATATTTTTACCACTGAATATAAATGCTAAGGATCAAAATTCCCCAAAATTTACCTAATAAAATTAGCAATAAGTAGCAGTTTGCCTGCACAACACTTGAAGAACTGACATTCCAAAACTCTTAAAATTCTACTTTGCTCTAAGAAAAGACACTGAAAAGCAGGGACTGATGAAACAGCAGCCTTCTTCCTTGTCACATAGCTTTTATATCCATAATTCCAAGTAAGTTCTGCAAAGTGACTGACAGACATACAGTTTCAGGGAAAAAAAATCAACATAGCTGAAATTGTGTTGGTTGAATGCTACAGCAAAGCAGACAGCAGCTCTATATGCCAGCACAGCAGGAAAAAACTCAATTGCTTTTAATAGACAGGCATTTAGTGCAACTAGTATAATCTGGAGTGACATTTTCCCCCATCTATTATGTAAGTTGAAAGCTAAACTTGTACTTTTATACAGTATATTGCCTATCTTCAACACACTGCCTTATCAGCTTTCTCTCAATTTTTAAGGTATTTTAGTAGCAAAGGAGTGGGGAGTTATCGCATCTTTGAGATTCCTTCTTAATATCCTATTTTCTTCCATTCTGTGTTCATGTTGCCACACAGACAGGCTTCAATAGGAACTGTTCTTTGTTCAGTTAGTACAGTTCATATCCTATGTCTAAAAACCTCCCTGAGAATTTTAACTCTCCGTAGAAAATAATTTTAAAAGGTAAAGAAAAATCCAGGACATTCAAAGAAAAGAAGATATAAAAAGACGAAACAAAGAAAAGATTGAGTTTAGAAACTTAAAAGCAGTCAATCCATTTTACCAGCATCATTCCCTAACATCTCTTTTTCAATAATTCAGGAAAGAGGAGAAAAAGCAAGGAAATGGGTAGTTAGAGATATCACCATTTTTATATCCCAGGCGTCTTGTAGAATTTGTGAATGTCTACCTTCGCAACAGCAATTATCCCTGACATGATTTTCAAAATGGCACTCAGCAGCAGCCTTAGATCAGAACTTCCCTCAGAAAGAGCAAGACAGATAATGACAGACTTGCTCTGCTAAAACTGGAGTTTAAGACTCCAAGATACTTAAATTAATAATTCTTTTCCAATCTTTCTGTCCATCTATCTACTGTTACTCAACTCTGTGCTGCCCCTGGAAAAAGCCAGTAACTTAATCAGTAACCCTTTCAAGCTAACTAGCTCCAATAGACCGACTTGTCTTTAATGTGTTTTGATAGACAAATAAAGCTAAGTGCCAAGGAGTCTGCATATTTAAGATTCAGTTCTTAAAGAAGCGAGTGATTAAAATCTAGTGATTTTGCAAGACAAGTTCATAAGGGCTATAAATACAACACATAGCATCAAAAGGCCTCACCAGCCAGACATCTGAATACCAGAAGGAGACACAAGGCATAAAAGAAATCAAACCTTCAAAAACACCATACCAAATTGATTAGGCAACACTGGAAGTATGACTTTTACAAGAGACACTTTATTGTGTATTTGTGCCAAACATGTTTATGATTTCCCTTAAAAGACCTATCTTCCATTATCCTGGTAGTACTTCAGGAGTTTGTGTACCATCTGCCTTCCCTGTGTATCTATCCACAATAAACAACACTGTCTCCATTAGAAGAATGTCCCTTCCAGGTACATATCATCTCCTGAAAAGGTACTAAAAACATCCTACCTCAATGCTTTCAGAGCTGCATCTTGAGCAGGAATCTCTGACTTTCCCAACCTGAAGCAGGAGCATTCAGCCTATATGCACAGACAACACTGCAGAGCTCGCTGGACTACCTGTGGGTGCAAGAGAGGTCTGACCACTCACCCAGCTCTACAGACCATGATGCAGTCTGGAAATCTCCCCTTCCCACTCAGAACTGCAGGTCTGCTGAACCATGCCACTGATGCTACCCCGTGCATCTGACAGAAAGCCTCTTCATGTGAAGCCTTCTGCCAGGAGCACCGAGGGGGATGTAAGGCAGTGGCAGGCACGGCGCTGGCTCATGGAGCACCCGTGGTGCCATGCCCAGGAGGTACCAATACCCAGCTCCCCCCGACACAAAACCATCCCATAGACAGAGCAGAGCCCATGAGCACCCCTAAGAGCCATCCTGACACAGGACCAGAAAAAAGGTTTAATAAAACCTTACAAGAGGACAGAAATCTATGAAACTGCTAACAGATTCACTCAGAAACCTCAAGATGCTCATGCAGGAAGTAGTGACTGGAATTTCAAATATGAAATATACCATCTACCCTATACCAGACAATGCTCTTCATTTTCTATTGAAATTTAGTACAGGGGTTGAGACTTCCTACGCCCACTAGATGGAGAGGACTGTGAAACCAGGAATGGCCCATGCTCTGCCCTTTTTCAGAAAACAGATCCTGAATGAGACAATCAATGGGAAAAAAAACAAGCACAGCACAAAGGGATTTTTTTTTTTTAAATTTCAGCACAAAAACCACATGGCAGGGGCATATTTCCAATTAGCTTTCTTTGTGCTGGTTCTTCTTTCATATCAGGTGTTGAGCTGGTGAGGCTGACAATCATCTTCATTTACCTGGCAGACCCCAGCTGCAGGTAAGGTCTTTACATCAAGACAGTGCTGCTAACATTTTCCCTCTAATTATTTTTGCCTAATATTCTATTCTCCAGGTCCAAAAGGAAGGAAGAGCTTCAAACACCTGGAAGAGGTGCCTCCTGCTAAAGAGAATTATCCAGAAAAACTGCAATTCAGAATTAATAAAGCCTCACATCTTTTCTACAGAGGTTTTTTGAGTCCTATATGCAAAGGAGAGTTTTTCATTTATCAGGCAGCAGAAAGGGAAGGGCTTTCTACCAGGTGATTTTGAAATTCTTGGTCAAAGGTTAACTTGGTTTTTAACTTCAAAGTACAGAAAAACAGGGAGGTTGAAAGAATACAGTAAAACTTCAGAGGGATATTTCCAACCTGAAACCAGGCTATGAAGGCAAGTAAAGCTGCCTTCTGTGCTACACCTTTCCTTGCTCTTGGTTTCACAGGCAGTTCCTAAGAAGAGAAAAGGAAAAGTCCATTTAGGACAGTTTAAAATACAATCAGATTTTTCTGGCTGGGAGCACCAAAGGTGGAATGGCAGTTTCACAAATTAAGATCTGAACTTCTGCTTCGACTTCAGTTTTTCATAATGTTACTGGGTATTTTAAAATATGGTACTCATTCATTGCAGGGTGCAGCACCCGCAGGGCAGTGAGTAATGGTTTTACTCTTGCTTCAATACTGGCAGCAGCATGTTGGACTGGAAAATGAACCTCTATTTCCTATCTATTTTCATAATCTAGTTATCTACCATCTCCTAAATTCTTACCCCCGTATGCACACTAGAAACAAAACATTTAAATCTCAGTACTACACTGAAATACGTTCACAGCACTGCCATTGACAGCTCACCGGCGACTCTGACTTGCAACTGAGGACAGCATTTGGCCCCAGCCAGTACATCTGTAGTCTGTATGAAAAATTCATGAGCTAAATCTTTTCACTTCTTTTATAAACAGGAGACAAAACGAGCGAGTCATCACTTAGTCAGCCAGGGAATGATTCAAAATCTAAACCTAGGATATCATGTTAAGGAAAGGAACTGGTAATAGATACAAAGTATATTTTCTTCCCACAGAAGGAGAAAGGACAGGATTAAATTATTCTATTTTATGCCATTTTTTGCTGCTTGCATTAAGTGAAAATGTATACAATAGTAACTAAACATAGCAGTAAGATACTAGACACAAAATAGAAATCTGGAGTATTATATGACCTGATATATTTTGCTGCAGCCCTGAAGACATACATGTTACTGAGCCCTGGTTTATTTGCAAGCTTTCCTGTTTCTTGAAACACAAATATTACTTCTGTATTTTGTGACTAGCTCTATATTATGAGGTGATATTAGCTAAGGAGGTGGAAGCTGGCAGGAACTTTTGATTCGAAGGGTCTCTTTCTAACTGATACACACAGAGCTCTGTATTAGCTCTCACTAGATGCACTGTTTACTAAAGATGATTACGCACGAGTAAATAATGAGTCATGATATCCTCAAAAAAAGCAAACATACAGAGTTAAAGAATAATTTCTAACAAGGGTAACCAGACAGCATTGAAAATTGAATCATTTAGGTATATTTTTCCTAATGAAGTGTTAAAAACCAGAAAAGCTATAGAAAATAGACAGAATTATATAAAAATATGTTGGAACATCTTGAAAAGACTATCTCTTTTCATATGACTGTGAAGTACCATTTACAAATGGTTAACATACAAATAGGTAAATTCAGTCTTAAATATATGCAGGTACAAACAGAAAAGAGATTTTTACTTGGACACCACAACACAAACAAACCATGGTAATTTGTCATTCTTGATGGATTACTAGTCTATCCTTACAAACAATTCAGACCAAACATACTGGAATTCAGGCAAGAAAGCAGCACAAATTAAACACCATAATTATGATAGGGATGCAAACTGCTCATTTTTACTTTATGCTATCAGATGACTTCCTAGCACTTTGGGAATTTAAAGTCAGGAAATTAATCTCCAGACGTTCACCAACAGTGAAATAGTCTCTCCTTCATTATTACTACTTCCCTATGCATCTTATTTCTAATGCTACCTTATACATTTCTAAAACCACCACTAGGCTCCAAAAGTTCCTCAGGGGATTATGATGACAGAATGAAGATTATGAGAAATAAGCTTACATCCACTATTCACCTGTAAGGATTTTGCCTGAAACAGTTTTCTCCCAGCCATTCTGCAGAGCCACCCAGACACCTGTGAAGCTCATCAGCAGTTTTAGAAGACAAATTAAATTGAATCTAGTGATCCTTATGACTTTGCAGCAGCTGAGAGTGGTGGGTCTGGAGTAACAACAGGACTTAAAGACATACTCTCATACTCATAAACATACTCTACTGGAACTGTGACTTTTCATTTGATCTTCTGAAATGTTCCCTTGTAAGGACTATACTAGAACAAGCTGGATTCTTAAAAAAAAAAAAAATTAAAAACAATAAGGAATTATGTGATAAGGAAAAATAATAATAAGGAAAAATCAATAATAAAAAAATAGAAAAATAACAATAAGGAAAAAACAAGCACCTAACTTGCTTTTTTGTGAACACTGCAGTATTAAAAAAAGATCCAGTTGAAATGCGTGTTGTCCAAATGCTAGGACTAATGCTCTTTATTTGACGTGCTACATTCTGAAATTAAGGATATCAAGATATATTTGAAAATTTCATGAGGAAGAAATCTAATGGGATCACTGAAAAGCACTGAAGTTCTACCATGACACCTCTGTTCAAACCCAGGTATGACCACCCCATTTTAGGGAGTGCTGCCCAGCTGGGGTACCAAGCAACTACAGGAAAAAAAGCTGGTAATTCTGACATGGAGACTGGGGTGTTTTTCCCTCCTTTCTTCCCTGTCTACTTCTCATAGCATTGGTCTTGAAATGCAATCTCTTCTGCTGTGACCAACCTACAATCTTCATATACTTAGTCACAGTTGGATTTTTTTATTTAAATTAAATTTAACTTGTGATTTTAAATCACAAGTTTCACAAATGCTGTTGTAACATTTTAAACAGTGTTTCTTTTGAGAAGAACCAAACAGCCAGTGAGATGGCCAACCACAGCATGGATCCCACAACCTACCCTGCAAGTTTTCTAAATTACAGACACACTTCTGAATTAGGGTCGCATATAACCTGCAATTCTGCAAGGTCCTCCTCCTTTTCTGGCTGAGTGGTGACTGTGAACATCACTGAAAGGGCACTGAGTAGCTTTAGCTAATAAGAGAGATGGCATTTCTTCCCTGAAAATCCGCAAACCTTAAAATACTACCAAAAAGAAAAGGAAAAGGAAGAAAAGATCAGTGTAATCAGAGCACTTCAACTAGATTAACGACTCCTTAAGGGCACTTTAACTGCCAGTCTGAAGCTGAAAGGGAAAATTAAATAAAATTTAAAATGTCACACAGTGCTTATAAGATTGCATATGCTTACTTGAGGCAAATACCACTGAACCTTATTTTTGCTGCATCTTACTTTATATTATTCCATATGTTTAACTAAGGAAAACTATTACACTTAAATAAGGAAATACTTCAATGTATTTTCTTTCCTCCTTTGGAAATGCCCCATATTCTCAATGTTGTTACACTAGAGTTAAATTAGGTAAAAGGCATTTAGTGTTCAAAGCCAGGACATATCACTAATACCAAAAATGATCATGGAAGAGGGGGCTTCAGTAGCTGCCTGCCCCTCATTCTACCAAAGTTTAATCATTCTATAATGCACAGCTGCTGGTGCTTTACACAAGTTAATTCCTATTGTCCACTTCGAGAGTGTTAATACCATCACACACGGACCAAAGTCTAGTAAGTAAATTACCTTGTTAAAATTTTTAAAATCCTCACTTTTTACAGTAATCTTTCACCAATACGTTCAGCCAATACAGACAAGGTCAGTAACAGATGTATCAGACATATACAGATAGTATATATATGTATATTTGCAGTCTTTTCTAGTCTAATTCTTGTTTCACACTATTATTTTTCAAACTCCTGCCTGAATTCTTTCCTGCTTAATCTCTTCTGGTTGGGAAAAAAGAATAAATAAGGAGCAGTACACAAAAAGCAATGCAGTGTTCTAGGACTGGGCTTGTATGAGCTACAGGAAAATGGTAGAAAACTGAGAAGAGCTGGGATAGCTGTAGCATCACACCATGACCTCTGTTTACAGTCACAAATTACATCAGCATAGTGACAGTGTTCTGAGTGAGCCTGCATGGCTTAATTTTCTCTCTCTTTTTTATCATTACTGTGCCTGTCTTCACTTTACCAGCTCTACTAATTTCCTTCAATTTGATAACAGTCTAACCAAACACATACTTCTACACGTCCAAGCAGAAGACCCAATTTTACTGTCAACACAGCCAGATCAAAGCAGCTAACCTGTTGTGGAAACAGTAAGGCCAACACCCTAATAATGCCCCAATTTCTTCTGTTAACCAAAGAGATAAAATTATTCTTAATTAACAATGTGTAATTCAGCAGAAGCATAACTTGAACATAAGTGGTGAAAGAAAGTGAAATTCATTAACTCAAAAATACAATGCATTTACTCCCAGAAATTCAGCTGTGGATTTACAAAATGTTCAGAAGATACAAAAATACGTGCTATGCTGCACATCCAGAGATAATAGGACAGTACAGTATCTTAATTCAGTAGGTTTTGCTCTACTTGTTGAATTACATAATGTTGATTAGAGGACATTAGCTTGGATTACAAAGAGAAGAGCATTAATTGCATCCAGTATCAATACCACTGGCTAACTGACATATAGGAGTATAAGGAGCCTTGAGTTTTCACGAACTTTCACCAAGTTTTTCACAAAGATATCAGTAAATATGAAATGCAACAATATTCAACAATTAGATTGCCTATTATAACAGAAAAAGAAAAATAAAACAATAAAACAAAACCAAAACCTAAGGTAAGGTCTAAAGAATAATACATAGGAGCATAGTATAAATTTAATCCCCAAATCAAGATATTAGACTTGCCATATAGACAAATGCAGATAGCTGGGTATACTGATACCAAATTTAGCACTGAAGATAAAATTACTTCCATCTTAAAAACACCCTGTAAGCAGATAATTTTGCTCACAAAACTGTTGAGCTTTGGAAAACAGCAAGCTTGTATCACCTACCTTTATTTTTGCCTTTCTCAATTCTCCAGCCGAAATAGCCACTGAAGACAATCTCATTAAGTTTCATTTTGGAGTCCTAACCCTGATTTCAAACATTGCAGGAAGATATGTATTTATTTAACATATGTAATGCTGACCCAATTTTAAAAATCATTGCTGGGATCATTGCTTTTTCTTTCTGACCTTTCCCTTCTGGGCACTACTTATAGTCATAATCTGCTTGTAATACTCACTGAGACTTTCACACGGAAATGAGGCAGTAATTCCACCCCTTTGATATTATTAAAAAGGTAGCTTGTTCACCACTGGGAACATCATTACAGAAAACACATCCAAGTAAACGAACAGTATAGTACCACAAAGACTGCTGGCATCTGCTGGCTATAACTTAGTAGCTCAGATTTGCTATGCTGAGACAGACTATAAAAGGTGTGACACCAGATAACATTTTTTCTTGCTCAAAATGCATCCTCCAAAAAAATGCAAAAAGCACCCAACAAACATGAATCCCCAAAGATTATCCTCAATACATATAAGCTCAGCAAAAGTTAAGCGATTAAACTCTAACTTCTGATCTGTCCATCTGCTTTCCCCACTTTGTCCTGTTCTCCATATGGGAAAACAGGTGAGGTCTTGAATTACTCATATGTAGCTCTTTAGTTTTGCCCACACCCTTCTTCCTGTTACACCATCACCCAAGTGTTGTGAAATCTGGAGCTCCTAACAGAGATTGCAGATCTTAATTTCACACAGCAATAGGTAAAGCTCAGTCCTATTCTATCACATGCCTTGCAATATCTGCCAGGCTGAATCTCTCAAATTCTTCCTGCCTGATGCTCTTTCTGGGTTTAAATATTTCTCCTCTTAAAGAAGAGAAAAACCCAACACTGAGGTTTCTACCATCCGAATTTGCAAATTGTTTCAAACTCTTTTAGATTAGATTACCTTCCAAATCAAACAGAGTAATGCCATATTACTCTCATGTCCCAAACACAGACCATCTTAAGACTGTGCAGGGCTCACAATGCCTTTGCTTCTTTCAGCTGCCCATGTTCACACAAATAGCTTTCACAGACTCCAGGAGATCTCTGAAAAAGTACGGGATGTTCCACCCATCCAGAGCTATTTAAAGGAGCAAGATCTAAAGAAATATTGACAAGATTAAGCATGATGCATAAGAAAGCACTTATGATGCATAAGAAAGCACTTAACAAGAAAACATTAGAAAAGAAAATCTGTCTGTAGATTTGATCTTGTAGATCCAAGCTTCAGTGGTAAAGGTCTGCTTTTACATAGCTTTTTTGCACCATCAAATAATTAATTCAGCTGCAGACTTGTGATCATCAAAATGGACTACAGCTAGATTTATACAGACACGTTTTAAAGAGGCTGAGGTCAAATTAATTGGCTTGGAGTTGAACATCATAAAGAGGAGTCCAAGCTTTTTGTCTTATTGCACACTATGTTTGCACAGCCAGCAAGCAATACCCTGCCAGGAATCCAATTCCCCTTTTTCTTCTCTCTCCACCATAAATTGCTGATAAATTTTCCTGCGAGTCCTAAGCTGAGGAAATAAACTATGTTAAAAATACTGAGAATTTTTTTTTTTTTTCAGGAAAAATGCAGCCTGCACTGTTATTGTAAAACACAGGTCAAACTAATGTGAACTTATATTATTGGCATGAATTTCTAGCTGCCATTTGTGGATGAGCTCTATCTATGAGCAAAGGTAAAGAAATCCCTGGTACACACCTGGCTGCCAGCCAGTGTCCACACTGGTCCCCACAGGGCTGCCTCATGAGCAGGTGTAGCAGTAATGGGAAAGGGAAGATTGCTTGAGTTCAGGTTTTGTGGCTGGACTTCTGCCACTTTCTTGCTTTCAGAACCTGGGCTTCTTGCTAGAGAGACAAGTAACCCTAGAAAGAGACTTCTGAAAATGCACTGGGAGCCAAAATGGACAGCAAAGTTTGAGGGAGAGGGGAGGGCAAAGGTTCACAGAGTAGTCTGCTTACATAAATTTGGCTCTTTACATTTACATTCGTATGAACAAAGTATAATCAGAAAATTACTACTAAAGAGCAGGCAAGTCCTGGCTCCTTTTTAATCCTATGATTCTTTCTATGGGATCAAAGGCAATGATCCTGAGAATTGGCCTCTTATGTGCAAAGGTGAGAGCATGAATTCTCTTTCTAAGTTTTAAGTAAGCTTATAACTCTAATCTGTGCATGGAAAATGCATTTATAGCACCTTTTAAAATTACAGAGGCGCTTCAGTTGTTTGTGTAGACAGAAGCAATATGATTTGCTCTGTTAATTTGGTATAAATTTATAATTTTTTTTAACTCTCCTGAATTTATTATGGGCAAGCCTGGCAGACCAGCTTAATTTGAAATTGTGCTCTACACTTTCCATTGAATTAATCTACCTTAAATTATTTTGTATTTCACTCAGCTCTATCAAAGTGAACTGCAATTCCCTTTCAAAGCCTTTTCAGGAAGTTTCAGTCAAAGAATGCCTGAGGCTAGAGAGGACCTCTGCAGACTGTCCATTTTACCACCCTGCTCAATTAAGCAGGGTCACCTGCAGCAAGTTGCCCTGGACCATGTCCACCTATTTTTTAGCATCCCCAAGGATGGAGATGTCACAATGCCTCTGGGGAACCTGTACAAAGAGTCATGCTATTTCTGCAGAAGCAGCAAAGGAAATGTTTGGTGTTGGGCTTTTCTCTATATGCAAAATTTTCAATTCTTTTTCTTTCAACTGCTTGTATTCTATTCCTTGGAAGAGAATCTAACTTGGCAGCAAAATCTTAAATTCTTTTTCTTTCAACTACTTGAATTCTAGTCCTTGGAAGAGAACCTGTAACTTGGCAAGAAAGGACCTTATGACAAGGATGAATCCTGCTGTCCCAGTGAAAATAAAAGTCTAGTCAAAAAGGGAAAGTGAGGGAGAGGGGCTTGTCTAAGTTTATCAAACTTCACAAACCATTTCTTGTAGTATTTGGGGAAAAAAAAAAAGTTTCATCCAGATTCTGGAATTTACAAGCTATCAGGTATTTCAGATGTTAAAACATCTGAAAACAGAAGGGACCACACTCTATATACATGTGGTTTTCCATGTACATGGTTCCACGCAAGGACTGCGGCACTGAAGAGAGGCCACTGCAGAGACAATGCAAGGAGACTTACCCATGTCACTGCAAGTAGGATAGAGAGATGAGGATGGCTAGCTCAGGGAACTGCTCTACAGAGACAGTATGACCAGAGTCCTTCCTCCCTTGGGAATTATAGAATCCAGCACTTTCTTTTCCCCAGGTCATGCTATTCCCATTCATGCCTAACCTCCAAGCACAGAAAGCACTTCCCAAAACTAAGAGAGTGCTTTGATATGAGGTCTGTCAAAGAGATAACAGCAGAAGATCCTTCTGCCTTGCAAAACACACTCCCACCATCCACCCACTGGAAAGTCATGGCCAGAATGGCTCCAAGCGCATTCCCCGCATCCTACTGTGAGAGTGGCAGCGGGTGAGATTCATCCTCCCTGGGCAGAGGATGAAAGAACACAGGCATCCTAGGAGGCTTGACTATCAGAGCAGTCTCTGGGTTCTCCCAGAGTTCAATGCAAATGAAGACAGCTGCCATCAAGATGGTATCTTGTGCAACAACCTACTCTGGCAAGAAAGAAGGCTTCATGCATTTTGGAGCCTTCAGAGGCTATCACCATTTTTGTCCAAGTCGCACAGCATGGGTCATACACAGCCAGCAGAACTGCCAGGTAGGGGTGACAAGGAGGGAGATGCCAAATGGCAGTGGAACTGGGGATAAAAAAAAACCCCAAAGAACTCAATACTCAGTAATGCAAAAAGTTAAGGCTGAGGCACAGGTTCTGGCCAACACAACGGCAAGTGGGACTCCTGCCATTGGCTTATCCCTTCTGGTGGCAAGAAGATTCTGTAAAAAAGAATCAGATGCATGGCAGCTGCCCTCAACAGTGGCTAGATTCAAAACAGGAGAAACTGACAGGACATTCTAAGGGGAAAGAAGGTCAAGGATTCTTCAAAAAATGTAATGTCTCTAGCATCCCTCTCCCATTTCTGGCAAAGGAGAAAAGTGTGAGGTGTCTGAGGCATGGGACTAAGAGCAGGGGAAATAGGAGAAGCAAGAAAAATAAAGAGAGCTAAACAGTTTGCAACAATTAAATACAAAGTTGGGTAATCAGGTTAGATACCTTCATGGTGCAGAGATGATTTTCAATTAAAATTCACAACCAGTGAAAAATTATTGTTGCACATGTGTAACTCACAGGCAAGGACCACATGCTCACACTATTCTACACAACCAACTGCATTCCCTGTGGTCTGATCTCAAGTTTCCTGGTTTCAAATAAAGTTAAGAGGGGGTGTAGTTTTCAGGGATGATAATTATTACATAGGGCTAAACACCCTAAAAAGCGAAGCAATAGCATCATCGAACTCTAAAGCTTAGTTTACCTGCATAATATTCAAAAATGCCTGAATTAAAGCTGCGTATCAAACTCTGGTATTTCTTCTCCTTTTCTTCTCCTTTCTTTAATCTTAATAATCAGCAACTTTCACAGTTAAATAGTTGATCCAAGTCCTCTGGTCCAAGCTGTTCTATTCTGGTCACATAGAGAATTTCAATAAACTAAATCACTTCAGTAAGTCACATCAGCGAATCCAGCACAACACAAAATATATGCAGTTCAGCACTGCATAGGAAGTACTCTGTGTTCCAGACACAATTTTCTCTGTATTTTTAGAAATAAAATTATACTTTAATATTTAATTGAAGTAATTACTTTGCTTTAAAAATTAAATTTGTCACAAATGCTCTGTCTTTTAGTGCCTATGTGCGTGGTCATTTATATTCTGGAATTACATGGATACAACCCTGTACAGACTCTTTCCTTGTTTATCTAACTGGATAATGCATTTCACCTTATCTTCTTTTAATGAGAAAAAATGCTGTATGGAAACTAAGACACATAACTTATAAAAGAAGGCTCAAGATAAACCCTTCAATTTCCTGAAGGGAGGAACGCAGTTATTTTAAGCCTTATACATAAATGCTACAGCTCATAATTATAATTTGAAGCACCTTGCAGACAAACATGCTATATCTTTTTTAAAGATGTATGAAATATTAAAAATAAAACAGAGCCAGGGAGAAGTTAATAAATCATGGGAATAAAACTGTTTTAATGTAAAGCTAGAAAACAGAATAAAGTCACATGAAGGCAATTTTACCTGTCAAAAGTTGCAAGAAGGTAAGCAAATGAACCAGCAATGATTTTGTGCTAAAGGTCAGAGGAAAAAAACAACGCTAAAGATGAAATAGCTTAAATTTATTAGTGGTCACTCTTTCCACTGCTAGGAAACCAAGCAGCAGCAGCACTTCACACCTGCCAAAGTACAGGTGGGCTGGAGCACGTGGCAAGGAGCTGGCATAGCAGAATCAAGAGAAACAATGCAAAGTCATGAGTGGGAGGTGTAACAGGATACTAAAGAGGGCCAAGGTACAAGACCAAGTCAGGGAAATAAAGATGTGAAGGTCTACAAATGAAAATGTAAGAAAGGAAAAGGCCCACCGTTCAAGAACCTTGTACAGATGTAGATAATGACAGCAAACATGACACACAACTCAAGGAAGCCAACTTGCAATGGTGATGAAAACAGCTCTTCTTACCCACAGAAGTATATTTTTCTTGTGAATGTTTTGAAAATGGTTCATCCATATGCATGTCACTAAGATATCAGTTAGTGAGTAATTGTTCAGTGATCCAACTACTTACGTAGTTGACAGATACTTCTAATTTTCTTCAAAGAGCTCCTTTATTTTCCTACACTACAGCTGTTGCAAAGCACATCTTACTGTCAAGCAACATTGGTGCTGTACCTGTGGCATGCAGTTCATGCCAAACAATTCCTATGAAGTATCCAAGAAAACACTCAAACATCAAAAATAAAAAGAAAAAAATTTAGCAAGTGAGCAGAATGAACTTCTGCCCGAGATAAAACAGTCATTGTTGTGTATACGAACATACAAGTGATTTGGTTCTGCATGTACAACTTCACTCAACCCAGAAGAAAAAAGATTTACACTTGCTTTGACTCTAAATACACTTGATGAGACATTGATTTTCTTGCTCTGTTTTCTATCTTACTGTTAGGCAGCTTGACAATCAGTCCTTTTATTTCTTCCAATGGAAAACCAGAACCCTAATTTATTGGGTTAGGTTCACCAGAGGACACAGAACAGTCCTGTAGTCTAGCATGACCACACCACTTTCATGCGTATAATCTAATTATAACATAAGAGCATTTTAGTTCATCAGTAAAAATTATTATAGCTTCTCTATATTTAAGACACTTGAGGATATAAAGTGTTTTTTAAAAGTGTGGTTTAATCTTTTATTCTTTCATTAGTTCACTAGTTTCACAGGATATTTAATTTCTAATAAGCTAAAATGGGTAAGAGTAAAATGAGAATTTTTAAGACCAAAGGCATTCAAAATGGAATACTCAGGTTAACTTTTGTATGTCAAGAAAACAATTTTATTTGCTTTCAATTCACTCCTCTCTAGCTGCAGGCTTACATGCAGTTTGGCAGTGTGACCATACACTGAAAAAGTTAACAGTAACTTTTCCAACCAGTCTTTTTACTTGCATTCTCCCCCTACCATGACCATATTTAAATTAAGTAGTTGTGATGAATAGTGGAAACAATCTCATTCACGTGTTGTGAATTAAATGAGAGAAACAACTTATGCAAGACTCAATTACTTTATTCAGAATGTCCTCTTGGACCACATACAACCGATGGAATAACACAGAATTAAAGGAATACAATTGTTTAATCTTTACACAGAAATTTATAGTCTGCCCTTGATTTTAATGATGAAGGCTCTCATAACACATGCATTGTTTGTTTAGTTACCCCTGTACAATACATAAAATCTTAGCTCATCCCTAAGAAGGGAGATTATTTCTCTACTGCACCATTAATGAAAAGTTTAAAAAATGCTAGCCAGCAGTACTGCCACTCTAGTGGCCATGTGAGTTATTCTGCTAGCTTTTTTGATGGGATAAATTAAGCCAAGGAGTTCCTTGGACTAAGACTTCCTCACCCTCCCAGAGGCATTCCTTCAGTTAAGCAAATAGAAGGAAAGCACCTTGGTGACTTGGCAGAATTCTGCTGTCATACACCTGAAGAATTACCAAACAGCTTTTATTTATTTACTTAAATGGGACCATGCAGGAGAGAATCTAGGACTACATACATAGCCATTTCTGATATTTGGAATGAAGGGAACAAAGACAACCTGTAGAAATATCAGGAAAATCCTTCCTGATTGATCCTCTGACCCCTTCTGACAGAAAATTCACACATTTAGATCCTGGCCATAATCTCTGCAAACCCATGGCATGGATGTGCTCCCTCAGTTCCTGCAGGTGGGTGGAGAATGTCCCAGCACTATCTCCACCTTTTCTCCAGAGGCCAGATTCTCATGTGTTCTGGAAATCCCACAGGAAAAAGGACAAGAGGGAGAAAAGATGCAGCTCTGCACTGCTACCCTGCACCTTCCAGTACAGTTCTGCCTTCTGCCATGACAGCCAACTCTCATTTAAGAGCAAATTAGTTGGGCTGGCAAAATTAGCACTTTCCAAGTCCTAGAAGGAAATCCAAGGCACGAGGGCTCACAGTAATCGCGCTTCTCCTGCCTTTCCTCATCTCAGGTACTTACTTGAGCTTCTTTCACATGCATGTCTCTTTTGCCTTCTTCAGCTTTTAGAAACAAGCAAACCCCAAGTCAGTAAACCAGAATATGATGGTGGAGAGATAATGAGCTCCAGAATTTCCTTTTCCAAGGAGCCAAAATTCCTGGTCTCACCCTTCCGGTGGCAAATGAGATTCTTGCTGGAGGATGTCCTGCCTCAAATCAGGTGAGTTTTTTTGAGGTTTCATCCCTTGACTCCCTTCCAAATGGAATCAAATTTCAAGACAGGCTATACTAGATAATAAACTCTGACAAACTTCCATGATTTAAGTTTAGCAGTCTTTCTCCTCCCTGCTTTCTCTTGGCTGGGTTTTTACATATAGCCAACGGGAAAAAAACCTGCTCATCATCAACAACAGGGAAGCCAGGAGAGGATATATGCCTACCACAGGTATGTGTTATTCTGCAAACTTTTTCACAGAACACTAGTATCTGTTATCACTAACAACTTTCTCCCCTTCACATTTGCAAGAAAGAAAAAAAAAAAAAAAAGGCAGCAAACAACCATATAGTGGACAAGGGAAGTACAATATGGTCATCAGAGAAAGCATGTCTTATGACTTCAGATGTCCCACTACTACAAGGTCTTTGAAAAATACCTGAAAATCTGTCTTTGGTGTAAGGAGCCTTCAGCAAAAGCACTTTCAATTTTTCCAAGATCACCCATATCATCCTCACATAATAGGAAATGATCAGATAATAAAATTAATGCTGTAGCATGTAAGACAGCAAATAAAAATACCACCACTTTCTACTAAGCAAAAGAACATTCTCACAAAGAGACAGCACACAAAAAAAAATTGACTTTACATAGTGACGTGGATATGCAAAGAATTTCAAAAGGGCTGAACGATTTGTAGTAGCCATGATGTGCTCAACACCAGCTCATACAAGACTTTTTCCAAAACCAGTAAAAATCAATGGCAGATTTTCCATCAACTCTAACAGACTTTGGTTTGAGCCCTTTCAGTTCTGGAAATCAGAGTCCACAGAGTTAAAAGCAGATAAAAACCACAGCTAAATCCTGTGTTTCCACCATGGAGCCATAAGACATTTGAATTTCCATCCAGCAGCAGCACTCTTGGTTTCACAACTGGTACGTCAGGACTAGATTATTCCATCATTAGCAAGTAACAATGGAACACACCAGCTCATCCAAAGGTCACCAATTCAAATAAACTGGAAGAAGGCTGAGACTAATTTAAGGGTCCTGGGACTAATATGAAGGGTGATTTCATGCCAGTTGGCAGAAAAGAAAAAAAGCCTTGTCAGGAAGGAAGTAGGCATACACAGTTTCACAAAACTTTTGTTGTTATTGTACCTTGAACAGCTGTCCTATGAGAAGGTGAAGAGCTATACTTTCCAGTGATTTCCTCCAGCTTCTTCTTTTTAAAAATTCCTATACATTCAGGTAGCTGTGATATTTAGAGTTCAAAGTAAGGGACAGAACTCAAGCCTCTCTGCAAGGCAATGCAACTCCACTGATTATGGTAAAATCTCCTGAAAATTACCTTGTTATTACAGAAATTTATTGTAAAAGAGCGAACTCTTTGCTCTGTTGTTTTGTTTTTTCTTCTCAAATGTTTATTCAGAAGGGAAAACAGAAACCACAAAATCTAGAAAATTGTCTCAACACACAAGTAGTACTGAACTGTAAAAGGAAAACTAACCATTTCTTATAAAAATATCTGGTCTATCAATTATGCAAGAATATATTTACGACAGACTAAGTTTTGTAAATAAACACTAAATATGTTACTATAACTAGCAGATGGCTCAGTTCGAATACACAAATTTTGTCTTAAAAGACTAAACGGAACACGGCTTATACTGTAGAAAAAAATGTCCCGTTTGCCTTCCTGGTCAGACCTGGTATTTATTACAGCATTTTTAACCTGTGTTTCGCCTTCCTCCATCCGGATCACAGAGGGGTAAACAAGGTTTCGGGGGACCACGGGGCTATGTGGCTCCTACCACTCACCAGAACAGGTGCGATTCTTCCTTCCTACCGGCACCTGGCTGACAATTTTGCCTTTTCCTTTTTTCTCGTACGCTGCCTGATCAATCCACCCACTACAAGCCTTCCTCGTCTATATTCAGTTAACAATTAACACATTTGGCTCTTTAACTTCGCGGATTTCTGTCGTTCTTGTCGCCGCCGCTTTAGAAAGTCAAATAGAAAACTTCAATGGATAAACTCTTAACGGGAAAATACCACCTATGCTGCAAACATAAATAAATCAGGAAGGGCCGGCAGCCGCACACGCCGCCGCTCCCCCGGCCCGGCCCCGCCGCCCCCCGCGGTGATGAATACCGGCGGTGCCGCGGCTCGCTCCCTGCCCTCCCCGCCGGGCCGTGCCGCCGCTCGCCCCCTGCCACCCCCGGATGCTGCGGGCGGGCGGGCGGCGCCCCGACGGGCCGGCGGAGCTCTGTCCCCGGCAGCGTTTGCGCGCCGCTGCCGCCGCTCTCCCCACCGGTGACGGCTAAATATAGTGAGCGGCAGGGCACCGCGGCTCGGCTCCCCCGCGCTCGCCCCGCGGTTCCCCGGGGGCGCTCCGGGACGCCAACCTGCGCGGCCGGCGCCCCCTGCGCGCCCACACCCGCGGCCGGGCGCGCTGCCCGCCGAGCGGCAGCCCGGGTGACCCGCGGCACTTACCGGCGGAGCGCAGCGGCGCGCCTGCCCCGCGCCGCTCGCCGCCCGCCCGGGCGCGGTGCGGTGCGGTGCGCTGCCTCTCGCCGCGTCCCTCCCGCCAGCCGCCGTCTGGCTGCGGACGTGACCTGGATTCCCCTCGCCTGCGCCGCCGCCTCCCGCGGGGCCGCGCACACGCCGCGCCGCGCTGCGCCCCCCCGGCCCGGCCCGGCCCGGCCCGGCCCGGCCCCGCCCGCCCCGCCGCCACCGCTCACCTCCGGCCGCGGCGACCCGACCCGCCTCGCCGCGCCTCCCCGCCGCCCCGAGCGACGCGCGGCGGAGCGGAGCCCAGCGCCGCGTTACGCAACGCGCCCCGCGGCCCCTCCGCGCCGCGGAGAGGGTCGCCGGTAGGCGGGCGTGGGGCGGAGGGAAACCGCGGCGGAGCCGGAGCCGAAACCGCCCCCGGCGGCCACTTGTAGCGCCGCTGGAGCCGGGATCCGGGGCGCCGCCAGTGACCGCTTCGCCCCGCGGGCTCGGGCGGAGAGGTGCGGGCGCGGCGAGCGGCTGCGGGCGACCGGGGAGCCGCTGCGCGGGGACCGCGGCGCTTTTCTACTTCGAGTATTAAAATCCCGTGGCCGCGGTCGTCCTGTCAGAGGGGCACGGACACGGGAGAGGAGGAGGATTCCCCGTGGTCTGAGGCCGAAGGCAGCGGCCCCCACTTAACAACTGTGCCGCGCCTCAGCCTCTGGAGTGGGCAGCCAGAGCAGCCGCGGCACTGCGCAAACACGAAGTTAAAGGGCTTGTTGATGGCACGTCGTGCATCCGGCTGGATTGTCCCGCTGTTGACTCGCATGCATTTCCCATGGGCTTTGACAGGCGCACCCTGCTGCGAGGCCTCTATCCCACGGGTGCGGGCAGCCTCGGTGGCTGCCGGCAGCTGACAGTCCCCTCTCTGCAGGGATGCCCGGTGAGGGCTCTCCTCTTGCCCCCACATCTCTGAACTTGGGGAACCAAGGGGTCAGGGTGTGAGACAGCTGCTGACAGCTGATCCGTGCAGGAGTCAGGAATGAGGTGGCTGTAACCAGCACACCGGCTCTGACAGGAAAATTAAGACTGATGGGCCTCTGGGCTACAAAACTCCGGTAAATTTGGTCTTGGAAACATGATCACCCCACCTCAGGCCAGCACAAATGCTGCTCCTTGCTCTTAGCAAGGCAAGCAGGTCTGGGAGGCTGTAGGTTTCCTGGCCTTCAGTCACGCTCAGAAGAATATTCTCAGAAAAAGATGACAGTGCATCCCCACCACCCATCTCTAATTCATGAGGCAGGGAAAGCAAGGAAGAAGTACCCAGAGTCTCATTAGCAGCTATCAGCTTGAGCGAGTAAGATGGCGTCTGAAGTAACAGGCGTGAAAGCAATAGCTACTTGAAAGAATAAGATCAGTTTGTTTTTCCTTAAGGAATTACAGGAATATTAAAGCCTCCTTGCAGTTATAAATCATTTAATGCAAATCATTTAATCCAAACAGAATTTTTACAGGCTCATGAGGCTCACTCATTTTGCCAAGAGTGAGTCATGTACAAATAAAATGAAACCAACAAAGAAAAGAGCTCTCATACCATGTGTATGTGGGTGATCCTTTGAAAAAACTTGTAATTATTTTTTTAACTCTACCACAGCCAGGAAGACAGGTTTGTAAAGCAAGAGCAAACCTTGATAGCTGTAGCCCATCCACATGTACTTCTTCCTGCACCCAGAAAGTAACACAACAGGTCCCTTGTCAGGTTAATGATAGCAGTGTATCAGGAGTCCCTCAAACCACAATTTCAAACCCAGTTTGTCCTGACATACGAAGGCAGCAAAGGACTTTTTGAAAAAATGAAAATAATGTTAAGTGATTAATACTTAGCAAAAGATTGCAGTAGGCAGTTAATCCATCACTTACGGGTTAGTTAAGGACTTGAGTTAGACTTCATTCTTCACTCCCCATGTCATAAATGTGTGCTGCTAAACACAGAGCACAGCATAAGCCACTGGGGTGGTGATGCACTACTCTGAAATGACTAAAATGCAGGGACACAAAGCCATGTGACAGAATAGGAGCCTTAAAATGTGTCATCATCCCCATCAAATGCAATGACACAGAACACCATTCACTGATGGCAAGAGCAAGTATTTGTGGATACTGGAGAGGTATGGCTTCCTCCTATATTCTGATGCCAATTCCCTGCATCTTTTGGAATAGATATGTCAAAGTATTTCAAAGTGTTCCTCTAGGCACCTTCTTTGCATGAGGACAGATGCTCCTGGGTCCTCACATGACCACAGCTTCCCTTCTATCTGCTTAGGCAGAAGATGATACTTGCACATGAACTGTAAGTCCCCAGCTTTGGGAAATCCAGGACCCTAAGCCCTCTGTGACTTTCTCTATTGATGGCCCTCCCAGTGCCTGAAACACCACTTCTGTATGGCAAAAGGAAAGGTCCTGTAGTTCTCTTAGATTTTCAGGGATGTGCTGTGACTACCATGCGTTCACATAAATGCTTTTCTCATTCATGGAATAAGGGTTCAATCCAACTGCAGGACATATCAAAGAGCCTCTGAAACCCTGCAATATCTGTGCTGCCTGACCCGGAGTGGGCACTAAAGAGGGAGGGAGGAGCAGAGGGAGGCAGAGTATAGTTTGCTCCAGGACAGTAATGACAGCATTTTCCTCCTCTCTGAGAAGCAAAGTTCAGGTCTTGTACAGGCACAATTTCCCACTGCATCAGTTATGCACAGTCCATTACTTTGTTCACAAATGCAGGAGCCATAAACTTTCCTTCAATCAAAAAGTGACCTAACATTGACCCCATCAAATGCCTGATAGCTGGTCCAGGACTGCCTGGAACGTAGTCCAGCTCTGAGATGAGCTGGAAGATAACCTGTACATCTTTCAGGGCATAAGGCTCTTGTCAGTGAAACCATATTCTTTGTTTTGCATTTTAACACAACAACTTAACTTGGTACTTTGGTGGATTTCAGCATTTTATCCTTTATTGCTCTCAATTTACTTTTCCTCCTAAGTAATTTTTGTCTGGCTTTCATACCTCAGGGCTGGGCAGGCAGGGGAGAGCTTTAGTTGCTTTGGGCTCTCTAATGGAAATGGACATTGTGCATCTGACATGAGCTACCAGATTTCCTTGTTACTGGTTTGCTTGTTTTGCTCTACAGATCTTTGATTTTAGAGTGTTTTTTGGCACATCAGTTCTGATACAAATGACTTTGTATTTTTCTCAGAAGTACTACACACCTCACCTGTTCCATTTTTAATTTGTTTTACACAAGCAGGCAGAGCACAGGCAATGAAACATGAGCTAAGCTGAATCACTTGACTACCTAGCACACATTATCTGGTGGACACGGGACCCTCTAATCACTTTCTGAATGAGGCAAGACATACGGGTTTTATTTGCAATTTCCCAGGCCTCTTACTTCCTGAGTACTGCAGTGCATGAGGACACGGTGATTAAAGATTAAAACAATCACAGTAAAGCAGTTTAAAAATTGCTCCAGTCTGCTGATTAAATGAAAACTTCACCTTTTGGCAGACAAAGAGAATCCAAAACATTTTGTTTTAAAAGTATTAAAAGGAATGTGAAAATCAGGAAGCATACATGCCCCTTTTCATTTTTAGACTACCAGGAGTGAGTCAGCACAGCAGGAAAGCATCCTGTGTGAGTCCCTCTTTAAATGATGGATAAGCAGTGCTTAAACACGCAACAAAACTGATGGACAGTACTTGACTACAATGACTTTAGATTAATTTCCATTTATTATTAATGCTAACTGGGGCCAATCTTCTCTAAATGTCATGAAACACTTCAAAACACTTTGGTGTTAACTGAAGGTATTTGACCAATATCCTCTAGTCTTTGTCTGGGGCAAATATCCATTTCCTGAAAAAGAAAATGGAAAATAAACCAGTAGTGCTATATACTCTTGCTTTTCCTCTTCATTTTGCTTTTTCCAATACAGTGTAATATATGTCTGTTTAAGAGATTTCTGGGGAATATAAAAATAACCTAATGTAATAATACATAGATATTTATACATAGATCCAATTCCATCCTACCACCAGAATTCAAGGGTAACCAGAACAGATGTGTGAGAATAGAAGAGATATGAATGAAAATTGACACAAATAGGAAAGAAAAATAAATAACAAGAAGGAAAGCAAAAGAAAGAGAAACAAATCTGGAGGCACATTCTAACCTCCAATACACAGTTCATATCCATTTTCGATCTGTCATGAAAAAACACAGCAGGGAGATTTTTTTCAAGTTATGCAGGGTTGCACATGACACAGGAAATTAGTGCTGAGTCCACAAAACCAAATGAACACAGGCAAAAAAATCTGAACTGAAAGAAAACAGTAAGATTAAATTATTATCAAAAAATTATTTTTAAGATCTGTGTTTCTAAATTGCAGCAAGAAAGCAGTGGGAAAAAGAGGTCTCAGCTCTCCTAGACAGAAGCCAGCTTCCAGACTAAACAGGAATTTGTGTATGTTCTCCTTTTTATTGCAGAAACTATTTTACTAAAAAAGGCTATTTGGACTGTTATCAAAGGATGATGTGGAGGTTCAGGAAAGTTCAAAACAGATCAGACAATTTATGGTCGACGTGTCCATCAATGGCCAATAAACATGATGATGCAATCAAGTGAAATTTCTGGTTTAGGAAACTCCCATATCTTCTGACTGCCAGAAGTTAGGAACTCCTACACTTTTTCTATTTCTTCCAGTCTTTTTGCAAGCATCCTCTGCTCATCAGCCGAGGGCAACTGGGCTAGATGGGTACTGGAGTAAACAAAACCAGTAATTCATTCTTCTTATTCTCTAAACAGATCATCAAGACCATTCTTGTCCTACTGCAATCTGTGATTATTTTTTTAATGAGTTATGGCTCCAAATTTCATGATAGTGGACCTAGTTTGGATTTTCCAAAAATATGTATCAGATGAAACTTCACATTAACAAATTAATATTAATGCAACAAGTAGATTACAAATGACAGGTTTCAGTAGCTCAGATCTGTAGTTTTTCCATCATACCAAATGGGATGGTCAAGGAGCACAATAGTAAGGACAGCCCATCAAGCAAGAAGAAATAGCATTTAACTGGCCTGCAGAAGAGCCTATAGTTTAAGTTGTTGTGGCAGCACCAAAGACTTGCCACATGGTTCCCTTTCAGCAGTGGACAAGGGACATCTCTTTTGACAAGAAACAAATGAAGAGTGAACACAGCTGGGAGAGAAGGAGTGGGAAGATGTGTAGAGGTCCTATTGAAACCAGATCCCTTGTCCCAAACCACAGTGGTTTCAGCTGAAAGATTAGGGTTTGGAAAGGCTCCTTCAGTTGGAATAATTATAACTGGGTTACTCTGAGGCAAAGCTAAACACACTGGGAAGAGTCTTGATTTTGGAGGCCTGACAGAAGCAAGAGCTTTGCAAGTTCTCTCATTCCTAATCCAAGACCATATGGAGCTCAACTACCAGGTGGGTGGGTGTATTAATTGAGGGATCGTGCAGCTTGTCCTATTCTAAACCAACTTGTTCTTCGTAAGCAATCATTCCTATGGAAAAGAGAGCAAGAAACATAGACATGCTGGGAAACAACCTCCACCTTAGAGTAAAAATAACAAAATCTAGGAATTGAGATTCTACCTTTCTACTAAATTCAGAACAGAAGGTAGAAGAAGCCTGCTATCTCTTCTCTGGAGAAGGTGAGGTCATCTACTCATTCCAGTAAGTAAAAACATGTAAAATAATGCTGTATAATCTTCCTATTCATCCTTCATTATTGCTTTAGCAGCATTTTGCTAAGCTTTATTTTAGCAGGCCCAACACATGCAACAAATGAGATCACTTCACCATCTTCATCCTGAATCCATTCATAGCTGATTTCTGGAAGATTTTGGAGATATGCACACCGTTTTCATGGAAGTATTTTGGTTCCTAAATTCTCTTGAGAGAACTGGAACAGAAATATTACTCTAGTGCTAGAAGCAATGCTATATTGGATAGCACTATAATTCTATTAGTTTAGAATGGGTTGCCATTTTTTGCCCCAAGTGTAGTACATGGTGCAGTATATATACCTGCTCAGTGTAATATGCAGTGCTGGTAGATTTTCAACAGTCATATTTCAGCAAATGCCAAATTAAACTCAATTTGCCTGACATAGAAGAGGAAAGTGTCCTCTGAGTGTGATTATGTGATTCATGTTGTGGTACTTATGCTAATAGTGCCTGCAAAAGAAGCAGTTCCTTCCTCTGGAAGGCCTGATCTGTCAGAAATCCCAGAAGGTACTTTGGAGGCCAGTTTGAAAAATCTCTGTGTAAGAAGGAAGAAGAAGGAAGGAAGAGTCCCACTTTACTCAAAACTCTGGCTTTTCAAGTGACCTTCAAGCTGAGTGGCAGTGTTACCTGGTGTAAATAAAGCTTTGCAGAGGGAAATGCCTCAGTAAAAGCTCTTGCTTGACTTCTAAAGAGTAAATATAGCAACTCATGGCATAGCTATGCATAGCATAGCATAGCATAGCATAGCAGCGCTACACTTTTTTTTAGATACCCGGTCAGCTGAAACCCAATACCATGAAGATTAAAAACTTACTTATGACCCAAATATAATAAGAAATAGTATGGAAACACCTACAGGTCCTTCCTGATGCGCTCAGACCCACGGCTATGAACCCTGGAACAAATGAGAAACTGGCACTACTGTAATAGCTGGGTATCTCATTTCTTTAGGATACATCTGAATGAGTAAAACATGAACAAACAAGCAATGGATAAGACAGATAAGTTGCTAATTCCAACATGTAGAAACCTCTTACTTGTTAACTTATCCACCCTAGTCAGTCCTCTGACTGTAGAAAAAGCAATTCACCAAATCTATACTTGTGTACCAGGCAAACAAACAAATTATAAATGCATGGAGACAGGCTGAACCACTTGCATGTTGCTTTAAAATATTCTTTATGAAAATGAGAACTTGGGGAGGAGCTGGGATGATCAGAAACTGATGATGGCATACATTAACAGCTTTTCCTTCCTCCAAACATATCACTTCATGTCTTTAAATTCACTAGGTTTCAGACACACCAAGAGCAGTTACACATTCTTTCTAAAGACATTTAGAAAGCTGCTACTTTAACTTCAAGTACTGTGAAAAGGAAATAAACATTTCAGGAAATATTACCTGTTTAAACCACTTTTTAATAGTCTAATGATTTTTTAAAAGCAAGAATTTGAATTTTGCCAGAAGTATCACTACAAACCAGAGTTAAAGTGCTTCCCCACCCTGATTACAGAATTACTGAAATAACATAATAATAACCTGAAGAGAGGAAATTATCTCAAAAAGCCCCATGCCTTTATTGTTCATTATAGTGCCATTTTTCATCATTCAGTATTGAAAACGTCCATTAATAAAATAGAATTCATTGGTTTTATAACAATTCTTGTACAAAAATCTTATTTTTGAACCTCTAATTGATCCTCCAAATGAGCTTTATTAATAATTGATGGAAAACTGGCAAAATTCTACCCTGTACTTTGGCAACCTTTCCAAATGTCCAATTAGGTCAAATCAAGAAAGTTCCAGAAACCAATTACAGCAGCACTTCTAAGCCAAAAAAATTCATTGTACTCTGAAACAACTGCAACATTATAGAAAAAAATAAACCAAAACAAAAACCAAAACCCTTCAGTGCTGCTGTGGTTATGCACCTGAATTACCACCCCCATAGAAACGTGCCAAACAGCCACTCCTTGAACTACATCAATTAATGATATTTGCTCACAAATTTTATTTATCAGTGCCATAAATGTCACCAAGCAGTTCGCTACAAGGAACAGTGCCAGCCAGCTCCTTAATCTGTCAAGTGAACACTTGCTCCCCTTCAGCATTTTTATGTACATCTCATCCCCAGTGCTCTAATTGCACGTGCATACAAGGTCTCCGCCTTTTTTATGAGTTTCATGTGTTCTGTATCTCACCTGCATGTTTGTACATTAACAGCTATGTTGACAATGTGATAAAAATAATCTTGGCGGCAAGAACAAGAGCAACCTTTATCTAACTTCTCAAGAATGTGATCTTTGCTTCGGCAGAACTTCTGCACGTACAGCCCTATGGTGCTGGTGGGCTGTTTGAGGTGTGATTTGCTGCCAATCCTAATCCCACCACCCACAGTTAAGAATTAATTAGGATTTGAAGATGCCAAAGGGAGGTAAAACAACCAAAAATAGCTTTTTAATTAACTGCAAACAATAATTAAGATTTTGCATTATGTTTAGCATCTGTATATTTCTGGATTTACTGCATGACTCTGAACTTAATGAGATCATCCATCTAAAACCCAGAGGACTGGGCATATTTCAGATCCTTAGAACATCTATAATATCTCAAAACATCACATATTTTAAAAACATCACTGTAAATGAACTTAAATTTATACAACCTGGCCAGACTAAAGGAGAACAAAATGTGCACACATAAAGTAAGTAGAGTCTGAGTTTCCAGTTCTAGATGCATGCCTTCCTGTTCTGCCATTTCATAACATGGTGGTCCCTACTTTACCATACTTAATTATTTAGGTGGTTATTTATTTATTTATTTATTTATTTATTTATTTACAGTCCGCTTTTACTTTTTTATCAACCTGCCATTATCCCAACAAAATTAGGAAGGCAGTGTTATATGACATTCTTTTGCCAAAGTCACTGAAGTTATTTACAACACTTTCCACTCCAATGCTCTTTAATTGCAATGTTGAGACTCAGAACCCTTTAAAAGTCTTCCTATCTATTTTAGTTACTCAGTTTTCTTTGTCATTTGATCTTCCATTGGCTAGTTCACAAACAGGATCTCAGCAATTCATCTCAATGCTAAGTATTACATTCCCTCGACTCGTGCCTAACACAGTTACCTGCCATTCAGAAATCAAACCTCTTAACAAAAATCTTCTTACCTTCAGCAGGAGGACAGGTAAAGTTCCTGTAGTTTTACTTTACCATATTTTTGATCAAGGTTAACCACCAGGACCTAGTCATACAGAAGAGAGTCAAGGACTTCTCTTGTGACTCTCTCTGAAGTAACCATGTGGCCTTTGTGTTCTGTTGTTATCCCAAAACAGCTAGACCCAACCTCCTAACATATATTAACTATGGCTAAAACCTTGATTCACCAAGGAAGAGGATAGAACTCATAGTACCATTTATATAATGCAGCCCCAATATCTCATTTGAATTATGGCCACTATATGTCAGACAATTACAACATTTTAGTTAATATGTTGAAAATTTTGTGCCTATCCTTTTCTTCCTCCCATTATTGGTGTATTAAACCATTAATATAAAAAAACAGGAAATGTTTGGAAGATCCTGCATATCTCTACCTATGTTTCAGCCTAAGTTCCATAGGTTCCTTAAGTTTCATAGGTTCCATGTGTTCTTCTTCACAAATTGCTCGACTTGTAGGGACAGAACTGATTAGGAATGATATTAATGTTTTCCCCTCATTAGCACATTTTTTTAAAATGCAAATGGACTAATTGTAACAGAAGTGTTAAGAATTTCATAAAAACAGAAAAAATAAACTGGTCCATATTCAGAAAGCCAAGGTCAGAAAGCTAAATGTAAAGTTTGTGTCAGAATGTATCCTAATGTAAAATATCTTTTGTTAGAATGACTGCCATTATTTATGACCGATTGCAAATGGGGCTATATTGCTTTATTGATCTGGAAAGGTCAGGAATTTACTGGTTTTTCTCTAATTTTATTTATGGAATGCCTTTTCTTTAGCTGTCTATATTCTTGTAACGACACCACCTTGTTACATTTTCCTTCTACAAAAGCTTTCCTTCCTTTTCATTCATGGTTTGGTTTGGGTTTTTTTTTCTGTTATGGTGTCAAACACCCCATTAAAAATGCTACATTTCCTTTGGGTACATGAAGAAATTAGTTGCCCCCTTTCATTACATAAAATACTGGCCTGTCATGGCCTAGAAAGCCCAGCTTGGTACAGGATAGCTATTAGGCTGTTCCTGCTCTGTAGGACATCCTGTAACATAACTTACCTCATAGTTGTGTGCATGCTGCTCTACAAGAGTGGCTGAACCTCAGCCCTTATCACAGTTGCCCCTTATAGCTGGTAATACTTTCCAGGAAATCACCTCACAATCTTTTGTCTTTTAGGTGTGTATAAAATCTGTATTTTCTGTAAGTAGCTTTGGTTTACAATGTCCCATAAAGGAGTATTGGGTCTACCTCCTTAGCTTTCTTGGCCTTGCTTCTGACATCCCCCTGTCATGGCAGATACGTCATCCTATATCAGCTGTTTTTCTGTTTAGTCCTTTTTCTGGAAGTGCAGCCAATAGTACATTTAAGAATTTCTTAGGTTTCTCCATAGTATCTTCATGTGCCAAGAAGATAAAACAGTAAAATCTCAGGGTCTGGGGTTCTAGCTTTATCTGCCACCCACATAGCAAAAGGAGCTCACAATTCCCTAGGACAGCAGTGTGTCATCCTTCCCTCCCATATAAAATTCTCCATAAATGCCTGTAGCAGTTCAGCTATCTACTTATGCTCTGTTTCCTACTCTCTATTCCTAAACCTTTTCCACAATTTTTCTGCAAGCTGCCTCTCTTGTTTTATCTTACTCAGGTTGATCTCCAGATTGTGACAATTTGTGTGATGAAAATTAATGTAATTTAGCTCCAGCATTTCAGCTTCCTTCTGAGTAATACTATTCCATGTCCTTTTTGTTCATTTCTCTTAAGCTAGTCAATTTACTTCAATATTACTTTCTAAAATGTTTGTGTTACCTGGAACACATTAGTTTATTTTTAATAGGATGTTTCCATAATTTTCAAGGACATTTTGATTTAGCTTTTCTCCCTGGACCTTTCTTTCTCAAAATGTTTCCATTGCTGTTTTTTCCATGAAAACAAAGTATTGTTGTATTAGCAGGTTCCCTTTCTTTCTGCTAGGCCTCATTTTTTAAGAGATTTCCTTTTTAAATCTGAGACAATATGTCTTTCTTCATTTCCCTAATAAATCCTGGTACCATTTCCCAAGCCTTTTTTCCTAACAATACCTTCTCATTTATTCTGTTCAAGTTTTATCTCAACTGCTCAGTATAAATTTATATTAAATCTATTAAGTCTATTTTCAGTTTATGTTTATTGATTCAATGAGAAAGGCCAAGACCTTACACTTTTGCAGCCAAGCATTCTGTTGTGCTTTAAATTCTTAAGCAAGTCTTACCACTTTCGGCAACTTTGCCTGCGTAGATTGACTCTGTGAACTTTTTTTAAAATTATATACAGTATCTCTCTGTTTTCCTTTGCCACTGGTTTAGGGCCTCAGTATCCTGAAGTATTTTCTTTCAGGTATACTTTCGGGGGGAGGGGGGAGGAGGGAGGAAGAAAAATCTTTAACGTGGGAAAGAACTGTGATTTGATTCTCGAATACATTCTGCAAGTGTTTGCTTTTTGTTGAGACTCTTTCCTCTTTTCACTGCCTCCTGATTGCCCCAGGGCACAACTGCTCCATGCTGCACGACCCAGCAGAGCGTCCTCCTGCGACGGCAGCGCTCACTTCGCTCCGTGTTTCGCCACTGTTTTGGTGAGATAAAGTCCTACACCTAATGGAAGAAGATAGTGCTACGACAAACATGCAAGACAGAGAGCCAGGACATGTACTCTCTTCTCCTCAGCTCTGCCACCTGTTGCTGCAGGACTTAAGTTACTCCATATTACATTTTCCACATAATATTGTGTGTTAGTTTGTTTACATCACTCCCGCATCCCACAGAGCACCCTATACAACTCTGGTTTTTTGCATGAGGGGTATTGACTTCACTCGAGTAGGAAGCCTGTAGCATCCATTAAAAAAAAAAAAAAAAAAAACAGTTGGCTCATGATCCTTTTGCAGTCACAAGTACGATTAGCAAACAGCCTTACTACATTCGCAGAGAGGTTCTTACAACTTGTTTCGATTTGTCAGCTGGTCACAGAGTGCAGTCTGGAATGACAACACACGGCCGCTGCCATCTGTGACCCGAACTCCCCAGGGTTTCCCAGCCATCTCCCATGCTGCCGTCCTAGCTGAGCTCAGCGCTCCCAAACGCGCCGCGCAGGGAGAGCGCCTGAATTCCCTATGGAGCAGCTCGGCCCCTCCTGTGGGGTCTGAGCAGTTCCCAGGGGTGGAATGAATTCTGCAGAAGCAGCAAATACGACGTAGCCCTTCCTGGAGCCTATTTTCTTCCCGTGTAGCCAGTAAATACGTCTGGCAAAACGCAGGGCCGGGGGACGCTCAGCAGCTGATGCTGCCCTTGCAGCTCCAGCGCGGTCCTCGCCGGCGCGGGGAGCCCGGGGCCGGGAGGGGAGCCCCGGCAGGTCTGGGAAGGGCAGGGAGCGGCATCGCCCGGTCGGCGGCACACCGGGGCCTCCCCGCCCCGGCGGCAGGCCGGGCCCGGGCTGCGGGGGCGGCCGGCGGCGCCGCTCCCCCCGGCGCCTCTCCATCCCCGCCGGTGCGCGGCCGCCCGGCCCCGCGCCGGCACCGGAGCGCGGCCCGGACCCCCGCCCGGCCCGCCTGCGGAGCCCCCGCTCGGGCTTCCCGCCCCACACGCCGGCCCCGGGGAGTCCCCGCGGCCCCGTCCCTTCGGCTGGCAGGGAAAGCGTGCGGGGCGGCCCCCGGGGAGCGGGGAGGGACGCGGCGAGTCTCACCTGCCACAGGCGAGCGCCGAGCGGGAGGCGCCGGGGCGGCTGCGGCGCTTCCTGCGGCGGGAGGCGGGCGCTGTCCCCGGGTGACCCCGCGGGGGGGCGGCTGCGGGACGCGGGGCCGGGGGGCCGGGCAGGCGGGCGGGCGGCTCTCCCTGCCGAGGGAGGCGGCCGGGAGAGGAGCGGGGCGGGAGCGGGCAGCGCCGGGGCCGGGCGGCGCGGCGGGCGGGGGCAGCCGCGGAGCTGCGCGCCGGGATGGCGCGGAGCGCTGGACACAGCGCAGGATCCCGGAGCTCCTCACGCCTCTCCTGGGAGCTGCTGCCGGCTCGGCCGGGGACGGGACCTGCAGCGTCCCTGTCGCTCGGCGGAGGGAGGTCCCACCGCCCCGCGCCAGCTCTCCGCGGGAATGCGCCCTTTCTGCACCGCCAGAACTGCGGGCGAACGAACTGTGTTAACTCCGGCGAGCTGGAGCGGGGCGGGCGGTGCTGTGGTTAGCAGCGAAGCGCCGAGGCAGCGCTCAGGGCTGTCGCCGCTCGGCGCCGAGCCCCGCTCCGCAGAGCCGCCCAGCAGGGCAGCAGCGGGTTGCGTAAGGGCGGCCACTGCGCCCGGGCTCCTTGGGGGTGCTTTTACAAGCGCCTTGTGGACACTGGGCACCGTCTGTCTTACAGATTTCAAAGAAGTTTACTCGTTGTGGAATTTGAAAATTTATTTTATATTTGGTTTTAATTTTTTTTTTTTTTTTTTTTTTGCTTGCACCACTGTTCACCAGTGGCCAGGTATCGAGGCTGACCTACGGAGCTGCTAAAATAGACATCAGTTTCGCTTACAGGTTTTCAGTGTCTTGCTTCTTTCTGGTTGTCACGTCTCTATGGACAATTTTTACATGTGCTAAGGTATAAAAGGAAAAAAAAAAAAAGACACAAGGACGTAGTTTAGGTATCACAGTGCTGCCTGCATTATAAATGTAGAAACAGGAGACGCACCCACATGACTCCTACTAGGGGATGCAATAATTTGACTAGACAGCCTCATAATATCACAGCTGAGACGGGAGAGTGGTTCAAAGGCAGTAAGAGGATTAAAGCTCCATCCTAGTTAGTATTTAAGCTTCTAGAACACAGTTACTCTATAATGTGATTCTGCTCTGAAAATGGGATAGCACGTGCTGACTGTGTATCAGTGCTTTCTGCATCATGTTTCTGTTCAGCTTGTATGCAGAAGGTGTTGCCAGTGAATTATAATCCTACAAAGCCATTTGGGATTTTCTTTTCAAGTAATAGAATAGCTATTTAAGTTCCACATACTGAAATACATTAAAATATAACTTCTATACATAGTTCAGTATTTTCAAGTCTTCACTAAAGAAGAAGTGTACTTTTTTGCTCAAAAAAGTTTAAGTCCTTATAATCCAGCTGAAGCATGCTATGTATTCAAACAAACATGAATTTGAGTCCTGGCAGCACACTGCTGGAGGGTCGACCCATATCATATTTGTGGATTTATCAAATTCAGACCCCACTGTAATGATCAGCTGTCTAGAAAAGTTTCAACATATTCTAGAGATCTAAAGAAGGACCATTCTTACTCTAGAGAGAAAAAGAGAATGTACCTTAAAACTTCTAGAGACAATGAACTGAATTACCTTTATTCATTTTTATACAAACTTGGAGATTTTCAGCTAGCAATGGTATGTAAGGTGTCCTGTAAGTCCAGTTGCTCTGTATATAAGAATGTCTGTAGGCTAGGACTGTAATAAGCCAACAAAAGATGCTGTTCCATGCTTTGTTAATGAAAGAAGGTGAGGGGAGTGATGACAATAAAATCAAAAAGTCAATGACAAAGGGGCAAGGTGAAGGCAAGTAAGGACAAAGCAGGTCAAGGGAAGCAAGCTGGATGTTTGATAAGGGTGCTGTAGACAGGAGCATAAGGAGGGACAGTGACCATCAGGAAAGAAGAGTGTCTTCAAGACCTTTGCTGGGATTCACTTTAGGTTCCTGGGCTTTTTATGTGGAATCTCTATAGTTCCATCCAGCAGCAAAAGAATGGATCTAAACTATACAGGATTTTACTGTTGATGTGGTTTTATATTTCTCTTTGCTGAAGGACCATATAGGAACACACAACTGGCTGGAGCTGGGAAGAACTGGGAAGCATGTTAGAGTAGACAAGGCCCAGTGTAATGAAAAATAGTGTCTGGAGCAGGGTCTTCAATTTTTCTATTCATGCTTCCTACTAGATCGCCACACTATTTTCCATAATGATTTTTTTTAAGTATACAAATAAAAATTACTAGAATTGTCTTTCTGTACTTTCCTACAAAAAAAAAAAAAAAAAAAAAAAGAGGGATATTTTCTCCTGCAGATTTTGCCCTTAACATTTTGAGTAGGGTGAACCTACTGGAAAAACCCCCAAGCAGAGAGTACAACCAGATGAAGCAGCTGCTTGATGCACATGGGTATTGTTTATTTGAGCCATTGCACTGCTTTTATCCTTTCATCCAGCAACAGGAGCACCTGCTTTGCTGTGTAATACAAACTCAAAGGAACACACAAATACCCTCACTTTTAATGACTTGAATTTCATAGAAGCCCATGTGAAAGGCAGAAACTCACTTTCTGAGATGGTGATTGTTCCTCAGTTTGGAAACAGCCACTCAGGGCTTCCTCCTGCTCTGGGAGCCCCTGCTGTGGGAGGGGGGCAAGGGGAAGTTGGCCAGAGGTGTCCTTGGTGGAGGCCACATGGAGTCTCCTGGCAGCAGCCAGGTGGGCTCCATATACATTATATTTTATCATCTTCATGATTGTGAGTCCTTCAGAGTGTCAGCAGAAAGTGTCCTTTTAGCCCTCCCTTTTTGCTTATTCTTCTGTGTGTTCTTTTACCCAGTGCATTCTTCACGTTTATTACTAACACGTATCACAGATACAGATATCTTTTATTGTTTTTGTTGTTAATATCTGATAATACATAAATTAAATTTTGGAAAAATTATTAGAAATTCACCTATTTTAAAAGTAAATATTCTTCTAAGTTTAAGTTCTCTGAGTGTTTTATCAGACTTCTTAGATGACTGCCTATACTTCTGGTAGATTTCCAGCTGTCCCATCCATCTGTTCAGTTGAAAATAACATGAATTGAATATTCAGCTTGTTCTTTAAGTTGTAGATTTTCAAGGACTGAATCTTCTTTAAGCAGATAAATGCAGCTGCTGCCTTGCCAATTTGTGACATGATTTCATTCTGGATATCCCCACTAGCTTGCATATTACTGCTAAGGTGTTGAGACTGACTCATCTCTTGCACTCTTTTGCATTCTAAAGCAATGCTTGAATTTTAGGTTTCTTGTTGAAATTATTTTTTGCATATTATTGTTGTTAACCCTATGCTCAGTCATGCTCAGTAGTATTTAAGCTCACCTTTACAGATGATTTTACATGTCTGAGTGGATACTGAAGATCTAAGTCTCTAGCCGAACAAAATTTCAGAATATTGCTCTTGAGACATTTAATGTCTAGTAGTCTGTCTGCCTAAACTTTTTTGATAGTGAATCAGTAGCAACCCCAAAACATTGAATACTTTGCATTGTCATTTTTTGTTGATGTGCATTCATATAAAAAGCTGACATCTCTTTGTTCAATACAACCTTGTTCAATGTTAATCATCAAGCAGAATATTTTAACTCGTTTAACTTATGCTTTATCTGTGCTTGCTGCATCTGGATATAAAGCTGTGTTGATATTAATTTCTTTCCTTGACATAAAACATTTCATTAAGATACAACAAAATATATCAGAACAGAGAATATCAAATGCTTCTGTGAAATATGTGTGGTTTATATCAGTATTTTTTGCTATTCAGTTTTCCTCTGATGATTGTTTTTCTAGTGTGCTGATAAAGTTACAGTAACACCAAATAATATAAAAAATTATGCATGACAGAAAAAATTATGCAAGTGCCCTTTTCAACATGAGCAAAAATCAAGCCAGTGTTTATATGGAAAAAGATGCACTCCATCTTGCTAAGGTCGTGTGCTGACCAGTCACAGGTGAAATCACCACACAATGTATACTGGAGCTAGAAGTAAATTCGTTCTCTCTAAGCCAGCAGTGATCCTGTGAGGGAAATATCTAATAAAGTTCACCTGGACCAAAGTTTCTGCCATAAGCTTTGTCTCAGCCAACTCCCCATATGAAAAGATTTATACACCAAGAAGAAATAAAGGAGTGGACAAATTTTGTGTAGATCACTTAATGTACTTTTCTGGTATTGTTGCTGAAAGAACATAGACTTAAGAGTTGAAAAAATTTGGAAAGGGAAAAGCCCTCAACTTTGCACTGGCTCACATCCAGTAAACGTGAGCTGTTTGGACAGGTCCTGTCCTCACACAGCTCTGCCTTGGCCATTGCTTCTGTCTTCAGCCTAATAAGCCTCCCTCTCACCCTTCTAGTTGCTTCTTTCTCTTCATGTGATCCCAAATGAAATCTGCAAGAGATGATATTAAGAGACTAACTAAACCCCTAAGTAATCTGGTTTTTTGCACCTGCAGGAAAGCACAGCTATTTGTGTGTCAAAATATGGACTTCAGATAGTAAAGAAATGTGGGTTTGTGATGTTTCCAGTAGGAACATATAAAGCAATTTCATTACTTCTTTCTGATCCAAAGCACACTGAAAATTTCCATTGCTATCATTCTGTTTGGGGGCCTTGTTGTTTTAAATTCAACATTAGTCATGTGGTGGTTGAAATGGCAATTTTATTTAAGAATTCTTCCGTAGTAATTTGCAGTCATACATGTTCTGAGTGTCCACATGGCAGAAGTCCATATGGCATCTCCTTTTAAGCAAATTATATATAGGTATGTTTCTTCTTATAAAACCCTGTAGGAAGATCAAGGAGGGTAGCCTTTCAGCAGAAACTAATTCTCCACCACTAATTCTTCTCCACTAAGATCCACCATTTTGCTAGTGGGTAAGGAATCCATTCCCCCTAAGAGAAGACATCATTTGTTCATTCACACTGGGACCCTGTAGGGAACAGAGTCCTCTGTAATGGGAAGACAGAGGCAAAGCACAGCCACTCCTTGTATTTGATTCTATTTTCTGCCCATGTTAAATGACCCATGTAATGAGTAAAGAACTGTCTAAATTGAGTAATACACAGCAGGTTAGGTCAATAACTACTGATAGCAGGTAGTCTGAGTTGGTGATGAATAAAAGTGGTGCTGTCATTTCATAACTCTTTAAAAACCATTGCAGCCACTAAAGTACTTCCTAGAACAGATAAATTCCTTTGCTACCTGATGATCAACACTTTAAAGATCCAGAGAGCCTTAGCGTGTTTTTTTAAGAGCCCAGATGCCTCTTGGGTTGGCCAATGGACAACTGATGGCATATACAAGATTTTAGCAGTAGCACTTCAAGATTATTTTTTTTAAATAGAAACAAAAATTAACTACCAACTATTGAGGCTTCTTGAGGTGCACTATTGACCAACGTATTTATACATGAGCATATTCTTTTGCTCTGCCCCTCCTTACTGCACTGATTTGCTGTGAGCTTTCAAATTACCTTGCAAATCCCACAGGGTGAGAGCTATGACTGGGTTTGTATCACACCTAGCTCAGAAGTATATACTTAGACCTGGAAAATGGCATTTTTACAGAGTAGAAAAGAATTACATTTTAAAAAAGTGAGAATTGTGACCTATTAAATCTTTCAAACTATGATACAGAATTAATGGCTCTCCTGCCTTCTGACTGCAGTCACAGTCCAGCAGCCCCTGTGTTTTGAAAGATGTAAGCAGACATCAAGGGACATGGTGACACTACTCTTATTCAATGGGAATGTGGTCTCTTTAGGTAGGACACCAAGATTTTCTGTGTGCAAGAGAAGATCAGGACAAGAAAAGGCTTTTTTCTTTCTTTTTGGAACCTTCTGGTTCAGGTCATGTCTCACAAAGTGTTATTTCTTGACAAATCTTACCTTTTTTTGTTACTATTTTACAGGCTCTGTGGACAATTAGTAAATGTTTCCATGGCAATCATCGACAGCTTCTCATGGATGAAGATAGATTTTAGCATTCATAGACAAAGACTTCATTCTTCCTTTCTGGTTTTAAAGTATTTTTAAGGCTAACCAAAGAGGATCATGTAGGAGTGTGCTCTGTTACAGCAACAATACCACTGTGAGGATATTTAGGGAGGTCCAAGTTAAAAGTAGTCTATTAATATCTTTAGCAGCCATGCTAAAACCACATTCAGATGAGATCAGAGTGTATGCAAATCACTGGCTTTTCTGCTGTAGAGAGAGAGATATCTTATGTTTTTCTTTCCTCAATTGAAGCTGCAACCAGAATAAAGTCAAGGCTCCCCTGACTTTATAGAGCACCCATTTCTCACTAGCCCCTGAAGTCTCCTGGAACCAAATAAAATCTATGACAAAGTAACCTAATAATGGGGCAAAAGTGCACAAGCAAATTATCTTAGGGTCAGAGACACTGTGAAACTATATATTTAATTATCTCAGTTTTCCCAGAAAAAATCTTTGAACTGTTCATATTTTAGGACAGGAAGGCTGACACTGGTCCACTGAGAAAAACTAAAACCTCTCAGGTAGAATTTTTTTGTCTGTGCCAAGACCCGTGCTCTACTAGGATAAACATTTGGGATGTGGAAAAAACTCCACCTCTGTCCTCCAAAATAGGGTTAAATTTCGGAGCTTTTAAGAGAGCTAACAATGTGAACCCTGGTATGGTTATGGATGGACTCAATTAATGTAAGAGTCAGTCATTTCATTTATTCATTTCATTTCAGACAGACAGCATGCAGTGAGACACTGCGCAGATATACTCAGTTCTCACTTTTGAAGTGCACTTAAACAGTCCACAGGATGTGTTTTGGAAATGAGAGCCACAGAAACAAACAAACAAAGGAAAAACATGTCAGGTTACTTAATAAGTGTCAAAACCAAAGAGCCTGGTCATCCCTCTTCCACAGGAAAGTCACTTGATAAGAGCATCCCTTTGTGAGGAGGAGAAAAGGACAAATTGCTGACACTCACTGCAAGGTGAAATTCTGACTGCCTAACCATAATAAGCCATCCCAAACTCAGAATTTTGACTGAAGTGTCAATTATATTCATAAATTATTTGACTATTTTAGTCTAAAAGTATAATGTTTCTTTATCAACTTACCTTTCTAATCATCTTATTAACTTAGCTTTCTTTTTTTCATTTCATTTGCAACCACTGTATATTATAAATAGTTCTCCTTGACCGGCCTGCCAATATTCAGCATATAATCAGAAGGGAAACATAAATTATTTCTGAACTCGTGGTATGGCATGTTTTCCAGACTGCCTGCATTTTTTACGATTCAGCAGGCTCTGCAAACATGCAGGAGAGTGATTTTGTCTCCCATGTCATGGGTGAGTTAAACCTTTATGTAAAATCAGTTCATACTGGTTCCACAGGAGCCAGTGTTTGCTGTTCAAGGAAGCTGAAGCACAGCAGTTTGCTGTATCTTACCAGCAGTGGAGTGGCAGAGACTGGTGCTCTAAAAGCACAATTTTTTTTGTTCTTAAAAGTGACTTAAACACAGATGAATCATGCCATACTTATTAAAAATAGGATTTTTTTTCTCTGTGATAGAACAACTTTTTATTAAGGTTGTAAAACTGGTGAAACCACTTCTTCTTATAGGAACTGCTACAGTGCACAGACTGCTGTGTCATCACAAACACCCATCTGAAGCTTTCCAATAAAAAACCCGAACAGTCTTAAATTTGGTTGCACAGGCTGTTTGGCTTCTTAGACCAGTTTGTTTTCTTACTCAGAGGCGAGTATTAGAACGAAGTCTTTATATACATGTATATATATTTATATTCATTTGAAAAAGAATGTGAAACTTTCTGAAATATACTAAATATATACATGTATACACACATATATATATATATATATATTTGTGTTTTTTATGAAAAGCAAATGTGTTCCATTTCTTCTCAGAGCAGTTTACATAGCTTACAGGTGGACCTCTGTATTGAGAGTGACTTAATGCTCTAGAAATAGAAATGAATGGATGTTGTAGGAAATTTACTGTGGAGCAGAATATTAGCCCTCTACCAGCATGTTAAAGCAAAGCTACGTATCTACTGTTCAGCATCCTTCCATGTGTGTACTGGAAAGTTTGCCTTGAAAGAAAAGTCTTCAAACCTGCATCACTCCCAGACCAGTTTACAGTAGGAGGTACCTGCAGTTCCCTTGAGTTTCCAAATGGCAACACAGTGAAAGGCAGTGGCGTGAGACTCAGCACCAAGGGACTGCAGTGATATTACTAGGACTGCCACCACCTTCCTCTGTGTCCTTGTGCAGGTTTTTCATGCACTTTTTCTTGTTTTCCCTGAGAAAGAAAAGGAAACTATATAAAAGCAAAACGGAAAACCCAAAAATTACTACCAATTTCATAAATTCAGGTGCATTTTCAGTTTTGCGCCAGAATCTAATATGCAGATAAGTCAGTGAATTAAAAAAGCAACCAAATGCATGATATTATTTGTACAGCAAAGACAATTGAAACTAGAAGTTTTGGAAGTTATCCCTATTTATAATACTACATAGTAGTGAGGAACAAAGCTAAAGTCAGCTCTGGCATCTATTGCCTTACTAGACAATAAACAAACAAAGCTTTGTAAACAAACTTATAAACACTTTAAAACCAAATACACAGAAACAGTCATAGAACATCTGAACAGGGAGGAAACAAAAGAATTACGTAATAAGTTCAACACATAATTCTCAAATTAGATCTGCATGACATGCTACTGTGTTTTTTTCACAGTAATAAACAAAGATTAATACTGGAAGCAAATGCTTTTCCTCCATACTCAAATTAGTATTACATATACAGTTGATGCATTTCCAAATCATTAAGAGTCTTACTGAGAAGGCTGCTACAGAAAAAGAAAAAGACCAAAGGAATAATATTATGTCTATGCTATGCCCTTTTGGAGGCAGCTTTTATAATAATGACTAAGGATACAAACAATTTAGCAATTTCTACTATTCAATTCCCTCATCTGATGTTTATCCTAAATAAATAACTCTTTGGTGTCTCTGTGTGTGTTTTCTTCTCAAGTGTGGGCTAAACAGAGGCGTAGTGAAAAAAATAGCTCCCACATTGGCTGTAACAGGCTTGAATTTCACCCAAGTGATCTTAACCCAAGTGTGCATCTCTCTGTCTGTAAAAGCACTGCTGAAATTCCAGTTCCTTTATTTAATATTACAAGCAGAAATGCAGGTAGCGGGTTAAATTCAACCTCACTGAAGTTAGCAGCAAGCCTCCTGCTAGCTTCACTTACATGTACAAAACACAAACATATGGCTGAATTAGGAGAGGAAAATAAGAAGGAACAGAGGAAATGCTGCCACTGACTGAAAGCAGAGTGGGTGGGCAGCACCCAACCTTGTCCACACAGGTTTCCATTGTAATTTTCTGATGGACTGGAAGAGCTATTCCTTCTTCCACCAAAAGCAATGGTTTGTGTCTAACAGAGCTAGCAATTACTGACTGCCAACAAGTCAAAAGAATAAGGAGTTGGAACAGCTGAAGCATGTACTGAAGGCTGTGAGAGACCATAAGAAGGTGAGGTGGAGAAAACCAGTGGGGTTCCTGCCTGGAATGAGACAAACTCAGAATGACAAAGCTCAGCTGATTTCCATGTTGCTATATCCGCCCACTGCAGCAATGGCATTATCTCTAAACCTGCCCACAGCTTTGACAGTTATGAAAGGAGAAGCCTCTTCTTCTTCTGCGGGCTTGTAAGACACACAAATATGCTATAAGAAGTCCAGTTAGAGAAATGGGTAGATAGATTTTTAATATTGCTGGGTTTAGATTATATAAGAGCTAGGGCTTCTTGGGACTCCGCTATTTTAAGCAAATGGTAGATTGCTTCTTTCTCTTGCATGCATAATGCTGTGTCATGACAGAAAAATAAACACATGGTTGAGAGATTTCTTGTACGGTGGTTAATTTTTCAACAGTTCTTTTAATGGCTTTGAGAGAGCATCATACAGCAGAATCCACAAAGAGTCAACTCTCACTGTCAGTTCTTCCTCACACTGTTGAAGAAAATCCCATCTATCTTCCAATGTTTTGATTTTTAGATTTGTTATCCCCATCTCTCTCTGGTTAACTTTTGATGAACTGCAAATTTTGAATCTAATTTTTGAAACCATCTACAAAAGGATGGCTTTTTAAACCATGTTTGCATAACTCTCCATCTGACTAACCTGCTACATTCTTTGTCCCAAAAGACATACAGAAATGACCCATTTTCAGTGATATGCCAGATGTATACTTACGGACTGCATAAATTTGCCTGACAAACCACAAAAAATCCCTGAACTGCCTCTTGATAACCCCTGGATTTTTTTGCTGTGTTGGAGTGAAGCTTTTTTTTATTCTTTCTCTCCCAGAGCAATGGAAAGGAAAAAAAGTAATTGATGTAGATTGGAAGGCTTGATGTCTTACGATTTAAAATCCAAAACCAGCTCAGTTACATGTGGTGAATCATTTTTGCTTTATGAAGGGCTATGGATAACAATAAAGTTTTCATATTGTTCCCAGTGGCCAACTATTCATATCCCAGACCCACCAGTGTATCTGAATTACTAGCATGCTTTTTGGCAACCAGGGAAGAAAGACTGCAGCCTGAATGGATGCCAAGATGGATGTATAATTTGGGCCAGTTCTCCAAGAAAAGTCTGCTCCAACCACACTGAGTGGACCAGACATTCAGCAGTGCAATTTGAGGAGCTGCAAGAGGGTGAGGGGGAGACTGCCCATGCCTTAGGCAGAGCTTCCCATTGCTTTCAAAGGCAGGGCAGCTTCCTATAGAATCCTGCAAAAAGTTTGGCCATTGTTGCTGCAGCCACCATGTGTGTTCATGTTATTTGTTTGCCTGGAGGCTTGGCAGTTTGTTTTGACTCCTGCTAGCTCTGCATAGACCAGAGGAAGTGAAATGGTTTCTGTTATTTCTCTTGTACAGTGTCAGAATCCATTGTATGTGTGCAAAGCTACTGAAGACAATCTGATTGCCAAGGGTTTCTGGTGGTGGAACTGGCCTGTTCATTGCAACACACTGGAAAAACAAGAGAAAGAATCCAAAATGACATTCAGCTTCTTAGCAAGTTGATAGAGCCAAGTATTGGCAAGTTAATACATTAGGACTGAAAGGGAGATAGCTTTCCTTTCCACTTGTAAATTTGATATGTTTTGTCTGGAACAAATTAGAACAATATAAAAATATAACTTGGTTGTATCATTTTTCTAGTATCACTTTTTGGAAAATAGATTTGTAACTGAAGGTGCTTTGTAGTGTCTGGGAACACCAGGATCTTGCCAGTTCACCATAGTTCACCATCAGATTGCTTCACCACAACCAAAAGCTGAGGAATACAAAGTCTTGTTGATCGGGTTACCTTTTGAAGCTTTAGTTATTAATCTCATTATGCAGACTTGTGAGAACATGGTGGGAGAAGATTTAGCTAGGGAGGAAGCTTTTATCTGTGTAGTAAATACAAATAAGAAGATAACATTAAGCCTCTCAATGGATCCTGCTGGGTGGGAGGGATGCTGCAGCACCCCTCAGTAACAGCGAAGGCTATGGTTGTTCTTGTGAATAGAAGCTTTGTGTTCAAAGAAAAACTGTGCTTAAAACCAACTAGTCAGACCTAAACAAATTATTTTACTAAACAAAGTTGTTTTGTCCTTTGTATTCTGAGGCAAATGGATCCACAGTGACTGGTTTTCATAAAAGTGTTTCTCAATGAAAATAAAAGTGTAATTCCAAAAATGTTATGATTTCATCATGTTCCTGCTAGAGTGCTCTTCCGGACACTGGTTACTTCAGTCTGCCAGCAGATCAGTGAGCTGGACAAACTACTGGACAATGACCCAAAGGAGAAATTTAACTGAGTTAATACAGACAATGACTGAGAAGTTCTGGAAATAATTTATCTGGCAAGAATAAATTAATGGAAATACAAATGACACCATCAAGGTCTCCTGACACTAGTTTTCCATTGAGAAGGTATCAGAATGATATCAGATAGAAGACAAGCAAAAAGTAAATTAAAACTTCAAAACTTTAAAGTTCTTTGAAACTAGTATTTCCTATAGAGATTAAGTCACTTGGGTTTAATGAATTTAACAGTGAAGAAAGAGGATAATTCATTTTAATGGATTTTAAAACATAACAGAATCAGGAACAGACCATGTAAGGCTGGTTATTACAATAGGAAACATCAGAGGACATTTTGTAACAGAAAGAAATTTACTGGTCAGAATCAAGCTCGAAAAAACCCACACACAAAATCCAAATCAGTTTCTGTTCCATAATGGGAATACAATTAAAGAAATTAAATTCATGTATTGCATGTCCTCCTTCAAAGCTGTTGTGCATCCAATACTTGGAAAAAATACTTCAGTTGCCTGTTAAATGTCTTAGGAAGGTCTTTCATTGTTTTACTTTTTCATTTCTAGGGGGTTTTGAGGTTTCTTTCTTTTGCTTTAAAAGCTTTGGAAAGTTTGGGGGTGGACTGGAACTTTCCCTACAGGAGCAGACTGATGGCTGCTCACAATGGCCATAACCTGTACTGATTTCAGCAGGCTGATTGATAGCCAGGACAGCTACGAAATTCAGGCAGCACAGGGGAGGGATGAAAGATTCCCTGGTAGCTTGATGTCATCTCCTTAGCAGATTACCTGGCATGGTGCCATTGCATCAGGAGTGTGGGCAGTTCCATGCTTATCCTTGGAACACAGACCTGTCTGGTCTACACAGAGGCAGCGCAGGGCACACAGCTTCCAGCAGGGATGTGCATGAGAGCCTTGGCTCCAGAGAAATGGTTCTAAAATAAGGTACTACTTAAATGTAGCAAAAGTATCAGATTATGGATTTTTATCCCTTGCCTCAATAATGTAGGGCAGTTTTGGGCAGCATATTCTGTATGACACGTACTATAAGAAATGAGAGCTCTCACATGCTTGAATTGCAATGTGGCTGTAGAATTAGACACTAGGTACCACCAAAGGGCTGAACACTTCCAGAATTCCCCAATTATTCATGGGAGAAAGCGTCAAAATTGGATTAGAGTCAGGCTGTGTCCCTCACTTCCATCTGAAGTTTTGCTATACAAGGGATTCTTGCAATGGGCTTTATCTCCCAAAAAATAGTACAAATAGGATTTGCCTCTGTCTTTTTCAGAGCGAGTACTAAATTTGCAAATTAAGAGAAATACAATGGGAATTACTGACAATTATTTTAATTTGGTTACACTGTTTATATTTGCTCAGTCATATATTTATTTATGCTTTATACATCAGAGCAGATGAAAAGAAAACCCATAAATAAACTAATAATCAAAAAACTGCAATAAAATATTTCAATACCTGCTTTGTGAGTTTTACAAAATATATCTGTCCTAAGCTTAGGCATCTCAAGTGCTTTAAAATTGTTTTTACATTATTTTATCCTTCTTGCTTCTGAAGCAAGAAATTTTTGTGACACTAGGCAGTAAGTCTGTGCCTAGGGACACAGAGAATGACTTGGAAACTATCCAAAACAGGACCTCATTCCACAAGAGACAGGTCACTATTAATTATGAATTTCATTTCTCATACAATGACTTAGCAAGGGTTATGATAGCTTTTATCTGTGTCACGCTGCATTTGTGTTATTCCTATATTTTGTAACAGGACAGGTTGCAGAAATCATGTGCTGAAATGCATTAAACAGTAAACTTTTATTCTGATATTTTTCTGCATTTTCAGTTATAAGTGTTTAAATCCTAAGAACATCTGATTCCCCAGAAGCATGATTCATTTGACAGAGCTAATAACCAAGAAGTGTAAGATTTCACCAGACCTTGTGATTTTGTTTGTGGGCTTGGCAGGAAAGCATCATGCACTGAATTTGGAGTGTATTGGTTATTCCACTTTAATAATTAAATCCTAATACGATGGAGGAGAAATAAAAAAGCTTTAAGGAAAAAGCACAAGTCAAGGCCTTAACCAAGGTGGATTTGTCAGGGGGTTAATAGCCTTCTTCATACTGCCCCACACACAAAAATCTATCTTGGGTTGTTCACAGAGGGACCAGCCATCACGGCTTCCCCATGTGCTGGATTGCAGCCAGCCTTAAACAAAATCTCAGAGGCAGCAGCTTGGGCCTCTCCACACCCTTCCTACTGCCCTGAGGGACAACCCCAGGACACCAAGGTATGAGGAGCTGAGGAAAGATGCTCACTGCTTTTCTCTAATAGAAAATAAAATATGTCAGGGTTTTGTTTGATTGTGGCTTTTTTCCCCTCCTTTATTAAAAGAGCCAGTAGGTCTTATCCTGACACCCGTATTCATGGGAGATTTGCCTAAATAAAGTTTAAATATTGGCAAGGCCTTCAGTCTAACAGAAGGATAGCAAAACATACTTTGCTAGGGAAAAAAAGTAAAACAAACTTTACTCAGTATCATCATGAGCTCATCTCTGTCCAAGGGGAATTCAGAGTTATTCTGTTGATTTAAACAGAAGCAGGGTCAAGTCCTTTTTATCAGGGACTGATTCACAGCCTAGGAAAAAAAAAAAACAACTAGAGAATCTTATGAATATTTTAAGATTTCTGCTGAAATGTGTACCTATGAGTAAAATAAGATGTTTCAGTGTAGAAGGAACTCATTACCTAAATTAAAAATAGATGGATCATTTATAAATACAAAAGTAAATATAAGGCAATCAAATTATTACATAAGAAAATCCTGCAAGGAATACTTGAGCACCAAAGAACATATTTCATAAAACATGACTTGGCAGCAGCATGAGAATTTAAAGAAGCTGGAGAAAGGAGAGAGATGCATTTCTCACACAACACCGTGCCTGAAACCCAGAGTTCGGGTTCTTCAGTCACCCAAATCAGAGGTGGGACTCAGGAGCACAGTAGCACTTTTCCATTTGGTGAACCTCCATTCTTTTTCCACAGAAACCTGGGCCCTGAGGCCAGGAACCATGTGGCTGCACATAGGCAACTTTTCTGAAAACTGGTCATGGATGTATCTACCTGACCCCAGGAGACTGAAAACTTTCAATCAGTACATAGCCAAAGAGGAGAGGATCCTAAAATTCTTTTTTTATTCACTGACCACTGTGAATAATTCTCCAAGTATGTCAATGCCTGATTAATCTCTCCACGTGATGGAAAAAGTAAAATGATACTCTAGAAAAACAGACAAATTCAGACTTGATGCCCACTTTTGGACTTGATGATCTTAAAGGTCCTCTTCAACCTAAGTGATTCTATCATTCTACTATTATGTTCTAAGTGATTTCCCCAATAACATAGTCTTAGATTGCTTTGTAAAAACTAGCATCAAACCACCATCAGCATCAAATTTGTGAGATTTCATTTCAGATGTTCCTATGGAGGCAAGTTCAAAGATTTTTTCTTGTGGGAAAATACCAGTTTGGCTCAGGGATTTTAAATACACAGACACATGGATTAGTAGATTGTTCAATCACACAGACAGCAACCTATCACTTCAGTATTTACAAACTCTTCTTGCAAAGCTGAAAAACATGGTACTTAAAAGTCTTCTTACATAAATAGTCAAGGGGGTTGTTATTTCTATTTGATTATGGGTAATATCTAGCCTCCATAGGAATTGATGGGAATTACTCCACAGAACTACATTTGCAGGTACATGTTTAAAGGTGAGGATGAGCAGTAACTGCCCTGAAATTTTGAGAGCTGGCAATGATTCAGTACTCCACAAAGTCTGGCCTCGTGCTCAGCAAAGGGAATTCTCTCTGCATTACTTCTTCACATGTGATGTGGTGGAAGGAGCTGTAATTTCTGAGTCTGCTTCAAACTACTTCCAGCACAACTATTTTGAACATATGAAACTACCTAAATGATTTTATGAAACAAGCCTCTTTTTATTCCAGCTGTCCAAAGCATTTACTACAACCAACTGAAATGATGAAATTCTAAATTATAATAAGAAACCCTGAGAAAAGGCTAAGCTAGGTGTAATAGTATTAGAAGGATATTCTCAGGAATTGGCACAAAGTATATAAATTTAACAGTCTGGAATGGGAACTGTTAGAATCCAGTAAGTTTAGTGTAGGACAGTGTCATTGTGGATTGTTTAAATCAAGTTCAAAAGTGGTTAAAGCATTAATGATTCTGAAAATGACATTTATTTTTCATTTTTGAAGGTTTAATCCTATTACATGCCACATAATGAACCCATAGATATTGTTTCTGGCTTCCACCTTCATAAGTTTTAATTAAAAAAGGAAAATAGTCATAAATGTAGCCTGGAATTATAATTGTTCAAACACATGAAATTTCACTGGAAGAGTGGTAAAGAAAGTAATCTTTCTATATCCCTCCGCAGTCCTTCAGAAATACCATGCACTTATTCAATCATGGGCTATCGCATAACACAACCTGGAGCTGTAACTTGTGGGTAGCAAATCTTACTACATCTTCCCTGGGCCACATTTGCAAATGATATATTAATGACTGAATTCAAACCCTTATGTATAGAAATATTTCCATTGCCCTTAGTAGTACTAAGTGGGAGAGTAAGAGTTTCCAGTACCAATTTTAAAATTATTTTGTGCAATTTTTCATGAACAGATGCCATAAAGTCTACTGACCATATTAGCAGTAATAGATAGTTTAAAGAGTATGTGTCAAATGATTTTTTGGTGGCACTAGAATTTTTTCTTATTCTTCTTTTGGGGGCAGAGTGGGAAAGGGATGCGGAAACTGGGAAGGGAGGGACTTCTCCATGTCCCTTCTCTAAAGAGCTTGAAATTTATGTGTAGGACAAAAAACAACTGAAACCAGAAAAAACATCTACAATAAATAAGATTATGTATAGTTACCGTAGACAAGATAGACAAAGAATCAACAGGACTGTTTCAATCAAGACAGGAAATCCAATGCAGATGCCAGAAGTGGGATTTATCTCACCTAACTTTAGCTGTATAAAAGTAAGGAATTTGGTCTTAGACACCTGGGCTGTTGCCACAGTCCATGGAGAGTGACAGATCCATGAAATGGGCCATTCATCCAACATATTTTAGGATGTGATGAATCACTTTCTGCATGTGGTTGTGTCCATAGACTGCAGAAGGCACCTAGGTAACTGGTCTATATTTAGTGCTTAAATGCCTTTTAGATGACTAAATTAGGTAAGAGAGCCCAGCCCAGCTGCCTTGCAAAGGCCAGGGTATACATCAGGGCAGAGGTGAGGTTTAAGGAAGGATTTACGCACAATAAATTCACTAAGATCATCAGCACAATAAACAAGTAATGAAATGAGAATGTTCTATCTTGACTCAATAGATCAGAGATTAAATATATCAAGTATGTATTCCCACACTCCCTGCTTCCCCTTCCATTCCTGCCATTTCAAACATATATTGAGCTTTTTAAAAGTGTTTTTCTTCACCTTGCTGCTGTGTACAAGGGAATAGAAAATGGGCTTTATACTGAGACAGTGAAACCAGTGAGAAGGTGCTGCCAAATTATCAGAGCAGAAAGCTGCAGAATGTTTATTTTCTCTTTAGGAACAGTTTTATTGAAGACAATGCACAAAAACAGTAGGAAGATAACGTTCAAAAATGTTTCAAGTGGAAGTAAAAATCAGATTGTGAGAAAACAGTGAAAAGCAGAAAATACCACCAGAACTATGCTAGATAAACATTATCTCTGACAGGCAACTATTTTCTGAAATGGCTATTGATTTCACAGTCTCCACACAGCTAACAAAATAATCACTGGATGTTTGTGAAATTTCTGATCAAAAATAATTCTTGTATGAGGTCTGCAAGCCCTTGCAGTGATAAGTTTTATGGAAGAAAAGTCTAGATAAACACAGGAAAGGTATGTGCAATCTGTTTTATATTTACAGGAAGAGAAAAAAATACCCTAAGTTATATGTTGTTTTGTCAGCTGAGATCTATTTGTATTTTCATTATTTGTTTTGGTTTTCTGCTGCCTGTGCAGTTAAGAAATCTCTAGAAAAGGTAATCTAAAAAAAATGTAGTTAAAAGGAAATAATTATTAATACCTACTGCTATAATTTTATTATATAAAATACAATTTAATAATAAAATATTTTGTGAAAATATTATATAAATGGTTCTCTCATATTTCTCCCATTAGTTTATAGCAAGTTAAATCCATAATGCTATTATAATAAGCAAGAAGCCAGTCTTAGAGACTGTGGACTCAGCAAGAGAGCAGATAAATCAAAGCAAAGAGGACTGCCAAACTTGTACATGACATTGAAATGAGCCTGGATACCCTTTGGGTCTTAAATCTATTTTTGTGTTTGCAGAAGCGTCTTGATATTAGAACAGTTCCAATAAATCTCTCTTTTTACGTCAACCCATTAATATTGCTAAACAATAATAAACCTTATGTCAATCCATAAAATGCAACAGACACAAGCCTCATCATTTTTTCCACTTTGGCTTTTCCCCTAGTGCTGATAAAAACATCTATCACCCAAGCACTAGAGCCTGGATCCCCGGTTACAAACTTTCAGACAAAAGTTGATGAGGGAAAAGCTTTGGTAGTCTGTATTTTCTTGATCTTGTGTCACATTCAATTCAGTTTCTAGATATGACTTCAAATTAGACATAATAGCTGAATATAGTCTTCATAGCATTTATTTAGTCTCTGAAATTGTGTGGACTGATATTACAGTCACTTCATTACTTGTGAATTACTTTATCATGAAGTTGTCTGGTAGTTTCAGAATAGTGCTGGCACATCTTAGAAAAAAATTACTATAATGGCCTTTGAAAACCAGCCCATTTTCTTGAAGTTGCATTTCAGTCCATGTGCTTGTGGCATGAATGTGGAATCTGAACTCCTCCATACCAGCAGTGTTGCAAAATTAAAGAAGAGCTCAGGCTTTAGAGAAAGGATGCCTTGATCTGTTATGTATACTATCATCTATGAAAAAATGGGAACAAGGCAACATTTATCCTTTATCCCCACAAATTCATCAATCTAGTGAAAAATAATCTTTGTTGTTGTTGTTGTCCAGATTAAAAATACTTGGAAAGAACAGGTTTCACAAGCAGCACTTTGATTTTAACTCGTCCTGTAGTAGCCTTGGACACAGCCACCTGAAGGAATGGGCTGGAAGACACCCTGCTCCTAGCCCAGCTCTGCTGACTGCTGTGATTTGTAACAATCTGTCCTACAGATTGGGGACTTCAGTTGAGATACTCATGGAGCTTTAGACAAAATAGACCAGCTATCAGATATAGTCTGATATATATATATTTAAGGCAGAACTAGTCAGCAGAGACTGATATCACATAGCATCAGCACCCTTCCCTATGCCTTGATTTGCTCTTCAGCTGGCAGATAAAGTCTGCAATGGCTTTTAAAAGTCCTCAGTTTGGACTCATGTTTGATAGCACCTGGTTTTGACTGTGCTATGTATTGCCATGTAAATATGTAAGAAAAAGTGAAGAGTAATAAAACTGCATGCAACGTTTTTAACATTGTCAAAATCTTGTAACTACATAAAAGCAACAGAAAATAAAGCGATACAGATACATTATAAATTTCTTTCTCCTAATTGTGATGTGCATTTCCTCAAGATCATCTTTCTGCACGATGCAGAGATGTGACTATGGAAGCCATGCCTCATTTCCTTTCCCTTATCTGAGTTCATCTTCGCAGCTGAGAAATATATTTTCTAGGTGCTACCCAGAAGTATGCCCATTGAAGCAGCAATTCTCATCCATATCCTAGATCTCTCAGTTTCAGTGAGCATTTCAGCAAGATTGCTAACCCCCTCTTTCATCCCTTTCCTTTCATCCCAGACCTTTGGTATAAGGTCTCTACAGATGTCTACTACCAAAGCACAGGCAGCTGATGGATCACTGCCAGATGGGCTATCCATAATCTTCCTGGCTGGAACAAAAGCTGTTCCTTTTTGGGTTTCACTCAGTTTTAGGTTCCTTGGTAACACTGAAGAAAGCAGCTGAAATGCATCAGGGCTTCACAAACTCCTCCTATGTTACAAGGAAGAGTAGAGCCTAGGGTCTAGAGCCTAGGGTCTAGCCTAGAACCTAGGGTCCCTAACTGATTGGAACATTAGGTTCAGGTAAGCCCAGGGAGATTTTCTTCATGCCTACCCAGCCTCACCAGGAGGTGAGTTTTGTACCACAGAGCTGATTTCTATAGAAGACCTTCGTGCCCCATGTGCTGGTGGCATCATCAAGTGTCGAAGAAATTTCACAACCATGGCAGCAGCCAAAGCTGTAGTTCCAAAACCAGGGCTCTGTTCACACCATAGAGTTTGCATTAGGATTAAAAAAAAAATAAATAAATAAAAAAGAGATAAAATACCTTCCTCTTTAGGAGGTTCAGGACTTGCTAACTCATGCATAAGTAATTATAAAGCCATGCTTCATTGAGATTCGTGAGAAGAAATTAAATACAAGTCATAACATATGCCAGGCATACTAGTTTCTGCCTACATATAGATAATGAATAAAGTATAGTTACTTTTATCCAATTCCTTTTTAGCTGCCTCCTAGAGATTTCCTACAATATTTTCTATACACCAAACCAGATTTGTCATAAACAGGAATACGGGACTGAGTCATCTAGTCCAGTTCTGTGTTATCACAGGCAACTACACTTGGCAGGGCCAGTCAGTCTTCATTGTTCAATATAGTTTGAAGTTTTTGCCTCTTTTCCTCCTAGGAAAAAAACTCTTCATAGATATATATACATATGATAGCAAAGTTTTGATTTCCCTGCAAAAGCAAAGTTCTATTTTTTGTGTGTGGGATTGTTGCCACAATATCTGATTGCTCTGGAATACTGTGGGTTAGGTACAAGTGTTCAGAGAAAACATGAGGAAAAACCATATGTACTCATTAGTGAAAAAGATCATACTGACAGATTGCTCTCCATATGTGGAACTTCTGTATTGTAACCTTGCTATTTACATGACACATGAAAAAATGTGTCATTTTCTAATGAAAATTTTACTTTATGTCTTACTAGTCATAAGACACAAAGAAGTTTTTTCATTTGTATCTAGTTCATTGGAAGGAACCTGCCATAAATTTAATGTTTTAGCTTTAGTGTATTTATTGATATAATTGCAAAACATGGACATTGCAATAGTGGGGGAACCAACAGAACTTAAATAGGTGAGAATAATTAGCCTATAATTGATGTCATGAAGCTCAGACAATTTGCCATACTTCAAAAGTTTACCTCCAGCAGTTTTCTAATCTCCTGTATGTGAGAAAGGGGAAGTATTTATTAGTCAGAGAAGTCAATTAAATCTTGCAATGTAAATGCCAGAATTTACTTATACTTAATTAAACTTCCCTGAGTATTTTTAATTTAATTAATAATTTGCAAAATATCAGCAATATTGAAATAATAGTCAAATAATTCCATCACTTTTTTCCTTGAAATTTGAATATTTTAGATGCTAAATATTTATGAAGAAAAGTGTCATTTAGAATAAAATAAGAAGATAGAGCAGAAGAGATTGCCATTCAGTAAGCAGATTACTCTTCCTTTAGCTCCTTTTTTTTTAGTTTTGTTTAAGTACTTAGTTGTCCAGCAAAAAAATGTCAAATGGAAACCTCTTAAAATAGGCATTTTCTTAAATTCTCAGAATAGACTCATATTCCTGTATATTCCTGTAATCTTTCCTTAGGCAGAACCTTAACCAACTTGAACACAATCTGTTCCAAAACTTATGTAATCAGTGGAAACATTTCCACTTACTTCAGTGAATTTTGGAAAAGGGAATATCACAAAAAGTAGTAGGCAGCTATTTCATGTTTTCAGACAGTAAGTACATGACATTTTGTAACTATGTCTGAACTATTTTAAACTCCAGCACAGACTAGTGCACAAGATATTCAGAGATCTTAACTTTCTTTTTGAGGAGAAATTGAGACAGACTTAAAAAACAAGATTTTTCTTTTTTGGTTACTTTTTTATGAGAAAAGGCAAAATGAAATTTCATTGCTTTGTGGAACTGCCATGTAGAACTGCTTATCTTCTGGTAGTGATTTTCCTTCATCAAAATATACCATAGGGATGTGGAGAAATAAATCTGTTTTCACACTGAAACTATTGCAAATGATAAATTATTAAGTATTTTTGGGAAAAACACAGAATATAATTGACATATTACAGTATTTTTCCATAATGATGAAATCAGAAATGTAACTGGCCTATATATTTGATTGTCAGTTCAAATCTTTTAAAGTCTAGACTTAGCTTTCTTTAAATAGACAGCAATTTTGCAAAGTTTGTGCCTTTTTCGTTTTCTTTTCTTTGCATTTATTGTCCCCAGATAATAAAAATTATATTAAAAACTACTGCACTGAAAGGTGATTTCATGTAACTTTCATTAGTTACATTATAAATATCAGATAAATATCTAGAGAGTATCAAGGATAATTTTGCCACATTACTTCTTTCAACACAGTGTGCATCCAATACAAGATTTTTTTCTGAATGAATGCATATATCTGTGGTAATAAATAATTTTCTGATATTAATGGATAAGATTTTATGGTGCCATTAATTATGTAGTTCAGCTGGAGGCACTTTTGTATGAGTTCTAGAGAGATCTGTGGCAACAGTGAGTAATTCTATTAATCATATGCAGATATTATTTGTAAGGAGCATGCTAGCAATTCCAAATTCTATATGTAACACTCCAAAAGACCCTGACTTGTACTTTTACTTGCAGCTTCTTCCTTTTTTAAAAAATTAATATTCCCTGACAATACCAAGAGTTCACTGCATGAAACAAAGCCAAAGTAACTCTGTTTGGGCATTACTGCATCTCATTTATCACTTCTATCAACATACCTTAAATAAATAGGTATTTACCTATTTAGAAATAAGGTTGGTTCTTAGTGTAAACATCTTCATTGGGCACAGTGATTGCAACTACAGCATCAGAAAGCAGAAGTGATATCATAGTTCACTTGCAGAAGTCACAGAACACCTCATCAAACTGCAAGACTCAGGTCTTGGTTTTTTGTCTCTTCTTAAATTTTATTTCTGAGATGTTAAGACTTTAAGGCCCTGAGGACCCCCTCTCTTTCTTACTAGATACTATTGACATCTTACCATTTGCTAACAACAATTTACCAGCTAAACATATTCAAAAGGCTTTCTAATTTTATTAGTTATGAAATAATATTTAAGTTCTTTATGCAACCTCATGGCTGCATAAAGATTTATTGGGGTTTTATTTGAATATGGATATTTCTCTGATCAAGAAAAAAATAGGTTGAGGTGTCACATGGAATTTTGTCTGTTTTGGCCAAAGGACTGCGCTTCTTTTAAGAGAACAGCACTGAAACCACACTCAGGTTTTTGGCACAGAAATCAGAAGAAAAAAAAAACAAACAGAAATAAAATAATCCTTGTAAATGAATTCTTTTCTATGCATTTCAAAGAAAGGCAAACAATTAAGTGTGAGAGAGTCCAGTGAGAGTTTCTACTCCTGCTGCTATTTGAAGGAGGAAATGGATGCTTGGATGAGAGGTGACCAAAAGAGTGGTTCTGCCCAGAGGGGTTGCAATTACTCATCACTGCCACTCATATTGCTCCATAACATGGGTAGCCTGGGTGATATTACCCTGGGAAAGCAGGCAGGCAGGGAGGGTAAGAGTATTTCACACAAGCTGGGTGTTTTTGCATGTCTTTTATCTTGCCCATGATCAGCTCTCGAGTGTCTGATATGTATGTGTGGGTTTTTTTAACATCCTCTTTTGTAGCTAGTACTAATTCAATCTTAGTAATGTTTTGTTTGGCTGTAATTCTCTTTGCACAAAGACCTTCAGGAAACCCCTCCAAGCAGCTGCTGTGCTCTAAGACTGTCTGCTAACAGACTCAAAATCCCAGACAAAGTCCCTTTATTTAAATCTTTTTAAATAATTATAAAACCCCGGTATCTGACAAAGTTGTATATATTGTGGGCTTGAGATAAGAACATGACTCAATGTGTCTGATGACATTCAACAGTTAAATTTTCACTGAGAAGTTTATTTCTTGGGTAATTCCAGGGCTATAAAAGACAAAGATTCTGTCTGTCATCTCTTTTACTTGGTACCACTGAAGTTGAGATAAAAAGATTGAGACCTTACTTGACTCTACATGTTACAATGTAGATTCATGAGATACTTGGTTTCTCACACATTTCTGTGCTTTTGGATGATCCAGGGCTCAAACTGGGTCTTACCTATTCAATTCAGAACCCTAAGAGTACTTGGACTTTCTGAAGGAACCCATTATTTTAAAGGAGTTTTTTATCCACTTATATTAATCTAAACAAATTAAATACTGGTGAGTATGTGTTAGCACATAACACAGGAAGTACAGTGAGTGTCACTGAGTGATAAAATTCAATATAGACAATCTCACACAGACACCCAGACAAAGGAAAGAGACTGTGTAACAGTGTCAAGCTTATATGAACCAGAGGAAATGCATTGGTTTAGATCTACATTAAGAGCAATCAGAAAAAATCCATTTTAGGAGCCAAAAGGTATATGCTTCAAAAAGCAATATGTTGGCATATAGGCATTAGAAATGTCCACTGAATGATAAGAAGACCATTTTCTGGAGAATGGTGTCTTGCAGCTTGTACAATTACCACAGTAATATTTTAGTTTTTCTCAGAGAGTCTCAGCATAGTAAAATAAGGGCAAAAAAATTTGATTTTTCCCCATGTTGGGTTTTTTCCATGAAAAGGAAACCTTTCAGACCCTAACCATATTTCTCAGAATTCAGCTGCATTATTTTTGGGAAACCAGCAGGATTTTTTTATTGCTTTCAGAGAAAGGGCAAACAAGAAATTGTATTTGCTCCTTATTATTATCTATTTTGTAAGAAAGACTTTATATTCTTTTGGAAACATGAGACATTGAACAAAACCTATGTATTGCCAGCAGTCAATCATATTGATTGCTATCAACTACACTTATGATTGAATTAATTTACCATCTCAATGTGACTATTATTATGGAGAAGCACAAGTTATTACTCCAGACCAGATTGAAGAAATATTTCATTATTGGCTTGAATTTGAAATTCCCCCTGTATCCCCCCCCCTGCCCCTAATTTTTGAATTTTTGGCTGCTCAGTTTTATTGAAGGACTAGGGCTAGTATTTGAGGGCAAATGTAATAGCTGTCTGCCTGGAAAAAATTCAGACAAGGACCAGATCTTCATCTGGTGTTAATGAATCTAGAGGTTTTAGTTTCATAGGGAAAAAAAGTTATATTAACCAGATGAGGATTTGGCTCATGGAGTTTTGTGCATTACTTGTCAACCATTTTCTGAAACTTCCCCAAGTATTTCTGTCAATCCACGAGATCTCCACAATTGGCTTCCTCCAGCCCATTTAAATTTGCTTGCTCCTTCAGCTTTACTTGAGAGAAGAGTCTGTAATAAGCTAGGGACATTGCCCCTAGATCTAATAGTATCATGAACTTAAGAATCATGCAAAGCATCAACAAACAATTTTGTGGAAGAGTACCCACCACTCTTAACAACCCACATTTAATGCTTATGTGGAAGGGAAGGGAGAAAATAGATGTGCAGGAACATTGCTCCTTTTCTTTTTCCTCTAACCCTGTTGAAGACTTTCTCCCCAAAGCCAGAACTGTTACAGAATTCCAATGGGTTTTGACTGCAGCAATTCCCAGCAGATCTCTCGTGCAGCCAAAGCATACCTAGAGCCCAGTAATGCTCCAACCTGATTTGTTCACCCCATGTTCCAAAGCAAGGAGGTAGAAGAGATGTCACAAACCCATTAAGCTGCTCTCTTCTTCTATGTATCTCTCTGAAAATGAAGTCTCCACTACATTGTGTTATAAGCTCTGTACTTCTGAAATAATGTAACCTGGACCACAGAATATCCAGCTCACAGAGGCTACAGTGGTGACAAATGGTAAATGTCAGCAAAGAATCATGACTCTAACCATCAATTCACAAGTTATGAAAGAACCTCCTCTTAGTGACTTTATCGCTGACTTACAAGCTCAACATCAAAGGTTTCAAGCTAGCAGCACAGGACTGGATGACAATGATGAATTCAAGAAATTTATCATGGGGAGATTATGTGTAGTTTAGTGCAACATTTATTCAGATAATTTAAAGAATAGATGGAATCTTAAAATAATTGCGGAAACCAAAACCAGGAAGCGTAAAATTTTAGATTCTAAAATGCAGATTAGTCAGAATTTACAAGGTACTTATTGATTTTCTGTATTATATATATTTTAATATCTTTATTAAGTATCTTCAGAACCATATGTTTCTGGAGGAATATGCTGTGTCTGCAGAGTTTCTGTGCAAAGCACATGATTAGGCAAACTTGTTAAGTACTGACATTAATAATGCTATAAACGATTTCCAATCCATTCCAAAGCATAACATCACTTAGAGAAAGGTGAAGAATAGTCTAGATTTCTTCTTTCCAAGATGCAAATTATTATTTTTAATCTCCCACAAAAAGCATTTACAGAAAAAAATATGCCAGAAGTTACTTCTTGGCAGGAAAGTACTTAAGAATTAGGGGAGACAAAGAAAAATGCAAATGTCTGGAAAAAAAAAGGGGAGAAAAAAGCCCTCCATCTTTCTCTTGAAAAATGGAATAGCCACAGACAAGAAGTGTCTGAGAGGAAGGAAGCATTTTCCTTTAAATGGCAAATCAGCTTGTTGAATAAAACAAACTGTCAAGATGTTGTGTTCATTCCTTCCACTGGAGTCCCTTTTTCAGGGACAATTTGTGTGAGTACAAACAGACTTCCACAGCACACATTGAAAAATCTGGTGATCTACTGCTTCATTACATCGGCTACAGCAGCAGAGAGCAGCTTCCACACGAGGCTGGTGATCTGGACCACAGCCAGCTCCTGTGGAGGCTCCTGTGCCATCTGCCAGGGAGGACTCTGTGCTCCTTCCATCAGCGGTGGGCATTGCAGCCTCACAGGCATCACTTCCCAGCCTGTGGGGCTGCCAAACCTCAGACACTGCGTGGCTATCCACACACCTACCCATAGCCTGAGTGGCTTAATAAAGCAAACAACAGGGGTAACAAAGAGGTTGCAAACAAAACAAATACAAATGCCCTTCTGTTATACTCAACAACAGTATTTTAGCCATGGGGGGTCTTGGTGTCTCCCACCTACAGTTCTTTAAAGTGTCTTGCATATAAAAGTAGAGCCCCAGATCCCAGAGCAAAATCAGATGCTCTCCACCTGTCCTGTGCTTTGGGTTACTTGCATTTATATTCCCTTGGGCACAGTCTTTGAGACACCAATGTAGATTGTTCTCTCTGGGCAGCATCTTGAGTGCATTATTGTTATTCCTCTTCTGTGCACCAAAACCACCAGTGCATGGCTGTGTGAACCAGCCACTGGTGATCTAATTGCCATTGCCTGCTTTTGCTGGGGCTAAGTCCTTGCATTGTATGAAAGAAACTCCCTCTCTTCCTCTCAGACCAGCTAACTGCTGGGTGGCTACCCCCTCATTTTTTACCACTGAGGATCAGTCAGGGCTGCTGGAACACTGAGAAGATTGCACAAAGCAACTGTTATAAAATATATTTTCTTTGGAATGCTTTCTGGTGTCTCTTTCAGTGGAAAACATGGCACTAAGACAAATGACAGACCTGGGTAGAAAGGCCAGTTCAAGCCCAAAAAGTCCAGTAGCTCTCCAGTCACTGCTTATCTGGGGACCAAAAGCAGGTACAGCCCAGCCCACTCATGGTGGCTGAGCCCCTGCAGTTGGACTGGATGACTTTAGGCCTTGTTGCTCAGCCCTACACATCTACAAAGACAACTTCTTCATCTCCAGCTTTTACCAGTGTTTCTGTTTGACCACTGAGCTCTCAAAACACATTAAAGAAATTTTTATAGTAGGAATGTGATTTTAGAGAGGTGAGGCAAAATGTGGACTATTAAAGCATGGAAGGGTCTCTCTCCCAGTCCTATGTCCTACACCAGTGTCCTGCCCCTTTTGCTTCACTCAAGAAGCACGTGGAGCCCTAAAGGAGGGGACCCTCTCTCTCCCATGGCATTATCCCAAATGGAGAACACATTAGTCTGTGTGGGGTTTTCATCCTCTCTGGAAAAACACACCTTCTCTTTGACCTTTACTTTGCCTTGTGCACAGATGCCGCAAAAAATGGGATCCCAACCTATCTGCCAGAAAATGCTACATCATCCAGGAGGGCACTTGTGCAGAGGGATAGAGGAGGGCAAAGGCACTTTTGGTCTGTTAGGTGACGAGCTGGTTTAGTTCTGGCAACAGCAGATATTACAGTCTGTGTCTTATTCTGACCACTAAACATCGTTGCTTTTAGCCAAGTGCTTAAAGCAGCCAGAATCTTCAACCAAATCTCTTATTTCTTCCCAAAGTTTCCATGAAAGGGGTTTACACGTCTTTTGTGCATTTCAAAGGGTGGAGTAAATTCCTCACTGCAGCCAGCGATCCTGCTAGCACAGACTGGTGCCATTTGCACACTGTATTGCCAACAGCAAGCCCTGAGAGTGATGAATAAGAGCCCAAACATCACAAGATCGCCTAAGCATTTTTAAAATAACAATAAATTTTAAAATAACATTTTAAAATAACAAAAGGAAGCTCTTTTCATTGCAGTTCAGATGCTGGAAATTTAGATTCATTTCTTTTCCACTCCTTTTCCACTGTCTTACAGCCTAGAAATATTTTGTAGACATGAAAGCTGAGATTTACACACTTCTTAGTGCCAATACATTGCAATTTCTACAAGATTTCATTATAAGACCCTGGGAGATCATGCAAATTTCACCCAAAAAGTCACTTGGAGTTGGCAAATAAAGCTAAGGTAATTAACTCAGCAGAGCATTTCTTACTATTTTTAAATAATTTAAGTATTTGACATACATAATAGACCATGTTTTAAGTGATGCAAGGCTTAACATGATTGCTACAGTGTCTGAAAGTGAAAACATGGTTGATTTGATCCTGAATCTCTTGCTCTGTGTGTTATCAAGTGGCTAATACATTTCCAAACCCTGTTTTCATGTGAAATATAAATTGCATGCCCATAAAAATGCAGTAGCAAATCATGACACTGTTTCAGAAAAAGAGGTTGGTTTCCTCAGTGTTGTAAAGCAACTGGACCTTTTTCACTTCTTAGCCAATGTATCCACATTTGTAAACAGTATTACATACAGTGAATTATGTTCTATATAATTCTATAACTGAAAATTTCTGTTCATATTACTTCATAGTACTTTTTTGTGCCTAAATGTGATTATGTGTTTTTTGTCTCCTCTTTATTCACACTTTCCACAATGTTTTGGACCACTCCAAAAAAAAAAAAAAAAAAAAAAAAAAAAAAAAAAAAAAAAAACCCAAAAAACCAACAAAATGCTCAATTATTTTCAACTCCGTTCTGGAAAAGTCCCCCCAAAAGTCTCGTTATCACTTTCTTAATTTTAAACAATCTGTTTCAGGGTTGATCCAAATCAAACAAGCTTCCATTAAGTGGCACCAGCTTCTATGAAAATGCCATTAGCAGCACTGAATCTTTATGTCTGTTCCACCGGAAGACTTGTCAGTTTTAAAAAATTAATCCGAATGTCAAGTTTCCAGGTTTAATGGTCTCATTGTGGCTCTCGTTTGAATCTTTGTCACCCTCTAGTGTCACGACAATGGAAGCCATAAGCAAAAGAAGGTAAATTACAGCGTATAGAGCTCCCGAGAGCTCTCCGCGCAGACCGAGGGCTGCAGGAGCAGCCGCGCTGCAGACAAAGGGCGCAGCCAGTGCAGTCATGCGGCCGCACGATGCAGGACAAAGAGCCCGGATCCAGCTGTGGCTGCGGATTAGCAGGCGACAATCCTCAGTCCCTGCGAGGGGAGGCCGTGCCTGCGAGCTTTGGTGCAGCTGCGTCCCAGCGCGGGCGGCCGGGATGCTCCGCAAAGCGCCGTCACGTCCCTTCGCCCGGGCTCGTCAGTGGCCCCCAAGGACAATTTCAAAAAGCAAGCGGGTTTTTTTTTTTGTTTGAAAGGCAGCGGCGTCACATCCACATCCCGAGGTGGTATCCAACACAAGATCTGTCGGATGCCACTGACTGTAGCTTTTGTCCACGGCTGAACACTCCCCTCCCAGCACAGGATAATGCTGCTTAGTTTATTTTTGGCGAAAGGAAAAAAACCTGACTGCTACTACCTTTTCCTCACGGTTTTCTACAGTTACATGAATGAAACAACCTTCTTGATGTGTATTAGCATGTTTGTTTCCTTCCTTCCACTCCTTGCTTTCGACTCTGCCCTCATCAAAATCACCTGAACTCTCAGTCCTTGATACCACCACTATCTTCTCTCAGGTCTTGAAGCTCCATCTCTCCCCTTCCCGTGATGACTAAACCCATGTTCTTTGTTTTGTTTTGTTTTGTTTTGTTTTGTTTTGTTTTGTTTTCCTGCTCTGTTATTTTTCACAGTTCCTTCTGACTTCTTTAGTGTTGCAGTGATTACTCACATGCCCTTTTTGTGTCCAGAATATATTTTTTAATGCTGCTCTCAGAGAGGATTCCCAGGAAGCACATCTGGAATCTGTTCTTGTGAAATGCTATCCAAAGAAGGGCTATGTCTTGCTTGGTGGGCAGGAAGGAGGGGATAGGTGGGCATGGCATAGACAGGCCACATCCTTAGGTGGTCAAGGCAGTGAAGAAGAGGGTAAGGGAGTGTAGGAGGTGGGGGACTAGCAGCAGCTGGATGGACAGAGCAGGAAGAGTGGCAGGCTAGGGCAGGAGAGTTAGGCAGGGACAGGTCAAAGGCTAAATGGAGCAGGGTGCTCCTCACTGGGGACCCTGTGGCTGTTGCAGGGTGCAGGATGGGAGGGAAGTAAAAAGGAAGAGGAGGCTTTCCAATGGAAAACAGAGCTGGGTGTCAAAACATCAGGATGAAAGGAGCAGAGGGTTTTGTATTGTTTTCAGGCTTTGGCAGTGGGATCCAGAAGGAATGGGAAGCTCAGGAGTCTTGGTCAGGAACCAAAGAGATTGGCATCAGCATTGTCTCCTGGGAGCTCACCTACACAGGCTCTTAGTTCAAAAGCAGAGATATGCACAAGGTTATCTGCAGCAAAACTGCCTGGTGCCACCAGAAATGTGATAGAGCTGCTGCACTGCTGTCTTTGGAGCCATTCCAGTGTCTTGTCCACAGGATCACTCTTTCCTTCCTGGAAACGTTTCTCAAAGCAGCTGGCAGATGGGTGACAGCCCAATAAAGGGACAGGCTGTGTCTTCATCACAGTTAGATCCACTTAATTTTGAGAGCCTTCATGGAAGTTAATGTATTTCAATTTGTATTTCATTTTGTATTAATAATTATTAATCAGAGGGAATAATAATTCTGTTTTCTGCAGGGTGATTATGCATATTGCAAAACTACAGAGAACTGAGCCCATCTAGCAGACTCTCCCATAAATAGAGTGAGGAACAAAGAGCACAAACAGAGCTTGCAGGGAACATGAACTCTCCAGTGCAAACCTGTCCTTTTTGTAGCAAAACTTAATTCTTCAGTTAAAATATTAGAATGGTACAAAATGAGTCAAAGATTCACATCCCAATAACTTCAATCTGATTCTGGGTTGGAGTGTGAGGGATTTTTTTTGTTTCTTAAATCTCTCTTTAAATGGCACACAGATTTCCTGTTTGTCACTATTTGCCATATTTCTCCACAGAAATGTCCTACTGCTCAACACTACAGTTTGTCTAGCACTTTGTGATACTTCAGATGAAAAAAAAAAAAAAAAAAGAAAAACCTTATGCCATTTAAAATAAGCACCTTGGGAAATCTGGAAAATACAGATTATCTCACATGGACTGATTTACTATATAAAAAACATGTTTCTGTGGTCTGGAAAATGGTTGATTAAATATATTCCACAGTTAAATGGTTTAATGGTTGATTAAATAGTTATTTAATTATTAAACACAAGTACATTTTTGGATTTTGATTTCTAGGAACACAAGCACCACTTAGCCAAAGTTTAAAGTGCATGCAAGCTGAATATACAAGAACATAAATTATAATGACAAAAGACAGGAGTTTTAAGAGACCAAACACAGCATCCACATAAAATTGGTATATTGAAGTTCAGTGCTCCAGAAGCTGAGTATCTGATCCAGAATATTTTGACAGATTTTGGGGCATCATTTGAGGCAATTGATATTTTGCAGACTCAGGGCTACAGAGAAAGAAGTGCCAATTATTTTAAGGATATAGCTGAAGCTGAAGCCTTTAAATCTGATGAAACCTTGGCATATGAATGGGTTAGAATTTCCCACAGTATTATATTAATCTCTTTGTTGTTTACACAGCACTTATTTTAAAATGGCAAACTGTTATGTAAATCACAAGGATCAACGGCAGGATTTTTTGGCCATAAGCATTCAAGAAAAATATCACCCTCCGATGTGTTTCAGAAACACAAAATCTAACTATGACAGAAAAAGTATGAGTTTACTATGTGTGAATTGCAGTAAGAGATGGTGCTGATAGCATCAGCTATGAGAAAGTTTGTCTGGCACTTTCTGGGATAATACCCTACATTATCTTGCTATAACTTCACAGTGCCTTAACAGTTTGCTCTTTTACCATTATGGTGGGTTTGTGTCTGTTCACAACCTTTTCTCTGAACAGCTGCAGCACTTCACATCTTGGAAAATGTGGAATTTGTAAGGGGACAATTTCTGTGCAATGAATATGTCTATTGCTGTGTATAGTGAAAAGCACACCAAGTTTGACCAGGGTCCAAGTCTTTGGAAAATCTCATCAGTGTTCATAAGGGACTCACTTGCACTTTTCACCTGAAAATACAAAGGCTGCAACAATATTCTCAGCTTTTCCTAACTATGTGATTTTATCTATCAGGACCAAGAGATTGTTTTTCCTGGGGTTTTATCTTCTCCTTTTTCTTTTTTTTTTTCATTGTTAAAGATAGAGGACAAAGCTGCCTGACAGAAGTGCAAGGTACAAATGAGTGTGAAGCTAAAGCATAAGGTAACTGATGAGAAAACCTGGTAGAAAAAGAAACTGTAAGCTTGTGGAAAGAGAGAAAAACTGGGTCAATAATTTATAATGGGCAGACTGTAGGATCTCGAGATCAGGGAGGAGAGAGGCAAGATGGAATGACTAGATAAGGAACTTAGTGGGGATATCATGACTGGAGCCAGGGATTGTGATGGGATGTGCCATGGATATTACTGAACAAATTATAAATGTCTAGAAAGCAATTATTTGTAAGTGCATTGCAGCACTTCTTAGCCATTTCCTAATTTTTCAGAATGTATCAGTACCCATCATATTCTCTCCCTGTATCTCTGAAGTCATGTCTCTCCTAGGTCCTGTATTCAACTCTGAAATTAAGTAACCATGGGCACATTTAAATTTTTATGTCTGTTTTACACTCAAATTTACCCTTTGGCCAAAGGAAAAGTACACTGGGTCAGGGTCCAGGAACTGTTAGTTCTAGCTTAGTATGTGACTAATGCATGACTTTTTACACTTCAGTGTCTTTGTTACTGTATCTTTTCATCAGCAACTCAGCCATGGTAGAGCTAATATTGTTTTTTATATTTAACATGTGCAAATACGTACTGCAGAGATGTGTCACAGGATTTATGTTACTGCAGCATATATTACCACTCAAAAAAGGCAGTATCAAAAAAGATAATGCATCTTATTGGAATCAGATTCTCAAATAACTACAGTTAAAACTTTTAGTCTGCATACATAATGCTTTTATCCTAGAAAAAATGACACCACAAAGTGTCTGCTTCTAGCTTGCAAGAGAGGAGCATTTTGAACAGTATTTGTAGCCCAAATGTTTGGCTAAAGCAGGTGACTATGGAAAGGCTATACAACAATATCCTGAATAGACAAGAGCCTAAGTGAGAAGACATTTAGTACCTGGCAGGACTGTGTTCTCAGTGTGTAACTTGGACGACACTGGAAATCAAGGCATTCTGGTTCCCATCCCTCTGCTGTAATAACTAATTACATCACATTGCCCTCACTATTTTTTTTTATGAGGCATCTCCTCAAGAGTTTTGGTGATTTTCTGGTTTATGTTAGCAGAGTTGCCAGCTTCACTTGGCTTTCTACCACCTTTGCACCACAGCCAAGTATTTCCCCCCCATCTCCAAGCATCACAGTACTGCATGAGGCAGACATAGTGTGCCTGTGCTGCTTGGTCTTCCAGCTTTCTCTCCTCCAGAGTCAGGAAATTACTGTGTTTAAACTCTCACATGTTTAAAATCCCACTAGCATTGTCTGATTTTTTTTTTTTTTTTTTTTTTTTTTTTTTTTTTTTTTGTAGCAGACTAAGTTTAGAATAAGAGAAGTAAATTAATTTTAACTACTTAAATTAAAAATAGTGGCTCTGCTGTGACAATAGCAGCAGAGGAAATCCCAGTTGGTCTTCTGGAACATTTCAGGCTTCCTGCTTCTCTGTCTCTGCTGCAGAATCCCCCCTTACATAACCCAGCAGGCAGCACTAACACACTCATCTGAGCAGGCACATTGCCAAAAATATTTGGTCTATTGAACACTCATGGTACAGAGACTGAAGACTTTTGTGACTCTCCTCCACATGAACTTCGGCTTTAAATAGCAAAGGAGTGTCTGTACTCTTCTCCCTTGAGAAACCCAAATTTACTTTTATGAGGCCATCAATATTAATGTTCATGCAGCATTCTAAAAAGCTATTTTCCCCTTCCTCTTCCACTGCCAAATATGAACAATGAATCAACTTTGTAATCAATGTCATATTTAAACTATTTATTGTTTCTTTCTCCTCCTCGCCCCTTCTCTTTTCCTATGTTTTTGAGGGGTGTATTTTTTAATTTTTTTTCTGGCTGCTGAAACCTATCTTTTCTTTCTATTATTTCCCTTGTTTATGTAGCTGTCTCTGCTTTGGGCCTTCATCAAGTTCTCTGTAGCATGCAATCACATAGTTATACAATGTTCCCATAATGCTGAAATTGTTACATACACGCCAGATAAAATGCTTTGGGTTTTGAGAAGAGAGACTGGGGAGGAGAAGAACAGACTGAAGTGCATCCACTCAAGAACTGGGAATTTGGGAAGGTGCACATTCCCTCTATGGCTTCCAGTAATGCAGTTCTTACTGAGTGTGTCACAGCCACTCACCAGAGCAGAGTTCCTGCTGGATGGTCCTTCATCCCTGAGCTATAGTGCTCCTCAGACAAAGATGTGTTTTTCAGGCAAGAGTTCCTAAATTTTATTCAAGCAGAGTTTATGTTTTACTGGAGATTGACTGATCTGTAGGGCTAACAACAGGAACTTCTGCCCCTTTTGTGTCTTCAGTTTTAACTGCAATTTTTTTCAGACAATCCTTATTTTAAGGCAGTAAGCAAGCAGAGAGAGCTGTTTACTTTCACACAACACTTTTCAAGGAGCCTACAAAATTCAGAAACTAAGCTATGTGTTCTTGAGTGCTCATTTAATGCCCATCTAATAACTTTCCTGTAAATACAGATATTGAACTCATTGTGCTGCAACTGCCTCAATCAGCTGGGAAGTAAGAGCAGTTGACAGCCAACTTGTGTCAGCAAGCTGGGGAAGGGCCCTGGTCCAAGCTGTATTATGAAGGCATGTCTCTGTAGTCAGGTGGAGACAGTTGTGGAATAGCTTAGCTCATTTTCTAAGGTGCAAAATGGAAGATACAGTCAATCCAAAAGCTGTTTGGACATGCTGTTGTGGAACTGTGCCCAAGCTAATAAGTTCTGCTCAGAGGCAGGTTATTCTTTTACATAAGTTGGCTGGTCCCTTATTTGGTGAGGTATATATGCTAAAGCTTGAAATAACACAGCTCAGCCTTTAATATGAATGTTGGTTTCTAGACAAAGGCTGCTTAGAAAGACAGTCTCTCTTTTTCTTTTTCATGTTCATCCTTCTGAAATTCCCAGGGAACTAGTACAGAATATATTATGCTTGCATGACAGAAGTAAAGGAGAAGTCAAGAAACTAAACCTCTTACTGGTTTGTTTCTCTTTCATATTCATAGCATCTTTCACTCTGCAGGAGCAAGTGAAAGGAGACAGAACTACTACCATTCCATTAATCAAAAAACACTCATTTTTTTGTAACTATGTAATGTACACATTAATTCTAATTTATAGTGGTAATACATGCCACAATACATTTGGGGTATATAATTTTAAAAGTTAAATATAACAGTTAAATAATTTTTCCATTGAAAGTCTCATTATAGCTATCAAATGTATTATTAGAAGATATTAACCTTAAATTAAAATGCTTGGTGTCAGCATAGCATGACCTTATAAAAGTCTTTTCAGAGATTTTGATGATATTGCACTTTTATTTCCCATTTTACACACACTACAGTTTAACAGATTCATATGTAATAAGGTTTATGGCCTTACTGTCTCATTAACAAAGCCAGATGACCTCTCTGTGTCAGAGGCAAGCCATTTCATATACCATCCTACTCTTACTCTGCTATCATAACTAAGTACTTAATTAGCTAGAAGTCTCAGCAATAACTTACTAATCCTTACAAATTGCTAAAAATCTGTAAAAATATAAGTAACCCCCAGGACTAAGCTTGGACATAGTTCTGAACTACTGTATCTAAAGTGATTTCTGGATTGCCTGGAACTTCATGGTCACCTGCACTGATTGCACACACATTTATCTTAGCCACTGTACCTCACGGTGCCTAGCATTTCTTTTGTCCACAGTAGAAGCTTACTCTGCAAAAGAGGAAATGTTGTGCAGAAATGCACATTGGAAAAACAGTGATACTTAGGTTGTAGGAGCTGTTTTCACTGAAGAGTTAAACTGTAATCTACATTAACTCCTTTCATGCTGTCTTGAACGAAAGTCCCTGCCAAAAAATGCACAGACGTATCCCTTTAACTCAAGTTAGCTCTGTAGCAAAGACAGCAGGACTGCAGTGCTGGTAAGACCTGAATGCTCTCTGTCTCTTGTGAGACTCCCATTGGAAGTTCCTAAGTCACACATCTGGCTTGTAGTTCAGCATGGGAGAAACCCTGTGGCAGGGCCTATTTGTGCCTCTTGCATGTAGAAGGCACGCTGTTCTGAGTGTTGGGTATTGAGGCTAACTCAGGCATACTGCCTTACCAATCACAAAACCTAGCTGGAACACATCCCATTCAGAAGTTATGGTCTAGATTTTAGTGAAAACATCCTCCATGCTTTCTTAGGATATCATAACTTTTGACTGAGATTTGACTACTGTAAATGAGAAGGGTAAAACTGAACAGGACAAGCAATAGACTCCTTTCTTAGATGAACCCAACACACTGTTTCTTGAAGCCTACAGATTTCAGTCCCCTCTCACAGCAGAGCTCCCTGAGCTACTGTCTATCTCTCATAAACACTTGACAACCATGTTTGTTTATTCTTGACTGAGGTACAGTTTAGCTCTTTATCTAATGTTTTTTGTCTCTGTGGCTTTTTCAAATCTCTGTAGAGCAGGAGTTGCTGATGAGACAGCAGCTACTGTTCCATGGCAACTAAAAATAAAAAACTACTCCCTTCTTTTGATTTCAAAAAACTATCTGTGAGAGGCATTTCAGGGAGACCAGTTCTTACACTGACAGAAAGAGGAGAGTCCCTCCCTATTCCTTTTTTTCCATGCCACTAATGATTTCATAACCACTGTTATTTCATATCCCAAGTAGATGTTTCTCATCCAGGTTAAAGAATGCCCTCTCTATTAAGATCCATCTTTTGTGGTAGCCATACCTTATCTTTGACCACACTTATTGCCATCACTACTATATATTTTAGTTCTACAATATTTTTAAAATAAGTCCAACTAGAACAATGTACGGTCTTCAAAATATGGGTCAGATTTATAACTCTGGATCTTCAAATTGCATCATGCTTATAATTGCATCCTGATTTCTGTTTTATTAATCATTTCCTTCTGCTAATACTTTGGGATTTTGTTTGTTTGCCATTGCTGAATATTAATCTGACATTTGCATACAGTATCTCCCGAAGAACTCAGACAACTCCTTCTGTAGTTGTTATAACCTATTTAAAGCTGCACTTGCATAAGTGTAAGCTTTTCTTCCCCCCATGGGTATTTTCCAGTATTTAACATTTAATTTCTTCCACCATTTATTGCCACATTGCTCTGTCTTCAGAGAGCATCCTGCATCCCATCACAAGTGGCTCTTGGTTTGCATCATCTGCTGATCTTATGACCTCTCTATTTACTTCTTTGCTAAAACATTGAAAATATATAGTAGCTTGGGAGTGAGCATCAGACCTTGGAGAACATCTACAAGTAAACCCCTGCCATTGTGAAAATGGAAAGCTACCCATTCATTCCCTATCCTGATTTCTGAAGATTTTTTTTCAATTGTGTATGGACGCCTGAGAAAATCTGCTTTATCTCATGCTTGCTTTCTTCAGCATGCTTTAATGAAGTATCTCTGCTTAAAGGTTTAGTAAATACATCTATGATGTATCATTCATAGTGTATCACCCAAATAATTCTCATTCTCGTGACTTTTTTCAATATACTGTAATAATTTGTGCCTTATACCCTTCTTTTGAAAAAGCTTTATCAGCTTGATACAGGAGGTCAGGGTTATTGGGCTGTAATTCCTGAGGTCTCACTGAATTTAAGAACAAAATGAACATCACATTTGCCACATTCCATTCCTTTGGAAAAGAGGCCAATCTACATGTCGAGTTACATCGCATTAATAATTTGTCACATATATCAGACTTCCTTCAGAAATGTTTTGAAAACCTGATATAATCTACTTGATTTGTTACCATTTGGTTCTGTCTAGTCTAAAATTTCTTCTCTGACACTTCAAATTGAGATAATTTCTTTGACTTGGACCCAAAAAAATGTTCTGTTGTTGAAACCTGCCTAAGCTTGTCCATGGAGAACATTATTGTGAAAAATTCATTTAGCATTTCAGCTCTGGGCTCATCTCCTTTAAATACTTCTTTTATAGCCCAAACATTATGGAATGCCTATAAACTGTCTGGCACAATTCATGCTTCTGATGTGTTTAGAGCCAAGTTTTATTATTCACACAAGTTATTCCTCAAAATATTTTTGGCCCACTTTAAAATGGCTTTATATTAAATGCATAAGAGTTTATGTTCTTTTCTGTTTTCCTCATTTCAACACAACTTCCACTTTTTGAAGACTGACTGTTACTTCTAACAACTACTTTCACATTTCTGTTTTGTCATGCCAGCTTTCTGTGTGCGTGTGGTCCTTTAAAGTCTTTTTTGATAAGCAGTAAATGTTTGCTGTTAGTCTCTGGTACAGCATCTTTAAACAATCAGCATGCCACCTGCAAACTTTCTACTCCTTTGGCTGCTTCTTTGAATTTCTCCTTAATAGCCATGATTTGCATATTTCAATAATACATAATAGTCTAATGATGTACAGCAGAGACATATGCTTTGATACTGTCTTTTGCTTCCTGGGTAAATCCTCATAACACAGGAATTTATTTTTAATTACAATTTCTAATAACATCTGCACATGGTTAGTTTCTGCCAGAATCCTGCTTTATTTCTTGGGGAATGTAACCGACTTGTCAATGACTTGAGAATCAATCAGGCCTCGGGTAGGACAGCACGGAGTGAGTGAATCCTGCTCCAGCTGGCCTGAATGCTGCTCAGTAGGTCAGCAGTGCTAGGACTGATGAGCTCCCCTCCTGGATTTTTAGCTGCAAACTATATGAAAATGTGCAAAAATGAAAAAAAAAAAAAAATTAAGAGAATCAGCAGTGCTGACAGCTGCAATTTAGAGGGGTTTCTTTTGAAAATAAACAAATTAAAAGAATGTGAAATCAGAACTGACCACAGAGATTTAACTGTGACAGAATTACGTAGTGAAGTCTTGGGGGTTTTCTAAGCAAAATGAAATAATTTTAGTCCATCAACTCTTGCACTACCCTTCTGCTGAATGTGAGTCACACACAGATTTCAGAGCATTCTTTTCTCTCCTCAGTAACTTTCCAGAGCAGTAAAATGAATAACTCATGATGTAGAAGTTCAATACAAGAAGGCTGCGTGTGCAGCAGGAGGGGAAGCGCTGTTTGGGCTGGGCCGAGTGCGGAATGGCGAAAACGCGAGCTGCGGCCGGGTGAATGTTCCTTCTCCTCTCCTGCAGCGGCGCCCGGCGGCGCGGCCGGGGAGAGCCGGGGCTGGCGGGGAAGGAGTTCAGCTCCTTCTCCTCTCACAAGCTCACCGTGGCCGCGTTTCCTGACTAATTCGGCTTCTGTTGCTATAGATATAGACTTCTTTAATTTTAGTGAGCACTGAGTCTTACTTAGTGTGCGCTAAAATTAAAATTAAATGCATTTTCCCCGTGGCTTAGTCTTTCTATAGACATCCAATTACAGCATTAAATAATTATCTTAGGAGAATATGTGAAACTTTTTTTTTTTCCCCCGTGGTAGTAACTATTTTATTTTTTTTTTTAATCCAACAAAAGGAAGCTGCATATTTCAATTTATAGGAGGAAACCCCGGTCATGCTGGCACTTCTGGAAAAAATAATTTGGTTTTTGGGGGTAAGAGCATAGACCAAAGTATTTTTTATCCTTCTGGTGGAAACAGGAAAGGAAGTGTTTGTCTTGCATGCTGTGGAGGAAAATGTATTACATCTCCAAGAGCAACTTACACCTGCCATCTTGTCTCTGCATGACTCTCACTCCAGATGTACAGCAGCAAACAAGAAGAGAGCCTGAAGAAGTCTCATGAGACCTATAAAGTCAACAAAATGGCTTATGACCTCTTTTTTGTTCAATATTTCATGAAGTATAAAAAAACGTAAAGCGCTGAGGTTTTCCATTTGATTTTCCATTTAAAAGACAGATCTTTTAAGAGTGTAAGGTTTATCACATCAGGGAAATGGGAAAAGTGTAATTCAGTTGAGATGTTTTTTCAGCTCAGGCTGTTTTCAGCTGTTTGGTTTGTTCCTTTTATTTTTGAAACTCCAATTCCCACTCCTGAAAGGAAAGTTTGATATCTCTATCTCTCTCAAACACAAGAATAGAAAATACACTCACCTCAAATTTCTGAGTAATCCTGATGTGAAAATACAGCAAAACAAAACTTGAAAATTTCTTGTATTCAATGTAAATAATTAGATAGGTGAGAGCATACAAATACAATGATACTACTTCAGTCAAAGCTTTTGTTTTTTGTTAAAAATCTGAGTGATCAGACTAATCACATAATTTTGTACCATTCTCACATTTAGAGTCCCTGTTTTATTATCAGTCAAAAGGCTGCAGGGAAGTAAGGGGTTTGTATAGCCTCATCCTAAATCAACTTCTCTTTCAGATTAAGATTTATTCAAGAAGTGAACTGCTTCATGCTTTTTTTTAGTTTAATTCCTTTAATTTCCATTCCATTCAACATATATTTTGAACATGATGTTCTGCTCCTGCCTCTTGTATTTGTAGTGCTTTTGTACTCCTAATCCTTATGTGGGCACTGCTCTGTGTGTCTCTTCAGCCTAATTTAACCATAGTTTATATGGCTATAAGATAAAGATATTTTATACCTCACTAGTCAAGTGTAAACTATTACAGTAAATCGTGTTATTTTCACAAGTTTGGTAACAAGTGCTAGCTGGCATTATAAGTGTGGAAGTAACACTTTTATTTCCACATTCCTGCTTTCATCATTCACATTTATTTCTTCAGGGGAAGAACGATACTTGATGTCACATTGAGGAGTGTCTCTCTGTACTATATTTAATTCCTGGGCTGGGAAAAATATTGCCTAAATGCAAAAGGTCACAATTAAACTCTGGGGTATAAATGTACCACTCCTGATTTCTGTTTTCTTAAACCTTAACAGCATCTGACCATAACAGAACAGTGTCCTGGGGCCACAGGGAACATTTTCTCAAGAGCTGCTTAACTCTGTTTTTCTTTGTTTTTCCTCAGTTCGTTTTGAGCTGCTGCAGCAACCAGGAGAGGAGCTGTTGTTCCTGTGCTTAGCTCTCGCTTGCACTGAGGCAATGTTCTAGTTCCACAGTGATTTAGTTGGAAGCTGAGTAATTTCTACCCACATTTACACCTGGCTGTATTTTCAGGCCAGAGAGACATCTTCAAGTACACAAAAATCAGACTGCAGATTTTAATTAGGAAAAGAAACAGAAGAGACTCTGTGCAAGGAAAAAAGAATGCTTTTCTTCCCCATTCAGGATATAATCTCTTCAGCAAAAATCTGTAACACAAAAGGGACAAATCACATTTGTTGTCTACAATGTGCTTCTCCAAACATCAATGAGCTTTTTTCCTATGTGTTTGCTAGGTTCCTTTTCTTTTCCTACCAAAAACCAAGAACTGACCATTCTTCAAGTGGAATATTTGCTCACTTTTGGGATGTTCCAGTATTGCTCAGCAAAAAAGTTCTGCATATATTATTGGGAATATCTGAAAATTAAAACCAGTGCCAATGGGATTTGCTTCAGTTGAATATGGAGTACACAGGCTGTAGTCAGAGTGGAGGGTAAATAGGATACAGACTGTTGTGTCACAACATTGTTTTTGTTCTTAAAGCACTCTTTTAAGATTCAGACATTGCTGTATAAATATCACTCAGAAAAGTGTCTTCTTAAATACATTTTGGGAAAACCACTCATTAGATTAATATCCTTCTATTACTAAATTTCAAACAGTGTGCTCCATCTTTTCAAAGGCACCACAGCTCTGTTGTTCTCCAAACACAAAGAGAATGCAGTGACTAAAAAGCTATCAGACCGAAGCACAGACAGTGAATGCAGCATATTTGTGGAGTGCTTGGAGACAAATGAGATTTTGGCATAGTGGTGACTCATTTAATTGCACAGCTATCACAAGATAATGTGATAGTATTAACATAAGTAACTATGTGCTGCAATTATTCCTCTCAGAGTGTTATATGCTAGCATTTATAACAGTGTTCATTGCTTCTAGCTCATAAAAAAAATCCTGAAAGTATTCTCATTGAGATTACTGTGCAAGCATTCTGAATAAGATATTAGGTTATGTGTGCCTGTGGCACTGTTAGTGCCTCTGCCCAGCACAAGTGGCACTGGATGGCAGAATTACTCTCAAAGGCAGGAATGGGCAGCTCAGGGCTTGGAGCTGAAGGGCTGTCACTGAAGGCAATGCCAGTCCAGTGAGGGGGAAGCCTTTAACCAGGTGTTCCCCAGCTATAGCACACTCCACTACTGATGCACAAATGCTGCCAGAATGGTAAAATGTCTCCCCCTACACACACAGCCCTGAAAAGCCAGGAGAGACCACTGAAAAGTGAATCAAGGAACACTCTTCATAGATCCATTATCTGAAGACAAGTGGCCAAACTGAACTGAGCAGAACTATTTGATTCTGGAAAGAAAATGGGTAGCAGAAATTCATGCCTATAATGACGTTTGTTACATTCACATTCTCTACTGATATATGTTATTTCTGGCCCTCAAATTGCCAAGGGTCCATAAAAATAGGCACAGTAAAAAACACCCAGGCAAATAATTTCTAAGCCCAAGTGGTAGAAAAAGGACCCTAGAAGCTAATTTATTTTAAAAGTGATTGTGGTGGGGGTCAGCCTTATTTTGACAATTTATACATTCAAATAATGTTTATTAAACTATATTCATTTACTTCTTGAATTATGGTTGTCTAAACGAGGTCTTCACCTTTCCAAAATGTCATCTGAATGGTGATATTACAAATTTAAACAATCAGTCATATGTAAATCAGAGTTAATAGAGCATCCCCTTTGGTAGTTGGACATGCATTATTCAGCTCTGGGTATCTTCTTTTTTCCCCACAGGCTGAAGCCATGATTAAAATGTTACTTTAAAATAAATGTCTCCACAGAGACAAAGACAGATTTAAAACATAATGGATTCTCTCCCACCATGCTATTAAGGAAGAAAGTTACCTCAGCATAAAGATTTCATTACACCTCACCAAAGACTCCTGATACTCCACTGCAATCGTAAAGATTTCACAAGGCCAAGATGGGTTAAAGCACAGGATGTCTTTAAAAAATATTTTCTTTCTTTCTTTTTTTAATACAGTGATATAATATTTCCTGTGAAGATGGCTGTTAAAGTACATGCATGCCCATTTTTTTTTTAAACACACTCTATTTATGAAAGTGGCCTGGCAAGGTGTAAAGCCTGCAAAGCCAGTATGCATGGTACAGTTCAACATTGAGTTTTCTACTGCATCATTTATTTAGGAGGTCATTGTGGTTCACTGGGCACAGAACCAGTTTCCCTTTAGGAGAACCAGATGATTCAAAGCCCACCAGACAGTATTTGGAAGAGGTAGGATTTGGACCAGATTACTTTGGATCAAGACTTGTATTTCAGTACCTTCTGCACAAATATAATGTATGCCCCAGCAGTGCTCCCCATGGACACTGCCTAGAGGATGGTCCAAATAGACCATGATACAATTAAGATCCAAGCTGTGGGAGTCTGAGGTTAAGTAGAAATGGCATCTCCATATATATAGACCCTGTCAGGTTTATGCACAGCTATTTTCCTAATTTAGTCAAAGGAAAAGTAAGCCCATGTCCATATTCCTTCCATCTTTCACAGAGCTTAGCTTCCTTTATATGCTACTAGACAACCACAAATAGATCAGCCTGCCAGGCTTAGGAATTGCCTGTCCCAAATGGCAGAAATCCTTGGCTCTTTCCTCTCTGAAGAAGCTCATGCCTGCCCTATCACTTGAGTATGCACTTCACTGACACTGACTTTGCTTCAGAATCAGAAGTCAAGGCCTTTCTCTCCAAATATCATCACTTCAAGCAAGTCTAGATTAGAGCAAGAAAACATATGACACTGCTGAAATTTAATTCCTTGAAATCCAGCCTGCTGACTCTTCTGGTAGTTCTTGCTGCAGTGCAATCATGGCAAATTCACCATGTCTTCAGTTTTGACATGAAATTATAACATAGTTGATTATTTAAAAATAATTTTTTTTTTTTTTTTTTTTTTTTTTTTTTTTTTTTTGGTGCAGTGGTCACACAGAAATTCTCTAGGACTGATCTTTAAAAACCCTAGTCTGTGACAGGATTGCTGAAGTCTGCAGTGCTCATATGTAACTTACCAAAATTACACAAAACCAAAGCAGTGTTAAAGTAATTTACTTGCATTTGTCCTCACATCTTGTAACCTGAAAACTCTGAAGAACAGTCTTGAACTATTATTGGAGAAGTTCTTATTTTGTCCTGATAGCATATGGGATCAAATTATTCTATTGTATTTTTGTTGAGCAGAAAGCTACGTAAGGAAAACTATCAACCTCCAAAATAACAAAATTTAACAATAAAAGGCTTAGGATATTTGCAACTGTAAATAATTTGATCAAATAAAGACCAGGGAATACAGCTGTGTTTATTTTTGTTTTTCATTCTTTATTAAATATTAGACTTTTCCATCTTTTATTTGAAGTTAAAAGGCTGTGAATGGAGCCAAACTAATACCTGTGATGATTTTTTAGCTACTGAATATGCTTTTATCTGGGTTTGCTTTCTACTGGCTTCTGCCAGTGCCCTGATGAACAAAGATACTGGCAAAGCATAGAGGAGCATTCTTACCTCAGAATGTAGAATTTGCACTTAGGTCTCACTTCCACTTAGACGAGAGAATACAAAACCACATGAATGATGCAGCCAGTCAAAATAAGCAAATCTCACTTCAAATACATAAAACTGGGAGTGATCTGCAGGTGAGGAAGCAATGAGAGCAGCAGTGCATGGTTCTGCTCTACAGCCATTCACTTAAATGGAGCAAATGTGTATCAGGATCAAGACAAGAGCAATGTTCAGCATTGTAAAGTTGTAGAAATAGATCTGCAAAGAAAATGCGTTTGTCAAACAATTTAAGCTTCTGATGAAACACAGCTCAGTCCTTTACCCGCAGTTGCACCGCCAGGGATGCTGCAGAGGCCTGTGAGCAGAGCAGAATACTCCCCCCCACCCCAAATGAGTGAGAGACCCAGATTAGTTAGCCACCATGCAATTAGCAAACAGCATGCATGACATGACTGAAAGATGAGCAACGCGTGAGACCAGAACAAATGGCCTGTGAGACAATATGGGGCAGCTGGGGAAGTAAGCCAGGACCTGGGGACTGAGGCAGGCTGTGGCATCCCTCCTTCTGGGAGAGAAAAATGGATGGAACATAAAGGAAGGAGTGATCTATAGGGGGAACTGTGGGGAATGCACATAGATATCTGAATATGAATACATTCTTTATTCATTTTGTTTAGCTGTAAAAGAAGAGTATGTCTAAAGATAAATTTGTATTGTTGTTATAAATTTTTTCTGACGCACATTCCCTACCACGGCCAGAGAGAAAATGGATCAATAACCCTAAGTACTAATTTCCGGAGCTCCAACAAATCAGTCCTTTCAGGGCAGTAAAAACTGCAACCAAGATTCTTAAATACTATCTAGAAATAATTCACACTAATCTGATGACCCCTAAAAATGATAAAGTTCTGTTTCCACTTACAGAACAGGAATTCTGCATGTCTGAGGTAATGTGATTGACCAGCAATACCCTAATTCTCATCACATTTTGTTTTGCTGTAAATGTTGCTAAAAAATAAAAAAGTCAAGCAGTCTTTATCTGAAATTACATTAAAACCAAAATCTTCCATGTGTCAAAATTACTGACAGCACCAGCAGCCCAGCTGGATTCCTTCTGCTCCCAGAGGAAGATCAGAATTAGGATGAATTAGATCCCTTCCATACCATTATACCACTTTGCTTGTCTCAAAATGTGAGAGGAAAACTGTTAACGCTGAGGCCAATTTGTTGTTTATGTCATCTATTTGCATACTTAATTAATGTAAATTACCAGCCGCTACAGAAGTTTCAGACAATGACAACAGTTACGCTCCAGTTTTTCAAGTTAAAACCTCCAGGAGGAAAACATGGCTGGTTTATATTCTCCCTACATCAGTGACAGCAATTTCCAGGTTTTATTATTTGATTCTACTTTTGGAATTAAGAGCCAGAGAATAATTACTTAAGCAGGGAAAAAGAGATTATAATGAGGCTCAGGACTGGGCAGATGAGAATTACCAAAGGGAAACAGTCTTTTTTCCCATAGAGCAAAACAAGTAGTAGTAGCTCTGAGCATGACTTGGAAAACAGTACTGTACTGTGCTGTGAAAAGAAGTTGTTTCTGTGGTGTCGGCTTTTTCTGATCCCTCCCCCCCCCCCACTCCTTTTCTGAAAACTGTATGGTGTGAAAGAATTTCATAGTACTAAAATCATAATGGAAGTAGTGAGAGGGCTTTGCAAAACAAGCTCAGTGTGAGTGCTGCTAGAATGAAGCCTACAATGATTAGACTTCTGAATAATCAGGCAAACAGCCCATATTGTAACAAGCACTGTTTATGGGGCTGAAGCAAACACAGACAAGTTTGATTCACATGCCTCAGTGAGCGCAAAAACACTTGTAACAAGGAGCCTTGCAAAGAGAGCAATTAGGGCTATGGAAACAGTCTCTGCCCTACCAAGATCACAAGCTTGGTGAGAGGTGGGAAGCATTCAGCTAAACTGAGATGCTCCAGCTAGACGGGCTCTCAGCTCCCAGATGGGCGACATGGCCAAACCAGCTCCTGACTGGGACTCTGCTCCCTGTACAGCTGCATCAGCAAAACACTGCCAAAAAATGTCTGAGCAGAATGATACAAAAATCAAGCAAAATAAAGCCCTCCAAAAAAGCATTGCAATTTTTTGAGAATTTCTAAGACCACTGCAAAAGGTATGATTTTGGTAAACAGCACTTTGTTGGATTCATTACTAAAACATAGTATAAGCAATTCCAGTTGCAGCAGCTGTGACAATTTTCTGCTTGCCATAAACATGAATGCACAGGATTGCCTGGGTCTAGAAGTACCTCACAGATATATTTACTCTACATTAATATAATATGCCAAATGTATGGGTCTGCTCCCATGATCCCAAGCCTTTTCATGCCACGATTTGGACTGGTTGTGATTGTTACTACAATTCTCCAAGAGAGAGACCACCCTGCTTCAAATATGGATCACCAGAGTTTTGTGCTGCCCTGTAGCAAAGCACATGTAGGGGCAGAAGTGCCCAGCTGTCAGAGGTTTTTTGCTCTCCTATCCAGTTTTGCTATCCAGAAAGGCACCCTACTCCTGGATGCAATTAAAGGTAGCCCTTTAACCACTACAGCTTCAGTGTTTGACTGCAACTTCCATGTCTGACAGCAATGAGCAAAATGCTCTTTTGCTAGGCCATGGAATTCATTGACTGCAAATTATGTAGGATACTCTTTGAGCATCAAAATGTTTTCATCACCTATTTTCTTACCCTTAAACAGAAGAAACAATGCCAATGTGTTGCATTAAATATACTGGAAAAACCTCAGCAAGATTAAATTCACCATCCTAAAATGTGTGTAGCTTTTAGTTTTCTCCTTGTCTAAACTGTAGTAATGTTGATCTGGCACACAATGTTAGCTTTTTTCTACCAGTTCCTCTTTTTCCTGAAGCCCCAGTGGCCCTGACATCTTAAGACCTCTCTGAAGCCTATTTCTGACCTCTTTACTTTTACCAGTTTGGTGTCTTATGTGAATCTGTCTGTATCAGAAATCACAAAACACAGGATGGTACAAACAGAGAGACAGAGCAAAGAGACACCAACTCTTAGTTCCTTACTTTAACATCACTAAGTCCAAAAGGACTTAGAAATTAAAAAAAAAAAAAAAAGAAAAAAAAAATATTAAATTTAGCTGGAAGATTCACCACTATCATTTTTGCTTCAGCTTTGTGAAAGCAGCAGGGCCACAGACCCCATGGAGATGCTCTGCTGAGCGCCAGGCAATCTGCTGGTGTAATAAAGCAGATCACTGCGTGTCAGAACCTCATTTCCATGAGCTTGTTGTGTGGCCTTATCATATTTGTTTGTCACTTAGGGATGCTTCTGAAATTCAATAACTATTCATGAAATGCAATAAAATATTCTAAATGTGTCCAAGTCAAATCAGACTGGTTTAGATTTTACCCACTTGAACTCTGACTTTTTTTTTCCATGTTACTGTACTAGATTTCTCTGCTAGTCAAGACATGTGTCTCTTTAAAATCATTACATTTTGATTCCTGTTTCTTCTGTATATAATTAGACAAGGATTTGAAGATAAGGTTACAAACCCCCTCTTGAATCCTAAAGCTTGTTCTCTTTCTAACTGTATCAGGTAGTTAAAGGAAAAAAAAACCTTACCTGTAAACTTTGTCATTTTAAGAACTCTAAAATTTTTAAAATATGTATTTAAATGTATGTCATATGTGTTTAAAAGTTTATACAGTTGTTTATTACAAGACCATTAGGAACTGTCAAGTGAAAATCAGAATGTTTAACTAATATCCCTGAACTGTTACTGCTTTCTATGAAACTCCAAGGTCATAACAGCTTGCTTTCACATTAAGCATATTTCAAAAATTGTCAAAAATCAGTTCTTGCATGTGAGCTGTGTAAGATTAGTACTACTTTCCAAAAACGATATTACCAGGAGATGGCATCTGCTATACATACTTGATGCTGCCAAAATAACAAAGATGTACAGGTTGCTGTAGAAGAAAGCAGATACATCATTGATTTTGTCTACTCTCTGTTCCAGGGTCTAGAGATTGGGGGGATATATCCATTACATAATGACACTCAGTTACTTCAATAAAAGCAGAATGTAGCCTCAATATTAAATACAATCACAAGAAAAAAACCCATTTTTTGTTGCACAGTGTGTATTACAGAACTATAATTTCTTCTTACCCATGATTATTCAGAATTGATGCAGTTCCACTTAGAATTTTATGTTTGCATCCTCTTTCCTACAAATTGAAATGATGTGCTTGTTCTCAACATCAAAAACTTCTGCAGGAATATGTTGCCTTCTTAGGTAAAGCAGGTGGTTTGTTTGAAACTTTGAATTCTTAAATATTACGATTTGGCCTTTTCCTCTTTTGTTCTCTTTCTGCCCACTCTTTAGGTCAGAAAATCTTTAGTTTTCCCCTTCTCTATAGCATTTTGAAACATTTATTGCTTCATAGGTATCATAGTGACAAAAAGGAGATGGAAATTATAAAAAAATGTCAGAAACCTGGGCACTATTTGTTTTATCTCTCAGTCACACAAAAGTGGGGAATCCTTTAGAATGGATCTTTCTCTGCCCATAGACTCAATTATCCCCACAGGCTGGTGGTGATTGTGGATCTTCATAAAAACATTCCCACCTCCGCACTAATTTTTTACAAATGTTCAGGATATCCTTAAACATTGAGACAGAAGTTTTCACTTTAAATTAGGACAAATTTCCTATGTCTGGAAAAGTCTGACTGGACAAGTCAGCAGGGGGGCAGAAGTTCTAGGAGATCAGCATCTGTGAAACCTGAAGTGAAGCTACAATAATTAATTATGTCCCTGTTCACTTACATATGTCCTGCATACTGGCAAGAGCTTTCAGTAAAAGAGAGGGCCATGGGCAGGTCAGAAGGCTTTGGAAAATATGATTCTTGCTAAGTGCTATCAGGAGGAGAAGAGGAACCATAAGTCCTTTGGGAATACCTTAAGACCTGTGAGGTTTTTCTTGCAGAGATTCAAATCCTTGAATGATTAAGGCTGTGCTTTTCTGGGAAGTAGAAAGGCACTGTCCACTTCTAATATTTTTTAACCTATAATTTTCTCAATATAAGTGTTTCATACTTATAGAGAAAGATAACAAAGTTCTAATGGGGAGAAAGAAAGACTTTCAGGGACCTCTTTGGACAGTACAATTCAAGTTATGAGCCAAGAAGTGCAAGGTCTGGAAGGACCTGTTAAACCGAAGGCTCCAGAATTGAGGCAAGGTAAGCTCTCTTTGGCAGATGTGACTTTTTTTAAATGAGAGGAACCTACAAGAAATGCTTATTTGCTACTTCCTGCAGTTGCTCTCCAAAATCATTAACTCCATCTTCCTACTTCCAAACCACTGCTCTCCCAAATCCAGATGCTAGATTTTGCCCTCTAAATCATTGCTCTCTCAATGAATCTGAAACCTCTACATGTATTCTTGATTTCTGTATAGTCTATAGTATAATATTTTGTATGACTTCTTAGATTTTAGCACTACTGTTTAGAAAAGTTTTGTAACATCAGAATTAGTATCCTGCCTTATTTTCATTCAAATAGTAATTCATTCCTTTTAAGTCACTACTTCTAGATGCTGGCATTTTCTCACCATATTAGGAAAATTACTTCAATGGAAAAAACCTCAGGCTCTTTTTAATGCAAGGAAAATCTGTGAACTAACAGTCAAAAGAGTTTTCATTAAAATCCATGTAGATTAAAAGGCTAAAACATTCAAATTAGTAGACAAGGCAATTTTCCTAGGGGGAAAACAAGGCAAACATTGATGCTCTGAACAGCACACAAAAATGAGAAAACATTGGAGGTTTAATTCTGACAGTGTACTGAAAATAAACTAGCTCAAAATGTCAAATAGTGAACAAACTTCCCTTCTAAGCACTTCGCTAAAACACACTATAGGCCTGGATGCAGGATGAGAAGAGTATATGGCACTGGGGTGTGCAGTTCAACACCCTGTTGAGAAGGTCTCATATGCAATTCCTACCTGACACTACCCAGGATCACCAGCCAATTAGCAATAAAGCCAGAAAAATAGTTTAGCTATTTTGATTTCCTATCCCTTAAGCTTTTTGTTCAATCACAGTTACAACTCAGCCCGGTGGTATTTTGTGTTTATCTCTTCCAATTTCAAGCCTTCGAGCATTTTTTACCATATCTATAGGTAGTACCTATCTGTTATTTCCACTTTGCCCATGGAGAAATTGAAGATATTTGTCTCAAACAATAGAACTGCTCATGAACAGTTCAAAAAGTAACACTGAATTCTCATTTACAGTTGACTACCAGGTGCAGATTAGGTGATCATTGATACAGGTAGGAATCTGACACAGACCTGCTATTTTTTATTGTACCAACAATTACAAATATCAGAGTAAATTATTTTACCTGTTTTTTAAGTACAAATCTACATCCAAGTACTCTTTCTTTGGGTTTGAGGATCAATCTCCTGAAGAAAACCAGTTCCCTAAGCTCCCATATAAAGGAATATTTAATCAGTAATTTAATCTCAACTACTAATCAGGATACTTATTTGATAATTGATTATTAAAACTATAACTACATCTTTATTGTCATTATAATTGAGGGTTTAATTCTATAGCAAACAGACATACAATTTGCTGGGTATAAAACTCAGTGGGTGCTCTTTTAAAAGTCAACTAAATTTAATATACTTAACAAAAACTAGGTTATTAAATACAAATTAAAGCTGGAGACACACAAAGTGTAATGTCACCCTGTTTTATACTCTTGGGTTACTGCAACAATGATCATTTTTCAAAACAAGTTCACAAGACTTTTAAACAACCATCCCAGCATGTGATGGGGAAATAAGAACACCAGAGTGATAATCACTGTGCAACTTATTAGTAAAGCTCTGTGGAGTAGCTCACTTATAGCTATAATAAACCAAATTTGCTTCTTGGAGACACTGGTGCAGCTAGCTCCAGACCTCAGGAGCTCCCTATAGAATAACAGATTTTTAAATAAAGAAAATCTATATATATTTGGAGTACTAGAGTTTATTACTTGATAAGAGGGAAAATCCTCTCATGGATTAATGTCAAATTAAATATTAATATCTAAAAATATCAGGAATAAATTACAGATGCTCAGTGGAAAAAGGCTACATGTGAGATCTGTACTATACATAAATTATTTGCAAACCATTGTAAATCTGGAATGAATAAAGATGCAGATGATTCTGCTTTATTCAAAGTAGCTAATTCTAAAGGCAATCATGAAAGTTATAGAAAAGGTTTTTCAGTCCTTTCAGACTGGAGAACAACACTGCCAAAGAATAATTTCTGTTTCTGGTAAGATCAGAATGAGCAGGCATGGAATGAAATTATCAGGTAACAAATAGAAAACAAAGTGAAGTGCTTTTTCACAAAGGATGAAGGAAAAATATGGAATCCCATGTTACAGCAAAATCCAGACAGCAAAAATACAAAACATGTTGAAGAGGAGTTCTTGAAATTATGGAGGATAAGCACTTTAATAAATAATGGATGTGACAGTCCATCACAATCCTGAATTGTTTATGCTAGTAGGAAGTAGCAGAATTTTTATGAAATACTAGATTAAAAAATAAACAGAGTAAGATTCAGATACAGACTCATGGCACCCATGTTGAAGGTGTTTGAGCCTGACACCACACCAGCCCTGGGACTGAGCCAAATTCCCCCAAAATAACATGATGGACATGCTTTTTGATTAAACTGCAAAACGAATCAGCACTTCTCCTACTCATTATTGACTTTGAGTGTAAAAAGGCAAAGAATAGCCATGCATCTCATACACCCCAAAATGCCCATACTCCTCTTACACCACACAGATAAAGTAAAGGGAGATGCTCTAAAGAACCACCTTGCAATGTAGAGACTGCAGCAGCAGATCCTATTTACCAACCTAAGTTAGAGACCAAGCTGCACAGGAGCTAAAGCAGATTAACTAACATCAGCCTCCTAAATCCCATGAGCCTAAAAATAGCATTCTGTATATTTGCTTTTCACACTCACATAAAATGTGTTGGTCTTCATTTACTCACTAGAAGCTGGGTAGCATTTTATGCTAAGAGGTTGGTTTGCATCACAGGGGCCTTTTTTTTCTCTCAGTTGATGTTTTCGGGGCCTTCATTATTGTTTCCATTCCACTCCCAGATGTGTGCAGAAAGGTAGGTTGCTGCATTCTCTCTTTTGTGCAGGGGGTTATATGCAGCAGCCTCCGCAGTAGAGGTGTCCCATGAGCTCATCCCCTGAGAGGAGCTTCTTGCCTGTGCTGGGACCATGACCTGAGGTCTCCCCCTGTCACACAGCTGCACGTGTGCCATGCTCTCCTCTGAGCCATCACGCTGCCCTGTGGGGCAGCTTTCAAAGCAAGAGCATTGTGCAAACTTGGCATGTGACACACTTAGAAAGCTATAATTTTCATATTGTATCTTCTTACCAATTGTAAATCAGTCATTTTAAGGATGCTTTCCATTCTTGCTTCCCTTCAGGCACCTCTTATTTCTCTCTGGAAAAAGAAAAGATGCAGTTTATGGCTAACTGCAGGACTGAAATGACATATATAATAGCAACAGCAGGCAACAAATGTGTCCCTAAAGTGGCAATATGGTGCCTTTTGTTTTGTTTTAAGACTTTGGAGTGATAGACAATTTGTCTTTTCAAGCTCCTATTTGAATAGTTACGGGGAATTTAGAAGACAACATTATGCATGTTCAGTAATAAAAACTGCATAGTCTGACTTAGGCCCTTTGAAAACTGAGTGATGGGAAAAGACAATCAGGAGGACAAAATACTGATTATTATGCATAGAGTTATTAGCAATAAAGTAATAACTTTAATATCTAGAAATATAATTAATATATTTATATATATAATATAATAACAAAAAACACTACTAATAGTAGTGGTTGGGATTTTTTTCAAATTTCCATGCAGTATTATTTTGTTTTCTGTTTTAAAAAGACCAAACAGACACTTTCTAATCGTCAGATATTTTTGCACAAAATTGAACTCTGATCCCTTTGTGGGAATAAACAAAGCCCACATGGAACACTTTTGCTATAAGAAAAAGATATGTTTTATATTTAAATATCATGCTTAACTTATATGAGAAACTCAAATTCCCCCTTGTAACTATTTAAAGGACTGATATTGCCACTCTATCCACATGAGTAATCCAGCTTGCATCTCTCTGAAGGGATGCCAAGGACAAAATATGTCCCTGACCATGTCTTGGTGCCCAGACATAGACAAGTGCAGCACACTCTCCTTGTCACACACAGGACAAAAGCCATTCCAGGTGCAGGAATGCAGCAGCACAGGAGATATTGTAGCCACAATGTGTTTGCAGCTTTTCACTTCTCTTTCACTCAGACTGAACTCTCAGAGCACCTTGAAGGAGCAGGTGCCATGCAAAGGAAAAGGATAGGGGATAAGACAGGTGGGCACCTGCAGCAGCCACTGACTTCAGCTGCAGTGCTACGAGCTCACATTTCTAAAATCACGGTGCCAGAAAACTGATGCCACAATGCAGATCTTGGTGTTGGCTGATGTGAAGAAGGAATCTCTGGTTAAGAATTTAAGGGCAGCAACAACAGAGAAACAACAGGCACCCAACAGAGATCCCCTGGCACGGGGATGGGGCAAGAGGTGCTCCGAGCAGCATCAGTAGCTTCTAGCTGAGAGCCACCCACCCATGTCTCTGTGGCTCTAGCTCATTACTCACTTGGCAGCCCCTCTACTTCTTACTTCCTTTCTGTCAATGACTTCAATTTCACTTTTTTCACTGTATCATTTACTTTCTCTCTCTCTTTCCCTCTCCCTCTTTCAAAACTTCTGTGATATCTTCTTATACTTTCCTTTGCTTATTGAAAGGAAAACCTGGATGATCATGCCAGTATTTTATTTGATCTTTTGAAACATCTACCAAAATTTCGGCACCCCCATGGGTGACATTTTATCAAAATTATTTAGTAAGATGATTTGTTTATCTTTCTAAATGTATTCTTAAGGGGACAACTCTCATTTAACAAAACAGAAAAATTAAAATTAAAGCAATAAAATCTATATTAAAACCTCATTGAAATTAATCCCTGAATACAACATTTTCTAGATAAGATAATTTCAACTTTTGTCATTATTCCAGACTCTATGTGTTTTCCTAAACTAAAATACACTAAGGTGTGGTTGATGTTAAGAATATAGACAGTATTATTAGATGAAGATTATTTCGGTAGATTCTATGTTATCCTTTTACTGGGGGTCCTACATGAGAGAAATTAAGGTTAAAGATTACAATTAAACATTTTAAGGATGAAAATGCCTGTCCTCCTTTGCTTTCACAATGCCATTCAATGTCTACCATAAAGATACTTCTGTATGCAGTCCTAAATTAGACTAAACTGTCTTTTCCAAACAGATTACGCTCTAATTCTTTATGATTATTTTGTCAATCTAAAATCTGTGTTTATCTTCTGAATTTTCCTATTCTCACATGCTAGTGGGGGGAGCTGAGAACCCACCAGAGGCCAGTTTGTCTCTCCTGCATCTCTGCTCTTTTCAGATAGGTGGGGTGAGTGTCTGGCTGCCACAGGGCCACAGGCGACAGGGCAGCAGGGGACCAAGAGTCTCCAGCTGAGGAGAGGAGCGGGAGCTCCTCTCGTGGTTGCCATGGCAGCCAGAGCCATCCCCACACCGGGCTCCGGGAAGGGGCACACGGCCATTCCACACTCTGCCTTCCACTTGCCTCTCATCCACTGATGCTCTGCTTGCTTGAGGTGCACCTGACAGAAATCAGCCTCCCCTTAAAGCTACTGTGGGTCTTATACTTCCATTCAAATTCCACAGTGTGTACCAAGGTGTGCAATATATTTTGTTTACTAGTGGAATGAGGTTCAAGCATTTCCACTACTGGCATTCAATACAAACTCTGTTGCCAGTGCTTTTACAAGGCTTGGCTATGATCCTGAGCAAACTCTTCTTCCTTAAAACTACTTCACTGGATTCCATCACGACCCCTTTTTTTACTCAAATTTTCTCACGGGCTCAGGGAGACGATAATGACATTCTGGCACAAATACATTGATAATTTGCTAATCCTTTGCTGAATTTCACACAAGAGTGTAAACTGTTTTTACTGACCTTTGTGAGTGTAAGATATGGTAGCATCAGAATTGCTGGAATTGTTCTGTTTTCTGTATAAATGTATCAGTAGTTACTTGCTTAGTTTGTAGTCTGTGCACTGCCTTGTGCATAAGAAATCACAGAAATATTAATGTAAAACTACTGCTCTCTATCTTAGTGCATTATCATCACATTATGAAGCTTTCAATTGATGATCTTTCTCATGTTCTTAGACAACCTTGACCTTCAATTTTTAGTGAGGTGAATAATATTACATCACATCTAAAGAGAACAGTGTAATCATCTTTTCTATTTGCAGCCAAAGACAGTCAACACTATTTGATACAATCAGCATGTGTCTTGATACAGAAGGCACATGGTGACAAGTCTAACTGAATGCAGTTATTTGGCTGTCATGAAATGCACCTTATGGTGATAAACTTCAGCCATAAAATTGGAAGACTATCACATAAACATGTTTCATGAAGAAATACACTAACAGAATTCACTGCTGGTTTATAGTTGGAAAACTGTGTTCTATTTATTATGCTGCAATTTTTACAGTAAGCCAGGTTCCAAAGCTCATTACATTTTACAATGAAGTAATTATGTGGTGTTGATTCTTCTCCTTCAACCAACAGGTCTATCTAATTAGTGTACAATAAACTGAAATACCATGATTAACGATGGAGGATACTAAGGATACTAAGACTGGCTGCAGCTTCAGTGTACTTTAGAGACAGGGGGAACTGCACAGCTAGACCCCCACCATGTGCCTGGGTCAGGTACCTCACAGGGTGTTGCTCATGGGGAAACCTCTTCTGACTTTGCACCCTCTCCTCTGCAAACATGTCCTAATGCAGACACTACAATAAGCATATTGCAGTTCATATTTGTATGCATTAAATCTTGAACTTGATATAAAACCTGCATTTTCTTTTCATTACTTATCAGGCATTTTATCTTTTAGATAAATTTCTTGTTCTTGTAGTCTTAAAGGATATGGTGTTCATAACACTTACTGAAGGTTAAGCTATAAAACTACCCAAAACAATAGCTTCAATAAACTCAGAAACATTGGCTTATCTTCAGCATAAGTCAACCTCACTGCAGTGCAATGTTTTTAGCTTGGCATTTTATTGGTTATGGAAGATGTTCTGAGCCACAAGGAGTCTCAGTCCTGCTGGAAGTCAAAAAGAATTTTAGACTTACCCTCCATTTGTGCTTTTGAAGATTCCCACTGTGAGTTTGAATGGATGCCTGTGAATAATATTTAAAATATGGGGTCACTTTTCTACTGAATTAACCAGTAGCAGGATGTGGATATTACTGTGCTTGTAAAACATTCACCCAAAGAAAATTACTTTATCTAAGAGAGGCTGTGATCATGGAGTGCTCTTAGGCTGCCCAGGTAAACAGTTGAGCAAAAATAGTATTTCAGGAGTATTCTCAAAGCAAGGGGTTTCTTGGTACATAGTTCCCCTGTTCCAACTTTAAATGTGTAAATTGGACAACATGCAGAGGTTCCCTGGAATGGCAGAAAAAGATTGATGAAAGGTATGCTTTAACTAATCAAAAGGAAAAGCAGCCTCCTTTGGGCCATTGCAACTCAGAAAAAATGTAAACTACATAAATCTCAGCTGCAGTTCACGTATCTGCTAGAAGAAGAGGAAATAATTAAAATAGTCTTGACTTCTTTTTTTAGATATAAAGGTTAGCCTTCTCTCAAAATTATTTAATATTTTCAGACTTCTTGCAGCCATTCATGACATTAGACAGTCTTATAATGATAAAGATAAAATTAATGTCTCACTTTTATGTAAGACTTATCAGGACAACATTAATCATTGCTTGGTTAATTCAGCAGATGAAGAAAAATAATCGCCAAGTCTCAAAGAAACAGGGAATGTTTTTACAGGCCCATTACATCTCCACATTTGCTAACCTTGCTAGAGCTACTGAAGCTCAGAAGATGTAATTAATACAACTGAAATCATATTATTCTTTGCTAAAAAAAAGCAGGTTCTAGTAGATGAAGTAAAGTTTCTGATTTCAGAGAGGCCAAGCAGGGGCTTTTGTGGTCAAATTAGGAAAAAACTGAATCTTCATGTTAGCACTAAACTAGAAAATATAAAGAATTCTGATTAGGAACTTATTAAAACAAGGCAATTTCAAGATTTCTAGGAAGATTTTTTTTTCTTTTTCTTAATTTCCTTTTTTTACTGATTCATTTTCTGATATTCATAGAATCATAAAACGGTTTGGATTGGAAGGAATCTTTTAAAGGTCATGAAGTCCAGCCCTCTTACAATGAACAGGATCATCCTCAACTAGATCAGATGGCTCAGAGCCCCATCCAACCAAACCCTGATGGTTTCCATACCTCTCTGGGAAACCTGTTCAAAGAGTGTTTTACCACACTCTTTGTAGCATACTCCTTCCTTATACCCCACTTAAATACATCCTCTTTTAGTTCAAAACAATTTCTCCTTGTTCTGTTGCAACAGGCCCTTATAAAAGTTTTTCACCCACCTTTCTCACAAGCTGCAGTAAGGTCTGCCTGGAGCCTTCTCTTCTCCAGGCTGAACAACCCCAGCTCCCTCAGCCTTTCTTCCCTTGTCCCTGAGGGCAGTTTCTCAGAAGGCAGAAGAATAGCTAGAATATGTATCCATTCTGAGATGCTGTTTTGCCTTTTGTCTGCCCATACTTGAAAAATGTGTATCGGTTTACATTTTAAAAAATAGAAAATCAGAAATGCCATTGCTCACAAAGTAGGCAAAACCAGCAGTTTCATTTGTATCCTATAACATGCAACAAAAAAAAAAATAGATGGGAAAATTGTATGAAAAATTACAGTACAAAACAGTCTGACTAGAGATAAAAACTTCAGAAATATGAGAGTTCCCTAATAGAACTGGCTATATTCACATGAAGAAAGTAATTAGAAAAATGACAGATAAACATCAGGGCAGAGATCATTGAGGAATTATGATAAATTTCTTGTTCCTCTGATCATTAATCAGAGAGAGATTATCAAGAGATATAGGTGTTGTTGATCTCTTGAGATATGGGAATCCTGGATTTCTGTCTCTGCTCCATGAGTTATTTACGTTCTCCTGTTATCCACCTTTCAGTTCTACAGCAGACTTGAAGCATTCCATTTAGTTAGTTAGAACAAGTGAAATGATAAGAGATGAAAAAAATATGCAGAAATCAGAACAGTTGATGGACAAGGCAGCATAAGACCCTGTATCTGGCAAAGGAATATTTTAAGCAGCAGAAAGTATTTTTCATGCAGTTCCTACTGCACCAGTGTAAAAAGTTTAAGCAGGTAATAACACAGCAGGCTGACCATTTGGAAGGGCTTTTTTTCAAAGTGGGCTTTAGAATTTTAGACAGATTTTTGAATTTTGGCTTTCAATTATACTTAGTCCTAGGGGAATTAATTATAAATATTAAATAAATGTACATTAACAGATAGGTCAGGACACAGTTTGAACCTTTTAAATATAAGATTTTAAGATTGCTGCAGTCTAGACCTGATTAGAGATGAAAAACAAGTAAGATTAAATTACCAGATCCCATAACAGTGGTGTATTAATTGCCCCAGGTGTTCCTTATGATGTGCCATGATGTTTAATGAGTTCATTAATGACTTGGAAAGGTGAAAGGATAGCATTTCAACAAAGTCTGTTGAGGCCACTAAGTTGTATACCTTTACAGGACCTGAGGAGACAGTAGAGAGTATTAAAGAAACTTAAATAAGATAGGTGAAAAGTCAGAGTGATAACAAAGAGCATCAAAATCTAACTGCAAAGAAAAGGAATCTGTTCAACCTGGAAAGCTTTAAGCTGATTATAACATCTAAAGGAGACCTGGGACTTCATTGTACACAGACCAACGTGCAACTGCAGTTGAAACAGCAAATCAGCTGTGGGACTGTGCAGTGGGCAGTGGCAATCATGAATGTGGAGAGCAGTGGAATGCTACAGGGACAGAGATGTAACACGGTGGGCTGGTGTCACCCAGCCTCCACATGGATGCTGAAGGAGAAAGAAAAGACTCTCCCTAGAGATGATAAAAGCTGCTCACTCTGCATGAGTCTGTACAATACTGGATGCTCTGGAGCAGGCAGTCAGGGACCCACAGCTTGAGCTTTTTTGTAAAGTGAGGGAGCCATTTGGTGCAAGCAAGCAGCATAAAGCTCAACCCTTTTTCAGTATTTCAGGTGTGAAATTCACTACCATTAGAAATCTTTGAGACAAAGAATTCAGTAAGAGAAAAAATGATTGGACAATAATATCGATATCAAGACTACATAAACCTATCATAAGTAGTGTCTTTTAAAAATGGTAAATACTTATCACATAGCACTCACTGGCTGTGAGGTTTGTATAACTTCCTCTGAAGCTCAGCGTGCTAGATGTATTATTTGGACAGAAGAAGTTGGAGATAACTTACATTTCTGAGCCCAATACAGAAAAGATATTTTTAGTCCTACCATAACATATTAATAAGGACAACAAATATATACCGAGATAATCTTCAAAATTACTGACCTGATCTTTAAAAATCCACTTATTTTCTTATGCCTATGTAAACCCAGACAACTGCAAACAGAAGACCACCTCTCCTCAGCAGAAATCCCTCTCAAACTTCAGTTGAAATCTGAGATATGTAATGTTTTCTTTTTTGACTTAGTGTTTTATATATTTATATTTGGTCAAGTACAATCCCTTTCCCCCATCAATGTCAACATTTGACAAAATACAAAAAAGTGCTTTGGAATGCTAATAAAAAATCCACCCCTGCATAACCCTGTCCGGATATGAGCAGACATCTGCATGACTTCCAGCCTCACAACCTCTTCTTTAAGCACTCACCAGTAGTTCCAGCAGGCTGCCAGCCACCAGGTCTCCTCACAAAACTTACAGCTGGGTCAGAGATGGAGAAACCTTGGCATAGTGATGAGTGATGGAGAAACCTTGGCATAATCTGTCTTTTCCAATAACGGGGTGTGTGTTCATGTGCTCAACATTAACCAATAAACACTTCCATGTGTGTGAGAGCAGAGGAATGTTGGCCTTGGAGGAGGCAGAGGAGCAGTAGTTCTAGAGGAGAAAGGCACGGTATGTCACCTCTCCTCCCAGCCACAGCCTGAGTATGGCATTGCCATGCTTCTAAATCCAGATAAAGTTTCCAGTGCCACTCTGCAGAAAGTATGTCCCATGAGCTACTGAGGTGAGGAGAGAGGGTGGTGTTGGGGACTTGTATTTCCTCAGAACTGTGCTTTGTTATGTTTTTTGACATAGCTACTTCCCTAAGAGGCTCCAACCTGTCAGAATGCTGAAAATGTCTTCTGTTTTCACCTCAGGGAAAGATGCACAGCTGAATCTAGGAATGGCTACGTAAGTGATGTTGGTTCTATGATTTGAGCCCTGAAAGGTCTTAAACAGTCAGATTTATTGTCTATCCAATTTTATGACTCTTAGTTGTATTTATTCTCTGATGTTTACCATCAAATGTCTCTACATGAGCTTTGGTTTGTAGGCTTTCATATTGCTAAATCACTTTTTAAGCTTGAGATGTAGCTTCTGTTGAACATCAATCCCTTGAGATACACCATTAACATGAATCATTTCTGAAAGTACGTCGTGCAATATGAACTTCATGTGGAGTCAATCATTCACTGTGATTGAAAGAAGAGATGACCTTCACAGAAGCAACATATCACAGCTGAATATCCCAAGACCCTCTTCTCTACTGTCAGCTGTGGCTGCCTTTGGAGCTCATGCAGACTTAATCACCGCACAAATACAGGTTGAAGATGATTTTGCTTTACATGGTTAGGTCAGCGGAGCTTTAAATAAAGGATTGACAAAAACTGAGCCCTTCACTGAGTCACAGAGTCATTTTATGGCTTCAATGCAGCTTTCACAGTGGACTTAATGGTAAGGGTTGAGTTGCACTTTGGTTAGTTTGTTTCCTTTTCCTCAATGTCCATTAAGCAAAATCTTTTTTTAAAGTCATGGCAACAGATTTTTTTTTTTTTTTGTGTTCTTATTGAACAGGCCTAGATTTGCAGGGGCACAGGGGCATCTCCCTCTGCCAGCTGTGGATCTGGACACAAGGCTGGATCCTGCCTGCCTGAGCTTGTGGTGAGAGAAGAAGGCATTAGCTTGATCACCTTATTAATTTGACAAGTGCTTTTAGCTGGCCAGTACTTTAGCACAACTCCCTTTGTAGGGGGAGATGGTATTTTACATTAGCTCCCATTCCTGTACAACTACTGTAAAAGTGGATCGGGTGAAAAAATAGAATTGCTATTAAAAGGCATAGGTTTTATAACTGATTCTGGTTTGGGTGTCCTTTGGGATCCTGGATTTGTCATTCACCCTTCCAGTACATCAGCTCTTTCTCCTGTAAATTAGCCTAATTATATGTTCCTGCTTTATAAAATCAGTGGGAGGCCTGGTTCAGCCTGGTTCAGCCTGGTTCATTCATTAATGATTTAAAAGAGCTTGGAGATTACTGGGTGTAAAGGGGCATAAAAGGGAAGTTAAATGCAAAGGAGAGATCTGAGAGAAAAGAAAAAAAAGAAAAAAAAAAACCAAAATGGTGTCAGTTCCACCACTTTCAGAAAATTAGTTTTTCCCACTCCTCATGTGCTTCATTCCACAATATAAAATGTTACAAATATTTTCTTTTTCCTTTTGGTAAGCAGCCAGGGTTTGGGGACACTCTTCTCATTTGTGAATATATCATTTTATTCTGAAGATCATCTGATTTATAAGAGTAATTATCTGCTTCCTAAGCAGTATTTCTGCTGCTGAATTACCATATTTCAACAAATATAAGTACCTCAACAAGAATAAATATGCAGCTTTTATGTGTCTAATTTCACATTTGCTCTTTATTTTAAAATTAATCAGTTACAGCAATTACTTCCTAGATATTTGAATGAAAAAAAAAAAAATCATCATTTGCATATAAGATTTAGCCAATACATGCAGGATACTCTCAACAGTAGTAAGACTTATTGACCCCACAGTATTCTTTTCAATTAATTATGGCCAGCATCAAATTGATCACATAATTTGAAATAATTCAAAAGGAGGTGCAAAAAATTCTAAAAAGGCAATTACTGAGTACCTTCCCCATACAGAAAGTTTCATCTCAGCTCCTCCTTTTGAATAATGTGACACAACATAAGAATTTTGCAGCTCCAAAATTGAGAAAACATATTATTAACATGATTCTGAATAATCCTATTAGTTTCATAGCTAGATAAAATTGTAAAATTAATGCAAAATCTTGCTGCTGACAATTAGGCAAACACTAATATGTTAAGGCTGCATTTGGGAAAATATTTTTGTATTGTGCGTTTAATGTACTATTGAGAAAAAAGTGAGATGGATAATAGAAAAAGCATTGACATGGTATTTAAAGAGTAATGAATTGAGGGTTGTTTGCAGCAAGAAATGCCATGCCCAAAGGTGATGATTTCAAATTCAGAGTGTTATCCTGTTCATTGCTCACTATGCAGGGTGACCCAATGTGTAGATATGTCCCACTATCATACATATTGCTTATACTCAAAAGCAATTTAATTTTTTCCTACTAGATATTGAAATGAAGGAATATTCTTTGTACATCATCGCTCATGACTGTGGCATTTAAAGGTCATAATGAAAAACATCTTCCAAGCAATTACTATCAACATCTGAGTATTGACTGATAATGATTATGTATTGTTAAAAGTATTTTCTCTGAAATAGAAATAAATGTTTTTCATATTGGTTCTTGCATCTCAGAGAAATAGAAAAAGATAAGGTTTTTAGTATTTATTCCTCTGTCTGCTCGTGGATGTGAACAACCCTTTCAGAGTTTAATCTTTATGGCAATATTTTCTTTATAGATATTACAGCCTTGAGTTGAGATTTAAACATCAAATACAGTAAATTTTAGTGTTCAGAACTGACAACAGTGATAATAACTAAACATCCCTAAGGCTGTGTGCCAGCAAAGAGTTCTAAAAGTAACAAAATACATAGCATATCATCAAAGTCAATTGTCCCCTTTCATTTCTTGAGCCTCTGCCATGATATTTTCAGATTGCCCATAGAAACTAAGAAGAAAGACAGGATAGCTAATTGATATCAGCTAGTTCTAGGTGCTAGGAAAAACTGAAACAGTCCAGTGCAGCAAGATGCAGCTCTCTTAGAGGTGGGCTGGTTCCCAGAGAACATCTATGATCTTTTGGCCATCACAAGCCTTGTGGTACCTGTAAGTATAATTGCTACTTTCAAGTCAGGTTAAACCAGGTAACAACCACATTTGTCTTTATTTCAGAACAAGACCAGACTGTGTCTCCATCACAAACCAGTACACAAGGTTGGGATAAACTCTGAGCTATGAGAGCTGTAGGCGTGTTTTGGTATTGCTTTATTTTATTTTTTTTTCAGCAGCAGACAAAATAACCCTTTGTTCCTGTTTGTTTCTGCTCTTTCTTCTCTTCTGCAATTGCAAGTTGGGCAGTAAGGCTGTGTGCTAAGGTAAATCCATGAAAAAATCCACTATTGGTGCTTTTAAATTTATTTTAAGGTTTGCAAATATAAGAAAAGGAATTATTACCTTGGAGCATGACAGTGATGAAGCATACATTATAATCCATAAACATTTGCACTGGTAATTCAGAGAGGACTTAATGCAGTATAGAGAGGCTAAAACAAGATAGAAACAGGTAAAAAGTGCAGATAGTGGAAGGACCCTTTTAAATTATATTTGTCACTGGAGAAAATATCTGTAGAACTACATAGTTTTGAGTTTTCCCTGGAGTCTGAATGGAAATACAGAGAGTATTGTTCTGACTTATTTGTAAATATATTTGAGTTAGATTCCACTACAAAGGCAGCAGGAAATCTCAGAAGATAGCAAAGGAATTGTGGAAGTGTGGCTAAGGGACAGCGTTTCAGGACTAGGTAGAAAAATTTGAAAAGGTGATTAGGGATTATGAGCAGTCTCCTTTTGACTGATTCCTAACATGTTCAGACAAGCAAGAACTGATTAAATTCTCTGAGGATAAACAGAAATACGAGGCAAATTTCTAATGATATTTAATTTTTTCTGCTGCTGGAAACAGCTCACCAAACTCGAAGAATTTAATAACTACTTAGCCTTAAAGATTAGCACTATTACATGCACAGAACTGACACAGAAAGCATGAGTAGCCCAAGGAAGTAGCTTCAGTATTAATTACAGTAATTATTTATGATGTATTTGTTAAGCAGTGACAGTGCACTTAGGACTGTGTACAACTGAACCAATGCCTGAAGCAAGCAGGTGCTGACCATCTGCATCTTGGGTCTTTGGTGGATAATGAAAGTGTTGACAAGGGACACTAAGCTGGAAAGGAAACTGCTCATATACTCATAGAAGATGATTAATCTCTTGAAATACTTATATTGTTATAATACCTAGTGGTTTTAAAGTTTGGATACTTTCTAATAATTTATTCTTACAAAGAAACAACAAATAATAGCTGTATTAATATATAGGACACTGACATTTTCATGGTTAGGGCATGATCATCCTCCTGTTCTCAGCCTGAATCCTGTTCAGTTCTGAGACCTTCACTAAAATAAAGACATTGGGGTGCCAGGGCATGTCCAGAGGAGGGCAATAAAGGTGGTAAAGGGTCTGGAGCACAAGTCTAATGAGGAGTGGCTGAAGGAGCTGGGGTTTATCATTCCCTACAACTGCCTGAAGGAAAGTTGTAGCAAGGGGGTCTCTTGGGTTGGTCTCTTGTCTCAGGTAACAAATGACAGGACAAGGCAGAATAGCCTCAAGTTGCAGCAGGGGAGATTTAGCTTGGGTGTAAGGAAAAATTTATTGAGTGAAAGGGTTATCAAGCATTGGAAAACACTGCTCAGGGAAGTAGTTGAGTACCTGCTTGGAGGAATTTAAAAGACATGCAGACGTGGCACTTAGGGACTTATGGTTTAGAGGTGGGCTTGGCTTGGCAGTGTTAGTTTAGTGGTTGGAGTTGATAATTTTAAAGGACTGTTCCAACTTAAATGGTCCTCTGATTCAAATGAATGAGGTACCTAAGGTCTAAACCCAGCTTCCCACAGTTTTAACAATTTCAGTCCAGTTTACTTCTTTTAGCTGAGATCTACTCATTTGTTTTCCCTCCCCTTCCAATCTTGCTCCTTTCCCTCAGTCCCCTTCAACCAGTTACCCATCTGCTTGATCAGGATTTTTATTGTTGCTGTGCTGAGACTCACCTCTAGCACTGATGTGTAAGGGACTACTCTTCATTTATTGGAAACTAGTGGTATATCCAATAAATTTACTGACCTCCTCCTCATTTAGGGTACTCCTCAGGTACTAGGATGCCTGTATTTTTCTGAATACTAGGGTCATGACAACATTTCTTATCTTGATGGATTAACGTAGGTAAGCTTTTTGGAAGACCTGATACTGAAGGAGGGATTTGAAAGACCAGAGGATCAGAAATGGAAGGAAATTCCACACTTATATGTAGCAGCAAGACAAAGTATGCTTGTGGATGATGTAAAAGACTATAAAAGTGGTATTAAGACAAATCTGTGAAGCATAAATGTAGGAAGACTGTATTGATTTTCAATGGACAATGAACGAATGACACAGCAGAACAAATAATATGGTAAAAAAATAAATATCCTGTTCATGACCTCAGATGTACAGCTGAATTATCCCAGCTGTTTGGGATAGTATATCTCAGTTGAGCCATGGTAACTGATTATCTACTAAGTTTTCAATTATGGGAAGCATAAAGTAAAATGTACAGGCTTCAACCTCTGCTAGAGATTTTCAGCATGAGGTGCATCTGGTGTGAGTATTTGGCAGTGGTTTAAGTCATCATAACTCAGTTGTTCATCCAAGTTCTTAGATACACAGGTATGGGCACACTGAATTTTGCTATTTGCTATCTTCAGAATAGGAGAGTTTGCAGATTCACTGTTCTGCATAAATGCTTGTGGGAGCTCTCTGGCCACAGAAAGCAACACACAACTTTCCCAGCATTGTCCTGGAAAAGGCTGTGAGAAGATCAGAGAAAAGAATGATAAACAATTCTTATCTTCACTTGCTGCACCTTTTTGTTGTGAACCTGTGGGATGAGTTATGGAGATTTGTTTACCAAAGGGTGGCTTCTTAATTAACCAATAGTAATAGTATTTAGATGGAAGGACCAATTGGGTCCACCTGTATTGTGACTGTCTGTAAGGGTGATGGGTTTCTTAAGAAGTACAGTATAATAAAGTGATAGATCAACCTTCTGAGAATCTTGGAGTCAATGCTAATTATTACCCAGCTGGGAGCCTGTGGCAACAAATGCTTAAAAGACACATTTTTGATCAGTGATTTATGAAAAAACAAACACAGTCCAGACATCCTCAGACAAATATGTGGAGCCAAAGCAAATGTTGCGAGTCCTAAACAGAGAGCTCCCTGATGTGTCAGGCCTGTGATTGTCCTGCAGAAGCAAAAAGCCTCAGAGTTCTTCTGTTCACTTGTCTGTGATGGTTTCACACCATCAAACTAATCCAGGGAAGAGCCAGTCCCAACATTTTCACTGGCACCAGTACATTCCACATGCATATTTACTCTGTCATCAAACTAAAGATAAATCTGGTATCAATATTGATTTTTTAATTTATAAATTATAAACATAGATTAAATACAAGCTGCAGCATTTTTTCTGAGTTCACAAAATGGAGGAATTTCAAAAACTGTAACACTGCCTCTCTTACCAACGATTTGTAACCCATAATTACATTGATACATGTGCCGTGTCAGCACCAGCAGTGAAATTCATAGTATTTTTTATGTGAAATGTACTGTTTTATTGCATTAATTCACATTTAATGTGTACATAGTAATAACCATAAAATACGATAAGCAAAGTTATGTATTTTCTTCAGAACCTTCATTTAGAGAGCTTTTAAAAGAGTCCAAGGAAATTAAAATATCAGTCAGTTTACCTCCAGGATATAGAGCCAAAGCACTATGCACTATAATTTCTTTCACAAGCAGTCCCTTCCTCTCATAATATCCTACCTCTGATAAAATACAGTAGTCATAATACTCGCACATGTTGTTAAAACTGCTGTGCACAAACCTCAGATTTTAGAACTTGAGGAGGCTGCATCACTGGAGAGAACCTGTGTCACTCCTAGTGGCTCAAGGGAGGGAGTGCTGTAATGAAGGTATGAAATTCAACAATTTCTTGTCAATAGCATCCATAAAGCAAAGATGTCACACTTTGGAATCAGCTCTTCTTGATAAGGTGCATAAACGAATAAGGACGAAATGGAGCCAAAGTCTTCAACTCCCCTGTCTTGGAAAGAGAAACAGCAATGATAGGGTCTATGGAAGATTAAAAAGAACCAATATATTTTTGTCTTTCCTTTGTCTTATTTTACCAGCTGCCAGGGCTAAATTACAAAAATGTAATGTCACGTAATGATCTAAATTGAACACAAATCCCCTCTTAGTTACAAAAAACAAGAAAAAGAAAAAAGGCCCCAGTGCAGTCCAAGAAATACACCCTCATTCAAGAAAGAAGTAAAAATAGTTGCAGCTTTTTCTGACATTGGAAAAAACTTTTGATAGAGATAACAAAACAATTAACTCTTCTTTACAGAAATGAAAATAAAATGTAAGGAACATTTTTATTTGTTAGTAATTTAATTTGAATTACACATATGAAAACCAAGCAAGTAGTTGAATAGTTAAGTAACAATTGCACATAGGATTTAAACTAAGTGTGAAAGCAGGAACCAGAAGTAGAGAATAAATATCACTGGAATCTGAAAGAAAAAAGCATCCTCTGATAGATTATGATTCACGAGTTGGATGGATTTACTTGGAATGACAGAAGCACGCAACATTTGATGGCAAGAAACGGGCATAATCAGAGCTGGTTTTTATCAGCTTTGGGTTGCCAGAACTTTGTGCCAGTACCTGTCACAGATCAGAAAGAATTTCTCTCTACTGCAACAAAATATTCAGTAAGAAAAGCCATTTTCTTGCCTTCCAACTCCTGAACATTTAAGACTGGTGTAAAGAGAGAAGCTGACTTGGCACAGAAACATAAGAGTTGCCCCCATGATTCTGAACAATATAAATTCTACTGCAGGAAGGAGGTTCCACAGCAACATTTTCTTAGGTTTTTGATATCAGCTAACTAAATAGTCTTAGCTCAGTAAGAAAATCTCTTTCACATTACACAAGAAAATAAATGACAGGAACAGTACCAGAATTAAATATGCCTTTAATTTGGACAAAGTTCCATATATTACTACCACTCACAACTTTTCACTCCACATATTTTTTTTTTAACTATTTCTTATTATTTATACCCACCCTTTAAAACTCTTTTAATTTGAAATTTCTCCGTGAGGTTCACAACTTTCCTTGTGTGGAAATCCATGGACCTGTTATACCTCTTGTGACTGAATGGGATTCCTGGTAAAACATGCATGGGGAGGTTCATGTCCACTGGTGCAAAATATCAGAAGAAAGCACTTAGTACAAGACTGCAGGGCAGTGACACAGATAAACTCCAAAGCAAAGCACTGAGATCTCTTCTCCTTCCAGAGAAGACTTTTGATTCTCTTTGGAATTTGTTAGTCACCCTTGTGTTCAGCTGATTAATTTTGTTTGTAGATGTCCTGAAGATTATATTGACAGCTATTCCTGCTTACATCTTAAGTGGCAAGATGTTGAAGAGTATGAGTTGACATGATATGACAAATGGAAAAACTAAATGCACTGTTGTGTAGCACTTAAACTCATCTCCTGATCACCCTGTGGCATTTTGGCTGTGTTGGGACCGGAAGTCAAGTGAATGGATGACATTTGGTTTTGTTAAAATAACTGTGTTATTGCTGATTTATTGCTAAATTCCTTCATAAGTACACAGATTAGCAGGGAAGATGAAAGTTAACTAGTCAGAAGAATTGTGGAGTTCTTGAGTCTCATTGGTAATTTCACTGGAAAATACATCATGTAAGCCATAAATTTAAAACAATTATGAAGAAAGAAAGCCAGATGGAATAAAAGCTTTATTGAAAATGACCACACAGTGCATATATCTACAACTATTACAAATTATAGTATCCCTTTTAGATACATCTGCAGATTTAAGACCTGATCTTACTTCTACTTTAGTGTAAATCAGAACAGCAGATCCCCTGAAATTATCAGACTTACATTGGGTAAAGGAAAAAGTAAAATTTTCAGAGTAAAATCAAGAATTGCACTGTTATATAGCAGATAGTATAATCCATATCATATAAATGTATTGCAATTTTCAGTAGAAAAGGTCTAAATCTAGGTAGCATCTTCTTTTCCCCCTAGTAACTTTTTTTCTGTGGCAAATGAAAGTAGATTTTCTGAAAACAAATTAATTTATCTAAAAAATGTTATTTCTAGGTACACTTGTTTCTAGGCAATTTTTTAGGTATCAGAGATTATTGATTTATGGAGCAGATACCCAGGAAACAGATATCGACCTATACAGAGCCCCCTAATAGTGACCACATTAATTATCCTCATTATTGGAAGGGGAAAGGTCCGAAATGTGCCACAATACCAAAATCTTCAAAAATAAAAACAATATGAAATGGTGAAAGAGTGAAATAAAAATGAAAAGCAGCCATCAGCGGAGTATAACACTTTCAGGAAGACAATTTAGAGAGGCTCCATATTAGAGATACAGAGAAAATATATGCAATCATTAAAAATATAAATTAGAAACAAAAAATCAGCTGGCCTATGTTAAATACTAAAGCAGAGAAAACTGTCAGAGGTGAAGACTGGGAGCTGCATCCAAACAAACAGAAGAGAAAAGAGTATAAATGTCAGAGAGCTGAATACAGAGATGCTGTATGACAGGCCAGAAGGGATTTGAAGTAGTAACTGTAAGGACAGGTAACCTATTAATAAAACTTTTTTCAAACATACCATTACCAGAAAGCCTGACAGAGATTCAGATGGGACCAATAGGCAATCAAGGCATGAAAGGAATGTTCAAGGAAGATGAGGCTATTGCTGGAAAGCTATATTAATTTATTGCATCAGTGTTCATTACAGAAGAGAATGAGGTCCTGATATCAGTCATTCCTTATGGGAGATAAGGCTGAGGAATTGGCTCAAATTCAAGTGTCAATAGAAAAGGCTTTAGAGCAAATTGACACACTGAGCAGTAAGAAATCTCCAGGAACAGATGGTATTCACTGAAGATTTATAACGGAGCCCAAATATAAAATCGCTACACTACTAACAGTGGTGTCTAACCTATTGCCAGAGGAACAGAAGGTGGGAAATGTGACACCAATCTTTATGAAGGACTCCAGAGAGATCTTGGATCTATAGACTGCAGGTCTGCTTTCTGTACAGGCAAAATGGTAAAACTGTAATATAGGATGATATTAATAGACATCTGGACAAAAAAAGTATATTGCACAATACACTGTTCTAGTGAGGGAAGATATTTCTTACAAATACATTTGAATTTTTTTTAACTCTCAACAAGCATGTGGATTACAGTGATCCTACTGCTATAGAGTACTTGGATTTTTAAAAGGCTTTTGATGTATTTCTTCATTAAAGGTTTCTACAAAATAAATTACCATGGGGCTAACAGGAAGCTGTTGCCATGGATTAGTAATGACTTAAAGGCAGATGACAAAGAATAGCTGTAAGTGGTTAACTTTCTCAACCAACAAGTCCCCTAAATATCTGTAGTTGGATCTGTATGGCTCATCATTCTCCTGTGCTACCTGGCAAAGGGACTTTCTGAGGTGTAAGACATCAGGGACTTCCAGAGCTCACTGTAAAGAACAGTGAAGTAAAATGGCAAATAAATCTCATTATCAATAAGTGCAGGATAATGCATTTGGAGTAAATCAGTCTTGATAACTAAAATAATGGGCTCTGAATGTACTATTTCTATCCTGGACAGAGAATCCAGTGTTACTGGGGTTTATTCTATAAAATAATCTGCAAGTTGATGGCATAATTGGAGTCAACTACAGTTGTAGGATTTTTTAGGAAACAAACTGAGAGCAAAACAGAAAACAACAATAAAACTCATATGTATAACACATTTAATGCTGCATACAAGTCCAGTTACCCTGTTTCAAAAGCCTTTCAGTAGAACTAAACAGAGGTAAAGATGGCAATAATCTTGGCAAAAAAAACCCATCAGCACATTTTATGTTAAAAACACGACACATTTATAAAACAAAAAATTGTTTCAAGAGTGTAGGTAGTGAATTGTTATTCACTGATTTTCATCACGTTAAGAAATGGAGCACATTCCGAGCACAGCAGTTTTAAAGCAAACAAAAGAAAATGCTTTAATACATAATATAACTGTGGAACTCATTGCTTCAGGGTGGAGACCAAAATTAAAATGAATCAAGAAAAGGATTAGATGAGTCCCTGGGGAAGTGGCTCATTAATGAATTTAAACACAATTCTACAGATGTTGCCTCTGTTTCAGGAAATCCAAACAACGAACAAAAGCTAGAATAGAATAGAAGGGGAAAAAGATGCCTCTATATGCTTTGTTTCTCAAGTACCTGTCTTTGCCTTCTGTTAGAAACCTTCATGTCACCAGAAAGGCAAGGTCTTCTATAGCTAAGAATTAATCAGTAGTAGTATGCACTGTAAAGCTTTTTTGTCCTACGTTGTTAGCAGGATGACATTAATAGTGAGCTGAAGTACAACTTCAATTTATGAATACTTGCTCTGCTGCTTTCAAACTGTAAATTTAGCTTGTGCCTAACTGAAGAAACTTTTAAACTTTTTTTACTTTTGCTACTTGTTCTCACTTGTGCAGAAATGTAGACCAGTAAGATCTCTTCTGCTTTTGGATTTGGTTTAGTAGAACTGGTCTTTGTTTCTATAGAAATGTTTAGAAGAAGATAAACTACTGATGATCACATTGTTTAAAAAGGTCTAAAACAGGTTGTAGGGGTAAATACATGGCAGGACCTGTATCTGTTCACAAAAAAACATAGACATAATGCATAGATAAAACCAGAGATGCCAACACAACAGATTAAAGTACCAATAAATTTATTTGAGTTCCTGAATAGGAAAATAAAAGGGCAAAGAAAATGTACTTTCTACACTTCCTAATAACTTCTAATGAGCAAGAAATGGAACAGGGAAATCTGTTGTCTTGTGTGAGTTATATTTCCAGACTTGAGAAATAAGCAAAATTCCTTTGTTTTCCACTATTTGTCTCAGAAGTATGCAATTTTCCCCCCAGCCCAAAGGTCATCTTCTAATTAGACTGCCAGGAGACTTCCTGTGCAGCACCTCCTTTCTTGAGAGCTCCTGCCTAACTTATGCCCCTATAAGTGAATAAAAGATATGTTCCAGCTTTTCCTCTTTCCATGGTGGAGATAAGAGGATATAAAGAGACTCCATCAACTTCAGTCAAAAACCTGAGATATCTTGGGGTAACGCAGACACAAATGCAGAACAGCAGAGAGCAAATTCCTCTAAGTGTGTATCATGGATACAAACAACTAGTAGAAAGCCTGTTCAAGCAACATCTTCCTCAAACAGCTCCAGATCCTGTAGGGTTATGCTGGAAAAAAAAGGTTTTCTACTGCTTTGTGTAACTCATATGAAAGCTATTTACACAGTCATAAATCAAATTCCTAATTTTAGGCAGACACAACAGATCAGGTAAACTAAGCTACTTCTCTGAATGAAATTTCACTTGCACAGCTGCACTAAATTGTGCCACATGCACACAACCCCCATGTGCTCTGTAGTTAAGGGCAGCTGTGCTGAGGGGATGGCTGCTGCACAGACACTAAAAGGGACACAGCTGGCTGCACTCATCTCACTTCACACTACCCTGTAAAAAAAAAAAAGTATTTCTACTCTAAGGAAACCTTTTAGGCTGTCTCTAGAGTCTGCACACCCTCCACAGGGAGGTTCATCTTCTTTTCTCAGGTAGTATCTAGGATGGGATTAATTGGTCTGTTTTTTTCCATTGGGTATTAGAGGAAGCCTAGCTGAGGGGTTTATGCTGGGTGTGTTTTGCTTGATTAGGTGAGGAGACTCCTATCCATGATTTTTAAAAAACAAGCATAGCTTGTGTCACAGAAATTGTTGTTTGAGTGGAGTAGATACAGTTTGTACCTCAGACTTTGGCTTCCTCAGAAGATACTAAACAAAATATAAATGGTGCTTCTTGAACAATACTTGTAACCTTATAGTGTAAATGTTAAATAGAAACTGCACGGTCTCAATAAAGCTAGAGGCTGCTATAATGAGCTATTCAATTCAGCACAGAGCCCAAAGGTAGCAATCACAGTGCACTTCAATTCTTTAGTCCCACTGCTGTGTAACAGCATCAGTACCGAGTTGCCATCAGCATGAGAATGATGTTCTCCTCTCCTTATCTCTCCTTCCCCAAAACTCACTTACATATGAACTGCTGTATCTAGCTCTGCAAAAGTCACAGAGAAGCATCTGAAAGACTACCTGAAGCCTTTTATTTTATATTCTGCCTCCCAAGGACTTTTCTGAAAGTTGAAATGTGTGTAACAGATAGGAAATAAACTATGACATAATCTAGGGAATTAGTAGAATGCTAACAGCTGAGAGAAATAAAGGAGCTGCAGCTTGGTTTAATTTATGGGAGAACAAAGACAATCCCCGATACCACATCTTCCCTAAGCTTTATTATTCAGTGCCAATAAATTGTGAAAATTGGTGCAATGAAGTCCAATTTGAAAATAGATATTATTTTGCATTATTATGCAAAACATACATAGTGGTATCACATAAATATAGCATCTACTATGAGATTTACACTTTGCAACTGTGCACTTGACAAACATTTTTCATTCTTGCTTGCAATTGATACCCTAGTATGTTTTCTGAATGTATTTTTGTCTCACAGAAGTATAGTGCCATGTCGTATTACATTCCACATGTAAGCAGTTCAGAGAATATATGCCAGCCACCAGCATTGTACAAGTCAAAAGTGATTTACCATGGATATATGTGCCTCTTGATGAATATTTCTAAGATTATACAGCTGTTGTTTATCAAGTATCATTTATAAAGCATTACACGACAGTAGGTTGTAAAGAATGCATGTGCAAGCTTGTAAAATGAAACATAATGCTTGGCAATTTAAAAAATATATTCATTGTAGATTTAATTGTTGAATAGTTATGTTGATTTATACCACACAAATGGGGACTTTATGATTCACAATGACTTAGCAGACAATGAACTTCATTGCACCACTAAAGTTGGTTTATGGGATTTAGTTGCAAAAAAGGTTAAGTGTGTTTGTAGGGATCAGTCCTGTGTTCTCTGCACTGTCAAAACTCTGCACTGTTTTTGACTCCAGTTCTTGAAACAGAAACAGCATTGCAGTCAGGCCACCAGCCTGACTGACTAAAACTTCATGAGACGACTACTTACAGACTTGGATTAATTTGGGTAGTAACACCAGTCCTTTGACTAATAGGGACAATGTCTAATGAAACTTTCTTCAGAAAATTATTTGGAAGTTAAAAGTAAAATGGATTGATAGCCAATATTCCTTCAGAAACTTATACTTTTTAGTTTAAAAAAGAAATAATTTACAAGCAAAAAGCTCAATACTTTGAGAGGATCAATGACATAAAAATTTGAATTTTTAATTTAATAACTGTGGTATATTTGTGCCTCACCTCTATTTTCCACTATAGCTGGACTCCCCAGAGAGACAGTAACTCCCATAACTCCCATGTTACGTCAAAGTGAGACACTGCTAATATCAAATCTGTGTACCATGAGAGAAGTAGTCCAGTGAGCTGACAGATCAGGGTCATTCAACCTTAATGTTCATAAAGCCCTTGAGACAATATGGCACTATTTCTATTTTAAAAAAATAATACTTTCAGATGGAATTTTAATTTTTTTTATGATTTTTCATATGCTGTCAAAATTTCTGAAATAGTTCTGGTGAAATTGCACTCCTTGGCCATCTCTGACACCTCTGTGGACAGTCCTCACTGAGAAGCTTATTGGTAAATGGGTATGGACAATACCTTTCCTTCCTGTTCTGTGAAAGAAAACTTATTCAGTACCTTGCCTATTTGAATGAACAGAGAACTTCAATATCATAAGTCTATATTCTTCATAAATGCTGAAGTCAGTAAATGAAAATATTTCCTTAAAAAATTAAAGACTAGGTCTGACAAGTGTAGTGAGCCAAAAATAATCCAATAATGTTGGATCCCAGATGAATATATAATTGGATGCTATTCATCAGTTACTATTTTTTTTCTCGTAAGAAAGTGGTAAAAAAAAAAAACCTGTTAGTTTTCTGAATGAGTGAACAGTAACCTTGTAAAATGTGTGCAACTGCTCACATATACAGAAAACTAAATAAACACAGCATTCACGCATATGTTTTTGTCATGTGTTTGCACACCTGCGACTGTAGGAAAAAAATAAAGCTGTATTATTTCAGGCTCAATGTTAATGCAAAATGTTTACTTACTGAGTATGTGTAACACACACTGAATCTAAAATACCACCACAAGAAGAGTGAAAGTCTTGAAAAATACATGGGTAGGATTATTAGATTTTTCCAGCTTTGCCACTTGTCAGTTGCTAACCTATGTGCTTTTGACCGTTTCTTTAAGTTATGAAGAATTTTCAGTATAGAATCAAATTATGTGTAGCATGCATTTTGTTCTTTCTTTTGCTTGTTTATTTTGAAAGCTTGAATCTGTACTTGTGCTTAGATGTTTGAAAAATGCCAATGCCCTGTATTAACCCACAAACCAAATACTGAATGCAACAAGAATTTCCTACAAATGTACAAATGTACAAATGTTGGATGATGAATACTTGGCTTTGATCTCACAGGAACACTTGGAACAGAAAAAATCAGAAGTACTGGAATTCAATTATTATGATAGTTCAATTAACCTCTATTGAACAGATGTAAAAATTATACCTAATTATACACATAGCTGACTTCAGACATGGACCTCTGCCCAACGAGGACTAATCAAAGATCACCAAATTCATTTCACTTCAGACCTTTGCTCTCAGAAATGAGTACTACAGTAAGTGATTTCACCATTAAATATCCCTCTAGCACTATAATCTTTCTAAAACTCTGTTCAGTGCTCAATTTTATACTAAGAAACTTAATGTGATATCCCCAAGTGTTATCACAGAAATTCTAAAGGAAAGGTCACTGATAAAAAGAGGCATTTAAAGTGAGTTTAGCTGAATATTGCTGTAAGCCTGCCTCACTTTGGCTCCACAGACATACATCCAAATGCATGAATTTGTTCCTACATTTTTAAATACATCCTTATTGTGGTGATTAGGAAATGCTCAGAATTTCTTCTTTTGCATTAGGTCTACTGCAAGACTCATTCTGAGAACCAAAATGGTATATATAGTATAAGATGTCTCTGTAGAAAATGTATTTTCTGTCTAACCATAAAGTAAATTTCTTTATTATACAGCAAGTTCCTTAACACAGCCTTTCTTTAAAATAGAGGAAAGAAGGGTTTGTAATCAGTAATACAGATATGAACACAAATTCTACACTACTGTATTCTAGGAAAATGTTACCTGCATTCCCTGGGCAATGTAATTTTTATCATTCTCATATTAAAATACATAAGAAAAAATGAGCACAAGGTTTAAAGGAAGTGTTTCCTTCTTCCAAATATCTTTGGTTTTAACCCTGTCTTACATATATTGTTCATTCACATAACTTTTCTATTGCTAGCACCATTGTTAAGGGAGGAAAAGTATTTTCCATTCCTCTATGAGATTTATTTCTGTTTCTGTCTGTTGTTGAGGTTAACTGCACATCAACTGCCCAAGTTCCTGTTCTCTCCTTAGTTATTTTTATTAATACCTTTATTTTCTTACTGCTACTGGTTTCCAGAGGGGATCTGTGCTGGCATTCAGCAAGAATATCTCTGAATATTCACCACTGTCTTCTGAATAAGAAAAAATTTAACTGCTTTGTTTTAACTTCTTGGATCCCTCTTGATGGGGAAAATGGTCATGTATCGAGACTCCTTATCAGGTGCCCACCCACCCATCTAACTTTTCTTCCTAACATTCTGGTAAATGACCAGCATTGACTGGACCATATTGCCTTGGAAATTACATTTGGAGTGAAAGTTCTTCATTTTATTCAGGACCTGTGCATCTTGGATTCCCAGTGGATGTTAAATTTAGTTGCTGTTGACCATAGCTGTCCTACATTTAAGGATGCATTCTTCCTCTGGGTTACTTTAGGAAATATCACAGAATCACAGAATATCCTGAGTTAGTAGGGACTCACAAAGATAACTCAAGTCCAACTCCTGGCCCTGCACATGACACCCCCAAGGGTCACCCCATGTACCTAAGAGTGTTGTCCAAGTACTCCAAACACTCTTGGTCAGGCTTGGTGCTCTGACCCCTTCCCTGTGGAGCCTATTCCAGTGCCTGACCATGCTCTGGATCAAGAATCTTTTTCTAATATCTAGCCTAAATATGGTGTTGCTTAGATAAAAAACCAGCAAGCAAGATGGGGTGGAAGGAAATGAGAGTCAGATATTCTTCTGTGACAACACTGTATATACACAGTGTCCCTTAGGTCTGAATGTAGTGCATTATGCCTTAGAGCTGCCAGAATGTTACTGGTAAGGGGATGTAGTGCCACTGGTAAAATTAGTTAGTTTTGAAGAGACAAAGTATCTTGAGCTAGAGAAAGGAAAATCAAGGTACTCTAACTAATGTTATACCATTGGCGTAGAGTTATGGGTAAATGAATATTCCTCAATGTTGCTATAACAGAGAAATATCTTTCAGTGTTTTGTGGTGTGCAGTCATCATTTTAATGAGATAGTGTTGATCAGCTGTATTCTTTATCAATTGTGTTTACAATGAACACCTCACCCATGTTTACTGCAGGTTAATAATCTTGTGGAAAGCCAAGCAATTTCAGTTTTTGAACACAGGGAAGTATTTAATGTAATTATATTTCCTTTTAAAACCACTAACAGCTTGGAAACATGGGAAAACTGCAGAGTGGATAAGTACTTGAATACTGCTGCTATGATTGTTTTTCCCATAATGTAGCTCTTTTAAATAATGAAACTTCGTTATTGGCATGATAATCTAGTAAGACATTAAACTTCAAGCCTGTTAACAGGGAGGATATTGTCTTAAATTATATATAAATTACAGTTTATGCACTATATTTTGGAATCTACAATTATTGTCTTCTATTGTCTACAAGCAATTACATTTACAGCAAGCAGGTTGTAACAACAGTACTAAGACAGCCTTGCTTCCTATAAACTAGTGTCCTACATCAGGTCCAAAATCACCTCTGCTAGCTGGCTTTCATCTTTCATAAATTCTTTTTCTGTTGTATCCATAGTTGCCTCTCCCTTATCTTACCGCCCTTACTCTTTTCAGATCATTAACTCACCTCCTGCAAAACCTCCTTGATGTATCCATCAGACCATCAGCTCCCTCCTTTGTCACCCTTCTATACTTCATTATTGCCTTCAGGTGAAGAAAAGTCTGCAAGGACTGGCTGGCAGCTGCTAAGTGGTTAGTCAGGTCATGGGCCCGTGTGCTACCAAACACCAAATCCCACATGAACAGATTTTCCTTTCCTCAGCAGCAGCAGCAGTGAAGTCTCGGTTCTCCATCTAGCCACGAAATTCACAGAACTTGTAACAAACTTGGAACAAACAAATGCCAGCTTTATATGTGGAGAAAACGGAACTAAATTCGACTTCTATATTTGTAAATTGAAATGTGAAAGTCGAAAAGGAGGAGGAGTTCTTTTTAGTTCTTTGTTTTTTTAGATGCAATGAAACCTTAAATATCCAGTGTGGTCAAGATCTGCTTCCTGAAAGACTCCTGACTATTACTGCCTGCCTCCCTACCTGGAAATTTAGGATATAAACTTCTGAAATCTTACCATTGTTTTTCTCAGTACGCTGCTTGTAAGAAATTCTGAAGATATTTTCACAGGTGTAGAATAAAAAAAAATGGAGAAGGCAATACTATTATAAGAAAAATACAGCATTTTTCATAAATTAGTGGATGTAAAAATACAAGACAGTGGAGTTGTCTTGAACTCCTACACTCAGGAAAGAATTTGATCATCTGAGTGGTCAGAGAAACACATGGTGGCAAGGCAGAGAAATTGATGGTTTCACAGTCCAGAATCTTCAAATGTAAAAAGACAAATATTCAAATAACATGTCTGTCCCCACAGTTTTGTTTGAATCTTCCTGAAAATACATACACTCTCTCACTCTCACACACAAATATGCTCTAACAGACATGTCAGTTACTATTGCGGCTGGACTTTTTGAGGACAAATATGTATCATAGAACCATTCTTATATGTGGCATTTTTACTAGCACAGTCTCAGCAGAAGCCCAGGATTGAATAAGCATGAAAATTGAAGTGCCTTTGTATTCAAAATGGTGCTCACTCATCCTTGGTCAGAGTTGAAGGAAGGCAAATACACAGGAGCATGCACTGATGGTAGTACTGTAAGTGCCTGTAGACAAACCCAGGATTTTTGTTCCAGGCACTTGCTACCCAGCAGAGCCCAAACAAAAGCAAAATCATGGTGTGTCATTTGTGCTGTCACTGTAAGATTTTAAAATATTGCACTATTTCCTCACATCTTACTGTAACACAAGCATTAACATACTGTGTAATCTATGTCACGATTGTTTTGCAGAATCTGACGTAACGTAAACCTGGCACTCTGAGAGCAACCAAGACATATTTAACTGGAATAAAAAATAACATTCAATAAACATGAGAAAAATGGAAGTTTCCCATGATATATTATAAACAAGAAAAATAAGTAACAAATTCCTGTAAAATATTTGAAGGCCAGAGAGCAGTCAAGTCAGGACCATGCTGTGAAAGCATTTAGCAAATGATTCTTCTTTCCCTAAAAATTTAAATTGATGAACCAGTCAGTTGAGGGAAAAGGAAGAGCTAACAACATAGAAGGTGGCAGATTATTGAGAAATAGTAAGACAATGTCCAACATAAATATTCTTATTGAAATTATTTTTATTGCATTTGAAAGCCAAGTGTTAAAAATTCATTCTTGTGCTCAGACTTTGTCAGATAAACAAGTTTCACATTCACCTTGTAAGCATATTGAGATGAAAGAAGTAAATAAATTCCTTAAATAAAAAAATAATCTTATATATTATTAATTATTCCAAGAAGTATATTCCATGTTTATAAAAACTGATGATATTTTAAACTAACTTTCACCAAGATCATAAATGCCAAAAATACCTTCTTAAATCTGGACATAGGGAAGACTGTTCTGTATATGTTGCACATTCCTGCTTTGTTTTGTTTTGTTTGTTTGTTTGTTTGTTTTCACTTAAAATTGTGCCCTGAAGATTATTGCACTCAGTTTATCCAGATTTTTTTTTCTGTAGAAAAGATATTGATTTTTGTGTTAGTCAACGAAAAGCCCAAGCAATGGCACAGAGGAAAACATTAACAAGCAGTAAAATAACAGACGAGGCTAATGTTCATTTAAAATGGAAATGTAAGTTAAGTAGGGCAGGTACAAAATCTATCAGGTAACCAATCAGATGTTGGGGTTGAAATGACAGCCTGCCCGATGATGAAAATTATCGGCAACGGAAGAGGGAGCTCTCACTGCGCTGGCCCTGCCAGCCGGGAGACGCGGGCGCTTCTTCCAGCTGAGCCTGTGGAGCTGGTGGTGCCCATTCCTTCCCCCTTTATTTGCATTTCTGAAAATGATTCAATGCGATTTTCATATTAGTCCTTATAGAAAGCTATAGCAGAACGCTCCACAGCAAATTACAGTCAGATATGAGCAATGGATGAAACTCAGTAACATTTACCAAGCCTAGTGGTCAGAGGGATATTTTCTGGTGTTAGGAAGGCACATATTATCGCCATAGCAATAAGTCTGTTTCTTCCTGTATATGCACAAAACCCAAACACCCTGGGAGAAGTACTACAACATAAATAATAACAAATATCAACCGTGTTTATGACAACTGAGAGTGCAGACTGAAGCCTGAACTCACTGAATTTAATTAGAAGTCTCTGACCTCATCGGGCTGAACGAAACAGTGACAGAGTGATTTTGCAAACCTCCTCAGAGTAGCTGCTACCTCTATACATCACCCTTTCTTTTTTAATAAGCTGTTCCATGTGACTAAGAAAGTAGTCAAAGGTTAACATAGATGAATAACTGCATTTTATCTTCCACAGATAAACAATTATGCCTAAGGTCTCAATTACAAATACCCTAGTGTATTGTTTGCTTGTTTGTTTGCTAACTTGTTTGTATTGTTTTGTAGATAATTATTTCCAGATAAGCAGAATGGAATGAAATACTTAACATTCAATGTGATTCTGAAAAAGAAGGTCAGAATGCATATTTTGTGCAAAATTTTGCTCCAAGTTGGAGACTCTAAAAGCTTGCTGTGATGTAGGTGTTGAGTGACAATATGAGATGCCCTAGGGTATCTTTCCTGATCCTCAGACACCTCTCCAGAAGATCAGAATCCTAGGTTTCAATGAATTGTGCCCTGTGGCTCAGCAGTGCCTGCAGGATTGCCTACAAACCTGGAGCAGATCCGGCAATGAACCAACAACTTACAGCAGCAATGGATCTACAGTATCTTTACCAGTTATCTTTCTTTCAGCCATGCTACCCACTTGCAACATGTCCAGCATTGGAGAACAACAGGATGTTGGTTCAATTGCTGCTCTTGATTCCCTATTACATGAGATATTTGTTGCTGACATGTAAGGTCATGAGGAAGGTAGGTGCAATATATGCATCCATGCTGCAACCAACTTGTAAAAGGAGGTAAGAAGCAACTGTTAGAATAAGTTGCCTAAAACTACCCTTCCATACTGTACTCCCCACTATTTACTTAGGACTACAGATAGAAATATCATTTCAGAAGTAATTGTAGGGCTGAACATCTGCCCTAGAGTCTGACTTCAGAATGTAGAGCCAGAGAGAAATATGTTGACACTGCAAACAAGAACTTCTACAGGTGCTGGTAGAAATTTGTATATATATATATACACTTAAAAATGACATATTTATTGACACACATATCTCCCTGTGACTGCTTGCATTGTTTACCACAGCTTTTTATCTCTTGAATTTTACAAGACTTCTAACCAGCAACACAAATTTAAATATTGTAAAAACTCCTAGAAAACCAGGAAGCCCACCATCTACTAAGATTATGAATGTTGTATTTATTCTCAGTGTAGATGGACTACAATTATAGAGCAAGAGAGAGTATGTAACTTATGGGCAAGGCCCAGTAGCTTGGCATGTGCTATGCTGAAAACTTCAGGTTTTTTAAGTTCTCCTCTAGATTCAGTCTTCCATTACTTGGTTGCAGCATTGTAACTATTATTAGTCTTTCCTTTTTTTTCTTTTTTTTTTCGTTTTTTTTTTTTAATCCTGTGTTTGGTATGCTTGCATTTGACTTGTATATTGGTATGATTTTTGAAATATTACCCCAGGTGCCTGACATAAAAGTTTTTGCATCTGGCACCTGTGCAGGTGCAGAAGTCTTTGCTAGTTTTTGATAAATAGGAAAGTATCTCAGGAAGCATGAATCCAAAAATAATTTTATCAGAACAGTATTGGATTGTTGAGGGCTGAGTGGTATTACTTAAAAAGATGACACAGGGACCTTTGTAACACAGATTTGTTGTTCTTCTCTGATCAGAACTCTAAGCTTGGATCACTGATGTGATTTACAGAGTACATCCCCTCCATTACTTGCAGACAGACACTAACTCATACTTGTCTGAAGATGTCTAAAGCTTTGACTTATAGCAGCCATTCGGATTCCTCTGCCGGAACATGCAGCCTGCAGGACTGAGCTGCGACGTGATGTTTCACCAGCACATGTGCAATTGTCCCCACTCCTTCATCCCTTGGTGGCTGGGTTCCAAATCCTCTCATGAAGCTCACTTTGCTGTTACATACTAGCAGCAAGACTCATTTCTAGTCATTATTTCTGGTAACAGCTTTCTGATACTGCTTTGTAAAGTAGCAGGCAGAGTAATCCACGTGCTCTGTGAATTCTGTACTGACCACGATGAGCTGTAAGGACCTTTGTAAGACTGAAATACTTCATTTCTACAGCCAAATACTTGGGTTCACTGCTAATTTCAGATGCTCAAATAGCACTGATCTGCTACTACATGCATAATTTCCACCAAGAGAAGATCTAGCAGAAATATTGGAGGAATTACACATTATCATAAATGTACAGGACAAATCCAGAAATACCAGCACAGCTTGAGTTAGACCTCTTTCTCTCCATAACTGACATTTTTATTCTTTCTTCATCCAAGCTGAGTTTCTCCTTATTAGCTAAGTATTTAACCAGATCTCTTTATTTACCTCTGTATTTGTAACTCTGCCCTACACTTTTTCTCTGCAATCAGGGTTCTAGCTCATTGTCACTCATTATATGCCAAGGTGACACGATTTCTTACAAATTGATGTTGCTTTCTGCAACTTTACCTCCTAATTCCTAAGAGACCTTTGCAATCTTTTTTTACTCCCACCAAACGCTACTCCCCTGTTCTTCATATTGTTTTATCAGTACACTTGCAACACGATACTCCCTGGCAATCCATCCCGGGACAACTTCGAAGAGCTGTTATTTTAACACAATGCACCAAATTATCTCTCCCAATCTTCTCATTACCATTGAAGAGAACTCTCAGGTAACAAATGGGTTAGCTGTTCTAATGCCTTTGCTCTTTGTCTTTTATGCATGCCCTTCTTAAGTCATTACCGAGATAGTAAAGGAAGTTTTACAGTATCAGTTATACTGGTTGGATTTTTCATTAGCTTTATTTTTTACTTCCTTTATCAAGCATTCAGAAATCATGGCACCCATGTGTTGCTTAGTCTAATTCCCAAGGAGATAATAGAAGACCAGATGATACACAGAAGCCTAAAGGAGTCCCAGCTGAGTATTTGTAGCTGCAGATGCTCTTATAATCTCAGCTGCCACCATCAGTTATTATTGCATGATGGTCTGAGTGCACCACAGCTTTATTTTTTATTTCTAAAGGTAAAATATAATCTTTGTTACCTAGTAAGCATGGAAGACACAAAATTAATGCTCTAAATTCTGTGCACAGACTCCATACTCCTTCCTGACAGTATCTTGCAGGAAAAAAAAAAAAAAACCCATCCAACAACCTATGAATATTGCTAGGGACTGAGTTGTTATTAACACCTTGAAATTTTTATCATGTCCTTAGGTAAGTGCTGGCTGTTGCAACAAATGTTCATGTAAGTGTGCCCCAAGCTTAGCAGGTTTCTGGTCTTCTAGCTGGTGTTTCAGATCCTGTAGGATATTTTTTCCTCCCTTCAGTAAAGGAAGCTTTTCCTTAAGGAAAGCAATTTTAGATTCTGGGTCTCAAGTATTTTGCAGTTTTATATGAGCTGATGTCTCTAGACTGTATCAAAACAGGTATCTGGGAGGCTCTTTATGTCAGCTTGTTTTAATAGTTGCTGATGGTGACCCTAGTGGATCTTTATGTATGGGCAATTCTGTTGCAGATAGACATCATTGCCTCCATACAGCCAACAAATATTTTCCAGCTCAGGATCCAACTGGGAATCAGAATCTCTCACCAAACTTCTTAAGGCCATGGCAAGTAATAACTCAGAGCTGAAACTCCTCTAGTTTTTCACTCAATTAATTAACAGTCTCTCCAAGCATGTGTCTATATGTGAGGCTGGCAATTAACAGCTGCTACTTTTAATAAGACTCTAATTTCTGCTTTCACATTTGTAAATATACAAATACATCTGCTGTAGTCTTATCTGTCATGGTATTGACCTTCTCCAACAGATTGTGAAATTCTCTGTGTTAAACTTTTGTTTGACCTTCTTTTCATGAAGGATTTGCTCATTTTTTGTAGTTTCCTCTTTACTTCTGAATTAGTATTTGGTACAGAAGTTGTTGTGGGATCTCCTGAGCAAAAATTAGGGAAATTGATTATAGACTCCTTAATGTACAAAAGTACAAATTTTCCTTCCTATGGTATAAATTCCACTTCCTACAGAAGCTTACAAAGCTGCATCTGGTCACAGGATTGTCTTTGCTGCCTTGTGAACATTGCTTTGGTCCACAGCATTTTGAAACATTTTGTTTTGATGATTTGTTCTTTTTTTTTTTTTCTTTTTTAACCCTGGGTGACTTTTCTAAAAATAATTCTAAGCCATAGACCTGGGAATTGGCAAATAGTAGAAAAAAATGTTAAATACAATTTGACCATAAAAATCCACTTTGAACACTCTCCCCTCTCTCTATTTTCTTTTTTCTTTACAGTCTTAAGGAAGAGTCAGACTGATCTGTCATGAACTGTAGGGAAAACATGAGAATCTTGAATAGAACTTATATAAAGTATTCAATTCCATCCTATGACAACTTAAGAGGCATAGTCATTTCACTCGAAGATGGGAGACAGGTATGAAAGGATTATCCAGAGCTCTTTCGAAGATTTAAGAAAGGCTGCCCTACTTAACAGGATAGTTAGCTTGAACGCAGGGAATACAAAAGAAAAAGTACCCGAGAAAGCCTTAGGAAGCAAGGAATTATGAGGAGTTCCAGTGGAGAACAGCTAAGAAAGCAATAAAATATTCCAGAAGTTCCTCCAAGCTATGAGAAGAAGGAAACTTCTGAGGAAGACGACCAAGGACCTAATGTTAAATATCTGACAGAAGCCCAAATGACAGCAACATTGACTTCAGACTCTCCTGATCTGTCTACCTGACTTCTTGATGGAAGGGAGAAAATCAGGAGTGCTTTCTCTGGGAGCACTAGGGAAAGAGTTATACATGGAGGTACCGAATTAAGCACTGCTGCCATACTTGCCTGACCAGTGCTTACCAGCAGAGTTGCTACAACTCCTATCTGTCCACGGCATGGGGCAGACCAAATCACTGTGCCATGCGAGGGCGATGGTGGTCATCTCGCAGCATTCCTGCTACCATCTCTCTGCCCTTTGGACTTGCATGACCTCTGCCTCCAGATCTTGATCTCCTTCCTTAGTCCCAAGTGACCACCAGGCAAAAAGGTCTCCCGGGATTCCCTAGGACTAGTGTGCAGGGTGAATGCTGAATCCCAAGCTGTGATTAATGGAAGGGCTGACCTCCTGACCTGCAGAAAGGCTTTTAGGAGAGGGTGACCCGCAGAAGGCAAAATAGATGGCCCAGCTTTGTCAAAGGCTCTGTACCCCAGGACTGAAATAAGCAACGAGGGAAAGGTGGCCTTAGGCATTTTAAATAAGGCAGGGGAACAGTACTGAAGCTTTGAAACTGATTAAGCAAGTAGAATGCAGAGCTGAGTCACTCTGTATTTGTCTCTCCGTGTGCATGTGTACATATATAGATACATATTTTTGTAAGCGTGTGCGTGTGTTTGAGTGAGGGTATGAAAAAAAGAGGCATTCAGTTCCAAAAGCCACTGCAATAACGAATGGCAAGCTGAAGCTGTCACATCATATGAAACAGATCCAGGGAACACGTGAAGACACAGTCTCAGATATTTTAAAACTTCTCTTCAGTGTTTTGCTCACATTTGGTAGCATTTAAATCTGATATCCTTTATGTTTTTTCTTCCTGAAACCAACTTTCTTTACCCTTTTGAAGCAATGTTTGATGAAAATGCAAAAATTCTTGGCTCGCAAAAGATTTTTTTTAAACTCCCAGAGTCATATCATGCAGATTCATGCAGTGAAAAAAACCCGTTGATGTTCTTATGAATAAAAGAAGGATTAGGAAGATTAAAACGTACACCACCAGACTCGTTGAGAGCAGGCTCAAGTATATGATATAGCCTTCTGCACATCTTTGCCTTGAGGATCACAGCTGAAACTGTTCTTGTCTTTGCTTTTGGGCACTTCAGAGAGATGCTGGGTCTGGATCCCCCATATTGAGCTTTTCATAAAAGTTGCTGTAAAAAGGGCATTGCAAAGAGAATGCTGCTGAGTGAATGATCAAATTTTATTTTATTTATTTATTTTTGTTATTACAGCCAGATGTTGCCTCAGGAAGTCGAAACAAGGAGTCAGGAACTGACAGTTTAATAATTAAATTGGGAAAGTTGGCAGGTCTCCTGCTACTTCCTCTAATACAGAGCATCTTTGAATGAAAGTGTGCAGTATCCCAGTGGCACTCCTTCCGAACTGGCTCATCCATTACTGGGTAATGATTTTCCGTCGAGGTAACAGCAATGCACAGGGCCTATTACACCAGCTACATAAAGTTAAAAAGACATTATGACTAAAGCTTTCACCGTGGCTTTTACCAACATTTCTACACAAGAGTGCCTAACGCTGACATGTGTTTATTAACACTTAATAATGTTTACATAATTCTTCCTTGTGCTCATTACAGCTGTCAAAAATCTGAATAGAGGGTGTTTTGTCTGTTTTAACTCTTGAAGACTTTGCAATCTCTAAACTGAGATGAACAGCAGCTGAGAGGATGCTGAAGGCCCAGTCAGTTCCTGTACTGCTGGGATGGAAGGCTTGGAGCCCGTTGCCCACCTGAGCATCATCACACCTTTTCTCCCTCTTTCAGGATTTCTTCCCTAGCAGGAATTCTTAACATTTCTCACTGCATGCTCTCCTCCCTGTCGGACCCACACACCTGCAAAAGGCTCGGGGAGACACCGCAGCCGTCAAGGCAAGAAGAGGCACATCGGCAGTGAAGGTGCTACCGAAGTGGGAGTCTGATGGAAGAAAAACTGTATCCAGAGGCTGCGGGCAGAGCAGTCAAAGCGCAGAGCACTCGAGAGGTGAGAGGCGGCGGGAAGGGGTAAGCCCGTCCCGTGCCCCGGTCCCCTTCGCTGGGCGGAAAGAGGGACGGGCGTACGACTGCTCCGGCCGGGGGGCTCACGCTGGATGTGGGAAGCGCCTGACAGCGTCCGGAGGCGAGGGGGGCGAGCCCCGCCGCGGGGCTGGCGGGCGGGAAGCGCGCGGGAGCGATCCCGCTGTCCCGCTGTGCCGCTGTGCCGCTGTGCCGCTGTCCCGCCGTCCCGCTGTCCCGCTGTCCCGCCGTCCCGCTGTCCCGCCGTCCCGCTGTCCCGCTGTCCCGCTGTCCCGCTGTCCCGCTGTCCCGCTGTCCCGCCGTCCCGCTGTCCCACTGTCCCGCCGTCCCGCTGTCCCGCTGTCCCGCTGTCCCGCTCCCGCCCCCCGGCCCGCGCGGGCGGGAAGCGCCCCGCGCCCCCGGGCCCCGCGCGCGGCAAGGGGGCGCGCGAGCCCCCGCGGCCGCGCCAGGGGGCGGGGCGGGGCGGGGCGGGGGGTCCGGGGCTGCCGCCGCTGTCGGCGGCACTGGCGGGGCGGCGGCGGGAGCGGGAGGCTGCCGAGGTAAAGCGGGGCTGCCGGCGGCTGGCGGGGGGTCGGTGTCGGTTCCTCGCCTGCCGCGCCGCGTCCGGCGTGGGGAGAGTCGGGGAGGGGAGGAGCGGGGCGCGCTGTCGGCTGTGCCCTCGCGGTCCCGGCTGGCGCGGCGCTCCCCCCGCGGGGCCGCCTTCCGCGCGTGTCCGCGCCCCCCGCGGGGCCGCGCTGCCCCCGCTGCCCCCGCACCGACTCGGAGCGGGTCAGCGCGGGGCACCGGGCGCGTCCTCCCGCCGCCCGCGGGGCGCGGGGCGGCGCGGGCGCTATTTCGGGCTGCAGCCCGTGAGCGCGGTGATGTGGCGGCAGCGCCCGGGCGCTCCGTGCCTTCTCCTCCGCAGACAAAAGCGCGCCCGAGGCGCGTCGGGGGCTGGTTCGGAAGCATGGAGCGCCCGGCTGTGCTCGGGACCCTGTCAGCCCGGCACCCTCTCCCCCGCTGCGGCTGCTCTCCTGCTGGGCGGCGTTGGCCCGAATGAACGGCTGTTTTGGCGGAATATTAAAAAAAATAAAAAAAACCCCTTAATGTTTACAGATGTGGTTAAAACAAGGCAATGGGTCTCGGCAGCGCTTGCTGTGCAGAGTGGCTCGGTGGGCGAGCGCAGAGCCCCAGCGATGTGCGCCTTGCGAGTGAGATTCCTGCGCAGGGAGAGGCGCGGAGCCCGTCCTCCGGCCGGCCGCGCCTCCCGCTAGTTCCGTGCCCCGGTAACTCGGGCAGCGGCCGGGCAGGCGTGCAGGGCGGCTCTCCCGCGCCTTTTGGGAGTGGAAGTTCAGTTTTGCGGCTCCTCTACTCGCCGGAGAGGACGAGATTGTTGGGACGCGGTGGCTGTGCGGCTGGAGCAGGGATTACTTCTGGGTGAGTGAGGCTGGCGATGTCGGGCTCTGCTGGATCCCTTCTGCTGCCTGCCAGGGTGATCCATGGCTAGCAAATACAGAAGGCTCGGCAGTTGTGTGTGCGTGTCACTGGTGTTGATGCAAGAAGGTAATAGGGATGCTCTTTATGCGTTTCTGCTTTTCTAGTGGCACGCTGTTTCTAGTGGCACACAGTGTCACTATGTAGAATGACAGTTTGGTCCTTTGAATCTGTGGCAGAATTTTGATGTTTTGGAAAGTGTTGATATTTTGCCTTTGGCTGAGACGTTTTTATTAGTATTTAAGCAAGCTGTGTGTAACAAAATATGAAGGGCTCAATTACTGGCAATAAATACGGTCTAACTTTATTCCTTGAAGAGAAAGGGAAACAATAACATGGATTCTGAAAACAAAGTAGTTAATGGAGCAACACAATATATTATTGTCTAAGTACTGTGCTAGATCCAAAAGATGCCCACCAGGACAGTAAAGCAAGGCAAGGAAATTCGCTGAGGCTGCTCTTCGTCTCTTTCTCTGGGAAGAGTTCTCATGAGGAAGTTTAGCAAGCATAGGTTAATTATATATGATGCTAAGGCTGACTGAAGGAATTGGATACCTAGTGCAAAAGCCCGTGCATGTGGGAGAAGCTGATTTAAGGTAAAGTGGTGTCAATGTAAATTTAGATCAGTTGTGTCATTGTGGTAGAAGTTGCTATGTGGACATCACTTGTTTGTAGTTCTGGTTATGTCATTTGGGAAGAGTTGGAAGAAAAACTGAATAAAAAAACATTGCTCTTAAAATAAGAGCATCAGGAGTTAGCGTGTGCTTTGTTTTTTAACCAAGAAGGTTGGTTTTAATTTAAAGTATTAATAAAACCATTCCTTTATGAATCAAGCTCTGGGTAAGAGCTTGTTGTGTCAGCATCTGTATCCGTTTCAATGATCAGAGAAGGTTGATCCTCAGCTTTTTATGTGGGTCAGCTTCCAGTGAAATATACTTTGCTAGATGAAGGATTGCAGGATTTTCCTTGTATAGTAGTGTCACGGTGATAAGTGTTAGTAAATTAGAGTGCCTCAACCTGGGTTGTCATTATGTTGTGTCTCAGTGTGCTTGTGAAGAATCCAAAGTGCTCCACCGAAGATGGTTGCATTTTGGGGTACTTTGCATCTCTTTTGCACCTTCTTGCAGAGGTCTCAGTCCTCTTGTATTTTTAGGCTAATTCACCCTAATAGCATTATGTGTCTCTTTTATGCATGAAAATTGTGTTCTCTTTAGGTAGAAAGAGTGGCACAACCAATGGTTGCTCTTTCATTTTCTGCTGAGGTAATTTTGTCTATGTCAGTAGTAAAAGCGATTTATTGATAGAGTTTGTTTTGGGGGTAGTGGGTCTCTAGTGTGGGTGAGGTGTAGAAGGCTCAGCGTTTGCACATATCCCCATTTCTGTAGAAAGAAATGAGTTATTGCAGCAAATTCCTAACTATGTCTGTAGGTGTTTACAGTAGGAGTTTGAGCCAGGTGTGCCTGAAAGGGATCATCCATTTTCACACTTCTGTCAATATGGATATGGTGGGTAGGTAGCATAAACTAAGTTCTTCTTGACTTCTGTGCATTTACACATATAAAATCAGAGTTGCAAGCAGGTTCAACCTGATCTGTGTTAATACTGGTGTTTCATGCAAGAAGTACAGGTATTTTCAAGACAGAGATTAGTTTTCCATTACTTTGCACCCCACGTGGGATTCTCCTAGTAGGTGATACAAGCAATGATTAAAAAAGCTGCCATTCCTCAGTGGGATGCAATACAAAGTCGAGCCATTGTCATCCAGCTGTTATGAGCAGTTACAGAGTGCTTTTTGTTGAGGTGAAAGTTTTTCTAACTTCTCAGCTAGCAGTTATTTTATGCACGAGGCTTTAATATTTTGCCTGGTTTAATAACCTGTTGTTTCAGTAATGTTTTGTGGCATTGAATTCTGTAAGTTATCTGCATTAAATCTGTTGTCTTTCAATATCATTGACTCTCTCTTGTTCATGTGTTAGGAGGAGACAGTAGCTATTGAAATTCCCTAAAACAGCTTAGCTGATCTTAATTATAATAATGGAGTCTACTGTGGTGGATATTGCAAGTGCAAACTATTGTTACAGCTTAGGCAAGATACTGGGGAGAAAAAGGGCCAATATTTTCCTATTTGTATGTTGTGTTCTAATTAAATATTCAATATTATAGGTTATGGCCTTTGACTCCCAAGATGCTGATGAAATGTCAGTTAAATAATATTTCCCCTCCCACTAAGCAATGTGCAGTATTCTGTTTGCTACAGTATTGGGAAATCTTTAAGACTGGAAGAGTAATTGAACTTCTCATTTTCTGTAATCTATCGTTTAGCTTTTATTCAAGGTAGATAGATTGGTGAATGCTGAACATACAGGAAGTACAGACATAAGGAAACAGAATAAGGTCCATAGTGAAAAAGCCAAATGAAATGCTGGAAATATAGAAAATTTGTAGAATAGACGTTTACCTATAAGAAATGTGTTTTTTTCTTATTTTTAGGACCTACTCATATTAGTGAAAGTAAAAAGAACTTAATTTTATGAAATATTAGTTAGTTGAAGTTATGCTTTGTAGGTTTTGGATTTACTTGCTACACCAGATGAACATTCCTCTACTGTTCACCTCTTTGTTTTAACCTCACACAGTGAACTTATTGTTAGTTTTGGTTACAGCCATATATATTTTTGTAGCACTTTATAGCAAGTCTATAGGGCAATAGACTCTACCATATCTGATGTTTAATTGATAACTTTATTTTTCAGCAATTATAGTTAGTCTGCTGCTCAGATCACAATTAAAATTATTTAGGTATAATTAAAATACACCAATATTACTGAAATGATGGAATGCATATGAGCTCATTCAGTTTTTCTTTTCACTGGATTTTTTTGAGTTATTTTTAGTTTTAATACAGAGTGCAAGTGTTGTTAATTAGCACGGCACTCTGGAGGTGGTCTCTACATAATGGAGAGGACAGGATGAAGTGGGCGGGGGGGGGAAACCCCAACCTGGAGATGTAAAAGTGCCAATTGTGGAGGCATTAAAAAGCTTTGCACATAGGTTTTGTTCTTTTCGTTAGACAAGTGATGGCAAAACCTTTCCCAGTCATGTGTAAAACTTCAGAGCTGAGTTGAGTCTTGTGCCAATGTGTTACTTCTCATGCAAGTGCTACCACTTGTCCCCTGTGTCAGTGGTAGCACTCCCCAGTGGGAGGAGGGCACCTGGGGCTGGGTGCTCATGCTGTTGCAGAGTTGCAGCAGGCTCACTATTGAGCTGCCATTACCATGCGACAGCTCTGGTGTCTTTGCCATGGCTTTTCTCTCATGGATGCAGAATATTGTAGCCACTGGTGTTTGTTCTTAAATTGCTGAAGGTTGTGTGTAGCATGGGCCATGTGTATAATATGCAATTCTGCCAACAGTAGGCACAAATGGATATACAGGTGTGTTTGTCTGTAGAAATAGTTCCATGACTATTTTTCAGTGTTAATACATGTTGTGTTCTTGGGTGGAACTGCTGTGTCTGCTAAGGGTAGGGTTTTGAACCTGAACAGATCTCCATCTTAATATCTGGGGCTGCCAATTGTTGGAGTATTTGGCAGTCATTATTCCAGAGGTTTTAGGGCTTATCTAGGCAGATATGAAAAGCTTCTCCCTGTGGCAGCAATATGTAGCAAAGTAATAGAAGAGAAGTTCTAAATAAATAATAAATAAAATCTTTATTAAACCCATTCTTGCATATGGGGAACATTTTATGAAGTTATATAGAAAGCTGACTTTCTTGGGTCTCTGAATGAAATCTGATTCGTGCCCTGTGAGGACAGGCTTTGTACATGCTCTCAGTAGCTCAATGAGGGTAACAGATCATCATTTTCTTACATATCCTTCTTGTATCTGTTTTGACCTCTGTCTAGATTCTCTGCAAATGCTTTGGAATTAACATGGTCAAGTGAGGGGTGGGTACTGCTCATTTCATCAAAGCAATGCAGTGCACCCTTATCTTGAAATAAAGATTAGAAACTGTTTTATTTTGAGAGGATGTTCTAACCCATAGAATTGGTATGTGCAAATATTTCAGTAAGTTAAGTACTAAGTTTAGTAAGTTAAGTTAAGTACTATTTGGAAATATTAATGAAAATTGTAAAAGTAATTAATAAAAAAAAAAAGCCTGCTCTTTAAAGCAGGAACTTCTATCTAGAGTTCAAAGAAAAGTCAAAGGAAGTTACACATCACATGTCTTTTATTTTTCTGGGGTCAACTGCAGGAAGCTGTATAGCTACATTCTAAACCACATTAAACTTCTTTTAAATGTTGATTTTTTTTTCTTTCTACTCTTAATAAAGTGCTGTTCCAGAGTGTTAGGTGATCTGAGATGCCACTCAGTGCATCATCTTGTCAAATCCTTTATGCTTGCTGCTCCCCTGAGGTTGTCCTCAGAACTTTCTTTGCTCTCAGAAGATAAGGTACCAATGATCCTGCCTGTGTCAAGGGACCTGTAAAGTAATGTGTATGATCCAGGTGAGGCATGTGAAAGGCTTTGTAACATTTTCATAAATAATTTAAAGGCTTTTAATCTGGAGCAACCACCTTGTTTCAGTTGGTGTCTGGAGTACATGGCATACCGGGAGGGCTGAGGGATCTGGGTTTGCCCAGACTGGAGGTTAGAAGATGAAGGTGAATTGTTGCCTTCCATTTCCTAATAGGCTGTTTTGGAGCAGAGAATAGTGCTCTTCTCTGAGGTGTATGGTTCAAGGGTGAGGTGCAGTTGTCACATATAGAAATGGAGCAATTCTGACTGGGCATAAGGAAAAACAATTGGCGATGAGAATGGTTAAACTCTGACCTGAGGTCTGTGGAGGTTGTGAGATTTGGCCTTGGAGATTTAGAAACACGACTGGACAAGACTCTGAACAACTTGTTCTAACTCTGAGATCAGCACTGCTTTGACTGGGAATTGGAGGACATGTCCTCTAGAGGTCCTTTTCAGCCTAAATTATTCTGTGAGAAAATTTCCTGCAGAGAAAATAAGTATTGTAAAAGTTATTCTAAATAGTCTTTTAAATTATGTTCTTAGGACAAAAGAGCTGTCTGTGGGATCAGAGGAGCCCTTTGTGTAGTACTCATGGCCAAGATAATTTTGAATAAAAATGGATAAAGAGCCCACGCAAAGGAACAAGACTAAACTGTGGGGCAAAGTGCTGCTGCTGCCTTGACTAGTCACAATCTTGCTGCTGTGTGTTGAGAATAGCTCAGACAAATAAATGTGACACAGGTCAAGTGGTAGTCTTTGCTGAATTTGGCTGATGGTGAGTTCTTCACCAGTCTGGGAAGGTATTTAACATACTAAGTTTGATGACTCGTATACTTAGATAGAAAATGTTGGGTTGGTTTTTGTTTTTTTTTTTCCTGACAGAATGGCTACTGAAATGATCTAAGATTGATTATTCACATGTCCTTTGCACCTGATGTGATGAGTACTCTCTATTGATGGAATTGCTCACTGTTGTTAGTTGTGGCATCACGTTTGACTGTTTTTTGAGTAATTTCTCAGAACTAACTTGGTGCAAAGGTGGGCAAAATACCAGCACTACTTGTCTTGGACATCTGTGTGAGGTCTTAGTGATGCCACCAGGAATCCCCATAGATTTGGCCTTCAGATTCCAATTTGTCCTTGAGTTAGTGATGACCAAAGAATCTGTGTTACATGAATTGTAATAATGCCAGTGTTATTCATTCAAAAGGTATCTCACTGAAATGACATGAACTTTATATATTGATGTCTATATGTTCAAAGTGGAAAATTCTGTTATGGAGAACAAGCTGTATTTGTTATCCTGTACTTATGTGTGAGACATAAGTATATGTGCACACGTGATATATTCCTCCCTTCTCCAAGAATAAGCAACAGTAACTCCCCTGCTCTTCCCCCAGACAGATATGTTTGGGTTTTTTTGCAATTGACATTGAAAGTGTTTTACCAGTACTTGAGTTAGATATGCTAGCTGTGGCTCAGGCTTAAGACTCCTGTTCAGTTTTTTGGGAAAAACTGTCAGAGACAGTCTATGACTAATCAGCAGCAGTGTGAGTAGATGTTATCAATCTAGGCTGCTGTATTTCCTCTGGAGGCCAGATTGAGAGCAGCCTTTCTGCAGAGGTACAGGGGCTTGTATAAAAGCTTGAATGATTGCTGTCAGTGCTCTATAGGATGCACAGACTTCAGTGGTTTTCTCTCCAGGGGCTGCCTACCTGTGCAGGCCATAGGATGGCAACTGAGGAGGCACATTAAGGAAAGCAAGCTGTTGCTCAAAGGAGTATCAATCAGGAGATATTCTAGCTTGTGCTATCTTGTACTCCCTAGAGGGAAGGGAAACTGCAGCTCTTTGCTCTGTCCCTTATGTCCCTTGTGCTTTTGTCTTTAATATTCTTAACTGTGTATCTTTTATTATTTTTTTTAGCATTGAGTTTCATTTCAAACTTTTTAGCTCTAAGTCAGCCTTCCAAAAGGACCTGAGAAGAAATCAGAAATATTATATATATATATATATATATATATATATATATATATATAATCAAGAAATATTATAATTGAATCCCTTTTACCTGCTCTGTTTATTTAAATCATACTCGGAATGTGTTTTCCTGTATTGTACACAGATTAAAGGAAAAGATGATTCCTTTAATTTTCAAATGAAAGATGAAATGCATGCTTTATTGAGGAAGCATAAGAAAAAGGTCAAATATCAGTAGATTCAGATGGGAAATCTGGGATCAGCTCTGTTGATTCTAACAATATTGTGTTACGGAAATAAAATATATACAAATCAAGCTGGATTTTTTGGTTGTATTTTACAATTAATTTTAACAGCTTTAAGTGTGTATCTTGATTTGGAGTATTTCCTTATTTGGGAAGCCAGTAGAGAAATGTTTTCATTCTAATATTTTGAGTACTAAGGCCTAGACAGGCAGAGCACTTTGTTAGTTCAACGCTCATTGTTTTGCACTGTTGCTGATATAGAGGGGGAAAAAGTGTCTTTTGTGGCTGCACTTTCTTCACTCTGGTAGCATTTGAGACCAGGAAATTTTCTGCTGAAGATGAAGGACAATGCGGAACAATTCCTTTTCCATTTTTCTTTATTTTTCCCTTTTGACTATGGTCTTGTCCTGCTTTTCTTGTTGGACAGGAATGGTTTGAGAGAAACAATGATCAGTTGGATCAAAAGGATTGTCAGAGGCTGTGCTGAAATTGCATTTCCCTTTTTTAAAAAGAGGGTAGACTATTCTTGTGTTGATGGTTCAGCTGCAAAGGTGTTCCAGCTTTTTCCAAATTTAAGCTGAGTAAACTGGGAGAAGTTGATTAAATATGCTTGGTGTTAATGTTAACATGGTTGACTGCCCCTGGAATTCCCTTTGGTGCTCACAGGGAATTTTGGTAGGGACAACTATTTCTTCCTTGAGATGGAATTGAGGTCAGTGTTACAATTGATAGGGGTGGGAAAAGGAAGAAAGGAAGCATGAAACAAACCTGAGACACCACATTTGGAGACTTTAGTGAAGCAACACTCTGGTTTTAATTCCTCATTTGTGGATATTGGAGATACTTGTGGATATTAATATCTTCTCTGATTTTGCTCTGAGTATCATGGTTCTGGTGATGATTATGTTTGCCTCATTCCTTTAGAACTTCATTTTGTAATGGTTCCTTCCCTATATTCTTCCAGGATATCAAACTGGCTTAGGTCCATGAAGACTGTGCTGGTGTCAAGCTCCTTCTGACTTGCCTCCAGGTCTCAGGAGGAAAGGTACAGTTAACAGGGGTAAGTTAAAATCCACTCACAGAACCCCCTGAAGGAAAGGAAGACTTTAATTAGTGCCCTCTCCTTTGCATGGCAGTCTCTGGTACATTTCTTCCTCCTGGGTTGTTTGGTCCATGACAGCAGGCTATCAGTGACAGAGAAAGGGAAATCCAAAAAGTGGAGTCACTTTGAAACTCTAGTGAAAAGTTAAATGAATAGAGCACTTACAGGGCAAATACCAATGCAGGCTCTGTGTGTCAGGAAAGCACTTTGAAAGTGAAAAGTGCTCCCTGGTTGGTTTGTTCTCCTTTTAACTGATATCTTTGAAAATCTACTTGGAATCACAGTTGAGCTACAGTAATAAAATATGTTTTTGGTAGATAAAGCTGAAATAATATACACATCTAGCAATAGCTATTGTTGCTGGAAATAGTAAGCGCATCTTGTAACAAACACAAATTCCCATTTCTTGTTCCATCCTAAGGGCAAAGTACCCTTGGTGCAAAGCCCAGGGGACCTATATAGTCATTAACAGATGGAGGGGGACATTAATCTTCTACCCACAAATCTGCCCCAGCACATAAAGCAGGGAGCGTCTGTTGGGAGGAGTGCTTGAGGTTGTATTAAACATGATAGTACACTTTATAATCACAGTGCCAGCCACTCTTTCTATACATTGCTATGCTTTCTTGCTACTCTGTGTCTCTGGATTTCACTTTTTCTGTACAATGTATGTACCATTTCTGTACTCTCTATGTACAATAGAGAGTGGCAGTGTTTCTGCTTTTTGAGATTCTGGCAGAATGTTCTTCCAACACTCTTAAAATCTCTCTTTTACTGTAAGCACTTGAGTATGTTAGGATATACTTTAAGTACTTTTTTGTGTGTAAAAGGAAAATGTATCCTTTTTGTTTGTCATTCAGTCTTTCTCATTTGGCAGTCAGCTAAGAGAGAGACATGGTTAATGAGGTATCTCAGCATCATGTTTTTATGGGAGCATAGTTAAGGTTAGGAGTATGTCCAGTCTCCAAACTGCCTAGTGAGCATTCTGTATTTGGAAACAAATGCCAGCTGGCAGTGGCAAATGCCAGAATAAGCAGTGCATGCTTATTCTGCTCATGGATAGCCAAAACATGCTCCCTGCTGTGTGCTTTTGGCAGCTTTGCACTGGCAATATGTCTCAAATGCCAGTTGCATGTCCTCCTTTCCTCCTCCTAAGTGTATCCCATAAGGCATGATTTTAGCCTAAATAAAAATATGCCTCTGTTAGACTTGGTAATGTATGGAAAGAAAGAGACCATTTATTTTTGAAAATCAGAGTATTTCTGAAACACCTGTAGTACATTTCTACAGTGGAAATAAAAAGATAATTAATGTGTTTTCCTATACTTGGTGGCAAATTTGCCTCACATTTCTGAAGAGCTGATGATTTTTGTGACATCAATTCTTAGGCACACTATGCTGAAAATTTTGTGTAATTTATTCTCAAAGAGATCGCTGGTTGGAATTCCAGACCTCAAGTTTAGTTCATATTCTATTTATTTTTTCTTTACATACCAATAATATTAAGTTTATTTTGAGTTCTAACTTCTCATCTGGTCATTGTATTAATTATATTGGTGGTCAAATTAACTGCATTAATTTGAGGTCTGAACATAAGCATCACCTCTTACCTTTCCTTTTATTTGTTGAGTTGTTTTAAGTCAGTGGCCATCTAAAGTGGTTTATTTTATTGAAAAGATGCATTATGTTTAGGCAGGCTGACTTTTACAATTAAGTGTTGCAAATCATAGTATCGTTTGAATTGAAAGGGACCTTTAAAGGTCCTCTACACCATGTGCTTAGTTGAATTATGTGAAGCAGTTCATGAATTGTGGTGCATTAATTTGTGGATACAAATTCTGAAGAATCTGAAGGTAAATAAATTCAATCTACATTTCTTTGTAATATTTTTCTTCAGTGACAGTATAGCAAAATGTACAAAAAAAGTATAGTTTGGCAAAAAGGCAAAACACCGATGATGTTCAATACAATATTCACACAATTGTATTTAGAGTTCAGTCAACTGTATTTAGGGTAGAGTAAGTAAGCTGTGCTTAGAACTTGGTTTTAGAAATATCTACATATTTAAGCTTTGTATTGCTTTATCTTCAAGAGGATTGAAGCAGCCTGATACTACTGTAACTTTCTCCCTCTCTCTGGCAAGAAGAACTCAATTCAGCTTTTTTCAAGAGTTAATCTAAAATAATACAGGTTTCCTTGTAAGTACTTTTTCCCATCCATCAACCAGCTATATCCTGTATATCCAAGGGTCATGGGCATCTTTGTCTAGGTACTTGAATGCTTTCATTGTTGTCTGTGCTATAGTGGAGTTGGGAGTCAAATCTTGCTGTGATCTGTGTTGATGAAGCACCGCTGCACATTGGTGAACTGTATTCATGCTCTAAAAAAATCCTTGGGTAGGACATGCAAAAAAGGTATTTTAGAAAGTAGGTTGCAAAATCAAACCCTCAGAAGTTGTGAAATGTCAGATTTATGTTATTTTCTTCTGTGCCTGTAATTGATGCAGGAATATAGATCTTGCAGCTTTAATTTCACCACATCCTAATTGGATAACTCTTACGTTTAAAAAAATGTGTGGCATGGTTGCGGTACTTTGTAAATAGCACAGTACCATTTATGTAGGAGGGAAGAGTATTCACAGAAGAATGATTATAGAATTTGGTGCTAAGTTATTATGTACGTAGAGAACATAAGCAGAATTGGTTCAAAAGAATTTAAATTCCATGTCAGCTAAATATATTTGCATTATATAAACTTAATGTGTAACATAACTGTTTTCACTGAAGTTTCTCCATTTATGCTGGTGTTGAATTCTGCCTCTAGTCAAAAAGAACTTTTAGGAAAAGTTCTGCCAACACAGTTTTTTGTCTTGGAACAGATTTGAGGCTTGCCAGCAGTGTTATTTCTTCTGAGTTGCAGGAGCAGCTCTAGTTACATGCCAAAATATGGTGTTATTTTTAAACTGAAAAATAAATGAAACCTATGTAGAAATGGAAACTTTGTTGAATGCCAAATTCTGACCACGTCACTCCCATTGGAACCACTAGGACCAATTTTTGCAGTCTGAACTGTCTTTATAGCATTAAGAGTTATTTCATAATGTGGGAAGTACTGGAAGAAATGAGTGTAAGAAAAGCAGGAAATCTGCCAAAGTCCATGTCTTTTTAAAAAAAGTTGTTACAACATACTTGCTGAGATATGTTTTATGCAGATATCAAATTTAAGCAGGTTTCAGTTATGGGCAGCCACCCTCCATTTCAAAAGTGCTATTCTGTAGAGAAGAGGCAGACTGAAAATTTTTAATACCTCAATATTTAAAAAATAATCATAATTTCATGATTTTAGCCTGTTTGTCTAATGTAGGAAATTATCTCCTATGATCTTGGAGACTGTCTGTCAAGCTTCTTTCCTTCACAGTTTTCTTAATTTTTAAAGTGTTTGTCTGATGTACGAAGCAGAATTTTAAGGTTAGTTTCAGTAAGATAGGGGTTAAAACAGGGGTTGGGAAAGAGAAATACAGTATTCAAAAAGTGATTGGTTTGCTCCAAGACTATCTTCCTCACATGCTAACCCTGGTAAAAAAGCCCAGGTGTTTTGCCTCCAGCAGTGTGAAAGCACTCAAATCCGTTGAGAGGTTTGAGAAGAGACTCTAGTGATTTTGGACAGTTGTTGACTTTCAGCTTGTGTGAAAAGGATAAACAGGTCTGTTATCTCACGGTTCTGTGGAATAAAAAGGAAGGAAAAATTGTGTTATTAATCCAGAAGACTTCCCAAATGTGTTGCATCTGGAGTCTGAACTTCGTCTTGTGCTAAAGTCTTCAGAGCAGTTGCAGAGGTAACTATGATCAAGCTGACCTCTGCAAGTATGATGAATGCTAAAGGAGAAAGCAGTTGCCATTCTAGAATTTTGAAGGCATATTCAGCCAGGTAGTACAGATTAGCCAAAAGTCTACTAAGACCTGAAACGTTCACTCGTTTTGACAGCTGAGCAGTTGTTCTGGCTGTGTCACCAGGCAGCTGTGGTCCTACTGTCTGTGGCTGAAGGATATCTTATTGCCTAGCACAGCTCTATGTTCTTCACACTAATGTGTTTGTAGATCAGTGCAGCTGGGCAGTGTACTGGCACTCAGGGTTTTTATTGCCCCTTCTCAAGGATGGCTCATGAAGAGCATTATTAGCAGTATACCTGCTTGGGAATTGCATAGGATTACAATAGAGGCTGATGTGATCATCTGCCCTTCCAAACCTGCTCTTTTTCTGGTACTGAACTTTTTATTCTGCGGAGCAAAAGCTCTTATTTGATGAACGGAATTCACCTTGGGTGATGTATAGTCCTTCTTAGACTGGAAAATGGGCATGATGAATTTATGTTCTGAGCAGAGGTAGCCCCTTGGTTCAGATGGCAGGTTTTAAACACAGGCCTCTTGCTTTGTACATTTACGTTGCTTTTTCTATGGACTGGTAGTACCTCTTGTACTTGCACTAGTGTAATATTTGTTACTTTTATCTCAATTCATAAGGTGGTTCTTCATTTTGTACCTAAAGGGAATTAATAATAGTCTTCTGTAGGCTTTCTGACAGGGCATGATCAGCCCTAGGGAGCATTGACTGTAGTAATCTCATTGACAGAAGATGTAACTTGCCATAAATTGGATTTCTTCTTTCTGAACCTTGAAATGACCTATGAATTTTAGAAATAAATGAAGATTCAGGGTGTCAAAACGCAGTTAGAGGCTAAGCTCCAACTGACTGAATTTGGTGCATAATTTATATTTTTATCTTTAAAATCTTAATTTTTACATGGTGTATATGGTGTTGGAGGAGGCAGCAAAGGAGTTACTTTCTACTACTTGGTTCTGTAATTATAAATACACTGACTTTGGTATGAGAAACATCAGACAATAAGTCTTGGTGATGGTTAAGTTAATTCACTCTTAGAAGTTCAATAATTCATCTAAGAAGTGTCAGCAGCTGGGTCTTGTTAATGGTAAGCCTTTCATTTCTGTTAAATCAATTGTGAATAATAGGATCCTTCAGAGAAAAATGATGAAGTAAGCATTGATTTCCAAATTGGGTGTCTGATATTGAAGCATTAATAAAATCTAGAGCAAGCAGGCAACTAGGACCTTATACACTCTGATCACCTAAGTAGTAATCAGAGAAAAATCAATATTTTTTTTGTATAGTGCTAGATCTGTTAACATTTCTTTTGTCGTCATTCATCATTGTGTCTATAATTTCATTTTTATAATTGTTTGAATTTTGGGGGGCTTAATAGTATGCTTTGAATCAAGCATTTACTGTCAAGCTTTTGTGAAACAGATGTGACATTGCCATATTGTCTATTTTTTGCTAGCTGCCTTACTATTTTTGGACTTTTAATAGCAGTGGACAAAGTAAACCCTTAAGTAATTTCAAATGAGGTTACATTTTCTTTGAGGAGTTTAATGTGGACTGTCATTATCTTTCTCTAAGCTACGAGGAGCTGCGTTGCTTGTGTAAAGTCATGTTCAGTCTCACAGAGGTGTTGGGAACATCTCCAATAAGATGGTAAAGAAGAAGATCGGTAGTAGAGAACATGTTAGGAACAGTCAGACTTCTGGCATGGTTTCCTCTGGCACATCTTCCTTGGACTCTTGTTCATCAGCTACAACTTCTGGCTCTGCATGGTTTGTCCCAGCCAATCCTGTATTGTTGAAGAGGGCTGTGACTGGATGTGTCACAGGAGGTGACCAAGGCTGGCATGGCTGCATTCTGGCCTTTGATGGCTTTCATACAGACAGCCAAATGTTGGTGGCAGGAGCATCAGTGAGTGATCTGCGAGGGAATAGTTGGTGGTAATATATCCCGCCAAGCCATTTGTGGATGGGATACCTGCATACCTTGTATTTCTGGCCTCAGAGCTCGTGGGGTTTTGTAATGCAGTGTGGGGTTTATTTGTTTATTTAATTGTGTTTGAAGGCTGTGTTCAGTGGATGTTTAGAGCTGCTAAGTTCTAGCTTTTTCTATCCAGTATTGTGCTTACCAGTGATCCCATTTTCTTTAAAGCTGTATTGAATTGGTATGGAAACCCACATACAATCAAATCTGCTTGCTGTTGAAGTCAATGGGAGTTGAGGCTAAAACTGGACCAGGATTTGGCCCATAAAGCATAGCAAGAAAATTTAACAGTTATAATAAAACTCTTAAGGCAAATAAAATGTTCTAGCAGGTGTTCATAAATGTGCTTTATGCTCATAGACTCTGTTAAATGTTAATACTAAGGTCCTGCAGAAGCTGCACATAAGGACTGAGTGAAGGAAGCAAATGTCTGTTAAATGTGCTGTGCAATATTGTAGCAAAGGTGGGTGGCAGTGCAATGCCATGCTACCTATTAGACTGAAATATGAAAGCTATTAGAGTTTCTGCTGAATTTTCATTTTGTGAGGGAGTAGTTTTCAAGAGAGAACATACAGTATAAAAAGCCATGTGTTGTGCAAAACTAGAAGCATCTTTGTCAGTGTATGCACTTTTCTTGGATGCATGCAGAGCTTATTAAGGACAATTTCTAACATACTTTATTAGCAATAAATTTAAAATAAGGCAATACTTGTGGGGAAAATAATAGCTGAGAATCAGTTTTATTTTTTTGGATATTTCATTTTCATTGAATTGTTTTGGTGGGGTTTTTTTTATGCCTTAGATGAACCCACAGGCAGAGATCCTAACATGACTTAAAATGCATTTTGAGAATAATGGGTCTTGGCAGGATTTTATACTTAGATCTCTGTTGTAGGTTAACTCTTAATAATTTTTATTTATTCCATCACTTCACCTTCAAAGCACAATGAGATCCATTTTAGATTTCCAGGAACTTCCTGACCTTCCTACTTTCTGGCTTCTAGTAGAAGCATCTGTTGACTTTTTCAGCAGATTTTGTATCATACCTTGGAATCTGGTAGCTTGTACTGGCTTGGGTTCTTCTAGCAGTTAATTTCATTAGGATTCAGGTCAAACCCACAAAAAAAAAAAATCTGAATATACTGAAGTCAGTTTCTAAAATGATGCCATGGTGTGGCAGTCATTGTTAGAATGGGTTTTGTTGGTATTTGAGTAGTTGACTTGGTTATCTTCTCATCAACACTCAGTCATTGTGTTGCAGGATAAAAGCAACCACATATTACAAGGATACTCTCCTTCCCCTTTAGCAGCAAGATGTCTGGGTGAAGGGAGGTGTTTCACATTTAGATATACCAAGGAGCAAGCATCCAGGCATCTCAGCAGTTCTTGCAGTGCTTGTCACTGTTGCAGGGTCCACATAATGTCAGGCTCTCCCATTGTTGCCTTGGTCTTGTCCTCATGTTTGTTCCTGGTGGTGGAAGTGCTAACTTTTTTGTTTTTTATAGCTAATATGTGCCATATTATTTTGATGCTGATCTCTTCTCTGTGGTGACCAGTAGGAATGTCCTGAAGTTGTACTGGGGGAAGTTTAGGTTGGATATTAGAAAAAGCTTTTCACCAAGTGGGTGGCTGGGCACTGGAACAGCTCCCCAGGTCCCAGCACCAAGCCCAACGGAGTTCCAGAAGTGTTTGGACATCACTCTCGTGCACAGGGTGTGACCCTTGAGGTGTCCTGCGCAGAGTCAGGAGCTGGACTCGGTGATCCTTGTGGGTCCCTTCCAACTGAGAGTATTCTGTGAAAAACTAGCTTTGTTCTACCTTGTTGTAAAAAGGATTGAAGCTTGCACTTACATGAGGGAATTCTCATTACTTGCTTTCTTAACAAAATCATAAGGACAGCTTAGTTTTCTCCTCTGTAGTAATGCTGAACTAGTGTGCTTATGGATTTTAAAAAGCAAGGCTCATAGTCATCATCAGCTAGCAGATTGGGAGCTCCTACATAGAGTGTATATTTTCTTTTGATCCTTCTAGGACAAAGAGGTCTAGTAGAGAAACAGGGTGAGGAAAGACTAGCGACTGCTTTTAATCAAGTGGAAAATATGTCAGTACTTCTCTTGTGAGTAGTGGCACTTCCAGGATAGTGATATTCATGCAGAACTTTTAATCCCTGCAGTACATTACAAATGTATTGTCTGAGCATTAAATGTTAATTGAGGCCATTATTTGATGAGTGGACTATTTATATGGTAAAGTTATTTGAAGTAATGGGCCATGAATGCATTTTGTTTATTAACTTTCTCTGTGCTCATTCTTCAATATCTTTTCTTATCACAGAGCAGGCATTTTAAAATGGAAGACTCTCCAGTGACGGATCTGCAACATACAAAATGTGTTACTTATAAATAGTGTGTTTTGATTTTGAGAACCAAACAGCATACAGTTGAAACCTTTGAAAGATTAAGCTTTCAGGTAAATTTCTAACCATGGAAAAAATAAAAATGGAGAATAAAAGGATATCTTTTGTCTTTCAAAAATTTCATGATTCACCTACTTTAATGGTCTTCTCCATTTTGAAGATGAGAAACTAGGGAAAGGAAAATGATTTACTTTGTCTGGGATTATGAAGGAAGTCTGGCAGACAAGGAATTAAATTGAGATCCCCTAAATGTCAGGCCAGCTCCATAAATGCTAAAATATCCTTCTTTTCTTGTCTAAAACGTCTGCCAGAAATGTATAGTATAGTTTAGATTTTGTAGGATTTTCACAGGACAACTGCTTCGTGGCCTCCAGGGTGTGAATACACACACAAAAAAAATCACTCTTTGAAGCTAAGAATATTATTAAATCTAAAAAAAAATAGCACAAAGCCAACATACTTTTAATAATATTTTGTATTTCCTTCTGTAATTGTTTAATGGAATGAATATGAATATTTTAACTGTAAAATTGGACAGCTGCAGCAGGATGTGATTTAACCTGGATACTGACTCTTTCAATACGCTCTGGCAAACTTTACAATATGTAATGTCAGGAAAGTCCACTTATCTTTCATGTAGCTCTCATACGCTTCCTTCATTTACAGTTTTTTTTTTTTTTTTTTCTTTAAATGCCAAGTTGAAATTGCTCCTCAGTTCTTGGCTATGATAAAATTCAGTGCAAGGCAAAAATCTTCAAGGAGTTTCCCTCTTGTGCTGAGACTTGTGCATGAGCAGTGGTTACCTGACAAAGAGCAGCAGCGTCTAGCTGTACTACATTGTTTACCACATCTTCAATATTACTAAACCACTGCTTATGCAGTTCAGTCTTTTGCTCGTTGGATCCAACCTCTGCTTTAGATACTTTTTGTACAAGTAAGGAAAACATAGAGTCATGGAATAGTTTGGGTTAGAAGGGACCTGGAAGATCATTTGGTCCCAACTCCCCTGCCATGGGCAGATATGCCTTCTACTAGATCACTGCTCAAAGCCCTGTCCAAGCTGGCCTTGAACACTGCCAGGGATGGGACATCCACAGCCTCTCTGGGCAACCTGTTCCAGTGCCTCACCACCCTCACAATAAAGATTTTCTTCCTCTAATCTAAATCTGCCTTCTTTCAGTTTAAAGTCATCACCCTTTGTCCTGTCACCACCTGTCCCTGTAAAAAGTTCTTCTCAATCTGTCTTGTAGGCCAACTTTATGTACTGGAAGGTGCTCTAAGTCTCTGTGGAGCCTTGTCTTCTCCAGGCTGAACAACCACAGCTGTCCATCTCAGCCTGTCATTTCAGGAGAGGTCCTCCAGCCCTCTTATCCTCCTCCTTCTACTGGGGGCCCTGGAGCTGGAGCCCTGGAGCTGCCCAGAGTACTCCAGAGGGGGTCAGAGTGGACGAGGAGAACCAGTTGCCTACCAATCTGCTAACTCTCATTTTTCTGGTAGAAACTGTTTGGATTTACTTTCTGGTCTTCAGTGTGCTTGTGAACTTCTGTAAGAGTTTATCATTCATTGCAGTTACGCTCTGGACTTTAGAGTACTGACAAATAAACACAGCAGAAGGAGGTGGCTGTTCGTGAATGGGGAGGTATTGTATTTATATAATAACTGTATGCTGATGATGCAGAGGGACAATGAGAGTTTAATGCGTTGCCAATGCCATTGGGTTGACTTGATGATCTGCAGTGCTCTCTGCAGCAAGGACAAGATGTTGGGTGTGCTGCTTTGTGCCATGCTGGAAGCAGCAGCTGGGAGAGCATCCCAGCCAACTCCTGGGGATGTCGGATGTGGTGTGTGCCAGTGGGACTCTGCCAAGCCTTAAATTCTGTCTCAATAGCTGGGACAGGTTTGTGAATTCCAGTCAATTACAGAATTGAGTACTCTCTCCCTTCTTATAAGGTGCTGCTTTCTGCTTCTTGGTAATTGTGTGGTGTCCAGAACTGTGTATTTTCAAAGGCTTGCAGGGCTTTTGCAGGCCACCAGCTTCAGTCTGGAGATAGCTGGCTATAGCAAGCAAAGAACTGTGATAAATGATAACTTGAAAAAAAGCACACATGTGAGGTCTTGAATGAAGTCAAGATTGAAGTAATTTATTCTCGATGATTTGAACAAAAAGGCAGCTCTTACCATTTTAAAAGAATACCTTACAAACTCGTCTTCTAAAGAGAAAAGCTATCAAGCATAAAACCATGATGTTACACCAGATACCAATTACTGTGGTTTCTTAATGTGCTTGTTTTTTTTTTTTTTGTCCCACATTTATTAAATATTTATACATTCAGCTGTAGGTATTTTTAATCAAAATCAGAATTTTCTCACAAAATGGGTGATTACATCACTTACACATTTATATTGTAAGACACTTTAATGATATAAGCATTTTTTCATTTAGACAGCAACCATAATAAATTGAAATAAAATTCAGCCTTGATTGATGTTCTATGTGTCATGTACAGGGCAAGTCCCATCTATAAAATGTGGTTTGCCAAGGCAGCAATATTAGTAGCATTTGAATGTTTTTCTTATTAAGGAGAAAAATGGTCAGCAACATCAATACCGTCTGCTCCAAAGACCATGGTAAATGGAAACTGCCTGCAGCACATTTGAATTCCTCACTGTATTTGGGATGAAGGTATGATGCAGGCAGTAAGAATTTTTTTTTTCCTTGAAAATTAGGATAGACTATTACAATTCTTAGGATGAAAGAGAGAGGCTGATTACAACATAATGGAGTGTACCATATTCATCTCTTTGAAATATGCCCTCACTCGGCCTTTTCCATTTTACAATCGATTCTCTCATTCCCTTAATGAACCTGTGTGTTCATGAGTCTTCCTTGGAAGTATGCACATGAAGTATTACAGCAGCAGAGAGTAATTGTCTGACAACCAACTGCAAGTAAAGTGTCTCTCTTGTAGTCTTGTTCAATAGCATTATGGACCATTAATGCATTGGATCAGGTTCCATATTGTTTTGTTAAAAATTATGCAGCCGTATTTTTCTTAGCTGTTTGTAGTGTTTCTAGAATGGTAGCTTCAGAAAACTGGTTCAGCATCCTCTGGCTCTATTACTTTGCAGAGCAAAGAAATGCTTTCATATGTGTAAGAGATGAGCTATCAGTAAGGTCTTCCTGAAAAGCCAACTCGCTGGTGCCAGGTACTGAAATTGGATAAATTTTAATATTATGTTAAAGGAAGAGAGGAAGGGCTTTTTGAGAAGAAGAAAAAGGGGTAAAGTTATGTAGAGAATTACTGGAGGCACCATCAAGATGTAATTTTTAAAGGATCAAACACTTAGTGTGTGACTTTTCAATTTTTGGCTTCTTTTGACTATCAATGTGATTGCATGTAGTCAGAAAACACTGTTAATGATATTGTATGCTTTGTTTGTATGTCTTTTCCTGTATTTTTGGATGTACTCTTAGTATAAACATAGATTGTTTATATAATTAATATATATTGCGCATAACCATGACTAGCATGGAAACACTTAATCGGTGGTTGAAGCACATATGTGTGTATGTACAGTTTTATGATCAACTCATAGCTGCTAACTGTTGACCTCTTTCAAATTGCTGCAAAATATGAAGCCACCCACAGGGTGACACTCAAAACCACCAAATATCCTGGGTGGTATCCAGGCTGAGATGATGAGCACAGAGCCTGCTTGATCACCAGAGATCAGGAGAGTAGGGAATGTGGGACAGACTGCTACATACTCCAGTCTCGCTCTGTGCCCAGAGAAAGTTTGCAAACCCCTGAAAGCCTTTGTAATGATAATTTCATTGAAATTCTAAGCATTTGATGTATTGCCACCAGCACTGATCTGATAAAAGTGACGATGAAATAAAGATTGAGCTCAGAGAGAAGCAACAGTTCTGTCTGTTATGTCAAAAAAGATAATTTGTCATGTTAGGAAGTAGCATTTCCCTTTGATTAGACCAAAGTCATTGTCCTAAGGTGTGAAAATGGCCTTGACCAACAGACCTGTTCTGGTTGTGAACTGTTGCTCTGCACCAGAGACAAAACATAAATAAATCTTATCTTAACTTTATACTACATAAAAGAGAGGAAACCCTTAAGTTTTGAATCACAGTAGGCCTATTAAAAGTTTGTGTATTACATATGCAAAAGTGTTTTTCCTTCCAAAGTAACAAAGACTCTAATTTTCAAATAATATTTCAGTTTTGGTGAAACTGATGTTCCTGAGCAGTATGATCCAAATACTTTGCAAGCACTTCAGTGGTTGCTTTTTAACTTGTCTCCTTTCCTTAAACCTGAGACATAGGACTATGGACCTAGTTAGCTTTTAGGTACTTTTAACTAGGGTAGCTAACTCCCTGCAGGTGAAATCAGCTTTTTCCTTTTTTAATGGAAAACTAGGAACGCTATATCCTTGTGTTGTTTGTTTCATTAAAGGATCCTGCAGTTAGGCATCAGGATGTTTCACTGTGATAGGAAGTCCATCTGTAATATTAGGCTTTAGCTGAAAATTTGAGGTGGTGGGAGTGTTTTGTTTTTTAAGTGTAAGAGAGAAAACTTATGCTGGCAAGTTGCCATATTTTGTTATCTTTGTTTCATCTAGTTTATTGCCAGTCCTTTATTCTGTAGTTGGTATTGCCTGCACAGGAGTGAGACTTCTACCAAGCCAAGAACTTGGTCTTACAGAAAGTGGTTTTACCTGGAGGAGTCCCAAGAAGTGTGCAGCAGAACTTGTGCTAGGACATTGATCGTTGTCTGCTTCAGGACATAAACTCTGCTTGTATTTTTGTAATGTTTCAGTATCTTAATTGTCTCATCATTCATGTAGCAAACGTGCTCTTCTGTTTCCAGGATCTTGACTGAAGCCCCACTCAGAAAGCCTATGTTCAGTGGGGGAACTTAATGGGTGTGGTTGGTGATAAGATCCAAGCCTCAGCTCATGTCAGTGGGACTGAATGTGAATTTAGTTGAGCCTATCCATGAGTAGGAATGGATTCATGCTGAAAAGTCTTTGAGTAATGAAGAATGAAATGATCTGTTCAATACTATATGGTACGCTCTAGAGAGAACCTGGGGATGAGTTTTTGACCTCCGTTACTGCTGAAGGAAAAGGGGAACTGTTTGCTTGCCTCAATCTGATCAGAACTGTATTACAGTAGGTCCTCAGAAAAGAGACTGTGAAGTCAGAATCTCTGTCCTGAACAATTTCAAACCTGTGGTACAACAGCTTCCTGGGAGGGCAGCTGGAAAACCTGATCCACATCCTTGTGAGCAACTTGTTATTAAGTTTTATTAAGAAGACTTAGGGAGACTTTTGATAAAGGTCCATCTTTCAGAAGATTCACATGTGCTTAGATGATTCACATTTTGTATTCATCAGATAGAAGGAAAAATGAATCATTATTTTTCTGCAGGAATTCTAAAAATTATGTTCAGGAATCAAATGCACAAAGACTTCCTTTCTCTCTCCAGAGAATTAAAAATACAGTTCTTTTGGTCTCAAAGTACTTTTAAGCTGAGATTAAATTAAAAGGCTGTACTTGTTCTGTTATTTGTTTTCTGATTTTTATTAGTTCATAAGGATCATGCATTTTAAGATTTTTACTTTGCAGTCACAGGGCTGATAATATTTAAGGTTGTGAGTGTTGTAGCAGCCTAATAAAAACTATAGACAGAGATTGGCAAAGTTGGCATTTCACTAGATGAAGTCTGAAGGACCAATCTATGTTTGCAAGGTGACAGTTCAAGGAAGAAAGGAACCTACATATTTGCAGTCAATCTGACTTTTACATCCGATTTTTATTATATTGATCCACTCTAGAAATGAAATAATGTACCATTCTTTTTCTAAAATATTCAATTCAGAATTGCTTCTCTTAAGTGTTTTATGATTGCACAGTCTGCATTTTAAGTCACTGGATGGCTTTACTTCCCACTTTCGGTAATGTTTGTCATTTGCTACGTACACTTGTGATGCTTTAAAGTTCTTGCTGATAATAAGTACTAGAAAGGTGAAATGTATTACCTTCTTGGATTTATTCAGATGCTGTGCTTATAGCTTAAATGTATTTTAGATTTAGAAGGCTGTAAGATAGAAATGAACGTCTGATACTGTGCTTTTAGAAGAAAAATATTCCTATAGACGTATTTCTGAATCATTTATTCTGATGATTTTAGATGGAAACAGCAGCTAAAATAACCAAGGACAAGCTGTTTGTGAAAACATAGAAGAAATTCCCTCCTCAAAAAGAGACAAAGAAAAGCAGTGAGAGTGGAGTCTAAATGTAGTACTTGCTGCTATAAAATTGTGTCTGACCCAATGGAGCAATATGTGACTGTAGGCTGACTGCAACGTAGCGTAGCAAGGAACCTGCTGAAATCCTGGGAAGGAAGAGCTTTCTTTACACATCTTAGGTGCATTTGTGAGCTGCCATTTAAATGGATACCTGTTTGTGCAGGATGCATGTGAGCTCTCAGAAGCATTACTGTTGGCAGGCTTTTGAGGTTAGAAGAGTGCCTTTTGGGGCACATGGCTTTTCAACAAAGGGAGTGAACTTCATTTGTATGTAGTATTTTAAGCTGTTTTGTTGCCCCACTTTTGGATTGCCCAACTAAGGACTGAGAAGAAAGAAAATGTATCAGTTGGTGGTGGGAGTAGTATCCTGACAGACTTAGTGAAATTTTGCAAGAATTTGATGTTTCATATCAAAGCATAACCTCTCCTTTCCTTGGTTGTATTGCTGCCTATTGAAAGGGTTTGTTGGATCACAGGATGTCTGTGGCCCTTTTCTCAGTTCAGAGTAGGATTCTCGTGGGAAGAATGGCAAAGAAAGGTACATAACATGATAGAATATATTGTTATAAGCCTTTCTCCAACTAGGTCTAATGAAGTAGGTACAGATACAAGTAAAGCTAATCCAGACTACTATTTTGTGTCATTGTGTCTGACACTTATTTTGTTCCAGAAGACATTAAACGGTAATTTTTTTTTTCCTCTAGACTTTAAAAAAGTTTTTACCCAAAACTGCTCTCCTCTAAGGAGAAACATTTCAGATTATGGAGTGTGTAGAAGCATGAGGCAGATTTAATGGAACTCTTTCTTCTTCAGGAGCTGTGGCACAATGCAATTCAAAAGTTTTGCTGTCATCTAGGCTGTGTGCCGTACTCAGAGCCACGTGGACACTTGGACATCATAGAAGATTAATGGGAAGATGTAGAAATATGAGTAGTAGGGTGAATGTGACTAATTCAACTTTTATGTAGCAATTCAAAAGATTAATAAAGGGATGGTATAATTCGTGGGTGATAGAAAATGAGTTGGAGGAAGGCTGAGGAATATTGGGGAATATCTAGCAAATCTTAGGGAACAGGCACTGTGGTGGCAAATGAAATTTTCCAGCTAACAAATCCAAGGAAAAACTTCTGAATGCATAATTTGACCTAATTGCATGTTGCTGAATATTAAATTAACTATATTAGCTGCAACTGAAAAGCTGGCAAATTAGGCTTTTGTCTGCCTCTCTTGAAAAAAAAACCAAATAAAAAGAAGGTGAAGTTAACAAAAAAATTTTATAAAACAATGACAGTATTTTCTAGTTAGTAGTTATTGCTTGTTTGTAACATGTTGCTTTATAACGGGGATTATTTGTTTTTGTAAAATAAATTTGTAAAAGTGAATCACTTTTAAGAAAATAGAATGAAAATAGAGAACTGCAGGATGACGAGAAGTGCTTTGTGGCATTGGAAGGAATTTCTTGTGTCTAGGTACTGAAAGAAATAAAATCAGCATAGCTAAGTTAGAGGACGAGCAGTCAGTGGGGGGTGTGTGCATAAATAAATAATGAACTTTAACTTACAGCAAGAACAAAGAACTACACTGAAAATCACTAAATGGAGATAACTGATTTAAACAGGGTGGGCGTTTTTATACAATGCATAATTAACTTTGGGAGGTTGTAGCAAACTAGATATGTTGGTCTAAATGCATAAATTCAAAAATGAAAGCTGACAATTACATGGCTAATTAGAATAGATACAGTGACAGAAGTTAGAGTGAATATTCCACCACAGTGATTTAAGGCATAGTTATATGGGAAAAAAGCTCAAGTGTATTATGAGCAAGTTATTTTGTACTTGTGCCTTATAGTATGACCTTCTTTATTGTGGTACTGTAGGCACTGTTAGGACCAAAGGTTACATTGATAGACCACAGTCCTCCTGTGTCTGACATTCTATCTTGACTGTTTTCAGTTGTTTTTTCCTCTCTTTCTTTTTTAGAATTCTTATTTTTTGTGCAACTGCAGGGCAGAGAAAGTATGTAAGTCTTCTGTGAATACCTAAGTCTCAAGCTTCTAGTAATTCAAAAGGAAAGAAATGGCAAAAGAAAAAAGATTTTTTTGAAGTGCTTATTCACAGAAGAAGACTTATTTCTGAATAACGAAAGCCTCTCAAATATCTAGTGATACATTATTTATGTAATTGAGAGTGTATTCATGGAAGTGCCCTCAAGAAAAACAGATTTTGAGTCATACCAAATAGTATGTTCCATCAAGGATTCACTACACAGTTGTCAAAAGTGTGTTCCAGGATGGAGTGCATACTTTTATGTATTAACTGACTGTGGATTGTTTTTTTCCTTCACATGAAAACTGACAGTGGTTTGAATGAGCCTTAAATCCTGGCTTGTGGTGTAACTTCTGTATTCTTCTGAAACAAATTAAATATGTGGAACTCATTCAAGTCCACTAGCTGTTATGAATATATATGCTTCTCCCAGGACAATGAGCACAAACAGCTACTGCCCATTCATAAATATCTTATTCTTCCTATATGTAATGGGACTCCAAAGACATTTCTATTCTTGTGGCCAGGGCAGCATTTGCAGAGAAACTGCATATATTGTGTAGTGTATAGTTATAGTTTATGACATTTCCTTTTGTTAGGATTTCTTCTGGGTAATCAGCATTTCAGCCACAACTCGCTTTATTTGGAAAATGCAATCCTAGTACAGAGTACAGAAGCATGTGATTTTTTTTTTTTTTTTTTGTGAGGGAAAAGCAGTGGAGTCACAAACACATGATTATACTAAAACTGGTTTGGAAATTTGTGCAGGATGGCAGTGGAGGTGTATGGCCTCCTTGAGCATAATGTTGCCCATGATTCCTCCACAGATTTTTATCACTACAGTGTGGTTGTAGCTTTTTTAGTGTTGGAGGATCTCAGATTTATACAAGGTGAAACTATTACTGCGCAGCCAGCCCTACTTAAACATGTGATATTTTCATCTTCAAAATTAGTAGAAATTAGCTGATACTGAATTCCTGTGCTTATTTGGTGCAAGGACTGGGTTTTCAGCTCATGTATGAATCAAAGTCTGACTCCAGTTACAAGCTTCTGTTTCCTCTGCATGTGCTTATGAATAAATAGAGAATATACCTTATAGCAGAGAGGGTTTGGCTGGACTGAGACCCTGGGGCTGATCAGCTTTAGCAGCCTTATGATTTTCCATCCTTCAGATACAGTGTCTGCCTTTAACTTCAAAATGCCAGGTGTTTTTTTCCTTCAGAATGTGACCATAGGTGGAGCCCTGTGAAAACGGAAGGATGGTATTGCAAGAGGTGATGCTGTAAATTCTCCTGTGTGCATGTGTAACTTCTTTTAGCTTAACGAGAAGCTATGTGCTCACACTGAGGATGAAATAGAGTTCTTTGTTAATATCAAAGAGCCAATCAAGAAAGGTTTTTTTTATATAGAAAGCCTCCTGCTGCTTCCCAAAAAACTTCCTTTTGTAAAGCACAATGATAAATAATCTTCCTTCTTCAATCATTGTATTTTCAGAGGATACTGTTTTGTACCGCTGCATTCAGTGACACCTGTGAAATTCAGCTGTGTTTGATTAGATGGGCCAGTAACTCTGGGAAAGATGATGTGCTCGGCTTGTTCTTTACAGGATCAGCATTGGAAGTTTTAGCTGGGTAGTTCTCCAGCATATCTTACTTTTACCTGCCTTTCCAGCTGCCAAACTGGAAGAATAGCAAGGGTTGGGCTTCAGAGGTATTGCAAATACAGCAGGGCATGAAGGGGTACTTGGTGTCTTCCTGATTTGTGCTGTAATTCCTTCCTCATCTTCAGACCATGTGTGAGGATTATAATCACGTGTGCTTACTGTGCATTATTAAGCACTTTTGCTTAAGCACTGTGGCAGATATGTAAGATTCTGTTTCATCTTTGAATTGTAATGAAACTTTATTTTTTTCTACAGAACTGTTAAAAAAAAGCTCCAGGTATTTAATATTCTTTGAAAATACTTCTTTTGCTGATCAGACAGAAATTAATTTTAAATAACTGTTTTTTATTGGCATGTTCAATTTTTTAAAGAAAGACAAATTGCTGAGAATTTCCCCTTCAATATTTAAAATTTTTCTCAAAGATAAAACTACTGAGGGTATGGGGGAGAGCACTTTTCCCCTGTTTTTGAGGAAGTTATAGTAAAAGACGTTACTACTTACCCTGTTTGGCGAAGGTATCGGGTATCTTATGCCAGAAGCAGGAATTGCCTGATAAACTGGAAAGAAATGAAATTGCAACCCTGTTCCAGAGCATTTACACAGGAAACTAATTTTAAGCTCATGCATTCCTCATTGGTTTTAGCAGAACTAATAAAGGACTTAGCGACAACCATTTAGGTGCTCTAATGGTTCTGGACATATTAAAGTCATTTTTTGTGATAGAGTACTCCAAGACAAAAAAGCCTCCTTAATACAACTTCTCTGACTAGAGCACTATGGAAGCATGAAGAAAGGAAGGAAAGTGCCCATCTGAACACAAAGTGATAGTTGTGGGAGGTTTTTGTTTAGGTTTTTGTTTGTTTGGTTGATCTTGGGAGCCCATGAATATATTTGTTGCATATTATTTTACTGACATTATGATTGAAGATGTGCTTCCACTCACCGGAAACTTCGCGTTGCATAAAATGTACATAGAATTTTCTTTCACTCTTGTTATTAACAACTCGCTTTACTAAAAATGGAAGAATTTACAAAAAGTAATTTGATTTTGACCACAAAGCTGTTTGGCTATTTTCAGGCACATTTTCAGTTGGATTTGGTTTCTTGTCCACACACCTGAAGTCATCAATGTAAGATCAAATTTTGTAGGCCCTTATAATGCTGTAGGAATGAAGTGCACTTCTGGGAATGAGGGTCCAAAATTATTTTCATTAATTTTTACCCCAAGCTTCCTGAGAATGTCAACATTAATGTTTGCCATTGAAAAATGTTTGCTTTTTTTCTTTTGTTGGTGTTAATATAAAAACCAAGCTTCTATTACATTGACTGCTATCTTTTAATTACCATAATGTCACTAGAGTTATTTGTAGTATTCCTTTGCAACTATTAGTGGAAACACATTTTTTTGTGATATCTAGTGGGGCTTTTTAAAGTTAAATTTTAAGATTTTTTTGGGATGGTTTGTGCTTCTCTAAATGGGAAGAATTTGTGTAATGATTTATGTGACTGGGGGAGTTACCTTGTGCATTTTTAAAATAAGCAGTAATGCAACTGATTCAATATTGGTTGTGTTGGCTGGGCCATGCCAAAGTGACTTGAAGCTTGCATGTCAAATAAGTGAATAGTCTTTAGATGGAAAGTAATGATCAATACAAGGAATTGAAAGGCTGCTAAGATGGGAAGGAGCAAGCAAACTCGACTGAACAAGCTCCTTCAGCTTTCAGTGCTATATTTAAAAGCACAGGAACTGAATTTTATGTTTTTCTCTTAAGTAGCTTAAGACATCAGAATCTCTGGCTGCTGATAGTTTTGGCCTTCAGGTTTTAAGACAAATCTGAAAAAAAATTGTTTCCTCTTCATGTGTTAAGGGAGGAAGAAAGAGAGTAATTACCTGCACGCCCTACTTCTAAATAAAATATCATCTACACCATGTTGTATAATATAATATTATGTAAAATAGCATTATTATGTATATTATTACTATTATTATGTAAACAATGTATGTTATTTTCCCTAGATTTGAATCTTGCTAGGTCTGATTATCTCATTTATGTTAAAGGTATTTTTTCTACTCTTGATGCCTTGCCAATGTAAAGGTCTTAAGGATCCCTTTCTTTTACTACAGTGATGTAAAGCAGCCTTATTAATACAAGTAAAGATTTGGCTTAAGGTTTTAGGTTGTAATCTCCTTTGTGTTTAAAAGTATTTGCATCCTTTTTTCATGCTTTGTCTCTATTAAAGAGCAGTTTAACAGTGGGAAGGAGGCACATCATTCATTTACTCTGAGGCTAAATTGCTGTTTCCCTGCAAAAATGTAATTTGTGTCACTGCATATTGTGCTCTTAAATAATATTTAATTCTGTGACCTTGGTTCACCATGCCTTCCTGATTGTCCATTAACTCTCATCTTCTAGCAGAGGGAATCTGTGCTGCATTTATAGTGGGAAAAAATGTCTAAAAGAATTAAAATAGGTATCAAAAATATGATATCTTGTATGTTTGGCTTCTTATGTACTCTTCCTTTTAATAATGGTAATTATTAATAATGCTACTTAATGCCAAGCAACCTAAGACATAAAAGTCAAGAACTGAAACTGGGGGAGGGAAGGGACTTGGAAGGAAAGAAAAAGAAGCCTTTTTGACAGGCACACATCAGAAAAATGCAAGGTTGAAAGTACTGTGTCAGGTTGCATCACCTTACCATGCAGTTGCTCTCATTCAGTAATTGAGTGCAAATATGAACACTTTGGTTCTGTTTCATTTCCTGTCACAGCAAACCAGCTTCCATCTTTGGGTTGTTGTATAACAGTTAAGTAACTAAAATTTAGAAAAATTGAGTTATCTGAACAAGACATTAGCTTAGTACATTTCTCCTTCCACCCATGAGAATTGGGAGAGATGGTTCAGACACCATTTTCAATGAGCTGCAAGGAAAATTTAAATTAAAATAGCAACTTGAATATAGTTAAAATAATAAGGAAGGCCCCAAATGTTTTCTCACTGAGGATAACTCTTTGCATTGCATGGGTCTTTTTATTCTCATCTCTAGAGGGCTTATTTCTGTTTGTTTGGGTTGTTTTTTTTTTCCCAGGCAGTGGAAATGCCTCCACTCACTACTGAAAGTCACTAATGATGGCTTTACAAACTTGTCTCTAGTCCAAGTGGCTCCTCCCTTGGTCGTCTCCCTTCTCATGGGCTTTTTTTTTTTGGCATTACATGGAGTGCAATGGTTAAGTTTTTTCTTCTGTACCTGTTAACACTTCTAATTCCTTTTCACAGCTGCCAGTTTTCCAGCTTCGTGAAGCTCTTACTGTAGGCAAATGTGGCACATTTGGGGCTCACTTTAAGATTTAAAACAAATTTTATGTCAACATACTGCTGTTCACACATACAGAGAACATCTTAGGCCTACAGTGTTGTTAGGGATGAATCCACCTAACAACAAAAAGGTGCAGAATGTTTGGAGGGGCAGGTTTAGGTCTGAACTGAGCAGTGTCATTCGCTGAAAATGGTTTTAGCTGTTTATCTCAAGTCAGCATTTGGGCCTTATTACCAGGTTTCTGCATGCTTTATACCTTTTACAGCACACTATTAGTTGCTTTCTAAGTGAGATCATTAGTAACTTGTCACAGCTCACTCTTAAGAGACATGTCAAATGCCAGCTCTGCTTGTTTAGTGTATTTGGCTTGCTTGGCAGGTTCTTAACCACAGGGTGCAGGATTTTATTCAGACAAATTACTGAGCTTTTACATTGCTCAAGTTGCCTTTAGGAAAGGGTTTTACTGAAGAGATTTGACTTTCCTACCAACTGTTTGACACATGTATAGCTAGTTCCATATTTCAGTGCTTATTCTGAAGTGAATGATGAAGCTATTTTGGAGCATGTTATTTCCTTACAGTGGGATCATTGATGATTTTGGATTTTTCTTTTTCCATGCTAGATAATGCTGTACTGAGGAGCAAAGTTATTAGTTGCACATATAGGCTGTCTATTTTTGGTGCAGTTTATTCTGCTTCCTTTGATGTGTGGGAAAGCCAGTTAAACTTCCCAGGGAATTTGGGTGCTGTGGGAACCCTCCTGGTGCTCTGTTTGTTGTTGACACTGGGCATGCTTCTGTGCATTTCCAGGAGTTTTTCCACCTGAATCTGTACAATTGATTAATTAACAATTCATTGATAAGTAACAGGGAAGTGAGATAATCTATTGTCAGGATGTGGGTGCTGGCTGTGGTTCTCTCCAAGCTGGGAATTCCCAGTGGTGAGAGGGGGATGCCTACTGCCACTGCTCATGATGGCACCACAATTGAAACAGATCCAGCTTTCCTGGTTGGAAACAAGTGAAGGAGAATTAAATCTTAGTCCAGAGGTTTTTAGAGTTGTTGGGCTTTAGTCTCTGAAGGGAGAATTGGAGTGAGCCTGCATGTAAATGGTGCCTGCCAGCACGTGGTGTGTTACTTGCTACAGATGTTACAGAGGTGTCCCTGTCCAGGGCACAGCTGTGGTTCTGAAAAGGATGTGGATTAATACAATCTGCCTTGAATCCATATTCAGCCCAGTGTGTTAATTATAGCTGGCATTTTCACAGTGGGTTTTGGTTTTATCTACTGTAAGGTTTTCCAGAGCACTGCTAAAATCCTGGTGGCTGCAGAGCTTCTCTGCATGTCACTGTATATTCTGATTTGAACTGGCACTGACAGGTACAGAGCATAATAACTCGCGTTTGATGCAATGAACAAGCATGCCTTTTGGGCTAGATTTCTATTTCCTCCCTATCCCTATTGTAAGGAGAATTTGCATATTTAATTCTTTTCACTTAGTGAAAAATATATCCCTTTAGGTTTGACAGCTTCCCAAAGAATATTTTAGATTTCCCACTCTGATTGTGGGCCATATGTTAGAACTAATTATATAAATGAGACATCATAGAATTGTGACATGCTTAAATGTTCAGTGCTTTAAAGACTTATGCAAGTGCATGCTAGCTTGGGTAAGTGCTGGAAGAAGAAAAGAGAAGCTGCAGGTTTTGAACAGATGTTAGCAGCTTGGTAGGGCTATGCATTGTCTTTATCTCTCTATAAGAGGTTGCTGACACTTTGAAGGGTTTGGCAGACTACTCTGAGCTGCCATAGTGCAGGAAAGAAAGAATTTCCTTTTTGTACCTACGGATGTGCCAGAGATTCATTATATATTAAGTCATATGAAATGTGGGATGCAGATAGCCTCACTTTGCTGCTGGAAGTAAGCATTAAATGTGTGGCTGTAGCTGAATGTGTCTGCCCATTTTTCTTTTTTCTTTTATTTCTTTTTTTTTTTTTTTTTTTTTTTTTTTGTGGGCTGTGGATGTTGCTCTAAGGCAGAATGGCTCACAGGAAAGCCATTTATTATGAATTCATGTTATTATGGATTATATTATTGGGAATTAACTGCGAAAGAAAAAAGTTAAAGGAAAAAAAGAAAGAGTTGGAAGGTCAGAGCTGTACACTGGAGGCTTAAGCAACAAGGAAGGAATTTTATGGAACTGGACAGATATTATCTCTAAAGTCAATTATACCTTGAATAAGTTTCTAGGGAAAAAAGAGCTTAATTTATTCTAATGCTGTCATATGTTTTTGGGGTTTTTTTTTTTGCTGCAAGTCTCAGTGATGCATAGAATAGTAAAGATAGTATCACAGAAAGTATACTGCGCAAAAGTTTTGTCTTCATAGTTAAAAATGAAATATGTATGCAGGTTATGCATGCCGAGCTGGTAAGACAGAATTATGTCTGTAAGCTATTTCTGTATATTTAGCTTTAACGCTGATGCATATTTAATTGCTTGGCCTGTTTTCCCCACAGCAAGATGTGGCTGTCTTCCACTGAAGTCAGCGCCTGCAGTGTGGAGCAGCCCAGTTTGATGTTTGTACTTCTGCCTGTGAAGTGCAGCGTCCGCATCTGCGAGTAGCAGGCTGATGTAGTCCGGGAGAAAACCAAAAACTGCTCTGCTCTTCCAGGGGTGTTTCTGTGGAGGGCTTCCCTGTGGGACTGCAAATGGAGAAATGTACAATTTTAATGGCTGTGTCTGTAGTTTCTATGCTGGAATCATATACTCTCTATTTTCCTCTTGTGTGTAGAGACCTTCTTCAGCCTGATCTAAATTGTTTTATGTTGCTTGTCTGCTTAAGTACAGAAAGTTTTTTCTAACGTGTTGGGTTGGTTTTTAAATTATAATATCACATTTGGCTTCCACTTTTAAGACCTCACCTACACTACTTTCCATATTCCTTGTCAGAACATGTTTGGAAAATGGAATCATAAGAAGCAATTAGTAATAATTGTGTTGAAAGATTTCTCTGCATAGTTAAATCTCAGATGCTTTGTTTGTGAAAGATGAGTATCATTTAACTACGTGTGAAAAAGCACCCATGGTTTGTAAGTGAACTTTGAGTAGCTGCTTCATATGAAATCTTTTTTTGATTTTACAACAAATTATTAATTCAGTGTAACATCTTAGATGGTTAGTACAAGTAAGACAGGAGGGAGCAATAGGAGAAAATCTCTGTATTCTTGTATCAGCAGAAAGGTATGTGTGAACAGAAGAGGAATCTTCATGATACCAGATATTTATTAGCTTGTATTCTCTAGTCAACTAAAGGGACTCTTTAATGCTGGAGATACTGAGTAACTTTTAAAAGTCTTTTTTGGTTGGATGTGTGTCCTATTGTGCTGTTTACTGTAGTTTGTGTAATACTCAAAGTTCCTACTGTTTTATCAAAGGATAGCAATGTTTTATTTTAAATGAAGAAATCCCTTCAGATTATACATTTTCTGCTCAGCTGCAGATTAATGGTTTTATCTAGTCACAGTTGTGGAATATATGGGCAGAAGATAATTTGTTCCCTCTGTGTCTCAGTCATGCTTATTACCTTCATCTTGTTATATAGTTTGAGCCTGTGAAATGATTTCTTAACTGCACTTAAAGATAGTTTGTGTAGACAGCAAAATTACTGCTCCCGCCCTCAGGATCAATTTGTAATGTGCTTTTATATAAATATTATGTGCTACACTTTAATATTGTTCATAGTCCAGAAGATAATTGCTGTGATGAGTCTTACTTAATCATGGTAAAAGCAGAGTCCATGTGGAATTTGAAGGAAAATGTACTTAATTAGCTGTGCTGTAATACTGCTGTCCTGTCTCCAACAGGAGTGCTGGTGCTCTCAAAGATGTTTCTTGTATGAAGGAAATATTTGGTTTAGTACAGCAACTTATTGAACATATTCTGGTGGGTTTTTTTCAAGGGGGTGGAGAGAGCAATGATGAAATGAAGATCTGATTTTTAGAAGAAAAATAAAAAAAGGCCACTGACTTGGAAAAATTCACAAAGGGAGAGAATAGGAGAGAAACCTAAGTGGAGAAGTAAAAGAGAAATTGATGGATATGCAGGCAAAGAAATTGAGGAAGTAGGGGGAGAAAATAAATTCATGTGGTTTTAAAGAAGATTGAAGGAAACAAAGAAAGGAGAATTATCAGAATACAAAGCAAAATAAGTTGTGAACTGTCAAATCAGGTACTTAAACATATTACTCTTTGAACACTGGCCTGCTTATCTTCACTTTTTTCTATCTCCTTCCCCCCCTTCTCTTTTCACCTATGCTGAAAAGATAGTTTGCTAGAGTGAGACCATGACAGGGCTGAGTGGTGCAGCTCAGAGATGTCTCAGCAGCTTCAAGTTGATTCATTTATATACATTTACTCAAGTTCCTATGGAGATGTGCTCACATAGATTTATTTATTTCATTACTATCTTTCAACTTTATGCTAAGTTAAAGCATCACTAGAGCCTCAACAGAGCACACCTCCTGCTCTTTTACCTGCATCAAATATCTGTGTGTGAAAGTAGAGAAACTTGATGCATGATAGCCCCATAACTGGGTTGCCACACATGATTCTTATTTCATATTTTTTTAAAACCTCTTCACCATTCCTGTGGAATCAATGTCAGGCTTTGAAATATTGTCAAAAGCAAGCATCGACCTTCTCTACCTGAGCTAAACTGAAATTTGTAGGGGTGGAGACGGACTCCAGAGAAATAAATACAGAGCAGCATGTTGCTACCTTGTGCCTCAAAAAAAGACACAATACAATATTATCAGTGTTTGCGTGTTTGTTGATCATTAGTTTTGCTACAAATAATAACACAGTTTTCCAGTGCTGCATTGGAAATACAAAGTATCTCCAAGGTATCATTTGTTAATTTTAGAATTGCAGTTAGTTTCTCTTTTTAAATCCATCTGATTTGCCCTCCAGTTACTCTGGATGAAGTAATGTGATTTCAAGGTACTCTCAAACTGTATAATGCTCTATCAGATATAAGGGAGGCTTAAAGTGATCAGAAATTTTCATTACTTAATGACTTTGGAGGAACGGTAGGAAACCTATGTTGCTCTGGCACTGTTAAGTCCTGCTAGCCTCATTAATAGTTGTGAATTTTATTCCTATTTAACATGAAGGCTCTCTATATATCTTGGCAGCAAGAATGAACCAGGAGCAGCAGTAACCTGAACCCGAGGTCCATGTTTGAGAGGTGCCCACATGGGTGGCACTGGGGCCAGTGTGCTGGATGAGGCTTGGCTGTGTTTTGGCACAAGCCCAAGTGAGACACCCTGGCTGCCCTGTGCCACAGGTGCTGTGGTGTACCTGGGCTCCTGCAGTTGTAACTGATTTAAGTACTGCAACTAAAGATACTGTCTTATGCTGTCAAATGCACTGATCTGTTTATGGTACTTGGCATGATTGCCTTTTTGGCTGAACTTCTCTTTTTGTTAATAGGAATTGATATTTTGTTTTACTCAGGTGGCACATATTCTACATTATGGAGAATAATGTTCAGTTTGATTATTTTGTTTCAGAATGGATCTATGCATATTTTGTCCTTCTGTATTTAGCCTGTTCAACATGAGTCACTCCATTTAGTGAAACATTTTGTTTTCTCCTGTGTATGTGTCAGCTGTCACATATGTGTCAGCTTTCCCTGGCCTTACTCAGTGCCTGCTGTGAAGCTCACTGAGGTTGGTCTTGGTCCCTGCAGTTTGGTGCTCTCACTGCAGCTCTACAGAGTCACCACAAACCACGCCTTGCTCTAGGTTCCCCAGCATTGATGCATTCATTCTCTTTGGCATGTAATGATTTAAAATAGTTAAATGTTAATGCCATAACAATTCAATGCTGTTCACACATCGCTTTGGGTCGGTGCTTTGCAGGGACAGATTGTGCCACTTGTACTGGCTTTAAGGACATCTCACTCCTTTAAAAGTCCTCTTGAAGCTAATGCACCTCCATGTTGGGCTGAAGAACCCGTCTTAGGGTTGGTTGGAGTAGTGCTATAGGTTTGGCATGCTGCTCTCATCTTCCATTGTTCAGGGAGACTTGCTCTACTGAAATATGGGTTTAACTGTACACTTGCTTCATAATACATTTAGTACTAAGGCTTACAGCAATTTATTTTTAATAACTTCCACTCTTTGTAACTGTCCTGCCAAGAGCTTGGCTTACTGATGTCTTCTCCAGGCTTTAAAGTCTGCATTTTTGTTCCCGTAATAGCAATTTTAATGTAAGTGGAAACATCAGTCTTGTCTTAAATCTTCAAAATTAAGTATAAATGTTATCTGTTGGTTTTCATAAACTTGAATCTTTGAGATGGTGCTCAGATTTTAGCCAGCACAAGATGTTTGTAGTCCATCCAGAAAGTCCTTTGTCAGAAATATCAAATGATGAGCTATGTTAAAAGAGTTTTAAGTATTAACATGTTGTTGTAATTGCAGTTACAGTTTTAAGCTCCTTTGTTAGCAATGTGAGTATTCTTGAGAGAATATGATGTGGTACAAGTTACTTTCCACAGGATGTGATTTGTCCTATGATTATTGTTATCTTTTTTTTTCCTCTTCCAAAATGATGTTTTGAAGTTATACTCTTTTGCAGACTGCCTGAGATTGCCCTTTTCTGTAAAACCACACCCTATGTGGGTATAATGCTTTCATTTAAACAGGTTTTTGTATCCATTTCCTTCTCTGGAACATGGGGGACAGTAGCACCCAGGGGCATTGAGGGATAGGAGGAGTGGGAAGCTCGGGCTGAACAGGCAGAAAGAATTGGTGTCTACTGGAGCAAATTCCTGCCTGGATCTTAGGCTGGCACCCATAACTTCTGTTTCTGTCCTGCAAGAACAGAGAACATTCCTTCTCATCTGGTTGGGGTCTGGAGGAGAGCAATGTGGTGGTTGCTCCCTGTGATCACCTAAAAGAAGGCTGGGTGGTGAGCCTAAAGAATCATTTCTCCTCTTGATGTGAGTAGTTGTCAGTGTAATATAATTTAATAGAAGTTCTCTCTATTATTGAAAAAAAAATATAGAAAATCACTCAGAAAACACATAGGAGAGCTTTGTTGCCTGGGGTTATAGAGTTACATGCTAAGAAATAAGAAAATAACAGATTTAAGGTATCAGCAACTTGAATTCAGTGCACGTGAATGAGGCTATTGGCTGCAGCTGTAATAATTTGTTAACAAGAGTGATGAACCAGGTGTTTTATTGTAGATAATTCAGATCTTGAGGGCAGAATACTGCATCTTCTCTAGGAGAACCCTGTTGTGTTTTTATTCACATATTTTTCCTGCAGAAAAAGCATTTGACTGGTAGTTAAACTTGGATATCTGGGCAAAATTTGGTATCTGTGAGCCAGAACTTTTGAGCTGGTTGGGTAAGCATTCCATTTTGCTGACTTACAGTAGATAAATGTGAGTTTTTGACTGACATACAAAGTATACATTCACCAGCAGTGACTTCTCTGGTATTGACCAGCTGATTAGGGTTACACAGGGGCAGAAGTGGTGTGCTGTGTCATGCTGGTCACTACCTTTTTTGACTGAAAGATTCTTCTGTAATTAATTTATAATGGCATTAGCTTAATTTATAAGACTCCCGCTGTATTGGATTTTAAAATAATTTTTAAGGATATCTTAGTAGCAGATGTCTCTTTTGTAAATGGTCTGTATTGCTTTGATTTACTGTGTGGTTGTTGGTATAGATTTAGAAATGTACTGCTTCCACCACATAACAAAATTTGCATCTGTAGGACTGCACCTTATTTTATTTATATATTTTCCTTGATTTCTTTGTTTTGGATAGATTTAAAGATGCCAAGCACAAATGCACTGAACTGCAAAATTGTGGACTAAGGGCTTTGGACTAAGAAATGTGAAGATAATAACTTAATTTGTTTTCAGAGTTTTGTTACATGCTAGATGCTGAACTTGTAATGAAAACAATACGGGTTCAGGATCAACCTTTACTCTTGGAGCATGAGTAAGGCACTAGACTGTAAAGGCTGATTCTTGACTGAATCAGTAATAACAATAAATAAATAATAAGAACTGTAGAGTAGTGTTGAGACAAGGAATCCTGTGTGTGTTTGTGTATTTGTTTGCATTATAAAGTCTGTGTATTTAAAGATTGACTTGTCTAGAGAGGCTCTTTTTTTGGCTGGAACAAGCCTTTGATATTTTGAAGAAATCAAGAATTAATTCATTATGCTGAACTTTGAGGGATGCATCTAAAGGCATTACTTACCTATCCCTCTCAGGAAAATAATTCCACTTTTGAACAGGTACCAAAAATATAATTAGCCCTAGAAATACAAGTAACAAATTTCAATACTGCATCTAGGAGGCCTGCTTACAGTCAAAATTAAAATTAGCCTTGTTTTACTTTAAGGACCAGTGTTCTTATTTCATGGCAAGGTGAGGCAATGCCTTTTTTTATGCTTACACATAATATTGAATACCTAAAATACAATTCAGATGTGTAATAGCAATATTAAATATTTAAAAGTTTGAAAAATTTAATGCATTTAAATATTAAATACATGTGCTGGAGAACAAATTGCAGGGTTGAGTACTTATGTCAGTAACATGTTTTATTTGAATAGTTCATGTCATTTTTGTGTGAACAGTGAAAGAGCTGTCGAGTGTATATGTGATATCAGCACTGTTTTAAGTCATGAAAACAGTGCTTTTTGAAACTGATTACATATTTAACTATGGGGTGAATGTATTTAACTATGGTGTTTCTTTTTTTTTTTTTTGAAATAATAAAACAGAAGTTACCCAGTTAATAAGAATAAAATATATTTGATTGCTGTGCTTTGTGGATTTTTCCTCAAAAGGAAAGTGAAATCTGCTTTTGCATTTCTCATTCATGGCTCTACTTTTGTAGGAGAACCGGGGACAGGTTAAAACCAGTGTGCATTTAATGCTGTAAATCATCTTTCAAAAAGCGTTGACCAGCAGAGGGCTTCTGTCCCTGGGAAATAATCCCTCGGACCGATATTGCCAGGGAAGAGGAGCTTTAAGCACACGCCTTTCCACAATGGTTTCCCTTCTCTCATGGTCCTGTGGAGCAGCCAGCTCTGGAGAGCTGTGCAGGATCTCTGGTCTCCTTTGCTTCCCTTCAGGCTGTACGGGATGCAATCTCATCTCCATAGGGCAGGGGAAAACTCACTCCCTCTGCAGTGGCCCCGTTTTCATTATGTTCAATGTTTTTGTTGTTGATATGCAATTATGAGGACAGAGAGGGATGCTATGAAGATTTTTGGGGTTCAGACTATGGGATGAATATCTTCTTGGTGGTCAACTCGCTAAAGAGTCTATCACATTTTAAAGAGCAAAGCTTTATTCTTTAAAACAGAGCAAAGTTTATTCTTTTTGTCCAGCACAGAATGGCATCTGATAAATCTGTATTGTAATTCATGCCTTTAGCAGTATGAATGGGGTACACTGATGTGGGGGCACTCAAACAAGTTTCTGTAATGACAAGAGCACTGATCCTCCACTCTCCTAGAAATATATTTTGAATCTGTCTTGCTGCCTCATTACTGAATATTATTCTTGACACATAGTTTTGTGTTTTATCTGGCAGGCATTAGTCTTTCTTTTGGCTAGGATTTGCATTCTTTTTATCTGCTTTATCTAGAATTCATCTCTGTTGCTTACTCTGTAGCCACGGTGTTCTAAACAGCCTTAAGTCAAATATTGCCACATACACCTCTCTTCTTAAAATGCCATTAACTTCGCTTGGTGCTGTGAGCCACCCAGTCAGAACTAAGCTTTTCAGCTGGGTGACTGGCAGCATATGGAGAGACAAACTCTTTTGGACACATTTGGTTAAAAAGATAGTGTTTGTTCTGCCTTTCTGTGTTCAGCAGTGCCTTTTTTTCCTCGGCAGAATTGGAAGATAATAGGATTTTAAAGGGTGAGTAATTGACCGACAACCACTTCCAGCCATAGCATTTTTCTTCATATTGTGTGGCCTCAGTGCTTAGGTGAGGCACAGCCTGATTTCTTATTTCCACAGCTCGCTGCACTAAATCCCATGTCAGTTTGGCTGTTCTGCTGGCAGCACAGGGGCAACAGAAAGATACATGACTGGCCTGGGTTGGTTTAGTTGGTTGGTTGTTTCTTAAATTTGGGTGTTTGTTTTAGTGCCATTGTGTATCTCTAAGAATAGTATGCACTATTCAGATGTTAAAATTGAATCACATAGATGCAAAATGGATTTCTATTGTTGATGCCAACATTAAATATTTTAATGCATCCTTTTTTTTTCCCTCTCAGCCAAAATAACTATTTCTTGGTCATAGTTTGTTTTTTGTTGTCATTTTGGTGCAATTATTTGTATTAATTGGTGATGCCTGGGCTGCAGAAAAATGAAGGCTGGAGGTTGTAGATGCTCAGGAGCACAGCTGAGTAAGGGCTTTTGTAACTGAGAGAGGTTTGGGAACTTGGGAGGAAGATGGCAATAGCAGTTTAAAGCTTTGGTTGCCATGTGGGAGGCTTGTGAGAAAAGGAGTCAAATGCTTCAATCAACCAGGAAGGAGTGAATGAATTCCTATCTTTTTTTATGAGGATTAATTTTTTATTAGATAGTAGTGACTGCTTTCATTTGGTCTTTTCCCCTTTTTAACCTTCTTTTCCCAAGCTTCCCTCCCTCTCTACTGCCTCTTGCTTGAGCTTGAATAGTTCTGACACTAAATGACCATTTGATGAGTCTTTCCTCACCATCCCCCCATGTCTAATTTACCAGGGAGTGCTCTTGATGTGGGTGGTACCGCTCTCATCAGGGTTTTAGACAGACTCAGCAGCTCACAATGATGCCCATAGGCAAAGGGCATGTTACCAAAAACGTGGGGAGGCTGCGCCAGCATAGCTTAGATTTAGCTTAAAGTGGTCCTGAAATTTTGTCTAGGGATTCTTCTTACAGCTTGGGAGACTTACTTAAATACACTTTAGATTAATAGGTGATTAATATAAAACTGCATTTATTTATAACAACTTTTTAAAATTATATTTGCATATATAAGTTATCTTCAATATTGAAATGTGTCCCTGGGTGTTTTTGCATCAGATTCTAGAGACTAGTATAAGGCATGCAGATATAGGGCTGCATTTTTCAATGAGAGCAAAGGGCAGCAAAAGCTACTGATAACATCTATAACATCTTAACTTTTCTTTTTTTTTTTTTTTTTACATTTGCCATGTCTGCAGGAGAAAATGGTTCCAAAACCAAAGCAGTTTATTGCCTTCTGATAATTTGATTCCTTCTGTTCTTTGTTTTGGCATCAGTTCTGTAAACAGTCCTTGGTAATATAAGAATTTATAAGAGTTGTAGAGGTTTTAGTGCATCAAAGTTTTAGAAACTCTTCTCAGATTGCTCAGTTGCTCGGTTATGAATTTTAAAGATATTGGTAGTATATGCATTAGTGTTATGTAAAACACGTGCATGTTAAATGCAATGTGAATATATTTTGTCTTTTCTGAAGAGATTTAGAATAAATAAAAACACTTGCAACTGAACACTTGAATGCTTTGGTGGAAAAGAACCTAAAACCACCTTATTGCAAAAATTATAGCAGCTGAACTTTGTGCATCCCTCACCTCAGTTACTTGCTTAGTTTAAGAGGTCAAATAAATTAAAAGACAAATTAATGTTAACATGTTGGTGAACTACATACTGACTTTAATTGTAACTCTAAAAACAGATACCCTGAGGCAGATTTAAGCAGTGGCAACTAACATTGTTATGATAGCCTCAGGAAGCAAGTGTAACAGACAGGATGTTTTGTAATAAAACTGTAAAACAATTAAAATAGCTGCACAAAGGATGCTGCTTTTTAGCCTGTCCAGAGGAAAGGGCTGCAAAGGGAATGTCAACCAGTCACAGCATCACAGTTGTTATAAATTGCCATCTACTTTTGGAAGGGGCAAAAGATGGATAACAAAGTCGACAAGTAAATACATGCTACATAAATATGCATAAATCCATTACCATCTGCCACATTGTCCAATTTGACTGGGGTGTCTACCACATAAATCAGTTTAAAGCAGTTTCCCTCAAGCAATATTTTCTGTAATGAATGGTTGAAAGATCTACATTCTTGGGTTGTGACTGTAGTCCTGGTATATAATATGGAAAATACCATATTTACCATTTTCTCAAAAAAAAAAGAAAAGCTGTAGTTGAAAGATTTATTTGACTGTGCAGCTACTAAACTTTGCATTAGTCTTTGGAAGGCAAGCCAGGAAGTTAAATTATCAGGCTTTTTGCTTGGCTAGGAATTTTTAGTGGTTTATTTTATACAATCACTACTACGGACATTAAGTAAAGATTAGAAATATCAGACTGCAAATGTGCTGGTTTTGTATCCCAGCATTATGGTCATTTAAAATAATTTTTCATGAAATTTCACTCCTTGCTTGGTAAGCAAACATAGCTCATAGTGCTGCTGTTTATTCTTTGCGTTGTCACTGTGATATGTCTCAGATTAGGTCCCAGTAATTTTATTTTTCTGTCCTCTATGTGTATAGCACACTTGCATTTAATCTTTTATCCAGATGTGGCCCCTGTCTCCTTAGACTCAGCTTGTACAGTTTTCCTACATCCTGTTCTGGATTTCTCCTAATAGCTACAGCTGTGCTTGGCTGTGCACTCATCTGGGCATGGTTTCTGTGACCCAGAGGCTGCTTTACACCACTCTGGCAATGAAAACGGGCCCCAGTGAGAATGGGAATCAAGACCCAGCTGGCTTGTCTTCTTTTTTATGACATACCAAATAGATTGCACCAGGAGAGATAACATTTATGTGCTCAATCTTTAATGCAAGAAGAAAGTATTAAAATTTCCTTGTTTGTTTACTTTTTGTAGATTAAAGCAAAAGTGGCGAGTCTTTTTTATGTACACTGATGTTTCTTCCCCCCCCCCCCCATTCCTACTCTAAAGATTGTAACTATTACTGAAAAAATTTATAGTATTCTGATTAAGAGTATATATTAAGACTCTACATCAAGATACTCTTTCTGGTGGGAGGTGTTAAAATGCTCATTTGGGATGGAAAAAGAGTTTGGAGTTTCATTCTAATAAAGAAACTGGCCTGAGATTGTATATGCAAGAAGCTGATAACCCATCTTCTCTCTGCAAATATTTGCCTCCATTAAGTCAAAGGTCAAAGATCTAAACTGCCTGTCATGTTAATTCTGTGGAGTTTTGTAAATCACTGAAGTATTTTTAAGTCTCTATGGCTAGATGTCCTTGAGGAGGTCAGAAATTTAACTTTACATTTCTATTTTGTGAGAAGCACAGCTTTGTAGTGAAAGAAAGTCACAATACTGTAGTCAAATTATTTCAAAAATAGTTTATAGGTAATACAGAAACATTCCTTTGATGTGGTAGAGATTCTGTATGTTAGAAAAACAGCTTCTAACAAAAACACAGCTTCACTCCTTAATGGAGCAGAAATTTAATGTTAAAACTAGAAATGAATCCACTTGGGAAAAAGGGTGTGAGATTCATTTCCAGTTCAGATTAGCCGCCTTAAAGATAGGGCATCATATATAAGCTCGTTATCCAGCCTTTCAGCTCAGCCATGGAGGGGAAGGGCTCCTACTGATAAGGACTCATATCATTTAAAGAGAAGTGTCTAGTAAAGGTGGGATATGTTTCCCCTGGGAAGGCATACAAGAAATATGTTTTTGTGTCTGTAGGGTAGTGCATGAATCTCAGTGTGATGTTTTTTGTGTACGTGAGGAGGAAGGGAACCATGTGCTCAAAATGAAAAATATTTAGGTTTTTAAGGTAAAATATTAATCTACAGCATGCTAATTCTCAGGTGGGCTTAATAAGAGCTGGGATATAATTTAAAGATATTTGTAAAAAACAAACAACCCCCTCACTTAAATACACATCTAAAGACTCCCTATCTTCCTTATTGACATGAAATAATAGACCAAAGTATAAAGGTTTGTTTGAGGAAGGCTGTTTTCTGATCTAAAGGTACTCTTTCATCGGTTCTGTGTGTTGGATGCATTCCTTTGAGCACATTTTGTATGTGTTTAGAGGAGAAAAGATAGTCTGGCAACTCTGTATCGAGGCAGGAAACCTATTTCCAGAGCTGCCCCAGGCTTCCTGTGCTGCTAGGGAGCCGATCCTGCTAACCAGAGCTGGGGGAAAAAAAAAAAAAAAAAAAAGAAAAGAAGAAGAGGAAGAAACCCCAGAAACTTTGTTTTAATATGCAAGTTTTAAATGAAGTATTTTTGCTACTGACTCTCTTGTTCAGAAGATCTAATACTTACCTGCCTGGCAGGATTTTAAGAAGGTGAATTTTCTGAAGCCTCAAGTGCTTTCTTGCAGGATGTTGTATACGTGTAGAAGATAACTTTTGACTGTTCCTGCAGTTTTTTTTCCTTAAGCAAGACTTGAGGAAATTTGTGCAGGGTGCCAACCTCTGAGACAGTCTTTCTCCCTGCTCTTGATAATGAAGTAAAGAGATGAAACCTTTCTTAGAATTGAAGTAATTCATTATTATTTTCAAACAGAGATGGCAGGAAATGAGAAGAAAACAATTGCTCTGAAAACAATTTGAATGTTGCTCCAGACAAATAAAAGACTGAGGCAGTGGCTGACCTCTCCTGACAAACCGCTGGAGCCAAAAATGGCCACAGAGTTGTCGCTTAAGGACTTAATGGAGGAGATCTTTCAAATCAAAGAAACAGTAAACAAGGTAGATGGAGCTTTAACAGAGGTTAAAATTGAGATAGCTCAAATGAAAGTCAGGCAAAATGAAATTAAAGAAAAGGTGAATCAACAGTTCCGCATGTGTGAGGATGAATTGCTTACGTTAGAAGAGACTTCTAATCAAATCAGGTTTCTGGAATGATCTTTGAAGAATTGGGAGAATAAAAGGAGGAAAATCAAATTTGAGACTGGATACCTAGAAAAGGTTTGAAGGACATCACCCAGGGGGAGGTTTTGAAAATATTGCACTGGAGCTGATAAAAGTGAATACCGAGAGAGACCTCTGCAGCAAAAGGTTGCACCTCGGCTCCCTCCTGGGTGTCTGGTAGACATCAGCCCCTTGTATCACAAACATTGGGCTCGCCCTGTGCAGCAGATGACAGCGGTAAAGTTTCCTGCTGTCAGTTTTCTCAGAGCACTCTCACTAGACCGTAGCTGGACACAGGCTATCTGCCATTGATGGTTTTACAGCCTCCCTGAATGTGAGGCCTGATTTATGGCACCCGAGTGAAATTGGGGTAGGTTACAGTATAACAATACAGTAATTATGAGATGAACCGGTTGGCCTGGCTTGGGGCTCAGGAAAGAACCTTTTCCTACCACTATATAATGTAAAGGAGTTATGTTCTGTAAAACTGCCCTCGCCTCTGAAATGCAGTGATGACTTACTTAGGAATTGCTGTGCTCACAGGTAGTTCCCTTTTGCTACTGATTCAGTCAGGGTGGTGAAATAGGAAGCACATGTGGAAGAGTGATGTATGTGGTGCCTGGCTTTTCACTGATGAAATCTTCCATCAGCAGAAAAATTCAGGATACTCTTGTAGGTTTGGCCTGACTGGGGGTCAGGGAGCTGAGAGTATCACAAGTTTGCTCTAGAGTCGAACCTCAAGTGCTTGGCTTGCAGTTAAGTAGGCCAACTGCAAAAATTAACAAGAAAGGAAAGTTTTATCTTTGTGTAATGCTGCAGGAGGTAAATGTGTTTGAAATACCTAGGCAAGGAAATGGTGGGATGAAAATCTAAAGTTAAGGTGAAATTAAGGTGGAGACAGTGCTGTTGCTTATCTTAAAGGAACAACTGGTCTTTAACTAATTGCCACCCTGTTAAGGATGCCTTAATAAGAAAGTTATATTTCAGTTCACTGCTAGTGTTTTGCTTGTCCTTGCAGATTTCTTAATGCATGCAAGAATGTTCAGTATTCCTTTTCTGATTTATTTGCTTTTGAATATTTTCTTAATTAATTTTTTTTCTGGCATTTACAGCAGTAGTTTTTTTCTTTTGATTCTTCCATTTTCAACTAAAGTGGGTGAACTGCTTTAGGAAAAAGTAAGTAGTGATTCAAATTTTTAGTCATACTAATGAAAATGTTTTGCTAACCTGGCTTTCATTTTTGGTTTCATTTTTGTTTCTTGTGATTCATGCTGAAGTATGTGTCACAAACTGTCCTGTATAGAATCTATTGTTATGTAATTTTTAGACTTTTTTTCACTGTTTTTTTTTTTCAGGCAAGCAATGGCAGACAAATATTGCAGATACAAATCAGAGGTTTGGTTTGTGGATTTTGGATGCTAACATAAATCAATCACTTTCAATCAGGTTCAATCAAGCACAGAAAATCAGTTTTTTTATGAAACTAATTACTTGCAGCCAGGTTGGATTCTTGGACAAAGTACTAATTTTGCCATTGTGCAGAGAAAGTTCTCAAGTCATGAAAGATGGTAAAAAATAGTTGGTGGAGGCAAAGGAGAAAGCTCTGAGGAGCTGCTCTTTGCCCTCTTTCTTGGTTGGGGGATCACCATTATATCCTCCTAAAAAATAGTAGGAATCAGGCAACCAATTAGTAGTATTGTTCAACATGATCCTACTTCGCCCCACTGGTGTAGGTAGGATTTTTCCTACTGGACCAGCTCGAGGATTTAATAGTTGGGAAATCCACTCTTAGCAGCTGTGCCAATCTGAATAGCTGAGTGAGATTTTACTTCTGTGAGTCAGTCTTGTTAAAATGAAAGTTGCATATGTCTTTTCCTGGAGATTCTGAATTACATTATTTAGTGGACTGATGTGTTATGTAGTGGTAGTCCCAAAGAAGTTGAAAGGGACATGAGGGCATGCAGCATTATCTTAGAAGAAGGTACTGATAAAGGTGAACTGTAGTGATGAACAACTGTGAGAATTTAAAAACTAAGCTTGAGATATTTGTGTAGATTGGTTTGTTTCAGGGAAGAACTACAAAGCATATTGTAGGTTTGAGAAATGCGATAAAATGCTGTGCTTACAAAACCAAAGACTTCACAAAAATCACTTTTCTGAAAGGGTCATAGGAAAGGTCAGTACATTTCTAGGTCTACATTTGTAGGATGGTTTTCTAATAGACAATTCTTTTTGTTGTTTCTTTCTCTCTGCTCTTAACTTGCAGGGAATGCAGTCTCTTAAGTGCCTTGAATGTTGACATCAATCAAAATGTTTTTCCTTTCAGTTAATTGGCTTCCAGGTTCATGTTCCACCTTACACCATAAATAGATTCAGGTGCATCTCTCCTAATTTGCAGGTTTCTGGATAGGTACTCCGGGTCTAGTATTTTAAGAAACTTTTGTTGTTCAGATACTTCTGAAAATAAAATACTAGCATAGGACTTCTTCACCTGGATCTTGACTTTAGCAGGTGAAACAAGATTGTGTGGTAGGTAGAAATTTGCCATTTTTGTTCCACTTTGTTTAGGGGCAAGTTGCCCTGTACCTGTCTGTTTGTCTACCTATAGATGTGAGTATGTGTATAACACTACACTAGATACATATTTGTATTACATACTTTTAATGACAGTAGACACCAGGGCTGTACTTAAAATCCTGGGAACTCTTGTAGCTGCAATAGCCAAGAGTATAAGAGGCCAGGTGATGTTAGACAGCTTTCCCTTCTCAGAGTTGCTGTGAGAACAGCAGCTCTGCAAGGATTAGATCCTTTCATCAACAAATAAAATATTTTTTTAAACTTCAATAAATTGTATTTAGACTGTATTACTGTACAGTATCTGTTTGAATTGCTTGTATTCTAGAGCATTTGGGAAGTTTGTCGTAGTAGTCTTACCCTGAATCAATGGCTAGAAATGCTTTTGAAACACACTGTCCAGGTTTCATTCCATGACACAGTTGTGCCCACAAAGTAGGCACATCACTATAAAGGGCTGTCCTCTGCACTCCTCAGTGGTGGAGTGAAGAAAACCCTGCATGACATGTGCTGAATACCTTGGCATGGGTGACACAAATGCCCTCAGTTCAGGAACCACTGACAGCCTCCTCAGTTCTCAGCTGAAAACGCAGGAAGGATCTGACAGCACTTAAGGAGAGCAAGCAGTCTCTCACTTGATGTAACTAAGTTAATTTCCATCTGGGTATGAGCTGAGGCTCTTGAGGTTGCTGAACGATTGGAGACACTGGTTGAAGCTGCCATGTCTCATTTGTCCCAGCTGCCATGGTCAGGAGGCACCCTTGGATATACCTCCAGTGGATGCTCTTCTTCCAAAGCAATTAAATAATTTTCACATCCATCATGTCTGTGTAGACAGCACATCTCAAATAAATTTGGTATACTGTTGTTCTTTTTTGGCATGTTTTTTTTTTTTTTTAAATTGTTACAACTGATTCATTTTGAGGTCTAGCTCATAATGGGCTGGAGATATTTTCTAAGTTACATTTATTGTAATGTTCATGTGCAATGGCTGCATAATGTTCAGCTTCTGTGAATGCTTTATTTTTCCTCCTTTCCTTCTGCATGCTGCAAAGTGACAGCTTGATAAACAGACCAATTTTTTTGATTTTGATGTTATGAGTTTTCAAGGAAAAGGCAGGATCAGCTTGCATTGGGAGATGTTCCTATTTTATGTCTTATGCAGAAGCACTTTTAAGAATGGACACTGGCATAGGTAAAAGAACACTGCCACCAGGAAAAAGGCCTGCTGTTGATTTTTTTTATTTTAAGAAAATGGTCTATTTTTGTTCACATGCAGAAAAATTGCTAATTTTATTCAAGATGAAGGAGGTGGATTTTAAATAAGAAATGGTACTTCTAAAAGTCTTCAGCAGCGTTGTTCAGTATCTAACTGAATAGCAGAGGCCTGTCAAAGCAGAGAGGGATGTGTTTATCTGAATTTCTTTTTTTTGAGCAGACTTTATTTGTGTTTCATTTTCCAAGTGGCACTGTAATTTTTTTTTTTTTTTGGTTTTATGAGTCCTGCTTTCCAGTATGGCATCATTGCTTGGTGCTTCACACTGTAGAGAGAACAGCTGGGTTAATTAAATAGATATGTCACAGCACTGAAGCCAGTGACTGCTGCCATTGTACACAGGCAGCCAAGAGTTACAGTAAATAGAGACTCGCAGAGGCATTAGCAATGCAATATCAATTGTAGTAAAAAAACCCAAACAAGCTGTAGTATGAAAAATAGTAGAACAAAATGATGCTTTGTGTGCATAAATTACAAATAAGTATAAATGAGGTGAACTGTGCATTTGTGATCTCATAAATCAGTTATTATTGATTATGATAAACTAATAAACTGCATTTCAGGTAAATGTTAGCAGTGTCAGTATGGAATTTATGGAGGATTTTCTTTCCTGGTAGGATTACGGCACACTGCCGCAGTTTTCTTTTCCTTACCTTCTCTTCCCCTCCCCCCAACCCCCCCTTCAATATTGAGATATCCTGTAACATTTTTATAAGGATATTTGTTATCTCTAGTGTGTGGACTAAATTTGGTGACACTGTCCTTTGTGCGTTTCCTGTCTATTTACTCTCAGTTATGAAAGTCATACACCATAGCCCCCACTTCATCTCTGAAACACTAATGAAGGACACTGTGTTTAAGATCTGCTCTGCCATTTTCAAAAGGGGCTGAATTTCAGTTCCTGGCAGAAGACACCTTTTATATCTGTTTAACATCTGCACGATGTTCAGGTTAGCTTTAACTACTGAGGGCAAAGTGTTCCATGACTTTGGGTCATTGCAGACCCAGCGATGTACATGTGCTGTAAACTGAGGAGAGGAGGTCATCTCAATGAGTATGATGGAAATTGTTACTAGATTGCAGATTTTTTTCCCCACAAATGGATCAAAGCTCACTCTACAGCTGCTGGTAGGGCTACTGGGAACAGCAGCAAAAGCCAAACCTCCAGAAAGGATGGATACAAAGTAAATCCCAGCACAAGCTCCTCTCAGTGGTTTTCATGATGACTGGCAGGTTTCCAAGGAGCAGATGGTGCCAGCAACGTTTTGTTGTTTGTTTGTGAACTACTTGCAGCATTGCAGAGCAAAGGCAGTGTAGAGCTGGTCAAAATGGCAGTACTGGCATGGCAGAAAATGGCATGAGTCATGGTGGCTGCTAAATTATACCTTGAAAGAAATTGTTGGCTCGCATAAGAACCTGTTGTTCTTAGAAGGTAATGAAACAGCCACATAAACATCATTAATTCTGCAATAAAAATCTTCCAGAATGTGATAATAATAAGGAACTATTGTTTCAAAATCAAGCCCTCTTGTGCACGATAAGAGGATTCTCAAAGTAAGTGGAGCTGTCAGACATCAAATCTCAAGATGTTTTTTGGGGAATCTCTGTGTAAACATACTAAAAGACAAATGAGAAATCTCAGTGCTGAGACTTGCTAGCTATGGGCTGTAGGAGCTGGTAAAAAACCCTTTCTTTTATGGAGTCCTCAAATTCTTGTTTTAAATCCATTATTGGAAAAGCAAACACTAAAATACAGACCCAAGTCTCAGTTCTCCAAGCTCCCAGAATGTGAGTAGCTGTCTGCACATAATCCCCTGGAAAGAAACAGGGAGGTGGAAAACTCACAGTGGCTTACTCAGTGGTTCTCCTGTCTAGCATCCATGGCCTCTTACCCATCATCTTGGAGACAGGGCTCTCCTGTCTGGGGGACAGTGATTGTGATGTCTGCATTGGATAGTCATCAAGACAAGCTTCCTTCATGTGCACAAGTGTCCTCTGCTCATGTTCTGCTCAGCTTCTGTTTGGAAATATGTGCAGTTAAAGCTACTAAGAATATCTAAGGACTTTGGGTGGTTAGGCATGAAAGAGTTCATCTAAACATGTTACATTGTCTAAATGGAGGATGAGCCTTGGGAGGTTTTGGTGAGGGTTTTTTTGCCTGTAATTGTCATACTTAAATTGAAAGCTCTGCAAAGGTGACTTTTTTAACGTGCTTTACAAAATTATTCAAAATTGTAATTAGTAGCCATAAGGAACAGGAAGGAGAAAGAACAGCAAACAGAATAATTCCTGTGGAGGGATGAACATTTGAGCATTGTGATGTGATGTGATTGTAGGCACATCAGTCTTCTATTTCCATACCCCTTTTTGAATGAAAAATTATGGTAATCTCAGAAACAGCTGAGGCAGATTGTGTCATCTCTTTTGTGGAAAGAGCCAAGTTAGAGAAACCAAGCCTGAGCTCCCAAGGAGTGGGGAAATTTTAAGACTCTTACTCCTGAATCTTGTAGGAGCTTGTTCTTGTGTTTAATGGACAAAATAAAATACTTTAATTCAGTGTAATGAATTTGTGACATTGACCTATTATGACTATAGTTTTCCAAGAAGCTAAGGGGTCTTCAGTTTACTTGTACCCTCCCAAATGTTTTAATCAGAGATGCCTTTGATTTTCTTTGACATTAAGCACAGTTTGTGATTATATAAAGTTAGTTAGGCTGAGGAGAGACAGAAAGAGGAAAGACAAGTGTTTTATATCTTTGAGCAATTTCTGTTTCTGAGGTTGGACAGCATTTTGAATTAAAATATTTTAACACAGTTCTCACAACTGTTGTAGATGCTGTAAGTTTCACTAGACTTCAAGCTTATATTCCCCCCCCGCCCAAGTTCACATCTGTAGCAAATTTGAGTGCGCTGTCCTACACATTACACCGAGTTGTGTTTTTGGACATGTGATACAGCCTGAGATTATTCAGTGTGACAACACTTAACCTAACATAATTCAGTTCAGTGCACTGAGAAATAGAATGATAGAATATTTTTTTCCCTAGAATGGGTACCCATCCACTGTCACTCAAATTACTGCTGATTATCTGGTAGGAGCACAAGAATATAGGACTTGCCATACCAGATCAAACCAGTGGTCCATCTAAGAAGCTGTCCTTTCTCTTGAGACAGGCTGGAGCTCGGTATTTAAAATAAAACTGCATAAAACTACAATAAACTTTCAAATGTCTTTCACATTATGTTGCAGGTGTTTTTAAAAAATCCTGTCAGGAGATTTTTGTCTGTGCTATGCAGCAAAAAGGCTTAAATCCTTCATGTTTCCTAAATCTGCTTTGGTGCAACACTTAATTTTCATATTTTTTATCTAAACCTTATCTGAATTTTTTTGCGCTTTTGATGTCAGTGTGCTGTGGTAGCAGTGCATTCCACAAATTAATTACCTGTTATAAATAGGAATGTCTAATGTCTCATGTAAACCTCAAACATGCCTTCTATTAGATATATCATCTTTAAGCTAAAAAGGATTCCCATCAGTGTTTCTAGTCCCTACCCTGCAGGACTCTTCCAGTGCCTGTAATTATTCTAACAATTCTTCATATCTATACCTTCTGCTTATCACAGGAACAGATCACAATAATTAATATTGTGTAGAGTGTGCAGTTACTTTATATAGCAGCAACAGTATTTTTCTGGAACATTTAAATGTTGGCATGAAGAGTCAAGAGAAAAAGAGGGATGCTTACAATCAGAATTATCTTTTACATTTTGTATTTCAGATGCAGGAGAATGGTGTCAGAATCATTACATCAGTGGGAGATTTGGTCTGAATGTATGTTGAGCAAGTCAGAGATAGTAAGAGCCCCTTTCACTTTAATGGCCTTTTTGCATTTTAAACCAGCACTTCTGCAGGTTAATTTGTCCACTCCTTAATAGTTTATTTCTTCTTGTTCTTAATCAACCTACTTAAGTTAATTTGGTATTTAAAGTTATATTTAATGTAGATCTAACTTAGTAGTTTTCTTCTTCAATTAGCTCAGCAACCATAATGCAAAGAGTGGATTTTTTAAAGAGATAAAATCCTTATTTCTGTCTTTGGATGTTCCCTCCATCCAAGTGTTTTTAAGGATTAAAGGGATTAAAGCTCTCTAAACTTTTTCTTTCGTTCCCTTTTCCTTCTTTTCTTCCTCTTCTCATGTGCATCCTGGACTTGCACTTTTGAAAAATTAATCAAGAACTGGTAGTCTTGAAAGCAGTGGGCACAGTCTGACATGCCTGGTGTTCATTGGCATCGATGCTGAGGTGTGTGAGCATCTGGAGATTGCAGCAACGTCCTCAGCTCCAGCTGCACTCTGCAAATTCCAGTGCCTCTGCAAGGCAGCTGAACCTGTGTGGGAGCCCTTGCACAACTTGCACAGGCTCTGCGTTGGCCAGGGTGTAAGGACTGAAGTAAATTAGTTGGAGGTGTAGCAACAGCCTGCAGACTCTTAATAAAAAGTGTTCTGCTTATGGTGAACAGCAGTGATTTTGGCTCTTGGGGGCAAATGGTTTCTTTCGTAATGTAGTGTTTGACCTATAAATCTGACTACAACTTTGCTAGGTTCTTTTCCTACAAAACCAGCAATCTCCACTGTCCACTTCCTTAGGCTCTAAAATAAATAATGAAAAGTACCGTAAACACAGGATTTGATATTGATTTTCTGGAGTTTAAGATAATCTGAGGTCTTCAGAGATCAGTATCCTTTACTGTGTCATACACTTATGTATGCCGCTGCTATAAAAATAAATAACTGAAGCTCTTTAAGGTCTAGTTTGTGAAAAAGATGAAACATTTATTGGCCACTATATTTTGAGCATTGTATTTCTGAAGCTGAGTTTGATGCTTTGCGTCCCATAAAATAAAAATGATGAGATTGAAGGCAGTAATCAAAAGAAAAGGGCTCAATGTGTCACACTGTTGCTAGAATACATGTGGGTGGTTGAACTGAGCTTTACTTCTAATATGCTTTTATAAATTTTTAACGATGGCTAATGAATCAAAAATTGGGAGGCCTTGGAGATGAGTTATTTATCAGGTTATTTTTTCCTTTTGGTGCTGTGTGCAGCATCTCCTGGATCCCTTGGGTTGCAGGCTGTTTCTAAGATGTAGCTTACTGTTCATTCTGTTCCCCATCCGGCACTTTGCATCTCTTTAGCAAATACCAGGGTAGGGTTCAGTGATATTAATTTTGAACTTTTCACAGCAACAGATGTTAGAAAGGCCTGCCAGTGCAAAACAAGGCTAATTTTGGTTTTGTTGTGGATGTCTGGGCGCTGCTGGGGCTGCGGGGTGGGCAGCGGCGTGTTCCAGCCCTGCCCCGTCCCACCAGGTGCCGCTATGATGCAGTGATGCCTGGAGCCGGCCAGCAAACACAGGGATACACAGTCCCCAAACTCCTGATTAATACAAATAAAAAGGCGAAGGAAATTGCAGCCTGCACCCTGTGACCTCGCCAAGACGCTGTAAAGCATCAAGGAAGCCTTGATGAATCAGGAGCAGTCTCCTAAATATCAGAGGGCTATGTGGCTCCACAGAATATTGCACCGACTGAGATTTCTACTGTGTGACCATATTACAGCATCAACTTGAAAAGAGAGGGAGAGGAAATTAAGAAGTCAAGCCACAGAAGTAAAAATAATTCACAGGGAAGTGGCTCAAGCAGCTTACAGTCAGCTTTGCCTCTCCAAGTGTAGGCATGTCTGCACGGCACAGAGGAGGCTGCAGTCTTCTGCCTGCCCCGAGCATGGTGGTCTCGATTACACAACATGCGTTGCTGGTGGCACTTACGCGGTGGCATTTTGACGGGGAAGAAATCATGATGCAGATTGAAAGTGAGCTCTCTGTCAGCCACCCAAGTGGAATCAATTGCACTTTGGGTTAGGTAAACCAGATCATTCCTTCCTGTGGATCCCCTAAATCTCCAAGTGGTGTGGCAGAAGAAGATTGTATGATGCTACTTAGAATGGTATGTGTGGGAAGGAAACCCACAATGCTAGATTTAAATGGCCAATACCAGACAAAAGATGATAACAATAAGTATCTTTTAAAATTTGGTGTTGAAATAATGAATTACTGGGTTGTAACAATACCATTTCGAGGAAATGGTCTCCAATAAAATATTGAGAAGTAAGGCAATAGCATTGCTCAGTTATTAGTGGATCACAGCTAATTAGCAGGTTTTGAATCCCCATACATGTTTACACTTGTGGTTTCAGTTTATTTCTATACCTTTCTGGGAGAATCAGGTTCCTGATAGGTAGCACAGCAGTTCTTTGGCAATACCTCCCAACTTCCTCAGCATTTGACTCTGTATCCCACTCAGTGATGTGTCTAGATGTAGTATCTAATTTTTCTTTCTCTTGCACAAATCTTATTGCCTGACTTTGTGAAAAATAGTATATCCAGCACTTTGCTTTGTCTTTTTATATAAGCCCATGATGATTTGAGGTCCCACTACTTTACCATGCACATGGCTAGTAGGAGAACAACCTTGGAGGTGAATATGTGAGAGCTTGGTGTGATTCACAACTAGAACATAAAATATTCTGGGCTGTTGTTGGGGTATGTATTTGTAATTATTTCTGTATTTTTATTATTGGATGCTTCTGTAATTCTTGAAAGAATAGGAATGTATGATACAAGGTGGATAGAACCCAAATTTCAGAAAAATCAATTGATGTTGGCAATGGAAAATTCATTCTTTATTGTACAGGCAGAAAGCGCCTGAAATGCTGCTTCTGTTGAGATGGAGGAATTTGTAGGAAGAACAATTTCTAACACCTCTCATTCTGGTTGGTCTTCTCTTTTCATAACTCTGCAGAAAGAATGGAGCATAGTAAAACCTTTGAATCCTATTTCTGGGCATGTTTTAGAGTGCATACTTCAGCAGATTTAGAAGGCCTTGAAGGACATGCTCATTTGTCTAATCTGAGGAGAAAAGAAAAAGTAGATACCATTTTCCAAAATGAGTTACACAGACAACTAATTGGTAGCATCTTCACTTGTATGCTAAATGTTGCAAGTGAATTTATTCCATGTTAATTTATTCTGTTTCCAGTTTCAGGGAATCCTGTGTATGAAGGGATATTACTCACACCCAACATTAATGGACTTGCATCACTTTTAATTGGAATTGCTCATGTGTTAATCCATAAGCTCACACCATTGTAGTTGCCAGGAAAATGCACTTGAGGCTGCAAGCCTTCTGGCAATTATATTTGATACACTGTATTTTGACAAAATAATTCAAGATGTACAACCCTATCAGTGCAACCCTGGCTGCCTGAGTGTAAACAGCTTTACATTCATGGAGCTGGAAGGTTCAACATACTATAAGTAATTGGACTCTTGAATGGCTGAAATAGCCCTGACTGGGGTTTTTGTGCCAGACCTTGCTCTGACTGACGTAACACAATATTCTGAATACTTGCATTTGAAAAGGTGCACATGAAAAGGTAGGCACACTGCACATGAAAAGGTGTGTGCTATAGATTAATGGCTGAACTCTTACTAGAAAGTAAACCTTATTGAACTTTATCCTGGAAACTTGACAGTGGTAGCTGGCTGAAGTTAAAAGTGAGCTTTGAAGCCCAAAGCAAAATTACTTTGAACCTGAATGTATGGGATAAATCTCAACTGCTGATCACAATATGTAGAATATTTTCAGCTATTAATTTTATTTAACATATTAAGTAACTGTTTACTTAACAAGTGCAAAAAATTTAGTCTTTGCTGCTCTTTTAGGTGTGTTAAAGTATTGTGAAATCAGGAATTCATGACTACACACAGACATCTGGAGCTAGAGGCTCAGCAGACTTTTGAAGTCAGTGGAGTTGCTCAGATTTACACGTTCTGAGGATGTGCCCTATGAGATCAGTGCCAGTCCAGACTTATGTATTCTGGGTCAAGTTTAGTGAACCTGGAGAGTCAGAGGACTTCAGAGTGGGTATTGTTTCATTTAAAGATTGATTGGACCTTCCTTTATCTATGCTTAGTGCTCCCCCTAGTCTGATTAGTGGGGGGCATGCATTACGTATTTCTAGGATTAATTCAATTTCACTTTCCACCTTCGTGCTTTCCCTTCTGAGAAATCAGATGGCTTTATGGAAATTCCCTGCTGCTCTCTAAATCCCCGAGTCTCTTTCCTGTTTCTCACTTCTTTAAGGTATTAAGTGTTACTCAACAACATAGAAAAGTTAGCATGTCTGACTCAGTGTGTTTAATTTCACTGTGTTAAGCATAAACAGTTTTAAAGTAATGTTATTTCAAAGTGGCTATATTTTGCACAACACACTATCAAGATCAGGGATAAGGTTAGCTGGTATTTGTTGGCTTCCAGCTACATTAAATACTTCAAAACTCCATAACCCAAATGTAAAATTGCATCTTACTGCAATGCTGAGAAGTCTGGCCATGGAAAATCTCAAGGTTAATGAAGTTTCTGGCTGAGGATATTTGCCTTTCCAGCTGCTGAACGTGAAAATTGGAAGTGTGAGCTCCTAGGATATTGGTCCCCAGCCCATAATAAACCACCCTATAACCTGGACTGACATGGGAGGCCACAGTAATGTTGTCTGTAGCACGCTGCTCATACAGCATGTGCTTTGTGGGACCCTGGGCTTGTTAAGGAGGCTCACGTGAGGTTGCCTTGCAGTGGGGGAGTTCTCAGGTCCATCCACCCTGAGACCAATGCTGCTGTGCTGTCACTGGGTGTGAGGGAAAAGACAAAGTTCATGTTCTGGAATAGGGGGTTGCTTTATAATCGGAGGGTCTGTAATGAACTAAATTTCTATATCATGTACATTAAAATTTTTAGCCTCTCAACTGGCTTGCTTTTGGGATAGGTTAAAGAGAGACATCACTGGATCCACTGATCTTGGAGACATTATCTAAGATTACAGAAAGGATTATCTGCTTTGAACAGCACCTCTTTATTTTTGTGTCCATTTATTTAGTCTCTGTGAAGAAGTAAGTGAAAGACCATCATCCAAAAATTAAAAAAGCAAAAACCAAAACCACCTCTCACTGAACAGAGGAGGGCTGTGTTCCACACAGGCATGTTTTCTTGAGAGCCTCATGGGAGTTTTTGTATTAGCACGGCTCTTGAGTGCACACACTAGAAAGTTTTTTTTTTAATACTTAGAATATCTGTATCTTCTGAGCCTGTGAATCTGAACTGGCTGATATGTTATGGGATATGTCATGCAGTTTGAACTAAGCAATCTAATGGAGTGGTTGCTGGGAAATGTATATTAGTGGGAACATTAATGTGCTCACTTTATATTGAAACCAGGTTTGACATTGTTTATGTAGCCCATGGCTGAATGGTGATGTTAGTATGAAAGAGGCAGATTGTTTAGCTGAAAGGAGAGTTGAAACTTGTCATGTCTGCATTACTGACATTAATGTTTTATTCACTCAGTGCTTCTAGGACTACTTCTCTGTGTGGGATTATGGTAATTCCTGATCAATTGTGTCTTTGTAAGAAAATATAACCACACATAAAGTAGCTAAAATGCAAGGTGGCTCTTTATATCATGAAGACCAATTAGAGGTTTGAAAAGAAAGATATTCCAATAAAAGCGTTCTTGCTCAACAAAATGTGGAAGGACTTAACAATTTTACTAGGATTTACCTAATATGATTGTCTTCATTTAAGAGCGAGGTGTGAATCTCTTGCATCAAGGAACAGGTATCCGCTTCTATTGCATGAAGATATATCTCTTGAAAACACCATTATGCAGTTGTCTCTGAGGAGTGGAAGGACAGAGGACCACAGGTCTAGGTGGGTTTGGTCCTCTCTGAGGTGTTGGCAAGGAAGGAAGAGCACCATAAGAAGCCTGACTGCTTTGCAATGGCTTCATCCCTTGGTCATAAAACCTCCAAAATGGAATGAAAAATAGAACTGAGGGAAGGTTTGGCCACTATAGTTAGCACTGATTTGACTAACAGCCATGAATTTATTCTATGATCAGTATTTTGCAGTGTATTTTTCATTTGTTTCTTTTCCTCCAAGGCAGAAATACATCTTCTACTGAATTTATTTTCAGTGTTTTGTTTTGAAACAGTAAAATTGATCTCAATTATGATTTTTATCTTGACCACCGATCATGTCAGAGCCCAGCCCAGCTCTTTAAAACAAATTCAGAATTACTTGTTGTATTGATTGCTGCAAGAGTTCCATCCTGGTCTAGTTCAAGCATGTTTGTTTTGCAAGGTTGATATATCCTTGAAGAAGTATATTTAGTTACTATAAAAAATAATTTTCCTACCCTTTTTTTATGCTGGAAGGATTCTGAATGAATCCTGCAAAACTAACAATATGCATAGCAGTAGTAAGGAATAGAAATAATAAAAAAAATCAATGAGCTCTTTTTGTTCCCCCCCCACTCCTCACTCCCCCAGTGGCAGAATGACACAAATCCATTTATGCACACACACATTTACACACAAATAAATGGATGAATAGATAGTGTAGATAGAATGAAAGAACCCTGCTATTTTAGATTGAAGTGCCTGTCACTGACATTAATTTAGATGTAGTATTAGGGAGCCTCTTAAAGGTCAGGTTTCCCCTGGAGCGTTAGTTTACCCTGGACATTTTTACAGATGATGTGCTAAAGATGTAATGCATCTAATAACTACATCTTGGCTTCATCTACTTGATTCATCAAATTCCTTCTTGCTCAATACTGAGTTTTCAGTGGCATGTTTTATGTGAAATATTACAAGGCAGTATGTTAATGCTGTGTTGATTACAACTGATTTCTTTTTATTTGGAGGTACGTAAAAAGTAAAGCTCATTTATTGCCTAATGCTCTTGGCCTATGGCTTCCTGGAAATAGGGGGCCCTCATTTTTCAATTAAGGAGAGGTGGTTATGAATGACAGCTGCCCTCCCCTAGGAAAGGTGACATTCAGATGCTAGTGCAGCAGCATGACTACCCATGCAGCCAGGTTTATCATGTTGCTATTTATAGAGCCAAATAATACTTCCTGGGTTCATATAAAGCCATAGGTGGTTAAGTGCACTGATATCACAAACACATATCCTAATTCTTGCTCCTATTCGTGATCTCTTAATAGTACAGATGCTTAATCCTTTTTAAAGGGATCTTCTAACTTGATTGTGAAGACTGGAGTTGACCAGAAACCAGAACAGGGCAGCCCTGAGGTTAATAAGACTGTTTGCTTTAGAGCAATCAGTTTGTCTTTTCTGCTTGATATGAGTATTTTTGTAGTGTTACATTTGTGCTCAGCTGTATGCTCTGGGCTTGTTAAAAAGAGCTTTGTACAAAGATGAGGGCACAAAAGATAATTTTTAGAAACAAATTGGTTCTGAAATTAGTTGGATGAGAGTGGCATGTGCCAAAGAGCTGGCACTGTCACAGTTCAGAAACTCGCCTGGTTTCACCTCTCCATCATTGCCTCTCTATGGTAAACTGCCCATCCGAAGAATGAGTTTTAAGGTTTAAAAGCAAGCAAATGTAACATCCACCCCCAATAACTCTTAAGATCATCACGTTGAAATTATATATAGGTGTGAAATGTTGCTATTTCACAAGCTGAATTATTTTTTCTGTGTCACAGAGCTGGTGCCATCCAATTCTGCTCCATCAGCCATCGTGTGGGCCACGAATGGGCTCTGCATCCTCCTTCTGAATTGCAGATTTCTCACTTTGTACCATCCCAAAGGAGGGCTGCTTTTTGTCTACACTGATCCCACTCATCTGGTTTTTCCTTACACCCAGGTGAGGACAAAAGTAGTGCAGTAACAAGGAATTACAGTGGTGTGCCCTGAAAAGGACTAACACCAAGTTCATTTACTTTAGTTTGGGCTGAAGACTAGGCTGTGTGTTCTTTGTCCAGACTTTGTTCTTAAACTCTGAAGCAAAGCACAGCCTCGCCTTTGTGGGTTTTTTTCTTTTTCCTAGAACTGCTTTTTGTATGTATTGGCAGGAAAATAATATTGCTCTTAAGGATCTCAAAGTCAGTTCTGCTTCTGCAGCCTTGAAGGTGCAGTTACATTAAAGAGAGAAAAAAAGCTTTTAAATATTGAAGCAGTTTCTAAAATAAAGAGGTTTGAATTTATGATTGATTTCGAAGTGATCTGTGTTTAAACTTTGAATGGGAATAAAATAGTGTCTTGTTCAAATATTGAACTAGTTTTAAAGTTAAATGGCTCAAACATAGAACTCTCTCATGGGAAATTGTATTCTCATTTCAGCCTCTGACTTCTCCTGCATACTGTACTATACCTCATTGTAGTCACACACCAGTGTTTGCTTAGGCTGCACTGAAAAACTCTCTGATATGATTTTATTAGTTGATTAAAAAAAAAAGCAATAACATACCACAAAATACACTGAAAAAATTAATAAGGGCAGATATTTTTCTGTGGTAATAGAAATTCAGCAGAATGATGTAAGCAAAGACTTAGGGTAGCTCTTTAAAGCAGAAGGTTAGGGGAGATAAAATAATTAAAAAATATTGACACAGAGATGCAGTCACTGAAGTATGGCACGATGCATGAGAACAGTGTAATTGGAGATTATTCTCCAGAGCTTGGCCGGTAAACAGACAAACAAACCATTACCTGTTATTGCTCACCAAGACACTCTTAATTTTTTGGGGTGGTGGTTACTCTTTATTGACTGTCCTGCTGTAAAAGTTATTGGTTATGATTCATGTAACAGGCCCACAGTTGTATTTTATAGCTTGTGCTGTCAACTTATTAATGTGGTTGTGTTTTTGAGTGGGTTTGGTTTTCTGGCTTGGCTTTCCTGTTCAGCCGTATAATGGCTAATGAAAATCTTACATCAGGAATGGGGGGAGCTGCATTCAAGGACTAGATAAAATGCAGCATAAGTAATGCTCTGTTGTCTTACTGACCGTAGCATTAAGATTCCCATTGTATTTTATAACCAAAAAGGCTTTTCAGTTTCTTAACACTTAAGGGCATAATTATGTGTACTGACTAATTGAGTTGTTAGCCAGTTTTGCATATTCACAGAGCACATCTTTCCTTGATGTGTGGTCATGCAGTGGATCAACTTGACATTGATAGTGCTGTTGGTTTGACCCACTGTTGGGAGTCAGTCAAAGCTGGAGCAGAAGGTGAAGCTGCAGGTGAGCTCATCTTTCTGCTGGTCCCATCCCCATTGCAGCAAGAAATGGATCTATGATAGCTGGACATTCCAGTGGCAAATCCAGCATGTTCTGAGTGTGTATCTTCATGGCTGCAGGCAAGGGGCTTGAGGGTGAACTGCAAGTGCAGGGTTAGATAATAGAGTGAGGAATGATCTCTGCCTTGATCATAATTTGATGAACCCATAGAGGAATTGAGTTTTTTGTTTATTTACATTTTCATGAACTTGAACCTCTGGAAGAGGAACTCCATTTTATGTTTGAATTGAACTGGGGGAGGTAAGCATTAGGGCAAGTTTTCAAAATTTGAAAGTTGGAAATATTTCTTTCAATAATGTCACTTTATAATATAGCTTAAAAAAATTCTTGAGAACCTAATGCACTTTTTAAGAACTGTGTTTAATATTGTTTTTAGACTGTGGGGTACAACTAGTAGAGAGTCAAAGAAGCTTTCTTGGAGCATGATAAATCCATGCAGGCATAACTGAGAAATTACAGTAAATGTAGACAGCTGTCATATTCCAAAAGATAAACAAGTTATGGTCAGTGGAGTCTGTCTAATCAAACACTACTATTAAGCCACAGAAGCCACTCATTCTGCAATTTTGATAAAACAAGAGATATGGAAGAAGCTGACGGTGGGAGTTGTGTGTTAGTCAGTGAAGAGAATGGTATTCACTGGAACAAAACTCCCACTCTTTCTGTTATTAGTGCATTTGCTTCCTTTTTTTAATCATGAAGGACATCAGACATCTTCACATTTATTATGTCCTGTCAACTGTGAAATAGTCAGTAGGCCATCAGGCAGGTTCACTGTCCTCAGGTTTTCTCATCTGATAGAGATTCCTTTGAATTCAGTGAAGCTACACTGATCTTTATCCATCCTAGTTCTAGCCCCAGACCATGTGTATGTTCGTGTGTATATGCACATGTACGTGTGTGTAGGCATGCATACACAATGTGTTCACGTTTGCTTACATGCTGCAGGAGCTGGACCACATTCAGGGAAGAGAAGGAAGCTGATGAATGCTCTAGAGTGTTAAGTCCTATGACCAGCATCTGAAAGAGCACAGGGGTTGTTTTGCCTGGAGAAGAAGAGGCTCAGGAGAGACTGTACCACACTCTATAACTACCTGAAAGGAGGTTGTTGCTAGGTGGGTGTTGGTCTTTTCTCCCAAGTAACAAGCAGTGGGATGAGAGGAAATGGCCTTGTGTTGCACCAAGGGAAGTTTAGATTGGATATTAAGGAAAACCTCTTTACAGAAAGGGTTGTTAAGCATTGGAACAGGCTGCCTGGTGTGGTGGCTGAATCACCAAGCCTGGAGGTATTTGAGAGATGTCTAGATGTGGCACTTAGGGACACAGTTTAGTGGTGGGCTTGGCAGTGCTGGGTTAATAGTTGGACTTGATGATCTTAGTGGTCTTTTCCAACCTTAATGCTTCCATGACTCTATGAAATACATTGCGAAAGACTTAATGTCTGGAAGACTCATAAGAACATGAGGCGTAATGTGAAACTCCCAAAAAACTGTCACTAAGGACATTCCACAGAAAAGTCAGCACAGCAGTTTTTGAAAGTGTTTTAGCTCTGCTGAGCATACTCCAAAGGCCTGGGAGTGCTCCTGCACCACGTGTGGCTATGCCACATATGTCATTGGGTGTTTTTGGATCCCTTTTCTGGCCAAGACGCAAATTTGGAGAAACAAATCCATTTGAGATAAAAACACCGGAAAGTTGTACTAATGAAATCTCAAAAAGGAAAGCAGAGATTTAGACATGTGATGACAAAAATGATCTATAGTTTATGCAACCTTAACTTCACCTTAGTTAAGCATTTATTTTTTGTTTTTTCCCTTCCCTTTTTACTTTTTTTTTTTTTTTTGGTGGAGAGTGGATTTATAAAATAAAGTACTGTATGGATGAGTGTAATCCAGTGAATGGTTTATGGACACACTCCTCCAGGGAGTGTTATAAGTTCACTTCTGAGTGCTAGATTTTGCATTTGGATCTCTGATTTAACTGCAAGAGGTGTAAAAACTGATGCATCGAGCCAACTCCCTACTGGTTGCACATCTGAGACACAAGTGCTTCATTTGTTACTTTTAAAGCTATAGTAAATAATTTTAAACATGAAGTGAGGGATTTTTTTTCTCTCTCTCTTTTTTAAAATTTTAAATTTTTTTTTGGTTTTGTGTTGTTTTGCTTTATTTTGGAAGGTTTATTGTTTCCAATAAAGGATGACAACTTTAAAGCAAATAAAACATTGGATGATATTGTTAGAAATTATATTGGCTTCAAACCTGTTTGTTTGAAACAGTAGCTATATTGTATATTTTGGTAACTTTAGTGACTTTTGTTCTCCTTCTATCTCTTTTTGAGGGTCAGCCATCACAAATGCAGAAGCTATGCAGATCTGGAGATATGGTACTTTTTGTTGGATGGGAAGGGTGGGTTGAATTAATACTAACATTTAGGCTGCTGGCAGCACCACTGGTGCCTCAGAAGAAACAGCACAGCTGCAAAAGCAGAACAGATTCACAGAGTTTAAAACCCAGCGATAGTGATTAGTGTTAGTTATTATTATTGTCATAGTTACTTTATTGTGCTGTATCCCAGAGTGGGGCTGGTGCACCATGAGAAGGCTCTAAGTCCTAGATTCAAAAGGTTTGGCATCTAAATGGAAGGCTTAATGCACATTTGAGGGGAGAACACTGTGCTTTTTCCACTGTGGTGGAGAGAATACAGAAAGGATTATGGACACAGAGTAAATTAGCTGCTTCCTTTGGGTGTGCATTTGTCTTTAAATGTTAAAAATGTGTGGGCAGGCTTCAGAGAGACCTTTATAGGTAGGCCTTTAAAGTGAAGTAGGATATGAGAAGGACTTTCTGTATAAATTTTGATCGTATGAGGATGTACAATAACATTGTGTTTTGTGTAGCAAGGTTCATGGAGGGACAAGGTTTTTGAAGGTTTGTATCACTTCAGGGGTGGAAGAAAAGGAAGAAATATACTGATAGATGTCACTGAAAAATGGTTTTGGTACCCTCTATTTATGGCTTTAGCAGCCCTCAAGCTTTTCTTGCAAGACTTAAATGTCTTCATCTGGAGAACCAATGCAAAGGAAAACTCTTCACTGTCTGACAGCAGCTAGGAACAAAGATAGATACATGAATGTAGGCTGATACAGGAGAGGAAGGCAGCTTGTGCATCACCAAGTTTTATCCCCTGCTGTTGCTGGATACTGAAGTTATGTAAATTTCTCAGTCTCTCATGTGGTAGGGTTTTCCTCCATCTCATTCCCACAGGACAGTGGCTGGAGTATCTTGCCCTCCTCATGGTTAGGCATGTGCTTGTGAATTCCATTCTTAGTGGATTCGCAGCCAAGTCTTAATCTTTTCTTCTTATGCCAGAATTGTCTTTTAACTTGAAGAGCTTCTCTGCCTCCCTGTTGCTTATCTCTGCTCTAACCCCCTGCAATTACACAGAAATTACATTCCTTCAAAATAGGTTACAAAACCTGGCTTAATGTTTGGGCCAGACTGATAGCTCAGTAGTTCTCTAGATAGGTTCCTCCCCCGTTCTTAAATACAGGTATTATGCTTGCTGCTTCTGTAGTCATTTGTATAACCTCTGACTGAAGAGATTTATTGAAAACTGAAGTTTTCCCATGGGTTGAACTGAGAGCACAAATCTTGTTCTAAAGTATTCAATTTTTTCGGTGTGTATACACACACACACACACACACACACACACAGAGTTTGAATCTTGAAATACTGTGTCTTGTATAGTTTGCTTCCCTTCTCTGAAAGTTTGAGAACAAAATTTAATTATTTCAGTGTGCATTTTCTACCTTTTTCTCTCAACCTGTGTGGTTAAAAATGGCAGTCCATGCTACAGGTTAACCTGGGAGAGAGGAATATTCTTCAGCTCCATTTTAGGGATAGTTTTCTGGACTTGGAAAAAGGTAAGGAACTGAAGGAATGCAGAGGAAATCTTTGAAGCAGGAGACAAACATCAAGGGAAATAAAAAGGCAGGGAACTGAAGACTAAAGTCATTACATGTTGTGATTTTTCTGAAATGTTTTAAATCCCAAATCTGCAAGCAATGATAAGAAAATTCCCCGTTGTCTTTCACTTACAAAAATCCAGAATTAAAACTCTGAACATTTATACATAAATTGAACTGCAGGTGCACTTTTGCAGGGGAGGGAAAAGGATCTTAATGAAGTCTATAAAAATTAATGTGAAAATTCTGTGGAGACTACACAAAAATAATATATTTCCCTGAAACAGTGTAGAATAACTCCATAGGTCATCTCTTCATTTAAATGCTGGTTATTCAGCTTTCCCAGATGAAGACTACTTTGATTCTAATGGCTGTGTTGCATGCAAAACTACAGATGAGGGTACAGTTTTTTTTTTCCATACAGCAAGAATTATTTTTTTCCCCCAATACCCTGGAAGATTTTTGAATAGAAGTATTATTGCAGTCAGTGTGTCATTTTACTGTACTTCAGTTCATTTAGTCCCAGGTGTACTACGTGTGTGTTCGTTCTAGGGGAGGGCATGGGAGCCTTGCCAAGCCCTTCAGTTATTCTTGGCTCAGAGCCTAAGCACTACATTTTTCTAACTTATGAAATGAATTTCAACTTGTAACCTGTGGCACTTTCAAGGTCATGATTGGAAGGTGTCAGGTGTGCTTTCAGAACAGCTCAGCGAGGAAAGGACCTATTTTAAAAGTTTCTTTTTGTTTCCTTTCCTTTTCTTCCTCCCCCCCTTTTTTTTCCCCTTTTTTAAAAATAATTGCTGGCTAACAAATAGCCCAGAAAGCAAACTAGCATGAACTCTTCAACACCTCTCCAGATTCAACAAGACTGACATTTATAGCTTTATTGTAGCAGAGACATGGCATTTGGATTCAGATTGTTTGGACTGTAGAGTGTCAGTATAAATAGCTATGATTGACTTTTGTATGGAGCACATCTGGAAGCAATTTATGGCATTCCAGCTAGATTAAAGCATGTTTTAAAGGCATTTCACCAGTCTTTTTTTTCTTCTTTTTTTTCTGGCTATGGTGAATAAAGTTTCAAAGACAGTTTAGCTGCTGTTTCTGTTAATGTGGACCATAGTGAAGTCAAATTAAGGGCAACTGGGGAAACTGGCACATTTGTTTGTTTTTGTTTGTTTTGCTTTGTTTCCCAGAATAGAAAAACCCTCACGTGAGTGTAACTGGAGTTCTGTTCTCCTTTGGAAGGGAAGATACAGCATTTGACACCAGGATGCTTGCACTCTGAAAGCTAGTGAACTAAACATACTTCAGGTGCTGGAAGTATGTACTCACAGCACAAATTTGAAAGACTTAAATATTTGCCAATGGAGGCTGAAAGGATGGGGCACAAGAACTACCTCACTGGTTTTGAAGTATATGAAACTGTACAGAAACAAGAAAAGAAAATTAAGAGAAATCATTTAGCATGACCAGCTGTGATGCAGTTGGGATAATGTGAGGAAATTAAACACATGAAAATGAAAGCTGGCTGGAAAAGAGGTTTACTTAAAAAGGCTGTTGCACTGTGGCATGGAGATGAATCAGGGGTAGCAAAATGAACTTGTGCTGCAGAGTGTACTGGTTTGTGAGCACTTTTTATCTCTGCAGTAGACTCATTGGCTTGCTAAAGCTTTCCTGCTTGTGGTTGCAGTGAACTAGGTTAAAGGTTTGAGCAGCACAGTTTCTCTAAATCCTGCTGGGGCTGTGGGGCTAGCTGCTGTTTGAACATGCTGGGGAAAATCTACTGCAAGGCAGCAAAAAACTGAAAAAGATGCCACTGACACTGTCATCCTGGTGCACCTGACTGGTGAGGTTGTCTCCTCCAGTCTTTCTAGGTATGTGTGGGTGCTGCTGACCCATTTTTGTTTCTATTAACAGAATGAGACTACCTGTTCCATTTCTTTTGTTATGTTTTCCTGGCAGCATGATATGCATGTCAGATGTGCTGTCTGTAGATACCTGTACTGTGGTCAGAGATGTGGCTTCACCAAAAGTGGGCAAAGGATGACCTTTAGCCTCTCTGGTTTGCCTGAGCCATGGAAAAATGTGCCATGGGCATGGACTTGAACACAGCAGAGCCTATCTCCAAGCCAACCAGTGACTATGTTGCTCCATTTTTACTGCTATCAGTACCTGAACAAGCTCAAATAATCCTGTTTTGTAAGCATTATTCCATGCTGTTAGAAGTGGAGGTGAAAACTACAATGTCTGGTGCAATTTCTCATGTCCGTGACCAGTGCTGTGAAATTATGAGTTCTTTGGGTTCTACCTTTAAAAAAGTGTTTAGGATGATAACATAAAATGGGCAATCAAGGAAAAAAAAAAAAAGGATCTGAAACTATTAAGGGAGATAAATGCATTTGAAATTAGTATAGGGAAGAGTATGAGAGCACATGACTTCTTGGTAGGAGCTGTCTGCTGTGAGGATAAATGAAGAAAATAAAGGAATTGTAAAAGTCAGGAAGGGATATTACTTTGGCAGCTAGCTTGGTGGCAAAAGTGCTTGGTAGATAATTTTTTTTTAAATACTATAACTTAATTTTTTACTGCACTTCTGGCCTACCTCATGCCAAATATGAGGTTACATGTATCATGACGTATTTTATTTTATTTCAATTTATTTTATTCCAGTCTAATAAATCCCACTTTTAATTTGTCCATATGAGTCTCAAACTGCCCTCTAGGAATTTTTATACAGATTGCAGGGGAAAGGTTAAACAATATTCAGCCTTCAAGAAGGCAATGACAATGAGCTCCTGGAGCTTAACCCACTTGGATCTTTTCCCAGCCGAGACAGAACACAGGCAATATTCACAAAGAGGATGTCAGTGCCCTGTGAGGGTCTAGAGTCTGGCAGGTGCATGATGATTGTATAATTACTCTTGCAGGACTAAGTTTAAGAGTTCATTGAAATATTGCATACATGGAAATAGTGTGTTTACATGCATAAAATCTTCATTATATATCAACAAAAGCAATTGGTAGAAGGTTATTTGAAAGTTCATCTATTTTGAGTCTGGCTAAATCCTTTTGAAGGCAGTAAATGGGTGGACTCACATTCTTTATTAAACAAGGAGTTTCTGTGCTGTTTTGTGTCACCTGAGCTCACTTCTATATGATCAGAAGTATGTGTTTTTCAGATTTTGCATCTGAGTAATTTGTTGTGAAATTTTGTGCCATGGCAGACTGTGCCTTGCACTTCAGCATCTGAGCTTTATTTGTTAAAAAGAAAAAAATCTTTCTGGTTCTCTTCTTTGTGAAGATGGGCATAATGACTTAAACAAGAGGTGTTAAACGAGTGCACTGCTCTTCCCAAATTTTCACACAGCCTGGAGCAAGAGGCATCCAATTTGAATCATTCAGTCCCTGTTAGCATGGGACCTCTTGACTACTACTTCACATGGTACTGTTGCTCATTTCCCATGTTTAGAAGTAACATCATGAGTATTAATGGTTTTTCTAGCAGCTGGAGGCAAGAGTAGAACTACCTTACAGCTGGGTGCTGCCTAAACAGTGTTGGGATTCATTGAATACTCTCTCAGTTCCCTCAGTTTAGCTATAGCCATTGGCATAAATTGCTTTGGGTACTCCCAAATGTGACATTGAAATACTCATAACAACTTATGTCTTGTAGGCACCTTTCTTTGTCACTACTGACAACTAGAAATAGACAGGGCCACACTTGCAAACCTGCTAAGGTGCTAGAAGTTTTCCCATTGGTTATTTTGTTGTACTTTTCAAAGTTCCTGAACTGATTCAGTTTTGTATAGATATTTGTATATACTTTAAAAAAAAAAAAAATAAATTAAAAAATAGCAGTGTTTTGGTGCTGGATGTCCTCTGGCATCAACAGTATTTGTGATGGCTTCAGCAGAGCAAAGATGCCTTTTCCCCTCCTTCCAGCAGCGTTCCTGCTCACAGCCTGCAGCCTTTCTGAGCAGTCAGCAGGAATAACCAGTGCGGCCAGTACTGCAGTTGTGCGTGGGCCCTGGAAGAAAACACACAGAAAATGAGTGTAATTGGTTTATGCTGCCTGATTAATTTATTACTTATTTCCTGACAAGTTCATTGAAATGTAATCTTCTGAGTGGTGATAATATCCACACAGTAAAAGATGGAGGATGGACAAGTTGAGAATACTAAATCACGAGCAGTATTGTAGCAGGGAGACTTTGTTGGGCTTTTCATTAGAGATTGCATTCTGTTATTATGTGGCCTCATTAGTTATGCTGATTGAACCAAGGGAAACTTTAATGACTGCTGTGTTAGGCATTGGAAACATATTTTAACTTACTGATGTAGAGTATGGAAAATAATTGCTGGAGCTGTATTAGCAGGATTGATAGGGGCACCTTAGACTCTCCATTACTCAGAAATGGAGAGCTCAGAGATTGCTCTTGTTATGGATGGTAGTTGACTTTTTTGGTGTTTTTGTTGTTACAGCTTTATAGAGTATGCTTTTTATTGTTTTTGATGGCTTTATTCTTTTTAATGTTAAATTCACAAGCTACCTTGTAGGTTGTTCTTAGCTGTCCTGTAAAATTCACAAGCTGGCTGCATGTGATGCAATTATTTAGTGGTCGTATAAAATGGATATCTGGTCATCTCTTATCAGGCTTATTTAAACAAAGATATTTAAGATTGACATTCCTACACAAGTGTCTAATTTACAAATACCAGTAAATAGTCCAGGCAGTATGCCAGAGACACCACGGAGACTTGTAACCTGATGCTAGCTGCAGTGGAGTAGGACTGTAACAACTCCATGCTTTTTCAGTAATTAAAACATTGAACTGTTCTTGTCCCTGATCCAAAAGAGCATTGGTAGGGTTGATCTTTAAACCAGACTAGCTGCTGAGCAGACTTACTCTTAGTGTAAACTCACCAGCAGTTTTCAAATAATTTTTTGTATGGATTTTCTTAGTTTGGGATTGAGATTAGTCTGCTAAACACATCTATTTTATATAGATACATGAATCAGTGGAAAGTATTATTTTGTTTTAAAAGTATTGTTTGTGTTTTAATGAAACAGTAACATTTATAAATGTAAATGTTGCCTATTCACAAAAATAGGTGCAATGCAGATTAAAAATCAACATTTTATAAGGAAAGAGTTGACAGGAAGTATATGAGTTTGCTTGATAAGAGCTAGATTTTTTTTTAATATTTCAAAGAGGCTATTTATAACATCAGCTGAAAAGCCTTATAAATAAATGAGGCATTAGACTTACAACAGAAAGCAGTATAAATTACAACAACGATGATGATTACCCATTTCACTGACAGGCATGTGTAACATTTTATTTGTGTTTGAACTGAAGGAGTCTGATGGTGTATTTTAGAAATAGATAATGAAGAATTAATTGTTTCTTTATTAATATTAGTGACGTTTAATGGTAATATATTCTCTCACTCTTAGAATAGATGTGTGGGTGACATTGTTCAGAAGTGCTTTCCAATTATTTTAACAGAAACCATATGTACAGAGGGTAGGCGAAGTGCAGGATATCAAGTCTAGGTAATTGATGCTATGCAGACTTTATAGACTATCTCATTTCGTTTTTAATTAAAGTTTCAGTGCAATAGAATCCTTTAAAGTAAATTAAAATTAATCATCAGTAGGTAAAGCTGCTCTGCGGAGAACATAAAGCCGCCAAAACTCTTTTTCATACTGTGCATATATTGATCAATCAGTCAATATTAATTGATTTATATGTAAATGTACCATGTGAACTATTTGGAAAACCTAAAAAATGTTGGATGTGAATCCTATTAGGGCAACAGTTATTTTGTCATGGGTGTCAATCAATAAATACTTAAGTAGATTACAGATCCAATATAAATTGTACTAGTTCAACAATGTGATTGCATTTCAAAATCTCTACATTGTTATGTTTCAAAAGATATTTTATGCCATTTCCTTTTTTATTCATGTTTCAATATTCCTTTTTACAGTGATGAGTTTCGAGAACATCAATATTAAATGGTACATGAAAATTACTTAAAAATGTCCTATTATATGGATGTATGTATTTTGGTGAAACCTGTTGTATGCTACATACTTTTTTTTTTTTGGTTAGGAATCTGTATTTTCCATTGGGGGAGATTTGCTTTAAATGAAGTAGTGAATCAAGTTAACTTTTCAGTAATTCAGTAGTATGTGATAAAACATTGTGAATTGCTATAAAGAAGAAGTCCCAGATTTTATTTAGATAAAAATCCTTCTGGCATTAGAAGATGAAATTCTGACACTGTTGAAATCATTGTAAAATATCCTGTTGAGTTCAATGGCATTAACAGTTTCACCTTCTGAGTTTGTTGAAAGTAAGTCTAACATGTTAGGAATTAAGATAAGGTGATCTGGGCTTTAAACTTCCTCAGAACCTTCTGCAAATCCAAACCATATTTCTTTGTACCTCAGCTGCCTGGATGGAAAATGGTGATAATAACTTCTTACATCATAGAAATGGTGAAGAGAAAAACCAGAAAATGGCATGGGTTTTTTGTTTCAGGTTCTGGTGAGTTGGAATTGTGCAAGTGTGTAGGTGGGCTCAACAAGTACCCACAGTGTCTGCATGTTGCATAAATAGCAATGTAGGAATTGTGTGTATCGTCCAGATAACACCATAATTCATGGAAAGCACAAAAATAACTTTGTACCTAGGAAGTTGTCACAATGTTCACTGAGTGGCATAATTTAACTGTGTTGTGAGATACAACAAATACTGGATAGGCGAGAGAACCCTTCCTATGTCTTTCACATTTGTTCTCTGTTGACAAGGAGAAAGATGAGCAGATGATGAGCTAATTTAAGCACATGCTGAACTTTAGGCATATAGCTAAGCCGTGTGCTTAAATGCATGTTTTCCCAGTCTGAGGACCTGTAGCTCTTGCTCAATGAGCAGGATCTGAGAGGTCCAAGCCATGGTAAGACATAAGGACTTAACAGGCAGCCCTTTTTCATTGAAGATATAAATTCCGAGGTAAAACAAAATTCCATTGTGCAAGCCTTATATTTTTTCTTTGTCATATTAATAAAGTTCTGCTTTGGAATGGTAAAATACCTCCTTTTTTGTTCATGCACCTGTGAGACGTTTAATTCAGGTTAGAGTGCCTGAGCACTGTGGGGGTTTCAGGTTTGGTTGTAATGAAAAACAGATAATCCGCATGGTTTTGTGCAAACATGAAGGGCATGCAGAGGGCGTGTGAATGAGTGAGTTGGGCTGACAGTATTTTTAATGATACGAGAAGAATAAAATTATCCTTTACTTTCTTCAGTCACCCATTTATTGGGCACTAAGAACAATTAAATATGGGAAATAAAATCAAATGGCCTTTTAAGCAATCAATGTAAACTTCTGTACTGAATTACTGAAGAATAAAAATATACTGTGTCATCAGTCTTTAAATACCTTGCTCATTAAAAGGTTATGCACTGACCTCTGAGCCCTAATCCTCTGGATTATTAGTATTAATTTCTTTTCCTTTTTTGTCTTTTTCATTTTTTTACAGGACAGAGAGAGTCAGTTTCCCCATCTATCAAATTAGGGCATGGCTTTAAGAAAACAGGTTATGTGACGTTTAGTTTGAAAGGAGAAAGAATGTAGTTCTGTCTCTCTGCATTGTTTGTGTCGTGTGCATGTAAATTTAACATTTTAAAGGAGTGCTTTTTGTGGGGTTTTTTTTTTGTTTTTTTTTTTTTTTTTAAAGAAGAAGGACCTGATTTTTTCAGTGTGTCAGGTATCCATCCAAACAAGGTTATAAGCCCAGGTTTCAGCCTGCCCCTGCTCCCTGGGCTGCAGAAGCTTGGGGCGGGAGAGCTGATGTGCTTCACTGGTCACAGAGGGGACTCCGGGAGCCAGAGCAGCTCCAGCAGCCGGAGGGTTTCTCTCCCACGTGCATCTGCCCATTGCATGACCCAGCTACTTGGTTCCTCAGTGAACTATGGGATGATGGGTCATAGCACCGCAAGGAACAAATCTTCAGCCTTAGTGAGATCTTGGTGACTTGCAAGTACGCTGCTGCTGGCGGGTGGAAAGCTGGTTTATTTTCAAGCCAGTAGCTCGCAGTGTTGATTTTCATCTGGCTTTCTACAGCCCTTTCTTTTTCTTTCTTTTTTTTTTTTTTCTTTTTTTTCTCTCTCTGCTAGCAGCCAAATATTACTTAGATATTTAGCTGCTCATTGTTTCTGCCTGGTTGTCATCTTACAGCAGTAGTTTCAGCAGAATAAACTTGTTGGTGCCTGCCTCATGTGTTGTGGTATGGCACTGAATTGCTCCACTGCACAGTTTTAGGGGGATCATGATCACCTAAAAACTTTTCTTTGCAGAGTTGAAAGTGGTGAGGTACTTATGTGGCAAGAAGGGTCTTTGGGGGTGAAGGAGACCCACTTTAGCTGTACCAAAGTGTTGAATGGAGCAGGGTACCCTATTGAGGTGAGAGCAGCAGAAGTGATTTCCCCCATGGTTTATCTTTCAATAAAGATAGTTGTCATGGTTTGTTCTTTTTAGTGATGAGTATGCTCTCCAGGGCTCAGTCTCTCTATTTTTGACTTGTGAATAGGTTCAAGCCTAAGCCATAAGTTTAGTAGTAAATTGTCTTCAAGTTCACATTTTGAGGAAATCAAACTCCATGCCATTTCCACCTGGATGGATGACTGCTGTGATGGAGTGGTGGCTGTGCCTCCATTATCCTAAGCATTTTTGTGGCCACCGCTCATTTCCCTTTCCAAGTTGTGGCTCGTAGAGCATTTTTCTCTACAGTCAGTATTGGCACTGCCTGTTTGCAGCTATAGCAAGCCTGGGTATCTTCTAGTGCCTGTATTGCATTTGCAATAGGACAGCTTTAAAAGGCTCAGCAGTAATTGCCTGGTATTCATTGATTCATCTTATATTTATTGTGGTGACTTTAAAAAAGCTGATCTCATTTCATATTCATCCCAGTGTTCATACACAACGTTTCACTGTAATTCATCATCGTTTAACGAGAATGTTGCCCTGAAACCTTTGTGCTCAGAGGGAAATCTGGATTTGTCTCATCACTGTTTTACCCATAGCAGGTTTGTCAGTCAGAAAAATTTTTCATAGGAATGCTAGCATTGATGTGTGAAGCAGATTCAATTGCTGGAAATCAGAATAGAAAGAAAAAATGTTTATTTCTGCATCAAGGAAGAGAAGCACTAGGAGACAAACTATTGAAGAGTTCTGAACAGGCTTATGAAGTAGCTCTAAATCCATATAATTCACTCTTAAAAGGCGTATTAGCTACTTCTGATTTCATAATCCAAATTCTAAATTGTCGTTAAAAACACTGCCTTTGCTTTTTGCTGATAATTTCATAGGTCAATGATTTGGTAAGCATTGGTAAGCAATATTTCAGATATTATTCAGGATAAGAAGCTAAGCAGTTATAATGCCAGTCACAACTGCCTTTGCTAACAACACATAAAATATTTACATTTTATTTTCTATGCACTTTCTTATGCACATATGAAGAACTCCTTTAAATTTGAAACTCTTCATGTTCATAATGTATTTTTATGGAAATTTGTTATTCATGTGTTCAGTTACCCCAGTATTTGTCCTATAAGTTTTTTTGGGCTATATATTTGCATGTTTTAGTTTTTCAATTAACTTTATTTAGCAAACATTTGATCTGCAGACTGAATAAAGCTGGGTATTGCTATGACCAGGGAAAAAATTTCAGCAGAAGTGGAAGAGCAGCCCCTCTCCTCGTTCCTTCTACAGTGGAGTCTTCCACAGGGCCTGACACAAAGTCCTTGCAGCCTGTTTGGTGGCTGACATTGATGTGAGCATGCTTTTCTTCAGGCCAATAAAGGACTCTTTGTTTTAGGCACTTGCTCCCTTTTTTTGCTAGCGTCTCTATAAATGGAGTTTTTCTGTAAGTAGTGCTATTACCTGCCTAATGCCCTTTTCCCTTCAAGTTTGACAGTTTCTCTTCCTTGCCTTACAGTCGACTACAACACAAAACCCAGCAGTTTATTTCGTGTGATGTCTAATTTTCTTCATTTTCTACTGTCTTTAGTGCTCCAGTGTTTTGTTACTTGAGATCTAATTCTGTTTTAACTCATTATTGTAGAAAATGCATGGACCCAAAGGTGTGTTTCAAATGGAGTGCTCCTTCAGGTTTGGGAATTGCTCTTCTAAAATTGCGAGTAGGGAAAATCTTGCTTGAAATTACTTCAGCATCTTGAGCTGATTCTGGCTAGAGGAGGGCCAGCTCTCTTGGTGCAAAGTGCTGGCACCTGGACAGTGGCCCTGCCAGCCAGGAGAAGGAAGGTAACAGCAGCTCTCCAGAGGTGTCCTATTTGTTTCTTCTGGGACAGGGTTGGTCTTAAACATTTGCTTATCTTCAGGATGATTTTACTGTGCACTTTATTTCTTGGCAACTTTAGCATGGTATTTTCCTGTCACAAGAATGATAGACATAATTGAATTTTTCTCACTGAAAGTGATGTAAAGTCTTCTGCATTAGAAAATTTGGAGAAGAAGAGAGGCAAAACAAAAAGCATATATTCCTGTTAGTCCTCCTTTGAATGCACCGAAGAAATAATGAAAACTGTATTATAACTTGGTACTTAGGCTGGAAAGAGGTCTCTTCCAAGACAGTGTGGTTGGCTTTGGCCACTTTTCTTTGCAGCCAGCTCTAAAAAAAGGAGTAGTAAGTAGCAAACAATTTTTTAGTTTTATCATTATTGTTGACTTGTTGCATCTTTCACTTCTACCTGTTGTTCCTTAGCTCAGGGATGTTTTTTTCTCCAGGGCTGCTTCACTCTAGGAGGCTTTCTTAGTCGGTAGTCCAGAGAAATTTCTCAGTCTATCACTGGTCTTCTATGGGATGATCCTGAGGTCAAGATTTTTCCTGTCAGTATGTTGTACCACTCCCAAAATAACCTTTTCTTTTTTTTCTGCTTTGGCAATGAGACGGTAGCAGCAATGGTAGAACTGCAGTTGTGTTTTTAATTTGTGATCTGTGCAATGTCCTGGTCAAAGAAATGCTTGCCTTCATTGTGAAGACTTTGGTGTGCATTGTACCATCACATACATAAATCATGTACTTTTCTTGAAAAATGTCTATTTCATGTTTGAGATAGAACACAGAGACACAGATAAATTTTGTACATACTTAAGCATAGTGTAGTTAAGCTTTTGTGCCAACTAAAAGCATTACTTGCATCTTCTGTGCTAAGCTGAGAGTACTGATCCTCATTCTGTGGGATTTGGAAACTCTCTGTATGTGGGAGCAGGGTCTGGAGAGCCTGTGGAATTTGCACCCAAAAGTTGGTATGAAGTGGTCATGGGCAGCTGCCTTCAGTGCATATTTTCATAAAATGCAGTTTGGTCTTGCTTCCCTTGCAGATTTGCCTGTGTGGTTAGTGGATGGTGAGAAGCAGGAGAGCAGGATATTCCAAGGAGTTTTCCTGGAGTGCATGGAGGGAGGGGAGAAAACATGGGAGCAATGAGTATACTGCATGCACAGCACGCGGTCATCGCTGGGGCGTGTATCTGTGCCTTTATATGGCACAAGGTAATGTACCAAGGACGCTTAGAGTGCACACAGCAGTGAACTGCCTGGTTTAGGTGAAGTGAGACATGATCCAGGTAACACCGAGGTATGACAGTATTTGGTGAAGTAATGAGTAGTGCTGACATTGCTGTTGATGTCCACAAAAAACACCTCAGTTTTCCCTGTTGGTGTCAAAGTGTAGAGAAGGGCTGTCACTGAAAATGTATTTGTTTCCTCATAAATATGCTGTGGTTTTCACTTTGGATGTTCTGCTAAAATCCAGTTACATTTGTATTATAGTGCTCTTGTGCTGATGATGCCTTTTAATCATGTTAAATGTGTTTTACAAAATGAAGATTATCCAAAAAAACATTTTTAGACCTGTTAGGTAATGTAAGTATTTGTGTTTGTAGTGAAGATAAATAGCCTTGCGTTGATCGGAATGCTAAACGTACACTGAAGTAAGGCCTGAGACATCCCAACTTGAACGTCAGAAGGGCGTGATCCACTGTGTAATTTGTCCCATGCACGTGGTAGGGTTGTGAATGTGACTTTTCCCAAAAGCCTGGTGAAGATTTACGTCCACCAGTGGTGTTACTAGAGTGACAAGAAGTAGAGACTTCCTAAATTAAATACTTTAGATGTTTTTAATTTGTCCTAATTCCTTAGAAAAGCTGGATGAATCTGACAGGTGATGCAGATATGCTAAGACTTCGGTCAAAGTCCAGTAAAAGCCTGATATGAGCTGTAAACTGGTTTTTGCATGTTCAGTTGCAGGGGAGGGTTGTTCTCTGCATTAACAGCCCTAAGCTTGACTCCCTTGGCTCCTTCAGGAGTAGTAAGTCATTGCTGTGATGATATGCCTCAGTGATTTTACTGTCTATGAAATAGAGACCATCTTCATATGAACCTCTGGGGGTTCTTTGTAATAATATTGTATTTTTAAAAAATGGCTGTACCACTCTACATAATCTCCGCTAATCGGTACATAAACCCTCTTTGGCAGTTTAAACTGTATGCACAAAATACGAGATTTGGCTCTGCCTATTCCAATAGTTAAAAGCTTTACTCTGGTGCAAAGCACATCTTTAATTGTTTCTAAGTGTAGTACACAGGCTTGTCTATCTGTTTGCCAGATATTTTCTTTCTTTTTTTTGTTCTGTTCCATTGTGTCTCTGAGCAAACAAAATCTTGGCTAAATTGAAGGATTACTTTCTGAAATAAAGCCTTGTTCTGTGGAGTTTGCATAAACTAATCTCCCCTGTTGTTCAGAGTTGATCGAATAAAAATTCCACGTCCATTATTCTGGCATTTTCACCAAGTAATCTTATGTCTGGAGCCAGTTTTCATCTATTTTTAATATATCCTTGATGGATGGGTTTATTTTCTACCTACATATGGCAAAAATGTACCGTTTTAAGCAAGTTGCCCTGCTCCCTCTTTCCCCACAAACAAAGGCACTTTCATTAATCTGCTTTCAGAAGCCTGAAACTAGAAGTTTTTCTTCCTGTGCATGAGTAATTATAGGTGGGCCATGGATTAAATAACCTACTGGAAAATCTTTTTTCATCTGTAGCATGGCTGAGAAGGACTTTGAAAATGAGTGTTGTCTGTTCAAGCTTCTGTACTGTGGAAAAAGGCACAAAAGCCATTGGTAGGCTGGAAAAAATAAGTTGTTTTTCACAGCTTTGCCATTTTTGCCCTCCATGTTGTAGTTGGCATTAGTAATGGAAGAAGGAGTCATCTGATGCTACTGCTAGGTAAAGTGATTTCTTTTAATTTGGGGATTCTAGGTCTCTGTTTTAAATAAGTTAAAGTAAAATAAAAACACCTGTTTCTTTATCAAATAGAATCATAGAACAGTTTGGTTTCAAAGGGACTTTAAAGAAAATCTAGTTCCAGCCCTCCTGTCATCTTCCACTAGAACAGTAGGTGAGAGAGATAAATAATCTTCTGAGGTTTCCACCATTCCACATTTAGTAATCATGAAAAGACATATCTGAATTTTCTAAAAGGAATTAGAATAAACATCCTTTTCAGGTGACTTTTTAAAACTGGAAGGTATATAGAGGGATTTGGGATTTATTTTCCTTTTTTTTTTTCCCCTTCTCCCTCTAGACAGAGTTAAGGAAGTTAAGCTCCATCACTCCTCATTCAAAGTCAGCACTGCCCCCTTGTTCACTGATGGTCTTGTCTGGTATAACTTTGTATTTCTCTCACTGTGTTTCCAGGAAGATGCCATTGCTTCCAGATCCAACCCCTCTTGCTCAGTCTCACATGTGACACCGATAATATCCACGCTGAAGTGGCTGAAGGTAGAGCCACATTCTTCCTTGCTCAGGGAGCAGATACTGCTCCAGTCGATGTACATTGTCCATGGCCCCCACCTCTTGCCACCCACTAGGTCAGGAGAACATGTTCCTGACCTTGTCAGTGAAGTGATATGGGGGATATTCTTCGTGTTTGGAGAAGGAAACTCTAGTGCGTACATGTCCAAAGCATGGCACCTCATGTTTGGTTTTAGAATTGGATCAGGATGTGGTAAACACTTCTTTGATATTAATGAGAAAGCATCTGCCTTTCAGTCTTTGGGCATCTCACACAGATAGTTTGTTTTCTGGCCTAGCGAGTGTTTTACTTTTGATTTGTAGTTTACTTTTGGTGTCCACAGCTGCAACTTCTGTAGCTGATGCTTTTTGTATCAAATCTTGTAATTTTCCAGAGTTAAGATGCTGTTTTTATTAAAGAATTGCTGCTTTAACATGTGGTCTGGTGGGTACACAGCAAATCTGCAGAAAGAAGACCAAAGTGTTTTGGTGGTCTTCCTTTCCCACCTCCCCCAAGCCAAATGTCTTTGGATTGTTTCCATAAATATGCTGCACATCTGTGAATTAGCAGACTCGTATAGTTACCTGTCTGGTGCTAGATCATGCCAGTCCTTCAGATGAGTGTGTGTGTGAAAATAATTAACTGCTGTGTTGATTCCTTTTCTAAGTGATGACACCACAGCACAGGGGAAAGTAAATTTTGCTTTTTGTCCTACCTCTTCAGATGATTTACACTACAAGGCAATTCTCATTAAGGAAGTCTATCAAATAGCCTGCTTTATATAAAGCTCAGTCACAGCTGGTAAGGATTATGTACAGAACAAAATCCAATGTTTGTTTTCATGTGTTTAGATTTCTAAAAGCCATTAAGGAGACCAAAGCTATGTTCTGGATCCCCTTCCTGTAATTAATACATCGTGCAGAGAACAGTGAAACAGAAAGGACTCCTCATCTCTCTATGACAGATATTCAGTGGCAACAAAATTAGCTTGAAAAATTCCCAATGTTCAGAATAGAAAATGAAACTGACCTTGCAGCATGCTTTGAGTACTCACAAATGGAGAGTTTAGTAGACAAAGCATCCAAGGAATCAAAAACTTGAGACTCAATGGGGATCACATCCCACCAGCATCTCCATCCAATTCACAGCAAGGGATTTCCAGGTTAGGACTGCTGATTGATTGCAGGGAGGGGCTGAAAGTGTGGAAAAAGTGTGAAGGGGAAGAGAAGAAAAGGAAATAGAGAGAAATAGTGCTGCAGATGTTCAGCGCCAGGCAAGGTAGACCAAAAGTGTGAATTTTTTTTGGAAATTTGCTGGCAGCCAGCAGAGCCTGATCAATGACACTACTGGCATCTCACACAAGCCACTCTCAAAGCAGGAGCAATCTGCTCTTGGGGCCATTGTCTCTGTGCAGGTGTGTTGCAGCAATCTGGCACCTTGCTGGGGAGGAAGATCCTCAGTGGAGTTTATGTGAGAAGGAGAGCATTTACACAGATGGTCACATGGAAAAAAGGTGGTGGAGGTTCTTGGACACACTGGAGAAATGGCATCCCACCTGAATGTTCCAGTCATGTATAAAGTGGCTACAGAGTGGTGGTGCTGGAGAGATTCTTCTCCCCAGCCAGTTGGCTTCCAGAGCCAGTTTGACTTTGTCTTGGTCCAAATCTGTCTTCAGCCAGTTCTCAGATGTATGTGGTATGTGCCTGTTAGAAATATTACCATGATTTTTTTGCTAACTTGCTAGTTATAGTACATGTATTTTTTAAAGATGTGACAGTACAATTTTTAAATTCTTTTAAGCCAAGGGCTCAGCCAAAGCAGAAGATTCTTTTCAGTGAGTCTGAATAAAAGCCTGAGAGGATGGGGAAACACCTACCTTCTGAACATCTATTTCTCCTTAGACTCTATTAAGCAAAGAGAAACATACTGGTGCTTTTTTCAGATCCATAAGGGGGGAAACAAAAGGCTATAGGTGACAAATAATTAATTAAGTAGAGATAAAACTATTTTAAATGTGAATATTTTTAAACTGCTAATTAAAGTTGTAGGGGCTCGATTTATGGCACTTGGCAACTAAGATGAATACAGTTGTTTTTGTTCTCTGAAGTATAAACTGCTTTCCTTGCCTGAGAAGCATCCTGTTTTCTTTAGACTGAAGTATGTTTCAAACTTGTTTTCACCCTGAGGATTCACTTTGCCTTAATAAATTCTGTTCCTCAGCAACTGCAGATGTTGAGGCTGGTGTTGTAAAGGATGTTTTCTTTCCTTCATCTGTCTGTCTCCCTTTGCTGTTGAAGCTTTTGCTTTTTTTTTTTTTTTTTACCTTTTAAAATTATTTTTTTAAACATTCTCTATACTGTATTTTCTGTGGGGGACAAGTAACCACCACTCTTGCATAATTCTGCTATCATACTGCTTTATGGATATGTATTATTATTTTTATTTTCTTATTATTTATTCTGTGACTAGGCCTTTTCTTATGCAAGAGGACAAATTCATGTCCCAGATTACCTCACTTCTTGTCAAACAGGTGTGTCTGACTTGCAATGTCAATTCAATGTCAATTCATCTGGACAGAGGAGATGAATACACATGGGAATTTGTTGAAAAGTAATGCAGGAGAAATGTTTTTATCTAGCAGTTGTCATTTGCCACAAACTCTTTTGCAGAACGGTACGCAATGAATTAAAATTAGGGTGCAGTTTTTAACAGTGTGTGGGGTGGGACAGAAATGGAAAAGATTCTTTAAGGGTCTGCTATGTTCCTTGCTGGGTGGGCAGCATGGGTCTGTGCAGGAGCATGTTTGTGCACTTGCATATGTAAATTTGGGCACCTGGGTATGCACGCATCTGGAATGAGTTGGGCTCATATTTTTGTAGGATCAGAAAATAAACCCGTGATTGACAGTTAAACATCTTGGATGTCTGTTACCTAAGGCTGAAAACACAAGCTGGCTTTCTACTTCACCTCCCTTGGAATGACACTGGGAATGGTACAAGATGCCTCTACTTGACTAGCCTCATGATATGCTAAATAATACTCCCTGTGTCCAACAGTTGTGTGGATGTCATATGTCCTTGCATGCTCAGTTGTGCCTACAAACAGTTACAACAGCTTGTTTTGTTGTTTAGAAAGCATATTAAAAAAAAACCAGAATGTGGGTTCTCCTTAGATGAGCTGCATTAAAAATCGTGATGTCCTGACACTGGCTCTTTGGAGTAAGGAAATGATGCTGTAACTGGAGGACCTTTCTATGCTAGGTGGTGTGCAAATACCCCACAGCAAATAGTCCTTGTGGTCAAAGGGACTGTGGTGTCAGTAGACAAGGCCTGTATTGGGAGAAGGAGCTCAGACCAAATAAACATGAGATGGCAGCAAGTGCCTTGCCAGGAACAGGGTTATTTATTGCTTTGTTTGGTTTTTTGGGGGTTTTGTCCGTTTTGTGATGAAAGGGAGTCAGTTACACGACAAGAGGACAAAATTCTCTCAGACGAGAGAAAAAAAGAGTAAGTGAAACTTGGAGAAGCAAATGCAAGGACATGACAAGACAGAAGGAGAAAGCGTGACATGCAGAGAAGTTTGGGAGAACAGAGCAGGAGCAGAAGGAGAGGAAGGTGTTGAGGATGGCAGTGGACACAGCTGAAATGACAATGGTGACTGTGCTGTGGTGAAGAGAGGAAGGAGACGTGTTCAGGGTGAGTTGGATGCCCTGAGATGGTCTTGAGGGCCACTGGGGAGCAGAAGAGAGAGAAAAAGAGAGTTGGCTTGAGTCTTGAGTAGAAGTGGAGTGGGGATGGACTGTATGATCCCACACTGTGCTAGTGTCAGGTTCAGTGTGGTACTTTGCTGAAGGCAAGATACAACTTCTTACTTTTAAGTAATGATTTAGTAATCGCTAAGGCTAGTGCTTAAACAAAACTCATCCCAGTAAGTGAAATCCATTATGAGAGTACATCTGCATTGATTGTCATGCTGGATCTTTACCCAAGTGTAGGATGGAACATTATCTCAGCTTTCTTCAGATGGATGGTTAATCCATAGTCTTTTGCTGTCTCAGCACACCAACTGGGGATGAACTTGAGACAGATGGAAAGTTGAAGTTGAGTTCTATAAGTAAAAAAGTGTACATTGGTTAACTCTGTGGAGACCTTTAATTTTCCTCACTGAAAAAAACCATGCCAAATATTAAATAGAAATATTCCTGACATCTGTGCTGCAAAAAGAAGCCCAGGCAGGGGAAACCAAAACACAATGGTCTGTATTAAGCAGTAAGACAGGTAGCGTTATCACAGCCGTCCCACTGGACTTTTAAATGCAGGGGTTATGTTTCATAATCTATCTTTTGCTGCAAATGGATCAAAAAAAAAAAGAAAAAAAAGCTGACCACAGAGCCAGCACACAGGATTTTGCTGAGCTGTGGCAGATGACTTGCATGTCTTCTGACAGAGCTTTCTGTAATTTGAGTCGTTAGTAGCTGTTTAAAAGCTGGTAGGTGTGTGTTCTTTTCTCATTGTGATACTTCTGAACATTGCATATGATCTTGCTTTGTGACACCTTGAGTATGTTGGTTGATGAAGTATTCTCCCCACTTTAGCTGGCAAGCCAAAAATTACTCTTCTTGCATTTCAGGGTCATGAAATAGTCCAGTGAGGATTTGGGTGTTTAATTTACATTTGGTAATGTTAGAGATGACAAGAAGGAGAGCACGCTGTCCTGGGAGGTGTGGTGACAGTCATGGGTATTTGGAATTGTGCCCTTTGTTCTAGTTGTTTGTTAAAATTTAAGTAAATAGAGCTAAATTTTCCCTTGAGCTAGGATGGTATTTCAAGAGACTTTTACTGTAACTAAGAGAAGTTGCCTGAGTACTCTCAGGGGATGAGTTTGTTGTCAGTGTCATTACTATCCTGTAGTGAACTGAGATGCAGAGCAGAGGTGGTCTACAGAACCTGCTGAATATAAAATACATGCAAATGTAAGAGATATGCACGTATATAGCAGTAAATCTGTTCCATAATGTATGTAGTTTTTCTCTATGTCTCATATAAAACTGTGACTATATGGACTCTAAACAGTAGTATTTTCTTCCAAGCAGATAAAATGGTATTCTGTTGTACTATTAAAGTACACCCTCAGGGGTGCTCTTGAGGTTGGTTTCCTGATTGGATATTGTACATTCCACCTTTACAGCCCTTTAAAATATTTAAAGTAAATATCACTGTGAAGATAGTGAAAAATAGAAAGTTGGAAAAAATGATTATACTTCATGTTTGATTTTTGCATATTTTCAAACCTCAAAAATGAAGTGATGCTTTATTAAAACTAAGATTTTTCTAGACAATGAGTGTTAAAACTTGCAATATGTTTAAATAGCATTATAACTTTAGCAGAATACAAGATTTTAAAGAACTGAGTTGCTTTGTCTCTGCCATTATGAGTTATCTGAAACATAATATTTAACACTCATAAGATGTTATACTGCATATAATTCACCCTACTGCTTCTCAGATTCATTCATATGAAACACTTCTTTTCAGCACACAAATATATATAGAAAACTTAATGCTGACTGTAGTAGAACTAAAGTACTTGAGAATATTTAGGACATATGTATGGAATAGTTTGAAGATTTTTGGTGCTCTTGATGTAGATAATGGAATCACAGAATACGTGGTCTGAATTTACCAGCATTAAAGATGCAATTGTAAACAAATACCACTAAAAATTATGCCATAAAATAATGGCAGCTGCTGTTTTCTCTGTCATTGCTGATGAGCCTCATTGTGATAGATAGGGGTTAGATTCTGACAGACGGCGTTGTTGGTCTTGTCATTTGCATTTTCGTGGGGTTTATTGGTAAAATACAGATCAGCATTTTATAGTTAGCACCGTTGCCGACAACTTGACATGCTCTCATATTTAGTGCTATCAAAATGACACTTCTGCTTATGTAAACTTACATGCTTATTACTTATGTCTCCCAAGACAATTGTTCGCTAAACAAGGCAAATGTAAACAGGAGGCTATTTTTTCAGAAAGTTGCTCCTTCAGCTTCCTGTCCATCCTAAAGGTCAAATCCTTTTTTGTGAGACCAAAAACAGCTGCTGACGCAGTGGTGACAGTGAAGAATGACAATATTATGATCTATGGTATGGTTAAGAACTCGGAGTTAAAGGTTGTAACAGAGAAACATCCTTTCAGCAGGTTTCTGCAAACCTTAGTAAGTGGTAAAAGAAAAATGCTTTTGAAATGGGCGCTCATTTGGAATGCCTATTCCTTCATAGTTTAGTCTTTAAGAACTTTTTTTCCTGCAGAGGTCTTAGCTGCTATGCTGCATTTATATTTCCTACATTGTACAAAATACCTGAGATATCGAATAATGCTGTGCTACCATCATATCTGAATAACTCGAGAGTGCTGTCTCTCTAGCCCTGGTCCTGTTGCCACTGTGCAGTGGAAAGTTTTATTAATGTTGTACAGTACACTGAGGCTTGTAAAAGCTCAAGTAAAGGACTGACTGATGATGGAGTATGACACTCAGCCCAAGCTACAACCTCTGATAATCTCACCTGAACTTTCCCCATTACTGCTCAAAATTGGTTCCCATCTACAGAAGAGTTTGGGATGGAGGCCCAGGTCCCTGGAAGTGCTGTGACTAAGGTGCCATTGTCAGATAAATTTTTCTGGGTGGTAGGAAGAGTCTTGCTGGCACCACTGTGAGGAGAGTAGCAGAATAAAAAATGAAACCACACATCAGGGGCTCTTCTGTGATGATATGTTAACTCTGTCACAGAGAATTTACTCTATCCTGACCAAACCCAGTACTTGAGGTCTGGTACAGGCTCTTGGAACAGGCTGTGGAGCAGATATTTGTACTGCATGAAGCTTAGTGCCCATGCTGGGTTCATCCCCAGCACTCAAAGCCATTTTAGGTTTGCACATAAAAGCCCTCCTGATTTCCCTTCCGAATAATCCTCTACAAGCCTGGTGGAAGAGGTTTCATTTATTCATAGCCACCTGTTTGTTTGTTTATCATGGACCAGGCTGGGGGGGGAAGTTTATTAGAATTAAGTTTACTTTTGGTTTTAGCTTTTAATGTTGGATGTTCTGCTGTTCAGGATGTTTCACTGGGCAGCTTTTGTTGTGCTTTAAAATAAAGTTTAATCACTTCTCTCTAGCTTCCCTTCCATTTTTTTTTTTTTGCTGAAATTTCAGTGATATTTGTCTAATTATGCTATTATTTTCTTCTTTAACACCCCCCCCCCCCCCCCCACCGTGGGTAGGGGTAAGTTGTTCAGGGCCCCATCCAACCTGGCCTGGAATGCTTCCAGGGAGAGAGCATCCACAACATTTCAAGGAGAATCAGGTTTTCTGGAGTAGGCTGGAAGCTGGTGTCCCCTCATGGTAAACTACTGTGTTCCTACTAGTTAGGAGATGCAAAAGTTGAGTGCTCCTAATAACTGGGTAGAGATGGATGGGATGCTTGCTGGAGGGAAGGTTAACTGGCCCTTTTTTGATGCTGATGGTCTAGGACAAAAGAGTCTTGCTATGGGTCTGATTTTTTTTTTCCCAACAAAATTAGAAAATGTACATAAAAGAAAAAGGGATTTTTTTACAAGGACGTGTGGTATCAAGATGAGGGGTGTTGACTTAAAACTGAAAAAGGTTAAGTTTAAATTTGATATTAGGAAGAAATTATTTACTGTGAAGGTGGTGAGGCTGGCTCTGGAACAGGTTGCCCAGAAAAGTTGTGGTTGCCTGGAAGTGTTCAAGGCCAGGTTGGATGGGGCTTTGAGCAACCTGGTCTAGTAAAGGTGTCCCTGGCCATGGCAGGGCTATTGGAAATAGATGATCCTTAAGGTGCCTTCCAAACCAGACCTTTCTGTGATTGTTTAATAACTGTGGCAGAAAAACAAAATTATTCGTTTGAGAAAGGAGTAAAAAAAACTGCTTGCCTGTTGCAGGAAAAGAAATGGCAATTTCCCTTAGTTTTCTGGACTGTTCCATTATTTTTATGTGTATTCCTTGTTCTCAGCAGTTATTTGAATTTGTCAGTATTTAAACCGATGTTTAAGAGTTAAATGTTGATAACTAGCAAAACTTTTAGAGTAGTAACCCAGCTAATGGTACAGCTGCCTCAATGAGATGTGCTGCTAAAGCTAGAGAAACCGAAAAAGAAAAGAAGTTGGCTAATTCTCAGTAGAGGGTAGCAATGGCAGGTAAAAAAATTGTCAGTTAAAACATATTTTATCATGATTACCACGGAACTCATTATTATGATTAAAGATGTACTAGCCATGACATGCCAGCTACATGCTGGTAGCAGAAAATACCTGCTGTTTGTAGGTTATTATCAACCTCCTTTGAAGAAAATCAGTCTTTCTTTACATTTGCAATGCAATGAAACCCCAGGCATTTCTTTGTATCTTTAATTTAAGCATGCTTTTCAAACGCAGACACACAGCTGCAGTGAGCAACAAAATGGGTTTGTCATGTTTCATGACATCTCACTAAACAAAAAGGGATTTTTTGCCAGTATCTATGTTAACATTTTGGGATTGTCTATTGAAATTCTAATCTGGCTATCTATCTATCTATCTATCTATCTATCTATCTATGAGTGAAATAGAAGAAAATTTGTTAACAGTGCTTAATGGAGTACTGCACCCTATTTTGAAACCATAATTTTAATTATAATTTCTAATGTTATATTGTACCATAAATAGCATTAGGGGAAATTGCTACCATGAAGAAAATCACTAACTGTATCAAAGTCATTTGTTTTAAACTGTGATTTGCCTATCATGGAGTCTGATGGAAAAAAAATGACAAAAATGCAAGTATAAAATTCAAGTTCAGATTTAACTGAGCCCATTTCAGAAAGAGTTTATTCCAAGTGTTTGCAGCAGTTATTTTTCATGCAGAAATCTATGTTAAGCATCAGCTTCAATAAGCTCAAGTTACTTGGTCAGATAGATACTGTGCAAATATTAAACTGCCTGCTTTGTCAGTGAACCGGCGGATGTGTCATTCCTCCTATCTTTATTATTTTTTAAATAATTCAGCACATGTGCACTATTAGCACTGTAATGTGAACTCTCCCATGCTGAGGATTTTATTTTGCCTGAGAAGAAAACGAGCTTTGTCTTTCAAAAGGTTGTTGATATCTTGTCTTTTATGACCAGCTATTTTCTCCTGATGAACACATCTCTGTAACTAGGTGGTAGTAAGCCTAAATATTATAGGAAGAGAAAGCCCTTCCAATTGCAGTTGTGTATTTGTAAACTTACTGCAGAAACTCAAAGACTGGCTAGTCATGTCTTAAGAGGTCAGTCTATGCCTATTGCTTAACATAACATTAAATCACAATTTCTATTTCTCTTTCCAGCATGACTTATTTAATTTTTTATTTTTTAGAATTTTATCCTTTTTGTATCCTCATTTTTTTTCCTTATTGACTGATGTAAATTTGGCTTTCTATCTCCATTTTTTTTCCCTATGCCTCTCTCTGTTGCAACTTACCTTGGATGGCAGGTTATTGGTTACTGCCTACGGGAGACTTTTCCAGGAGCTAATTTAGCTGTCAGTCTGAAATTGGTAAAAAGGATGAAAGATGGATCAGAGGCCTGGGGCATGCCTAGACCAATATCTAGCATATCCCTATCTGGAAGTACGCTTATTAAAACAGATTTGAAAAATATTTTTTCCCAATCTTGCTCTGCCATCATTTCATCCAGCTAAGAAAAACATTTTCACAGTGACACTACTGATTCTCTGGCAGCTCTCTTTTTTTTGGAAAGGAGAAAACAGTATTTAGATATGAGATCAATAGAAAAACAAATAGACTATTATATTCCCTAGAGAAAGCCCTAGAGAGAAGACAGATGTGCAGAAATTTAATATTCTTGTAGGCAAAAATCACAAACATGGGGGTTCTGTTCAGCTGAAATGAGCTGTGGTAAATGTGTATGAAATAAACATTTAAAAAGGAGTAATAAAAAAGTGAATGCTTTTGGGCTAGGCTGAGGTGCTGTGTTTGAATTTGTGACCCCTTCAAAAAGTATTTTGCATCTACAAACAGTGCTTACCTAAATATTATATGGTTCAGGCATAACTTCATATAGTGAGCGAAAGGAAGGTTTCTCACCATCGGCTCTTTTAAGATGTACTCATCCATTCACAAAGTTCATGCAGAGAATTGTGTCTTTGATATTGCCTCCATTTTTTATGAAGATAATTATATTTTTCTGCATGACCTTGAGCCTGTTTTTACTCAAACTCAAAGCTGCATTGGTTTCTTTTCCAAAATAATTTGCAAATAAAAGTAATCAAAATATGACTGTAATTTTCAATAACAAATTATATATGTCTGATCACTTTCTGTTTACAAGTCAAATCCTCTTGTATCTACTCAATGAAAAGAGTAAACTTAAACTTCCAGTATCTGCTGTGTCAGTCTTCTTCCTGGAGATCCTGTACTGAACATCTAACCAGGATGATGAAAGGTTTCCCTTCTTTTGGAGGGACTGCAGTATGAGTATTAAAGAAACAAAATAATTGGCTGATGTCACACTTCGATTGATGTTCTTGCACCTAGCCACAAGTCTGTTCGCAGGATTACACATTCAGCTCTTTCGAAAAACACAAATTTTCCTCCCAGCCAGTCCATTTTTTCAATCACATTTGTGTCAAGGTCATCATTCTCTTCTTTCACCTTTGAATTTGCCCGACACTGAAAACTAGCTGTGGATCAATAGACCTTGTGTTTAATTTTAGCCACGTAAATACCATCATGGAGCTGTGAAAGCAGTGCTGGTTTCTATTCTTAGTATTCAACATGTATCAGAAGTAGCTAAAAACTTCTGCCAGTTTGGACCTCATTTGGGTTGGAGTAGATTATCTATATGCAAAATTCCATACTTTCCCTTAAGGAACGTATTTTCCAAAGTACAAGATACAATAGGGGTGTGTGTGTCAGATGATATAGGGATGGAGAAATTTGTGAGAAGGGGAGAAATTCAGCAGCAGTACATGTAGCTCTTAACCTACTTTTAAGTATGTTAAATCATACCTGTCACTGATGGCTTCTTCAAAACAACATAATTTTACTTCTACCAACAGCTTTGTGTAATTCAGGCATTTGAATTACAAAATTGTAATTACTAAAATTGATTTAAAGTTGTATATTCATAGCATATAATCTTAAAAGTTGTTACTTTAGTATTTTTGTTAGCATTTTTCACTTTCTGTCTCAGGATTCCTTGAAAATTTGAAAACTACTTACTAGACATTTTTAACCTAAACGGAATATGTATTTGTGCACCTCTTTAGTTGTCATTGTAGAGGTCTTTTGTGAGTGGCTATGATTCTTGATTATGGAATTCCTTAATGGAATTCTTGTGTACTTGTATGTATTTTGTCAAATGTCTCTTTTATTAGTGTGGAAATACATAGGAAGAGAGGTCCACTAATGTGGATGTGCAGCTCATGAACCTTAAATTTTGTTACTCTTGAAGATAGTCTTGCCAGGAAAATAATGTGGGCTTCCAGAAGGAAAATTTGTGTTAACACTAGAAGAGGAGCTTTAAAAAAATTCTTGTATTAACATCTTTTTCCTCTTCTCCAGATTCAGATATCTGGAAGAAAATCTAAGGATGAAAGGTGATTTTTTTTTTTCCAGGCTCACAAATATTAAGCACTGCATACCTACAAGCATGGGAATCAGATGGAAAAGTTATGATCAGATAAGAAAACTGAGAAAGCATATCCAGAATGAGCACCCTTAGGAGACAGAAAAAGATATTAAAATATGCACTGATTGGTCCTGTTTTTGTAGAAACTGATCTTCTGCAGTTCTATTTGGTTCCTGAAGCATGTAGACTTTCATTATAAGATACTTTGAATTAGGTGGTATAGAGCCAGCAGGAGAACTGGGATTAGAGCTCCAGACATCACGTCAATTCTGCACTCTATTTGCCAGTCATTTATACCCATAAAGAAAAGGGGGGGGGGAAAAGAAGACAAAAGAAAACAAAATTAGTCAATAACCAATACTGTTCATATGTATGTTACAGACCTGCAGGATGCTAAGCACACTTGACTGTTCTGGATTTTTACTGGGAATTTTTCAACAACCCTTGAGATGACGGTCCATGTTTCTCACTACAGCTTTACTTAGGCAGGAAGTGAATGGTGCCTGTGCATTCTGGATGCATGGGGTCTCTTTGAAGAAATCTTTGCAAAGGAGACTGGAGCTTGTGTGTGCATTAATATAGGTCTGGACAGCTTGTGTATTAATGGCACTTGGGGATATGATGGAGTGGCAGGCTTGGCAGTGCTGGGCAGCGATGGACCCAATGATATTAAAGGTCTTTTCCAACCTACATGATTCCATTCCATGATTCTGTATTTTATATGTGACCCTACCTCATCAGAAGTGCATAAACTCCATCTTACTCCAAAATTGGGGTGCTGATGCTTGCTTCAAACTGGAGGACTGTACTGCAAGGAAGGACTAGGGAAAATGTGGTGTGGGACAGACAAGGTTTGTCTCTCAGGAACATGAAGTCATCCTAAAGGTTCTTGCCTTTGGCTGCACAGCTTTAGTTTTTTGTAAAAGAATAATTTTTCACTTGGTGAAAATTACTGAGCACTCTTCACAAGCATCTGTTTCTTCAGAGAGACAGAGTCTATGTGAAAAATGTTCTGCAGTGAGGACTGGGTGCAATAGCAAATATCAACTAATCTTTTGGCTGGAGCTTACATTCATTTTGACTGGTTTTGACTATATTCCTTGGCTTTCCAAAAGCTGCTGTGTATCAAAAAATGGAATTTTCAATGTCTGAAAAAAAGGGGCCCAACCCCCTGCAGATAATTCACGTTGTCCAGAAGGGAAGAGACATGTGAGGAGCAGTGCTAACAGCCTTTTGTCTCCATGTCCCCTAGTGTTTTTTTCTACTGTCTTGTTTGAAAGCAGATTGTGCGTGAAGGGTATTTAAAAATATCCAAACTGATCAAAATCATCTATGGCATGGAGGCAGAAATAGCCAGGAAAACAAACAGACCGGAGATGAAATATGGATGAGATAGACACACCAGTGTTTCATGAAAGAGAGAGCTTAAAACCCAAAGCCAAGAAACACAAATACATGGAGTTAAAGTACAGATACTTTATGATTCACGTTACTGTCTTCAATTAACTATGATATAGAATTGCACGATTTTTTTCCTTTCAAAAGAGAAATCCATCTCCTTGCTTATTTTTCCACTTGCTGCTTTCTGTTTAAGTTAATTCAGCAGTAATTGGATACACTGTGTCTAATTCTTAATAAATCAACGGAACTTTATGGTGATATTGACAGTGGCTTTGCTTGCCCCATTGTTTCTATCAAGAGTTTTATTCTGCTTCAAAACAATTTGCTGTGAACGCCCTTGTTTGTTTGCCACACTAGGCTTTGTTCTAGCTGAAAACTTTGATTTATAACTGTATATAATTGATGGCTCTGGGGTAGGTGGACTATAGCTATTGCTCCTCCTCTTTTAATCTAGCTTTGCGTAGAAATCCATGTAGTGGAGCATTCTCAAGGGAACCAGGCTGGGAAATTCTCTGTATACCCAATGGGAGGCCATTAATCATAGTGAAGAGTCTCTTACTGGCTGCAAGCATGTTTGTGAAAGTCAGGAAAACAAAAGTGGACCACCTCAAAATGACTGATCAAGAGAATAGATGTTAAAGCCAATGTATTCATTGTGATACATCAAAAAAAAAAAAAAGGAATAGTTTATGCATTGAAGTATATTTATTCAGATATATTTAGTACATTTAAAGATATTTTATACACTAGTAAATAACTGTAATTGTAGATATTAGAGATCATAATCCTAGGAAAATTAAATAAAAGTTTTGATGATTGCTACTGTGAATCTGAGAGAAACTTCAAAAACACCAGATTAGAAATGCCCAAAGCATTTGCTGAATGTGTGTTACAGCTGAGCTGGTAAAAGAAATGTGCTAAGAAGTCTAAAATGTCAGGTGGGATTTTGATGAATATTTGTCACAAAAATGTCTTGTTCAGAGCTAACAAAAAAAAAAAAAAAAAAAAAAAAAAAATTAAATGTTACAGTTTTTTAGGAAGAGTTTCTTCCTGAAACTCGTGCATTTTGGCTCTGGTCCAGCGCAGGTGAGGAAGCACCTGCAAGCTCTCAGAGGTGGCACTCACCTGCACACTGTGAAGCCCAAACCTCCACGTTATCAGGACTGGGGTCTCAGTGCTTCTGCAGGTCCTGCTGTCTTCTCGTGTCCTTCACAAAAATGTGCTGCTCAGATGAAAACCTAATGGGTTCCAGTTGTGACTGCTCTGAAAGTATTGGTACAACAAAGTGATTGTGCTCGAATTTGAGTCTGTCCAAGTTGATATGAGAAGGAGTTACAGTAGGTATTTTTGTGATCAAAAATTTCTGCCTAGCAGGGAGAAATCAAGGAAGTAAAGAGGCTCAAATGCAGTTTTTAAACGCTGACAGTCTGGACTTTTTCCCATATAAATAGCCATAAACTATAGGAAGAGAGGTATTGTAATATGGCATAACAACATTAGCTTTATTTACTAGGAAAAGAGTTGGGATTTTTTTACTATAGAGGCTAAATTTGATGCAGTCAAAGATAAAGCTACAGTTTGTGTTCTCATGAAGCTGTGGTAGAGCAGCACACGTATTAGTTAAGTTAATAAACTTATCGGTTTATTTACCTCACAAAAGTTTTCAATGAACCTTCCTACCAATTCCTAACAATTTCAGCCCATGTACTTTTAAAAAAGTTACTAAAATTCATAAACAATTTCCTTGAATAAGGCTTAAATGAAGAAATGGAAATAGTGCTTTTCAGAAATTATAATACATTGTTTCAATATTCTGATAAAGTAAGACGGAAACATTTTCTCCAGACACTGGTACTGTAAAAGCTACAATCCATCCTGACAAAATAGTTATAAAGTTAAAAATGGCATAGCAAGCAGTAAATTAAATCCTAATACAATATGTGGAAGAATCAATGTTTATTCTGAAGCACTAAGTTTGTTTTTTTTTCTTAGTATATACTAAATTTATGACATTAGGGAATAGGAATAGTATATAAACTTATACCAGGATTTTTTTAAAGATCAAGGGAAAAAACCCTAAATTTCCTGTGATTAAGAGAAATAAAAACTCACCTAAGTCTGTCTTTTTTTTCTGTTTATAGAAAGAGACTAATTTCAGATACATGTTTTGCCATTTCCAGTACTTGTGTCCCATTTTTATTCAATGCTGCTTTATACATTAGCATGACTTAATTTCTTTTTTCTTATACTAAGTTGAAATGTAAATGCAGTCTATGTCCCAAAGATGTATATTCATGCTTGATGCAAAGCACATGTTAAGCTCTGGTTATTTCAAATTAAGCAAATGCTTAAGCTGCTCTCAGCAAAGGTGACTTCTCTGAGCTGCAGCTTGCACCCTTATGTAGTTTATTAAATTACAGCCTTGTCAAACTGAGTGCTGTGTCTCATTTTAGTGGTGTTCCACATGTGGGTATAACACTGCCACTAATCTTAAATCCCTTTTAATTACTGCCCCTTCACTTGTTTTCTTGTTTCCTGGTATGGTGGAAGTCCAACCGGAATGAAGTCCAGCCTTAAGTGTTCATCTCAACTATTCATCTTAGCTTTCCCTATTGTTATGTTTATGCAGAGTTTTTATTAGACTCATGGGATCAAAATGTATTCCCTTAGTTTTACAAAAAATGAATAGCTTTTGTACATTCTTAGCATTTAAAGTAAACACAGTGAGTTTTTAAAGTGCTCTTTTTTTCCCAATAACTAAAATACAGTCATCTGTTCTAAGCATAAATCATAATTTCATTATCAACAGAGAGAGGTCCAATGCAATATATATGTATAGTTGAATGATATAAGTGGCATTTCTATGTAAAATGTATTCCCTTGCCCAAGTAAACATTTCATAACAACATGAGTGAAAGGGTGTGTTTAAAAAACGAAGGCTTAAAGCACGTTACTTACGAGTTATACGGAATGCAGTTTTTGTAAAATATGAAGCTCACTGGATATGATCCAAACCAGCTGAACTATGTTAAAAGGTATAATAAACAGTCATAGCTTTGCATGCAGTTATTTAATTGGCAAATAGATTTTTCTATCACTGTCACTGGCAATAGCAGCCATTTGATACCAGGGCTTGGATTAAATGTTTCATCAGTAGTGCCTATTTAAGGATCTTTATGGAACAACAAGTTAGTCCCCTGGGCAAGCCCATGTCAACTGCAATAAAGAGATCCACACAAGTGAATGAGATGTATTTTTGCAGGATTTACAGGGAGGCTACGATTCGCTTTTCTATCTGGATGCTTTGAGGGCTGCTTCCCATTTTGTTTAACAACAGTGTCTGCTGGTGGCAAATATTGAATACCGAACATTGCATATCCAAAGGATTTTTATTGTTTTCTTGCAGAAAAGGATTAATAAATGGTTGTCATCTTTCTGGAAATAGGTGAGTCTCCGATAAAAGCAGATATTGCAGGATTTCAGTAGTTTTAATTTTCTGTTAAATATTCAGCATTTGGACTAAACCTCCAGATACTCCAAGTATCTGCCATATTTTCTTCTCTATCCTTCACAGCTAAAAGTCAGAACCTTCTGAACATCTCTCTCACCCTTTTGATACAGGGAAAATGTAATGTCTGTGGATTTCAAGATTGCTTGACTTCATTTAGTCCGCTGTCCTGCTCCCAGGGTGCTCATAAGATCTGTGCATGTATTTAATGTTTGCTGCAGTGTTTTATAATTGGTTTGTATAATATGTGTGTTTGTCATTTTATACCACATTAGTTGAATTTAGAAGCTTTTTTTAAAGTTAATTTTGAATATGTATCTGTGCTTGTCATAAAGCCTTAGTTCTTCTTGGCAGCTAGATTAATTTTTCCCTGGTTGATTTGAATTTCAGGACTTTGTTTAATATTTTTCATCCCGAAATTCTTTAAGAACAGACGAGAATACATGATATAGCTGAAACTGACTATATCTACTGTTCCTTTTTCATGTCCATGTAACCATGCTGGGTATAAATTTAAGTCTCAGCTGTTCATTGGCATCTTTTTGATCTGAAGTGGTGATACTGCATCTAACCTCCTTACATAGGTTACTGCTTTCTGAGGTCGAAAAGTGGAGAGCAAATGCCTCTGAGGCTGAATTAAATGAACCATTTGTAACAGAATCAAACTCTGGTGAATAAACAACTTTCAGGCTCACTTGAAACAGTTCAAACTTCTGTTCACTGACTCTTGTCTGGTGTGAAGCAGAACTTATACTACTGTTACTTCAAGAGTTGATTCTGGGCTTCTGGTGAGAGTAGGAGAGGAGATGTCCCATTACACACACTTGGCAATTTGTGTTCTCAATAGGGGTTTATATATATATATATATACGCATGTGTACTATTTATATCTCTATATGTACCAATTATATGTGTATCCGTATATATTTATAAGTACTTGTGTTAATAGGTTTCTGTAATTTGTATATTTTATATATATACACACATATAAATTAGTGTTTTTCTTTTTACTTAAACATGCTTTCTGAAAAAAAACCCTCATCATTGTGTTTTTATCATACATAGGAAAACTAATTCTAACTGCCCAAGGGCTCTTTTACACCAGCTGGTAATGCAGAAATGCTTCTAAATAGTAGTATAGTATTTTATACCCACCGTAATGTCTACACAGTCATGTAAATGTAAAAGGGCATAAGTTTAATGTGCACTTTAGAGTTGTAACTGTGTAAATTTTTCGGTGCAAAATGGAAAGGGGAAGCAAGGGAGCAGGTGCATTGCTCAGCCAGCCCTTTTTTCTCTTACTCTCCTTAGTCCCTGTTGTTTCCTGCAGCCTCCTGAAGAGTTGCCAGCCAGTGTTAACTCAGATATTGTTTGCAGATGATATAGTCACTAATTAGATGATGAACATAGGGCTGTTCTTGTTTCGTGACTTGCCTTGTGTGTGGTTATTTCCTGGGCCGATGTAAATAATGGGTGTTTTATGATAGAAACAGTGTCCGGGAGATCTGCCTTTCTGTCCCACTTGGGTCTGTCCTGCTAAAGAGTGAGGGTTGGGTTTTGTCTAGGGCCTAGAAGAGTAAAATCTTTTCATGCCTAGAGTATTATCGGTATTTAAAAAAACAGAAGAAAAAAAGATTTCTGGTTTGAGCACAAAGTAAAATATCTTCTACATTTTACAGTAGCTTTGAAATGGAAAGGTCTCTTCATTCTGCTTTATTTACATTGCTATTAAGGAATAGTATGCTGTAAAACTATGAAAAAACTAGTGGTCTGTCCTTGAAAACAACACCTGTCCTCCTGAAGGACTTGGGAATCATCTCACTAATCAGCTATTGACTGAACAGCAGGAGGAGATTACTTAGTTTATTGATAAATCATCAAACAAGTAGATGGGAAAAAATGTTAGGGACTAATCTGTGTCTCTGTCTACTTAAAACCTTGAATTGTCTTCTGCCCTTGTGGTTTTGTGCGCTCACTTAAGTTGGCAAGATTTTTGTGGCAATGAACATATTTCTAGAGCCAAGCCATTTCAGGATGTGACCATCTTTGAATGATTTGCACTGCTGTTGCAGGAAAAAATAATACCATGTTATCATCACTGAATAAATCTGTCCTGTTCCATTGCTCCTCACCAGGAGCGTGCATCCGTAGGTTTCTGTGCTCTCTCCCCTGCAGGTTGCTTGTGCCCTCCTCTGTGGCTCGAGGAGGCAAGAGATGTGTTTCAATTTGCATGATAGTTCAGCCTTGTAACCTGGAGTGCAGTGGCTGCTAATGTGTTTTTTGGGTAGGTTTTTCTGCTTGTACAGATTAATGACCCGATTCGGAAGCCGTTCTACATGCTGGGCTCCTGCTGATTTCTGTTTGTGCAGAACTGCAAGGGAAGCTAACTCTAAGCATATATCCTGGCATAATTTATTTAGGGTCTAGTCCTAGTGCCCAGCCAAAGTTGAAATAATAATAAACTGGCCTTCGAACTTCCATCTTTCTTTCTCTCATCTTGAGGCAGAGATTTTTCCTATCTGCTGAAGGAGGTGCACTCTTAGTACTGTGGGAATGGATCAAGGTTTCTGTGGTAGTAGTACCTTTGGTACTACTCCAGGCACATCTTCGAGCTGCCACAGAGCACACAGTGTGGAGACAAGAAGTGAGTATTTGCTTCTCCCTAAGTTGCCATGCCATGCAAGTGGCTGCAGTATTTTGAGGAAAAGTTGAGCATTTCCCCAGTGGATTTATTGAACCTTTAATTTGCACCTTCAAAACACTGTAGATTTTCTTGAAGTTCAACAATAGAAGAGTCTGTTCCCCTTGTCAAAGCCTCCATTTGGTGTTGTATGGACCCAGGTCTCAGGGGAGCAGGCAGTGTGATAGTCTGTCTGGCTTAAGGAATGATGGTTTTGCTGTAGGTGATCCAAGACTAGCTGTGCATGTTACCACCCTGTCCGTATCTAGAGGGCTTCATCACCTGACCCCATCTTCAGCTGTGGATATGCATCACCAAGCTGCTTACTGCTTAGTGGCTAACTATGGGTTTTCCTATTAGAAATCCTGTATTTCTGTCTCTTAGAAATAGTAATGGTCCTGAAAACCCATAGAAACCTTGTTTCCTAAGAATTTAACGATCCTATTTCTATACATGTTGAACAGCAGTATTCGTATATCGAAATCTTTCCTGGCTTCTTGACAATATACTTTTGAGGAGCAATTCTTCCTTGCAGAAGGCAGTTGTTCAAAGTACCTTAGAGATTTGTAATGCTAGAAGTAGCCAAGATGAGGATGGATTACTAGGTAGAGTGCAGGTGCATGTTAAATGCAATTTGTCACATGGATGCCACCCTCAGGTGTGTGGGTGGATAGGTTGAGAGATGCCTACCTAAAGCTTTAACTTGCTCAGTGAACACTTAATTCAGAGGATTTTCAGTTTTCACTGCTTCTAACAGCATTCTGCAGTCATAGTTTCACGAGATTAGCTATTCTTGAATAGGTTTTCCATTGTATTAGGTGTAGGCACATTGCTCTGCAGAATCGCTCAAGCATGGATGCCTTTTTTTTCATCTAGTTGTTTCAACAACATGCCTATTGTGACCACTGAAATATTATCACTGCCTGGTATAGTATCTTCTTGTAGGGGGTTTAATCTCTAGGTTTCCTGCACACATTTGTGGGGAAGATTTCTGTTGTGAAAATCTTTGTGTGTCTCCACCATCTCTTTTTTCAGCAGCACCGGACACTTAGATTCTGATATTACATGTGTATTGGTGTGACTCTCTTGAGATATCAGTGGATTTATGTGATGAAATCCTTAAGACCGAGTTATCTGATTTTGTAACTTGCATTTGGCTTGTACTGTCTCCCAAGAATATCTATTTGCGTTTTCGTCAGAGACTTCAGAGGCAGTATCTTTTCAGATATGAAAAGTAACAGCAATAAACTACATTAGCAAATCCTCCTACAAGCTGCTTCTGTTTCCTCAAACTTCATGCTTAATAGTTACTGGTAAATATTCTCTCTTTTCATCAAAGTAGCTTGTAAAGATCAGTGATTTTAAGGAATTCATGCTAAAACTGCACAGATCTGCTTAGTTATAGCTGCTAATTGACTGCAATATGAGAATAAAAAGAGGAAGTATAAATCTGAAAATGCTGCAAAAAGTTGATAGGAAAGTGACTGTGATTTTGAAATGACGCTATATCTTTTTTGGTCATGGGTGGGTGAGACCGGATTCATTTAATGCCAATAGCAAAGCGTCATTGTCTTCAACTGGTCTGAGATTCTGCTGTAATGGGTGTGGTGAGAGACATTTGACATTTTCAGTTTGATACCTGAAACCATCAAAAAAAAAAAAAAAAGTAAAATACTGTGGTTTATTTTTCTGTTACCACGTAGACAAAGTTCAGCTCGTCCCTCACAGCTGAGCTGAAAAATAAAATACCAAATC